>NC_138423.1:9685417-12185417 GCF_016097725.1 Ips typographus
AAAATATAACATTCTCGCAAAAAAACGCGATTATCTGTCTTGACATGAGATTTACCATACAAAATTGTAGAAATTGAGACACTTTATACACTTTAATATGACACTTGTATATTCATTTTAACAATTAATTACGTTGTAGCATAGTAATAAACTATGACACTCAACATATTACATATAAACTTCTTCACTTTGTTTCAGGACACAGTATGGCCTCAGATAACCGGCACACCTCAAAGGGAAGAGTCGTACGTCGATTTTTTGTCTCCAAGCAATCTTTTTCCAATTTATTATTGGTAAGTGCACAAAAAACCTTTTTCAGTTTATTACAGTACTGGAAACTTTTCAAGCACAATTTTGCCGGTAAAAATATTATAAACTTCTGTAATCCTCCCTCGCTTGGCCTGATCAAAAAATACTCTAACTGGTAATTGAAAAGAAAAACTATAATATTTTACAAAGTAATAGACTCGAGAGAATAACCCTAATCTAACCTAACCTAACCTACATTTTCTCTAAGAGGTTAACTAGATTTACAGCGACATTGTTTCTTCCAACTTTAGCAAACCATAGTGACTTGTACAGTATAGAAGTTTCCAGTGACCAGCATCCAGGAATCTAGGCCAACTTGTTTGATAAATGAATAAACTATGATATTCGGTCAGGCTCACCGACAAAAAAACACCAAAAAACTCTATTAAAACTTCAAGTGTTATCTGTATTTATGATTTATTGCTTTAAATATCTTTCATCCGTTAACATGACAATCTAGAACCATTTATGAATTACCGTTAACGGGTTTATCTGTTATCTTTATTTTCATTTTGTTTTATGAATTTTGAGTTGTTTAGTACTCGTTTATTTCAGTTGTGTTTTACGTTAATGATTTATAATTGCAATGATTTACAATTGCAATTTATTGATCATTTTTTAAGCAAAAAACTCATAATGAGTTAAACATAAAATGTTTGTAGTTTCATACATTTCGCTTGTCAATTAAATTACAAACATGATTGATATTATTGAATTGATTAAAACAGATGATGTTCTGTTTCATGCAAAACAACGACTTGTAATTAAATCACAGAGCTATTCTATTGGTTGACGATGACAAATTTACAATTTCTTTAGGTGATTAGCCGTTATTTTTAGACTCGTGTTTCCTTTCAATGGCAGACCGTGCGCCTTAAAGTTGATTGTTTTCAGTTGATAACTCTCTCCCCTGCTTTAACCCATTTTGTATCCAGACTGAAAGCGAGGGAATTGCGTGACCTAAAAGTGCAGAGGAACGTATCCATTATACTTTAGAATAGAGGAGTTTAAACCAGAAAGCGCTTTTAGGTTAGTTGAGCTGACTTAATCCAAACCGATGTATTACCATTTTATATCTTCCGTTAGATATTGTAATCGTAACGCATAGTAAATCAGTGAATAATGAATGAAATCAAAATTTATTTTCAACCAGGTATGTAATAACGTTATTTCTTACACATAACCAGGTGGAAAGATGAAAATTACCTGCTTTTACTTTCCACCCGGGTAATTGTCACTTTCCACCCGGGTGAATGTCAATATGCGTTTTGTCATATCTGGGCTTACTTTTATAGTCAAGAGACTGTGCCGCCACCTCTGCAACAGCTCGCAGCTCAGGTGATGATGAGTAACATCTGCGTCTTCAGAAATCTCAATGTTAAAAGCACTTTAAGAAACGTTTCAGCTCAAACTATTAAAGACAGAATAGCACAATAATGACGTTGTCAGGATTGTAAACAAATTACCAGTCGTTTATTATGGTTGAAGTCATAACTACTCGTACACCTATACTACCTTATTGTTAGAGACTATTAGCAATCAATATTTCAACTGAATGATTTATTAAAAGTTTGATGAGATTTTGATAAATGGTTGAAAATAAAATAGTATACAAACCACGGTAGAAAGTTTAATTTCTGTCTCAAGATAAACTTTCCACCTGAGTATGTAATATACTATTACGTCCGTGACTACCGGCTATAATAAAGTGTGAGGTTATGTAAATTGTCAGATATGTTGTGAAATTTTAATGCTGTGAAAGCGTTTTTGTTTTCTTTCAAAAGTTTATACACGGGAGTAAGTGATACCTTATCCTCCTTTAACACACAGAAGCATAAAAGGTGTCATAGGATCTTCAAATATTTTAGATAAATTTCTCTCTTGATATTATGTCATTTTCTTCTGGCATAGTTAGATACTTTCTGGCAATGGCAGTTAATATCAACAAAGTTAGTTTTTCTGAGTCTGTCTGAATTTAGGTTATTTAGCTACATAGGCATGTACTAGTAGAAGTTCCATATAGGTATACTCATTGGCCTCGTACTGGCCGAATTATTCCTTGACAAGCCATATACAGAGATTTAGACATCTACACTTCCTTCAATTGTATGTTCAGAACAGACTGATTTTCTCGCAAAATCAGTCGGTTTTCTTATTTATGAAAGTTTTTTTTAGTAAAACCTCAGCCAACAGCAGTACAACCAAGTAACTGCTGCTGTCTTTAGATTCTACTACTTGTCCAGATAATAGTTTATGTACCTGATCAGTTTCCTTCTAAATATTGTCGTTTAAGAGATATTTATTACTATACATTGACATTTTTTAGATTGAAACAACTCTAAATTTCAAGTATTTTTTGTTTTTATCAAATAAAATGTTTGGTTCAAACTGCATTTGCAAATTATTTTTACAAAAGGGGGTGAGGAACACTCAGCCTTCTCCACAACAAACTTTATTGAACCTCAATTAAAGAGGGTACGCTTACTAGTTTCGAGTACATAAATACTCATCTTCAGGAGCTTAAGATGTAAAATTTGTACCGGCTGTCCTTTTTAAAAAAGGGTGAGACAGCGAGACCCAAGGTAAATTAAAGATAAAAGCATAGAAACATCGCTCGATGTGTCCAATAAAGGGTTAAAAAAACTTGTGATGGAGAAAATAGGAAAAAATTGACAAAATTCACTACATACTAATACAAATGTTTAAAAGTTTGTTAGTTACACATTACCAAAAAAAAATTTATTGTTGGGGTGACCCTTAAAATTTACGGTTGACATTATCAGGAATGTCTAACTGCAGGACTGCCGGGAACAAAGTGTAATGAAAGTAAATTATTTTTACTTTCTAAATACAACCGATGTCCTGTCGTAGGTGATCACCCAGTACCTACACAGTAATGTTATTGACAATTGTGAACAACTATCTAGCAATGCGATCTATCTGGCATTGCCAGAAGCTTTCTAGTCTTGCAAGAAACTGACAATTTTCAGAAACTATTGGGCAATGCTAGAAACTAGACACTTTTTGGCATATTATCTGGCATTGCTCAAACTATCTAGAAATTGTCAGAAACTATCTGGCATTGCCAAAAATTATCTGCCAGATTACTAGATTGTACGCATTGCCAGAAAAATGTGCAAGACTACTGAGAACCAACGTAATAAAACCAATACCTACATGTGCAGGGTGTGTTTGTAATTAGATGCAATTTTAAAACATCCTGTGGAGAGTATCCAGTGTTTGTGTGTCAATCAACGTAAACATTTATGAAAATCATATGTTTTTTAAATCACGTTAATGCAAACTGACAATAGATAAACTATAACTCAAGTTAATTTTCACAGACACTATACAAGGTTAGCCACCCAAACCATTCATTAAAAGTTTATCAGGTTCCAATATTAATAGAAATTTTAAATTTTTTAATTAAAAGAAATTTGATTGGTGCTATGTTTTAAAAATATTTTCATCTTTCTGTCACTTCCGGTTTAACCTAGATGTCCTTGCTTATTTTAATTAAAACGCCCTGTATATTATCGTAATTTGGAATAGTCCTATCAATTTCTTTCTCTTTCACTTTCAGGTTTACAAGTGTCATAAACTCCTAACCGAGATAGAGCAAGACAGATTGCATGTTCGTGATCTTAACTTTTTGAGATCTATCATTTGGTCATATTTTTAGTTTTGACAGGTGTCAAAAATTTTATATCAGTAAGAAAATTGTACAATAGATCTCAAAAAGTTAAGATACGAACATGCAAGCCGTTTTCCCGACACACCAAAAACTGAAAAATGTCATTTTTCAAACGTCAATATTTTGAAAACCGTTGCAGATATCCATAGGTTATGACACACCAAAAATATTTGAAATCTATTGGCGTTTCAAGATAAGAGATACTCCCTCTGGTGATCAGTTATGAAAACAGTTTCGGGCATTCCAGCTGTTATTTCTCCGTTTGTTTACGTTGATTTTGGCATATTTTGGTTAGGAATTTAGCTCAGGTTTCATAAATATGAAGTATCAGTGTCATATTATTTATAATGTTAGGTTAGGAACGTGTTGCCCGATTTTAGTTCAAATGGCGCTGCGATCTTAACTTGAAACGCCAATACGACTATTCTAAAATACAATAATCTACAGGGTGTTCCATTTAAGATAAGCAAGTTGACATCTACTTCCGGTTAAACCGGAAGTGACAAAAAGATGAAAATATTTTTAAAATATAGCACGCATCGAATTTATCTTACTTATCTTACTAATATTTGATCCTAATAAACTTTTAATGAAAGGTTTGGGTGGCTAACCCTGTATAATAGTTCCCTAGACACAATGACGTCACACCGATTTTTCGGCCGGTCGAATTGTTTTCTATAGTAGGCGCTAGAGTTTTCCCTAATCAATATTTCATCTGCGAGTTTCGGCGCGCGCTCCAACCCCAACATCGTCTCATAGGACCGGGACTCCAGTTCCTCGCTCCCCATTCCAAAACGGACATGTTACCCTGCCGTTTTTAATACTATTCGCGATTTTAATTGAGTTTTCTGTCGCTATTTTCCTCCCTTTGACGGCATTACTCAAATCTTCCGTCTCAAGAGGAATCAATCACAGCCTCCCTCTTATCACATCCATTTAGAGATTGGAGGCGTATGCGAGTGAATTTGAAGTGCTGTTATATAAACGTTGAGAGTCTTCTTGGTGCAGAAGCCGACTATTTGGAAAGTTTTATTACCATCCTCGATGTGGAACGTAAAATGGCGGCTTCCGTGAAACTGGTTGCTACTAAGTTAAACCATAAACGACTTCAACTATCAGAACAGCATTTCCTCATCAGTGCCAAAGTCAACTCGTCAAGTTACACAGTTTCTTATCCAACACTTTTGAAGGAACGTCTTATTTAAAAAATTAGCAAAATGGCAAGTAGTGTAAAGAAGCATGCATCTGAGTGCGTGGAAAGACATCCATTTTGAGTGTGGAAAAAAATTGTCACAGTCCTTTGTAACCTGTAAATCAGGCTTCAACGCTTTTCCAAGATGGTGGCCGTAGCTGTGTGCTGTATTTTAGTGTTTTTGGCTGTGTTCATAGTGATAATCATTGTGGTTGGACAGAGCGTCGGAGATCAGCATCCCGAAGACTAAAAGAACTATGACACAACAATCTTCGTAGGCAGTGAGAACTCAACTTTGAGTTCTTTATTGTTTATTGTATAAATTGGCACTGTAACTGCATGAGGTTAGTAGACATTTTCATACTCATTTACAATACATCTCTACTTGCCAATAAGCATGGTTAGTAGAGTGCGTTTTATAGTCTTCCCCAAAAATGGAGCGGATGCTTTTTCTCACCATCTGCTGCATCTTTTTGTTTCTAGCCGTCTTGATAGTCACTATAGTTTTAGTTGGATTTAACATTCATTAAAAAGCATTTTTGTATACTCATTCAATGTAACGCGATATTGATACTCACTAACGTATTTAATTAAAGCAATTATAAAACAGGAAATGGAGGTGAAATGAACGAAGACTGACCTTCACAACACTTCCAACAGCAAAGTACCCGAATGTGCTTTGTAATTTCTACTAGCACTTACCTGTCGATCTGAAACTCTTCAGAGCACTACTAGTACTAAGAAAATGAAGCTTCTGGACACTATCACTTCTCTTTCTTCAGGCAAATCTTCTTTTCCTGCACAAAATGCTTCTAGTGGCAGTGTGTTGCATATTCATTTTCTTAGCTGCTTTATTATAAGTATTATAGTAATTGGACAGCACCATGGAGGATCTAGTTCTAGAGAGCAAGCTCTACATTAGCAATCCTTCAATCGTAGTAGTCTATAAATGCGTGTGACTATACTAATAATACTGTAGTAGTAAGTGATAGACTTTTAGAAAGATTTCGAAATACTATCGTATCTTCTACCTGTCTAGAATCTAATAATTATGTATATGGCTGTTGGATCAAACGAATCTATCCATTTTAAAAGTTGACATTAAAACTAAAAAAATTTATATTTAATTGGGTTTATGTATATTTGTTAGGTCAAAACCGTTGTGATAAAAATGTTGTTAATATGTCCATATTGCCTGTGACTTTTTTTAACTGTTCTTATCTACTGCTTCGACTTTTAAAGAAGGAATAAGCGCGTGATCTGTTGGCTGTGTCATCATCTAGGTTAAAGTTGTTTTTTTTTCCAGCACTTGATAGTAAAAGTAATGTAAATTAAGGACATTTCGTTTATTTGACACTAAAATTTTACATGTTTAAGTGTGAGCTAAAGTTTTCTTCTTGTTGTTAAACAAGTCAATTACGAGTGCAAACCAATCAAATTTCAATGCAATAAAATGAATATTTTACGGGTTGCTAAACAAGTTATGACTTTATGTACAGTGCATGTCTTAATAATTACATTTCTAGCAAACAATAGAATAAGAACAAATTTACTTGATTAAACTGCCAACTATGATCAATGCTACTCAGGACAACTCTCAGATACAAGTTTACTGGTACTACTTGGTTTTGTTATTTTCGTGACTTTTATTAAAATGAGTTAAATAAGGCAATCATCTAAACTAAAAGACTCATCAGAACGTAAAGATGCTTTGTACCATCAAATTAGTAGTGCTTAACCACATTTCTATTAGATTCACATTAATCCAGAAAGTATGGAAATTAAAATTAAATGAGAAGTTAATCTACATACATACACCAATATTTTATAAAAATACTTATGCTCAGATTATCCAAACAAACAAAAAAATCAATATTAAACAAAAGTATATTACTAACATATTACTAACCTATTAATTCATTGAAATGATAGCTTTTTCAAAATCGACATCATATCATTTGACTCCTATAAATTAAATCTTCTTAATAACAGCTAAATAGACCTCCACGTAATAAAAGGGTGCAATTATGAAGGTGGATATTAGTAACCCACTTAAGGGCTTATAACCCCTCTTTTTTGTTGCAGCCATGTGGTATTTAATATGACCCTTTTAAAACTGCTTCCTCGCAATTATAAAGGTTCATTCAAAAAAGTCTATTATTCTCTAGAGGATTAATATACCACGCCATTATAGTTGATTTTTTTTTGATAAAATACTTTATTGATTCCTTTACTTACTATTAAAATATGATGACTGAGGTCTTTCAAAAGTTCTAGTAGCCTTTTGTACAAATAAAGCACAATGATCCTTTTTAAACAATATTATGCCTTAAATCCAAACCATAATTGGGGAAATACCTGAAAATAACGTGCCAAGCATTAATTTGACAACGCCCTTTAAGATCGCGAAATAAGGGTGGAAAAAGTGTACTTTAACCTCTAACAGAGCATCCGCCCCAGGGTCCGATCGATCGTTGATGGTGGAAGCTCAAAAACCCCTTAAAGCTATTTTCTTGTTCGCGACGACTAGAATTTTTAAACGGTTTGAAAACCTTCTGGTATTCAAGACTGGCCTCGGCTTTTTCGCACTTAAACTACTCCATAGAGTGTTTGACTCATTTATTTAATTAAGAAAGCTGTATGGAGAATGTGCTTTTTTCCAGAAGTAAACGGCTGTTCTGTAAGAACAACTTTCTAAGCAGATTGTAAAGTTGAGGCTTTTTTCTTTGGTAAACCCTATTTGAGTTTTTGATGGTTAATTGAGAGTTGTTTCTATGATTCAGCTAAGAATTACTAAAAACCATTCCTTTTTAAAAGTGGACGTAGTATGGTAGCAGTTAAAAGTTAAACAAAATTCAGCAGCAATGTAACAATATTCGATGAACAACTGATAGTTCCGTTGAAACAAATTGAGGCCAAGAACTGACTCTTCCAGAACTGCACTACATTCCCCATAATAAAGAAGTTGTCTACCTCGATCTCCCCTTGAGATACACAGAATAAATAAGACCTGAAAGCGTTTACCGGCAACTTTTCTGATTGCAAAAGTCCCAATGGTATTCAGAATCATCCGATGATTCATCATATCGAACGCTTCAGAGATCAACCTAGTCTGTAACTCCTGTTTACTGGGAATGTTATTTCAAGTGCAACAACCTAAATTAAATAACGAGAATATTCCTAGATCTGTAGATCCACTGCCATCACTACATAATACGTCAAATTGATGTTATTTCTAACAATTCAAGTGAAGATTAGTGATAGTACAGCGAAACGCATTCTATAGTTCCTTCAAGCTTGCATTATCCGTAAGTGACCCCATTAGAATAGATTATTTTCCACATTTTAGTATGTATCAAACAGAAAACCTTTTTCTTGTATTCTTGCATGACCGAGCTCAATCTTTCCAAATTAATTTCCTTTCTATCCCTATTAATACGCAAACATCCAAATTGTTAATCTGAATTCGGGACTTGTAAATGTACACATAATGTAATAGTTGTTGAAGTTATTTACTGTTGATATACTCCTAAAAATGATAGATTTAAACGCTTGACGTAAGTATGTAATGTTCCAAGTGTAACTAATATGTAACCTACTAGATTATAGTAAATCGTTGTTGTCTGTTGTTGTTAAATAGCTTCATATTCGAGGTGCTAGTTTATCAAAAAACCTTAGCATAGGGAATCGTTATGGTATTATACATTTAAAATAGGTGGTCATTTAAATCGTATACAAGAAGCATGCCTCTGCCCTATAACGGATATTTTAATGAATTAGCAACCCCATAAGTGTTTTAAACTACATTTAGTGGCTTATCCAACCAATTAGACTTGATGTTTAGACTGTAATGATACAGGGTGTTCGATATGATTTTGTATAGTTTCGTTTTATCAGTAATTAAATCCACTGAATATTTTTTGTTTTCATTTATTATCTAAAACCGTCAATTGAGTATTAAACATCCTGTACTGTGCTAATCATATAAATGTTGTATTATTTGTTACGTTGACAATATAGATGACATAATATATGTAATTGTAAGTGGCGACAGATGTGAGTGTATTATTAAGTTTTTTTGAGGTCGGTAGAAACTTGCTAACGATATAACTAACCTATAAAATGATAAAAGAAATTCCTAAAACGAATAAAAATTGTTCCTCTAAAATGTGTTAGTATTTGGGATCTTAAAACAATTTGAATCATATCGATGTTTAGTTTCTGTCGATAAAATTAGTTGCGTTTTATATTCTGTCGTCGTCGAACTTAGAGTCTGACTTACTCAGTATAATTTGTAAATTTTATATTTGTATGAATATATAAACGAGTAGGATCGAAATTAATATTTTGTAGCAAGTTGTGTTTCTTTTTTATTACTATTATTTCAGAATTGCGAATAGCTTTTTCAAGAATTAATTTTAATTTGATTTTTAGTAACATCAACCTTATAACTATACTACTGCGGTTTCCTGGTTTTAACTTGACTCTTATTCTTCTTAAGTCGCCGTCTCCACACGAAGGTTGGCCAATCCAAATTGCTAACATGGTCCTGGATACTGCATCTCTGAAGATGTCTATTGATGAGTATCCAAACCATCTTCGTTTTATTGTCAATAGGAGTTCTTTTGTTCTCTTTGTACACATGGTATGCAAAGTATTCTTTTGTACAAGTACATCTGGAAAGCTTCCAGGCCTCTCTCTAGACCAGGGTTAAGTCCAAATTTCACAGCCGTACAGTAAAACCGACCACCTGGCCATACGGTGAGATCTGATTTTGTGAAGAATGTTTTCATTTGTGTAAACACTCTTCTAGCTTATGACAGTTGTTGTGCAGCATCTGGTGACATCTGTACTCAACTCTATGAGTTAGAAAGTACAGATAGCGTTCCCAAATCTAGGAACAGCCCCATTAATGCCGCATCATTCGGTAAACACCCATCTGATTGGTTGAAAATAGTGAGGTTTTGTTTTTTGTTTATCAATCCCAATCAGAGATCCAAGAAAGAAGACTTAAATTAACTTAACTAACTTAACTTTAATTAACCGGTCAGAGGATTGGGATTATGAACAAAAAACAAAACCTCACTATTTTCACTCTTCTAGGTTATTCAGTTCTGTAACTTACTTCTTTCTTTGGGTCGATATGATTTATTTATTCCGTATTAAGTAGGATACTTGTTGTACGATATTTCCCTTAATTGACAGGTTTGAATTCGTGTTAGTATTTTAAAAAACGTGCACTTTGGTTTTTTCAATGCTTATAAGCAGTCCATATTGCTCGCTGCGTTAAACAACACGTCCGACCATGCTCTGCAGGTCTATCAATCTATCATGTTACCTGCCATAATCACAGTGTCATCCGCGCACCGAATATTATTATTCTTGATGCCATTCACCGCGATGCCCCCTTTTACTGTATCTAGCGCCTCTCTAACCTCTTAATTTGATTACAAAGACCAAAATGTTTACTTACTTATAATCTTATCTCTCTTGACTCTATGAATGATTCTCTGGTCCATCTATGATTCAGTGTCATTTTGAATGATCCAAAAGCTATTGGAAATGCTTTTTCAAAAAATTCAAAGCTTTTCATCCCGTCCATGATACCGAACAAAATTGTTTATTTTGTGTTTTTTTTTGTAGATGGTTCTGGTTCTTACAGATACTATTTATAAGCTGGGCAGTTTTCCTGCTTTTTAGACATTTGCAGGATTGAAGAAAGTAATGTTCATCTTATCACTGCTCTACATACTTATTCGTACAAATATTGTTTTCTTCCAATTCAAGTGACGTACCGTTCTATTTTACGTTGCTACGAACGTAAGATAACAGTTAATGTACCTGGTGAAAAAATGTGTAGCTTCCTGTTTTAGATGGTTTTTGTAGGACGGAAATTAGGTTATAGCATATCGTTGGTACAGTTTATACAATGTCTTTTAAGAGTGTTGAGTAACCGATTCATAAAAAATAATAGCCAAAAATTAGAAATAATATTGTATGAAACACAATTTAAAAATGAAGGGCTAAAAGATTTAAATGTATGTAACTGTTACATAAAGCTGTTTTGTTCAATTTTAATGAAAAAGTACTCAATTTTCAATATATTAAAATTTTTCACTTTGGTGGTTTGAACATGTCTCAGTAAGTATTTTCTAGTTTTTTATTGGTTTAATGAATTGAGAAAATAGTTGCTAGTAGTCAATGTAAGTTATGATCAAAATACTCGGTGGTGCTACACAATTTTTTATGTGGAATTAAATATTAAAGGGTTCTTAAATGTGAAAGGTCTTTACAAAGTAGAGTTATAATAAGTACCGAACCCTTATAATAAAATGTTATTACGTCTAAAGTAGCTGTCACAGAAACTGTTTTTAGTGTTGTTTTATTTTAGTTCCATACTTTCAACAAAAAATGTTACCAGAAATATTTAATGTATTGGATCTTTTTTAGTTAGGTTATAATATTCCATAGGAAATAATTCCTAAGAAAGAGAGAGCATTATGATATTCAGAGCATGATTATTTAACAACAACAAATTAAAGATGAAATTTCTGATCTCTAAACAAATAAATCTCTCCCGAAACAATTTAATATGTTCGAAACGCAAGCCTCAACTGAACCGAAAATTGTCTACTATCAGTTACAGTGAGATTTTGGTGTTTAAATATTTCAAAGAAGCAAAAGCAAACGTAATTTAAATCCATCGGCTACGCCTTTGTTAAAAGGATTTATCGAAGAACTCGGAAAAGCTCGATGCAAAAGTTTCAGCGGCTGACGGCGTGTTAGTGACAGAACACAAAGCAGTTGTTACCCGGAATTTAAATTTTCCACGAAAATGCAGTGAGTTCTTGCTAGATTACTAAAAGTGCTTGAAATGTCGGAGAGTTATTTGGAAATTAAAATTTGCGTACCTTTCTCCTATGTCTTCATTTTCCAGGTTTAGCGTAAAGCAGTTTTCCATGCTTGACGTGAGAGATAAATTTATAGGTGCAAAACTACTTTATACTTTATTTATTGTCGTTTTTGCTTTACAATACATCACAAGAGACTTAAATTATTAATTTGATAGTAAAAAAAAAAACAGTAAAATAACTTTACTAATGTATTATAGCATAGCATTGAAAAATACATGATACTATAGTAGATCGCATAATAAAATTAAATAACCTGTTTATACCAGACAAATAAAATACTTCCTCCAGGTTTTAAAACTTTAAGTTCATCGTTAATGCGTTTCTCTATTTAACAAAAATTGTTTTAATAATAATACTAGTCTTTATTTAGCACGAGGCTATAAGGAAAAACAAATACATGTCAAAGTAAACTTAAAACTACGGTACTACAAGTTAAAGAAAAAAAATATCAATCAGGTATAGTAAAACAGATTAAAATTTTAAAGACAATACATAATTACGAATTAATTTTTTAAAAACATTCAAATCTTTACAGTCCTTAAGAGCAGTAGGCAGCATATTAAAATCGAGCAAGCCTCCATACAGTACAGAATTGTGCATGTGACTGGAATTACATTTCTCTATTAATGCAAAATTTGAGCAATGTCTTGTACTGTAGTTGTGAATATCCCTGAAAACCTTAATCCTGTCACAAATGTAAGAAGGCAACAGATTGTTTCTTAACTGAAAAGCAAATACATAAACGCTAAACACAATTTTTTGTTTGACTGATAAAAAGTATAAAACAATAAGCATTGTTGCAGTAGGGGTATACCTACCTATTGCACTTTAAAATTGTTCGCATTGCTCGATTTTGCACAACCTGAATTTGATCAATTTTAAAAGACGGCAAGTTGTACAACAGAAAAGAGCAGAATTCCAGATGTGGGGCAGCTATGCTATTATACAATAATAATCTGGTACCGAGTGATAATTGACCCACCACTCTGGCAATAAAGCTAACTTTTTTCGCAAATTTGCGTGTGACACAATCAGCATGGGCGTGGAAGTCCAAACACGATCCGAATAAAACACCCAAGTACTTGATCTGGTGAGCGTACTCAACTCTCTGGCTGTTAATGGTTATGTTCAAATGTTCAAAATTCACTCGCCTCAAGTGAGCTTTTTCACCAAATACACAAAATCTTGACTTTGAAGCATTAACACAAAGCTTATAGATACATAACCACTTGAATAACTTGCCCAGTCCACAATTTATAGTGATCTGCATAAAGTCCAGATTCTTCCCAGCCAAATAAAGCATAGTGTCATCGGCAAATAGTTCAATTTTACATTCATTTACACAACTAACAATATCATTGACATACAATAAAAATCATAGAGGACTCAATACGGTCCCTGAGGAACACCATGCAGAACCTTCAGAGAATCAGATGTACATTCTTTAAGTTTAACCAATTGATGCCTATCAGTGAAGTATAACTCAAACCAACCCAAAACCATATCCTTCACGCCCATGCCGCTAAGCTTGTGCAACAACAGCCCCCTATCAAACGTTTCAAATGCTCTTTTAAAGTCCAAAAAGACTGCCAGGACATAATTACCTATTTCTTTTTTAAAAATGTCATACAAATTTACAACCACAGACTCGCACGAGTGACGTTCACGGAAACCAAACTGATTGACCACCAAAAGACTGTTGATATCCCAGTGCTCTTGTACCTGTTTTTTTACCGCCAGTTCCACCACCTTTTCGTAAACCGGAACTGTATTGATAGGTCTAAATTCATTATAAAGAGTCGTACCTGAAACTTTTGGCACAGGAATGACAGTTGATTTCTTCCATCTTTCAGGAAATACACCATTACATAACGACGTGTTTACTATATCCAACAAGCGATTTCCAGCCACACAGCAGACATCACACAAGACCTTCTTCGAAATTCCACTTTCGCCCCCTCCGACATTTTTCATATCGGATAAAATATTCTTCATATCTTCTAGACAGTTGTTTAAATTTGCTAAAATGAGCAGATACCTTAGGGACAGTCAGAAAAACCTGTTCAGGTGGTATGTATTTAGGAATGCCATCAATGTCATTAATACTTGTAATAAAATATTATTAAATTCTTGCTTTGATGCTTAAATTTGATATCATCAGGTGTTGTGTGCTGTCTACCGGGCAATGGCAATTTTAGTTTCTTCCACATTACAATAGAATTTTGTTATTGTCATCAATCATTTCTTTAAAATATCGTTCTTTTTCATGTTTTATCTGTGTCACTATATAATTTATCATTCTTTTGTACTCCGCCCAAGCATCTTCACCGCCGCCCTGTCCAATTGCTCTAATATACAAATTATCTCTAATTTGCATATTTATCTCACACCCTCTGTTATCCACTCTTTATTCAAATAATTTGGTTTAAAAGCGTAATCATTTATTTATTTTCACTTTGAAAATACTTTCCTTCGAATATAAATATCCAACAAAGGCAAATATCTGGCGCGAGAACTATGTCACCATCAATAATTAATCCAAACGACCCCGCTAAAACCAATCCAGCAGGTACAATAAATTTCCTGTATTTCTATTTCCAGTCTATTCGGACGTCAAATCGTCCTGTAAATCAAGTTATCAATTATTAAGGTTGATCTTGACTGGCGGACGCCTATAAAAGTTGTATTGATTTACTTCCCTTTGCGTTCGGATAGGAACTACAAATCTGTTTGCTTTATTTATTTTGACTTACTGACCGCAAAAGGCAGTGTAGTATTTGGTGTGTCAATATTAATACGTTCCACTGCTGGATTAGTTAATAGTAAAAAATTAATACAGTTTGACCTATCACGACGACAATAATATAATTAATTTCAAGCTTTAATAGCATATTAAATAATAAATGTAAGAGACATTTTACTAGGACCAATATATTTCATATGGTTCCAACAGTGGGTGTAAGTGTCTTATACAGGGTGTTTCAGAACACGTATTATAACGAATTTATAGGACATGTCGGAAATGCAAAAATGAGAGAAAAATATTTTTATTTCCAACCAGGTATGTAATAACGTTATTTCTTATGTGTAAACCAGGTGGAAAGATGAAAATTACCAGCTTTTGCTTTCCACCCGGGTAAATGTCACTTTCCACCCTGGTGAATGTCAATATGCGTTTTGTCATATCTGGGCTTACCTTTTATAGCTAAGAGACTGTGCCGCCACCTCTGCAACAGCTTGCAGCTCAGGTGATGATGAGTAACATCTGCGTCTTCAGAAATCTCCATGTTAAAAGCACTTTAAGAAACGTTTCAGCTCAAAATTATAAAGACAGAATAGCACAATAATGACGTTGTCAAGATTGTAAACAAATCACCAGTCGTTTGTTGTGGTTGAAGTCATAACTACTCGTACCTATACTACCTTATTGTTAGAGACTATTAGCAACCATGCATTAACCAGAACAGATCTTAGTCTACATCTTAAAATCAGAATGCTTAAATGCTACATATTTCCAGTACTATTATATGGAATGGAAGCCTGGACGCTTAAGAAGTGCGACACTGACCAGCTTGAAGCGTTCGAGATGTGGGCATATCGAAGAATCCTCAGAATAAGCTGGGTGAGCAGAACAACGAACAAGGAGGTGTTGAGAAGAATGGGAAAGGAGAAGGAAATAATCAACACAATCAAATCAGAAAATTGCAATATCTGGGCCACGTGATGAGAGGGGAGAGGTACACACTGTTGCAAACTATTATACAAGGAAAAATACAGGGTAAAAGAAGTATAGGAAGAAGACGCATCTCCTGGTTGAACAACCTAAGGCAGTGGTACAACAGTAGCTCTGTTGATTTGTTCAGATCCGCAGCTTCAAAGATAAAAATCGCCATGATGATAGCCAACCTTCTTAAAGGAGACGGCACGTAAAGAAGAAGATTAGCAACCAATATTTCAACTGAATTATTTATTAGAAGTTCGATGAGATGTTGATAAATGGTTGAAAATAAAATAGTATACAAACCACGGTAGAAAGTTTAATTTCTGTCTCGAGATAAAGTCAAGAAATCAAACACTTTGCACCTGAGTATGTAATATACTATTATTTACAACCATATATGTAATGCTGTCATTACTAACGTCATTGAAGGTTAGGAAGTATCATATTGCGCACCTCTACTTCCCGCCCTCACTTCCCGCCCTCACTTCCCGCCCTCATTTCCCGCCCTCTAAAATTGTGATTGTTAATATTTAAAAAAAAAAAAGATGATTGAATCAAATTTTTTAAATGTCAGATAAAGTCGGATCGATATTCAGTTCGCAAATAATAAATTGAGAAAAATGTCCTGGATTACAACTCGAATTGTATGCATTCTAACGGTTATAATGCCTATAATACATTACATACTAAAATTAACATGATCTAAACAAAACAAACTACTTATTGAAATTAATGGTTACATTTGAATTATTATAAGTGTTTATAGAAATATTTAGGCCAGTACTAGCACTGGCGTCTCCAACAGTTGTCTCTTTGGTCGACAAATTAATTTGCTGCTGAATGACTGAGGTTTGTGAACTACTTGCAACAGCTTCAGAAGACATGACACGTTGGGACAGCATAACAGAAAAGCAGAAGTAGGCAATTGCCACCGGCTGAACGAATATGAAATCCTAGACTTTCCACAACTGTAGGATATGAACCAGACCAATCACAGGCAATCTTAAGCGTGCGATATGAAATAGACTATAATTACTAGGGTCCGGATTTCTAGGCTTCTTGCTTTTTGTAAATAATAAAAGCAATCCACTTTTGACATCTAATGTGAACGATTTGAGGGTTATATTGACGTATGATGACAACCCGATGAACTGAAACAGACTTTTTTTTATTATGTCCTAATTTATTTTGACAAAATTAACCAACTGCTCAGAGAACCAGAAGGAGTTATTTAAGGCAAATCCATCTCACTTAATAGCAAAATAATCTGTCTGGGGCGAAAGTCAGACCCTTTCAGCGTAATTGATATCCTGCATTCTGAAACAATTTGATTGACGAATTGGTTAGAGGATGAGCAACCCAAGCGGTAGGAAATTTATCGAGCCACTCGGATGATATCCAGGAACGATTGTGTCCAGGGGGGGTAGCTTGTCGAAATACGTCCCATATTTTTTGGCATATAGGAATTGTTGGTATGCAACGTGAGAGAATAAGTATTATTGGTCAAAATTAAACGCAAAGTGATTAAGCAAATCGAATATTCAACAAAAAAAATGAAATTTGAAGTAGAAATGTATTATCTCGCTGTAGTCGAGGCGTAGAATACCAGAAGGCTTACTACATTGAGATTTTTATTATTTTAACAAAATTGTAGGCTGGACAAAGTAAATACTGCCAACTATATTTACTTAGCCATATTCAGTTTTAAATTATAAACAGTTTTGAAATGTCAGCATAAAATCAGAATAAATATACCTACCGTCCTTGTGCTTTTTAGTATGGAAATTAGTGAAATCTCGTGCAAAAGAAACGTCACTAACGTTAAGCGAGTTAAGTGCTTGACAAATTATTGGAAAAGGTATCTTAGTTACTAGTAAGCAAAAGGGGAAAGTAGAAATGATTGGATGAAATCCAAAGAAAAGGTCGGCAATGGTCATTATCTGAGCAGTAGTTGATTGGAAACATGTTTCTGATTTCGATTTGGTACTCAGTGACGGATTTACTCACACACCACTGGGTAGTAAAATTTATACTTGACCTTATGAGATTCCGTTTTTAATCTTAAAAGAATCACGTGACTATTGGCACTTAAAAAAGTTAGATGACTTTAAAATATCAGTCTAAAGGTAAAAACTGTCCGGTGACGTTAAGGATGATATTTTAAACCTTAAAATAGTCACGTTATTTAGTGTTGAAAACTAAAAAAAACCGGTCACGTGACCTCTCAAATACGATTTTGTTCCGACGTTAAAAAAGTGTCAATAGACGTTAAAAAGAAATTGATGATTGAAATCGTCACCAGACCAGTGACTTTAAAAAATATCAGTTTAAAACTAAAAACGATTACGAATCTCAGAATCGGTTTTGACCTTCGAGCAAAAAGATCAGAAGGTAGCAAATACCCCGTTTGTGCTTCTTCCTTACCTTTCTAACTTCCGAAGTTATCGTCAAACAGTTTGTTTATGTAACAGTTTGGTGGTATGTGAAGTTAGCTAAAAACCGCAAAAGTTGTTTGTTTTGTTGTTTTGCTTTCGGTAAATTAGTTGAATATTATTGACGAGTGGATTTGTGAATAGTGGGCAACAGCAGATTGATTATCGTCACTGATTTTCTGACAGTTTACGGCCGCCATACTGACGATTTTTGTCCCCCTCTTTGATTGCTATTGCTCCTTCCTGCTATATTTTTTATTTCATTGGGTTTTGACATTAAAAAAGTTCACGTAATCTTTTAAAATTAATTTGATGATTAAAAATAGTCACGTGACCGTTTGCACCTTAAAAGAAGGTCAGTGAAAAATAAATTTAACGAGTGAAAATCGTGACGCAATGCGAATGCGTCATGTGACTTTGAAAAACATGAGTTTAAACTGCAAAACGGTCACGTGACTTTTCAAATAATATATATACATTCAAAAAAGTGACGTTTAACGATGGCATTTTAATTTTAAAATAGTTTCGTGAGTTAATGTATCAGTTTAGACTAAAAAACGGTTTGTGACTTTAAAATTATCAGAGGTATTTACGAAAATTATACCTACTAATTATACCGTTTACCAAATCGGTGTAACTTTTAAGGATCTGGTTCATTACGGTTGAATGAATTTAGAACGCGATTGGTATTCCCTATTTCTGATATGT
This sequence comes from Ips typographus, assembly GCF_016097725.1. Taxonomy (NCBI): domain Eukaryota; kingdom Metazoa; phylum Arthropoda; class Insecta; order Coleoptera; family Curculionidae; genus Ips; species Ips typographus. The sequence goes on from NC_138423.1 coordinate 9,704,388, forward strand.
CTTTGACATCTAGCATCATGATGTTCACTGTTGAAATGTTTTTTAATATCGGCGTACTCTCCCTCCCATCTCGCAAACAGAATATATTCCAATATCCATTTTAATTTAACAGGTCAATTCTCATAAGCTAGCTAACTGTGGAACAACCGACAAACCGTCAACCATAAACTAATTTTTGGGGTTATGATTCTAAACTTTAACGGAAAATCTGTCAAAAGTCACTTTTTTCTAATTACCGACGGAACTTCTCGATCCATAAATTATAAACCGGGTACATATATTCGGTATATGGGTAAAATTTCAGAACGGCAATAGTAGTTACCAAAAACAATTTTCGAACGCTCTAGGTTAAACAGGTATCTACCGGTAGAAAGATTCGTAAATGCCTCAGTTTAAACTGAAAAACGGTCACGGGACCATCCAATAACATTTTGACATTTAAAACTGTCACGTCACATTAAAAAATATCAGCGTAAACCTAAAAACGGTCACGTGACCTTTACGATTCCGTTTTGACGTTAAAAAAGAGTCACTAGACCTTAAAAAAATAATTGATGATTGAAAATGGCCACGTGATCATTTTCACCGTTAAAACAGTCACGTGACTTTAAAAACCTTCAAGTATTAACTTTAACAGTCAAGTAACACTTCAAATAATATTTTGACATTTAAAACGGCCATACTTTTTAAAACTAACTACATTTCGACTGAGCGTATCTCCGTTATTTAAGGAGCTACAAGCTGCAAAAGAGCTACAAAAAAAGTGTAAATAAGGAAAGTTCTAGAAAATTGTATCCTCTACAGGATTGTATTAAGGAGTTTTTGCTTTTAAAAGCATCCCTAAGGAGTTACAAAGCAAAAAGTGACTAAAAGTCCTAACCTAATTTTACGTAAATTGAAATAATGAATTACTCACGCTTGTTGTTAAAACTATCGTAAACTTCAAACTCTCCGGCCAATCATTTATCACTTATTTGGGTTTCCATTATTAATTATTAATTGGTTATATATTATAAATTCCATTTGAACACAATTATCCAAAAATATGATTCTCATAATAAACAGGGATATCACACATTTTTGTCCCTCCTTTTACAGGTTACAATCCGTATATGTTTCACTGTGTATGTCAGTTGGTTTTTGAACCTACTTTCATACAGATGGAGTTACATGCCTGTTGAAGCCAAAAAGCAGAAACACGTGTCGCCGGGTTATCATCCTGGTCCCTCTCTGGTTCACCTTTTTGCGGAATTGGCCAATAAACTCATTACATCCGCATACATTACACTCCATATTCTCAATAATGTTTGGAATTTCATTCCAATTTAAATCATACAAATAATGCGTGGTTTAGTTTTAGTCCACAGTTAAACATGCAAAAGGAAAAATTTTGCTTCGAATCTAAGATCAATCAAGTTTAGATTCCCTTAGTGATATTCAAAGTATACCAGGGAGCCTATTCTTGAAGCAGGGAACGGAACTTTCAAGAGAAGTGTTGATAGAATGTGAACAGAAGAAGCTGACAATAGCGGGTTCCTGTCACATTCTACAGGTCTTTCTCTTGACAATTCCCTTCCCTCGTTTCAAGAATACGCACCCAGGTGTCCAAGAGCACCCTGGACATAGGAGATTAACATGGGATAACGGTTTGATTTTTTGCGCCTGTACGGTTGATTTGATTGAAAAATCGTATTAATGAAAGTTGTAGTACCTATCACGGACTAGTTTTCTGTATTTTTTTCAGATCTCTAACTTGAGCCCTTTCGTCGTAAAACACGAACAAAAATGAGAAAATTTAAACTTTTGGCCTGCACTGTATAGGCGGTTGTCGGGCAACGGGTAAACAGGTCATTGTTGCCGGTACGGTTGCTCGACAACCGCTTCTACAGTGCAGGTAAAAAGTTAAAATGTTCGCATTTTTGTTCGTGTTTTACGACGAAGGGGCTCAAGTTAGAGATCTGAAAAAAATACAGAAAACTAGTCCGTGATAGGTACTACAACTTTCATTAATACGATTTTTCAATCAAATCAACCGTACAGGCGCAAAAAAATCAAAACCGTTTTCCCATGTTAATCTCCTATGTCCAGGGTGCTCTTGGACACCTGGGTGCGTATTCTTGAAACGAGGGAAGGGAATTGTCAAGAGAAAGACCTGTAGAATGTGACAGGAACCCGCTATTGTCAGCTTCTTCTGTCACATTCTATCAACACTTCTCTTGAGAATTCCGTCCCCTGCTTTCAAGAATAAGCCCCCTGGTATACTAAAAAGGGTAGCTTGTAATTAAAGCCATTCGACAAAATAGTCTAAATATAGAATTCAGTCAATAGTTACACTCGCTAAACAAACCACTAAAGGATATCGAGTGTGATAGCTGAGGTTGTGATAACAAAGCGTTAATGAACCGAAATTAGTCACGATATTCTTGCTGTGATTAATTAGGTTAGTGTTTGGCAAATAGCTGAGGTTTTCCCTTTACCGATTATTGAAAGACGATTAAACTCTGACTTTAATCGCATTTTGATTATATACGATTGTAGTACGTACTTCTTAGAGCAAGTTAAGATTATTTTGCCATGACAGAAAGTTCGTTTTCCTCAAAAAATTATAATTACTACACTCCTAAAAGCTGTCCACTGTCCATTTAAGTCCCTGTCATCAATCTCAAACAATACACTTTATATTTTGATCTGTGCCATCGGATAAATGTGTGGTCTATACATCAAGTCTTATAATTTATATTCCAGGAATGTTCATTAACCAAAGGTTTAACTTTGCTTAACAAAGCAATTTACCGAACTTTCAGTTAAAGTTGAAAAGTCTACTAAAGAAAGAGAGTTACACTAGCATTCTGTCCACCTCCGCCCTTTTAAAGATATAAATCGATATTTTATCCCCGACTATGCCCTACGTCCTTTCAATAGAGCAGCTCCACTTTTTTATTCAATGCAAATATGTGTGTACCAACCTTCGGAATGATTGAATTATTTCATCCAATCTTCTTGAAACTTATTTATTTAATATCAGATTGACATTATTGGAGTGTTATTTTCTTACAAATAAAAACAAAATTGATTTATCTCTATGGGAAATGAATATTAAATTACGGTTTTCCAAATCATTTTCAGAAGTTTGATTTTATCTGAATGTTGTTCCGAATAAAATTAAGTTTATCCTTGGCCGATAACAGCTCCGATGCTCGCTAAGCCCTCGGCCAATTTAGGTGATTGAATCTGACGATCTCATCTGAGAGAAAAAACCGGAGGAATTATTCCAAAATGGCCTAAAGCCAAAAATCGGGTCATCGATCCTTTTTAACAGCACACAATGGTGGAGAGAAGCGAATAATTCTTTTGTAATCTCTCCCTTTTAATGGCAATTTATAGCTATAAGCTGTAGTAGATAAATCTAATGTGACCCACCAGATTCTATAGCTATGGTTTGCAAACACTTATTCTGTGTTAAAATTTACAAATTCCAAAACTAAACTAACGAAAAACATCAAATTTTCCAGTACATATTCACGTTTCTATATCTAGTCTCTGAGTTTGGACGCTCGTTACGGTAATTTGCATTACAGTTCCAACCACACATTATGAAACAATCAATCATCGGGGTCTGTTTCGGTATGGCACATGGCAATTTAAATTAGCATTGAGCAGAATAATATCAGTTTAACAAACCGCTTCTAATTACCAATTTTCAAGGAACTGCGTTGAAATTAGAGGGGGCAAACTGCAGAACAGGACAACAGTTCTATGAGCAATTAGCAGCTGCTCAAAGTTTCAATTAGTAAGCATTTATGAATCAATCGTACCAATAATCTAGCCTGCTACTTCAATCATTCCCTGTTTAAATAAGTTGGCAAATCCTTGAGTTCGATAACCGGATGTTCCATTAGGTTAGTGTGCCTGATTGGTTTTATAGATTAACTTGATATTAAGTTCAGATTAATTTTATCGCTTCAAGTTGTTTGCAGCTGAATTTAGACAGCTTAATAAACTCTGTTTGATTGATTTCTGAATATCTATGTCGATTAAATATCCGACACAAAATTATTGCTAAAAGAATATTTTTTAGAATTAATTATCGCTTCCACTAGTAGTTTGTAATAAATTGACCTAAGAGAAAACACCTTAATATTCATGATGGCAGCCTAATTCCTCCAGAAGCAGGTCTCAGAATTTCGAAACTGCGGTTCTCTAAATTCCTAGGAGTTAATAAAACTCGTGTCGTCGCATAATTTTAAGCACTTAACGCGATATATTAGGGGCAATTTTATTACTTTATTTGTCGTCCTGGATGCTAAGGATAACACGTTCTTACAGCTGATTAAAACAGTTTGGTGCCCGGATTATGCTAATACTATTGACATACATGGATTAAAACAACAATCTTACAAGACGTTTCATAAGAAGATTTTGGTCTATATTTACATGACGAATTAAAACGACTTCTATAAAATACATGCAAGGCGAGAAAATAGGATATGCCAAGTGTTAAAAGACTGTATACTCCCTTGAGAAATACATGAGAAACTAAAAAGTAGGCAGATTCTCCAGCATTAGTATTTCAGCTATAGTTAATATTGTTCTGTAAAATTATACCGGTGTCATTTAATGGATGGTGTGTATTGTAAAAATATACGTCATACTTTCTGTTCAGTGACTTCCCTTATCTCACTCACTCCATTAGGAGTGATATCAAGACTTTTCATAGACTACTTCCAGAAGTAAAAGTGCCTTATTACCTCTAAACGCTGTTTTTAGTAAACTTTTTGGTTCAATAACGCTCTTCTTGTTGGTTACTGTTGTCACATTTTAAAAAGGGTTTCAGATGCTTTAAGCATAAATCAGCCTAAATCATGTAAATAAAGATGAAAGTTTTAAAAAACAAACTAGGAAAATGGCTTTTATTTTCAACCAGGTATGTAATAACGTCATTTCTTATGTGTGAACCAGGTGGAAAGATGAAAATTACCTACTTTTACTTTCCACCCGTGTTAATGTCAATATGCGTTTTGTCATATCTTGGCTTACTTTTTACAGTTAAAAGACTGTCTGTTGCCACCTCTGCAACAATTCGCAGCTCTGATGATGAGTAACATCTGCGTCTTCAGAAATCCCCATGCTGAAGCACGAAGAGCACTTTAAGAAACGTTTCAGCTCAAAATATTAAAACACAATAGCACAATAATGACGTTGTCAAGATTGCAAACAAATCACCAGTCGCTTATTATGGTTGAAGTCATAACTACTCGTACCTATAATACCTTATTATTGTTAGAGACTATGAGCAATCAATATTTCAACTGAATTATTTATTAAAAGTTTTGATAATTGGTTGAAAATAAAATAGTATACAAACCACGGTGGAAATTTTAATTTCTCAAAAAATTGAAATCAAGCACTTTCCACCTGAGTATGTAATATACTATTACAACTGTGTATAAACTTTGATTGGTTGGTCATGTACTATGACTTCTGCAGAATATAAACTTAAAGCTTCCAAGAATTTAGATTACCTCTAGGACCATTTCGAAGGTTCTATAGACCTGTTAATGCTATTGGCAACCTTTTAAAAAGGTGCCACAGCTCTTAAACCTTCCTTAGACTTGTTTAAAATTGTCATGGGCCTTTAGCAACATTTTGAAAGTTCCATAGATCACTAAATACTATTGAGAACTTTCTAAAAAGTGCCAGAGTCTTCTACAAGTGTTTTAAATCTTCCCAGACTTGTTTAAAAGTGTCAGAGGCCTTTAGGAGCATTTTGAAAGTTCCATAGATCTCTAAATACTATTGAGAACCTTCTAAAAGTACCAGAAGCTTCTACAAGTGTCTTTCTCAAGAGGCCTCTCTAGAACCGTTTTAAATGTGCCAAAGACCCCTAAATGGTACTGACAACTTTTCAAAGTCTTTTACAACTGTTTTAAACTTTTCCAAAGCTGTTTTAAATTATCAGAGGCTTTTAGTACCATTTTGAAAGTTTCATAAACTTTTAAACGCTATTGAGAATCTTCTAAAAAGTGCCAAATGTCTCTACAAGTGTCTTAAATCTTCCCAGATTTGTTTTAAATTGTCAGAGACCTCTCTAGAACCGTTTTGAATATGCCAAAGACCCCTAAATGGTACTGACAACCTTCCAAAGTCTTTTACAACCGTTTTAAAACTTTTCCAGAGCTGTTTTAAATCGTCAGAGGCCTCTAGGACTATTTTGAAAGTTCCATAGACCTCTAAGGGCTATTAAGAGCCTTCTAAAAAGTGCCAAAGGCCCCTACAAGTGTCTTACACCTTCTTCTAGAAATTGTTTTAAATTGTCAGATGCTTCTTAAGCCATGTGGAGGTGCCATAAATAATACTATTTCTATAAATAATACTGGAAACTTTCTAGAAATTGCCAAAGGATTCTACAAGTGTCTTAAACCTTCCAAGAATTGTTTTAATTTGTCAAATGCTTCTGGATCCTTCAACAAAGTGCCCGTGGCCTCTAAATGCTACTGACAACCTTCTAAAAAGTTGATTGGTTCGTCATATGCTATGTAATTTATTGTAATACTTGCTGGTTATTGTGACGTAACAGTCAGAAGTCACTGAACAGAACTACTTTTTCGGCTTCACACTTAGTTCTATAATTTTTATTTTTGTCATTGAAAATTCACTTTGCGGAACATATATTTATTTCAAACGTGTCAAAAAATCGGATAGAAACGTCAAGAAAGCTGAAGCCTAATTCTTGAAATTAGAGAACCGAATTTACAAGAGAAGTACTAGAAGTTGTTAGAATGTGTCAGACTGATTGACAATGGCAGATCTCTGTCATAGTCTGTATACGTTTGTCTCGGTAACTCGCTTTCCTTGTTTTCGAAAATAGGCACATTCCTTCAGATTTATTTTTTTGTTCTGTGTATCTTTGCGACAAATTTTTAATTTTAAAATCTTGATTTTAGGTTGTCATCAGACCTTCGTGAGCCGGCCTGGTGGTCCTATGAACGGAACATTCACGGGACCTGAATTCACAAACTATCGCGGTTTAACCCTTAGCTGCGTTTACACATTTCTGGGTGGTCCAGGTCAACGAGTTCAAATTACCTTCGACACGTTTCGTCTACGAGGTGCTCCACCAGAGTGAGTATTAGTGTTAAATGGACAGCTCCGTGCGCGCCTAAAAGATTGCCTATGGTTTAAATTGCATTCGAGTTGGTAGCATAATTCTTCTGTGTAGTTGGAAATAATTGGCTAGAGATATTTGTATATTATGATTTACAAATTCCTCAAATAAGCTTTTTAAAGATGCAAAAATTACGTTAACTGCTTGCGCACAAAAAATGTGTAGGAGGTTGTAGCATTCCAAAGAATATCTCACAGATAGTCAGGCAGCTAAATAATGCATTGGAGCTGTTGAAACCACTACTACTTGAAGCAACTTTTGTTTCAATGTTGAATTAAAAAAATTAAGTGACTTTAAAAGTTTGACAATGGCTATTAAATTCTAAATGACATGATAGTAAATTTAAAAGGTTTTATTTGCATTCACAACTTTGCATATAAATGTTATATCATGGTCACCCACCAGAGACGGACACTGACCCATAAGATTGCCAAGTCAGCTAAACGGAAATCGTGTTCCAATTACAAAACCATAGCTATAGTAAAATTGTGCAATCAAGCTGTGTCAGCATAGGCTAATATTATAAATTAGAGGTGTAGTGTAAAAATCGCGTCTATTAATATTAAACTTTTGCATAAGTAGTTAATAGTACCATTATTTTATTATTCCAATATAATTAAGTGATTTCTTGAAATAAATAATTTTTTTTAAAAAGTGCTTCATAAGAAGAAGAACCCAACAAATTGGCGCAGTCGCAGTAGGATTCGTAAACGTTGCTAGAACACGAGTATTCTAACTAGTAACGGCGGATTCCAATCCCTTAACGAAGAAAAGAACCTCAGACTCAGAAGTCAGAAGCAATCCGATCATCACTCGTGAAAACTACGTCCGGAAAGTCCAGTAGCAGCAGCGAGAACACGACGGAATGTTAATTTTTATGTAAGTAAAGAATCATCTCGATTTACTTTACAATTTTACATTTTTGTGTGAAACTGTTCGATTTTCCAAATATCGCATTTCCTTACACCAAACTATTAATACCCTATCCTATCTTTGGTTTAAGCTATAAGAAAGTAAACTTAAACTAAAAACAATTTTAATACTAGTTATAAAAAAAAATTATCTTAACATATCAAAATGCCAGATACAACAGCAACAGTTGTAGAAGTAGAACCTTACAAACTATCAGAAATTTTTTCAATTATTCCTGAATTTGATGGTGATCAAATCTTTCTAGGAAATTTTATTGATGCTTGTGATTGTGCTTTTAATATGGCTACAACACAACAGAAAGTTTTTCTTTTAATTCACATAAAAAATAAAATGAGAGGTAGAGCCGCTCAATTAATAAGTTCTAGAAATCCAGGAACTTATGCAGAACTTAAACATTTACTAAACTTACATTTTGGAGACTCAAGAGATCTCTCATCGCTAATTCAAGATTTACAAAGATTAAAACAATTGCCAAACGAATCACCCCTTACATTTTATAATCGACTTCAAGTATTAAATTCAAAATTACTTGCTAATATTCAAAAATCAGGCTTATCTAGACAACAAAAAGATGCTCAAACTAGTTTAATAGAAACTATGGCATTGAACGCTTTATTAACCGGTTTAGATTTTCGCTTAGGACAATTAATTCGTGCTAGTAATCCACAAACTTTATTAGAAGCTCAAAGCAGAATTCGAAGAGAACTTCAATTGTCTTATTTTGAACAACAAAAATCAAGTAGATTAACTCAAAATCCTAAACCACAAACCAAACCCAATTCGATTCCCAGATGTAACAATTGTGGCCGATCTGGTCATATTTCAAGTCAATGTAGACAAACATCAAATCAAAGACCTCCACAATTTAACCAATTTAACCATAATTTTCAAAGACCAGTTTTTGATCAAAGAACAAACTCTTCTCCTATGCAGCGACCTATTATTAATAATAATAATAATAACGCACACTCAAATCGACCAACTAATTTTACCCCTAATGAAAGTAATTTTCAACCTAGATCAAGTTCGTATCAACGTCCTTTTAATTCTAATGGAGCACAAAGAACTTTACATGTCCAATATGAAGATTTTCCTAATCAATCATTTAATGAACAAATTGAAACTGAAACGTTTCATCAACTCCCAAATAATGAATTGTACCAAATAAATGAAAATCTTGTTGACACATCATATTCCCATGAAACTGAAAGCAGTCAGGATTTTCAGATTGCTACGTCAAGCAACCATCCCCCAGAAAATTCTACAATCTCAAACCCAGTTTCACAAATCCAATCTCAACTTCAAACATTGAATTTCGACGACATGAACCCGAACATGAACTTCCCGGAACAACAGTTTCTTTAAGTCCACTACTAACAGTGAACTCAAAAAATCTTTATTATATTTACGACGCTTCGCAAACATTTAAATTACTTATTGATACCGGAGCAGGAATCTCAATATTTAAAGCAAACACAGTGAAAAATTATTCTCGTAGAAATCCCGAACATATAACAGTTCAAGGAATAACAGATCAAAAAATTTTAATTACTGAATCTGTTTGTATACCTTTTGTAGCTGGAAGTGATCATAAAGTTTATATCTACGATTTGGATATTGATTTTGATGGTATAATAGGTTTAGATTTTCTAGATCACTATAATTGTATTGTCGATTTAAAATCAAAACAACTTATTACAAATTTTAAAACTATTCCTTTACATAAAGTAACTAATGATTCAAGTAACAATTCAATTTCAAACTCTCCTTATCAAAGTCAAGAGAACAATTTTTGCAATAAAAAATGTAATAATAAAATTTCTATCGAAGGCCGAATCGAAAAAATATGCAAATTAAAATGCAATCTAGCTAATACAAGTGCAATTCTCTATGCCCAAGAAAAAGATAAGGTCCGATTACCTAACGCCTTAGTTAAAGTCAATGAACAAGGTGAATTTCTTACATCTGTTATAAATGCTAACGTAATTAATAAAACTGTCGAGTTTTCAGACATAATTATAGAACCATTTGTCCCGGAATGTAAGAACAACGAACTTGCTTATTCTTTGAATCCCGATAATTATACTGACCAACCACAAGACAGACACGCGCTAATAAAAAAGCAACTTAGAACAGATCATCTTAATGACGAAGAAAAATGTGCAATTACTGAACTTTGTCTTGAATTTTCCGATATATTCTATTTAGATGGCGACATTTTATCTTTCACTAGTGAGATAAAACACTCAATCGAAACTAATGGTGCCAGACCTGTATTTTCAAAATCTTATAGATACCCGCAAATTCATAAAGAGGAAGTAAAATCTCAAATTAATAAAATGCTTGATCAAGGTATTATTCGTCATTCTACATCTCCATGGTCTTCCCCTGTATGGGTTGTCCCAAAGAAGCTAGACGCTTCTGGAAAACAAAAGTGGCGAGTTGTAATAGACTACCGCAAACTTAACGAACTGACAGTTGACGACAAATACCCACTGCCAAATATTTCTGATTTACTAGACCAATTAGGTAAGTGTGAATATTTCACAACACTCGACCTTGCCTCTGGTTTTCACCAGATTGAAGTAGATCCTAAAGACATTTCAAAAACAGCTTTTTCAGTTGAAAATGGTCTTTACGAATTTGCTCGTATGCCATTCGGACTCAAGAATGCACCGTCCACTTTCCAACGCGTCATGGACAACATTCTTTTAGGCATTCAAAATGAACGATGTCTAGTTTACATGGATGACATTATTGTCTATTCACCAACTATTCACGAACACATTACCAGATTAACGGAAGTCTTTAAACGTCTACGTAACGCAAACTTAAAAATTCAACCAGACAAATGTGAATTTTTAACGAAAGAAGTAGCTTATCTTGGACACCTTATTACTCAACATGGTGTAAAACCCAATCCAGACAAAATTAAATGCATTGAAAAATTCCCAGTCCCTACTTCACCTAAAGAAATAAAATCATTCTTAGGTCTTTCCGGTTACTACCGACGATTCATCCCTAATTTCGCAAAGATTTCTAAACCATTAACTAAATTACTTCAAAAAGATGTTACTTTCCATTTTGATGAAGAATGTGTAAACTCTTTTAACACATTGAGAAAAGCTTTAACTTCAAATCCCATTTTGATTTATCCCAATTTTGACGAAACATTTTTGCTTACAACAGACGCAAGCTCCTTTGCGATAGGTGCTGTTTTATCCCAAGGTCCTGTTGGAAAAGGTTTACCAATTGCTTACGCCTCAAGAACTCTATGTAGTGCTGAAACAAAATATTCCACAATTGAAAGAGAACTCCTCGCAATTGTATGGGCAGTAAAACATTTTCGTCCATATCTTTTTGGTCGTAAATTCATTCTCATTACCGATCATCGTCCTTTAACATGGCTCTTTTCCATTAAAGACCCCGGAAGTCGCTTAGCACGTTGGCGTCTAAAGTTAGAGGAATATGATTATAAAATCGAATACAAACCCGGAAGAATCAATAACAACGCTGATGCATTATCAAGAATAAGAGTTAATCATTTTCAAGAATGTGTGAAATTTCACTCAAAAGTTCGAAATTTTGCTTTAAACGAAGAAGCTGGACCATCTATTAATAATGAAGATCCACCTTTTGAAGACAACAGTTTTATGAATGTCGAAGAAATAACTAACGAATACAATACATTTACGCATTTATATAAAACCACATCTATGAATGACTACTCAAAAATAGAAATATCTAATTTACAACTTTTAGATAAATCTCACAAAAACATCGTTACATTCTTTTGGCGAAATAAACTCGAAGAACTGCATGAGAAAATCATTGACGATATACTAGAAAAAGATTTCGACTTTCAATCTAAAACGATTAATATTGTTTCTAGTAAAAGTGTCAAAGATCGTAAATATTTGATAATACCACTACCTTACGATAATGACTCCGTAGTTCCAATTCTCTTTTTAACTTTATATAAAGATCGTGAAAAATTTGAACCTAATAAAACATATTGTATAGAAAATAATTTACAGTTACCTATAACTGAAATTCTATGTTTTATTTTGGCCGACAAAGATGTTCATTTGAAAATATGCCAAAATATTGTCAGAACCCCAGACGATGACCAAATTCCAATCATTTTGGAGCAATACCATAGTGGAAAAAACAACTTACATCGAGGTATAAATGAAACTATTAAGCGAATTAAAGAAAAATATAATTGGCCAGGTTTAACCAAGGATGTCGAAAAGTTAATTAAAAGTTGCGAAATTTGTCAAAAAGTGAAAATTTGTAGGAAAAATCTTAGTACACCTTTAGTCGTCACAGAGACACCAAAAACACCTTTTGAACGAATTAACATCGATCTGTTTGAATATCCTACTCGCAATTACGCACTGACCATTCGTGATGAATTAACAAAATTCACTCAAGCTTATCCTCTATCTGATAAGAAAGCTTCAAATGTTGCGAATACTTTATTAGTATTTTTCCAACACTATGGAACTCCTTTAAGAATACATTGTGATCGTGGCAGAGAATTTGATAACGTCCTCTTAAGAGACCTTTGCCGTCTTTTTGAAATAAAATTAACTTTTTCAAGCGTTAGTCATCCTCAATCTAACGGTTCGTTAGAAAGATTTCATGCTACATTAAATGAAATGATAAATATCCACAAAACAGAACATCCCGATGAACATGCTTTTAATATTCTTCCATATGCTGTAATTTCTTATAACAACACAAAAAATAAAACTCATGGTTTCAGTCCTTACGAATTATTATTCGGACATACGTCTATTAGACCTCCTGAAACACTTTACAATCAAAAAGAACTAATCTCAAAATACATTCGAGACCTAAATAATCGTATGGAACACTATTACAAAATAGCAAGATCAAGATCAATCGCGCAAAAAGAAAAAGCTAAGGTGAGATTCGATAATTTAATAACCAGAAATGTCCCTGAATATAAAGTAGGTGATAAAGTGTATGTAAAAGAATCTCAAATTAAAGACAAGTCCCATAATAAATTTAATGGTCCGTTCGAAATTATTGAAGTTTATGAAACATCAGCTAAAGTTAGAAATTTAGATACTAATTCACTTTCAAAAATAAACTTTGACAGAATGAAACCATTCTATGATTAGTTTTTCTTTCCAGATTCCTCGGAATTACATCGCAAGTCATCGCTCAATTCAACATATCACCAATTAATAATACGATAGGAATATTTTACCATGAAGCAGGTACAGTCAAAATATCAAATGACAAATGGACGCTTCTTGTATACAAAGACCTTCACGAGATTCGAAATACTATACGTGACAATAATAAGATACTCGATAAATTAATAACATTGTTTGACGATCCTTCACCTCGTATGACATCATTTAAAGTTGAAATTCAAACTCATGTTAGTCTTATCAGACAAACTGCAACATCAGTAGAACAAAAATATAAAAAAATTCTAGCTGATACAAACAATTACGCTTTTCGTAGTAAACGAGGTTTAGTCAATGGCATAGGTAGTATTTTTAAATCTATTACCGGAAACTTGGATTACGCTGATGGCGAATATTTTAATGAATGCATTAATAAAGTTACACGCGACGAACGTGAAATAGAACAATTACTTAAGAACCAAATATCGGTTACAAGTTCCGTTCTAAGAAACTTTAATTCTACTATTCAGCAATTTCAGATAGACGAGACAAATTTCAACGAAAACATTGTAACAATTCAGAATGCACTAAACAGAATTTCCGATGATGTAGCTTTTTATGAGGCACAAGTAAAAGTATTGAATTTTTGCCAATCATTAATGGAAAGCTATGTATTTTTGGAAAACTATCTTGATGATATTTTAAATGCCATCACTTTTGCTCGTTTAAGAATCTTGCACAGCTCAATAATCACTCCTATCGATTTAATCACTTCTCTCCAGGAAATTTCAAGAACTTTAACTAGAAATAATTTTCCCTTACCAACTTATACTTCAAGTGTTGCTAAGTATCTTGATATAATTGAGTTAGAAGCCTATCAATCCGAAAATCAAGTTGTATTCGTTCTTCTTATACCCTTAGTAGAACCTGAAACCTATACACTTTATAAAACATTTCCCATCCCAATTTTGGATAATCGTACAGGTTTCTTTCACATTCTTCCAACAACGCAAAGATATATCGCGAGAGATGATGATTCTTTATTGTACGTATCACTTCAAAATTTAGAAAGCTGTAAAAACCTTCAGACAAGACTGAAAATTTGCTCAAACATACTCCAGTATCCAATTGACAGCGATGCTATATGTGAAGCACAACTGTTACGGCAACAGAAAATTCTTCCAAGGACATGCCAAACATCAATTCTAGCCGCTACAGACTACAACGTTCAAGAAATTGACTACAACTTATGGTTAGTAACAATCTCCGAACCACTACCTGTCACTGTAAGATGCGGAAACCGAAATCCAGAGTCGCAGATACTGAAGACGAATTCAATCATCAAACTCCAACCTAATTGCAATGCCTTCATTGGAAGTACCAGAATTCATTCGAAATATCTCGTTCAAAACTTCAAAAACATTACATATCAAAGCCATCCTGTTAAGATCCCCTACGAATGCTGTAACCATTTACCAGAACGATACAATGTCCCTGATTTGAAGCCTCTAAAACTAAGCAAAATCAATTACGACGATTTAAGCGTGGCTCAACACAGATTAAACCAATACTCGGAAGAATTGGACAAAATCATTCAAGAACCTTTTGTTACTAAACATTATCATTGGTTTACCACCGCTTCAATTGTAATTATTGTATTAATTCTTGTTGTACTCATCTTATGCAAATGCAGGAAAAAGAAGTACCCTAAACTTTGCCTAACCGGAAACAGTGGACCACCGCCATCTCCAAGATCTGAACGCAGCGAGTTAAAACAAACCCAATGGAAGAAGCTATTACCAAGAAGAAGGACTAGTATCCACCCAGAACCATCTTTTGATGAATCCTTGGAACTTCAAGCTAATCCATAAAAGTTGTTGCATGGCTACAACTTTTTCCTAAAAAGGGGAGCTGTTATATCATGGTCACCCACCAGAGACGGACACTGACCCATAAGATTGCCAAGTCAGCTAAACGGAAATCGTGTTCCAATTACAAAACCATAGCTATAGTAAAATTGTGCAATCAAGCTGTGTCAGCATAGGCTAATATTATAAATTAGAGGTGTAGTGTAAAAATCGCGTCTATTAATATTAAACTTTTGCATAAGTAGTTAATAGTACCATTATTTTATTATTCCAATATAATTAAGTGATTTCTTGAAATAAATAATTTTTTTTAAAAAGTGCTTCATAAGAAGAAGAACCCAACATAAATAAGCTTTTATTAAATGCTGCCTGACACAGTTGATCACTAAATCAACTCTGTGTCGGAAAAATCCAATTTAAATTCCATTACATTGGAGCAGGCTTTTGCAAGGGAAAGAGATTTGTAATTAACGCTGCATTATTACCTAATCAAAGGTAATTAAAAACTAATCACCTCTGCACCGCGTTACTGAAAGTTATCTGGACTACCACCCCATTAAATAAGCAAGTTAATCAGTTTTATAGGTATTTTATTAGCGGGGTATTCGGATGTCTTTTAATGCCAAACTGAAATGGTTACGTGATGTTTTAAAGGGTAATACCGTAAACGATTTATGGACGTTTTAGTAGCCAGGCGATAAGCTGGAAGCTCGCTGGCAATTGCCGCAATATTTCATTGCGGATGGTAAGGAGCTTAAGATTTTCGATTGATGAAATGAAATCAGTTTTTGCATAGAAAATCTTTATACTTATGATATACATTTTCATAGCCAACTATTTTCGGATTTGTTTTTAATTAACATAAAATGGAGTTAAATGTTAAGCTTACAAATTAAGTATAGTTTTAGAAAATTTAGTAACCGAATGCAAGCAAGCCTAATTCATCCATAACTGTTATTTTCATATGGTATGAGAGTAGCTTGCTCTAGTACGGTTATTACATTATTGTTGGTTACTTTTGACTTGACCTGTGTTTTTGTGTTGCCTGCTGCATCAGTGGAGCTGCAGTCGGAGACCTCCCTACGTGAGTACCTTTTCCCTTTTGATTTTATTCTTCGATTTACTCTCTTTTTACTTTATATTTCCTGTGCATGTTTTCCTTGTTATTTTTCTTAAACCACTAAAGCTCAGCTTTTAGGACAAGCTAAAATATTTTAGTATACACTATAATCAGTTATTATGTTCGTGTAACAAACAAGAGCACACACTATTTGTTCAACCTGATGTATATTACAAGATCTCTCAATTAGGTAATAACCAATGAGATTCACATAAACGCATGTAATACAAGTGTAATAAGTGTGACAATCGAAGTTACAGTTTTTCATGATATAAACTTATCGTCTAGGCTATAACGTACAGGTCTTGGTAAAATTGTGTTGTTAACAAGGATTTACGAGAGTTATTCCAAATCACTTTACAAGTTAATAATTTAGTATACACACTACTAGAAAATAAGAATGTGACAGGTGAATGTGTGTTGAACTTGAACAAAACGTTTTAAAAATATTGATAGTCCATTACTTTATAGCATGGCGATGATGGTTCTTGCTTCTAGAAAAATGTATTGCTGATATCTCTGGTTATAATATTGGTACAGCATCCAAGGCTTTATGATATTTAATTTATATGTTTTACTCAGGTCGTGGATTAGAGCATGAACTAATTGTAATTGAATATAAAATGTAATCGTGACCACAGTCAAAACCAATTAAGAAAACGTGGTCCAGAAGTGCTATCATATTCACCTAAGAAGCAAAGCCAGCAAAGCACCAAGAAACATTTTACGTGTTTCACACACCTTCCGACCATCAAAATGTGTGAGCATATTGAAACAGACACTAAATCTTTTCTACCAATTATCAGTTAAGCTTAAATACAACTTACAAAAGAATTAAGTTTAAATTATTACACTTGGAAAGCACAAAAATAAATGATTTACACTTCATGAAACTAAACTTCTGGATTGGGAGTAGTGTGTCGGAGGGATAGTTGATAGCTGATCAATGATTCCGAGACACTTACCTTGTATTGAATAATAGCAAATCTCAGAAGACGGTGTTTAGTATTAGAGATTTAGGCAGAGATCAGAAGACTACCAAGTTTTTGAGGATAAGCCTTGATCCGAATATTCAGTGTAGTATCTTTGGACGATTCAAGAGAAACTCAATGGAGAAAATGAAAAAACCATCGAGTTTCAACCATAAAAGGACTGTATTTACACAAAATGTTTATGACTGACAAATGGTTGCCAAAGTGCAATTGCTGCAAATCCCCATACAAATTACGTGCATTATCAAGAAAAGAAAACTATTTTTGACTATGGCTATTTTTGCATGGCTACATTTGTTTTCACACCTGGAGTAATTTGCGTAAACCATAATTTGACCAACTGTCAAATTACTTCATTGTGACGTCTGCTCGTTACATGGACCGTGAAATGAATGCGATCAATGTCGGCCATTCTTTCCTTTTCTCTTCATCACCCGAACAATTCACCAGCACCCAGCATCTTAATGCCACCTATTTCTATGGGAGCAATATCAAATATTGCTTGACTTGCAGAATCTTCAGTTTAAGTTAACACATATAATTTCCGACATTTTAGCAAATAAACCCATTGATGTCGCCGTCAAAAGTTAGAATTATAAATGGTATAAGGTCTGTGACCTTTGTATATTTTTATGCTTCCTGTAATCTATTTAGAGAACTGGTGGGCGTTTTTGCAAAGGGCTAGGCCACACGTAATTTACATTTGTGAACTTCATACTCTTTAATTTAAATTTATATGCATGATTTTTCTGATCTTGATATTGTCTAATTTACATTTATATACTAGAGATTTAATAAAACAGGATGTTTATTGTTCATCAGATGCGTACACGAATACCTGGACATCTACTCGGAGGTAACCCAGCCCGAACTGGGAGAACTGGTAAACTCTCCTTTCGGCGGTCGTTATTGTGGCCCCATCCCTCCTCGCACCAGAGTATCGCTCTATCGTGCCCTTGCTTTTTCCTTCCATTCGGACAAGAACATCTCCATGCCGGATCTGTTTTCTGGCCGATATGCCTTCATCAACGACTGTAAGTACTACTAAATAGTGTTCGTAACATTGTTAATCATAATTTTGCATCCTACGCTTTATAGCCGAATTTGAAGTTGGTGCTTTGACGGGCGCGGGGCCATGTAACTTTCTGGTAAAGGGGGCCGCCAAACATACAGGCAGCATAGTGTCCCCCACGTATCCGGGTGCATACCCCAAGAATCTTTACTGCTCTTATCAGTTCCTAGGTGCCCCCGGAGAACGAGTGAGATTAGAATTCAGGGATTTCGACTTGTTTTATGGGGGTCAGCAGTAAGTATTTGTTTAATAGTGAAGAATGAGATATTTCTTCTTGTTGTTTCAAACTATTGGACAAGGACACAGGAATGACTTTTTCTATTCATTTTTCGAAAAGTGTAGATTTTCTTTTAAAGCTTTTTAATTTTCAGTTGTCCATTCGACTATGTGCGGATATATGACGGCCCTGACAACTCGTCGGCCATCATCGGCACTTACTGCGGTCAGCAACGCAACCTGGTCATCTACTCGTCAGAGTCGGCGCTCTACGTCACATTTGTCACTTTAAAACGCACTGCCAATACTCAAAATAGAGGTTTTAAAGGGATTTTTGAGTTTTCTAACTCTTTTACCAAATTAGGTAAAGTTATCATGTCACGTAATGCCAACTTATTAGTTACATAATGTAAGGATGAAAGATGAAGGTTTCTGCTGGTATGCTTATTTGTAAAGTGTAATTGGTTTTATATCGAAATTTCTGCTGCTGATAATTTGGTCCTGTTGCTAAAGAATATTTTATTCTGTAGTTCATTTAGAACCCAATTTACATGTAATTTTTTAAAATGCGACCTAAATTTCTATGTTGTGGACTGTATTGTAAAATTTGACTTGAACCTTTTGAAAAAAATTACTGGGTTACTAATGGCTGGTGAAAGATATCTTAATTTATATATTTACAATTTTCAGATTTTATAAGTAAAAACGATGGTGAGCACATACGGGGTACAGAATGCGACCAGCGGATTTTCAGCAAAAAGGAATCCAACGGTTTCGTTTACAGCCCCAACTACCCGTTCCCATACATGCCTAAATTAGTCTGTAGATATTTTATCTACGGTATGCAAAATGCTCAATACTTAGAAAGAGTCCGACTGGAATTTGTTATGTTTGAAATACCTAAAGGTAACAAGGGAGAGTGAGTACCATATCAAATATAATCAGATTAACAAATCAGTAATATAAATTCAAACTAGTTGTTCGGATGGATATTTGAAAGTCTACCTAAAAGGACAAGAAACAATAGACGCTTACGACAAGTTCGACCATGAGTTATGCGGTGAAGAGGCTAATCCTGTAATCATGGTATCTGATGGTCCTCGATTGCTTATGGTTTTTAGTTCAGGGGAGTTAATGGGTCGAGGTTTCAAAGCAAATTATACATTTGAGACTGGTAAGTTTGGTATAAATGTTTGACTTTCCAATGCTTTAGCTTCAAACATCCTCAAGTGCTTTTGAGTACAGTGATAAATTTCCGTAAAATCAGGTTATCAAAATATTCACCGCACACAAACCGAACTTTTGCCAACATTTTAGAGTTTAGGCCCTGCTAAGTACAGTTTACTGTTTACTTCCATTGAATCAAACTTTTCTCTGGTACAATAAATCTCGCGATTATAAATGAGTTGAACGTGAGGTATTGTTCCTTGTTCGGACAAAACATTTGCATATTGTGTGATAAATAGATGGTGGTATTTTTGGCCTTTGGCCCAAATTGCAAATTTATTATACCGCTAACGAGCTACGGCCAAATTGATACAAACAAAAGTGATTACTAAAGATGACTGCAAACTGCTTGCTTTAGTTTTCTACAGGGTGCCACCAAATTCGTGTCGAAGTATAGGGATCTCGAAAACGGTAAGAGATACAGAGTTGGTTAAATGGAGGCAAAGTTGCGAAATTTGGACTTCAATCTTATGTCGTTTCAACATCCGATTACTTCCGGAAATAATCAAAAAATTTAGAAAAAAAAGGGTTTCTTAAATCGAAAAGTGCCAAGAAGGGTATTTCCGAAGATTGCAAAGCAAGAAAACCAAATTTTCCGATTTATTTTTTTAACTAGAACTTTGAATAACAATCACACTTTTTTTACTCTTTTCAAGTTTTCATGAAAGTCATAATGGATTTCACTAAATTATTTACACAGAATTTCTATTTAAAACATTTACCTATCGCTGTATGCGGTACTGCTACTAACTTTGTATTAATAGCCAGAAAAAAAACACATTAATCAAAGTTTTCTAACCTAAAATACAAAAGATTAACCAAGTGTTGCACGTCATTTAAATCAGAAAACAAAGCACTTTCAAAATCTGCTTTAAAAAATAAAATTGAGGATGGCTGGCAAAAACCGAAACGTCGGATTTCAAATGTGACTGTCAGGTTTTAGAGGGAAAAAAATGACAAAGTGTCAAATAAATTTAAATTATCTCGTCAAATACGCTTATATTAAAATAAAAACGTTTTTCCAATATTTCGTATTTTTGCGGATATTTCCGGAAGTACCTAATCGAATTTTTTTAAATGTTAAAACGGCATAAGATTGAACTCCAAATTGTGCAACTTTGCATAATTTTCTAAATCCCCATATTTAGACACAAATTTGTGGCACCCTGTATAAAAAAATATTCAGCCTATCTAGTAAAATCAATGCAAAATGTCGCAGCCAGGAACACATTTCTAACTGTAATTCAGAAAGAGTCAAGTGTAATTCAGAATAGTCATTTGAAATTCAGAAAGAGTCAAGTGTAATTTAGAATAATTAATTGTAATTCAAAATATGTCAAGTGTAATTCAGTTTAATTTTTAACCTAAATTGTGTTATTTTTTTCATAACATTCATTGTGTTATAAAGTATATTCATTTATTAAAGTGCCTTGGAGTTTCAGCTTTGGTAATTTTATCCACAGATAATGTATTTTATGGAATTGCCTTTGAATGTTCTGAACTTCATTTGATGGTTTCTGAATTACAGTTGCCTATTCAGAATTACGTTTGACCTTTCCTGAATCTCACTTGGTCTTTTCTGTACTACATTTGAAAATGGTGTAGTAAAATATCTGCTTTCCTAACTTTCCTTAGTTGCTTTACACTGAAAAAAAATTCTTTTCGCGCTTAACAAGTAAATATGAAAACACCTTTTATAAGTATAATTCGATTGTACTTTTATATTAGCTTTGTCTGGGTTTATGATTCTGAACTGTTCACACGCTGATTTTGGCCATCTGCATGGATGGGATAAGTGTACTGATTTACAGAACTACTCGTATCTACAAATTATCGAAAAAACTGGGGTAAGTATGAATCTAAATAAATCCAAAATACTTTCACCATATGAAGTACAAATACATGTGGGGGATAATGTGGTTGAAAAGGTTGAGCAGGACGTATATCTAGGTCACCAAAATTGACAAGGAAAACCAACAATCGAAAGTAAGTAGACGAATCATCAGACTGGCGTGGATGGCCTTTGGTCGACTAAAAGATAGAGTCTTAAAATCCCTGACATTCCTCTACATCTTAAAGCTAAGTATTTCAACACTTGTATCCTTCCTGTTCTGACATATGCAATGGAAACCATCACATTAACCGCAAAAGCCGCTAACAAACTGCGAAGAGCAATGGAACCGATTGTGCTGGGAGTATCAATTCGAGACCATCTAAGAAACGAAGAGTGGAAGATGTAGTGAGGCGCATTGCCACTCTAAAATGGTGTTGGGTGGGGCATATCGTTAGGCAGGACAACACAAGATGAAGAAGGCAGTATTGACGACATCAAGGAAAGGGTAAGAAGAAACTGGTACCAAACAGTACAAAATAGGTTGGAGTGGAGAAAACAAATGGATGCCTATGTTCAGGAGTGGATGAGCAAGGGCTGTTAAAGAGAGTTGTTACAAATTATCATGCAAATGGTCCAAATCCATATTTCAGACAGTTCAGAATTAATAACCTAAACAAAGCTAGAAAGAATCTACTGTAATAGATAATTATTTATATAAAAACACTGTAATGTTTTAATAATTATAAACAAATTAACATTATGTTTTAGAATATCGTATTCCCGGCACAGCGGCTCCTGACGGAACTTGTTCGTTTACGTACCGAAGTACCTCGAAAAAGAAAGGAGAATTCAACTCTCCTCGGTACCCTACTAACTATCCTAGTTTCACGAACTGCACGTATCATTTCCTGGCAACGGATAACGAACAAGTTACACTGGTGTTCGATAACTTTAAAATAAGAGCGGACAACGTTAATGGCAGCTTTGGCTCCTATGGGTAACTATAACTTTTTCAAACGCGACTACTTAAATCAAAATGTATATTATTTCAGAGCTGAGATATGTCAAGAGGACTGGATCGAAATATACAACATCTACCGAGATGGTAGTGAAATAATTGTCGGAAGGTACTGTAATGTATCTGTGCCAGGCCCAGTCGAATCGAATAGGGGAGCTATTGGTCTTAAAGTTATTTTGCATACGGATGAAGTTAATGTTGCTAGTGGCTTTAAGGCCAGATACAGTTTTGAGGTTGCAAAATCGATTTTTGGTGATTGTGGAGGTGAGAACTTTATTTATGTGAATGTAAGCAGTATTATTTAATTAATCTCAAATTTTAGCTAACGTGAGTAGCTCTGACAGTGGCCAAATATTAAGTCCCAATTTCCCGAAGCACTACGATGCGCCGAAACTAAATCAGGCTTCAAAAAGCTGCAACTGGTACATCAGCGCTCAACCTCAACATAGGATTTTAATCATATTTGAAAAATTTGGAATTGAAGGTCATCCTAGTGGTAAGTAGCGCTTAAAAATCTGTTGGCCAAATGGTCAAAACTGCAAAATTAAAAGTTATTTGAACTTTTTTTTAAGAGCGTGGATGTCCTGCTGCAGTTTTAAGGATTTGGACAGATATAGGCTTGCCTGGAAAGGAGTTGTGTGGAGAAAAACCGGCTGCTGACAAATGGGAATTTGTATCAACATCGAATCAAATGAGATTAAGGTAATGTAAAATGTCCTATTTAGAGCGACGAAGGCCGGGAGTTTCTTAACAACTAAATTTATGTGAATATAAAAATTATCAATATGTCTTTTGTTTAGCTTTATAACCGCGGACAAAGCAGCAGGATACGCAGGCTTCCGTGCTTACTGGACAGAAGTACAAGACGGTCCCTCTTGTGACGAATTCCAGTGCGAAAAAACTTTATTTTGTATTCCCTTCCATTTGAAATGTAATAATATCCCGAACTGTGGAGCTCACGATGACTCCGATGAGAAAGACTGTAAGTTTTCTAGAATGTACAAATAAGACGATTTGTTCTATATGTTTGTTGAGACAAGTTACTCATCTCTTTATTGCTAGTTGGGTCTTCTGTCTTTCTTCTTAGTTGAAAATAGTGCAAAGTTCCATTTTTCCAACCAACCTTTTTTGTATGGTTAGACAGAATAATCAACTAGCAACAAAGAAGTAAATAAAATGAGTTACCACAACGTTCATCAAAATTGACAATCTATCGAATAAATTTAATTGTCCGTTGCTATGATAAATACTATTCGATTGTACTTGTAGTGTCTTAAAAACCTATCGAATTCATCAGCTTAACTACATTGTGGTAAAAGCTGGTAGAAAATCTAGATTAAATATTACATATTTAATTTTCAAGAGGGCCAAATAGTAAAACTTGCTCTAATTGTGTTTGTGCGGTTTTTAACTAGTAGCAAGTTATAAAGTCCTTTTCGATGTATTTGTATAATAATTATGGGTCAAAGTAGCTTTTCGAAAGTTGTGTGATATTTATTAACACACTACAACACACAACTACAACGTTGTAAACGAATAATAATATCACAAAATTACTACTAGGAGGAGTTCTAGTAGAAACCAAAGCATCTGATAAGACAAAAATAATCATACTTGCAGCATGATTTTGTGTTGGAAGCATATGTTACGACGACAGTGATGATGATCAAGATGCTGTTCATCACCAAGTATTGTTGATTCTATAAGCTGTGGTCATTATTTCATGATTCATATAACGTGTGTTCTGATAGAGATGATTTTAATCATAACGATGATAACTATATTTGCTATACAATATGACACATGTCTTCGTCAAAATTTAAATATAAGTATAGCTTTGAAAGGCTTGCAAAGTCTGCATATCATATTACTCATGTCGACACGGTCTTACTTTTACAAAAAGAAAATTTCATTTTTTTACCATGGTTACCACCAAGATCTAGAGATTTAGAAATCTGATCAAAAATATGGTTTTACAGTGAAATCATGTTTAGATTAGGGATAAACTTTGAATTCCAAATGAATGACCGCGTCTTATATGCAGGTGGCGCGACGACGCGGGTCGACGCGGCAGCGGCGTCCCGCGGGCGGCGTCTCACCTTGTCTGGCGTCGCCCCATTGGCAGCGCTGTTGCCGCTCTTGCTACTCCCGTAGCCGTCCTCCTGCCCCCGCTCCTCCTCGCTCATCCCGTTGCTCTTAACGTGAGTCGCTCTTTTCTATATCTTATTTCTTTTGCATCTTGACCCTCTGATTTGTTGCGGTTATCTCAAACTAAAACATTACGACTATATGAGATTGCATAAAAGCTAATTTATTTCCAAAAATCATTAAAGATAATCGCAATCAAACTATAGACTCCTAAATTTGGCTGATTAAAAAGCTTAACAGCTTTAAGCATGCCGTTTCAAGTAGATCGTAGAACAGTTTAGAATATAAGTCTTCTGTAGCACTAAAGCAGGGGAACTCCATTACATGCGGCAATAGGTGTCTGTGGGGCACGCTTTTGTCTTTGTGAAGACAAATAAATAACATTTTTAGATCGGAACTAAGTAAAGAAATTTTAATAAATTGTTATTAATAAACAGACAAACTTTCTAATTTAGTGGTAAATACAGAAAACGCCATATTGCTTTCTACACTTTCAATATTATTAAATTTGTCTTAACCTACTATCGCTTTTCAGTCTTTGTCGAGAGCCCTGAGTTAGAGTTTATGTGGTCTTATCACTAAATATGCAATAGAAAGCTTTAAAATTTCCACACTTGTAGTATATGTTTAATAATTCGTTTTAATTTTGCGACAACAAGATAAACATTTTTAGATAACTTAATCAAAATAAGTTAAAATTTAATAGCATGTTTATAAACTAATAATTCATCAAAAAGTGTGTACACAATATTTCTTATGCTGAATTAGGGATGGCGAAATATTCAGTTACACAGTTTCAGACAAAGCCACCAAGAGAGCTGTTTATGTTAAAACTTTTTTATGCTAGCTTAAAATGCTAGCAGATTTGTATTCGACAAACTGACAGATTTCAATGGGCTTGGCACTAAATCGGCCGATGCACGTCATTGACGTTTAACGCACCACTTTGCCAAATGTTTTTTTATCATTAAAACCTGAACTTTACATCAATTTTGTATTTATTTATTTTTTATATAGAAGTTGACACAGTTTTTTTAACAGAAGGATTTTAATAACAATATCAGTCAATAGGGAGGTTTATTCCCTAATCCTTTTGAAAATTGCTAAAACTGTATGTTGGGTTTCTAAAAGCAAAATCAAAGAAGTTCTTTCAATTTCATATTGTATGAAAAAGTTACGACCTTAGAAAACTAACTTATTATACTATTTATGTAATTAGTTTAAAAATATGTATGATTGCAAATAACTAATTAATAATAATTACATGCGTATTTTGACAAATTTGTGAAACACTTTAGACCGAGGGGTAGATAATTCGAGGTATTATGAGGCACTTTTCCATTATTACGAAACATTGTGAAGTATTACAAGGCATTACGAGGTATTACGAGGCATTTTGAGATATTTATAAGGCATTTGAGAGTATTTTGAGGCATTGTCTGTATATTTCAAAATGTAGTGTATTTATATAACAAAATTGACTGAAAATTGAACCGAACAGCATAGGCACATGTAATTAATTATTGTGTTAAAATCTTTGTTACATAATATTGAGTTGAAACAATATTCATTACAAATTATTATAAAAATTTACCAATTTTTCAACATTTAAACTACATTTTTAAGGTCACGTGACTATTTTTGACAGGTGTCAACTGGCTTTTAGAGTGTTGCATGCCCAAAATTGTATTATTAACGTCACGTAACGTGTATTTTACAATTTCAGCTTTTACAACTGTCTAAATTTAATCAAAGTCACGTAATGTGTTTATTGCAATTTTAGTTTTTAGAACTGTCTGAAATAGTCTAAATTTAATTTACAATTTTTTTTATTTTAAACCACATTTTAAAGGTCACGTGACTAATTTTGAGAGATGCCAACTGGCTTTTACAGTGTTGCAAGCTCAAAGTTGTTTTATTAACGTCACGTAACGTGTATTTTACAATTTCAGCTTTTACAACTGTCTAAATTTAATTTACCAACTGATCAACATTTAAATTACATTTTAATGTCACGTGACTGTTTTTGACAGGTGTCAGTTGGGTTTGCCAGTGTAAGAATTTACAAAGATATCATCCATATCTCGGAAACCAATGACGATAGATTTTTTCTAATTACGTTATCGTGTTCCACGTAAAAAAATGTATTAGTTTCAAAACTATCTTTGGCTTTGTTAAAGAACTGTAAGCAATTGTTTAAAATGCAGCCTTTAACGTTTTCCCAATTTTCCATAAAACGGAGAAGGATAATATAATTTTTAAATCGGAAATAAGTTTCACATAAAATTCCCTAAAACTTTTCTCATTTAACCGACTGTAGCACTTACGGTAACCAGGATCCCAATACATGTAGAACCAATTTGGGACACAGTGTATATTTTACCATTCCTACATACAAATAATTACATTACAAGTACTCTATTCATATCAACCCTAGCTTATAGGCGTTCTTACAGTCAAAAGAGTTTATATCCAATACATCTTTCATTCATAGTATCATATCTAGCACATCATTTGTTTATGCATGTGTTACTTTGTCATGTTCGTCTAGTACATTAAAAAAAAATCAAGCTATTCAGCAAATAGTATTCTAAGATCAAATTAATTATTGCGTTTTTTGCAAGATAACTATGATAACAATCATCATAATCTTTGTGATTTGAAGTTCCTGGATAAGCACCAAAAACCTGAAAAGTATCAGGAACAAAAGAAAAATTATTGTAATAAATGGTATATCAAAAATAATAGTTTAGTTTTTTAACCACATAACAGAAAATATCTTTCATAAAACACGTGATCAAAATGTTTTAAAGCGTTCTCCTCGAGTTTATTTTTACATGACATAACGGTGATGATTTGTTGAAGTTTTAAATATATTTTTATTGCAGGCTTACCTTTAGAAGAACCTCAAACTCCCTTTCGATTGTCCTGGGTGGCTATTTTGGGCGCCATTTTGTTAGGTTTAATTTGTTTTTGCGTCATCTGTCACAGGAAAAGACGACGACGTAGGGAAAGAGAGAGGGCTATGCGTCGTAGTATTCACATACCGGTAAGAAAACAATTACCTAACTAATTTTATGTTTAAACTGATATTTCTTATGGAATCAAAGGCCCAGGATGGAACATTTGTAACAAGTATTTTATCATGGTTACAAATAGATATTGCTCTCTAGATGTCCCCAGATGTTGCATCACAACTACCATGTCCTGCATCTAGTTGATATACTAACGGGTGTTCAATAATTGTTATGGTCAGGTCGCCTATGGATGGCAATTGTCACAAAAAGCGTATGTCTTAGATAACGTTGCAAACAATTATTATATGACAGCTGTCAATCCGCCGGTTTGATTTCAAACCATAGACAAACTTATCAACGGCCCTACGTTCATGCTAGAACGAGAGAACCGCAGCCAACTACGACCATAACAATTATTGGACACCGCTTAGAATAAAGGTTTTGTTCTTTGGTTATTAGGCCCTATCGTCTTTGATGAACCGTAATACGACGAAACCGGTCACAGGATTGGGATTGATAAAAAAAAACAAAACCTCTTCATTTTTAAGTATGATATTTGGTACTAAATCAACTGTAGACATTAGCAAAAACCAAGCACGCCACTGGAATCACATCGAAAAAGTGCCTTAAGAATGTTTTTGTTTCACTTCGATATTTTAATAAACAAAAAAGTTGTGAAGAATTTTCAAAATGAGCAAAATTCGAAAAAAAAAAAAATTCTCCGAATTCGACTGGTTTTCTACTAATTCAAGGATGGGGAATTCAGTGGCGACGTAGCTGTTGCACAAACCTAAATTTTCCTGAACTGGATGACAGATACGTCAAATCTGACAGTGGACGTGGATTCCCCGTCCCCGAATTAGTCGAAAACGAGTACCATCAAACCTAGGCTATCTCAATCCAAAATGGGGGAAATTGCAAATGGTGTCTATTAGCGCCATTTTAATGTGTTAAAAAAAATTAATTGACTGGTTTTCTACTAATTGAAGGATGGGGAATTCAGTGGTGAGGTTTATTTTCTGGTAGCTGTTGCACAAACCTGAATTTTCAAAGATTATCATAAAATATTGTTACGTTTTTCCCGTGGGTTCACACAAAGTCAATTTAACTGAACAATTAATAAATTTATTAACACGTTAAAACACTCCGTACAATAATTAACACAGCTACTAAAAACACTGCTACAATTCCACAATTACTTCGCTATTTAAACTTAACCGCGTTCCCAAATTCACTACTACAACACTCTCCACTGTCGTCGACGCCGCTTCTTTTATATTCGCAAACCACGTTCTAGAATGACCGCGAAACGCTTCGCGATTTGCATCGAACGTCCAAGATTCTTCCAGGTGGCGCCTCCTAACTGTGGCCTACTTTAATACGCGCCCGGCCAGATATTGCGGCGCATCGGTTTCATCGAGTATCGAGCATAGTAGGCCCAAACCGTAACACTATGTTATTTACGGTTGTAAGCTGTTTGAAAATTAACTAGCTGGAATATATTTTGAAATATCTTCTTATACATTTTACTTAAAGTTCCTTATATCTCCAGGTAGCCATTCCAGGAACTTCCAGACAACAGGTGCCCCATTTCTGCGAGGAACTAGGCGAACGGTTTGCGTCTGTCGATAGTGTTTGATGACGGCTGTTGCCGTCGACGGCGAAACGTTGGCTATTCAGGTGCCTCTACGAGACCACCAGGCCTTATTTCCACTTGCCGAACACGACAGGATGGATACGAGAACGAAAAGTGCCAAAATCGGACTGTTGACGTTCCAGTTTTACGGAAAAAATCGCGTGTTCAGTTTGCGTGCGAATAAGCGTGGCGTTTAATACCCGTACATCATACCGTATAGATAAATAAATTTGGGGTTGCATTTATTGTATAGCCCTGCGAGAGCTTTTACGGTTTTTTCAAGTTTCCAAAACGTATTATGTAGATTGAAAGAGTATTTACATAATGAAAGTAGCGAGTGTTTGGACAGGTTTTCAACTAAACCTTGGATGAACTGTAGTTGTAAAATGTGGTCTTCCAATTGTTGTTATAAAGTTGCATTTTGGTCGTCGGTTCAATAGCTGCAACGCAATAAATTGTTGTTTCAGTAAATATAGGCAAACACAAAAATGTAACCCCTAAAATTTCTTAATAACCGACAGAATCACTCATTATAATTCACGTATTTTTTAAAACATAGTTGTCAATCTGTTCAGCAAACCTAGTTTGGTAGTTAATAATTTGTTTCATATTGATTATAAACATATGCCTTAGAATAATAGATTTAACTTAAACTTAAAACTATCCTTTATAACCATTTTCTTTTTACGCCTAGACGGACAATCAAAATGGTCCTAGACTATTGATTCTGTCGATTATTAAAACACGACAAAGAAAATAACCTTAGGCATAAAATTTTTACTGACACCGTTTAAAATCTTTTATATACACTAAAAGATAAGTTAACCTAGATTTGAATTTTTAAATTTAAGCCGTAAATAGTTAAAACTCTAGTGAATATTGGAACAGTGAGAATCGTCTCAAAAGTGACTTATTAATTCGGACTGTTTTGAGAAACAGTGATAATATAATTAACTTTACGGACGTTTTTTAAATCGAAATAAGACAAATATAATTTTTTACGTTTCATTCACTCGAAACATGCAATAATAGTTAGAAATGCACTTATTCGCACAATGTAACAGAGCCCGATCGTTGATTTAAGTTTTTTGTTCATATGGGTCAAAGCGGAGAAAATGTAAAAGTTAATTTACTATTTATTTGCAAAGTTACCAAGAGACAACTGAAACAAAGCAAGCAGGTAATTAATCACACACAAAACTAATCATAGGAAAGACAATTTTGATACTGTAAACTGATTTCATTCTTTTGTCTTTTATTGAATATGACATATTACGACATTTTGTCATAATTGAAATTACACAACAGCTAAAGAGACAACCCAACTAGCAATTTAAGTTACCAGTTACGCAATTGGGACTAACAATGGAAACTTTAAAGTAGCGGCCTTAATTCCTACCTTGATCATATTTTCGTTAGTGTGTGAATTTATTGTAACTCGATATGTCCTATATTTCGATAATAAGAAAGTAAAAAATGCAAACACTACTAATTACACTGTTCGATGTTGGTACGATAGGTCGAAAATTAACAACTCAAATACACAACAAATTAAATAAATATAAAAACATAAGACACATAATTCTAGTGCATTTCATGGAAAAAATATGTTTCGTCAGCTCCTTGATATTACTTAAATAGTGAAACGAAGCATGTCATTGTTTAATATTAGCTACAACCTCCTTTAAATTTAAGGTATCAATTTGAAACAAAATGGTACCCCGATTTTCTTTGAAAAACATTGCGTCCTCCTTACTAAATATTCATCATTCCATAAATCACTTTAAAGTATTTATTACTAAACGTCACAAATACGGTAGTTTTTCCTCTTAAAAGTTTATTTTCCTTATTAATAAAACCAGTTACTATGGATTTACTTTAAGGTAATCTCTCTAGTAATTATTACCATTTGGAACCTTAAAATGTTACTAAAATGTTGTCAACTTTATTATAGTATTTGAGCAAGTAACGGAGTAGTAATAATAACCTGTATATTACAGGACAGGGATTACTGTCTATACAGTGTGTCCATAAATTACATTACAATTCAGGGAATTAACTTTCAGAAAAAGTCCCAAAATTGAGATATGATCTTCCAGTTGACATTTTCAAATGAGAACCCCCATTTTTTATTGCAATTATGGATTCTACGTAAAGTTCTGGAGATATTTTATGTAGCATATCCTATGTTGATATTCAGCTGTTTTTGAGAAAATAACTGAAAATACACAAGAAAGTCAAAGAATTGAGCAATCGGAATAAAAAAAAGCCAGTTTCAATATTAAGGGACAATAACACCGAAATAATAACAGAAACTGAAGTGAAACTTAAGAGATGGAGAGAATATATCGAAGACCTGTTTAATGACAATAGATCAGATGTGCAACCAATAACGAATGATCAAATAAATGAAAAAGGACCCGATATAACAAAAGAAGAAGTCATACATGCTACTAAAGCCCAAAAAGACAGCAAAGCAACTGGTTCAACAACAGATGGGGCTCACGCAGAAGTATTAAAACTTATAGCAGACGAAGAAGGAGCCGGACTGAACATATTAACTTCATTACTTAACACTGTTTATAAAACAGGCATTATACCCACAGATTGGCTCAAGTCAACGTTTATAACAATCCCAAAGAAAAACAACGCATCAAAGTGTGACAACTATCGATTGATTAGCTTGATCTATATCTCATGTTCTGAAGGTATTTCTAAGAATTATTCAAGTGAATGGTTGTCAGTTTGGATTTCGGAATGGTGCGGATGCACGGAAGGCACTGTTCTCTTTGAACGTCTTAACTCAAAGATGCAGAGATATGAACGTGAATGTATATGCATGTTTCCTTGACTACACAATTAGTTTGACGTTAAGGGGATCGGTAAAGACTTTGCGTTTTTTAATCGCGATGCTTGGCCTACGTGTAGAAAAATATATAAAAAACACTGTTCGTTCTTTGTTTCTGTCGATAAAACTACGGCAGTGTTAACGCAGATTATTACTGTTTAAGCGACAAGGCTCCTAGAGTGATATGGAACAAAGATGCAAGATTTCCGCTCCTTAATTCGAGCAATTTTTTAGTCCTATCTTTTAACCCAAATTACGACTTTAATTTTTAACTTATTTGCGTGATTTTTTTTTATTAAATAGCGAAAGGTTTGGGGAATGTGCGAAAGTTATTTTTGTCACCAAAAAAGTTTTGCAGGTAGGAAAAATAGTGACTTGAAAATTATGGTAATTTTAGCATTTTGTTAAAATGCTTCTAAATATTTTGATTGACGTACTATTAAAATTATATTGACTTTCGCACATTCTAGCAAGTGTCTTCTTTCACATGCCGTTTAAAAAACAGCAATACCTAGCCTAGTTTTTTTTTTTAATTTGGGTTAAAAGATTCTCATAAAATGCATTGAATCTCCCATAAGAGGTTTTGCTTTACCGATGCCCTTAAGCACGACAAACTAATAGAGATTCTTCAAGCTACGGGAATAGACAAAGAAGAAATCATAATCATTTCACAGTTATACTGGCATCAAACGGCAGAAAAGTTGAGCAATCAACATCAGAGGCAAGCATAATAAAAAGGGGAGTGAGGCAGGGCTGTATCCTATCACCACTTCTGTTTAATTTATATTCTGAAACTATTTTTAGAGAAGCGCTGCAGGGAGTCCAAAGAGGAATCAAAACCAATGGAGTCATTGTTAACAATCTGAGATACGCCGACGACTGTGTTGTGCTGGCAGATAATCTGGCCGATTTACAAGACTTAATGAACCGTATAGTAAGCCACAGTGAACGGCATGGACTATTCACGAATGCGTCCAAAACTAAGCGTCTTGTTTTTTCAAAGATGAACGTAGTTGCCAATTTGTCCATTAACAATATACAGATAGAACAAGTAAATTCATTCAGATACCTAGAGACTATCATTAATAAAAGCACGAATTGAGCAGGCCAGAAAAACATTTATTGATATGTAGCAATTTTTCACGAACTGAGCCTAGAACTTAGAATGCGCATATAGTGAAGAATGGACTCTCGATGCGACTACAGAGAAAAAGCTGGACGCTTTTGAAATGTATTTATACCGCCGTATGTTAAAAATATCGTGGGTGCAGAGAATCACCAACTTGGAAGTCCTTGCGCGGATGGGAAAATCAAAAGAACTGATGCTGATCGTTAAGGAAAAAAAACGGGATACATAGGCCACATAATGAGAGGCGAAAGGTATGAACTCTTGAGACTGATCATTGAAGGAAAAAGATCAGTGGGAAGAAGACAAAACTCCTGGCTGAAAGACTTAAGAAGATGGTTTGGATGTACCTCAATTGACATCTTCAGAGCTGCTACATCCAGAATAATGATTGCCAATTGGATCGCTAACCTCCGGCGGGAGGCGGCGGATTAAGAAGAAGATTGAAAATACTGTTTAATAACCAAAAACAATAATTATTCAGTTAATTAAATGTTCAAACTGAAACCCTTCTTATGCTTGGGCAGTATGTATGTGCTATATCATCCCAAACAATCGATAAATTCACGCTCTACCCTATTTATGGTTTCTTGACTAATGTTAGCACACTCTCTTCTGATTCTAATTTTTGGAATTTCGTCGTCAATTGATTCAGGTTTAGTTAAATAAACAAAATTTTTGAGAAGGCCCCACAAAAGAAATCCCAAGGATTGAGATCAGGAGATCTTGGAAGCCATTCAATTGATCCACGACTTTCCACCCATCTGCTGAAAATGCTCCTAAGGTCGTATCTCAATTTTGGGACACCCTGCCAATTTTTTTCTTAAAAAATGCGCAGTTAAAATTGATCCTCCCTAAATTTTAATCGAATTTATTCCATACTTTATGGACACACTGTATAGTGACCATTACTTTAAAGTAACCTAGGCCACATAGGCGAACATTCCAAGAAGTAACACATTTGACTATAAAGTTGTAATGAGCTTAAGGTAATGTCTATGGTAAATATTACGTTCCAATTACTACAAATATGACTTCAAAGTCGCGTTACTTCAAAGTCTCCTACTTTAGTAATTTCTAAGTAAGTTTTTGTACATCAGTTTCTGGTAAATGTCACTCTATAGTTAAATTTTGTATATAATTTTTAGTAATTTTGACTATGCCGGAGTAACTTTGACCATAAATGCTAGTTGGGAAGTACTAATCTTACATTACTCTGTATTGTTGAAATATTATATCAAAAATAATGAGGGCAATGATTAAGAAATCTGAGAAATTTGACAGAAGATGAACAGATTGTAAGTAATAATAATAAACCATACTAAATATTCATTATTAAATGTTGATTTTCTACTAGACAATTTTCTATTTAACATTTATGACAATCTAAAATAAGGTGTTTATTTTTGATAAACAAGTGTTTAAAAAAATATATAATTCTATCTGTAACAGCCGATTACTTATAAAATTAATGAAACATTTCTGTTATTTACAAGAAGTTAAATCAAATAAATAAATCAACCGCATGTCCTATATGAACAAATAACGCCAAAAAATGGGTGCTTACTAAAAATAACGTTTTATTTTGACAACGAATAGTTAAATCTTCCTAAGTGCGCGTAAGTTTATAGACATTGAAAATGAAACCACTTTTACTGCCGTGTTGATAAACTTTGCTTTAAAAAAACTAGTGAATCGTGTATTAAAATTAAAGGAAAAAGAGAACTCTATCCGATGAGTCGTTTATTCCGATACATATTAATAAACAAGTTTTGCCAAATGACTGAAACTATGTAATTTGATTAGTATTTTTAATGTTATTTTTTTACTTAGGTTGTTATAACGAGCAAAGCTTGGTTTGGGAATTTTAGAATAAATAAAAATTATTTCTTTTGCAATCTTTCATAAATTCCAAAACTTTTTTTTTATGAAAATACAGTGAATAAAGTCGGATTTACAAATTGTCGCAACACAACATAAGTGTCATCCCAAGATTATACAGTGCCTGGAAAAAGTTTGGAACATTACTTAGAAATAATACCCCAAACCAAAAGCGTAAAAAACTCGATTGACAACCCCCACGATAATTTAGCTGTATTGTTTTTAGTCGTGATATATTAATTCTGTAAAAAGACGTGGTATACTACAAAGCATGAAGGTACTTTATCAGTTGTATTTTTCAAACTAAAAGGCGCCAAAACACCAATATAACTATAGCCCAGAAAACGCATTTATAAATATAAAGCATGAATAATATACTGTATAGATTTACTTTTCTAGGACTTCCGTTGTATATGTACGATATTAAATATATATTTTATACTGGCGAAAATTAGCTGCAATACCTACAGAATGTATTCCCATATGTAATGTCTGTTTTATTGTTACTAGGAAATGTTTTGTTAGGGATTACAGATTTGTTAATAGAGAGTTAATATGATCATCCTTCATGCAGTTTAGTTCAATTTGTTGCTGTTTTTTCTTTAGCAACACGTTTGATTATATACCTACCTAAACATATTACTATAATAAAATTACGTAAGATGTAATGTAAAGGTGTGTCGTGCTAAAATAATAGAAGAAACACAACGGTTGATATAAAAGTTTTATCAAAATTGGCTAGGAAAAATCTTAAAAAGTCCAGTTTTAGTTAATTGTCAGAATGGTGTGGTTATTCTACAAGCATTGTAATTTGCATACAAATAAAATTAAACATCAATTTTAACAATACAGGGGGTAATAGTAACACTCAGTCGTCTCCACAATAAATCATTAGGTCTTAAACTTTTTTATAAAATTGCCTAACATGTTTGGAGCGCAGAAGCAGCTCATCATCAGGGGCTAGTAAAAATTACAAAATCATGCTGTCATTCTGTAAAAGGGGACAGCAGACCTAGGGTTAAGTGTTTAAAGTTTTAAGGGGAAACTTTTTACAAACCCATTAACGTTTTAAGTATAAAAGATGTAATAATCTTATGATGGAGAAAAAAAAGATTAAAATTAATTGGTTACATTAGCTATTATGACGATACATTACACTGAAGAAAATTTTTAGGGGGCCCCTGAGGGGCAACCCTAAGTGTAGGGGAAGGTCGGCATGCTTTTTAAATGCTGTGAAATTTTAACTTTTAACTTTTTACGGGTTGAGAAGGACACATGTTCACTGTTCGGTCGTCACGATGGGAAAGTAACAAGTGTCCTAAAGTTAAAATTTCACAGCATTTACAAAGCATGCCGACCTTCCCATACACTTAGGATTGCCCCTCAGGCAGTGGCGGACATATCAGGAGGGCCTCAGGCCCCAGACGCTAAACTTATACAATATATTATTCTTTAAAATTGTATATCATACCTTAAAACAAAAAAAGCAGAATAATAATTGAATTAAATAATCTAAAAACAACACAAGCAGGTTTTAACTAGGCCTTCAGGTTCTGCGGGCTATTTAAGTAAAACCACTCAGAATGAACTTACAATGTTTTTCTCAATACGTCATAAAAAAGATAGTTTCAGATATAAATTCTCGAACATTTTTTTCACTGATGTTAGATACAACACAAGACATAGCAAAAAAAGATCAATTAAGCGTTATTATTTAGCGCAATTAAGAACAACTAACATAATCAGAGACATGCATAACACGTCAACTGGTTTTGAAGTAAAGGAATTTTTTCTAGGTTTTTATGCGTTAAAGGACCACACAGCACACGATATGTCTAACTTAATCCTGTCTGTATTAAAAAATCTAAATATCGACATAAGTCACTGTTACGGACAGGGTATGATGGTGCTAACGTAATGAGTGGGGCTTACAATAGCGTTCAAGCAAAAATTAAAAAAATACAGCCAAATGCGGAATATTTGCATTGCTGCACATAACCTTAATTTAGTAATAAATGATGCTGTCTCGGGTTGTACTGAAGTTTCCGCATATTTTGCTGTACCGGGTGACCCAATAAGACTGTTCCTCGACCATATCTCATAATCTTATTTTCTCAATATTTCAGGTTAGGAACGAGAATTTGATAAACGGTATTCATCACTGGCCTATTTGGATGTTATTTGGCTTTTCATAAAGAAAAAGTCATATCATTCCATTTGTTTTTATTTTTTTTGGAATTTGAGTCATGGTGTCATAAATAGCCCTCTGGCGCAGAAAGATTCAACTAAATTAACTATATTTTGGTTGCATCTTCTTGCCCAAATGCTCTTTTCAACAATACCGAATTTGTTAAAATTGGTCAAACCGTTAAGAAGTTAAAGCAGGTTATTGCAAAAACAATTGAACACCTCACGCCATCTTTGTTTTTGAAATAACAGAAATTTGTTTTTTACGAAAATGATAGATAAATTGGTTCGCTTTAAAAATGAGAAAATAAAACTCCAGTTTATTGTGCAAAATTTATAGAAAATGCAATTTAAAAATTTAAGGTGGCAGTTACGGCCTCTGGTGGTCATTTTTAGAACTTGAAAATATTTTCCAGCAATTCTTCATGGCCGATTTACCTAAAA
The DNA here is from genome assembly GCF_016097725.1 of Ips typographus. Lineage (NCBI taxonomy): Eukaryota > Metazoa > Arthropoda > Insecta > Coleoptera > Curculionidae > Ips > Ips typographus. The sequence goes on from NC_138423.1 coordinate 9,742,288, forward strand.
ATATTTTTACCCCAAAGTCATGCGACGAACGGTTCCCAGGATATGGTCGAGGAACAGTCTTATTGGGTCACCCGGTACTACAAAATATTTATAGTTTCTTTGGACTTAGCATTAAACGATGGGATTTATAATCAACGTTTACCGGTGATCCGGAAATAAACTTAAAGAAACTGAATCCTACACGTTGGTCCGGACGAATACAATCGATCTTGGCAATAAAACTGAGATTTTCAGATATTTTAAAAGCTCTTGCTGAGATTCAACTAAAATCTGTTAAGAAAGACGAAATTGTGGAAGCTTTGTCTCTAGAGAAAAAAATTATTAATTTTGAATTTATATTTCTTACTATTTGTTTATATAAAATGTTTAATCAAATTAACGTGGCTTCAAACATTTTACAAAAATATGATATTGATTTAGACTAAGCGAATGCAGTTTTAGGCAAAACTCATCAACTTATATTTACTTTCAGAAGTCCTGAAGTATACACAACTTTAAAGTCTGAAGTCATGGATATGACTATTAAATGGGGCATTGCTCCGATAATTCATACAAAAAGACAAGTAAAAATTAAAAAAACATTTTGACGAACTCGCTTCTGATCATCGGTTTCAGAACAGAGAAGAATATTTTAAAGTAAATGTTTACAATTCGGTTATTGATGTAATTTCTAACCAACTGATCAACAGGTTTTCCGCAATGCGGATCGTAAAAGAAACATTTACTTTATTAGAACCAAAATTTTTAATTTCATCAAGTGAAGACGAAGTCTCGGAAGAATGTGGAAAATTACACAGAAAATATCCGGAAATATTCACCTGTAGCTTCACAAATCAGTTTCATTTGATACTTGATTTAATTAAAATAAAACATGAACTTGAAAACATGAAAATATGTCAGTTTGCGGATTATTTGAACATATAATTAAAAATTATTCATATATAAGGAAGAAGACATTTCCGAAGTTTATACAGTGTTTCTCTTGTTTTTCACTCTACCTGTTACGGTAGCTTCTTTAGAAAGATCATTCAGCAAATTAAAACTGTATGAGATCCACAATGTCAGGAACGGCTTTGCCACTTGTCAGTTTTATCAATAGAATATAATATCGCATCCACTTTAGACATCAAAGAGCTAATAAATCAATTCGCAAATGCAAAAGTCCGAAAAAGAGCAATATAAAAATGTAATTTATAATATTTTGTTATATTTTCAATGTAAAATTCCAGTTATGCCATTTGTAACCATTTTTTCTGTTTTAAAAAATCATTAAATGTGTTTCATATGAAGTAGGTATAGATATTTTTTATCATTAGTTTCGGAATGGGAAGGGGCCCACAATGATTTCTTGCCCTGGAGCCACTTTTGTGTTAGATCCGCTACTGCCTCAGGGGCCCCCTAAAAATTGTCAAAAAAAAAGTCATAATAAGTAATGTAACCAATTAATTTTAATCTTTTTTTCTTAAAACGTTAATGGGTTTGTAAAAAGTTTCCACTTAAAACTTTAAATACTCAACCTCAGGTCTGCTGTCCCCTTTTACAGAATGACAGCATGATTTTGTAATTTTTACTAGCCCCTGATGATGCGCTGCTTCTGCGCTCGAAACATGTTGGGCAATTTTTTAAAAAGATTTAAGACCTAATATATTTATTGTGGAGACGACTGAGTGTTACTATTACTCCCTCTGTATCTGTGTGTGAGAATGGACTACTACTTCAAATTTTAACAATGTTTTAGAAGTAAAAAGATAGACACTTCTTTTACATGTATTGCAATCAACAATAACCAAATCATTTGCTGAATAACTGTTACTAAATCAAAAAATCCAAGTTTACCACTCTCATTTTATTCTCGATGGTTATCAACTAAAGTTTGCACACTCTTAACGTCTAAAAGACAAACTATCAACTAAATAAAGATAATAAAAACTACCGTTGCAGAAAATGTCTTCCCGACAATTGTTGTGTTTATTCTTCGTAATAAATTACGTTAAGTTGATGTAACTTAACACGATAACGTAACTGACATTTCTATAGCATTGAACGAGTTGAGGAAACGCATTAGTCCTCCACAAAGTTTTCAACTCGCTCAATCCTTGCGACGGCGCCATTATTTAGTTAAAATTTTCAATAGTACTAAGTAAAACAGGGTACTTATATAAAAAAAAAGAATAATAAGCATGTTATACAAATGTGTCAAATATTGTCCCGATAGCCCCAAAATTTAAATGTGCCGGTTTAATATACCTTAATGTTTTCTCAAAAAAATTCCCTATAGAACTCAATTTCTTTTATGTTTCTATAGCTTATCAATCGCGTCAGTAATAATAATTAACTCCATTAAAACGTAGCGAAATTGCACTCTATAAAATTAACGGGTAAGACCTCACTTTGTTATCTAGATTGACATTTATAGGGTTGTTTTAACTATTAATCCAGATTTAGGTTACGCAAATTTAACTAAAAGTGTAATTATAAGTAATAAAATCACTGCGTGCAATAAATTGGATAATTTTACAGCGTTTTTTAGTTTTCGGTCGGTTGTCAAAGTGTGAGTTTCCTAAATAAATCATACACACGAAAGCTTTAAACATTTTTTATTACTAGAAAACTAGATAAATTCCTAACAACTTTTGACGACCGATATACTCATCAAATATGTTTATAACCAAAACATGCCGGCTTTTTAATACCCTGTACAATCGCATTCTGTAGATCGTAATAATTGTTAACGAATCGGAAACTTGTAGTAGCCCTATTTGGGGCATAAGAAAATCTAGGCTATTAATTAAAAATTGCTATTTCAATCAAAAACCTTAAAAACAGCCAAACTGTTTGAAATTAAAGCAATAAACCAAAATACACTCTCCACAATCTAAGCAATTTTTGGTTGTTAAAAACTATCAACATGGTTTAATAATAGCCTAGGTTTACTCAATAATAATCCCATCAAACTAAAAGAGGGAAACAAAGCCACCGACACTTTTTTCTGAGGAAGGATTTTATATAATAGGCTAGTCATGTTTGTTGTTATAGATTTTTTAAAATTTAACTTTTCATTGGCCTGTGTCCCTTTCCTCACAAAGAAGTATGCGGACTAACGATGACGTATTATTAAATTTCGAGAAAGTAATCCACATCTCCATATGTTATTTGTTAAATTAAAAGCTGTTAAGTACTGTTAAGAGTTAATATAATTGGTCGCGATTTGTAACATACTATATCAAACTGCTCACAGCGACTAGACGAATAATAAAAAGTAATTACACAATATTCAATGGATATTTTATTTAATTTTTCTTACCTAAATAAGTTGAAACTAAATGAAAAATTATAAAAGTATAACAAACATAACTTCCATATTCATATAAAAAGTGTATTTTAATGCATAAATAACGCTTAGTTTAATTTAGAAAAACTGCAAAAATCAAAAAATATATTCTCAATACAAATCATCATGCACTAACTCAGCATTAATTTGTACACCTCGCTCTTTTAATGATTTACTCATGAGTTTGTGTTTTTCAATTTTTGACTCTTGCTCTTTTCTTTGAGCATCCAATATCTCATCCACTGACACCTCTGTCAACGGTAGCTTATCTTCCTTTTCTAAATCCTAAAATCAATAAATATATATTTTTTTATTAACCACACTACTCTAATAAATAAACTGTTGACTTACAATTTCTCCTAATAAGACAACATTTTCTCCCCTGACAATAAATATTCCTCTAGGAATATCTCCATATTCTTTGCCAACATGAATCCTTTCTATGGTCCTGTGTAAGACTAAGTTGGCAAATTGATCTACACTGCGCAAGTAACCTATTAGCGTTCGTCCATCGCGTAACAAAACCATAAGTTTTTCTGCAATATCACCAAAATATCGATTTTTATTCTCAAGTTTTACCATAACAGGTACTGTCTATGATTTTTTGGGTGTTAAAATATTACATTATATAGGAGCTCACATTTCACATTATACAGTGTGATTTAACAAAGTTGGAAACACCAGCAAAAAGGGCTTCAGAAATGTGATTTTTTTTCTTTTGACACTTTTTCAAATTATCAACATAAACAGAGATTCAGGGTTTAATGTAACCTTTTTACAAAATTATAGTATGTCACAGATTTTTTCCAAATAATAAAAAATAAAGCCCTTTCCATTGCTCCTAAAAGGTACACAGCGAGGGGTATACCGCCGAAATTTTTTTGTACAGCAAAATGCCTTTTTGCATGGAAAATAACTTGAAATGCCTTTAAAATACCTCACAATGCTTCATTATTGTTCAAAATACCTATAATGCCTCATATTACCTTGAAATACCTCAAAATGGCTTTAAATTCTTTAAACTGCCTCAGAATGCCTTTAAATGTTTACATTTGTGGCATTCTTAAATTTAGTTATAAGGCCCCTGGTATTGAAACAATGATAAACCTTGATGAAATACACCCTTAACATTTTTTTTTTGGTTACCTTGGAATTTTTAGGTCAGATTAATTAAGTAGCATGTCTGCTTTTACAATTTGTATATGACATTTTGACTCTTAACAAAATGTCATAAGGATTAAAAAAAAAATTACTTCAGTGTTACCTGATTGCTTTTCCAAATTTTGAAGACCCAAAAGCTTAAAATTCATTTTTTTAAAACTCATGTGACAGTTTTTAGGTTAGGTTAGGTGACAACGTAAAAGTTTTTCCAAATTTTTGACACTTAATTTGACCTTGTGTCGAAAGCTTAAAATTGATTTTCTAAGGTCAGGTGATTTTTTTTTCAAATTCTAACAAACAAAAATATTTTTTGTACGATTGTCTGAAATTACGGGTTATATTTTGACGTTTAAACGAATCTTCTGTCAGTAAGCAAGTTGGCACGCGTCAAATAAAAACACCTATCATTTAAAAGAAACAATTGAAAAATTAAATATATAGTATTTTTATATATCGACAATGGTAAAATTGTAAGAACTACGTCGTACGTAAATTTTTGAGCTTGCAACACTGTAAAGACCAGTTGACATTGTCAAAAACCGTGACGTTCAAAACGCAGTTTAAACTTTGGAAAATTTATAAATAAAATTTGGACAGTTAAAACTTAAATTGCAAAGTACACGTCACATGACGTTGATAATCCAAGTCTGAGCTTGCACCACTGTAAAGGCCAGTTGATATTTGTCAAAATTAATCACCTGACCGTTAAATTGTGGTTTAAACTTTAAAAACTTGGTAAATTAAATTTCGACTATTTTAGACAGTTGTAAAAGCTGAAATTGTAAGAGACACATCATGTGACTTTGATTATGCAATTTTAGAGCTTGCACAGCTTGACCTGCACACTGTTGCACCTGTCAAAAACACCTGTCACGTGACGTTAAAAATGTAGTTTAAATGTTGAAAAATTGGTAAATTATTATAATAATTTGTAATGAATATTGTTTCAACTTAATATCATGTAACAAAGATTTTACCATAATTATTAGATGTGGGGTCAATTTTGTTATATTGATACACTATACAGGGTGTCGAAACGACGAAAGACATCGATTGATATTGGAAAAAGTATAAATAGGAGAGTTTTGAAAATTTGGCAGGATACTGATGTCAGCATGCCCAATCTAACTAAAATATTTTCAAGATGGTTGCACTTCCGTTTGTACCGGAAGTCGATCACAACTTTCTTATTTTAAATAGAACACCCTATATATTATTACATATTTGGATTCCTCACAAAATTCTGACCAACTTTTGTGTACCCCTATGCCTATCTCTAGCCGTATTCGAAATATTTGATGTTTTTCCAAAAAAGTGACAGTTGCAACGCTCAACATATTTTTGTACCCTTTTGTACCGTATTTCATTTTGCAATGAAACTTTGGGTTATTGTAAATAAAGGATCGTTTTATTAAACTGAGGGTGCGTAATGACCCATTTGTATACAGGGTCGTCAAAAAAAAATCATAAACTTGCTACTAAAAAAATTAAAAATTTCAAGTTTTTTAAATAGAAACCCACATTTTTTATGACGGAATCATTTTGAGCATTAAAAATTACTACACGTTTCAATTTACTTGTTTCACCTGGCACACAGACTTGGGATCAGCCTGTATATACAATACATAAAAATGGGCTTTCAAAATAGGATTTTGTGCATAAAATAGGTCCCATTGGACCGAGATTTTTTCTCGAAGAATTCTGGAGATATTTTGCTATTGTTATTTCAAGTTAAAAAAATATAACCCAGTATAAATAAATAGAAGCAACTAAAAAAAAGCAAAATTACTTACTGTCCAATTCATCTAATAAGTGGGCCGTTCCTTCCAACTCTTTGTTCATAGTTTTTGACGAAAAATTGGCGATTTAAATCAAAGTTTTCAGACAAATTTAAGTTTTTAAATAACACAAAAAAAAGATATTCTAATTTCCCAACATAAACAACAAACTCTGACACACCACATAACCCAACTTTTAGTTTGAGAGTTTGAGGACTTTTGCTCTTTGGTGAACTGTCATTAACAGCTGTTTCTTGAAGAAAACGTAGGACAAAATTAGGTTAGAATCCTCGTTTTTTCCTGAATTTTTAAAGCTATTTGAATTAAAAAATATTTATTACAGTCACTTGTATGTAATTTATTTGACAAAGCATTTCTTCTGGGCAGTAATTGATTATTTTAAAACAACGGGTTATCCTATGTAAACCAAAAGTAAAATAGTTTTCATAAAGTGCCTAATATCGACAGAGAGTACATCACTATCTAAACTAGTTTATTTTCAATACATAACCAAACTTTTATTGTATATTTGTATCACTGTATCACGCAATCGCAAATTCAGAGTTTATTTTCGTTTTATTAAATTTTCTATTGATACAGCTTAAAATAGACAAATATGAGTGACTATCGACTGAGTCAAACTAACGGAGTGTCTAAAATGAACGGCTCAGATAAAAAAACCCCTTTTCTAATAGGGGTAGGTGGTGGTACTGCTAGTGGCAAGGTAAGCCTAAATTGAATAAATTACTGTTATTATGCAAATACCTTTAGTTTTATGAATAAACTTGATTGCAAAAGTAGCTCACCCTCCGTTAATGTACATTTTAGAGCACAGTCTGTAAGAGAATAATGGAAAAACTGGGTCAAGCTGATATCGAGAATAAACAAAGACAAGTTGTGTGCATATCTCAAGACAGTTTCTATAGGGAATTGACTCCTTCTGAAATATCTAAAGCTGAGAAAGGTCAATTTAACTTTGATCATCCAGATGCTTTTAATGAGACATTGATAAAAGATACTTTAACTGACATATTAGCTGGAAAAATGGTTCATATTCCAACTTATGACTATAAGAACCATACACTGTAAGTATTGATTTTTTTATGGTTTTAAATGATTATTTTACCAATGTAATTTTGAGTACTACTAATATCTGGTTATTTATATAACTACATATTTTCAACTCATTAAGTTGTCCCTGATTTCACTTTCTTTAATGATGTTTTGATAAAATTCAAGGTAAATGCCTTGCAACAACATTTTAATCTCTGACATTATTTCTTATTGGACTGTAGAGATAATTATATTATTAGTAGGTACACACTTGCTCTATTGACAATATTGACATTTGTTTGATAATATAGTATTTTGCTTTATAGCAATAGTGTTGCCATATTTCAGGTTTTGTTAATATTATTTAGTGAAAAGTTGGCTTGTTTATCATTGTTTAATAAAAATTGACACCAGAAGTAATCAGAAGTTCTCTGAACAATTGAGTTGAACTTTGCCCTAATTAAACCTCAAGTTTTATTTCTACATGAATACAAAATAAGTACTATTCTAGGAATAAGGATGAAGTGCTGACTATATACCCAGCAGATGTAGTTTTGTTTGAAGGTATTTTGGTATTTTACTTCCCTGAAGTAAGGAAGTTGTTCCACATGAAGCTTTTTGTGGACACTGATTCTGATACCAGACTTGCTAGGCGAGGTAAAGAACAAAAAGAAAAATAACTACTTTATTTCAATAAAATATAAATTTTTGTGTTTCAGTACCAAGAGACATAAATGAAAGAGGCAGAGATTTAGATCAAGTTTTACATCAGTATATGAATTATGTAAAACCAGCCTTTGAAGAGTTTTGCTCACCAGTAAGTTTTTATATAATTTCTAGATTGTAGAGATTTGTGGTTTTTTTAAAATAGTGCATAGTTTTAGTCAAAAACACATAATCTTGAGTATTCTTTTGAAGTTTTCTGTGAAATGTTTTTATGCTTGTGGATAATTTATTTCTGGTGTTCAACAACAATATTGTTTAGTAAATATGTGTTTATTTTCAGACAAAAAAATTTGCTGATGTGATTATTCCCAGGGGAGCAGACAATCATGGTAAGTAGTCTATTTCTATCTTTATTAATTGGTTAATGTTGTTATTTTATATTTACTGTAAAATACCAGAAATTAGTACATTTTCAAACAATTGCCTTTTAACCAAACCTACAATGGTAATGGTCTTGTTCTTATGCACGCACTTTGGCTTGAAAGTGTTTGGCTTTATGCTTATTATCATCTTTGATCTGAAAATTTTGATTCTGTTATTTTTTTATTGTAAGTATGTATTTTGACACATTTTCATGTATATAGGTATATAAATTTAAAATATTATGAAATATAGGTATAGTTTTTCGACGAAGTACGTCAGTGAGACTATCATCTATAAAATCGTTAATATTCCGCGGTCATTTAGTGAAAATTTACAATTCTACGTTTTCCACAAAAGCATCAAACGAATTCCGCAGTGGTTTTCTACCCTCAAGAACTGTTTTACTGGTGAATTGCTTTTTTTCTGGTAGTTTAGCTAATTTACAGTTCTTACACATAATGTGCGGTTTTAAACCATTTTGCGCGATAGAATGTAAAGGTATTTTTGCTATACAGGGTGGGACTTTACTTGCCAAATTAGTTTGTGGTAAAGAGCAGCTGAAATTAATAAAATATTTTTTTCCACTACTAACATAATAAACATACCATTATTGACTGATTAGTGACTTGAGAAATTAGTTTTCTCTACCTTAATGGTCATTGTTGACCTAGGTCAATAATAGAGTCTAATCTCTAGTTCTAGTCTGGCACAAACACAACAAAAAATAAAACATTATTGACCTAGGTAAATAATAATGTCAGTCCATTAAGACATCTGACATATGAAATATACTTGACTTTGATAGAGACAGATAAATTAGGTTGTCCACCGCCTACTATACGCGTATTTTTAAAGTCAACATTAAGTTGTGATGAATGACGTCAGAGAATGGTTTTGTTGAAGTCGTGTTGAGATTGTGTTGGAACTGTTAAGCTGGTTGGCAACATTTTTCTTGTTGACTTAAAAAACGGGATTTTGTGATCGATGACACTACTGACAGAACTGACATTTAAAGAACCTTTGCTGAGTATTTTACGCCTTTTCTATTTTCCTTAATCAACAAACAATAACAAATGCCGGAAAGGCTAATACATAACCTCAAAAAAGCTTACATTGTCATTGGTCAAAATTGACTTCCAACATGAAATCAACAAATCCATCAGGCTTGGTGGAAAGTTGAGGCTATGTTGTTTTCATCACAGATTTATGTTGACTTAAAAGACAGTGACAGTTGGATCCACCATTAATTCATCAGCACTTTAAGAACGCTTTTTATAAAATTGTGGTGCTGGTGTTGGCAACAATACCTAAACTGTTGACTTTAAAAATACGCGTTATACTAGCAAGCCTAGAAGGTGCTTGTCAAAAATTGGAATTTTTGGCGGGAATAGTGGTGACAGTTTGTATTGTGGAAATTGAATTTTTGAGATGATGAATTTTTACGGTTTAAAATCAAAACTTGAGGTTATTTGCGTTAGTTATTTTTGTTTGCTGACGTTCATAAGTTTTTCAAGCCACATTGTAACAGCAATTCAGAAAAAAGCCCAACCGTGTCAGGTTTTTACTTTACAAAAAACCGGATCTAACTCAATAGTGGTTGAACACTTTGAAGTGGGATGATTTTACTCCAACACTATACTCAATGGCAGGTACAAGTGCTTTCTAGTACAGTAAACTTATTAGGTATTTGTTACATGCACAGATATGTGTTACATTTTAAAGCATCCTTCATTGTGAGAGCAACAAAAATAATTTTGAATGAATGTTCTTGGTAATAACATTTACCAGTTTTGCTTACCTAGTGTCAAGGATTTACAGATTTTCTTGTACTGAACAGTGTTTAAACTAGTTTGCTCTGTGTTGTACTTTCCAGGACAAATGTTATAACCAATTTGTTTAGGCTGGACTTGATTGTGTAAAAAAGCCTTATCTATACATATCTGGATCAGAAATTAACATTTTTTTGATTTTTAACTCACAACTTGCACTCAACTACACGAAACAATTAAAAAAAACATATTTCTTACTGCATCTGCATACGTTTACGTGTGTAAAACGGAAACTGCATACGTGTATAAAACGGAAACCGCTAACGCCGCCATTAAAAGTGACATTTTAGGCTTTCTAGTATAGAGAGCGGCGGGTTGTCCCTTCATGTTGTTGTTTAGTTGTTATCTTAAATTTGTAAATTTTCAATAAAAGGACCATCAAAAATATTGTTAATAGTGGAAAAAATGCTATATTATCCACGGTTTAGACAGCTTTTATTAACCTTATGTCTTACAACTTTAAACTTGACATGCGGTCAATAAAAGCTTCTGTCTAAACATTGGTTAATAATATACCATTATTTTCCCAAACCCCTGTGTACAAAATAAAACTTCCTTATCTTTATCTACAAGTGTTTTGATTTTTTTCTCCAAGTCAGTAAATCAGCAGAGAAAAGTTGACTTTTCCTTACAATTAAAGGAAATAGATTCTCTAATACCTTCAAATACACCTTAAATTATTCTAATTTGAAAAAATAATTAAATTGATAGTTTCTACATAAACCATAATACACCGACGGTTCTACTACAGATTTACAAGCGGAAAAATGTACGTAATCTATACAAATATAGTACAAAATAATAGTACATATTATTATACAATTTGTGGCTTAAAAGATGTGCTGAATTAAACGAGTGGGGAGTATAAATAATAACAATTTTAGAAAGTAATATGATTTGTGAAGAGATTACGAAAAATGCAAGTTTTACACATGTAGTCTAAAAAGAACAAGAAATCTGTCTGGTAGTGTGTTAAGGAGTAAGTCAAATTGATACTTTTTATTAGAAACGTCGGCAAACAACAAGCTTAACAGGAACAAAACGAAATTTAGTATAAAAGAATCCATATCTCTGGTTAAAATACTAATAATTGTTTAATCGATTTTTAGGTATAAGTGGTAGGTTTTATTTTAGTAAAATGTTGAACAATAATCGGATTTGTAGGATATTAAAAAACAACTTTTCTCTCTGAAATAATACCCATCCGCTTTCCGCATGTTAAGTTTCTACAGGGTAAACCAACGATTTGAGAAAGTGTTTTTAATGTTAAGAATTATTACAGAATCTATAGTCTCAATCATGCTGACTAAAATAAACCAAATATTGGTACCAAACTTTAGGGGGATAATGTTAATACAACATAATGACTTATTTATTTATCATGCAAGAGAATTGAAGATATTGATCATTATTATTATATTCTTTTATAAAAATTGTAACATTTTACCTCTCAATAATAAGTGTATGTGTAAAATCAACAGCTGGAAGGTAGAACAATAATTTAAAAATCAATAATGCTATGACAGTTGGTTGCAAGACGACAGATTTGTTTAAATTTTTTTTACTTCTGTATAGATCTAAATCTGAATATTCACATAAGACATGAACTAAATTCAAAATAGGCTCTCTTAATTAACTTAACTCACTAGCAAAAATTATTAGTTGCTTGGTAGTGATTGAATTGTAGTTAAAAACTAGTAATTATTTTGTTTTATCCGTTTTGATTTAAAACTGTACTAAGTATAATAAAATACTTATTTGAATAATCATAATTATTTGCAAAATATTATTTCAAGATGAGCACGCTTAAAAATTATAGTAGGGTAGTATTTTCTAATCGTTGGAGTACCTTGAACTTCGTGAAACCATCTTGTCATTAGTGTATAGTTGTCAAGCATGCATGTGTCGCGTTAACACGTACGGCACTCACTGTTATTTTTTTGTTGCAGTGGCTATTGATCTTATCGTGCACCATATCAAGGACAAAATTCAAGACAGACCACGAGAGAATGGAGTTTTAGATAATATTCAGCCACACTAAACTCGTTTTCTTTTGTTCCAATTGGGAATTAGTGTCGTATGGTGTTGTTCTCAAGTATCAGTGGTTAGGTTCGGGATAGGGTGTAGTAAAATGGTTAAGAATATTTTACTACTAATATTTGCACAAAGTTGATGCATAATCTGCTAACAATATAATTGACTCGAAATTTATCCACATATTATATCTAGTGCATAACCCAAGCACAAGCTGCTAGTAGTTAATTTAGGTTAAACTGAGTAGTGCGTACGTAATTGATTTGACGTGTAGCACAGAAAGCGGATGGGTTTCTACAGTTTCAGATAGATTTACTGTTACTATTCTATAACATATCGGATGGCAGGGTGTAAAACATTTTTTAAAATGGTGAAAACTGGTTGACAAAACTTTGAATGTAACCTGTAGCAGGTATAAATAAGTACGAGACGATTTTACATCAGTTGGTTATTTTAAATAATTCTAATGTTGCATAATCTTTCATGAAGACGAGATCATATTTTATATTACATTCTTCATCGTCATATTGGTGTAAACGTTTTACAACTAAGCGCGGCCGCATACCAATGTGGCGTAATATTTTTTTGTTCTTCAGTGAATATTTTGAATACTGTGAACTGCTTGACAAATGTGGGAAAACATTCTTCATAATGCATATTGAAGCATCCTTGATGTGCGAGCGATTTTAGGCATAACTAAGTTAGAAGTTAACATTCAGTCAATTATACTACTAATACTGCACAACTTACTTTGGTATAAAGTTTGTGAATTGAGGTTAGACAGAAATTATCTCAAAAGCCAACTAGCTGATAATTCCTGTATACTGTTGATCAGGTTCACAGCTCAATGGGATCATCAACTATAGTCCAATTTTCCGTTCAAAACATTAATGTTGTAATGTTTCCTGTTTAAAAATTTGTTTTAAGTGATAATTTTAAATTTTACGCCGCTAATTTTTATAAAAAGCTGATTAAATGCTAAATTGAGCTTGACTCACCCCTGTGCGTGACGTATGTATGGGACAATTCAATATGCTAACGTAGGTGGAATTCTACATTCGTAAGTAAATTGTGTATTGCCAGTGTTACCACCTGCATTTCATTTGAAGGAAGGAAATCCGAGAGAGAAAGAGAGAACTGTCGGTAGTGTCAGTACTGTCAGTTTTCAGTGCTTTCACTGTCGACTGACGACTGCTAATATCTGACGTACGTTGATATACTCTATTTCGCTCGAGGATCGTTAAGCTGAAAAGAAACAGCGAACACTGTTTTACGTCAAAAACTAGTCCCCTTATGACGTCAAACGGGATTAAATGTATATAGGGTGAAACAACCAAATAAAATTTTTATTGTCATGTTTCTTAGGTTTAAATGATTCTAAAGCCGAAAACAAAAAATACGTGTTAAATATTTTTTGAAGCGCTATCGATAACAAAATAAAAAAAAAATGGTTGATGAACCAATTGACAAGATTACAACCATTACAACAATCAAACGATTACAGTACAAACGCAATAATGTAAACATGGAAAAATAACCAATGTTTAATTTAGGGAAATAGGCTCAAAGTCATGTTAAAATCAGCTCAGAACAGAGATTTATCTTATTGAAAAACAGACAGACACAAATGAGTTATTTAAAAATGGAATTAGTTTTTCTTTATTTTAAGTGACAAAATGACTTCAATATCCAATCAATTTTGTTGACCCCAATCCAAAGAGAGTTTCAGAGCTTAAATTTTAAATTTATCATCACTTGGCAGTCATTTTCTTCCTCTGAAGAATCATCGTTACTGTCAAAGTTATCAACAATCCTTGTTCCATTCTGCTACGTCTACGCTTAGTCCGTGGAAAATCACTTCGTTTACTTATTGTTGCAAGAACTTGCTTGGATGTGTTAGAGAATATTGTTTATGTTATTGAGCGACTTTCTGTTCATGTTATAACGTAATGCAAATAATAGTGTGTTCACATAGGCCGACTATTCACCTTACCGCGCTTGTACTGTAGTATAATTTTTGTTCTGGTTGAGAATTTTGGAGGAGTGCTTTCTTAATTAATTAACGTTATAAATCTGGTTAATACTAAGAAATATTATTAATTGATATTGCTTTTATACTTATGGTATCTTGGAGGAAATGATTTATTTATTTTTTTTATATTGTGGTTTTTCATATTAATTAAACAACTTCTCCATTCATTATCCAGTCAGCAAAGCGACCCAAACTATTTATATGTATATATTTTGTATTTTCGTTACTTTTTATTATAAGTACGGTATTAAGTTATTAGATGATGTATATTTTCACAATTTGCTAGGGGTGATTTATGTAGTTATACAAGGGGAGGAGCTTTTTAGGGTATTTACTGACTATACAACAGGTTGTACTAATGAAATAGCAAAAGGTAATATTGAAGTAGATTTCTATCAAAGAAATACATACTAAAACATAATTGCCTTTTTTTCCAGTCGTATGACAATATACAGTCAAGCAGCAGTTTAGTTCACCCGATACTAGTTTGTATGTAAGTGAAATTGTTGGAAAATATAAAACTGCAACATTTTGTCAAAAAGCCAATTTCAAAAGTGCTATATGTATGTATGAAATGAAAGCATTATTATAAAGATACGCCAGAATTAGGTTAGAATGATTTGTGATTGAGACTAAGTTCTACCAGAGACAAAGTAACTTTTAAGTATGAACATCTGACACTACAATAAGGCAAAAAGTCCAAACTCGAAAATGTATGCTGAGGAAAATTCTTTGTAAACTTTATTGTTGTATATCAAGCATTCTTTGAAGTTAATTTGAAGTATTGAGGTAAACTATGAAGCTTTTTTGACGGGTAATATACTGAGTGCACGGTGAAGAATGCTAGATGGAGTAAATCGAAATTGTTTTCTGTTATGTTTTTTGGTGAATCCGTTTTGGCTTCAGCAAGCAAATTTGTTGAATTGAATTTAGGCTTTTTTTGCGACAAACTATCTGTGCAAGAAGAATACATTTACTCCTTTTGCTCTACCTAGTCAAGTTTTATTAACTTATTCTTTAAGTTAATTTATAAATTTGGTATTATGTAAATCCTGTCTAAATACTAGATCATGTATGGTAGATAAAATAAATTATACTCTAGACAAATGAAATTTTCTTGACTATATTTTTTCCCAAAGTTTGATTATTAAGTTAAAATTTTTTTATTAATTTTTGCAATGACGTATTAACAAGTTTAATGCAAATTTGTGTCAAAAACACAGGGGAGATGAAAAATTCCATATTGTATATAATATACCTGTTTAGACCAGCAGACTATGTTATACAGGGTGGTCCAGTTTTAAATGTCAATAATTCACCATTCGATAGCCCATCAAAAAATAAGTTAACATACATTATGTCATTTTCATGAAAAATGCTTCTCAAGGAAAATACAGTCCATAAAAGTTCAGTTTTAAAAATCGGTTTCTTGTCATTACTGTCAGACCGCTGGAGCAATTTTAATCAAATTTAGAACAAATACATATGAAATTAATACTCATTATGACGTTTGTCGAAACTGTCCAGTGGTGTAAATACAGAAAGATGGTTTTCATATTTCTGCCTTATTCTCTACGTCACTGGATATTTAAGATAATTCCATGAATATAATCAATAATATAATAAGACTGCGACTTCCTTGTACTGGCAGAAATACATTTTTCTGGTTCTTTTCATTTTCTGCAGTAGAACTCTATCCGAAGCGAGCCATAACCAGAACAATACAAACAAAAATCAAAATTGACAGTGCCAGCAAAAATCTCAAGGTGAGACATTGCAACAATAGAAGTGTAGTGAAAATCCGTGGAAAGGATGAAATCAACAGCAAAATTTATCCGATTTTTTATCCACTAGCAATCTCTTCCTTCCTTATTAGCCGATAGCAAACCGTGTTTTGATGACGTATATATGGCATTTTTTGTACATGAGTGGAATTATCACGATGAAAATCAACTTAAGAAGCTTAAAAAATGTCTTTGTAGCCAGTTTTCATAGTTTCCAGACAAATTGAAAGACTTTAGTTTTGAAAAATTGACTGTCTTTCAGTCAGTCGTTATAGTTTTCAGATAAGTTGAAAAACTTTAGTAGTGAAAATTGACTTGTAGCCATGAAAAACTACTTTATCTAGAATTTTTTACTACAAATTCACACATTTCAACCTTGAAAATTGACTTGGACACCAAAAAGTGACTCTGAACCAATGAAAAGTGACATCAAAAGCTTAAAATTTGCATTTGAAGTAAGTTTTCATAATTTGAAAATACATTTCAATATTTTAGTCTTGAAAATAGTCTCAAAAACAAGATATTGACATTAGATCCATGAAAATGAACTCTAGACTATTTTTAGGGCTTTAAAACTGTTTTCAGCTTGGAAAACCGAGTTTTAGGGTTATCTTCACCAAGCTTTTGACATATTTTTACATTTTCCATCGGCTTAAACATGCCATTTCACCCAAAACAAAATTTCAATTAAATTGACTGAGCTGAATAACCCAAGAAAACATTTTCAATGTCAATTTTGAATAATATCCAGTGAGAGTAGAGAATAAAGACTTTACTCCTATATGGACGCATCTAAACAATTTTGAAGAATGTCATTCACATCACATAACGAGTAATTTCATAATTACTTGTTCCAAATTTGATCAAAATTGGGCCAACGGTCTGACAGTTGTAGCAAAAAATCGATTTTTTAAACTGAACTTTGGAGGTCTTTGTCTTCCTTAGGAAGCGTTCTTCAGGAAAATGATGTATTGTATGTATTGATCAGGAAAATGTATTATTGACATTTAAAACTGGACCACCCTGTATAACATATGTAGTAATTTTTTGAAAAACTACAAATAACAAGTAAATTTCTTAGTAAATTACTAAACTGAAACTATTTTTGTAGCTACAGGATAAAGTTTCAAATTTGATGTAGTTGGTAACTGTAATTTATTTTAAACCAAAGTGTGTCTGCATATTGAATGGATAAGCATCAGCTGGTACTAAGGCAATATTTATGAAAAAAATCATCATTTTACTTTACTATGTATATTTTTTAAACTATTTTAGTTGCAATCGAACTCATCGTTCAGCATATACGGGAACTACTTGCAAACAAATCTAAACCCTTTGAGGAGCGGCATTATCCACCAACAAGGTTACATCCGTCGCCGTCTCAATCTCCTTTCAAGAGAGTACACATTATCACAGAGGGGATTTTCAAGAGGCCTCATTAAAATTTATTAATTTTAAGATAGTTTATTGTTGTTAAGTAGTTTAAATCGTTAAACGTTTTAAAATAACTTTATTTTTAATATTTATATGCTTAAGCAGTTTCAGATTTTTATTTTTGTTTTGTAGTTTTAAATATTTGTCACATGTTAATTAACTAGGACACCATTTAAAGTAATAAAAATAATTAAATATAAGCTGTCAGTCAGTTCCAATAAGTAGTTTTTAGCCTATTATCGTTTCGAATTGTTATGAATGTTTTGTGGTTGTTGAGAAAAAATCCTAAAAATGTATTCTGGAACTTTTTCCTTTTTTCCGAAATTTTAATGGTTTAATGGTGTCTAAGTTAATGAACATTATGTGTTAAGTTAGATTATTGTGGAATTTATTTTCGCTCCAATGTTCAGTTTTGAATT
The DNA here is from genome assembly GCF_016097725.1 of Ips typographus. NCBI lineage: Eukaryota > Metazoa > Arthropoda > Insecta > Coleoptera > Curculionidae > Ips > Ips typographus. The sequence goes on from NC_138423.1 coordinate 9,760,232, forward strand.
CATTAACCGTCTGCCGGACACAAGTGGAGTCATTCATTACTGAAAAACTTGAGCAGTAAATTTTGAAACAATATAACCATAATTTATTTACGTTTTGTTAGGGTCCTTGCCATGGTTTTACATTAATTTTGATAGTATTAGTACGAAAACTAAGGTGTTGGTTTGAAAAAACTAATAATGCCTTACATATCTTTGTTATGTGCCATAGGATTGTATTTTGACTTATACTATTTTTGAAGTAAAAATAAAATCATGCAATCAAAAACTAGAATAATTAAATTTTTGGATTTAGAAGCAGAATGCTGTGATAGACCTTAGTGTTTACTCAAGTTTAATAAACAGCCTTAATATAAAGTACTTAAAAATCATTGAAATAATAGTTCCTAGTAACCAAATTGTTTCACCAAATCCTAATAATAAAATGCACTCTACCCATAGATTTAAGTGTAGTGTTGTTCTAAACTATTATTTATTTCCTGCTGCTATTGCAATACAATTAATTCTACAACATGTTAACAGTTGTATTTTTGTGTGAAATGATAAGTTACTATGTAAAAGCAATATGCCTAATATATTTTTTAAAATTATTTATTGTGACTTGGAGTTTCTTCCTAATTTGTAATCCTATATATATATACAGGGTGAGTCTGGGAAGCGACACCCCCTTGTTATTTTTTAAACAAGAAAGAATTTAAAAAAAGGATTTATATAAAAATTGTAAGTGTGCATATGTACTATATTTTGCAACCACAAACTATTATAGAGGGTGGTTCATAATTAGGATACAAAGTGAAACAATATTTTTTTAAATAGAACACTGTATATCTTATTACATATTTAAAATGAACACAAAATTTACAACATGTTTTGTTTAACATTGAATTGTCAGATATTAATAATTGATCGGAAACTTTAACTTAGGCAAATAAAATAATAAAAAATATTATAAAAAATACTATAGTTTCTATTAGCTGGTACTTGTTGTCTGGTATTTTTAATGCTAATTCATTGCTGTCAGTACTACTGTCATAATTTCCTGTCATTTTTACTGCTTCATAATTAATATTTTTTACTTATTAAAAAAAATATTATTTTACTTTGTATCTTAATTATGAGTCACCCTGTATAATAGTTTGTGGTTGCAAAATATAGTACAGGGTGATTGATTGAATTTTGACCACCCCCTTAACTTTCTTAATTTTGATTTTAGCAAAAAAACATTAAATACAAAACCAGTAGATATTTAGGTCTACTTTATTTTTAGAAAAACAGTTATTATACAGTGTGTCCCAAATTTGAGTAATAAACCAAACTTATGTTTTTTTAAATACGATGACCAACTTTTTATTTGATATTTGAATTCTACGTCAAATTCTAGGCCTAATTGATGTAAAATGTCTGTATCGATATTCAACTGTTTCCGCAGCAGCGTCGTTGATTGGTTGAATTTTGACCACCCCCTTAACTTCTTTAATTTTGATTTTAGCAAAAAACGTTAAATACAAAACTAGAAATTTAGGTCTACTTTATTCTTAGATAAACAGTTACTATACAGGGTGTCCCAAATTTTCAATTTTAGTAACGAACCAAACTTATGTTTTCTTAAACACAATGACCAACTTTTTATCCGATATTTGCATTCTACGTCAAATTTTAGGAATTGATGTAAAATGTCTGTATCGATATTCAACTGTTTCCGCAGCATCTGTTAATTTAACAATGTTTCCTCGACTATGTGATTAAAGTTTAATTTAGTTACTCAAATTTGGGACAGCCTGTATAATAACTGTTTATATAAGAGTAAAAGTAGACCCAAATATCTATAACTGTTGCTACAACTAGTTTTTTTACTAAAATCAAAAATACGGAAGTTAAGGGGGTGGTTAAAATTCAATCAATCAAGGACTCGATACAGACATTTTACATCAATTAGGCCTAGAATTTGACGTAGAATTAAAATATAGATTAAAAAGTTGGTCATTGTATTTAAAAAAAACATGTTTGGTTTGCTACTTAAATTTGAGACACCCTGTATAATAACTCTTTATCTAAGAGTAAAGTAGACCTAAATATCTACTAGTTTTGTATTTAACGTCTTTTGCTAAAATCAAAATTAAAGAAGTTAAGGGGGTGGTCAAAATTCAACGACGCTGCTGCGGAAACAGTTGAATATCGATACAGACATTTTACATCAATTAGGCCTAGAATTTGACGTAGAATTCAAATATCGGATAAAAAGTTGGTTATTGTATTTAAAAAAACATAAGTTTGGTTTATTACTCAAATTTGGGACACCCTGTATAATAACTGTTTCTCGAAAAATAAAGTAGACCTAAATATCTACTGGTTTTGTATTTAACGTTTTTTGCTAAAATCAAAATTAAGAAAGTTAAGGGGGTGGTCAAAATTCAATCAATCACCCTGTACATGTGCACACTAACAATTTTTATATAAAACCTTTTTTAAAATCGTTTCTTGTTTAAACAATAACAAGGGGGTGTCGCTTCCCAGACTCACACTGTATATATAATATTTATTTTACAGTAAAAAGGGCTATCGGCCGCGTGGCCTTTCTGCCCATGATACATTTGAGAGAAAAAAAAAATCTGGTTAATACACTTAATATTGACAATAATGTCTATATACACTAATGTTTACATACATACAGATGTTTTTTACATTTAATTGAAATGCTCCAACAGAGTGGAGTAGGGAGACGTGAATCGGGATTGTCGAGTTGGTCTTTTCAGGGAAATAGGGTTTATCATGGTCCAGTTCTGGGGGGTTGTTGTTCCATTTTGTCTGTAGTTGTGTTAATCGTTCAGTAATTCTTGTCATTTTCGTTCGTTCGTAGAAAAATTCATTGGATGGGTTGTGAAGCGGGTTTTGAAGGTGTCTAATTTTTGTTACGAGTCTAAGAGCAATTTGTTCTGTGACCTGTATGTGTTTTTTTGTCTTGTCAGTTGCATTTGCTCTTAGTATATGTCCATAATCAAGTAGAGGTCTGCATATAGATTTATATATTTTAGTTGCGGTCTTTGTACTTATTCCTTTGTCTTTGTATGTAAGTGTTCTGAAGTGTTTTGTTCTTTTTATGATTTCTTTTCTTACGTTTTGTGTATGTTTGGCAAATTTTAGTTTCTGGTGTTATTCCCAAGTATTTCACGTCTTGTTTAGGAGTTTCCGTCTGCTGTTATAGTAGGAGAGTTGTCTTTAATTTGGTGGTTTGTTAAAAGTAGCTGGTTTTTTGTGGCGTTTGGTGTCAGTCTCCATTTGTAGAACCACAGCATGGTTTTGTCTGTCCGTATTTGCAGCTTCTCTGCAGCTTTTGTTGTAGTTTTGTCATGCACCACTAGTGCAGTGTCATCAGCGTATTGTACTATGTAAGCATGTTTGTTAATGTAATTTTTGTCATGTAATTCGTGGTTGTAAATGTCATGGCAATATATATTGTAAAGAAATGGCAATAGAGGAGACCCTTGTGGCAGACTTTGTTCAGGGATGAAAGGAAAGGAAAGGGAGTTGTTTATGCGTATTTCTAGTTGTCTGCTTTCTGTTTTTGATAATATATAGTATTCCGGTGTATTAAGTTTGTGCAGTTTGTATAAGAGTCCTTTGTGCCATACGCTGTCAAAGGCTTTGTTTATGTCCATAAAGAGACATGCCGATTTCCTGTTTTCAAGGTGTGTTGTTTGTATGTTATTTGTCAGTACAAACAGCGGGTGTACAATTGAATGTTTGGGATTAAAACCAAACTGGTATGGTGTTGTAATCCTAATATACAGAAAAGATCCATTCAAGATGACCCACTATTGGAACCTTGGAAATGGTAATGAGTTTCAAATCAAATTATGGACTAATCACCTTTATTGGTACAGAATAAAAAAGTGGGTACAAAAAACTACAATAAAATTATTTTTAATAGTTTAATTTTCTAAAAACATACATCCTTTTACCCCTTAATTAAAACAGACACATTATTCCATTGGCTTATTGATAATATAGTTCAAGATTCATTCCATCATGAATTTCATCTGGCAACAATAGTTAAGGAAAAAAATAATATTACCACAAGAAGCTAGAAAAATTTCCTGACAATAAAGAATTCAACATTTGGTAATCTAGCTCAATATTTTTAACCTAAATGAAGGGGTGTCCCTAATTTGCTGCCCCTTGAAAAATGGATACCTATAAAGTACAAACAACTCTGTTGAATTGTAATGCATTGATACAATACCAAAACCAGGAATGTACTATGTTGAACAATAGCATATTCCTGGGCTTCTAATTAGGTATGTATTATGTAGTCTCAATCTTAACTAAACAGAAGGTGAACTCTCTAACAAATAGCAAGGAAATTTCTTTGCTGTCATAGAAAACCCTTCTCTATTAATATATGGTACTCTCTACGGTTTTTTTGGCGAAGATCGGCACTCAACATAGCTATTAGGGTTGTGCAAAATAGAAAGACCAAATGAGGTCTTGCTAAGATTTTATCTCTCTTGGGGCTATGTAATTTTGTATTTGTCAATCTTTCTTTTCTGTTGTTTCCTAAAATTCAAATGTTTCGTTTTTAACCTTTATGCTCGTCAGTGTCAATAAGGTTGGGTTGAGGACCAATTGATTGTGTTTGCACCCCCCTTTCTTTGTTTTTGAGTTTTTAGTTAAAGTGTTAATGCCTCTATTATTTGTTGATTTTGAGGTGTAAGCTGTTCATGATGGAATGGTGGTGTTATGGCTATATGAATTCCATCAACACATCCTAAAGTCGCATCCTACTTCCTTCACAAAATGCATGACAATTGGTAGCATGTTTACAAGGAACCGAGAAATATTAATGGTCTAATGGTCTAACATGAAAACAAGAAACTGAAGACAGAACTACAATAAATAAAACCAACAACAATAATGGGAACAAAACAGACTATTTTAGAATGCAAACTTTGAAATATATGATTAATTACTGAGAAAGAAAGCAATAAACATAGAATTATTCAAATTATTGTCATTGATACTTGTCATTAACCCTGAATAGGAGGAAACAAGTAAAAGCCCTAGATTTATTACTAGAAATTAGTCAATGTTTTTAGGACTGATAGCTTCCCGTTTTCTATTGAGGGTGTCAGCCGAATGTGACAGAAAATAGCTTAGAGAGTACCAACAGTTAATAGAAAGAAATTTTCTTTCTTGTCTATTTCTATGTGTTTTCTATTTCCTACACACTTACGGAGTTCCCCTCCAGAATTTATACACAAAACTAAGCCAACTCTCAATCTGCATGGTTAGCAAATTAGGAACTCCTACATTTTGAATTATAAAATGCCCCAAATAGGTTTATGTGGCAAAAGTCAAAAGGTCATACCAGCGGATTGGAGTATGTAAAGCAGTTGTAATAGTTCAAAAAAGGATACAGTCCTGCAGTTGTATATGGTCTTTGAATGTGGTGTACCATTTTTTCAGCACAATTTTGTCCCATTTTGTGCCTGTTTGAGCTGCAATCAGTTTTTTCAAGTCGCCTACTGTATCGTCAGGATTACATTTTACCCTGACCTTTTTTCCCAATCTGTCGTTGCACGTTATTTCAATCATTGTCTATTAAATTAGCAAAAATTGGTCCAGTATAAGGAAAACTTAATAATATTTATTTTTATTTACAGAATTCAGTGAATTCACTCAATAGTTGACCCAAATGTCAATATTTGACATTTTTCCTTGTCGTTGTGTATTATGGCGTTTTCGATTGGCGCGTTTAATGCAAACGAGTGTATAGCCATACTGTTTCAATGACATTTGATAGAGCAGGACACAAATACATTCGTTTTGCACTAAACGTACTAATCGAAAACGCTATTAGACACGGGGAACAGTTATCGACAACAAGACAAGTTTGGGTAAATAGCAGAGACAATTATAGTGAATAACTCAATTAGTATATTGTACAACAAGGGTGAAAAAGATGTCCCTATCGCACGACGGCGATATGGACAATTCGCCCGAGTTTTACAGGCTATTTTTTCTACCACTTATTGGAATTACTTACCAAATTTCACACAAATAAACACTCAATGTTTGAAACGTTTCCTTACATTATCGCTTTTGATGCAGCCAAAGTTTGATCGGTGTCCCGGATTGTCACCGTGTGACAGCTGATTTAATTGAACACTACGTGATATAAGCTAAAATGCAATATTTTGATACCAACTGTCACTTGTTAGTGAGGATGACAATCAGAAGAATTATTTTGTTTACGTTCAAGATTAGCTGTAATTGGTCTATTTCATATCGCAAGCTGAAAATTGCCTGTGATTGGTCTAATTCATATCGCACACTTGCGGAAAGTCTAGGATTCTGTATTCATTCAACCGTTGGCAATTACGAACTTATCCGTTCTCTAAACTGTTAAGGAATTAACAACCAATATTCCTGTAGGAGTAGAAAGAAGTATTTTTAAAAACTCAAATTTACCCATCATAAGATTTCTGTAAATTATTTGACATTTTACAAGTTAAAGTGGATATACAGTGTGTCCCAAATTGCTTCTACATGTATTGGGATCTCGAAAACGGTAAGAGTCGGTTAAATGGGGAAAGTTTTAGAGAATTTTATGTGAAACTTATTTCCAGTTTCCAAATTATATTATCTTTCTCCGTTTACAGAAAAATTGGGAAAACGTCAGAGGCTGCATTTTAAACACTTTTTAACAAAGCCAAAGAGAGTTTTGAAGCTAGGACATTAATGAGACACTTTTTGACGTAATTAGAAAAAATCTGTCGTCATTGGTTTCCGAGATATGGATGATAACTTTGTAAATTCTTATGGCCGCCTTCAAGATGGCTTACAAAGTTATCATCCATCAGAGATGTAAAAGCGGTAATTTTCGAGTCGGAAAATTTCAATTTTTGAAAATTTACCGGAAAATTACTTCATGCTTAAATAAAAATTTTTCTTGATTGGGAAAAATAACTGTCAAACTTGTCATGCATTCTAATGAGATAATTTAAGACATCTAAATTGAATGATTAAAAGTACATTAAACTTTATTTGGATTAATATTGGATTGCTGTACAATTAGTTAAGAAACGAATTATTTTTGAATTTTCAGATTTTCCAATTTTTTTCCGAAAAATTACCGGAAACTTTCTGAAAAATGTTGTATATTTAACAACAACACTTTTCAAAACAATATGAATTTTTAAAAATATAGTAATCTGATTTACTTGAACAGATGTGCTATACAGGGTGTCCCATAACTATATGACAATCTCTCGGGAGCATACAGGGAAAGTCAAAATAATACGATTTGTTCATATAAAATTTTTTCCTAAAGTCACTCCTAAGGGAGATATCGAGCCCCAAAGAACTGCCTTCCAATTAACGGTTTTGGCCGTAACTTTTGAACCACTTTGTATATTGTAATGATTTTTGGGTCTAATGTTTTATCGAAGACAGGAACTAACTGGTAGCTAAGACACAATTTACTTAAACTTTGACAGCTGTCATTATTTTCAGCTGCAAACATTATTAATGGATAATTGCAGGATACTCTTGACATTAAACCCGAACGAAAAATTGTACTTTTCTTTTATTTCGATAAAATGAAGGGTTTTCGAGAAATCGATTTTTCATTGAACTGCTTAAAACACAATATATGTTATTAAAAATGTTCTTGAATTCGTTTTTTGTTTAAAATACACATGGAAAGCGAAATAATGCAGAACCAAACGAAAAAGTATGAAAGCTGGTAGGGACAGTAGGGGTTGGCAGAGGTGAAAAATCATTAATATTTTTTATATGAACAAATTGTATTATTTTGACCTCCCCTATATGCTCCCGAGAGTTTATCATATAGTTATGGGACACCTTGTATTATGTTCTCCCTTCTGAACAACACATTCCCGGTATAAAAGCTTCAATCTTTCGGTAGCGTCACATTTCTACTATACATGGTATGCAGGGTGATCAAAACACAATTTCAAGGGCTACAAATTGGTATATTAAACCTACATAGGTGGTTTAATATACTTTCGAAATAACGGAGTTATGGACTGTCACAGTAAACACTGTCAAAATCAAACTTTACAACAAACAAGTACATAACTCAGTTATTCGTCGTTTTAGGTAAAAACGCTATTGAGGGTGGTCAAAAAATAATTTCAAGAGCAACAAATTGGTATATTGAACCACCCTATAATTGTCAAAATAACCGAGTTATTGTTAAAGTTTTGGTAAAAATACCAAATATGAATCTTGTAGATATTTGCATATACTTTATTCCTAGATGATCAATCAGTATACAGGGTGTCGTAAATTTGATCAACAAACCAAACTTATAAGTTTTTATTATATACATTTTTTTGGAATCTGTCAAATTCTAGGCTTACTTGATGTAAAATGTTTATTGTATTCAATTGTTTTTGCTCTAACAGCCTTACTTTAACCAGCTCCGAAAGCAGAAATTCCCAATTTGAGCGAAATTTTACTGCACTTTTGTCATTTTGCAAGGATGCCACGCCCTAAAGTGTCCAAATTGACATAATTTCAAGATCATCTTCCAAACGGTGCCAGTTAGAGCAAAATGGACGTCGGATTTATGTCGGCTCAAGGGCGTCACAGTTGACTCTCGTTTTTTGCTCAATATCTCAGAAACGTTTCAGGTTAAGAGGTCTGAAATTTTTACCACAAATGCACCTCGATGGGATGCAACTTTTACCTTCTATACACTTTTTTGGAACCATGCACCGTTTAACCTTGAAAAATTAAAAACTAGAATTGTCAAGAACTAATTTTTTAAGAAAATTTTTTATTTTGAAAATTAACCTCAATTGCCTAAATACTTTCAAGTTAATAGTACAAAAATGTAAAAAACGAATTATTTTTCAATTTTCATATTTTCCAAATTTTTCGGAAAATTACCGAAAATGTTCTGGAAAAATTTCCAAAAATTTAATTTTCAGGAAATTTTACATCCCTGTCATCCATATCTCGGAAACCAATGACGATAGATTTTTTCTAATTACGTCATCGTGTTCTACGTAAAAAAGTGCCTTTATAATGTCTTGTTAATTGTCTGTTTCAAAACTCTCTTTGACTTTGTTAAAGAGTGTTTAAATGCAGCCTTTGACGTTTTCCCAATTTTCCGAAACACGGAGAAAGATAATTTAATTTGGAAACCGGAAATAAGTTTCACATAAAATTCTCTAAAACTTTCCCCATTTAACCGACTCTGTAGTTCTTACGGTTACAGAGATCCCAATACATGTAGAACCAATTTGGGACACACTGTATACATACGGAGCAAAGTTAGTTCTGGGAATGTATTCTCAAAAAATTTAAATGGGAGGTTTCACTCAATCGTAAGCCTATTTGGTATACTCTGGCCGTATCCGTTTTCAAGCTCCATGAGCGAATTGACGTCACGATGACGTAATTTGGCAAAACCACAATTTGACCAACTGTCAAATCACTGTAGATTTGTATACATCAAAGGATAGCTAATGAAATGGGCTTTCCAACGATATAGTACCATTGGTTGTTTTATCGATTGGGCCACTAGATGTCGTCAAAGTTGATGAATTTGTTTTCTACTTTTTTAGTGCATTGTTTCATTTAATCGTAAATAACTAGAAAATTCTAGATATGCATCGGTCGGGTACAGTCGCAAAGTTATTTGTAGTGCAATTTGTGGTTCTTTCTACTAGTAGATTTTCAAATTAAATTTTGAATTTGATATGGGCGATGCTAGTGATGGTAATGAATACGGTGACGGAAATATAAATGCGCTCAATATCGAGGATAAGGGAAAAGTGAGAAGTTTTTCCGTTGGATCGATAGATTTATCAAGAATAGAAATCGAAGCCATCATAGGAATTCCGGCAATAAACGACATTCCAAAAATGTACTCTGACAAGAGGAACAAAAACCAGACCGTAAATACAATAATAAACACCAGCGAGCAGCTGAACATAGGAGGACGTTCGGACATACCAGGGATCGATCAAATAGATTCCACACTTGAGCAGTATCAGCAAATAGCAGGACAACCCGAAAAGAATAACCATCACGATAATCCGGAAAAAGAATTATCAGAATATGGGAAAAGAGACAGATCCAATTTTTCACCAGAGGCCGAATGTTCAAAAAGACCTTGTGACAGAACTACTCCAATAAACCAAGAATTGCACAAAAATAAAGAAAATAAGTTTAACATGGAAAAAATGATTTTAGATGCCTTTTCAGCTTTAGACAAATTCTCAGAACTAGCAAATAACAACTCCAACTTTACGGGTGAACAGAATTTCCTCAACACCGCAAGTTTTAATATACATAAATCACTTACGTCATTAATATACAAAATAGGAGGATTGGAAAAGGAAAATTTAACACTGAAAATTCAACTGGCAAATACCAACAGCTCTCATGGAAATATGGATATGGAAAATCTTCAAACATTTATAAATAAAGAAAGTGCCAAAAGCGTTATGAATAAACGAACTAATGCTGAGATTACTAATATTAAAAAACAAACCATCAGCCCAGAGAACAGTCATGACAACGCTGAAAAACCGAAATGGAGCACGCCAAAACACCAGAAAAAACATAAAACTATGATTTTAGTAGAAAAGGTTACAGATGTAGTTACAACAAATAAAACAAAACATAGTATCAAAAAATATTACCAGTGGTTTCAAAAATATTAGGTACTTAAAAAATGGTGCAGTCATAGTTGAAAGTCCCAATAAGGAACAACAGGAAAAACTGAAAAACGCATTGAAAGATAAGAAAGACATAAAAATAAAAGAAACCCAAAACATAGACCCAATGTTTATGATAACTGGATTGAGAAAGGGTCTAACAGAGGATGAATTCGAAAAGTAGTAGTCCATATGCCCACAGTGAAGAAGTGAGTGTAAGTGAAAGCAAAACTCAGAGTCGATCTTTACAAATATATACAGTGCGTTTTTTTTAACGCGCAACATAGGATTTTACGTGTTAAATTTTTAAGCCCATGTTAGACCATGTTATTTTGGAACTACAAGTATAAAACTTGACGGGTGTGTCTTTAGTACCCTGAAGCTTAAGTAAGTCTACCAATTTGGTTTAAAAAGTGATTTAAAACTAGAAAAAAATCATTTTTTTTCGAAAAGATTTTATCCTTTCATACTCCCTGTATGCATTGTTGTTCCTTGTTGTTTTTGATACTGGCAGGGCAGGTAGCAGGTAAAGTGACTTATTTTGACTGCATCACGACCCGACATCTTTTGAACGTCAAAAGGGCATTTTATGATTGTTTGGAATATACTGTTTGGCTTCAAACGGAGGTCAATTTGAACAATTAACTTATAAAAATACTTCTTTTGTTCTTAACTTTCTTGATATAAAGTTAATGATCACCCTGTTTTACTTTCTACGCCAAATTTTACCTGCTACCTGCCGTGCCAGTATCAAAAACAACAAAGAACAACAATGCATACAGGGAGTATGAAACGATAAAACCTTTTTGAAAAAAGATGATTTTTTGCAAGTTTTTTAACACTTTTTAAGCCGAATTGGTAAATTTACTTAAGCTTCAGGGTACGAAATAGCCACCCGTCAAGTTTTATACTTGTAGTTCCAAAATAACATGGTCTAACATGGGCTTAAAAATTTAACACGTGAAATCCTATGTTGCGCGTTAAAAAAAACGCACTGTATTAAATAAGTTGGCTGTCCCCCCTTGTAGAATGACAGCGAGCAGACTAGTGATCTAGTTAAGCCTCTGAAAATGGGTGTCTGAATACACCCGAAACATGTTAGGCAGATAACTTATTTAATATATATTTGTGGAGATCGACTCTGAGTTTTGCTTTCACTTAGAGAATGAATTGTTTGAGGACATAGTAAATCTGAACGAAGAATTGGAAGCAGAATTTGGAAAATTGGTAACAAAAGAAATTAAAATAATAACGAAACGCACGTGCAGAAATCCAAGTAAAGAAAACTCGATTCTTCAAGTACCGCCAGAGATATCCAAATGGTTCCTTAAAAAAAGAAAAATATTTATTGATTTGGTAGTAGTACATATACAGCAACACTTTAACTTGGCTATATGTTTTAACTGTTCCGGATTTGGACATGTTGGGAGACATTGTAGGGAAAAGACATGTTGCCAGAAATGTGGAGAAGAACACCAAACTAAAGACTGTATAAGTGAAACATTAAAGTGTCCAAACTGTTTAAAGCTAAAACTGAAACCTGAAGATAGTTACCATTCAGCAAAAGATTATCAATGCCCTGTCTACCAACGAAGAATTACATAATATCAAAGCAACATAAATTACTCTTCAAACTAATCCGTTTTTCTATAAACAACAATTCGGGACACAAGGCACACCTAAAAAGTATAATCCACCAAAACGACCAATCTCTAGGAAATGCTGTTGACCGCATCAATGCTAAGCCATATACAGTGCGTTTTTTTTAACGCGCAACATAGGATTTTACGTGTTAAATTTTTAAGCACATGTCAGACCATGTTATTTTAGAACTACAAGTATAAAACTTGACGGGTGGCTATTTCGTACCGTGAAGCTTAAGCAAGTTTACCAATTGGGCCTAAAAAGTGATTATAAACTTGCCAAAAATCATCTTTTTTCGAAAAGATTTTATCTTTCCATACTCCCTGTATGTATGATAGGTGCTTGTTGTTTTTGATACTGGCACGGCAGGTAGCAGGTAAAATTTGGCGTAGAAAGTAAAACAGGGTGATCATTATCTTTATATCAAGAAAGTTAAGAACAAAAGAGGTATTTTTATAAGTGAATTGTTCAAAGTGGCCTCAGTTTGAAGCCAAATAGTATTCCAAACAATCATAAAATGCCCTTTTGACGTTCAAAAGATGTCGGGCCATGATGCAGTCAAAATATGTCACTCTACCTGCTACCTGCCCTGTCGATATCAAAAACAAAATAGAACAATGCATACAGGGAGTATAAAACGATAAAAACTTTTCGAAAAAAAAATGATTTTTTGCCAGTTTTTAATCACTTTTTAGACCAAATTGGTAAACTTACTTAAGCTTCAGGGTACTAAAGACACACTCGTCAAGTTTTAGACCTGCAGTTCCAAAATAACATGGTCTAACATGGGCTTAAAAATTTAACACGTAAAATCCTATGTTGCGCGTTAAAAAAAACGCACTGTATTGCTTGAAGGACTTTTGTATAGACTTTTAATTGTAGTCAGTTATATCAAGTTGTAACTTCACCAGGGTGAATGTAGGACGCCATTTCATTTCATTACTTTTTTTTAATTGTTATGTGATTTGAAATAAAGAGTATTATTATTATTATTTGGTCCACACTAAATAAACTTTTGTACGTCAATAGATAGCCAACAAAATGAGCTTTCTAATAATATTAGAACACTGGTTGGTAGTATTAATGTCCACAAATAAAAGGAGGCAATTATGCAACAATACTTTTAATAAAATAAACGTATAAACGGAAACGAAGCGTAATTAGAGTTTTGCGGCTAATTGCTAAACGCTCAAGTCTCTAAGTGACAGTCAACAATAACAATTGCCAAACGATTGCTGAATACGTCACTGAATTAAAGTCTGTGATGCCGTGGAACTACCGGTGGACCAGAAGGCGAACTCTCTAACAAATAGCAAGGAAATTTCTTTGCTGTCATAGAAAACCCTTCTCTATTGTAATATATGGTACTCTCTACGTTTCGATTGGCGAAGATCGGCACTCAACGTAGCTATTCGGGTTGTGCAAAATAGAAAAACCAAATGAGGTCTTGCTATGATTTTATCTCTCTTGGGGCTATGAAATTTTGTATTTGTCAATCTTTCTTTTCCGTCGTTTCCTAAAATTCAATGTTTCGTGTTTTAATCTTTATGCTCGTCAGTGTCAACATTGTGTCAATAAGGTTGGGTTGGGGACCAATTGATTGTGTTTGCACCCCCTTTCTTTGTTTTTGAGTTTTTAGTTAAAGTGTTAATGCATCTATTAGTTGTTGTTTTTGAAGTGTAAGCTGTTCATGATGGAATGGTGGTGTTATGGCTATATGAGTTCCATCAACACATCCTAAAGTCCCATCCTATTTCCTTCACAAAATGCATAACAATTGGTAGCATGTTTACAAGGAACTGAAAAATATTAATGGGTTAACAAGAAAATAAGAAACTGAAGACAGAACTACAATAAATAAAACCAACAACAATAATGGGAACAAAACTGAATATTTTAGAATGCAAACTTTGAAATACCTTTATGATTAGTTTCTGAGAAAGAAAGCAAAAAACGTAGAATTATTCAAATTATTGTCATTGATACTTGTCATTAAGAAATTTTCTTTCTTGTCTATTTCTATGCGTTTTCTATTTCCTACATCGTTACGGAGTTCGCCTCCAGGTTGGCTCCAGGTGATCAGGGAAAGGCATAGCGACCGCCACAACTTTTCTCTCAATCTTCAGAATCCAAGCAATTGAAAACTTTTAAACTTCAGGGCTTTAATTTTTGAAATAATGGAACAGAATTCTCAAGAGAAGTGTGGATAGAATGTGACAAAAGAAACTGACAATAGTGAGTTTCTGTCATATTCACCACACCTTTCTCTTGATAACTCACTTCCCTAGTTTCAAGGATACGCACCCTGGTGACCTAGTGGTTTTAAAGGGCCAGAATTCACTAATGCCATTTTGGTGATTTTGACCTGCAAAAATCGTTTGAGACCCTCTTGTAATACTTTTCAAGACTCAGCAGACATTTTAAAGGAGACTGGTGCCATTTCGGTGTTTCTAAGCTACAAAAATCTGTTTAAAAGGTTCTAGTGAGTTTTTTAAGGATCAGACGACAGTTTTGGACCATTTTGATGTTTCTGAGCTGCAAGATGAATCGAAAATCAATCACTGCAGCCTTTACATCACTCAAATAATACAAAAACCTTGACACCCACGGACAGATAAGTATGCTCCATAAATCGTCATTCATTTGTTCAGCCGCCATACTGTTTTAGTTTTATATGTATGACAATTGTAATGTATTTTTGAAAAAGTAGTTTTTCTGCTTATTCCAAATCTGCAAAAATATATAGAGTGTCCCATTAAAAAAAAATATATATATTTGGTTCATATCTTTATAACGATGTGTTTCAGAAAAAAAACTGATTAGATATTTGGACTATACGTTAAAATACTTATGGAAAATCATTTGTAGTTCTTCTGCGTCGCTAATAATAAATAAAAAAATAGAAGAGGAATCGATATTGTCAAATTTTCAAAATCACTCTGTAGCTGGGAAACGTGGGCAACTGTGAAAGGTACGACTGGTCCATCATTCGTTTGACAAAAATTGCTAGTTTGCAATCGGTTGGTAATTTTGGAGATATCCCGTAAAACTATCGAATTTGAGACACCCTGTACATATATGTTTGGGCTTATTATTGCTTTATGTAAAATTTGTTAGTTTATGCTCAAAAACTGGGTACCTGTTGTATTATCACGTTAAGGGGTAGCCCAGAGGGCAGAAAACTTAGGTTTACGCAAGTAACCCACTTTATTTGAGAAGTCAGTTGGTACAGTAATCTTACCCCCAGATTGCCAAGATGGCGTAGATCATGATGGGGGATGCTGGGCAGAGTGGGCGGTAGGGTTCACGGAGGGCGAACGCTTTATCGGGGATGAATGAACCTTAGAGTCGTGTCCGAGGACATTCACCGGGCCGGTAAAGACGTTATGTACCTAGCACAGAAAGGTAAGTAGGTGCGACAACTCTTGCTGCACCCCCACACTATTTCTTTTGCTAGGGCTGATACTCGGGTGTGGCACTTGGTCACCTACTGCTCGGCGTTGGGTTGCACAATAGGCGTACCCAGACTAACCCAGAGATCAGTGATTTGTACGTGCTTTTGGTGCTGTATTTATACCCACGTCATCAATTCGCCGATCTTGCTTACACAGACATTGTACTGGGGAAGACCGAGGCAATGTTTGGTAACGGAACATAGGGTAATTTCTATGTTACAGTATTTAGCTTTCCTTTTCTTATCTAAAGAATGCAGATTTTGTGAAACCTTGGATTGAGAATGAACGCTGTTAGTAGTGACTGAATGCGCGTGATGCGGATTATTAAACCTGTTAAATCAAAAAGTTCTAATAAGATCTGTATAAACCGCGACTGTAAAAATCATGGACATGTGTCATATACTTTGGACGGTAAAGAAGTTTTCCAACTGATATTAGATTGGTTAAAATACGTTAAGAAGAGGGAAACTCATAAAGTGTTGTAATGATAATGGAAGAAAAATAACTATTCTCCCACCATCGTCAAGAATATTTTCTATATTGATTCAATATAGTAGAATAATGTAGCAGTAGTAAAATGCCCTCTAAATTTAATAGAACGATCAAGGAAGAGATGGAGCCACATACATAAAGAGGCAAAAGAATCACCCTTCATGCAATCCAGGGAATGCCAGGCGTGCGTAATACTATTCGATCGGGCGGTATTGAACGAACCGGAGCCGTAATATACAATTTCAACCCCCCAGAGTCGATCAGAACTCGTGGGTGCGCGTATGGTAAGAACATGTCCGTACGGTAAGCTACGGGAACAATTGCCCACTTACCTCGTTTGACGGTCGTCCGATTCATGAATAATCCAGGATTAATTAGTGTAGTGCGTAACCGGGAGCGTTTTACGGGGCCCCGGGGTGGTTATGTGCGCTCGTAGAATCAGCGCGAAAATTACGAACACTCGGAGCTATTGACGGTGCGAGAGGACATGCGAGGATATTTGGGGCCCCTCGGGGCTTTGGCGTTTTTCCTTTTAGCCGTCGGTTACGGGAAGGATCAGGAAGACATACAAAAAGCTCAGTTTGAGGCAGCTTTTCAAGGTATTTTTGATATTCGCGCTATTTATCAACTGACTGGGTGTTCGTTGAATATACGCTTGGTTACGCATTATTAAATTCAATCATGCCGAAGTAAAGCCCAGAAGAACAAATAACCATAAATCTAAGCTCTTGTCCATTAATAACCCCACGGACTGGCACATCAATTTAACCTACTCTCGGTAGGGTTTTTTTCTACTTGAAAGTATTTTCCGGGTAGATTACGGTTTTGGGTTGTTTTGTAAAACATATGTCGGTCATAGTGTTTTCAATTATGTTGTGTTTTCAATTATGTTATCCAAATTTTAGTCATATTCTAGGAGAATATCAAAAGTTTGATTTTGTTTTTAGTTCCTTGAAAAAAAAGTGATGTTGTTTGACAAGACAATTAACAGTACAATTATCATCAGCCCTACTTTGCTCATCTTTTTTCAAAATGTTTAGTTGATTGATAAGACTATAATTACAGGACATGCGTAAACTTAATATATAATCCTATATTAGAGATACAGTATGGCGCAAATTTTTAGAATAATTTATTTTAAACATGGAAGAGTTTAACGCGGATGTAATGAATGACAGGAATAGTATATTAAGTATCAAGAACAGTCAGTAAGATGTACTGATCGATGACAAAGTTTGGAGAGGAGTGGTCTGAGATCAGTAAAGCTATTACTGTTCGTGATGTTTACACTATTTTTTGTACGACTTCGACATAATCATCCTAATTATTAAATGAAAATATTCTAACAAATTCCCTTTAATCCTGTATGTTACTTCCCGGTTGGTTTTTGTACTCTTAATGAAATATACTATTCCCGTTCTCGCAAATTGTCACGCACGCACGGGAAAAACCTTTTTTTTTTAACTGGTAATTAATCATACTATTCAAACACAAACTCATGTTAGTTGTTGTGAAACAGCTGGTGAAATATGTACTCAACTTTATGCGTTAGAAGTTAGAACGTACAAATATACCCAAATCTAGGAACAGCACCATTCATACCGCATTATTTTAAAAACTTATGTGTTTACATTCATCTTGTTTTTTTTAACATTGAGTTTTATGTATTACATCCTAATTCTAAACATAGTAATAGAGAATTTTACGGTTCAAAAAGTAGTCTTAACAGTGTTTTTCCAAGGTAAAAAGGTAGCGAAAGGAAGATCGGTTAACATCCAAAATCACCCAATTAAGTTCCTTGGAGGTTTGTTTATGGAAACACTAAAAGAGAAAAAAAATTAAAAAACCAACCACCAACTTTGAAAGAGTTGACGAAAGAATATTGCATAATTAAAGCCATGAATTTCACCCTAACTAGTAATGTTTCAAAATATTTTATTTTTAAATAAACGATTGCATTGAAAAGTCTTAAGTATTGTTAATTAAATTTCATTATAGCTCTTCGATTGTTCTCCGAATAGTGACATATTCCCAAAAATAGCAATTTTGTACAAAGATCAAAATTCAATTAAATCGTTGTTTATGTTAATGTAGATTGATTTTCTGGTTGAATTACCTTAATACAATACGACCACTTTTGGAAATAGGTCTACTATTCCGGAAAACCCGCGTATTGATGAGTTTAGATATAAATCATGATAAATAAAACAAACATTCAGACATTGATAATTTTTTGTTGCTAATTTGTTATTTGCTTTGCACTTGCCTAAATATATTAAGTTTCTAATCATAATTGAAACGAGTATGACTCACATCTATTTTAGAAAACAACATTTTTTTCTTCTCAAGTTACTCAAATATTTAATACTTTTTAAACAAAAATTTAAGTAATTAACAACTGCACAGTGGCAACGCTGTACAGGGTGTCTCATTATAAACGGCCCCCCTTTAATATTTTTGTTTATAATTTTAGAGAAAAAATTTTGTTTCCAAAAGTTGTAGAATTTATTCTAAAGATTTGAACGCAACCTGAACTTGAATTATACAGGATGTCCCAAAAAAGTGTGACAGACCAAACTTGTGTTTTTTAAAATGGAACACGTTGTATATTATTAGTATAAGTTTAGTTTGTTACTCTAATTTGGGACAACTTGTATAATAATGGTTTATCTAAGAGTAAAGTAGACCTAAATATTTACTAGTTTTGTATTTAACGTTTTTTGCTAAAATCAAAATTAAGGAAGTTAAGGGGTGGTAAAAATTCACCCTGTGCTTTGTAACAGGTTATTAATTTACAATGTTTTATTTTTTTACCTATCTAATCTACCTAATTCACGGACACAACGGTATCTGAAAAGAAGGAAATGATTTTGTATATAAAATGTTCTATTTAAGTATAGTTCGAATCTAAAGGAAAAACAACAATCCGCTAAACAGAATTTTTTAAGCTACTTTATTTAAACTTGTTTGATAGTTCAAATTAAAGAAGTGCCATAACCTAAAAAACTTTAAATTTTATTATGGTTGAGCTCAAATCACTTTAGAGCTTTGGGTTGCGCACTTTTAGGCTTAACGACGGGGTTGTTTTTGTTTTAACCAGTCCATTCAGTGGTTCGTAAAGAAGATTATCGGGATTAGAGGAAACTTCTCCCTCTGTATTTAAAATGTGGGTTCAAACCCACGGGTAAGGATATTTTAACATTTAAAGAAACGTTTGTTTCATTTGAAAAGCGGTTTTTCAAGCTATTTATTTAACCAGTTAGGAAAAGTTTGCTTTTATGAGTAGTTACACAGTTTTACTTTTCGTTCAACTATACGTTCACAAAACACCTCCACATTATTAATCAATGTTTGGGAGCTGGATAGCAAAAGGGTGTGAAATTATCAACTTTCCATTATATTTGTTTATCCCATACTTTTGTAAAATATGTAATTAAAATTTTTACATGATTTGAGAATTAAGTTAAATATCTCGCTCTTTTATAACTGGTTGAAAATATGATTTCTTTTTCCTTGTATGTTTATTATTATTGATCGGTTATCTCTGGATATTAAATTAAATTGATTATTTCCTTCCTATCAATTTTGACCAATCGCTATCAAGAATTAGTATAACAAATGTAAATTTTAAGTGGAAAAATCACTTGTCAACAACTGTCAACTGAGCTGTCAGCAGTTTTTCCGGAAAAAAAATCGAAAAAGTTGCACACTCCTCACAACAACATAAAGAATAGTGTTACCCTTTCTAGCTTGAAAGTTATTGTTCTTATTAATTATTGTTCTTATTGTTTTAATTAAAATAAAATGTTTATTTAACTCAGGAAATAATCTTACCAAATATCCCTCGTGCATCTAATTTTTCCTGTGGAAAAATTGGAATACTCGTTTCTAAGTAATTTGTTTTAACAAATAGCATGAGCGAGAGTGGTTTTAAAAATCATCCGAGTCGAAGACGAGACGACTCGTTTTTCCGAATTTTTCCGGAAAAATTAAATGCACTAGGGATATTACCCCCGAATAAACATACCTGAAATTCACAATGTTGTCCAAACCTTATGAATCAAGCTATAAACTGGACTTTTCATGTACTACTAAGAATGTCAAAATAATGATGTTTGAGCGTTCTATTTATATTTAGAGATGCACGTTTACTTATAGTTGAATGGAGAATGTTAAACTTGCATAACAACCTCACAAAAAAATTGAAAAAAAAAATTGTTTTGTTTTGAATATAGCGGACACCCTGTATATAACCTTAAAATCTCGTTCTAGAAGACGTTATTTTTGCATATAAAAATCAGCTGTTAAACCTTGAAAACCCACTTGTAGAAACTTGTAAACGCTTTGAAAGTCACTTTTACAGGAACCTACACAAACTAAAGTATTTGAAAACAAGTATAGAAATGCTCAAGTTTTACTGGAAAGTAATGTATTTAAGTGTCTGACTTCACTAGCTGCTTTAGGATTCTAAAATACTGTTAAGTATTACGAGTGAAAACATTATAGACTCCAATGAAACTCCATGGAAAACAGGATGTTCTTTATTAAAATCGTGCAGGTATTTCTACTAATTGCATAAATTCGTAAGATTAGATGTATTTATAATAAAAAATAAGTTACAGCCCAAATACCACACAAGATCCAGTGGATGTCCCTTTCAGGTCCAGCGAACTGTTTTGAGGTGCAATTTTCGAGACAGGACATTAAATGGACATCTATCGGACGCCTTGTATGGATGTCCGTGTTTCTGGTAGTTTTGACACCGCTTTTCTTCTTGACTGAACCAAATTTTGTACTATTTTTTCAGGTTATTAGATAGGAGATTAAAACGAATTCCAAAAATATCCTTCAAACTGTAATTTATCTTCTTTCAAACTACGTTTTTGACAATTCAAAGTTTAACAACGCTTTTCTCACTGACTTTACCAAATTTTGTAGTGTTTTTTCCAGGTTATTGGATAGGAAATTTAACGAGGATTCCAAAAATGTACTTTAAACTGTCATTTTCTCACTACTAGTGGGTTTGACAAGCAATTTTCTCCCTGACTGTCAAACTGTGCTAAAAAGTTGCAAAAATTTTGAAGTGTTTAATACAAAACGTGTTTCTGCGATCTATTTCTTTAGTGGTCACGTGGCTTCATAGCAAAATTATCCTTTAAGAACCACGTGATATCTGTCATCAATGTCAAAATGTGCGTGGCGTGTTTTTGAGATTTATGACAGTGGTCACGTGACCGTCTAGCTAAATAGTGTTTTAGAGCCACGTGACAATTGTCACTAACGTCAAAATTGTCAAACTGTGATTAAAAGTTACCAAAATCCGGGTTTAGAAAAGTTTTCTTGTAGTATTCGATATAAGACGTGTTTTTGAGAATCGTGACAGTTATTTTTACAGTGGTCACGTGACTGTCTAGCTAAATTATCCTCCAAAAACCACGTGATATCTGTCACTAATGTCAAAATTTGCCTAGAATTTGCAAGAATTACAGTTTAACATAGATTTCGAAACAATAAGATTAGTTTAATTTAGTTAGAGAATTGTCAGTGAAATACTGGCAAATTACAAACTGTTTAAGTAATAATATCTTCGATTCGCGACATTTTTCTCCTCTCAAAAACATATTATTTGTCATAATTTAAGCATGAGAAGCGGAAAATGCTATTTTTTTTTAGAAAAGGCTACGTTAACGGTCCTTTTCAGGCTTCTATAAGATATCCAACTTTTTTGGCAGATTTGTGAATAAAAATGGCACGTTTGTGACAGTAAAATTACATCTCTAATGTAGGGGGCGTTTTGAAAGACTTTGATATTTTGGTTCGTAAGTCCCGAACTGTCAAAGTTATAGAAAAGTAAAACTTCACGTCACGTGACTGGTTAGACCAATAGGCAACAACAAAAAACCAAGTGAGACATTTTTCTTTAAAATGACAGGTTTGTTACATATTGATAGGATCCTTTGGTCGTCCAAGTCGACACCAAAAAAAGTCCAAAAATTTAGATTTCAATTGACTTAAAACGTTAAATATTATGGTATATAGTCTGTATGAAAGTTTTCTCGTTTCCTCATGCTACCCATTTGTCAATGGCCTGGTCATACAAAATTGTAATGTAAATGTAACAAAACCACTGATGTAATTCAACTATAATGGGGTAAAACAAAGCAAACAATTTGAAAACGAAAGAAAAAACGCCTTTCCATTATTTGTAACAAACATATATCGCGTATCATGACGATGAAACAAAATCGAGAGTAAAGCAATTTAATCAAAAGCAATGACAAAGGGCTGGGCGGACATTAAATAGATTGCTGAAATTAATTCAAGTGGTCCCCCATTTTTCCTAGCCTATTATGTTCTTGTATAAAGTATTGTCGAGAAAAACCCAGGTTAATTTCCTGCCTCGAGGAAAATCGACCAAAATGCTTCTGCTTAGAATTTTTGGAGTTTTTCACTAACTCTCTTTGGTCAGGTTTCTTCACCCTCAACCAGCTTTAATTATAGAAGACAATCAACTATGCTAATCGTTTATATGGAGTTTTAACTACCTTGATTCTACGTCACATAATGAATCCCTACATATTCAAGCGGATAATTTTTTCCCCAGGGAGGCAATTTTCCCCTTTGTGCAACGCTTCCCTCATAATTCAGCTACGCTTTAACGAAGTTGAGTTGATGATGAAGAGATGCAATTAGGTAAACTTTTGTATGAATGTGCGTCGGTTTTTCAATTTTTCTTTACGATAAAATAATACAAGCGCATCGCCAAAAGTAATAAATTTCGAAACCGAATCCTTGGTCTAAGTAATAGTTTTTAAACACAATATAACTCCTAACGGCACTTTAACATTGCAACTCGTGCCCGGATTTTAAGTAGCTCGGGTAAGGATTGGCGCTTTTGCTCCAACGGTAATTAAAGCGAAATTAATGGCTTTCGATGCAGCTCGTAGGGAATAAATATTGCAGGGTGAGGCAAAACAAATTTAATTTGTTACCAGCTAAATCGAGCCATACTAATCTTTTTTAAGTAAGAAATAAATTCGCAAGCAATCAAAAATACTACAAATATAATTACAATATGCCCCAAATTGAAATATCTTTATTGATCAAAGCACCATTGTAGTGTTTGTTGTTGTGTATGATATAAAAACAAAACAAACTCTCCATTTTGAGTATTTTTTAAGGTAATTATGGATAGAATGTGGCAAAACTATAGTCTATCCGGCGAACCTACGGAGTAATAAAATTCGATGGGCGGCAACTTTGGTCGGTCCGCATTACACTGTAAAACAGGTACGTAAAAGTGAATCGAGACATGAGACCCGAGAAGTCCTTATATTAGAGAGAGAAGAAGATATTATATTGTAAAACGGACCGGATATAGACCAATACTAATGGACGGGGCGGGTCAACCCCTCCTAATTTTCGCTTTTATTACTCCGTAGGTTCGCCGGACAGACTATAGTTGACCATGACACTAAAGGAGAGTTTACACATGCATAGATTTATTTGGGTCAATAGAAACTGGTGTGCCAGTAAATATTGCACATGTAAATATCAACTTGCATGCCAGTTGAATTTAAATTGCATGCAAGTCGATGTTTTTTGTGTGTAAACTCTCCTTAATGACAAAGTTCTGTCACATTTTCTATACCTTTTTCTTAATAACTCCTTCTTTTCCATATTTAAGAATTAAGTCAGGACTGGATCTATCTACAACAGCGTTTTATGGTCTTTTTGATTAATGAATCTTTTTTGATATCTAATTTACTATCAGAACTCCTGCTATAGCTACAATAATGGTTTAGTTAGATTCAAAATTAGTTATTTGCAGAGAACTAAACGAAGTAATTATTTGAAAAGAAAACATGATAATTAAAAAAACTTTACCCAGTAACTTTTGAAGATCATACAATATGCGTCCTAATTTAGAAAAAACATTCAAACTTTAGTTTTAATATTGAGCCTGTTTTTAAGTTAAAATTGGATACACAGATTGATTGAAAGGGTTGAGTGCTGTTTAGTAATGATTTAATCATCCGCATGTAATTAACAATATCTACTAAACTATTAAAAGAACCAGTGGTTTAGTTCTGAATTTCTGAATGAGAGTTCTGATTCCACATGAATACAATGATGATGACTTCAACTACTATTTCAGGTGATCGTTATGTAGTACTTCACGCAGGAAATGAAAATGGCTTCATTAATAATGCGAGTTTGCTTTTTAAAAGCGGTTCAAAAAAAGGCGACAAACTTTGAAAATTGGTTTAAAAATCAACTTCCCAAATTTATTGGAAAAATTACTCATAATTATTATGGACAATGCGAGTTACCATTCTGGACTTTTAGAAGAAATTCCACAGAAATCTTGGACAGAACAAAAATTAATTATCTGGTTAAGTAAACAAAATTACGATGATTTTGAAGAAAAAGCAATAAAAGATGAAATTTGGACTTTAGTTTGTTCAAAATTGATTCCCCAAAAAAAATATTACCTGGATGAAGATATATTATCTTTTGGCCACAAAATAACACGAAAAACATTGACTTAAAAATCATGTCAATAAGGACGTAGTTAATCTGAAACAGTACACTTACTTAGCAGAGTTTACTATTGTAACATATAATGATGAGAAAGTAAAATAATATATATTTGTTTAAATCAGTATTTTGTCTGTTTAAGGGTCAATTCCCGCAGTCAACTGGGTTAAGGCTCAATTGTGCGTAGGTTCAGTTAAATCTCTGAGTGTTAGTCTAAACTATCAGTTTAACTAAAATTTGAAAAAATAGCTTTCAACAGGTTTCTTATGTCCTGAAGATTAGTAAAATCAGTTTTACACACTTCAGTTAAACTTGTAGTTTACTAAAACATGTCGGTCGACATTAAAATTGACAGTCTCACAAGAACCATCTCAATAAGGACAAATTTACGTTAAAAGGAATCACGCTCTTATCGAGATTTATCATTGCAACAAACAGTGATGAGAAGCAAAAGTAAACCTTATTGACATTCATTTAAAAGGTTTAAAACTAAAGGTCAATTTACACAAACTTGTAGTTAACTGTTGGAACTATGTTAAGGATAAGTCCCATCTGGAGTTTACGCTGTTTAAAATTGTTTAACTGTACAACTAACTCTACTCTCTAACTCGGTTCATCGACGAAAAACTAAATACAATTTGAAATTTCAACATCCTGTCTCCCAGAAATCAAGCGATGGCCAAATAAAACGATAATAGGATGACAGAACAGGTACACGGTTTTGAATGTGACGTTTACTTCTTTGTTTGTCACATTGAAAACGAAGTACCTGTCTATTGCATTGTTGCGTCATCCTATTTTTGTGTGATTTTTGTTATAGGTACTTTTTGTTAGTACATTATATTTAGGAACACCCTGTACACTTATTAATATTACGAGAAGAAGAACGAGAGTTGAATCATTATATCAGGGCCTTCGGTGCGAAGATCGGCTTAAAAAAATATAATAAATAGCAAAGAATTCTTTATTAAATAAAATTATCTTGGCAATTAATAATTATTACGACAAATGCATCTACTTAGAAGGAACCCTCTAGTAATACCAAGGTTCCGTGGAACACAGTTTAAGATACGCTAATCTACAAGATTCTCTATTATTTAGAAAATCAAGTTTGTGACACTGTATCACAGCTGAACCAGCATTTTTGCAGATTTTTTGCTGAATTGCCAAAAGGGTCGAAGTTGTGTGTATTTTTCTTGTTTACAATCCCGTTCAGACCCTCGGGGATAGAGCACAAAAGCCCATAGAGAAAGAAACCTAATTAAAACCGGCGTTTAAGGTGTAACAACTAAGGCAAACAAGGGCGGCAAAGCGTAGGGGAGAAAATGTTAAGTGGGCGAAAGCAAAGCCTATCAATTTTTCCTTGTATATGTATACGAAACAATAATCTGGCATCAACAGATCGATCTAGGACTAGGATTTTTTATTTTTTTACTGTGGTCGACGTTTTATTTCCCAGTAAGCATTAAGGTTCCGTTCATGTTCGAATTTGCTTCCCCGAGAAAAATTCCTTTTGGTTTGAATTACACCAAGTCTAAGTTTAGACCAATCACAAACTGTAATTTACTCAAATACTGCACACGTGACCTCACTCTATCATTCCTAGTTTGTTCCTCCATCGTCCATCTCTATATAGTGACAGTAATATTCCTATATTACTGTGACTATATAGGTATATAATAAACATGTGTCCTAAGAATATGATATTCATATTTTATTCACTTTCAACAGAACCTGTAAGGAACGTAAAAAGAACGTGAAAGGGGAGATCTGTAACATCAAAAAAACACATTCCATTCAGGTTCTCAATGTAATTTTGGAATGTGTCAAGAACGTGAATGCCATCTTGGGAACATTCTTAACGCGTGCCAAAAACATGACACTGCTTAATGGGTTAGGCCATATTCAGGACAAAGTATAAATCTCCTGTTTGTCACTTTATAAAAATTAAAATTAGACGGCAACATTTATCTTATAAGTTAAATGACAGCATTCAGCAGGACCAGTTGTTAATACCGTATGTGATATGTAAAAGCAATTTGTAAAATATTGTATTCAGTCAGATGATTTTATCCTCAGGAATAACAACCATTATTATGTGCTTGTTGAAAAATATTCTACTTTTAGAGTGTCTTTCCGAGTTCCTACCAAAGCAAAATTGATTTCAAAATGTTTTGTTTTAACGATAAATCGACGTTGCAGAAAAACGGGTTGCTAACAGGCACAATTTCCATTACTATTCAAATTAAAATCCACCTGCAATTTGTTCTGTTGATAGTCAATATGGATGGTCAGCTAATGTTTGGGATTGAAATCTCCGTTCTAGATTAATTGATTTCGTTTTTTCTGTATGAAAACCTGAAAGTCAGGAAGTGTGTTAAATTCAAAAAATTTGATTTGGATCATTCCAACTTCAAGTTTAAATCGTTTTATACGGTGTGTTTCAAATTGGTTTTACATGTATCCCTTATACCATTACACAGTTGTCATTACAATAAGAATTTTTTGAAAAAGTTGTCAAATACTCTTGTACTAGCTCGATGAAAGGGCATTTGACAGTTGTAACGTCTTTGTCTACTAAACACACTGACAAGTGACAATTGCTTCAACTTTAATGGTAAGTTCATATCTGCAGTATTTGCGTAAGTCACATGAATTAAACTTCAGTCTGAAGTTAACGGCATTTCAATGGGTAATTCCGGATTAAGTTAAACTGAACCTATACAACTGACCTTTATCAGTCAATTATTTTTTGCAACAAAACGCTATAACACAATCACTTTATCGAACCACGCGCTTTATGAAAGCACCGTATAAAGCGGAAAAGTGGCCCTCTTCGGTTTCCTTTTTAGAGGCTTTTTTAATACCCCGTGACAATTCTCGGTAAAAGAATTATGGCTCATGAATAAAAAATATAAGAGGCGAGCAGTAATCAAGACGTAGAGCTAAGAGCTTGAGCTGAAGATGGCTCTAACATAAGTCAAGTGGAGGCAGCGCTTTTGAGGGTCGTAAATCATAATATAATGGCCGACTTCGGGCGTATTTTCTGTTTCCTGGGTTGATTTGGATTTTATTGAATATATAGGAAGAAAATTGAGCTTTTATTTAACGTTTTGTTATGTGGGGGAAACGACATAGGCTTTTTGCTATACAGGATTTCAGCTGTGTATCAACGTGTTTAGTTACGTAAAACATGTTGAGAGGGACTTATATTATAGTTTGAAATTTAAGAGAGAATGCCATTTTCATGATTATCTGCTGCCTTAAACGAAGCAGATTAGGGAAGAACTTATTTGGAGAGACATAGAATTGGAACTGGTGACCATTAGTCAATCAAGCAGAGTCCCAGAAAAATCCCATTGGCTAAACAAACAGAAGTGGATAATCTCTGTAGCATTTTAACGTCATGCCTCTTAAACCGTGCAATCCTCCTGCAACTTTCGAAATACTTCTGAAGACTGTACTCTGAGGATTGACCTAGAAAACCTGTCTGTCTACTTAGAAGACATCATCATCGTGGGGAAAACATTCGAGAAGCACCTACAAAACATCGAAGAAATCTTCAAGAAGTTTCGGGGACCAAACTTGAAGTTAAATCCGCAGAAATGCAGCTTTTTCTAGAAAGAAGTCAATCAATCAATCAATCAAAAAAGTAGCTTTATTGTCGGAAACTTAAAGTCATTGACAAAGCCCTGAAAACACATACAAAAACAGAAAAAAAGGAACATACATAATTATTACACTATACATACAATATGAATCGCACATAATTACACCTTACAATTATTAAAATAAAAACAAAACAAAAAGGGAGTTACCCTGTATAAGAGAGGAGAAAGAGGATCAAAAACATAAACAGTGCTGCTTGGTTAATTTATGGCAGAACAAGGCGCCTTAAGAACTGGAGTAGAATTCGTCCAGAGAATAGTACACCCCGTCAAGCAAAAACCTCTCAGCCTCACGCCTAAATCCATGCGTAGATGGCTGGCCTCTCACGTGGAGAGGAAGGTTATTGAAAAGTCTCTTGCCACCGTAAATAAGCGACGACTTAATCTTCTCCGTGTGAAGAATGGGAAGCCTCAAAACGAATCTACTGCGAGTCACCGAGCCGGAGCCCTCGGACAACTGACTTCCAAACTTGCCACGGACAAGACAAATCGTCTCTAAGATGAAAATGCAGCACAAGGTGAGGATACCATTTTCAATAAAGAGGGGTCTACATGAGGTCCTGTATCCAACACGACACAAGTACCTCAATGCTTGCTTCTGCAGGAGAAACACAGAATTGAAGCGGCTTCGAGAACAAACTCCCCAGAAAGCTATGCCGTAGCGGAGATGGCAGTCAATCAGTGCATAGTATGCACTCCTAGCTACATGGTAATCCAGATTGCCAGAGATTACCCTCAATGCATGGCAACCCGACGCCAGTCTAGAGCACAGACCGTCCACATGCTCAGCGAATCGAAGCGAGTCGTCAATAATAAGACCAAGAAACTTGTTCATTCCAGGGGCGCACAATGGCTCACCCTCAACAAAAATCTCCTGCAATGAGCATCCAAAATGTAGGATCTTGGTCTTACTGATATTTAATGACAGTAAGTTGGAATTGCACCAATGTTTGATTATGGAGAGTAATAGTGGCAGTCAATGAATCGGCGCTCTTGCCGCTCCAAAGAATGGTCGCGTCATCAGCGAAAACAGTGAATTGTCCATTAATAGGGAGCGAAGCAATATCATTGATGTATATCAAGAACAGCAAAGGCCCGTCCCTGAGGGACCTAACTCTCCAGAACCATGGCCCCCGATGAAGGCCTCCTGGCTCCGGCCGGACGGAAGAAAGAGCGAAACCACAACAAAGAAGCGGCTCGGAAGCCATAAGCTTCAAGCTTCCAAAGCAAGATCTGGTGGTCTACGCAGTCGAACGCCTTCGACAGGTCGCAAAATACCGCGGCCGAAATATCGCCGGAGTTGCGACCATACAGATCCTGAAGAAAAGAAAAAATAGCATCATTCGTGGCCATCGCTGGCCGGAAGCCAAACTGAGATGGGCTGAGAAGCTCATGACGCTCCAGAAACGACATCATCCGCCTCTGGTCCAGCTTCTCCAGAACCTTAGACAGTACCGGAAGCAGGGCAATCGGTCGATAGTTAGCCGGGCAGGAGCGGTCACGGGACTTGTAAAGAGGAATAACCTGAGCCCTCTTAAGACATGATGGAAAAACTGCCTTAGAAAAGTATGCGCTGATTGCATCGGCGAGAACAAATAAAACATTGTCAGGCAGCGCAGAAACAACCCTCATAGAAATCCCATCAAATCCGGCACAATTTGACAGTTTAAAAAATTTCAGTACGTCAGCAAGCTCGTGTGCGCTTACAGGACCGAGAAAAAATGATTGAGGCACAGAAAGATGCCCAAGGTAAGATCTAGGATTGCTGGAGCCCGAGGGAATGTCCCCAGCGAGGGCAGCCGCCACCCCGCAGTAAAATGAGTAGTAGAAGTAGAGTATCTAGGACATGTCATCTCGTCAAAGACGTGAAAACAGACCCGAAGAAATCTAAAGCAGTCAAAAACTGGCCAACTCCTAAGGATAAGCATGAACTAAGAAGCTTTATGGAATTATGCCCTCATTACAGAAAGTAAATTAATAAAAAAATTTCGTGGATTTTCTGATATGGCCAAACCTTTACACAAATTGACCGGCCCTTCAAATGAACCGCAACATGCCGAAAAGCCATGGAGAGACTCAAGGTAGTCCTTTGTTCACCGCCAATCTTCGCTTATCTACGACCTGGTGAAGAATTCATTGTAAACGCAGCTGCAGCAGCTAGTAACACTGGTGTGGGCGGAGTCTTGTCTCAATACCAAGATTGTGAAAAACGAGTGATAGCCTATTTCAGCAAGGCATTATCGAAGCTAGAGAAGAACTGTGTGTAACCAGGAAGGAGCTGTTAGCCGTAGTGAAGACAGTAGAGTTCAACATTTCAACAAATACCTGTATGGACAAAAGCTTAAGCTAAGGACAGATCATGAATGGTTATTCCAATTCAAGAATTTGGAAAGTCAAATAGCTCGATGCCTACAACGGCTGCAACTACGACGACTTTTGTTTTAATAACAATTATTTTATCGGGGTCGGTCTATCGAGCATCAGTCCGAACTTCCTAGTGCCCGGACGGCTCGATACCTTCTTGGAAATCCAGGCTGAACAGACTAGAGTCCTTACGCAACCCAGTGGTGACCGTCGGGACTCTTGACCCTTTCAGTACCTAAAGTAAGTCCTTTAGGGCGTGTCGGTCATAGGGGTTCCCTGCTCGTATCGAGCGGGTTTCGCTTGGCGACACTCCAAGGGGGGCTTGCTGTGCATAGAGTAAATCCTTCGGGCTTGTCTGACATAGGGGTTCCCTGCTCGTATCGAGCGGGTTCCGCTTGGCGGCACATCAGGAGGCCTTACGCACACACACACACACCCCCACGCACCCCCTCGTAGAGAGTGTTCCATGGGCGTCCCGCCTGTAGCGGTACTAGCGGCCCTCTTAATCTGGGGGTAAGATTTAGTTAGGCATCATCGCCAGTATACAAATAAAGGAGACATACTTGAACTACGTTTGTTGTTTCTCTTCCTGCGCCACCCCCAAAACGTGACAATATTAATCATGAAAATCTTTATTTATTTTGATTACATTTAACTGTAATATACCTATATTCCACATACTGAACGTCGTTTAATTATTCATAAACGAATAGTAGGAATGTTTCTCAATGTCGAAGTTAGTGCTTTAAGAAGACGGGCTGCAGTTCCACACACTGCATTTTCCTGACAGAGTTGAATTGCCTTCATTTCTTTTCGGGGAAAATTGCATTACGTGTAGTTTATTTACGCAATACACAAGTGGAACATCCGGAGCGAGGTTTATATAATTTCAGTTAGCGAAATACCGTAAAAATGGGAAACAATTCAGAAGTTGCGAGGCAAACTTTGACAATTTCGTAAGTGCTCTTGTAAATTTAAAGCTTCGTACAAGTTTGAAGCTTTAAGCGACTAGTCCGAACTTGTTTAGATCTACAACGGGATAATGTTACCAGATAAATGGATGGGAAAATGTCGGATTAAAAGCGTCAGTTAAAAAGACAGAATCGTGTTTTCCACAGTTTCCAATTATTATTTGTCACTGCCAGAGTTTTCTTTAATGTCGCGTCTTTTTTTCGTTGCTGTGTAGACAATGAAACCGCAATTCCAGTCACAGAAATTTAATACTCGGAGAGAAATATGATTTTTTTCTTCCCATTGTCAATTTGAGTTGCTTTTTCTTCAAGCTTTCATAACGGAAACACTTTGAATGTTGTTTTTGTCTCCTAAATGATTCCAATTTTGATTATACATCAACCATGAACATATTAACACGAAATCATCCTACCTATAAACGAGAGAATTATAAAATGCGTTTGTCCAGATTATTTCCCTCATTGTACTAGCAGCCAATAAAATTCAATGAACCTTTCTAGTTCGACCAATGAGAGCCGTTATATACTGAATAAATCCCTAGTTGCTAAAATTCTACACTGAATAAACACCTCCTACCTTTTTCGAATACGTTTTTTTGAAGAACATTTGATATTAAACGAAACGGGATTTAGACACATATAAAATTTAAGCTATTTTCTTCAATATTAACAATTAATAAATCACTATAACGTAGTTTCCATTAAAAAAATACATAAATTAAAATATTATGACGTCTGATTGTCAATCTGAAATGTAAACAAAAATATACATGGCTGAACGAAAATCTGTCGTCTGCTGGGGTGAGTTCAATATTATCATTAATTTCATCACGTTTAGTTTAGTATTTGAGTTCTAACTAAGGTGTTTTCTTGTTAATAAATGTGAGTTTTCAGGAAATAATCTTGACATATACCCCTCGGCGTTCACGTTTATTCTTTGGAAAAAATCCTTCGACCTGCGGTCTCAGGATTTTATCGTCGAATTATTTAGTCTCAATCATTTTCCAAGCAAAATTTTGCAAAAAATCACCTATGCACAGTTTACCCGATAAAACTTGAACGTCTCGGGATATAACCTATGAATAAAATTAAGTTAAAACATGTACAGGGATGATCACATTGTCTTTTCTCCTGTGACTACCTGTATACAAGGTGCCACAAATTCGTGTATAAAGCAAGCATTACACGAAGCAAATATTTGCTTGTCCATGTAATAATGAAATATTTTCTCTGATTATTTGTTAAAAAATATTTGCTGTTTGCCAAACAAAAAAAAACTTTGCTACCCCTTCAGCAAACAGATTTTAAAGAAATATTACACAAACAAATATTTGCTTTGTGTAATGCCTGCTTAAGTATGGGGATCTGGAAAACGGTAAGAGATATAAAGTTGCTTAAAATATGTTAGAGCTTATTAATATGCCGCTTTTATAATTCGGAAGTATCCGAAAAAAACCTAATTATTGAAAAAACGTTTTTATTTTTAGGTTGATTTGTTTGATAATATAACTGAAAATAAACGACTCTAATATTGTTTCACTTTCTTCTCTACAACGTTTTTGTTGGTCAAAGATAATTCAAATAATTGACACTTTGTCATTGCCAGTTTCTTTCCTTTTCTTTTGTTTTCCGCCTGAAATTTGGTTTTAAAAAGGTAGTTTCAGAATTCTACCAATTTATTTACAAATGTCAGTTTTGTAGTATTATACCGATTTTACAAATGTCAATAGAAAAGCATAATTTTTGGTAGATTTGAGGATTTCAATTATAAAACCAGTAGAATTCTAGAATTCATGTTTTTAAGTGGAAAACTGTAAGAATATTTTTAGGAAGGTTATTCTAGTAAATTCAAGCAACTAAATTGACATTTTTGAAAAACGGTAGTTTACTGAATACTTTTGAAATATTCTCAAGAAGGTTAAATTAAAAAAATATAAAAATTAAAAAAATTCAGGCAGACTTTAAAAGTACTATTGTCATTTTAATAATATCTCATGATCTTCAACACATTTGTTTTTATTTTGTTTTTTTTACTTGTTTGTTTGAAAATTAGGTTAAAATTCGGAAAAGTGTATAACTAGTTTGTAAATTATTATCAGAAAAATATTTTTAAATAATTTGACTAAGTTGAGGATATTTTATTCATTGATGATTGACGTGAGGCATGAGAACTTTTGCCAGTTGACAGCTGTCAAATTTCTACCGACTAGAGTACATACTAGCAGAGAGATTTATCATTTCGATTTTCAACATTATGGCTGAATCCAGGATATTTCGTGCATTTGTGATGACTTCAGATTTTACCATTATTGACAATCAAATTTCTACAGATTATAATACATACTAGCAGACATTTGTCAAAAAAAATAATTTTAATCACGTGACTACCTTTTCTGAAATATTTTTTCAAAGCAATTACTAAAACAGGATATTTCGTGCATTTGTGATTGACGTCAGAGTTTACCATTTTTGACAGTTTAGAGCTCTCAAATTTTTTCAAATTAGAGTACATACTAGTAGTGATATCTATCAAAATAAATCGCCTTAATCACGTGACTACTTTTTCTAAAATCTGTTTTCAAAATAATTCTTTAATGCAAGATATTTCGTGCATTTATGATTGACGTCAGAGTTTGCCCCTTTTGACAGTTCAAAGCTGTCAAAATTCTACAGATTAGAGTACCTGCTAACAGTGACATTTGTCAAAAAAATCATTTTAATTAGGTGATTAATTTTGTTGAAATATTTTTTTCTAAATAATAATTACTAAAACCAGTATATTTCGTGCTTTTATGATTGAGGTCAGAGTTTACCATATTTGACAGCTGTCAAATTTCTACAGATTAGTTTACATACTAGCAGTGACGTCTGTAAAAAAAATCATTTTAATCACGTGACTAGTTCATCTGAAATTTGTTTTTAAGATATTTACTAAATCCAGGATATTAACAACAAAAAATTCAAGCATTTGCCAGTCATCGTCAACTTATTATTTAGACAGTTGTCAGGTGACAGATGGTATAAGTAAATAGGAAAAGGTGTCACAGGCGTTAAAGGTTTGTTCATCCAAAACAAAACATAAAAACATAAAGCTGTGAAAATCAAATCTCACAAAAGGTCGACAAACGTCGGATTTCACAGCCTATTCACAATTTTCATAATTATTCAAACTTTCGGTGTTCTGTGTCGATTTCCGGAAATACTTGGAATATTCTTTAGTTATTAAAATATTGTATTTGAATTAGCTCGTCAACAATAACATTATAATTTTTGTGATTTTTGCGAAATGACAAAACTGAACCATATCACATGATACTCGTACATCACCGTACCGAAAATGTGAAAATAAAATATGGCATCCGCAAGAGAAATAAAAGTTGATGTACTCAAATATGATACTTCCACGTTGTAGAGGAGAAAAAGTGGCAAGGAAAAAGTGTTATTTATTTTCAGTTCTTCTTCTTCTTCATGTGCCCTATCCGCTGCGGACGTTGGCTATTATCATGGCAATTCGGATCTTGTTCGCGGCGCTTCTGAATAGCTGAACAGTCGTGAGTCCGAACCACTGTCGCAAGTTGTGGAGCCACGAGTGCCTTCTCCTACCAGGACCTCGTTTGCTATCCACCCTACCCTGGATCACTAGCTGCAGCAGGCGGTATTTTTCGTGTCTCATTATATGCCCTAGGTATTCGAGCTTCCGTCGCTTAATTGTGAAGACAATTTCCTTTTCTTTTCCGATTCTCCGTATGACTTCTATGTTGGTAATGTGGTCGGTCCAAGATATTCGGAGAATGCGTCGATACGTCCACATCTCAAATGCCTCCAGTCTTTTCATCAATGCTTCGGTCAGTGTCCACGCCTCCGCACCATACAGCAAGACAGAGAAGACATAGCACTTGACTAGTCTTATTTTTAAGGAGAGCGATAAGTCCCTGCTTGTGAACATGCTTCTCATGCTGTTGAATGACGCTCTAGCTTTCTCTATTCTTGATCGGATCTCTGTGGATTGATCCCATTTTGCATTTACTGTCATGCCAAGGTAAGCATATGAATCTACATGATTGATAATTTGGTTGTTTAACATTAGTTGTTGAGGCGGTTGGCGGTTGCTGGCTTTTGCTTATTAACATCCATTTTGTCTTGCTCAAGTTGAGGCTTAGACCAAATTCCGAACTCACATCATTAACCCTTTCCATTAACTGCTGCAACTCTTCGACATTACTCGCAAGTATGACTGTATCATCGGCGTATCTGATGTTATTTTCAGTTATCTCATATAAACAAATAAATAGCTATTTATGTAACCAGTTACGAAAAGATCGATTTTGTGTAACGAATGAATGTTTGTAGGGCGAGCGCAGCGAGGTCCTACAATTTGAATGAGTTACACAATAAGACATTTCCGAAACGTGTTGCATACATAATTTTTTCTAATTTTGACCAAAAAGCTGTGAAAACCATCTTTTAAAGTGATTTAACACAAATATTCACTTTCATAGCACCTTGTATAAACTGTGACAACGACATGTTATGATGGATGTCGCCCATATGTTTCTACGGAAATGCATAAAAACAGGGAGTGATGAAATGAACTTTTCATAACTAGTTACATAAAGTGATACTTTATGTAACTAGTTACATAAAGTAAAACGTTTTGTCACTCTAATCAGTTTTCAAAAGTGTCACTTTATATGCCAAAATTAGAAAAAACTAATTTTCAAAATTGTTTTCTTCCGAAATCTCTGGATGTAATAGATATATTTTTAAACTTTAAAGCGACTCCAGCTTCAATTTTTGCAATTTTGCCATAATTTCCTCTGTGTATCTCATACCGTTTGCGAGATTCACATACTTGCACACCAATTTGTGGCACCCTGTATATTCAATGTCCTGGCTAGTCATTTTAAAGGTCTCTGACAATTTCTTTTGGTGCTTTCTATTCGGAAATGAAACGAAACCGCCCAAACACTTAAGGGTTTTTTTCCGCCCTTCGTTTAAATGCGACACGAAGCATTTTCCCGCCTCTCTCCCGGGTATTGTGTATTCTCCACTCTTGCGTCCTTTAACTCTCACTCTAGAAAATCTCCACGGGTAAGGACACTTTAAAGATACTACTCCCTGTTTTATATGTAGATTGAAAGGGCTCAAACAATCTGGCAGTGCAAAAAACGTGTTTGACCCTTCAATTTGGCTTGGCAAAGTTTTATTCAATATTAGTGCCGGACTCAATGTGACTGTAATAAAACCGGACAAAAAGGACAGAGTGTCGTCACAATTCATATTTCACGTCAAACGTAACCGCGATTTATATGCGCATAAATTTCCGATGTTTGTTCGGGGTTTTTCATAGTTTACAATGTCAACAGCGCGGATAGGATTAAGGCGAGCTAGATCGCACATTTGTTACGCTGTTGCTGTTTTCTCTGAAAAACAGCTTTTATACGTTTCTGATGTTCAATATACTAACTTTGGTTTTCAGGAGACACTATCTTGTGCATGGATTATAGATAGACACTAACAGTCCACAGAATTTGCGTAAATCGTATCACAGTTCTTATAGTTTGTGATTGGTCAAGAAAAAGCAGCAAGCTGAAAATTGTCTGTCAATCCTATCTAAGGAATTTCCCCTGTATAATAAAATGACAAAAAATCTGATAAAATATAAAATAATATTTATGGACATCAACAAAGCCTTTGATAGTGTCTGGCATAAGGGTTTACTGTACAAACTATACGAACTTCAAACTCCCAAATACTTACTTTACATTATCAAAGACTTGTTAGAAAATAGACAATTGGAAGTACGAATTGACAACACCTTTTCCTTTTCTTTCTCTCCAGAACAAGGACTACCTCAAGGATCACCGCTTTCGCCTTTTCTCTATAATGTTTACTGCCATGACATATACAATCACAAGCTACAGAACAAAACACAAATAGACAAAACGGCATACATACTACAATACGCTGACGATATCGCCCTCATTCTCCATGAAAAGACTACTGAAAAAGCGGTAAACAGACTTCAGTCACTCACAAACAACACACTGACATGGTTTTATAAATTGAGACTAATACCTAACGCGACAAAAAATCAGCTTTTGCTTTCCAATCACAGAATTAACATAAACTCTCCTGCAATAACAGCAGACGGCCACATAACTGAACCAAGATCTTACGCAAAATACCACGGCATTACGATGGACCATAAACTTAAATTCACAAAACACGTACAAAACATCAGAACAGAAATGAGAAAAAGAACAAAACATTTTCGCTCTCTGACCTACAAGAACAAAGGAATTAGCACAAAGACGGCTACAAAAATTTACAAAGCAATCTGTAGACCACTACTTGACTATGGCTACGTACTCATGGCAAACGCTTCAGAAAGAACTAAACGACACATACAAACAACCGAACAAATCGCCCTAAGACTGATAACACGGATAAGACATCCCCAAAACCAACTCCACAATCCCCCAAATGAGTTACTGTAACAGCGCACAAACTTAACTAGAATAACAGAAAGACTAATAGAAATTCAATCCAAATGGAAAAACAACCAACAGAACTGGACCATACTGAATTCTCTTCGCCTCACAAGACAGACAAGACAATCTCGTTTTCTTTCTCCATCGACGACTCTACTCGAACACTTACAAACCTAACACAACTAAGACAATGATAAATGTAACAAAATGTAATTTTAGGTTAAGATACATTTTTGTAATTTTAGATTATTAATTATACCACAACTTAAAGTAAGCCTTAACCAACAAATGTACAAGGGCAGAAAAACCATTCCGGTCGATAGCCTATTTCGTAATGAAATTAAGATTTGTTTATATACATATAGGTATATAAAATAATAATAATAATAATATAATTATTATACCTATATTATAGCGTTAAGTCAGATGCTTTTCTTTTTGTAAAGTGAGTCTAAACCTTGTTATCATATCTTCGTCTTCCTGTTTCCTGTTAAAACTTTCACTTCGTATATTTTCACATTTTTCCAGTCGTTTCCTCATTTGGCAGAGACCATCAAGTTTAGTTTTTCTTATTAGCGACATATTGGATTTTAAGGGCAAAAATTGTTCTGATTTTTTATTCTCTGACAATTATTCTGATAGTTGTCACGGGACTGAATAAGTAAATGGAGTTCCACTATTAAGTGATCCCTGTCACAGACGTCATAGTTTGCTCAACAAATCCCTGAAGCTGTGAAAATCGAGGTTTAGTACGAATTTGTACTGTTCGACAAAAGACGATCTTTTTGACGTGACTGGTCAAGTAAATATGTTCACTGTCAAACCTTGCCCAGTGTGAGCATAAAGCTGTACAAATCACACTTTAGTACAGTTTTCTTACAATATTCAAGTCTGAACATGGTTTTTGGCTTCATAATTATTATTTTGACAAGAGGAACCTGTTTTAGTAAATGGTGTTCTAGTTTCATGTGACAGTTGTCACAAACATCAAAACTGACTAACTTAACCCAAGTTGAGCATGAAGCTGTAAAAATTACAGTTTAGTTCTCTTGCACTATTCGAGACAAGATATAATTTTCAGTTCCTTGACCGTTACTTCGAGAAGGATCACGTGACTGCCTATGTAAATGATGTTCCAGTATCACATGACAGTAATCATAAGTGTCAAAATTGTCAAAATTAACCCAGTGTGGGAATGAAGCTGGAAAACTCACAGTTCAGAACAGCTTACTGCTTACAGTATACGAGACAAGACATGGTTTTCGGTTTCTTGACTGTTATTTTGACACAAGGATCACGTGACTGGCTAAGTAAATTATATTCTTTAGTATCACATGATAGTAATCATAAATATCAAAATTTGCCCAGTGTGGTCATAAAGCTGTAAAAATCACGGTTTAAAAAAGTTTTCTTACAGTATTCGAAGCAAAACATAATTTTTGGCTTCTTGACCGTTACTTTGACAAGTATCACGTGACTTTCTAAGTTAATAATATTCTAATATCCCATGACAGTAATCATACATGTCAAAACTATCAAAATTTTCCCAGTGTGGACATTGAGCTGTAAAAATCCCGGTTTAGAACAGTAATCTAGACAACTGAACAGTTTTCTAACAGTAATCTAGACAAGACATGGTTTTCGGCTTATTGGCCGTTACTTTGACAATGATCACGTGATTATCTGAGTAAATGATGTTATAGTATCACATCACAGTAGTCATAGATGTTAAAACTGTCAAAATTTGCCCAGTGTAGGCATAGAGCTGTAAAAATTACGGTTTAGAACAGTTTCCTACAGTATTCGAGACAATATATGATTTCCGGCATCTTGACCGTTACTTTGACAAGGATCAGGTGACTGCCGAAGTAAATGATGTTCTAGTATCATATGACAGTAATCATACATGTCAAAACTGTCAAAAAAATGCCATGTGTTGGCATGAAGCTGTAAAAAATCACAGTTCAGAACAGATTTCTTACAGTATTTGAGACAAGACATGGTTTGTACCTATGTTGTGGTATCTCATGACAGTAATCATAAATGTCAAAAGTGTCAAAATTTGTCCAGTATGAGTTTTCTTAAAGTAATCGAGACAAGACGGGGTTTTTGGCTTCTTGGCCATTATTATAGTGATTATTACTGTGATTTACTGCTTTCTATAGCTACTATAGTGACACACTGTATCTTTTGATATTCTATTAAATTTAAAAAATTTAATGAAAATAGTTAAGACATTTAATTCATTCTCTTACAGTTTAGCTAAACAATTAATTTAAATTGTAATCTGAAATAAGTGTAAGAAGAGAGAAGTAAGTATAAAGTTTTTGTTTTGAATTTCAGTGTCAATTAGCCAGTCAATTAGTTAGAGATATTTTGGGTTAGGTTAGACTGTTTGGTTGTAAAATTTGTATTGGTGTGTAAGTAAATGGTGTATTGTAAGTTATTTTTGAACTGATTAAATTTCGTTCTATTATTAGTTAATTATTCAACGCTTAGCAACGATTTAATCAATTTTTTATTCACTAGAGGTTTAAAATTTTTTTAAATCACTCTGAATGTCATTTGCTCATTTAAAGATGTAAACAAAAAAACATCAATATGAGACGTCGAAATTGACGTCTCATAAAATTGACGAAACATTGTATAAAACACGTGATTAAAACCTGTTTATTCACTCGAAAGAATCGAAAAATTGTTTTTTTCGTGAATAAAAAATGGTTTAAGTCACTTGCTGTATAAATACCTATTAAAACAAATTAAAATTTAATTTTACTGTGTAATAAATTAAACATATTTAAATTGAAGATAAATATTAAATTTTCCAGGTTTCCAGGATAACCATATTTTTGCCATTTTTTAGAAATGTTATACTTAATAACTTGGATTAAAATCTTTTACAACCAATAAGCTATACTCTTCGTATGTAGTTCAATTTATTAAATTGTAATATCTGTTGTACCATTGGGGTATTATCAAAATTATGTTTTTTTAATGGAAAACGCTGTATATTATTATTCAACGGTTCACTATACCACGTCATGTAAATTTTACTCATATTGTGTTTGTAGGGCACCATTAACATTTCCTTGAATAATTGTTAAATAACAATAAAATCGTAAAGTACAAATATGCTTTTTCGGTAGTTTATTTTACTGCTGCGAACAAAAGCAAAGAAAACGTGCCTTAAAACGTACGCTCTACTGACACAATGGAATATAATTTTTGACAATTCCCTAATGAGCCTCTCCAGCTAGATTTTAATTAACGCTTTGCAAATGACGTGACTGTTTATTCTCCAAAGATTAGAGCGGGATTAATAAACTGCATTCTAATGAGAAATTTACTACAAGCAAATATTTTCCTTGCGTTGTACGAGCTTTAGCTTAGCAAGAAGAAAATTCTGGTGGTAATTAGGGAAGTTATTAACAGCAACCTTTGTTGATTTTCTTAAGTGACTTTCGATGTTTTTTTGAGTTACTTTGTAAATTGCTTAGTGGCATGTTAGTACATATTTTTATTATTTTTTTATTTGATTTATTAATTCCACTCAATGTTTACAACAGAACAATGTAACATTATGGGATCGTCAATTTATAGGTATACTTATCTAACATGTATAATAATTAGAATAAACGACACCAACAAAAAGTCCGTCACAAAAAAAACACCTAAAAATATCACAATATTAAAAACCAGGTTTTTTTATCGGGCACAGGGCACAGGAATTGATAAAACCAGTTTCTCGATCTGGAAGCGGCCACTCACAGTTCATCGCTATCAAAAAATTCTGCTACTGTATAGTAGCACCTATTTATAAGGAAATCCTTCAACTTATTTTTAAAGTTTTTATTTACTGAGAAACCATCAAATAAAAAGGTTATTTTCTGCAATTTATTCAAACATTTAATGCCCATATAGTTCGGATCAGTTTGCGAAATTGCCAATCTACATTTAGGAAGAATAAACTCACTCTTTGTCCTAGTGTTATGTCTGTGTATAGAACTTTTTTGCTGTAAATTATTGTTCTTTTCTATTATAAAGGTAATCAACAAATATATATACAAACAAGACAACGTCATTATTCTCAGGGTTTTCTTCATACTTAACCTAAAACCCTGATGAAGAGATCTACGGTAGTGATACAGGGTGTAAAGAGTAATTTGAGGTTGAAACTAGATTTAACGTGGTTTACCGTTGTGGGGCTTTTTTCCTGGAAGCTAAAATATTGAGAGACATTAATCCAGACGGCTGGAAATTTCGGATCTACCTGCTCCGATTTGTAAACCAGCTTTGGGTGTTTTTAAACGTTGAAATTCGTGCACAATTAACTCGGCTAAACAACCGCAGCACGCGATTAGCACTCAAAACATGCCCCATGGAATTTATCAAACCCTGAAAGCAACCGCGCTTCCATGAATAAAATTACAAATGGCGGAAGGGGTTGTTCTTTTTTTTCGTTAAATTCCAGCTGGATGACCTTTTGAGTGAAGTTTCGATACTTGGTGGTTAACTAACGTTGTCGTTTATCCCGTTTATTGCCCGAATATTATGGTCCTAGAATATTTATTAACTTCATAAACCCACGTGGTAAACTGCATCCTGAAAACTAACTTTGTTGCGGACGATAAATTTGCAAACAAAACTGTGAGTGAATTAAAACTGCTTGAGTAGTTAAAGGAGGAAAAAGTCAAAGATCAAAAGGGTTTAATAAGGAAAATCCGGATTTTGTAATTTTAACTCAACCAAGGACCAAGACTAGTAATTATTAACAAAGGGACTGTGTAGTGTTTTAAAGTCTGGCAACATTACAGGATTTTGGGACTCGGTTAGTTGGTGCACATTTGTCGAATTTTACCTAATTAAAACTAAAGTACAATTGAAAAGTTTTTGAAATAAAGTTGGTCAGACAGTTTTTAATTAAACGTTTCACTGTTGTCGAGTTTACGTGCCGGGATAAATGTATGGTAATTAATACATTATTGTTGTTATTAAAATCGTGACAGGGAAAAGTGATTTAAATAATTCACTTTATAATATAAAGAGTTTTTGTAAAGTGTTGTACTGTACAAAAAGTTTTAATCAGTAAATCGTGCATTTTTAGTGGATACCCTTGTAATATTAAAGTACAAGTCTAGATATTTACGCAGTGAATTGAATTTTTTTGCTACCTTTGTTTAAAAGTTTTCAAAATACCTGTTATTTGTATTAGCCTAGTTAGCAAATATCTGGATCACTCTCAACAATCAAGTTTTTCAAAAAAATTGTTAAATTTGCATTCCCGTTGTTTGACAGATCGGAACTCGGTTTTACAGGTATAAATATGATGTATTTATACAACCTAGTTATAGTATACATGTTAACTTATTTCTAATTATTTACAATTTATTTACAAAAAAAAAGTAGTCTTAGTTAAAGTGCTCTAGAAGGGTGGCAGTGGGAAAGAAGTAACGGGACTGTCTGGTTTGTTTTGTTATGCACAGTGGGTTTATTATTGTCCAGTTGTTTGAATTATTTTTCCATTTGTTTTGTAGTTGTATAAGTCTGTCTGTTATTTTGGTCATGTTTGTACGTTCGTAGAGAAGTTGGTTGGATGAGTTGTGTAGTGGGTTTTCTGGGTGTCTTATTTTGGTTATTAGTCTTAGAGCAATCTGTTCCGTAGTCTGAGTATATCTTTTAGTTTTGTCAGTAGCGTTTGCTCTAAGTAAGTGTCCGTAGTCTAG
This sequence comes from Ips typographus, assembly GCF_016097725.1. Taxonomy (NCBI): domain Eukaryota; kingdom Metazoa; phylum Arthropoda; class Insecta; order Coleoptera; family Curculionidae; genus Ips; species Ips typographus. The sequence goes on from NC_138423.1 coordinate 9,804,275, forward strand.
AACTGGTCTACAGATGGATTTGTATATTTGTGTGGCTGTTTTACCTTGGTTTTTGTATGTCAGTGATCTAAAGTGTTTTGTCCGTTTAATAGTTTCAGTTCTTGCATTTTTTAAGTGTTTTGTAAATTAAAATTTTACGTCATGTTTGGGTTCAGTTATGTGGCCGTCCGCGGTTATGTTTAGGGAGTTTTTGATCTTATAATTTGGTAGTAAAAGTTGGTTTATTTACAACCATATATGTAATGCTGTCATTACTAACGTCATTGAAGGTTAGGAAGTATCATATTGCGCACCTCTACTTCCCGCCCTCATTTCCCGCCCTCATTTCCCGCCCTCTAAAATTGTGATTGTTAATATTTAAAAAAAAAAAAATGATCAATTTTTTAAATGTCAGATGAAGTCGGATCGATATTCAGTTCGCAAATAATAAATTGAGAAAAATGTCCTGGATTACAACTCGAATTGTATGCATTCTAACGGTTATAATGCCTATAATACATTACAATACTAAAATTAACATGATCTAAACTAAAACAAACTACTTATTGAAATTAATGGTTACATTTGAATTATTATAAGTGTTTATAGAAATGTTTAGGCCAGTACCAGCACTGGCGTCTCCAACAGTTGTCTCTTTGGTCGACAAATTAATTTGCTGCTGAATGACTGAGGTTTGTGAACTACTTGCAACAGCTTCAGAAGACATGGCACGTTGGGACAGCATAACAGAAAAGCAGAAGAAAAGCATATAGAAAAATGACTGCTTGGTAGTTTTTTGTTAAATGTAATATTCTAGATATGTTCAGAATGAAACAATGATTTGTCAATTTTGATAGAAATATGATGGTTGTAAATAAAATAGTATACAAACCTCGGTAGGAAGTTTCATTCCTGTCTCGAGATCCTAGCTAAACCTCGACGCTTCGCGTCTCGGCTATCTAACTAATCTCTCGACAGTAATGAAACTCTTCCCACCCCGGTGTGTAATATACTATTTTAGTTGCGTTGGGGGTCAGTCTCCATCTGTAGAACCATGTCATAGTATCGTCAGTAAGTGATTGTAGTTTTGACACTGCTTTTGACGTAGTTTTGTCGTGTACTATAAGTGCAGTGTCGTCTGCGTATTGTAATATGTATGCGGTTTTGTCAAATTGATTTTTGTCCTGCTTGTTGTGATTGTATATGTCGTGGCAGTATAGGTTGTAAAGTAAAGGTGAGAGGGGTGATACTTGGGGTAGTCCTTGTTCAGGACTGAAAGAAAAGTGTGTTGTCTATCCGACCGTGCAGCTTCCCAGTAAATTTCTGATTAAAGTAAGTATTTTGGTGTATCAAGTTAGCTTTGTCTTGGTCTGAGTATTGTTTGGTGCCATTTTCGTTTATTGTTCCAAGCGGATTGGTTTTTTTGTACCGTGATAGTTTTTTAATTTTCTGCCAGTATGTTTTTCCGTTGTCATGTTCGATTTCTTGGCATGCTTGCAGCCATTTGTCTTGTTTGTATTGGTTTATATTACTATTATTTATAATTTTTAAATTTTTGCACTGTTGTTGTTACATGTTATTTCGACAGGAGTCGAATTGATTTTTCACTAATTTATAACCAAAATGACCTTTTGAAATGCTTTTGTTGTTTTTAGCAAAGCTGTCAAATAACTGGGTTATTTTACCGTAAATCTCCTATTACAGAAATTCTTTGTTTAACCATCTTTTGTCCAACAATTACAATTTCGTTCAAATTCTTAAACCAGTAAAGCGTATAGAGATTAAACTCATTTTCTTGTAAAAGTCATACAACTCAAGTGAAAACAATTTTAGAAATCAATTGGTTAACATGTTTAAGTCAGCTTATGAAGTGCATAACCCCTCCTTTGGTGGTACTTTATTGCAATACTTCTTTCCCTTACAGTTTCTTTCGCGTGAATCAAATATTAAATGTTTGGGAAGTTTGAGTAAGGAGGTGGCAAATATTTTTTCTTTTATTTGGAAAAACGACAAAAAATCTCGCTTTTCTTATGAGAACTCATTCATAACAGTTCTCGCTTTCGTCCGAATCCACCTGCTCGATCTAAGCCGGGCTTTTTTCATACCGGATTTTCTACGTATCAGCAGACGAACCCTGGGAAAACGTTCTTTAAAGAGACACGAAGTTTATTTACTCAGTTTGACTTTTCCGTTATTAAAAGAATCTAAAGGATGAATGTGAGGCACGTTCTTCTCAAAGTTTAAGGCAAAGCGCGACGTTTTTCGTTGAGAAAAACGGGTCTTTGGACTTTGAAGAGTTTACGGTGCTATCAAAGTTTAAAAGCATTTTTGTAATTCCGTGAGTTGACGATCATAAATATACATTTCCAGGACGTAAACTTTCTAAATAACTCACAACGAAATACTGGATGGAGTGTCTTAATAGAGCTGCCAAAATATTTCATTAAGTTCGCGTTTCGTCTTATTTAAAAGTTCGGAAGTAAATTATTCGTAAAGAATTTCTTTTGTTTCCCAAATTACTTTCACAATCTGAATCTGAAATTTTAACTACTAAAGGTAGAAGAAATCATTTAGTATGAGGGGCCGCAAATACGGTGAAGACAATAGGCTTCATTTAGAAAAGGTAATAATAGTCGAATAATTGCTGCATTCATAAAAATAAAAAATGTAATGTTGTTTTATGCAAGTTTATTATGTGTTATGTGTTAGAGGAAAATAAACCGTGTTTAATTTAAAAAACCATTCACACGAAAGCAAAATGTTAGGAAAAAGAAATCACCTGTGACCGCGTTTACCCGGTTCTAAGTGGGTGGTGAACCTAGCCAACTGGGTGCAGAAAGTCTTTCTAAACATTTTTGGTCCCTTGCAAATTTATTTATTTTTTTGAAATTGCATCATACTTTTGAAAATTTTATTGCCCTGATATTTGGGGTTTTAGCGACTGAAAAAAGCTCAAAATGTTTGTCTTGAACTGTTTTTTTTTACCTCGTGCTAACCACAGCACGAATGAACATATACAGAATGTTTTAAAAAAAAAAACAGGTAAATTCGATATTAATGTTCTACCATGTGAACGCGTTTACCCGTTTTAAAGTGAATGTAAACCTTCTCCTCTGGACGTAGAAAGCATTAGAGATACATACCGTAAGTTTTGTTTGTAACCACAATACGATTGAACATATGCAAAAAACAAAGAAAAATCGCGTTTATTCGGTTTTAAGTAAGAGCAAACCTGGACCACTACTTCTGAACATTTCTGGTCTCTTGCAAAATATCCGTAACTCAAACCGTTTCCAAGATATTCGACTTTTTACCTCTTTTTTTGAAAATTGCACCGACATTTTGAAAATATCGTTATTCAGCCTTTTTTGGGGTTTGAGCGAATGTAAAATGCTCAAAATATTTGTCTTAATATGATCTTTCACCTCATGCTAACTGCAACACGATTGAACATATATAGGGTGATCAAAAAACAAAAAGAAAAACTGTTAATTTTGAAACTAACGCTCTGTCAGTTGTGACCGCGTTTACCTAATTTTAAGTGGGTGCTAGCCTAGTCCACTGAGTGCGGAAACTCATTCACACATTTCTAATTTCTTGCAAAATTTTCGTTACTCTTACCGTTTCCGAGACATTCAACTTCAATTTTCAATTGTATCCAAAATTTTAAAAATTCCGTATCTCCGACACTTTTAAAGTTTTTTCTTACTCCTACAGGGATATTATTAATTCCTTTAAAAACACTAAACTAAACAGTTTAGAGAATGGATAAGTAGGCAATTGTCAACGGTTGCACAAATAGAGAATCCTAGATTTTCCGCAACTGGGCGATATGAAATAGATCAATCACAGGCAATTTTCGGCGTGCGATATGAAATAGACCAATTACAGCTTATCTTGGCTTATTTTATCATTTTGGCTTATGTTTTGAGGCAATGAAAATGCAGTTCAAGTTTCAGTTAGTGTTCAATTAAAGAATAAAAATCATCTTTCTTAAAAGTCATCTTTACGAGGCGACGAAAACTCGGGCCGTTGCCGGACTTAAATCTGTCAAAACCGGGAAGGACACGTAGGGACTCCAGCCGAGAATCCTTCGATGAATCTACTGCGCTGTTGTTCGCCCGATGATAACATACGGAGCGATTGTTTGGTCCGGAGCTCTGGATATGGCCAAGTCACCAGCCTTGTTGGACAGGGTTCAAAGACTTGTCTGCGTCTGTATTACAGGTGCAATGAAAACTTCCCCAACAAGGGCACTGGAGCGGCTATGTGGGCTCGAGCCGCTGCACCTGTTTATACAAAAAGAAGCCGCTAGGGCAGCCCACAGACTGGCAGGTCTCAATATGCTGATTACAGACTCAGCTGAATCGTGGGGTCATCTCGGGGGCTGGGGGGAAGCGTTGAGGGAGTGACCAGAACTGTTATTGGAAGCAGGATCGGGTGCCTCCGACGCTTCTGTCAAGCGGACCTCTAAAGTTTGTAGTACCCGAGAAGGAGGACTGCTCAAAACTCTATACTCTCGTCGCATGGAGACGTCTGGTTTACAGATGGATCCAAAACCGTGACGGAGGCAGGGGCATGTGTGTATATTGCGACTTCGGGGACGAGGCTTAGCTTCCCTCGGGGCTGCCACTGCACCATCTTCCAAGCCGAGATCTTCGCGATCATCCGATGCGGAGAGTTCATTTCTGTATGGACAGCAAGGCAGCAATGGCGGCCTTAAAAGCTAATTCAACGACGTCTACGCTGGTGCTGGAGTGTAAGAAAACACTCTTGTCGCTCACGCGGATGGCCAAAGTACGTCTTGGGGGAACTTGGGTTCCAGAGCACTTCGGTGTTAGGGGAAACGAGGAGGCGATCAGGTTGGCCCTTCGTGGCTCCAAAGAGAGACCCGTAAGGCCCGAACCTATTGTAAGACGAGCCGGCGCGGTTGGATCCGCCATTGTGGACCGTATATTCTGGCAAAGATCCGATATTGCGGGCTTCTTTCCAAGAAACAAGTCGATGTCCCTGATGGAATTATCCAGAAAGGACCTCAGATGTGTGACAGGACTTCTCACGGGTCACTGTCAGATGAGAAGACACATGCACAATCTGGCTCTGTCACAGGATCCGGTATGTCGCTTGTGTCTGGAAGACGAGGAAACTCCGATACACGTTCTCACACAGTGCCCGGCACTTGCGACAATCAGAAAAGAGCTTTGGGGTAAGAGTGTCATCAACCCCTTAGACATTCAAGGTACCCGGCCAAGGAGGCTCTGCGGCTTTGTCAGGGCCACCGAACTGGAGGGGTACTAATCCGTTCACCAGACCAGAGGGGTATCAAATCCGTTCACCAAAACCTAAAAGAGGAAATTAATCAGCTGGCACACGGTGACAATCAAATCAACAAAGTTTATAATCAATTAATCAATCAAAAAAGTAGCTTTATTGTCGGAAACTTAAAGTCATTGACAAACCCCTGAAAACACATACAAAAACAGCAAAAAAAGAAAATACATAATTATTACACTACACATACAATATGAATCACACATAATTACACCTTACAATTATTAAAATAAAAACAAAACAAAAAGGGAGTTAACCTGTATAAGAGAGGAGAAAGAGGATCAAAAACACAAACAGTGCTGCTTGGTCAATTTATGGCAGAACAGGGCGCCTTAAGAACTGGAGTAGAATTCGTCCAGAGAATAGTACGCACCGTCAAGCAAAAACCTCTCAGTCTCACGCCTAAATCCATGCGCAGATGGCTGGCCTCTCACGTGGAGAGGAAGGATATTGAAAAGTCTCTTGCCACCGTAAATAAGCGACGACTTAATCTTCTCCGTGTGAGGAATGGGAAGCCTCAAAACGAATCTACTGCGAGTCACCGAGCCGGAGCCCTCGGACAACTGACCCCCAAACCTGCCACGCACAAGACAAATCGTCTCTGTCTCAAATCTCAATCTGTCACAATAAACTATCAACGTCAATAACATGTGTCAAAATCATGTGATATTCAGGTAAATAGATATCATATCACATGATCAAGTGATATTCAGGTAAATATATAACATATCACATGATTTTGACACATGTTATTGACGTTATTGACGATTGTGACAGATTGAGATTTGAGACAGAGATTTTGTAGGTAGAAGCTTAGTGTATATCTATATTTTCGTTTTTTGATAATATCTTTTTGGTTTACATTGTTAAGAACTTGAGTTATTTTGCTGCTTCCAACAACACGGATTCTTAAATAAAAAACATCAAATAATTATAATTAGAACAAACTCTCCACAACAGTTTGACATCTCCGAACATGCAGAACTGTTTTCATTTAAGAATGTGGTAAATCTTAAATATTAAATATTAATTGCCTATAAATGGATATTGGATGATTCAGTAGGTTAACATCATTTTAACTTCATAAATCTTAAATGTTAAGTGAGCATAAACTTTGGTAAACCAATTGACCTTTGCTGTCAAAATTTGGTAAACCATTACCAAATTTTGACAGCAGCGTTTTGAGATCTCTGTGATTGATTCTCTCTCTAATGACTATTTTTATAAAATAGTTTACAATAAAACAAGTCACAAACACAATGATTTTATAGAAAATTTGGAACACCATGTACTTTTCATGTACGAACATCTTTTAACTGCTTCCACTTTTCCATCTCCGCTCGAATATAATAGTTTTATCCCAGGGTCAGGATCTTATCGGACGTCATAAGTATGGATAACGAGTCTCCCGGGCGTAATCAGCTTTACAACCGGGTTTAAGCGAAATTGGGGTAGGATTAGACCTAGAAAACGATCAATTGCCGACGACGTCCTTAAGGAAAACTGTAAATGGGTTGTTTGGCTTGTCTTAAGCGAAACACCACCCAAAAGTCAGCTTAATTTAGATTTGCAGTTCGATTTAAATTATTCGGAAAGAAAATTCCATTATGTCACCAACTAATACTGCAGTGTCATCTCAAGACACTCTAAATTCTGGTAGAGAAAAGCGTCGTTGCATCATCGGTTTATGAATAATTAAACATCTTTCAGTTCCCTTGAATTTATATTGTGGCCGGAGTGAAAAGGGGGTGTCGCCAGACTTTTAGTTACTATAGTGTGGAAGCCTTAGAGATTTATTAACTCATGATGATCGATGACTTGAAATGTAGACTTCATAGATCGGCACTTAGAGACGACATTTCAGTCTATAAGTAGGTACAGTATGATGATAATATAGTTATTTTCCTAACAAGTGCGGAAAGCGATACTTTTCCGTACGCGATTGCAGTGCCAAGCAGTCGAGTGTGGAAAAGATGCTTCCACAAGAGTTAGGAACAACATTTTCTCTACGATCGATTTTTTTCGAGCAAAAAATGAGTCATTACTGGTTCAGTCCACCCGCGGACCCCATCAGACATTGATTTTCCCTTCTATTACATTATTACGTCATATATTGACAAATGACATTTGGCTGGCAGTTGCAGCTCTCTCTTTTGTTTTATTTTAAACGTAAAAACTGTCAAATTCAATGTCATAGAAGTACCAAACAACGAAAGATAGTTGAAAAGAAGCATTTTGAGATGTGGGTATACCGCAGAATGCTGCGCATTCCATGGACCGATCATACGACCAATAAAGAGGTGTTACATAGAATGAACAAAGATCGAACAATTCTCGAGACCATAAAAAAGCGAAAGACGCTTACCTTGGCCATGTCATGAGACAGGACAAGTACAGATTCTTACAACTGATTATGGAGGGAAAGATTGAGGGAAAACGTGGTCCCAGACGTAGACAGTGCTCTTTGCTGAAAAACATAATGGATTGGACCGACTTAGATTCAAACTGCCTAAAAAGAAGAGCCCAAGACAGAGACGATTTTGCCAGACTTGTTGCCGATCTTCATTGAATGGAGAAGGCACTTCAAGACGAAAAAACGTATTTTAATAGTTTATGAAAGGAATTTTGGTTCTGTTCTAAATCTGAAAACTGTCAAATTCAATTCCATGGAGGTACAAAACAACAGAACATCCTTGAAAAGTAACAAAGATAGTTTGACTTTGGTTGAATGCATTAATACCTGTATCAGTATATTTTTCGCATTTATAACATTTGGTTATATGTTTCTGACTTTATTTTAGTCTATTTTTAAATATGAAAACCGTCAAAATCCTCTCCATAAAGCTGTAAAAGCACAAAACAGTAATAAAATCCACTAAAATCAGTATAAACAGTACCAAACCAAAAAGAATTTTGACAGTTATGACATTTGACCGTCAGTTACAGTTATGTCGATCCTAAACCTGGAAACTGTCAAATTCGTTCGCATAGAGGTACAAAACAACGAAACATCCTAGAAAAGTAACAAAACCAATGTGACACAGCGAGCAGAGCAAATGTGACGTAATTTGACGGTCACATTCGCTCTGCTCGCTTCAAGAAGGGTGAAAACAAATGCGACAGCATATTACTTAAAATAATAATGAGAGGAAAATGTTTTTTGGGTAATTCCGCAAAAAAATAAAGCAGAAAGAAACAAGGATGATAACCCGGCGACACGTGTTTCTGCTTTTTGGCTTCATCAGGCATGTAAGTCCGTCTGTATGAAAACAGGTTCAAAAACCAACTGACATACACATGGTGAAACATATACGGGTGTAACCTGGAATAGACACACAAACATGGATATCACAAACGACCAGCAGGGACACAATTGTGATTTCCGCACGAAGATCCACATATCGTGGATAACATCTCGTAAAAATTAAAAGTAAGTAAAAGATTAGTAAAAGTAAAAGTAAAAAAAGTTGCTACCACTAATCCACAAGTTGGCATGTACATTATTTACTTGCTCTAGCTAGTATGAAAAATACAAGCACATTTTTGTTGTGATTAACGATTCTAAAAGTTTATTTGATTGCATTAAATTTACAAAATCTTCTACATCAAACAAAAAACAGTGTTCAAAACTCCTTATAGAATTATAAGCCACGGAAGAACTACTGTTGAATGAGTTTAGCAACTCCTACTGTGCAGTGTACAGATAAAGAGATAAAGTGTGTTATAATTACCACTGGAATGCCTATGCAGATGTAAAAGTCAGATTAAATCGCATAATAATCCCAGAACTGACAAAATTTATACCATTTGCTGTTTTAATTAGCAAAAAATTGAGAAACCAAAAGATAAACAAATTGAGACATTTTTGTCACAGAGGGCTGTAGAAGAATTTATCGAGGAAGGAGATGAAATAATAAGAGAAGTAAATATAACATTTTTAAGGTGCAGGAGGATAATAGATATCAAAATATAGTACCATTTATTACTAAAAAAAAATATACAAACACACGAGAATTGTTTAGACATAGAAGACTTGTTATGTGTATACCTTTGCTAGTGAGAAAATTTGCACTTGACGTAAAAAACACATAAAATCACAATAAGCCCGATCTTACAGTCATTTGAATATAATTAAACATAAACCAAATACTTTCAATAAACCTAACAATTTCGTAAATCAATCCCTGACAAACCCGTACAAAAGCTCTTAGGTGCAAATATCTGTTAATAGTATTAACGCGACTAAACTAAACTGGCTCCATTGTCTATAAACTTCTAAAACGAGCTGCATCGAATTTTCAGCTACACAAACATTTACCAACCTAGCTAAATATATAACGAGCTTAAATAACTATTAACAATAACACCATTCAGCACTTTGCCCGTTGTTCCTAACTGATTAAATTTCATATAACTGAGGCCTTTTCGGAGCAAATCCGTAAACGGGCATTCACAAGGAAGAATGGATGATTTGAATATGTATTTCTCGGTGAATAGGCCTCCACGTGTTTTATTTCCATGATGAAACGTCAGAATTCCATTTTGTTGAGTAGATAGGGGTCAGAAAGGGTAAGGGGGGCGGTACATTAGCAGCTCATGGACAGCACGCGAAGTGATAAAGAGGCCTTTTGAACGGACTAATAATGGAGATTGACGTTGCATTCAAAGCTTCCCGGTCGTCAATAATTGTTTAACCAAATTACATGGTGATCCTGTATGCTGACATAACGTGGAACAGAATTTACTGACCAGCTTCGTTAGCTTAATGATCCAGAATTTAACATTTTGCGATCGTTTCCACATTACTCTCAGAGTAAAACTGTTCATTTCCCCGTATACAGAACTTTACTAAAGGACGGCATAATTGCAATGTAACGATGAAGTTAAACATGTCACACCAGAATTTCCACAAAATTTACATTTCAGTTATTAAAAACTGGAGTTTGTATGTAAATTATGGTTTGCAGTTTTGATATTTGAAGAATTTTTGCCACAATTCGCTCTACAATAAGTGACGTTAACGCCACTTTAAAGCGTATTTTCGCTCACTGTCCGACCCTTATCAAACATCCGACATTGATAAAGTTTGACCGGGCAGTAAAAAGTGTCAAGCCAGCATCCACACGCCCTCATCTTAGTACCATTTATAACTAGCGTTTACAAAAGTAGCTTTTACTCACTGATTTAACGTTTTTCCGCACGACTTTGGCATAATCGTGAAGGCGGTTTCGATAAAAAAACCGGAGTGGGGACATTTGTTATTTTCTAGTTTCAGGCAAACAAAAGGAAACTTAACGCGCCGGTTTTCCATGAAAAATTAAGGAAAATTTACGGCTACGCAAAAGTGTAATGCAGATTATACTGAAGCGCATTTGTTTGTGCAGGGTAAAATGTTTCGTTTTTAGTTTTAAAATAGGGTGAGCCGTGTTTAAATTACAGTAGCAAAAAAATGAAATACTGCCAAGGGGGTTGTTGAATTTTTAATCGGTTTTACCTACATATATTTGGGACGGTATTATATTCATTGTTGAAATTGTCGTTAAAATTTTGAACCAGGATTTATTTTTACCCGTTCTTTCTTTGCTTTTAACTTTACTCACAGAAGATTTTATATGAAATATGAAATTTTCAAACCAAAGATATAATAAATAATAACTAATAAATAATAAATTAATATTATTAATAAAATTGAAAAGGTCTAAATTAAATTATAAAAAAAATTATCATACAATATTTTTTTTCTTCACATCTACCATTGAAATATGAACATAAATAAAGTTTGATAACTTTAATGAAATCCGTTGGAAAACAAGAATTATGAATTTTGTAATTTTACTTTCAAAAATGTTAACGGTCTCTAGCAGCGAAACCGTACAACTAATCAATCAACTTTTATACGTTAATAAAAAGTTCTTTTCATTAGCTATCCATTGACATATAAAAGCTTATACAAAGTGAAGCAAATAAGCTAGTTATTGACGATTGAACAAAAAAATGCACCAAAAAAGTCATGAAAAAATGAATCAAATTTGATGCCCTCTAGTGGCCGAACCGTCCAACCTATTAACCCCAGTGGGGTATTTTTAGAAAGCTCATTTCATTGGCTATCTATTGACGTATAAAAGTTTACCAAAATCAAGCGGGCAATTAGGCGAGTTTTTGAGGATTAAACAAAAGGATGCACCAAAAAAATGATAAAAAAATTGGTCAAATTTGACGCACTTTAGCAGCCAAACCGTCTAACCTGTCAACCCGGATAGGGATATTTTTAGAAAGTTCATTTCATTGGCTGTCCATTGACGTATAAAAATTTACCAAAGATGGTGCAATTAAGCGAGATTTTGAGAATTAAAAAAAAAGATACTCCACGCCCTCTAGCGGGCCAACGGCTAACCAATCGATTTTTATACGTCAATGGGAGGCTCATTTCATTCACCGACATATAAAAGTATACACAAAGTGCTACAAATACACGTGTGGTATTTACGGTTTAGTGACAGGATGCACCACAAAAATTTTTTGACTGGTTAAAGGCTAAATTGACTATAGAAAATTAGGAAATCGCTATCACGTGACTTACTAAGTCTACCACGACGTAATGCTTGGAAATTTTTTTGTAAAACTGTTTTTGCAAATGACAATTTTCGTAAGGGTCAAATTTGCCTGAAACACCGCCACTATCCTAATGGGTTTTGCGTTATGTTGGCCAGTTAGTGCAAGCGAAAATCGATCTTAATGATTGTATTTCTACAGTTTTGCTTCTACTCTAGATTTGGCAATCATTGTGCTAGGTTTGTGCCAAATATCTGGGCCGTATCTGCCCGATTTAATGAAAATCCTTTAAAAATATTAGAGCGGTAACAGTCAAGGAAAACATTAGCTTTGGAGCCCTCCGGCGGCCAAACGAAGCAACCTATCAACACAGGCGGCCATATTTTTTGAAAACCTATTTTATTTTCTATCCATTGACGTATAAAAGTCTATACAAAGTGTTGTGTGTGACAATAAAGACAGTTTTGATTAAATTTGACAATTACTACTTTAACTTTCATTAATTCGGTTATTTTGATAGTTACAGGGTGGTTCAATGTATCAATTTAAGAAGTTATTTTTTAAAATAAGTAGCGTAATACAAATTTTGAACAGAGAATCAGACAGAATTATAAGAATGTGTTCCGTTTGAAAAACTAGACTTTCTGTCCTTTTTTAGAACTGATTTTTTGACCACACTGTATTATATATTTTGACGTCTTTCTGCACCCATTCCTAGAATAAACCTTGTCTCACATGACAAAGCACAAAAACCACGAAAAAAACCTTTCCTGATATGTATAAATTAAAAATGTTTTGAAGACCGAAACTGTCAAATTACGTCATTGCAACGTCAAAAAAGCTCTGCTCGCTTGTTGATTGATCCGTTAAGCTGACAATAGCCAATGTCTAATGAAATGAAATAAAGATTGTGTCAAACAGTCAGAAATTCCGTATTTTAGAACTCATTGGTTAAATAGACTCTAACCAAGAAATTTTGCAAAAGGAACAATCATTTTTCTACATTGCCCTGCTTTTTTACCTTGATACTCTAACGAATCCACAAAAGATCGTGGCATATAAAATGAAGAAGTTAATTACTGCTTATCGTAATGAGCTAGGATTTGCGGAAGCCTAGTGCATGACTTGAATAGCAAAACGAGTCCGCAGGATTTAATCAGCTTTGTAAAAGGCTTATAGGAAGTATCGGGGAGAATCTGCAAGGTTCCGTTTCCTCGTCAGGTTTAAACGAACACAGAGGAAACCTGTTTCTTGTTTAGCAAAAGTTCCCTCTGCACAAGTAACTTAATTTTGTTTTGTAACGCTGCACGCTCGTACATACCCCTCTGCCATGTAAAGTAGAATCTTAGATAAGGAAACTTTCATTCCCCCGGAAACGGATACTAAGTAACGGCATTTCATTACTTCTAGAAACTTTGCGCTTACATTCTACAAACTTGCGACAACTCAACTACAATAAGAAACATCCTCCAGAGGAGGAAATTTATCTCAAACCAACATATATTGGATAAGACATTTAACAATTTTCGTAAAGTAAATATGCAGTAGAGGTCGAAGATTAGGAGGACACTTCACAACGAGAAACTTGCAAACTTTGCAGAAACTGCTTGAACTCTCCGACCGGGTTAAACTCCCTAAAGTAGATAAGTTGTCTAGCACTACAGAAAGCTGTTAAAAACTCCTTATTTTTCGATGGCAACTTTAAAATACAGAGAGACTTAAGCGAGAGGAGTTTCCTAAACTGTGCTTAAACATTGCAATTTTACTGTCAAACTTTTCAATAGTACATGAACCAAATTTACCAAATTAACTATGCCATGCTCGAGAACTGATAAGAAACCAAATTTTTGGGATACTTTGAAGCTTCACAAGTTTTGTATTTTATTTCAGGACGGTGCGGTCATGGAAGTCCCTGCGAGCAACTCTGTTTCGAACTTCATGACGGAATGTACGAATGCGACTGCAGGGACGGTTTTATCCTGAGGGCTGATGGATATAGTTGTGCAGGTGGGTTTCCTAAATAGTTAATTACCTAACAAATGCGGAAAGTCGTACCTTTCTAGCACGAGACTGCAGTTGTATATGCATATGCTCCATATTTTGAAAAGTAAAGTGAGTGCGGAAAAGTCACTTTAACGCACCCGAATAGGAAGTTAGTTAGTTTCCTAACAAGTGCAGAAAAAATTGTAGCTAGCTCACGTGATCCCAAGATATTTTTTAGTATAATACATACCTCACAACTGTCCAAAACTCTTTTTATAAAGCTATAAAATTTGTTGTTCCGTTTGCATTTCAGAAGTAATTAAATCCTTCACTTTTATAGCTTTACGCCCTAAACGAATTAAATTTTGACAGAAGTCATGTGGTAATAAGATACTATTTAATTCGATGATTACGTCACAACTGTCAAAAACCCCTTACTATGAAGCTATAATTTGAGTATATAACACTTTTTGAGTAATTAAAACCTTCACTCTTCTACCGAAGCAAATTTTGAAAGTTGTAACGTGTAGCTGACAGTGATCACGTGATCTTAAAGCACTTTTTTTTATCAGATAGTAACGTAAAACTGTCGAAAAGCCCTCCCATAAAGCTATAAAGCAAATTTTTCTCTTAAAACATAAAATAATTTTTAATTTTTATTTGACAAATACACGTCCTTGAGACTTTTTGAGTATTTAAAACCTTCACTCTCATGCAGAAACAAATTTTGAAAGTTGATGACAGTGATCACATGTTCCTAAAACAATTTTCTAATCTGATGGTTACGTCAAAACTGTCAAAAAGCCCTCTCATAAAGCTATAAAGAAATTTGTTTTCTTAATAGTTAAAAAAATTAAAATTTTTACTTTCACCGTTCTACTTTATGAATGACACTCTTACTTTGACAGTTGTGATATAACTAACAGATTTCTCCGTGACCCCAAGACACTTTTTGATATAATGCATACGTCACAACTGTCAACAACTTCTTCCATGACGCTATAAAATTCGTTTATACCTTTGCATTTAAGAAGTAATTAAATCCGTTATTTTATAGCTCTACGTCTTAAACGAGGTACATTTTGAAAGTTATCATGTGACACTAAAACATTTTTTAATTCGTCCATAAAGCTATTAAAAGAACCCCCATAGAGCCCCTTCCATAAAGCTATAAAATCAATTTGAGTCTTTGTGACGCTATTTGAGTAAGGGCCGGTACTTTCACCTCTGAATAAATTTATTCTTAGGATAATTTCTATAGAAATGACGGAATTGACCAATAGCAGCGTCTGATTTCACGGTTTCCATAGATATTATCCTTAGAATAAAGTTATTCTGAACTGAAAGTACTGACCCTAATTAAAACTTTCACTATTCTACTGAAGCAAATTTTGAAAATTGTAACGTTGCTAACAGTCAATTCATAACATGTCAAAAAATCTTTTAATAAACCTATAAAATAATTTTTTTTTTCGAATTTCAGAAGTCATTAAATCCTTCATTTTTAAAGCTTTACGTCCTACGGGTTAAATTTGGACAGTTGTCATGTGGAAATAAGATAGGTACTATTGAATTCGATGATTACGTCACAACTGTCAAAAACCCCCTTCTATGAAGCTATAAAGTTGATTTGAGTCTTTCTGACATTGTTTGAGTAAATCTTTACTTTTCTACTTTTGAAAGCTGTAACGTCGCTTACAGTGATCACGTGCTTTTTCACGTCAAAACTGTCAAAAATCTCTTTACGGGAGGGCTTAAAAAGTATTTTTTTTCTTAAGACTTAAAAAACTTAAAATCTTTACTTTGACAGCTCTACGTTCTGAATGAGACTGACTTTGACAGTTATGACGTAACTGGCTAAAATACAGCTGAACAAAATACTCTTTGACGTAATACATACGTCACAACTGTCAACAACATTTTCCATGAATTCAGAAGAAAATTTTCAATTTCAGAAGTAAAAATCCTTATCCTTTATTTCTATAGCTCTACGACCTAAAGGAGGTAAATTTTGACAGTTACCATGTGACACTAAGACATTCATAATCCGATGATCTATCTAAATCTCCTCCCATGAGGCTATAAAATCAATTTGAGCCTTTGTGACGCTATTTGAGTAATTAAAACTTTCACTATCCTACTAAAGCAAATTTTGAAAGTTGTAACGTTGCTGACAGTTATCACGTAATCTTAAAGCACTTCTTTAATTTGATGGTTACATCAAAACTGTCAAAAAGCCTTCCTCTCACAGAGCTAAATAGTAAATATTTTCATAAGAAATAAAAAAACAATACATTGTTACTTTAACAGCTCTACGTTCTAAATAAGACTCACTTTGACAGTCGTGACGTAACGGACAGCTCTCACGTGACTCCGAGGTGCTTTTTGATATAATGCATATGTCATAACCTATAAAATTCTTTTTTTCGCATTTCAGAAGTAATAAAATCGTTCAATTTTTAGCTCTATATCCTACGAGTTACATTTTGACAGTTGTCATGTGGTAATAAGATACTATTTAATTCGATGATTATGTCACAACTGTCAAAAACCCGCTCTAAGGAAGCTAGGGTGTTGATTTGACTATTTAACTTTTTTTAAGTAGGATTTTGAGTATTCAATCCTTTGAAGAATTAAAACTTTCACTCTTCTTCACGTGATCTTAAAGCACTTTTTTTAATCAGATGGTTACGTCAGACTAGGCACATTTCCAAAGAGAATTTTCACGTTTTTGAGGCATCTGCAGATTGTTGTAAAAGTCACTTTCAGAAGGTTTAAATTAACTTTCTATTTTATTTCTTTCAGGTTTCAAAAAACTCTAATTACAGCAAAAACAACAAATATCATTATGGTTCAAATTCGCTTGAAATAAGCAGCTATCTTAATGGGTTTGGCTTTAGAACTGAAGATAGTTTGAAGCAAAAATGGACCAAAATGTTATCTTAGTTGTTATTATACAAATTAAGAAACGAGGCATTTTCTCCACATTATCATCTAAATCCGTAAAATGCATTAGGTATTATTATTGTCACAATTTGTGGAAGTATAATGGTCATTTTATATTTAGTTACTCTCGTAGACAGAGCACGTTTTTTGTTTATTGCTGTCATTCGATAAATATAGAAATAGTACGGCCCTACAATTTTAGGGATGTGCTTAGAAACAAAAACATTGCATGACACTGTTAAAATTATATGCAAAAGTCGTGTTTTGAATTCCAATTTTCCATCTCGAATTTCTGTAGTAAATTTTACTAGAAAGACCGTCAATACGAAAATATGCAGACGCGATCGGAAGTTATCCAGATTTCGAATCAGGGCTGCAATTTTCAAAGTTTCGGCCTGGCCTTGCATAAACGTAAAAAGATTTCCATCAGCGCTCCGAGCGCTTAATGGCCGCTATGAGTTGTTGATTAAATTTCGTCGCAATTTTAACTAGCGTAGGACCGCCATGGAAACGAGTTAGCCCATATTTAATTCCAAGTGACAAATTGCCTAGGCTATGAGAACCATGAATAAGATATACAGCTCTAATTGCTCCCGGTTGTTTGTCAGCGAGATTTGTGTACTTTGGCCTATTACAAAAATTCATGTCAAAAATGTTTATAATTGCAATGTAATTTCAGCCATGCATAAAACAACTTGTACTGCAATAGGTTTGTACAGGAATAGTATTATTATTCAACGAGCATGTAATGATAGCTATTACTCTCGAAGATGAGTTTTGCAACACGAGCTGAAGGCGAGTGTGGTAAATCATCGAATTGGTGGTCCAAATTGGTTATAACTAATATTACTACTTAAGGTAATATTAATACTTAAGGGATGGAAAGTGCATACAAAAAAGACGCCAAAGTGTCATATAAATACTGGTTGAAAAGTGCCCCCTAGTGGAGTTAGCAAGTCCCAATATGTGCTCCAAAAAACAGGTTTTCAATTTTGATTCCTAAACAAAAAAAAATATATGAAATTTGGCATGTTGATTAGCCACAAGCGATAACAAATAACTAATCTACTAAATAATATCAACAAAAACTGTTGCTTTTTTGATTAAATACAAATTTGAAAACCCACACAATTATTATGAAATATAAAATACAACTCGAATTTACGGCAAACACCACGAGCAAAATTAATTGCTCTGACATTTGCACTATAATTCGAAAATGTAATTGTAAGTTAATTAACCTGTCTATCTGCTCATTGGTAATTAATTTTCAATAAATATTATGTTGCAAATGTTCCAAAAACCAAACCATATTTTAATGATTTTTATCAATCAAGAGTAGTCAGAGGATTTAAATAATTTATTGCTATGTTTGTATGCAACTTTCATTATTTTTGTATTGTTATTTTGTTGTTTCAAATTGTGATCAACTTTTTATTAAATTGTTAATTATAATACTGCTATAATATTATTAGTTGGTAGTGTTTTTTTAGGAGCTGGATCTGTTGTACTCTGAATCAAACTTCAACAGCATAGCCGACGTTTCGCAGAATTTTTTGCATCTACTGGGCCGCTGTTTTTTTATTCTGTCATTATTTTCACTAACACTCATTTGGAGACATACAGAGGGGTATTTTTACTATATCATTTATACAGGATGTTCCATAAGTAATGGTAAATAATTTAATGGCGGATATCTGCGACTATAGCAGATATATACAAAATATACATTATACATTTTTTTTTTCTTTTTTTTTTTGTATAGATAAAAACAAAAACAAAAATACAGGGGGTCAAAGTTATTTTTTAAAAAAAAATTCTTATTTCCCAGATTTCGAAAATACTTACTGAAATTTGGTTTCATTGCATTTTAATTGACATTTTTTTCATTTTTGATGGTAAAGTTTGTTTTAAGGTCAATTTACTGGTTACACACAGTGTTGTCAAGTCAAAGTATTTAATAGCGGTAGATTAATCAGTCAAAAAATGGTAGATAACGATATATCAAAAAATAAACAATTTACATAAGAAAAACTAAATTTATATTATTATACAGATTATACAAATTTTAATCATCTACATTAAAAAATAATGCCAATTTGCTGTAAAACCATATACTTGAAAAAAAAAGTTTTGACATTCGTGACAGATATCACGTGGTTTTAGAAGATAATTTAGCTAGGCAGTCACGTGACAATAACAGTCAAAAGATTTGTCATAAAAAGAAACACGTTTTATATCAAATACTACAAGAAAACTTTTCTAAACCTTAATTTTTCCACTTTTTAGCACAGTTTGACGTTAGTGACAATTATCACGTGGTTTTAGTACACTATTTAGCTAAACGGTCACGTGATAATCGTTAAAATAACTGTCTTAAATCTAAGAAACACGTCTCATTTCGATAACTGTGTTAAACTTTAATTCTTGCACATTCTAGACCAATTTGGTTTTAGAGAATAATTTATGGGTCATGTGACCCACAGAAAATGACAATCTGTTTTAAGCATATTTTTGGAATCGTTATTAGATTTCCTATTCAATAACCCGAAAAAACGCTACAAAATTTGGTACAGTCAGGTAGAAAAGCGGTGTTAAAGTCTGAACTGCCAAATCTTGACTTCAAACACGATTT
This sequence comes from Ips typographus, assembly GCF_016097725.1. Classification (NCBI taxonomy): domain Eukaryota; kingdom Metazoa; phylum Arthropoda; class Insecta; order Coleoptera; family Curculionidae; genus Ips; species Ips typographus. The sequence continues at coordinate 9,823,701 of NC_138423.1, forward strand.
GAAAAAGCAGTCAAGGATAAAATTGCCTGTAAAACCCATTTGAAGTGCCAAAATGACAGTTCTGAGCACTTTTTTGAAATCCTTTCCTATACAATAACCTACAAAATTTAGTACAGTCAAAAATAAAAGCGTGTCAAAATTTGAATTGCCAGAAACATGTTTGAAAGGACAGTCAAGGACAAAATCGCTAGTAAAACCCACAAGAAAAAGACTGTTTTAAGCACATTTTTGGAATTCTTATTAAATTTCCTATCCAATAACATAAAAAAACTACGAGATTTGGTACAGTCACGGAGAAAAACGGTGTCAAAGTTTGAACTGACAAAAACACAGTTTGAAAGGACAGTCAAGGACAAAATCGCTAGTAAAACCTACAAGAAAAAGACTGTTTTAAGCACATTTTCGGAATTCTGATTAAATTTCCTATCCAATGACATAAAAAAAACTACGATATTTGGCACAGTCAGCGAAAAAACGGTGTCAAAGTTTGAACTGACAGAAACACAATTTGAAAGGACAGTCAAGGACAAAATCTCTGGTAAAACCCACTTGAAATAAGAAAAAGACAGTTTTAAGCACATTTTCGGAATTCTTATATATATATATATAAATAATCTTTATTTTCAACAGAAAAAAGGCTATCGACCACTTGGTCTTTCTGCCTATGTTTACAGTGGGATTTTTTTTATTGTTTTATCATACATGTTAACTTATTCTAATTATTTACAATTTATTTACAAAAAAAAAAGTAGTCTTAGTTAAAGTGCTCTAGTAGGGTGGCAGTGGGAAAGAGGTAACGGGATTGTCTGGTTGGTCTTGTTATGCACAGTGGGTTTATTATTGTCCAGTTGTTTGGATTATTCTTCCATTTGTTCTGTAGTTGTATAAGTCTGTCTGTTATTTTGGTCATGTTTGTACGTTCGTAGAGAAGTTGGTTGGATGGGTTGTGTAGTGGGTTTTCTGGGTGTCTTATTTTGGTTATTAGTCTTAGAGCAATCTGTTCCGTAGTCTGAGTATATCTTTTAGTTTTGTCAGTAGCGTTTGCTCTAAGTAAGTGTCCGTAGTCTAGAACTGGTCTACAGATGGATTTGTATATTTGTGTGGCGGTTTTCGTGCTAATACCTTTGTTTTTGTATGTCAGTGATCTAAAGTGTTTTGTCCGTTTAATAGTTTCAGTTCTTGCATTTTTTAAGTGTTTTGTAAATTTTAGTTTTTGGTCCAGTATTACGCCTAAGTATTTTACGTCATGTTTGGGTTCAGTTATGTGGCCGTCCGCGGTTATGTTTGGGGAGTCGTCTTTGATCCTATGGTTTGGTAGTAAAAGTTGGTTTTTAGTTGCGTTGGGGGTCAGTCTCCATCTGTAGAACCATGTCATAGTATCGTCAGTAAGTGATTGTAGTTTTGACGCTGCTTTTGAAGTAGTTTTGTCGTGTACTATAAGTGCAGTGTTGTCTGCGTATTGTAATATGTATGCGGTTTTGTCAAATTGATTTTTGTCCTGCTTGTTGTGATTGTATATGTCATGGCAGTATAGGTTGTAAAGTAAAGGTGAGAGGGGTGATCCTTGGGGTAGTCCTTGTTCAGGACTGAAAGGAAAGGAAAGTGTGTTGTCTATTCGAACGTGCAGTTGTCTATTTTCTAGTAAATTTCTGATTGTGTAAAGTAAGTATTTTGGTGTATCAAGTTTATGTAGTTTGTAAAGTAGTCTTCGGAATTCTTATTAAATTTCCTATCCAATGACATAAAAAAACTGCGAGATTTGGTACAGTCAGCGAGAAAAGCGGTGTCAAAGTTTGAACTGACAGAAACACAGTTTGAAACGACAGTCAAAGACAAAATCTCTGGTAAAACCCAAAAGAAAAAGACTGTTTTAAGCACATTTTCGGAATTCTTATTAAATTTCCTATCCAATGACATAAAAAAACTACGAGATTTGGTACAGTCAGCGAGAAAAACGGTGTCAAAGTTTGAACTGACAGAAACACAGTTTGAAAGACAGTCAAGGACAAAATCTCTGGTAAAACCCACTTGAAATAAGAAAAAGACTGTTTTAAGGACATTTTTCGAATCTTCATTAAATTTCCTATCCAACAACCTGACAAAACATTACAAAATTTAGTATAATCAGAAAGAAAAGCCGTGTCAAAGTTTCAACTGCTTGTTAAAAATGGTAGAATGAATACAAAAATAAAAACAGGAAAACGGTAGAAGAACCATAAAAACGGTGAATATACCGTTTTAACAGTAGACCTGGCAACATTGATTACTACTGACTGAATAAATGGCGTTTTATTGCATTTCTATTTTTTCTTCATTTTCAAAAGGATTATAGTTTAGGACGTATAGTTTTCGAGATATAAGAAAAAAACCGACAAATGAGACTTGCGTCGTTGGAGTTATCTGGTCAAAAAGAGCAAACATGTGAAACAAATTTTTTTTTCAAAATTGCAGACGTTTAAGATTGAATATCTTGAAAACTACAAAAGAGAGATATCGATAAACTTGACTGAGTGAAACTTGTAGCAAATTTATCAGCTTTTATTTTATATAGAGTGATGTCGGTAAAACACATACAAAAAACTAAACAAAAAACCTAAAAATAAGACTTTTAAAACCTTCCGGCATAAGGGCTACGGGCGGATACTTTTGATATGTTTACCATTTTAGTCTAAACAAAGTTAAAAATTGTGTTTCAGGCATTTTATGGTACGTTTTCCAACTAATATATTTTCTCTAAAAACTTTTTATTCATCAATAGTAGTGACGTTTTTTATAATAATATTCACGTCAAATCGATATCTTTGGATCAAAAAAATGTTACAGTACCAAAACCAGTAAAATAACTACTACTAATCATCTTTTGATCATGTGCGTACTGGATACAAAAACATTGTAGAACTGATTTATTTCATTTCAGAACTAAATTCTTCCGCATCAACGCAGTCAGTGGAAGACCTAAAGTTGGATTTGATTTACGAAAAGGATGCGGAGTTGGATGCTGTCGAAATATCGTTTCCCAATGCCAGCGAAGAGTCAAATGCAATCCCGCAGAGCTACTCGAATTTTAGCGCGTCAGCTTCAGGTAAGATGAATAATCGATGTCTTTTCGGTAGTGACGCGAGTGAAAAATAGGTATTTCGTTTATGCATGGCATTTGCAATGGACAAACGTGCATGTCTAGTTCTAATAAAAATACGTTGACGTGAGTAAATTCGACCCTGCGACTTTGATGAATTTTAGTATGACGTGCACGATTTTTACTAACGTTAATTCTGTAAAAAGGTCACGTCTTTTGTGTCCAAAAAATCTTCAACATTTCAAATAACTAATATTAGTGGTGGTAAAAATATAAAGTGTATGCAATACAGCCGGCCAATATTGCAGACCTTAGGCAGAGAATAATACATGAATGCCGACAACTGACACCGCAAGTCCTCACAAATGTTCGCAAACTCTTCCAAAGTCGCTTGTATTATTGTATGGAAGTTAACGGAGGTTATTTTGAGCCATTAATTAAATGATAACCGCTATTTGCTATTATTTCTGCAGTTAACAAAAAATAAACACAAAACGTATTTTTTATTTTTTTTGGTCTCAATTCAAAGCAAATGTACAAATAAAATAGTGCAATTAATTCCTTATGAAATACCCTTTCCAACGATGTGCCACAAAGGGTATGGTGCCATTTGAAAACTTAGTGGGGGTGACTATGGCGGCAAAGGGGCTGATGGCAGAAATACAAATCCTACGTAAAAAGATGTCCCCCTTGTAATCTTTGTTGACGTGTCTTAGCATTTTTTAACAGAGAAATTATTTTGGAAGATATTCAGGGAGGCTACTTTTCATTGAAAAACCCTGTATACTAATAGTTTTAACTTAATAGTAACGTCCTGTTATTAGGTACATTCATGAAAATGTAACGTTTTTGAATTTTCTAATCTTTTTAATCAGCGAATTTGCCAAGCGGTGGATGTGCAGTCTTTATTTACAAACACTCTGCCACGAACAGAAATCCATATTATAAAAAATCATTAATAAAATATAGTTTCATTAAATTAAAGCAGATATTTGGAGATGATAAAGTGAAAAATATTAGTTGTTATAGTTTAATACACAAGGGAATGCCAAAGTCAAATTTCAAGGATATGTTTGATAATTCTAAAGTATTTATAAATTATTGGTACCTTAATTTAGTTCAATTAAATTAAAAATTAGAAGAGTTAAGAACTAAGCCCTCACGGCGTTCGAAAAGAAGAGCAGAAGAAATTGTTGATATGATTGAACTGGCTAATTTCCCAAAAATGTTGAAAGAAGGCTGATTACTTTTAAACGCCAAACATATTTTAAAGAAACTTCTATCATCGTTGAAATGATTGTGCTAGCTAAGTACCCAGAAATTCTGCCAGAAGGCTGAGTGATTGATTCAAAAAGCCAAACATATTTTAAAAAATAATTAAACTCTATTATGGTCAGAAAAAAAGAGCAAAAGATCTGTTCAAATGTTTAAGTTGGGTAAGTGCCGAGAAGTCCTGATAGAAGACTGATTCGTTGATTTTTGATTACCAAACATAATGTTACGATTTTCCCGTGGGTTCACACAAAGTCAGTTTAACTCAACAATTAATAACTTTATTTACACTTCAAAACACTCCGTACAATAATTAACACAGCTACTAAAAACACTACTACAATTCCACAATTACTCCGCTATTTAAACTTTACCGCGTTCCCAAATTCACTACTACACTCTACTAACCTCTCGGCGACGCCGCTTCTTTTATATTCACAAACCACGATCTAGAATGACCGCGAAACGCTTCGCGATTTGCTTCGAATCTTCCAGGTGTTGCGCTTCCTAACTGTGGCCTACTTTAATACGCGCCCGGCCAGATATTGCGGCGCATCGGTTTCATCGAGTATCGAGCATAGTAGGCCCAAACCGTAACACTGCCCCCCTCTTAAAGCTGATCGTCCCGATCCGCTTCATCTAATCCCTGGTATTTCTTGAGTCTGTCCAGATGGACAATTTTCATCTTGTCTTTGGGGCTGCGTTGGACTCTGTACGCGACGTCATTTAACCTTTTTACCACATTGTAAGGTCCCTCCCAGTGTCGTTGCCATCTTTGATTTAATCCTTTGCTCCTCCTGGGTTGAAACATCCACACAGCATCACCTTCCTTATAATTGCCACCAGTTGGTCTGTGGTCCAGTGTCATCTTCATACGGTCGTTGTTTGGTTTCATCTTCTCCCTCTCAAGTTCCCGAATTGTGATGGATCCCTTCTGTAACGAACACTGGTCACACCGTTTACACCATTCCTCAACGTCCTTTCTGAAGTTAATCCAGTAAAATCGATCTCTTATTCTAGCCAAAGTCTGATTTACTCCAAAGTGTCCTCCTCCGCGACTGTCATGTAGTTCCCGCAGCACATTCTCTTTGCAGGAATTGGGCACTATTGTTTGGTAAACAAAGCGTTTTCCGTCTGGACTTTCCCATTTGCGAGTAATTAAGTCATCTCGCAGTCGAAGCGAATTCCACTGCAACCAGTAACCCCTTACTGTTGGTCCATATCTGGAAATCTGTTGCCAATCCGGTTTCAAATCCTTCTCCAACCATCTTCTGATTACTTTCAAATCAGAGTCTGAGCGCTGTCCTTTTATTATGTCCTCCTTAGAAACGCTGCTCTTGATTCTTTTTGTAGCCTCTTTATCTGTCACCATCGCGATTTGACCAATCCTCCAACCATTATGAATTTGTCCTTTCCGGTACCTTAAGTCACTATCCAAAACTTGACGATCCTCTACATATCGCGGTAAATGTCTTTCCGGATTCTTCATTTCCTGCTCCTGGTTACGCCAGTTCTGCGGGGTCGGTAAACGAGACTGCTGCCTGCAATTCCATTGGTAATGTCCTTTACGTCCACAATTATAACATGTAATGTTTCTTTTAGCAGAGGAGTTCCGGTGATTTGTTCTGATGTCCTGGTTTCGTCGACACTGTGGGTTTGGAGAACAAGACCGCTGTCTGCAATTCCTTCTAATGTGTCCCGTACGTCCGCATCGATAACACTCCACTCTCGTGATCGGACGTGATCGTTCTAATTGTGTGGACTGACTATTTCCTGATGCTGCCATTTGTTGCACTAATTGGCCTACCATTGCTTTAATTTCATCTATTAATGTAGCAACATGATCGGCTGGCGGTACTCTTTCCTCTTGAATAGGCTCTGGCTTTAAATCATTGCACGCAGCTTCAATTTCCAGCGCTCGAATCAGTAATTCGCTGTTGTTGCTCCCTTTGAACATCTTCAGCCATTTCTTTACCTCCGGATCTCGAATCCCATCTACAAAATACTGTGCCACAAGTTCTTCTTGGATTTCATCCGGGACGGCTGGGTAAGCCAGATGCACAAGGCGACGAATTTCGGTTTCAAACTCTTCTAGATTTTCACCAGTTTTCTGCTGTCTTGCCATTAATTGCGTTCGATACAGTCCTTTCTTATGTTGATCCCCATAACGACGTTCTAATGCAGCTACTAATGCTTCATAGTTGCTTCGTTGGGTGATAGGCACCGTCTGTAACAGCTCCAATGCAGGTCCTCGTAATGCCACTATTAGTGCTACAGCCATTTCCTCGTTACTCCATCCATTTGCATTTGCAGCGGCCTCAAATTGGAGTTGGTACATTGCCCATGAAGTTTGACCGTCGTATGTGGGAGGCTTGATCTTGTTGAGCCCGTTTCCGGTGAACACTGTAGAGCTGACTCCTCTGCTGTCAATTTTCTGCTCTAAGTCGCGTAGCTTTATCTCAACATCATTCTGATTTTTATGAATGTCCCGAACATCAATCTGAATTTTATTAATGTCCTCCCGAACATCAACCTGAATTTTATTAATGTCCTCCCGAACATCGTCTAATTTTACCTGAACATCACACTCCATCTTTTTGAGACTATCGGATACATACTCTTGGATTTCTGTCTTGTTCCGTGCTAGAACGTTCAATATTTCTACGTTACGTTTTTCTTGCCGCTCTCTATCTTCTTGACGCATTTCTATATCTTGTTGTAGCATTCTTTCTTGTTGTTGTCGAATCCTTTCTTGTTCTTCCTTCTCTTGTTGTCGAATCCTTTCTTGTTCTTGTCGAATCCTTTCTTGTTCTTCCTTGTCTTGTTGTCGAATCCTTTCTTGTTTTTCCTTGTCTTGTTGTTGTTCTTCTTTGTCTTGTTTAAGCATTGCCATAATAGCTGCAAATTGGGCCTCCATGTTTGCACTTTGACGTCTTGTTATTGGCATAAAATAAATTTAACACACCACTGTTCCGAACAATCTAGTCCGGTTCTGAACACAAGTCTCTAACCCGAAGTTTAGTTCCAATTCACGTCGCACTAAAATCTGATCGCACTTCTGACACCAATTGTTACGATTTTCCCGTGGGTTCACACAAAGTCAGTTTAACTCAACAATTAATAACTTTATTTACACTTCAAAACACTCCGTACAATAATTAACACAGCTACTAAAAACACTACTACAATTCCACAATTACTCCGCTATTTAAACTTTACCGCGTTCCCAAATTCACTACTACACTCTAATAACCTCTCGGCGACGCCGCTTCTTTTATATTCACAAACCACGTTCTAGAATGACCGCGAAACGCTTCGCGATTTGCTTCGAATCTTCCAGGTGTGGCGCTTCCTAACTGTGGCCTACTTTAATACGCGCCCGGCCAGATATTGCGGCGCATCGGTTTCATCGAGTATCGAGCATAGTAGGCCCAAACCGTAACAATAATTTAAAGAAGAAGTAATCACGGCTTTAATAAAACGACATTTAGAAAACGTAGTAATTTCTTTTTTGGTTTTTGAAATATTTTGATGATATTTTTTTATTAATGTCCGACAGGGCTATTATTATTTCATCAATAATAGACACCTATTAAGATCAATTATCTAAGAAATAATGAAATAATGCTAGGGCGTTATTTTTCATAATGGCCTCAGGTGAGGGCATTATTTTTATAATGCCCTCAGGTGAGGCAATATTTTTTATAATGCCCTCTGACCATTTTTAAATACATATCTACAGAATGAAAGTAGGACATTAAACATTGAAGACACCACAGGCATTACAGCCCACGGTCGAAGTATAATGCCCTTGGTATCTTAATTACTATTAACTGTTTTTTTTTTTTTGACGTTAATATTGGACGGACCTAAACCAAAACTAATGACACTTTGTTTCCCACGTTTCGTCTTTATGGAACTATCACCAACCTATATTTTTTTAAATACCGTCATTGTTTTTTAATATCAAATTCTGAATGGCCTTTTTATTCCAAATTCAATGACGTTTACCACTTTACGGTTTAAATGCGTGTTACTCTGTTTTTTGCTTTTATAAAAAAATGTCCTATTACGGATCTAAAAATTATTTTTTTTTTAAATTAAAAATTTCCTGTCAATAAATTGTTCAGGTTATCTAGATGGTACGAAGGCATAGAAGGGCCACAGACGTTATTTTTCTTTTTTTTTTCAAGCTCGGAAATTAGTTGCAATGTTGTCAAACTGACAAATTCTATTGATTTGGTTCAAAATGGTTTTGCAATGTTGCTAAATTAACAAATTCTATCAAAGAATGTTTGCAATGATGCCAAACTGACTAATTTGGCTTGAAGAGTATATGATGCAATGTTATCAAACTGACCAATTCTACAATTTTGGTTTGAAGAGTGTTTCCAATCTGACGGAATTGGCAAGTTCAACTAATTTCTTTGTGTTTGCACTGTTGCTAAATTAACAAATTCTACTAATTTAGATCAAAGAGTGTTTGCAATGATGCCAAACTGACAATTTTTTCCAGTTTAATCGAAATGTGTTTGCAATGTTTGCTAATTTGGTTCAAAAGTGTCCTTGAAATCTTCAAACTAACAAGTTCTACAAATTTGGTTTGAAGAGTGTTTGGAGTGTTTGCAATGTGACCAAACTGACAAGTTCGACTAATTTCTTTTAAGTGTGTTTGCAATGTTGCCAAATTGAAAAATTTTGTCTAATTTGGTTCGAAGAGCTTTTGCAATATGACAATGTAAATTCCGAGTTGGAAGTCGAAATTAAAGTAAATTTCGAGTTTGAAGTCGGAATTTAACTAAATTCTGAGTTTGAAGTCGAAATTTAACTAAATATCTGACACCTCCTTTCATACAGATGGAGTTATATGCCTGATGAAGCTAACAAGCAAAAACACGTGTCGCCGGGTTATCATCCTTGTTCCTTTCTGCTTCACTTTTTTTTATGGAATAACCCAATATAAATTATTCTAAAAAATTAACTTTTAGCAAAATATCTCAAAAACCGAAAAAAACTTTTATGTTTTTTAAAGGGCATTTTATTAAGGCGATGGTTATGCAACTTTTCTTCTCATTTAACAAAATCTGTATCTCTAACCGTTTTCAAAATCCCCATAGTGACTCTCCTTATCGTGGACACTGTGTTCTATGTGTAGAGCTGATAGCTGAACTTTTAAAAGCAATTTAAGTCACTATTCAATTTTTTCAACCGAACAAAAGTGAAATAAAATAGTTATTTATGCAACAGGTGCAAAAAGTACATCTTTTTTGAACGTTGAAGTGAAAGTTGTTTAACAATACGTAAATGCAAAAACCTACTTTTTGCATGTGTTGCATACAACATTTTTTTATAAAATCGACTTGCTTGATGACAAAAGCACAGCAAATATAACATATTGTTACGATTTTTCCGTGGGTTTTCACAAAGTCAATTTACCTCAACAATTAATAAATTTATTAACACTTCAAAACACTCCGTACAATAACTAATTCAGCTACTAAAAACACTACTACAATTCCACTATTTAAACTTTACCGCGTTCCCAAATTCACTACTACACTCTACTCTCGCGGTCGACACCGCTTCTTTTATATTCACAAACCACGTTCTAGAATGACCGCGAAACGCTTCGCGATTTGCTTCGAATATCAGCGATTCTTCCAGGTGTGGCGCTTCCTAACTGTGGCCTACTTTAACACGCGCCCGGCCTGATATTGCGGCGCATCGGTTTCATCGAGTATCGAGCATAGTAGGCCCAAACCGTAACAATATTTTTAGCAAATACTAGCTATTTTTGTACCAAGGGCGTTAGAGGGACAGGTTTCGGCCTGATGGACATTATACTCTCCCTAACGCCTGTGGTGCATACATTTGAAAATGGCAAAAGTTGGACGAAATTTCAGAAAATATAAAAGAAAATGCAGCAAAAGTTAAAGAAAGTTTATTACCTAAAAAGTCAAGAGCATCCTAAGGTAGGAAATACGTAGTTTTTATGGCATGAAACAATAAAACTGCCATTGCTAATATTAAAAACGGTTTCAGGGCGTTATAAGCTGGCTTTATGATAACGCCCGCCTATAATGCCCTCAGGTTGTTATGAACACTATAACCTACATCGTTTCCAAGGTATTATGTATTCATAACGTATAGATGAAACATAAAAAATATTTTTTCTACAAACATTCAATAATGATGCATTTTTCGATGACGATTTCTCGAATGATTGCTGCGCTCCACTTTGTGTCGCGCAGCAAACGTCATTCTCAGAGCATAAAAATCATACTTTTTGCGCTTAATACATAAATAACTATTTTTTTATATATAATTGCTCTCTAACTCTAACTAAATTAACAGTCAAACAGGTAGAAAAATACGAATTTATTCATGTAAATAACAGTTTTGGTTAATCCTCCAAATATTATAATTTATTCGTTTATTGAATTTTATTTTATTTTTGACAAACGCCCAGCCGCATTAGTTTGTAAAATTGCAAGTTTCAATAATAAAACCCAGTCGAATTTATTTGCAACATACATAAAATAAATATCACATGGTTGCATTAAATTGAATAACCGATAGCTTCCTGATGAAATAATTTAATTGTTTCCTATATATTTTAGAGCATTTTGTTTCGACTATGGCCATGTTAAAGCTTATTGTGGTTAGTATTTAATCGCATTGTTGCTAACTTTCAGGCTTATTTCAGATGTAAAACCCACTAATGTAAATTCACATTGTTGAGAAAAAAATGGAAAAAACTGTCTTAAAACCTTCTTATACATACTAATATTGCCAGACAGTCGTAGGTATTTATTTATAAAACTAGAAAGATTCATATCTGAGTCGGCGGAATTTCATTATTTAAGATTGCTTTTCTTAGACGAACATTCCAAGACATCCATTACGGGGGCAGTTTGGAAATCGTAATAAATTAGGCCCAATTTCCCGCTTTATGTTGGAGCATAGTCTGCAACCCCCCATTACGTTAAAACCGAATTTATCAGCTGGTTGTTTGTTTTCCTCTCAATAGTGTTTGTCGGTAACTATCCTAAATTAAAATCCTTCAAAGAACCACCGGACCATGTTTTCAATTTATGCAGCTATTATTTCAGGTTGATGCAATTTCCTCATAAATTGCAATATAAACTAGCAACGAATAAAAGCTTATAAAGTTGCCAATCAAACGGGGAACACGTTTTTTCAATATTTTCCGTCAGCCAGAGGAAAACCCTACTGAATTTCAATTCGCAGTAAATTTACAAAACTACATGGAGTTTAAGCCGATTGGCAACGCTTCGAATTGGTGTTCCAATAGGGATTTATCTTTCACATATTGCAAGTACAGCTTTCATCCTTTTTGCTTGTCATTTTTCATAGAAAAACTTGAATCAAAATTATCTTGCAGAAATCTTTGGTGGGGTCCAAAAACTACCACAACTTGTTCATTAAAGTGGTTTGTAGTATAAAATAGACAAAACATACAAATTAAATATATCGTATATACTGTTTTGCTCAAACATATTATTACTAACTCTGTGAAAGTTATGGAAATTATTTTCAATATTTAAAGTATTATTAATTTATGCATTAGGTACAGTAAGTAGTTTGATTATCCAAAAACATCCTTAAACTAAAGCATAATATTGTAGAGAATTTACATAACTGCTGTAAATTTTATTGTTACGGTTTAGGCCTACTATGCTCGATACTCGATGAAACCGATGCGCCGCAATATCTGGCCGGGCGCGTATTAAAGTAGGCCACAGTTAGGAAGCGCCGCACCTGGAAGAATCGTTAATATTCGAAGCAAATCGCGAAGCGTTTCGCGGTCATTCTAGAACGTGGTTTGTGAATATAAAAGAAGCGGTGTCGACCGCGAGAGTAGTGTAGTAGTGTAGTAGTGAATTTGGGAACGCGGTTAAGCTTAAATAGTGGAATAATTGTGGAATTGTAGTAGTGTTTTTTTTAGTAGTTGAGTTAATTATTGTACGAAGTGTAAATAAATTTATTAATTGTTGAGTTAAATTGACTTTGTGTGAACCCACGGGAAAATCGTAACAATTGGTGTCAGAAGTGCGATCAGACTTTAGTGCGACGTGAATTTGAACTAAACTTCGGGTTAAAGACTTGTGTTCAGAACCGGACTACAGATTTTCGGAACAGTGGTGTGTTAAATTTATTTTATGCCAATAACAAGACGTCAAAGTGCAAACATGGAGGCCCAACTTGCAGCTATTAAAGCAATGCTTGAAGAACAAGGAAGGATTCGAAAACAAAACAAGGAAGAACAAGAAAAGATTCGACAACGAGACAAAGAAGAACAAGAAAGGATTCGAAAACAAAACAAGGAAGAACAAGAAAGGATTCGACAACAAAACAAGGAAGAACAAGAAAAGATTCGACAACGAGACAAAGAAGAACAAGAAAGGATTCGAAAACAAAACAAGGAAGAACAAGAAAGGATTCGACAACAAGAAGAAAGAATTCGACAAGAAGACAGAGAGCGGCAAGAAAAGCGTAACGTCATTTTCCTTGTAAAATGTAGAGGGCGTTTCACACCACAAAACCTTTCTTAGCCAAATTTTGTGACAATATTGTTACGGTTTGGGCCTACTATGCTCGATACTTCTGAACGAGCACTCGATTCGGGATGGATCCGATGCGCCGCAATATCTGGCCGGGCGCGTGTTAAAGTAGGCCACCGCTAGAAAGCGATACACCGAGAAGCATCTTCGATGTTCGACGCAAATCGCGAAGCGTTTTTGGTGGTTCTAGAACGTGGTTTACCGAATATAAAAGAAGCGGTTTCGACGGTGAAGAGTAGTGGATTATAAGAATCCAAATAGTTGTGGAATTGTAGTAGTGTTTTTGGTAGCTGAGTTAATTATTGTACAGAGTGTTTTGAGGTGTAAATAAATTTATTTTTTGTCGAGTAAAATTGACTTTGTGTAAACCCACGAGAAAACTGTAACAATTGGTGTCAGAAGTGCGATCAGACTTTAGTGCGACGTGAATTTGAACTAAACTTCGGGTTAGAGACTTGTGTTCAGAACCGGACTAGAGATTTTCGGAACAGTGGTGTGTTAAATTTATTTTATGCCAATAACAAGACGTCAAAGTGCAATTACAGAGGCCCAACTTGCAGCTATTATGGCAATGCTTGAAAAACAAGAAGAGATTCGACAACGAGACAAAGAAGAACAAGAAAGGATTCAACAACAAGACAAGGAAGAACAAGAAAGGATTCGACAACAAGACAAGAAAGAACAAGAAAGGATTCGACAACAAGAAGAAAGAATTCGACAAGAAGACAGAGAGCGGCAAGAAAAGCGTAACGTAGAAATATTGGACGTTCTAGCGGGGATCAAGACAGACATCCAAGAGTATGTAACCCATAGTCTCAAAAAGATGGAGTATGACGTTCAGGTAAAATTAAATGATGTTCGGGAGGACATTAATAAAATTCAGAATGATGTCGAGATAAAGTTACGCGACTTAGAGCGGAAAATTGACAGCAGAGGAGCCAGCTCTACAGTGATCACCGGAAACGGGCTCAACAAGATCAAGCCTCCCACATACGACGGTCAAACTTCATGGGCAATGTACCAACTCCAATTTGAGGCCGCTGCAAATGCAAATGGATGGAGTAACGAGGAAATGGCTGTAGCACTAATAGTGGCATTACGAGGACCTGCATTGGAGCTGTTACAGACGGTGCCTATCGCCCAACGAAGCAACTATGAAGCATTAGTAGCTGCATTAGAACGTCGTTATGGGGATCAACATAAGAAAGGACTGTATCGAACGCAATTAATGGCAAGACAGCAGAAAACTGGTGAAAATCTAGAAGAAGAGTTTGAAACCGAAATTCGTCGCCTTGTGCATCTGGCTTACCCAGCCGTCCCGGATGAAATCCAAGAAGAACTTGTGGCACAGTATTTTGTAGATGGGATTCGAGATCTGGAGGTAAAGAAATGGCTGAAGATGTTCAAAGGGAGCAACAACAACGAATTACTGGTTCGAGCGCTGGAAGTTGAAGCTGCGTGCAATGACTTTCAGCCAGAGACTATTCAAGAGGAAAGAGTACCGCCGGCCGATCATGTTGCTACATTAATAGATGAAATTAAATCAATGTTCGGACAATTAGTGCAACAAATGGCAGCATTAGGAAATGGTCAGTCCACACAGTTAGAACCATCACGTCCGATCACTAGAGTGGAATGTTATCGATGTGGACGCAAAGGACACTATAGAAGGAATTGCAGACAACGGTCTTGTTCTCCAAACCCACAGTGCCCGCGAAATCAGGACATTAGAACAAATCACCGGAACTCCTCTGTTAAAAGAAACATTACGTGTTATAATTGTGGACGTAAAGGACATTACCGCTGGAAGTGCAGACAGCTGTCTCGTTTACCGACACCGCAGAACTGGCGTAACCGGGAGCAGGAAATGAAGAACTCAGAAGGACAATTATCACGATATGTAGAGGATCGTCAAGCTTTTGATAGTGACTTAAGGCACCGGAAAGGACAAATTTATAATGGATGGAGGATTGGTCAAATTACGAAGGTGACAGATAAAGAGGCTACAAAAAGAATGAAGAGCAGCGTTTCTAAGGAAGACATAATAAAAGGACAGCACTCAGACTCTGATTTGAAAGTAATCAGAAGATGGTTGGAGAAGGATTTGAAACCGGATTGGCAACAGATTTCCAGATATGGACCAACAGTACGGGGTTACTGGTTGCAGTGGAATTCGCTTCGACTGCGAGATGACTTAATTACTCGCAAATGGGAAAGTCCAGACGGAAAACGCTTTGTTTACCAAACAATAGTGCCCAATTCCTGCAAAGAGAATGTGCTGAGAGAACTACATGACAGTCGCAGAGGAGGACACTTTGGAGTAAACCAGACTTTGGCTAGAATAAGAGATCGATTTTACTGGATTAACTTCAGAAAGGACGTTGAGGAATGGTGTAAACGGTGTGACCAGTGTTCGTTACAGAAGGGATCCATCACAATTCGGGAACTTGAGAGAGAGAAGATGAAACCAAACAACAACCGTATGAAGATGACACTGGACCACAGACCAACTGGTGGCAATTATAAGGAAGGTGATGCTGTGTGGATGTTTCAACCCAGGAGGAGCAAAGGATTAAGTCAAAGATGGCAACGACACTGGAAGGAGCCTTACAATGTGGTAAAAAGGTTAAATGACGTCGTGTACAGAGTCCAACGCAGCCCCAAAGGCAAGATGAAAATTGTCCATCTGGACAGACTCAAGAAATACCACGGATTAGATGAAGCGGATCGGGACGATCAGCTTTAAGAGGGAGGCAGTGTTACGGTTTAGGCCTACTATACTCGATTCGGGATGGAATCGAAGCGCCGCAATATCTGGCCGGGCGCGTATTAAAGTAGGCCACAGTTAGGAAGCGCCGCACCTGGAAGAATCGTTAATATTCGAAGCAAATCGCGAAGCGTTTCGCGGTCATTCTAGAACGTGGTTTGTGAATATAAAAGAAGCGGTGTCGACCGCGAGAGTAGTGTAGTAGTGTAGTAGTGAATTTGGGAACGCGGTTAAGTTTAAATAGTGGAATAATTGTGGAATTGTAGTAGTGTTTTTTTTAGTAGTTGAGTTAATTATTGTACGGAGTGTTTTGAAGTGTAAATAAATTTATTAATTGTTGAGTTAAATTGACTTTGTGTGAACCCACGGGAAAATCGTAACATTATTATACTACTCCTAGCGTAGTTCGCTTTGATATGATAATTCAAATGAGAAATTTTAACAAAAACGGGAGCTTTACTTTCGTAAGGTATTTATTTTATTATCAATATGAAAGTCTAGTTATTTGAGTGCTTGAATGTGTTTTGGAGGAAACGTTGAAAGAGGTATAAATATACATTTGTTAACTTCTCATTTTTACTGGCAAATTTAAACACTAAACTAGTCAATTTCAACATTTTTACTGTTAAATTTGAACGCCAAATCAGTCAATTTTCTCAATTTTACTGTGAATTAAATATTATCGACTGTCAATGTCAATTCTCATGGAATTACACTACGCGGCTTCGTGCGTTATTTTTTCCATATCGTGCGTAAAATGTCTTTTACAGCACTAGTTACGTAATATACTATTTCTGGACTGGTAAAAATATACGATTAAAAGCTACATTATGTAGTATACGGACAATGCGGTCCTTATTAAAGGGAAAATTCTGAATAAACATTTCTATGTTTGTAGAGTTTACTATGCGAAAAACGACCATTTGAGGTTATTGGTTTGGTGGTGAATTCGTCCATTTCCACACATTTCCATAAGATGTGCCTGTGAATTTTTTTCTCCGAAATAAGATTGTTTCACTTTTAAACTTAACTTTCTTACGTAATTTTGGTTTTCTAAAATGTTTTATCCTTAAAAACTTTATGATTTTTTTTTTAAATGCTTTATTCTATAAAACTATACCTTTTTGAATTGCTGTAACCGTAGGTTTGCTGTCCCCTTGTATAGAATGGCAGCTAGCTGATAAGACCACTTAACAAGCCCCTAAAGATGAGCTGCTTCTGCGCTCTAAACATGTAGGGCATTTTATGGTTCAAAAGACCAAATAAATGTACTGTAAAGATGACTTTGTATTATTCAACAACCCCTGTCTACTTCAACTTCACTTAGTGAAAATGGACTACTACTTCAGAATTCCCATATTTGTTTACAAAAATATTGATCACTTATACCGTCACCGAAACCAATTTTCTATGCTATATTTATAGAAAGCGTTGGCGTTGTTTCCTCCTCACAGCTTTACGGAAAAAAAACTGAATCAAAATTCTCTTGCAGAAATCATGAACTACACTACGGTTGGTCCCAGATTGGAACAAAAGCTGACCTCGGTTAGTTCGAGCATTTTGAAGTCGACATTGCCCATTTCCACTGTCCGGCCCTGCACGTTGGAATGTGGCCCAGGGGGCGGTTGCCAGGCCGAACGTGACGAGGAACCAGTGAAGTGCTTATGTCCCTTGGGAAAGGGCGGCGGGAAATGCGAGAAAGGTAAGTTGAGGTTTTTGTACGTTATTGAAGAGATTCTGAGAATTGACTCCTGTTTATCACCGTCCACCTTCTTTACTACTACAAAAACTGCTTTTGGTTTTAATTGTTTCAAGGTTCCAAAAAATCAGCAGAGACTATTCCAGTTAAGTCTTTCACAGGAAAGTTGATTTGGTTTATTCCGATGTTGATTTAGGCTTTTTTGTTATGGATCGAATAGAAAACAGGGATTATAATCTTGTAATGTATAGTGCGAATTATTGGATCTATCCTAATTACTGTACTGCTGACACATTCTTTGGTTTACAATGTAATCGATTTATTAGAAATTCCTATTAACGGTCAATGAAAAAACATTGGAAGAATTTATAAAAAAAAGTTTAGGATTACTAAAAGTAATCTTTACATGACTTTTCTCACGTTGAGGTGGATTATGAAGATTGGGTAACCTCTCTCTTACTCTTTCAGAAAAAAATCAACACAAAGTTAAGAATTAATCGGTCGATACATAGACAGGTCAAGATAACCAAGACTGTAGTTCGGGCATTGCCTGCTCCTTATTCGCATTATTTACGACGTCCCGCAAACACACGAGTAATTTGTCTGTATTATAAGAAAATGGAGGGTAGTCCGGCAATAGTAAAACGTATTCCGGCCTTAATAAATGGCTTATAAGATGAAACTTTTGAAATATTATCTGGAGAACCGGCTACTTTCAAACCCTATTTAATGTAGCGGAACTATTCGAGAGTTTCTGCGTGATATATGGTTTGTTAGGTACACTATTGTTTTAAAAGTATTTAATAATAATCAACTGTTCTATCCAGGTTGTAAAACAGACAACTCAGGTGTCCAAGACGTAGTTTTAATATTGCTAAAAACCCTTCAGGTAATTTTGAAATAACACCAAGCGAAATAGAAAAATCAACCAATTAAATTTAGTAATGGTAGTAAATTTACCATGACCTGTTATTTAACGGTAAGGTAAAGTAAAATTCAGAATGACAGAAAAATGTACTAATCTTACCAGTAAATTTATGGGTTTGATTGAAATGTGGGAAGATATCATTTTCCTGTCATGGCTATCATTAATTTCATTAAAGAAACTTTCGGTCAATATCCTTAAAATAAAATCGTGGAAAATAAAGACTGATTAAAAGGTTTTGATTTGTTATACAGGGTGATTCCAAAGTTGGGGCTTTCCTTTCACCTACGAATAGGGTTTCAAAAAATAAGTTTTTTTTTTCCATTAACGCTTTTTCAAAATGTGAACAATAACGAAGATACAGGGTGTCAAAATTTTACTGAAAAAAAAACAAAATAAAAAATAACTTAAATATAATTTTAACTAACTACAGGTTATTCCTTATCAACAGACATAAACAAAAACAAAAGATTTAAGCCGCCTTTGAACTAAGTTTTAATAATTTGACATTTTAAATTAAAACAGCATTTAATTTTAGGAACGCACTAAGACGGTTTTTATTTTTTTACTCGAAAGCGGTGCGTCGTAGAAAAAAATAATAAAAGGGGTTTTATTTTTAGAATTGAACAAGGAATTCAATAATAAATTTTATGTTGAAAAAAAACTAGTAGGGTAATATTTTTTTTCGAAAATGTTTTAAAAAAATTATACGCGCGCCACTGGTAAACGCAAGAAAATTGTTGTTTCTTGGAAAATTTCCTTTCCACGTAGCTACTGACACCTACAAAATTTTGTCTAATTACTTCAAGTGGTTTGGCCAAAATCATAAAATTTTTATTTTTTCAGGAAAACTTTGACACCCTGTATCTTCGTTATTGTTCATATTTCGAAAAAGCGCCAAAGAAAAAAAAAAACATATTTTTTGAAGCCCTATTCGCAGGTGAAAGGAAAGCACCAACTTTGGAATCACCCTGTATATTGTTTTAGAGATTTTCGTTTATCAATAATAAAATAAATGAAGTAGAGCTTTTTTTACAAAGAACGAAATCAAGTAACAGTCATATAACTTTTTTTTAAAAAAGTAGTCTTTATCACTTTGTCAGCTTTTTGTCACTTTACTTTATTATCTCATGTTTAAATTATGACAGATAATGCGAATTTGAGAGGACAAAAGTAATGCGAATTTGAAGATATTGTTACGGTTTTCCCGTGGGTTTACACAAAGTCAATTTAACTCAATAACTAATAAATTTATTTACACTTCAAAACACTCAATTCTGTACACTCTGTACAATAATTAATTCAGCTACCAAAAACACAATTATTCTACTATTTAAACTTTACCGCGTTCCCAAATCTACTACTGGTCCACCGTCAAGACCGCTTCTTTTATATTCGGCAAACCACGTTCTAGAATACCCGCAAAACGCTTTGCGATTTGCGTCAAACATCGAAGATGCTTCTCGGTGTATCGCTACGATACTATAGAAAATGACTACTGTTTTATTACTATTTTATATGACTATATTAAATTTCCTATACAATAACTTGAAAAAACACTACAAAATTTATTATTCTGTAAGAAAAACAGTGTTAAAGTTTGAATTGTCAGAAACACAGTTTAAAAGGACAATCAGGAACTATATCGCTTGTAAAATACACTTGGAGTGAGAATAGAAATTAAACCTGAAAAAACACTACAAAACTTGGTACAGCCAGGGAGAAAAGCGATGTTAAAATTTCTATAAGTAAAATATTTACTTTACCGGTAATTTACCCATTACTACAATTAATACACTATAAACTATCTCTGCGTCTCAATTAAGCTGCATTTCCGGTAGCATAATAGATAGAAGTTTCCCCGAGGCAGGAAACGGAAAGTTGTAACGAGTTGGTTGAAAAATTTATGGTCGCGGAAAATTGGTAGCGAAAAGTAAATACAACTATGCGAGATATATACGAAAAGGGCGGGGATTTGTTTTAATTTAAGTCAAGCTGGAATTTCCTAAGAAATTCCCCTTGTAAGTAAACAACAAGACCTATTCTATCAAACATGCATAGAGTTAATTTCGTAAGACGTAGTTTTCGTTTTGAATTTTTCTTCCTGAAACTGAAAGAAATTGGCTTGGACGGCGTCAAAATGAATGGTTTCAATCCTTTGTGAAGAACTGGAAATTGCTTTTATTCAGTACTTTAAATTTATGGTGGTAATTCTTGTTGCAACTAGCTGTTCTATCCAGTTATAGAGTTATTCTTATCCTAGAAATAGGACTGATAGCCAGTATGATTTTTCAGACTAATTTTAAAAAACAAATCCCTCTTTCTTGAATAAATAAGAACATTTTGTTACTAGGAGCAGAAGCGGCGATTTTCGTGCACTATTATCGAATCAGAATTACGGTGACAACCAATGAATACACTTCATTTGTCTAAAAGCGTTTCTCATTGCACGGTCAGTGGAAAGCAGCAAAGTACGGCTGTTATACGGTTTTGAAGAAAGCAATAGTAACCTAAATCAATTGGAGCACCCTGTATGTAAAGTCTTTAAAAAGAAAGTAAACCACAAATTTGGTTAAATTATCTTTCTCTGGTGAGTGCTTTTACAAATATGTACCACTTTGCACCCGCAATTTTCTCTTCGCAACATATTTTAGGAATAATCTCTTGCCACCATTTTATAGTCCCTCAAGAGTAGTAAAATTTCCATTATCCCCTGCTGAAAAAGTTTCAAATTCTATTCCAGAAGCCATCTATTCAAAATATTACGCCGGTGCATTACACCCATACAAGAGCTGTCGACAACAGTGTTATCCCAGGTATGTACCCTTTAAAAGGGGCCTTTTTTGGATAAATACAGCGGAAAATGTTCATCGCAAACTCGAAACAGAGTTGACAAACCAGAAAATGGAAATGCCGTTGCGTCAGCACCCCATTAAGCGAACGCTTTAGGGGAAGGGGGTTATTACGAACTCATTCGCGATAATCGGATACAAAGTACTCGAATGCTCGGATGCAAATTTTCCCAAGTACGTATGCGGATTTTCACTTTTACCGTAACATTTTTGCCCGCATAAAAAAGACTTTGTACACAGTAATTTAATTTACTGAAATCGTTTAATCAACCATGAACAAACACATAAGCCAAACCAATGAAAACCGCTCTAGACAGTTAATTACTCAACTGAAAATTGCTAACGAGTGCTTAATTTAATAGTAATGCTTTTGAACGCCCTAGGGAAATTTACTATTAATTTAGCGATTGTGCAGTTCAGCTGACGATGAAGATGACCTTTCTTTGAATATTCCACTTTTTGCTAAAATTTGCGCTTAACTAGAAAGGTGGTTTTTTAACTAAGAATTCATATTTAATGTCAGCTATAGTCACCAAGGGATTTATGGTCATAAAAGGACAGTAGAATACTATAGATGTTCTATGACTGTTTAATAATATCCTTATTACTCTAGTTTTGATTACTAGTTTTGAATAGATAATCACACCCATTACCATTACCTACACGGGATGAGAATACTAACTGGTTCAGTCCTCCCGCGGGCACCAACGATATATAGCAAAAATCACCAAGTAAAATGGAGTGACGTATAATAGTTAATAGAAACATAAATGTTTTGAATGTAACTAAAATTAGTTGATACAATAATTCAGTTACATTGAGCGTAAAGTATCAAAACGTAAGTTTGTATATTGACTATGTTGAAATTAAAAACCAACTTAATTGACTCTTCTATCAGCAAAAACTTAGTAAATCCTGTGTAAACAAATAATAAACACTAGCTAAATTGAATAAAACTCTAATGTGATCATTTTGAAGCACTAAGAACTAAACTCATTTTAGAAAAAAATTATGTTCTCTTCCAGGTTGTCTACTCTTTCGTATTAGTTTCGAAAACAAATAATGCAGACCATATGTGTGTTGAATCGATCAGGTGTCGACGAGAATTGCCAAACAAGACGATAAAGGCGACTCGTAAAATTTTCACCCAACAGCCGTCATTTCGTCTTTTCATGGCGTCTGCACCATTTTTATGAAAGTTTTGTATGAGAGTTAAGGCGCCGACTTTTTTTCCACGTATTGAACTTTCTTTTATGGGTGGGCGTTTGTCTTTTACCTATACGTTCAAGGATTTATGATTAGTTTCTTAACTTTCAAGTTGGAAAAAGTCGCAAGCGTTGAAAGAACTATCTGATGCTACTTTGACGGTCTAGAGAGGTCAAACATTAATAATACACTTAGCAATTTTTTCATAATTATTTTTACATTTAATTATAACAGATGCAATTGCCTATTATTAAACCAATTTCAATGTGTAGGCCGCTTTTAGACTGAAAGAATTGCAAGGTTAGCATAGTTTCAAATAGTGAGGGGCGTAAATTTACCGTGATAGGGTATTTAGCTGCAAAATAAAGTAAAATTCAGTGTGACAGAAAAATTTCCCAATTTTACCAGTAAATTTGAAATTTGCTTGAAAGAGATAGACATTTTAATGTCATGGCTACCATTCATTTTATTAATGGTAAAAATTGTCAAAATAAAATCCTGAAAAATAAAGACTGAATAAAAAGGTGTTTTGATTTATTATTTATTGTTTTAGAGACTTTGGTTTATTAATCATAAAATGAATGTCGTAAAACTTTTCTGACAAAGTGATTCTTGTACCAATGAAGTTCCATTGTAATACCAGGTGTCCAAGAGCACCCTGGACATGTTGAGTAGAGACATTGAATGAGGTTATAAATGCAATTACCAGATTTTTGGGCTGTGGCTACTGATAAAGTATTTTTATCACGATTTATTTTTATTTTCTTTACATTATGTGGGTAGTAACTCAAAATTATTACTAAATAAACTTGTTTTGAATGTTTTGATTACCGAATGACTGACGGCGATTTGTTATGATTTTGAAAGGTTGGTAGCACGGCCGGATATAAACTTTCCTTAACGACCGCTTGGCGCGAGATTTAAAATTTCCGAATTTTAGATCCGTTTTGCGTCTTAATGGTCAAATTTACGGTATTGAAAAAATTACAAGTTGATAGCCGAAAATGTGCTCTACAACTTTTATCTAAAGCGTTTTTCAGTAAGCGTGCGGGAATGTATCACTTTCCGTACTTGTTAGGAAAATAACTGTTTTTGAACTTACGTGCTGTTAAACTCGACCTTCGGTCTCGTATAACAAAAAATGATGTACTTTTTGCACTTGTTGCATAAATAACTATTTGAGATGATAAAAATTACGCAAATCTGAAGATATTATTATTTAAACCATTTGTAATTTACTGATAATTGCCAAAATAACTGTCATAAATCTCAGAAATACGTCTTGTTTCGAAAACTGTGTTGAACTGTAGTTTTTGCAATTTCTAGGCAAATTTTGACATTAGTCACAGATTATATCACATGGTTTTTGGAGGATAATTTAGCTGGGCAGTCACGTGACCATAGACGTGTCATAAATCTCAGAAACGCGTTTTGAATCGAATATTGCAAGAAAACTTTTCTAAATGCTGATTTTCGGAACTTGGAGCACAACTTGACAGGAACAATATTGCTTGTCAAACCCACTTGGAGGGAGAAAATTACAGTTTTGAGCACATTTTTTGAATCTTAATTAAATTTTCTATCCAATAATATGAAAAAACACTACAAAATTTGGTACAGTCGGGGAGAAAAGCAGTGTCAAACTTTCAACTGTCAGAAATACAGTTTGAAAGGACAGTCAGGAACAAAATCACTTGTAAAACCCATTTGGAGTGATAAAATGACTGGTTTTAAGTACATTTTTGGAATCGTCATTAAATTTCCTATTCAATAACCTGAAAAAACTTTACAAAATTTGGTACAGTCAGGGTGAA
The DNA here is from genome assembly GCF_016097725.1 of Ips typographus. Taxonomy (NCBI): domain Eukaryota; kingdom Metazoa; phylum Arthropoda; class Insecta; order Coleoptera; family Curculionidae; genus Ips; species Ips typographus. The sequence continues at coordinate 9,847,897 of NC_138423.1, forward strand.
AACTGCTGTCAAATTCTGAACTGTCAGAAACACACTATTGGTAGTTTATCTACCAGTATTTTACTGTTAATTTACCGGTTAAATTTTCTTGGTAAAGTAAAATATTTTTTCGACGACTGACTTTGAAAGTACCTCATGTACGCTTCCATTTCAAAGCAGAAAGTGGTTATTCGCCGCACGTGCGCAGAAAGTGAATCATTTTCTGCTCTAGAGCGTTTTCGGTTATGACACACTTTTATTAATAAAGTGGTTTTATTGCTATGATCGACCCAGTCGAGTTTGTAGCACTAAATTTACTGCATAAGAGTGTAATAAACTAGTTTTAGGAAGTTACTTTCTTTGTAATAGAAACAAAAACAAATAAAAATCTAGTAATCGACCTCCAAAAATGATTAGTAAATAGATTAGGTATATTCGTAAATTAGCAAAATCAATTTGCAGAAGCTTTTTTAAAAAATGTTTTTACAGGTGGGTAGTAAAATTTCCAATTCAATATAAATAGTAAGTGATTATTAAAATCTGAATATTCTTAAAATTAATATAAATATTAAATACTACTTGTTCGTTATCAAACTACAGTACATTTTATCCACTTATTTCAAAACAAGTATTTTCAAACAAATTGTATTTACAGGTGGGCAAACCGCCATTACCTTAACCCTCCACAAGTCACAATATCTACAACCTTTAATATTTTATCGAAGGGCATCATTAGGGTTGGTTATATCGATTTTGCCATTAGCAACACCGTTATTTCAGTGTAATATTTTATTTTAGATGGACGATAACACAACCTAGTATCGATACGAACGACCGTTCATAAACCTATAAGGGCTCAGCGATTAATCTCAATTTGTGTTACATTGTCACTGTTGTAACTTTACAAAAATTACTCCTCGGTCTCAGACCGGAGATTTACATAAACAAAACTGCGACACTAAATCGGTGTTTGGTGTTTTTGGGTCGTAAAGAAGATTAACTCTAAAGTAAGTGAAACTTAGAGGAGCAAACGAGCGCCGTGAGGTTTGGACCGACAAAGCGGATTTGCTTTGATGTTGCCATTGTTTCGTAGCATTAGACGCTATTTTATTGGAAACGTTTTTAAATTTAATTTAAAACGCGAACGTTTTATTGACAGCATCTACCCACAAAATTTGTGAGTAAATGGACGACCACAGGTGCGTTATCGTCATGTCCATATTATTAGTCGCTCTCCAAAAACAATTATGTTCGTGACAAAGGTCGATCAACGCAAATAAACTATTTGTTTATTGACGAGTAGTTAATTACATTCCAAAACAGGTTGTAACTTTATTTTTAATTTAGGCTTCAATCGCGTACAGCGAAAATGCATTACGAGGGTAAAATTCACATGTAAATCGTAAAATATTATCGCATTACAAAGTATAATTATTGTTAAAATTTCATATTCTGCCACCTCACAATTTGGTACAACATTAAAATTGCATTATTTTGCTTATTAATTGAATTAAAATAATTCGTTTAAATACAGTGTAGTAGCAACAGTAGATTTTTGTATGAAATTCAAAAATAACAATAATGAAACACTGTTCTTTCCTACATTGTTGAAAATAGTTATTTTCCTAACAAGTGCGGAAAGCGATACTTTCCTACTGTTTGGCAGACTGCAATCGCGTGTGGAAAAGATGCTTTCACACAAGTGTTAGAAACAACATTTTTTCTTCAAAAAAAACAATAATTCTCTTTTTTTTTATAGTTAGCTTGTAATAGCTGGCTAAATCTAAATTTTTTCTAGCTTCGTAGTACTCTTTAACATTATATAGGAGCAGTTCCTCCTTTAAGTTCTTCACATGGTTTTCATTACACCAATTTGAAAATAAGACATATTCTTTCTGGTAGCGTCCTGTTGATTTTGACAGTAATAAATCCAAAGTTTTAGCGATTGACCCGGTTGATACGACGAATTCAGGAAGTTCTTCATCTGATGAGTCCAATGACTGCATTTTGTAATATATTTTAGGAGCAAATAGTACTCAAACTGATGTACAGGGTGATTGATTGAATTTTGACCACCCCCTTAACTTCCATAATTTTGATTTTAGCAAAAAACGTTAAATATAAAACTAGAAGATATTTAGGTCTACTTTATTTTTAGATAAATAGTTATTATACAGGGTGTCCCAAATTTGAGTAACAAACCAAACTTATGTTTTTTTAAATAGAATGACCAACTTTTTTTCCGATATTTGAATTCTACGTCAAATTCTAGGCCTAATTGATGTAAAATGTCTGTATCGATATTCAACTGTTTCCGCAGCAGCGTCCTTGATTGATTGAATTTTGACCACCCTCTTAACTTCTTTAATTTTGATTTTAGCAAAAAACATTAAATACAAAACTAGTAGATATTTAGGTCTACTTTACTCTTAGATAAAGGGTTATTATACAGGGTGTCCCATATTTAAGTAGCAAACCAAACACTTTTGTTTTAAATACAATGACCAACGTTTTAATCTATATTTTAATTCTACGTCAAATTCTAGAGCTAATTGATGTAAAATGTCTGTATCGATATTCAAATGTTTCCGCAGCAGCGCCCTTGATTGATTGAATTTTAACCACCCCCTTAACTTCCGTATTTTTGATTTTAGTAAAAAAAAACCAGTTGTAGCAACAGTTATAGATATTTGGGTATATTTTTACTCTTAGATAAACAGTTATTATACAGGCTGCCCCAAATTTGAGTAACTAAATTAACTCTTAATCACATAGTCGAGGAAACATTGTTAAAGTAACAGATGCTGCGGAAACAGTTGAATATCGATACAGACATTTTACATCAATTTCTAAAATTTGACGTAGAATGCAAATATCGGATAAAAAATTGGTCATTGTGTTTAAAAAAACATAAATTTGGTTCGTTACTAAAATTTGGGACACCCTGTATAATAACTGTTTATCTAAGAATAAAGTAGACCTAAATATCTTCTAGTTTTGTATTTAACGTTTTTTGCTAAAATCAAAATTAAAGAAGTTAAGGGGGTGGTCAAAATTCAACCAATCAAGGACGCTGCTGCGAAAACATTTGAATATCGATACAGACATTTTACATCAATTAGGCCTAGAATTTGACGTAGAATTCAAATATCGGATAAAAAGTTGGTCATCGTATTTAAAAAAACATAAGTTTGGTTTATTACTAAAATTTGGGACACCCTGTATAATAACTGTTTATCTAAAAATAAAGTAGACCTAAATATCTACTGGTTTTGTATTTAACGTTTTTTGCTAAAATCAAAATTAAGAAAGTTAAGGGGGTGGTCAAAATTCAATCAATCACCCTGTACTTCACGTTTCGTACGTAATATACAATGTTACACAGAAGTATAGAAGAATGAATGTTCAATAGAATTCTTTTAAAATTTGTCAGCCTAAATGAGTTTCACGGACAAGTTAATGCACTATGATAAATTCATAACATCACTGACAGAAACATGTTGCATTGAACTTGAATTAAAAAATTAGTGCGGAAAAAAGTATTTTCCGCACTAGTACAAAAAAGACAAACTTTCTGCACTCATATGCGTGCGAAAAAGTATCAAAGTCTACACGCGAGTAGAAAAATATTGTAACATCACCACAATCAATTCAAACAGTTTTTTTTACAATATACAAGGTGCCGCTGGAAAAAATGCTACCACAAATATAGACCAACTTACCTCAGTCCAAAAGTCAATGATTTCGGAGATACGGGGTGTCAAAAGTTCAATTTCGTATTAGTTTTTCTGATTTTTTTTTATATTTATAATATTGTCACAAAATTTGGCTGAGAAAGGTTTTGTGGTGTGAAACGCCCTTAAACGATTTAAATTTTTCACACCACAAAGCCCTTCTTAGCCAAATTTTGTGACAATACATCAATTATAAAAAAATACACAAACTGAACACACCTAAATACTTATCCACATTATTAGAAACTTACTGGAAAACAGGCAACTAGAAATACGTATAGACAACCTTTCCTTTCCTTTTATTCCTGAACAAGGACTACCACAAGGATCGCCTTTATCACCCTTCCTTTACAATATCTTCTGCCATGACATATACAACCACAATCTACTTGACAAACACTACATAAGCAAACATGACTACATTCTACAATATGCTGACGATACTACATTCATAGTTCATGCCAAAACTACGGCAAAAGCTGTAGAGGAGTTTCAGACATTAACAGACAACACGACAGCATGGTTCTACAAATGGAGATTAACACCAAACCCCACGAAAAACCAACTACTCTTACCAAAGCATAAAATAAAAGACAACTCTCCCACAATAACAACAGACGGTAATGTAACTACACCAAGACAAGAAATAAAATACTTAGGGATAACACTTGACCAAAAACTCAAATTTACAAAACATGCACAAAACGTGAGAACTGAAATTATTAAACGAACTAAACATTTCAGAGTTCTTACGTACAAGAACAGAGGTATAAGCACAAAAACTGCAACTAAAATATACAAATCTATTTGCAGATCTCTACTCGACTACGGACACATACTAAGAGTTAATGCGACCAGCAAAACAAAAAAACACATACAAACTACAGAACAAATTGCACTTAGGCTAATAACCAAGAATCCCAACTATTTTATTTCTCGCATCCCTTCTACAAAATACTGTGCCACAAATTCTTTTTGGATTTCATCCGGGACGGCTGGGTAAGTCAGATGCACAAGGCGACGAATTTCGGCTTCAAACTCTTATAAATTTTCACCTGTTTTCTGCTGTCTTGCCATTAATTGCGTTCGATACAGTCCTTTCTTATGTTGATCCCCATAACGACGTTCTAATGCAGCTACTAATGCATAGTTGCTTTGTTGGGCGATAGGCAGTCTGTAACAGCTCCAATGCAGGTCTTCGTAATGCTACTACTAGTGCTACAGCCATTTCCTCGTTACTCCATCCATTTGCATTTGCAGCGGCCTCAAATTGGAGTTGGTACGTTGCCCATGAAGTTTGACCGTCGTATGTGGGAGTCTTGATCTTGTTGAGCCCGTTTTCGGTGATCACTGTAGAGCTGACTCCTCTGCTGTCAATTTTCCGCTCAAAGTCGCGTAGCTTTATCTCGACATTATTCTGAATTTTATTGAGACTATGTGTTACATACTCTTGGATTTCTGTCTTGGTCCCCGCTAGAACGTCCAATATTTTTACGTTACGCTTTTCTTGCCGCTCTCTGTCTTCTTCTTTGTCTTGTTGTCGAATCCTTTCTTGTTCTTCCTTGTCTTGTTGTCGAATTCTTTCTTCTTGTTGTCGAATCCTTTCTTGTTCTTCCTTGTCTTCTTGTCGAATTCTTTCTTGTTCTTCTCTGTCTCGTTGTCGAATCTCTTCTTGTTTTTCAAGCATTGCCATAATAGCTCCAAGTTGGGCCTCCATAATTGCACTTTGTTCCGTAGTTAGTGCCATCAACGTGGTATAACTTAATTTAATATTTGTTAAGAAGAGACAGAACCTAACCTAGCTTGGTGGGGTATGATGGGGACCGCGCGGGCTATTAGGATTTTTATTAACCTTAGAATTTTGTCTTACTCATAAATAGAAGTTGTTAAAAAGCACGTTGAAAGTCTATTTTTCCTTTCAAGAATCTTTAGCACGACAATTAATGTGTAGCTTCAATACTATTATCAATCAATAATATACGATTATAACAATCAAGCCAAAAAATTAGTGTGTGATTCCAATCTGAGTATTCCTATCAGAAAGAAGCGAATCATCACAAGAACACACTTTGACGTCTTGTTATTGGCATAAAACAAATTTAACACACCACTGTTCCGAAAATCTGTAGTCTGGTTCTGAACACAAGTCTCTAACCCGAAGTTTAGTTCAAATTCACGTCGCACTTCTGACACCAATTGTTACAGTTTTCTCGTGGGTTTACACAAAGTCAATTTAAATCAACAAGATATAAATTTATTTACACTTCAAAACACTCTGTACAATAATTAACTCAGCTACCAAAAACACTACTACAATTCCACAACTATTTTACTATTTCAACAATACTGCGTACAAGGAAAATGAGATCAGAACCAATAACATTACTCCCGGTGCTGAGCAAGGTTTATGAACACATAATAAAAAACAGACTGGAAGGACTAATCGGACAACATATCCCAGCATACCAATTCGGTTTTAAACCCAAACATTCGACTGTCCATCCTCTCTTTGTCCTAACGAACAACATTCAAACAACGCACCTTAATGACGAAAAATCCGCATGTTTATTTATGGACATCAACAAGGCGTTTGATAGTGTCTGGCATAAAGGCTTACTGCACAAACTATACAAACTCCAAACCCCTAAATACTTACTTTACACTATCAAAGACTTGTTAGAAAACAGACAATTAGAAGTACGAATTGACAACACTCTCTCCTTTCCCTTCTCTCCAGAACAAGGACTACCTCAAGGTTCACCACTCTCCCCATTCCTCTATAATATATACTGCCACGACATATACAATCACAACCTACAGGACAAAATGCAAATAGACAAAACAGCCTACATATTGCAATACGCTGACGACACCGCACTTATCGTCCATGACAAAACCACTGAAAAAGCGGTAAACAAACTTCAATCTCTAACAGACATGACAATGACTTGGTTTTATACTTGGAGACTCACACCCAACGCGACGAAAAATCAACTCCTGCTTTCCAACCATAGAATTAACAGAAAATCCCCTGCAATAACAACAGACGGTCACATAACTGAACCAAAAAATTACGTAAAATATCTAGGACTCACAATAGACCAAAAACTTAAATATACAAAACACGTACAAAACATCCGGACAGAAATAACTAAAACAGCAAAACATTTTCGCTCACTAACATACAAAGATAAAGGAATAAGCATAAGAACCGCCACAAAAATATACCAAGCCATCTGCAGACCTTTGTTAGACTACGGACATATAACTATGACAAACACAACTGAACGAAATAAACGGCACTTACAAACAACAGAACAAATCGCACTAAGAATAATAACACGAATAAGACATCCCCAAAACCCACTTCATAACCCCTCAAATGAGTTACTATACCAACGCACAAACTTACCAAAAATAACAGAAAGACTACAACAAATTCAAACAAAATGGAAAAACAACCCACATAACTGGACCATACTAAATCCTCTGTGTCTCACAAGACAGACAAGACAATCTCGCTTCCTATTTCCTACAACTACCCTACTAGAACACTTACACATAGCATAATCCTCAAAACTACGTTAGACTAACTTTTTTTTTTTTTTAAATATGTTATTTTGTAAATACTTTACCTAGTTAAGTTATACTTTATTTTGTAATCATATTACAGTATGCATTTCTTATCACATAGGCAGAAAGACCAAACTGGTCGATAGCCTGTTTCGTTGTAAACGAAATAAAGATTGTATATATATATATATATATATGAGATCAGATTTAAATTTTTCACACCACAAAACCCCTCTTTTCTTCCCTCTTTCAGAAAAAGAGGAAAAAAAAGAGGAAATCCCTCTTTCAGGGACACCATGTATTTATTATAACGCAGCTAACCTTTCGTAGTACATATACCATAAAGTTTCAATTTTCTATGAATGATTAATAAAAATAACCAATACAATATTACTAGGCAACATCAACACAATATTTAAGTAGTCCTACAAAACGATCTAAGTGAATTTAGAGTGTAGTCACATGAACTAACAGACCCACTAGTTTATAAGAAGTTGTGTCAATTTATTTTAAGGGAACACTAAGTTTAAGGGCATCGGTAAAGCAAAACCTCTTATGGGAGATTCAATGCATTTTATGACAATCTTTTAACCCAAATAAAAAAAAAAACTAGGCTAGGTATTGCTGTTTTTTAAACGGCATATGAAAGAAGACACTTGCTAGAATGTGCGAAAGTCAATATAATTTTAATAGTACGTAAATTAAAATATTTAGAAGCATTTTAACAAAATGATAAAATTACCATAATTTTCAAGTCACTATTTTTCCTACCTGCAAAACTTTTTTGGTGACAAAAATAACTTTCGCACATTCCCCAAACCTTTAGCTATTTAATAAAAAAAAAATCACGTAAATAAGTTAAAAATTAAAGTCGTAATTTGGGTTAAAAGATAGGACTAAAAAATTGCTCGAATTAAGGAGCGGAAATCTTGCATCTTTGTTCCATATCACTCTAGGAGCCTCGTCGCTTAAACAGTAATGTCTGTGTTAACACTGCCGTAGTTTTATCGACAGAAACAAAGAACGAACACTGTTTTTTATATATTTTTCTACACGTAGGCCAAGCATCGCGATCGAAAAACGTAAAGTCTTTACCGATCCCCTTAAGACTGTACTTCTAACCAATATGCATAAAATGATCTGAAGTTTTTAGAGCGCAAATCATTAATCTTTTTTTTTGAATAAATGGATCCCAGACGTATCCAGTTCGATGATATCAATTAAGACAAATTGGCAGATTCATTAATTTTGTTCTTATATTAAAATTAATTCTGACCTAGTAACTTTGCAATTTGCAATTTGTATTAATTGTAGTGATGGTTGAATTATTGATAAATTACAAATTTTGTGTTTCTGACTGTTCAAGTTTTGACACCGCTCTACTCCCTGATTGTATCAAATCTTGTAGGTTTTTTTCAGGTAATTGGATAGGAAATTTAATGAGGATTCCAAAAACGTACTTAAAACAGTCATTTTTTCACTCCAAGTGGGTTTTACAGGCGATTTTGACTCTCTTCTCAAACTGTGTTGTTTTTTTTTACCAAGTTTAACAACAAAATTAATTTTTGTACTAACAGTACAGATCAAATTAAGCTTATTTTATAACACTTGAAAAATAAATATCGAAAATGTTTATTCCAACAAAGCACTAAACAAAGACATTTTGTTTTGTTCTGCGGTTTTCACATTGCCTCTGCTACAGGTTTGGATTCGAACAAAATGGGAATTATTTACAATATTTTCTGTTGATAAAACGGGCACGAAGCAAAAAAAGGCAAATCCTGATTTACCGCTTTGGTTTCGCGTTTGGACTTTTTAACCCTTATGGAAAATTGATGCCGTTTCGCTATTATCTAGACATGCAACTGTTAACATTGCGACGAAACAAACACGCAAAGAACGATGTATAATTATTACAGCAATTTCATTGCAAAGATCGACTTCAGGATAAGGTTAAAAATACTTGAAACCCGATCTTTCAAACTTTAGTTGGTACGTTAATTCAAACATTGTTTGTTGTGATTCACTAATTGCCTTGTTAAATATTGAACATAAAATATGCCGCTATTAATCCGCTAATCGCCTAGATAAATCCAACGCCAGTCAGATTTATTAGTCATTAGTATTTTCGAATGGTTTCACCAATTAATATTCTCGTCCACTTTAATTCACCCCATTAGAGGTTAACTTTAATGTAGCAACTGAAAAATCTCAAATGTCACATTAACAATTATTACTATAATAGATCTCTCTATCCTTGTCGGTAGCAAGATAAATAATTATAATCTTCGTAAACTTTACTTATTACTCAAATTTATTCAGCGAAATGAGGTTTTGGATGACTCCAGAATTTAACACTCCAATTCCTGAATTCGCCTCTTGGGTAGGTATTAATAACTGGCTGTAACTAGAACGCTCGTTAATTTTATTGAGCCAGGGACTCATTAACCTTCCTCTTATTTCAAAACCTCATAAAAATGGTTAATAGAAAATTAATTAACTTTCAGATAATTTGTTTCGCGAACTTTACACTCACCTAATTGAAATCGGAACTCTTTTCAAAAGTGTACACCTGGAAGGAGAGTCGTTATAAACAGACTTTTTGTATATTACGTTATGGAGTTGCTAATTTAATTTGAAAACTTGGTAGTCGGTGACCTTTTGTCAACGTCCTGGCGGATCAATATGTATGTACAGTAGAGCATTCGAATGCCAAGCTTTAGGAATAAGTTCCGCTTTGTTTTCGAGCCGCGGGTTTATTTGCAAGGATAATTATAAAGTTTGTTTAGAGTAGTATTTACGTTTTGCTAGTGTTAATCTTAACGTTTGTTTTACTGCATCCTTTGAATTTGTAAAACGGTTTCAGGACAATAAATCTCAGCACAAAAGAGGATGGTTCTAACTATCTGCAAGACCCTTTCCTAATTTGTCAAAATAAAACTAACCTAAAACAGTTATTTAAGTATACAGGGTGATTCCAAAGTTGGTGCTTTCCTTTCACCTGCGAATAGAGCTTCAAAAAATAAGGTTGTTTTTCCTTTAACGCTTTTTCGAAATACAGTGCGTTTTTTTTAACGCGCAACATAGGATTTTACGTGTTAAATTTTTAAGCCCCTGTTAGACCATGTTATTTTGGAACTACAGGTCTAAAACTTGACGGATGTGTCTTTAGTACCCTGAAGCTTAAGTAAGTTAACCAATTTGGTCTAAAAAGTAATTAAAAACTGGCAAAAAATCATTTTTTTCGAAAAGATTTTATCGTTTCATACTCCCTGTATGATTTGTTGTTTTTGATACTGGCAGGGCGGGTAGCAGGTAGAGTGACATATTTTGACTGCATAAAGACCTGACATCTTTTGAACGTCAAAAGGGTATTTTATGATTGTTTGGAATACTGTTTGGCTTCAAACGGAGGTCACTTTGAACAATTCACTTATAAAAATACTTCTTTTGTTCTTAACTTTCTTGATACAAAGTTAATGATCAACTTGTTTTACTTTCTACGCCAAATTTTACCTGCTACCTGCCGTGCCAGTATCAAAAACAACAAGCACCTATCATACATACAGGGAGTATGGAAAGATAAAATCTTTTCGAAAAAAGATGATTTTTTGCAAGTTTTTAATCCCTTTTTAGGCCGAATTGGTAAACTTACTTAAGCTTCAGGGTACGAAACAACCACCCGTCAAGTTTTATACTTGTAGTTCCAAAACAACATGGTCTAACACGGGCTTAAAAATTTAACACGTGAAATCCTATGTTGCGCGTTAAAAAAAACGCACTGTATGAACAATAACGAAGATACAGGGTGTCAAAGTGTTACTGAAAAAATAAAAATTTTATGATTTTGGCCAAACCACTTGAAGTAATTAAACAAAATTTTGTAGGTGTCAGTAGCTACGTGGAAAGGAAATTTTCCAAGAAACAACAATTTTTTTGCGTTTACCAGAGCCGCGCGTATAATTTTTTAAAAACATTTTCGAAAAAATATATTACCCTACTAGTTTTTTTCAACATAAAATTTATTATTGAATTCCTTGTTCAATTCTAAAAATAAAACCCCTTATATTATTTTTTACAACGACGCACCGCTTTTGAGTAAAAAAATAAAAACCATCTTAATGCGTGCCTAAAATTAAATGCTGTCTTAATTTAAAATGTCAAATTATTAAAACTTAGTTCAAAGGCGGCTGAAATCTTTTGTTTATGTTTATGTCTGTTGATAAAGAATAACCTGTAGTTAATTTAAGTTATTTTTTATTTTGTTTTTTTTCAGTAAAATTTTGACACCCTGTATCTTCGTTATTGTTCATATTTCGAAAAAGCGTCAAAGGAAAAAAAAAACTAATTTTTTGAAGCCCTATTGGTAGGTGAGAGGAAAGCACCAACTTTGGAATCACCCTGTAAATTAATAAGAGATGAAATAAGGGCCTATAGTACCTATTTCACGCAAACATGACCTTAGAATGGAATATTTTAAACAACTGGTCTGGTTTAATTTTTACTTTACCGCCTATCATGTCAATGACAACGTGCTTTTTGTATTTTTTTACTATCGTTTAGGTAATCATAGTAATATATCAGAAACTCGTGGTAATAACAAAAAAACTAATTATGAAATATCATCAGCTGTTAAAAAGTATATGGTAAAAAAAAGTTACTAGAGTCAGTCGGAAAGCTGCTCCAAATTTAAATTTGTTCGGTAGTAACTAAAGTCTGGATTAAAAAGCACTAAAGTCGTTAAAAAAAGCAAAATTATTTTCTTCAAAAAGCACAAAACTCTTTCAGAGATGCAAATTTTTTTTGAGTTCAACTTCTAGAAATTTTTTCAAGATTTTAAATTGCTTTAGAAGCATACGGAAGATTTTAGACTTTTGAAAACTTTCAAAAATATTTTGAACTACTTGACAGCATTTGGAAGGTTTTTGAACTGTTTAAACAGCATATAGAAGCCTTTAGAGGCATTTGGAATTCCTTACACGATTCACAACATTTTTTGGAAGCTTCTAAACTGCTTTAACATTCGACGGAGTGTCATATACACGGACAGCAGAAGTGTCCTCGCAGGTATTGTTTCTGCTCCTAATCCTGGAGACGATCACATCACTCATATTGTCAAGCAAAGTCTGGGCAGACTGCATGTGGAGGGATTTGACATCGGATTGGCATGAATTCCCGGCCACACCGGGATGGAGGGAAACGGTATGGCGGATTACTTGGCAAATAAAGGAAAATTTAGTGCAGACAAACTCGACTTTCAACTTGGATACAGAGAATATCCCTCTAATTAAAAAGCAAATATGGGAGCGTTGTACGCTGAATTGGTGGAGAAGCCTTTGAGAACGACATGGTTTATGGGAGGACAGCACCTGAAACGTAAAGAGATTACTACCCGAAACCGATTGCGTAGTGGACACTGTCTCTCTTCAAGACACCTCCACAAGATTGGAGTTAAACCGGATCTATTGTGTACCTGTAACCAAAGGGATACAATACATCACCTACTTTTTGAATGTCCTCACAACACTCCGGAGCAAGATCATATTTACTCAGCTTTGCAACCCCTTCTGCCCACAAGGGCACCTTGTGCGGTGTCATCTATTCTGCTCTTCCCCCTTCTTACCGCCTCCCACACAGTAAGCTTTCTTAATTCTGCTCAACTTAAGCTGTAATACGTTTCTGCGCGTTTATTCATTCATGTTTGACTTTCGTGCCTGTCCTTTGACTGGCTTGTGCTTGGAGCATGCTTGGTTCTGTCATTACCCACATTTTTGGTGAATGTTTTGATTTTTCTTTCCAAGTTGGGCAGGGATATGAGGTAACTCAGACTCATCCCCAGTGATAAATCCTTGCCGCAATTACAGCCACCGCTCGGCCGAATAGACCTGACAGCTAAAAACCGTTAAACCAAAAAAATCAATTTTCGGTATTCTGGTGTCTTTAGAAGAAAAGTGTGTTCTGGAATAATGGTTTGGCTTTGCGAACTCCCACCTTTGTTTCCGGATGTGCCCTGGCTATTTAAGGGCAGGGAAGCCTTTTTGACGCTCTCTTGACTAGTAACTTTAGCTGCAATAGTAGGCCAACTTAAACTTATTTCTTTGCCACTCACTTGTTGAGGATTTGTGGTGGTTAGAGCCAGCTAAGCCATTTGTGTCCAGAGGGGACCACCTACCCTTTCAACATTAACTAAAGGGTCCTTGGTTGGGGCGACAAACGTCTTTAGTTAGGGCAACGAACGTCCTTGGTTAGGGCAACGAACATCCTTGGTTAGGGCAAAACGCCAGGGTTACATGACTAAGCCCGTAGGGTTTGATATCTGGGTCCGCAACCACGGAACTGCCTGAAGTTGTAGCATGAACAGATCAGCGTAGATTCCCATTGCACAGTTTGGTCGTGGAACAGGGATTCTTCTTTTGGAGGCCCAAGATGGATCTTGGGGCTGATCCATCTTGGGCCTCCAAAACTAGTCGGGTTGTCAGGCATGCCTATTTACCTAACTTAACTAACCACTTTTGATAAGTTCCCCTATAACTGGTAATTCTTGTGACTTATATTATCTTTTTCTACCTTTTTTTTGTTGATAATTTAATTATAACTTAAATTAGCATTAATTTACTTAATTTTTGACTGATTGCCTTTGCATTATAATTGTGGCCGATCAAGCAGTTTGACAATATATTTAATTGAATTTTACCAGAGTTGTTTTAATGCTCAGATCACATGGTCCTTTAATAAGCTGATTATCATCACATAATTGGCTCGCTTTGTTCACAGCTGCATTGGTTATAGTAAGTATTACGTAATTGTAACTTGGGTTGTGTTCATATTTTGCTTGGTTATACTTTGGATCAGAAGGCTATCAGAAAATCTGAAGGTTTCCGACTTAGTTCCTCATTTAAAGTCGGTGGCGCTTTGAACCCCTGAGTTAGTGTTTGCACACGTATCAAAAGAGGTAGTCCACTGAACCAAAGTTTGACTGTTTTATTTCAATTTTACGACTACTATCTAAACCAACTTTACGTGAAGCAAGATTAAACGTTGAAGAGTCTATTAAAAAAAACAATCTAGACACCGCTGTTATTTAATTAAAATTGTCAAAAATGATGTTATCCGTACAGGTAGGTTTTTGGAAAATAGAAGATTCAATATTGTCTGGCTTTCTGTGTTAATGTATGTCCAGGAAAAGTAAAAGCTTCATGGTAAAAGCGATTTAAGGATGCAACAGTGCCGTTGAAAGTAGACAAAATATAACTATACACACTTACATCAGTTATTTCCCAGTAGAGCAGGGTTTTAGAGAAAAGGGCACCTTGTTGAATCTCCTGGAAATTTTCGAGGAAAAGCGGAATATATCGTCCAAAGAAAAAGCACAAGACCTGGTCGATAAAGCATTGGCATTTAGGGCGTTTTATTCAATTTTCGACAACAGATAAGAACAGAACAAAGTGAAACGAAGATTTGGAAAGAGAGTACACCATTTAAAACGATCCTGAAATGCCCGTATTTATGATTCAAAATTACCAAAACAAAATATAAACACAATAAATCACATAAACTCTATTAATGTAGCATGAAAATAGACAAGAAGTAAATCCATCCTAACAATGACAGTTTGTAGTTAGAGATGCAGTCATCTTAGTACCTACGAGATTTGTTAGACATTGTTAGTTCTGTCTTTAAACTTTCAATCGGTTTAACAATAATGACAGTTAACAAAGAATAGCTAAAATCTGTATATTACATTGCTAAGTCGTCCAGCTCGTCCTACTTTACATTGATTTATGTTATATGAGTTATTACTTTCCAAGGAAATACTAAACAAAACTCAAAAGCATTGAATAGCAACTTTGAGTATGGACTTAACTGGCGGTAAAAACTAAGTTTTGCTGCTTTCTCCTTAATTTCATTAACAGCTTCCGATTGAAAACTAATTTGTAAACAAAGATCGTTTTCGGCGTCAAACCGAAAACAGGAGCGTTTCAATCGGACCCCTTCGCTTAAGCAATCAAATCAGTATTTCGATTGCTTTCGCCCTATCGATCTGTAGGTCTTGCGTAATAAATAAGGGCAACGGAGGTGGGTTTTCCTGCCCTGTCACGGTATTTCATTCTTACCGCCGTGGAAATGAGATGGGAAGGTCTCTTGAACTTCCAGCTCAGAAGGGGAAAACGATTAATTACTGTTTAGAGTTCAGATTGGTATTAATTGATCTATGGAAAAACAGATGATCCCACGTCCCAAATTATGTATGGTGGGAATGTTTACTATGTAAATTTCATCCTACGTGCATTTGCACGCAATCAACTCTGTACGTACATATAGCAAAACAATATGGGGGAGAGGGGGAAATGTAATCAAAATTCAAAGGGAGACTTATGAGACCTGTGTTTCATGGGGCTCATCAATCTTCGGGCACATACGTCATGTACCTGTCCGATTTGATGGTAAAAAAGAATTTTCGGCTTCATTACCGGAATTTTCCCGTTTCAGATATGGAAATACAATCTCCCCGTTTTACCGGCTTCAGTTGGCTGGCGTTTCCAGCCCTTAGGGGTGCATATAAACATGTTCAACTCAGTTTAGAACTTCGGCCGGAGGCCTTCGACGGCATTTTTTTCCTCACAGGGGAGAGGGATGATATGGCCGGGGATTTTATGGCCTTATTACTGCATCAGGGGTTTGTCGAATTTCGGTAAGTGTTATTTGTTTAATCGTTCTTTAGTGTTATGATCAGTAGTTTATCAAACGTTTACAAAGAAGATTGATTACAAAATTTGAATTTTCTATTGAATTGAATTTGAAATTTCTATTAAGTGCCATTGCGTTCAAAAGTTGTTTGTATACTGTTTGGTTTGGTTACTGCACTTATTTTTAAACAAAATGATTGAATATTTGCTTTTTAGCTGTATAACATTCTAATTGTGCGTTGGCAACAGCTCTCCAATGCTTTAATTTTTATCTGTCAAAAGTAAATAAATTCTAACAATCTGTGTAAATGACTTTTGACAAAATGTCTGACGGGCGATTATTGGTATGGAGAGAAAGAAATGAACGATATATGGAAGAATGCATGGATGCTAGGGTTGCTTTTGGGGGAGGTGGAATTACAGTATGGGGCGGGATTATGAGGAATGGAAGAACAGATTTAGTCATTTTGATTGAGGATAGTATGAATGCGCAGAGGTACAGGGGTATGTGTATATGTGATATCGTTGTTCCCTTTTATCGAAACTTTGGGAACGGTTTCATCTTAATTGGCGACAATGCTCGTCCACATCGAGTCAGAATCGTACAAGAATTTTTGAGAGAGAACAACATCGAACGAATGGAGTGGCCTGCAAGGGTACCGGATATGAACGTAATAGAGCACGTATGGAGTAGAATGAAATTGAGAATAAATGGCTCAGAGCATGAATTTCAAAATTTGAATGAGTTGGCAGAAATGGTGAGGGTTGAATGGGAGGCAATTCCCCAAAATTTTATTGCAAAGTTGGTGGATAGCATGCCAAGCAGGGTTGCGGAGTTGCAACAAACTGCTGGGGGACCGACAAGGTATTAAGAACAAATGGGTTTGTAGCCCGCAAAGTCATCGGATATGAATACTGTGGACTTGGTTTTTTTTAAATTAAAAACCATTATTTTCGATTAAATTTACCGAATAAAGATACATGTTTTTTTTTTGTATGGTAAAACCTTTGATTTATCTTTTGTATGATTTTTTAACCCACTCTGTTTATAAAGGTTCGCGGTTTATAAATGTTCACCTAAAATGGGTGAATTGAAATGTAATTTTGCTAATCTTGTTTTAAATTCAATAATTTCGAATTTAAAACAAGAGAATTAAAAAGAACCATTTTTTTAATATCGTAAACGCCCCTTAATCGCCAAACTGGCGAAAATGTCTAGAGATATGAATTGGATTACTAAACAAATAGTGTGCTTCTCTATCCAATATCATTATTTTCCATTAAAATGACTGAACATGCTAAGATTTATGATAAAATATATGATTTTCTTTTCAATTTTTTTTTTGAGTCACCCTGTATCTCGCAGTGTATTTTTTTTACAATTGGGTAGTTTTAAGTGTAAACTTGCTAATCCCGCTCTTCTTCCACAAAAGATCTAAAGAAATTGTTTAATTTTAAACAAGAGAATCTAAAGTAACCACATTTTAAAAATGTTGCAATAAATTTTGTAAACGGCCTTTAATCGCCAAACTGGCGAAAACGTTTAGAGATATTGACCGCAAGACTCGATTAAGGCTATTGTAAAACGTAAAAAAAATTTTTGCGAGAAATGGCGTTAGACCGAATTTTTCATTTTTTGACTACACCTCAGTCACACCCTGTATACTCGGATCCGTGGCACCTTTCAAAAAGATCATTTAGGTCAAAAGAAAGAAGAAGAAAATACCTTTTAATCCTCAAAAAAATTATTAGAATCAAGTAAATCAATTTGAAGGGGATCGGTAAAGACTTTACGTTTTTCGATCGCGATGCTTGGCCTACGTGCTGAAAAATATATAAAAAACACTGTTTGTTCTTTGTTTCTGTCGATAAAACTACGGCAGTTTTAACGCAGACATTACTGTTTAAGCGACGATACTCCTAGAGTGATATGGAACAAAGATGCAAGATTTCCGCTCCGAATTCGAGCAACTTTTTAGTCCTATCTTTTAACCCAAATTACGACTTTAATTTTTAACTTATTTGCGTGATTTTTTTTTATTAAATAGCTAAAGGTTTGGGGAATGTGCGAAAGTTATTTTTGTCACCAAAAAAGTTTTGCAGGTAGGAAAAATAGTGACTTGAAAATTATGGTAATTTTAGCATTTTGTTAAAATGCTTCTAAATCTTTTAATTGACGTACTATAAAAATTATATTGACTTTCGCACATTCCAGCAAGTGTCTTCTTTCATATGCCGTTTAAAAAACAGCAATATCAAGCCTAGTTTTTTTTTAATTTGGGTTAAAAGATTGTCATAAAATGCATTGAATCTCCCATAAGACGTTTTGCTTTACCGATGCCCTGAAGAAGCAGCCGCTCAAAAAAGAGCAAAAATTTTGCTGTCCCATTCTTTTTGACGAGCAGTTTAGAATGAGGTCTCAGAAACTTAAAGGGTCCCTTTCACTAAGCAATCTGCAGCGAGATGCCAACATTCCATTTGAAGTGAAAATGTGAAATGGCTAGAAATAATTGATCTTCCATCAAAAACTGCTAGTGCTGTTATTAAAGCCTTAAAACATGTGTTCAGCACCCATGGTATCCCCAATAGAGGTTTTTGCAGACAGCATGCCATTCAACGCGTTTGAGTGTCAATAGTGTCACACCCGTGTTAGTAGTTACGGTGCACACCCAGTAACCAGCACAGTCAGCAAGGTTAGCGTAATGAGGTCGCTGACTAGTATAAAAGATGCACCGTAGCTCGGCTAAATCACCGAACTCTGGGGTCATCCCCAGAGGGAGGTCACGAGCGACAGTCCGAACTTTCTAGTGCCCGGACGGCTCGTTACACTTGGACGGCTTGGCGACACTTCAGAAGGGCTTACGCACCTACCACTAGACGTACACACCCACACACCCCCTCTTGGTCAGTGTTCACTGCCTAATAAAGAAGACATACTTAAGCTACGATCTTGTTTCTCTTCCTACGCTACCCCCTAAACGTGACATGGTGGAGGCGCCCCGTTCAATCCCCGTCTATTAATCTTCATATTGATAGACACACCCTCGCAAATTGAAGCCAATTAAGTCACAGGAAAAAGATGAAGGAATAACAGAGAAGAAAGAAGAGAGGCAAAGACCAGAAGAAAGAAGAGAGACAAAGAGAGAGAAAGAAAGAGAGATCACGAAGACGACACAACAATGCCCACCCCCACAAGTTCAAGCACACCCCAGAAGAATCAAGACGAGTTTTGAAGGACCAGCCTGCAGGTCTGCAGTTGCTTGAACCGAGTAGGGCAATATCAAGAGCGGCCTGTAGGTTGCCCTAAACATTTTAGTGCATAGGAGCACATTTTAGTTTGTAGTGTATTGGGTAAGATAAAACTAAACTTTTGATAACTAGGTTTCATAAAATAAGTGTATGTATAGTTAATGCAATAACAATATCTCGATTTCTAGACCAGTGACGCCATTCCCGACCTAGGTACTTTGCTGAGGTAGCAAAATCGCGCAAGTATAAGGTGTTTTGTTTATAAATACATGTTATGTCTGTTTATGTTATTGGAGTCGGGCTTGTTTGCTAATTAATTGTTGACTTTAGGGGCCACCTAATTACCTCGTTGCGTCCATCGACAAATTGACCTGATTAAAGAAGCGAGAAGAAGAGGAGCAAGCCTAGGAGAAACCAGCATCTTCGGATGGGTTCCGCACCGTCGGTTCTACAGCCGCGTGCACCCAGAGTCCCTTAAATGACGGGCTGAAGAAGGTTCTCCAGATGGGCTTAGAAATGACGATGTATAGTAGTCCAGAGCAACGTGTGCTAAAAAGAGAGCACGCAATGGACCAAAGATGTCGAAGCTAAGCGATGGATTTCCGCTTAGACAATGTAGTGCCGAGAGAAGGTACTAGAAGATGGTGCCCGATGCAGGGGACAATTTACGCTTAAATGAGAAGGCAAGAAGATGGACGCAACAACAAGGTAGAAAGGGGACCCAATGAAAGGAATAATTGTTTTTGAGTATGCAAACATGGCAACGTCTAAAAATCGAGAAGTAGAAGTAGTTAAGATATTTTTTCAATAAAGCTTTCCCCACCCCCTTTTTAGCAAATAAGTAACATGTTTTAGTTTTAAGAAGTAATAATTGTTGGTTTGAATAAAGTACATCCCCACCTGCTTTTTAAAGTAAGATTAGAAAATAAGTGAGTTGATTTTGTAAACATGGACTTTTAGTGTTCGGGGCGAACACTTATTGGAAGGGGGAGATGTCACACCCGTGTTAGTAGTTACGGTGCACACCCAGTAACCAGCACAGTCAGCAAGGTTAGCGTAATGAGGTCGCTGACTAGTATAAAAGATGCACCGTAGCTCGGCTAAATCACCGAACTCTGGGGTCATCCCCAGAGGGAGGTCACGAGCGACAGTCCGAACTTTCTAGTGCCCGGACGGCTCGTTACACTTGGACGGCTTGGCGACACTTCAGAAGGGCTTACGCACCTACCACTAGACGTACACACCCACACACCCCCTCTTGGTCAGTGTTCACTGCCTAATAAAGAAGACATACTTAAGCTACGATCTTGTTTCTCTTCCTACGCTACCCCCTAAACGTGACAATAGTTTGCAAAATGTTGGGATTTTGTCTTTTTAAAACTTCTTGCCCAAGATATCCAAGATCTAATGGATTGGCAAAGCTGATGTTAAGGAAATGTGAGAATTTAGATATGGCTTTTCTTGAGTACAGAACAACTCCTATTTCGGGACTAGATAAATCACCAGCTGAGTTACTGACTTCTAGAAAACCTAACTCATTAGTACCCATCAGGTCAAAGATGTTAGTTCCTCAGGACATTGATTATGGTAAAGAGAAGAAAAAGGTGGAAAGCAAAAGACAAAGTTATAAGTATTATTATCACAAAACCAGGGTATGCAGAACATGAAATTTAGCAATCCTGGAAGTAAAAACCTGAGAAACCTAAAAAGCTATCAGAGCCGCGATCTTACCTATATAGTGAAAAATAAAAATGGAAACAATGTCAGAAGAACTATAGTTTCCACTTGAGCGTATCTAAAATTCATCCAGACTTTTGTAAAAGTGGTTTGATTGATGGTAATAATAATGCTGGTTTGTCAAGTAGGAAAAGTTATGATACATCTGACCCACTTATGTCGATATCACGTTTAGATGATGGCTCTAGTGATAATTCTAACTTGACAAGTTTAAATAGTACTACTTATCTACAAGTTAAAGGAAAAGCAACAGGTCAGTACGAAGGCCTAGTCGTTTCAAGGATTATGATATGTATTAACTCTCCTTGTTTAATCTTATTACTTTCTTATAATCTGTATGTGTTATCTTGTTATGTTTGATTACTTTAATTTAAGTTGTAAGGGGAAAGGTGTAATATGTGTATGTGTTTAGTGCGGCATACATTCCTAGTTTTTCAAAGGAATGTCAAATGTTAATGACAGTCAGCAGCATTAACAGAGTTGAGGTTAAGACTGTTCAGTTGTTAATGTTAGGAAGTTTGGATTTTTCATTAAAACTTATTAATATTAAATGGTATTTATTTCCTTTGCCTGATAATATTACATTCCACACCTGTCTATCTAGGTCGTGAAAATAATAGACTTTCAAACATCTTATATGTAGAAATAGAAAAACGTCATCCGTCCTAACATCATCCAAAACAATTTGAAAGCAGTTCAGCAATTTCGTAGCCGGTAAAACGATGATAACTTTTACGTCTAAATTGTCTGAAGCTATTAACTGTTTCCGGGGCAAGACAGAACGAGATTCTTTTGCGGACTTTTAATGGAAACGGCATTGATCGGAGACGATTTCCACGTCGCAGACTGAATATTGAAAAAGTAATCCGAGAGTAGTTTTGCGAGCGAAATGAAGTTGGCAAACCGTGTCACGAAACATTTTTAAAATACGCCACCCGGAAATTCAGAGGAAAAATAATTAAAATCAGAAAGTTCCTAATTGAAGTTGCCGAAAGAGTAGCAAAAACAAACGGCATTCTTTGCCCGGTGCGTGACACCTGCCAGATTGGGCCGATCAATACAAGTTTCGCCTTGATCCCCGACGTCCTAATATCGTAACCACGGAAAAAGAATGCTCAAAGTTGGAAAGTCAAGTATTTTTGTACGAAATTGCTATTTTTTAACTTGCCACAATGTATAAAAGAAGAATATGATTTTGAAAAAAGTCAAATAAATGCATCATATTTATTACGTCAATTACTTTACAGGGTTCCTGAAAGGTCTTTACAACGCTCTGCCGCAGTTAGCTGGGGTCAAAATAAAGCAATTTAGCCATATTTGCCTTAATCCAAAAGTTGATAATTACATAGCTACTTCTGGAGACTGTTTTAGACAGATTAACGTACATTTAGTAGTTCAAACGCATTTTTCTCGAAAACGGTTGCCCGACATGACTAAAGTATACCTTTTCTAAGCAAAAATAACAGGCAAATACGCCTTTACCGAGAAAAAAATACAAAGGAATTAAACAAATTGTTTGAACCGTATGTTGCGCCCTCTACGATCAATGTAAAAATCGTTGGCAGATATGAATTCCCCATCTCGAAAAACCTCCTGATACCTAATTTCATCATTTTAAATGGTTTGGTATAAAAACTACGATTCAAAATTGATTTTTAAATTTTAACTTTGCCGCCCTGTAGCTTTGTAATTATCAACTTTTGGATTAAGGCAAATATGGTTAATTTGACCCCAGCTAACTGCGGCAGAGTAAAGACCTTTCAGGGGCACCCTGTATTATGTAAATTCAAAGAGTTTATAAAACACTAAAAATTTTTTTTTTTTAATTCAAACATATACGGGGTGATTGTTTATATTTTCCTCAATAGTAACTACTCACTAGTAACTATGTTAATTTTGATCCGATAGCATAGTTTAAATTAGCAAATTTGCAGTATTTCTCCGCCAGAATCTGACGTAAAAATTGACATATGTCAATTACTTGTCAAAATCTTTACACATATTTTGATTATTTTAAATGACACACATTGTATTTTATTTGTCCGATCGAAAAATCTCCTTTTTCTGATTTCAAATATATAGTTTTTTTGAGGTTACGTTGATCATTTTACAAAAAAAATTGTATACGGTATTGACAACTTGACAACTTTTGGGTAACACTTTACAGACATGCCAAAAATAACAATTTTGACGTTTTCAATGTTAAAATTGCCAGTTGAGATTTTAGTTAAAACATCATATTTTATTCCTTTATATTTGACAGGTTTTGACATTGTCAACCGTTTTTGTTAATGTAATTCTGAAAACTTTTGACAGCTTTAAGTCAGATTGACACTTTTGACAGACAGAAGGACAGATTTTGACTATTTTCTTTTATTGTCTAACCAGGCTATTTTTGGCAGCGTTGCCAAACCGTGTCCACTCACCTCCAACAGACTGTTACCGACTAGGATCGTCAGCAGTTGAAAATTTGATAAAATGGCAACAAATAGTACATTTTGATATTGAAAATTGACTAGAATGACTGCCAATAGCCGGTTCAATTAGTTTTTATTATATTTTATTCTTTTTTTTTTCACCTTAAAAATTGACACGCACGACTGAAAACAGTAAGTCAAGTCAATTTTTCAAAGTTTTGACCTTAAAAATATACTAAATAGAACGAGTGAAAATTTCTAGGTAAATCAATTTTTATGATATTATTTGTTCTAAACGAAATATAATCGTTAATCGTCTGGTGAGCAATCATTGGCCGCATTTTTTTACGCTCCACAGAGCGAGCAGAGCAAATGTGACGTCATTATGATGTAATGGGGCAAAACCATAACTTGACTGTCAAGACGCCATTTGTGACGTCAAAAACGCTCCGCTCGCTCCATGGTGCGTGAAAAACAAATGTGGCCATTGACGTTTAGAGTTCTTACCAATGATATTTTAATTCCTCTTTTGTTTTTAATTTTTATTTTTTATTTTTTTATTGAGATTGAGCAAATAAATCACAAAAGACGTATTTTGGCGTCAGTGTTTACTAGACTGTTTACAATGTCTATATCATTTTAACTCATTCTGATAAAACAAGATGGCCTATGTTACTACAGCTTAAAACTCTCTTAAAACTAAAATAAAGGTTATTACTTTCGCCAAAATACGCCTAAAATGTTCCATTTAAAGTCAACAACAACAAAAGATATGTCCAAAATTTGACAAATAATTGACGCATATCAATTTTGACGTTAGATTCTGACGGAATCAAAATTAACGGAGTTTGCTCACCATGAACATAATAAAACCATTTTATGGTAAAAATAGTCTAACTTTTTTTCCTAGGCTTTTTTTCTATTTTAGCTAATTTGCCATAAATGGTCCAAACTTACGGGTCCACACTGTAAAATAACAGTCTTTTTAGACACATTACAAATTCATATAATGCAAATGATGCCTGCACTCGCAGTTAAATAGCTGTGAAACTTAAGATGCCTTTTATTTAGGAAATTCTAAAAGCACTGAAACTTTAAATAATGTTAGCAGTATTTTATTTTGTAGTGACTTTTATAGCAGAATGTTTTTTAAGCAAAAACAAATTTGCGTTTTTACAAACGTGTATCAAATAGCATTAAGTAAAAAATAAAATGTTCTAAAGTAAAACTAAATAATAAATAAACTAAATTTGAAGTGAATGAAACATGTTGGTCAGCTTTGAAAATGTAACCGTTTTGGTATAGCAGTTTTATTGCCACCGCAAAATACAATATGGTCCATTGGACAGGACACACGAAACTCTTATGATTATCACGAACCGACATGAGTAAGTGGATTTCGCTGTGTTAGGATGAAATCACTGAATATGCAGCAGCAAAATCCGATTCCAGATAAAATGTAACACATATTAACATGACGTAACTTAACAAAGACCGAACATATTTTAGGACTTTAAGAGTACGTGACCAAAATAAAATGCTGTTACGCCAATATGAGATTTTACTGGTATATTGTGGTTAATTCAAAAATTCTCAGTTTCAAAAAGTGTTAATCAAGATTGTACAGGGTGCTGCATTTTCGATGGTTTTACGGGGTACAGAGAAAACGGTAATAGATAGAAAAAAAGTAGCATACGTGTTCCGATCTCATTTTCCGAGCTGAGATGACTGGAGAAGAGTGGGCTGCGCAAACTTCTTTTGTTGTAAAGATACAGGGGGTTTTTGAAAAATGGTCATTTTGAAACCTCCTCTGTATTTCATTTGCTATTAAAGTTATCAAAAAAGGAAAAACGGTTTCCGGTAGAAGTTTTGACGTAGAATCCAATGGCGTAGTCAGTTTTTTTCTATTACGTTTAGTCTCTGACATATGACAGTAAGTTATATTTTTTTAAATGGAACACCCTATATATTTTTAGTTCATTTAATTCTGCTGATTTTGACTTTTTCAACGGTGTATTAAAACATAAGTTTGTAAAAGTTAATATCGGTAATTAGAAAAAAAGCATTTCCTTAACAAAAAAGTGCTAAATAATATGTATAAAAATACCCACAGTCGAAAGAAAATTTGGCTATGTTCATATTAATATGTTCATGTTACATGTCGTTTATAAACAATTTTTTCAACTTCCACCTTAAAAATAGTAGAAAATAGAAATGGCCACTTTTCTAATTAACGTGACGGTAGAACTGTTTGTAACTTAGATTTTTAATAAGATTTATTAAAAATATTTAATTTTTTGATGTGTTAGTTTATATGATTTCCGATTTTGTTTGGTATTTTAGATATTGGTCTTTTTTTAGCTTAGCAAAGGTCTTTTTTTAAAATAACGGGATTAACCTCTACAAACTTATATGTTGTAATACACCGTTGAAAAGGTAAAAATCAACTGAATTAAATGACGTAAAAATGTATGGGATGTTCCATTTAAAAAAATTTAACTTACTGTCATATGTCAGAAACTAAACGGAATAGAGAAAAACTGACTACGCCATTGGATTCTACATGAAAACTACCGGGAACCAATCTTCCTTTTTTGATAGCTTTAAGAGCAACTGAAATACTGAACAGGTTCAAAAATTACCAATTTTCGAAAACCCCCCGTATCTTTGAAACAAAAGAAGGTTGCGCCGCCCACTTTTCGCCAGTCATCTCAGCTCAGAAAAAGAGATCAGAACACGTATGCTACTTTTTTTCTATCTATTACCGTTTTCTCTGTACCCCGTAAAACCATCGAATTTGCAGCACCCTGTACAAGTGACTTTTTAGTTTCTTTTTTAACAAAAATGTAAGCGTTATTATTACCAAGTAAAAAATGAGATTCACCTAAATCTGTTTCTTTGCCAACTTGCATAATAATAACTGATATTGGATCCATTTCTATTATTCGTTTTGCTATTCAAAATAAAGAAAAATTAATAAATATTAATTTCAAAATTTAAAATTTAAATACAAAAAACACTGCAGACCAAAGACATTTGTTTTTAAGGACCATTCAGATATGAATATGTATACAAAATAAAAAGAATTTGTAAAATTTCTAAGTATGTTAAACTATTTATATGTGGGTGCCAAAGTTATCTTTCTGGTAAATTACTAAACTTATCTAGCTGATTGTACAGGGTGATTTTTTGAATTTTGACTACTCCCTTAACTCCCTAATTTTCGATTTTAGCAAAATATAAATCGTGGAAATATGTGTGTCTTCTTTACTTTTAAGTTGTTGATTAATATACCAGGTGTCAAAAATTCGAGTAACAAACCAAACTGATGATTTTTTAAACAAGATGACAACCACCACCTTTGTTTTTGATTTCAGCGAAAAATTGGAAAATACAATCTCGTAGATTTGTGTTTATTTTATTTGAAACTTGAATGATTTAAATAGTATGATTAATTTTTTGTTCAATATTTAAGTTGAAGCGGTTTGATTGATGCAAGCATAGAATTTAACATGATATAATCTAAATTAAAAATTAAGAGTTGCTCATTTTATTAGAAAAATCATAAGTTTGGTAGGTTACTCAAATTTGGGACACCTTCTAATGAACTACCTAAAAATAAAGTAGACATAAATATCTACAAGATTTGCATTTTGCTATTTCTTGCTAAAATCAAAAATAAGGAAGTGGTCAAAATTCAAATATTCATCTTGTGTAGGAATCTTATAATAAGAAGAAATAATTAACTAACTTTTTTCACCTCCTTCTTGCTAAAAAGCTGAATAGCTTCTTGAACTTGAAAATCACAAAATCTTTTACACTAGAAAACCCCTTATATCACGAATAACACAAATATAACTAAATACCACTTTAAAAAAACTAACTACAGAGTGATTAAGTTTATACTAACAGGACTCCGGTATTCGATAAGGCAATTTATTTTAAAAACACAATTTTGACACCACGTCTCACAAAATAACAGCGTTTGGCGACATATTCTTGTATAACAAATTTAATTTAAAATAAACTTCTCTCACTGTCGAATGCCAACATTTTTCTAATATAAACTGACTTTCTCTACAGGGTAAGTGAGATTATGTTATCTAAAAGAAAAATTGAAATTTCTAGCAAAACACTTACGACAAAATGCAAAAAGCAAAAAAAATGTCAAAATTTATTTTTCACAAATAACATCAATAAGCGGTCAATAGAGTCAAAAAAGTACTAAACTAGCGAAAAAATAATTTTGAAAGTTAGTTTTTATTTTTTTCTAATTTATTTGATAATTTAACTGAAAACAAAAGACACTTTACCGTTGTCACTTTTCCTTCTCGATAATAAGGCATTATCATTTTTGATATTCGACGTTTTGTTTTTTAGTTACCATCATCAACTTTAATTTTTCTTATGGGAGCCATATTTAATTTTTGCATATTTCAATAGAGTCTATTTTTCTGATTGCGATGATGTACCACCCTCTATTGGTAAAAAATTGCTTAAATTACCTAAAAACTGAGAGCTGTATTGAAAATTCTAAAAAAAAACTAAATTTTGACACGCTGTATCTCAAAATATTTGAATCTGTATCCTGAAATAAGTGAAATATTAAATAATGATAAATAGAAGCAATAATATACATATTATAAACATCCTTAATACTTCGGAAATGTGTACCAAATCATAATTCAATAATTTGTATATTATATCTTTAAATTAAAACTCAAGTTTTCCTTTTATTACATTTGGGACATTCCAATATTTTTGGTTGCAATATCAAACACTTTATAACGTTTCTAACGTTCACATTTAAAACTTAAGCGAATGTATTTGACGTTTGCAAATTAAACTTGGAAGAATAATGATAATGCTGCATTTCACTTTAAAAGCTATTCTATAAATTGAGACATGTTCCTTTCTACACGTGAAAGGTAAATGCGAATGCGATATAAAATAAAAATAGCACTATGAAAAGAGGAAGCTTTCACCTGTCTATTTTCATTAGTTTTTTCCCTTATAGTAGTTTGGTGTCAGTATCACTCTCTTTTAACGCTTAGTATTAACAGTATTCGATCCACAGTAGAATTATACAGGTTGTGCCAATACTTTAGAACAAAAAATAAATGGAAAAATGTCTATTTCTAATATGCAAGGGGTTTAAAAAGATTATTTTGACAAATACATAACGTTTGTCATTGTGTCAATAATAATTAAGTAACTACTAAGTATTATTGACACAAAAAATCATTATTTCCCTCTCGAACTTAAAAAAACCTAACAATACATTATTTTCGATTTTGTTGCAATAAGAAAAAACTAAATTTATTCGGTTGACTGAGGGATTGCAAAATAATAACAAAAAAAAAAACATCCGGTCGATATAAAACTGAATTTTATTTAATCGTCCAAGAAATTCCGATTTCTTCGATTCAATATAATATCACAGTCCAACAAAAAAATGACATACTTAATCGAATTTCTATAGAGGAACTTTTATAGGTTTGTTAATACTTTATTTTCTTGAGTATCGTATTTCCTCTCTCGTCATTATAGGGACGGCTAAAGCTTTATTTGACATATCTAGGTCAATACTTCAGCTTTGTCGTTATTAAAGCACCGCCTAACAGCCTTTGCAATTTTATTTATATTGCATGAATCTGCTGACAAGTGCCCCTTTACTATTTTAAACTGTGTCAGTTTAGAGACGCAATTTAAAAGGTAAAATTTACTAAGAATACAGGGTTAGCCACCCAAACCGTTCATTAAAAGTTTATTAGGATCCAATATTAATAAGGTTTTTTGTTTTGTGATTAAATATGTAGTGTCAGGTTTTTTTCTCTATAATCAGCTTTATTCCCCCCCTTTAAACAACTTTTTAAATTCACAAAATCTTTATAACATGGGTCTCACTGTCTCTCCGTTTCTAAAAAGACAGCCGGCGCATTGATTGTCGAGTTGAGCTCCTGAAGATGGCCATTTATATGTCCGAAACTAGTAGTGCAGGCCTTACCCTTTGAAGGTCGCGAAATAAAGCATTGTGGAGACGACTGCGTGTCATTCCCTTCCTTTTGTACTTTTAATGAACGGTTTGGTTGGCTAACGCTGTATAAATAGAAGAATAATAAAAGCGCTTTGGCAACAATCTCCAGTTACTACTGGCAGTAACTTGAGATTTACAGCTACAAACGGAGCTTTATATTTAAGCTAAATTAAACACCTCGAATTACGTTTAGAGGGTTAACAGGGTGTCAAATTAAATGAGAGAAAATCAAGGAAAGGATTGATTTTGGAGTCAAATCCTGTTGTAATCAAGTAAAAATACTGGTATTTAATCAATCAATTCACAAACCCTGGTTATGAGAGCATCAACCTCTTTAAATCTTTTGTGACAAAACTTTGGGACAAAGATGTGGACTAACTAAATGAATATTACAAACAACGTGCTGAAAATAACAGCGCCGGATTTCTAGAAATGTTGCTTTTTGTAAATAATAGAAGCAACCAACCTTTGACATCTAATATGAAAGATTTATGCTAAAACACGTTATTTGACAGATTTTGTTGATGCATTTTTTGATTTTTTTTTCGTTTTGTGCTTATTTTAGTTTTTTGTGCTTATTTACTGCTATTTTTGTATAGTTTAACTAGTTTTTTACAAAACAAGCTTTTCAACTTTTTAAAAATAAACTAAACTAATAACTGCTTTGACAAAAAATTGCTATATTGAGATATTGAAAGCTTCTGAACGACAAAAACATGTTGCAAAATGTATGTACCAATTTAGAAATTTAAACTGAACAAAAAATTTTCAAATGCCCCTGAAGTAGTTTAAAAAAATGTAAAAACATTCCAAAACACTATAGAACCTCTAAAATGCCTTACAAAGCAGCCTAGAAGCTTCTAAAAGCTTCCAAATGCTTTTCAATTTATCTAGAAGTTCTCAAAAGCAATTAAAGCAGTTTAATAGCTTCCAAAAGTTTCTAAAACCGTCTACAAGGTTTCAAATGCCTTAAAGGCAGTCCAGAACCTTCAAGGCACTTTAAACAGTCCAAACACCTTCCAAATGCTTCTGAAGTAGTCTAAAAAGGTTTTAAAACACTACAGAAACTCCAAAATGCTTCTCAAGCAGTTTAGAGCCTTTCAAAATAGTCTAGAAGCTATTTCTTCCAAAAGCTTTTTGAACCCTTTAAAGGCTTCCAAATAACCTTCAACTAGCTAGCTAGCTAAGCTCTCAAAAAGTTTCAAGCCAGTCTAAAAGCTTCCGTATGCTTCTAGAGCAGTTTAAAAACTTCCAAAAGTTCAAATGCACATGTCTTAAAAGCAGTCCAGAACCTTCAATGCTCCTAAAATAGTCTAAAAAGGTTTCAAAACATTACAGAAACTCCAAAAGTCTTTCAAAATAGTCTAGAAGCTTCCAACATCATTTAGAACAGTCTAAAAGATTCCAAATGCTTTTCAACTAGTCTAGAAGCTTCCAGAAGATATTAAAGCAATTTAGAAGCTTCCAAATGCCTCTAAAGCATTCTAGAACCTTCAATATGCTGTTTAAACAGTGGAAAAACCTTACAAATTCTCTCAAGTAAAAATTAAGTTAAGTTTTGCGTCACATTCCTTATCTTGCTTTATTAGACAAGGATCGAATAAAAACGGGTGTTTTATAACATGATACTACTACTGATTTTAGTAGTAGCTATTGTCAGTTTGATGTTATAATCAATGTTATCATATTTTGTTATGTTATTAACATAGTTTCATAAATAAACTGTTGTGAGCCCTGAGCCGTTTTAGATAAAGTGTTCAAAATGCCTTTATTAAGACGATAAAAAAGGAAAAGATCGGAATATCGAAACTTTATGACTATTTTAGAGAAAAGAAGCAGTTGGAAAAGTCTTCTTTCTTCCAAACCCAGTGTTCAATGTAAGTTTTTTTATATACGCCTAGCCTAACTAAGAGGAAACTCTTAGATTCAGGGGATGTTCGCTTACTCACTCCTAGATCAACTTGATATAGATTCTACTTTCAATATATTCCTGGACATTTTCCTTAGAATATTAGAGAGCAGCTTTCCTCTAAAATCAAAGACATTGTAGCAACAGGAATAAGAAATGGTTCAACAATGAACTCAAAGCACACAGAGACTCCCTAAACTTACCCACCACTTTTGACAAACAAAATCCAAATGTCAACTTGACACAAGTGATAAAACAACAAAAACACTTATACAAGGCCAAAATAAATCAAGCAAAAATTAATTTCTTTACTAGCAACATTGAAAACAACACCAATAAACCAAAAGTAATCTGGAACATAATCAATGACTCCAAAATCAAAGACAACACCAACATACAAACGACACTCCCCAAATGAACTCAACACGTTTTTTGCCAATATATCGGACACTATTTCAACCAATCTTCTTTCGGGGCTGATCCCGCACACATCACCTCAAAAATCATACACAACAATCATACCTTATACTTAGCACCTGAGTCTCCTACTGGTGTTAGGACAATCCTGAAGAGCTTAAGCGATAGCACAGCTAAAGATTTATTTGGCCTCAGTAACAAAATTCTAAAACAGCTCTCTGAAGGTCTCGCACCCCATTATCATAAAGAAATGTTACATCTCTGGGAGTTTTCCAAGTAAACTAAAAACTAGTAGAGTAATCCCCATCTTCAAAAAAGGTGATGAAAACGACCCAAGTAACCACAGAATCGAAATCAGCCTAAACAATCGCCTGACCGCTTTCCTGGAGAGAAGTAATCTCCTCTCGGCGCGTGAGTTTGGCTTTCGGAAAAGAAGATCGCGGACGCGTTGAGGGCTCTGGTGGGCCACATAGTTAAGCAGTTCGAGGAGGGGGGATCTGTGTTGGCGATCTTCTGCGACCTCTCGAAGGCGTTTGACTGTGTGTCACAGCGGATCCTACTTAGCAAACTTGTATACTATGGCTTTAGGGGTAACTCGCTTTAACTTATTCAGTCATACCTTTCAGACCGCTTCCAACTGGTCGATATCGCGGGCAGCAGGTCGGAGGCTCTCCGTGTAAGAGCAGGTGTCCCGCAGAGGTCTATACTCGGACCACTATTATTCATCTTGTATGTAAATGAACTACCTTCCCATCTCTCAAATCTAACATCGGTTCAATATGCAGATGACACAACCCTTCTTGACCATCATTGTAACACTGCTCAGCTCCACGTGGTAGCTGCCGCCACTCTTAGGAAACTAAACACCTATTTTGCTGACATCAATCTATGCCTTAATCTCAAAAAAACAGAAACTGCCATATTCTCCTTGAAAGAAAAAGATGAAGGTAAAGCGTTCAAATTTTTAGGAGTAATCCTTGACAGCAGGTTGACCTGTAAACACACATCACCCAATTGACAAAAAGCCTCTCTTCGATCCTATTTCTCATCCGCAGAATCTCACACACCACTCCAATAGAAGTCTCCCGCACAGCATCATGGGTCTTTTCCAGTCCAAACGATCATATGGCCTATTATTCTGGGGATATTCGACATACTGGCAAAAGGTCTTTCTGTTACAAAAAAAAGCCATAGGAATTATAGGCAAACTAGAGTCCTTGGACAGCTGCACAGCCTCAAGATCTCCGAATCCTAACCTTGCCAGGCCTATACATATACCAATGTTTGGCACATGAAATCCACAATATCAGAATTTGCAACAGTAAGCAGCAGACATCATTATACCACAAGACACGGTGAAAACTTATTAACACAAAGACACAGACTTACCTTAACCGACAAAGCTACATCAATAACAGCATCAAACTGTACAACTCCCTGCCCAATGAACTAAAAACTTTGCCCTATGCTACATTTAAAACAAAAATAAAACAATTACTTTTAGATCTGTGTGTCTTTACTCCTTAGATGAATTTTATATTAGCAATATTACACCATATAGGTAATGTTATAGTTATGCTGTATATTGTGTAATTTGTAAAATATATGTACCTTTGACAATGCTAAACACTGCGACGCTGTGTACTTGGGCAAATAAAGCATTTATTATTATTATTATTATTACCATTTACGACATGTATGCTTGAGATACTAAATTTTTGGCATGAGTAACTTAAGACTGCAAATGCAGGCAATTCTGTTAAAGAACAGCACTAGCTTGATATGAAATATATTGCAGACCCTGCCTTAATTATAACCTACAATCAGTCATTTAATCGCCGACGTACGTTTTTTGCTAGTGATTGTGTCAGAAGTCGCTGAACAAAGAATACCTGCCTGATTAAATAAAATTTTGTTGAAATCTAGGTTTCCAAGTTTAAGATTAATTTATGGAAATCAGCACCCCAGTCAAATATAAGGAACATTGTCTGAAGAAGAAAAGTTGAAAGGTGAAATTCCTAATTGATTTACTTTTAATCATTAATTTGATGAATGCATTTCGTGACTTCGCAATTTAAACGGAAATCCTCCACTTGTCTGAAATACGCCAATGTTGTTCGTAAAGGTAAATCCCACATTTGTATGCGTAACTTC
The DNA here is from genome assembly GCF_016097725.1 of Ips typographus. NCBI lineage: Eukaryota > Metazoa > Arthropoda > Insecta > Coleoptera > Curculionidae > Ips > Ips typographus. Next base: position 9,881,790 of record NC_138423.1, read on the forward strand.
ACTCATGTTAAATCTCCGCCATGCAAAGGAATTAAAATACTATTCTGACATGGAAAAGCTCTTTTCCATCCGAGCGTTTCGACTATTTTTGCATTGTGTGCATTTAGAGGACTTGCCACTGTTTACCCCATTTCTCTCGCCATTTCGCTCTGTGAGAAAATGCACTTTTCCTAGAGTTTATGTTATGTGGACTCCAATTTTAGGGGCCAAGTTTTATCAAGCTCGGTTAGCAATCGGGCTTCCCTTTACCGCCATTAGGCGACCGTATCAATTTCTGTCCTGGAAACATTCCGACCTTCCATATATAAATTTTCTTAAGTGGGTAACATGTGTAAGTGAGGTCGAACCTGGAACAAAATAGATGTCTCTTCAATAAAAATAGACCTACGTTTGCCTTACTTTGAATTATTAATCCACCAAAGTTTTGCCCTACGTAAATGTGTTATTAAAACTTGAGATTTATTAAATTTGACTTAAGACTAAAACTACATTATGAAATTAGGCTCATCTTTAATGATCCCCAAAAAAGTATTAAACTGGAATGTTGGAAAAAATTTGTAATTAATAGGATGCCAAGGGAACAAAAAGAGAAGGGACCACCAAGCGGCTTTAATAACTCGAGGGAGGAAACGGAATTAATATATGTAATATGATTGAGGTTTTCGTCGTACTCAACGTTAACGATTATTTAAGAGCTTTTTTTGTGTTTCTGGCCAATTTTGCTTTTTGGTGATTTTTCTCTAATGACCCAGTTCTGTACTTCAAATCATTTTGATCGCTTGTAGTAAGCAAATTATAATTATTTCCTAACATTTTTTTAATTTTGTATTTAAAAAATACATTATTAACTTGATGTATCCAGTATTGAATGCATTCCTTAATTAATTAACAGAGTGCTGAATTGTAATTTAGATGATACTAATATTAACAAAGTTTGGCTTACAATCTTTTTGGCTTTTCCTTCTACACACCATTTCTTATACCATAAAAACTGGAGTGGAATTACTAGCTGTAATATACAGCCAAAGTTTCAAATCGATCCGTGGCTCGCAGCGACCTGTACTCAATTCACGAGAAAACATGATAACTTTTAACTTTAGCGCCTTACTGGAAAAAAATAATTTGAAAGTCCAAACCTTTCTCTACAAATGGTCTCATAGTGGAAAAATAGTACGTCCAACCATCTTCAAAAGGAAATGTGTTGAAAAAAAACAAATGTGTACTACTACACCGCACAATGGCAATCCCTGACTGGTTGACTGAATTCAACTCAGAAACAGTAAATGTCAAGTTTCATTGGTTGAATACTCACGTGACTATGACGTTTTTTTGACTTGTGGCCAATGTATCTATTTTTCTGATTACTAGTTGGAGGTTTATTCTGCGAACAGACCTAATGACTATAACAAGTCTGGCGTCTACCGATTTGTCACCCTTTTAGTATTGTCTGACAATACTAAATAGCTCAAAAGCCAAAAAGCTCTTCAGAAGGAATTGTACATAGAGGAAAAATTATTTCCATTTGAAATGTGGAAGGTCGCATGTTTTCCTCACTTTTGGTGTCGTTCTAATATACCGGGTGAACCAATAAGACTGTCCTCGACCATATCTCATAATCTCATTTTCTCAATATTTCAGGTTAGGAACGAGAATTTGAAAAACGGTTTTTACTGGCCTATTTGGATGTTATTTGGCTACTTTTTCATAAAGAAAAAGTCATATCATTCCATTTGTTTTTTTTATTTTTTTTTGGAATTTGAGTCTTAGTGTCATAAGTAGCCCCCTGGCGCAGAAAGATTCAACTAAATTAACTATATTTTGGTTGAATCTTATTGCCCAAGAAATGCTCTTTTCAACAATACCGAATTTGTTAAAATTGGGCAAACCGTTAAGAAGTTAAAGCAGGTTATTGCAAAAACAATTGAACACCTCACGCCATCTTTGTTTTTGAAATAACAGAAATTTGTTTTTTACGAAAATGATAGATAAATTGGTTCGCTTTAAAAATGAGAAAATAAAACTCTAGTTTATTGTGCAAAATTTATAGAAAATGCAATTTAAAAATTTAAGATGGAAGTTACGGCCTCTGGTGGTCATTTTTGAACTTGAAAATATTTTCCAGCGATACTTCATGGCCGATTTACCTAAAAAAATTTTTACCCCAAAATCATACGACGAACGGTTCCCGAGATATGGTCGAGGAACAGTCTTATTGGGTCACCCGGTACATGTGACTTCATGGGAATTATTTTGTCACTTGTCACGTAACAATCTATACAAATAATGTTCAAGTATCACGTGACAACTGTCAAATACGTCACAACCATCAAACTACTTACAGTAGTCAACACACCAAAGTCAAAAACTGTTTACTTGACTGAAACATGACTGTGACTTGTATAATTGAGGCGTGCTTTTCCATAACTTTGTATTATTGTTTTTTATGGTCAAATAGTTGCAAGTGTCATGTTTTATCACCTAAACGATTGTTTCTACGACCGTGCGCAAATTATAACATTTCCGCACTAGGGTGGAAAAATTAAATTATGTTAATTTATGTATCGTCTACTAAACTTACAAAATGCCAATAATTGTTCATTTATTATTAATATTATTAACAATCTATTAGAGGTAGTTCATCACATTAATAAACCCATTTATAGTAATCAAGTTTGTAGATTATAATCAAGTATTATTTTTGAACTTAATAATTTTAATGTGCTGTTATATTTTAGTTACGTATGTACTAATGAATATGTATAAAAGAATAATATTATTAAATTCACTATTATTAAAAATTTCTTTTTTCAATTTGTCATTTATTTTCATTTATTGTTTTTTTCCAATTACTGGAAAAAATGATGTTTCTATAGTTGGATTTTTACCTTTTGAGAATGACGTCATCTTTTTACATCTTTGTTTCTCGCATATCAAACATGTGAAATAAACAATTTTAGCAAAAAAGGCACGTTGATAATTTTGTCGTCCTGTCAAATTGAAAACGTTGACATTTACTGTCACTTTGATTTAAACGAATATCAAAGGTATAAAAATGCTGCGCTACAATGAGAAGGCCCAAATGCTAATTCTAAACGTGCTGCTTTTTTTCGAGTACGAAAAGAAACAGTTTCCAGATGTCAACTGAAACTCTCATGATCACTCATTTTTCAAAGCATTTGTAGGTTAAAATTTGTGATCTAATTCCAGACATGCGTGTTTTTTCACCTGCTTGACGTCATTCTCAAAGGGTAAAAATTTGACTATATCACGTGGGGAAAGTGCCTGCACCGCAATCGACCAATCAACGAATCAATTTCAGTCACCGTGCGGGAAAGTATCACTTTCCGCACTTGTTAGGAAAATAACTATTTTATACGCCGGCTTTCGCTAGCGATGTCTTTGCAAAAATAATTGACCATAATAAACCATGATAAAGCATTTTGACACATTTCCGAAAATGTACCATGTTTTTCTACTTAAAAGTTGATTTTTCAGTTTTTGACTAAGAGTACTTTTTTGTGTAGAAAACATTGGCGGTTCAAATGGACGTCTCAAAACCGTACTTTTTGCTAGTAGCGAAGAAGTTAGAGGAAAAAACACCCACTACCCCTTCAAAACTCACACCAATTTTGACTAAAGAAAAAAACGCACATAACATAGCTTATTATGAGTAAGAAATGCTTACGAAAGCTGTATTCTGTATCATAAAAGGTTTTGGAGGTACATATTTGCAAAAAAACTATTTTTTTGTCAATTTCAACACTCTGTAAGATCTCTAAAATGCGCCATTTTACTTACCTTCTAAGTTAATAAAACCTGTTTTTCACATTTTTGGACGAGGATATAGTACATATCCTGAAGCCCTGCGCATATATTATGAAATATTCTGTATACAGCTGTCAAATACATCACAATTTTCAAACTATGCTCATTTAGGCCATAAAACTATTAAAATTCCATTGTTTGAAACATTGTTATTTGCACAGGATTATGGCAATTATTTCATTCCATGAAATATTAGTGAAAATTGGTGTGATAGACAAAACTTTAAATGAAAATTACGTCATATATCACCTTCTAACATAACTTTTGTTATTTTCGTAAATTTTTCAATATAAATGAGTTGATTTCTTGAGTATAGGATTGGAATTGAATAATAAGCCCTTCGAAGGTGTTTTACTGTTTGACGTTTCAACTATTTATTTTGAACGTTTTCAAAAACCATGATAACAATGATTCTTGAAAGTTTTCCGGGTTTATGAGCCGTGATCGTATGGAATCATCGTCGAGAAGTACGGGAGAGCACTTCAACCGTTACGTCATCGCCTTTGATAATGTCCGCCGCAGATGTGGACAAAACGTCAGGATGTAATTCCATACGAACACGGCTCATAAGCCCGGAAAATTTTCAAGAATCAGTTTCAACTGGAATGTATATGAAAAATGTACAAAATGGCGACTCTAAAATATTGTTATCAATATTATTATAATTAGGTTATAGAAACAATTAAGTATATATTTTGAAGCTAACAAAAGGGACATTTTACGATGACATCAAGACAATTCAACAAATTTCGTTGCAATTCGAGAAATATTGATTTTCCAAGAAAACGTGAACAGCTATAGAAGACAATAATAATTTTCGATAAATTATGAAATTTTGTAACTTCATTGTTCATCTACTGTAACGAAAAAATAAGGAGTGTGCTGTTTGATTTTAGTAAGTTATTACTGTTTAAAGGTTGCAATTATTAGGTAAAAAATTTGAGACATCCTGTATGAGCTAGACAATTTATCACCCATGAATCATAATACTTGATCTTCTAACAGTCCAACCAAGCCAATTTTGGGTAATGAAAATCAAACGGAAGTTGAGTGATTAAACCTTACAATTTGTTCATTACATTTTTACAAAATAACGAATATCTCGACAAACTAGAATAGGTTTGTAGAATTTTAAATTTGTCCATTACAACATAGGACAAACTTTTATTAGCATTATTTTCAGTAAAATCAGTGTTTAGAGCAAAATACGACGAACAAGGACTTTTCATTGCAAAGCCGCTACTGATTGGTTATTATGGAGCGAAAGTAGCTTTTTGTGTCTAGACAAGCTACTTATTTTGAACTTGGGCTAGGTAACTGATGGTGTATTGATACTTGTTTAATACAAATAACTAGTATGATGAAAAATGCAAGTATATTTATTATACGCAATAAATTATTAAAATATTTGTACTCGAAAATTCGTTATTAAATTCGTTAAACATTATTTTATTGATAAATTTAACCATAACAGAAATTTCATTAAGTCCGGCTTCTAAAGAATAATTTAGTTTCATTGCTCGTCTACATTTAAAATGTAAAAGACAAATTTAAATTTATTCTTTTGACTTCATAAAACTGACTGAAACTGAAATCGGATCGTACCGTCTAGTTAAGATCAAGCGACCTTTTCAAGATAATTTTCCCCAACAATCCATTGTTTTCCAGACTAATCAGCAACCATGTTTGTTGTAATAATTTTATAAATGTGTAAAAACTGTGTTTATAATATGAAACCTTTTCTGTTTTCCTCTTTGTTATAAAAGACGAGAAGCCTTTAAAAGTTTAGTCAACAAAGAGAAGCGGACTAAAACTTCCGAAATAATAATAAGCTGTTATATTGATAGCATGGCAACAAGTAAACCATAAAAATTCAGATCTAGTCACGTGGCTAACAGGACTTTAACCTGAAATTTAAGAATCCTTCCCAAAGGATGTTAACGTACACGCAATTAAAACTTGACGACACTTGACGCGCACATCTGTTTCGGATTTCTACGCAATCAAGTTAAGCCCCTTAATAAGGGTGGGCGAAAGGGGAAGAAAACTTTCGAAAGTAATGGTACGGATTTTCCAGAAACAATGTCTAGATTAGCATTAATACTAATGAGTTTACCGTTAGGTGGAAAAGTTTCTATTATGTATGGTAAATGAAGTGCTATTATCGTTAAAAATTTTTCGTTGTGAGGCTAAACATGGAGTTTTTAATGCGACGCTTAAAGTTCTAACTTAGTGTTTCTTGAAGAAAATGTAATTTTATAGATTGCCAAAACCATTTCGTCATAGATCGTCAATGTGTGAAATATTAGAGGACAGTGTATGTAGATATGTTCTGTATGTTTGTTGAGACGAGTTACTTATTTCTTCGTTGTTAGTTGGGTCTTCTGTCTCACCACACAAAAAAGGTTTGTTGGGAAAATGGAATTTTGCACTATTTTCAACTAAGTTGAAAATAACATTAACCTAGTCATACCAACACAAGACCACCGACTTAGGCTCGGTCTTGATACCTAAAAACGCTGACGTTTCGTTGAAAAATCTACCACCGTCTTCAGAGCATCTAAAAAAGAACACAACGACAGAACATAGAAAACAACAACTTAATAAATATTAAACCTGATAATGTTCAATTCGGAACTCCGAGAAGGGTTTGTTGTTGTTGTTGTTGTTGTTTCTGGGTTTTTATGGCACTACCAGCTAGGGGTATTTTGCCAGCTCGTTAGGAGAGAGGCTCAGATAGTCGGGCTAGAGCCTCTGAGCCCCAGATAGCTACAAAAAGTTTTAAAAAATCGTTCAAAGGCACGATCCGAGCAAAAGATATAGTCATTCCTTTGTGGAAACTATAACCGTCACTATCACATCCACCTGGTCTTCTCCTAGGTTTTCACGCTTTCCGCCTCTTGGAAGTGCTCCGCACTAGACAATTCCCCGTAGACTTTTAGGAATCGACGTTTCCACTTAGAAGTCCCACCATCTTCACTCGACCGGCTGCGCAATTCGGTCGTCAACTCCAAATTTCTCTGAACATCGTTTCAAGAAACGTGAAGGCGAACTCTTTAACGAATAGCAAGGAAATTTCTTTGCTATCATAGAAAACCCTTCTCCATTGTAATATATGGTACTCTCTACGTTTCGATTGGCGAAGATCGGCACTCAACGTAGCTATTCGGGTTGTGCAAAATATAAAGAGCAAATGAGGTCTTGCTATGAATTTATCTCTCTTGGAGCTATGAAATTTTGTATTTGTCAATCTTTCTTTTCCGTCGTCTTCTAAAATTCAAATGTTTTGTTTTTTAACCTTTATGTCCGTCAGTGTCAACATTGTGTCAATAATAAGGTTGTGTTGGAGACCAATTGATTGTGTTTGCACCCCCCTTTCATTGTTTTTGAGTTTTTAGTAAAAGTGTTAATGCATCTATTAATTGTTGGTTTTGAGGTGTAAGCTGTTCATGATGGAATGGTTGTGTTATGGCTATATGAGTTCCATCAACACATCCTAAAGTCCCATCCTACTTCCTTCACAAAATGCATAACATTGGTAGCATGTTTACAAGGAACTGAGAAATATTAATGGTCTAACAAGAAAATAAGAAACTGACGACAGAACTACAATAAATACTACCACAATAATGGGAACAAAACGGACTATTTTAGAATGCAAACTTTGAAATATATGATTAATTACTGAGAAAGAGCAAAAAACGTAGAATTGTTCAAATTATTGTCATTGATACTTGTCATTAACCCTGAATACGAGGAAACAAGTAAAAGCCCTAGATTTATTACTAGAAATTAGTCAATGTTTTTAGGACCGATAGCTTTCCGTTTTCTGTTGACGGTGTCAGCTGAATGTGATAGAAAATAGCTTAGAGAGTACCAACAGTTAATAGAAAGAAATTTTCTTGTCTATTTCTATGCGTTTTCTATTTCCTACATCGTTACGAAGTTCGCCTCCTGGAGAAGGTTTTTTTGTCAATAAAATTTGACATTAATTTTGACTTTTGTCATTCCAATAGGAAAGGTTATCTATTGTTGTAGTGAAAGGTGGGGTTATATAATGAAAACAAAATTACAAGAAATTATTTTCACAATTTACTTTCGAATAACCCTCTGGAATTTCCATAAAAATTTCATCTTTTAATTCGCTATACAAAAGGCCGTTTTGATTAAACTATTTTTAGCAGCTAAAGCAATCAAAATTCTTAACGGAGCTGTACTTATGAGTGCACTAGACGTTTCCATATAATCTATTCTCTGTTCTTGCTAAAATCCCTTAATTACTAGTCTAGCTTTATATTTATTATTTTCTTCCCATTTACTACTTAAAATATTCTTACTTTTAGCCGCCTCTCTGTCCACATACATTTTTCTCTAATGACTCCCTCTCTTCATTTATTAATTTTTTTCCACTTCTTTTTTGGACATTATTTCCTGTTTCTTCTTGGACATCCGAAACTTCTTCATTAGGTACATTTTCATTGCAGATTTCATCCATGATATTTTCAGGTAAATTTACATCTGAAACAGGTTCCGAATCTTCAATCTCTTTAGGTTATCTTCCAGAAAAACGGTTTTTTCACATAGAACAGCTATTTTGCTGAGAGTTTCCTGCCGCCCTTGATCCTGGCTCTGTCTGTTTCGGAAGTAACAATTGCTTTCTATATGATTTGTTTTTTACATATTCTACTACATGACCTTTTGTCACAATAACGAGCAATATGTCCCTCCTTGCCACATTTAAAGCATTTTTCTCCAAATCTTGTTTTATTCTTATTTACTTGTTGTAGCTTTAAAAGCCATACCTTCTTCGGGTTCTCATTGTTTCTTCTTGTCCAATCAGTCTGTTTGAGAGATTTTCAAGGGTTTTATCACCTTGTGAAGTGAATTCCCAAGATGTAGCAAAATTTCTAAACTGATCGGGCAATGTTGCAAGTATTTTAGATATCAACATACTGTCTGGGATATCTTGTCCAAGTACTGTTAGCCTACAGGCCAAGTTTTCAATTTTGCTAATATGCATTTAAATGCCAGTTCCTTTGCTGTACGAAAAATTCAAAAATTGTTGCATCAAACAACATTTTTCGTCTTCTGTTTGTTTCTCATATATGTTTTTAAGCTTGTCGTACATTTTTTTAGAACTTTTACAGTTAAATATACCTATGCATTAGTTGCTTCTTATCTATGGTTGTTATTATTATTTTCTGAGCTCGGGCGTCTTTCCTTTCAAAATCTGCTTTTTCCTTACCATCTGCCAGATCTTCCATTTTCTTTATTCCTGACACAATTTCCCATAATCCATGGGCCTTAAACAGGATTGTGACTTGGAATTTCCAAATTTGATATGTTTCACTATTTGTTAATCTCTCAATCTGAGAAACGACTTCCTCCGTCATTTTAGTTTTTAATTGTATGCCTTTATAACCACGACTAAACACGAGGTTCAAATTTTATTTTTACTGAAGACCTCTGTAACACTATCTTCAAAATTACTTCTGCAGCTTAACGAACTCTGGGCCCGTAACCTGTTGGGTTGTAATCAGCAGCAGGGTAATAACTTGAAACGTTTTATTTTATGATAAAAGAAAATTAAATTAGACAGCCCAAAAAAAATTTACACAACTACAACTTCAAAACAACACTTACTTGTGTCTTATTACAAAAAGGTTTACCTTTACCTTTTACAAACTGAACATAATTTTTAACTTGTCTTATTTAAGATTAGTTATAACAAATTCTAACAAAAACAATAGGTTAATAAATAAACAAAGTTAATACATAAACACTCAGCAAACGGAAAATTTACAAAAAAATTCCAAATTTTTTATTTTAGTCAAAAAACGGACTAATGGCAATATTTTTACCTGCAGCATCTTAATACATATTGCCTGTAAATGTAATATTATTAGTGGCTCTGTAGGATTTTTATTTTTATTTTACCCTTTTGTTGATGTAAACTAATAGTTACTGATAATAGGCAACATCGAATTTTGTTATAGCAAAAATTCCAAAATTGGTAAAAATTTAGTTCACGTTTTTAGCTAAATTTAAGATAGTTTTTGATATTTTCGACAAGCCCATTGGTCCTTTCATCCAGGCTCGATCAAAAAATAAAAATTTTATTGTCACGTTTAAATTGTAAAGCCCTTTTGGCCCAACAAGTTAAACGAGACGTGCGTTTATTACTTTAATAAACGCCTTTACCGAGATCTTGTTTCAGAGGTAGAATCAAACCACTTGGTAGAAAAATATAATTTAATAACTAAATAACAGTTAAAACTAATTGATAAAATGGTTGGTTTATCAACTTAGTCAATCGGAATAAAACCTTCAACATAATTCCGAAAAGTAGCACTTTGAACAATACCATAATAAATCCATACTTACATTTGTTAAACAATTATGAGGGCAGCTTTCTGGAGGGTTTGGCACTCGCGATTTATTATAGTTTAAGAGATGGTTTACTATTTAATTAATTTGTGAACCCGGTGCGGGTTGCAGAATTCGGGACATCTACGTTCTGTGGCGTAAATGAGTAAAAATTGGGTTAAACTGGCCTAATTTAAGTAGATTATGGGTTAGGTAACCGATACCGGAACTTTTTGCTCACTGCTAAACTATAGTGCAAATTTTGACAAAAACTAAAAAATTGAGCGATTTTCAGATTTTCCTGAGCTTATGCTAATTTTCCGAAAGCTATCAATGGCCGATTCCCACTACTTTGAAACCAAGAAACTCCAATAAGCAGGGTTTGTCAATGAGACCAAACATGAACCAAATTTTGTTACATAGTGACTTGACTAAGGAGGTTATATCGTTGTTTTGATCACTTTGGTTTCTGATTAATTTTTTGTCTTTCCAACTGTAATACAAGCATGAACCATAGCATAACACCAATACATAACATTAAAATATTGTCGAATACAATTCTGACGCAATTATGTATAACGTCCTACGACCTTTTGTCAGACGTTGCCGACACCTCTACTTCACTTACACAAAGGGAATATTCAACAGGGCTGTCAGCTACAGCCTAACTGGCGTAGCTGACGGACCATGAAAATAGAAGGTGACACATAATAAATATTGGACAGAGCTCGACAGAACAATGAAGCGTGTAGACGGGAGTTGACCTTTGATTTTCGGGAGTTAATAACTCCACTCTGATTTTATCGACTATGTCCAGTTTGATCGTAAATCGTATTTAACTTAGCATGTCACTAATAAAACTCAACCACGACGTTGTGGAAAAGAATTTTCCGAGACAATTTAATCAGCGATTCGTTAAGGAAGATTGCAGAGCGCAACAATTTGTGGCGGAAGTTTCTCGAACCATTAACTCGAAAGGGTGGGGGAAAATAAAAATTCTTTGTACTTAAAACGACTTTCGGAAATACGTCTGGTTTGTGGTGGAAATAACTGGCATTCCTTAATTAGTACCCAAAAATACTACTAAAAATAATCAGATGACTAAAGCATTTTTATGTTTTAATTAAAAATATTTCTTATAAAATTGTAATTTGTCTTGGAGTGGTTAATGAAAAACCACGAAGTAATCGTAACAAAACCTAATTAAAGCTTCAGTTTTCCACGAAAGAGTTTTACCAAGAATATGCTTTGTTAAATCTTACATTTTATTATTTCTGCTCAAACAATAATTGAATTACACTATTAGTAATATACAGTGTGTCCAGGATAACGAGGGCTACTATGGGGATCTTGAAAACGGTTAAAGATACAGATTTGGTTAAATAGGAGAAAAGTTACGTAATCATGGCCTTAATAAAATAACATTCAAAAAACATCGACTTTTTTTTTCGGTTTTTGAGATATTTTGAAATGACACTCAGCGTAAAGCGTCTTTCCCGCCCTTTAACTTCTTGCCCGTACTCCGCAGTCTCATGCGGAAAAGTACCACTTTCCGCACTTGTAAGTTAAATAACTATTGCAGAGATTTTATTTTATTAATTTTACTAAACATTATATACAATTTAATGAAAATGATGATAACTCGATGATGAATTACTCGTTGAAAAAATGTTGTACCGGATGTCTGATTATAGACGGTTCCTCTTTAACTTTTTTGTTTATGATTTTAGAAAAAAAAATGTGTGTAGAATTTGTTCTAAAGAAGTAAGTTGCGTTCTTACTTGAATTATACTGGACCAACTTATATTTTTTTAAATCGAACACCCTGTATTTTATTCAATAATTGTTAAATAGAACACGTCGAGACGATATCAACGATATATGGTCTGTTGGATTTATCTGTAATACTTTTCCCAAAAAACGATTCTTTGAACAGACGAATCAACATATTCGCGATGAGTTAAAGATTATTCATTTATACTGTGTTACTTGTTACTACACTGTGTTACTACACCACCGCCTTTACTGACAAAAAAAACTTTTTAAATTTTTATTTATAAAATCATAAACTAGAAAGTTAAAGGACGGCCCTTTATAATGAGACACTCTGTACCTAACACATGCAAAAAGCGTTTTTTCTGCCATTTAATTAACTGCTTACCAAGCACCACTTTACGCACTTTTAGTTTCCTACTCGGGTCTCGCGTGCGATAAACCTACTTTTCCGCAATCATTTTATTTTTCAAAAACATACATTTAAATTAAATAGTTATTTACGCAACAAGTGTAAAAGTACATTTTTACTTTTTGCATGGGTTGCATGCAACATTTTGTATAAAATCGACTTGTTTGATGACAAAAGTAGAACAAATATAACAGTGCAAAAAAAGACTTGCACTAGTGCTAAATAGTAAAATTTTTGCACTAAAAATCATTCAAAAAAGTGTATTTTTTTGCACGATTTTATAAAAAAATAATTACTGTATATTTATTTAATTATTTAAAAGAGTTTTGTATAAAGTTTTCACTGCCTGATATTTTAGGTTAGGAACAAGATATCGAAATGCGGTTTTTGCGAGATTATTTAGGCATCATTTAGCTACTTTTTAGTAGCTAAAAATACAGGGTGATATTTACGGATTTACATTTGAATACCCCCCACCACTTATCCATCAAAAAGTGTAAGACCAGAAACTTTCAGCTTATCCCCGACTTTAATGATGAGGAATTTTTTATTTACGTTAATGTAGCAAAAAGAAAAACTAGAAAAATCACCTTTTTGATACAAGCTTCCAGTTACGCCTCTTAGCGGCGATTTCAGATACTTGAAAATATTTTCTAATTTGTTTACTAGTCCGTTTAAGTAATAACATATTTACCACAATCCTCTATGATGGGTAGTTTCCCAGGAAGAGTACCTCGCATTGGTAGTTGGCCACCCTGTACATTTTTATTTCTACCGGTTTGTAACAGTATTCTGCGACATCCTGCATATTTTTTAGTTGGTTCCAAAAAGAAAGTATCCAAATATTACAACATTGGTATAAAATAATGGTAAAATATTGTCATTTAAATAAAACTCTCATTATGTTGTTGAAATACTTGACTTAATTTTGTGTTGAACAAATTAATTATATTTTGAGAGGCCAAAAGTGTCTGAATTACTTTTCACTCAAATTTTTTAGTTTCAAGTCAATTTTTAAGCCCAAAGGAGTTTGAATTACTAGATAATTGACTATTCTGTCTAATTTAAGAGTTTCAAGTCCAAAAGTGTCTGAATAACGTGAAAGTTACTTTCCAGTCAAATTTTGGAGTTTTAGGTAAATTTCAAATCCAAAAGTGTCTGAATTACTTTAAAATGTACTTTCCAGTCAAATTTTGGAGTTTGAAAATATTTTTTAAGTCCTAAAGTGTCTAAATTACTTGAAAATTGACTTTCTAGTAAAAATTTGGATTTTTATGACAATTTTAAAGTCTAAAAGCATCTTATCAGTCAAATTTTGTAGTTTCAAGCCCATTTTCAAGCCCAGAGGAGTTTGACCTACTAGATAATTGACTATCCTGTCTAATTTAGGAGTTTCAAATCAATTTTTAAGCCTACCAGTGTCTGAATTACTTGCAAATTTACTTTCTAGTCTAATTTTGAAGTTTGAAGTCAGTTTTCAATCCTAAAAGTGTCTGAATAACTTGAAATTAACTTTCTAATTAAATTTTGGACTTTCAAGACAATTTTAAAAACCAAAAGTGTCCTAATTACTTTAAAATTTACTTTCTAGTCATATTTTGGAGTTTAAAATCAGTTTTTATGCCCAAAAGTGTCTGAATATCTGAAATGAAAAAATGAAATTGACTTTCCAGTCAAGTTTTGGGGTTTCAGGTCAATTTTCAAGACTAAAAATATCTGAATTACTTTAAAACTGGCTTTCCAGTTCCAAGACTATTTTAAAGAACAACAGTGCCTGAATTTAGTTTCTGGTCAAAATTTAGAGTTTCAAGACAATTCTAAGGTCCAAAATCGTCTTTCCAGTCAAATTTTGGAATTTGAAGTCAGTTTTCAAGCCCAAAAATATCTCCAAAACTTGAAATTGACTTTCCAGTCAAATTTTGGAGTTTCAGGCCAATTTTCATGGTCAAAAAGAGTCTGAATTACTGAAAATTTACTTTCCAATCAAACTTTGGAGTTTGAAGAATTTTAAATACCAAAAGTGTCTGAATTACTTTAAAATTTACTTTCCAGTCAAATTTTGGAATTTCAAAACATTTTTAATTTACAAAAGTGCCTAAATTACTTAAAAATTATATATTACTATTGTCAAAATTTCAAATTTTAGAGTTTGAAGTCAATTTTGAAGCCCAAAAGTGTCTCAATCACTCGAAAATTAACTTTCCAGTCAAATTTTGGAGTTTCAAGTCAATTTCTAAATTATCTGAGAATAAAAAACACACCGTTAAAATACTCTTCACTTCATATAATTAACTATTTTAAAATTGGTAAACTTTGAGTACGTATTACATGCCTGCTATTTGGCAGATCAGAAAATAAAGGCCAAATTGTATTACACACTGACTGTTATTGACCTCTTTAATGCGACATTTGGAGCTAACAATTGATTTTACGCTATTCTAGTTTAATGTGTGAGAGTTTAGTTAATCTTCCTTTACAGCAGATTGTGTTGTAGCAATTACATATATTTAACAGACATGTCGGAAGCAAGCAATGTTTAGTAATGTACCGCAATTTTACCTTTAAAGTACATGTCGAGTTTTGATGTTCCATGCTTTCATATCTGTAAGAGGATTTATTGATTTCAATTGATGATTTCAAGTTTTAGCACTTTGAAATAATTTAGGAAGTAAATTGCTGCTTCTAAGTTTAGAGTCTCTTTCAATTTGAGCATCTACAAAATAGTTTAAAATACAAACCAACGGCAGCCTCTACAGATGCAAGTCAAACGCAATTTCACCAGTAAAAAGCCAATTATTCCTCAATGTACGACCCCAATAATTAGCATATTAATTGACCAATGGCAGCCTGGCAGCTCTGTGTTGCGGTTGGATTCGGCTCTATATCGGGCTCTAAAATTAAAATACCGGATTTGTGTTGCTGACGAGCTTGAAATTGCCACCAGACATCCGGTTAAAATCTCTAAAATCATTGTAGAACAACTTCCTTTATCGTGTATACCTCCAGCTGCGGTTATTGCAAGTTAAATCGGTTAGGGACAGGTGTATTTTGTAGTAGCATTTTTATAGCCTGAAATTGCGGACGACCGACTCGAATTTTACCTTTTGAACGGTGCCAGACGGATGGCGTGCCGTATCGTCACGGAAACCATTTGCAAAACAGATTTGCATATCTTATTTTTAAACCCGGGACAGGGTCTCTGTTTCGTATATCAAAAGCACGAAATATTTTAAAAAGTTAAACTTTGTCTAGGTTTTTGAATTAAATTTGCAAATGGATAAAAAGTGAGACTGAAAGGTGAATGGGCCAAACTTCATGTTTTAGTAGATTTTGTAAAAAGAAAATTAAAATTGGTTGGTTTGAATACATACTTTTTTGTTAACTTGCTTCAATTAAAAAATTAGATTACAAAATTTTTGGCAAAAAATTAGCGGAAATATGTCAACATCGGATAACTCCAAAAATGACGATTCAGCTTAGGTGGTTTTAGGACCTAAGAAAATGTTAGAATTTGACCTTAGCAATACAGAAGGTAGCAAAAACACAGAATATTCCTCCCTCACTCAAAGTAAAGAATAATTTGAAAGAAAGTCTCTGTGAAAAAACAAAAATAGGCTCATCTAGGATCTTAAGAAAACCATAACCAAACCTAATTCGTTTAACCTAACCTAACCTAACCTAACCTAACCTAACCAGCTTAATATAATGTGCTGTCCAGAATTATTTTATTAGTGAAAATGGAAAAACATCAAAATTTTAACATATCCGTCAATTTTTTAAATTTTGATTAGTTAGGATTTGCTACTAATCTCAAAAACAGGGCTGGGTCACAAAAAAATGAACATTTTTACAATTACGCTCAGAAAAAGACATATTTATATATCCGTTAGTTTATAATACATATATGTATATTTTTATGATTATTATTTTATGTGTTATAAAAAGATTGTTAGTAATTTATTGATATCTACATAAATAATTAATAAACTGTATTATTTTTCTCTTGTTTAATGGTTATTTATTTCGCAAATAATATTATTGATCAATATCAATAGATACAATTTAACATGTATATGTAATCGAAAAAGTAGAACTCAAAATGTTTGAATTAACCATCACCAGACTACCACATCATTCATCTAGAAAGTAATTTTTTGTATGAAATCTTAGACTCTAAGACTAAAGTACCAAGATACTTTGCTTTGTGAAAATTTAGTATGACATTTACTTATCACCTCTAAATCCATTTTCTTTCTAAGAATACTAGATTCTTGTAAACGTCTCATACTTCTACGGCAAGTAATAATGACCTTATATGACTACCTTAGGAAAATCAAAAACGTTTTTATATTGGTAGAAAGGACTGTACTAGTCTATATCTGTTTCTTGGCAATTCCAGAATAACATAATTTGTACAACTTTTTGTAATTACAAACGAATATTTTTACTTCTCTAGATGGCTAAGTGCCAGTTAGAAAACAGTTCAAGTCTGAAAAAAGTTGCCAATTTCGGCATTTAAATTTAACTTCACTAATTTTCTTAAATCCTTATTTGGCTCTGTTTTCCAAATTCGTGATAACCGAACACAATCTATCTTCATCACCAAAACCTATCTAAAAGGTGTTAAAAAATTTGTGTGTTATCTTCTTCTTCTATTGCCTTATCCGATTACGGGCGTTGGCTATCATCATGGCTATGCGGTTCTTATTGACTGCGCATCGGAACAGTTCAGTAGATGTTGCTCAAAACCATTTTTGCAGGTTAGCCAGCCATGAAATTCTTCTTCTTTCCAGGCTCGTCAGCCATCAACTTTGCCTTGGATTATGCTTTGGAGAATTCTGTATTTGTTATTTCTCATGATATGACCAAAATACTCTAATTTTCTATGTAAGCATGATTTCAGGCTCACATCCCATTAGGGAGTACTTTTGTAATTCTTAAAATCCACTTTTCAAAATCTTGCAGCTTTTTTCCATATCGTCTGAGAGCGTCCAAACCTCCACATCGTACAGAAGAGTAGAGTATACTATATAACACATGACTATTATTTTCTTTAGAGCCAGATTCAGATCTCGACCTGGCAGGAGCGGTCTCATCTGCATAAACGTACTTCTCGCTATTTCAATTCTATGTTTTATCTCCTGTGAGTGATCCCAGTCCCCGTTCAACGTGCAGTCGAGATAAGTAAACTTTGCCTTCATCTCAACTGGCTTATTGTTTATAGGTATACACGCTACCTGGTTGGACTGGATTTTTACTAATCACCATATATTTGGTCTTATTGACATTTAAGTTGAGCCCGTACTCCTCACTAGTTTGGTTGACCCTGTCTAACAAGTCTTGTAGCCCCTCTATACTGTCCGATAACAAGACGGTGTCATCAGCAAAGCGGATATTATTGATGATTTCACCGTTAACTCTGATGCCTCAATTTGGGTTTTTTAGAGCCTCCTTGAAAACGCTGTCTGAATAACGATTGAACAGGAGCGGCGACAGTATGCAACCCTGTCGTACACCTCCTTGTGTGTCATACATTACTATATTCTACAGGTGAAAGCAGTTTTGAAACCGCTTACTATAAAGACTTTATATTTATCCAAATGTAACAACAATCAAAAACTGAAAATAATCTATCATGAAAGTAAGTTAAATGGTTAGTTTTATGTCCGAATTTTTACTACTAATATGTAATTAATGTTTTTTTTCTAATTTTGGCATATAAAGTGACACTTTTCAAAACTGATTAGAGTGACAAAACGTTTTACTTTATGTAACTAGTTACATAAAGTGATACTTTATGTAACTAGTTATGAAAAGTTCATTTCATCACTCCCTGTTTTCTCCCCATTTCCGTAGAAACATATGGGCGACATCCATCATAACATGTCGTTGTCACTGTTTATACAAGGTGCTATGAAAGTGACTATTTGTGTTAAATCACTTTAAAAGATGGTTTTTACCGCTTTTTGGTCAAAATTAGAGAAAATTATGTATGCAACACGTTTCGAAAATGTCTCATTGTGTAACTCATTCAAATTGTAGGTCCTCGCTGCGCTCGCCCTACAAACATTCATTCGTTACACAAAATCGATCTTTTTGTAATTGGTTACATAAATAGCTATTATGACTAACGAATGAATGTTTGTAGGGCGAGCGCAGCGAGGTCCTACAATTTGAATGAGTTACACAATAAAACATTTTCGAAACTAGTTACATAAAGTAAAACGTTTTGTCACTCTAATCAGTTTTGAAAAGTGTCACTTTATATGCCAAAATTAGAAAAATAGTTATTTAATTTCTTATTACTAAATACAGTTTTTGTTTTAAATTATATAATATTTGGTTTGATAAAAACCACTGACTGTCTAATACTATCTTAATCACATTTATGTTTTGATACAGAAGTAACACCACTTTTCCTAATAAAAATTAACTTTTTCAGCACTTTACAAGCTTCTAAACCTTTTTGATGATGAAAATCTTGATTTTCCGCCCCACAAAGCCCCAAATAAAAGTTAAACTTGACACGTTATCGCTCTGTTCTTTTGTTATCATTAAAATAAACTCTTTTGCAGATTCGATTGTGGTTCAGGTGTGGGAGTGATACGATCCGCTGAAACTGTCCTTCTAAATCAATGGAACCACGTAACCTTATACAGACATCGTTGGGACGCCTGGCTGCAACTCAATAGTGGCAAACACGTCCAAGGGCGAAGCAAAGGGTTGTTTTCCAGGTACGAAATTTTCGTTTTTTTCCTAACCAAAATCGCATTAATACGGCAAATCGTACAATAAACCCCCAGACTAGACTGGGAAGCTTTCATTGCTTTCAATAGACTGAAGGGAGTTTGATTAATACTTTATTAGCCCTCCATTCGGCGAAGTGGATCCAAGTTCAAACGGCGGCAATCTATTTACGTGTATTTTTAACTTGATCCGCTTAGTAACGGAGTATTGGCTGCACTAAACTATTATTACATACAAGAAAGTTGTTTGCTTTTCCGACGACCTACTTCCGCACTGAAGTTGATATTGGAAAATGATCGAATTAGAACTTGTTGGTTGGTTTCTGTCTAGGAAAGTCAGGAAAACATCGACCTGTTTTTTTAAGGTTTGTTTTCCAAATTGGTTCAGAAGAGGTACTTATTTACTTTTACACTCTTATACTTTTTTCATGCCCGACAAATTTTCTGAAAAAATTAATTACCGGTAGTTGTCTATAATTATTCCTTCATGACAAACAAAAATTGTGACGTCAAAAGGATAAACAATTATGTGAAAAAACTTTTGACAAGTTCTAATGAAAAAAAAAGGAAAAATCATTGTCAATCATCAATTTTTAAAGACATTAACGTCAATTTAGTCCAGACGAATTGAACTTTGATAAGAAAAAATGTAAACAAAATAAGGACAATTGCAGACGGTCAACGAGGCAATAGTAAACAAAAAAAAAATACGTGAGCAGGGATTAATTACAAGTTGCAGGAGGTATTATTGCAATTTCCAGCAAAAGTTGTAGATATTGAAAAAATGTACAATGTTTTCGTTCTGTTTACTTTTATACATAACCGCACAATTTCCCAGAAAAAGATGAAAAACCTATTGTTTCTACGAGCGTGCGCGAATGTTAATTTTATATTTTCCGCACTATTTTCCTCCTTCAAGTTTTACAGACGATTTTGTTGCAGACTGTCCTTAAAACATTTTTACAGTTAAAATTTTGACAGCCTCTCTGACTGTATCGATTTTTTAATGTCTTATTAGGTTATTGGATAAGAAATTTTATGAGAATTTCAAAAATGTGGTTAAAAAAGTGATCCGGTCACTACCAGTGGGTTTTACTGCCAATTCTCTCGCAAACTGTCCTTTAAACCGCCATTTTTTAAGGTAAAATTTTCACAGCGCTTTCCTCTTTGACTGTCAAACTTTTTAGAGCTTTTTTAGGTTATTACATGGGAAATTTAATTTCATAAGGATTCCAAAAATGTGACCCGGGCATTACAAGTGGCCTTTACTGGCGATTTTGTCGCAGACTGTTTTTTAAACCGTCATTTTTGCAAATTTTAACAGCTAATTTTTTTGTGTTGTTTTAAGTTATTAGATAGGAAATTTAATGCGGATTCCGAAAATGCACTTTAAAAAGGTGATCCGGTTACTGCAAGTGGCTTCTCCAGACGATTTTATGGCAGACTGTCCTTAAAACTGTGTTTCTGGTAGTTGAAAGTTAAGCAGCGCTTTTCTTCCTGACTGTACCGATTTTTTTAGTGTTTTTTAGGTTATTAAATAGGAAATTTAATGAGGATTCCAAAAATGTGCTTAAAGAAGTGATCCGGACACTACAAGTGGATTTTGTTGCAGACTGTCCTTAAAACTGTGTGTCTGGCAGTTGAAAGCTTGACAGCGCTTTTATTCATGAGTGTACCGTCTATTTTACGGGTTTTTAGGTAATTTGGTTAGGAAGTTTAATAAATATTCCAAAGTTATTTTTTTGGTTTTTTCAAGTTTGAGCAAGTTTTTAACTGGGAACTAAAAGGATATTTGTAGTTCCCAATTGAACCTGTACGACAATTTTCTGAAGGAGAAGAAATATTGTTTTTTTTTATTTTTGAAAAAATTTTTAGTTGAATGATTGGGACTACACGTAACCGGCTAAGTTGTACCGTTTGGGCAATAGAGAACGTCAAATTTGATTAAAATTATTCAGACCTTTTCGTAAATATCTCAAAAAGGATTTAAGTTGGGTAAAACTTTTACCATACGAGTATCTTGATTGGACGCAACTTTTATTACATATTATAACATTTTCCTGTTAGGCCTTAAAAAAACTACATTTTCAGCATTTTTCACAGGGACTCTACAAATTTTTGAAAATTTTGAAATTTTAAAATGTCTTTGAACCAAGCAAATTTCTTTGAAAGTGAAGTAGAAGTCCATGTTCTCGAAGTGGAGGTGAAAGCGTTAAAAGTGAGGAAAAAACACACAGCCTTCTTCACAGAATATTTATTAACCCCTAAATGCTAAACTAGTTGTGGGCACCTAGGCACCCATCATCAGGAGCTCAACAACCCTAAAAGGGTGGTGGCTATCTTTCTAGAGGGGGAGAGGCAGCGAGACCCATTTTTAGAGGATCAACTTTAGCACCAACTTTAGAGGATCTCCAAGAAATGATGGATAGGATAGAGGACATTGGAAAACGTTTTGGTCTTAAAATCAACGCTACCAAGACCAAACTCATGGTAATAGGCCGCCAGCTCATGATCAATGCCGCACTGACGGTCGATGGAAAAAATATAGAGCGGGTGTCACGGCTTAAGTAATTGGGTGCCACGATCAACAAACGATGGGACTGCGATGAAGAAGTTAAACTAAGAACGAATTATGCAAAAACAACATTTTTCAAACTTAAAAACCTCCTTTTAGCTCGCAGTCTTCCTCTAGCACTTAGACTACGGGTAATAAAGTGCTACATATGGCCCATCTTACTATACAGCGCAGAAACCGTGGTCTCTCAAAGTTATAACCCTAAACCGCATCGAGGCGTTCAAAACGTGGACTCTCCGGAGACTCTTGCGCGTGCCATGGAAAGCACATGCCACGAATGAAGAAATTCTAAGAACTGCAGGCTGCGAACGAGAACTGCTTAACATCGTTAAAGAAAGAAAAGTTTCCTATATCCATATCCTTAGAGGAGGCAAATATTACATTCCTAAATTGATTCTAGAAGGAAAAATAGAGGGACGTCGAGGCCCGGGAAGAAAGCAAGACTCCTGGCTGAGAAACATACGGGACTGGTGTAACATTAGCGACGCAGCCACCATATTTCGAAGAACCGAAAGAATCGCCAACATGCGGCGAAGCACAAGGCACAAGAAGAAGAAGAAGATGATAGGTGTCTTTGTGCCCGAAACTAGTTCCAGTTCAATTATGTAATAAAATATAGGGTGATCTATTTAAAATAAGCAAGTTGATACCAACTTCGAGTATAACTTAACTTGTTTTTTCTCTAGACAATTTCCAATATTATTTTCGTGATCTCTTCAGGGTGTCAAACATATCCCCCTTTTTATTAAATTAATAAAAAAAATTTGTTTTGTTGCGTATAGAATAAAAACATCCCTAACCCGTAATCTTTGTAAAAATCGTATTTTTCTCAGGATAACCTTCAGAGAGCCGCTATTTATCGGAGGTCCGGGAAATACGACCGGTCTGGATGAAAAATTGCCGGTCACCAAGGGCTTGAAGGGCTGTATCCGTCACTTGGAAGTCAACGATCATGTTTACAAATTTGCGTTGGACCCGAACGGGGAAGCCATCAAGGGCTACGGAATAGGTAAGTCTTATTTCCATATTGCGTGGAATTATCTCCGGTGGCGGTCAGAATTTGTGTGACACACGTTTGATGAAGGAACGTTAATGTAATTTTCCCACCCCAACTATATAGGGATAATATTGCAAGACTTTGTACTACTGGAAGATTTCACTTAGTTTACTAAAATTTTGAAGTTTCCTTAAAAGTTTTTTTACACCTGAGAAATTGGTAGTATGAAAATTAGTTTTGTTTGAGTGATTTCCAATAAACAAAACATTCACATAAATGATTATTTCTAATAAAGTATATTACATACACAAACACACGTAATAAATTTTCTTCCCCTTTCTAATACACAAAAAATATTGGGATATATTCAGTTATTAATCACAAATGAATCGTCCAATCTGACATAATCGGTAGGAGCCCTTCTGAATAGGAAAAGCTGGTCGTTTTTATATTAATTAATACGAGATAAAATCACAAAAACTACTCTATTTGGAGGAGGGCGAGATAGCGACCCTACGCCACCTTATTACGCTTTTCCCCATTTTAATCAAAATAAGTGCGCATCCGGAGGAAATGGAACTACGACACCTAAAAGAGGGCCAAAAACTAATCATATTTTCTTATTAACAGCTGTATTAGATATTGTTGCAGGCGTTTTTTAAAAAAAAAAATGTTTTTTAGATTATGATATAAATGATTTTCATATCTGATTTTCTTCTAAAGTTTTAAATAACTTTAATGACAACAGGTTACAACGATGTAAAAGATACATATACCATTCTTCGGCAAGTTTAATAAATATTCCACAAATAGTTTTTAACTGGGAACTAAAAGGATATTTGTAGTTCCCAATTGAACCTGTACGACAATTTTCTGAAGAAAAAGAAAATTTTTTTTTTTTATTTTTGAAAAATTTTTTAGTTGAATGATTGGGGCTATCACGTAACCGGCTAAGTTGTACCGTTTGGGCAATAGAGAACGTCAAATCGAGTATCTTGATCAACTTTTATTACATATTATAACATTTTCCTGTTAGGCCTTAAAAAAACTACATTTTCAGCATTTTTCACAGGGGAGTTTCTTCAAATTAAAATTTTAAATAACTTTAATGACAACAGGTTACAGTTACAATGATGTAAAAGATACATATAACATTCTTGGGCAGGGACCTGCTAAAAAAAAAAATGTTAAAATTTTATCACCAAGTCAAATGTAACATGGGGTTCAAAGTATTAAAATGAAAAAAACTAAAATAACATAATTTCAACTAAAACTTAAAGTAAGCTCAAACAACAATTTCAAAACCTTTTTAAATAAAAAAACAGCTTAAAGATTAAGCAAAAACTCAAAACACTAATATTGTTGTTTTGTTACTCAAAGAAATTATAAAATAAGTCACTAATAACTACTAAAAGCTGAAGACGTAGATAGAGAAGTGAAAATTTTGTTTGAATTGCTGAATAAGAGTAGAAGTATAGCAGGAAATAGACCAAAATAAAAATCACACAAAGTATGACAAAGTCAATGTATAGCCAAACTAAAATGAAATAATGTAGAATTTTAAAGGTACTTTAAACTGGCACAAAGCTTAAAAAAATCAATAACGTGCTAAAAAATTTAAAAAAAAATATTTTTTTTTGGAACGTTTGTGTAGTCTACAAAAAAAAAGCAAAGTGAAGAAAAAATTACAAAATTTGCGTAAAGTTAAACAAAGAAAATGTGGCAAAACATGGCGAATAGTCGTGAAATGTATGAATATATCTGCTTAAAGAAATAATAAATGTAGTCCCTAATAACCATTAAAAGCTGAAATGGTATTTTAGGTTAGTAGTCCTGGAAATGGGTTAAATGGAATTTCTAGATGAGTACTTTAATTGCATTTCACGGAATAGTATCGTAAAACGTTTTATTTCATACTGTAAGTGTAAGTTATTTAATTCTTAGTTTTTTTTGTGATTTTACACACCAACTATTAAATAGGTTGCTAACAATAGTTAGCAATTACATACTCAGGTGGAAAGTGTTTGATTTCTGCCGAGAGATTAGGTAGTTCGCCGAGTCGAAGTCGAGGTGAACTTTATCTCGAGACAGAAATTAAACTTTCTACCGTGGTTTGTATACTATTTTATTTACAACCATTTATCAAAATCTCATCAAACTTTTAATAACTCATTCAGTTGAAATATTGATTGCTAATAGTCTCTAACAATAAGGTAGTAAAGTAGTACGAGTAGTTGTGACTTCAACCATAATAAACGACTGGTGATTTGTTTACAATCTTGACAACGTCATATTTGTGCTATTTTCGTCTTTAATATTTTGAGCTAAAACGTTTCTTAAAGTGCTTTTAACATGGAGATTTCTGAAGACGCAGATGTTAGAGCTCGAATCAGATGAGAAAAGGCCACCGCATCATCAATGACGCAGTTTTTAAAACTATTTCTTTCTCCTTCTACAGTTGCCGTCGCATTAGATATAATCAGAGGCGTCCTATTAAAATATTCCCGAAAATATATTGTTAAGCGGTCAAAAAGCCACTTGGCAACGTAGTACGGTTTTTACTTGGACCCAATTAAAACAGATGCGGCAGCGGCCAGGGACATTTGGACCTTTTTATATGCTTTTACTAGCCGGCACTCTAAACGGTGTTGCCAAGTTTAAAAAAATGTAGTGGCGGACAGGGAGACTTAGGGGGTTAGGTTAGGTTCCGTTTTAGTCTGGTGTTTTGGTTGTATTGTTGATGGTCGCAGTTGAAGTTCACATAGTGTTATGAATAAAAAACGTTATTTTGTCAAAATGTCTTTCAAAAAGGTTGGAAAGAAAGGTGTTATCATATACAGCCAAGGCCGTGAAATCGTCAGTAACGTCTTACAATTTATGAAGAAAGAAGCAGAAGGAGTTTCCATTCCTTTGAAAAACTTGTTGTCTTTTATTTTCTTTATTAAAAACGACGAAAATGTTTCATTTTACTGATAAAATAATAGCACGCCACTGACTGGCTGCAACAACTTGGAAAGTAACGAGAGCAGCAATATTTAAAGCGAGACGTACAGAGATCGTGACATCATCGTTTGATGACGCCTGTGGCCTTTTCTTAGCTGATTCGAGCTCTACTCGTCATAACCTGAGCTGCGAGCTGTTGCAGAGGTGGCGGTACAGTTCTCTTAACTATAAAAAGTAAGCTCAGATATGACAAAAAGCATATTGATAATCACCCGGGTGGAAAGTAAAAGCAGGTAATTTTCATCTTTCCACCTGGTTTACACATAAGAAATAACGTTATTACATACCTGGTCGAAAATAAAATTATATTACTTTGCCGGACTAGTCCGGAGAAAACATTTTGCCGGACTGTAACGTAATGAATCATTTCCCGTACTGAAACCGACTACGTAATAGAGCATATTACAATACAGTATGAAATAAACGTATAAAAAATGGAAATTTTGTTTGAATTGTCAAAGAAGATTAGTAATGAAGTGTAGGGAAAGTACAAAAACTGACTAAAGGGATTAAAACACAGGTCCAAGCAAAGAATGAAAAAGACAATGTGAAACCAAATTAAGACATGATAAAAAAAAATTAAAAACCTTACTTTAACACTAATACAAAGCTGAAGAATACCATAAGTATAGTCAAAACAATAGAAAGTAAAGAAAATGACTCTAAGAAAACCTGTTACTTTAAAAAGAAGAAAACGGAAACTTCAAAATAAAGGAAAAATCTGAATTTGTATCTTTAAAATGACACCGTTAAGAGGAGAAGGCAACCAAACAATATGTACAATATCATATACAGTATGCATATTTTTTTAACAGAAATTGCTAATTGGCTAATTTACTTTGGAAGTTAGATCATTACAGTTGAAGAAATCTTCTTATTTTTTTTCTTTTGTGAAAACTTCCTTTGTAAGACCGCTAAATGTATCTTTGTCCCGAATTGCACTTGCGTAATTTTAACAATGGTTAATTAATTTAAAGAATGCTATTTTTGGAGAAAAATATTATTCATACAAACAGCTAATGTCAACAAAGTTTTTGACATTTTTGACAAAATATTACTACAAGTTACTTTCAAATTAAATTTGGTACATAATTAGAATATGATACACACGTGTTTAGTTCTAATTTCTGTTCAAACAAAACTTTGTTAACCAGTTAGAGACTAAAATTAACACGTATCCATGGTGTCTCTACTCTATTTAGACGCTAAATATCTTTGCCCCTGTATATTTGAGAGAAAAAAGTTTCTGTTTATGAAAAGGTGGTCTAATGACAGTTTACTTATATGAACAGGGTAAAACAAAAACATAATTAACGTAAATTTACTGTATTTCAATGGAACACCCTGTATTTTATTGACTATTAAGGTGTCTGATTAAATAGCTATTCACAAATGAATAAATTTGTTTCTAATTTTAATAGATACTTTTCGAGGAAATCACAAAAACATTATTCCACTTTTTAATATTATATTACTGTAATTTTTCCGTTAAAAACTTTCAAGTGCTTTAAGTGTTTTTATATTTTTTAATTTTTTATATTGAAATTTGCAAAAAGTGTTATGCATTGTTAGTGAGACATCCAAACCTCCAATAAAATGCAGGATGATTCATTGAAAACAAAATTACATCAATATATATGTTTTTACTCCACCTTTACATCTAAGTAGCTTGTCACTGAAAGCACCTTTCCAAACTATTAACTATTTATATGACACTTTTTTTCTTAAAATGTACAGGGACAAACATATTTAGCGTCTAAATAGAGTTGTCACACAGGCAATCAGGATATTGTCCACATTGACAATAACTGTCAATCAGATGTACTTATGTCTGTTTCCCCCACATTGCCTAAGTTGAGTTTAGGGACAGCTTAAATAAGTTTAGTTTCAAAAGTCACATTCAAACCTCAACTTAGCTTAAGTTGTACTTAAAATCGACTGGGGGAAACAGGCCTTAGTTCAACAAAAAGTAGTGCTGATATAAAAATAACCACAATAGTTTTAACAAACTCAGTTTTGGAAACACACATATTATAATATTGTAACTTTTTCGTTTTAAAAAATCCTCCAACTTTAAACCAACTTGTTTCCTTATGAGGCAATTATTGCAATATGGCTATTAAAAGTATAAGTGTTTTCGGATGTCCCGTTTGCTCCTATATTTGTCACATTTAAAACATTTATGCTAAGTCTTCAAATGCAGCAAATGTGTAAACCTCAGTACAGTGACTAATTTGTGATTGGTCTGAAAGCAGCTTCAGCTTTGTTGCTTTTTTGACCAATCACAAACTACGATTATAAGCCTCTCTGTTACATTCTATCCTATTTTTATTTAATTTGCCACATACACAACAGAGTAATAAGCTAAACATTGTTTCCAAATTTGCATGGGAGACCCACAAGACCAAATTTTAAGCAAGAAATTGAAACTGAAGTGTTATATTTGGGGCAAGCCGCAAATAGAGGTCCTGGACCACCTGCTATAAATTGCCTTCTATTCATTCCGGTTACGCCATAACACGGATAATTTAAATTCTCAATAGAAATTCCTTATTGCGTTTGAGATACAGAAACTCGGTTATGGCGGTAATGCAATTGGAGGAATTGATTTTGCAGCGTATATGTCATTGGGTATGTCAAATCCAGTTTAGCCCAGCTATTCAAATGTAGTTTCGTGAAACTTTAATGTTTCCACTGATTTGTTCTTTAGTTAATCCAGAGTATAGTGTCCGCACATTTCATCAAATGAACAATACAGCTTTGTTTGGGCTTCAACGCAAAATAGTTTCACGGAGTTCAATAAATTTGTTACATTAACGCTTTCTTCTATTAACTAATTGGAATTCATTATGTACAGTTTAACCTTAAATTGGTAGCGAAATTTGCTCTCTCACTTTCTTTTATATTTCAATACTACTAAAAGTATAGACGTCTATTTTTATGTCATAGTTATTTGCGCAACTAGGGAGGGAAAATGCAACTTTTACTCCCGCGAACAATTCAAAGTTCAAGGGTGCCAAAAAGCTGTTTAGTCCAGAGTTGCGCATCTAGTTTTTTCTACGACCAATGTTATGTTTTGTGAAAAAAAGCAGCAGTTAAATACAATGTTTAAAAATATGTTTGTCATTTGTCAAGAAAGTGACAAACTGTCTTTAGACAGTGTGACTTTTACTGGTCGCACTTTCGCTCCCTAGGTAGTGAAAGTGATACTCTCATCTCATCTGTCAAATGAGGCAGAAAATTTTTATTTTCTGCCACAAAAGTGGTTGGCTGATTCTATTGGTCTATTTAGAACACAGTTCCTGAATACACTGGCAAACCAACACACTGTATAAAGAATTATAGCTTTCACAGATCCATCATTTATCCTTCTTGCATATGAAAAATAGCTGATTTTTCCAGTTTTGCTATAATACCCAAAGAAGCAGTTCGGATAAAATGGAATTAATGACTTTTCTTCTCAGAACGCTGTAATCATTACAACAATTCAGAAGAATAACTACTCCCTATTTTTAAAGTTACTCTAATCGAAAATCTTTCCAATCAATTTATACACCTACATATCGCTTTCCCAAAGCGGACGATCACTTGTTGGTCCTTTTTCAAACCACCACCATCCACTCAGACTAAATTAAACGCATCTTAATTAAGATAAAGTACCTTCACTGATACTTTGGTAATTTTTTTAATGAGAAAAAGTGTTCGTTTTAACTGGTTTCAGCACTGGAAACTCTGAATTTGCATTGAATTGATAGAAGAGAAACCCGTGCAGATGTCGAAAACGCTTTTAAAGGATTTTAGATGTTGGTAAACAAAGTGCTTGTATTAAAATTAGTAGAGCCGGTAAAATGTGACCTGAAAAGTAAAAACCCCATAGAGTTGTTAATAAAAGATGATAAAACTCATACAAGGGAGCTCCGGGGCATAATTCGCATATTTATGCAAATCCGTTCGATTATTATGCCCTCGAATATGGAAGTTTCCGAATGAAAAACGTTGTCCATTAGAGAAAAACCTTTTAGAGTTCTTTTTTGCGGATTTGACTTTCTCTCGCCACGCTGGATTGTTTTTCTAAAATTTATGGCCGGAGGTTTTGAGTTCGTGCAGAAATCGGTTATATTACTTTCGCGTGAAAAATCACATACTGAGATTGATTTACGACTTTTGGTTGTTCCTGATATTTTAAAAACAAAAACGGACTAATTACGAGCCAAAAGTACAACCAGATGTAATCGTATTGGATAGCTAGTTAACATCTACAAGTTGTTACCGTCCGTAATATATTTTTAGTTAACTGGAAAAAAACAAATTTCCGGGCTTTACAGCATTTGCATTTTATCAGTTTAAAATGAAAAGATGCAAATGTAGAATTTTCTTTATAATTCTATGCTACTTGACAGGTTGGTGGCAAAAGTTTTACTTTGCGGAATTTAATTCCCTGGATTTCCACTCGGTTCAGCTCTTCCTGACGTTTCTGATGAGGAAAAAATACTGACTTTAAAACGACTGGAAAATTCTTAAGAATTTTACAAGAGGGATTTTGTTGGAATTATTGGAATTATTGCGCTTTCTTTTTAACCTGCAATGTTATTTAAAAAGCGATGAAATAGTTATTTGTATACCTAGGCCGTGAAATGGTATTTTTTCGGCCGAAAGAAAGTTTGGCGTCCGAGGCCGTCTTACGGCCGAGGACAACAATCTTGAGGACGAAAAAATTATTTCACGGCCGAGGTGTACACAAAATTTTTTGTTCAAACGATATTTATTTAGAAATTCTTAATTTTTGATAAATAAAATGAGAAGGGTCTAGCAATCACGATGACGTTTATCGTTAAGTTTGCTGGTTATGCATTGTTGATGTGACGTTAAATAATAGACTGACTCTTGTCAGAAATATTTTCCATTTTTTCATTTACGCAAAAATTAAATTGAGAGACGAAGATTGCTGTACTGATATGGATGGGTGTACTGCTGTAATTGGTGCACACAGTGGTCACATAGAGAAATCGTAACCAGCAAGCAATAATAAACGTAGACGGTGACATAGTGATTGTTAATTTTTAATTTACTTTTTCCCTGTATTTTTTTTTCGGACGTAGGGCCGTAAAAGTGCATTTTACGGCCGCTAAACTGTACGTGAAGTGAATACTTCACGTCCGTTTGAACAAAAAACAATTTTATTAGTCAGAATAATTAATAATTATTTATTAACTTTCTATTCTGTGTTTTCCATTATGGTGTTTTGAAAGAAGCAGTAAATTGCAAGTATGTTTGGTATTATGTTGATGCCTATTAAATTTTACTTAAAACTCTACTAAAATTATTGTTCAATTTTTTTACTTAATTTGTATCACTTGAGGGTGAAAAACTAACTAAGTAAGCTATATGTAACTTTAAAATCATTGAAACTTATTACTAGTCAATCAAAATTAAAACTTTTGAAGTTTATTTCAAAACTGAAAATCTGACGTTGAGAGTCACTTTTCAAGTAATTTGACTAAATTTATATCATTCAACGGTAGCAAATTGACTAAAAAATCGAAGATGCTCTGAAAACTGTGAAAATCGACTAGTAAAGCGAAATTTACTTCAAAACTCTTAAAATTGATTTAAAATTGACTGAAAATCTGACGTTACATTTTAAGACGTACTTCAAGTTAAACTAAATCTAGCTAAAATGTATCTGGAATAATGTTTAAGTTAATGACAGAAATTAGTTAAAAACAAAATATGTCAAAACCAGAGTCAACTTGAATAAAAACCAAAAAGTGTACCATATCTCAGTTATTTTTAAGATTAACTACACGACATATTTCGATAGTAGGAAAAATGTTTTTAAAATTATAGTCAACACTTCAATATTTTAGTAAACAAAAAAGTTGTGAGGAGTTTTCAAAATGGGCAAAATTTGAAAAACGCCCTCTAGCGCCGCAAAGTGACAAGACATCGAAATAGAGGTATTGCCATTAATCTTTTTTCAAAAATCGAGCTCTAGACATGTATACTACTTTTTTCCTATCTAGCCGGGAAATGGGGTTTTCCTGTCAAAACACTTTAAATCCGGACACCCTGTATATCTGGTATTTTCTATACGTGAGTGGAATTGCTAAAGAGACTAAACGTCAACAGTATTCGAGTTGATGTTCCATCCAGTGTGCAGAGCAAATTTGACAATATAGTTTAACAAAACAATATATGTTCACCAACTGTCAAATTACGTCATTGTGACATTCGGTCCCGTCAGTAATAAAGTAGAATGTCAACTTTAATCTTGAAAAGTCTGTAAATTAAATTTAAACTGTTTGAAAAGTTGAAAATGTAAAAGCACGTCACGTGATCGTGACAATTTAAATTCGCAGCTGGCAACACTGTAAAGTTAAGTTGAAACTTAACGACGAAAAGTCTGTAAATTACATATAAGTAATTTTATGACAATTTAAACTTAAGCAGCTGGTAACACTGTAATGTTAAATTGACACTTCAGTCATGAGACCCGGAAAATGTCATCTTTAACCTTAAAGAGTCCGTAAATTACATTTAAATAGTTGGGAAAGCTTAAATTGTAAAAGCACGTCTTCTGATAGTGACAATTTAAACTTGCAGCTGGTACCGTCAAGTTAAACTGACACCTATCAACAATAGTCATGTGACCCGGAAAACGTCGTTTTTAACCTTGAAATTACATTTAAACAGTCAGAAAAGCTAATATTGTAAAAGCATCGTGACATATTAAACTTGCAGCTGGCAACACTGTAAAGTTAAAATGACACCTTGTCAACAACAGTCATGTGACCTAGAAAATGTCGTCTTGTCGCCTAACCTAACCTTGAAATTATTCAAATCCATGCCAACTGTGATTTTAAAAGGAAAGAAAAATATCTATCAACTGATCAGAAAATATACAGGGTGCTCCAGTAAACATTTACCAACTTTGCATTTTTTTTAACTTTGCCAGGGTCTATTATTTTATTCAATAACAATAAAAAATAAAGTTTTTTGGGTGATTTAGGAGAAGCCCTTGCTGGATACATTATCCAATATTATATTGTGCCTGCCCTTAGTTTATAGTTTAGAATTGGCAACTGTGTGTGACAGCTGCTAGTTGTCATTAAATCCATCCCTATAACTATTTACAGCCCTATAACTTTTGTATTAAAAGTTTTTTTCTTATTTACATAAATAAATGCTCCACAAGCTGTCTTAATATACGGACCAACCCTGTACGTGTATTTATGTGGGTTTTCAACAAAAAACTTCAAATCCTTAATGTCAGATTTGAACGCATCCATGTCACGTGACTTTTCAACTTTCAAGCATTAAATTGTGTCCCACAAAGCGTCAGTTTTCGATTAAATGAACTTTTATTTTAGTTTCCTTACTATAAAGGTATTCTGTTCAATGTTTTTCTTTGCGACAAAGTCAATTTGTGGGTTCTGAGCTGATATCCATGAGGAAATTGGGTAAATCTAGGCAATCTAGAATTGGTAGCGGTAGAAGTAGAAACTTGAGAAAACTATGGACGTATCAAAGCATGTAAAGTTGGTTTTATCATCCTAAAGAATTATTGTCTCACTGGCTTTAATTGACTTTAGCTTGTATTGATAAAGGGGATCTAAGTTATTTCAACTAACCATCTGAAAAACGCTCCAGAATGGCTTTTATTTTGTCTAAAAATCGTTCGGGAAACAGAATAAATTCTACCGATCATATGAAAGGCATATAAAGTGTTTTACAAGTTTTATTAGACATTTTTTGGACATTCTGCGATTTTAAGGGATCGACACACTGGCTCATAATTGGTTCATTTAGTAGTAACAATACTGAGTTAACCTTTAGGTTAGGTTATTTTGAGGGTTAACTGCTAACGTTTTGACCTTTATTGAGTCTTCCACAAGGCTATTTAAGAGCGACGTCTTTTTCCAACAATGAACACCTCCATAAAAAAACATAAACTGCACAAACTCAAACATATCACGTTGGACAATATTTTCGTCAAAATAATACTTGAAGCTTGAAAATTGTTCTCAGGAGCACACAAATTGACATAAATTCACTTAATTTGAAAGACAGAATTCTTGTAATTGTTGTAGTTGTAGTGTTAATATTATCTATTTCTGTAATATTTTTTTGCAGAGGAATGTACGGCAGACAAATGCAGCAGAGTCCCTTGTCAACATGGTGGAAAATGCCTTACCAGCGAAACATCGGCGGTGTGTTTATGCCCTTTGGGGTTTTCAGGCGACTTGTGCGAAATAAGGGTTGATTTACAGGTGAGTGAAAACTTATATCGTTGAGACCCACGAAACTTTCCTATACAAAAAGTACAAAAGG
Source organism: Ips typographus (assembly GCF_016097725.1). Classification (NCBI taxonomy): domain Eukaryota; kingdom Metazoa; phylum Arthropoda; class Insecta; order Coleoptera; family Curculionidae; genus Ips; species Ips typographus. The sequence continues at coordinate 9,915,818 of NC_138423.1, forward strand.
CTTTCTGAACCATTTCCTTTCTCTCCGCCTAAATGGGACGGAGAACCGGTAATTTATGAGCGATTATACCGGTATCGCTCGGTATATATAATATTTCGCAGGTGGTACATATACTTGTATGTAGGGGCACATCTTGAAAGGGGAATGGAGAATAAAGCCCTAAGTTATTTATCTTTAAGTGCAGTTAAGAACCTTGTTATTAATCTCGAGGGAAGTGTTAAACGGCGAAGCTTTATCATATGGTTTCAGTCAGTTAATTTCAGTTATATTTATTACTAATTAATATGCTAACTATATAGTGATTTTTAAAAGATAGTTTAAAAACAGAGATATGTTAACAAAAGAACTTTTTTCTACTCGCGTGCACAATTTGGTACTTTTTCGCACGCATATGATTGCAGAAAGTTGTACTTTTTTGCACTAGTGAAGAGAGATGACAGCTGGAATGCCCGAAACTGTTTTCAAAACTGATCGCCAGAGGGAGTATCTCTGATCTTGAAACGCCATTAGTCAACAAGCCGCGCAGTATTAAAAAAACTCGAAACAGCGCTTAGCGTTAATAACATATTTCCGGCCACTTTTTTCTTCTGGATTTGTACCTTTTTACTGTACTTGGAAAGTATTTTGAACACTACAACTCTATTTAAGACGACTCTCATTGTTTATTTACGAAACTGATAAAAATGTCAAAATAGCCTGACATTAATGAATCCGTCAAGCTTTTTGTCGATTTTTGTCTAATGAAAAGAGATAAGGATGTGACGCAACAGTCAGAAGTCACTGAACAGAGAGTATATGAAATTGAGTATTTGCTTCCAAAATATATTGCAAAATTCAGTCATTGGGCTCATCAGATGAAGAACTTTGTGAATTTGTTCCTGAATTGGTCGTATCAATCGCTTGAAGGAGGAACTGTTCCTAGTGTTGAAAAGTACTGCGAAGCTAGAAACAAATTTTGATTTAGCCAGCTATTACAAGCTATTTTTTTAATAAAGATTTTTTGATTTTTATTGAGATAAGTATAATTTGCAACCTCAGGTAGAAAAAATTTTGTTCCTAACACTTGTGGAAAACATCTTTTCCACACTCGACAACTGCAAACGCGTGCGCAAAAGTATTGCTTTCCGCACTTGTTAGTTAAAATAACTACTAGCTGCAGATGTTGTTTCATATCATTTTTTAAATTATTGTCATTCATAATTTTCACTCTTTTTTGAGGTTCTGGAGGTAACTTTTTAGACTGCGTCAGTGGATTCAAAGTGTTTTCAGCTTTCAGGTTTGTTACTGTCTAGAGGTAATTATATTGCATATTGTCCAGATATTTAAAATTTTCAAGCACCCTCAGCCATGCCACATTCTTCAGAAATCTGAAATGTAATTTTTGATGTATGAAAATATTTGTCAGCTGTCAATCGTCAAAGTAATTGAAAAAAGAAATAATTAACTAACTTTGACTGTCAAACATCGAGTCAATTCAAAAAAACCAAATTGTTAATTTGCACAGCTGTCACATGTCAAGGGAATTGCTGAAACACCAAAATTGCTAGTTTTACTCATTCTGACGGCTAGCAAATGTCTATTTAACTGCAAATTTAACTACCTTTGACAGCTGTCAAACGTAAGGATAATTAAAAAAAATGCTGATTTCACTCATTTTAAATTGTCAAAGGTAATGGTTAGTTTCACTCATTTGGACAGCTGTCGAACGTCAAGACAATGGTAAAAACATCAAAATTGCTAATTGTATTGTCTGTGACGGCTATCACATGTCAAGATATTTGAAAAAAAAACACGCAACAGTTGATTTGACTGATTTTGACAACTATTCATCAAAGCATTAGAAAAAAATACTTGTTTAACCAACTTTGACAGCCGTCAAAAATTTAATCAATTAATACAAGTCAAGAATGCTAATTTTACTAATTTTGACAACTGTCAAACGCCAAGTAAATTAGAAATACCCCAAAATTACAAATATCACACCTTTCGACAGTTGAGAGGTATCAAAAGTTAGTGGCTCATTTTGATAGCTGTCGAACGTCAAGACAATGGTAAAAACATCGAAATTGCAAATTGTACTGCCTTTGACGTCAAACAAAGTTGCAAAAAAAACCCAACAGTTGATTTGACTATTTTTGACAGCAGTCCAGCAAATGAATTGAAAACAACATTGCTAGTTTAACTACCTTTGACAGCTGTTAAAAAAACTCAAATGTACCAGACTTTTTGACAGTTATCAAAAGTCAAGCTAATTAAAAAAACAAAATTGTTAATTTTACTCACTTTGACAGCTGTCAAATGTCGAATTGTCGTGAGAAGAAGAACGAAAGAAGAATTTGCTAATGATGAATGATTTAAATTTCTAACAACCTGACAGAGTTTTCAAACAGACAAATCTTTCTTTCCTGATTATATTGGCATGATTTTTTATTATAATAATTTTATATTATGGTAAATCTACGTTGTGACTGCTTAATGCAATTTTTTTATGCTAAAAGTAAACAATTTTGATGCAGTGAAAATCCAAATCCTAACTTGAAAGGATGGTAGAAATTACATTTTGTATAGACAACCGTCGGTATTCGAGTGGGGCTTTTCAAGTTGTTAAAGTAAAAACGGTTTAAATCCAGCCAGCAGCCATAAAACGTCTGTTTTGCGTGGCATCATATCCCGGAAGCTTTAAGCTCATACCTACTTGAAAAATATATTAAAATTTCATTGCTCAGGACCTGAAAATTGTTTGCCTTTAACAGTCTATTGTCAGCTTTTGAAACGTGAATACACTGACATAAAAAATATGTTTATTTTTATTAGAGGTTGTTTTAAAAGTTTTCTTTTAGGTGAGATAACAATGGAATTAAAAATTTCACGTCCAATATTGCAAGGGAGACGTTGAATCTTAATGAAGTTTTAGTTACTAACTAAATTAACCACCCGACTTGCATATTAAAGCCGGTGTGCCTTTGATAGGTTGTTTAATCAATTTAATACACACATACTTGAATTTGGGTTTGACAGTTTAATTAAACCAAATTTTTTGATTGATTAAAACATTTCAAAACCATTTTTGTTACTGTGTGTACAGGGTGATCAGATTACTTTACTTAATTGTCGAGTCTCAGTACACTGAATCACAAACTACGGACAGTGACATGTGGACTTACCATAAGGCTTGTAACGTCAGTTCTGACGATTTAAGTTAGTATATACAGGGTGTCCCACGACGAAAGACCTCGATTGATATTGGAAAAAGTATAAATAGGAGAGTTTTGAAAATTTGGTAGGATACTGATGTGGGCATGCCCAATCCAACTAAAATATTTTCAAGATGGTTGCACTTCCGCTTATACCGGAAGTCGATCACAACTTTCTTATTTTAAATAGAACACCCTATATATTATTACATATTTGGATTCCTCACAAAATTCTGACCAACTTTTGTATAGAATGCCCTATGCCTATCTCTAGCCGTTTTCGAAATATTTGATGTTTTTCCAAAAAAGTGACAGTTGCAGCGCTCAACATGTTTTTGTACTATGTTAAAACCGTATTTTATTTTGCAATGAAACTTTGGGTTATTGTAAATAAAGGATCGTTTTATTAAACTGAGGGTGCGTAATGACTCATTTGTATACAGGGTCGTCAAAAAAAAAATCATAAACTTGCCACTAAAAAAAATGAAAAATCTCAAGTTTTTTAAATAGAAACCCACATTTTCTATGACGGAATCATTTTGAGCATTAAAAATTACTATAAGTTTCAATTTACTTGCCTATACCTAAATCCAACCCATTTCGTTTTATTTGAGAATAAACATTTTTTATTATAAAAATTCCAGATTTCTTGAAAATTTCTCTCTCTAATTACGTGTGGATTTATGTCACACCAGTAGTGTGAATTATGTCTATTGAACATTCCATTTTTAGTGAATTTGGCCTCGTCGATCCAAATAATATTATTCAAAAACAATTCAACTTCATAGTGACTAATCAGCAAAAACTCACTAAAAACAACTCTCTTCGGAAAGTCAACCTCTTTTAAGTGTTGCACTAATTTAAATGAAAAATGGTGAAATTTATGTTTCTTCAGGGTCCTCTGAATTGAGCTTTTGGATATGCCTGATTCTACGGAAACTTGTCTTATTGACAAACTTGGATTTGCAACAAAATAGCCCAAAATTGCAATTTCTACATTTGTATTATTAAGGATTGGTTTTGTTTTAATAGCTTTTATCTTCACATATCCCGTATTCTTAAAATTATCAATTATTTGCTTGACAGCTTTTGGTGATGGCTTTGGTTTTTCTGGATAACGAGCGGCAAATACCTCACATGTTCTATTCACAATTTTATCACATTCTCCGTAAATAATAAACAGATTTAAGTAATCGTGGTTTGAATAACGTAACCGCGACGGCATATTTGCAGTTGTCAAAACACTCAAAACTAGTGTTATTAACATTTACCGTGTGTCAAAAGCATGACCATCTAGAACACCACATAATCCCAACCGTGCAGCATAATAAAAAAATGTTTATTCTCAAATAAAACGAAATGGGTTGGATTTAGATATAGGCAAGTAAATTGAAACTTATAGTAATTTTTAATGCTCAAAATGATTCCGTCATAAAAAATGTGGGTTTCTATTTAAAAAACTTGAGATTTTTCATTTTTTTTAGTGGCAAGTTTATGATTTTTTTTTGACGACCCTGTATACAAATGAGTCATTACGCACCCTCAGTTTAATAAAACGATCCTTTATTTACAATAACCCAAAGTTTCATTGCAAAATGAAATACGGTTTTAACATAGTACAAAAATATGTTGAGCGTTGCAACTGTCACTTTTTTGGAAAAACATCAAATATTTCGAAAACGGCTAGAGATAGGCAGAGGGCATTCTATACAAAAGTTGGTCAGAATTTTGTGAGGAATCGAAATATGAAATAATATATAGGGTGTTCAATTTAAAATAAGAAAGTTGTGATCGACTTCCGGTATAAACGGAAGTGCAACCATCTTGAAAATATTTTAGTTGGATTGGGCATGCCCACATCAGTATCCTGCCAAATTTTCAAAACTCTCCTATTTATACTTTTTCCAAAATCAATCGATGTCTTTCGTCGTGGGACACCCTGTATATGTCCAAGATTCGATTCTCTATACAGGGATCTCGCTTCTCGTAAGAGCTACTGCAAAGGTTAAATGGGGAAAGTTTTAAGGAATTTAATAGGCAATTCAACACCGTTTTAAAAATATTTAATTTGTGCTTCGTTTTTGAATTATTTTCGAAAAACCAAAAACGACCATTTTCAAAAAAGTGCTGTATTTTCGCTACTTTTAAAAATTTTAAAATTTGGCTTAAAGATTGTTAGAGCAACTTTTTAAGGACTATCTTTTTGTGAATTTCGTGTTTAGTTCCGACGTTTCGGTCTAGAGATACCATCATCAACTTCTTTTTTTTCTTATGGGCGCCATTTTGTTTTTTTATCTAAAAAAGAGCACGTCTTTTGCATTAAAAAGATGTATTACATGTTACAAAAAAATGTACTTTTATGTTAAAAAAGCTAAAAAACAGTAATTCTTAAAATTACGTTGCAAAATCTAAACGATTACAAAATGATGAAAATGTAGTATGTAATTAAGGTCTAAACTAGCTTTCAATCTAACCAAACGTAACTTAATCTTAATCTGGTAAATTTTCAAAATGTCTCCCGTTCGCTCGTCGACACTTTTCGCAATTCTTTAGCACTATACTTATGACTCTGCCAAGTGTATTTCGGTTTATCATTGCAAACGTATTTATTACCCTTTCTCGGAGAACATCAACATTTGTAGAAGGTTCAAAATCATAAATCTCATTCTTAGTATGACCCCAAAGATAAAAATCTAAAGGGGGTAGGTCTGGGGTTCTAGCTGGCCATAGGATTGAACCGTTTAATGCAATGACATTGTTTCCAAAATTTTCTCTAAGAAAATCCATAACGGGCGCTGTGTTATGGGCAGGACAGCCATCCTGTTGAAACCATAATTTTCTAAAATCAGCTTCATTTGGCACAATTTCTCGAAGAGCTGGTAAGATCTCAGCTCTCAATAAATCCAAATACCTCCTTCCATTAAGATTATAATCAAATGTAAATGGCTCTATTAAACGATTTCCTAAAATGAGAAACATTGTTCAGTTACATACCAATGATTCCACACCAAATATTTAAGCCAAATCTTGTCTGCATCCATCTTTGAGCAACCTCATGGGGATTCTCTACAGCCCAAAAATGTCTGTTGTGCTTATTAAAGACACCACAATTAGTAATCCTGCTTTCATCAGTACGTACAACAAAATTAGAAAATTCTGGGTCCTCATTACATTTTAATGTACCAGTTCGAGAAACGCGGTCTTCTGGGATAATCGGTCTCGAAAAGTCCTTGTACAACTATTGGCTTATAAGGATGATATCCAGAAGTTTTAAGAACTTGGTGAACCTTTTTGTACTGGTAATGAAATATAGTATACCAGTATTTTTATAAAAGGCTTAAATAAAGTGTTAAAATGAGCCTGGCAAAATTCAAAATTGACGGAATTGTGAAGTCTTCAATTTCGTAACGTAAATAGAAAGTTAGAGTGGGTAGGCAAATTATTCATTCTTTGTAATCAGTACATTGTTACCCAAGTTATTAACACTGGCCTAATAATGTCTTGTATCAATCTATCAATCAACTGATTTTTATTAATTTGGGTATGTTCTGTTGGAGTATGAACGTTTGCATATCTAAAAACTTAAGTTCAATTTACTGGCACTGTGTAAACTCTCCTTAAAACTTTGTTCTATTAACTAACTGTGGGGCGGGCAATGGAGAAAACAGTTGGATGGTTTACCAAGAACAGACTCATTCTCAATAAGTGTAAGACCACTTGTATTCTCTATAAAAATAATAGGTCATCGGTGGATATTCCTCAAAATATGATAAAAACGAAACAGTCACAATACTGGATGAGACAACTTTTGGGTGTTGTAATAAATGAAGGTTTGTCTTGGGTAAAGACATTGAACTCCTCCTTGGGAAACTGGATAAAGTCTTATATAGCTTTCGAGTCTTAACTAAATATATATGTTTCATCGCCTCTTCTGTGGATGGTGCACAAGTGTTAAGCTCTTTTTTCCCCCCTAGGGTCTCACCCAGCCCTAAATGGGTCTAGTTTAAGTTTTATGTTTAATTTTAATTAATTTTTTGATTTAATGTGCTATAGTTATTTTTTCTCCATAATGAGCTTTGTTCACCTATTTAACTTTGTTAATTTCACTATTTCGTCATAACATGGGTCTCTCTGTCTCTCCCCTTGTAAAAAGACAGTAGTCACATTGGTCGGCTGATTTGAGCTCCTGAAGATGGTCATTTATGTGACCGAAACTTGTTGAGCAGACCTTACCATCTAAGGTCATAATAAAGTATTGTGGAGAAGACTGTTTGTCATTTCCTTCCTTTCGTTAACTAAATATCTTAATCCTCACATATCTCTTTTTGGGTGCCGTGCCAGTCTTCAAGCGTGGGCTATCTCCATGACAATTTGGTTCAATTGGTCTCTATCTGTTGCTACTCGGAATAGTTGTTCTACTCCCAGTCCGGTCCAGTTTCTAACATTTCGCAGCTACGATAGCTTTTTGCGACCTATCCATCTTCTGCCTTCAACCTTTCCCTGAATAATCAGGCGAGGGATGTGATATTTATCACCTCGCATTATATGCCCGAAATAACTCACCTTTCTTGTTTTTATGGTGTTCTCGATCCTTATTCAGCTGTCCGAGTACTTCTTCATTACTGGTACGTGTAGTCCACGGGATCTTGAGGATTCTTCGATAGCACCACATTTGAAACGCTTCTATTTTATTCATGATGTCAACTTTAAGCGCCCATGTCTCACATCCGTACAAAAAAATGCTCCATACGTAACAGCGGAGTGTTCTTAACCGCGTTTGAACTGTGAGGTTTCTATTAGTGAGAGTTGGTTTCCATTTGCTGAATGCCCTACGTGCCATTTGAATCCTCGCTCTTACCTCTTCGTCGCACGTTATGTCATTGTTCAGCCAGCTACCCAGATATTTGAAATATGATACCAGTTCAATATTGTGTCCGTTAATCGTAATCGGAATTGGTTCTATGTTTATTCTGCCCACAGTCATCCATTTCGTTTTCTTGATGTTTATATTAATACCCCATCTTCGACCAGCCTCGTTCACTCTATCCAGCAGCATTTGCAAGTCTTCCATGTTTTCTGCAATGATGGCAGTATCATCTGCGTACCTTACGTTGTTTACAATTTTGCCACCTACCTTTACTCCCTCTGTCCTGCCATATAAAGCCTCGTGAAAGGCCTTAGTACGCTAATAGGGTACGCTATAGCATTTGGACACTTGTCGTGGAAAATTTAAAATAAATCGTTTTTTAAACAACTTTTGCAATTAACTATCTCGAGAAAGAAATTTAACTTTCCACCGTGATTTGTATACTATTTTATTTAGCAGGTAATGCCAAGTGTGCACGGTGAAGAACACTGGGTAAATACGTGTAAATTGTTTATTGATCTTTTGTGAACCGGTTTCGGCCATTTACGCCATCATCAGCACTCAAATCTGCCGAGAGTTAAACAAGGGACAGCTCAGAGAGGTTTAGTTGCTGTTTACAGGTTGGAAAAGAAAGTAAAATGCCAATGTTACTCACTCGCCAGATCAAGGATGATCCAGCGGAGACCACCACGCAATCAGCCACCGACACACATGTCCGGGCTGAAGGACACAGGACTCTAGACGTCCACAAAAATTATTTTCCGGGTGCGCAACACCCAACACAATAACAGTTAGTCTAAGATTGCACCTCTAATGTAAAACTTTTGTATAGGCTAGTTAAAATTTTTAAAAAGGGTTAAAACTGTTTTGGGAGGTAATTATTAAAAAGTTGAACCAGGGCAAATTTTAAATTAAAAACGTCCGACCCTGGTCAAACTTTTCAATTTTTTAATTACCTTCCAAGACAGTTTTAACCTTTGAACCAGTTTTTAAAAATTTTAATTAAAAATTAAGTATTAAATTTAGAATTTAATTTTTACTTAACTATTTTAACTAACTAACTCTTAACAGTAAAATGTAAGCCCAGATATGACAAAAAATATATTGACATTTAACTGGGTGGAAAGTACTCAATACCACCCGGGTGGAAAGTGAGAGCAGGTAATTTCCATCCTTCCACCTGGTTTAAACTTAAAAAATAACGTTATTACATACCTGGTTGAAAATGAAAACTGTTTCAGGTGCCATCGTTCAACGGTTCCAGCCATCTACGCTATAAGGGACTAGCTGAATCCGCATTGACCTGGCTAGACTTGGAAATCACATTCAAACCGATCGTAGCAGATGGTTTGATCATCTACAACGGACACAGGCTGGACGGTACCGGAGATTTTATGGGAATGTACCTTAATGATGGTTTCGTAGAGTTTGCGTACGATTTGGGTACTGGAGCAGCTGTAATTCGAAGTCATCAAAGGGTTCTACTTAGTGAATGGCACGAAGTAAGAGAAAAATGTTTTTATTTTATGCGTGATTAGTATGAAAATACCCATTTTGAACTTTAAATTGTATCTACTCTTGGAATAGCACTGTGGCTCCCAAAGGGATTAATTACCTAGTAGCTATATTATTTATCATGTGTGATTGGGACGAAAAATCAACACTAACCATCCCTTAAGGGAGATCAGATTGTGTTAAGGTTCATTAAAACTTTTACGATGATCCCGCAATAACGTTGGCAAATACAATCCATTATTTCGCAACTTATTCGATTTTGAGAGCCCCGGATCGAGCTTGAACGTGCAATAAATCCGGTTTTCCTGAATCGAAGGCCATTTTGTTTGATAAATATCCTACAGGTCTTCGTTTTTAGGCTTAAAGTTTCCTTTCGACCGATATACTTATAGATCGGAGGCTATAAATCGCAATCCTTAGCAGGTGGTCCAATAAATTTGGTTTACTTTTGCGGTTTTTGTTACATAAAATCAAACACTAATCTCTTTAATGTGAACTTCCGGAATTTGTTGAAAACGGTTAATAGAAATAAATCAATACAGTAGTAAATCAGTAAACTCCATATAAATTAAATTTTGAATTTACAAAACGAAATTAATAACGTTGCCACCTTTTAAAATTTCAACAATTTTCATACGTAATTTAGCATTCGCGTCGATAGGATTTCATCGAGCATTCCTGATATTAATTTATTCGACAAGTGATTGATTTTCGAAATAATTGGAAATGCGCCTGCAAAATACCTGTTAATGCGACAAAATTTTCTAAGCTCATTTCTGCTTAATGCTAAATCCGTTTTATCATCCACTACATAATCATTTAACATTACCTATTTAACAAAATCTAACCAAAATATGTTTTGATAAAATTATTAGTAAACTATTTTTGTTAAATAAGGTTAGAGTTTATAGGATGTTGTCAAGAATGGTTCATTCTGGCAACAGGGTTGGATTTACTTGGGCATACATTTTTGAAAGCAGTTTAAAGCTGAAAATACACAAATCTACTATGAATCATTAGGAAACAGGCATACGAAAATACAATAAGTCGTATAAATAAGACTATCTATTAGGCATCTGGAAGATAGAGAAATATTAAAATAGTACAAGAAAAAAACAAGAAATTTCACATTTTAACTATATTACATTGAAAGTGATAACATTTTTCAGTAAAAATGGAGTTAGTTAAAAAAAACAGTTTTGTACACTCTGTCACTTTTTGCCTTGAAACTCTTTATCCTTGTACTTTTGTCCTTAAAAAGGAGCCTTTAAGGAGAATGGTACCTTAATAATATCTTGTAGGTGATCAAATTTCCTACAACTTTCGTTATTTACATTTTTCTGTACTTCCTTAAATAACGAAGCTACGCTCAGACGAAATAAACTTAGTTTAAAAAAGTGTGACAAAATATTATTTTTCTAATTTTGGCATATAAAGTGACACTTTTCAAAACTGATTAGAGTGACAATACGTTTTACTTTATGTAACTAGTTATGAAAAGTTCATTTCATCACTCCCTGTTTTTATGCATTTCCGTAGAAACATATGGGCGACATCCATCATAACATGTCGTTGTCACTGTTTATACAAGGTGCTATGACAGTGAATATTTGTGTTAAATCACTTTAAAAGATGGTTTTTACCGCTTTTTGGTCAAAATTAGAAAAAATTATGTATGCAACACGTTTCGAAAATGTCTTATTGTGTAACTCATTCAAATTGTAGGACCTCGCTGCGCTCGCCCTACAAACATTCATTCGTTACACAAAATCGATCTTTTCGTAACTGGTTACATAAATAGCTATTAAAGGGTCACATGACCGTTTTTTAGTTTAAAGTAATATTTTTAAAATTACGTCACTCTTTTTAAGATGCGTAACGTGACTATTTTCAATCATCAAATTTAATTTTAAAGGTCATGTGACACTTTTTTTAACGAATCCTTTTTTCAAAACGAATCCTGAATATCACGTGACCATTTTAAATGTCAAAATATTATTTGATTGATTACTTGATCGTTTTTCAGTTTAAACTGATTTTTTTTAAATTACATCACTCTTTTAACAGTGAAAATGGTCACGTGACGAATTTCAATTATCAAATCATTATCAAATTTTTAGTGACTCTGTTTAACGTCAAAACGGAATTCAAATGGGCATGTGACAGTTTTAAATGGCAAAGTTGTATTTGAAACGTGACATTTTCAATCATCAAATTTAATTTATAAAGGTCACGTGACACTTTTTTTAACGTCAAAACGAATCCTGAATATCACGTAACCGTTTTAAATGTCAAAATATTATTTGATTGATCACTTTATCGTTTTTCAGTTTACACTGATTTTTTTAAAATTACATCACTCTTTTTACAGTGAAAATGGTCACGGGACGAATTTCAATTATCAAATATTTAGTGACTCTGTTTTAACGTCAAAACGGAATCCAAAAGGGCATGTGACAGTTTTAAATGGCAAAGTTGTATTTGAAACGTGACATCAAATTTAATTATAAAGGTCACGTCTTCAAAATGGAATTCATAATGTTACGTGACAGTTTTAGAGGTCAAAATGTTATTGAGGGTCACGTGACCATTTTTTTAAAATACATTTTTGAAGTGACGTGACTCTTTAATGTCATTACAATATAATCCTGAAGACATATGACAGTTTTTTAGTTTTAAACTAGTACACTAAATCACGCGATTGTTCTTAATTTATGTTTGATTAAAATGCCATCATTAACGTCACGTGACCGTTTTTTAGTTTAAACTGATGCACAATGAATCACGTAACTATTTTTAAAGTTAAAATGCTTTCCTTACCGTCACGTGACAGTTTTTACGTTTAAACTGATATTTTTAAAGTCACGTGACTCTTTTTACCGTCAAAACAGAATCCTGAAGGTCATATGACAGTTTTTTTGTTTTAAACTGATACACTGGTTCACGCGACTATTTTTAAGGTTAAAATGTGACTCTTTTAAGGTGTAAATCACGTAATGATTTTCAATCGATCAAATTTACTTTTAAATTTCATGTGATTCTTTTTTTATCGTCAAAACAGATCCTGAAGGTTGCGTGACTCTTTCAAGATTAAATATGTAATTTATAATGTCAATAACAGTTTTAAATGTCAAAATCTTATTTGAAGGGTCACGTAACCGTTTTTCAGTTTAAACTGACATTTTTAAAGACACGTGACCTTCTTTACATCACAAATGGTCACAAGTGGTGACGATTTTCATTCATCAAATATATTTTTTAAGGTCACGTGACTCTATTATAATGGCAGAACAGAATCTTGAAGGTCACGTGACTGCAAAATGGCAAAATATTATTTAAAGGGTCACGTGACTATTTTCAATCATCAAATTTAATTTTAAAGATCACGTGATTTTCTTTTTAGGCTCAAAACCGATCCTGAAGAATAACATGACCAGTTTTTAGTCTAAACTAATATTTTTAAAGTCACGCAACTCTTTTTACATTGAAAATAGTCACGTGACGATTTTCAATCATCAATTTTTTTTAAAAGGTCTAGTGACTCTTTTTTAACGTCAAAACTAAATCCTAAGTATCATGTGACTGTTTTAAATGGCAAAATCGTGTTTGAGAGGTGACGTCACCATTTTTTAGTTTTAAATAATGACACGTGACTTTTTCATGTTCGGTTAAAATATCTTCAGTCACGTGACTCTTTTTAAGGTGCAAATTTCAATATTAAAAATGGAAATCATAATATACGTTAAGTATAAAATTTAACACCACCGGCAGTGAATAAGTTAAATCCGGCACTGTCTGGTAAGACTTGTTTTTCCATTTCAAAATGATGAACCTTTAACGTTAAACTGAAATTTTAAACTTATGATTGAAAGTAAACATAGTTTTTTTTTCAAAATTGAGCCGTACTGTTTATTTATTAGAAAAATTTCGTATCTTGCTTTACAATTAAGTGGTGCTCTACCGACTATCTAACGATGATTGTAATTTTCAATAATATTTTAGCAACTTTCTGGTGTTTTTAAGTTAGCTAGAATATTGTTTTTTTTTTAAATTGTTTAGTAGTCTGTGAAGCATCAGCATAAACCGGAAAACATATTTAAATCAAATTTCCTTTAATATAGAAAGCATTTTCTTTCTTTTTCGACGTAGGTGCGTCTGTCCCGAACAGGTCGTTTGGCCATCTTGACCGTCGATAACCAGCTGCCGGTGGAAGTTTTGGCCCCAGGAGCATTCACTCAATTATTCTTGCCCCAAAACTTGTATCTGGGGGGTGTTCCCAACTTCGGGATCGTATCTCCCCAGGTTAGGGTGAGATCGGCGTTCGTCGGCTGTATACAGAAGGTAAGTTAGACGTATCTCTTGCTTTTCGGAAATCTCGGTTGTACGATTATCGAGAGTTGAATGGGGGCAAAACTTTTGGAATTGCCTCCTTGCAGCTCGCCCTAACACGGGGAACGTGTAATAATGCGTCTGTAAAATCTAATAAGAGGGTGAAAGGCGCTTGTATTGCTTTTCACTCACCCCAAAAGTGTAACGCGTGGAATTTCGATGTGGAAATAAAATTAAAATAGGAACTTTAGGCCAAAGTTTTTTTTTTCACACAACTTATGATTTTTTTACTTTATTGTTTTATTTATCTATTGTCATATAACCCTAGCTATCTGTACAGGGTGGTCCAGTTTTAGGTGTCAATAATTCACCATTCGATAGCCCATCAAAAAATAAGTGGACATGCATTATGTCATTTTTCTGAAAAACCTTTCCTAAGGAAGATACAGTCTTCCAAATTTTAGTTTAAAAAATAAATTTTTTGTTATAACTGTCAGACCGTTGGAGGCAATTTTCTTTAAATTTGGATCAGGTATGAATGTATGATGAAATGAATACTCGTTATGTGATGTGAATAAGATTTGTCAAAAAAAAAAACGCCGCTAAACAGTGTTGATACAGGAGAATGGTCTTTATTTTCTCGCTCTATTTTCTACGCTCACTGTATATTATTCATTAAAATGACATTTTTTTAAATTTTCTTGTCCAGTTTGGAGAAAAATGAATCTCTTGTAACATTTTGATTTAAAATTCTGTTGGCGAGATAACCGCGCTATTACCCAAAAAAAGAGAGATGATGCAAATCTGGTCATCTGGGAGGTTTGCAAGTTTATTTTTGATACCGAATAGTCTAAAAACTTGTTAATTTCTACTAGAAATAATTTTATAACTCACTTCTCAGACTGGTGACAATTTTGTGAACCGATGAGTGTAGAATTCAATTTAATAGTGAAGAAGTGAAGAAGCTTGAAGTGACATTTTCAAGGCTATGGACAGTGTACAAACTGGCATTCAGGTCTGATAAGTCAAAAACTTTGTGAAGATAGTCTTGAAACTAGATTTTTCAGGCTCAACACAGTCTTAAAGCACTAAAAACAGTCTAGATTTTTAAGAAATGCTCAAATTTTTAACACTGACGTGTCTAGAAGTCAATTTAATAGTGACAAAACTTAAAATGACATTTTTAAGCCTATGGAGAATAAAAAATCGTTGTTTCTCGCATTCTAAAGTGCATAAAATAGTATATAAACCTCATGACTAAAGTGTCTTTTAATCCCTTAGCGAATTGTAGTCCCTAGGTTTATAATATACTATTCCCGCACTAGGGTTGGGAAAATTAAATTTTGTCAATTTATGTATTATTATATTCTAAATTATTATTCCATATAATAATTGTTCATTTATTATTAATATTAGTAACATAAGAAGATTAGAGGTAATTTATCACATCAATAACCCATTTATGGTAATCAAGTTTGTAGGTTGTAATCATGTTTTATTTTTGTACTTATACTATTTATTTTATTTTTAATGTGCGGTTATATTGTAATACATACATATAAATATGTATAAAAAAACAGTATTGTTAAATAAACTATTATTATAAATTTCTTTTTCAATTTTAATTTATTATTATTATTTATTTTTAATTGTTGTTCTTTCTAATTATTGACAACGCTCGTAAAAAAAATGATGTTTCTATCACGTGCATAAAGCGCCTTTCCCGCACTTGACTTCAGTCAGGGTGCGGAAAAGTATCACTTTCCGCACTTGTTAGGAAATAGTCCAGAGTTTTAAGAAAATGAAAAGCAAACTAAAAAAAATGACGACTAACTACAAAGACAGTTTTTAAGTCTTTCAAGTCAGTTTTCACAGTTTCGAAGTCAATTTTCAAGACAAAGTCTTTAAATTTTTCTGAAAACTATGAAAACTGGCTAACCAAGACATTTTTTAAGCTTTTTAAGTAAATTTTCACCGGTTCAGAGACAATTTTTAAGTTGGGTTGGATTGGTTTTAGGTCTTTGAACGTAATAACTCAATTATCTCGTAAACAAAGTTGCAAATCATAATTTTATAAGAGATTCTTTTTTTTCAACTTTAACAAGACAATTAAAAGAAAATTACATTTTTGATGATCTAATGACGTATAAAAAATAAGAGGAAAAAATTAAAACCATCTTCCTGTATCTACGCTACATCGAAACTCATTATGAAAGAATGATGAATGTCCAGTGACTTTCATCTTTCTTTCCCCTTTGGCTTGTAATAATAACAAATTATATTATGGTTCAATGTTTTAATTTAAAAAGTTGCATAAAACAACAAAGTATTATTTATGTGGTAGGATGAGTGATACATTTGGTAAAAAATGTAATCAGTTTCTTTAAATCCCCGAATTTAGCAGCTGCATTCTGAAGATTTTTGGCCTCTTGCACATTTTTTTTTCTCTACTATTTTATATAAACTGGTTTTTCACCTCATGCTATAGTGCGCTAGGTCGCTGGTTGCAGAAAGTCATTCTAGACATTTTTGGTTTTATGTCAAATTTCCGTAACTTTAACCGTTTCCGATATATTCGACTTTTATTACTTTTTTGGAAATTGCATACAAATTTTCAAAAATCAGTATCTCCATCATTTTTATGGTTTCAGCCGCCTTTGAAAAGCTGAAAATATTCGTCTTGAACTGCTCTTTCACCTCGTACTAACCGCAACACGATTGAACATATACAGGGTGTTCAAAAAACAATTAAATTTTAAACTAACGCTCTGCCAGTTGTGTCCGCGTTCACCCGATTCTAAGTGGGTGTAAAACTAACATTTTTTGTCACAGATTTTATCACTTGTTTTTAAAAATTGTATCCAAAATTATGTATCTCTGCCATTTTTGGGGTTTCAGCGATTGTAAAGAGCTCAAAATGTTCGTATTGAACCGTTCTTTCACCTCGGTCTAACCGCAATACGGTTACATAAACAAAGTGTCAAAAAGAAGAAACCAAAACGGTCAAAACAACAATCTGTCAGTTGTGACTGCGTTTACCCAGTTTTAAATGAGTGTAAGTCTAGTTCTCTGGGTTCAGAACATACCGTAAATCTAATCGTTTCCGAGATACTCAATTTTTTTCTAAAAAATTGCCAATTTTTTGACTGTAAAAAGAGCAAAATGTTTGCCTTGAACTGCTTTTTCTTTTCGTGCTAACTGCAACACGATGAACATTTACAGAATGTTTAAAAACAATTAAGTTTGTTACTAACACTCTGCCTGAGAAAAATAGATTTTTATCGTTTTTCCTCCTGACCCTTAAAATGTTATCATACAAGTCTCTATATCCAGATTTCCTTACAACTACTAAAGAATGCTTGCTTTCAGGTGCAAATAAATGGCAGACAAGTAGCAATCTTGGCTGAAGCTCTTGGAGGCGCCAACGTGGACAACTGTCCCCATCCATGTGTTGCGAAACCTTGTGGAGAAGATGGAGAGTGTGTCCCAGAAATGGACTATTTCACTTGCAGGTTTAAAGTTATTTTTATAAAATACGGCATAAACCTTGAATCACATTCTGTAGTCTAAAGAAAATGATCCAAGAATTACGACTTTTTAACGTTCGCCACCTCTGCATGTCCAAAACCCGTAGAGAAGATTCAAGGAGGTGATATAGACAAGAATAAAATAAAATTTAAGGAAGCAATAGCAACAGCTTTACAAGAGACAGCTGAAGAGGTTGACCAATCAATTTCAAGCTAGGCTTTCTTGGCAATAATGAATATTGTAGATGTCGTATTTCTTTGGTACTGACATTCGATCTTTTTTTTCAACAAGGTGTACTACAAAGGTGTCTCATAATGACATAGATGTCATTGAGGTAAATCATAGGACTCTAATGTGACCAAACATATTAACCTACACTCAAATCAATATGTGTCCCAGCATTATTTTCACTGATTTTAATGATTCTCGAACTCTAAACTAAAATACAAACTTGAAAAGTGATACAGAATGTATTTGGATTAAATAATAAGTTCTGAGCAACATCTACAGATGCTTAAATCAGAGAGTATTCACTCCATCAGTCTGATTCCTCTTTAGTTCCCATCATAATCACATATTTATATTAAATGATAAAGAAAGAAATGTAAAAATTGTAGTTGTCCTGATACATCTTTTTCCTGATTTTCCAGATGCAAACCTGGATACCGTGATCACTTGTGCTCTCGAGGTCCACCATCTTTCCATGGCATCGACAGTTTCTTCCATCTCAACGACCCTACAACGATGGAAGCGATTTCCACAGATCCGTTGGATATTAACGTCCGTTTCAAATCTAATTCGGACACTGGTTTGTTGTTGTGGGCTTTTACGGGGAACAGTTTTGTGTCTTTGGGGCTAAGAAAAGGTGCGTTAGAGCTGCGCTACACCGCAAACTATAAAGACGACGAAATGTTGGTCGTGCACAATTCCAGCACCGTACACGACGGTTTGTGGCATAGAGTGAAAGCAGTCAGGTAAGTTAGTTGGTTTATTGATATTTAAGTAAAAATTGTTTAAATTAAAAATTTTACTCTTGTTTTTTTCTTAAACAAGAAGACATTTTTGAAGCCATGGAATTTTGGTCGAGTAATCTTGGCATTTTAAACTCACACCAAACCGAAAAAATTACAGTTTTTCAGATTCTAAAACACATTTTCTACGGGGAAAAGCTTGAAAATTACATACAAATCGACGTTGTCACGACCAAAACTCTTGATTTTGGCACCGTCAAAAACCTCAAGAACCTTTTAATTCGTTGATGAACTGAACTATCTATGACGTTTGATGACAGGCTCAAAACTCATTAAACCGTGCCGCGATAAATTGTTAAATAGTCACGTTTCTTTGATGAATCACGCCGCAAATTTATTCGTGACTCTGTACAGTTAAGTTTGGCAGATGTGACGTTAAATGACAGTTTAAGGCGTTAAATTGGACAGTTGATTGCTTTACAGCGTGGCTTATATTATCTAAGTGTCACCTGACAGCTGCCAACTGCCAAAAATCATTCAGCGCCAACATACAACTGGAACGCAGATCAGTTGTATTTCTTTGATAAATCGCATTGCAAGTTGTATTTATAGCTCCATAGAGTTAAATTTAACAGTTGTTACACTTTGATATGTTTTTTACGTCACCTGACAGCTGTCAATCACACTGTACATTGGTATTTATAGTTTTATGAAGCGAAATTTTACAGTTGTGACGTTAATGCCTGTTTACCCAACACTTCCAAGTCGATTTTAAGTACAACTTAAACTAAGTTATTGAGATTTGAATGGATCAGGTGCAAAATAACACAGCCTAAACTAAACTTATCTAAGCTGTACTCAACTTAGCGAATGTTGGGGAAATAGACATAAGTGACGTAAGTATCAAAGTGTCCCTTAACGTTACAACTGACAAATTTGGGTGCGTGAAGCTGTAAACACAACTTAAATTACAGTTTAATTCCTCTACGAAATACAACTATTTGACATTTTATAGTTTCAGAGGTCACCAGTGAGTAAGTTATGACAGCTGCCACGTGACGCAAGCAAAGTGTTCCTTTAATGTCGCAACTGTCAAATTTGGCGCCATGGGGCTTTAAACATAACTTAAGAAATTCTTATTTTTTTCAAGTCACAATTTCATAGTTTCAAGTCACTGGTAAATGGGTTTCGACAGTTATGGCAGCTGCCACGTGACGTAAGGAAAGTATAAAAGTGTTCGTTAACGTCAGAGTTGCAAATTTGGCTATTCATGGAGCTGTAAACCAAACTTACAGTGCAATTCCTCAAAAAAGCACATCTATTTGTCATGTTATACTTTTAGGTCACTGGTGAGTGAGTTCTGAACGTTATAACAGCTGTCACGTGACGCAAAAAAAATGTTAAAGTGTTCCTTAACGTCGCAACTGTCAAATTTGGCTCTATGGTGCTTTAAACATTACTTCCAGTGTACTTCTTCAAATTAGCAACTATTTCTAATTTTATAGTTTCAAGTTACTGGTAAACGGGTTTCGACAGTTATGGCGGCTGTCACGTCAAGCAAGGAAAGTATAAAAGTGTTCCGTTCCTTAACGTCAGAACTGTCAAATTTGACTCTATGGTGCTTTAAAACATAACCTTCAATGTCATTCTTTAAAGTAGCAACTATTTCTAATTTTATAGTTTCAAACCATTGGTAAACAGGTTTAGACAGTTATGGCAGCAGTCGCGTGACGCGAGGAAAGTATAAAAGTGTTCCTTAACGTCAGAACTGTCAAATTTGACTTCATGGATTGGATGTGGTTTCTCTAATGTCTGTTTCCCCAACATTGGCTAAGTTCAGTTTAAGGATAGATTAGATAAGTTTCGTTTAGACTGTGTTATTTTGCATCTGAGCTGTCAAATTCAAACCTCAACTTAGTTTAAGTTGTACTTAAAATCGACTTGGAAGTGTCGGGAAAACAGGCATAAGAAACACATCTACATATCTCTAAGTACAACAGAGTTATTTAACATTAGCATGTTTATTTTGGATATTCTAAGCAAAATGTCTAAAATGCATTTTTAAAAGTTTAGGTTAGGTGTCTCCTTCGGTCCTGTCCCCGATTATACAATAGTAGCCTACGTGAGAAACGTCGCATTGACACCAATGCTTTTTTATGAGAAAGTTTAACTAAACCGGCCCTTAAACAGCGTTTGTGCAACCGGGCAACAATGACATACATGTAACAGACCCTCTCTTTGAGTTGAACTGAAGGTTACCTGATTTGATCGTTTTTGACTAATTGTTGAAAATTTGCAGAGACGGATCCACTGGCCTACTAATAGTAGATAACGGACCTGCCGTAACCCGACAATCCGTGCAGATCCGGCCTCCGGACAAACCATTCGCGCCATCCGAGGCCGAGGGCCTCTTTATTGGAGGAATGCCCCACCGTTTGATCGGTCCCGTGACAGGATTCAGGGCCGGAATCAGGGGGTGTATAGCCGATTTAGTGATTAACGCGGATTATCACTTAGGGGTTATCAATAGGTCGGCGACCAGACACAATATAGGGGAGTGCGAGGTGTGAGGGCGGGGGGGTAATTTTATACAAAAGGAGTGACAGAGAGAAAAAAGAGAGTTTGACGATTATTTTAATTTCCGACCGGCTCTACATATTAGAGATATAAAAGACTTAAAGGCGGTATTAACAAGAGTGATTGTTTAGGTGTTAAACGTATTAACTTTTTGACATTAAGAACATTTCGTATGGAGATCTTTATGTTATGCTACGCGTACATATTAGGAGATAAAGTGCTTTATAGTTAAATGTCTTGCTTTCTCTCTTACACCACAAAATTCACATCTTCACTCGATTCTAGAATATCTCTCTGAACAGTTTTAAACTCTCCTTCGAGAATTACAAATGGAATAGCGAAATTCAACTTATGAAAATTATCGACTCGTTATTCGGGAATAGTGTCAATTTTTTTGTAACGTAAAGGTACGAATAGATTTTAGATTTTTTTAAAATACATGTCTTGAGTATACAGAGTGTCGTAGTTTTGAATCTCAATCCTAACATTAATGATCTATTGACCTAAACTAGGAGATAAACAGAAATCTTTATTATCATCATTACATTACGTTTTATTTACTTGTAGTGTGTTTTGTAAGTTTTTTGAAAATAATGCCTTAATAGGTAAATACTGGTTTATATAGAACTGTAATATTTTTTAAGTAAATAAAGTTAGGCCATTTAACACTGTGACACCCTGTATACATACATGATCAGAAGTGAATAATAGAGCTGTAACGTTAATTAATATCATCACTTTCTATGGGGTTTCGTGACTGTTTTCCATTTTTTTCCAATCAGTTCAAAATGAAACGAAAAATTGCTACTCTGTATCAACATATACAGAGTGGACCATAAGTAATGGGACATAATGCTACAACATATTCCTGATATCAAAATAATACGATTTAGCTAGATTGTCCTATACCGCAAGGTAATATTGAAAGATACAGGGTGTGAAAGTTAAAGTTTTGTTCTTGATTTTTTATCAAATCATGTATAATGGGGCTTTGACAGCCGGTAGCTGATAGGGGGCGCTCTTCTTCTTCTTCTTCTGCTGCGTGTCCATTAATGTATGTTTGCGATTACATTTGTCCACTCTTTCTTAGTACGTATGGTATGCATTAGTTCTTGCATTGTCCTCAGTCCTGTCCACTGCCTGGCGTTGGGGAGCCATGACATCTTTTTTCTGTCGATTCCTCTCTCTTCCCTCAATCTTCCCCTCAATTATCAATTGCAGGAATTGGTACCTCTCGTTGCGTATTAAGTGGCTCAAGTATGCTGTTTTTCGACGTTTAATGGTGTCTAACAGTTTGCGGTCTTTATTGATTATTCTCAAGACGTCATCGTTGGTTCTTCTTGCAGTCCATGGACATGGAGTCCTGAGTACACGCCTATAGACCTACATCTCGAATGCTTCCAGCTTGTTCATAGTGCTCACCTTCAGTGTCTATCCATCCATGCCATAAAGCAACACTGTCCAGACATAGCATTTGACAAATCTAATTCTCAAGCCAAGATCTAAATCAGTATTGGTGAGCACTTTTTTGAATTTCATGAACGCACTGCGAGCATTTTCAATCCGGGATCTGATTTCTGTGTCTAAATCCCAATTTTCACACAGCCATGTTCCTAGATATTTAAATTTATTTACTCGCTCTATTGGTTAATTCTCATATGTTAGGCTTGAGTTTTGAAATTCTTGTGGCTTTCGAATAATTATCATGAATTTAGTCTTCTACTGAAGCCGATGTTCTTACTGCATTTCCCGACAGTCCCAAGCATATCCCGCAAATCCTCCATGTTATCTGCAATTAGAACTGTGTCGTCCTCATAACGAATATTGTTGACCCATACACCATTTACCTTAACGCCCACGTTGCGTTCTTCTAGGGCTTCCTGAAAGATGGCTTCAGAATATAAATTCCATTCAGTGGCGTGGTCCATTTCAGTGGCGTAGAAAAAAGTTTGAGTGTTTTAAGCAGCTGAAAAGGTGGCAGGTAGCGCCCCCTATCAGCTACTGTAAAATAGATGAAAGCATCATTTACCGGCTGTCAAACCCCTCTTATACACATTTTCAGTAATTTATATCAAAAGACCTAGATATGATAAAAAATCAGGAACAAAATTTCAACTTTCACACACTGTATCTTTCTTAATGAAGATTTTTGTCAAGAATATGCTGTAGTTCTATGTCCCATTAGTTATGATCCACCCTGTATATGTACAGGGTTGTTCTGTATCTTTAGTCAGCTTGTGACAACTTTATTTTTGCAAATAGGAAAAAACTTCTTAATACAAAAGTTATAGGGCCTCTCCTAAAACACAAACAAATCTTATTGAATATTATAATAGACTATAGCAAAATTTAAAAAAAAAACGTGATAATAAGAAAAAAATAAGTTGATAATTTTTTAATGGAACGCCCTGTAGATTTTCGGATGAGTTGATAGATCTTTTTCTTCTGATTTCAAAAATATATAATAAATTGTTATTTGGTTTAGGCATTATTGAATTATTGGCATTTAAAGATTGTGATGTTTGTTTTTCAAATCACAGCTGCCATAAATTTGGATGATTTCAAGGTTAAAGACGACATGTTGACTGTTGTTGACAGGTATCAATTTAACTTAACAGCGTTGCCTGTCACGATCACGTGTGGCGTGTTTTTAAAATTTTAGCTTTCCCAGCTCATTAAATGTAATTTTCAGACTTTTTAAGGTTAAAGATGACGTTTTCCGAGTCACATGACAGTTGTTGATAGGTGCCAATTTAACTTTACAGCGTTGCAACCTCCGAATTTGAATTGTCACGATCACGTGACGTGCTTTTACAATTTCAAATTTCCCAACTATTTAGATAAAATTTACAGACTTTTTAAAGGTAAAGACGACATTTTTTGGGTCACATGACTTGTTGACAGATATCAATTTAACTTAACAATATTGCCAGCTCCAAATTTATATTGTCACGATCACGTGACGTGCTTTTACAATTTTAGCTTTCCTAGCTGATTAAATGAAAGGACCGAACGTCACGATGACGTAATTTGACAGTTGGTCAATATATTGTTTTGTTGAACTACGTCAATTTGCTCTGCACACTGAATGGAGCATCAACTCGAACTCTGATGAGGTTTAGTCTCTTTGATCATTTATGACACCAACCTGTAATTTTAAAAAACAATAAAATCACAATTTTAGTACAAAAAACGGCTAAACCAAATGTCTTCTTATTATATATTTTTGAAATCAGGAGGAAAAGATCTATCACTTCATCAGAAATGGAAGAAAAGCGTCCCAATAAAAATTTATCAATTTTGATTCATTTTTTATTTTTGTCATGGTCTCTTGTTTTATTTATTAACATTTTTTGCCGATTTAGGAGAAGCCCTATAACTTATATTTGTGGCGACATTTTTTTGTCGCCGCAAAGTTATCTAAAAAGACCAACCCCGTACATGTATACAATTTAAACAGAAAAACTTCAAACGCTATTGTGGTTTTTCTGTTTTTAAAACTTTTAAGCCATTTTGAACGATTTTGTGAAGGTTTCAGAGACGTCTGGCATTTCCGAATTAATCTTAGATAATTTTAACTACAAAAGTCAATTTCACTAAGCAAAATGACCGTGAAGTTTTGTGCCTGTATTTGTTTCACCCTGTATCTGCTTAACTTTGTCAATAATTAAACTTGAAAGCAAATTCAGTATTCCTATATACTTCTAAAGTTATTCTGTTGTTATAGTTATCAAATCGACCAAATATAACGGTCAAAATTGTAACAATACAAATTATAAAATAAAATTAAAAACCTTATTTGAGAAATGTTAAATAAGCTCTTTTATAACATGTTTCTGAAAGTTCTTACAGCGGAAATCTTGTGAATTCATTAATCTATAACTTGACCAAATTTCTAGTTTTCCATTCTAGTCAAAGATTAAATGATTCAATAACAAGATCTAAACAAACCTTTCAAGAGATAAAAATATTTTAGAAACAGTTATTATATTAGTTTGTATTAAAAATGAATGAGTCAAATATCAATAAGTGACTTTGTATTTATAAAATAATATCGATAATTCAAAATAATGTTTGTAAACTTTTAATAATACTTTTTAAACAAAAATTTAAAACGCGAACAGTTGCGTAACCCCTAAAACAATTTTTTTTAATATTAATTTTAAATAAAAAACTAAGTTTTAAAAAAATGGTACCATGAATGTGTAAGTATGCACTTAACTGTGTGATCTTAAGATTTAACCATAAGGCTGATGACTTAACCTAAACTATTTCTTTTCTTACTTCTAAACTTATGGTGTTTCTTATTTTCTTTTTTCAGTTCAGTTAGACACGCCTTAAAATGCATTTATTACACTTGTACTGCCATGATGCACAATTTTGTTTCCGCTCTTGCACAATACGAAGAAAATCCTAAAAGCATTAAAAACACCATATATTTAGAATTTTAATTTAATTTTATTATGCGGCTCTCTGTCAGACACATTATATTTAAATCTGAGTGACAGAGACGCGCCTTAAAGTAAGAGATAAGATTATAAATAATTATAATAAACGTAGTCAAAAGGTGAGATGTCTGCAAAGTACTTATGATGCTATATAGAGGGTAATCGACAATCAATATAAGAAAACCTAAAATAATCGTAAATTGGTTTTACGTATATAAAGTTATATGCATAAAAGCAATGTTACATTAAAAGGATAATCAAAAACCTAAAAACAAATTTATTTAGAAGAAATATTATTGCTGTTGATTACCTTTATCAATTATACAATTAGCAGAGGTTTTTGTGTTAGAACTTGTAGATAGTAATCACTTAAAAGTAAGTTTTATTTTCTGATATTCACCCTTCAAACCAGCAGAAAAAGCAAAGCAATACAGAAACGTATCATAAAAACACGGGCGCCAATAAAACTCTAGAAAAGCAATAGAACTACTGACATATCGCTTATACCTATATCCAGAAAACATACACGATATGGTCGCTATACTAAATTTATGTGCGTGCACACAAACTGAAATCATATAATTTCCTATAAATATGTATTGAAATGCACTCGCCTTCGTGTCATATCAGTTTAAAGAAGAAAAACGTATTTTAAACATTTATCACGCTTTTTTTGTTTACCCTATCAAAGGCAAAGAGCAAGAGGGCAAATTTACAAACCGGAAATTGGCGTTCTTGATCTAAAAATTGTAACTTTTATACTGCCACACGATTTGGATTATAGTAAGTACTAGAGAATTCTAAATGGTCCATTGTAAAATTCACATTGTTAATAGAGAGATGACAAAATGTATATGAAATCCTAATTTGTACAGGTAGATTAATTTGTGTGTTAATAAATCGCTTTTGACTTAAATCACTATTATAATTTGGTTATTTCTTCCTCACTCCCATTTTGAATACATGTAGTAAAAATGGCCAATCGGCTGATCGATTCCAATCCATTATCGGGATCCAGTTAAAACTTTTTCAAAAAATTGTTAAAAATAGATCCAGTATTTAGAATTCATTTGAATTAGAAATTCACTACGTAACAAAATTTGGGTCGTCAACTAAAAGTGTTTTTTTGGGTCCTAAATAGTGGGAAGCGGCTATTGGGAGCTCTCGGAAAATTGGAATATGCTCAGAAAAATCAGAAAATGGCACTGTTTAAGTTTTTGCCCAAATTTGCCCTATATTTTAGCAGTGAGCAGAAATTTCTGGTGTTTTTGTCAATGTGAGGTGTAGGATGGTCAGGAAGGGACCTCAAAAGAAGCCAAATCATGATGGTTGGTTACCTAACACATAATCTACTTAAATTAGGCCATTTTAAGCCAATTTTTACTCATTTCAAGGATTTATTCGAATTTTTTTTAAGAGATCTTAACATTTTTACTTTTTGTTTGGGTCTGGATAAAAAGACGAAGGAAGATCCATAATAAATAGAAGAAAATTGCCCGACACCAATGGGCTTGGCTAAAATATCAAAAACTATCGTAAATTTAGCTAAAAACATAAACTTTTACGATTTTTACTGATTTTGGAATTTTTCGACGAAATTCGATGTTGCTTATTTTCAATAACTATTAGTTTATATCTACAAAGGAGAAACAAGAAATAAAAAATAAAGAATTTGCCCCATAGAACCACTAATAATATATTACATTTACAGGCAATTCAGGGTGCCACAAATTCTTGTCTAAAAATGGGGATCTTAAAAACGGTAAGAGATACAGAGTTGGTTATATGAAGGCCCAGTTGTCCAATTTGGAGTTCAACCTTATGCCGTTTTAACATAAAAAAAATAATCGGAAAAAATACGAAATTTTGGAAAATAGTATATTTTATATTAAGAGCGGAAAGTACATATTTGCCGCTTGCACATGAAAATTGCAGCTTGAGGCGAAGCCGAACGCTGCAATCATGTAAAAGCGGCAAATATGTACTTTCGGCTCGAAATATAGACGATATTTTTTCGACGACTGCTGTGGTGTGGAGTAGAAGGACAACTCACATCACTTTCGTAGCTCGAACTCATTGTCGGGGGTAATATCCCTAGTGCATTTAATTTTTCCGGAAAAATTCGGAAAAACGAGTTTCTAAGTAATTTGTTTTAACAAATAGCATGAGCGAGAGTGGTTTTAAAAATCATCCGAGTCGAAGACGACAAACTACTTAGAAACGAGTATTCCAATTTTTCCACAGGAAAAATTAGATGCACGAGGGATATTTGGTAAGATTATTTCCTGAGTTAAATAAACATTTTATTTTAATTAAAACAATAAGAACAATAATTAATAAGAACAATAACTTACTACTACTTACTAACTCAAGCTGGAAAGGGTAACACTATTCTTTATGTTGCTGTGAGGAGTGTGAAATTTTTTCGATTTTTTTTCCGGAAAAACTGCTGACAGCTAAGTTGACAGTTGTCAAGTGATTTTTCTACTTAAAATTTACATTTGTTATACTAATTCTTGATAGCGATTGGTCAAAATTGATAGGAAGGAAATAATCACCGATAAATCACTTTGACGGAATGGCTTTATTTCAAACAGGTATGTCGTTGTTATGGAAACGCCGAAAAATTTGGTGAGTAGATTGTTAGTAGAAAGCGAAAACGCTCTAAAGCAGAAAATAATTCACTTTCTGCGCACGTGCGGCGAATAACCACTTTCTGCTTTGAAATGGAAGCGTACATGAGGTACTTTCAAAGTCAGTCGTCGAAAAAAGTTTTTATTTTATTGTAAGCTTATTTGATGAGATAATTTAAATTTATTGACGCTTTGTCAATGCAACTTTTTTTTTCTAAATTTAAATCCGACGTTTCGGTTTTTGCCAGCTATCATCAACTTTACAACAGCAATCATTATCACTAATTAATAATTCAGCAAATTCTAACCTAAAATTCAAAAGATTAATCAAGTTCTGCACGTCATTTAAATGAAAAAACAAAGCAAATCTGCATATACCCCATACGACACTAATTTGTGGCCCTGTATATAAGTTGCTGCAAATATTGACAATAGTTCATTTTTGACTTAAATCAAAAATTTGCAATTTTCTTATAGATTTTACATTTGCTGAGTGTTATTCATTAACATTTATTGTTTTTACTCTTGCAAAATTGGTAACATCGTAGTTGGTTATAACAAAAATCGGAAAATCGATGGAATCGCATGTTTTTAGCTGAATTTACGATAGTTTGATATTCTAGTCAGAGCCCATTGGTGTCGACAATTTTTTTTCTATTTACTATGGACCTTCTTCCGCCCTTTTTGCCAGGCCCGGTCAAAAAATAAAATTACTAAGTTATCTATCTTTTTTAAGGTCTCTTGACCCTCCTAGAACTTAGAACCAGATTCATCAAAACACGGAAAATTTCTTCTCGCTAAATAATAGGTCAAATTTTTACTAAAACTTAAAAAATGCCACTTTCCGATTTTCCTGAGCTTATTCCAATTTTCTGAGAGCTTCCAATGGCCGCTTCCCACTATTTGGGAGCCAACTAACCCAAAAAAACACTTTTAGCCGATGGGACCAAACCTGACCCAAATTTTGTTACGTAGTGATTATTTATCAATCCAAATCAAGTTCATTAACTTAAAAATTGGTTCTTCTACCAGCAGTTTTTTAGTTCTTGACACTTGGCAAATGCGCCAAGTATTAGGAGCAACTAAAATTTATTTCCGCGCGTTTCTGCTCTCCTGAATGATTTGCTCGATTTTCTGTAAAAATTGGGTTTTCTATCAAGGGCACAGAAGTAACAAGAGAGGCTTAAGAGAGTTTGAGTAACTGAAATTTACCTCCTTGTGCTCTGCTCTTCTGATAATATGCCTGGTTTTCTGTAAAAATTGAATTTTCTATCAGGGACACAGAAGCAGCAGGAGGTAAATTTAGTTTTCTTGAGAATTGGCGAATGCGTTACGTATTACTTGTAATTAAATTTCCTTCTTAGCGTTTCTGCTATATTCTTATCGTATGCTTGATTTGCTGCAAAAATTGTTTTTTCAGTAAAAATTGGATTTTCTATCAGGAGTACAAGCGTACCAGGAGGAATGCTTAGACTTCTTGAGAATATGATGAATAAAGAGTAATAAAAACAACTGCTGTTTCTCAGAGCATTTTATTTTGTACTAAAATAATTGTTCACTAACCAGTGAAGATCAGAGATTTGGATTTACTATTATTCTGAAAACTTGCGTGTTTAGGTAATGAATAACGCTCTATCTATCTAAAATAGTTTCAATATTGCCCCGTTGCCGCTTGTACTAAAAAGTAGCAATCTATCATTTTTTCTAATCATTTTTTACAAATACGACTTTATGTCTATCTTTTGCCGTTTCTGAGAGTTTGCTAAATTTAATGATTTTTTTCATTGAAAACACAGCATAAACAAAAGTGTTATCTTGAATCTTTTAATAAATTATTTTAATGTTAGTGCTTTTAAGGGACATCAAGTAATTTTCGCCCCTTTTTCGATGTATGACCAGACTATCTAAAACGCCCCAAAATTCTATTATTTCATACTCTGTATATTATTAGGTCATTCGATTCGGCTTGTGAAGGGCTACACAGTGACCCAAACATTGCATTACAAAATGTTTTCAGTTATTTCCGGTGAAAGTTGTTGATGCAAAATACCATTTTGCCCTAAAAGTGTAAATGCCGGTGGCGTTGTGACCACCCTGTATGGTTTTCGAGAGTTCCCGACCCATGGGTAGGTGAAATGGGGCACCTTTTTGTTCTCTTGTAAATTTTTCGTAACTTTCACCGTTTTCGAGTTATGTGCTCAAAATGGCAAGCAACCAATTTTCAATTAAGTGAAATTGTGGTCTGAAATTTCAACACCTTGTATCTTTCTTAGTTAAGAGAGTTCGGGGTGATTAATGCCCGTTCCCAGCTTCCAAGATGATTTTAAGTACAACTTAAGCTAACTTGAGGTTTGAGTGTGACAAATCAGATGCAAAATAATACAGTCTAAACTAAACTTATCTAAACTGTCTTTAAGCTCAACTTAGCAAATGTTGGGGAAAGGGACATAGGCCACTTAAAAGAACCGCCGTAAACTCCTCTTTCCAGTGGTGTTTACAAAAAAAAATTCAAAAAAGCAAATCTTAAAAATTACGTACAGGGTGGCCTAAAAACCTGCAACACTACACTCCAATTTTTATAATTTCATCTTGTTCTTCGTCTAAAACTGGGCCAAGTTGGCATTGTTACTTAATGTGAAAAATTCTACTTTCTGAAATAATCACAATAAATAAATTATTTTTTATCTTTCAAACGTCTACGATGACGTTTTGTGAGTACTAATAATGGTAAAGTAGGATGTGCATGTATCATTTTGACGCTCCATTAAGCGCGAATGGCGCATTTGACGTCACTATGACGTAATTTCACAGTTGGTCATAAAATTATTTTGTTCAATTACGTCAAATTTGCGAATTTTAAAATGTTAAACGTATGGTCCGCCTATTTTGGTGTTATTTAAGCAAAACTGTCTTAAGCGTATGTAGCATATACAAATTCACTTATTTGTGTTTATTTCAAAAAGTAAAATTTATCAAAAACTTGTCTTTAGAACTTAAAATTTATATTTTTAGTCGATTTATATTTTTGACCACGCCATATTATTATTTTGTAAGTTTTTCTGTATTCGCTCTTAGAACCAACCCTGCTTAATACGACGTTATAGTCTTAATAAACTGTTCCTAGAAACTGTAAAATATTCCTACAATCTGACAATTTTGAGATATTTATAGGTACCTATTGTATAGGATGTAGTTACCTTAAATAAGTTCAGACTTCTTTAAATCTCTGCACTCTGATAATTGCATTCGTTCACCATAACAATTACAAACACTCCATTTTTATTGATCAAATTTTCTTATAGAGTTACCTAAGTAACCAAATAATAATGAAAGTAACATTGATTCTTTTAATTTCATGAAAGTAAATACAGTGTAATTATTGTGTTAGTTCACAAGACAAATTTAACATAATTACTAAATTTTAATACCCAAATTGGCGGTAAAATAAACATTAATTCAGTTTCACAAGATCAGAAAATTTGTATCTATTTTTTTTTGCTATTTTATTTTAAGTGACAACTACAAAAATACTAGTTTCGTTCATAGTTATCTACCTTTAAAAAATCAACTAATCAAAAAAAAGTAAGTACCTTCAGTGTTTCCAGAAACTACCTTAAAGCAAACATTTTGACAATTTATTTGACAACTTTTCGACTAGCAGCCAGTGACAATAAATTTAATTGCCATCAAATATGGACACAAGTGAGAAAACTTACAAAACGCCTTTAAAAACGGAGAACAAGCTGGGAGTTAAGAAAACCAGATCTGCTAAACTTGACAGAGTTACCCATTTATATTTGCAGGAAGGCAATTTAACAAAAATTGTAAGTAAAACACACTTTAACCTTTACGACCTTAAAAAAACTTATAAAAAAAGCCCAATGTATTGAGCCCACAAGATGTCCAAACTCTCTATCTATACAACAATAAAATCACAAAAATGGATGGTTTGAGCAGTTTCTGCAACTTGGAACACCTATATTTGCAAAACAACCAGATTGAAAAAATCGACAACTTGTCCATATTGCGCAAATTGAAAAAACTGTATCTAGGGCGCAATTGCATAGCGGTTTTGGAAGGTTTAGAAGGTATTGACGGTTTGGAGGAGTTGCATATAGAAAAACAGAATCTCCAAGACAATGCTCCTTTGTGTTTGGATCCAAGGACTATTCTAAGAATTGGAGTGAGTGCATTAACACTCATAAACTACAAATTTAACAGTTTACTTTTGTAGCAAAACTTAAAAGTCCTGAATATCTCACACAACAGAATTACAACTTTAACCTTCTTGGCACCACTCAAGCAACTGGTACACTTTGATGCATCTTTTAATGATTTAGATGATATCAAAGAGGTCTGCCAGATATTAAGGCAGTGGCCCTACTTGACAGAAGCCAAACTTATAGGGAATCCTATAAGCAAAGCTCATAGGTACAGGGAAGATATTATTGCAAACACTTTCAATTTAAGTAAAATGGGCTAATTATTAAAAAAAAAATTTTTATAATAAAAATTTTAATGTTCTAGGTATGTTAGACAACAAAACCATATCAGACATAAGCAGAACTTTTATACAAAGGTTTGAAGAAGGAAAATTGTTGAGTAGATCCAAGCAAAGTGTTAATATAAACACTTTACTGCCAGAAATATCACAGAGTTATCCTCAAATGTTGCAAAAGCAGGCCACTAATAATTTGATAAAAGATATCAAATGTAAGAATCTGGATGATATGCAAGGATTTGTTGAAGCTGAGCCTGTTTACTTGTCATGGAACCATTGTAAGAATTATTTTCTCATTTAATTCATTTTTTATTGTAAAACGATTTATAATGAATAACCCTGTAGGATTCTGTATGATAGGCTTTGTACAGGATGAGTCAATGATAGAATAAAGTTTATTATCCCATTAGTTTCGAAAAATACAAAAAAATGTTAAATTTTAGAGAATATTGAGATGCATGTGTCTTAAAATCCTAGATATCTACAGGGGTTATCAAATTATTACCAAATTACTAAAACCTTTGATTTCCTTTTTTTGTAAGTATGTCACTAACCGTTGACATTGACAACGCCCACGTCCGCGTTAGAGTGCCTCCTTAACTTACCCCTCCTTCAGCTCTTGCTGGCTCTTCAATATTATCCGTGTCCTGGCCACATACATGGAGCTTCGAGGACCACTTGCGGTAATTCTAAATCGCTAGTCCCTTGCTATGTCCCTGTCCCTTCTGCCGGGCACGGCTGCCACCGATTTCTGCTACATAACCCTCGTACCGTCGAGAGTGGACTGGGCAGAACGGGCTGATGACCTACTCCGAGCAGATCTGCTGGTTTTCGGACGGCTCAAAGTCCTCAAAAGGGACTGGAGCCGGGGCTTTCTGTGCCAACACGGGGGTCTGTCTGACTGAGGGACTGGGGCAAACAGCGGCGGTCCTGCAGGGTGAACACTACGCCATCGAGATCTGCTGTAGGAAGATGATTAAAACCTTCCCCCCTAGGCGGAAATCGATAAATCAGTGAGGCCACTGTTGGAGCCCTCTTCTCAGGTCGCTTTGTGTCAAAGGCGGTCCTGGGCTGTCATAAAGTTCTTAACACTTGGAAAATCCAACAGCGTTACCCTGATGTGGATTCCGGGATACTCCGACTTCACAGGGAATGCCAAAGCCGACGAACTGGCTAAGCTGGGTTCGGAGGCGGCCTACATCGGCCCAGAACCAGCACTCGGCATCGCGCACGGTGAAGCAAAGAAAAGCTGTTATCAGGAACACTCCGACCTATGGCTGAGAACTACAGGGTTGGCTCACTCCAAGGAGTTCATTAGGGGACCCTATAGGAACAGGACCAACAATCTCCTGCCTAGGAGACTACGCCCAGGAGACCTGGACAACCTCTCATCTAGAGCAGTTATTCGGTTCTTCAGGGAGCCAAGTATTCTGGATGAGCTCTAACTTATGTGTGAGCCACAATAGACCTACGGTCGCGGTGGAGGGCAGAGTATGCCCACTCACGGTACATAGTACATAACGTAACCGTTGACTATAACTAGAACTATAAGCTGAAAAACGTAACTTCACCAACAAAATAAATTAGATTGAAGATGTTCAAAATGTCAACCACCATTTTCAATGAAAGAAACCATACATTTTTGGTATTTGACATTTTGTTCTAATGTCAACGGTTAGTGACATATTTACAAAAAAGTAAATGAAAGGTTTTAGTAATTTGGTAATAATTTGCCATTTCCAAGATCCCAATGATGAGTCACCTTGAAAGTTCCCACCCTGTATAAAAATGATTCTAGTAAATCCATATAGGTATTGTTTTAGAAAAAATCATAAATGTTTATTTTTTATGTCAGTTACAACAATTTATAATGTTTATTCTTAGTCAACTGATCAATGTTTAGGTTTTACTTTAGTTAATACAACAAGAAAAAAGAATAATGCACAGGGTGTTCCATTTAAAAAAGTTAATATTTCTTAAGTTGAATTAGTCAAAGTATGTTTTAAAAATATGAACGCCTTGTAGCATCTAATGTAAGTTTATTTGAATACATCTTTTTTGTCGTCCCTGTAGAACGTTCACACCAAATATGAGTAGGTATTCTACCTTCAGAAACAATGGTAATACATACAATTTTGCATTATAGTAAAAACTAATATTTTGGTGAAAAAAATAATAAATAAAAATATTAGAAAAACTATTAGGTTTAGGCATATGACATTATTAACAAAAAAATATTAAAATTTCATAAAGATTCTAAAAATGTGTTAAAAAATAGGGGGTTTTATATAAAAAGAATGAACCACCTTGTATATCCAAAGTAGGTAATTTTAAAGTATGCATCTCAATATTCTCTAAAACTTTTGTATTTAACATTGTTTTGTATTTCTCAAAACAAATGAGATAATGAATTTTAGTCTCTCGTTGACTCACCATTAAACTAAGATGTTATGGTTGTATTGCAGTGCCTAAGAGACCTCCACCAGCAAAACCTCCCAAACAAGCTCCTTTAAGAGGACACAAAATGGAAAACCACAAAAATATTTTAGTAAAAAAAACTACAATAAAAATGAGAAAGTTTTAATAAATTTCTGTTATTTTTCTTCAAAAAGTTCACTTAGAGTAGAGCAAAAAAAATTAATACCTAATTTTAACTTATCTATGTTTTCTATCAGTCCTGTCACTGTCCCTCTTCTTGCGCTCCCTATCTTTATCTCTTCTCTCTTTGTCTCTTTCTTTTTCATGATCTCTGGCCCGATCTCTATCTCTACGCTCTTTATCCTTTTCTTTTTCTTTCTTGTGTCTGTCCCTATCCCTACTCCTGCTTCTGTGACGCTCCCTTTCTCTAGACCTACTCCTTTCCCTTTTCCTTTCCTTTTTCTCTTTATGCTTGGGTTGTTCTTCAACCAGCTCATACTTTCCTACTTCAGGCTCTTCCATTTCTATATCTTCATCCAGGTCATCTTCTAAGGCTGACACTTTAGCTTCAAGCTCATTGTTTTCTTCCAAGATATGACGTTTTTGGATTCTAGGTAATATTACATCACACACCTAGAAAAGTGGACAAACATTTTTTTGTGAAATTGGCATTCTAGTAGATAACTCAGGAGACTTACCCTTTCATCTCTAAGCAGTTCATCAATAAACTCATCCATATGAACAATTTCAAACTGAGCCTGTCGATTTTGTCTTCTCAACTTCCTATTGTCATTATACAAAGGCTCCAGATACTTGTAAGAATCTAATGAGGAGCCTGTGAGTCGCATATAAAAAGCCCCCAAAGCGCGAACATACTTGAATTCTTCATTCTTAATAAACTCGACCACAATATCTTTCTCAGGTTGGATTTGCAACATTTTCAATGTTAAACATAAAAACGGGGTTGGTTTGATGTTACCACCGTACACCCCGCCTATAAAGCGTAATTCCATGGCTTTGTCCACTAGAAGCTCTGCAGTTAAGGCAAAACATTCTTCCTTCCAGTATTTTGAGTCATAAATTCTGGAACGGATGATTTTTTCCACCAAGTATTGCGGATTTGTGCCGTGGATTGATTTGGCGTCTTTCACTGTTCTGTTCGCCATTTTCAGTAGTTTCTATTCGTTATAGAAACCGTCTTTCCAGAAAAATTAGATTTGCATGTTGAAATTTATAACATTGTAAACAAACGTTCCTAACAATCCTAACCCCCGCACACCGTAATTTACAAAATCGATACAGTGTTGCCAAGAGGACTTGAGTATTATACTCTCTCTTCTGATCAGTTTTGAAAAAAGTTATGGGCATTCCCAGCTGTCATTTTTCCGTCTGTTTACTGTTTACTTTGTTAACGTTGATTTTGGTCCAAATTTACTTCAAATGCCAATAGTGTTCAAGCTTCAAGCATTGTTCAAGTTAATAACCATTTATTTTTCAAGAACGAA
Organism: Ips typographus; assembly: GCF_016097725.1. NCBI lineage: Eukaryota > Metazoa > Arthropoda > Insecta > Coleoptera > Curculionidae > Ips > Ips typographus. The sequence goes on from NC_138423.1 coordinate 9,952,304, forward strand.
GGATAATTTAGTTAATTTGGCACCGCTGAATGATAAACATACACAGGTACTGACATCTGTCGTATACACTTAAAAAAGAAGAATAAACATTTCTATGGACCATAACCGCAAATACCTATCCAACGACCAACTTTTTACTTGTCATTCAGTTCAGATTCAACATCCAACTTTACATTACAAGCAGTTTTGTTTTAAAGCCGAATTTTTGTAATTTCAGCTGAATTACTTTTAATATCCTATTAAAAACCTCCTTAACTTAATTGAGCATGGAGGGACCCAACGATTGGATGAATGCTCCCCACAGCACTGGGGTAAGTAGAAAAAATGATAACTGCCTTTCCAGAAAAATCAAAACAAAACTTTTCTGTAAACTTTCAGACATCCATTATGGCTGCTGAATTTGATGGAGGTGTAGTAATAGGAGCTGATTCTAGAACCACCACAGGGGCTTACATTGCTAATCGAGTGACTGACAAGCTAACTAGAGTCACTGACCACATTTACTGTTGTCGCTCTGGGTCTGCTGCAGACACTCAGGCAATTGCTGACATTGTCAGTTATCACTTAGGGTTTCATGGGTAGGATATACATTATTTCAACAAAACTTTGTACTTTATAATTGTATTCAAGAATGGAACTTGGTGAGGAACCTTTAGTGGAAGTTGGAGCCAATGTTTTCAAAGAGTTGTGCTACAACTATAGAGATTCTTTAATGGCTGGGATTCTAGTAGCTGGCTGGGACAAGAACAAAGGTCTTTAACTGATTTAAATATCAAAAACTGGATTGGAAAAAAATTAAAATTATAGGGGGACAAGTTTACTCTATTCCAATTGGTGGAATGTGTGTTAGACAATCTGTGTCCATTGGAGGTTCAGGCTCTAGTTATGTATATGGGTATGTGGATGCTAACTATAAAAAAAATATGACCAAGGAAGAGTGTGCCCAGTTTGTAACTAATAGTAAGTCTGAAATTTGTCCTATTTTAGTATTTTTTATTTATTATACTAATGGGATAATTTTCAGCTTTGGCACTTGCCATGTCCCGTGATGGTTCTTCTGGTGGTGTAGTCCGTTTGGGCATTATTACTGAAAAAGGTATTGAGCGTAGAGTTACTTTGGGTACTGAGTTGCCCAAGTTCTACCAGGAATAGTATGTTAGGTTAATGCTTCAATTTTGGTGAATTTAAACATGTCTTTTTTATTTGTATTAAAATATAAGGTCACCAGTAAACATTTTTTAAATCATATCCAATTTTTTTTTTTGGCCTTCAGCTAGATTTATAATTTGCGTTACTCCCATAACCAAACTGCAAATAACTTAAAACAGCCTAAAGTTAAATGTCCCTTTCAAGCAAAACAGATTTGCGTAGTACTTTGTAAAGAAAAAACAGGTCATTTTGTTTGTACAAACCAAAATTATCACTTTGCTCCCCACAAACTGATAAAAGAAAAACAGAGGAAAGAGTTAAAATTATTGAAATGGCTAATTGCCCAGAAATTTCAAAAAAGACGGATTTATTAAAAAAGAGCGCAAGAATGGGGTAAAATGAAAAAAAGCTGACACTTTTTATAAGGCTGACACTCAAAAAATTAAAAAAAAAAGAACGGAGGAAAAGGGTAGCCATTATTGAAATGGCTAATTACCCAGAAATTTCAAAAAAGACAGATTTATGAAAGAAGAGCGAAAGAATGGGGTAAAATGAAAAACCGGCTAACTTCACCCAAAAATTTCAAAAAAACACAAACTGATAAAAGAAGAACGAAGGAAAGGGTAGAGATTATTGAAATTGTTAATTGTCCAGAAATTTCAAAAAAGATGGATTTATAAAAGAAGAGCGCAAGAAAGGGGTAAAATGAAGAAGCTGGCACTCAAAAATTTTAAAAAAAGAAGAACGGAAGAAAGGGTAGCAATTATTAAAATGGCTAATTACCCAGAAAGTTAAAAAAAAACGGATTTATGAAAGAAGAGCGCAAGAATGGGGTAAAATGAAAAAGCTGGCTAACTTCACCCAAAAATTTCAAAACAAGACAAACTGATAAAAGAAGAACGAAGGAAAGGGTAGAGATTATTGAAATTGTTAATTGTCCAGAAATTTAAAAAAAAAACGGGGGTATAAAAGAAAAGCGAAAGAATATGAAAAAGCTGGCTAACTTCACCCAAAAGTTTCAAAAAAAGACAAACTGATATAACCGTTTTTCTTATATCAGTTTGTCTTTTTTTGAAACTCTTGGGAAAGGGTAAAAATTATTGAAATTTGCTAATTGTCCAGAAATTTCAAAAAAGACGGATTTACAAAACAAGAGCGAAAGAATGGGGTAAAATGAAAAAGCTGGCTAACTTCACCCAAAAATTTCAAAACAAGACAAACTGATAAAAGAAGAACGGAGGAAAGGGTAGAGATCACTTAAAGGCACGATCCGAGTCATTCCTCCTGGAAACTATAACCGTTACTGTCACATCCACGTGGTCTTCTCCTAGGTTAGGTTAGGTGTGCTCCGCACAAGACAATTCCCCGTAGACTTTTATGAATCGACGTTTCCACTTAGAGGTCAGACCATCTCCATTCGACCGGCTGCGGAATTCGGTCGTCAACTTCAAATTTCCCTGAACACCGTTTCAAGAAACGTGGTTTCTTAGTGGCAAAAAATGGCACTCACGAAACTGACCTTCCAAGTTGAAAACCGAACTGTTATTTACATTTATTGACAATTATTGCCCAGAGCGTAAGATTAAGAATGTGTTGAAATGATTGAGCTAACTAATTACTCAGAAGTTTCAAAAGATGACCAACTAATAAAAAGGCGGAAAATGTGTTAAAGTGATTGAGCTTAGCAATTGCCCAGAAATTTCAAAAAAGTCGAACTGATGAAAAAAGATCGGAAAAATATGTTGAAATGATTAAGCTGGCTAATTGCTCAAAAATTTGTTTTGTTGTTTGTTTCGTGAGTTCCAATGGCATCTTGCTTGTTAGCATCCAGCCAAAAATTTCAAAACAAAACTAACTGATGAAAGATGATGGTTTTCAGTTTTCACCCGGTTTTTTTCAATGATTTAATCATGTTAAAGCCTAGCGAAAACAACAAAAATAATATAATAATAAATAAGGAATAATGTAATAATTTGTATGTAATATACTTTCACCATTGTTCTTTCACTGAGATTTAACGTCTAATAAAGTATTAGTTTGTATTACTTTTTCACTAGTTTTGAGGATAAAGAAAAAGTTTTTAGGGGCTGATGTTATTATTTAATTCCATAGTTTAATTCTATTATTTACTTCATTTTTTTATGTGCCTAAAGCAAGTAAAAAAATGAAAAAATTCTCAAAAACCAGATGAAATTACCTATACATCGTAAAGTAGAGTTAACCTGAAAGTATCGGGTTCTTTCACAAAAAAAAATAAATAAATGTTTTCCTAAGCCATATTTAAATTACACCAGAAGAGAAATTTCTACCTTTTTTTTATAACTTTCAGTAAACATAAGAAGTTGTTGGCCAGAAAGACTATACTGGTCGATAGCCTGTTTTGTATCAAAATAAAATAATATAAAGCATGATTATTCCGAGGATTATTCATAACCGAACTGAATGTAGCACAGGGTGTCTCTAAAATGTGCCGAAAAAATGCTGCCACAATTTCGTGAGGCTTAAATATGACCACAATATGACCGAATATGACGGTCTAAACCAACTTACCTGAGTCAAAAGTGGGGTGATATCAGAGATACAAAGGGTCAAAAATACAATTTAGTTTCAGTTTTTCATAAATAATTTTTTTCATTGGCTGGGCGCATTGCTTCAAAGTTTGGACACATTTTGTAGAGTGAATAAAAAATGTTTAAAATAAACTACATTATTTGTGTTAAATGCGTCTTTCTTATTAAATTAAAGTTTTGTTGCTAAAATTCATATTATTGTTTTTAGTTTCATACTAAAGAAGAGTAAAAGAAAGTAAAGTGAACACAAGAAAGTCCTAAAAAAAAAACAGGAAAATGCATATCAAAACACGCTGATATGCTATTATTGCATACCGTTTATCATTTTTTTATATTTATTTAGAGATAATTTATTGTTTTATTACTGAGTGGACAAACTACTATAGTCGGAAAAAACTGAGAATAAACCAAAATTTATTTCAATTATACCTTAAATAATACACTTTTTGTACAGTAGTTATTACGATAGTAGAAAATTACTTAATTACCAACTTGTATGTTCAATCCATCCAATGGTGCTCAATAAACTGAGAAATATCAGAAACTACATGCACTAAAATTTCAAATAACAATCCAGCAGTTGTAGTGAAGGGATGTCTCTGATTTGTTTACTGCTAATAAAAATACAATATTTTCTACAACAAATTTATCAACGTCGAATAACTCGGACGAATACTAAAAATAAATATAAAGAATACATTACAGCTTGTGTACGTTATACAAAGACAGAAAAACTGTTTTAGGAAAAAAAAACGAAATATACAGATTTTAAGTAAAATTATACAACAAAAGCTTTGTGAAATAACATGTAATAAAAATAATTAAATAACTGTTGCAGCGTTAAATCTCGTTCGCCGGTTTTCAGGTTGTAAAAACGATAAAAAATTTTAGCTCAGAACTGTTTGTTGGGAAAGTCGACTTCTGTTCCGTATGATTTTACCTTTACGTATATGTATAATATATAAAAATAACTTTTCATATCTTACTCTAAAAAAGACAAACTTCCGATACGAGGACCTACTAAAATTAGCCAATTCTATATTCAATTTCTAAACAAAGGTGTCTCTTGTTTGTCTTTAATTCAACATCGTCTCACTAGACAACAATGTAAATTCTGTCTTACTTTATTGTTGGCTGGGTTGTTGGGATACGCAAGAAAGTCAAAGCTAAACAAGAGATCTTCACACTGACTGTCGTAGAATTATTTGAAACTTAACTTACGTCACGAATTTATTTACATCATTTCTCGTTGTCCTCGTTTTTTATCCGTTCCCGTAACCTTTTTGCCGGAGGTTCATCCTGTACTATGTCGTTTGAGTCTTCTAAACCGGGTACTTGGATCTTTGTTTCTGACGCCTCTGAAGGCTGCAATGATAAATTTAATTTTTAATGATTCTGAAGTTATAATAGCTATTTATGATATGAGTGTTAAAAGTGCATTTTTAAGGCACGCTGTGAAAAAATTCGCATGAGGGCCTTAAAAGCACTTTTAACACGAATATCATACAATATTTTTTCTACAATCGCACGAGAACCGCTTCTCGATGGCATGTCGACTACTGGCATGAACGTCGAAGCTTGTTTGGCGTATACGGCCAATAGAAACGTGTGTATTACGCGGTAAATATGAAGCTCGGAAAGAGAAATTTTAAACAGCTGTGAAACACTTGTATGTTTTGGCGTTTCGTATAATAAGCTTGTAAAAATTCCTTTTGAAATAAATTTGTTGAGAAGCAAGAGGGTCATTCATCATTGATTCAAAATTGATTAAGTGCTTTTACCACCTCTTGAAAGCTTCGTGATAATGCTGATTGACTAACAGCAGTATGAATATTACAACCAATATCATTCACACAACAACCATTTGATAACTACCACTTGCAAAAAATCTTAGTGCTATGAGAAACTAAAGTAAATGTATAACATTTTATTCTTGTGTTCAGTTTTTACGAATTTTTATTCTTTGCTTTAGATTTCACAAATCATTATACAAACCTTTGTAGTTACATCTATAGCCGAAACTCTAGTAGGTCTTTGAATAAATTCAGACACTATGTTTACCAGATCACGTACTAGGTACTTCTAAGTTTCTATCAAAAGATCAATACCTATAAATTTCTGATCACCCAAATTAAATGTATTTAATTTGGGATAAAAGTGAGGAGTTGGTAGTTCCTCTTCTGCAATTTCCGCGTATTCTAAAACTTCTATAGTGGCCAAATGGACTAACTCGTCAAAATTTGCCATTATTACAAAGAAATAGAATTTACTTTGAAAAGTAATAGTCCGTCTAGAAATTATCCGGAATTTTATAGTTTCTCCTTATTTTAATATAACTCTTTTTTGTAACCTTCTAAGATAAAAGTAATGCACAAGCAAGTTGGCTCAAATAGTAGGCTCTGGCCAAAATTGTATGGCAACCGCAATCGGCAAATTGTGTTGATTGTCAATAGGCATGAGATTTTGTGAAATAAAACGGCCCATACATTATACAATTAGTTGTACGATAAATTGAACAGACAATTGATGCGACAAGTTGCACATGATTTTGGCCACAAACACACAACGATCTGAGCATCAATCGGTCTTAAAGATTTGCAGTACGTTTTAAATTTCTGTACACACAGAGCATCATGCCGCATTCGTTGTCAAAAACTACTACAGCTGCAATAGTGGTCGCTTTAGTTCATGATGAAAGAAAAGTTAGGAAAAAGAAAAGAAAGGAAAAAGTTTATGTTTATTGGCATATTCAGTCCAAAATGTATTAGTCTCCATATTTGCGAGAGTTTTAAGTTCTTTTTTTAAGTTTATGTCGAATTGAGTCCGATTTGTCATATATCAAACGCCGTCGTACGATAAATTTTTTTTTTACAAACTACCGTACGATTCGACCGGGTCGTACGACTTGTTGGACGACAGCATACGCGTATTTTTAAAGTCAACATTAAGTTGTGATGAATGACGTCAGAGAATGGTTTTGTTGAAATAGTGTTGAGATTGTGTTGGAACTGTTAAGCTGGTTGGCAACATTTTTCTTGTTGACTTAAAAAACGGGATTTTGTGATCGATGACACTACTGACAGAACTTGCCATTAGAAATCTGTTCTACTCCTTCAGGAAACAAATCTATTTGGTACAGCTCTCCTGTTTCAATGTCAGTAATAGTCACGGTGACCATCTCCATGTTTTAATCAATGACAAGTGAGAACAATCAACAAAACAAAACAAACTTTTCAATAGAATCCGGATTATGCCTTTTCTATTTTCCTTAATCAACAAACACAACAAACAATAACAAATGCCGGAAAGGCTAATACATAACCTAAAAAAAGCGTACAGTGTCATTGGTCAAAATTGACTTCCAACATGAAATCAACAAATCCATCAGCTCTGAGGCTTGGTGGAAAGTTGAGGCTATGTTGTTTTCATCACAGACTTATGTTGACTTAAACGACAGTGACAGTTGGATCCACCATTAATTCATCAGCACTTTAAGAACACTTTTTATAAAATTGTGGTGCTTGTGTTGGCAACAATACCTAAACTGTTGACTTTAAAAATACGCGTCATCACACACTATGCAATTTTCGTTTCGACGGTCGAATCTACCGGAGTTGTATAACTTGTCATACAACTAATTGTATAGTGTATGGGCCGTTTAATGTCGCAAGTAGAAAAAAGAAAACAGGTGGAATATTTGTATAAAAAAGGCGTCCAAAATGTTAAGAAATTAGTGCAATTAACTGATCTCAGAAAAAATGCAGTGTATGAGACGATAAAGAGGATAAAAAATGGCACGGGGTTGAACCATAGAACCAGTTCGGGCCGACCGCGTAGGATTCAAAAAAACAATTTAAACGCTTTAGTGGCCTTATGTCAACGCTTTCGAGAAGATAACTTTAGTAACGTCTTTATATCTGACGAAAGTTGTTTTCAGCTTGGTGCAAATTATCTAAGAATTCTCTCAAGAAAAAAAGTTACCGTTCAATGTTCTAGGTTTCCCATTAAAATAATGGTTTGGTTGCCATATCTCAGCGTGGTGCTACTCCTCTTTGTATAGTTGATGGCACCGTTAATAGTCCAAAATATTGTGAAATTTTAAGTGGTTTTCTTCTTGAAACGGCTCATGTTTTATACCGAGAAGGGTGGCGTTTTCAGCAAGATGCCATACTTCTGCCTATACTCAAGCTTGGATGCAAGAACACCAAATTGCAACAATTCCGTGGCCAGCAGCTTCCCCAGACCTCAGTCCCATTGACAACATATGAGGACTAATAAAGATTGAAGTAGAACGAGCAGCGCCACGAAAAAAACAAGAATTGATTCAGTCCGTTTTAGAGGCCTGGACCACCATCACGGAACAATATGGCTTTGACTTGTTTTCGGGTGTACCTGAACGTTTAGTTAAGTGTTTAGAGTTTAATGGGTGTTGTATTAGTAAATAAAATTAGTTATTTTTCCTAATTTTAATATTCACATAAAATGTACAGAGGAAAATTATAATTCAGTTTTAATTTTTCCGGATATTTCCTAGGCGGACTATAGTTCATAGTTTCTTGTTAAAATCACCTAAAACGAAACACGAGCTTACAGAACATATCAATTCAGTGTACTATAATTTCTTCTGATTTTTGAATGCGCTGTTGTTTATGCACTTATATCCCAAGAGAGTTTAGATCTCGAATGGTCAACCACCGCTTGATGTTTACCGTTCGACAAATCTCGAACAAAAAGTTTCAAGAATACCGAATATCGAACGAAGACGGTCAAAATCATTATATACGCATGCGACATTGGTCGAGCGAACTCAAGAATACGGCCGCAGATTTCTGCGGGGCGAGCAAAACGAAGTCCCGCAAAAGGATGCGAGTTACATTATTATGCAACAAGAAATTACAATACTATGCTATACATTTTGACAGTCATGACATTTGGCTGTCAGTTATAGCTCTCTCTTTTGTTGTGTGCGTCTTTTGTTCTGTTCAAAAACCCGAAAACTGTCAAATTTAATTCCATGAAGGTAAAGTTGTGTTCATAAAAAAGTGAAAAAAGATTTATGAACACAACTGTACAAAACAACAAAACATACATGAAAAGTAACAAAATTAGTTTGACTTTGGTTGAATGCATCTTATATCTCTATCAGGACATTTTCGATATTTGTAACATTTGGTTGTCTATGACTTAATTTTAGTCTATTTTTAGGTATGACAACCGTCAAATTACTCTGCATAAAGCTATAAAACCACAAAACACTCTTAAAATCCAGTTAAATCAGTATAAGCAGTACCAAAACGTATTTTAGAGCTTAATGAATGTAATTTTGACAGTTCTGACATTTGGCCGTCAGTTACAGGTTACAGCTCTGTCTTTTGTTCTGTTTTAAACCCAAAAACTGTCAAATTCAATCCCCCAGAAATACAAAACATACTTGAAAAGTCACAAAATCAGTCTGAATTTGGTTATATGCATTATATTCCTCCATCAGGGACATTTGGTTGTGTGTTTCTGACTTAATTTTAGTTTTACCACAAAACAGTTCTAAAATCTATAGTCTATTTAAAAACCAGGAGTAAATGAAGAAGCCTGACATACACAAATAAAAGTTACCAAACAAAATCCCTAGAATTGATTTATGAATTTGAGTGACATTGGCATAAGTTTGTTTATTAAATGTTATGATTTCGGATGCAAACGCGTTATGATCTAATAATCACATGACACCGTAATTTTAAAATCACATAATGGTTATGTGACTTTTGAATCATAACGCGTTTGGATCTGAAATTACAAACCGAAAGAAAACTTAGAAGACGACTTTGATTTCTGCTGTGTAAATCATACCGCCAACTGACCAATCACATTCGATCAAAAAAACTAATTCACATTTACCCCTCCTAGTGTTTAAATATACTATAGTAAAATCAGGTATAAGCAGTACCAAACGTATTTTATAGATTTATGAGAGGAATTTTGACATTTGGTCGTCAGTTGCAGTTCTGTCCTAAACAAGAAAAACTTCATCTTCGTGAGTAAAAGCGATAATTACATGTTCATTGAATAATATACTATTATAGTCTATCCATTTCTAGTTGAATATTCGCAATTTACTGCAGTGTACGAGGACTGATCAGTAATACATCAAAGCTCATAAATAACCCCTAAAAACTCTTCAAAAAAATCTTTGCAAGGCCCCCTATAACTTATGTTTTAACAGAAGAGGACGATTACAATCGACCATTCAAAATGTTGATGTTCGGCAAGCATTCGCTCAAACAATTTCGTGACATTATTTGGCTGGGTTCGTATCCACCTGCTGTCCACGTCGAGGTTATACATGCAAGTGACCCACTGTCGTCAGAGTATTTTCACATAGACGTGCGGCGAGTGGGTTTTTATTTGAGTGAGTGTGGTTATTAAAATTATTTATAAAAATAGCATTTTGGAGACCTTTTGAAGAACTTGAAGCCGAAAATCGAGTCAAAAATGATAACTGTGATGAAGAGTTCAAGAACAAAGATTTGAATGTGTCAAAGAATAATTTTGAATGCTTAAAAAGAAAAAATAACCAAGAGTGTAATACTTTTATTGTTAAACAAATCGCGGAACTTACTAAATTGACATTTTCTACAATTTCCCGTGTTATCAAAAAAGAAAATATCATAGACCATTCAACCGAAAAAATATTGTGTTCCGCTTATGTTGAATATTCCCTTCTTGTGTTGCGAACAACCCTTTTTTATGCTTATTTAATTAGAAATGGAGAGACTATATATATAATACTTATACTTAAAGTACAGTGTAATAAAAATAAAAAACAGAAGCTTATACTAACTAATAAAGGATGATTCATTTAGAGGTACTTTTTGTAGTGGCGATTTAATTGCAGATCGCGCATGCCTCGTGCCAACAACAACATTTTATAACGGAAAGACTTAACCCGACACAGCGTCTACAAATTGTTCAAATTTATTATGAAAATGGGTGTTCTACGAGGAATGTATCGGGCGATTAGAGCAACTTATGGTCCACATAATCGGCCTACCGAACGCACAATTAACTATACCATCAGTAAGTTTGAGACCCAATTTTCATTATTGGATAATACTCGACCAAATAGACCACATCCAGCACGTAGTGAAGAAAACATAGAGGCTGTAGCGGAGAGTGTACGCGAAGACCGTAAATATACCGTAAGTGTCGATTCGTCGCCGTTCTCAACAGCTTGGCCTGTCTTATTCAACAACTTGGCGTATTTTACGTAAGAATCTTTCTTTAAAAGCATACAAAATTCAACTAGTGCAAGAACTGAAGCCGACCGACCTTCCGAATCGTTTTCGTTTTAGTCGTTGGGCGCTTGACAAGCTTGCAGAAGATCCACTGTTTACGACAAAAATTTTGTTCACTGACAAGGCCATTTTTGGCTTAATGGATTCGTGAATAAACAAAATGCCCGTATTTGGGGTGATAAACAACCCGAAGAGGTTCAACAGCTGCCATTAAATCCAGACAAAACAACTGTTTGGTGTGGTTTAGGGGCGGTGGAATAATCGGTCCATATTTCTTCAAAACAGAGACTGGCCGAAATGTGACTGTTAATGGTGACCGTTATCGCGCCATGATAACGGCCTATTTGATGCCTGAAATTAAAGCCCGTGGTCTCGACGAAACTTGGTTCCAACAAGATGACGCCACACGCCATACAGCCCGTGAAACCATGACTTTACTGCGAGAACAATTCGGCGAACAGATCATTTCACGCTTTGGATAAGCCAGCTACGATTGAGGCATTGGAGGCCAATATTACTTGAATCATTGGCCAAATACCACTAGAAATATTCACACGCGTCATTGAAAATTGGAACTACAGAATGGACCTTCTTCACCGTAGTCGCGGACAACATTTGAAAGAAATCATCTTTAAGAAATAATTGTAAAGAATAGTTTTTTTTGTACAATAGTAAAGATTATAAAGTAAAATAGTTTTATTCGTTTTTTTTTTCTTTATTAAAAAAATACCTCTAAATGAATCACCCATTATAATAAAGAAAACTATTTATTTACTTTAATCAAAAAGATAATGTTGAAAAAAAACTCACCTGAACATCTTGTCCTAAAGGACCGCATCCCTCATTTTTCTGTTTGTTCTTCTTGCTGGCTTTCTCCTTATTCTCGTTATTCAGCATGCTCAAAGTGAGCGTTTGCTTCTTGTTGGGTTGATACTGTAATTCGGGCGGCAGGAACACCCTCGTATTCTGGAAATTTCTCTGTGGTACAAACAACATAGTGGGTATGCGCGTTTCGCTGGGAAAATCTTTTAATTCGTAGTTGGTGGCCTTTGTCAGTAAAAGACCAGTGGTTAAGTCACATAGAGCCCAAAGTTTCTGTAAAAAAAATGTTAGTTTGGTTGAAAAACATTGGAAGGACATTTGAATACTTTAAATAAGTCATTTAATAAAATACTGCTTGAACTTTCTTGAAACTTTATTACTACATTATAACTTACATAATTCAAATGATCATCATCAGGCCTGACAGCGTCTTTATGATTTTTCATTTTCTCAATCAGAGTTTTGTAAAATCCATAACTGAAATAATCATTTTTTGTTACTAGCGGTTCCAAAACAAACCATAAACATTGTTGTGCTATCTGCAGTTCCGCCACGTTGTCCCATCTAAATTTTAACAATTAATTAGAGTAAATCATTACACAAAGATTAAGCACGTACCTAATTAGCCGGGGTTCATGTGCTAACACGGGAATTGCAAACACGAGCATGTAATCCGGCAAAATATGGGGAAGTTGCATCATCGCTTTACTATCAGAGTTAGCACTGCCCATTGTCAAAGTTTTTACGTAGTCTCTTCTCCTAAAATAATACCAAAATTGAAATTTTGCACTCAAAAATTTGAATTTATAACTCACCTGTTAATATCGTTAATCATGTAATTTCTAATAAGAGTACGTAAACGATTTTCTGGCTCTCGCCCTGCGAGAGCATAATATCCCATAAAATCAAGGGGAAGGCACTTGTTGGGTAAACCTACAACGACACAGAATTTAAAATGGCAATTGCAACGTTAAAAACACTACAAAACCTTTATTCAAGCCTTTGTGTAGTTTGGCAGCAAAAGTTTCCCGCACTTGCTTGACTTCGTCGCACATCAATTGCGACAAGTTATAGAATTGTTCGGCAGTGTATTGGTCACCTACTCCTTTTTGCTCACATACCTAAACAATTAATGATTGTAATATGTCATTGACTATTAAATAATAGTTGTACCTTCAACATAGCACAACCGGCGGCTAACCTAAGCCAAGACATTTCCGCTTTGGATAGTTTACCACTTTGAAGCAGATCTCCTTTGTGCAATATGAAAGCATTAAGCATTCTGAATGTTTTTTGGGCTGAGGTTGTATCTTCTTTTAGTCCTATAACAAATAATTATGAAGTGAAAAGTGTTAATGTTGTGTTGTCATTAACAGTAAAATTTTAAGTCTCAGTTTTTGCAAAATACCTCTTAACTAATAATTTGCTAATGGCTGTGATTTTTAATAATTTCTACATAAACGACTGGTATCTATGCAAACAGTTGTTGTAAAAATGTAGTTTAGAAAATATGTTGCAAAACACCCTACTCGTATATTTACCGACGACAGATATTAACAAACGGTTCCGCCATTAAGTTCCTGTGAAATTTGAGTCCCAGACACCAATCAATTTTTGCCTATCTTCACCGTGTTCTAACTCTTTTCAGTATGTAACTGCTATTCAGAAAACTTTATCTTAAAACAATTTATTGTTTAAAACTATGTGCAGGTTCTTCCGTTGTAGTTCGAAATAAAAACAGAGATCAACTGTTTGACAGCTTAATTATTAGCTTGTCGGTTTATGATCGGTTTGTGTATAAGCAAGAAGAAAAAGAAAGACAGCTGAGCGAAAAAGTTAACACCATTTATATGCAAAGAACTAACGCAACCATCGGGTTGTATAAAATAAAATAAATAAAATAATTAACATCATGGTCGACAATTGATGATTTTTGACTTTGGTTATGGATACTTTAACTTGCAAGCAAAAAAACTTGAGAAACTAGACAAGATAACGATTCTTAAACAGCAACCTTTTTTAGAAAAATATTTTAATTAAAATAAATTAATTGCAATATTATTTTAACATTAAAAATATTATTATGGCTTTCATAAGACTTACTACTTACTTCCTTTTACTTCTTTACTTAGTATGGAACTTTTAAGGCATATCCTGGTACCTAAATACACCATTTGCTATATTTAATTAAATTTTAATAAACTTAATATTCCAATAATTATTATAAGTTTATATACAACTTTGAAAATATTCAGCAATGTTGGAAACTGTCTAACAATGTCTAAACTGTCCTTAATGTTTATAGTACTGATTAAATATGTTACCAAGATGTAAATAATATAGGATTAGGATAATATCTAAGATCTTTAAAAAGTTCCCAAGGTGTTGAAAATTGTCTAGGCTAGTTCAGAAATATAGAAAACTGACTGAAAATATTCGAAATATTGGAAACTGTTTAAAAATGTTGGAAGTTGTCTAGAAATCTGTTTAAGTTTATAAGTTGAATGAAACATGTAATCAATATTTAAATATTGGATATGTTGGAAAATGCCTAAAAATGTTTAAAATCGTCTAGAAATGTTGAAAATTGTCTAAGATGGTCCAGAAATTGTCTAGAAATGTTCAAATACGTCTAAACTGTCCCTACGTAATAATCTTGATTAGAAACATGTTACTGAGATTGAAATAATGTTGAAAATTCCTAAAATTGTCTAAAAGTTTTTTCAGGAATGTTGGGTTTATTAAAACTTGCTGGAAGTTGCCTAAAAATGTTGGAAATTGTCTAAAAATGTTGGAAATTGTCCAAAAATATTTCTAACTCGTTGAAATGGTCTAGATATATTCAGGAATGTTGAAAACAGTCCAAAAATGTTGAAAATTGTCTAAAAATTTTGGAAAGTGTCCAAAAATATTTCGAACCCTTGGAAATGGTCTAGATATGTTCAGGAATGTTGAAAACAGTATAAAAATATTGAGAATTGTTTCTGTTGTTCTAAAATTGTTTAAAAATGTTGGTCAGTGTCTAAAAATAAGAATATCCAAAAATGTTCAAAATCCTGAAAACATTGAAAATTATCCAAAAATTTTGAAAATTGTCTAAAAATTTTCAGAATCTTTTAAAAATGAGGAAAATATAGGAAATTGTCTAAAAGTATTTCGAACTTTTGGAAATTGGCTAGAAAGGTTCAGGAATGTTTAAAACTAAAATTTGCGTTTCATTGGCCCCTGCATTTTTAGAACTTACTATTATGGAACTTATCAGTAAAGTGTGCTTTGCAATAGAATAAAGGTCTGCCAAACGTTCCATACAACCAACTAATTAAGTTATTATTATACCTCCTATCTCTTTACTACTAAAATACTATTTTGTAACTATTCAAACGCCGTCATTTATGACAAGCTTAAATTTGGTAAACATCTGGTAAAAAAATACTTAAATTGTAGTTAAAGTAACCAAATAAAACCTATTAGAAGTAAAGTGTCAATGAGGTTAATTCGACCTGCAGGGACTATTGCCCAGTTGACTCTTATTTTAGTTTTAATTCACCTACATTTTATTCAAAAAGAGGTAATTTTAACCGAATTTATTCAAGTCCTTAAAGGTTATATTATGTAAATATAATTAGAAATGTTTGTTGGGAAAACACTTACCTAAAAGCCACCTGGCCATAGCTTTAAGCCCCTCAATTTTACATCTAGTATCTTCTGGCAAATCTTCCTCAGAACACCAAACGTCAGTGTCGTTAATTGAATGACAATCATCATCATTTTTCTCGCGGCCATCTTTGACCAACAAGTCTTTGACAATCTAAAATCAACACGCACAGTCAACCATAACACTAAAAAATGATTTAAACACTAACCTTCCTTGACACAATGTTTTTAATGGGTACTTTATACTTTTCAGGAAAAGTGAAGGCGATATGTCCTAAAGCCACTATCGCCGTCCTGTAATGCGGCGACTCAGGTACCAAATTCTCTTTAACCGACTCCAAAATCTGAGCGAAAATATCGTCGTGCAATGGAGGCATGTTTTTGTGGATGCAGTGAATTGCTCCCTTCACTTGTTTTGGCGTTCCGGTGCAAGCAAAATCCTTGCAAATTGGTGCCAAAGTGTTCATTAAGTTGGGAAACTGATCATCTGGGAAAGGACAATAATTAAACTCAGTACAAGTACTAACGCTGACACTTACATAAACACTTGTATTTTCCCAAGAAAGTGAACACGCTCAGTACTAAAGGAGCCACGTTAACGTCATCTAGTCGCAGTAAATCCATGAGATCTTCAAGAATATCCGAGTGGTGAAAGTGGGATGGAAAAACCACACTCAACATAACCAAAAGCTTGAGTCCCCGTTCTCCAGCTGTAGCCGGATTCAGTCCGATTTCTTCTATCGAATTTCCACCACGAAGACAATCTTCCACGTATCTACGACATAGAAAACAGTTAAACCTGTGTTACATCATTTTTTATTACTGCAGTCATACCCAATTAAGATTCCCAACGACTCGTGATCAATCATCACTGAACTAATACGTTCTAGCAGCATCTTAACCATATTGAAGTAAAGATTTGTCATCACCGGGGCTCCTAGCTTCTTTATCACAGCAGATGTTGCTTCTGAACATTCTTTGCAACTCACTGTAGGTCTCGCCAAAGTTTCGAATTTTTCCATAAGTTCAGGATCTTTCCTGTTTGTTTCAAAACGAGCAGATTAGATGTGCGTTGGTTTGAATGTCATACAAAATTTCAAACCTTAAATGATTGCTGAACTTTGTTAGAAATTCGTGAGCCTTAACTGGCTCCGGCAGGCAACGTGACAACGCTTGAACTTTGTTGGCGATTTCTTTTTGAATTTCAGGGTTAGGAACTGTTCCTAATCTCCTGTGCAAATCCAGCCATTCCAAGACCTTTCAAATAGAAGAAATTATTAGAGGGTGATCCAAATCAAAGTGCCTTTCCTTTTACTAACATATCTTAAATGTTGTAACAGGGTTGATAAAATTATAAGAATGGCAACACACTTTATGTTCTAAGAAATGAAAACAATGATGCCAAGTTAAGTTAATTAAGAACGTGTAGTTGGTGTGGTTTCTATTAAAATAGCATAGTAAGGCACATTGTGACCAAAAAATGGGATACCTATTTGCCTATTCTAATATTTTAAGTCCTTTTTCTAGTGATGGGTTAATTACCGATAAATTAACAGTAAATTACAAATAATGTGTCAATCTGGCAGTTCAAATTTTGACACTGCTTTTCTCCCTGCCTGTACCAAATTTTGTAGTTTTTGTAGTATTTTCTCAGGTTATTGGATAGGAAATTTAATAAGGATTCCAAAAATGTGGTTAAAACAGTAATTTTCCCACTCCAATTGGGTTTGACAAGCAATTCTGTTCCAAAACGTTTTTCTGAGATTTATGAAAGTTGACAGTGGTCACGTGACTGCCAACCACGTGATATCTGTGAAAATTGTCAAAATTTGCCTGGAATTTGCAAGAATTACAGTTTAACCCAGTTTTTGAAACGTCTTTCTGAGATTTATGACAGTTATTTGGATAATTGTCAGTAAATTACTGGTAAATTACAAATTGTTTAAGTAATAATATCTTCAGATTTGCGTCATTTTTCTCATCTCAAAAACATATTATTTGTCATAATTTAAACATGAGACAATAAAGAAAAGTGTCAAAAACCTGAAAATGATATATTTTAGAAAAGGCTACTTTTTCATATAGGATTGTTGCTCATTTGGTACAAGAATTACTTTGCCAGAAAAGTTTTACTTTATTTATTTTATTAATGATAAACTAAAATCTAAATCAATAAATAAATCGATACAGCCTTTTATTCAGTCCTTATTTATGAGGATTTTATTTCGACAATATTGACCGAAAATTGGACCTATAAATTTACTGTCAAATTGGAATTTACTGGTAAAATTAGAAAAATTTTCCTGTCACACTGAATTTTACTTTACCTTACCGGTAAAAAACCGGTTACGGTAAATTTACGCTTATTACTACTTTTTTCCCAAGTAATACATCAAATTCTGTTTGGTTTTGTTATTAGTTATATTAAATTAATTTTTTTTATTATTGATGTCATAGTTTATTTCTAATGTAAAACCATCAGGTTATACGAGGCTTTAACAGTATCTGTAAACATCAAAATAATTTTTATTTTAAATTTATGCAACAACTAACTTTAAAGATCACCCTAAGATAGATCATAAAAATATCAATTACAATTTTTAAGTTCTATAAACGATTCAAGACCTCATAAGCTGTAACAGACTCAAAATTACAGGCACACAGCTGTATGACAATAGTTGTAAAAAATACTATAAAACATTTGTCATAACAATGTTTCGTTAAAACACATAAGTTTTTAAATTAGATATCATAGAACTTGTAAATATGTTTTAACAGTTTCTTACAGCTGACATAAAGTCTTCAAGTTGTGTAAAGACGTGAGTAGGATGCATTTTATAACAGTTTTACCTTTCACTTATTTCCATCTTCTCATTTCGTCTTTTACTTAAAAATGTATGTGTGAACTTTAAAATTGAAAATACATCTTATAAAACATGGAAGCGGCATCCAATGAATGGTTTAAAACAAAAAAACCGGGCATTTCAAAGGGCAAGTGGCAACTATTTCTGTCCAGCGTACCGTTTGTCCTTGAAAAATAAAAAACTAAATTTCTGACAGTTTTCACTGCCTGTGCCTTTTTTCAGTGACTTTGGCTGCCTAGATAGCTCTAGGTTAAGAGTAGAAATGTGACGTAGAGTGTCATTTGTCAAAATGTAATTTTTGTAGGTTTTTTTTTATAATTTTAATGTCATCTCGGAAACCGTGCCAGTTAGAGCAAAACGGACGTCAGATTCATGTTTTCCAGTTTGAAATTAGTGAAAAAAGGTCATTTTGGTTGAGCAATATGTCCACTGTTAGTATAGTAGACTCAAAAGTCCTAAATTTAAGTCAGTTTCGTGAAGTTTTCTAAAAAATCGTCTATAATTCGCTGATTTGAAATATTCTTTTGGTATAGCCAATGAATAGAGCTATCACGTGACCTTGAATGGGCAGGGCTAAGTTGCATCGTTTGGCCGCTAAAGGTCTTAAGTTAGAGGTCTGATATTTTTACCATAAACGCACCTCGTTGCCGGACAAACACTCAAGCCGGCAACGTCTTTCAGAGTAAATCTTAAGAACTAATCTAAGACAGAAGTGATTTTCAATATGACGTCACAGTTAATGTCATCACTGTCACTTCTTCTGAGACAGGGAATAGTTGTGCAATACCAGTGCACGAGTACCCGAAATTATTGATTTTCATTATTGTTAAATATAAATATATCAGTTAAAGCAAAATTAACCGGAAACAAGCAAAAACTTACCAGTTTTCGTACGCAAAGCTGATTTTTCTGCAGCTCCATAAACGCTTTGGTGGCGTGTTCATCCACGGTTCCTAATAAATGATAGAGTTTCTTCATTCTTTCAGCTGCGGGCAGTTGATAAGGGACCAAGCAAGTGTTCAGAAGCCTACACAAATCGTATTTTAGATGTTAATTCCTTAAATCGACTTGTTTAGCTCACCTTTCTACTAACAACCGATCTTCCATACCGGCCATGTAATAACCGTGTAAAATTTTATCTTTGATCCAAGTTACTGCTTTTTTAGTGGCGTTGGGAACGTCCGGGTCGCTTAGATGCTTTTTGTAAATCAAAGCTAGGCCAGCCATAGCCTCTTTACGAATTTTAAACTTTTTATCCAAAGTTCTTTCTTTGACGAATTCCAGTAAGTCTTCAGAGTCAGAAACTACTTGAAAGTCATTTCTGGCAGTTGTAACTATAGACATCACCACCTGATATCTAACGTTCTCGTCAGAGTCGTGTTGTCTCATTTTCAACGTATCTGTTATGTCTTTGCGTAAATCTGGATGGTTAAGTAAAAAGTGCATGGAATATTGGACGCACTTTGTCCTGATAGTCACAGAAATATCATTAAACCTACAACAACAAGAATACAGTGTAGAATAGACTTTGGTTGATGATTGTCGAAACAAACCTGCCAAGAAACGCCCTCCACAAAGGACCGTATCGTTTGGGCAGCTCAGAATCTTTCTCACTGAACATTTTAGCCAGAAGGGAAACGGCAGCTAACCTTTCCCTTTCCTGAGCGCTTTTCAGTTTGCATTCCAACTGAGGCAACACCGAAACCAAAATTTGCGGACAAATATGATTTAACTCATAAATTAGGTCATACACTTTAGTGGATATTTGCAAATTTTGATCCTCCTTTCCTGTAGATTTACCATGTTGTAAACATTAACCCTGTTTGTAAACTACAGCAACAACACTCACCTAGTATAAGCACTTGATTGAAAAACGCTTGAATATACGGCTCTAGGGTTTCAGAAGTCTTGATAATAAGCTCTTTGGCAAGAAAATAAGCGTTTTTAAGCTGTGTCTTATTGGGTTCAACAATGTTCATTAAAATTATATCTAGCAGGTCATTTCCCACCTAAAAACTCTTGTAAGTGTCAAATAGTAAAGGCAAAACTTTTATGTTACCATGTCACTTTCTGTAATTAAAGGGCATAAAACGTCTAGCATAAAACTTCTAACTCTTCCAGAATGTTCGTCATTAACGATTTTAAACATCAAATGAAACAATGCACAGAATATTTCCTGGCAGTCTTGCAAGTCAAAACACATGTTGAAACTTTTCACATACGCTAGATTTTCCAGCAGATAAAAATATCTACAAAAAATATTGCTAATACCATATTCACCAAAGTATTACCCATAACTTTACCTTTTAAACGCTGGATCTTTAGGATCTTTTAAACCAGACAATTGTGTAATTAGAAACAGAAAGATTGTCTTAACTTGCTCAGGATCTTGATAGGGTGCATCAGGTGCATACACTCTCAAAACATCCGCGATGCAACAGGCTATTCAAAAAAATGTAAAATTTGTTTGTGTCGGCAATATGTAAACCTACCTATTAGAAGTTGAACGTCTCTTGAAGGATGGCTGAGAAACTGTTCTTCTGCAAGGTGAAGACTTAAAGGTACGTACTGCCTGTAAGCGCCATCATCTTGGCCCATTGCTTGTAAAGTGTGAGCCAACGTTTTAAGTCGACGAATTAATTCGTCTGGACCGAGATCGTCGCTGATTGGACGACATCCTGGTGGATACACTATCTCTGACATCTTGACTTCTATATAAACAAGCAACAGATTGTCTGAACACTAAGTTTAAAGCAAAAATGATATTTCTTTATTCAACGTTAGTTTTGTTCGAGTTTAGTTTGCTGGTCCAATCAGAATTGAGCTGTCGTTAGTTAATTAAAAACGCCTACTAATAGGGTTTTTTACGTTGATTTTATTGGCGCAGTCGCTTTTTACCTACAGTTTTAAATTTTGAAGTAGTTGACATAACTAACTTTTTTTTCTTATGGTATGGAACACCCTATAAATTATTGATACATTGAATAGCTCTTTTTAGGTTGATTCCAATGATATACAGAGTGCCACAAATTCGTGTCTAAGTATGGAGTTTAATCTTATGCCGTTTTAACATTTAAAAAATCCGATTACACGGAAATATCTGAAAAAATACGAAATTGCGGAAAAACCGAGGGAAAAACGTTTTTTTTTGTTGTAAGCTTATTTGATGAAATAATTTAAATTCATTGAAACTTTGTCATTGCAACTTTTTTCCATCTAAAACCTGACATTGTCACATTTGAAATCCGACGTTTTCGTTTTTGCCAGCCATCTTCAACTTAATTTTTTTAAAGACA
This sequence comes from Ips typographus, assembly GCF_016097725.1. Classification (NCBI taxonomy): domain Eukaryota; kingdom Metazoa; phylum Arthropoda; class Insecta; order Coleoptera; family Curculionidae; genus Ips; species Ips typographus. The sequence goes on from NC_138423.1 coordinate 9,973,948, forward strand.
ACGTCAAATTGGACAATTTTGCCTCCATTTAACTAACAATTTTGTGTCACCCTGTATAGTTTTATAATAGTAGTATGTAATTCCCAAATCTAAGTTATCTATTATTACTTTCATTTTTGTTACTCAAATAGTACATGGTATGAAGAAATAAAATTCATGAAAAACTCTCATAGTTACCACTTAGATTTAGGAAATTTTTTTATTAATTATTTACAAAATAGTAGGAATAAGAATATAAAACTATATATCATTAGAATCAGGTTAAAAAGAGCTATCTAATGAAGCAATAATACTTAGATAGGGTGTTCCATAAGAAAAAAAGCGAGAAAAAAAGTGACTTACATACAACAACTTCAAAATTACAATTGTTAAACAGAAAGCAAGAACGCCAATGGAAACTACGTAAAAACCCCTATAAGTGGCCAATTTCTGTTTTTTGTTATTTTAAGTGACAGCAGATATCACAAAAAATCAAATATGTCCAATTTTCAAAAATCCTCTGTATACTCGAAACAAATGATGATAGCCCAATTCTGATTGCACCAGCAAACTAAACTCAAAAATCAAGCTTGTAACTTGTAAGATGTATTTGCCGTTTTTTCTATCTATTAACCGTTTGATCTGTACCGCATAAAACCAACAAAAAGTGGCCACCCTGTACATCTTTTATGACTTTTAAATGACACTAAAGAATAAAACACTACAAAGTACAAACAAAAGATTTGACAGTGAGCTAAAATCTTTATCTATCATAATTCCCCTGTATGCATGTTCTACTAATTAAAATTGTCAATATGTATTTATTGCCCTTATGCAAAATAGTCATTTCATGAGTTAGACAATTTGCATCTTAGGACAACAATTTGGAACTATCCCAAAAGAAAATAGTAATTACTTCTTAATTAAAATCAAATTATTTTATTTATATTGCAACATAAATAAACTTGGACCACTTGAAGGGTGTAAATTATCCTGACTTGGCTCCCAGATTAGTATTGAACTACCACTGAGTCAGAGTTGATTCATTCCTCCCTCAATCAAAAAGGGATAAAAAAGACCTCAGTTCTTATTCATTCAAAAAACAACAAAAACTTGTCTCAAGATTGATGTTTTATTAAAACCATATTGGCTCAATCCCATCAATACTTATGACATCCAAAAACCTACAGTTGGCTTATGATTCATTCAGTTGAAATAGATAAATATTACAGTCATCTTGATAGTTTTTGGGCTCAATTTTGAGGTATTCAATTGAGTATTCTATTAGGTACAAAATCTAATCATTCAGAAATACCTATGCTAGTAATTATGTATAAAGTCAAAAAAATAGTTTTTAAAAATTGTATGTCCTACTTTAGTAAGAATGCATGACTATGATAAAATAAAAATGTCTGTTTTAGTCATAAGATACCTGGCAAGATACCAATTTCAGTCTTTCTGATGAAGTGGTCAGATGACCAACTGAAGGTTGTTGTTTGTTGTCATGTATCCTTTGTTTAAAATTATAGTGATTCTCTCTTCCTATCATTGATTAACATTGTACACTCTTAAAATTGCCATACATCTAGAATTGTAACTTTGTTAAGTACCTGAGTACATTATGTATAAAAATATTGTATCAGAAGTATATTGAATTTGAGATTGAATTTATCAACTATATAATCCAGCACAGTTTTTATTAATTTCATCCTACTCTCAATTTCATCTTGATACATTAATTACTAAGTTGTTTAATATTGTATTCCCCTCTTTCTGTAAATGTATTAAATTAAGGTGTATACATAACCACTTTTTGCATGTGTTGCACACATTAACATATATATATATAAACAATCTTTATTTCCAAGAAAATACACATTAACATTTTTTTTATAAAATCGACTTGTTTGATAAAAAAAAAGCACAGCAAATTTATCATAGGGCAAAAAAGACTTTGTCACACTAGTGCAAAAAGAAACATTTTGCACTAAAAATCATTAAAAAATGTGTATTTTTTGCACGATTTAAAAACAAATAGTTTACATAACTTATAAATCACTGACCAGTATAGAAACCAATTCTGAATTTTACTGGTAGTTACTTGTCTATAGGGATAAGTTCTTTTCTGCACCAATTGACCAAAAATTACAACAAATAATGTAAAAATCAAGATTTTTATTTCTTTGGAGTTTTTAATACTAAAGCAAAATACACATAACTTTCATGAAAATTTACATAAAAAAATTTCCTTTTACAAAAGTCACTTTGTAATTTTTATAGATATATGTCTACCTAATAGATAGAGAATGTTTTTATATAAAAATGTCCTATTATATGAACATGAAAATAACAAAAACTTGCTTTAAGACTGGCAAAATAATCTATTATTCTACTGGTGTTATTCTGCCAATTAGTAGCCTGCCAAAGAAGAAGATTTGTAATCTGAAACTACACTTTTACCAAGCACACATGCAAAATTGTAGTTGTATATGGTTTACATATTTTTTTGCAAATTCTATTTCTAGATACAATCTTCTTCTTCCAGCTTCTAAATTAAATGAGTATTAAAATAAGAAGGTGCTATGGATGGGGCAATTCCGAGAGCAGTTCTCTTCCATAGAAATAATCCTATAAATAAATTTATTTGAAGATAAAAATGCTGGTTCTAAAATTATACAGTGCGTTTTTTTTAACGCGCAACATAGGATTTTACGTGTTAAATTTTTAAGTCCATGTTAGACCATTTTATTTTGGAACTGCAAGTCTATAACTTGACGGGTGTGTCTTTAGTACCCTGAAGCTTAAGTAAGTCTAGCAATTTGGTCTAAAAAGTGATTAAAAACTGGAAAAAAGTCATTTTTTTTCGAAAAGATTTTATCGTTCCATACTCCCTGTATGCATTGTTGTTCCTTGTTGTTTTTATACTGGCAGGGCAGGTAACAGGTAAAGTGACATATTTTGACTGCATCACGACCCGACATCTTTTGAACGTCAAAAGGGAATTTTATGATTGTTTGGAATACTGTTTGGCTTCAAACGGAGGTCACTTTGAACAATTCACTTATAAAAATACTTCTTTTGTTCTTAACTTTCTTGATATAAAGTTAATGATCACCCTGTTTTACTTTCTACGCCAAATTTTACCTGCTACCTGCCGTGCCAGTATCAAAAACAACAAAGAACAACAATGCATACAGGGAGTATGAAACGATAAAACCTTTTCGAAAAAAGATGATTTTTTGCAAGCTTTTTAACACTTTTTAGGCCGAATTGTTAAACTTACTTAAGCTTCAGGGTACGAAACAGCCACCCGTCAAGTTTTATACTTGTAGTTCCAAAATAACATGGTCTAACATGGGCTTAAAAATTTAACACGTAAAATCCTATGTTGCGCGTTAAAAAAATCGCACTGTATAATATATAATACCTGATCCAAAAATTACAAAATACCTAGATAAAATACAAACTAGTACACAAAAAGTATGGCATAATTCATAATTGGCATTGTTTACTATACTTTCCACTATACATTGCATTCTCAATTGTACCTATAGCACATTGGTGGTAGACTCAGTGGTAGGTAGGTAGGTATTCTCTAAATCAACTTTTAGCATAAAAACACTAATGTTAAAAGAGCTAAATATTAGATGATGCAGATAAAACAGTATATTTTATATAACTTTTAACATAAATGGTACACCTGGCTTTATTTAAGGTTGGTTACTGAACACATTTCCATGAAATAACAGCAAAATATTCATAAATCAATACACTACCATGAAAAAAGTGAGATGTTTTAAAATAAAAACCAACCAAACCCCACTCCACAAAACTTCAGGAAGAAAATGTCAAAACTAGGGTCAAATAATTTTGTAAACAATTCTTGCAATAAAATAAAGTATTTTGCCAAATGATACAAACAGTGGCTCAACGAGAAGCCCCTGTACCGTATAAACTCCAAAAAGGGCGGTTTTTACCCTTTGTAAACGGGTAAATAAAGCAAAGCATTTACCTGAGCATCAAAAGTAATGTGGTGGAAACTGTTGAGGTAGGACGATCCGATGCAAAGCGGGTAACTTATTCACCACTAGACAAAGTATCTTCACTGTAACGGCAACGGCAAACACTCAATCTAAACTCTAGTAGAACTTCCGATGTGTATTTCTTAACAAAATCGCATCTTTTTAATTTAATAAATAGGGACGCGAAAACACACTTCAATGTCGTCAAAACTGTTATCCAAAAGATAGTGAAGTTAGCGGCATATTCGTTGCCATCTGGCGGCGGTTTCAATTACTTGAGATATTAGTTGCAATTGCCAGGAAATATATGAAAGACATCCCTATTTACATAATAATCCAGTGAACTTTTAAATAAGTTGTGTTGTTAGTAAGTTAGAAAACAAACAATGAGAACGCCAATTTAAAACATTAAAAAGAAATTTAATTGACGAAAAAAAAAACGCATCAAACCATCGACAATGGAATCAATTAGTAGCTAGCTTCACTTCAGTACATAACAGATCGCCCCGCCAGTAAAAAAAGAAGAAAGATGGCAGTTCATCTATCCTGCTGTCACTCAGTCACTGTAATGTTGACAAAGAACTGCTGTTTTAGTGAAAAGTCTGAAAAATCCAGTGATTATAGGGAATAGATCACGTAAACGGAATATTACATTGTTATTTTTTGTTTGAGCTTATGCTAGACTCCAGGTAAAATTCCAATCGTCTGACGATCAAAGTTCTGGATTACCAAAATAGACTGTCCTATTTGCAGGTCTAAAGAACTTCCAAGTGATGTTTCGACATTTACTTTACATGTCAGGACTAAGCTCTAGCTGCAATAGAGACTGTTCTGGCAGGGGAGAGTGCTGGAACGGAACCTGCATGTGTAACATTCGTTTCACTGGAGAGTTGTGTGATGACCTCAATTTACCTTACCATGCAGGTATTGGAGGAGTTTTTATTTTCATTGGTAAGATTGTTTGCACTCTTCTACAAGTTTATATCAATGGTTTTGGTTGATTACAGGATTGGTGTGTTTCATTCAGTTCATCATGTGCTGTCTCTCTGAATATCAAAGGTTGAAAGCTCCTACTTTTGTTAGGGCTTGCAAAATTACAACCCAAAAGACCATATATGTAGTGATAGGATTTGCCAGCTTATTGAGGGGTGCATACTTTATTTTTCCGGTAAGTTTTTAGAGGTTTTTTTGTATTGTGTGATGTTGCATAATATCTGTGATAATATCTATGTGTGGTCAAATTTGTATGCTAAAGTTTTTTTTGTCAAAGCCAGTAGCAATGCTTTTTTGTAGGACTTGGGGTAATTTGATCTTAAGAAAATTATGATTGAGTTGAAATCAAGTGCTAAAATAGGTATAATATCTTAAACTTAGCACTAATTTTAAGATGTTTTTTGCTATTTGATATTCCATTGATTACAACAGCCCTCTGCACCAGCAGGACCAGTAATTTTGAAGGTTAAGATTAATTTAATTTTAGACTGTGAATGTTCAATAGCATAGCAAGCACTACAAAGAAAATCACAGTCTGAATGTAAAGAATTTATATTAATTTTGAATTCTGTAAAACCTTTGATAAAACCCAAACTTCTGACTGGAAAATTGATGTTTCAGGATAAAGTTGATTGTAAATATGACTAAAATACTTTTTGACATAACAAACAGTGTATGTACATTGTCATGAAAAAATGTTAGTTAAACAACTATTCACAACTTCAGTGAGTCATACTTTTGCTATAAATTTTTTTGGTAGACTACTCTGTATATTACATAAAAAAGTTTTAATATCTATCAGGGTTGGGCTGATTGATTTAAATCAAAGTTTATTTAAATTGTGATTTTAACCATTGTTTAGTTAGTTAAACCAAAAAATGTATTTTTTTTAGTCAGACACACAAAATAAACTAAAACAAAAATTCTTTAAAAACAAAACCGAAATATAATACATTAGGCACTTATTAAATAAAAAATAAAATAACACTTTTCTTCATCTTCATGTAAAGCTTAAACAAAAAACTAATTTCCTTTACAAATCCAAGATTAACAGGAAGAAACTAAATCACACACTTATGTTGCACTGATCACATAAATATGGGAAAGAAAAGATCAAAATGAGGACAAAACACGTTTAAAACACTGGAAAACTGAGTAGAAAAATCTAATCTTCTGATTTTACTCAATAATCAACCAAATTTTTATCTAAAAGTATTACTGATTTGGACTTTTGGCAACCCTGGCATTTTAGTCCAATTTTGAAATTATTTTAAATCACTTAAAATAATTGAACAGGGTTTTAATTAAAATAAAATTGAAAAAATCAAAAATCACTGATTTTTGCCCAACCTTGATATTCATGTACTTAATTAGATAGATCTTTATTTTCACCCTATTGTATGCATTGTTGTTGTTGGGTAATTTAATCAAAAATCAAATTTAACCTTGCCACCTTAATTGTTGTTTTCTAGCAATTTCTAATACACAGTTTACAAGCATTAACAAAGTATTTTTACTCTGTAAATATGGGACTCTTTATCTATAAGCACTTATCAACCTTGTACAGTGCAAAAGTAAGGAAATCCACTATTAAATTTCAGTACATGTGCACTCAGTCCGTTAGAACATCTGGTGCGCATTTAATTATAATGTGAATCACCCATAACAAGTCTCAGTTATTGATTTAACTAGCCTTTGTAAAAAAAACCATCAAGTACTGTTAAACTAGATGAGTTTATTTGGTATTACTAATTTTGCTGTTTTTAATTTATTTGTATGCAAAAGCTCAGTTGGCCTGGTCGGTCTGTCAGAATAATTAGTCTTCATTGTTGGTTATAGGGAACTATCTCAAAGCTTCCGCTTTTATTGTTATTATCTACAAGGTTAAATGCTGGTATATGTAAATGGCAACATACACTAGGCTGTTTGCTGTCCTTATATATTGTGGTTAAACAATAAAATTGAACCTAGATTATCTGGTTCATGCTTTCATTTGTTTTATTTTAAGGTGAGAACAAAACCTGGAAGATATTTATTTATATGTAAATCCACCACAGAGAATAGTAATGCAAATACACTTGTTGGTAAAAAAAACTCTTGACACTTGGTGTACTTATTTTACTAGGAAGCTTCGACCTTCGCTAATTTGCGCCATTGCGCCTGTTAAACGGTAACGAGGCTGAGATAAACATGGATTATCCTCTTAATGAGGAAGACATTTTATGAAACCCAAGTGCTAAAATGTGGTACCTGTATAATCCAGTGCATTCACTCAACAAAAAACGTTTCTTTATGTTATGGAGAATTTCATCATCTATATCAGGACTTTTATTTGGACCGTTTTTTGAATATATGAGATTGAAGATATCTGCTTTCGATTACCTTTTAAACAAACTAAATGAGCATGCCCCTTGGTCCAAGGTCTAAAAAATACTAAGCTCGGTTCGATGGTGCCAGGCCTTGGTTTCGACCTAGGCGCGGAGCGCTGCTTTGCGCTCCGTTATGACCATATACATTTAAAACTATGCGTTTATTATTTTTTGTGAACGATGCTCCGTTATGTCCGCCCACTAACATTAGGTTTTTCCAATCAGAATGGGGTCATCTACCATAGTGGAATTTAAGGTTCCAAATATGAGCTTTTTAAAATTCATCTATTAAAATTAGCTATTATGTCTTACATTTCAATATATTTATACATGGCTAGTAATTTTATAAAAAGCTTAAAAAGATTGAACTTTCAATTATTGAACATAACTTACAATTTCAGTTCAGCTCCGTCTTCCTCGACAGTTGACGTTTGGTTAAAATTGATATTAGATATACATAGGGCACATGCACCCTTTCTATGTCACAGCTGGTAATAAATGCAAAACTAAATTTTTGGTAGACAATCCCATTAGTTGAGGAAAATGAGTGACAAGGATCTAAATTTCTTTGAATAGAGAAGTGTTACAAGTCAAATTGATCCAACAAAAGTTTCTGTAATAATTCATTGTGACAGGAGCAAAAAATACATTACAAATTACATAAATCACTGTTAAAATTAGAAATATTACAAAAATAACATAAGTTTTGTCTGGAATTATAAAAAAATTGACAGCATTGCATAACCCAGAACAAGAATAAAATTGGACCTTTGCGGTCCAGCCTCTTAATTAAGTCAATTACCCCAACAAAAATTAAAAAGTTGAAATTATGCTCTTGAAGAAATTGCGTTCAAAGTACCAAAAGTCACGAAATTCAAATGGGACACCCTGCGTAATTTTAGATCAGTGTATGGCGCGCACACTCAGAGCTACACAGTGACCTACAAAATGCAATAGAAAAAGTGTGACGTCTGACGTTTCCGATTTTCGAAAATGTTGAAAAAAATTCCTGAAGGAATTACTTGAAAGTGACGTCACAGCATTTAAAGTGCCAAAAGTCAAAAATGTCAATGTTAGTGGATTGCGCACACTCAAGATGACCCAAAAAGTGCTATTAAAAAGTTAAATAAAATTTGGTTAACATTGCCAAAGTAAGTCTTAAATATGTCAATATTGTGTTTAATAGGATGGTGGTTTCCTGTATTTAATAATTGAGATTTTCAAAAATCTTTTATAACAGCAAAGAAAAATATTAATTTGTTTTATTTTATAATTTTTTTTTAACAATTTCGTAATTACATTAACTGTGTTATTCTATGGTTAATAACTATAAGATATTCTATATTTTTATGAGAAGAAAATGAGCTTGTCAGAGACGTAACAATATCTCGAATAATACAGGGGGGATCCAAATTGATTGTAGGATACTTAAAGGGTAGTATATAAAAAATAAATGCCAAAGTGCCATATAAACTATGGTTGAAAAGTGTCCCCTATCGGAGCTAGTCCTAAGTATATGCGTCAAGAAAAGAGTTTTTTATCTTAAAAAATTAAAAAAATTAAATTAATAAACTATATTAAAACTCATATGAAATTTGGCATGCTTTATCACATGTGTCCCATCAGAACCCTCTAAAATTACAGCTTAAAATTCTTTAAGCTGTAACTTTTTGATTTTAAAACATTTAAAAAACATCCTGAATGACCACTTCAAAATGGTGAACATTCATGCCAAATTTCATTTGAGTAACTTTTTACGTTTAGAAAAAATAAATAAAAAAATGGTTTTAGTGGCTCACCTTACTTTTAGTGCGCTAACTCCCCTAGGGGGCACTTTTCAACTACAGTTTGTATGACACTTTGGAGTTTATTTTTTATGTACTTTCCACCCTTGAATTATACTACAATCAATTTGAACCACCCTGCAAACAAGGTGTTACATTTAAAAATCTGTTTCTTTTTGTGATTTCACCCTGTAAATTGCGAGTAATGGACGCCATTATTAACATCATTTATCTTCTATATTTGTTTATAGATTTTGTAAGATGGAAGAATATCTTAGTTTTGGCTTAGAACCATTTTCACACAATATCCAAAAACACTCAAATATAATATGAACTTTAATTATTGGTTATCCATATTTAAAAAGCTCTTGTTCAAATTGTTAGGACAAATAATGATTTGATCTCACACCAACCTTGTTATATTTACGCTTTGTTAACTCTATTAGTGGAAATTTAAAAGTAAAACATAATGCACCGAAATAACCTAGTACTCAGTTCAAGGACGCTAGTCTAATTAATATACAAAGTTTGTCGGTCTGTGTACAATTATTAGATTTTTAGGCAACATTAAAAATTAATAGTTTGACTGAGTTGAGTCAGCTGTTCGGTCAATTATTAATGTGATCTACTGGGCTTGAATTTTTTATTAATATTTTTATTTAAAAGCTCCAGAGTACAAAATATTTTTTTACTTTTTATTTAAATGTCCTATGTTAATATGCATTAGGTATTAATTTGAATAATGCCAATATTATAATTCATTGACTATCAACATTCAAGATAATATGTAAATACACATGTCAGGCCGAATAATAATATAATGCTATAGTACAGGTCTTTATTTTGTTTCTGTATTAGGTGGCAAACAAAGCTACTTGCGTCTAATACTTGAAAAACGTTGAATTTTGTGTAGGTAATAGATAAAAATGAATTTTCCTACTAATGGCTATGCAGTTTATATCCACGTGTTAATCCATTTTTATGTATATGCAATAGCAATTTGTGCTTTGAAATTATTGTGTTTATTACGTTATTCCTTATAAAACACTTTATCGATATAATTACCTTACATGTTAAAGTTAATCAATTCAAGAAGAAACCACATTTTTATCACTTTGTATCATAGTTAATAAAATAGTTAACTGACCGTAATTTTTGAAAATTTATATTACTCTATTGTTCAGCTCCAACTGTTTAAAGTCAGCTTGCCCTAAGTTTTGACTGTGACAATTTGCGCCTTATCTGTCACATTCTTCTATCTTAGTTTTAAGTTAGCCTTACATTGCTACAATCGTAAATTTAACGATACAAACTTCCAAATTTTTGAATAACCTAATTAATATTTTATTTTAGGAGTCCTTTGAATCTGGTTGGTCAAGCAGCTTATTGTCCTCTTACTATCCACTTTTAATGTCAAGTGCATCACTGATAGTATGTTTCTGGGCGGAGGTAAGTTCAATGTTTAATTTGGTTAATTATTCTAATTCTTAAGTTGTCATTGTTTTTTGTTTACTAAGTGATTTGTTAACTTGAACTGGTTTGCGCACTTTACCCTTGATTCATAATTTATGTTGTTTTTGCACTGTCAGATTTGTTATTAAGGTTGTTGGCTTTTTAGTTGTTTACTATATACATGACATTGATATTGGTTATGACTTTTTTTACTCGCAAAACCGTCCCCATGCCAGCCCATTAAAGCATAGGTATTAATAATCTGGTGTGGCGTATCCTTGTTGACCCCCCATTATTTCACTTAATGCATTAATAAACAATCTAAACAGAGGCAAGAAACATAAAGCTCAATCGATTATTGCATATTATCGCCTTATTGGGACCGAACTCCGAGCTAATGTGATTTTACCAAATAGAGTACATATTAATCAGCATACTGATTTTGACAAGTCCACTGTTGTAGTGGCTGAAGACACATGCACTATATAGATTGTAAATCAGTTGGATAATAGAATTCTTTAGGTTTGTTTTTTGTTTATTACATTTGTGTGGAACTACGTGTCATTAAATGTTTACCTGAAGGTAGGCCCAATTATCTATTCATAAGTAACTAGTGTAACATAAGTGCACTTTTCATCATCTCCTGTTTTAATTAGTTTTTTTTGTTATTATTGCTCTTGAGTGTACCTCTACTAATCCTGATATATCCGTTTATTTGAAGATCATAGGAGAAGAAAGCCACTTTTTTAGTTCGATTTTAGCTCTGAAAGTGTTCGGTTATATTTAAAGAATGTTAATTAGTCAGAATTAAGACTTGATAAGCAAACAATGGTAACATAAACCACGTATATGCATTTTCTGCTGCAGCATAAAACCGTAATTTACTTTGAATAATACGGTCTGGATTAGACATACAGGACTAGGAGTTTTTCAGTTCAGTGAAAGTAATGGTCACATAGGTGTGTTTGGTACAGAATATTGTGGATATCAGGTTAGTAAAAACAAATGGTAATAACTCAAACGGTTCCAAATCTAGTTTTAGCTGTATTGAAGAAGAATGAGTATTTGTGTATTTCATTTATTTTTTATTTATTATGTAGTTAACATCCAAGTTTTGCTTAAATACGCAGTATTTCAGTAAAACTATAGAAGGAAACCTTTTCATTTTGACATCAATTATTTTTTCATTGACCCCATTCATAAGAACACTTTGATTTAGCAATCAACGGACCATTTTCTTCTGAGCAATGAGCCTATTGGCATCATTTTTGAAGTTTTATTATTGTTGATTAAACACTGCAGTAAGAAATTGTAAAAAAGTTTGATACTATTTGTATTCATACATGTTGTATGTACACAAAATTGGCTAATTCATTGTAAATTGTTTTGAAAAATAAAATTCTACTTTCAGAAAAAAAAGTCTTGATCATTCTTCACTTCTTTATTTGTTAGAAGTGTGAGGGCAGATTCAACTTAAATGAAAAATTAATTAGTGGCACTTTGTAACTTTTAGTTAATGAAAACGCCAAATATGCGTATGTCCTTAAAAATGAACTTTCCAACTTATTAACATTTATGATTAAATTATAAATGCTATAATAATATTAAATTGCTGTAGCTTCATATTTTTAGTCATTAAGTCTAGTAATTTCCACATGATACTATTGAACTAGTTACTTTGTATGACTTGATTAGTACATTTGTTGGTTTATTATTATTGCTAGTGGATTTTTTACTTTGAAAAGTAGGATTTTTCTTTTTATTTTACAGTAAAACGCTCTGGTGTTTATTTTAATATTTGTTAACTTGATAAAGACTATGAATGACATTTAAAAATTGAAAACGAATAAAAATCTAGTTTTTTCGTAATCAATCAATGCAGTTAACTTTACATTTTGTGAAAGAGACCAGTTGTCGACATTATTGAAAAATATCTGTAAAACTGTATTTGTTAGTAATAAAAGAGATGCAATGCCTAATGTTATTTGTTGAGCTGTTTAGTTTTATAACGGACTTTGTTAATGAATGTAAGTATTGTAATGTATTTTTTTATGTTTTCAGACAGTGTAGAGAAACATTAACTTTTTCGGCCAAAGTTATATGACGGTCAAATTGAACAATGCATCTGCATAAAACCATAAATCAATTAATAAAAAACACACTTGTATTGCTATTTTCTGAAATTGCCATACTACTTTTGTTGCGTTACCCAATTCTCATCTTAAATAATGAACTCTAAAAGGATTATGAAAGAAGTGAGGTATTTTTATATCCGAACGTATGTGTAGGTAACACAGAGTGTTTTTCTGGGGCCATTTGTTTTAAGAGAAGCAATGCTCAAGATATCTGCTTTCATTTTCCAAGGAGTATGCAAAAATCTGCAAATGCATGTACAGCATCACTAAAGAATCCAAAATTTATTGCGGTTGAGATTTTTCTCAATGAAAAATGGCCTGATAAGAACATTGTTAATTATGCAAATCCAAACTAAGAGTGGGTTAACATTTCTAGGTGCTCATTGATAGTTGACCAGTAACTAAACTGAAAAAAGGAAACGATGACACGATGCAAAGTGGTAATAATTTTATACCTATAATTTTGTGAATTTACATTTAACTGGAAAAATAAAAACAAAAAAGGTTATGAAAAGTGTGCTGACGCCACATTTAATATCACAAAAAGTAGCACACTGTTGCGAAAACTGCAACCCTGTTTCTTTAAAAATAAGCGTTATAGTTTACGAAAATGGGACACTCTGTACTGAAGTGTGTTTTTTGAACCTGAACATAGGAAAATTAACATTACATTTAATATATTTTTATAGATCATAGATTTAGTCTATAAGGATCCCAATATGTTATTTGTGCTTAAAACAAAGAGTTTAATTAGAACCTATAATAAGAATAAGAACCTGCAAACGCTTCTTCTTCAATTTGGACACTTTTGCTGCTTTGGTCACGGTTATTTGAACATCGTGGCAGTGCAAATAGATATTCCTAATATTGCAACATGTATTAACTAGGCTATCAGATCTTAAAGCATTAGAAATACCTTTTGGTCATTGATCTTGGTTTGGTCTCAATAATTGCAATCAAAAAGTATTCACATTAAGAATAGTGTGTAAATAGACTGACATCAGATCCGAAAAAAATAACAAGATAACAGCATACAACGAATAATTAAATTGTAACACCAATATTTTGTGGTTTTTTTGGGGTCAATTTCAAGGATTTGTAATTTGATTTTGAGTGCAAACCAGTTCAAAACAACAATGCATAGATTAGATAGAATAGATCAATTACTTGACCTACCTCATGTATGTTATTCAACAGGTCTTCCACCTTCAAGGAATCCGTTACGAGAAACCGCAATTTCTCTCCAAGTCCTTCCTTGGCTTTTTGACCTTCAACATCATCTCCTACGGACTGCTCTTCGCCGAGTTCATTACCACTCAGGTGGCAAAACCACCCCCAGACGATCCAGGCTTCTACAACCACTTGTTTAACGGCTGTTATGCGGTGCTGATGTTTATCGTGGTCATTTTCTTCTTGATTTATGGGGTTGAAGTGTACTTTAAGGTGGGTTTTACCACCATACAATTAGTGCTTATACAGTTAAAATTTGATTATTCAGGTGAGAGGAGGATTTATGTCAAAACCACTACAACTAGCGTCCACATCTCAGGAAGCTGAACCTCTAAGAACAAATGCGGACCTACGACCTCAGATTAACGTGTCTCAACTTCATCAATCTCGTATTGGTGAGTTGCTGGTGGGTTTTCACCAGTAAAACGTATCTACAAGTTGTTTTTCTGCTGTAGGTTTGCTCAGCCAAGCTTTGATGCTGATCGTGATAGCTGGATTTCTGTTTTCCGAGACGTTGAGTGAATTCTGGAAGACTAAAGTCCCTATCAACTCAAGAAATTTACATGACGTGATCTTTCGGGTAGTGGAAATTGGCGTTGCTATATGGTGAGTGTTTTGCGTATTGTCTTGATAATTTTAGTTATTGATAGAAAGATAAACATTTTTCGAGTTGTTGAAAACGTAGTGAATGAGAATGCATGGTGATAACGGTATTTTTACTTTTGTAATTATTAGATTATGGCTTAATTTACTTGAGTAAACATGCTTGGAAATTCAGTACTTCTTTGGTTTTAAGTTTTATTCTATAGGTTTGGATGCCTTGCAGGTATGTCTAGCTGTTTAGTTACCTACAAAAGTACTTTTTTAGTGTAAAACAAGCTTGCATGTTTAATATAATGGATTAATTGTTGGGAAAAATTTTTGCTTAAAATTCAAAGAGAGGGTTTGGTCATACAGGATTTCTTTGATTCTCCTTAATCTTGTCATACACTGGTTTGGACATTACTTTATTAGTCAAACTTGTCTCATTTTTTCCATCAACTATCCTTCATTTTATTTTGACACAGCAGTGGAAAGAAATTGCCAAGTGAAACTTTTAAAAATTTCTTGCTCATTAATATATCAAAAGCCAGGGGGAATAATGATAAAAGTTCATTTTCTGCGAAAAAAATTAACTCGACAGAAATATTAACTTTTGTTGCAATTTTCAAAAAATGTTTAGAATGTCATTCTGCCCCCAGTGGACTAGGTTAACACTCACTTAGAGCCGGGAAAATGCGGTCACAACTGGCTGGACGTTAGTTTCAAATTTAGCTGTGTTTTTTTCTTTTTTGAACACCCTGTATATGTTTAATCGTGTTGCGGTTAGCCAGAAGTGAAAAGGCAGTTTTAGACTAACATTTTTAGCTTTCTACGGTCGGTGAAACACGAAAACTGACGGAAATTATGAATTTTCCTAATTTTGTTGCAATTTCTCCAAAAAAATCGAATATCTCGAAAACATTTTGAGTTAAGGCGGTTTTGCAATGTTCAGACTGACTTTCTGCACTTGGTGGACTAGATTTACATTCACTTAGAACCGGGTAAACGTGGTCACCGTTTGACGAAACGCGGTTCTAAGTTTGACTGTTTTTATTTTTGTTTTGATGCAGTTTCCAAAAAAAAGATTGAGAATGAGGTGAAAGATCAAGATGAGTGTTTTGACCTTCTTTTTCCAGTCGCTAACACTCCAAAAGTGGAGGAGATAAGGAATTTTCAAAATATGCGATTTCCAAGTGTCGAATATCTCAGAAACGGTTAGAGTTACGGAAGTTTTTTAAGAGGCCAAAAATGTTCAAAATGGCTTTCTGTAAGCATTAAGTTTTAAATTTCAACTTGAGGCACCGACATCAGTTTTTGCGTATCTCTATTAATAAGAGCACTTCCCATTTAAATACGTCCAGTTTGGCTCACCCTATACAAACGTGTAGCTCTAACTTTAAGAAAATTAATTTGACTTTTATGCAAATTAAACTCTTAATTTGGAGGTATAAACCGGGCATTTAGTTTTGTCAAGATTATTATCATCCTGAAGATGAGATTTACTCAAATCTCCCTCACCTCCTAGTTGCATGATAATATCATCATAACTTGCATCAGATTCACCCTGACCATTCATTCTAATAATCTAGTAAATAAAGAAAATTTAAATAAATAAGCTTGAATAAAAATTCTATAATAGGGATGCCAAGTTATTTTTAAGGTAAATAACTAAACCTATCTAACTTACTTTCTACCTAAAAATCCTGCTTCTAAATATATCATTGAAACTACAAATGTCTTTAATATTAAAAATTACAAACTACTTACAACTAATACTCTTCGTTAAAGAGTCCAAATTGTCCAAAATAAACCGTCAGTTGACCAATCTTCTTCTTTTCCGTTGAGGTGGATTTTTAACTGCAAAGGCTGTACCTCGGTAACAGCCGGGAGGCCTCCTCGGTTATCGATTTCGATTTTTTTTTATCGACTTCTGGAATAGGTCCTCTATCACAATCTGCTCCATGTCATAACGTGGACTAGACGGTACAATTGCTGGTAGCACTCGGTATTACACCCAGTAACTTCCGTTCCGGAAGGAAAAAGCTTTCTAAGATCTCCTGATCTTCAAGAGTCTGATTTTTGCTCGAATTTCTCTTTTTTTAAAATTGACTTTTTTAGCTCTCTCAAAGTCTCTCTGACAATCAACCACCAATAAAACAAAAAAAAACCGTTTTTTCCCACCTTCTACCTCCACGTACCACCTTTTTCACCTCCTTTGAAGTTCATCAAGTAATGCTGTTAATTTTCTTAATAACTACATACAATCCTACTAAAACTAACTATAATGGTAAACACTTGACATCCCTACAAAAATGTACCTTTTCTATAAATTAAATAAATAAATTTTCTTTATTTTCTTGAAAAAAATACTTATTGTCAAGACAGTTTCAAATTTAATTGTATTTTTTTGGTTTTTTGAACATCCTGTATGTTTTATCGCGCTGCAATTAGCAACAGGTGAAAGCGCAGTTATAGACGAACATTTTGAGCTTTTTACAGTCTCTGAAACCCCAAAAATAGCGGAGATACAGAATTTTCAAAATTTTGATACAATTTCATTTTCACTTATAATTTGAAATTGTTAGAGTTACGGAAATTTTGTTAGAGACCATAAATGTTCAAAATGCAGCAAAATTCGAGGTTTTAAAGAAACTGTCTAAAATTTGTAGTCAGAAAACCCAACTGTACTTTTTTTAGCCTACCACATAAATAAAACATTGATCTTTTACGTAGTATTGCAAACTTTATAAATAACGACATCGAACCATAATATAAGTCGTAGTTACTACAGAACAAAAGAGGAAAGAAAGATAAAAGTCACTGGACATTCATTATTCTTTCACAATGAAGTTTGAGGCTTGAATTTTCATTTGCTCTTATTTTTATTTAAGTGAAGTTTTCAGAAAGGGTTTTACAATTTGGTATGGTATTTTCTTGGAAAGCGCTTATTTTTTTAACGTTATTTGTTATTCCCTCTGGCTCTTTATATGTATTAAGTGATAATTTTAAAAATATATCCGTTTTGAAAATGTTCACATAAAAACATCTTAAACCGTGTTTTTTGCTCTTATGTTTATAGAAACTATATATCACTATCATTTATATTTCTTAGGTTTCCAGCGGTTCTCTGGAACTGTATGCAACCATCCGAATTATGGATCCTAAATCCAAGGAAGCTCCTGGCCAAATTTGACCAACAGAAGTGTCCTGAAACTGAATTGTCCCAAGTCGATGGAGTGCCAACCACAACTGGTTTGTGACTGTCCTGACCATCAGCGCCTTGTACTAATTAAAATGCGAACTTGCAGGCAAAAGTACCGAAGACGACGAAGCTTTCTTGGATAAAAGAGAATGCTGGATTTGCTACGACTGTGAACGTAACGAGCCCTTGATCCAACCCTGCGACTGTACCGGCGACGTTTCTAGCGTCCATCATGAGTGTCTGCGTCGATGGCTTATGGAAAGCAGCTCGGCTTCGAATGAGCCGTTGCGCTGCAAAGTGTGCAACTACGAGTACGAAATCTACCAAAACAACGAGCTGAAATGGGATAAGGCATTTACGGCCAAACATTGGGGCAGCACTGCCGTTATTGTGACGTGCATTTGTATGACGGTGGCCTGTGCTTGGATTGTTATTCAGCTATACGATAATTCGTATATTCGAATGTTAGCAGCCAGCGTGGCCCTGATTGTTATTTACATCTGTATAAGGTAAGTTTTGATCAATTTGTTAATCAACACAAACAGTTGGTTTCTACAGGGTGTTAGAAAATGCTACAATCAGCAGACATTGTTTCTATTGGTATTTCAAGATACTAGTTAAAAAATAGTTTTGAAAAAAGTTTCGGGCATTCCTTTGTTTAAGTTGTTTTTGGTTAGGAATTAGAAAGTACTCTCCACATATCACTTTAATCCTGATTATTATAACACACACAGGTAATTCTATTGCCAACCGAACTTACCGGACAATAACATTGCATAGATACGGGAATTTAAATTACGCGCCTTATATTATGTTGGCAAGTATACGCAATGTTGTCGTCTATTTTCTGATTTTCTTGCTACCGAGCTATTCCAATCACCGAACCCGATCTTTATACGTCTCGAAGTGTCAAAGTTTGACGTAAATAACAGGGTTTTAATAGTTATTTGCGCAACTAGGGAAAAAAGTGCATCTTTTGCTCCCGCGAACTTTTTCAGACCCGACGCAAAGTGAAGGGTTTCAAAGTTCAAGGGTGCAAAACGCAGTTTACTCCAGAGTTGCGCATCTAATTTTTTCTACGACCAATGTTATGTTTTATGAAAAAAAGCAACAGTTAAAAGCTATGTTAATACCTGGCTAAAAAAGAAGGTGTTTTTCCTAAATTATGTTTGTCAGTTTATCAAGAAAGTGACAAACTGTCTTTAGAAAGTGTGACTTACTGCCCTAGCAAAACAAATTATTTGTCTTATTTGATCCTATTTTACGTTTCTGTGGCCATCGTTGAACGGTTCGCTTGTGCACAACATTCCAACAACCTGCCATTTCGCTGTCTGTTATGCCGAAACCGTCGAATACTGGCTCCAAACAACTTTATTCTATTAGATTACTGTGTGAAGCTTAATTCTATAGTTTGATCTAAAAATGTGTCTGCAGTACTAAAGCTAAGTATTACTATTAATTAGCATAAGTAAGTTTATCCAAACAATAAAAAAACATTGAATTGTTAAGCCCCTACCTAAAAATCGGCGCAACAAACATATCTCCATTATTACTCAAGGTTTATACACAAATGCAGAGTAAAAAACACATTGGATCTCAAAACCCTCAACTCAGGGTCTCCTAAACATGCATTCCCTCACTCTCAATACCCAGTTACCAGTTTAATTAAAACAGTAAAGGTGGATTCATAGTTCTGTTTCTATAAAACATACAGACGTAAAACATAATGAAATTGTAATGCTTTCATTCACAGTTTGTAACGTAAACAAAAACATAAGAAATGAACCATTTTCATTTCCTATGCCAATGTTCTTACGTTTTAACAAATCGCATACTTTTATTTACTCCAACTTAGATAGTTCTTACTGTTCTTAGTGTAATGCAATGGCCAAACGTTGCTCAGCATTTATTGTATCTGGCAAATTGCGTTTTAATAACTGTGGTGTAACTAAATGTAACAATTTATTAAAAGATGCTAAAGTCAACCTTTTATATTTGAAAAACTGGGCTTCGTCCTTAGATTTCATTGGGAAAAAATATGTTTTATAAAAACCTAATTTGGATTTTTTTTTACTAATTTTCCTGGTTTTTTCCAGACGAGTTTTTCTCCTTATTCTCTAGTAACGCACAACACAATATTTAAATAAAAATCCCAATGCCACTAAAAATGTAAACAAAAATATCACCAAATAAACCACTCAACCTATTTTTTTCTGACAATATTGGCTGCCAAAAGTTACAAGTCATTGATTACATTTTACGAATTTACGGCAAAACTATGAATTGAAAGGCTTATTTTTATGTTTCTCGTTTTATGTAATTATGTTATTAAGTATTCTAGTTTCGGTTCGTTTTTTATAACATTGACAACACTGCTCATTTTCACCTTGATGACGTGAAACTAAAGTTATAATAATCAGGGTATATGTGAAACTCTTATACAACAAACCGGTTAGTAGTTAGACCATACTCGCTGCAAGATTTTGGCGCTTTAAAAAAGTGTAATCAGGAATTACTCTAACAGTTAAAGCTGTCATTAATTTGAAATTCAGTGTCATGTTAAACTTAAAACTTGACGGTCAATTCAGAGTTCCGCAACGGTATGAGGTACGAGGTAAACCGTAAAAAAATTACAACAGTTGATATGTCATACATCCATTCATAGTTTTAGTTACAGAAAACTATGAATGGATGTGTGACATATCAACTGTTTAATTTCCTTTCTGTTTACTGTTATTTCTTTCCTCATGCCGTTACGGAACTCTGAAACGGCCTTAACAGTTGAGTGATAAGGAATTTGAGATATAGATAACGCCAACGAAAACGGCATTCACGTCATAGATAAACAATGCCGCCAAAATTCTCAACATTTGTGAGATGAAAGACATTATGCTAAAATAGGTTATTTGTCTGATGACAGTATTTGAGTTGGTTGAACAAATTTAGCTGTTAGTTAAGGACTACCTTAGTTTCCTCATAACTTTAGAAAAATATGTGCCTTTGTACATACTTGTTTAATTTATTTTTATAGAATATACAGTATGTCCAAGATTCGATTCTCTATAAAGGGATCTCGCTTCCCGTAAGAGCTACTGCAAAGGTTAAATGAGGAAAGTTTTAGAGAATTTAATAGGCAGTCCAACATTGTTTTAAAAATATTTAATTTTTGCTTCGTTTTTGAATTATTTTCGAAAAACCAAAAACGACCATTTTCAAAAAAGTGCTATATTTTCGCTAATTTTAAAAATTTTAAAATTTGGCTTTAACATTGTCAGAGCAACTTTTTAAGGACTATCTTTCTGTGTATTTCGTTTTTAGTTCCGACGTTTCGCTCTCGAGATACCATCATCAACTTCTTTTTTTCTTATGGACACCATTTTGTTCTTTTATCTATTTAAAAAGAGGACGTTTTTTGCATTAAAATGATGTATTACATGTTACAAAAAAAATTTACTTTTATGTTAAAAAAGCTAAAAAACAGCCGTAAATATACATTGTGGAATATGACATTAATTTTTTTTTATTCGGTTTTTCAAAACTGTTGCACAGATATGCTTTCGTTCGTGGTTGTAATTAATATTTGTATGAAAATGCCACAAAATAAGTATTCAAATGAAGAGAAATTTGACATGCTGGCACTGTATCTTCAGTCCAACAGAAACGCAGACGTGACCTCAATTAGGTATTTGGAGACGTATCCAGAACGACGCCAACCTCACAAGACCCACTTTAGAAATCTAGTTTTTAATTTATTAGAATACGGTGCTTTTGAAAAATCGAGGGGATCATACCGTCTCCATAATGAAATCCCGACTCGGAATATTTTGCAAGCCGTCAATGAAAACCCAACCGCATCTGTTAGAATGGTAGGACAAGATGTAAACGTACTAAAATCAACTGTTAACAAGGACTTTTGGAGACCGATTATCCCAGAAGTGCGTTTCTCGAACTGTACTGTACATTAATAAATTTAATGAGACATAATGCAACAAGATATGGCTTAAATATTTGATGTGGAATCATTGGTATGCAAATAAAATATTACTTTTATAAGAAAGTTGGGACTCGGTAACTGAGCAATGTTTCTCATTTTAGGAAATCGTTTAATAGGGCCATTTACATTTGATTATAATCTTAATGAAAGGAGGTATTCGGATTTATTGAGAGCTGAGATCTTACCAACTCTTCGAGAAATTGTGCCAAATGAAGCTGATTTTAGAAATTCATTTCAAATCCCGTTATGGATTTTCTTAGAGAAAATTTTCTAAACAATGTTATTGCATTAAACGATTTAATCTCATGGCCAGCTAGATCCCCAGACCTATCCCCTTTAGATTTTTATCTTTGGGGTCATGCTAAGAGTGAGATTTATGAGTTTGAATCTCCTACAAATGTTGATGTTCTCCGAGAAAGGGTAATAAATACTTTTGCAATGATAAACCGAAATTCACTTGGCAGTCATAAGTAGAATGCTAAAGAATAGCGAAAAGTGTCCACGAGCGAACGGGAGACATTTTGAAAATATACCAGATTAAGATTAAGTTGCGTTTGGTTAGATTGAAAGCTAGTTTAGATCTTAATTACAATCGTTTGGATTTTGCATTAACGTAGTTTTAAGAATTACTGTTTTTTAGCTTTTTTAACATAAAAGTACATTTTTTTTGTAACATGTAATACATAATTTTAATGCAAAAAACGTCCTCTTTTTAACTAGATAAAAAAACAAAATGGCGTCCATAAGAAAAAAAGAAGTTGGTGATGGTATCTCGAGACCGAAATGTCGGAACTGAAAACTGCTGTAACCATGTTCAAGCCAAATTTTAAAATCTTAAAAATTTTGAAAATGGTCATTTTTGGTTTTTCGAAAATAATTAAAAAACGAAGCAAAAATTTAATATTTTTAAACGGTGTTGGATTGCCTATTAAATTATCTAAAACTTTCCTTATAGAGAATCGAATCTTGGACATACTGTATCTCAAATTGCAGAAAGTATTGAGTTGATCAGCATTAGTGAATGGCTTGGCCTTTACAATTTTATTAAGATTTTTAACAAAAGCTCTTGTATTTGCAGTCAAATAATGCTAACACAATCTTAATACTGTTTTGCTTTCTGCAATGAAACAAACCTAACTTTTCTGTTCTATAGTTCCAATGGTCTCTAGTTTAAAACAAACCTAACAACTGATTGTGTTATAGACAAAACTTCATCCTGTACGTTTTTTTCGCAGATTTTTAGGTCAAAACACGCTGAGTGCTTATCAGCGAGCCAAAGTGGCCGGAGTGAGCATCGGCAATCATGTGACAACTATAAGTGCCAACGTTAAAATTCCTGCTGAAAGTTTTGGAACGGTACAGACGGCCGAAGCCAGCTTATGAGGTGGTTAATTTTAAATTTTACAAGTGATATATCTGTATTAATCATTTTGAATCAACCCGCGGGCTCTCATTTTAGGCTAGTCTCATACAATTTCCTATTCAATCCCTGTTTCGGATCTCATTTACTTGTTTGGTTACTAATTTTGGTATTTAACGGTTGATCTCCAGTGTTAATATAATAACCTGTGAAATGAAGTTTACGTTGAATTGAATACATCACGGTCCATCATCGAAAATTAGGCAGAAATCTTTTTAAACAAGCAATCGAAATTCCTTAATATTTCTATATTGATAGAAACTGTTAGTAGTGTTACTTCTAATCAGAATAATAAACTAACCATAAATATTACCGTATAAATAACTCGATTAATTAATAAACAATATCATTAAATGATTAATTTAAAAAAAGTATGTGATATTTGTTTCTAGAAAGACTGTTGATATGATCCACAAATTCTAGAATTTGAGTAGACTAAAATAGCAAGAAAACATGTTAATTGTTATGTATAGCAGGTAGATTCGACATGTTTTTGCGCTTTTCAGTAATTTGCAATTCGCAAAAATTAAATAGAGCTTTCAAAAGGCGAACTAGACCACAGAGATTTTGACGTACTTTTGTTGATTTTGTTGTTCAAAATTATCGTACTTAGAATAAGAGTGCTTTGTAAATATTATGTGCTGTGTACATTATGAAATAAAAACCTTTAGAAAAATGTTGGTGTTTTTATTGTTCTGTAATTGTACAGTTTTTGTCACCCTGATATTATATTCAACTAACTGCACATATTATTATCAACTTTCTAAACTGTTAAGGAAGGAGTAGAAAAAGTCATATTTCAATTTTGTAAGGAGCATGTTTTTTAAGTATTCGTACAACCAAACGTTGCTAACTGTGGTTTATAATCAAATAACAATAAATGAATTCAATTTTACGTTTTTATCACAATTGTTTAGTATAAAAATCCTTACTGATACTACAACCTATAAATTTGTAAAATTACAATTTTCTATTTTATGCTTTATTTATAATTACGCAATAATTACTATCCTAGGAATAGCCTAAAAAATAACCGAAGAGATTCGTTGGTTAATTACCATTTAAAACTCGAAAATAAAACTATGGTTACATTTCTAAATCTTTAAAATAATGGATTTGTACGGAAACTACCCAACAAATTCCATACATACTTACTATAAATGTTATAAAAAGTATAACTAAGGAAATACCAAAGTACTATGGGATGACGTTACAACGTAATAAAAAAGTAAATGTTTTGAATGTGACCAAGAAAACGCATTTCAAACATTTATTTACCTTTCTTAAAAGTGGTGAAAAAACACGCAACCTTCTCCACAATATACTTATATTTGGTTGCGTGTTTTTTCACCACTTTTAGGATTTCACCTCCACTGCGAGTAACATGGACTACTACTTCAACCCCATTTACCTTTCTGGTAAATGTCATGCTAGCGTCATCAAATTTTATTTTGATTCGCCATACAACTGTTCAACTCCCACAATATACACATATAAATATTACATTAATATAAAAGTCTTTGATTAATTAAATTGTACTAAAAATTCAAGACAAAAGTTCAATCTAAATAAATAATAGAAATTAACAAACCATCCAAATTGAGACTAGGGAAACTATATAGACAATAGTATAAATATTTAGATAATACAAAATAAAATTATGATTGGATGCACATTGATATAATTGTAGTAAGCTACAGTTATATTGGAATATTCAGAACAAATGGAGCCTACTTACTTTCAAATGGCTGGCGAACAAAAATGCACTAAAACAGTATAAATTTTGACTTGACCTATTTGAATGTTAATTTGAATAAAAAAATCATCATTGACGTATTAAAAACCCGAACTACACCTCAGAAAACAATCTCGACTTAGCATCAAGCCATTTCAGTAAAATAAGATTTACTAAAAATGGAAAGAAGCTAAGTGTTAATAATTCACCATTTGATAGCCCATCAAAAAATAAGTTGACATGCATTATGTCATTTTTGTGAAAAACGCTTTCTAAGGAAGATACAGTCTCTCCATGTACAAATTTGAATTTGACAGTTCAAACTAAACTTTCATTTCATTGTAATTCAATTCTAGGCACGGTTAGCACAAAGAATGAATTACAGCAGTTTCAATTAAATTTTTATGCAGCAAAAAAGTGAACCAGCAAATTCCAACATGCATGATAATAAATCCACCCTATAGTTCTATTTAATGAGTTTATTACCAGTCTGGGGCAATTACCTCTGTCTACCTGGGTTCTTGTATCTTTTACTTTAAAATGGTTGAAAATAATTCAAATCTGGTCACCTGGGAGGTTTACAAGTTTTGACTAAAAATAGTGAAAAAACAGGATTTTTGGACTAGTTTTACTGACGTTCAATTTTTTAGACTATAGGTAGTGTAAAACTGAACCTTTAATACTTGTGGCAGTCCAAATTTGTACTGAATAGTCTAAAAACTTGTTATTTACTACTAGAAATAGTCATTAAATTCGTTTTTTCAGACTGCAATCCATTGTCAAATGTCTGAAACTGGATTTCAAGCACCAAAAAACAATCCGGAAATCAAGACAAAGTTTGTTGCGTAAAAATAAAAGTGTCCAAAAGTCTATTTTCAGGACTTTAATTGGTGTACAACTCAATTTCCTGAACTAAAACACGCCTAAAACTCAATTAAATACTAGTTGCCGTCCTAATTAAATTTTCAGACTAATTAATTTTAAAAAATCAGTTTTCAAGACTTATATCATAGCATTTAGTGCCAAAATGTATTACTTTCATTAATGAAGATTCCGAAACTTCATTTTCACTACTATGAAGGCGCCGGCTAAAACGGAAATACAAAAGTTATCCGGTCATTGGACCACGGCTTAAAAGCCCGGATAACTTTTGTATTTCAGTTCATTTTCACTATTATAAATAGTCTTAACCTCGATTTTTTTAGTCTTAAAGCACTAAAAACAGTACGAATTTCTTAGAAATGCTCCAATTTTTTGCGCCGATGAGTGTAGAAGCCAATTTAATAGTGAAAAAACTTAAAATGACATTATCCAGACTATGGACAGTGTACAAACTGGCTTTCAGGCCATATAAGTCAAAAAATTTGTGAAGATAGTTTTGAAACTCGATTTTTCAGGCTGAAACAGCCTTAAAGCACCACCAAAAACAGTCCAAATTTTTAAGAAATGCTCGAATTTCTAACACTGAGGGGTGTAAAAGTCAATTTAATAATAACAAAGCTTCAAATGGCATTTTTAAGCTTATGAAGAATGTAAAAATAGTTTTTTAAGTCTACTATGTCAAAAAGTTGATGAAAAAATTTTTTTTTTAAAAAATCAAAATTTATGTCAATTTTTATTGACAAAACCCTTCTCAGAGTTCCAAATTGAACATTATCAGGTTTAATATTTATTAAGTTGTTGTTATCTGTGTTCTGCCGTTGTGTTCTTTCTTTTTTAGATTCTCTGAAGACGGTGGTAGATTTTCCACCGAAACGTCAGCGTTTTTAGGTAACAAGACCGAGCCTAAGTCAGTGGTCTTGTGTTGGGACGACTAGGTTAATGTTATTTTCAACTTAGTTGAAAATAGTGCGAAATTCCATTTTCCCAACAAACCTTTTTTGTGTGAGACAGAAGACCCAATAAACAAAGAAAAAATAAAACTTATCAAAGTCTGTCTTTATTTTGCACATCTCAAAGATAGTCAATGAAAAATTGCATCCAGCGCACAAATACCACGAAAAGAGCAAATTAAACATTACAAAGTTACAATGAATCAGCATTAATTGTTTAAATAATAACTAGCTGTGGCACATAAGTATTAAGTCCAACAAAGTGGACTTTGATTGTTTGCTGCGTCGCTCGGAATCTCCGAAATTCCCATAAATCGCTTCGTAACGATTATGATATAACAATAACGAAAAAAATACATTAATATGCGAGATTTGCCTTGCTTTCGCTATAACTATAGCCGCTAACGGTATTATTATATGTTTTTCCTGTAAACCGTTTCTACAATCGTGACTATAAGAATTTGCTAAATTAATTTATTTATTTATACTTTTTAGTGGTAGTTGACACTGCTTTTTACTATTCAAATTAACATTTATTTAAGTAATTATTTTTGAGGACATGTCTGTGCGCATTAAATGACGAAACACCACCCAGAACAAAAAAAATAACGTCCTGCTTGGAAATATGTGATGATTGCCCATTGACCAAGCCTAATTCAATGTTGTTCTCATTGAATAACAATGTTGTGTGTCTCATGAAGGTGTCTCTATTTTTGACCCGAGACTTCATTGCTAAATGGCCCTGAAGAAGACCTAATAAAGGTCGAAACATCGGCACTTTAGAAACAGAAGTTTCTTTTATACCCCGTGAAGACTAACTCATCACTGTTTTCAAGACTAAAATATTGAAATTTGTCTGTAAATTATGAAAACTTACTTCAAATGTAAATTTTAAGCTTCTGATGCTTGGTTTAGAGTCATTTTTTCGTGTCCAAATTAATTTTCAAGGTTTAAATGTTTGAATTTGTAGTAAAAATTCTAGAAATGTAGTAGTAGTAAAAATACAAGTTAATTCTCAATACTAAGTCTTTCAATTTATCTCAAAACTATGACAACTGACTACAAAGACTTTTAATCCTCTGTCAAGTCAAGTCAATTTTCAAGACTAAAGTTTTTTATTTTGCCCAGAAACTATGAAATTTTTTTTAACAAACCATTTATTAAGATTTTTAAGTCAATTTTCACCGTTTTCAAGACAATTTTGAAGTTGGGTTGGGTTGGTTTTGGGTCTTTGAACCTAATAACTCAATTATCTCATAACCGAAGTTGCAGCAACTGCATCGGAAAAAAGTGCCGGTGTTTCGACGTTTATTTCACGTTTTTTTCAAGGCTGTTTTCAGTTTCCAAGACAAAAATCAAAACTAAAAATTGCCTTGAAAAAGACGTCAAATACACCTCGAAACGTCGGCACGGTTTCTTTCATCCCAAACCTTCTACTAGTCACCAACAGGGGTCAATAGGGTCTCACTTAAAATGAATTCAAATAGAATATAATAACACTTTTTTAAAAAAAAAAGTAATTTTATGACAAGGCAACTTGCTGCAATTATATCAAAATTTATCCACTCAAAAGTGCAATCCTAATAACAGTAATCTTCATATATCGAGACTAAAAGTGTTATAAGATTATTTCCCTTCAGTAACCACCAGCCATTTAAAATACTTATATGTACAATTTCTTAATTAAAAACCGAAAACAATTAGAAATAAATTTAGTTTAAAAGTTCTCAGTAAAATTTCTAATTTTCTGTACTGCAGAGTGACGTCAGAGCTCAATGGTTGCAATATTAACCAGTTTTCCTAAGTATACTGACACTTTTAGAAACTTGAAAATGTCAAGACTTGGTAGAAAAAGTCGATTCCTTTAACCTCTTAAGCTGCATAAGGGGGTGTTAAGGGACAACAAAGTAGAACAAAAGGGAGACCAGTTAATAATAAGCTATTGAATGCACTTAATAGAGCACTCAAACTCTGAATAATTTTAGGATTAGAAGCAAAGAGGAGAAAGTTGATCAGAAGTAAAAAACTACGTGATTTTGCTAACCGATGATGATACCATAAAAATACAGCATCCTCAAAACTACATCTTTGCAACAATTTGTATTCAAATTATATTATTAATTTATCTGGGATATACCAAACCAAAGTTAAGACAAATTTTTGCTAAGAAATGAAAAGAGAGATCAATTAGACATTCAACATCCGGTAACTCTTACGTTTTCTTACATCACGTGACAGCTGTCGTAACTGTTGAAACCCGTTCACCAATAACCTAAAACTGCAAAATTAGACATAGTTGCTAATATGAGGAATTACACTGGAAGTTGTGTTTAAAGCTTCATTGTGACGTTAAAAAACACTTAATACTTTGCTTGCGTCACGCGACTTAATATTTTGCTTGCGTCACGCGACAGCTGTTCTGTCAAAATTCACTCACCAGTGACCTGCAAGTATAAAATTCCAAATACATTCCGATTCCCGAAAGTTTGAAAGTTGTTGCACTGTAAGTTGTGTTTTATGGAGACACAACTTTTTTTACAGTTTCATGGAGCCAAATTTGTCAGTTCTAACGTTAAGGAACACTTTAATACTTACGTCACAACTGTCAAATTTCGTTCCATAGAACTATAAATACAATGAAAAGTGTGATTTATCCAAGTATAGATTGAAAATTTCGCGTCACAGCTGCATGATTTTTGATAGTGTCAGGTGATGCAAAAAACATATCAAAGTGTCTGTTAATGTCAAAACTATTAAATTTAACTGCATGGAGTTAAGCTACATTTATAATCACTTCCAAGTCCACATCAAATTTGACAGTTCTCTATTTACCATTTACAATGACATGGTAAATCTGTAACATTTTAGGTTAGATACATCTAAATACTTCAGCATTTAAAGTGTGATTGTCGTGGTATACGTAATATCTAGTTAATCTAATACAAATTTCATGTTTAAAAGACAAAAATCCTTGGGAAATTCAAATTGTAGTAAACAAAAAATCGTTCTAACCTATAAATTGGTAATTTTGCTTGCATCTGCCAAGCAGCTTAACGCACTTTGAACTCAAATTGGAATTATTTTTAATGTAAATGTCACTATAGACGTCCATATGTCAAGCTTGCCAATTTCATAACAAAGGTGACTTTGAAGTGAACGTAAATGCAGCTTTATAAATACAACTTGTGTTTTGACAGTTGACATGTGACGTAATAAACATTCAGAGTGTCATTTAGCCTCACAAGTGTTAGATTTGGGGCTTTATTGAGGTGTAAATACAAGGTACAACTGTTTTGCATTTGACAGTTTTATTTCACTGCTGAATAAGTTTTAAGAGTTATAACAAGTGTCACCTGACTATAAGCCACGCTGTAAAGTGTCATATCTGTCAAATTTAACGTCTTAAACTGTCATTTAGCGACACAACTGCCAAATTTAACTGACAGAGTTACGAGCAACAATTTGCGACATGATTCATAAAGGGAAGCGACTATTTGACATTTTACAGTTGCCACGGTGCTGTTTAATGAGTTTTAACAGCTGGCAGGTTATTACAAGCCTGTCATAGCTAGTTCAGTTCGTCAAAGTGGTACACATTTTTCCAACCACACGAATTAAAAGCTTCTTGAGCTTTTCGAGGTTATCAAAATGACTTTGAATTTTGGCTTTGGCAACGTTGATTTCAATGTAATTTTGAAGCTTTTCCACATGTAAAAGAGGCGTTAAAGTCTGAAAAACTGACAATTTTTCGATTTGTGAAGGCTAAGCAATATTATTTATATCAACTATTTAACTATGCTGCTAAATTAGATGTATTTATTATTAGACAGTACTTTCAGCTCAGAATAATTTTATTCCAAAATTAAATTCGATCGAAATTATTCTAAGAATAAATATACCCGGAAGTGAAACTACCGGCCCTTAATAGTTTGTTAATATTTCGTTCCTTTAAAAAAGATGTTTTCCACAAAATAATTTATGCTGTTTTCAATGTGGTAAAACGAAAGTATTTATTCACAACTAATTAATAAAAAAGAAATGTAAAAGAATATTCTCGGTAAATTACTGAGAATTTAACGAAGAAAATGATAAAAATTCCGAAATCATTTGTAAAAAAAAATTCTCGATAAATTACCATTTTCCATAATTTTTTTAAAATTTTGTATTCACTACGAACCTAACTAATGATCTACCATTTATGACGCTCAGTAAACGTATGGGGTAATAAAATATTGAAAACAAGGTTAGTTCAGTTTAAGCTAGCTGAATCAATCGATCACCAAATTTTCCTATGCTCGAGCGGAAAAGTGTAATTTAAGTAAGATTCTCCATATCAACTTTCCGACCAACAAAAATAAACAATTGAACCGTCTGACGTCACTCGAATTATCAGTCACATGAATGTTTTATTTTGCTTTCAATAGCACCATAATTTTTATCATTCAACATTGGTGCCCATTATTTTAATCGAATTACTGCTAACCATTGTAGTTTTGGTATCTAAATTGAGTAATATAAGATTTTAAATACCTTGCTACAAATCTTAAAATACAATAACGTGTATAAACAAATTTTTTTATGATATATAAAATAGTTGACGTGGTTATCTAATTAAGCAAAATGGCCTTCCATACTCACAAATTACGCTGTTCATAAAAAATGTAACCTACTTTAAATAGCTAGAATAAAAATACCATACTATTCCATACACTCAAATATATCCAGGCTTACCCTTGCAGCAACACACTTCTTAACTATAATCAGTGTCAAATCGATCATCGTGTTCCCAGCCTTTTTTCTTAGGAGGAGACTTTCTTGTCTCCCAGTCTTTCTTCTGGCTTGTCTGATTTTCTTTTTCCCGCCAGCTTCCTTCACTGCCCTCTTTACTTTTGTTTTTCTTTCCCCACTCGCCCGAATTCGTGCTGCTTTTATTCCTAGTCCAGTTGTTTACAGTGGGGTCGTTTTGCAGTCTTTCCAAGTCCCAAGTGTCGTTAGTTTCTGGTGGCGGTACCCGATTACGTTGCAATCGGGCACCTATGCCTAAAATTGGGCGGCCCGACTTTACATTACCTAAAAATTGCAATCTTGAAGTTTCTGACTTTTACGCGTAAGCAGTTAAATACTTTTTGGTGGACAAGAGTTGTCCTTCCGATTGTTTGTACTGTTTTGGCTTGTATCAGACTGAAATCCGCTGGAATTACTGACAGATACTGCATCGGATATGTTGTTTTGTGATGGGGCATCAGATGACGAAGAATCGGTGGAAACTTGCAAAACGTTCACGTTACTTTTATAACTGTCTAGGGTTTTGTTGTTGTGGACAGTTTGAACTGTTAGAGTGCTGTAGGAACCCTATAGATGATGATAATTGTTAGAAATGTTGCATTTCACAGTAAAAAGTTAAGAGGAAGTGATTACTGTTGCCAAACTGCGAATGTTTTTTTTTATGTAATTGTAATGTATTTTTTAAGCAATGTTTTTCCAATAAATGTTATTTCCCACAGGCCATAGAAAATTCTTCTATACAGGGTTATTCACGTTATTCGACACGGAAGATTGTAACTAAAGTATTTACTTTCAAAAAAGTTTTGATCTGGGATGGATTGGAGATCTCTTAAAAATATGTTCAAGATGTACCGGTACTTCCGGTTGTCCCAAATGCAGAAAAAGTATCAATTTTTTCAAATGGAATAACTAGTATTTTATTTCATTTTCAGAATCTACGTTGAAAATAAAAGATAACCTCATTAATGTTTAATAGGTCTAATCTTAACAGTTTCTCAAATATTCGTTATTTTGTAAAAATTTAGAACAAATTTTAAGGTTTAATCACTCAACTTTCAAAACTGGCTTGAAAACACCTAAAAGATCAAGTTTAATGATTCATGGGTGAGAAATTGTCAGCCTCATACAATGTGTCTCAAATTGTTTACCCAATAATTGCAACCTATAAACAGTAATAACTTGTCAAAATCAAATCGAACACCCACGCGATTTCTTGGAAAGTCAACATTTTTCGAACTATCAACGATTTTGAATGCTTTTTGCTAACTTTGAGAAATTTCCACAGATCCAAACTGTTTTAAATGACAACTTTTATAGCAAATTAGAGAAATTTTTAGGAGTGCATCCCTTAGAAGCTTAATAATGTCGCTGAAGGATTCAAAAACAAAGTAGGTATATTTGTGTTTATAGTCAGATCGTCGCCCTTTTGAACATTTTTATTAATTATTTTTGTACCTTGTATAGCAAATTTACAAAGTATTAAGCCGCTAATTTATTCTATCAAAAATCAGCTCTAACAACAACTCTATCTAACAAAACGGTAACAGTTAGCGGTATGAAAGCTTAATAATTTTTGATAGGTAATTAAATTTTACATATACTGTAACAATAAAATAGGTGGTGTTCCATTTGATTTTAACAAGTTATTACTATTTAAAAGTGTTTTAATTTTTGAGAATATTTTATCACTGTTTTTTGTGAAAAGAATCATAAAAAAAAACGATTTGAAAGTGGTTGACACTAAATCTAGGAAAAATGCCTCCCCCTTACTACTGGAAATGTGCAACGTTGCCAAACCGAAGGTTCAAGTAAACGATATAAGACGTTTTACATGAAGGGTTTAATCGTTAAAAAGCTTAAAAATTAGTAAATTAAATAAGAATTTTTAGTTTTTACATGCAAAGTGACACTTTACTATCTATAATTACTGTTGACAATGCTAACCTTAGTGTCGGAATAGTACAAGAGGCAATATTTATTTTTGGTAAATGTATTGAAAAAGATGTATGGCTAAGGTTAGTGCTAACCATAGTGGCCGATTCATATATGTAGCAATAATTATTAAGATCTCAAAAAGAGAAAAAATATGGAAAACTAAACCATTTTAAGAAATTAAAAATCAATTTTTAGAATGACTTTACTAATTTTGAACAGAAAAGCAGTTCTGTTTGACAACGTTGCTAGGGTTAGACACCAAACAAAATGTTCAACAATCACGCTGGTGGCGCTGGTACCGATCAAAAACCAGTCATTTATGTTTAGTATGGAGAATGCCATAAGAAAGGAAATAACTTGAAAATATGAGTTTTTCCTGCGCGAAAGTAATTCATCCACCCTTATTTTCGTAAAAGTAAGTTAAACAAACAATCTAACATCGATTTTATCAAAAAAGAACTAAAAATACGGTGGCACTTAAATCGCACCAGAACCTGATTATTTTATAACTTTTTCATGAATGAAATCATGAATCTTTCCCCCCTTTTATATTAATTTAGGTTAAAATGTCTTATTATATATTTAATTTTGCATATCCTGAAAAGTATAAACCATCACATTCATTTTCATTTAATTTTACATGTAATTTATTTTTTTAATTTGGAGGTATAAACCGGGCATAAAGTTTCACGTTTTATCGCCCGAATTTCACCCAAAGTTGAAAAGTCAACTTTTGTTAAAATTAATTTTAGTTTAGAAGTATAGCATTTCATATACAAACGTGTAGCTTTAACTTTAAGAAAATTAATTTGACTTTAACGCAAATTAAGTTTAATTGTTAATTTGGCGGTATATACCCGGCATAACTGAAAATTATGTATTTTTGTTTTTAGGAGTTATAAAAATGTCATAACTTCTGAATTCCAAAAAAAATTAGACTTAGGAGCATTTGATAGTAAGATGAAGGTATACTCAATCCACCCTTTTCTGATATACATACAATAAACATTCTGATATCAAACTTATCAAAAAAAAAAAAACAAAAATTCGATGGCACATATCCCACCAGACCCAAATAATCATTTGTAAAATTAAAAATAATAAACAATGGATGAAGTTTTCTTTGGCTGTGGTGTCACTTTCATGCTAATTTTGAAAATTGAACACCAAATTGAAAAGTATACCCAGAAGATCAATAAAATCTGTTCAGCAACTTCTGACTTACCTCACAATTACTAGCAAAAAACGTATGATAATGATTAAATGTGTGTTATAGTTTTAGGTTATAGATCTTAAGGCAGCGGCTACAATAAATGATATATTAAGCTGATGTGTGTTACAGCAACAGCTTAAATTCGGAATTTTGATTGGTCCAAAAAACGGGTTTTATCATCTTTGGCGTGAGCATTGATGTTTGCAATATGGTCGATTCGACCCTCACCATTGGGATCTCAGAAACCATAAAAGATACCAGGAAGTTTAAATTGGGGCAAAGTTGCGCAATTTAAAGCTCAACCAAATGCCCTTTTAAAAATGTCGACTTTCCGAGTGCTTCCAAAGATATCCGAAAAAAACTTTCGAATCCGAATTTGATTTTTTGTTTTTATTTATTTCTAACCTTATTTGAAGAGATATCTCAAAACTAAAAACATCTTTTCACTGCCACTTTTCCCCAGCTATTCGATGATGGATTCAAATTTGCCACACAACGTTTCGTTTTTGGGAAGTCATTATCAACTTTCTTTTTTCTTATGGGCGCCATATTGGTTTTTTAGCCCACCAAATAGTACGTTTTATTCTGATTTTATTGATGTATAATAACTTATGATTTGCTTCATAAGTGACAAAATAATTCAATAAAAACTAATTTTACCTTAGTTGGCTTTGAGTTAATGAGACGTTTTATAAAGATTACTTGACAGTACTTGAGGAAAAACGATATTATTGGTTTTAAGCTTCATCACAAATTTGATACTAAGTTGAGAGCAAGCCAACTGCAATCAGTAAGCCAACAGCCCCACATAACTTTATTTAGTTAAAACTTAACCAAAACATGGCTCGATTTGGTGTTTTTCAAAATCCAATATTAAATTATTTAAATTTGCACTTAACATTATAAAAAAATGAAATCTGGCAAAAAATAAAATTCCTAAAATGATGATCTTTCTCTTGGAAACATAAATGAGCGGTTTAAGTTAGAGATAATGCTAACAAATATCTTTTTCTGATTAACCTAAATAGTTTAACAATGCTTGTATAATAACAATATTTTCTGCGGGGGTTTCTTTTCTAGATACATTTTTAACTATGCTTGACTTGCTCTAATAATCGTCCGAATTATCGTGTTTGACAAGTACTGTCAAATAATGACATTTTATAAAACGTCTCATTAACTCAAAAGCAACTAAAGTAAAATTAGTTTTTATTGAATCATTTTGTGATTTATGAAGCAAATCATAAGTTATACACCACTAAAATCAGAATAAAACGTACTATTTGGTGGGCTAAAAATCCAATGTGGCGCCCATAAGAAAAAAGAAAGTTGATGATGACTGCCAAAAAACGAAACGTCGTGTGGCAAATTTGAATTCATCATCGAATAA
Organism: Ips typographus; assembly: GCF_016097725.1. Lineage (NCBI taxonomy): Eukaryota > Metazoa > Arthropoda > Insecta > Coleoptera > Curculionidae > Ips > Ips typographus. Next base: position 10,010,000 of record NC_138423.1, read on the forward strand.
CTGGGAAAAGTGCCCATGAAAAGATTCTTTTAGTTTTGGGATATCTTTTCAAATAAGGTTAGAAATAAATAAAAAACAAAAATCAAATTTTCAGTTTTTTTTCGGATATCTTCGGAAGCACTCGGAAAATCGGGATTTTTTAAAAGGGCATTTAGTTGACCTTTAAATTGCGCAACTTTGCCCCAATTTAAACTTTCTCCTATCTCTTATGGTTCCTGAGATCCCAATGGTGAGGATCGAATTTGAATTACCCTGTATATTCACGTTTTGTTAAAAAAAAACAACTGGATAGCATAGTGGTTTCACAAGTTTTTTAAAACTTCAATCTTTATTTACACCATTCAGGATAATTTTGGGGAATAGATTTCCAACTGCCTAAAGCATCTGCAACCCTCTTTAAAATGTGGCATCAATAGTCAACAAAAAGCAGGTTATTAAAAATTCTTTCACTAAAAACAATGTTTAGTGCTTTTTCCAGCCACCTTTTCCTTCAGGATTTGTATTTCTTCACTACACCTAAAAGGTATTTTGGACACAAAATTACTTTATTTAAGAGGACTCGCGCTGTTTGTTTACAAAACTGATAGAAACCTCAAAATAATAGCGGGTAGTATGATGTTATTATATTATCTTCCTCTAATGAAATTAGATTAGGGATCTGAGACAACAGTCAGAAATCACTGAACAGAGATATAATTTTTATTACAAAGATATAGTGGAAAATTGTCATCAAGAACTCTGAACCACTAAACTAGTTTAAAAGAAAAAAATCAATATTATTTATTACATTCTTTTAGTAACTGCCACCTGCAAGCTATTCTAATGAAACCCTCTATAATCTTTGCAAATGATAGGAAAGAAAATAAAAAATCAAAATATTACTTTTTTTTCACATAGTATAAAGTAGTAGCTAACCAAGTAATCAACAAACAATATAAATATGAGTAGTATCCAGTGTTCTACTGTATGAAAGTCAATATTTTTTGTAGCAAGTCAGAAATATAAAAAAAACAATTTCCACAAAAAAATCAACATAATTGCTAAAAATCTACTAGAATATTTAAATGAAAAGTCCCTAAATAAAGGAAAGGTGTTAAGTTAAAGGTGTTAAAAAAAACATTCATGCCTCACAAAAAATAATGACCATAAATAAGGACAGACATCCAGGTTTGGAAGAAAGCAAAGGGAATTTAAACAAGTAATCACCCCCTCCCTAAAAACCATCTCAAAATTCAAAATGTTCCTACTTGAAAACCTGCCATTGCACTATCTCCTAGGTGTTCATAATAAAAATTATGAGTCTCCGTTGGGAATAAAGTAAATCTGTTACCAGCCACTTCCAGTGCAAGCAACAACCATAATTTACTATCTTTTGAGCACCTATGATCTGAACATATTTTAAGTCTTAATTTTGACAGGAGTTCAGCAACTTTTTCAGGGCATTCTTGCCTTAAAGCACTGCCATTCATATACAGCTACAACAGGGACCAAACATTAAAACTCCTTATGGTGATGACAAAAATATGTACTTACCTGTATAGCAAACAATTTGAGATCAGCTGGTTCAGGTGAATCAAGTAGCATATCCAAGTAGGACAATAAAGGGGATGCCATAAACAAGAACTGTTGACCAGTGGCAAGTCTTGCTTTGTTAAAAAATTCACCCATAAGTTGAACACTATTTCGAAACATATGAGGATTGGATGATTGTAATTGAGTACTTCCTGGAAGTTTAAAGTTTTTAAAATTGTTGAAATGTACCTACCAAATTAATACCTTCAAAAGTACTTTGCAACTTTCTTAAAAACATCATTCGAATGTTTTGCTGATGTATTTCCTGTGATAAAAATGTTCTAGAGGCAATAAGGTGGACAAGCTTAATTGCTAAGTCTGTATCAGTCAAACATTCTTTATGTATTAGATTAAAACTTGTCCTGGAACAATGTGACTGCTTTAACAACTACCAAAATAATAGAAAATATTAGACTTACTCTACATCTGCACCATTTAAGCAGTCTTGAGTCCATCCCTCCACAATATATTTGATTTTCTGATTAAATTTAATACCATCATCCTGAAGATTCAGCTGCTTAATTTTATTTATCAATGAAGAAAAATCGTCTGAGGCATCCTCAAACTTTCTATTATCCGGCGAGTGCAAATTCGGTGAATGCGAATCATTTATAATAGGGGGACTATTCTGCGTTTCCCCACCGGGGCTCTTTGTACCCTGCATTTTTAAATTTAACCATCCTCGTCCTCTACCAACACCGCTCGACATTTTATGTGTAAAACAAAGAGTTAACAGCTGAAATCAGTCGATTATGGAGCAGGCGACCGCTTTCACCTAATCAAGTGTCTATATTTGTAGAAACCATATATTTAATTTACACCTTTTAACTAAAAATAAGTTGTTTTTACTGTTGGAGTTTTACGAAAGAAACTAACCTAAACCTCCACAGGCAGTCGAGGCAAGAGGTTTTTTGTTTAATTGTCAATGTCAACAGTCAACATGTCATTTGTTCTTTGTCTGGCTGTTAGCAAGGATATTAAACAGTCAAGGATTGCTCGATCGGCCGATTTTGTTTCCCGGCGGCGAATGAATTCTGACGTCACAGTGGGCCTTCGGGTGCACAATACGCTAAATATTCGCCCGAGATGCTATGTACGAGATCATATTCGTGAATGATCGACTGCAATCGCGCATCGCGCAAAACAATCGCGCTAACGCGAGAGACCCATGGTGACGTAAAAACCGTCACCGGCTCGAGCCGATACCGGCAATATTGCGCTTATGGGATTAAGCACTCCTTTACTGTTTACCGTCCTTGGGCTGTTAGTAGTGTTAGTCAAGTAAATGTCACTATTTTGAAAAACTCTATGTGGCATCATGTGACCAAGGAACAACTTAACGCAGTAGATTCACATGACAAGCTAACTGTTTTCTGGCAAGTGACAATGAAAGAGCAACACGTCTACATTTTGAAATTTAGGCGGAAAAGTTTGTTTTTGTTTTGATTCTGTTCTCTGTCCCTACATATTTGGCTTATTTTTCAATCACTTATTTTTCAGTAACGTGTTATTTAATAACTCTCGGTGGGTGTTTAAGTAGTAGAGTATGTCGCTCAATTTTGGGTACTCCCCAAACTACTATTCCTTAGAAGATATCTTGGCCACTCAAGAAAGAGTGCCTTGTAAATTCCTCCAGAATGTACCTCGAATGGGTGAGTCTGTCATACATTACTTTTTTAATGATATTTGAATGAATAATCCTGTATTACATATTGGTCTTGGCTCTGTCTTGTAATTCTATGTAAGGTCAGATATCCATGATCCCAGAGGCACTAAAATTTTAAAGTTTTAACATGTTTACTAACTAAAGGGGCAATATAATTTGTTTTTTAAAAGTTTCTAGCAATGCCATTTAACTTATGACCTTGCTAGATAGTTTCCGACAATTGTGAGCTAGTTCCTGGCAATACTAGATAATATTAACAGTAACAAAGTTAGTTTTACTGAGTCTATCTGAATTTAGCCTGTTTAGCCTCATAGACATCATATCATTCTCAACTAGTTTTTAAAAGTTTTGTATTTTATATCTTAACAATTTCCTATTTTAATATGTCCTTTAACTTAAAACAGACTGATGATTTTGTGACAAAAAGTAAAAAAAAACAGTAACTCAATATCTCATATAAAAGTAACACCGAATTGTAATTAAATTTACAACTTGGTGTTATAAATAAACTCTTATTTTTATCAAAGTTTGTTTTTGAGGGAAAACCCAGCCTTTAGGTACATTCACAAACGGCTTAAATTGACAGTTGGTTAAACTAGGGTTTTTGCCAAATTAGGTCATTGTGACGTCACACTCACTGTGATGGTCCATGAAGGGTTAAAATGAATGCCCACAAAGTAACTGATACTATCTGTAACTGATCTAAATCTAGTTTAGATAATTTTTGTTAACATCGATTGATATTGGAGAAAGTATTACAACTTTCTTATTTTAAATAGAACACCCTATATATTATTACATATTTGGATTCCTCACAAAATTCTGACCAACTTTTGTGTACAATGCCCTATGCCTATTTCTAGCCGTTTTTGAAATATTTGATGTTTTTCCAAAAAAGTGACAGTTACAATGCTCAACATATTTTTGTTCTCTGTCAAAACCGTATTTCATTTTGCAATGAAACTTTCGGTTATTGTAAATAAAGGATCGTTTATTAAACTGAGGGTGCGTAATGACTCATTTGTATACAGGGTCGTCAAAAAAAAATCATAGACTTGCCACTAAAAAAAATGAAAAATTTCAAGTTTTTTAAATAGAAACCCACATTTTTTATGACGGAATTATTTTGAGCATTAAAAATTACTATACGTTTCAATTTACTTGCCTATACCTAAATCCAACCCATTTCGTTTTATTTGAGAATAAACATTTTTTTATTATGCTGCACGGTTAGGATTATCTGGTGTTCTAGTTGGTCATGCTTTTGACACACGGTGATATTGGAGACCTGCAGGGCATGTTAATAACACTAGTTTTGACGACTGCAAATATGCCGTCGCGATTACGTTATTCAAACCAAGATTACTTAAATCTGTTTATTATTTACGGAGAATGTGATAAAGTTGTGAGTAGAACATGTGAGGTATTTGCCGCTCGTTATCCAGAAAAACGAAAGCCATCACCAAAAGCTGTCAAGCAAATAATTGAAAATTTTAAGAATACGGGATCTGTGAAGAGAAAAGCTATTAAAACAAAACCAATCCTTAATAATACAAATGTAGAAATTGCAATTTTGGGGTATTTTGTTGCAAATCCAACTTCGTCAATAAGACAAGTTTCCGTAGAATCAGGCATATCTAAAAGCTCAATTCAAAGGATCCTGAAGAAACATAAATTTCACCCTTTTTTATTTAAATTAGTGCAACACTTAAAAAAGGTTGACTTTCTGAAGAGAGTGGTTTTTAGTGAGTTTTTGCTGGGTAGTCACTATGGAGGAGAATTGTTTTTGGATAATATTATTTAGAGCGACAAGGCCAAATTCACTAAAAATGGAATGTTCAATAGACATAATTCACACTACTGGTGTGACATAAATCCACACGTAATTAGAGAGAGAAATTTTAAAGAAATCTGGAGTTTTATGAATAAAAAATTTTTTATTTTATTTTCAAATAAAACGAAATGGGTTGGATTTAGGTATAGGCAAGTAAATTGAAACGTATAGTAATTTTTAATGCTCAAAATGATTCCGTCATAAAAAATGTGGGTTTCTATTTAAAAAACGTGAAAATTCATTTCATTTTTTTTAGTGGCAGGTTTATGATTTTTTTTTGACGACCCTGTATACAAATGAGTCATTACGCACCCTCAGTTTAATAAAACGATCCATTATTTACAATAACCTAAAGTTTCATTGCAAAATGAAATACAGTTTTGACAGAGTATAAAAATATGTTGAACGTTACAACTGTCACTTTTTTGGAAAAACATCAAATATTTCGAAAACGGCTAGAGATAGGCATAGGGCATTGTACACAAAAGTTGATCAGAATCTTATGAGGAATCCAAATATGTAATAATATATAGGGTGTCATCTTGAGTGACAAACTAGAAGACCTGCAACATCTACTAAACTGTGTAAACGCAGAAGGGCAAGAAATGGGGCTCAACATAAATATCAATAAGACAAAATTTATGGTCTTTAGTCGACAACCACATCTTGATGCTTCACTGCAGATCAATACGAAGAATATAGACAGAGTAACCCAGTTTAAGTACCTTGGGTGTTATATCACCGAACAACTGAATCCAGATAGAGAAATAAGATGCAGAATAGAGACAGCCCGAACAACATTCCAAAAAATGAAACCACTATTCTGCAATGATAATCTGAACCTAAAATTGCGGCAGAGAATGGTAAAATCCTACATATGGTCAGTGTTACTATACGGGGCAGAGGTCTGGACCATTAAGGCCGCTACAGTTAATCGGTTAGAAGCGTTTGAGATGTGGCTACACCGGCGAATGCTGAGAATACCCTGGACAGATATGCAGACCAACGAAATGGTGCTAAACAGGGCCGATGCGACACGTTTGCTGCTAAATACAGTTAAGTGCAGGAAAATCTCATATCTTGGACATATCTTCAGAGGAGAGCGATACAGAATCCTACAACTGATCATGATGGGAAAAGTGGAAGGACGTAGAGGAGTAGGAAGAAAACAGGCTTCCTGGCTGAGGGACATCCGTGAATGGACCGGTATACGCAGCGCAGAGGAACTGTTTCGATTGGCGCAGAATCGAGAAAGACTTGCCCAAGTAATTGCCAACGTCAGGGGGACTTGAAGAAGAAGATATAGGGTGTCCTATTTAAAATAAGAAAGGTGATTCCGGTATAAACGGAAGTGCATATTTTAGTTAGAAAAAACGGGGGCATGCCCACATCAGTATCCGGCCAAATTTTAAAAACTCTCCTATTTATACTTTTTCCAATATTAATCGATGTCTTTCGACGTGGGACACCCTGTATATTGTGGTTTTTGAGATATTGATTAGTGGAATTTTCAATATTAGCAGGCAGTTATAAGAGTTTAGAACAAGTTGAAAATGTGTTATTTCATTTAGGTCTGTTATGATTTTACTTTAATAATGGGGGATCTCAATATAAAACTTCTCTATAATAACAAATGAGAAAATCAGAAATAGAATGGGCCATCCGCACATTGAAAAACAACAAAACACCTGGTCCTGATGAGATAGGGCAAAGTTCAAAAAACTACTTGATGATAGAGGCAAGGCAATTCTTCAGAAACTCATCAACAAGATTTATAAAACTGGCTAGTACCCCAATCAATGGCTGACATCAACCTTCATTCCCCTGCCAAAAAAAGAATAACCCAAGGAAATGGGAAGATCACAGGCTTATCAGTCTTATGAGTTACTCCTTGAAACTATTTCTCAAAATTCTTTTTTGGCAGAAATCTATGTAGAGTTGAATTGAAATAGACATAGAGCAATCAAATTTTCAATTAGGACAATTTAAAAAATAGTAAATTTCTAATTAAGTGCAAACTGAAATTTAATGTCAATGCTGTGCCATTCAATCTTTGTTAATATATTGTATGACACATCCTGTATTATTATTATTTACATTTAACAATAATTATTATAGGAGTACTAAATCCTTCAGTTGAGGAGAAAGACTTAAAAACAGGAGCTGAACTAGAACTCCCTTTATGGCTGGCTTTAGAATGTGCCGCAGGCCGTCAACCAGTAGTAACAACGGACTTACCCAAAGTTTACAGGGAAGCTTATAGGGAAATCCTCAAAGCTGATGCTACTGCCGTTGATTTGCACAAGTTTAGTCTATACTTTTATGAATTGGGTTCCTATGTAAAGCATTTGGATCGGCGCGCAGAAGTACATGACATTCTGCTACATGTAAGTACCTGTAGAAGTAGTTTTCTAACTTTTTATGCACGTCACAGAATGTAAAAATGTTTAGATTAAATGCCAAATCGAGAATATGCTACCTGCTAGAATAGAAAGGGAGATTTAATCCTAGTTTCAATTTGTAAGGGCTTATTGTACTGTATGGTATAAGGGTAAGTCCGCATGTGTGTAAGAACAAGAAAGGACTGCCGGCATAATTCCTTTGATGTTGGGGTGATGTTTTTGGCTGATTTCGATTTGCATTTGTTAGGAAACGTGGCAGTGTGTGTCTCTTCTGTCTCACACGTGGCAGTGTGTGTTTCTTCTTTCTCACGTGTGTCTCTTATCTTATTTCATAGTTTTTAAACAATATTTATTACAAATTATTATGATAATTTACCAATTTTTCAACATGTAAACTGCAGTTTTAAGGTGACGTGACTATTTGTGACAGGTGTCAACTGGCTTTTACATTATTAACCTCACATAACCTGTATTTTACAATTTCAGCTTTTACAACTGTCTAAAATAGTTTAAATTTAATTAACCAAATTTTTAAATTTTAAACCACATTTTCAAGGTTAGGTGACTAATTTTGACAGATGTCAACTGGCCTTTACAGTGTTGCAAGAACATGCAGAATTGCATTTTCAACGTCACGTAACGTGTATTTTGCAATTTAAGTTTTAACAACACTGTTTAAATTTAATTTACCATTTTTCAAAGTTTAAACTGCGTTTTGAAGTTCACGTGACTGTTTTTGACAATGTCAACTGGCCTTTACAATGTTGCAAGCTCAAAAATTGAATTATCAAGTCACGTGACGTAGTTCTTACAATTTTACTACTGTCCAAATTAAATTACCAATTTTCAACTGTTTCTTTTAAATGATAAGTGTCTTTATTTGACACGTGTTACTACGACAATTAGAAGATTCGTGCAAACGTCAAAATATAACCTGTAATTTGAAGCAATCCTACAAAAAGTATTTTTTGTTGGCCAGAATTTGGAAAAACAGTCGCCTGACCTTAGAAAATCAGTTTGAAGCTTTCGGAACAAGGTAAAATCAAGTGTCAAAAATTTGGTAAATCCTTTACTTTGTCACCTAATCTAACCTAAAAACTGTGACGGAACCTTTAAAAAAAAACAATTTTAAGCTTTTGGGTCTAAAATTTGGAAAAACAGTCACGTCCTGAGGAAGTCATTTTTATTGAATCCTTATGACGTTTTGATAATAGTCAAAAGTCAAGTACAAATTGCGGCATGCTACTTAATCCAACTTAAAAACTGTCACGTGACCATAAAAAAAATAATTTCAAGGGTGTATTTTAACAAAAGATTTATCATTATCTCAATACCAGGGGACTTATAACTCAATTTAAGAATGCATTTCAAGGTAGTTTGAAGCAGTTTTAAGGCATTATAACTATGAGGCATTTTGAGCAATAATAGAAGCATTGTGAGGTACTTGAAAGGCATTTCAACGTATTTTCGTCACGTGGCCATTTTTACAATATATTTTTTTTAAAGTCATGTGATTATTTAACTATCAAATTTACCTACAAAGGTCACGTGACTACTTTGAAATGTCGAATGTAATCTTGAAGATTAACAATTAAAATAGCATCCTTGCAGTCACGTGACCCTATTTAAGGTCAAACTGTGGTTTTGAAGGTCACGTGGCCATTTTTACAATATATATTTTTTTAAAGTCATGTGATTGTTTAACTATCAAATTTACCTACAAAGCAGGGTTTGAAAATATCATGATATTTATATAAATATCATATCACATGATATATATCGGATATATATCAGATATATATCCGATATATATCATTTTCAATCTTTATATACTTAGCTATAAAAAATATAAAAAACTAAAAAAATTGTTTTGTTTTATGCTTACTTAAGCCATATTTTGTTTTAACACAAATCCTTTTATAATAACTTATATTATTTCTATACAAAAAAATAAACTTTTTATTATGCGACTCTGAAAACTATCTATTTCTCGACACACAGTAACAGCTTTACTAATCTCAGACAAATTAGAAAACCAAACTTTGTCATCGATCAGTAAAGCTTACGTAATATTCTTGATACTTAATATAATAATTTTTTGATGCTTTGAATAACTGAAACCGGTTTTTATTCAATTAATAAAAATATCGAATATATCGGATATATATCAAGCTGTAAATATCAAGATATATATCATGATATTTATCATGATATATACAGTGCGTTTTTTTTAACGCGCAACATAGGATTTTACGTGTTAAATTTTTAAGCCCATGTTAGACCATTTTATTTTGGAACTGCAAGTCTATAACTTGACGGGTGTGTCTTTAGTACCCTGAAGCTTAAGTAAGTCTACCAATTTGGTCTAAAAAGTGATTAAAAACTGGAAAAAAATCACTTTTTTTCGAAAAGATTTTATCGTTCCATACTCCCTGTATGCATTGTTGTTCCTTAGTAGGTAAAGTGACATATTTTGACTGCATCACGACCCGACATCTTTTGAACGTCAAAAGGGCATTTTATGATTGTTTGGAATACTGTTTGGCTTCAAACGGAGGTCACTTTGAACCATTCACTTATAAAAATACTTCTTTTGTTCTTAACTTTCTTGATATAAAGTTAATGATCACCCTGTTTTACTTTCTACGCCAAATTTTACCTGCTACCTGCCGTGCCAGTATCAAAAACAACAAAGAACAACAATGATGCGCGTTAAAAAAAACGCACTGTATTACTGGATATATATTCTCTGAACCCTGCTACAAAGGCCACGTGACTATTTTGAAATCTCGAATGTAATCTTGAAGATTAACAATTAAAATAGCATTCTTGCAGCCACCTGACCCTATTTAAGACCGAATATACGGGAAAAAACTTTTTTGCGTTTTCCACGTACTGAGGATCAAAATCTGGCGGAAATGTCATTTGATAGAATCAATTATACTCCGCATTCGTTTTCACGCTCCATGGAGCGAGCAGAGCGAATGTGACGTCACGATGACGTAATTTAGCAAAATCGTTATTTGACAAAACTACCAACAATGCTGCAATTTAAGCAAATGCGGCACATGTGGACGTACGATTAAATTTTGTTTTCTTTCTTCTTATCCACTTTTTTGGTAAAAAGCTTGTGGAAATCAGTATATCAGGTGTCCAAGGGCACCCTGGACATAGGAGATTAACATGGGAAAACGGTTTTGATTTTTTTGCGCCTGTACGGTTGATTTGATTGAAAAATCGTATTAATGAAAGTTGTAGTACCTATCACGGACTAGTTTTCTGTATTTTTGTCAGATCTTTAACTTGAGCCCTTTCGTCGTAAAACACGATGAAAAATGCGAAAATGTAAACTTTTTACCTGCACTGTTTAAGCGGTTAACAACGGGTAAACAGGTCATTGTTGCTGGACAACCGCTTATACAGTGCAGGTAAAAAGTTTAAATTTTCGCATTTTTGTTCGTGTTTTACGATGAAAAGGCTCAAGTTAGAGATCTGACAAAAATACAGAAAACTAGTCCGCGATAGGTACTACAACTTTCATTAATACGATATTTCCATCAAATCAACCGTACAGGCGCAAAAAAATCAAAACGTTTTCCCATGTTAATCTCCTAAGGTGCTCTTGGATACCTGGTATAGTGTTTTACTTGTTTTTAAACAAATAGCAGAGGAGTTTTATTACTTATTTTCAACCTTGAAGAAGAGCCAGAAAACAAGGAACCATTTGTTACATTGAATTAATAAAGGTAAATTGAGTTTGAACAATCTGGAATTGACAATCATCCAACTAAATATTTCTACCACAAAATAACTTTCAAAATATGTGGGAACATTGCTGATCTTGTATGTGTGACATGTATAAACAGTAAAGATTCCTATCCCTAAAAAGCAGCAAATCAAAGTAACCAGATATTTTTGAATATAGACCTTCAGCACTAGATTCCGATTGATAATGGACTTGGCCCAGAACTTGGAAAACAATCCTTTGGTGTATCAGAAATTGGATATGTTAGAACGTCGCATTTACAAGGACGGTCATGCAGCTGCTATGAAATTGAATCATTGGTTGTTGGAGAGTGTAGCACCAATGCAAGCTGCTAATATGGTTACCAATCATAAAAAGAGGAAGAGAGTAGATGACGATTTGTTTTCTTAGAGTAAGCTTAAAACATTTTATTTTTAATTTATTTGTCTTAAATTGTTGTTTTGTTTTAATTTAAATTTCTACAATTAACGTAAATGGGGTATTCTGTTTTTCAGATTTTATCATGTTTTAGTTTCAGACCTATTATAACCTAGGAAAAGATAGGATAGAAATAATTGTCATGTTCCAATTTATAAAAATTATATTTATTTATTTATAACAGAATAACAAAGTATTGCCACCTCCAGCCTTTAAATAGTTTACGTCTACAGTTCTATTGATAATAATAAGTTTCCATATGCACATATAAATTTTCAATTACTACTAAAATAAAAGTAATACCACTATATAAAGTCATCTCATTTCCAGCTGGTAATAGAACACTAATTCACATACAGTATTAGCAGTTTATTACTAAACCTCTAAATTTGCGATAAATTAAATGAACTCCTTGTAAAACCAAAGTAAACATTTAAAGAAATAATAAACAGTCACCCCGTATTACCCCCACATAACATAATATCAGCATAACAAACTGGGTGGGTAATTGATATAGAAACCTTTGTCACCCATTATACTAATAAAAATAACACTAAACCCTAACCTTATGTTAAAAATATATACAATAATATAGAAAGCTATATTATGAAAAATATAATCTGGCATTTATAACAATGTTGAGCAATTATTTTGCAATCGACTAGGAAGCCCACTTGGTCTTACTCTGGTGTACTTTAAATCACAGCCCTCTCTATCATATAAAAATTACCTTGAGAGAAAGAGAGAGAGAAACTCTAGCTTGATCGTTTTCATTTTATAACAAAACTTCAACTTGTATGATACAAATAATGTATAAAACTTTAAAAACCAATATGGTTGTACAATTATAATAATTATAAGAAACTTTTTCTAATTTTGGCATATAAAGTGACACTTTTCAAAACTGATTAGAGTGACAAAACGTTTTACTTTTCGTAACTAGTTACGAAAAGTATCACTTTATGTAACTAGTTATGAAAAGTTCATTTCATCACTCCCTGTTTTTATGCATTTCCGTAGAAACATATGGGCGACATCCATCATAACATGTCGTTGTCACAGTTTATATAAGGCGCTATGAAAGTGAATATTTGTGTTAAATCACTTTAAAAGATGGTTTTTACCGCTTTTTGGTCAAAATTAGAAAAAATTATGTATGCAACACGTTTCGAAAATGGCTTATTGTGTAACTCATTCAAATTGTAGGACCTCGCTGCGCTCGCCCTACCAACATTCATTCGTTACACAAAATCGATCTTTTCGTAACTGGTTACATAAATAGCTATTATATGTTTTACTTACTTTTAATTGAAATGTCTTAAGGCACTGTACTAACTTTCAATATATGTCTACACCATCGAGTTTAAACCAAAGATAGAGGAGGTGTCATTGCAGTCTATCTTCAATTTATAGTCAATGGTACACACAATTAAACTTAATAAAAAAATTAATAACATTATCTGGATAAGATTGCGTTTGGCGCTATATTTACAATTGCGCCTAACCAAAATTGATTAAACCCTAATTTGTGGCCAATAATAAGGCTCAAAAACCATGCTGTTCTTCTTTAATTGGTTCTGGTTTAAAAGGCATAGTGTACGAATCGTCCATGGTGCCGATTTCCCGCATTATGAGTACACTGGATGTTGCTGCAACAAGGTAGACTCCAATTTAGAAAAGTAACAGATTATTAAAATATAAAATAAAACTAAAAAATGACTTAATTTCTTTCATTACTTCAATATGTTAAGCCTCTTTCGATTATCCATTAAACTCATGCACGGAACTCGAAAAACGTATTCGATTCGGTATAAACAATTCGACAGGAAGTTGGTAGACGAGGCAGATCTTAATTCTGTTGAATTGTTTATACCGAATACGTTTTTCAAAATTCGTATATGAATTTAGTCGATAATCGAATAGTCGAATCAAGCTATCGAGTTTCGTAATTTCGCAGCTGTTTTGCTAGTTCTTAAAATTAAAATAAAACACATAATAGCAATGACTGCTTATCCGTCTGAACAACAAAATAATAATATGTCTGTGGAGTTCATGACAAACTAGGCCGAGATAGGTTCCAAATTTTTCAGTAAAACTCACCAGACAAAAAGTCCAAAAATAGGGTAGCCCACTTTTTTTATTTTGTTAATTTGATACTATATATCATTTTTTTTTTATTTCTGATAAAGGATAACGAATCTCTTATCAGGAATTGAAGTTTAAACGCAAACCAAAAGCGCCAAAACCACGAAGTGCCGTGTGTCGTCACGAGGCACGTCTCAGTTCGGTCGCGTTTAGATGTTTTGCTTGTGATGTTGTCTGTTTTATTGTGATTATTAATTCTCCCTTTGCGTGTTTCTGAGTTTTGAGTTTCTGATAGAATATACACGGAAGATGGAACTAGACCTATTGAAGGTATATTTTAAAAATATGAATACTCAGATCTGATATTCAGAATCTACGTTGAAAATAAATAGTAATTACATTGAGGTTTGATACGTCTAAACTTTACAGTTTTTCAGATATTCGTTGTTTTGTAAAAATGTACAACAAATTTGAACGTTTAAACACTCAAACTTTCTTTGAGTTTTATTGACCAAAATTGGCTTGGGCGTTGGTAACAGATCAAGCTTCATTATCCATAACTGATAAAATGTCTACCTCATACAGGATGTCACAAAAATTTTCCTCAAAAATTGCAACTTTTAAATAGCAATAACTTGTCAAAACCAAATAACCCTCCTCTTAACGGTTTCATGAAAAATCGACATTTATTAAACTCGAACTTGATTTTTGATATTGTTCAAAGGTCACTTGGTATCTTTTCTAATTAGAAACCCCTCTCAGTCTAATCTAAATAAAGTTTAGAATAAAACAGTGGTTTAGTACTTTGTAAATTTGCTATGCAAGATACAAAAATAAATCATAAAATTTGAATCCTTCAACAACATTATTAAGCTTTCTTAAGGAATATACTCCTAAAAACCTCTCTAATTTGCTATTAAAGCTTCTCAAAGGTAGCAAAAATCACCCAAATCAGTGCGAGTTTGAGAAATGCTTAGTTTCCAAAAAAACACAAATAGCTAGCTATAGGAGACTTTTAATAATTTTTGATAGATAATTTAATTTTACATCCACTTTAGCCATCAAATAAGGGGTGTTCCATTTGGGTTTTGACGAGTTATTACTTTCTGAGAAAAAAATTTGACACATCCCGTATGAGCTAGACAATTTCTCATCGATGAATCATAAAACTTGCTCTTTTAGCAGTTCCCAAACCATTTTGGTTAATAAAAATCAAACAGAGGTTAAGTGATTTTAGGATCCAACTTTTTAGGATCTTTGTCAGTGTAAGTAGGTTTTCGATGGTTTTTACAGGCGCGTCTGTCCATTAATAAACGAATTTTCTAAGGTTTAGGGCAGTTGTAGAGTTCTCTGACAATTTTTGGGAGGTTCCTGAGTATTTAGAGGCTTCTGGTCATTTTAAAAGAAGTGCTGCATGCCGGTGAACAAGTATTAATAGACACAATATGTAATAAATTAAGGAATTAACTTATACCATTGTATAACCAAATTATACTAAGCCATTCCTTTGTTTTTAAATTTCATCCTAGAACAGCGCGGAGTAACGTGGCGACATCTGTATACTTAAAATATAATATATGAATTATTTTGCCATCTATCGGCTAAAAACAAAAATACTACACAATAGCTGTGACAGTTATCCAGATCCGAACTACATGTTTTGTTCAAAAACGATCTAATAATGAAAATATTACTTGTGTATTTATAAAAATCGGGGTTGGTGATAATAAGCGGGAAGGCACTACTGGAGGCAAACGTTTGAAAGTCGGCAAATTATTTTTTCAGTGCGTATATGAATATTTGGAATTACGCTTAGCTTATTGTTTTGGATGGTCCTCTGGAATAGTCAGAAGCCGCGCTTGCAGACTTTATACTGGCGATTGAAATTTTAAAGCCGGAACTGAACTTTGAATATTTTAAAAATGAGTGGGAAAACCTTTGCCGTGGTATAAAGGAAACCTGTATTGTAACTCGTACGCGAGCTTAAAGTAGATTGACTTCTGTAAACTGTGGGCAGATGAAACTATTGTAGTTTTACCAAAATAGGTGAGAATTTATCCCATAAGAAATATCTTACTATATCTTGTTATACAATGCTTATACGTAAATAATTACTTTTTATTTAAAATTAATTACCTTTTCCGTTTTATTATATTACTTATATTAATTTTCTATTGAATTGAAATAACCCCTCTATTTTCTTAAAGGAAAAAATTGATTTCACATATAAGATAAGATTGTCAATTATAATCAAAAGACAGACCTACCAGTATGTCCGCCTTGCGGACTGGCAACACCACCACCATTGATCAGTTGATCAGCGGGACTGCCCGGCATAGTAGTCGGTGACGTCACAGGACTGTCAGTGGAATCGCTGTTTTGGTAACTGTTACCGTTGAGATGGGAAGGTTGAGGTGAGGTAACCTGTCCAGGCACGATCAAGGCTGGACTATTGTCGATACCACCTAAAATTAATTTTAGCACCATAAATACAGACTTAATTGTGCTAAAATTAATCTACCGAGTTCATCTAAATTCCACCGAAACGTAACAAATGCAATTTTATACTAAAAATTACCTCCAAGCAACATTTCCTGTAGTAAACTATCTATATGGGTGACGCCAAACAGCTTAGCAAACTGGATTTGTTCGATCATCTGCCAGGTAATAGATTGAAGAGGTGGCAGAGTGAGCAATAATTCACCGAATCGACCTCTACTGTCATACTGTCTGTCACTGATGTAGTCCTCTAAGTTGATTTGGATTTGGAAGCGCAAGAGTTTAATTCTATCCGGATTGGTTAGACCTTTTGCGTCTACGGGTTAAGATTACAATGGTTAGCATTGTTGATAATAACCCAAAAAAAAATGTTAATCTCACTAGGATCGAAGAAGACGATGGCTTTTAAACAGGCGAACTCAGTATCGTCGATTTGGACTTCTGTCAATGGTTTCACTAGCTCGTCCATAATACGGGTGCCTACCCGAGCAACACTGAGATCTGAGCTTGGATCACGTACAGGTGACACTATAACAAATATTCTTTATATAATATTTATAACAAATATTTTTTTTATTGCTAATCACATGACATATATGACCAAAATAATGTTTCAACAGAACACACTGAAAATTTACTATTTATTTTACTATTTATTTACTATTTATTTTTTTATTTTCTATTTATTTTTTTTATGTTCTCAAAAACATGTACGACCAATACTTGTATACAGTGTGTCCCAAATTGCTTCTACATGTATTGGGATCTCGAAAACGGTAAGAGCTACAGAGTCGGTTAAATGGGGAAAGTTTTAGAGGATTTTATGTAAAACTTATTTCCGGTTTCCAAATTAAATTATCTTTCTCCGTTTTCCGGAAAATTGGGAAAACGTCAGAGGCTGCATTTTAAACAGTCTTTAACAAAGCCAAAGAGGGTTTTGAAACTAAGACATTGCTAAGGCACTTTTTTACGTAGAACACGATGACGTAATTAGAGAAAATCTATCGTCATTGGTTTCCGAGATATGGAAGACGCCATCTTGAAGGCGGTCATAAGAATTTACAAAGTTATTATCCATATCTCGGAAACCAACGATAGATTTTTCTAATTACGTGTTCTATGTAAAAAAGTGCCTTAATAATGTCTTAGAACTTCTTCAAAACTCTCTTTGGCTTTGTTAAAGAATGTTTAAAATGCAGCCTCTGACGTTTTCCCAATTTTCCAGGAAACGGAGAAAGATAATTTAATTTGGAAACCAGAAATAAGTTTCACATAAAATTCTCTAAAACTTTCTCGATTTAACCGACTCTGTAGCTCTTACGGTTACCGAGATCCCAATATATCCGCTATCCCATTGGATAGATAGCACAGCGGCTTTGCTAGTTCGTTTTTTAAAGCTTTTACCTTTATCTACACCGTTTAAGCTGATTCTTTGGACAGTAGATACCAAAATGCCTAATGCACCGGCAACCCTTTTTGAAATGTGGCATCAATAAATAGTCAACAAACTGCTAAAAAACTTGAAAACAGCGCTTAGCGTTAATGATGTTTTTCCAGTCACTTTTTCCTTCTCAATTTGTTCCTTTTCACTGTACTTAACAGGTATTTTGAACACAGAACTACTCTATTCAAGATGACTCTCATTGTTTATTTACGAAACTGATAAAAACGTCAAAATAGCCTGACAATTGATCCGTCAAGCTGACAATATCTGCTAGCTAACATCGTACTCAATGAGTAAAAAGAACAAGTATCAGGAGGTAACAATAATACAAATTATAACCCGTTTGTGCATTAAGCGAGGGGGACGGAAGTCCACCATCTTTGATTGCGCATTCGCCTACTGCGCAGTTGAATTGACGCAGTCATTGAAAGTTTGGAGTTTCAAACCCGCAAAAATTTGTTGTTTGTATTTGTTGTAGTATAGTGTTAGTTTGTTTTGTTTGTTTGTGGTTCTTTAACAGTTGAGTTTTGCAAATTTAAATTAAGTTGTACAGTGGACAAGATTAAATTTAGATCTGATAGTGCCAACCGGAAGTTGACGGCCGCCATATTACTCCCCCCCCCTCCCCCTTGTTTCTGTCACCCACTTTGTTTGCTATTGCTCCTTCCTGCTATGTTTACATTTTTTTTATTCATTGATCGTACTGATGTTATAAAACACACATTTTTTGTCGATCTTTGTCTAATGAAATGAGATAAAGGATGGGACGCAACAGTCATATTCCTCGCTAAATATCGTCTAGTAACTCACTGCACGTTTTCGAACTGTTTAAGACAGTCTTAGAAATGTGTCCAGCCATAGGTGGTGAACTCGATCCTCAGCGGACCAAGTCGTTTCCCTAACGGATTTGACAAACGACGGAAATGATAAACGGGAATCGCATAATGAGTAAAGCATCATTCACATAAACTTCATGGCTATTTCAACGGTAAGGTATGTGTACTGCTAAAGGTTAGGCACATTATAAACTACGGTACTGTTCATACTTGAATACTGTGGAATTAATAGCTATTTAGCTTTTACTCTTAAGTTTTGCCACCTTAATACAAGCAACCAACAAGGAGAGCCATTTTAGACGCTTGACACATGTGTATTTTTGTTGTCAATTAACTGTTCAAAATTCGAAAATTTGAAAGAATGTTTTTTTTGTATTTGTTTATGAATGTCTGTTTAGTTTGTATTTAATTATCTTTTTTCAAACAAATAGTCGAAATCTAGACGATGGTTACGATTATTAGTATGACGTTTGTGTCTTGTGTTTCTGAAATTCTAACCTGATTCCTATTTTCTAATTTTAATTTTGAATGCTGTCATTTGTCTACTTTTTCTGTAACCACTCTTAGAATCAACCTTGTTTAACACGACAGAACACAAAAACCAAGAAAAAACTTTTATTTTTTCTGCTCTGCGAAAACTAAAATTGTTTTTAAGATTTTTAATAATAATTGTACTTTTTCCATTATTGGAGGACCACCCTGTATGTGTATACAAATACAAAAATTAAAATAGACTAACAATAATTATTCGTAGCTTCTCCGTAAGTGTAACACTCACCATAAGACATTGAAATGGCGTCTAATGAATGGTAAGCACATTTAATTACACATCCACAAAGTTACCCTGACAAATAATTTGTTTACCGTCGAGGTCTTCGCCACTTAATTAATTTTTAATTTCACTTTAAGCGCGCGTGTAAATATATTACCTTTAATTAAGTACCGGTGACAGAAAAACTTGTCTTTACTACCTTCAAAGGATAATTTTCCACGTTAAAAACAATAATTCACTTTTACCGAACCATTAAAATCATCAATTTAGTCAAGTGCAGCATTTTGCATTCATCTAAATGGTTTCTGCTTAGCTACGAGTGTAATTGCTGCATTTTAAGTTGTTTTTTCGAATAAATTGTTATGTTTCTAAACCTGTGTTGATCAGACAGGTATAATTAGGTTAATAGGTTTGAACTGAAAAATATTTTGTTCAGGTGATAAGAATGTAAAAGTGGTTAATTTATATTCGAGATTATTTTTAAAGTTGAAGAGGTTAGCGAATTTGTTTGTCAGCCTTAGAATTCAGTATAATAACTAATTATGGATAATTAAATTTTAATACATGATTTCCAAAAAATCGCATTACACTAAAATCCTTTCTATAAACCAAGATAATTATTATTTTACAGATTTTTTTTGTAAAAAGTGGCTCTCTCTCATTATCTGTCTCACTAGTGTAGAAATTGAGAGATTATTTCTGACAACAAAACAAATGTCATTCATTAGTCAACTAGAACAAGTAATCGGCCAGTTTAGTTAACAGAAATACACAGTTATACAAAAATGTTAACTCTGAGGAGTTTTCTAACATAAGTCAGAACTGATCAGAGCAAAAAAAAAACTGACAAAGAATCACCGGACTTATTAAGGAAAATGGAAATACATGACACGGGTCTGAAAAAAATAGTTCTTTATGCAACAAGGGCAAAAAGTACATCTTTTTTGCACAAAATCATTCAAGAAAGAGTACCTTTTTGCACGATCTTATAAAAATGTATTTTGAATTATTCAAATTAAATTGTTCAGCAAGATTTAAACGAAAAAAAGTTTTTAAAGTTCATCATGTTATTTACTGCTAAGGTTTGAATATATCTTTCAACATCGCAATTTTCCTTTCTTAAATGTTTCGACTATTCGACTTCTCATCAATGATGACCACATTAAAAGTCCATAAAGCATCCAAAATGCTGCAATTTCCTTTTATTGCTGTTAATGATTTGACAGGTGGCAACAATGTAATTGCTTGATGGTGCCAATCAATGTTATTCCACACTTCGTAATTAACCATCTAGTTCTAGTAGAATCATATCAGCCACGTTTTAATAACGCGGTTTATCAACAAATATAAGTTACTGTAGCAAAATGTACAACTTTATTGTAACTTATTCCAGGCATATTTTCAAAACGTTTTGTAGATCTGTGGGTTCTCTTGTTAATGTGAATGCTTACACTCATCCCGAGATCAGTTATTGACAGTAGGTTAAAACAACTTTTGAGATAAACACGTCACTGCCTCGAACGTAATCAGATTTGAACAGATTTGATTACCAAGTGTCAAAACAGGATATCTATCAAGCTTAAGTGATGATAAATCGACTGAAAACACGCTGAAATCAAACCAGATTTGTGCAAAATAATCCGACAATAACCGAACAAACCATGAAATTTTTCGGGCTGCATATTGATTTACTTTAGCTATTATTGAGTAAATATTACATCTGCAAATAAAAGCCAGCTTCAAAACATAAACCACAAAGTATACACGAACTAACATTCTTGTGTTTGCTTATCCGAGCTATTAAAATAAACCGCTAATGCCAAATACACACACTTACCCGTACCTGGTCCTTGTTTCGTAATAATGCAATTGTTCCCTAGCAATAGAACGTCCTTCAGGTGCATAGAACGTCTGGCCAGACCGAGAAGAAGGTGTTCACCAGCGTGAGCTCTCAATAACGCCACCTGAAAGTATTATTTCTAAACGACTGCAACTACAACAATTATCAACACAATACCTGGTCGTCGAGCTGCAATTCGGTGAAAGCTGGAATGTACTTGGCCCATTCGACCAAAATCAATAGCTGTTGCTTCATGGAGTCGCAAATGTCATTCAGGTTGGCTTGCTGTCTACCAGATAGGTCGTAGTCATTGGTTGGGGCAGGCCCCATTTGCTGCTTCAAGTTTTCTGTCTATTTAGATTCTCAAGCCAATTTCAAGTACACTTACTTCCAAAGCTGCTCCCACTTGTCTGGATAACATTTCCGCGTTTAGCAAAGAACTGACAGATAAGCCGTTGTTTTGGTTGGTCTCCTCGTGGCTTGGTCTTCTGCAACTTATCCTATCCCGCTCATTTTGTACGGCTGAAAAAAAAATATGCCATTCACGGTGAAGTGTACATTATGAGGAGACTAACCTTCTTTTTTCATACCAGCTTTGAAACATTTTCTTAACCTACAATATCGACACTGATTTCTTTTATCTTTGTCCACCACACATCCTCGGTTAAATCTGGAATAAAATGTATATTATTAGTCTTTTAAGAAACGTAAAAGATAGTGTATTTTAACAGAACATTAGCACTCAAGGTGTTAATATACTGTCTATATTACTTTGTGTCGTAAAAGTATATAAATAGCATCGTCGGATGTGAATTTTTGTAATATGTACAGCTTAATCACGTTTAAGGTTATATAATTTGTTTGTACTATTTAAATGCAAGTTTAATGATTGCGTTTCTCGAATTTAATCAAAAAGTAGGGACACATTTTTATCAACGCTATCTTGTATGTACAGGGTGGGCCAAATTGGATGTAGTGGACGAGATAGGAAAAAACTGATGTCGGTGTCTGAAGCTCAAATTTGATACAAAAATTAATGGCGAAAACCGTTGGTTAATATCTGTCACCGTTTGACAGATATAGGTTGCTTTTCTTCTATATTAAAAAATAATGTTTTTCTTTGGTTTTTGTCCTTTTTATTATATGATTAAAAACATGAACTTATGGCCCTATTTTCAATTAACCACATTATTTAGAATATAAAATATATGTCAATTTTTAAACAGAAATTAAACTTCTCGTTTAACGCTAAAGTTAAACATAAATTGAGCTATATCATTGAAATCAGAAAAATAAATGCTATTTAACTAGCGAAACATATATAGGGTGTACCATTTAAATAATCATGAATAACGCTAATATCAATCAAAAACTTGTGAACATACTCTACATTATATTTTTCGAAACATAATGATGATATGAAGATGCCCAAGCTAAATTGAAGGCACTGTACCTACTCAAAACTAAATAAATTGCATATTAGATACTTAACAAGTTATTTCAAAACATTAACACTTAAGAGTGTTAAAATACTTTATGCTGTCGTCTGTTGTAACTGCATAATTAGCATTCGCGGAAATGCATACAACTCAACGCCATAACATGTTTATGAGTGAAACTATGTAAGGAGAGTAAACCTATTTATTAAATTGTCTTAGAAAGTTTTCAAAATAAAAAATATTGAATCTTAAACTTTAAAGAATGAAGGGTTTCAGTAAGTTTTTTGGCTATTTTGACTGTATGTACTAACAAAATTTTGTTTTTCAGTTGTATCAGGTTCCAAAGTAAGTTACTAAAATAATCTTTTAATCACATCGTAAGTGAAGTTAGAAACTTGAATATTTTAGAAGTAGACGGGAATTTTAGTATTAATAAATCCAAAATATTTATGCAAAAAAACATATTAACCACGATGAAATTTTTATAATCCAGTAAGTATTGTGTAATTGAAATTTGATTACTAGCAACACCACCTGTCATAATGTTTCGAGAGTTAATTTCGTTTTTCAATAATATAAAGGTCAGTTATAATATTATCAGTAAAAAATCCTGCATTTTCAACCTTTGGACAATTTTTTTATCAGTTTTCTTTTAGCAGATTAAAGATAAGATAGAAATATGCAATTCATTATCGATTAAAAACAGCACTCAATAGGATTAACTATTGAAACAGTTTTTTCATAGAATAAAGATATCATCTTTTTAACATGAAACTAAACTCTCATCCCAGCTAAATAAAGATAAAAGTGCAATTTTCAGTTCAGCTAATGATTTTTTGTGTGATACTACTGTTACTGTTTCCGTAACAATTTTTACTAAATCACAGTGTTACTGACCTTAACATAAATTTAAATCAGAAACAAACGCCGGAAGCAGCTCTTGAAATAGCTACTCACCCATCTCTAATATACGTTTCCAAAAATACTCGACCCAAAAAACAATTTTTAAACTGCCACATTATTTCGAAGAACCAATAGAAACCTGTTTTCTTCAAAAAACGTATTACGCAACGAGCAATTTACGTTTTACCTTGGCTTAAAAGAAATTACAATTAACCATCGAATAATTACGGTTTTTTTTCTTCTATTACTGCTATTAATTTCAAAACTAGCTTACCATTAGGAGCCATCAAAAATGAATTTGGCATTGTGTTCTTATATCCGATCCGTTTTAGGTTCCCAACGATTGTCGCAGAAAATATCTAATAATGATAGTACAATAGGCGCAGAGTCAACAGAGTGAAACGTTTCAGAAAATACTTATTATAGGTATTGGGACTATTTTGTCTGTTATTTTAATTCTGTTGATTCTTAAAAGATCAGTTGTATAGTCAAAAAGTTGGACAAATGGTTATTAATGTTAATATTTCACTGAAAGAATAATTAATTCACATGCATGTGAAGATTTCAAGAACATTGAAGAAGTGACATACATACATTTTTTGGCCACCTTAACCTAGTCAATGTCGGCAGAACACTATAGTTGCACTGTAAACAACAGTACAAAGCTATTAAATGATACTTTTAGGGTTTTCCGTATCCAAAGTAGATTTATAACTTGGTGATACTATATAAAAGTGTTTCTCAGACTACTGAGAGAAATGTGTATTGCTCTTTAAGTCTCTTTGAAATAGGTATAAACTGCTTCTTTGATATTTTTAATACTGAACACCAAAATCTCGTTTTTAATTCCAGGACAAAGTTCTCACCTGCACGTGTACAAATGATTTTTCCGGACGCTTCTTCTGAAAAAACCCTTGCAACCATCACAAGAAGCAGCCCCATAATGCTTTCCGGTCGCTCTGTCGCCGCAAATAGCGCAAGGTTGCTGCCCCAGGGCCGCTGTTGGCACTCCGCCGGTACCTGCGTGGCACAAAGTGGCCGTTAATGCGGCGTTGCCAGCTCCATTCGGTCCGCAGCCCCCTGTTGCTGACATAGGCGAATCCGAATCTATAAACAACACAGTGTTTAAGATCACTTTTTGTGATTCTAATTGCTGATTATTGTCATATTTGTTGTCATAAAATTTTATGTTAAATTGTGTGTAATCAAAAATAAAACAAAATTAGAATGACGAATGAAGTTAATTTCACTGTAGTTGCGTTGATAGCAATGATTGCCAAGTTATCTAGCTGAAATCGTTCATATATCATTTCCATAAGACAATTGTTGTTCTCCGGTGACGAAGTCACTTTATCTTCAGCTAAGTTTACTTTCTCGACACTTTGACAACAATGCAAGGTTTTACGGAATTAACGTCATTCTACTTTTGTTTGATTCTTTCTATATATAGGCTGATCAAAATTAACGAAAATTAATATAGAATAATATAGAAAAGTTTGTTTGAACAGATGGTAGATTACTGCAAGGACCTGCAAAACTCGTTTTCTAAAAAAAAATACTGGAAGAAAGTGTCATCTGAAACGGTAGCACTTAATTCAAACGAGAATATAAAAATAGGTTTAAACTGGTTCTAGTTACAAGACTAATTTACATGTAAATTGATTCATTAATTGGTCAGCAGAAATTGTGCAACTTGCCCGTTTTCTTACTGGTCACAGTTTCAAGAGTCTACTTTTATTTTTCTTTTACAATTTATTTGGAAAAACCATAAGAAATTCTTTTCGGAAACACACACATTGCCCACTCAGATAAAAACATGGACAAGCTTACCTATCTATACATGTGCCATAAATTATTACGGATGACCTTCTGCTAAACAAATTAACCGGCAATAAAATTTATGACGATGAAAATTGACTTGTAGAAAAATTGTGTAATTGGCGACTTAGTTTAATATGCTTTCATCATTCTGTTACCAATTAATCATGTATAGTGGGCAATTATGCAATTCTTTTTAGTTTTAAATTACCCCTAATTAAAAAAATCACACGTTTATGTGAGTTTGCTAGAAATTAAGCGCCTAGACATTTGGTAAATTTATTATAAACAATTTGGGCAATATTGTCAGGAAATTTCTTAATTAGTACTTTAAAAATTAGAGATCGCTCACGTGTGTGTATATTTAACGAGATGCAAATATTGCCTCAAACTAATAATTTATTGTCAGTTGTGATGTACATATACAGAGTGGTTCAAAACTATTAGTTGAAACTCAAAAAATAACAAAAAACAGAAAAAGTAAAGAAATCCGTTCATGACCCAACAATCCTCATATTGAGCACATCTCTTTACTTAATAATCGTCATATTATCTTGCTATTGCAAATGATGCAATCCAATCAGTATTGCCAATTACGCCAATATTTAGCAATAAAAAAATCAATGCTCCCAAATTAATCGATTAATAAGAATACACTTATAATAAAATAAACAAATTATTATCAACGAGTAATGGTGATTTGTTACATGTTCACGTGATCAATACGCTCAAATTGAACGAAAACACGAGGATGTACTATGGAGATTTGAATTGTTGTAAAAAGGAGAAATTAGCGATAAAAGCAGTAGAATTAAACAGGTTAAATAAGAACATCGTAGAAGTCTTTATTTAGAATAATTACACTCTTATAAAAGAAATCATTATGTTCATTATACAATGTCTAGCAAAAAATTATAAAAATATGTTCTGATCAAATTATTTATTCAATCAATTTAGATAGACTTAAAAAAGACATTTTCCAAAATATTTGGCTACTATTACAGTATCTTTTAATAGAGTCTGTCATGTATTTATCGGAGACTCATCTGAGATATTTTTAAAACCCCATTTTATAAGTATGATCACAAAAATAGGCAAATAACTTTGAAAGGCTGCTCACAGTCTCTAGTACGTCTACTCTCGTGGATTTTGTTTTATTTCGACTTGGGTAAACATGTTTTTCATTTGAATATTAAGCTTCTCTAGATTGGTGTTAGTTTAAACGGTATTATCGTACAAGTACGAGATTTTATTTGAAATTTTTTGATAACGTATACAATGACGGATTTATAATAATACTGTCAAGTTAGGTGATGTAATTAGAATACAATAAACTAAAGTAAATTTGCATAAAATGGAAAGTTCATGAACTTTAATTAACATTCAAAAAATCTCATGAAACATATATCGACTGTTTAAATTTTAGGATAAAACTGCTCATTTCAGGCAAGAGATTCAAGGAAAAAAAAATTAAAATAACACGCAGCTACATTCTATTCACTTTATTGCAAATTGAACTGGAAAAGAGCATATTTCAAGTTACTTATACTTTAAAACTGTCGGAATAATATTAAAAAAATCTGTAAGCAGGTAATTTTGTTTGTGTTTCATAATCAAACCTGGAAGAAGGAGCTTCTTGATGTTCTTCATTTCCTCATTCTTCAAAAGTATCAAATTGTAATAATCGTTTTGTTGGATATCTCAGTAATTGTCACTTTTTGTACTGCAAATTATTTGGGTCACTGTGTAAGCCTTAACGAGCAGAATCAACTGGTTCCAAAATATACAGGGTGTCCTATTTCAAATAGTGAAATTTTGTGACTGTATGCAATAATAACACTTTTACTGCACTAGTGTCTTTCCTATCTTTGGTGTCATAACTAAAAACATGTTCAGTTGAAAAAGTTAAAACACTTCCTAAATTGAATGAGATATTGGTATATTTACGAAGCGAATCACAAATAATCGATATTCGAATATTAGTTGAATGCGCGATTTTAGCGCCACTTAGAAAAAAAGTTGAAGATGAATGAAAAAAAACGAAACATCTGATGCAAGGTCAAAAAATGTTTTCACTATTTTGATGTGATTTTAATTTCGTTTTGTCACCCAGATATTGAATTTCAAAAATTAGTAAAAAAAGACCCACAATTCTTAAAGTGCTTTTTTTGTACTTATTTCAGCTAGTTTAAGGTCGTTTGGTATAAATATGCCCTTTGCTGTGCATTGGAACCCTCCTGGAGCAAAATTAAAAATTGGCAAAATTGCATGTTTCCATCAATGAAAAAAATTGTTTTCATAATTGTGACAAATTAATAAACTGGTGTAGTAGTAGTGTTCATATCACACTAATAATGTAAATTTCTCATAACTTCTCACAATGGTAACATTTCATGGATTGTTGAAATAATATCAAAATAAAACTTATCAAAGTCTGTCTTTATTTTGCATATCTCAAAGATAGTCAATGAAAAATTGCATCAAGCGCACAAATACCACGAAAACTGCAAATTAAACATTACAAAGTTACAATGAATCAGCATTAATTGTTTAAATAATAACTAGCTGTGGCACATAAGTATTAAGTACAACAAAGTGGACTTTGATTGTTTGCTGCGTCGCTCGGAATCTCCGAAATTCCCATAAATCGCTTCGTAACGATTATGATATAACAATAACGAAAAAAATACATTAATATGCGAGATTTGCCTTGCTTTCGCTATAACTATAGCCGCTAACGGTACTATTATTATATGTTTTTCCTGTAAATCAAGTTTCTACAATCGTGACTATAAGAATTTGCTAAATTAATTTATTTAAACTTTTTAGTGGTAGTTGAAACTGCTTTTTACTATTCAAATTAACATTTATTTAAGTAATAATTTTTGAGGACATGTCTGGGCGCATTAAATGACGAAACACCACCAAACAGCTTCATGAAAGTTAATAAACATAATATGAGTGCTTTGTTAGTAATAAGAGTTTTTGACTGGTCGATAATCTCACAATTTAATTAAGTAAACTAATATAATGAGATGTAAACAATTTCGACGCGTGTAAGGATATGTAGGAGGACATAAATAACAATTTGTATTATCAATTCTTGTTCAAACATTACAAAGACATTTTTTGATAATTTATTTACTGTCTGGTTTATTGACGACCTAAATTTCTACGAAATCCGGTTTCAATTAGTATTCAAAAGAAAGTGAATTTAAATGTTAAATTTAAGTTTTAAGGAACTTTTAGAAACACTACTATTTGTGTACCCTTTTAACCTCCATTGGAGTATTGTATTGTAATTCGTATTAACCTGAATTGAAAATATATTCAATAGACAATGTGTATTGTAAATTGTAACAAAGTAAGTTTTTTTAGGAAGTGACAAAAATAAAGAAGAATATGTTTATTGAGCCTAAAACTTAAAATTGTGATACTTTTAAGATGGTGGGCACAGGCTAAAACAAATGTTCTTAATAATACCAGATTCTTAACAAATGTCACAAATAATTTACTGTGATGATACAATTTTGATTAAAATTTTCCTCAAGGGTAATCTCATCAAAACTGACACTAATCCATTAAAGTTATTACATTATTCAAAGAATTATCTCTATTAACTCTAATCCCCCCAATAATCGTTATCTTTTAGTCATATAAGCTTGTTTGACCACATAATTATCTATTTAGCGAAAAAAACATCAACTTTCGGTTGCTACACAATTTCAAAGTAAATAATATGAGCAAGATGACAACACATAACTCTTATCAAGTAAACGATGAGATTGCTTAGAAAAGGCAGGCTTTCCTAATCAAAGTTTACGCAGATGCCATTCCAATTAGGAGCTTAATTACTAACGATAATACGGATCTAGTAACTACTTGAATAAGATCAACGTTTTAAGAATAGCCGTTGAATGGTGGCCAAAATCAGTTTTTGGAAGCTGCAACGTGTTTTTGGCAAATCATAGAAATGCAGTTTATATAACCTTTAAAAGTTAGGCTAGGTCGTGACTTCTATAAATATGTTAGGTGCATATGAAAGTCACGCAATTAAGGTCGTATGTATTTAGAAAAGCCTCTGATAACACCTTTTGACTTAAATGTGTTAATTTCACCAGCTTAAGCAACTTACATTTAGATGTAAATATGAGTACATGTTACACAACGCACCGAAACTGACTAGTTTGATTAAAGAAAACAATAAGGATTAAATAAATTAGACCAGAAAATTTTCCTCTATTAAACCCGACTAAAACGACAGAAGAATCAAGAATAATTACCCACAACACTCGGCTAGTGTGACGTTATCATTGACGTATTCTATAAACCGGTATCCGAAAATAAATTGCATTTCGTAGGAAATCCAATTAAGAGCCTGATATTTTAAACAAGCAATATTAATTTAGAAGTCCGTATTGACGTTTCGATGTAACAAAACAAAAACTACTACAAATAATGTTATACCGGTATAGAAATTTCAAAATTAATGAATTTATTTTATTTATTAACAAATAAGTTTCCTTGGAAACTAAAGATGAATTTTGGCGGTAGCATAATACCATAATATTGGGTTACTATTTCCACTTAATATTATGATGCCATAGTAAGGTATTTGACAATTTTGACACTGACCACCTCTGGTTTAAATTTAAAACGTTCGTGCGTAACAACGTTAAAAGAAAACAATTTCTCAGTTCCTATTGTGTTTTGAAACTTAATTTTAACATGGTTTCTTAAAGGGATAGGTTTTTGTGGACCATTATATTTATTGTTACTCTAAACATACATATCCAGCAAAGCGAAGGAAATTGTGAATGCGGACATGGATCAGTTTTTCAAGAAGATCGGTTATCAAAATTAACTGATAGTTCAAATAAATGAAGAAGACTCAGAGAAAGATGTGTTGATACCTGTTCAGATGTTGATAGCTAGGCATTAACATTAAATGTGTATAACATCTAACTACAAACATAATATGCGTCAAAATTCGACTCAATACTCAATCACAACACATGACATTTGTCGGTCTGTCAGAACGCATGTGACGTCTTTCGACAGTTCGTCACATCATGACCACTCCACTAAAAAGTCTGATTAATATCTTGTGACCTGTGCAACTACATCACATTCGCTTCGGCAAACTTTATGAAGTTTTTCCCCATCTTTGTAGGGATTGTATCTAAGATCTAAGTACTTCAAATTGACAGTGTAATTTTTGATAAACAGCAAAAACAGGAGCGTTCTTATTACTTAAGTACTAATTAACACTAATAACATACAGCATAAAAAATGGGAAAAAGAAAAATCTAGACCAAAACTCAAAAACGTACAGTGGTGAAAAATTTGGAGGATGATGGGTAAAATTGCAAGCAAATATGCGTTTGAGTAAGACAAGAACTAATTACAAGAAAACATCAATCAAAACTAGAAAAATGACAAAAAGTGTGAGAATAAGAGCACACAACACGTCACATTGAATTTTAGAGCATGTCTAATTAATAGTTATTTGCGCAATTAGGAAGGAAAGCGCAACTTTTGCTCCGGCGAACAATTTGAGACCCGACGCGAAGCGGAGTGTTTGGTTTCAGAGTTGAAAGGTGCAAAAAGCAGTTTACTCAATAGTTGCGCATTTTGTCAAGAGAGAGAGTGACAAACTGTCTTTAGACAGTGTGACTTTTACTGGTGGCACTTTTCCTCCCTAGGGTGGAAAATACTTTCAGTCAGTCTCCCAGCTGGTCGCACGTTCTCTCCCTAAGTAATGAAAGTGATACTTTCATCTCTCAAATTAAAGAGGAAAATTTTATTTTCTATGGGGGCCATAGAAAAAGACATATACAAGACATATTGTAAATAAGGTGCTAAATCGCTTAGAATTCAATTTAATTGTAATGGCAAACTCCGTTGAAGTGCTCGTGTTTCGTGGCAATTTCGATCTTACATTACATCAAATTTTGAAGATTAAAATTGGACGTTTTATTCATAGGTTGTATTCCGAGACGTTCAAGTTTTATCGGATAAATAAACTGCCTATAGGTGGTTTTTTCCAAAACTTTGCTTGGCAAATGATTGTTAGTCGAAACTATTTGCGTAAATTTTGCGATAGTTTTTGCTTTTTTTAACACTAAAAATAAAAAAGAAGTAGTAGTCCATATTCTTTCAGTGGAGTTGTAGTAAAAATAAAGTTTAAGCTGTTACATCAAATCTCAACCTCGAATTCAAACATGTGAGTAGGTATCTGAAAAATAAATAATTAACCAAATACATAATTTCTTTCAAATGAATGAAAAGTACCATAAGAAGCTCACTTTTTTTGAAAGAGCAATGAACCTAATTATTAAATTATATCAAACTAAATTATCTACTCATTATTACAACATATCAATTTCAATTATTGCTTAATTTATTTAAAAAACTTAAGTATCAAGTACGTAATAGACTAGGTATATTTTTTTGACGGTCTGTAGCTACTAAAAAACGAACTAAAAAGTTTAGGTCCGTATTTGAAAAACTGAAAACTATTTTCTTGAAGAGCATGAAAAAGTGCCTCCAGAAAATGCCATTAATTTTCCAAAATAATCAATAATAAATTGGTAAAAAAATAAAATAGAAATTTGACTTTTTCGGTTCTAGTCGGAATATCTCCGGATGTAATAAAAGTTTTTCAAACTTTTTTTACCAAATTATTTAGCAATAAAATTCGCAACTTTGTCTCCATTTAACTAAAGCTCTATCAACTATAGCTTCTGAGATAGCAATGCTAATGTATCGAATTTGTAACACTCTGTATAATAGTAAAAAATAAGTGTAACAATTCATTAAAATGAGATTAAGAGACATTATTCCTTTTCTTATTTCGAATTTAACGTTTTCTTGTGTTACAAATTGATTTTTTTTCCAGATTTTTTTTTGTTATTCAGAAGTATTTTTTTTATCTTTTCGCAATTTTTTCCTTTCCATTTTTTCGATTTTATTATACTTTTCTGAGAATTATTGACTATCTTTCTGGTTCAGAAAGTTCAACTATCATTTATCATTGATTTCATTTTTGAACGATTGCATGTACATCATACGCATGCTTCTATCTTTTAGTTCCACATCTCATTTCAGTTCACAAAAACGGAACATTGGCATACTAACTTTTATTGATATTATTGTCTCTTTCACACTTATACGTATTTTTCACGTAAGAAATGTGTATCAAGTGGTTTAGAGATATTATTGACAGTTGAAATTGAGATTTTTTCTCGTTTTGTGTAGCCATATTAAACATTAACGTTGGGATATCCGAGTAGAAAAAACGTCAACAATGTTCCATCTTAACTTTTTGAAATTGGAGCAAACTATCTGATATTTTAAATATTTGTGTTAATAATTTTTTTTTTGCAGAATACCTTATTTCATGGGCTATCCTTGTTTAAATCTTAGTTTCATCTCAATTGTCTAAAGTGTACAGTTTGGCAGAATTATCATCTTTATACGACTATAGTCAATGTTTTTTTTGAAAGTTTTTGAAAAATTTTACTCAATTTTCAAACTTGAGATCGTGAACATGCATGAATATAAATAAAGTATTTTTGTAATCAAGAATGTAGCAGTTTATCTATCAATTCTAGTCATTATAAATCGATGCCTTTTTGACTTTTTTTGATTCAACGACTTTGTAAAAATTCAAAAATGTTTCTCAGTAAGGTTAGGAAAGCCTACTGTTTAAACCAGAACGAATCAAGTGTCGTTTAACCTTTTTATGAGAGGGTATCTCAAGTTATCAATCCTGCCTACTGGCAGTCTAGACTTTTGAAATATTAATCACAGTATATCAAAGTAAATACAAATAAATTGATATGCGTCGAAATAAAAATTAACTTGTCTTTGTCTGTATTTCCTAGAATACAAGAGACTCACCAATATACTGCCGGTACATCAATTGGTTTATATCAAACATCCTTAAAACAACACACAAACTCACTTTCTTCGGTCAACAGACTGAGACACACACATGCACATGATCAAACCGTCTCCAAAAAGGTAATAAAAAATCTTAGATAAAAATTCGATAAAACTGGACAACCATCCACAATTCACATCTAAAATCGTCATCCAGTACTGAAGACTCTATCCGTATCTCGAAACACTTTATGACAGTATAAACATTGAATGCTGATAAGTAAACTGACTGATAAGCACGTTGTTAAGATGGTGATTTGAAATTTGTTGGAGTAGCTTTCTTAATCTGGGAAAATTTCGGTTATATTGCTATAACAATATCAATTATCACATACTGTGTAATAACAGTAAAACTTCTAGTAAAACAACTTAATCTCCCCCAGCAAGGTGTAGTACGTATGCATTTGAAAGTAAAACAATAAACGAATCAAAATTATTAATAGCTAAATCCACTCAAGATAAAACTGACTGCTGATTATATAAAAAAATCTAAATTGAGCGTGGAGAATGAAAGGAAGCTGACCAAATCAGCTGGCGTTAGTCATATAAATTATATAAAATATTTATATCGGAATGATTGGACAATGAAAAACACACAACCTTTGTGTGTATAGAAGGCAATTATGCATAAAAGCACGTGCTATAATTGTTAAGAGTCATTAGTTGCAGTCGTATGATGATTGTATATAGTTTGTGATGGTGAGAGCAGTTTCTAAGTTGACAAAATTAACTTTTGTTTACGAATGAATCATTGTTTGGCTTGATAAAGTTGGTCATATTAGTTAAAAGTATAGGGATGTTAAATATCCAAAAAGTTTAAATTTTGTATTTTTTTCAGAGAAGTTGTGACATTACAAAATGTAATCATTTTTCAGCTCCTCTTAAGAATTATTCGGAATCGACTCACTGAAAGTGAATATTATTTATTATCCGGTTAATCTAAAACGCAATAGGCTTGGCGTAAATGTAGGGCTGTTTCCAAACCGTGTTCTGGTCTTTTTTGCATCTAATTACAGTCATTCTAGCTGGATATACAGACGTTTTCTAGAAGCTTTCAGTAAATTGAAAGAAATGCTTTACGATGCGGGCTGATTCATGTCTTATCAAATAAGCGAGTATTTGTGCCCTCAAAAAATCAAGTTGACCTGACGTCCACAATATAGGCCTGATTTGACAACTAATGATTTCTTCCTGTCCAAGAATTAAAGATAAGATGTGTGGGCAACCATTTAATAGCCTGAAGTGTTACAAAGTTAGTAAATGTAGTATTTGACTTGCACAAGCTCTTTTAAAAAGTATACAGATCCGTATTTAAAGTAACATTAATAAAACCCCCATACACACATGTATGCTTTAACTTTTACAAAGACGCAAATAAATATGTCTTTTTCAGGGTATTTCCTCTAATTTAGATAAGCGGTGAACAATGTGGTACCTACTGTAAGATCCAGTTTATTTGATTATTGATGATTAACGTTTATCTAAATGCGAAGAATGGATTACTTGACTTTACGTACTCATATTTGCAACAATTTAAAATATTTACTGCTGATCGGAGGTTTGACAGAGTCCTAAGGTTAATAATTTATACTCTTTGATTAAGATAACCATCATCTAAAATTATAGTCGCTATATTCAACCTTAAAACCGTGATAATATTAATTCAAGTACAGATTAAACAATTTTACATTTAATTAGAAGATAGATCTGGAAGGTAGAACAGATACAGTGTGTGTCAAAAGAATAAAAATTTATGGTTTTTGTGATTTAAAAAAAATGTAACGGTAATTAATTCAAGAAACTTTTTGAATTGTAATATTATGAACTAGTTTGATGGTTTCATCAAATGACATATTTAGGTGTATAACCAAAAATTCACCTTCATTCACGAATGCAAAAAATATTCAGGGTTCACCACAATTGGTAAAAAAGCTAAATATTGCCAAATAAGATTGGTTGATTTTTGATATCTAATTATTTGTCTCCAATATGTCTGAATGTCTACACCCTGCAGCACAAAAGCCATTGCGGACGAAGGACACCGGAATTTATAGAAGGTCAAAAATAGATTTGACTGAATTTGTACAATAAAATTATGTACTATAGCACAACATTATTCCCAAACTTTGGAGAACTGGGTTTTATTAGTGTTAGACCTAAATCAGTAGATTCCAAAACATTCAAATTTTATAAAGAAATAGGTGATGTATACTTCGCAGATGTCTTCTCAGAAAACATCTATTACTAGATTAACATATGAAAATTTTAAATCAAAAAAGGAAGAGAAACAAGAGTGGATGACAGACGAAATATTGAAGATGATGGAGGAACGACGAAAGCTCAAAGATAGAAATGTCAATGAATACAATAAACTACACAAGAATTTAATATGGAAAAGAAAGGAAGCAAAGAAAATTTGGTTAACTGGGAAGTGTGTGGAAATTGAAACCTTTCAGCAAAACCACGATCACTTAAACATGCACAAACAGATTAAAGAGATACAGAACAGTAGTAAACAACGCAATACCGGCATAATTCTGGACAGTGAGGGTCAGATTTTGATCAGGGTGGAACCAAGACTGGAATGGAAGAAATATACGCAAGAGTTATTCGATGATACAATCAAGAACACCACCCGAAATAAACAACCCCTATGGTCCAGAAATAACAAATGAAGAAGTTGAAAAGGCCATTAAACGACTTTGGAAATCACTGGGACCCGATGATGTGTATGGGGCAATTTTGAATCACAACTCTTACCAAGCTATTTAATATGATATGATACTGGACACTTACCAAAGGACTGGATGCTATATTAATATTCATCCCAATTCCTAAAAAAACCAACGCTAGGAAATGCGAAGACCACAGACTAATTAGTTTGATGAGCCACGCACTTAAACTAGTCCCAAATATCATTCCTTCTCGCATTTCCACGAAATTAGAACAAGAAATTGGTGTGCAATTTGGATTCAGAGCGGGCCTTGGAACAAAGGAAGCACTCTTCAGCTTGCAAGTACCTACTAATACAATGAGTGAGGGATGTGAAATACGTTTTACATGCTTCATTGACTTCAAAAAAGCATCTGACTAAGTGGCGCACCGAAAACTAAATTAATTGACATTCTGAAAGCATCGGAAATTGATGGTAAAGATGTAAGACTAATATCCAACAAAAATCAACCGTACGCCTCAAAAACGAACTGTCTGACGTCTTTGCAGTCGGAAAGGAAGTTCGACAACGATGCCTTACTATCACCGGCGTTGTTCAACATATATTCCGAAAATCTCTTTAGAAAAGTCTTGGATGAATCAGAAGACGGTATTGCACTAAATGGTCAACTCATCAATAATATTAGGTAAGCAGATGACACCGTAAGGCTGGCAGACAGTAGAAAGCTGGAGTCTTACCGAGGCTGCCATCAAACGTCTAGAGGTATTTCAAATGTGGTGCTACCAACGCATGCTACGGGTCTCGTACATATACCATACCAACCAGTTACCAACTAACATCACGATTCTCGAGAGGCCACATTATAATTAATCCTTTAATTGTAATGTGGCCAAAGTAATTTTTAGCAACTTCTGCAATTAATCCAGCAAGGCAAGATTGAGGGCAAGCGATGGCCAATCTTAGAAAATAGATTGGCCTAACATCAACCGACTTATTCCAAGCCGCAGTGAATATAGAATAAGATAGGCCAACGTGGTCGCTAACATTGCAAGGAGATAAACACCTTTAGAAGAGAAAACTAAAAGCCTTGAAAAAGACAAACTTGAAGTTGCCCCATACATGTTGACAGAATTCATCAACTTCAAACTGGGTTAATGAGATTGTGATCGATTCGAAGATTGAAGAGGTAGTAGGTTAATAGTTAATGTTTTGGTAACGTCGCACTAAGAGTCAGTTTTTACCAGTTATTATAATTTGTAATATCACTGTAGTATTAAGTTTCTTTGGAAAACGTGAAAAGGAGAAATAAATTTTAACCTATTTCTTTGATTTTAGTTTTAACATAGCTGTACGTGACACCGTACGTAAAACCTGCCTTTGCTGAAGGATTTTTGGTTTGTTTTGGATAGAAAACTGTGATGTCATCAATGATAATGTTTCATGTTAATAGTAATACGATTCTAGTATGACTGACATAATGAAGTTTTTAATGATGTAAGGAAGTTGTAACGTCCCGTATCAACTATTTTGAATGACAATTACGAAATAATGAGCAAATAGGTAGTTAGTAGGCAATCACGGTTACGTTTCCCAGAAAACTTCATCAAAAATACTATTAACCACAAGATTCTCTGAGAAACATGTTATCAGTTTTAAATGGGTTTGCAGATGACATAACTTAAAACAGTCATACTTTTACCGATAAAATTGGATCAAAAAAGAAAATCCGGAAAGACTGTGGCCAGACACTGCATAATATATTGACTACACGTTATCTTATTAAAGCAAAGTAAACAGTCCAAAGTCCAGAACCAATTGTTTTAGCAGGCTTAAAGCTAACTATTCTGTTAAGAACTAAAAAATACTTTTTTTAAAACTTTTTAATTTACTTAGGTTGGATTAGGGGGTGAGTTTGAAACTCACCTTCAAACAATCCCATTTGTTCAGACAGCGTTTCCCAGCGTGCAGCCACCGAACCGGGAAATGTTGGGAAAAACCCGTCCAAAGTGCACCACTGACCCGGTTAACTTTCGAAAAAAAAAAAATAAGCGTCGTCTACCAAATGCAACTAGTCAAAAAAGCAACGGTATGAGAGCGCAGCGTCATCAAATCGAGCACACAACACTGTTGGACTTTGAATGGGCGACTGTTAAGCGTTTATGTTCAAACTGTTCAATATTTTTGTTACGTCGACAAAGCGGGGCTAGGAGTTCCCCCCAGCATCTCACTTATCTCCCATAAGCTGATTGTTAATCAATCTGAACAATAATCGCGGATTTATTGGTGTTTGCATGTCATGCGGGTCGGAGGAGTGTCTAATGACGGTAGAGAGAGGACTATATCTATTTTTTTCATCTATTATTACAACTAATTTCAAGTTATTAAATATGCTGTACATGAGAACAGTGGATTAATCAGGCGTGGTATTATGTGACTGACCAATCCTAATCACTGACCAGTGACAATAAATCACATGTGGTACTGTTTACAACACAATTTGGTAAAACATTCTCATTTAATCTTGGAGTTTGATTTTTAAACATTTTTAATAATAATAAACGCTGGCAAGAATTCCAAGATTTCACATTTCCAAGCCAGTTTTGTGGTCAAAATGGTATCTTTCTCAAAATCAATGAAATGTCAAAATGGTTTTACTTTCTCTATTTCTTGTCTTTTTACTGGAAATAACTAAAATTTAGACTACCGTATATTAAATATTAAAAAAACAGATTTCTTGATAGATATACCAGACATATTTGACCATTCTCGAGACCAGTTTGAAATAATTAATAAGGAAAAACAAAAATACCATAAACTTTAACAACTGTGACATAGACAACTATGTCACAAAGCATTTTCTGACATACGTTCATAAGAAATAAAATCATACTGAATTTTTTAGCTTTACTTATGAACCACCCTGTACAGAGTTATTCATTACAAATGACCCCACTCCTTATCCCAGTTATTATTACTCGTAGAAAAAAAAAGATAGTTATAAATAAATGTAGTGAGGTTTGAACTGAATTTTCTTAGAATGCTATCAACATTTCAGTTACTAGCAGTTTACAGGGTGAAACATGTAAATGATAATTTTTTTTATATTAATTATTACATATTATGTAAGAAGCCAAGGGTGCCAAACAGGATAGAGGGAGATGGAAATCTTTACGGGAGGCTTATGTCCAGCAGTGGACGAACGTACAGCTGTGTGATGAATTGATGATGATGTAAGAAGCTTATTGCCTTCTGATTTCAAAAATATAGGATAATCTGGATATGGTGAAGGATCTGTCATAATTATCTTCAACCGTTATTGAGTTATTAATAGTAGAATAACACTGTTGCTGTAATTACGGAAGTTCCAATATTTTTAATAATTTTTTGGGTTGCTATAGATATAATATTTTAATGACTTAATACAATCTGAATTATCAAACACAATAATGCCATATTTACTGCTTATTTTGGCACGTACTTGGGGTGTGTTTCAAAATTAGTTTATAATAATTTGACAGTCTACTCTACTACCAAAAACAAGACAATAAGTTTCTATGAAGAAATCCAATAACATTTCGGTTACATTAGCTTTTTGCTTCGTTGCGGTGGGACACCCTGTATTGTTACTTGTTACTCGGTGGTTCCAATAATCCATCCATTATTTATATTAAAACATACAGACTCAGTTCTTAAAAATTATTAAATTTGCCTATTAGTGAAATTGACATAAAAATTGAACTTAACATAATACATAAATAGAAACTTTCATATTTTTGTCCAAAAATCCAAATTTTTGTGAATACACCTTTGTTGTTTATTTAGTCTTTTTGAATCAGCACGTAAAGACCAGTTCCCAATTAAGTTGGTTGAATTAAAGTGAATATAACCACAAATTAAGTACGAACGTAAAACTATGTAAAGCATGTGTTAACAATGCACATGTGGTTAATTATGGCAGTTTTGAGAACCACCATCTAGTAAGCAAGTAAGCTCCAAGAAAACGGACGTCATTGGCGTTATAAACCTTGTATAGTGTTATTTGATTACTACCACTTTATTGATAACTTATTAGTATCAATGTATAGCTGATTTACAGTGTAATTATCGGGTTATTGATAATCAAATAATAGTAAAAAATTAACACCCATTTATTACAATATTGTCAGATTTTAAAATGACTTGAGTGGTTATTTTTAATATTGTCTCGAATTAATCCCACGGCTTGGGACTATTAATAACTGAAGTTCCAAACACAAAAATCTAATATTTTTTACATTCAAACTTGGATGAAAAATTCAAGTACCATCACCGAAACCAAAAACCACCCCAAAGTCATAAATATTTTAAATTACCTTGACTGAGTTCGGAAATATCCATAATAACGTAATCGCAATACATGATTAAAAAATTCGTAACGGTACTTCAAAAAAATACGTGCGTAGTACAATGCAAAAGTTCAAAAGTACCAGCGATTTCGGCCTGGACACCAAAGTCTAATGTCTCATCAATTTCGGAAAAAATCCAAAGTGATAGCTATCTTTCAGCGAACCGTCGTTGTTAGTACCGGAACGACGCGACACGTTATGGTACCTACCGCGGTACCTTAAGCGGGTACGTTTAAATTTTCGCTCGGTCATGTTGAATAAAACTAGTTATTATTCGCCGATGCAAAGTTGCGTGTGTCCGAACTAACCTAATGGATGTTACTTTAGGATAATTTATGTTTAAGGTCTTCTTACAAATTGATGCAGCGTCCTGTCAGTCTAATGCAATTGGTACCATTCATAAACTCACTTCTTGACTTAAAACACAATGCAGTTTCTGTTGCTTTTTATTTGCAAAAAGTGCCTCAATTTGCTTTCCAAATTAGTGATGACAAAATAACTCAAATAGCAAAAGATATACTAAATCTAAATATCAGTTTTTGTTGTTTGTTCATTTTGAGGTCAATTTAGCAACTTGGAAATTTCCATATTCTGCCAATGCAACCTTCATTGAATAATTAGAGCAGCCACTACTTCCATGTGTTTTCTACCTATAATTAATTTAATGCTACTTAAATTGGCAGACTATTTTAAACATGCTTATTAAAATGATAAAGCATTAAACAACCACTAAATGCTATGTTTTATTAAAGATAAAATAAGTAATGCAATTCTAAAGTCTGTTTTAGCCAACTTTTCAGAAAACAATGACTAACCACCAAGAGCCTAATAAAAGGATTTTGTCATGCCTACTTAATATTATTAGATAAAGTCAACCATCAGGCTAATGAGTCATTAGTGAATTATAGCATTAAAGATAAAATATTGTAAAAAGTGATAGTTTAGGACTGACTTTGAATCTGGGGGGCCATGATTTCCAAAATTTGTGATTAGTTCTTAAGTGTTACTATTATTGACTAAATAAAAGAGATATTGGATTTCAAAATATTTTGGTCTGAACATCATTTAAGTACAGAGTGACCCTTAAACAGAATGACAAACTTCCAGGAGCAAGCAATTTTTTTGCCCTATACGCATTTGTCTGTAATGGTTTGCTTTGTGCTCTACAGGGTGTTGCAATTTTAGAAAAAAATGTCAAGGTAAACTTTTAAAAAAACTTCATAGTCAGGGATAGGTATAACTAAATTTGTTAAAATCGACTAAACCATTTTTTA
This sequence comes from Ips typographus, assembly GCF_016097725.1. NCBI lineage: Eukaryota > Metazoa > Arthropoda > Insecta > Coleoptera > Curculionidae > Ips > Ips typographus. The sequence continues at coordinate 10,051,573 of NC_138423.1, forward strand.
CATATTAAAAGAAAATTATATACATAGTATAAAAAATGTTTTTTGTGAAGTCCTGTAATGCCGCTAAATGCTAGTTATAGGACACCCTGTGTGTCTAAAAGAAAAATATGAAAAACCACTACAGTTGCACACAAAAAGCTTGAATGCTTTCCATAGCAGTGTAAAACAAAGTAAGGCTTATTCCTGTTGTTTATAAATAAAAATAAAAAATGTGCGTGCCAACGTTTTGAATTCATATTGAGTCTTCTTCAGGTCTAAAACGAAAATGTGTTTTGTAAATTGTGTCAGCTCTGTACAGGGTGCTGCATTTTCGATGGTTTTACGGGGTACAGAGAAAACGGTAATAGATAGAAAAAAAGTAGCATACGTGTTCTGATCTCTTTTTCTGAGCTGAGATGACTGGCGAAAAGTGGGCGGCTTCTTCTGTTTCAAAGATACGGGGGGTTTTCGAAAATTGGTAATTTTTGAACCTCTTCTGTATTTCAGTTGCTCTTAAAGTTATCGAAAAAGGATGAACGGTTCCCGGTAGAAGTTTTCATGTAGAATCCAATGGTGTAGTCAGTTTTTTTCTATTCCGTTTAGTTTCTGACATATGACAGTAAGTTACATTTTTTTAAATGGAACATCCTATATATTTTTACGTCATTTAATTCTGTTGATTTTTACCTTTTCAACGGTGTATTAAAACATGTAAGTTTGTAGAGGTTAATCCTGTTATTTTAAAAAAAGACCTTTGCTAAGCTAAAAAAAGGCCAATATCTAAAATACCAAACAAAATTGGAAATCATATAAACTAACACATCAGAAAATTAAATATTTTTAATAAATCTTATTAAAAATCTAAGTTACAAACAGTTCTACCGTCACTTTAATAAGAAAAGTGGCCATTTCTATTTTCTACTATTTTTAAGGTGGAAGTTGAAAAAACTGTTTATAAACGACATGTAACATGTTAATATGAACATAGCCAAATTTTGTTTCGACTGTGGGTATTTGTATACATATTATTTAGCACTTTTTTGTTAAGGAAACGCTTTTTTTCTAATTACCAAGATTAACGTTTACAAAATTATATGTTTTAATATACCGTTGAAAAAGTAAAAATCAACAGAATTTAATGAACTAAAAATATATAGGGTGTTAAAAAAATATAACTTACTGTCATATGTCAGAAACTAAACGTAATAGAAAAAAACTGACTACGCCATTGGATTCTACGTCAAAACGTCTACCGGAAACCGTTTTTCCTTTTTTGATAACTTTAATAGCAAATGAAATACAGAGGAGGTTCCAAAATGATCAATTTTCAAAAGCCCCCCGTATCTTTAAAACAAAAGAAGTTTGCGCCGCCCACTTTTCGCCAGTCATCAGCTCAGAAAAAGAGATCAGAACACGTAAGCTACTTTTTTCCTATCTATTACCGTTTTCTCTGTACCCCGTAAAACCATCGAAAATGCAGCACCCTGTACATGTTTGTTTCGTTTTAGCTGAAGAAGACTGAATTTACAGCCGAACGTCGAAATTTCAGTAGTGAGTCTCTAAACCAAATGTTGTCAGTGTGTAAAGTAGTTGAAAAAATGTCAATTGCTAAGATAAAATGACATCCTCAAAACTATGATTTTTTCATTTTTCTTATTTTACTACTATTCCTATTTCCACAAACTGGTACACATATTTAGTTATTGCCAGTGCAGAATATAAGAAAAACTAAAACTGTTATTAGAAAACCAAATTTGCACACAATACCTTAAATCTTGCACAACATTGGTATATCAAAAAAAGTTTTTTTTTAATATCAAAAACCTTACATATTGCATAAAACCTTGGTTTAGGTAAGGAAATGAAAATTCGTGACAAACCCCCTACCCCACCAACCCTTTAATTTTAGGTATACAAAGGGCTGAAAAAAAATTGTGTCAATGCATTATTTGCTAATAAAATATCTACAACTGCAAGAGAGTTTTTCTTAGCTCATCCTGTACTTTCATTCCATGATGACAAAATCCAGTGCTTTGTTTTTAAGTCAAACATTCAAAATGAATTTCAGTGATGAAAGCAATCCCAATCAAAAAACAAACTACTTCAAGTACCTTTTATGTCAAGTCACCATCAATTGCAAGTCACTAAAGTATTACCCATTTTGTAACTTTATGTATTTTGCTTCATATACAGTGAAAATTACAAATAACAAATTACAGATTGAGGTAGGTTAATCACCACGTTGGTACCTGACAGTGTAATGATTAACAAAATCTTATAAACAAGATTTCTTAAATAAAAAATTCTTATCAGGGTGACCTTTATGAATAATTGCGATGAAAGTCGCTGTCGTCAAGTTGAGAACATATTGTAAAATTAACAGTTTGCTGCTTATCTTCTCCTGTGCTTAGTTTGAGTCTAGTGGTAATATTTAGACGATAAGGTGAGTGAAATAGGTCAAGTATGAGTTTCACCTTATGAAATAATTTTAATTAATAATTATCATTAAAAAACAAAGGCAGAGTTATCGACTTCCACTTTAAGTAGTCACAGGTGTCGCAAAATTTTCCATTATTTGACAATTAGTACTTATAAAAGATAGAAACCACAAAGTTATTATTAAAATGTGGGTCTCCAGGAGAAGATCTCACATGAACAACCTACAAATAATCAATAGGTATTAACAATAGTAATCTTATCAGCTTAAGGCGCAAATTACCAAACATGTTATTGTAATAAATTAATTATCTCAAACATATTATGATTTACGATTGATAAAGTCAGTAAAAAAACTGACCGCTGTAATAACTCATTCACTTAAACAATTACATCCTGAAGATATTTATACATAGTTCCAACTCTTTTAAATAAAATCCGCTTATATGATTAAGAATAAAACAATATAATAATTTAGAATTTTGATGGGCTGAATTACAGATATTTATAACGTTGTATTGCACAATGATCCCTATTTAGAATTATTACAGTTATCATTTATTTAACAAATAAATTCAGATTAAAGCATAGCTTTTACATTTTCTGTAGTTACCAACCACTTAATTTCTATGCAAATATCAATATAATACAGTGTTGAAATCATACAGTGATTGAAAAATGTGTGAAAATTTATTAACAACAAAGGTCTACCTTCTTTGCTGCTGCTTTAAATATATTATTACGTTTATTATAATGATACTTTGCGATAATGCACTTAATAAATTTAATAATACTTAGAAAACAATAAATTATTATCAAAGTTTTCAATCTTGCATAATATCCGCTACACTTCAACCATTTACAAAACTACATAAAAATGTTGCACAATTATTGTATATACAATATTTATTATGTATTTATCGACCAGCAAGTAATGAAAATATTGATATATATTGATCTTTCCTAATCTTCTAACTAGCCTTATTTTTAGTTTTAAAGATCATTATTTTATTTTCTTAAGGTGCCAAAGAAATAATCCAAAGACAACAAAATTGCTAGTAATTTTCAAACACCCTGTTGGGACACTATTCTCATGGCATGTTTGTGACTTGTGAGTTCGATAGAAATGTCCAAATATTTCTTAAACGTATAACTTATGAAACAAGTATTTCAAATTCAAATTTATAACTATCATTTCCTCGCAAAAAAGGTCTAAAAACTAATTTCTCTTAGAATACCAAAATAGAAATTTTGAAAATAAACAAAAAAAATGTCTATCACTTATGCAATATTTTTTGCATTTATTTGCTGCTGAATTTCCAAATGCAAATCGTCAAATCGTAAAGCTTTCAGGCACGCCAACCATAAAACACTTCTTGAAAATATACTTAACGCGAAATCATTTAGACCCATACAGGAGAAAATATTCACTTAATTACAGTCAGCCATAACATAAATAACCACCTTGAAGGTTACAATTACCATAAATTGCCTAAATGCTCGTTTAATTAACCTCTAGGATCGAACAAACATGACACAGACATGAATTTCATTAGACAGGAAAAAACTTTTAACAATAATTAGGAAAAATACCTTAAGTTATAAGACTTACCGAGAAGACTGAATCCTAGATAACCGCAGTCATCTAAGTGGATAGTACTACTCAGAAGATAATCGGCACCATCCAATTCTCCATCGGAAATTGTGCTTAACTCCCCTGGACTTAGGGAGTAAAACGAGGAGGGCATTTTGTGAATGTTTTCCAGCAACTAAACACTTCAAATGAAAATATCTCGACACTAGATAAAAATCGCTTAATGAAACTAGAACAGTCGTTTTTCAATTGATAATAGGTGCTATTCGTCCAAATGCTACGGCCGGTACTGGAAGTAAATAACTAACAAAAATTGAAGAAGAAAGCTTGTAATTAAAATTAAATGTGTTCTAAAGCTGTGGAGGGGATTTCGAATGTTTATGTAAGATTTATCCGTTTTCTTGATAAAGCTTATATTTACAAGTTAATTGTAGAAATGTTGCTGGTTAGTCGATTTTTGTGGCCCACAGTGAAATAAGTTAGATTAGGTCCATTACATAGAAAGACCGCCTTAGAAGTCTAAATACAGAGTCTTTCAATAATCAACTCTTTTATCACAGTTTTTGGCAAACCTAACAGCACCAGTGACACTCTCTTCATTTTGGGGAATGACTTATGATAAAGTAGGGAATTTGACTGAAAACAACACACAAACATGACAAAAATTAATTTCCTTACTCACACAGTATAATATAATCAGCACTGAACCGACCTAACCTATTATAAATTTGTTTTCAACATTTCGAAAATGATTGGAAGATTGTATAAATTAAAAGGAATTTTTAAGGTAGCTTATCTATTATTAAGCATGCAAATAACCGCGAACTGACCTAAGCATTTTTAATTACCAAACAAACACTGCGCTTTATTAAATTACAGTCAGCACTTGCAGTAACCATACTTCTTCCAGCATTTTTCCATTCACCTATAAACCACATAAATATGCATTTAAATTTCTGTGTTGATTTATTTAAACTGGAAATTTCCAACTCTATGCACAAAGAACCCTAACCACCTTCAACAAACCCCATGCACCGTTCACGTGTTCTCAGACATCCTAGATAACTCATAGAAATCTCTTTCTTGATATTTACCAAAATGATAAAGTATTTTTTTCTTAGCAGACGACTTATCTTCACGTTTCTTGGCCTTAGATAAACTCGCTGCTTAATGAGGTCTGAGTTCTGAAGAGTTAATCATCGTTTTTCTATGATTCTTCCACTAAAACTGGACGATAAGACCCGTTTTTGGTAAAATACAGTGATACAAAGATATTGCGAAATTGCTTACTGTAGTTAGTATTTATTTGGTTAATTGATTGATTTAATTAACAAAAAAATATTTATTTATTTATTTCATTGATGTTTTGCATTCAGTGTGATAACTGGATTTTTGAAAAAAGTTTATAAATTGACACTTTTTTTTAGGTTTAGCGGCTGTTAGAGACCAGAAGATATACCATACAGATTGTTTATTGAATATTACTTTTATGTATTCTAAACTGTTAGTTTAATGTAGTGGAGCAGTTTTTTTAAATAGGGATTTTTCAGATTTTCTGTGCTCAATATGAATTCCTTATTATTTTAGAACATATCTGGATCATCAATTCTGGATTATTAATTTATTTTTATTAGATGTTTGTATTAAAAGTTATCTTTTCCTGTTAAAATTAGACACCCTGTTTATAAAATGTGTCTCAGATAAGTAATAATTACAAATTAAAGAGTCATTGACAGTCTTTGTCAACACTTACCATCCAAGTATATTTTTTATCATTTTTTTTATTATTTAGATATTAATAACTATAATATATTTGTTGTGCAATTTTTTTAGATTAAGCAACTAAAAGTATGACTTTTCCCATTTTTGTGTGTCATTTGTTATTCAAGAAACTACAAATAAAAAATGACTTAAGCAGCTAATGTCACTAAAACTCACAATAACTAGCAACTAGTTCCTAACCTAATCATGACTTAATATATTTTTTTCTATAAATTATAGTAGAATTTGTGATATTAATAGATAATGCAGTAACCCTATTTGAGAGCCATCTTTGATTTCAAAACACTTCATTGTTGCTTACAAAAATCACCTAATACTAAACCTATCTACTTACAAGAAAATGTAATTTCTTTTAATTAAACTGTAATTGAAACATAAACTTAATTTTTGTGTCTTAATAAATATTTGATAAAACCTGCTTTCTCCCTTTAACCTTTTAGTAAAATTTGCAAGAGAATAATTACTCCCCTAGAGTATGTAGGTAGGCTGTAGAAAACTTGAAAATTTTAATGTTGAAATAAGAATTTTGAATTAATTGTGTAGATATACATTTTTTTGTTGCTAATCACATATTTGGAGAATTTTAAATGCAGTCACTAATCAATTTATGGGCTCTTATTTGGAAATTTCCAAACTTGACCTAGGCCACAAACAAGGCTATTTGGAAGTTATCTACTTTAGAGAATATATGAAAAGTATTTGGCAGATTGCTTCATTAATGGTTTCATAATTTGACCTCATTTTATTTTTAAGATAGATTTAGATTGGTAATATTTAGACTGGTAAACATATTGTTACAAGATTTGAAGGTGCCAGCAGTTTACTGTTACCTATATTACATTAAGACAAAACAGAAATAAATACATTTCTAAGTATAGAGTGTTTTTTTTGCTTAAACTGATATTATAGCAGTCTGAACCATATAGGTATGATGACAATAAATTAGCATTATATCAAAATGAACTACTTGCAGTTGGTAAACAAGATGAAACTGAAACTTGCATTAATATTCAGTGGCATGTATAGCCTTGACAGTAATAATGTGATTACTACTAAAGTAATAAATAACTAATGCACATTTAGACTTATAATTTTCCTGAGTAGGTAGTCATGTACAAAACTGTAAACTTTACAAATTTTTTTTTAAATTAATGGTTATTATAATTATATAGCAATTCAAGTTCAAACACCCTTTTCAAAAAATTTAAGCTACTTTGTAGTAAAAACTATGATAATAATTGGAAAATAGGAAAGTTCTAGTATAATCCTACTTACCATTACCATCCTCTTGTGGTGATAAACTGATAACATTTTGCACAATGACTGACGTGCTATTCTTCGGTTTCACGAGCAGATTGTGGGACTCCTCCATGGCCTCCATACCTGTTGTTATTTTTTTATCAGTGTCTTGTCTGGTAAGCAATTAAATATAAAGAAAAAATAGAAAACTATTAAAAAAAATTAAGAAAAATAAAAACAAATAACCTCACTTTCGTTATTGTAGGAAATTGACGTTTCATTGGTTTCAGTCAGATGACAGAAGGTGCTGACGTTAGACAGATAGACACAGATATAACATAGAATAGTAAACTTCTACTGGAAGAGGGTTGCGCATTTAAAATTTAAAAAAAAACGGCTTTAATCTCTGCTTTAATTGAAAAACCGTATATTCATGTAATTCGTCACAGATTTTCTGGTTTTAGTATGAAATATATTTCGAATTCGAAAGAAATTTATGGAAATTCTAACCAAAATGTCCTAGGTGGATGTAATCAGCTGATGATTGAAGTTACAAGTTGTGACATTAGTTGTATTATTATTGACAAAGGATGGTGTGATTTGTATGGGACAACAGTAGATTGGACCATTTTCTACGCGTAGCGCTAAATTTGAAAAAAAGAACAATATGGTTAGTTGTGCAGCTTGTGGTTTAGCCCAAACTCCAAAAACTAAAGATCAAGGAATTTCTTTCCACCAGTAAGTGCTAATTGATTGTAAGCTAGATATGTTGCATTTTATACTAGTACCCCCAGTACTTTCAGTTCAGAATAACTTTATTCTAAGGATAATATCTATGGAGACTCTGAAATCAGAGGCTGCTTTGGTCAATTCCTTCATTTCTATAGAAATTATTTTAAGAATAAATTTATTCGGAGGTGAAGGTACCAGCCCTAGATAGATGAACAGTTATTTATTACAAATAAAGATCTTGATATCATAAAAATCATAAAATGCACTTTTTTACCTAATTTTTACTTTTTTATGGTACATGTGCAATTTTTTATCAACATGTATCATACAATGAGCTAGAACTTTTTCATTTAAACAAAAAACATTTTGTTTAAATGGAATAAATAGATTAATTAAAAGTAATGTATTCTATAGGTTTCCTAATGGACAAAGAGGAGAAAGCTGGACTAAATTTGTTCAGAATATTAGGTGTGAAACTGACTGGACTCAAAAAGCCAAAAGTTGTTTGTGTTCAAGACATTTTAATGAAAGTTGTTTTGATCGAACTTCAAAGGTGCTTATTAGATTACAGCCAACAGCAATTCCAACCATTATTGTTGATCGTGTAAAATATGTAAGTACTAAAGAGTAGACATATCTCATTTGAAACAAGACTGCAGAGCATTTAAAAGCAGAGTAAAAAAGTAAGGTTTTATGCATTTTTAACATACCAGGTGTCCAAGAGCACCCTGGACATAGGAGATTAACATGGGAAAACGGTTTTTAAGTTTTTTGCGCCTGTAGGGTTGTTTTGATTGAAAAATCGTAATAATGAAAGTTGTAGTACCTATCACCGACTAGTTTTCTGTATTTTTTTTTCGGATCTTTAACTTGAGCAATTTCGTCGTAAAACACAAACAAAAATGCGAAAATTTTAACTTTTTACCTGCACTGTATAAGCGGTTGTCGAGCAACCGTACCAGCAACAATGACCTGTTTACCTGTTGCCCGACAACCGCCTATACAGTGCAGGCCAAAAGTTGAAATTTTCGCTTTTTTTTTGTTTTACGACAAAAAGGCTCAAGTTACAGATCTGAAAAAAATACAGAAAACTAGTCCGTGATAGGTGCTACAACTTTCATTAATACGATTTTTCAATCAAATCAACCGTACCGGCGCAAAAAAATCAAAACCGTTTTCCCATGTTAATCTCCTATGTCCAGGGTGCTCTTGGACACCTGGTATTATGGAGGCCCAGTTTTGTACTAGATTTATTACAAATTATCTATTTTGAATTTACAAAAGAAACATAATTTTCTCAACAAAATAAGACAATAAGTGATTAGTAGTAGTTTTTATATCATTTTTGTTTGAGAACTTTTACCTTTTGAAAATGGGTGTCAAAAATATGTTACTTTGGAGTATTTGGGCTTAATCATGGACTATTAAAATAAAACTATTTGTAGGGTTAAGTTTAAGTTCTTCAGTCCCTATTTATGTAATTATTTAAAAATGTGAACTATGAATCAAAATTGATATTTTTATTTTGCAAGGCATTGGCATAATGTGCAAAGTCCAAATGATACTATTCTATTACATATTACAAGTTACATCTAGTACAATTTTGTAAATGGCTATAGTACAGGGTGTCCATTTTTTGACGTTTTTTTGGGGTCTCATCTCAAAAAATACAAATGCGGGAACAAAACTGTTTGTGGTGTACTGTCCGTACTTTTTTGTGAAACAAAGGTCAATAAAAATTACTTACATATTGGTATCTAACTATAGCAGGTCATCCGTGAAACGCCAAAACCCGAATATTGTGCCTAATTATATTAACAATACATGGAGCAATACATAGTTGCCTTTGAAAACATAACCTTTGTTATTGCTCTCAAATTATTTACTCATTTATAGAAAACCTTAGAAGAAAACCTCAATTATTATTTTCAACATTTTAAGATTAAATAGGTAAATTGTTAATTATTTTGATATAATGTGCAAATTTTTTTATAGATATTAATTAGTAATAAATATTACAATTAATTAATCGATTACGTTAAAGCTAAATACCTATATCGTTCTGTGTAATAAAAACCATAGCCTCTTTTGAAAAAAAAAATATCCATAGGTGTTTATCAATTTTTATTGGATGCAAAACTCTCATATACCAACATATACAGGGTGGGAACTTTCAATGTGATTCATCATTGGGATCTTCGAAATATGGCAATAGTTACAGGGTTCGTTAAACGGAGAAAAAGTTGCGTCATTTAGTGCCCGTTCAGAATGTGTCTTTAAAATCCAAGATTTCTACAGAGGTTAGGTTAGGGTATAAGGAATCGAATTTTTTAAATTATTACCAAATTACTAAAACCTTTAATTTTTTTGTAAATATGTCACTAACAGTTGACATTAGAAAAAAATGTCAAATACGAAAAATGTATGGTATCTTTTAGCCCATTGTTTGACATAGCAGAGATAATTAGAAAAAAATGTGTCTAGGTCCTAGGGGGCTCCATCTTTGGTTTTTTTTATGATAGCTTATGGTTTTTTAAATTCCTTCTAAAATCTTTTTAAATCTAAAAGGTTTTCTAAATCTATCGCCAAACTCCTACAATAAAATCTCAACTTGTTTCCAAGTAACAAGCTATTTTTAATTGTTTACAACGTTGTGAGTACGCCACTGGATTTTACGGCAAATTCTCTAAAGGAACCCGTTTTCATATTTCCGATAACTATGAGGGGGTGCCAAAATGCAAAGTTTTCAAAAGCACCCTGTAGCTCGAAAATCAAGAGTCACGAAAGTTTTGCTTGCACCTTCGTTTGTTTCCCAAAAACGTAAGACAGTAAACCGCAAACAGATTTGTACCAGCATTTGTAGTTTTCAAGATACCCGGGAAAAGCGTCGAAAAATCGACATCCTGTACAATTAATTGACTACCAAGAATAACACTGTATTAAAATTACAGCAAAGATGTGAGGAAGAGGTAATTGCTAGGCCAACTCAAAACTTAATGTTGACACCTGATCCAGATCCTTCAACAACAATAGTAATTGAGATTTCGCCAAGTGTGTCAGGTTTAGGCAACAATGAAGATACCTCTGCAGATACTCCAAGAGAACGAGAATTGAAAAGAAAAATTGAAGAATTATCAGCACGAGATATTATAAAAAGTAAAAATATTCTTAAACTACAAGAAGTCATCTGCAAGCAGAAAAAGCAGATTGCTTCCTTAAAACAAGTGACAATGGCATTAAAAACCAAACACAAAATAAAACAAATTAATTTGCTCAGTAGTTTTTGATGAGATGGCCATTAGACAACATTCAGAATATGATGGAAGTAACTACTGCTGGCATGTCGATTTTGGAAATTGTTAGAGTTAGCAAAAGATGTTGATATTTTTAATTGTGTGCATAAATAAAAGTTGGAGAGTTCCCTTTAGCTATTTTTTTACTTCAGGTCCAAATAGTAATCAAAAAGCTTCATTACTCCAACAAGCTCTAAACTTAGCATCTGACATCGGGTTAGTTATAGCTAATGTGACGTTTGATTGGTGCCCTGCAAATATGGGAATGATGACATGACATTTCAACTGTTATATAACTGAATGCAATTGATATTAGAAGTGACTTGCCTAACCTAAACTAACTAAAAAAATTATTGATGGAAATGGTGGTGTTATTAATTTTGGTTATATGTATACAAAAACTTGTAGGTTTACTCTTAGGAACTAAATTAAGAAGGCAACAGCAAAATTTTTTTAATTAAAAAATGAACGTAATGTTAGCTATTCAATTATTAAGTTGGTTGCAACAGCTTTATTATTTTGTAAGAACAATTTAGAATTAGATGATTTTAGAGAACGCAGTCCAACAGCAAATTTTATAAGGCATATTAATAATGCTTTGGATATACTAAATTCGCACAAATTAAGCAATTTGGTTTTCAAATAAGCTTTTTGCCGTTTAAACACCAGTTTTTTTAAAGAATACGTCGCAAAAAACTAGATTTATTAAATTTATAATGGATTTACATACAGTTATATCTTTGTTTCATGATTTGATAACAAATAATTATTTAAAATTTTTACCAACCTAAAAACTGAATCAGGACCATTTGGAACTATTTTTTTCGTCTATCAGAGCTCACTGCACGCATAATAACAATCCGACATGTAAACAGTTTACTTCTGCATACAAAAAAATTCCTATTCATGCTGAAATTCGAGAACATGATGCGGGCAACTGTATACCTCTGGAACAAATCAATATTTTAAATGTGGATTCATTTAACTCTATTTCTCCATACAGTAGCGAAGTAGTGAAATAGCTGGTTTTGTTAGTTTTAAGTTATGTACAAATTTAAAGTGTGAATTTCGTGTTTCTCAGCTCTATGGAAACAAAGAAAGTTATTTAGGGTCTAATTGATTTTAAATCATGAGGTCGTTTTAAGTATTCATCTGATATAATGTCGAGATTTGTTATGTATAACAGAAAAGATAATTCGAACTGAAATAAATACTGGAAATATAAAATTAATAAAAGAAAATGTAAGTATTAGAATTATTAAATATTTTATAAATAGAAATGTCTTTTCATCAATGTCTATGCATGACCTAAATCCAATTGAATCACATAAGTACTTATAATTAAAAGCCGTTTGCAATACTTATTTTACTGTCAGAATTAACTTTATTTGTAAAAACATTAGAGGACCAATAAATTTGTGATGACTGGACCTATATAAAATAATGTAAATAGGTAACACATATTGCACAATTTGATTGTTATAAATTATTCATAGTTTATTTATTGAGACGCACGTAGCTTTTGTTTGATGACTGATTTGTTATTAACAAACCTTTAGTTAAATCACACACACTCCTCAAATGGGCTAATGCAATGAAAAAAATGTTTCAAGGCTTGGTTTAACTTCTGATTCACCTCTTTGTTGATATTAAACCTAATTTATTAACATAACAAATGAAGCAGAATTTTGATATACAAGTTCACCAAAACCATAGGACACAATATAATTGAGTGGGGTTGAGTGGTTGGCACATTATTAATATTAGAGGGTAGTCACTAATGGAAGCATGCGCGTTTCAAACCTGTTTCGAACCAAAGTTTGTGCGATTTGTGAATCTTGAAGCCCGCGAAAAGTAAGACAAATGTTTTTCAACATTTTTCTTATGTTCATATTAGGTTGGGATATAGGGTTTTCAATTTTTATGTTTGAAACGGTCCGGTATAACGATTTTAGTTTATAAGTTTCAACCATATAATTATTTTATCTGAATTTTAATACTGTTTTTTGTGCTTCAATTGGTTTTTTCTCTATTTTGATGATGATATTGATCATTGTTAATGCAGATAGAGTACCAAAATGAATAATTGTATGAAAGTACACCAATTATATTATGTAGTTTATACAATAAACGTAGTTTTTTTATTCCTAAAACAGAAATAATCCTGCTTTTCACTAGCTGTGTTTGGGTAATTTAGGTTGATGATGCTGAACCGTTCAGGAACTTTCTTCAAACTGATTTGGGCTATTTGCAAGCATGGGATCACTATTGCCAAGTACTGATTTACAGGACTATACAAGCAGTAAAAAATAATACAAAAATGTAAGTACAAATTATTATGCAAATGATCCAAACCCACATTCCAAAAAGTTCATAAAAATAATAACCCAAACAAAGCTGAAATAGTGTGATGTTATTGCACTTAGCCTTTTGGTTATACAGGGTTTTTCAATGAAAAGTAGCCACCCTGAATATCTTCCAAAATAATTTCTCTGTTAAAAAATGCTAAGACACGTCAACAAAGATTGCAAGGGGGACATCTTTTTACGTAGGATTTGAATTTCTGCCATCAGCCCCTTTGCCGCCATAGCCACCCCCATTTGCTTGTAGTACATTTGCTTTGCAGTACATTTGCTTTGAATTGAGACCAAAAACAATAAAAACATTTTATGCACTTTAGGGATTAAAAGTGCACTTTTTGGAAATGGAATGAAATCTTAGATAAAGAGTTGTTATACAGGGTGTCCCAAATTTAAGTAGCAAACCAAACAGTTGAATATCGATACAGACATTTTACATCAATTAGGCCTAGAATTTGACGTAGAATTCAAATATCGAATAAAAAGTTGGTCATCGTATTTAAAAAAACATAAGTTTGGTTTGTTACTCAAATTTGGGACACCCTGTATAATACCTGTTTATCTAAAAATAAAGTAGACCTAAATATCTACTAGTTTTGTATTTAACGTTTTTTGCTAAAATCAAAATTAAGAAAGTTAAGGGGGTGGTCAAAATTCAATCAATCACCCTGTACATGTACTGCTACTACTACAGATTAAAAATTAAAACTAAGGAATACTGTCTCCAAAATAGGCAATTCGAGCGGATTTTAGGATTTTGGAACACAGCATATGAAAAATTTGGTAACACGTATGTGACATTTGAAAGCTGTCACGCTGTCACTCTGTCAAGTGTCAAGCCACAAGACTCCATATTCTATCGACCATCGACCGCGTGCGACTGCGTATCGAACTATCGAACAATACAGTACGCAAAACGCCTCCATTTTTTTTTGGTTTTTACACGGTTTCGGGTCGAGCCTACATTTTTTCCTCAATTTGGTGAAAAAAGAAATGAGTGAATTTTCAGGTGTAGCGCCAGCACCTCCTCAGCCAAACTTTAATCAGTCTTCAGCATTTGCTGCAGCTTTACAACGGGCGAAACAGGTAAATTAACCGTGCATACCCTCCAGCACAACACGCCGCCGCCAAGTTCACTATCCCCGGATTAACGGTATTTTGTACCCCCTTTTTCCCTGCAGATTGCTGCCAAAATTAATCCAGGAAGTACTACACCCGAAAACAGGCCATCGAAGCGGCCTTTAGAGGATGCTTCAGGTGAGTCCCTTTTTGAAGTTGTTGCTGTTCTGCATTTCCATTGATTTGTTCAATAACTTTTCATTGGAAAGTTTCAGTATGATCGCTTTCATCTGTTAATTTGCTCTATTTTATATGCTAATGTTGGATTGAGTATGTTTGTCTTTGTACATACTAGCAAAAATCTTTTTTTTGTGTACATAATGCTTGAATTAGATATAATCTACACTATTTTGTTGTATAATAGCTATTTATGTACCAAGGGCGTTAGAGAGAACATAACCTATCCCTCAGGCCATAGGCCCTCTGGTTGTTTGGGCCTGATGGAACATTATACTCTCCCTAATGCCTGTGGTGCATATAATGTTTTATATTTCACCTAATTCAGCGATTCTTTACTGTTTTTGGCATTGAAAAGTAAGGTATACCTTTACCAGTATATTGTTTAGTGTTTATTTTACCTGAATGATGTCAGTCAGTGAAATTAGCAAAAATTTGAGAAAATTTTAGGAAATACAAAAGAAAATGCGGCAAAAGCTAACAAAAGTTTATTACCTAAAAATTCAAGAGCATCCTAAGGGAATACTAGTTTTTATGGCATGAAAGAATAAAAATGCCATTGCTAATATTAAAAAAGGTTTCAGGGCTTTATAAGTGCCTATAATGCCCTCAGGTTGTTATGAACACTATAACCTACACCCTTTCCAAGGTACTATGTATTCATAACCTATAGGTGAAACATAAAGCACTTAATAAAACTGCTGTTTGTATTACTTTGATAAAAACCAATTTGCTTTTTATTTAGTAGTGTTTGATGGTACTTTATATATCTCTCCAAGAACATGTCAACTAATTGAAGCAGACTTTTCCGATTTAGATTTGGTGCATGATGTTTTAGAGCCTGAAGCAAAAAAAGGACCTGCAATGGGAGGCCCTGCAATGAGTTTGGGTAGACCACCACAACCAGGCCCACCAATAAGTGGTCCTCCAGGCAATGATGATCTAAAACCTCCAGGCAGTGGAGGTGGTCCTGGAGGTCCACCCCGAATGGGTAAATTTAGTTCTGTTTCTGATCACTTGTTTGGTATTATATGGTTACAAAATTATTCATTTTCTGTTAGAAATTATTGAGGAATTTTTTAGGGTGTTAAAAAGAAAAATAAGGCTTACAATATATTGAATTCTAGTAATTTTTCATGAAAATATATACTTTTTTACACATATGATAATGATTATTCTAATGTATATTGTTAATCTACTTGAATATTTTTTGTATTAGGAGGATTAGGTGGAGGAGGTGGAGGTGGCCCTGGTGGAAGGAACAGCATAGAGATTATGCTGCCAGGTCCAAAAGTTGGTCTAATTATTGGCAAAGGTGGTGAAACCATTAAACAACTCCAAGAGAAAAGTGGGGCAAAAATGGTGGTTATACAGGTAAGTGATGGTGTTATATGACAATATTATGGGGTTATACCTTTAAATTGTGATTAATTTTAAAATATTTATTTGTAACTTGGTTTTGGTGTTGTTTTTGCATGGTACTAACTTAATTTTTTTTTCAAAAAGACTTAATTATGCTATTTACCTAAGATTCTTGTAAATGCTGTCTGGACTGTCATTGGGCTTCATTTATTGTTTTTTTGTTTATGTGAAATAACTAAATAATAACTACATTATACAGGGTGGAAAAGAAGCAATTGCAAAAAAAAAAAACGAATGTTTCAAGTAGTCCCCAACTGAACAATAATTTTTTATGATTTTGTTTCAACATAGGAAAGTGTTTTGGCCAATATCTCAAAACGTGTTTTGCCGTTTTCCAATTTCCTGTCTCAAGAAATATTGATTTAACTGAAAAAAAAAATGACATTGCTCAACCCCAAATTAAGTTGTCAGCATAATTTTCGTCAGGTGTAGATCCAATATTATCTGTTATGTAATTTGAAAGAAATCCTATGACAAATTTGACCATACAGGGTGTTTTAAGTTACACTCACTTTACAAATGAATATATTATTTGTACCTGTAACTTGTGGTTTAGGGTAATATCTTGGGACATTTTTGAGCATTTATAAATTAGCATCATGTATCTGAAGAAAGAGGAAATATTGATTTATCTTAAAAATGGATATAACACTGTTCAATTTTTAATTAAGCCTTTATCAGCATTTATATTCAAATGCCTTTGTATGGTCAACATTATTTGTTACATACTCTGAGTACTTTTCGAGACAAGATCCATGTTTGATAAGGCCTCACCAGTCCAGAGTCAGTGAATAAACCTTGAAATTGGTTTCACAAGTGGTTCTCTCCTTTTAACTGTTTGAGTTGACTTAAAATTATGTAACACATAATATGAGAGGGAAATCTGACAGAATGACATTAAAGCCACTCCCTTAATTCGAGATTGAGCATTCCTATGTTGCATTTTTGGAATAAATTGATATTTTTTGAGGTACATGGCGTTAATTGGAAAACGGCTAAAAACGTCGCGATATATGGACCTAAACAACATTGCTCTAACTTAAAATAAAACCATACAATTTAATGGTTAATTGGGGACAACTTAAATGACCTGAAGATACATATTACGTTTTTATTTTATTTTTTCTAAAACTAAAACTATTCTATTTAGTACATTGCTTTTAACTACTCACATAACATGTAATTAATAGCTTATTCAACTAAATTTCTTTAATAATAATGTGACTGAAATAGAAAAATAGAACCTTGTAATATAACTTTTTGCAAGCAGCTTTTTGTATTTGTAAATCAGTCAAGTTTTATTTCTGAAACCCATTGTAGGATGGTCCAGGACAAGAACTGGAAAAACCGTTGGTGATCAGCGGCGATCCACAAAAAGTCGAATACGCTAAGCAGTTAGTTTACGAACTCATGGCCGAGAAGGAGATGAAAAACTTCAACAACCGCCCCGGGGGCGGCGGTGGTGGTGGTGGTGGACGTGGCGGTCCTAATCCTAGGTGAATATCAGAATAATTGGTTGTGATTAGTCAATATTGGGTTGGTGTTTTCCTGAAGCTTCAGAGGTGGCGCTGGTGGATATGATAATGATTTTGGAGGAGGCGGCGGCGATTTTGAAGTGTTAGTTCCTAAAGCCGCGGTTGGAGTTGTTATCGGCAAAGGCGGTGACATGATCAAAAAAATTCAAAATGAAACTGGCTGCAGGGTTCAGTTCCAACAAGCCAGAGATGAGGGGCCGGGTGATAGAAGGTGTTTTCTTAGCGGTAATCCTAAGCAAATTGAACACGTAAGTACTAGTAAAGTTTACCCAATACTAGGACATTTCACATAACATTTTGCATTCTGTAGCAATAGTTTTTTGATGACATCTTAGTTTACATACATTTTTAGGCCCGACAGAAAATTGAAGAGCTCATTGACAGTGTTTTGCAAAGAGATAGTGCGCAAGACGGCATGGGCTTTGGAGGCGGCCGCGGAGGGCGGGGCGGCGGCAGAGGCCGAGGTGGACATTTTGGAAATCGAGGTTCTAATCTACTTTTTTTAAAATGTTTTTTTTGTCAATTTAGTCCCGTTATTAAGAAACCAAGCTGAAGTTTTTGTGCGGATATATTACAGCTTTTTATTTATTATAGGCAATGACAGGAATGGTGGGGGTGGCGGCGACTATGGAGGCGGCTGGAACGATAGAGGCGGAGCAGGATCTCAAGAAGTTCAATTTGTGGTTCCCGCAAATAAATGCGGTGTTATTATAGGCAAAGGTAAGTACTTAAGGCTTCATCGAGACTAGTAGTCTAAGTAGTTTTTGGCAGACAATTCGGTCTTAACATATCTTATTAATTTTTATGTTAGTAATTAATAATATTTTATTGTCATTATTTCTGGTTGATTTTAAAATTAGCATTAAATGTTTTGAATTAATTGAGATGTTCTGAGTATCATGGATTTTGGAACAGGTGGAGAAACGATTAAGCAAATTAATCAGCAGTCTGGTGCGCATTGCGAGCTAGACCGACGAAGCAACTCTAACCAAACGGAAAAGACTTTTACGATAAAAGGTGATCCTGAAGCTATCGAGACCGCCAAGAGGATAATTAGCGACAAAATTCAAATGCCCATCAATTTTATAAATTTGAGTGGGGGAGCTACTGGAATGAGTAGTAATATGCCAACGGTAAGTACTGCCTATTTTTTTATTTAGTTGGTTAATAGAATTTATTAATAAAAGTGAATATTATTTTTTAAATTTGTCTTTAAAATAAATTTAAATCCGTGATAAATGAGTTATGATTGCAGTAGAAACTTCTTCTGAAAGAG
Organism: Ips typographus; assembly: GCF_016097725.1. Lineage (NCBI taxonomy): Eukaryota > Metazoa > Arthropoda > Insecta > Coleoptera > Curculionidae > Ips > Ips typographus. The sequence continues at coordinate 10,070,517 of NC_138423.1, forward strand.
ACTGTCCTTTTTCTTTATTTAATAGATTTCATAATAGTATTGGTCTGTTCATCATTTCACACTGTTCATTAGTGATCGACCGATACGGGTATTTTTTGCCGATACCGATATATCGGCCGATACCGATATTATATGCCGATATTACCGATATACCGATATTATATCGGCATAGGTGTAAAAGTTGAAATAATATTAGTCCAAAGTTAACCTATATTTTTATTTTAGATTATAATCATAGTTTTAGTAGTAACTAACTTAACCTTACCCAACACACTGCCATATCAGAATTTAAATGTTACAGAAAGTAGAAAAAAACCACGAGGTGGACTATGTTGGACATCAATTTTATTAAAGTTCGTTTTTTTTTTTTGTTTTATATTATTTAGGCCCGGTATTTTCAGGTCCGAATAAATTTATTTGCAGGATAAATTCTACGAATAAACTCAAATCAATTTCTACCATTGGCGAATTTAATTGTTTCCATGGTAAATATCCTAAGGATAAATTTATTCGGACCTGAAAGTACCGGCTCTTAGCCCTACAATTACGGTATAGCGCTATTCCATGGATAACTTCTACATCTGTCAAAACTTTTGAGACGCATAATATATATTTTCCTTTCCCGTTATCCGTGGAAAAAAAATTAAACCAAGAATGAAAGATCAATTATGATTGCCAATGTCATTAAATTTTTTTGGCACAGATAACGGGAGAGGAAAATACATGTTAATTGTGTCAAATGTTTTAACAGATACAGGTTATCCATGAAATACTGCCGTAATTATCAAACCGGACCTTAGTAACTTTCCAGAACACATCAATAGAATATATAGCGAAAGTACAACTTCGTCCATGTCATCAGAGTTCGGTTGACAACATCCATAACAATCGGAAGGCAAACGTCAATGACGTGCATCAAGCATCAGGCAAATTTGTAGTATCGCTATGTCTAGTTTCAGCTAACCATACAGCTCGATTCAGTTCCGCAACGGTATGAGGAAATGAAATGAACCCATTGGTCCATTTCTTGCCGCTACCTCGTACCTCATACCGTTACGGAACTCTGAATCGAGCTTAAAAGTTTTAGTTCAAATTGATTGCACAATATCATTAAAAATATCGGCAAAAATATCGGCATAAATTTGCCGATACCGATATATCGGCATTGCTGCCGATATACCGATATTACCGATACAAGTATCGGTATCGGTCGATCACTACTGTTCATCATTTGTCACTATTTGGCTTGTTGATGGATTTAACTCATTTTAACCCAAAAACCGCCATTAACTATTGAGGATCGTAAACCACAAAATATGATTTGGCTTATTATACATATTGCATGATTGGCGACTAATTATTACTATACTTACTAATATATTAAAATCGACCAATTAGCAACACGTTTTGCAAGGAGAAGAACATTCAATTTTTATGTTTGTTACTGTGAACAAACAATATTAGGAGAATGTAAATAGACAAAAAGCATTTTTTGTTAACTTAGGAATATTCTGTAACAAATGTTTTAATCAACAATTTATTTGATTATAAAGCTGAAGATAATTTAGATTTATTAATAGAAATATTAACTAAATTTTTGAAGCAATACCTTTACAGGATTTGCGTTTCTACATTTTTTTACTTTATTAGTACAGGGGAAAAGAAATCAGAGTCCGCTTTTGCCTTTTAAAGTTGTTTATCTAAATTTTTGGATGGTGTATAGTTTATTTGAATCGAAAACGATCACAGTTTCTGCAATAAATTAAATTAAAAACACTATGCAACATTGAAACGATTGATAAAAAAATAAAAACAATGCAATGCCAATTATGAGTTGTAGGATTTTTTGCTTATCATTTTCTAAGGTATATAACATGTAAACATAATTTTTAAATAAAATTATTATTACGATAGAACAACATAGTTACAATGTTATAGCTAAAAATAGTTTTCCTCATATTACTACTTAATAATTAGTCTGTAAACTTTGTAATTCTGATTTATTTTTCCCTGTATTCCTCAAAAAATGTTATAAATTCCGGTGTGATGTAATCATTTTATATAGGCGTATCCTGGAATGGCACCACAAGGATACAACCCACAGGGATGGGGAATGCCGAACTACGGACAGCAGCAACAGTGGGGACAGCCCCAAAGCCAAGGAGGCGGCGATGGTACGTCAAGTGCTGGAGCAGGTGCTCCACCTGGTGGCGGTGTACCGAATGTCAATCCCGCTACCGGACAGGCCGATTATTCTTTACAATGGGCTGAGTATTACAGGTGAGTTTATGTGAAAAAAATTTTACATGTGACGTTGTTTTCAACATTTTACATGAGTGATGAATATTAATACAGAAATTATTAACTTCTGTTTTTATTCAGGAGTTTAGGAATGGTGCGAGAAGCAGAGTTAATCGAACAACAGGCTAAGTCAAAAGGAACCGGTGGAGCAATGCCAGGAGCAGCCGCACCCGCCCCTCAGACGGTGCAGTCGGCGGCACCTGCCACAGCAGCAACAACAGCCGATGGACAGCCCGACTACAGCCGGCAATGGGCCGAATATTATCGAAACATGGGTAAAATTAAGGAAGCCGAAGCTATCGAAGCCCAAATGAAGAACAAAGTATGTTTTGTTGTACTTTATATTTGAATTTGTTGAAAAATGGTGATAATTATTAATTTTTTTTAATTCTTGATTTGATTTGGTTTAGAGTGGAACGGGTGCTGCCAGCGGCGTTCAAGGCGGTGCGCCTGTTCCTGGACCACCGGCTTCTTCCGCAGCTGGAGGTTATCAACAGTCTTATGGAGGATATCAAGCGCCGGGTAAGTTTTTTGTTTAATTTCTCATTACCGTTATCAACCTTTTAATCATACCATGGACTATAGAATACAAAGGTAATTCAGAATAGTATGAAAAAGTTTAAGTTGTGCTCAATCGAATTATTTTGATCTCAGAAAGCCGCCATTAAATTATTTACCATAACTAATGGGACACCCTGCATAAAACTGATAAATTGAATTAATAATTTAATTTAAAACACATTTGTTAAAATATTAGATAAAATAACAACTTTCTCTGAAGTTTCTAATTGTCTATTTTTATTCTAAACCAAATAACCTTTAAAATAGAAATTATGTTAATTAATCAAAGACAGAACTCTACATTTGACAGTATTTCAGGTTATTATGGTGGTCAGGCTCAAGCACCAGTACCAGGTGGTCAGCAAAACTACGGCTATGCCCAATATAGTTATGGTGGTCAGTCCGGAAATGGTACGTCGAACCCATCGGACAACTAAATACTGTAAGTACTGGGTGTGAGACTGTATGTACACAATCATTATTTTGTCGCGTTCATCATTTTACTTGTTACAAAAGAACTTTTATTATGACTTGTCTTTATTGGTTGGTCTTTTATTTTACATATTTTACTTTCGGCACACGTTTAACTGATTTTCTTGCAGGTCGTTTTCATATTTTGGTTTAATTCTTTAGTAAGGTACTGACATAAACTGTCATAAAAACACGTTATTTATATTTTTTATTATTTGGCGACGTACACCGGTAATTTGGTGAAACTTTTCTCACCCTTGCGCAGTACCTTACACTTTCAGGTTGCCTCCCAGCTGCACAATATCAGTTTTGTATATCATTTCCAGATTAAATCTTATGGACTGCCGTTTAGCGAGGCCGGCCGCAGACAAATCAGAATTTCTATTAACCGTTTTAAAACCACACAAAACTAGATTTAAGCGTTTATTTCGTGTCCTACCGGAAACCCTTTCCAGCTTTTATTTTTTTTTTACATTGAAGTTGTACTAAAATATCTGATTTGATATAATAGGTTAGAGTATAAGTTATTTTTGTTTTTTTTTTACCCTTTAAAAGGAGACAAGGTGGTATACTTTCAATATAATGTTATTTGCTTACTCCATGTCCGTGCAGTATTTATTTTGTAAGGAATTTAAATGGTCTTTTGCTCCCCCCATGTATCTTGTCCTTATTTGAATTAATATGGTGTCCAACCGTACCTACTTGGTTATTTTCATTTTCAGCCATGAATCAAGGTAAGGAAGTTTTACTGTACAAATTCGCATTTACTATTTTTACTTCACTATAAACATGGAGTAAAAACATTTACTGCGTTCTATGTGTTTGCCCTTAGAAAATTAAATACTGCTCGAAACTTGAATTCGCTAAGAATGTATTTTTGACGTATATTGATAATTCCAAGTGTTTGTAGTCGTAATATTATGTATATTTAGCGAGTGGTTTGCCACTGTCTGTATGGATCCGATTAAAATTTACGTCTGTATTGGTCTGTTGTTTTTTGTTCTATTTTTTTCAGGATTATTCCCCACTTGACCAGGAGCAGCACCGGATTTACTAACACGTTTTATGATTCACATGATTTGAAAGATATTAAGACTGTTTTATAAACTTTTGCATTTCAGCTTGGTTTTCATTAATTTTTACGGAGCAGCACTTGTTCATTGTTTTAAAAAAACTGTTATTTTTCTTGCATACTGTAGATGTGTAAACTACAATTTATAACAGGAAGTTGACTGATTTAAATATCCTATTATCTTGCTGCTGATTCCATTACATTAAGGCCTCTAACATGCCAGGAGAAACTATTTAAGTTTTACCGAAAAGTTTTCCAGTATGCATATACTGATGTTGATAATATGTTGTTTCTTTGAGCAGTACTTAGATTATTGTTTATGTTTATAGTCGTATCTCAGGACATTAATCAAGGCTGTCTTGAGTTGACCTCAGGCGTTATTTGGTTTTATAGATGTTCCTCAGATCACTTTACAATTTGACACTTGAAAATACAGCAATATGGAAAAATGATTTTTACAGAAAATTAAACGAAATTAGAATTGACCTCAAGTTGATTGGGTTGCATTGGTAACAAAGGAGCCCTTTTCCTCGTTGTACATAGCTAAAGTCTTTGATATTTCATACATTTTTGTTAAGAGACTTGAGAATTCTTCCAATAATTTGTTAGTGAAGTTTACTTTCACTTGAACATGTTTGCAAGACTTCTAGGGCTTGCCCTTTTTGAAATATCAGTTGAGAATTTTCCTAATTACTATTAAAATAATTCATCTTTGCTTGTTCTAATTGGAAGGCACCATATAATGGTTTTTCCAAAACCTCTTAAGCAGTGAGGAACAACTATGAAACTAATTCATCTCGTCAGGGGTACTTCAAGGTTTGAGGTAACCTCAAGGTAGTCTTGTAAATAAATACATTTTTATTTGCATTTTTTTAAATGCATCAGCTTTCCTTTTGAAAAATAGGAGAAATTACATAGGAAAATTAAAAAAAAAACCGTCTTAAATCCTAACAAACCATAATAAATATCGTTGAAATCGTCTCAGTTTGCTATATATTCCCAAATAATCAATCCAAAAATATTTTATAATACAACCATATATTTTTACGAAATTATTTGCTTGTACTTAAGATTTAATACTGTTATACAGTAATGATTTTATTTTGACAATTATTCAGTAATAAGTTGGAATATTATTACCATTATATCTCCATATTTTGTTGACTAATGTTGCAAAAACTTTGATTTTTGCTTTTTCAATCAGGAACAACAGTTTCATTATTAGCGTTTGGTCAATTGGATAGTTTAAGTCTGAGTAATGATGTTGATTTTTAGGCCTTCTTTTACAACCGTGGTTTGCTTTGACATTAGTTGGTTTTATATTGAAACGTTTTGTCAAACTGACAAGCAAAGTTGAATCATAATTGTGTAATCAGGCTTTAATATAAACAACCAAATCCACTTATGTGGTTTTCCTATGCAAGTTATTGTCGATGCGATAGATTTCATACTTTATCCTGCGCGTTTATTGAAGTTATTTGAATCGCTCGCCTAAAGTGTATTCATACACGAGTATCTTCAAAATGATTAATCTAACGCCATGAATTTTACCTGTTTTGAAATTACAGTAACGTGCTTAATTTGCTAAGCTTTCCTCCTTATTTTTGTAAATTATCATATACATATTGGTCTATCGTATTTTTTATTGGTATTTGTACCAATACATGAGATCAATCTTCCGTCTACTGGATCACTCTACTTTGGTAGATCTAAGCGGTAATACTAAAATACTTAACATAAGAACAATCCCACCAAGTATTACTTGTAAAAAAGTGTTTTAAATGGTTGATTTATTTACTTTCAGGTAATTGAGTGTTATAATTTTTAATATTACTAACAATTTACTGTGTGTTATTATACATTCATCATGTGCTTTATTTACTATTATATTATTGAGGGTTGCCTAGTTGTCTACACTATTTTTATATGCTTCTACTATTGTGGTTATTTACATATTGATATATTGTGTATTTATCCTCAATTTGTACATAATATAACGAGGTGTATATGGCAATATTATTGGTGATCCGCGTTGACCAGTGCTATCGTTCCTACCAAGGTGTACGTTTTCTGATACTTGCCATTCTATTACAAAGAACTCGCATATACAGCGCAACTTTTACGTTGTAGGAATGTCGGCCTGCTGATCCGAAGGTGGCGCTGCGCCCCGTTGGTGGTGGTGGTGGTAGTATGGCAGGTGTCCGAATCGAGCCAGGCACCGAACACCGGCCGCCGGAAACCGTAAGAACCGTATTTTTAGACTTATAAACATGGTTGAAAATTGAAATTTCTTTCCTTGTATATTTGAATTTTTGGCGAGGCATTGTTGGGTCGTGTTATTGTGTTTTTTACTGTCTATATTGTTGACGTCAGTTGGTTGAGCATATGCTTATGCTCCATTTGGATGATGTTCTTGCTCTTGGAATTTTATGATGGGGTCTTTTCGTAATTTTTTTGAAGTGCTGATGATATTTTTAATATGTATAATTTTTGAACTGTTTTTTATTTGTGTCACAGATTTGGAAATGTGAATTTGGAACAAACTGTTGCAAGGTTTCATTATACTTCTGTCCGCTATGGTGGTAAGTATTGAAGTGGATCTGCTGCTAAATATGACAACCTTGGCTATTAACTATATTCATTGATAACTTATTGCTTATCATTTATAAATCGAAATAAAGGTTTCAGTTACAGCTGTTAGAAACACAGTTGCTGTAATAAAGTGTCCCGTTACATCCCCTGTAGAAACATAATATCAGCTGGCAAAAGTACAAGTTGTCTTACTAATGGTATTAAGTTTGATTAACTCACTTTAGTATAGTGTAGTTTTTAGACTAACGTCTTTTGTTACTGAAAGTAGTGCATATGTTTCGGGGTATGTGTCCCATACTTGAAATGCTTTTTTACTCTTCATTTTATTACTCCGGACAAACTGTCATAAAGTTACTGCTGGCTATAGTTATGTGAATGTTTTTGTATTATATTTTGTTCACAGGCAACATTAGCATTTATGAGTAGAAAATCAAGAGTGTATTGTGTAAGTATTGTTTTTAGTTTAGAACTTGATATACCTACTGCTCATTAATTTTTCTATGCCAATCGTACAGTTTCTTTAGAAATCTGAATGTTTACCTCTTTAATATTTTTTTCTTTAACTAGATTAAAAACAGTTGTTTCACAGGCCATAATAGTAAAATGTAGGGTTTTTGTCACTCAAGGCTCTCATTTGATTAACCTATAGATACTGTACATTCTTACCTGTTTACGTCAAAACCAAATATACAAAATTAAGCCACTAAATGTATAAAAACGCTTATTCGGGCAGTTTCCGGTGAAGGTCATTTGATAGGAAGTTACTCTATTTGGTGGGCTGTTTCCTACTTTATCCGTTTTTTTATATTCACTTTACCATTTATCTTAAGCGGGATTTTTATATTGGTATTGCATTTTGACATTTTTCGCCCTAAACATACTTCTCCAAAAGTGCCGTGACCAGCGCAAGGATATTTATGTATGTTTCATAGATTATGAAAAAGCTTCCGACAAGGTACAACATGGAACACTATTAAACATATTAAGAACCGTGGAAATCGATGGTAGGGATCTGAGAATTATAGAGAACTTGTATTGGAGGCAGAAAGCAGTAACCTGTATTGATGGAAGACTGACTGATGTGTGTAGCATCCAACGAGGCGTCAGACAAGGATGCATTCTGTCCCCGCTAATGTTCAACATCTACTGGGGGGTCTTCAAACAGACTTTGCTGGATAAGAGCCTTGGAGTAATGATCACCCCTGTGTAAACCCGACAGGAAGAGAAATGGGTAGACCAGGTATAGACCAACAAAACATGGGGAGAGTTACCCAATTCAAATATCTTGGTTGCTATATCACGGAACAGCTAGACCCAGATAAAGAAATTGTGCAGAATTGAGACGGCGCGCACGACTTTTCTGAAAATGAAAGCATTCTTCTCTAACGACAACCTAAACTTAAAATTACGCCAAAGAGTGATACAATGTTATATTTCGTCAGTGTTGTTATATGGAACTGAGACCTGGACTCTAAAGGCTGGAAGCGGTCAATCGCCTGGAAGCGTTAGAGATGTGGTTACATAGAAGAATGGTACGAATACTCTGGACAGCTAGGCAGACCAACCAAGCAGTGTTAAATAGAGCAAATGCTGTTCGTGAATTATTTGACACTATAAAGATCAGAAAGATGGCATACCTGGGGCATATTCTCAGAGGAGACCGATACAGGTGTTTCATCTTTTAATAAAGGGCAAAATCAAAGGCAGCCGAGGAATCGGAGAAAAACAGATGTCATGGTTGAAGAACATCCGCTATTGGACAGGAATACGCAGTGCCGGACAACTATGTAATTGCCAACGTTAGGGGGATCTGATCTGGCACCGAAAGAAGAGTATATCGAATCAAAATAAACTACAAATGTCACCCCAGGAAAATAGCTCATTTTGATTGGTTAAACAGAGAGGTTATGTTATATGTTGTCCATTTTTATATAACTTCATTCTTCCAAGTCTTTATCTGTTCTTATCATCATCTGCTCTTCATTCTTCCTTATTAATACCACAACATTTTCTAGTTTGTAATTCACATTTTTCCTACCGTCACAACTTTTTTCCTTCCTTTCATGTTTTTACTTTTAACTGCATGTGTGTGTTTTCTTCATTTAGAACTACATTTTCTTGCTCAAATCCAGATGGACACACTGAATCAACAAAACTCCCAAACTGTATAACTGTGTTCTTGTATAATATTGTGCAAAACTAATTTTTATTGGAGTTTTCATAACATTAATAAATTGAATGATTATTTTAATCATTGATTGCAGCCTTGCCAGTTGTACTTAAAACCGATTGATGTAACAGACATTTTTATGGAAAGTCCAAGTAAGTATCTACTCATTTCCGATTAAACCGTTCATATTTTATAACTCATAATCACTTTTTTACATTATACCATAATGCTTTTAGGCACAAATGTAAAATGGGTTTTACTAAGTGACCAATTTTGAAATCTTTTCTATCACTTTTATACCAGTTTTTTTGACGTATTGTGTAGACAGTATTTTTAATATAGCAAGTTGAATTGGAACGTGGGATGTACTAGCAGGATCTTAATATCGATATTTTAGCTGGTTCAATTTATAAGTAGATTAAAGGCTGGTTTCCACATGTAGGTCTATGCAACAACCATGCACATGCTGTGCTACTACTGTCGCGGGTTGATTGGATTTTTACATGCGGGTTTGACATACTTTGCATGCAAACCGGTTTGATTTCGACTCAGACACGATCGATCGACGCACAAAAGCTTATATGTGTAAATGCAAATATTGTCACTAGTGCATATCATATGGCTAGTTACATTTTTTGATCAGCACCGAAAGGGCACAGTAGCAACACAATCTGTGATGATGAGAGATGATGCATATGAAAATCAGCCTTGATTTAAAACAATAATCATGGTTCTACTAAAGTATTTTCTTCATACATCAGAAAATTTGTCAGCATTGAATAACATATGAAATTCGTACCTACTTGTCAAGGTTTGAATTAGGCAATGCTTCTTAAGGCGAATTTCTTCGAGCAAACTTTTTATAGTGGTTGTTAAGTCGTGACGACAGACATCCACAGTAGTTAACGTTTGTGACGTCGTTGTTAACTATTTCCTGTCATCATGACCCTAATTTAACCTACCAATTCTTAACTATTTGGGCAAACCATTATCTAAGACAGGTTAGGTAACCTATTTAAGTTTGACGTCATGGTTTAGACCACAGGTCAAGGAAATTTCTGTGGTTAACTTTGTTTCTAACGTCTGAATAGTTTGCCCGAGGAAATTCGCTTTTAGTCTGATCCAATGTATATTTCCAAAAAGTATTAAACTCTTTAAGTAATTTATTTACGTTTTCCTAATATCTTTCAATAAATCTGATCCCAATTCAACTGCAATTAGCGTTTTAATTTCTGCCCTGCCTCCGGTCCAAATCAAGAGAAAAAAGAGAAAGCAAAGCGAAGCAGCCGAGAATCTCTCCGGCCCTTGCCCAAAAAGCCGTTATCGCAATAAAAGGGATAAAAAGGGCATGCAACTAGTTCTCGACGATAAAATCGGCCAGTTTCAGCACTCGTGCAATAAAATCTTATCGCTCAGTTTCAACCTTAGCTAGATTGTTACTTTACTGGATTAGAATAGAACGAATGATATTCAATGTGTGTGTGCCATTCCGGTGAAACAAATATGCTTATCGACTACGAGTCAGTTTATTCACGTGTCATGTCAAACATGGACAGGACACTTTTCAAGTCGAAGGCTATAGTTTTAATGCGATGATGTTGTTCGCGTTGAGGCTTTAATAATGACGATCCCGGTTGTGTCAGTGTTGCCGACGTGATGTCGATCCCAATGAAATTAACGCGGCTCGAAATGCCAATTCGTTTACGAACGGCTTTAACTGATGTGTTGACTCTGTTCGTCGAATAATTAGACTTCCGATGGTCACTATATTCTAAATAGTTTAGGCAACTAATCGAGTTTCTGTCCTTAACGTCGTCAATTGTCTATCACCGACCGGTTTGATTAAATTGACAGCTTGTGAGGTCACTTTAATTTCTATTGTCGTATAAACATGACAATCGTGGTGGTTTTTCTGGATAGTTTGAGTAAGCTGCAGGCCTCTATCAACTTGACCTGAAGGTGACGGCTCTATAGTAACTTCTCCAATAATTAAGCTCATCACTCAAATTTGGCAGAATGACACCAAGGATTAGGACGTTTTAAACTCCTTGTCGGCTGTCTATCACTACTACACTTAAAATTGGTAAGTGACAGGTCAATCTGATGCTTTAACTATTCCGTTCGCCGTCTACTATATTGAGGTGGGATATTTATGTGCCCAAAGTCCTCAATAGATATTCTCAGGAAAAATTCGAGTAAAGTGAAGTCTAGTATCTATCATCCACCGTTTTCATGAAAATGGCGACCAAAAAATTTGTATGTGCACTTGATTCCATCAGATTTTTCAATTATTTGTTAGTCACTGACTTCTTTAATGTAATATAAATAGAAACATTGCGGGAAATCAGCTTATGGTGCTGATTTCGTTCGTGTTTCCACACGATTTATTTATTACATCTAAACATCGATTTAACCATAGAACATGGTCAGATTTAACAAATATAACATTTTTATTTATATAAATATTAAATAACTAATAATGCACATTTTGCGATTGGTTTTATAATACTTCATTCAATTTACATTACATAACTTTTTTGTTTTTAATAAACAATAAGAAAGTGCTATGTTAACATTTGCTAAAAAATGGAAAAGATCGTAACTTGACAGTGTCTGATTAATCAATGGTTTTCTCATTAAAAGTACGTATACATGGTATCCCTAAAATGTCCGGAAAAAATGCTATCACAGATTCTTCTTTTTCGTAAATATTTTTTTTATTAGCGTATTGCTTCAATATTCGGCTGGGAAAGATTTTGTAGGGTGAATAACTAAAATGATAAAAACTGATTTTAATTTTGATTCTCAGATTTAGAGGGCTCCACATGTGGTACTTTACACTCTAATTATTTAACGCATTTTACCTAAAAAATGTATGCCCAGTAAGTGTTATTGAGTAAAGTGACCATTTTTTTGGTTTTTTTAGTGTTGGTAACACGCAAATCAGCAAGTTTGATCAAATAAATTGGATGAAAATCGAGTCTGTTCTATTTGGTGAAACATGATGTTCAAGTCATATGCTCTGAGTCTAAATCATTCAACATTATAAGTTTTACAAATTTTTAATTGTAGAAAATTTTGATTAACTGTGTATTTTAGATGTGCCATTTTTTTAACTTTTTTTTATAATCAATAGAACTAGCCTTACATTCTCAAAAATTCATTTCAATCGGATAACAAATAAGTCGGTAAGTATCATCCGATAGTGTATATACCAACCTTTGATTACACTATACCATTTCAGCATTACAAGTTTTCGTTTTTTTTTTCAATTTACAAAATTGCCAAAGTTGCTCTAGTACATGGGTAATTTTGAGTTTTTATTAATCAACGGTCGGCTTTTCATTTTAAAAGCCCGAGCCGCAAATCTGTTGCTAGTTGGAACATAAAACAGAATATTCAGGGACAGATTAGAGTTTTAATGATTATTAATGGACAGATTACGAAAAGCCAACGTATAAAAATGCACGCGTCCTGTTTTTCGGCGTGACGCTACTGTTTAGGGACCATAAATCGCGAATGGGTTGGAAAATCGGGCGTTTTTTGCTGGACCTGGTCCCTAAACACTACATTCTCACCCTTTTTCCTGCTTGTAAACTTTTGTCGGTTTAAGACGGGAAATGGCCGGTAAGGAAGCAGTTTAATTCCCGGGGACAAAATCAACTCTACTAAAATTCCTTGTATTATTTTTTGTGCTTAGTGTAAATTGAAAGGCAATATTATCACTGTCTGGAATGATACTTTAACAGATGTTGGATTAATTGTGTTGTTCAGTCTGGATTGGCTTCTAGAGTTAGAGCAGATGTGAAAGTTTGTATTATGCAAAGATATTTTTCTTTATAACTCGATAGGTAGATTTTTACAAAATATGAAAGTGATAAGGAATAAGAGTAGTCAGTCAGTCGTCGGTCGTGCTTGGACTTGCAAATGTCGCGCACTTGGAAAACAACAGGATATTGTGGTTAGCGATTAATATGGGATTTTCAAGGTGGACTGATATACATATACATATTTACATATTTACCGAAAAAAATAAAACAGGGTAGAGTCGGACCTGCAAGAGGAGATGTCCCAGTAAATACGGAGGGTACTTTTTACATAAGGGTACCCTTAAAACACTTTTTTGGCATTTTCCAAGATTATCAAGTAAGTATGAGTGGAAGACACACTTGTAGATTAGTTCGATCACGAACTGACACTAATTGTGTTCTCGTATCCAAGGATGATACAACATATTCACCTTAACTATTGCCTAATATTGAATTAAAAGTCAAACATGTGGCACCCAATGATCAAACTAAACTTGAGCTGCTAAAATCATTACGTAACGATAAACCGATTCTAATTCCATTCCGAAAATGGGAACTACATGATTTACCTAGCCTTAATGGGGGTTCTACAAAAGAGATTTGGAGTGTGAAAACAATTACAGATGTTGATTGCCCCCGTTACATCATCGTTGGATTTCAAGCAAACAGAATTAATCAAGCTATGAAGGACATAACTCAGTTTGATAATTTGAATATATCTAGAGCTGATATAAGACTATTTCTCAACGGTAAATATTATCCTTATGAGCGACTGAATTTAAATTTTACCAATAAAGATGACTGTTCTCGGCGTGATGATAGCCTAAAATCATCTGCTATCGCTGTTAAAATAGAAATTGAAGCAAGAGTGGGTATACCCGCATCTACTAATAAAGCTTATTGTGTAATAATTCAGGATTGTATTATGGATCAATTACCACTTAGTAAAATTGTTCGCAAGGAAAATGAAATAAAAAAAGATTTTTTTTCCAATGTGATATTGAGAGGTGTTAGAAGTCGTTGAGGGGCTGTTTAGGGGTTTGAAAGGATTGTGGTCATCATCTTTTTTTGGTAAATATGTTTTATATCAGTCCACCTTGAAAATCCCATATTAATCGCTAACCACAATATCCTGTTATCTTCCAAGTGATTCCGTCAAAATGAGGCAGAACCCGCTTTGCTATACTACTATATAATAAGAATAGATTCTCAACGTATACAAATTTGTATAAAAAGCCACAATCTTTTTTTATCGTATAGTTCATAGTTGGCAAAACAATTGCCTTTTCAAAAATTATACGAGGAACCCACAAATTTAAGCATATAAAACCATCTTGGAACTTTTTCATTTATTTAGTTTTAACTTCCCATTTGAAAAAAATGCATAATTGATGACATGTAGTGCTGAAAAGAAACCGAGATTACAGAAAAACGAGGGCGCTAAATGATTTTTCGAGAGTTGGAAAATCTGCGAGACCTCTCGGGATATCAGCAAGCCATGAAATTAAGCGTTTCGATGGGCGCAACGCGGCTTAAAAAACGTAATTACTCGAGAAAATGCCACAAATAAAGTACAGAAAAAACTCTGAAGTTGTAAACCGTAAAATTGTCGTTTTTTCCTTTTTTTTTGACGAGTGTAAGAAATAAAGCACACAAAAGTAGCACTGGCCAGCTTTACGGCTGTTGTGTTTTTCTAAATAACGGCCACTGTAATGGGAAGCTGTAAGCCCCCTACAGTTTATGACTGCAATAAAATTAAAGATAATTATTTGTCAAAGTTGTTGCCGCAACGCCAAGAATAAAACGCAAATTACTGTTTCCTTGTTTCAGCGTACAAATGGATATCACTTTAAATAAGCTTTTTCGACGGTCTAAATTAGATATTTCGTACTATACTCCTAGAGATCAAGGATGACTTATTGTGTTAAAAACTAAAGATAAAAAGTAGGAAGGAAACTAAAACGACAATCATGCAACAAATAATGCGGATTCTACATAAGCAAACAAACATATACAACACATTCTACAATATGCTGACGATACTGCACTCATAGTTCATGCCAAAACTATTGCAAAAGCTGTAGAGGAACTCCAGACATTAACAGACAACACGACGGCTTGGTTCTACAAATGGAGATTAACATATACACCCCCCCTTGACGCCCTTGCGACTGGACAATAATAAACTAGACAATCTCGCTACGCCGTTCCCCAATATAGAGCTCGAATCAGATGAGAAAAGGCCACCGCATCATCAATGACGCAGTTTTTAAAACTATTTCTTTCTCCTTCTACAGTTGCCGTCGCATTAGATATAATCAGAGGCGTCCTATTAAAATATTCCCGAAAATATATTGTTAAGCGGTCAAAAAGCCACTTGGCAACGTAGTACGGTTTTTACTTGGACACAATTAAAACAGATGCGGCAGCGGCCAGGGACATTTGGACCTGTTTATATGCTTTTACTAGCCGGCACTCTAAACGGTGTTGCCAAGTTTAAAAAAATGTAGTGGCGGACAGGGAGACTTAGGGGGTTAGGTTAGGTTCCGTTTTAGTCTGGTGTTTTGGTTGTATTGTTGATGGTCGCAGTTGAAGTTCACATAGTGTTATGAATAAAAAACGTTATTTTGTCAAAATGTCTTTCAAAAAGGTTGGAAAGAAAGGTGTTATCATATACAGCCAAGGCCGTGAAATCGTCAGTAACGTCTTACAATTTATGAAGAAAGAAGCAGAAGGAGTTTCCATTCCTTTGAAAAACTTGTTGTCTTTTATTTTCTTTATTAAAAACGACGAAAATGTTTCATTTTACTGATAAAATAATAGCACGCCACTGACTAGCTGCAACAACTTGGAAAGTAACGAGAGCAGCAATATTTAAAGCGAGACGTACAGAGATCGTGACATCATCGTTTGATGACGCCTGTGGCCTTTTCTTAGCTGATTCGAGCTCTACTCTGTTGGAACATTTTACCTGAAAAACGGACTAATTTTAAAGTTAATTTTTGTACAAGGTGTCCGATATCTTGTCAGTTTACGACGCTAGAGGGCGTTTTTAAAATTTCGTCCATTTTGAAAACTCGTCACAACTATTTTAAAGTGAAACAAAAACACTTTTAAGGCACTTTTTCAACGTGATTCCAGTGGCGTGATTAGTTTTTTGCTGCTACCTTCCGTTTTCACCATAATTGACATCATTTTCTTATTTTAAACTTTAATTATAATATTAAATTTATATTTCTTCGTTGTTAGTTGGGTCTTCTGTCTCACCACACAGAAAAGGTTTGTTGGGAAAATGGAATTTTGCACTATTTTCAACTAAGTTGAAAGTAACTTTAACCTAGTCGTCCCAACACAAGACCACTGACTTAATACTAAGTCAGTGGTCTTGTGTTGGCTCCGTCTTGATATCTAAAAATGCTGACGTTCGGAAATTCTACCACCGTCTTCAGAGAATTTAAAAATATTTAAAAAGGAACACGACAGAGCACAGAAAACAACAACTTAATAAATATTAAACCTGATAATGTTCAATTTGGAACTCCGAGAAGGGTTTTTTGTCAATAAAAATTGACATTAATTTTGACTTTTGTCATTCCAATAGGAAAAGTTATCTATTGTTGTAGTGAAAGGTGGGTTTTATAATAAAATAGTATATTCTATATTAAGAGCGGAAAGTACATATTTGCCGCTAGCACATGAAAATTGCAGCTTGAGGCGAAGCCGATTTGCGGCGAATAACCACTTTCTGCTTTGAAATGTGAGGTACTTTCAAAGTCAGTCGTCGAAAAACAAAATTACAAGAAATTTCAGTAATTATTATGATTTCTTTTAATTTGTACTGACAAGAATTACATAATGTAAGAAAAAACTTTTGGAACAGTGTTAAGTTTGACAGATACCTGTCATAGCATGTTGTAGTTACAGAAACAAAAACTAATCATTAAGCACAAGTAGGTTTTCGTATCCAGCTAAGGATTACGATTTGATGCGCGCTTTAAGGAAAAACTATTAATAAGTCAGAAACGGTTGAAGTTAGGTATAGGAAAAGTATAGGTACATGGATTTGTTCTAAATTTAATGTTCTTTTAATACAAACCATAAAACAGCCATGTAGTATTGTCTAACTGAGGACAAAAGGTCACATCAGCAAACCTTTCAGAACTTGGGAATTTAATTATTGTTTACCGTTTTGCTGACAAATTCACTATTTTTATGAAATATCTAAGAAACGAAGTTTAAATTCCGATTTTATCCCGACTTCGTTTCGGCAAACTTCCTAATTTCAAATCAAACACTTTCCACCTCAGTATGTAATATACTAATTTTTCCACCTTTAACCGTACATTTTCAGTTCATTTGTGCGTTTAAATTCCAAATATAGGGAAGTATTAAGAATAATTATTAGTGTGGACTTCGCGAACACAAACCACCGGTTTGAGGCAAATAAAACTCCACTATTTAAATTTAACGAGGAAAATTACTAAATTCTTTATTTTCTGCAACCTCTACTTTTTTCCACCAAAAAAAGACACATTATTTTTTCAGGTTCTCTACCAGTCTGGTTTACACACATGCACTGTCAAATGTCGATCTTTCAATAATGACGTCTTGCCCGATACACACTATACTTTACAAACAGAGTGCGTTCCGAATTGAGGTTAATTATTATTGTAAGTGCGCGACATTCTCCCACCTGAGAAACTTTTGTCAACATAAAAGTTTCTCACAACATAAAAGCAAACTTATAAAATTTCCCCTTTTTTTTCAACAAAACAAGTCTACAAAAATAAACCTTATTCTAATCTAATAATCTAGACGGCGTCTTTATTAGCCTACCACTCCGCGAAGTTTTCGTTTCGGGTACTCTGCTTTTCACATCACTCCCGCTTTTCGCGAACACCGATTCACTATTTTCACAGTAGTCTTGGGTATCTTCGGCAGCGCCTTCAGCTGGAGTATTCTCGAACTCATCTGTAGCATCCACTTCTAAAGGAAACACTCTCTGGATTGGACGCAGAACATGACCTCCAGAAGTTGCCAGTCGGACTAGTCTAACACGACCATCTCCTCCCGGTAACAATTCAGTGACCCGTCCAAGCGGCCAATTTAGTCGTTTACTACCATCACTGCCAATGAGGACGACCTCCCCGATCTTCACAGGGCGTGACAATTGGTGTTTGTTATATATCACTCGTAATTGTCCCAGATATTCGCTTCGAAATCTCATTCGCAAAGCATCTCTCAGAGTTTGTAACCGCACCACTCTTCGCTGTAATGAAACACGATCAATTTGGTCACAATCGGGAATTCCGCTCTCTGCTTGCTCTCTTAAGTACATAGCCGGTGTTAAAGTGACTAGTTCATTCTTGTCACCAGTCATCTCCGTTAAAGGTCTTGAATTAATGATCGCCTCACAATCACAAAGCAACGTTAACAATTCTTCATAGCTGAGTGAAGCTCGACCTAGTGTTCTTCTGAGAAGTGATTTCATAATTCCTATCATCCTCTCCCAAAAGCCTCCCCACCATGGGGCAGCAGGGGGGTTGAACCGCCATATGATACGATCAATAGCAGTTTTCTCCACGATTTCATCCCAATTCAGGCTTTGCATCAGGTTATTCGCCCCAACAAAGTTTGTCCCGTTGTCCGAGTAAATAGTTTTTGGTCGACCACGTCTCGCAATAAAACGCCTCAAAGCGCGTAGAAAACAAGGTGTAGACAAAGAGGTGGCTAGCTCCAAGTGAACAGCTCGGAAAATAGCACAGGTAAAGAGACAAACCCACACTTTATCGCCATTTTTTAGATGAAGGGGGCCCGCAAAGTCAACACCAACAATCTCGAAGGCAACAGCATCTCTTACTCGGTCGAGCGGCAAAGGTGGCACTAATGTATTTAATGGTTTACCTCCATGCCTCTTACATGTCACGCATTTCGCTAAAACAGAACGTATGTATTTTCGACCACTCAAAATCCAATATTTCTCTCTCAAAACGCTCATTAACATTTGAACACCGGCATGACACTCTCTCACATGTAAGTCGAATATTAGCTTATCCACTACTGGCTGTCTTGAAGGTAGGATAATCGGCAACCGAAACCATTCCGTGTCGTCCCTGTTAATAATAGGCGTCTTCAATCGAATAAGACCTAAATCGTCGACAAAAATATTGAGAGGTTTTAATCTTGGGTCATCCAATGGTAAGTTGGATTGCTGCAATGTCTTTAGAACAAACGTTTCAGCGTCGTTTAGTTCTTTGGCAGTTATACCTCCTTCTTGCTTGCTTGTAGGATGACGTGCATTATGGCAAAATCTGAAAATCCAAGCAATCATTCGAATAGTTTTTATATATTTTGAAAAATAGTTAAGATGCCATTCATCTATTGAATCAATATGGGCGTTAACTAAGGCAACCACAGTTTTTCTCCTTTCTTTGAAAATCTCCTCGTCAGAACAAGGCGGTTCTGATTTAGGCCAATTCTTTTCGTCCTCATAAAGCCAACTTGGTCCCTCCCACCATTTTGATTCGTATAATTTTCTTGCGTAGCATCCTCGAGAAGGCAAATCCGCCGAATTTAGACGACCAGGCACGTGATTCCAGGATGACACTGAGGTTAATTCACGGATCTCATTAACTCTGTTTCGAACAAAGGTAGACCATTCTTCTTTCCTTCGTATCCATGAAAGAACAGTCGTAGAATCCGTCCAAAAATAGCTACGCATCTTCACATCAAAATTGGACTGCACAGTGGTATACAACCTTGCTGCAATTGTAGCACCTAGCAGTTCTAGCCGTGGTATGGTTATCGCCTTCAAAGGTGCAACTCTTGCTTTAGACGCCAGCAAACTGATTGATACTTCTTTGGTTTGTTCAACTCTTAAAAAAATTACACAAGCGTAAGCCTTTGCACTTGCGTCACAGAAGACATGTAACGAGTAAGTTTCTTGGCAATCAGGTCTTAAATTCACCCATCGTGGGATCTCTAACTCGTGCAAATATTTTAATTCACTGACCCATACCCTAAACTCATTGGCAATCTCTTCATTGACTTCCGAATCCCAGTTTAGTCCTCGCTTCCAAGTTTGCTGTAATAATAGCTTTGGACACAATGTTGTGGGACTCACCAAACCAATAGGGTCAAAAATCCGTTGAGTGTGGGATAATATGAGTCTTCTAGTTATCGTCAGATCCTCGGGTATGTCTACCTCCTTCAAGCTGTTCCTCAAGGACAGAGTGTCTCGATTCAAGTTCCAAGTAAGACCCAAAACATTAATGTCTAACTGATTCTTGTTCATCCTAGGACTTTTACTACAAGATTTCTCCCACCCTGTAAGTTCAAACTTACCCTTGAGCATGATTTCAAAAGATTCCTTAACAAATGACTCCACTGATGCTTCATCTGGCAAACTTGTAACGCAATTATCCACATAGAAACAACCATTAAGTTTATCCAAAGTATTCATTTGATAAGGCCATTCTGAAGAAGCTATTTTTTCCTTGGTTAGCTCAAGATGGTGTCTTATTGTCGCCGCAAGAAGAAACGGGCTGCAGTTAACGCCAAACACCACCCGTCGATGTCGGTAGATAATCTCCTCTTCTTTGCTGTTGATCCACAAAAACCTGAGAAAATCCCGATCTGCTTCATTTACTGCTATTTGAAGAAACGCCTTTTTAATATCAGATATTACTCCAATTCGGTACTTTCTGAACCCAATCAAAACATCAGGTATAATCTCTATCAAATTGGGGCCCTTTTCCAAACATTGATTTAAAGAAGGGCACTGACCTTGTCTTGCACCAGCGTCAAAAACTGGCCGGATCTTGGTAGTCGCTGAACTTTCTCGTACAACTGGTCTGTGGGGCAAGTAGTGACTATATGTTGTTACATTTCCCTTGGGTACTCGCTCAATAATTCCAGCTTCTTCCCATTCCAGTAATACGCCGTTATATAGTTCATACAAATCCATTGTGTTCAGCTTTCTCAAAGTGGATGTCAAACGTTTCTGAGCAACTAACAGATTACTGGGAAGTACAGGATGCCCCTCCAGCCATGGTAGTCTTACTTCATAGCGGCCTTCACTGTCCACTTTTACTGTCTCATTGAAAAAAATCTCTGCTGAAATTTCCAATTCCCTTCTACTTTTGTCTCTGCTGGGTTCAGTTATGCCTAATATATCCAACTCCCACAAATTGGCAATAACTTGATCATTAAGATACAAATTTATGGTTGAAGTAGCCAGATGGTCCTTCCAATACTCATTTTGCAATTTGCCCATCAAAGTCCACCCAAGTAGTGTTTCTACAGCCACCAGTCCACAGTCAAGTAGATGTTTCCTTCCAGTAATTAAGTAACCTGCCGCATCTGCCCCTATCATTACCTCAATGGCAGAATTTTCCGCAGTATCTGCAAGCTCTATGCCTAGGCTATGCAACTCATCAATCCAGAGTCCTGGAGGTACAGGAATCACTTCATTGCATATGGTAGGTTGGCTCAAAACTTCTAATTTGCATCTATGACCCTTGTATACTAGTTCTACCTCAAAACGACTGTGGGTCTGTTCCACTAAACGACCTCCAAATAAACAGTGCAGTATTTTATTTCGAGATAATTCAACTAACTTTAATTTTTGAACAGTAGACTGCAAAACATAAGAACGTTGCGATCCTGTGTCTATTAGAGCACGAACACTACAGGAACCATTAGGGGCAGCCATCTCAACGCGTAAAGTTTGCATAAAAACTCGAGAAGCAATACCAAGGCTAACACAGTTAGTTGCTACCAAATCTTCCTGGTGAATTGAGTGTTGAGCTTCAATAGGTTGTTCACTGGCAGTTGGTGTATTCCTATTTGATTTTATCTCAGGACACATCAAAGTGACATGACTCTTTTCACACACCAAACATTTTACATGACCTCTACACTTTCTAGCTTGATGTCCTTTCCTTAAACAAGAGAAACATGCTCTTTTATCATTAACAATTTGCTTCTTTTTCTCTAAAGGTAATTTTGTTGCCTTGAAACAATTTACACTTTCATGACCACCTTCACAAAAGAGACACTTAACAACTGTAGTATTATTAAGCAAGTCAGCTGCAGTTGATGGATATTCTAGTGACACCTTTTTCCTCCGTTCTACATGGCCACCTGGAGTATCCGAGCGATTTCCTACACTACATAGTCCAAAACCTTCAGCAGCAAGACTGATTCGTTGCTCATTTTGTACTTCACTTTGCAAAAATGTCATTAAAGCTTTAAGTCGACTTTCTAAGCTGTTGTTACAACCACTTGGTACACTATTAGAATTTTCTTCATATTCCTCATTTTCTTTCAAATGTCCCACAGTGCTACGTTGCCATACTCTTAGTAATTCCTCAGGAAGACAAGATTCAATTAATGGGTAAAGAATGGCAGCATACTTATCAGCTGTAATTCCTAAAGTTTGAAGTGACCTTAACTGAGTTTCGAGACTATCATAAAGGTTAAACAACTCAATTTTTGTCTTGGCTAGGGCGTTGTTTAAAATTAACTTCAATAGTTCCCTGACATATACTTCAATTTGTAGGTCTTCCCTACCAAACCTACTTCTTAAACTATCTACAATTTGTACATAATTTACTCCTATAGCAGGAAAACTTTCAACAACTCGCCTAGCCCTACTACCTGGCACAGTAGACTGAATAAGATATTCGATCTTGTCAGCAGGGTCCATCTCAATATCTTCATGGATTTTCTTAAATTGTGCCCAAAAGGAAAGCCAATCTTTTATGTTTCCATCAAACTTTTTAAATTGTATTACAGGCAATTTAAACTTCCTCTTACCTGTAATAGCAGCAATGGAACTAGCACTTTCATTTAAGTCATCAATTTGAGGACTGTCCACTTTACGTAGCTTCAAATAGCACAATTCAAGGGTTTTTGCACGTTTTAAGTATGTATCACACATGTCTTTCTCTTTAATTAAGTCCTCTTCTTCAACATCACACACTAACATAGCTTCAAATATCTCGGCGTCTTTCACCTGCAGTTCTGCTAACTTCCCAGTTAATAACTCCTGCAACACTTGTGCCTTCTGTAACTGGTCTTCAGTTGGCTCTGCTAATACAGTCTCTAACTCTGTACAGCACCTTGTAAAGGATGCCCGAAGAACTTTACGGCCTTTTTTCTTGATTTCGAGATCCATCTTTCCACAGACTGTAACTTTACACAAATGAAATCTCCCTAAACTTTGGACCTGAAGTCTCCAACACAATAGTCAATTTTCCCCGTCCTGTCACGGTCGCCAAATGTGGACTTCGCGAACACAAACCACCGGTTTGAGGCAAATAAAACTCCACTATTTAAATTTAACGAGGAAAATTACTAAATTCTTTATTTTCTGCAACCTCTACTTTTTTCCACCAAAAAAAGACACATTATTTTTTCAGGTTCTCTACCAGTCTGGTTTACACACATGCACTGTCAAATGTCGATCTTTCAATAATGACGTCTTGCCCGATACACACTATACTTTACAAACAGAGTGCGTTCCGAATTGAGGTTAATTATTATTGTAAGTGCGCGACAATTAGCCTTCTTGCGAGGAACTCACAAATGAGATTAGATACATTTGAAAATCAAAAGTTGGGGTTCATTCCGACTGATCTGGCAACACCGCAAAGTTCAAAATATTTTAGAGAGTTTTGACCCAACCTAGCTTACACTCTAAATTTAAACAAAAATATTAAGCAGTTCTCTAGGTACTTCTAATATACCATCAGGGTGAATCACCCTGTATTTAAAAAAATAACTGTGTAAACTGTCAAAAAACAGAATCGAAATTTCTTGATGGAGCACCAGATGATATTTATTTCATCATAAAAGTGGCACTTATTTTTGATATTTATTTTCCACTCTCTACTTTGTTTTTAAATAAAAAGTTTGCAACATGTAAAGGCGGATTCACGTTCACACTTGAGACTTCTCTGTTGTAAAAAGTCGTATAACACTATAACATAGATATGCGTAGAAATTATTAAAGCAACAAATGGAGTTTCTCTTGGTACGCGGAACGTCTGTCGCACAAGTCATGAAATGTGCCAAGTAAAATTTTTTTAAACAATGAACACTGCCCTTCACTATACATATAAACATAACATTCATTTCAAAAAACAATAAAACAATTTAGGTTTAATTGCGACAGATTTCCGGCCGACGCCGCTAAATTTTTATTCATTACCACTTGTCAGTCGATTGTCAACTTCAATCAAGAGTAAAAACGTACCGATTTCTACATCAAAAGTTGAAATCGTACATACTTTTACGTCACGTAGAAGTACGCCGTATTACGAACTTCTATGTTGCGCCGTTCCACGCACTACTGAAAACTGCCTCATATAACTACATGCAATTTAACTTTTTACGTGTGCGACTTTTTACGACAATGACTTTGTAAGTACGAACGTGAATCCGCCTTAAGAGATGCGCTCGTTACTTTAACGTTTTACAAGGGCGTAAATTCATTTATTTTCAACCTTGTATGTAATAACGTTATTTCTTATGTGTAAACCAGGTGGAAAGATAAAAATTACCTGCTCTCACTTTCCACCCGGTTGAATCTATTGATATACTTTTTCGTATCTGGGCTTACTTTTTACAGATAAAAGACTTTCTTCCGCTACCTCTACAACAGCTCGCCGCTCAAATGGGGTACAAGTAAAATCTGCGTCTTCAGAAATCTCCATGTTAAAAGCACGCTTAGAAATATTTCAGCCCGACACAATAATGACGTTGTCAAAATTGTGAACAAATCACCAGTTGTGTTTTATGGTTCAAGTCATAACTTATACTACTTTATTTCTAGAGACATATTAGCGATCAATATTTCAACTGGATATTTTATTAAAAGTTTGCTAAGATTGTGATAAATGGTTGAATATAAAATAGTATACAAACCATGGTGGAAAGTTTAAATTCCGATTTTATCCCGACTTCGTTTCGGCAAACTTCCTAATTTCAAATCAAACACTTTCTACCTGAGTATGTAATATACTAATTTTTTCACCTTTAACCGTACATTTTCAGTTCATTTGTGCGTTTAAATTCCAGGTGAATTTCAAATTGGACATCACTGCTTTTGGATAATCCAATTATCGTTATTTCATTATGCACTCTTCTCCACCCTTTCGAGCATAACGACGGGAATGATTTCGATGGCTTGACGAATGTCGTCCAGGTGTTGCAGGGTCCGTGGTTTGTCGTTGTAAACAATGAATTTGAGATATCCCCATAAAAAGAAGTCACAAGGAGACAAATCGGAGGAGCGCGCCGCCGGCTGCGGTACGTCACCCCCTCAAGGAGATGAGGCGCTCCCTTGCCTGTGGTGCATACAATGTTTCATGTTCCACCTAATTCAGCAATTATTTACTGTTTCTGGCATTGAAAAGTAAGATATACTTTTACCGAAAGTTTGTTTAGTGTTTATTTTCCCTGAATGATGTGACTTTGATAGTCCTGTCTTTGATAGAAAATCTAAAAGAAAATTAAGCACAAGCTAATGAAAGTTTATTACCTAAAAAAGTCAAGAACATCCTACGATATGGAATACGAAGTTTTTATAGCATGAAACAATGAAAATGCCGTTGCTAATATTAAAAAAGGTTTCAGGGCGTTATGATAACGCCCGCCTATATAATCATAACGTATTGATAATGGATAGGTGAAACATAAAAATAGTTAAACAATAACGTTGTCTGGCTGTTGAAAATTTAATATGTCTCCACTTATGGAAGTTTAGTGGAAGGCGAATAAATAGACAAACGCTTGAGTGGCATTTAAGCTAGAGACAATGGCGCCATTCGGCGTTCTCTGTACATAACATCCTTCTGAATGATATTCAGCAAATGCATATTATAGTTTGCACTCTGTGATTTATTATTGCACCCTGCGAGAACGAACGGTTGACGAAAGGGGTTGAGGGGAAGGCAAAACTAAAGTGGCAGTTTTGTTATTAGCCTTTGTTTGTTCGTGTTTGTGGGGAGTTTTGTTACGGATTAATGGGGAAATGTTGCTGATTTCGCTAGTGGCAAGTGTTGAGATTAGGAAGGTCGTTTTGCCAGCATTGTTCCGTTCGTAATCTAGTTTTTTCGCTCCGGCAACGTAATTTTAAAAAGCCATAACTCACCCGCAAAGATTGATCCCTCTCGTAAACACACAACATTAACTTCGCGTTTTCCTATTTAAACTTAATTTCGCGTAGCTCCAGCTCCTGTGTACTCGCGTAACATAATTTCGCTCCCCAGAAAAAATACTTTGAAACGTAATTTAATAACCTGGCTTGCTAAATGGTTTTTCCCTCCTGTAAGCTAAACGCGAAATTGCCCAAGGTTTGCCATTTTCCGGTGCGTTTTAATATTCCTTGCAAGGCTATCTTTTAAAGTTTAACTTTTCATAAAATTCTCTTTTAACTATTTTGGCAATAAGACTGAAAAGATCTTTCAGGTTCGCGGAGCGACTGAACTGGAAAGAAAACTTTTTAAAAATTTATTCCCCCGCCAAAGTTTTACAAAGTGCATCACCAGAAAATGTTATTTACGTGGATCCTTCTCTATGGCTTAACTTAATGTTTACTTGCTCGTTATTTCTTACCGCAGATTTTGATAATGTGTTTTGGATGTCGTCTCGTAACATTACAAACCGAACATAGGATTCCGAAGAGATGTACTCCTAGATTAGTGTAAATATGGTTTTCTTCAGGCGTAGATATGTTACTGCAGTCTCATGAGTGCAGGGTTGCAGTGATTAGGTCTCAACTGAATTTGAAGGTTTGAAAAGTTGAAATAGTTTTGAATTTATTATCAAATTATAGAGAAAAACGCTGATTAAGTGTCATGTAATAAAGTCACATTATAGCTTCAGTTGCTAAAAAACTCATCTGATTTTTTGATAAAATCGGGTGTTTTTGTTCATAGCTCAATCCTTTGGGTATTATATTATTTTTAACATACCTATATATTAATATTTACCCAATAAAGAATAATACATATTCTTACGGTTTTCCCGTGGGTTTACACAAAGTCAATTTAACTCAACAATTAATAAATTTATTTACACTTCAAAACACTCCGTACAATAATTAATTCAGCTACCAAAAACACTACTACAATTCCACAATTATTCCACTATTTAAACTTTTCCGCGTTTCCAAATTCACTACTCCAATGTCTGAAACCGCTTCTTTTATATTCGGTAAACCACGTTCTAGAAACGCTTTGCGATTTGCGTCGAACATCGAAGTTGCTTCTCGGTGTGTGCTTCCTAAAGGCGGATTCACGTTCACACTTGAAACTTCTCTGTTGTAAAAAGTCGTATAACACTATAACATAGATATGCGTAGAAATTATTAAAGCAACAAATGGAGTTTCTCTTGGTACGCGGAACGTCTGTCGCACAAGTCATGAAATGTGCCAAGTAAAATTTTTTTAAACAATGAACACTGCCCTTCACTATACATATAAACATAACATTCATTTCAAAAAACAATAAAACAATTTAGGTTTAATTGCGACAGATTTCCGGCCGACGCCGCTAAATTTTTATTCATTACCACTTGTCAGTCGATTGTCAACTTCAATCAAGAGTAAAAACGTACCGATTTCTACATCAAAAGTTGAAATCGTACATACTTTTACGTCACGTAGAAGTACGCCGTATTACGAACTTCTATGTTGCGCCGTTCCACGCACTACTGAAAACTGCCTCATATAACTACATGCAATTTAACTTTTTACGTGTGCGACTTTTTACGACAATGACTTTGTAAGTACGAACGTGAATCCGCCTTTACTGTGGCCTACTTTAACAGGCGCCCGGCCAGATATTGCGGCGCATCAATTCTATCCCGAATCGAGGGCTCGTTCAGAACTATCGAGCATAGTAGGCCCAAACCGTAACACTGCCCCCCTCTTAAAGCTGATCGTCCCGATCCGCTTCATCTAATCCCTGGTATTTCTTGAGTTGGTCCAGATGGACAATTTTCATCTTGCCTTTGGGGCTGCGTTGGACTCTGTTCACGACGTCGTTTAACCTTTTTACCACATTGTAAGGTCCCCCCCCAGTGTCGTTGCCATCTTTGACTTAATCCTTTGCTCCTCCTGGGTTGAAACATCCACACAGCATCACCTTCCCTATAATTGCCACCAGCTGGTCTGTGGTCCAGTGTCATCTTCATACGGTCGTTGTTTGGTTTCATCTTCTCTCTCTCAAGTTCCCGAATTGTGCTGGATCCCTTCTGTATCGAACACTGGTCATACCGTTTACACCATTCTTCAACGTCCTTTCTGAAGTTAATCCAGTATCTTTTATTCTAGCGAAAGTCTGGTTTACTACAAAGTGTCCTCTTCCGCGACTGTCATGTAGTTCTCGCAGCACATTCTCTTTGCAGGAATTGGGTACTATTGTTTGGTAAACAAAGCGTTTTCCGTCTGGACTTTCCCATTTGCGAGTAATTAAGTCATCTCGCAGTCGAAGCGAATTCCACTGCAACCAGTAACCCCTTACTGTTGGTCCATATCTGGAAATCTGTTGCCAATCCGGTTTCAAATCCTTCTCCAACCATCTTCTGATTACTTTCAAATCAGAGTCTGAGCGCTGTCCTTTTTTATGTCTTCCTTAGAAACGCTGCTCTTCATTCTTTTTGTAGCCTCTTTATCTGTCACCTTCGCGATTTGACCAATCCTCCAACCATTATGAATTTGTCCTTTCCGGTACCTTAAGTCACTATCAAAAGCCTGACGATCCTCTACATATCGCGGTAAATGTCCTTCCGGGTTCTTCATTTCCTGCTCCTGGTTACGCCCGTTCTACACTTCTACGGGGTCAGTAAACGAGACTGCTGTCTGCAATTCCAGCGGTAATGTCCTTTACGTCCACAATTATAACACGTAATGTTTCTTTTAGCAGAGGAGTTCCGGTGATTTGTTCTGATGTCCTGATTTCGTCGGCACTGCGGGTTTGGAGAACAAGACCGCTATCTGCAATTCCTGCTATAATGTCCTTTGCGTCCACATCGATAAAATTCCACTCTAGTGATCGGGCGTGACCGTTCTAACTGTGTGAACTGACCATTTCCTAATGCTGCCATTTGTTGCACTAATTGGCCGAACATTGATTTAATTTCATCTATTAATGTAGCAACATGATCGGCTGGCGCTACTCTCTCCTCTTGAATAGTCTCTGGCTTTAAGTCATTGCACGCAGCTTCAACTTCCAGCGCTCGAACCAGTAATTCGCTGCTGTTGCTCCCTTTGAATATCTTCAGCATTTTCTTTACCTCCGGATCTCGAATCCCTTCTACAAAATACTGTGCCACAAATTCTTCTTGGATTTCATCCGGGACGGCTGGATAAGCCAGATGCACAAGGCGACGAATTTCGGCTTCAAACTCTTGTAAATTGGTGAAAATTTCATAATTTAAATCATTAATATTACTACCAGAAAACGAATTGTTAAATTGTATGTTGTACATCTTAACAGGAAAAGTCACATAGTTATTTGCTTGTTTTCGGTGTGTATAATTTAATAATAATATTTATGAGCCACAATTCCTGAAAATAGAAAAGAATTTTGCTTAAATATTATAGAACTATAGTTGCAATTTTAAATGTCTAATTTTCTTTGACGGCTGGATAAGCCAGATGCACAAGGCGACGAATTTCGGCTTCAAACTCTTGTAAATTTTCACCAGTTTTCTGCTGTGTTGCCTTTAACTGTGTTTGATACACTCCTTTCCTATGCTGATCCCCATAACGACCTTCTAATGCAGCTACTAATGCTTCATAGTTGCTTTGTTGGGCGATAGGCAGAGTCTGTAACAGCTCCAATGCAGGTCCTCGTAGTGCTACTACTAGTGCTACAGCTATTTCCTCGTTACTCCATCCATTTCCATTTTCTGCTCGCGTAGCTTTATCTCGACATCATTCTGAATTTTATTAATGTCCTCCCGAACATCATTCTGAATTTTATTGAGACTCTGGGTTACATACTCTTGGATTTCTGTTTTGGTCCCCGCTAGAACGTCCAATATTTCTACGTTACGCTTTTCTTGCCGCTCTCTGTCTTCTTCTTTGTCTTGTTGTCGAATCCTTTCTTGTTCTTCCTTGTCTTGTTGTCGAATCCTTTCTTGTTCTTCCTTGTCTTGTTGTCGAATCTTTTCTTGTTCTTCTTTGTCTCGTTGGCAAATCTCTTCTTGTTTTTCAAGCATTGCCATAATAGCTGCAAGTTGGGCCTCCATGTTTGCACTTTGACGTATTGTTATAGGCATAAAATAAATTTTACGTTTTAGTGTTTTTAAAAACACTACTACAATTCCACAATTATTCCACTATTTAAACTTTTCCGCGTTCCCAAATTCACTACTCCACTGTCTGAAACCGCTACTTTTATATTTGGTAAACCACGTTCTAGAAACGCTTCGCGATTTGCGTCGAACATCGAAGATGCTTCTCGGTGTGTCACTTCCTAACTGTGGCCTACTTTAACACGCGCCCGGCCAGATATTGCGGCGCATCAATTCTATCTCGAATCGAGTGCTCGCAATGAATAAAAAAAATGTAAACATAGCAGGAAGGAGCAATAGCAATCAAAGAGGGGGACAGAAACAAGGGGGAGGCGGGGGGAGTAATATGGCGGCCGTCAACTTCCGGTTGGCACTATCAGATCTAAATTTAATCTTGTCCACTGTACAACTTAATTTAAATTTGCAAAACTCAACTGTTAAAGAACCACAAACAAACAAAACAAACTAACACTATACTACAACAAATACAAATAACAAATTTTTGCGGGTTTGAAACTCCAAACTTTCAATGACTGCGTCAATTCAACTGCGCAGTAGGCGAATGCGCAATCAACTTCCGTCCCCCTCGCTTAATGCACAAACGGGTTATAATTTGTATTATTGTTACCTCCTGATACTTGTTCTTTTTACTCATTGAGTGCTCGTTCAGAAGTATCGAGCATAGTAGGCCAAAACTGTAACAATACAGGGTGTCCCACGACGAAAGACATCGATTGATATTTTAAAAAGTATAAATAGGAGAGTTTTGAAAATTTGGCAGGATACTAATGTGGGCATGCCCAATCCAACTAAAATATTTTCAAGATGGTTGCACTTCCGTTTATACCGGAAGTCGATCACAACTTTCTTATTTTAAATAGAACACCCTATATATTACGGTTTTAACATAGTACAAAAATATGTTAAGCGTTGCAACTGTCACTTTTTTGGAAAAACATCAAATATTTCGAAAACGGCTAGAGATAGGCATAGGGCATTCTATACAAAAGTTGGTCAGAATTTTGTGAGGAATCCAAATATGTAATAATATATAGGGTGTTCTATTTAAAATAAGAAAGTTGTGATCGACTTCCGGTATAAACGGAAGTGCAACCATCTTGAAAATATTTTAGTTGGATTGGGCATGCCCACATCAGTATCCTGCCAAATTTTCAAAACTCTCCTATTTATACTTTTTCCAATATCAATCGATGTCTTTCGTCGTGGGACACCTTTTATAATTTGGAGTATTTTATGCAGACTCAGCGGACTGAATCGTCTGCTCAACAGTGCTGACAACTGTTCAAAAGATCTTTTCTTGGGCAAGTCTGGATAAGTTAGATCCCTTAGCAATTTTTTAAGTGCTAGTCCCGATAAGACTCAGCAGCGTTGCTACCTGTCCTGCTTTGTCGGTGATTTTGTTTGCTCGGAAATACTGTTCTAACTTTTCACTGTAAATTTGCCAATGTTCCTGGTCTGCTCTAAACTCAGTCACCATGCCTATCAATGAGGACATCTTGACTCCTCCTCTGATACAAAAAAAAATTAGATCCAATTCCCTAGGCATGGTATAGGTTCGACCGTTTAACCCTGACTCACCCTGTATAAAAAGAATAAATAAATACAAAATTGTTTTAAAGTTCAGGTTTTAATGATAAAAAAAATCTGGCAAGTGGTGCGTTAAACGTCAATGACGTGCATCGGTTGATTTAGTGCCGAGCCCTATAGGAATCCCATGTTAAGAAAAGACAACTACGACAAATAAATGCTCTAGAAAAAGACGAAGATAAACTTTGTAAGTGGCGTGTGTCAGTGTGCCCAAACGGATGTGATGTCATTCAACAGTTAGTCACGTGACCACTCAAAAGGAAGTTGATTCAAATTTTACGAACAACTGTCAAATGACGTCAGATGCTTTCACACCTGCCACTTTCAAAGTTTATCTCCAACCTTGTCTAGAGAATTGACTTTCAATAGTTTTCTCTTTTTTTGGTGGTCAATTTAAATCTTAATAAAAGCAAAAAAAAAGTTACTACTTAGACAATAAAGCTTGAATTGATTGATTGATAGATCGATGACTAGTAAACTAGTTTCCACACTGATTCCGCATTAAATGAACTTAATTTTAATGCTAAACAAAATCCTCATTCAGTGAGAGGGTAAAAAGAAAAACTAGCCGTTTCAAACATGACACCGCGACTCACATTGTTCCCTAATAAATTCATGCGAACGCGAAAGGTGGTTTCCATTACATTTAATTTTGTATAAAATATGACATTATTATGAAAAAGAAACTTTATATGCGGCCGTAATGATATGGTAAACATAACGCCGCGCCCTACGGCACGGACTTTGTAAATATGCATTTTCTAAAGATGTACTTTGAGCATCTCCGCTGTCGGGATATATTTTAAAAAGTTTTCCTTTCTACCTCCGTCTCGGTGCTAAACTGAAAGCCCTTTTCAAACGGCCTTATTGCCTAAATAGTAAAGAAAATTTTTATGCAAGGTTTTAAGTCGGTCATTGAGGAATATTAAAATTTTATATGGGGGAAATAGTGTCTTTTATATTGCTTTGAAGGCTAAAAGAAAATAAATCTTTCGAAACAAACAGGACAACCATACGCAAAAACATTGGTCACTAAACAAATTAAATCGTGGCTGCTGGAATTTTTAAAGAAACTCGAGTTAAATTGCTCTGAAATTCTAAACGATCATAAATCCTGGAGAAATTTTTCTCGACCCGCAACATAATGGACCGGCGAGGAATTTATTGTAAATTATGCCTAATTTCGGTCTGAATTATAGGGATTCATAACGTCGCACCTAAATGAGAACAACATTACAATAATAAACGGGCTAAACGTATATCATTAATATCACTACCAGAAAACGAATTGTTAAATTGTATGTTGTACATCTTAACAGGAAAAGTCACATAGTTATTTGTTTGTTTTCTGTGTGTATAATATAATAATAATATTTATGAGCCACAATTCCTGAAAATAGAGAAGAATTTTGCTTAAATATGATAGAACTATAGTTGCAATTTTAAATGTCTAATTTTCTTTTATTGATGTTAAGTAAGTGTGTTCGAATCTTAATTGTAATAATTTATTAGCACATTTTATTTAAACACAAAACACTCCGCTATGTTCGTCCATATACTTATTGGACTAATTTTTTTCAGTACAAATTGAATTTCTATTAAATAACATTAATTTGTGAATTTGTATGATGAAAGACTTGTTAGTGCGTAGATGTTCAAGTATGCATTTTTGATCCAGGTTGTAGTGATCCGTTTACGCTTAGACTCCGATGAAAAGAAACGGTTTCCTAACGTTTTGGAAAATTCTCATATTTGAGTTGGGACTAGTCAAAGGAGTGGATAACTCTGATGATACCAAAAAAGATTTGGTCAAAACGTTAAAAAACCGTCTGTTTAGGGGCTTACGACGGAATGGATGACTATACCGGAATCCATATACGGACTGGGTAACGTCCATAAGCGGACATCCATTGCCATTGGAAAATGTATAGTCCATTGGACGTCCAATGGACTATATGGACGTGAATGATGTCTATGATGTCCATAGAGGGACTTCCTCTAGATGTCCATATTGGACGTCGAGCGGTTTATGGGATCTTCAAAAGCTAATTCGTCCTGCTCTGTGTAGGTATGAGGGATCAAGAAACTTTTATTTAACCATTTTGTTTACTTTTTTTTTTTAATTACCAGGTATGCAAATGGTAAATTCTTCGTTAAATAACAAAATAATATTCCATTAAATCTCAGGTTAATTTTGCCTAGTCAAATATCATTTGTCTAATAATCTAAACTAGGCATTTGTCAATTGAGTGTAGCATGTATATGGTGAATAGTAAATACTTTGACAAATCTTGGAGACTGTTGCTATTTGCCACAGTATTAAATTAAAAATAATCATATCTTGGTAAGGAAGCATTTGCGGATCCATGTTTATAGGACATTTTTGACTCAAATTTACCTAAAGAACACATAGTACACATCCCAGAAATGAAAAATGAAAATTAGTGTGTCTAAGTGTAGAAAAATACAAAACATTTGATTTGTCAGATCCCTCTACAAATATTTCAAAAACGTCAGCTTCATTACTATGTAAATCGTTCATATAAATTTATTATACCTACATGCTTCTAGAATCATTTTAAAACTGTTTTACCTTTTAGTTATAAAATTCGTTCGTTATTTTTACTGAAATACCGAAACGCACCTGAATCTACTCATCAATCCCAGCCGTCTAAAACAGAGCACTGTTGCTCAGAGCCGGACATAAATAACTAACCGCTCTACTCTGTCAAAATAATAAGAACTGACTTGGAGAGGAAGTAATAACCCACATAGGTGAGTTTCAA
The DNA here is from genome assembly GCF_016097725.1 of Ips typographus. Taxonomy (NCBI): domain Eukaryota; kingdom Metazoa; phylum Arthropoda; class Insecta; order Coleoptera; family Curculionidae; genus Ips; species Ips typographus. The sequence continues at coordinate 10,105,198 of NC_138423.1, forward strand.
AGGTCTTGGTCTGCGTTTTATTTTGGAAGTTTCAGCCCCGTTAAATCATAATCAGTCTTGCTCGAGCAGTAATGGCATTTCCACACTAATCCTGTAGCTCACTTCGTTTTTTGGGGGAGGATTTGCTTTGAGTACTTGCAAAGTAGGAAATGCAGTAAAAGGCTACGTGTACGTGTTAAAAGCGGAAAGTGGGGCTCCAAATTTAATGTCGGGGGAATTAAAGAAGGTGCTAACTTGGAGGCCCTAAAAATTTAATTTCCTTTATACCGTAATCCCCGCAGACCGGGCTCAGTGTTCGGTGATTTTATTTCGGATATATTTCAGTTAATTTTCGCAGCTAGCTTTTAAATCCTGATCAGCTCAAATAAGCTTAAATCAGGTTTATTTTTACCGTCAAAGTTTGTTCCCTGTTATAAAAATGTAAACTAGATTACAAATTAGGACATATTTAACTATTTAGCTTAGAACACTAGACTAACGTTTAGAGGGTTTAATGGCTGTTAAATTAATATTGTACAAACATTTTCAAGAAACTGTCATTGGTTGAATTTAAAATTTAAACTAAAACGGTTTTTAATGAATAAATAAAGGTTAAATCATTAGTTTGTAATAAATATCTATTAGTAATCATAATCAATATCAGATATATTATTCAACTAGGTAATCCCTATTGTTGTTGCGGGTAAACATCCGCAGAAACATCCGAAGTGCACTATTATTATATATTTGAATAACTAAATCAATTCCAATCCCATTTCCACTGAATGTGTTGTAAAAGTTGGCTTGTTAAAACCAAAATACAAACGACGATCGTGGTGGAGGGTTTGTGTGTTTTTCACGACTATGTTTGCTTTTATGTTAAAACAGTGCGTGTACGTACATACACAGATATTTTATTTGAGAGGAGTGTTGTTATTGTTATTATAACTACATTTCTAAACAGTTTACAGACCAATATTTTGAGTTACTAAACAAATTTTGAATCTAGTTACGAGCGTAATGGATGCTAAAAGTTTCAACAATTACACTGGCCGACACAATTTTTGTAACACCATTCAGATCCATTAATTTCACAGTGCTTATGCTTTTCTAGTAATAGAAAAACTGCCCATAAAGCCTTAGAACGAGCCCCTCAAAGAGCGAGCAGAGCAAATATGACAAATCCCTTTTTAGCTAGACTAATTGTATAACGTATTACGTTAATCGGAATTTTTCAAATGTTAAAACAGTATACCAGGTGTCCAAGAGTACCCTGGACATAGGAGATTAACATGGGAAAACGGTTTTGAATTTTTTGCGCCTGTACGGTTGATTTGATCGGAAGATCGTAATAATGAAAGTTGTAGTACGTATCACGGACTAGTTTTCTGTATTTTTTTCGGATCTCTAACTTGAGCCCTTTCGTCGTAAAACACGAACAAAAATGAGAAAATTTAAACTTTTGGCCTGCACTGTATAGGCGGTTGTCGGGCAACGAGTAAACAAATCATTGTTGCTGGTACGGTTGCTCGACAACCGCTTATACAGTGCAGGTAAAAAGTTGAAATTTGCGCATTTTTGCTCGTGTTTTACGACGAAAGGGCTCAAGTTAGAGATCCGAAAAAAATACAGAAAACTAGTCCGTGATAGGTACTACAACTTTCATTAATACGATTTTTCAATCAAATCAACCGTACAGGCGCAAAAAAATTAAAACCGTTTTCCCATGTTAATCTCCTATGTCCAGGGTGCTCTTGGACACCTGGTATTTGTTGAATACTAAATTGCGCAACTTTGCCCCAATTTAACCGAACCCGTGTCTCTTACCGTTGCTGAGATCCCAATGATGTGGCTCGAATTTGAAACACCCTGTACCTATTTGCCTATTTAATTGTTCAAAATTCATGTTTTTTGAAAGGTTTACTCACCTATAACAATGGTACGAGTATCAATAATAGCTATAACGTCATTATGATGTTAAATTGTTATAAATTTTTGAATATTCGTGAATATTTCGTGTCTTAAAGTTAATCAAATTTTCGTATTACATAAAATGATGTTTTTGACTCAGAAAAAATGTTGTAAAAGTAGTAATTCTGTAAATCGTTGAATTGGTCTTTATGAGGACTCTTAAAAACTGAAGTAATTAATATAAGTGGTTTGAATTAAGAAAGTTGATATACTTTGTCTGACTCTGTATACTTGCAAAGCTCATTTCACCCTTATGTCATGCGCTTTTATTTACTATAGCAATATGAAAATTTTGAAAAAAAGAAAATCAGTAGTGTTTGAGATATTTATTTATAGATAATAGATAATATTACAGACTTTTTGGACACCCTATATAACTGCAAATAAATATTTCAAGAATGGTAAAACTAGCTCCACACCGACAAGTTGACGACAATAAATTGATGAATTTATCCTTTCTAGCAAAAAACAAAATTTGATATCAAATTTGTCGTACATTTTGTTATAAAATTCACTTCAATTTTTTCACAAAATAGATCCTATTTTTCGCCAATTTATTCACACACATTTGATTCCTTTGCGCAGCCAACATAAAAACGATTAAAGTGAGGTTAACCAATAACTAAGCCAACGGTTTTTCCCTGGCATTCCGGCATTTAATTAAGTACTAACAAAATCCAGTTAAAATATGATTTAAAAGTAAAATTAATAATAATAAAAAACATGTTAATATCAACAAACTTGTATTCAATTTATATTGGTTTTTGAGGAAACTGTTGATTTTTGCTGACATTACACTTACATTATTTACATCCTGAAATAATGTAAGTGTAATAATAGTATTTTTTTCTGTGCAAGTTCACTTTATTTCAGCGAAAACATAGTCTCGATATGTATAGACGATAATCCATGAGGCTTAGAAGAATAATATGTTCCGCCTGATTTATAATGCGGCAATATTACGAAACGTTTATCTTTGAAACACCCATATCCTTCCAGGCAGCAATAATCTTAATATATGATGCCGCTCCTAGGCAATGAAATGTTCCCTGATTGGCGTGGAAGATGTGTGTGTGTGTGTGTGCAGGAATTCCCGAGAGGGTCGGGCTTTGAAAAACTTTTCTCATAAATCGGTCAAGTATAAAGATTTCGGACCCGAAAACGACAACTTTGGAGAGTAGATTATTGTTTTTCAGCTTATAAAAATTGTAGGGAATAATGGAATCCACAGGTTTCAACTCTCCAAAAGGAAAAGTTGGTTGTATCCTAAAAATATACTACCAAAAAAAGTCAAAAGTTTGTTTTGGTAGAATAATTACCAGTTTGGTTGTTGCCTGTTTTTTCAGCGGCTTTAAATCTCTGCAGATGTACCGTTTCAACATTCCTCTACATAAATCTTACAAACTTCACCACAATGCAGCTTTTGATTTATCGGCCCTTTGTTTATTTTCCACGTAACGTACTATAAAACGTGTAATCTAATTCGGTTAGCTGTTTGAACTACGCTCTACGTTTTCCTGTTAGTTTCGAATGATTACTTTCCGGTTTTCTATTTGAATTAGGATCAGGTTTGTTACAAATTAATATATTTACTTAAAATAGCACAGTGTGTAGTAATTGTACAGTCTATTATTACTCCAAGACTTGTTAAGTAAAACTGAAAAAAAAAAATATACAGTGTGTCCATAAAGTATGGAATACATTCGATTAAAATTCAGGAAATTATCTTTCAGAAAAATGCTCGGACCCGTATGTAATTATTTTTAAACTTGAATTTTTTGGGTAAAAATTATATATACAGGATGTTCTAAAATCGAGATACAAATATCCGTCGGGCCATAGGCCCTCATGCCGTCAGATTGTTATGGACTCTATAACCACAGTTAATACAACCGTGATCTTTACTGCCAACTCTCTAATGAAAGAGTAGTTACGCCATCGCATTTTAAATACGGATCCCTGCTAATTTTAGTTATTCACGTTGATGCTTTACTGACTTTCGTGTTTCCGGCCGTCGAATGTAAATATTTTGTTCATATTGTATTGTGTTTTACATTTCAAAAAAGCTGAAATGGGTAAGTATTTTTATTTTCAACTATGTATGTAATAACGTTATTTCTTACGTGTAAACCAGGTGGAAAGATGAAAATTACTTGCTTTTACTTTCCACCCGGGTGGAAATTTTTTTTGGTTGGTTTCTCAGGAAAAGTACTCACTTTCCACCCGGGTAAATGTCACTTTCTACCCAGGTGAATGTCAATATGCGTTTTGTCATATCTGGGCTTACTTTTTATAGTTAAGAGACTGTGCAGCCACCTCTGCAACAGCTCGCAGCTCAGGTGATGATGAGTAACATCTGCGTCTTCAGAAATCTCAATGTTAAAAGCACTTTAAGAAACGTTTCAGCTCAAAATATTAAAGACAGAATAGCACAATAATGACGTTGTCAAGATTGTAAACAAATCACCAGTCGTTTATTATGGTTGAAGTCATAACTACTCGTACCTATACTACCTTATTGTTAGAGACTATTATCAATCATGATTTCAACTGAATGATTTATTAAAAGTTCGATGAGATTTTGATAAATGATAATATTACGTATAATGATACCTAATTTCTCGACAGAAATCAAACACTTTCCACCTAAGTATGTTATATACTATTTCTCTGTTAATTAGTAAAATCAATGAGATACACTATGGTACAGTGGAATTTGCTTTGTTTTAATAAATTCCTTATTTGTTTATGGGCCACAATGAGACATAAATAAATGCAAGTTATTATCTGCTTACAACTTTTGTTTTTTAACGCTAAACTGAACTTGTTACTGAATATTTATTGCATATCAATTGTTCATCGTTCAATTGATTTTCTTTTAAGTAGTAACGATGTCAAGGGGATCAGTCTTTTATATCTGACCGTAAGGGGACGTTTTCAGAAAACTCATTGAGAACGTCTGTGGAAGCAGTTTTGAAAGGTGTTATAAATGAACGTAAAATTTCATTTAGAGAAGCTCCTTTACAGTATCACGTTAAGTATAGACACTCTTTAGATATGTAAAGAGAACGGGTATACATATACCTGTTGGACCGTATAGTTTTTTTAGATGATGATTTCCTAACCAGTTACGTATTAACCGATCGAATGAAGCTGGTAGAGGGATGGAAACCGAACATACAGGATCTAAAACCGCAGTGAGAAAGGAAGAATTTCCGAGAACTCCAAGTGAAGTTTCACCAACACCAAGAGAATTAACTCAACCTAATATGGGCAAATCGTCAACGTCCAATGTTAAGCATACTACAAACTCCGAAAATAACATAATATCTGGCAATCTCTAGAACAGTTCAATAAGTATTCCAAAGCGGGTACAAGAAAGTCTAAAAACGCACGTATCAAAGGACGAAGTTGCATTGTAACGGACAGCCCTGAAAAAGATTCTTTGACGCGAGAGGACATAAAAAACAACGCAAAATTTTCTTAAAGAAACGTTCACTTTTACGTAAAAAGATGAAAGTTATAAGGAACGAACCTTCGTCAGAAGATGAAGTTCCAGGTTCAAGGTTTGTAGAAGAGGATTCGGATGAGGATATACGATGGTCACAGACATTGGGTCCTCCTGTGTTTGAGAAATTATATAGAGAACCTATAATTGGTAATTTCGTGGTAGTCCATTTAGAAACAAAAAAGGAAGTTTTTATATAGGACAAGTTTATAAAATAAAAGATCATGAAAATGATGTGAAACTTAGCTATATCAGAAATGAAACATGAGCGTCACTTTGTGTTTCCTGTTGTTCCGGACGTGACATTGGTGTCAGTAGACAGCATAAAGATGATCCTACCTTTACCCACTTGCTTAGGAGATACAAAAAGACTTCAGTCACCCTACAAATTTGAACTAGATTTCATATTATTCAACATGTGTTAAGAAAATGTTCTTGTTTTATTGTGGCCTAGTAGCTGTTTTACAGTGGCCCATTGGTGGGCCACGTTTACACCGCGAGGACTAAATTGGTACAATGATCAAATTGAGTACCAATTAAATTTGGTACATCTGTGTTTTCAAGGTCCTTTTTAATCCAAAGGAGAGAGAGAGAGCATATTTTGATTGACGTTTGTGACAGAAATCTGTTCTGAAACAACAACAGCAACTTGGTTGAGAGTGAGTTACAGGATTTCAAATATTTGGATACTTATACCAAATAAAAATGAGTGTTTTAACCACAGTAGTGTCAACTTATTGTCTGTAAATTGAACAAGTATCAGTTGCTAAGAAAAACAAAGTTCTTCAAAAAGAGCATTTAAGAAACCTTATGTCAATGGACACAAGTCAATATAATCTTATGCCCCCCTAATTAAAATTACAAACAACAGGATTTGGAGTAAAATACGCAGCTCAGAAAACTGATTGAAAGGAATACCGCATTATGGATCACCTACAGACTTTTACGCTTTGCCGATCCGATGACATAGTGCGCATTAGTTCAAATATCCAGGAGCTTAAGAACAAGCAAGCTGCAAGTAAAGTAAAAAATAGCAAAAATAACTTTAGATGAATAGGTTGATGAATACACACATACATACATCTTGGTCATGTCATTAATTAAAAGTGAAGGAAAACCAAACGGCAGAGATTAAACGAAGAGTTTAATTCAATAGTAGCAAGTCTTGAAGTAAAGGCTGTAACCAAGAAGTACATCAATAGCTTTAGGACAATGCAAAGGGCCATGGAACGGTCACTGCTTGGTGTAAGCTTACGAGGTAAAATCCGCAACGAAGAAATAAGAAGACGAACGAAGATAGTGGACATAATACAACGAATCGCTAATCTTAAGTGGATGGGGCGTGTTGCCACAAGAAAAAAGCTTAAAATTTGCATTTGAAGTAAGTTTTCATAATTTTGAGACAAATTTCAATATTTTAGTCTTGAAAATAGTCTTAGATAGAGGACATTGATATTATTTCATGAAAATTATCCTGAAAACTAACTTTTCTTGCTTTTTACTTTGCTTCTGATTTTCTCAGGATTCTGGACTATTATTAGTGCTTCAAAACTGCTTTCAGCTTGGAAAATCGAGTTTCAAGACTATCTTCACCAAGTTATTGACACAGCAAACTTAAAAAACAATTTTCACATTTTTCATAGACTTAAAATGGCATTCCAAGCTTTGTCACTATTAAATCGACTTCTAGACACAAGTATGGACAGTGGGTCGGTGCAGGTTTCTTGGACCGATTTGCTTACCAACGTAGAAGTCCTTCAAAGAGCCAAAACAGAACGACAATCACTAACAAGAGTCGCGCTAAATTGCCTCTCTGGACCACGTAATGCGTGGAGAAAAATACCCCTTTCTATAACTCATTCTCAAAGGATAAATAGAACGAAAAAGACATGTTGGTGGGAGGCAGATGTCGTAGCTGTGAGATTGGTGAACTTTTTAGATTGGCAGAGGATAAAGAAGCACTTTCCACAGTAATCGCCAACATCCGGAGGACCGGCACACGCAAGGCACATGAAAAAGAAGTGTAGGCAGATGGGTATTAAGGCTTGTACACTGGAGACAACGGCAAATATAATGGACAGATAATGGCTGTCGAAGAAGAAGAAGAATGCCAAAACCATTTATTTTCGATTTTAAATTTACTGAAGTGAGTAACTGATACCATTACTCAATTTAATAGTCCCTTGGGATGAGCAGATTATTTGACAGTCCTAGAAAAAACAACACTTTTCACTTGTGTTCCATGTCTGAAAGTACTAGAGTTCTTCAATCTTGTATAGCAAATTTAAGTTTTCTCACCTGTGTATTGCTTTTTGTGTACAATAAAGTATACCAGCTAACTTACATGAGATCATAACCAAAAGAGGATCCCAAAAACGAGGAATGCTAAATGTGAAACTATACAATAAACGTCACATTTCAGAGAAATTATGCATCATATAACCATGTGATTACACACTTTGTGAGTGTAAAAGCTATGCTGGAGCCCGAGCATGATCCATATAACGTAGCGGCCCCAAAACGTTTTATGGATAACCAAAAATTGCAGTTTGCACTCCCATAATTCCGGCACTGCGGTCCATAACTTACGACCGCCAGAGTGCCGTAAGAGCAATTACAGCTGCAAATACAAAGATTAAAATTTTTTATTTATAATTCGGAGATCGTAAATCAGCCCGGAATGTATTCGGCCGCACTACCCAGAAATAATTTATTTTTGCGATTTCTCTGCTCTCAGTGACATTATACCGCCATAATTTTGCCTCAAGTGCAGTCTTAATTTACACAGAGACTCATTTGTAATCAAATTAGAACAAGCCACTAGAGACGGACACAAAAATTCACGAACATTTTCGAAAATATAGTTTGATTATAGTATTCGAAAATTAAGCGTAGGTACAGTTTTTGAGATATACAGGGTGTCCGGATTTAGAGGGTTTTGACAGGAAAACCCCAGTTCTTGGCTAGACAGAAAAAAACTAGTGTACATGTTAGAGCTCAATTTTTGAGAAAAGATTAATGGCAAAAACCGTATTTCGATATTTTCTCAATTCGCGGTGCTAGAGGGAGTTTTTCAAATTTTGCTCATTTTGAAAACTCCTCACAACTTTTTTGTTTATTAAAATATAATTATAATAAATAATTGGAAACAGGTCTGTTTTCTTAATTATTATATCTACAGTCCTGTTCTCGAAAGTGGACCATCACGTGACAAGGACAAATCTTACGAATTAAGACACGAACATACGTGTTTCTGAGACTGATTGCTACTAAGTTTATTTGGTCACGTGATGGTTAACTTTTGAGAATCAGACTGTATGTTATAAGATAGATCATCCACGTTAGGTCACATTGAACCGAAAGGTAAGTTAAAATCTTTTATTAGAAAACATTTACAAAAATAAATGTTAATAAAGCCGTTCTACTGTACGACTATGTGCTGATAAAGCTTAAGTAAATTAAGGTATAAGTGGCGTCAGGAAGTTATTTATCATTGTGGGTTGTAGAATATGGACGTCTTGTATTTTCCGACATTTCCTGATAATATGGCAATAAAAATGATATTGCTATATTATTCCAAAACGTTTTCATCTAAAACAGTTATTATCATTTCACACCTTTTAAGAGAAACGCTAAGCAAACAGAATATTATTTGTATAACAGAACAGGAAGGAGATTACCGTGACGTCTCAATACTCCAGCGGAAAGATCGTCTTAATTTAATCACATTTCCTTCCGATCTCTGGAGATTATCTTTCCAGTCATAAGTAGAGCCCTAACTTATCAGAAACGATACTGGCTTAAAGTGAAGTCTGTTCGTCGAGTCAGAGAGAAATTAAAATTAAATTTTACCCTCCAGACCCATTACAGACGTAATATATTTCACCACGTAGTGCTAAGCTCAAGAACGGGCGGAAATAACCCGCGGATTTTGTTTTAATTTTAATTTAGTTCATTTCCTTCTGCGTTGTTGAGACACGAAACGATAAAACCAGGTTAGAATGGTGGTCCTAATGAAATTATAAAAGCTACAAAAAAGGGAGATTGTTTTGGATGACTTTAGATGCTGGATGCAATTTTTGTTTTGTTCACGATATAAAGTTGTAAACATTTCTTTATTGTTACAACAACTACATTTTAGATAAAATAATGTTATTCTAGTAGCGATTTTTTAAAAGTAGCTATATACGTGGCCGTAAAGTTACAAAAAACGAATTCATTGACAATGGATGTTAAGATACAAAATAAGTATAAAAGCTAGAACTAAAGTGATTACTGATTTTATTCAGTAATGATTACGACAGTAATTTTACAACCAATGAACTTTTAGTATTAATTTATCTCATTAGAAGGTTAGTCGTGGTATTCCCGAGATACAAAGTACTTTTTCGAAAACACATTGTATATTTTTTGGAGGGTTAAATTTTAAACACTGGTGTCAACATGTTGCCAGATAGTACAAAACCTATTATATGACGTAAAAAAAATAAATCAAAATTATCCCAACTGTCACACGCACTGGATTGAAATTTAAAAAATTTATATCAGGAAATAAGAAATAAATAAAGAGAAAAACATATTTAGAGATAAGAAGAGAAATTAACATTTATAAACTAATACTTCAAAAACTCGCCCTTTTGGCTCAGCAAGTTAATGAGACGTGCGTTTATTACTTTTTCTACTCCTACAGGGATTATTATATTTTTATATTTACTTTTTCTATCTACAGGGGAATTCAGAAATGGTTTATTATTTCATTAATTTGCGAATCCGGGTTGCAGAATTCGGGACGACTACGTGGTATGGCACGCGACGGAGTCTTCTGACTGTCTCCTTTACAAACGGATGTCAAGCCTTATTTATACCAAATTGGTTCAGTGACGATTGTTTGTCGCTTGTTTTCCATATTCCTACATAGCAGCAGTGATCATTTGTCACCCGCTAAATATAGGAATGATGCATTACTTGCAACCTGATTGCAACCTTTCCTCGTGTATTTCTTAATTTTGCCATCTTCGAATATCTGCTTTAATTTAATAAATTTCTATTTTTTAAATAATACAAATTTCTATTCGTGACAATATGACTAATCTCATCGAGGGATTCCCTCAAAATTAACAATAATAACATAGAACAAGGAAGCTTATACAAATACTTGGGACACGAGATAAGTATTGGAAGAGACAATCAAAGACACGCCGGAAAATTAAGAACAGTTTTTCGATCCAACCTCCGAAGGTGTTTAAAAAAGAACCAATGCGTTCTCCCGGTTTTAACATACGGTTCAGAGACATCACAATGACCAAGAACAACATTCAGAAAAAACCAGTCATGCAACGTAAGATGGAGAGATCAATGCTGGGAATAATCGTTTGAGATAGAATCCCAAAGAGAACCCTCAGACACAACACAGGAGTAAGAGATGCTGTCGAGACCATTCTGCGTATGAAGTGGAACTGGGCGGGTCATGTGGCCAAGGTAACCGATGGTCGATGGACAAAAAAAAATGAAACAGAAGACACCCACCAGCCCGATAGAGTGATGCTATGGGGAGACTCGCTGGAAACTAGATGCTGATGGCACAGGACCGGAGGAAATGGCATAGTATGAGAGAGGCTTTTGTCCGGCAGTGAACAGTATAGGCTAATGATGATGATGATATCAGGAAAGAAATCACTATGAGTCAATGACTCTATATTATACAACGGTATTTTAAAACCTTTTGTATTAATTACATTTGGCTAAGGCATTTTCGAGATGCAGTTTGTTAAAAATTGCCAAAACCTATGCTGTAGCGATCTTTTTCTTCAGTAGTTTATTATTTAATATCATAATTTAGACGTTTATAACACACTTATTGTTACTTAATTTTACTCTGCTAAATAATAAACTGATTTCAGTATATAATTCTAATAATAATTCTTAATTTTTCAAACAGCTATAAACTGAGGTTTTGAAATATTTAAAAAAAAATCTGAAAGAATCGATAAGCAGATCTAAAGATCTGAAGTAGTCAATGATGAACCACCCTGTATATCCAACCATAAATCACCGATATCGATTTGTTGACATACTAGTTAAACTATTCAATTAAATCATAATTTGACGGTTCAATAAATTGCTTTCATTGCCCATATAAGATTTTGATTGGGCACTAAAACGAGTACCTCTCTAGAAACCATTATCTTTATTGTTCCCAGTCTCGGGGCGTCAAATAAATATCAGCGTCCCGTTTCCAGGAAACGTTCCTATGAATAATATTAAAATCAATTATATTCGAGTTACGTCTTTTGCACAGAAACGCGCGTCTATTCTATTCTATTCTATTATTTATGGAAGAGCGAGTGGACACCGGTTCGGTGGCGCAAAAGTCCGGATAAAAGGACACCTTTAAATATTTATACTGTTAATTATTTCGCTGACGCTTTTACTTATTAATAACACTACAGAAGGGAACATCGATGAATTTATTAATTTCCCGCTGGCCACCAACGAGGCGTCAAAAGGCTTTTTGGGTCGACCCCAAAATGAAATGTTGCCATTAATGAGTGTCGTGGCGTTTAAGTTATTTATTTGCGTCAGCCATTAGTTATCAGATAATTTTCAAGAGGAAAGTTACAATTTGGAACCAAAAAAACATCGTTAATCACAATTCAGGGAGTTTTAAATGATGAAAGAAGCTTACTATGTATTGCGTGACCAATTTGACTGCCAGTGATTCAATTGATGGCTGAGTGGGCTATTTACTTAATTAAGGCTTTGATTTATTGTCCGTATCGTGTATCACTTATATCGAGGTGGTTAATAGACTTATTTGGTTACACTTTTAGAGAAATCAAGCTTTGTCGTTTTTTTTGTTGAAATTAAATAAAAGTGTGTCATACACCTCTTCTTCTTCGTCGTATCTTCATGTCTGAAGCAACATGACACTGTGGCTACTTGCAGCTCGGAACCTTACGCTTCCAAAGGTGGCGATCGTCAGCCTCGCGGAGATTCGTTTGCAATGGTTGACCCGTGATGTTCCTTACTTGGTCACATAAGTATATACCTATAACACAGCGCTTTCGCTAGTTCGTTTTCCAGCCAACGTGACGGAGATCGGCCTCTGGGTCTTCGGCCTTCTACTTTGCCCTGTACTATAAGTTTCTCTAGGTTATCCTCATATTTTTGCGTGTGATGTGTCCAAAATATTGAAGGATTCGTCTGCGGCAGACGGTAGATAGTCGATCCGTGATGTCGAGTTCATTAAGAATTGACGTTTGTTCTTCTAGCCGTCCATGGAATGCGCAACATTCTTCTCCAGCACCACATTTCAAATGCGTCGAGGCGGTGTCTATCAGCCGCTTTAATAATTCATGACTCGGATTCGTACGAAAATATAGAGAACACCCAAGATCTCACCAGAACCATTTTTGTCTTTTTGGTTATCCCTCTGTCTGTCCATATCTTTCCCAGGTTCAACATAGCTGCCCGCGATAGTCCTATATACGTCTTCTTATCTCCGCCACGCAGCCTTCTGTGTTCGTTATTAAAGACCCCAAGTAGATGAAGTCATTAACCGTTTCGATATTTGGAGGCAGATTGTTTATCTGTACTGCGTTACTTCTATCAATTACCATGAACTTTGTCTTGTCGAAGTTAATCTCCAGACCAAGAGTCCGACTCTTATCAGCGACCCTTCCAAGCATTCTTTGCTATTAGAGTGGTGGAGATGCTGCAGCAAGCACAACCGTGTCATCAGCAAAGCGTATGTTGTTTGCGCAAATGTCATTGGACTTGATGCCCTCTCTCACATCCTCGAATGCTTCCCGAAAAATCGCTTTGGAATATATATTGAAAAGAAGGGGCGACAGAACACAGCCCTGTCTCACTTCCCTCCAAATCCCCTCCATATATAATAGACGATTACCTGGATAATTTTACTGATGCAGTTATAGAACTAGAAATGGATAGTAATAATTTTAGCAGAAATAAACTGTAAAGTTTTGCTATTAGAGCAGCAGGTTAGCCACGTGATTTGCCGCTAGCGTTTTCGGATTAGTTTATAGTCCATTTGACTTTATTAACGAAATTGCTTGAACTAATAATCAAATTACCAAAATTCATTTAAGAAAAATGTTATTCAATTAAAACAATTTGATTAAATTAACTAAAAAAAACAGTTTTTAACCTCTTGAGAGCATCTTATTGCTTCATAACAAGAGATATTGTTTAAGATTTTATTTGCCACTTACGTACAAATGTAACTGTATTTCTGTAGATTTTATTTTTTTTAAACTAATGTCAAGGTAACGTTAACTTTAGCATAACTTGGTATAATCTTTACAGTTATAACTAACAAGAAAACGTCAAGTTCGCCTTTTGGAACCGAGATATTTGGCGGGAAAATTCCCCAGCTTTAGCCTTAAAATCGGAATGCTTTTACCTGGTCTTTTGCATGCCTGCCGTCTCATATATGATTATTGAGAAATGTTCTAGCTGGCTTGCAAAGCCTTTTTGTTGCACGTTCAGCCAGAAAAGCTCCTTAAGAATTTGAATAATCCCCCTGGCAGGAAACTGCTAACTTTCGCTCCGGTTCGTCTAGATGTCATTGGCCGGTATTTGTCGTGCACATTCTCGATTGGCAATCGCTCGAAAAACTCCATAATTTTTCTGGTTAATAAAGCATCCGGAAAATTTACATTAAGTGGGCTTTCACACCAAAGTAGCATGCCACGTGCGACATGCTGCCTAAAAGCAGTAAGCATGCTACTTATTTTAAAACATATGTAAATGAATGGTCGGTTTCATACTGGAATAGCGTTGCATGTTGCTACTTCGGTATGAAAGAGAACATTAATTTACATATGTTTTAAAATAAGTAGCATGCTTTCTGCTACTTATTTTAAATGCTACTTTGTTGTGAAAACCCACTTAGGGTAAACAGACCAATTTTTAATATTGATATAACTGTGATAGAACAAGAGTTGAGTTACTAGTTTTACTTTACTGATAATAAACTCAAAACTGTCACGGACCTGTAATATTTATATTTGTTCAAACGGTCGTGAAGTGCTGACTTTCAAAAAAACCACTGGATAACACAGCGCTTTCGCTAAGTTACTGAACAGAGAGTACGTACTCTTTGGTATGTTTGAAACTAGTAGTTTAAAGTCGTAATATACGTTTAGTTTTGCTTCTTGCTGGAGCACTTCTAGATTAACAATTTATAATTCTAATACTGCCAGGATGTGATCTGTATGTGACACTATAGTAAAAAATTTACACATAGAAGCCACTAAGCCTAGTTTGACTGGTAAAGAGAGATTCCTCTGAGAACGCAAATTAAAAACTACTTTATAGTATGTGGTTTAAACGTAGCAAACATTGTTATTCCTCTCACGAGAAAATCCTTACACCATATTATTGTTCTGTTTTATGGTTTGTAATCTTAACCGTGGGGTCGAAGTTATCCCTTAGCAACGTTAACGGAAACAGTTTCCGTAAAAAATTCATAAAACGGCTTATTTTTAGCTTAGTAAGCGTATTAAAGCGAATTAAGGCTCCCTTAAATATGACATAGCAATTCTCGGAGGTATAATAAGACCGTTTCGTTATCGCGTCTTTCCGGTTTTATTTTGTTTTACGCCGACCATTTGACCCCCTCAAGGCAGGAATTTTAACCGCATAAATGAATAAATACATAAATAAATACTCGGTTTAATCTGAAAAGCGCGAGGCTGCGTATCATCCATATAATATGTTGTGTTCTATTAAGTAAATTGACTGCGCAGTTTTCTAAAAGCCTCAACGTTTATGATTTTTATGGTTTAAACTTGGGCTAAGAAAAATTTTAATGGTTTCGTTCATTTTGACGCTCTACCCAGCAATGTGACCTTATTTGACAGTTGACCCGACATTTAAGTGTTTATGTTGACCTGTCTCTGGAAGTAACCAATTAAGTGCCTCGGGGATGGTTAGAGAAATTTTAAGGATATGTGAAAACAATTAAAACACTTGTAATACTCCACAAGATGGATTTCAATAAATTTCATCCAAAAAATAAGCTTCGAAACGTTTTAAAACTTTTAAAAGCCCAAGAAAGTCTAAGGTAGAACTCAGAAAACGGCCACTGAGAAGGTCGTGTTTATAGGACTGTTCGAAGAGAGAATCTCCAACTAGTAGTCAGAGAAATAGATACATCCATTGACCAGAAGTCAGAAAACGTCATAGTCACGTGAGGATTCAACCAATGAAACTTGACATTTACTGTTTCTGAGTTGGAAACCAGTCAGGGATTGCCTCTGCGAACAGACCTTAGATGTGTGTCATTATTTATTATTGTAACCTTTTTTGAGGTCTTGTGTTTTGCACCAACTTGTTGACCCAAAACCATATTAGTTTTGTAGAAAATGAAACATTGTGCTTTGATTAAATTACTTTTTTTGTATTTCAATCTCCGTAATTACTAACATCATTCTAATAAGCAAAAAATCGAGTAGGTTATGGTTCTTATGGTTGTGGCTCAGTACTGAAGTGAGTGAAGCTATTTTTAAGGTAATAACATTCTACTATAATAAATTTTCAATAAAAGGACCATCAAAAATATGGTTAGACAGCTTTTATTGACCTTATGTCTTAAATTCCTCGTCGCATTATTTCAACACACTTTCCTGTGTTTTTGTTGTCAAATTTCCACTCAAAGCATAACCGAACATGGCTTAACCAAACCTCCGAGTTTTTGGCACTAAAAATTAACGTTTCCTGGAAATTTGCCTGCGAAAGTAATAACGTTAAATTTACCACCAAATAACCTTCTTTGCCTCAAATATAAGAGACGCCCGAAGCGGGTTTACTTTAGCTCCTTCCCACGTACGGCAAACAAAAATATCTGGAAAACGGTTAAAGCGTTACGGGCGCGGTTTGGTCCTTCGTGTACAAATATCAACGTTCGAAGTCTGCCTATAGGCTTAGGTGTTTGCCTATTCATTTTTTTACATGATTGGCTTCTTCCTTCTATCAATTGGCTTTAGGAGTAAATCGAATTTCATGATTTCACAGTAAAAAGAAGAAGAAAAATTAAACAGCAAACAAGTACAGTGGGACAATTTCTAATAGTGAAACTTGTTACGAACTGCACATGTGTTACTAATTTAGAAAAATGGTCAGTTTGGCAACGTTGCTAAAATATAACCACTTATTACTAGTTTCAGGAAAGTTTGACAACGTTACGGCTTAACGTCTTCTATCAAATTCATTCATTAATTTTTTTAAGTAACTTTTTAACTTCAATTGCTGTTTTTGCTCTTTGAAAGCTTCAACTAGTTTTCTAGATTGAGCATTAGCATTCTCAGCAACATCTCTCCTAGGTTGTCCAAAAATCTGTCTTGTCTTTTGTCAGACTTCTTCAATCTTAATGGTGGTTTTCTGAAGCATCTTAGTTTAAAGTGTCATTTTGCAACGTCAGTGGATTTCGATTTCACATAATCAACGCTTTTTCCAATCTGTCTTGTAATTTGCTGTAAAATTGTCCAGTCGTCTTTTCTGCATATATGCTATCAGCAGCTTCCTCCCAATCTTAGTATACACTAAGGTATATTGTGTCGTGTCCAGGATGAGGAGGAATGAGGAATATGGGGATCAGTACCGTGTTTAAAAAATGAAGTTGATGATAGAAATTGAAAAAAATTGACGACGCCAGTTTAAAGAGCATTAAAAGTGGATCTCCCTATCTTTTTCAAAAACCAAAAAGAAATTTGACATTTTCTAAATGTCATTTCATTAACGCTATGATTACGCAACTTTCCTCCCATTTAACCAAATCTTTTCAAGATATCCATAGTGACGCTTTTCTTAATCTGGACACACTGTATACCTATTACCTTGGGAGGTAGCAAATACAAGGTGATTCACAATGATGGTATATTAGAAGTATCTAGAAAACGACTCAATATTTTTTGTTGAAATTTGGAGTGTAGCCTAGGTTGGGTTCTCTTTATCTAAAATATTTTGGACTTTGAGGTGCTTCCAGATCAGTCGGAAAGAACACCAACTTTTTATTTTCAAATAGAACACCCTGTTTCTAAACTCATTATTGAATTCCTCGCAAGAAGGCTAGTAATTAATGTTGATACTTCCCTATACCTACATTGCACTGTTTCTTAGATATTTCATAAAAATGGTGGGCAAAACGGTGGTCTAAACTTTAATTAAATTTTCAAGTCCTGACAGGATTGCTGATGTGACCTTTTGTCTTCAGTTAGACAATACTACATGGTTGAGAAGCCCAGAGACTGGAAATGAAAAAAACCGACAGGGTGATCAATATTTACCTTTTAGTCGGACCGATAGAAAAACTGCCATAAATTCGTTTTTTTAAATGGATCCAATCCAAAAAACATTAAATTTAGAACAAATCCATGTATACATTACCTATACCTAACTTTAACTGTTTCTGACTTATTTACTAACAGTTTTTCATTAGAGGGCGCATACAATCGTAATCCATATATGAATACGGACAACTGCTTGTGCTTAATGACTAGTTGTCGTTTCTATAACTGAAACATGTTCTGACAAATATTTGTCAAATTCAACACAAGTGTGGTGTGAGAAAAGTTAGGTATAGGAAGAGTATACATGGAATTATTCTAAATGGAATGTTCTTTTATCATAATAACATTCTTTAATCATAATACATTGGTGGATCCCTTAAAAATAAACTGACTGCTGACAGTTTTTCTATCTGTCCGACTAAAAGGCAAATATTGAACACCCTGTAAGTTTTTTTTTCATTTAACCATGTGGTATTGTCTAACTGAGGACAAAAGGTTACATAAGTAAAACTTTCAGGACTTGAGAATTTAATTAATGTTTAGACTACCGTTTTGCTGACCAATCCACCATTTTTATGAAATATCTAGGAAACAATGGAAGATAGGTTTAGAAAAGTATTAACATTAATTTTCAGCAAGGAATTTAAAAATGAGATTAGAAACAGGGTGTTAGATTTGAAAATCGAAAGTTAGTGTTTCCTTCCGACTGATCTGGCAACACCTCAAAGTCGAAAATATTTTGGATAGAGAGTTTGGACCCAACCTAGGCTACACTCCAGATTTTAATGAAAAATATTACTAAACTCTATAATAAAAAGGTCTAAATAGTTTGTCAAGTGATTTAATTTAACTGAACATGTTTCCAACTGAAATAGGAGAGAGTAATCACGAAAATAAAAATTTATTCTGCACAAGACATTTATGTTTTTGAGCACAGTTTTTAATATTTAGGCCGAAAAATGTCAACATTTATTTTAAAAAAAATTTGTTACTTACACAAAATTTAGTTACATTGAGAGACAAAGTCGGATTAGCATAAATTATTACTAGGCCATTTTCAGAAAATTACCACCATTACGTAAACATCCGCCGAGCGAAATTAAATTTATTCTCAGTCAATAAAAGTTAAACGAAATTTAAGAGAGAATGAGAGAGAGTTTCAATTTTCTTACGTTAAATATGTTAATTTAATACCGGCAAATTTCAATTTCTTGCTGAAACTTGTCTAATTGCTGCGTGTCCCATTAAGGGGCAAATTGAATTTCTTCCCTAGAAAATGGGGAATTCTTAGAGCTCGAATCAGATGAGAAAAGGCCACCGCATCATCAATGACGCAGTTTTTAAAACTATTTCTTTCTCCTTCTACAGTTGCCGTCGCATTAGATATAATCAGAGGCGTCCTATTAAAATATTCCCGAAAATAAATTGTTAAGCGGTCAAAAAGCCACTTGGCAACGTAGTACGGTTTTTACTTGGACACAATTAAAACAGATGCGGCAGCGGCCAGGGACAGATGGACCTTTTTATATGCTTTTACTAGCCGGCACTCTAAACGGTGTTGCCAAGTTTAAAAAAATGTAGTGGCGAACAGGGAGACTTAGGGGGTTAGGTTAGGTTCCGTTTTAGTCTGGTGTTTTGGTTGTATTGTTGATGGTCGCAGTTGAAGTTCACACAGTGTTATGAATGAAAAACGTTATTTTGTCATAATGTCTTCCAAAAAGGTTGGAAGGAAAGGTGTTATCATACACAGCCAAGGCCGTGAAATCGTCAGTAACGTCTTACAATTTATGAAGAAAGAAGCAGAAGGAGTTTCCATTCCTTTGAAAAACTTTTTGTCTTTTATTTTCTTTATTAAAAACGAAGAAAACGTTTCATTTTAGAGCTCGAATCAGATGAGAAAAGGCCACCGCATCATCAATGACGCAGTTTTTAAAACTATTTCTTTCTCCTTCTACAGTTGCCGTCGCATTAGATATAATCAGAGGCGTCCTATTAAAATATTCCCGAAAATATATTGTTAAGCGGTCAAAAAGCCACTTGGCAACGTAGTACGGTTTTTACTTGGACACAATTAAAACAGATGCGGCAGCGGCCAGGTACATTTGGACCTTTTTATATGCTTTTACTAGCCGGCACTCTAAACGGTGTTGCCAAGTTTAAAAAAATGTAGTGGCGGACAGGGAGACTTAGGGGGTTAGGTTAGGTTCCGTTTTAGTCTGGTGTTTTGGTTGTATTGTTGATGGTCGCAGTTGAAGTTCACATAGTGTTATGAATAAAAAACGTTATTTTGTCAAAATGTCTTTCAAAAAGGTTGGAAAGAAAGGTGTTATCATATACAGCCAAGGCCGTGAAATCGTCAGTAACGTCTTACAATTTATGAAGAAAGAAGCAGAAGGAGTTTCCATTCCTTTGAAAAACTTGTTGTCTTTTATTTTCTTTATTAAAAACGACGAAAATGTTTCATTTTACTGATAAAATAATAGCACGCCACTGACTGGCTGCAACAACTTGGAAAGTAACGAGAGCAGCAATATTTAAAGCGAGACGTACAGAGATCGTGACATCATCGTTTGATGACGCCTGTGGCCTTTTCTTAGCTGATTCGAGCTCTAACAATCTCCGGCGATGTAAAGCCTGGGCTCTGGCTTATTAGACGCGCAACTTTACGTTTGAATGCAAATCTGCGCTTTTGAAGTTAGTAAGAGGATAAGTAAATAAAATAGTAAGATAAAAAGTAAATAATAATAGTAAATAGTAAATCTGTCGTTAGGATGTTCACAATATTGTTAAATGATTTTTATTATACGACTCTGGAAACTATCTATTTCTCGACTGATTCATAGTCGAGAAAATAAATAAAAACATTTTTTTTTAACAGTCTGGAGTGTTATATTACTGTCCAATATGGAATGATTGGTTATGCTGATTTTATGCAACAATATGAGCTCAAGTTGCAGCTAAAATCGGTTATAACACATTGACATTTTTCCAGTGCGCTTTAAATAAAATGTCATAATACGACAACTACCAGCATGAATATCGATATAAATAGTCAAAAACACGTTTTTTTCTTGGTTTTCCGCTAATTTGCTTAACGTTTTTTAAATGTTGATTTGATTACTTCTCCTCTTAAACATTTTATTCAGAAGTAGGAGTATGAAACTGATTTCATTTTTATTATCCATGTTCTTTTAACAGAATTTGTTAAATTTAAGTTAACGAAGCTAAAACGAAAGTTCAAATCAAGCAAAATAATTCCCTAATGGCTAATGTGGGTAACAAACTATGAGCATGTAGAGATGGCAAAATTTATCTGTCAAATACACACAAATTGTAAAGATACAATATACGAGAGTTGCCAAATTTACGTAGCCACTAAAAGATCAGCAAAAATATACAGGGTGGTCTAGTTTTAAATGTGAATAATCCACTATCCGATAGTTCATCAAACAATAAGCTGACATGCATTATGTCATTTTGCTGAAAAACGCTTCCTAATGCAAATACAGTCCTCCAAAATTTAGTTTAAAAAATCGTTTCTTTACTATAATTGTCAGGCTGTTGGAGCAATTTTGATCAAATTTTGAACCATTACTTATGAAATGAATGCTCATTATATGATGTGAATGACGTTTGTCCAACTTGTTAAGTGGCGTAAATAGAGGGGGATGGTGTTCATTTTCCCACTCTATTTACGCTATCCCAAAAATTACCCTCCACCTTCGGTGTCGTGATCTTTCGCCAAAAAAATAAGAAAATAAACTCATGCAGTTATGAGATAACAAGTTTTCATGCAAAATTATCAGTAATTTTTATGCACTCGTGAAATTACTACCGATAAGCTTTTTTTCAATGATTGTAGAGTAAAAAAGTTGGTTGATATGCACTGATTTTCAGTCGTCTAGTTGGCACAGACAGTCAGTTTAATTTAATTAATGTATTTATATCACATTGCGATAAGACGCAATAGAGATATATGACATAAAGTGTGTACTGTACGTAGAAATGAGTTATTTGCCTGTAAATTGCCTCATGCGGTATCACTATTAAATTAAGTTCACATGTGCAGCATTTGCGTAAATCGGAAAACAGTAAGAGGTTTGTGAATGGTCAAGAAAAAGCAGCTTCCTGCAGCTTGCTGTTTTTCTTGACCAATCACAAACCACGACTAGTGCTGTAATTTACGTAAATGATGCACATGTGGACTTATCATCAACGTCAAAAACATCCGGATATAGGTTAATTTGTCAACTTACTGCAAATATCTAATAACGCACGGCGCTAAATCAAGTGCCATATCTCTCTAATAATAAAATCAATCATTAGCTAATTTTTAGCTAGTTATTTTCAGTTCAGACCTGTACTAGGATTTTCACAATCGTCCCACAAAAATGTACTCTAATAATTAATGCATTTAATATGTTTTAATCCTGTCCTGGACTATACTGACACTGGACACAAATTAATGTGAAAACAACACTAGTAAAACAAAATGTCAAAGACTTGTTGAGTGTTAAGTTGGTTTCATCCATAACTTTAAATCATGATAAAACTTAAAAATGGTGTAATTACAACGCCTGACATTGATTTCGACGAAAAATGCGGCGGATTTGGCATTTTACTATTCCAGCTTTGTGTAGAAAATAGCAACAAAGTCGCCTTGGTAAGTCAAATATTTATGAAGGTTGACTCAACCAACCTTAATTTTTCCAGATTAATTCCAGTAATGATGAATTTGAAACCTACAATACCCTGTTGCAGAAAAGTTTATCCACAGCCAAAACCCTTCAAAATAGAGGCCTAAACAGAAATGATTTAGTGGCAATCTGTTCTAATAAGGAGAACATCAATGCCAACGTTATTATTATTGCTGCCCAGTTCCTGGGTTGTATTTCTTATAGTCTTGAGCCCCGGTTTTCAATGGAGGAATTTGTGGAGCTTCTGGAACAATCTCCACCTAGAATACTGTTTTTTATAGGTTGGTGGTAAAACACAACACCTTATTCCAGCTAAATACAGTTTAGAGCAGGCTAAACCAATGCTGACTAAAGCGCTAAATCACTTGGAGTTGACACAAATTGTGCTGGTGCAATTAGATCAGCAGTTTGAAGAAGAGTTTCTACAATCATCAACTGACAATATAAAACTTGTGCATGTGGATGATTTACTTGATACCTGCATGATTCATTTCAGTAGCGGAACCACTGGTACTCCAAAGCCTATCTGTCTAAATCATTACTATTTCTTGGCTCTCAAAAAATCAGTAGCGTAATTAATCTAACTTAATTATTTAACTGGCACCAACACACTAGATGTAGTTTCAGCATCAAACCTTACACACAGACAAACCAATTTTGTGATACCATTCTTGGTCCAGTTTCATTGAGGTACTCTAACTGGTACTGGATGTCAGCATCTTTAGAAATGGTAATTTTCATGTTAAATGGTGGTTGCAGGGTGCTTAAAGGTACTTTCAAACCGGAAGAGTTCTGGTGCTATCTTGAGAAGTATCACGTAAGTTGTCCATAAATAATACTGCTAAACTAATAAAAAAATTTAAAACAGGTGAGTGACGTTATGTTAACTCCCACCCAGTGTATTCAGCTCATAGACTATAAAGATACTAGTAACATATGCAACTTAAAGAAAGTCGTTATATCAGGTCATGTGTTGCATAGAGACTTTGTTGAATCTCTCTGGAAAATGTTTCCAGGTAGGAACAAATGGTATACAGAGCGTCAAAATTTAAATTCAATTTTCTTGCGTGGTATTATACAGGTGTGTCTGTTTCTCAAGCTTACGGCCTAACAGAATGTGGTGAGGTCACGGCTTTTAACTTGGACCTAACCCACCATAAAACATTACAGTCCCATAGACCTCAAAGTTGTGGATTACCAGTTCCCGGTCTCTCCTACAAGGTACTCTGTTTCGCTGTATTATAGTACATTGCTTCCAACTATAAAAGTTGCAGGTAGTAGATCTTGAAACTGGAAGAAATTGCGGACCTAACCAACCTGGTGAACTATACCTAAAAGGTAAAAAACTGTTCAATGGCTTCTACAAGAAAAACTGTTCAAACTCCTTTGATGATGGAGGTTTTTTTAAAACTGGAGACTTGGTGCACTATGATGACAGTTTTTGCTTTTTTATTCTGGACCGGATAAAAAGTATTCTAATGTACTGTTTACTCTAAACATCAACAATCTGGCAGTAACTTAGTTTAAAAAACAGATGGAATAATTGGTTTATTTATCCTCATCATATTGAAAATGTATTGCTGAGCCATGCCGCAGTCCAACAAGCTTTGGTTATTGGAATACCACATAAAACTCAAGGCGAAAGATTAATGGGGGTGGTTATGCTGAAGGAGAGCGCTGATGATGTGACAGAGAAAGAACTGGAAAAGTTTGTTGAAGAGAGAGTAGAAGATCATAAAAGGTGGCTAATTACTGATAACAAGTGGTGCAGTATTTTAATAAAATGAAATTGTTTGTTGTTTTAGGTTAAGGGAAGGTGTCAAATTTGTAAAAAATATGCCAACTACAGTTTCGGGGAAAGTAAACCGGTTTAAACTGAAACACATGATATTAAATACTTTTTTTTCTTAATTTTTTTCTTTAGTTCCGTATATTCTCCAATATTCTTATGAAACATTTTAACATTAATTATTATCATTTTAAACCAACAATTTGGTGGAGATATTATATTGACGATGTTTTCTCAATATATTCATTCGGTGATTATCTCTCATCTCAACCAATTTACAACAGAAACCGTTACAGAAACTAAACCAAATAACGAAGTTCCATTCTTAACCATGCTAATGAAAAAAGACATAAACAGATTTGAAACAAAGGTATACAGCAAACCAGACAAACAGATACTTAAAAACTGTGAATTCAATCATATCATAATGGTTAAAAAATGAATTGTAAAAAGTTGATATGATAGAGCCAAAATTATGTGCATGAACAATTATTAGGTATAGAAAAATTGTTCTTAAAAATGTTCTAAAATTGATACATTTATTAATCCGTAAATCTTTTAGAAATTTAGAACAGGCAAAACCATCTGGAAATCAGAATTAATTTTTTATACTTGCCTTAGATTTTAGAGATATTTGACACAATCAAACGAATCGCTAAAAAATATATCAGAACAATATTCAGAACCCAAAACATAATAAAAATCACACTTTACACACACTATTAAGACAAAAATTACGATGAAAACGAATCTACAAGAAATGTGAGGTGAAAGTTGGTTAAGTCCAGATCTGTTGAGAAGTGAGATTGACCAGAAAACGACCCGCTGAGTGTGATACTCTGAACCAAATGGTAATACCGTATAGGACTTAGAATAAGGAGCTGAACTGTAGAGAGGAGCCTAGATAGAGAATCGAATCGAATAGTAATATGTGATTTATTATTTATACAAAGGTTTACTATATTTCTAGATATATTTTATCTATACAGGGTGTCTCAAAATTACGTGGCTAATAAAACCTTTTTTTAAATGCGATGCCATATTTTTTATTGCACATTTGAATTCTACGATAAATTCTAGACCTATTTGAATCATATATGTTTTGTTTCGATATTCAGTTGTTTTCTGTCTAATAAACTCTTGATTTGATTGAATTTAGACCACACAAATACAAGCTTTATTTTTAGGTTTAGAAGAAAACTTTCCATACGAAAATGATAGATACAAAGGATACTACTATATTTCTAGATAAATTTCAACTATACAGACTGTCCCAAAAATTGTTGCTTAGCGTATTTGATTTCAAACCGTTTAAAATAATACCAACTTTGAAGTTTATTTATAACTTGATTAACTTATGCTTACTTGAAAAAGAGCATTAATTTATATAATTAAAAAATAACAGTACAACGTGATTTAATAAACTTTTTCAATCTTATTAATGCATGATTTTTCATTTGTTTTACTTTAATGAACGGTTTTATTATAGACAACCGAATACGCTCATAGTATAGTTCTATCTTTTTTCATTTGTATTAAATAAACAGAAATAGAGGAACAGTAATTATCACCAGTCAGTTAAGTTCACATCCGCTATAAACCACAGAGCTACCTGTCATTGTCATTATCAAATGACATGACAGACATGGCTTTAAATTAAAGCTTGTAATGGGGTGGTTTAAGTTAAAAGTTAAGTTAAAAACAATTTAATATCGATACCGAACATATTAGTCAAATAAGCCTAGAAATTATTATAGAATACGAATTTGCGTAAAAATTGCTTTGTTAAGTTTGGTTAGCGACGTAATTTTGAGGCACCCTGTATAGATAAGATTCATCTAGGAATATGGTAGACTTTCGTATTGAAAGTTTTGTTCTAAAACTAAAAATAAAGCTTGTATTGGGGTGGTCTAAATTCAATCAATAACCCCGTTGTACTAGACTTCTGCAGGGTTAAAAGTTTTAGATTTGATTTAGATTACCAGAAAACTCTAGAACCATTTTGAAGGTTGCATAGACCTCTAAATGTTATTGGTAATCTTCTAAAAAATGCCAGTCTTCTACAACTGTTGTAAACTTTCCCAGAGCTGTTCTAAATTACCAGAAGCCTCTAGGACCATTTTTAAAGTTCCATAGAGTTCTAAATGCTATTGAACACTTTTTACAAAGTGCCAGCAGCGTCTACAAGTGTCTTAAACCTTCCCAGACTTGTTTTAAATAGTCAGAGATCTTTAGGACCATTTTGAAAGTTTTATAGATCTTTAAATACTATTGAGAATTTTCAAAAAAAAGTGCCAGAAACCTCTACAAGTGCCTTAAACCTTCCCAGACTTGTTTTAAATTGTCTAGGACAGTTTTAAATATGCCAAAGAATTCTGTATGCTACTCAGAACTTTCTGAAAAGTACCAGAAGATTCTACAACTATCTTTAACTTTCCTGATTCAAATTACCAGAGGCCTCTAGGTACATTCTGAAGTGCCCGAGCTTTCTAAATAATACTGCAAACCATTTAGAAATTGCCAAAGTTCTGCAAGTGTCTTAAACCTTTCCAAGAATTGTTTTAAATTGTCAAAAGCTTCTAGATCCATTAAAAGAGTGTCAGAAGCCTCTGCAAGTGTTCTACACCTTCTAAGGATTGTTTAATTATTGTATATCAACTTTTATTGATTGATCCTATACTTAGGTTTTAACCTAAAACTATAATCAGTTTGACAATCAAACCATATCACATTTATGCCTCTTTCACCGACATTTCTAAATCGATTTTAAGTAAAACCCAAGCTAAGTTGAGGTTTGACTATGACAGAGCAGCTGCAAAATAACACAGTCTAAACTAAACTTATCTAAGCTGTCCTTAAACTCAACTTAGCCAACATTGGGGAAACATACATTGATCAGCAACATACGTTTTTTGCTGGTGACTGTGACGCAACGTAACTGAATAAATTATAGTTTTTCTCAGTTAGAGCCTCATTCATGTTTGTAACAAAAACGTGTTTGAAATAATTGTGATAAATTTTATTTACCAGATTTATGGCAAAATCGTTATTGGAGGCGAATGTTTTGATCCAGAAAAATCTTTATTGAAGCTTGATTGTATTTAGGGGTA
The DNA here is from genome assembly GCF_016097725.1 of Ips typographus. NCBI lineage: Eukaryota > Metazoa > Arthropoda > Insecta > Coleoptera > Curculionidae > Ips > Ips typographus. The sequence continues at coordinate 10,132,566 of NC_138423.1, forward strand.
TGTTGAAAAGTTTATATAAAAGCAGTTTAGGGTGAGGCAGTTTTTTGGGAGAAAGGGTGATTTGACGAAAAAATAAAATAAAATCTGTACTGGTAAATTTGTATATATATATATATATATAAACAATCTTTATTTTCAATAGAAAAAAGGCTATCGACCACTTGGTCTTTCTGCCTATGTTTACAGTAGGATTTTTTATGGTTTTAGTATACATGTTAACTTATTTCTAAAAAAAAAATAGTCTTAGTTAAAGTGCTCTAGTAGGGTGGCAGTGGGAAAGAGGTAACGGGATTGTCTGGTTTGTCTTGTTATGCACAGTGGGTTTATTATTGTCCAGTTGTTTGGATTATTTTTCCATTTGTTTTGTAGTTGTATAAGTCTGTCTGTTATTTTGGTCATGTTTGTACGTTCGTAGAGAAGTTGGTTGGATGGGTTGTGTAGTGGGTTTTCTGGGTGTCTTATTTTGGTTATTAGTCTTAGAGCAATCTGTTCCGTAGTCTGAGTATATCTTTTAGTTTTGTCAGTAGCGTTTGCTCTAAGTAAGTGTCCGTAGTCTAGAACTGGTCTACAGATGGATTTGTATTTTTGTGTGGCGGTTTTCGTGCTAATACCTTTGTTTTTATATGTCAGTGATCTAAAGTGTTTTGTCCGTTTAATAGTTTCAGTTCTTGCATTTTTTAAGTGTTTTGTAAATTTTAGTTTTTGGTCCAGTATTATGCCCAAGTATTTTACGTCATATTTGGGTTCAGTTATGTGGCCGTCCGCGGTTATGTTTGGGGAGTCGTCTTTGATCCTATGGTTTGGTAGTAAAAGTTGGTTTTTAGTTGCGTTGGGGGTCAGTCTCCATCTGTAGAACCATGTCATAGTATCGTCAGTAAGTGATTGTAGTTTTGACGCTGCTTTTGACGTAGTTTTGTCGTGTACTATAAGTGCAGTGTCGTCTGCGTATTGTAATATGTATGCGGTTTTGTCAAATTGGTTTTTGTCCTGTTGTTGTGATTGTATATGTCATGGCAGTATAGGTTGTAAAGTAAAGGTGAGAGGGGTGATCCTTGGGGTAGTCCTTGTTCAGGATTGAAAGGAAAGGAAAGTGTGTTGTCTATGCGAACGTGCAGTTGTCTATTTTCTAGTAGATTTCTGATTGTGTAAAGTAAGTATTTTGGTGTATCAAGTTTATGTAGTTTGTAAAGTAGTCCTTTGTGCCAGACACTGTCAAAAGCTTTGTTAATGTCCATGAACAAACAAGCTGTTTTGTTGCTGTTGAGGTGCGTAAATTTGTATATATATAAACAATCTTTATTTTCGATAGAAAAAAGGCTATCGACCACTTGGTCTTTCTGCCTATGTTTACAGTGGGATTTTTTTATGGTTTTAGTATACATGTTAACTTATTTCTAATTATTTACAATTTATTTACAAAAAAAAAAAAAAATCTTAGTTAAAGTGTTCTAGTAGGGTGGCAGTGGGAAAGTAGTAGGTAACGGGATTGTCTGGTTTGTCTTGTTATGCACAGTGGGTTTATTATTGTCCAGTTGTTTGGATTATTCTTCCATTTGTTCTGTAGTTGTATAAGTCTGTCTGTTATTTTGGTCATGTTTGTACGTTCGTAGAGCAGTTGGTTGGATGGGTTGTGTAGTGGGTCGTAAATTTGTATTATATCGCAAAATTGATTTTGCTATTTTTTCTTGAAAGTAAGATGTCGGGAAAAAGTGTGTGATAATCCAAACAAACTTTTCACTAAATCTTAATGGTTACAGTTCTAAAAGCAAAATATCAGTATTAAAAAGTGGCAGGAACCGCCACTAAAAATATGTTATTCTATTACTTTATGAAAAATTAGAAACTCCTTTCTCTGATCACTTTGACTGTTTGCCAGAAACTCCCTAAAACTTTCATGTCGCTTTTCCACTAAACACAAAACGCTTTTGTTAATCTTGGAAGGAAAAAACGGAGCTAACAGGGTCCGCAAAGTGCTGACTCCGACAGCAATATTCGTTACACATACATTGTGCCGCACTCGAGAACAAAGAGTGGCAGGGGATGTTTAGCGCACTATTCAATACGTTGTAATTACGTCGCTTAATGCCCTTCGTAATCGTCTTTGTCTTGTCTCCGGGGACCCCCATTAAATTGCACAGAACACGTTTCAGCAGGACTTGAAGCTCATCTTCGTCAAAACTGGCCCCTCCGTTTTTATTAGCCCTTTTTAATGAGGGCCTGCAGTTTTACTAGCCGGGCCTTAAATGCCCGTACAACAGAGCTAATTTATGAGCTGTAAACGTTGAAATTGTTCTAAGGGAAAAACTTTGCCTTTTTCCGCGACGGGTGTGGGTAGTTGAAAAAACTTGACGAGCTTTTAAAAGAACGCTAGCAAGATTAAAAATTAATGATGTATTTTTATAGTCATGAACATGACTATAAAAACTCTATCTTTATGACATTGAATGCAATCACTTTCTATGACATTGTTACGTCATCTCATTTTGATTTGGTTTTTGTCATACAAGTGAATTATTCGTAATACTGCTACACGTAAAGTTAGTGTGAGCATAAGTATACTTCATTTTTCTGACACACAATCACCACGATAATTTAAAGAAAATCGTATTATTATTAACTGGGATATCAACATGTAGGTCACTCATGAAATGCGGGACACACTGTATAACTGTCATAAATTTCAGAAACACGTTTTGCATCGAGCACTGCATGAAAACTTTTCTAAACACAGATTTTTACAACTTTTAAATACAGTTTGACAGTCAGGGACAAAATTGCTTGTCAAACTCACTTGGCTTGTGAAAATGACTGATTTTAGCACATTTTTTGTAGCCTCATTAAATTTTCTAATGGCCCCATTCATAGGAACACATCGATTAGCAATAGCTAGACATCGTTCTTGTGAATGCACTGAAGTTAATTGATTACTAATCAAAAAAGCATTACTTACACGTTATTTTGTCCATAGAATTTAAAATCCGTTTTTACGATCACGTATCGGATTTTCCGAAGAAAATTACTGTTTTAAGCACATATTTGGAATCCTCTTAAATTTATTATCTAAAAACCTGAAAAACACTACAAAATTTGGAACAATCAGGTAGAAAAACGGTACAAAAGTATGAACTGTCAGAAACACAGTTTGAAAGAAACATAAATTTCACCATTTTTCATTTAAATTAGTGCAACACTTAAAAGAGGTTGAGCGGCAAATACCTCACATGTTCTACTCACAACTTTATCACATTCTCCGTAAATAATAAACAGATTTAAGTAATCTTGGTTTGAATAACGTAACCGCGACGGCGTATTTGCAGTTGTCAAAACACTCAAAACTAGTGTTATTAACATGCTCTGCAGGTCTCCAATATCACCATAGAATATCACCGTGTGTCAAAAACATAACCAACTAGAATACCAGATAATCCCAACCGTGCAGCATAATAAAAAAATGTTTATTCTCAAATAAAACGAAATAGGTTGGATTTAGGTATAGGCAAGTAAATTGAAAAGTATAGTAATTTTTAATGCTCAAAATGATTCCGTCATAAAAAATGTGGGTTTCTATTTAAAAAACTTGAAATTTTTCATTTTTTTAGTGGCAAGTTTATGATTTTTTTTTGACGACCCTGTATACAGATGAGTCATTACGCACCCTCAGTTTAATAAAACGATCCTTTATTTACAATAACCCAAAGTTTCATTGAAAAATGAAATACGGTTTTGACAGAGTACAAAAATATGTTGAGCGTTGCAACTGTCACTTTTTTGGAAAAACATCAAATATTTCGAAAACGGCTAGAAATAGGCATAGGGCATTCTACACAAAAGTTGGTCAGAATTTTGTGAGGAATCCAAATATGTAATAATATATAGGGTGTTCTATTTAAAATAAGAAAGTTGTGATCGACTTCCGGTATAAACGGAAATGCAACCATCTTGAAAATATTTTAGTTAGATTGGGCATGCCCACATCAGCATCGCCCAATAAGCCTATAAAGCGAGGATATAAAGTATGGGTCCGGGCCTCAGAAAATTGTTGATAAAGCAGAAGCACACTTAGGTGCTAGAGTGGTCACAGACTTATCCAGATCGCTAGTAAATAGACATCATATGGTCTATTTTGATAATTACTTTACCTCCCTACCTCTCTCGAGACAATTAAATTCAGAAAAGACATACGCTTGTGGTACAATCAGAGCGAAGCGTATAATAGGTGTGCCAGTTGATATAAAAACAGATAAGGAAATGAAACGAGGCGATGTTGATTGGCGAATAACTGACGATGGAATTAATTTTATGAAATGGAAAGATAAAAGGGTAGTTACGATGGCAAGCAATTTCCATAAGCCTGATGTCATAGGGACTGTTGAACGAAAACAAAAAGATGGAAAAAAGGAAACTATACCATGTCCAAACATCGTCAAAGACTACAATGCCAACATGGGATACGTTGACAAAGCAGATATGCTCAAGCGCACATATGATATTGATAGAAAGAGTAGAAAATGGTGGCATAGAATTTTGTGGCATTTTGTTGATGTCTCCATTGTAAGCTCATCATCATAATCTATACAGGGTGTCCCACGACGAAAGACATCGATTGATATTGGAAAAAGTATAAATAGGAGAGTTTTGAAAATTTGGCAGGATACTGATGTGGGCATGCCCAATCCAACTAAAATTTTCAAGATGGTTGCACTTCCGTTTATACCGGAAGTCGATCACAACTTTCTTATTTTAAATAGAATACCCTATATATTATTACATATTTGGATTCCTCACAAAATTCTGACCAACTTTTGTATAGAATGCCCTATCCCTATCTCTAGCCGTTTTCGAAATATTTGATGTTTTTCCAAAAAAGTGACAGTTGCAACGCTCAACATATTTTTGTACTATGTTAAAACCGTATTTCATTTTGCAATGAAACTTTGGGTTATTGTAAATAAAGGATCGTTTTATTAAACTGAGGGTGCGTAATGACTCATTTGTATACAGGGTCGTCAAAAAAAAATCATAAACTTGCCACTAAAAAAAATGAAAAATCTCAAGTTTTTTAAATAGAAACCCACATTTTTTATGACGGAATCATTTTGAGCATTAAAAATTACTGTAAGTTTCAATTTACTTGCCTATACCTAAATCCAACCCATTTCGTTTTATTTGAGAATAAACATTTTTTATTATAAAAATTCCAGATTTCTTGAAAATTTCTCTTTCTAATTACGTGTGGATTTATGTCACACCAGTAGTGTGAATTATGTCTATTGAACATTCCATTTTTAGTGAATTTGGCCTCGTCGCTCTAAATAGTATTATTCAAAAACAATTCATCTCCATAGTGACAAAACCTCACTAAAAACAACTCTCTTCGGAAAGTCAACCACTTTTAAGTGTTGCACTAATTTAAATGAAAAAGGGTGAAATTTATGTTTCTTCAGGATCCTCTGAATTGAGCTTTTGGAATCAGGTAGAAAAACGGTACGAAAGTTTGAACTGTCAGAAACACAGTTTGAAAGGACAAAATGGCCTGTAAAAACCACCTGCAGTAAGAAAATTACTGTTTTAAGCACATACATATTTGGAATCCTCATTCAATTTATTATCTAAAAAAAAACCTGAAAAAACACTTCAAAATTTGGTACAATTAGGACAAAATGGCCTGTAAAAACCACTTGCAGTAAAAAATTACAGTTTTAAGCACATTTTGGGAATCCTCATTAAATTTATTATCTAAAAAACCTGAAAACACTTCAAAATTTGGTACAATCAGGGAGAAAGGGTACGAAAATTTGAACTGTCAGAAACACAGTTTGAAAGGAAAAAATGGCCTGTAAAAACCGCTTGCAGCAACCCTTTTCTACTACAAAATGTGGTACAGTTGGAGAGAAAAGCGGTGTTAAAGTTTAAACTGACAGAAACGTAGTTTGAAAGTGCAGTCAGGGAAAACACAGTTTATAGTTAAATTAAACTCTTAAAAAATTTAAAAATCCCTATAGCAAAGTTAAATTAAGTCAAAATCAAGTAAGTTGTTAATGAAGAAATTGAACCGTAACAATACTTCTACATAAATATTTGATAGCAACCACTAGTTTTAGTTAAAGCATACATACGTTATACTTTCGTAAAGAAAAAGAAATATAGTAGGCGGAATTGCATTAATGGAAATTCCACTCCAGGGAACTAGGCCCCGATTATAGTGGAGAATTTATAACTGTCTCCGAAACGCCAAAACCGAAAGAAGCGGCTCTGTTTCGTATTGAATGGAGCATTTATTCTGGCAAATGTTGCTCCGTCGTCGCTTTTGGAAAATGACAAATTGCCGTCGACACGCTTTTAGTTTCTGGACACGCACTAACAGCTGATGAGTATTAATTTTCTGTCTTTGTCTATCAGACGAGAAAACACAATGGCCACTTCCGGTTTTGTTTTATTTTGCTTCTCCTTTTTGGTCCATTGTCAAGCTTCGTTTATTCGAATTTAAAGCGACTTAAAGTTCGTATACTTAATTTAACCCATTTAGCGGCAGGAACTATCAATATCGGCAAATGAGGTAATTCTAGTGGCCTTTAAAGCACGTCGAATGATTAGATTGAATACGTGACTGGGAGCAATCGATTACCTAAGTGGTTACAAATAAAGGGCATCGAAGACGACGAAAACAATGGCAATGAGGTTCTCGTTAGGTAGTTGTTCAATTGCGAGAGGACACTTTGCTTTTCATTGAGAAAATTGTATTGCGTCTCAAGAAAGTAATTAGAGGTAAAAGAATCCATTAAGGTGGTCCTAATGTAAGAGAAAAAAAATACACGTTGAATCGTAAAAACCTGGAAAATTAAATAAACTTTTCCCGAAATAATTACCGATATTTGAAGTAAAAATAATCTAATATTATTCTTGGACGTAGAATACGTGGTTAAAATTTGTGTATTAAAACCTGAATTACCCTATACAGGGTGTCCGGAAAATACGTGTACAACGTTTGACGACAGACTCCTGACGTCAAAATATGTCGATCTAAGCCGACTTAGTTATATCCAAAATTGTCTCGTTTAGCCGGTAGAGGGCGTCAAAAATTCGTAAAAATATTGGGTACAATTTCATTTCTTAAAGAGTATTGTGTATTCAGCAAGATGGCGGTCATTTTACACATTTGCTTAAGTAATGTTTTTGGTTTACTTAGTTTCTTACAATAAATAATTTCAACTTTATTATACCTACTTTGATGTATGCAGGTAATTGTAAATTTTTTTTTTCTGGCGAAACAGCTCATCCACCGGGAAATATTAAAGAGGTAAAATAGCTTCAAAATACTTCCGGTCACTCGACAAAAATATCTGGGTTGTCATAACGCCGTTCATATAAAAAATGAGGAGAAATGTTGACGTATTATATCACTTTTATAACACTTCCACTTATTTACAGCCGGTGACTATACTACTAGAAAACGTCATTTTAGAGTATTAGTCTACATACTAAAATTCATTAAAATCCATTAGCAGGTTTTCACGTAATTTAGTAAAAAACTAATATTTTTACAAATTTTTGACGCCCTCTACCGGCTAAACGAGACAATTTTGGATATAACTAAGTCGGCTTAGATCGACATATTTTGACGTCAGGAGTCTGTCGTCAAACGTTGTACACGTATTTTCCGGACACCCTGTATATCCAATAGCAAACAACAATTGTGCCTAAAAAGGGTCATTACGTAACGGAAAAATTAGCTATTTACACTGAGGTCGTAGCTAGTATATTACGTAACTAGTGCTGTAAGATGCATTTTACGCACGATATGGAAAAAGTTACGCTCAAAGCGAGAGTGTATAATTCCATGAGTGCGTACAATACCTTAGAGCACGTGTGACGTACTATACTTTACCTACGACCAAATGGAAAGTCCAGTTTTCGCAATTCATATAATTCAGAGTAACTTTTCATTAAAAAAGTATATTTTCAACGTATTGACATCATATTTGTACTAATCATAGGTATTATGCCACTAAAGAAAAAAATAATAACGTAATAAAAAAATTCACAAATCCTGTTACATAAATAATTATTAGTGTTGTTCTTAAAATAATTATTTATGGTGACATTAAAGTTATTAAGAAGAAAGGGAAAACTTTCAGTAATATTACTTGATGTGTTTGCTATTGCAGATAATATTCTAGACGAAGCGGTAGTTACTTAAAACTGTATGAACAATGCATTACACGATGATCTCCATGTAATATACTCTGATAAAGGAAGAAATGAAAACAAAATCAATTTTTTCCAGCATTAGAGCGATAGTTTGTGGCCGATCTTAAAACTGTGCGCTTTTTTTACAGTTGTGCGTTTTTTTTACAACTATGCGTAAAGAGGTTTATTAGGTAACGGAAAACTATGCGTAAATAGCTATTTACCCTGAGGTCGTAGGTAAAAATAATAACATACATGTCCGAGCATTTTTCTGAAAGAAAATTTCCTAAATTTTAATCGAATTTATTCCATACTTTATGGACACAGTGTATAAAGATTTCAATATTCCCTATAACGCCCATGATGATTTCAATGCTGAATATCTCTAACTTTCATTTTTCAGTTTGGTTTATTTACAAATAGATTCCTTTGTATTTTGCAAAATAACATACATAAAGTAACTCTGAGTTGTTATGAATAAAAACTCCAAGAGCAGGCAACTCTAAATAATCACAAACTCTTTTAAATTAGAAACTCTAATTACGCAAAAAGACTATTGGGCGAGGTATATTGTTTTCGCCCGCATATTCCCGCTCTATTTTTGCAATAAACTTTCCAATAACGAACACGGTCGGTAGTTTATAAAAGAATTTCTAAACCCGAAATTGAATTTTAGGAGAACAAATTTTCGCAACTTGTAGCCGACGAAGCGAACGGTCCGCTCCCGGAGAGAGTTGAAAAACGCGCCAAATGCACTGACCGGCTAGTTTTAGAGCAGTTTTCTAGAATAAACTGCCCTGTAAACCGGTAAATGACCTGGCTGTTTTCGTGTTTAAAAAATGTTATTACATGCTTTCCTCTTATTAAAAAAAAACGTAACGTTTTAGGGCGAGTCCGTGTAAGCATCACTGTAAATAGTACTCATCCGGTAAACGAGCTTAAGCTCACTTTGTAACTTGCATAATTTAGATAACAATTTTAAACTTTTTTTTACGTGCTGTAGTAGTTTTGAGGTTATAATCATAAAAGAAGTATTCACGTTGAAAATTTAGGGTTAATTAATGAACGATAATATGTTTTCTATACAGAAAAAAAAAACGACACCAAAATACTTACTTTTCGCAGTTAGAAACCTACTAGAAAACAGGTAAATTCAAGTTCGCATAGACAATACGCTTTCCTTTTCCTCCTCCCCGAACAGGGCTTACCGCAAGGATCACCTCTCTCACCCTTTCTGTAAAATATCTACTGTTACGACATATACAACCACAACAAACAGGACAAAAACCAAATTGACAAAACGGCCTACACATTACTACAACGCAGACGACACAGCACTTATTGTGCACGACAAAACTACACAGAGAGCGGCGTCAATACTACATTCACTTACTTGAAAGTCACGTCATTTAATCGGCGTTTTTAAGTTTTTTATTTCTGAAAATATATTTCTACAGCAACTTTTTGCGTAGAATCCAGTAGTGTAAATAGTTTTTTTCTATTGGACACGGTTTTTGAGATACGCACATAAAAATAATTGTTTTCCTAAATGGAACACCCTGTATTTTATTTAATTTTTGAAGAGATTTTAAAATTACCATTATAATGACATAATAAACACTTGATATTTCAAATTTTTTTCTTTTTAACGATTTTTTTTGTGCATATCTCAAAAACCGTTTCTAATAGAAATAAACTATTTACACTACTGGATTCTACGCAAAAAATTGCTGTAAAAATTGGTTCTTCTTCTTCTTGAAATAGGCTTTCAGCCTGTTTTTCCAGCTTTAAGGAGTTTCTTGCGGCGTCGACATCCAGCTATCTCTCCATCTCTTTGGTGGTCTGCCTGGCGGTCTTCTAGAGTGTGGTTTTCCGTCTCTCGCAATTTTAGCAATTCTATTATCTTTCATTCTGTTGATGTGTTGATTCCACTCTCGCTGTCTCTGTCTTGTCAGTCTTACAATGTCCTGTATCTCGCAGGTTCGTCTTATTTCTTGGCTGGGTATTCTGTCACGTAGCGAGTGTCCCGTGATACTTTGGAGCGTTCTCATCTCTGCCGTTCGGGTGATGCTCTTGGTTCTGCTGGTGTCCATATAATGTCTCACAAACATCCAGCTATTCTAGAAGCCTTATCTATTTGATTCTTTACCTCAGATCTCCTGTCTTGATGGGCGGTTATTTCTACCCCTAAGTATCTGAAGGACATCACCTGTTCGACTATTTCGTCGTTAACAGCTAGTTTGCATCTTCTAGGTTCTTTTGCTACAACTAGTGATTTTGTCTTGTTTATCGCAATCGACATATTGTAGCGTTTCGCTGTCAGGTAGATTTGATGAAGTAGTCTCTGCAGCTTTGTTAGTTCTGTAACCATGCCCCGCGTTTTTAACGTCTTTTATTATTTCGTTCATGATTTGAACGAAATAATAATTTTAATTGGCTTTGAAATGTATTTTTAGTAATAAAAAATAATGCACCTGTAAGTTTTGAAGAAAAGTGCGAATTCTGAGAACCTCTATACCTGTCAAACGGTTTTCGTCATTAAGTTTTGTATTAAATTTCAGCTTCAGACACCGACATCAGTTTTGGCCTATCTCTTTTAATAAGAGTACTTTCCATTTAAACACGTCCAATTTGGCCCACCCTGTACAGGGTGCTGCATTTTCGATGGTTTTACGGGATACAGAGAAAACGGTAATAGATAGAAAAAAAGTAGCATACGTGTTCTGATCTCTTTTTCTGAGCTGAGATGACTGGCGAAAAGTGGGCGGCGCAAACTTCTTTTGTTTCAAAGATACGGGGGTTTTCGAAAATTGGTAATTTTTGAACCTCTTTTCTATTCCGTTTAGTTTCGACAGTAAGTTACATTTTTTTAAATGGAACATCCTATATATTTTTTCGTCATTTAATTCTGTTGATTTTTATCTTTTCAACGGTGTATTACAAGATATAAGTTTGTAGAGGTTAATCCTGTTATTTTAAAAAAAGACCTTTACTAAGCTAAAAAAAGGCCAATATCTAAAATACCAAACAAAATTGGAAATCATATAAACTAACACATCAGAAAATTAAATATTTTTAATAAATCTTATTAAAAATCTAAGGTACAAACAGTTCTACCGTCACTTTAATAAGAAAAGTGGCCATTTCCATTTTCTACTATTTTGAAGGTAGAAGTTGAAAAAACTGTTTACAAACGACATGTAACATGTTAATAAGAACATAGCCAAATTTTGTTTCGACTGTGGGTATTTTTATACATATTATTTAGCACTTTTTTGTTAAGGAAACGATTTTTTTCTAATTACCAAGATTAACGTTTACAAACTTATATGTTTTAATACACCGTTGAAAAAGTAAAAATCATCGGAATTAAATGAACTAAAAATATATAGGGTGTTCCATTTAAAAAAGTATAACTTACTGTCATATGTCAGAAATTAAACGTAATAGAAAAAAACTGACTACGCCATTGGATTCTACGTCAAAACTTCTACCGGAAACCGTTTTTCCTTTTTTGATAACTTAGCCCCCCGTATCTTTGAAACAAAAGAAGTTTGCGCCGCCCACTTTTCGCCAGCCATCTCAGCTCAGAAAAAGAGATCAGAACACGTATGCTACTTTGTTTCTATCTATTACCGTTTTCTCTGTACCCCGTAAAACCATCGAAAATGCAGCACCCTGTACAGTTTATTCACACGTATTGTCTACACGTTAAACTATGCATTTTACTAAAAAACAGTAAAAAATACGTTTTTGTTCGACTTATACCTACTATACTTACCGTTCAGGATTAAAGAAAATTGGTTAGAATATTTTCATTTTATTTAATAATTAGGATGATTTTGGTGAAATCGTACAAAAACTAGTGTAAGCATCACGAACAGTAACAGCTTTACTGATCTCAGACAAATTGGAGGCGACGTTCGCTCAGCCTCCAAACTCTGTCATCAATCAGTAAATCTTACTTACTGTTCTTGATACTTAATATTCTAAAACGATGCGAGAAAATGTTTGGCTGTCATTTGGTAGCCGCAAGCGCATTTTGCTTCAACCGCAAACCAGCTATTTCTAGATTGGAAACCGAAAATTTTCAATCGTCCAAACCTTAAAAAAACGTCGATTAGTTTTCCGTACCGAAAGTGGCAGCAATTGAACGACCGAAATAAATTTGCCTTCGAAACTTAGCGGGATTCCGGATCAATTAATTGGGTTCTTGTTGCAGGCGCCCGAGAACATGCTGACTAAGCATATAAATTTCATGCTTAATAATGGTCTATTGTGTGAACACATAAACGTGTTTTTTTAAATTTAAATATCTGATTCCTAATAAGTTTTTCGGAACATCTATTCGAACTATTTTTAATATTTAGGTACCTACGGATTATTTTGATTTAATTAACCAAAACAGGCTTCCGTGCCCCTTTTCAACTTAAAAGGCAACTCCGCAGGGGTTTTCTTTAAGGTTCTGCCTTCTTTTTTTGTGTCTTCTTCAAACACTCAACTGTCTAATATTTCAGCAGTCCCGACAAAGTCCCAAATAATTACGGGTGTATTCTTAAAAGGTCGTAAATATTCAGACACAATATTAACACAAGATTAAACTCTTTGTAGCCGGGTCTTAATTGAGTTTTTCTTCCACTTAGATTAAATTGTATATTCATTGTACGCTTCTCTTTATCTTTATTAAAGCGGAATGGCCGATTTCGTGCCGCTGCACTTTGCGAAAAATGCAAACCCGGATGTTAATGGAGTAAATAGAAGAAAATAGTCCGGCCAGTTTAAGTCTTTTTTTCCTACAAATTAGAGTGAAAATAACAAATTTAATTCTTTCAGCTAGTCGCTTTATGTGGAAAAGGGTATAATTAGGCTTTGGTGAAGTGGATTTTTATTTTGCTGTTAAATTTAGGAAAGCTGTTTGAAACATTCAACTTTGAATTGCTTTTGAGGCAAAGCGGAAAGAATCTCCGTTTAAACAGTTTTGTTGGTCAAAAACACCTCATTTTATCCAATTAACTTTAGTTAAATAGAATTTGTCTCACTGTTAGGAGCGGAATTTCGTGTTATTTATATGTGTATGATTATGCCACTATACTGAAATGTCTGTTCATTTTCGAACTATTCATACAAGTAAAACAAAGCGAACGTTTCAATTTGCTTTAGCTTATGGCTGGCTAGTTTCCATGAAATTATCAATCGGAATGACATCGTAAATGCCCCAGTTCGTTTAATTTCGTTCTGCTGGTTAATTTGCTGCGAAACGAACGACAAATCTATAATTTTTTTGTCTACTCGTTTCACCAACTGCAGAAGTGAATTTGAAATGTTAAAATCATTAATAAAACCAAAATAATGCAGAGAAAATATTTATTTAAATTTAATTGCCAATTTGTGTGCGTAACGCATGTCGGGTTGATTTTGAGAATAAAGAGCAAACATGAGGTGTTCATTGTTGTTTTTAGATTTGATTGTCACGTTTTACATCAATAGTTAGTTGCGCAACTAGGGAGGATGGTGCAACTTTCGCTTCCGCGAACAATTTGAAGTTCAAGGGTGCAAAAAGCAGTTTACTCCAGAGATGCGCATCTAATTTTACTAATACTATGTTAATACTTGGCTGAAAAAGAAGGTGTTGTTACTAAAGATATGTTTGTCAATTTGTCAAGAAAGTGACAAACTGTCTTTAAACAGTGTGTTTTCCACTGGTGGCACTTTTCTTCCCTAGGAAGGAAACCACCAGTAAAATAGAGCAACTAAATGGAGCTTTTTTTAGTGTCTTACCACTGCTGTCAACAAGAGTAAGTTTTTTCTGCTCCAACACTGATTAATTATATTTCACAATCTCCTCCGATTATCCACCCTGTTGTAGTTTGGTATGCCATTTTAAACAGGGCACACTGCAAACAACAGTAGATACAGAGTTTCTAAATCCTCGATAGAAAATTACAACACTTTACAGATCCAATACAACACTACGAACAGTCATTCAATTTGCAATTCGGACTATCGAAATGATTCCCCTTTCATGGATCCCGTCCGCGATCAATTAATCCTTGTTTCGTTTCTAAAACGGTGAGAATTCGCCGATTGCGGTTCTTGTTTTACGGCTCGTTAGTTCTTATATCGCCTTTTTCAGTCTGTAAAAAGGACCGCAAGCCAAGCAATGATAAATATTCTATTCGTGATCAGGGCGAATTTGCCTTTTGGATTAAATCGAACCGAACTAGGTTTTTGGGATGTCAAAGCGGATGATACTTAGATATAAATCGTTGCATTTAACTGTTTCAAAATGGGGTTGACGTTTTGGTTTGGTGTTGGCTGTCTTGGTTAATAAAACTAGCTGTTTCATATTAGCGAATATTCAACCGTTAGTACCTCTACTTAGTTCGATTAAAGTTTTCTTTAACATGAACTTGACTAACTAGTCGTGTAAAGAGCTTTTTTCACTTGTTTTTTGTACTATTTTAAGTGCCATAACTTGGTGAGTTTAGTGGCTTTGCTTATTATCTCCAATTTATCAATTTTCCACCTTTTTTAATTTGATTAAACTCCTATTGTTTACCACACAAGATTTAACGTTTTGAAAATGTACAACACTAGATTTTTAGCAAGCAAAATCTTGAAATTTTTAGAATAAGTGTTCAATGGAAAAATTAGTTAAGATTTTAAGACGTAATTCTAAAGTCCCTTCAAAACTTATTAAAAAATAATAATAAATCAAACATTATTCTTCATTGATGTTGACAGAGTTTTTTTATTCATTGAAATTATTAACAACTTTTGATTAATTTCTCCTTTTTGGTGTTTTCAACTGAAACAATCGCTTTACACAGTGCAGTCAAAGAAGAACTGATTTCAGTTATTGAGGATGAGCTGAACTCTAGCTATATTAATGACAAAATAGTATATTATAAATCTAGGGACTAAAGTGCCGCTTTTAATCCCGAGATAAAAGGTTACAATTCGCAAGGGATTAGATTAGAACACTTTGGGCACGAGGTTTATACAGGGTAATTCAAATTCGACCCTCACCATTGGGATCTCAGAAACTATAAGAGATACGAGAAAGTTTAAATTGGGGCAAAATTACGCAATGTAAAGCTCAACCAAATGCCGTTTTAAAAGGTTCGATTTTCTGAGTACTTCCGAAGATATCCGAAAAAAACTGAAAATTTGATTTTTTGTTTTTATTTATTTCTAACCTTATTTGAAGAAATATTCCAAAACTAAAAGCACCTCTTCATTGCCACTTTTTTCCAGCTATTCGATGATGGATTCAAATTTGCCACACGACGTTTCGTTTTTTGGCAGCCATCATCAACTTTCTATTTTCTTATGGGTGCTATATTGGATTTTTAGCCCACCAAATAGTACGTTTTATTTTGATTTTAGTGATGTATAATAACTTATGATTTTCTTCATAAATAACCAAATAATTCAATAAAAACTTATTTTACCTTAGTTAGCTTTGAGTTAATGAGACGTTTTATGAAGATTACTTGGTAGTACTTGTCACACGCAATTGGCCTGAACATACTTAGTCACAAAGGTGTACATGTGACTTAAACCGGTTTATTCGGGGGTAATATCCCTAGTGCATTTAATTTTTCCGGAAAAATTCGGAAAAACGAGTTTCTAAGTAATTTGTTTTAACAAATAGCATGAGCGAGAGTGGTTTTAAAAATCATCCGAGTCGAAGACGAGTCACTTGCTGTATAAATAACTATAAACTTGCACTTAACATTTTAAAACATAGAAATTTGGCAAAAAATGAAGTTCCTAAAATGATGATCTTTCTCTTGGAAACATAAATGAGCCTTTTAAGTTAGAGATAATGCTAACAAATCTCTTTTTCTGATTAACCTAAATAGTTCAGCAATGCTTGTATAATAATAACATTTTCTGCGGGGGTTTCTTTTCTAGATACATTTTTAACTATGATTGACGCTCTAATAATCGTCCGAATTATCGTGTTTGACAAGTACTGTCAAATAATGACATTTTATAAAACGGCCCATTAACTCAAAGCCAATAGATAAAGTAAAAATAGTTTTTATTGAATTATTTTGTTATTTATGAAGCAAATTATAAGTTATTATACATCACTAAAATCAGAATAAAATGTACTATTTGGTGGGCTAAAAATCCAAAATGGCGCCCATAAGAAAAAAGAAAGTTGATGATGACTGACAAAAAACGAAACGTCGTGTGGCAAATTTGAATCCATCATTGAATAGGTAGGAAAAAGTGGCAATGAAAAGATGCTTTTAGTTTTCGGATATCTCTTCAAACATGGTTAGAAATAAATAAAAACAAAAAATGAAATTTTCAGTTTTTTTCGGATATCTTCGGAAGTACTCGGAAAATTGAAATTTTTAAAACAGCATTTGGTTGAGCTTTAAATTGCGCAATTTTGCCCCAATTTAAACTTTCGCGTATCTCTCATGGTTTCTGAGATCCCAATGGTGAGGGTCGAATTTGAATTACCCTGTATATGCCAGGTGTCCAAGAGCATCCTGGACATAGGAGATTAACATGGGAAAATGGTTTTGATTTTTTTGCGCCTGTACGGTTCATTTAATGGAAAAACGCTTTAAATAAAAGTTGGTTTTTCAATACCGTAGATTTGGCCATTAAACGCAAAACGGATCTAAAATTCGGAAATTTTAAATCTCGCGCCAAGCGAAGTTTATATCCGGCCGTGCTACCAACCTTTCAAAATCATAACAAATCGCTGTCAGTCCTTCTGTAATCAAAACATTGAAAACAAGTTTATTTTGTAATAATTTTGAATTACTACCCACATAATGCAAAGAAAATATAAATAAATCGTAATAGAAATACTTTATCAGCAGCCACAGCCCAAAAATCTGGTAAGTTGCATTCATAACCTCATTCAATGTCTCTACTCAACTTATTTACTTTGTAGCAAAATTCTTTAAGAAAACACTGGTTTTGCTTGCAAATATTTAATGAGGATGACCAAATCACCTATCTCAAGCCTCTTCATAACACTACCAAACGATTTAAAGTAATGAAAACAGTGAAGCCAGATCTTTGAAGATAAGTTTCCTACTGTACAGGGACAACAATAAAGGGGCCAAATACTTCCTTCAAAAGTGATGTGATTTAGCTTCAATGTGCTTAACTTCATGGACTATCATCAGTGAGGGTCTTCATCAGTGGTGCAACTAAAACCTAAAATGATTCAGTGTTGATATCTGACTTAAATCTCAAAATTTGATCTGACTGTGAAATGTGAATAATCTTAAACTGGCTATAAAACCTCTGAGAAAGCCCTTCTAGGAACAGAATATAGACTTACACAGTCAAATTATCAGTCAGGTGACAAAAGTTTTTGTATATGGGTAGGTATTAACGAAAAACCAACTTTTTAGTTGAGCTACCTACATGAGCTGCTATTATAGGTTTATTAACATTTTAATTGTGTTCTTTTTTCCACACACTCAATTGTTCCAAATAAGACTTTGTACACTGAACGTTTGTATTAATTATTTATTCACAGTTCAAGGTACAGTATACATTTTCTTCAAGTGAAAAGCTACACAGGTACAATAGGTGGCAAAGAAAACTGGTCTTACCAAAACAGTGATTGTTCCACAGATTGAGTGTGAGTGGGTGAACCTTTCACCATACAAGCTATGCTAAAAACAACTTTGTCTTACTAAGCTAATGTTTGTTTGGATAATAGTGGAGTTCCAAATTAGCAAAGGTAGGTGAAATGTAGTGATTGAAAGTCTCTAAAGAGAAACAACTTGCTTCCAATTCAATACACTATTTCACAGGACATATTTTTACCAATCTAATGTGAACTCGTGTTACACATTACTTGCAAATAAACTATTTTTGGTTAGTAAACATTTTACAAGTATCCTTGTAGGTGGATGATGTTTAAGTTAACTAATAGAGCTAATTAAATATCAGTACTTACCTTACCCTGTAGAACTAGGGAACAACCATTGATAATCAGTTATAAAAAATGCCTTTTTTTTAACATCATACAATATAAAACCACTTAAACACTATGGTATGTTGACAACCCTACAAAACAGAAGGATACAATAAAACTATCAGTCACTAAATTGCATCACTGTTGAGGGAAGTATTTGCCCTCTTTTGTGGTCCCTGTATAGTAAAGCGACTTATCTTCATACATCTGCAGGCCTTCCTAGTCCATTGTTTTTATCACTTTAAATCGTTTTCTAGTGTTATGAAGAGGCTTGAGATAGGTGATTCGGTCGTCCTCATTAAATATTTGCAAGCAAAACCAGTGTTTTCTTAAAGAATTTTGCTACAAAGTAAATAAGTTGAGTAGAGACATTGAATGAGGTTATAAATGCAATTTACCAGATTTTTGGACTGTGGCTACTGATAAAGTATTTTTATCACGATTTATTTTTATTTTCTTTCCATTATGTGCGTAGTAACTCAAAATTATTACAAAATAAACTTGTTTTGAATGTTTTGATTACAGAAGGACTGATGGCGATTTGTTATGATTTTGAAAGGTTGGTAGCACGGCCGGATATAAACTTTCAGATTTCAGAATTTTAGATCCGTTTTGTGTCTTAATGGTCAAATCTACGGTACCTGTTAAAAAAAATACAAGTTGATAGCCGAAAATGTGCTCTACAACTTTTATCTAAAGCGTTTTTCCATTAAATGAACCGTACAGGCGCAAAAAAATTAAAATCATTTTCCCATGTTAATCTCCTATGTCCAGGGTGCTCTTGGACACCTGGTGTACTATTTTATGCACTTTAAAATGAGAGAAACTAAAAATTAAAATTCACAAAATTAATAGTAACCACTGATTGACCTCGTATTACTGATAGTTTAGTTAAAAGTGCACTTTCAATCCCTAAAGTGCATAAAATATGCATTACATTTCATTGCTTTGGTCAATTTTCCGCTGATTATATAACATGCTTCAAACTTTGGTTTGCAAAATTTCTTAACAAATGATACAAAAATCTGAATAACAAAATGTTCCAAAACGTCTCGTTTTCGTAATATAGTTTGGTTAACTTTTAAATTTACCTAACTTCATGATAATCTATGACTTGGATGCAAAATTTTGTGACTATCTCAATTAGGTAAACTATAAACTGGTTTTAGTGTTATCTTTATCTTCTTGTGTTATCTCTAATTTAACCTAACAAAGAATTTTCGTACATCCCCCATTTATCCGTTATCTGGAAGATCTTCGCTGGCAAAGAGGAATAGGGTAACTTGCGTTGTAGGAGGCCAGTCCAAATCCACGTGAAACTCGTAATTAATAGGTTTAATAATTCATTGTCACGTCATCAAAAGCGGTCAACAAGACCGTAACCAGAGCCGAGATTTCGCTGGCCTTGCTCGTTCTTAGGAACCTATAAATCTTGACGCCCCGGACTGCGGCATGTCTTTCTCGATACACACTATCGCCCTTACTGCAACACATTCCCCGTTTTAGAGCAAAAAAAGCATCTTTTAGCTTTTTATTTCTTGTTTTTAAGTTCGGTATGTTAAAAGATTAACTAACTTCTATTCTCTATTAAAGTAACAGTACGTTGATATGGAATACAATAATATTGAATTCGCTACAGTCCTATACAAAACAAATATATGCAGTTGATTACAGAGTTACATCTTTGTATAAATACAAAATCTGCGCAATTTCTAGTAGGTAGTATACTTATAAATGTCTTTAAAACTTCCACTCTGTTACGGATATACTGAGGCAACACATTTTAGTTTAAATATGTATAAACAAATTCATGTTAGTATTCACATTCACTGTAAAAGAATTTCCATTTTGGGTTTTTTTTCTAAGTGGTCTAAAGTTAATATTGTGGCAAGTTAACTAATAAAGTTGAACAAAATCAAAATTTCATAAAAGAACAAGTCAAAGACATCCCCGATTATGATTGTCTTTATTGTCTGGGAGTGAATAAAACTCTTAAAGTAACGTCGTAGTTTGACCATTCTGTGTCGGCAGTTGGCAGCCCCACAAAAGAAACATCCGAACTGAAAATGTATTTACTCTATTTTCTTCGGGATGTAATTTTTTATGCCTCGAATGCTTTATGTCGCGTTTTAGACTTGGCCGTCTCGTAAATTTCATTTATTGTGCTTTTAAAATCCTTGCTAGAGAGATTATATAGAATTTTTATATTGATACTTAAAAGCGGACCGGGCTAGACCGGGCCTGAATGTTGCAACTCGAATATTATTTGTCCAAGATTTTCACTGGTAGGGAATTCGAGGAGAAATGGAAAAAGGCCAGTTACAGACTAACTGCAAACTGGAATTGGGTTTTGTTTCTCATCCTTTGTTTACCACTTTTCTAGGCCAACGCAATATGTATAGTAGACAAGCGTTAGAATGTAAATAATGGTTCGTCATTCTAAATCCAGAAAAATGACGTGGCGAAATTTGATAAGAGATATCATTTATATGAAATGGAGTTTTTGTTCAACACCATTTAGAAATGCAGTTTAGAAAGCGTCAACTAGATTTTTGGAGTACAATTTTAACAAATACAAGTAAATTGATTTGTTTTTTAAAACCCTGTATATGTTCAATTCTAATGTGATTAGCACGAGGTGAATAAGCAGTTGAAGACAAACTTTCTGAGAATTTTTACGGTTTTGAGAAAGATACAATATTTTCAGAATTTTTGTGCCATTTCTAAAAAAAAGTAAAGTTAGTATTATATTTTGGAAACGATTAGACTTACAGAAATTCTGCATGAAAGCAGAGATGTTTAGAATGATTTTTTGCTCCGACTAGACTAGGTTTACACCCACTTAGAATCGAGTAAACAACTGGCAGAGCATTAATTTCACATTGTTTGTCTTTTTGTTTTTTGAACACCCTAAATATGTTAAATCCTATTGACATTAGCACAAGGTCAAAAAGCAGTTAAAGACTAATATTTTGAGCTTTTTACGGTCGCTGAAATCTCAAAAATGCCGTAGATACAATATTTTCAAAGTTTCTATGCGATTTACAAAAAAAAAATAAAAAAGTCGAATATTGCGGAAAAGATTAGAGTTACACAAATTTTACAAGAAAGCAACAATGTTCAGAATTCCGAAAGTTTGGCCACAGCTAGCATAGCATTAATTTCAAATTGTTTCACTTTTTGTTTTTTGAACACCTTCTATATGTTCAATCCTATGGCGGTTAGGACGAGGTGAAAAAGTAGTTAAAGACAAACATTTTGTCATGTAATTTCCAAAAAAAGTTGTGTGTTGTAGAAGATACTTCAAATGTCTGCTCTCTCTGCTTTCTCTTTACTAAAACAAGTTATTTACTAAAAAATACCGGACGATGTCTACTAATAATTGATCATAAGTTAGTTAGTAAAAGTCTTGGATAAGTAAAAAACTGGGATTACCCAGCTTCTTACTTATAGTCGTAATCATAAACTTAGTTACACTATATAATTACACACACTATTTTACACAATACATAATACATTAACCGGTACGTTGGAAATTTAAAACCTGTTTTTTTTTGTGTGAAAATTGAGTCATTCCCTTACAACTCAAACTTTTTACCTAAACATAACTTAACAGTATACGACACACACGTATTTTATAAATTAACACAGCTGCGGATCATATTCATCCAAAATTACGCAATTTAGTTGCAATATATTAATTTGTACAGGAGTTCCTTGCATAGCTGTAATAACCAAACATGTTAATTTCAAAAGTTGAACAAAATGTGTCTGAATAAAAGCAAAACAACCAAACAAATTACAGCTGTTGCAAAGTATACGGAGAAATACATTCTAAATTACTATGCAAGTTTTAGGTTGGAATTTCTGGCTGAAATATTATTTGATGGTAACAACATGCGGCAAAATTAGCAATAAAGAGACCATTAAAAAATCGAGGAGGGCTTTCATATTGAATCCCGAAGGCATACGGTCGTGCCGTTATTCAATCTAAATTAATGCCGCTCAGTGCGGCATATCGCAGTACTAACCCTTTATAATTCATATTAATTGACTGAGGCACATTTTATCCCCCCAGTTTATCTAGTGAACGTAATGTTTCGACAGAGTTATTATTTAAGATATACACAACCCCCGCAGCCACTCGGCTCAAAAGAGGGGGTAAAACAGATTCCGTAAAGATTCATTGGCGCCTAACTAAAACTTAGATTATCTTTAGCCCTTCTTCCAGTAATAAAGCTATTAAGTACGGATACTAATTAACGGTGATTAGAACTTACTGTTTATGCTTTTACGGTTTATTTTTCGCTCTTTGCTTTATTATTTTCACTTTCGCACAAACGAGTTTTAATCACTTTAATTTTGTTGTCAGTGAGTCTATTTTTGACCATACGCAACTTTAGAAAAGTATGAAAATTATACGCAAGTTTGCGAAAAAGCTTTTGACAACACGCATTTTAATCGTATATGTAAATTAACGTATGATGTCAAAAATTTACCCCCTGAATGTAAGGAACTATATTATTTAAGATTGCTTACACCACAGAGGCCTGATTCTTGACCGTGATAAAATAGAAGAATAATTGTGAGAATACGGTAGGTGTAGGTTCTGATGATGTAGTAAAGGTAAAAGAAACCCAGTTTCTAAACTTGACAGCTTGTACAGTGTGAGTCAACTATAGAGTAAAGTTCATTATCTCATTAGTTTCCAAAGAGTACAAAAAAATATTAAACACAAACGTTTTAGAGAATATTGAAATGCATAGTTTGAAATTACTTTTGAATATACAGGGTGGTTCATAAAGGCGTGGCAGAATTGAACCCCCTATTTTTTTATAACATTTTTAGATTCTCTATTTATTTTAAAACTTTTTTGTTAATAATGTCATATACCTAAACATAATAGTTTTTCTACGATTTCAAATTTTTCAGCAAAATATTAGTATTTACTATGATGGAAAATTGTCTGTATCGCCATTGTTTCTAAAGGTAGAATACTCATATTTGGTGAGAACGTTCTACAAGTACGACAAAAAACTGACTTTAAAACCATATCTTACAAAGCAGGAAAATGGGCCACTTTGCCTTAACCGACTTTGTATCTCTTCAAATAACAGAGATCCCCTTGGTTTAGATCGTAAAACAAACCCTATAAAGCACGATTGTTATGAAACCACGTTAATGAGATTCCAATTTTTAATTAGTCTGCTCAAGGTCGTGGATATACAGGTTATCCGTTTTGCGAGCATTACCATGGAAATCTCGGTAATTTCAAGAGATACAAAGAAGTTCAAATTGGGGCAAAGTTACGCAATTTGGAGTCGAATAAAATACTTCCGAAGATCTCTAAAAAAAACAAAATTTTGTAAACTAGTTTTTATTTTTTTAATACCTTATTTGATATAAAATAAATAATACTGTAGTATTGCCACTTCTCTTCCTCTATAACGTGTCAATATCAAATTTCAGAACCGACGCACAGTGGTACTAATATGGAGCACTACGTTTAATAAAACTTATTAATACTGAATTCTTGTAAACTAAGCCAAAATACACTGTTATAAAAAGGATATTAGTCAGTGCAATATTGTGTTCTAAACCTACATTTAAAAAACATTCAATTAAGGTTTACCTATCTATACTGAAGCATTTGGTCAACTTACAGAAAAAGTGCTGGTCTTAGGAAAATATGACAATGATTTTTTAAAAAGGTTCTGAATCAAAGTCGAGATTGCGCTTTTTTATTTTGTACTAAAACAAAATTAAAATTTAGCTTATAATGTGTACCAAAATTGAAATTTCTATGAAGAAGTGTTTTAAAATTAGGAATAGTTGTATTTTACCACATTTAAGGAACATCCTGTAGAGGCCCATGTATTTTTTATGGAATTTCTACAAACGTTTGGCACAATCTACTTCCAAGCAGGCTTTTAATGTGTTGACTCAAAGATGCATGTCTGTTTTCTTGTCAACAACAAATTATTTGATATAGATTGTTATAATCACCTTATTCAATTGCTTAAAAGTAAAAATATTGCATTGAACATGTTAGAATAATCAGTAATTTAATAAATTATCAAAGTGGATATTGAACTCTCAGTAGGAGTAAAAATACAACTTGGTGTAATCTTTATTCAGAAGAAATCATTCAAAGTGCACTGGAGGAAGAAGAAGGTTAATGGAATACCCATTAACAATATCCGGTATGCAGACGACACCATACTTATTGCCGAAATAATAGAAGATTTACAGAGCTTGGCTTAAGCATTGTTACGTTAAGGGGTAGCCCAGAGGAAGAGTACACAAAAGTCCACAGGTCACCCACTTTATTTAGGCTAAGTTACAAATTCATCAGATTACCAAGACGGCGAAGATCATGATGGAAGGGGAATGTTTGGGTGTTTGTAGGGTGCACGGAGCTCATAAGCTTACCCGGGGTGAACCCTAACCTTGTATCCCAAGGCATTCACCACGCCGACTAAGTGCACACACACAGTGATCAGTGACCTCCCTCTGGAGAGGACTCCACAGTTCGGTGATTTATACGTGATTCGAAGCTAAATTTATAACCATATTATGAATGCCCAATTTGCCGATCTTGTTTACATAAGCCCGGTATTGGGGGAGACCGAAGTAAAGCTAGTACGAAACAGTGTAATAATTATACATATTACAATATCAAAAATACCAAATTTATAACTTATAAAATCTGTTTACCAACAGGAAAACTTATGGGTCAACGGAGAATTAGTAGAGAAGAATACTTAGGAACAAGTGTCAATGAAGGTAATGACTAATAATTGGACTATCCGGAACCATATTTAACAGTATGAGAAATGTGCTATGCAGTCGAGATCTTAACTTAGGTTCAGAATATTGAAATGCTACGTTTTCTCGATGTTGCTTTATGGGATAAAGTCCTGGCCGTTAGAAAACTATAAGTAATCGACTGAAAGCATTTGAGATGTGGTCATATAGAGGGATGTTAAGAATAAGTTGAGTAAAAATGGTTACAAATGAGGAATTACTGGAAAGAATGAGAGAAGAATAGGAAACATTGAACAAAATCACAATAAGGACGCTGTAATATCTGGGCCAAGTGATAAGGGCGGAGAAATATGTAATGTTGCAGAATATCATGCAGGTAAAAAGAAGCAGAGGAAAAAAATGATTTCCTGGTTACCTGATAAAATGGTATACCTGTAGATCTAGTGAGTCGTTTAGAGCTGCAGCATCTAATGAGAATAGAAAAAAAAAGAGAATAGGCATTTGAAAGCCAACATTCTGAGAGGAGATGGCACTTGAAGGATAAGATGTTAATCTTATGGAACTGTAAACGTTTTTGAAAGATGTTTTTAAATGAATTTACAGTATGTGCCTACTAAGACTCTTACATTGAAAGAGAGTGTCGATTCTGTTATATTAAAGACTTCTTTTAGTTACATTTTTAGATAAAGTAAAAGGCTTACTAAAAATTGGTCCAACCCTAATCAACATATAATTTCGGCCACATGCCAGCTCTATTATTTCCAAACAATTTCAAAATAAAGAGACCACTTTGAATTCGCTGAGCAAAACTATTAAACAACTTTAATGGCTGCAACGAGAAGGAATTTTAATTCATGCGCGTTATTAAACGGTTAACGGCCGAGCCGTGGATTATCGGTGCCCCGTCTTGCTGCAGCGTGCTTAAATGTTCTCCCGGCCCATATTGCGGCACGGATTTCCACTAAAACTGGCAGAATTTGTCAAGAACAATGTATGGAAGATTGGGCTGCTTGCGTAGGCCGGAAATTGTTTTTGTTTCACCACACGTGTGCAGATTTATTTTTAATAAAGCTGTTTTTACTAAATTACTTTCTTTTCAATACTGGTACAACTGGTAATGAGAAATATAAAAAATCTGAATGTTTGTCATTGAATGAAAAAGGTATTTATGTAACACAAAAAGTCCGATTTTGGTTCTAAGCTTCACCACCCTATACAAGGTTATTCAAGTTATTTGACACGAACGATTGTGACTAAACCATTTAGTATTAAAACATATTTGAGTTTCAGATGAATATAAGGCTGCTGAAAGTGTCTATTAAAATTATTTTTAATTTGTACAGGTTGTCTCAAAAAAGTACAAAAGTTCTCATTTTTCAAATCGATTATCTAGTATTTTACTTTATTTTCCGTATCTGTGTTGAAAGTAAAAAATTTCATTTGTTTAAACTTTACAGTTTTGCAGATATTTGTTACTTTGTAAAAATGCAGAACAAATTTTAAGTCTTTAAAACTCTTTTACCAAAATTGGCTTGGGTACTTATAAAACCTCAAGTTATATGATTTATCTAGTTTATACAGGATGTCCCAACATTACCCAATTATTTTTTTTATTTTTATTGTAACTTAAACAGTAATAACTCCGCAAAATCAAATAGAAAACCCCTATTTTATGGTTACAGTAGAGAATAAAATGCAAAATTTAATTATCTATCGAAAGTTATTAAGGTCTCTTATAGCTAACTGTTCGCGTTTTATTCAAAAATGTACTTTTCTTGAACTTCAACGTGCATCTCATTATACATGATTTTAAGGTCAAAATAAGCTTTTTTGTCCATTTTTTTTACTTTCAAATCAATTGACAATTTTCAAGTAGAATTTTAAGTAATTTTTCAATTATTAAGTCAATTTTCATGATTTTGAAGTCAATTTTAAGTTTCTAAGAGAGTTCAGAGTACACGTGGTTTTGATGTCAAAACTTTATTTTCAAATAGCATTTTATAAATAATTTTAAGATGAAATGTTAAATTTTAAGTAGAATTTGTAGTTTCTATTTTGGCTGCAGTAACAAAAAATAAACCCTTGTTATCTTTAAAATACATGCTTATTACTATTAGTAATAAAATAATAAAAATAACAATATTTCTCTACAAACATCAAATTATGATGTATTTGTAGGAAACATGTTGTATGTATTAAGGACAAAAATAATTGGCGTTTTTGATATAAGAAACCGTATTTTTTACTTTTAATTCAGAAATAACAATAAAAATTTAATTTTTTTTGAAATAATTCTCAGTAATTAAGTTAATTTTCGTGATTTTAAGATTAAATTTTTAACAACATCAAGTCAAGATGCATTGTCATCAAGTCAATTTTCAGTTTGCAACTCGTTATACATTTTTACTTAAAAATTAGCTTTTCAAGTCAATTTTCATGAATTTGATTGACTTTTCCAGTCAACTCAAAATTTTCAAATAAGGTGTCAATTTTTAAGTCAGTTCTCAGTCATTAAGTTAATTTTCGTGATTTTAAGATTAAATTTTTAACAACATCAAGTCAAGATGCATTGTCATCAAGTCAATTTTCAGTTTGCAACTCGTTATACATTTTTACTTAAAAATTTGCTTTTCAAGTCAATTTTCATTAATTTGATTGACTTTTCCAGTCAATTTTCAAGTCAGTTCTCAGTAATTAAGTCAATTTTCGTGATTTTGAGATTAATTGTTAACAACATCAAGTCAAGATGCATTTGTAGGAAAAAATTTTGATGTACTGCGGGCAAAAATTATTAACATTTTTGATTAAAAAAACCATACTTTTCACTCTTATATAATATTTATTTTACAGTACAAGGTACAGTAGTGTCTAATTTTTGTTTTTCACTCTTACATCTACTATAATTTAATTTTCAAATTATGTTTATAAAACAAAACATTAAATACAGTTGAAGCACTCGGTTTTTTTAAATATTAAAACGCCATAAGATTAAACTCCAAATTCTGCAACTTTTCCTCTATTTCCGTTTTCAAGATCCCCATACTTAAACACACATTTGTGGCACTCTGTATACTATTAACGTCAACGACTAGACTGCGTTTTCTAGTAAGTTTTCAAGATTCTTAAGTAATTTCTTAATTTTAATGATTTTCAAATCAACTTAAAGGTTCTAAGACAGTACTGATTATTTTGAGGGAAAAATTTGGTTTTCTAGTAAATATTCATAAATTTTCAAGTTTTGAGTCAAATTTCGAGTCAGTTTTGAATGATTTCTCTGATTTAGATGTATATTTTGATTATTTTTAAACCAATTGTCAGTTTTTACTGATAATACATATATAACTAATTGTTTTTTTCAAACGACCATTAGTTAGAAACCCGTTATTCAAATACAGGTTAGCAAAGCTATTTGAAGATAATCATTTAGAGCCCGATACCAATATGAGTACCTACCTATCTTTTTTGCCTTTTTAGTATACTAAGTTCAATTTTCCACATTTTTTATCTACTTTACAAATTAAAAAAAACAAACTTCTTGCTTTGCACATTTCGCAAAACTATCGCCTTTAAACTAGAAACGATTCCTTGAAAAGAAAGAATCCGGAAGATGCAATTCAAAGTTAGTGGCGGTGAACTAATGCGACTAAAGGTAAGAGATTTATCCCTTTTAATAAACCGAAATTTAACGGCAGCAAGACGGCGAGTTACAACGATAACTCGACTATCAGAATACTTGATGCCTACCGAAGTAGAACCGTGAAAACAGTAAATTAAGGCCGGAATTTCTCACCGCGTTGCAAATAACTTTGTTCGGCGGTTTGTAAGGGGCCCGAATTTTCCAGGGCGAAAGTCCCATTGTCTTCCAGGGCCTGCAGTCTCCGGGGAATATTTATGGTTTCATAACAAAGTCGGATTAGGGGTGGATTTGTCTTGAGTATGTGTTCGTCAAATATGGTAAAGTAAAATTGACATAACACTTAAAAATGTCTTTCATTGATTTTTACAAAGTTGTAATGCCCGGTTTATACCTCCAAATAAAAAAAATAAATTAATTTAAATTACATGTAAAATTAAATGAAAATTAATGTCGTTTATACTAAATGAAAATTAATGTGGTATGTGTTCAAGATTTACTAAAGTAAATGACATAGATGTGTTTTTGACTCTGATTTATTTTAGACATATTCTAACCTAAAGGGTATGAAAGATTCATGATTTTTGAGACTAAAAAGATTAGTTATAAAATAATGACCGCATTCTTAAGAACACTTCGATTAGCATTCGCTAGACAATTTCCTTTATAAATGCACTGAAATAAATCGATTACTGAACGAAAAAGCGTCAACTTAAACGTCATTTTCCTCATCTGATTCAAAATGCGATTTTTCGATTGCTGATCGATTTGTTCATATGAATGCGGTCCATCATTTGTAAAATTAAAAATAATAAACAATGGATAAAGTTTTCTTGGGCTGTCGACAAAACGATTTGGAAAAGAAATAGGAAATATGGAGTAAGACCGATAAACAGGGAATGAAGAAAAAACAAAGTTTCACATTTTATCAAAATGAAAAGTGACGAAAGGTTCACAAATTAGCCCTAATTTCACCCTAAGTTATAAGTTGGTCAACTTTTCAGTTAAAATTCATTTTAGTTTAGTGTAAATTTTAAGTATAGCATGTCATACCTATACAAACGTGTAGCTTTAACTTTAAGAAATATAATTTGACTTGAAAATGTAAATTTTGTTGTTCATTTAGAGTTATAAACCGGGCATAACGCTCCGGTCTTTTTATAAAAAAAAACAGTAGTAGAGAATTACAGTTTTTGTAGCATTAAAACAAACAGTATGTCATACGGACATAAATTATGAACAACCACCATTCATAATTATCCTTAACGACTTTTCCTTGTTTAGCAGTAAACAGAAAGGCTTTCTCCATTTGAATTTTTTTCCGTACTACTAGGTAAATAATTCATCTTGCGTTCATTATGTGCTGGATATGTCTAAACATTACGAATATTGTAAGCACAATAGCTAGAAATGTTATGTTTGGTTATCCGTTTGTCCGTGTGTATTATGAAGAAGAAATCACATAGCTGCGAGCAACACAAATCTATAAGGTTATATGTGAATGTTTGGTTTTATTAGTCCGTCCACTAAATACGTAAAAAGCATTCCCTAAACCGTTGTCAATCAAGTTTAGCGTTAGATTAACAGCTAAAACGTTTTAATGCGATAAGAATGAGTGACAAACAGCTATTCCTGATTAAAATTTTATGTTTCGCGCTTTTAAAACGGCCCTCAGGGGGGCAATGCTGTTTTGTTTTATTAGACGCATTAGTAATCCTGACAACGGAACGGATTAGGACGGCAGACATTGCGTGTTATAAAGATAGCTTTAATGAATTTTATTTACTCTACGTTGGTCTAAAAGGCCAAATTGAGATCCCTTGTTTCTGACTTTACAAATCAGTCAAAATGTTACACAAAAAACATGTTATCTGTTATCTATGAAGAGGTATAAGAAAGTTTAAATCGGGGCAAATTTGAGAAATTAAGTCAATTAAAATGCCGCTTTAGAAATTTAAAAAATCTTAGTTCTTCCGGAGATATCCGAGAAAAACCGAAATTAGTTTTTATGGTTTTTACTAATTTATTTGATAAAATAACTGAATACAAAAGACACTTTACCATTTCCACTTTTCCTCCTCTACAACGTGATAATATTAAATTTCAGTTCCAAAGATTCGGTTTTTAAAGTTAAGTGGTTTACGATCCTCTGTTGAACGGTTGATGTTAAGTTTTGGGAGTTTGATCATCAATGTCTTGAAATCAAACTTCACAGTAAAGCCAACGTTTTGCGACGTTTATTTTTGATTAATCAGGGCCTACGATTTACTTCTTCTTCTTCTTCTTCTTTCTTTCTATGGGTGTGCATCTAGGTAGGCTAATGCCTGGCCTACCAGTGATTTGATATAACCTGATAACAAAGCGAAAAGTAAAAAAATATATTTGAAACGCACTAAATAGTTTTTAGTTTTGTTCTTTTTATGTGGAGTGAGCTCTTTTTCTTTTTAAAAACCAGCAAACGTCACCTATCATGGCTGGATTCCATCGCCCTTGTTACCTGGTTTCCATTGCCCTGATGTGTGAACCACCCTTAACTTAAACTTGGCTTAAAATATGACAGTGCAAATGGGGGTTTGATATATTTGCTCTGCTCGTTCATTCGGGGTTTAAACTCAAACATGGCTTTTACAAGCCAATGTATAAATGTTTAATGTAATGGGCCTATTGAAAAAAGTGAACTTTCTAGGGCTTTGTGGGCATTTTTTCTATTACTAGAAAAGCATATACATTGTAAAATTTATGTCTCTATGTTATCCTCTGTGTTATTAAAGCAAGTGTTATTTGAGCAAAAACTGTTTATTATACAAGCATTGCTGCACTATTTAAGTTAATCACAAGAAAATATTTGTCACTATTATCTTTAACTTAACTTAAATTGCTCGTTTATATTTCCAATTAAAAGATCATCATTCTAGAAAATTAATTTTCTACCAAATTTTATTTTATTATAATGTTAAGTGCAAGTTTAAATAGTTTAATCTTAGGTTTTAAAAAACACCAAATTAAGCCATGTTTTGGTCAATTTTTCAGTGAATAAAGTTACGTGCGGCTGTTATCTTACTAATTTACAGTTGGCTTGCTCTCATATTATTAACTTAATATCAAGTCTGTGATAAAGCTGCTGACTAAGCATGTGCAGGCCAATTGCAAGTAGTCAAGTGTGGTACCGCACAACAACACAAAAACACTCGTAGTAGAACAATATAAATTTATTATCTTTCAACAAAGCTTTGACTTTCTTCACATCGAACAGTAAAACTACTACTATCTAACTAACAACGTTTTCCCTTTTCCGCTACCCCCTCGCGCACCTCATCTGGTTCGACCTCTTGCGTCCCCTTCGCAGGTCTCCACATTCCCTCCTTTTTTTCCAGTCTAAGTGGTTCTACTTGTGGTGTTGGAAACTGGGACTCTTCGTCTTTGTGAGTAGTCATGTGGTCGCTTGTTGTGGCTTCGTCTATGATAGCATCCTTCTGTAGATCAGCGGAAGCTGGAGTTGTTGGTGGGACATTTGGGTAATTAGGCTTTATTGGGATTTTCTTTACATGAGATATGTGTCGTTTGAATGTTTTTCCATTACTTCCTATTGTAACCTCGTTTCCTTTCCTCTCTAATACCTCAAATTCTTCGTTTAAAAATCTACTTTCCAATTTGTTTGAGGTTGTTATATTAAGAGCAACAACTTTATCACCAGGCTGAATGTCGCACAATTTTGCCCTCCGGGCTACATCTTCCTTCTCCTTTCTTTTCTTTTTATTCATTATATCATTATCTTTGGCTTCTTCATCCACATCTGTGTTAATTAAATCGTCAATGGATGGGATTTTATCTCTTATGTTTCTGCCAAATAAAAGTTGAGATGGCGATTTACCCGTTGTACCATGTGGTGTTACATTGTACATTAATATATATTTTTGGATTTCTTTGTGATAATCTTTATTATTTGTGTAGGCGATTTGCAATCTTTTAAGAATCGATTTATTAGCATTTTCGACCTCTCCATTTGCTTGAGGCCAATATGGGAGAGTTTGAATAAGTTCAATTCCATGGTTGTTACAATACTGTTTAAATTCGCTACTTACAAACTGTCTTCCATTATCTGCTCTTATACTTTTTGGATACCCTAGCCGTACAGATATTCCAGATAAGTGATCTATAATTACTGATAAAGTTGTAGATTTTAGAAATTGTATTTCCTGGTATCTAGAGTAATAATTGATTAGTACTAGAACCATTTCTTTGTTTGGTAAAGGTCCCATTAGGTCTATGGCTAAGCATTGCCCTGATCCCTCTGGAAATTGATGAGGTGCCATCGGTGGAGGTCTATTGGGTTGAGAAACTAATAAGCAATCCCGACATGTTTTGACATATTGTTCAGTATGTTTGTCTATCAGTGGCCACCATACTTTTGCCCGAAGGCGTCTTTTCATCACCGTTTCTCCCGGATGTCCTTCATGAGCCAAATCTAAAATGCGTTTGGTCAAAGATTGTGGGATCACTCAATCACTCACCTCACTCAATTTTTCTCCCTCTCAAAAGTATTGGTCCTATCGTACTTAGCTCGGTTTTGAAATACTCCGCTATTTATTAACATAATCCGCTATTTATTTTATTTACAGTTTCTGCTATCAAGATGTCTGTTTTACTTTTTGACAAAATTTCTGATTGAACATATGAAGTTCTCCTTCGTAGTCAAATGACTTTTCTTCCTGCAATTTGAACAGTCTAGAAAAAGAGTTTGCAATATTAGACTTCCCCGGATTATAAACCACTTTAAATCTAAATGCTTGCAATCTTAACAACCATCGTTCTATACGAGCAGGAGGTTTGGATGTTGGTTTAAATATCATTTCCAATGGCTTATGATCGGTTACTAACTCAAACTCTAAGCCAGCTTTTTCAGTCTGTGAGTACCGTCGTTCTACATCTGATAAACATTTACTTGCAAATTAAATCGCTCTGGGACTGTGTAGATTGTCAAGTTTTTTGGTGCTCTCAGCCCTCCTCGATGTCTTTTAACATCGCAAATAATTATTTGAACAATACCTTTTTGATTATGGATTGATGAAATCCACCCTACCTTATGGTTCGATCCCATCATCGTCGCCAATTTGTGGTACTGCACAACAACACAAAAACACTCGTTGTAGAACAATATAAATTTATTAACTTTCAACAAAGCTTTGACTTTCTTCACATCGAACTCAACAGCAAAACTACTACTATCTAACTAACAACGTTTTCCCTTTTCCGCTACCCCGTCGCGCACCTTATCTGGTTCGACCTCTTGCGTCCCCTTCGCAGGTCTCCACATTAAGTAATCTTCTTTTTTATATTACTAATAAATTCCACTTTTTGAACGTAAAGTAGTTTTATTGATCTTAAATCATTCAAACTGTGTTGTTGTAAACTGTTATGATCATATCTGAGAAAACAAAAACTAATATTGTTGGCAAACTTTAGCTAGCAAAAACATTCGTTTTCGAAGCGTAGTAAGGTACCAAACTTACCAGGATAATGTGCCGGTTATTTGTCAGAACTAATTTAAAGGCCTGGGGGAGCTTATTTGTCTCAGCTTAATATTACAATATGTTTATCCAAAAGCTGCGCTAGATGTCTCGTTAATATTTCTCCTCAATTAGAGGAGTAAAATTAAGTGAGATTGATGCCAAATTAAAACTCTTTACAAGGCAAAAGCCAGTATATTGCATTTTAAGTGGATTTGATTTAATGCACCGAGTTTCTACAAATTTTATGTGCAATGAAGCGAATAGGAAATTAAATTTACACGTAGAAATAATTATTAATGGTTCCGTGTTTGGTAACGAAAGCAAATAGAATAATAAACGTTTCAAATTGTTTCAGTGTAAATTATTTAAATTATTAGATTTTCTCTAGTTTTAATATTTTACGGTACAATTACCAGAATTGTTTGGGCTGTTGCTAATTAAACAAAACACCCTCGTGTAATTCTTTAGTAAATTTTAGTTGTAAAAATGTATTTATTAAAACCTATGTATTCTCATCGTCAGTATTTGCTAATATTTACCTGGAACCTTATTGTTTCACCACTACTTCTCCCGGTTAAAAAATATTAAACAAGAACTTATAATAGTTAAGTGCTTTCTTATTAAAAGAAGTGGCAAAAAAACGACCATGCCTAATTAACCCCCCGAAGGTATTTTAAACTATATTAACGCGATTTGAATGGACCCGCGCTATAAAAATAATTCGTCTTACCGAGCGCAAGTCCTTATTGGCAAATTTAATTGTAGACGCAATTAAAATTAGTTGCAGCCAGCTCAAAAACCGCGACGCCATTATTAAGAGTGAAATATAATTGAAAATTTCACTTTAATTAAGAATCCGACGGTCCTGAAAAAAAAGGACTCTATTGTGTACCGTATTGCATTGTGGTCGCTCCAATTGGCGAACGCATCCAAACAGATAATACATTCTTTGTTTGGAAAGTTTCGTTGATTTTATTTGCTCTATAATTAGTGAAATTAAGTTTACCTTCATAACATCTAAGTCAATAGTCGAAATAGGCTTCAGACATATGACTGATTCGTCATAAGTATTGTAGGTGATAACAAACAAAAATGGGCCGTAATGACATACAAATGGTAAAATCAACATTAAAATTTTAGAGGTAACGTTCAGATTGACGATTAACTATCACCTGCACAACTGGCTCTTAAAATCCCAATAATATAATTGTTGGCAAAAACCTACGGGTAAACTGCTGAGTAAAATTTGATACACTAATTAATTAAAAAATAATACTCGTTTGCTATAATAATTTATCGTCAGATAATTAATCAAATTAAAATCAGCTAATAAATAGTGTTGTTGATTTGATCCATGATTTGTACGGGTTGCAATTGGTAGTTAAACGAATGCACTACTAATCATGTAACAGTACTTTTTATTAATTTTGAGAGATTTTCAATATAATTTAGAGGCTTTTGGCATTTCCAAAACGATTCTAGAGGCCAACATATCAAACCAATAATAAAAAAACAAAAATAATAAAAACATTTATAACATATCTTCATGTTACAGTACAAAATTAAAAAATTTACAAAACAAAAAAATTCAAATGAAGAATTATAACAGTTCCTCAAAATGATGTACACCGAATTTAACACATTTTTGGTATTTTTGTTTTTCAGTTACTAAGTTTAGTGTCTCTATAATCACAGATTTAAAAAACTAAAGTTAAGACGAGAACTGTTTGTTTTCTGACTTTGATGTCCCAAAGTTGATTGATAACCAAATAGAAATGGTGCGTTCATAAAAAAATAAAAGATTGCTCTTTTGAGGTAAATTGAGTTGGGAATTCAAAACTGATTTGTATTTGAAGAAAAAAACTGGGATCGAAATAATCGAAGTTTTCTGACCTAACTAACTGACTTTTCCTTAACTTTATAGAGAAAAAAATAAATTAATTATATGTGCTTATTATGGTAGAATGTGTTAACTTATTTACAAAGTTTTTGAGATACGAATTGTATAATATATTTTTTCTAATTTTGGCATATAAAGTGACACTTTTCAAAACTGATTAGAGTGACGAAACGTTTTACTTTATGTAACTAGTTACATAAATTATCACTTTATGTAACTAGTTATGAAAAGTTCATTTCATCACTCCCTGTTTTTATGCATTTCCGTAGAAACATATGGGCGACATCCATCATAACATGTCGTTGTCACTGTTTATACAATAATGTACTTTATTTAGCGCTTGCTATATACAAATTCCGGACACCCTGTATAAAAAAAATTTTCAAAATAAATTATAAATATGTATACACATTCGATTAAAACTTACTGACTATGTGTGCTCTGACAAGTTGTTTAAAAGCATCTAGGGTTTCACATTTCTTAATATTCAGGGGCAACAAATTAAAATCATACAATCCTCATTTTAAAACAGTGTTAAGCATTTGATCGGTGTTGCATTTATCAGGCAATATAAAATCGAGACATTGACGAGTATTATAACTATGTACATTTTTAAAATTTTTAAAAACTAGGTGGGGAGGAGCTATGCTGTTATACAATATGAACCTGGTTTCCATGGACAGTTGTTTTCCAATTCTTGCAATAAAACTAACTTTTTTTGCAAACTTCCTAGTTTTGTAATCAGCATGCTTTAAGAAATTTAAGTTTGAGTCCAAAATAACTCCTAAGTATTTAATCTGATCTTCGTAAATAACTTGATTGCTGTCGATAATTATATTTAGGTCTTGGATATTAATTTCGTTTAGGCGATATTTTCTACCAAATAAACAAAATTTTGATTTTACGACATTTATGCACAGCTTATTCAAACAAAGCCATTCAAAGATGTTTTTTAAATCAGTATTTACTAATTGTTGCATGGTTAATATATCGTTTCCTGCCAAATAAATCATTGTGTCGTCAGCAAACAGTTCGATGCTGCACCTCTTCACACTTTCAACAATATCATTAATGTACAATAAAAACAACATGGGGCCCAAAACAGTACCCTGCGGTACCCCATGCTGCACAGACAATGACTCAGACACCCGATTATTATATTTGACTCTCTGTCGTCTATTATGTAGATACGATTCGAACCATTTTAAGGCCACATCTTTAATTCCAATTTTTCTTAGTTTTTGTAACAGCATATTTCTGTCAATCGTCTCGAAAGCCCTCTTAAAGTCTAAAAATACCGCCAAAACCATGTTGCCCCTATCTAATTCTCGATTAAAAACATCACAAATTTTTAAAATTACCGTTTCACAGGAGTGCTGCGCCCGGAAACCAGTTTGTTTTGGAACCAATATGTCGTTTTCCTCACAATACTTTTGAAACTGCTTTTTTACTGCGAGTTCTAGCACCTTTTCATAATTTTCGACTGTATTAATCGGCCTAAATTCATTATACATTTTTGTATCTTGGATTTTTGGTACTGGAGTGACTATCGATTCCTTCCATTTGTCTGGGAATACGCCACTGGAGGTGGATGTATTCACAACATCCAGTAGACGATTACCAGCTACAAGGTGCTATGAAAGTGAATATTTGTGTTAAATCACTTTAAAAGATGGTTTCTACCGCTTTTTGGTCAAAATTAGAAAAAATTATGTATGCAACACGTTTCAAAAATGTCTTATTGTGTAACTCATTCAAATTGTAGGACCTCGCTGCGCTCGCCCTAAAAAAATTCATTCGTTACACAAAATCGATCTTTTCGTAACTGGTTACATAAATAGCTATAATAAAAAACATTATTTAATCACACCTTAAAATTAAGTCATCTCCCTGAGAAACTATAACAATAAAATTTTCAAATTATTACCAAATAACAAAATCAACAAAATTCTTTACTACACTCAAAACTCTATTGTAATAGTCTTCTTTAGCCATTATCAATGGTAGAGATTTTTTAACGTTATCTTCATCGGTCATATCAATCTGAATACTATCATCCAGAAAGTTGAACAATAGTATAGTTGGGCTTAATACTGCCCCGTGAATTGCATACTTTTTCCAGTGATCTCTCAAAGTTTGCAAAGGAAATATTTTAGACGGGTCAGTGTCTAGTTTTCGCAAGTTTTCACTTAATTTCTGGTGATAAAATAGTAACAGTTCTTTTAAATGTTTGAGTTCTGATTCTGCGGTAACAGCATAGAGGAAATGGGAAAGATCAATGGCTGGACTCATGGTGGTCGAATGTTGGAAGTCTATCATCGCCACTTTGGTTGGTTGATGTTCCGTGCCCTGCTTTGTTTACAAACTAAGTTAATCTGCAACATAAAAAAATGTGGAAAACTTACCTCATATTTAAACAAAAAGTTGTTGTACCGACAATCACCATGTATAATTACTGAAGTGTCCTCATATTCGTTCATTAAATTTACCAGAATGGTAGAGCCGTTTAAACAACCTAAAATACTTTTGTACTTTTGTAGCAACTCTAACTCTCCTTTGTTTTTCAAAGTTATATATAAAGAATTGAGAGTTTGGTCTATAAGCTGCCCAAACGCAGTTAGAATAAAACTTTTAAGAGGCGGCTCCTTAATATTCTTTGTTAGCTGATGATAATCTTGAGGGTGATGGTCTTTTAGAGCAAAAGACAAGGCATGCCATTCTGCATAAGTTCCAAGTACTAGTTTCAGGTGATTTAGGTTCATCGGTTCTTTTTTGCTATGTACCAAGTATCCTTGGGGTTTTAAGTTTTCCAAAATTATTGTTTCTGTAGGATTGGATAGCTGGGTGAAGTAGCATTGTGGAACTGACTTAAACAGTGGGCAAAATTGTTCTTGTTGCAATTTGTGAAATCGAGGTATAACCTACAATGAGTTCTTAAGTAAGCAACACATTCACTTTGATTATGCTGAACCCTTACCTTGTCGTATATTAATATTTCAGTCTGAAAAGCACTGCCTATTGGTAGTTTCTCTCGGATAGCCTCATCCATTAAGTGCGCATACTTGACAATAATATCAAGTTTTTGCACTGTTCCTTCGCCGTCTTTACTGGTAGCCTCAACAAACAAGAGATCACTACCATAGTGATTTTCACCAACATCATTCAACAGTTTCACTTGAACTTCACCACATGATTTTTTACGGAAAACTTCTTTCTGCACTTGCGAAAGCAAACCTTGTACCATAGCCATTTTTCTATTGGATGTTATTGGTAACTAACCAAAACTGCATATAGTTTGAATTAATCTTATATTCCACTTTTATAGTATAGTATCACTTGACGGATAAGACTGTTTTTATAATCTATAATATGCAATGTTTCTAGTTAGATACGTATAGCAGAGTGCTATCAAAGTGTCAAACAACGATATGTAAATCCTTTTTATATGCCAATTAATACCGTTCACATGAACAAATAAACAATTTTACTGCCATTGCTGACGTGCATTCACTTTACACTCTAATAGGCTTATTTGACTGCATAATATTTATTTTTCGATGCAGTTAACTTTATCTAAGTTGAAGGTTAACTGCATATTTGGATTCTACTCAATACAAGGTTGGTAAAACTAACTAAGAGATTGTGTTTAACTGTTTAACTAGATAGTATTGTCTCTAACCAAACCTGATGCAAATTTGAAATTACAACATTATTAGAACTATTTGATGATACCTTTAGACAAATTTAAATGTGTGTAATTATCCAAAATTAAACGAAAAACATTTTCAGTTTGATCCACCTTGTATTGTCCATTTATGAGTAGATAAATTAACAACAAACCATGTTTAGTTGCGTAGGTAATAAAATGTTTAATAGGTTAAGGTAGATTAGTATAATGCTTGTTTTCCCCGAATGCTCTTTCTGTTGGCACGTTTGAATACTATATTTTTTGACGTCTTCCATACATTACAATATTTGTGTAAACAGTAAGTTAGGTTAGGTTATTACAATAGATGATAAAAAGAAACAACTAGAAAATAAATAGTAATAAAAAGCCTTGCAAACAATTAATCTGCGACAACAAAAGATTTATATCACTAGACAATTTGGCTTACGAATGCTGACGTTCAAAGTAAATATTTTATTATTATTTGAATTAAAAAATACAACATTTGATGCATTTGGAGATATTTTAATTACATTATTCTAATTCTACTCACATCTTAACTAAATTTCTTTAATACAAATTTATAGCTCAAATTCAACAAAATGCCTTGCAACCGCAACGACCCTCCTCATATATTCCGGCTTGTTGGTGGCGTTTTTCAAAGTTTGGCACACCCCAAAATCGGCAGTGTTTTCTTTATCGATGAAGCAATACATCGCGATAAAAGGGCTTAAAATTGCACCATATGCACTGTACTTGCACCAATGATTTCTTAGGGTCTGGAACGAAAACAGCTTCTCGGGACAGCTGCCTAATTCTTTAATATTTTTGGATAAGGCGGAGTAGTAATGGTCGATTAGTTGTTTGCAGTGACGTAGCTGTTTCTCGGACGCTACCGAGTAAATCAATTGGCTCAAGTCTAGTACTGGACTTCTGAGGGATGACATTTGAAAGTCTAGAAGGGCTACGTTGGTGCAGTATGTTTTTTTAAGAGGGTTCTGAAATTTAAAAATAGTATTAAACGATCTTTTTATGAGAGCCATAATAAAGCGAAGGGCGTACTACTTTCTTTTCAATCAATATTGCAAAATAAAAAATAATTGTTTTAATGTAAAATGTGTCTAATCTAAATATTTTGACTTAATTTTTTTACTTTCTGATCAGTTTACCATGCTTAATTAGTGGTCAAATGGGGTTTAACCAAATTAAATTGTATAATCCAACTTTATCTTTAAATTTTGTGCTTTAAGCAACATTTTTAGAGATTTTAAAGTTAATAATTTAATTGCACCGTTGTAGTGTAATGGAAAAATAGGTAGGATTCACTACTAAACTCAATAATACTAACTTCACTGTTTTTTCTTTATTTTATTGTTCTTCGGTATGCAGAGTGAAAAAAGCAAGCACTAATGGATTTAGTAGAGAAAGGTACTGAATTTAGTTATTTTTTCAACAAAATATTGAAAATTGATTAGAAGAATATAGCAAATAGTTGTAGAATTGCTGTAATATTTTGGACTGTCATTGGGCTTGATTTATTGGCTTTTTTCCGATGTAAAAAACTTTTACTTTAATGCACTGTCACTGCATGTTGTTTAGGTCAATATCTCGGGACCTTTTTGGGCGTTATCTAATGAACGTTCCATGTCTAATAAAATATTGATCTATTCCAAAAAGACTACATTGCAGTGCTTAACCTTGAATTAAGTAATGGCACCAGATTTTTATTTGTCATTTTAGCTGTGTTATGTTATGTTATAACCTAAAACTATAATCATTTTGACAATCAATCAATATCACATTTAATTAACGACATACGTTTTTTCCTGGTGATTGTGACACAACAGTCAGAAGTCGCTGATCAGAGAGTATACGAGTTTTGGATACTTATGAACTATTTGCACATATTACCTGATATTTAAACAAAAAATTATTATTCCAAGAGTCTCCATGCAAAATCACCGCCTCGTTCTCCTTCTTCTCCATCAGATCCATTAACACCGTCCTCGCCTTCGCATTGCCGATCTTTTGTTTGTACCTATTTAGCAAATCGATTTCCCCATTTTGTTCCAGAATGGCGTACAACGCTTCCTGACCGATATCGATAAGTTCGCCCAATTGATTCCGCATATAATTCTGCCAAGGATTCGATACGAAATGGTTTTTAATATCCAGATATTTCTCGTTTTTTTGGTCTTCCATGACAAAGGAAAGGGCATGCCATTGAGCGTATGCTTCGAGAACCAGTTTGATGTGGGGTATGTTCATGGGTTTTGTTCTGTTATGGGTGTGGTAGCCTTGTCTTTTTAAATTTTCTAAGACGATGATTTCGTCGCAGTCTGAGAATTTAGTTAGGAAACATTCGGGTATTGTGGTTAGATGTGGAAGCTTCTTTTGCTCTAAGAATTTTTGGTAACATGGTAGAAGCTGTAAGACAAAATCGAGAACATCGTTGAAATATATCGGAATACTAACAAATTAAGCAACAATTGGATATTTGAGGCAACACAAACTCGATTAATTTTTCTATTCTTAACAGATTTAGTAACAATGGATAAAACTTACCGTAGAGTAAATTTCAATTTCTCGTTTAAATCCTTCTCTAACAGGAACAATGTTGTGCACGTTCTTTTGAGTGTGACCATATTTGAGCACCAAATAATATTCCAATTTTTCTGATTGGAACGTTTCGGCCGTTATATCGATAAAAGCGATATCGCTTCCATATTGCTCGATTTTGTCTTCTGAACCGTGTATTTTCAAGTCGTATTTCTCGATATTGTCTCTTCTTAAAGCCTCAACGCTCACGCACTTGAATAAGTCTGAAAGAAAGTTTGCACTGTTCAGGTCATTACCAGCGGCCCTGTCGGCATTCTCCATAATACTGCCTGTAACAAAACTTATCATTGACGCTTGATTGTCTTAATTGTTTTCAATTCGACTGTATATGATTGAGCTGTTTATTGATTAAATTGTTTATGTGAGTGATGCATTTTTGAAAGACAAAGGCGTTCTACCAAAATTTTGTTTCTTTTGAATGTAATGATGGTTAGAATTCCAAACGTTTAACAATGTGGACAATTTTGTCTGTTGCACTTAAATATTGTTAAAAATAAGTAGTATTACTTTACAATATAGTATTACTTTACAGAGCTTTTCAGAATTGAATACTAGTTAACTTTCTAATAAATGTAGGATTAGTTAATTAGTGTTAGTGTGTTTGTGTTGTTTTATAAAATTTCCTAACTATGACGTGGTGACGCTTATCGACCAAAGCAAACATTTAACTATCGATAGATTCGCGACAGCACTATGAATTGCTAACCGGTGCGCGGAACGTGATTGGCGAGAGTCAGTATTGGTTGAGACTCGAAAGAGTTAAAAGACGAAAGAAAAGACGAAAGTTAAAGAAAGCAGACGGCTTTTAATTACTTTAAAATAGACGTAGTTATCAATATTGTCATCCAGTTGATAATTAATTCTTTGCTGTTAGTGTTAACGAGAAGATCCGTTCAGTGTAACCACATCCAAACCAAATGTACATATTATAAATAACCCTAGACAATAAACAACGTTAAAAGTACAAAGCCTACATAAATGTAGTGTTTTTTTTATGTCGCTTGATAGGAAATTGAATGAGAATCTCAAAAATGTGCTTAAAATAGTCATTTTCTCATTCCAAGTGGGTTTCACAGACGATTTTGCCTCTGATTGTCCTATCAAACTGTGTTTCTGGCAGATCAGACTTTACCTGATTTTGTAGTGTTTTTTATGTCACTGCATAGAAAATTTAATGAGAATTTCAAAAATTTTGTGTACTGCGCTTAAATATTGTTAAAAATAAGTAGTATTACTTTTCAATATAGAACATTTCAGAATATAATTAATTCGCTTTTAAACTAAACGCCTAATTTGAATCTATTTACTCACAGTCGAGAAACCATCAGACATGGCTTTTTTAATTATTTTTTGATTGAAAAGTGTTGTGCAACACTTTTAATAGTGTATTGTCTTAATAATCATTGTGAGAACTGGAGTAATGAAAATGTTAGTTTTGCTTATTAGAGCTTAGCTTATAACTAATAATAATTGTTCTTATGACAGCTGTGGATTTTACCAATTTTCATAAGAACGCTAGTTTAATATTACATTATGAAAGACACTTTGATAGAATTTTTTAAATTTTAAGTTTCTTCATAATGTTTATTCATGTTATTTAATGCTAAATTTTACAACAACATTCAGGAGAATGTAATGCATGTAATGCCAGTGCAGTTGAAAAGTAGTTAAATTAAGATGGATGTACACTTTGTCAATGGAAAAAATTTTGGAGAGATGAACCAGATATCTGCTACAGGAAATGAAAACATTGAATTGGACGTCACCAGCCTTTTCATTGAAAATCCCCATGTAGGACAACACCAAATTGCAAGAAATTTAAATATCAGCCGAGCAAGTATTTCAAGAGTTCTTAAACAGCATAATTACCATGATAAAATTCCATTTCATCAAGAACTTTCTGAGAACGATTTTGTGAATCGAATTGAATTTTGTATGTGGGTGTTAGAAAACGTGTCAGAAAATAAAAATTTTGTAAATCTAGTTCTGTTTAGCGATAAGTGTACATTTCACAATAATGGATCCGTCAATAGACGTAATTTT
This sequence comes from Ips typographus, assembly GCF_016097725.1. Taxonomy (NCBI): domain Eukaryota; kingdom Metazoa; phylum Arthropoda; class Insecta; order Coleoptera; family Curculionidae; genus Ips; species Ips typographus. The sequence continues at coordinate 10,176,861 of NC_138423.1, forward strand.
CATTATTATTGCGATTCGAATTCCCCCATAAGATGAGAATAGTTCATAACCAACACAGATGGTCAATAAATGTATGGGGTGGTATAATGGGCAAATATTTGACTGGTCCCTATTATTTTGAAGAAAATTTAAATGGCATAATATTTTTGGACTTTTTTTGAAATAAACTTTCCATTTTGCTACAAGATATTCCATTAGAAATAAGGTCAACAATGTGGCTGCAGTTGGATGGGGCACCAGCACATTACCATCGCAAAGTTCGACATTTTTTAAATCAACAATTCCAAAATCGCTAGATTGGAAGAGGTGGATTTCAAAGTTGGCCCCCTCGGTCACCTGATTGGACATCATCATCATCAGATTTTTTTTATGGGGATACGTGAAAGATATTGTCTATAAAACACCACTGACAACTCCAGACAATATAAAATTCTTTGGAGTGAAGTGGTAGTCCATGTTACTCACAGTGGAGGTGAAATCGTAAAAGTGGTGAATAAACACGCAACCTTCTCCACAATATATTTATTAAACCCTCAAAATGAGGTGAAGGTCAAAATACCTGACATGTTTCGAGCATATAGATGCTCATCTTCAGAGGCTTAGGTTTGGTAAACACCGCCGACTGTCTTTCTAGACGGGGAGAGACAGTAAGACCCAGGTTGAATTTATATTAAGAATTTATGCGAAACATTTTAGAGTTAATAAATCTACTAAGGGGAGAAAAACGAAAAAACATGACACTACATTAAATTACATTACTTAAAAAATAAAATTGACCGGGCTACATTCGCCCTGGATCAGTGTGACCCCTAATTACGCACTACAGCCCTTGACAACTCCCACCGGTTCACACAGGCAGTCAGGACAAAATCCGAGAAAGAACAGAGATCAGAATAGAATCAAATTTAAATTCTTAATGTAAATTCTTATTCTAGATCTTAGATCTTACTGTCTCTCCCCGTCTAGAAAGACAGTCGGCGGTGTTTACCAAACCTAAGCCTTTGAAGATGAGCATTTATATGCTCGAAACATGTCAGGCATTTTGACCTTCACCTCATTTTGAGGGTTATTGTGGAGAAGGTAGCGTTTTTTCACCACTTTTATAAAATTCTTTGATCAATTTGAACCATTAACTTGAATATTTTGGTCACGTTATGAGACACCCTGAGAAATACGCCTTACAACATCTGATAATCCAAGGAAAAATAATGGGAAAGAGAATTGTGGGAAAAAGGACAACATCATGGCTGAGGAACTTAAGAGTGTGGTCTGCTCAACTGTTTCGCACTGCAGTAAATAAGATCATGATAGCTAATCTACTGGTCAGCATCATTGTCAACGATCGTGACAGTCATGCCACCTGAAGAATTTCTATGATCCAAAATTAGAAAGAAAAAGCTGATAAAAATTTAAAATTAAGAAGGCATAACCTCAAATTTCAGTGGTAAACAAATGAAAAAAACAATATAAATATTACTTCATACTACTAAACTATGAAAAAATCTAGGTAAGTCACTATAGAAGAAATTTAACCGTAACATTGTATGGTTAGAACGTCCTAAAGATTTGTTAAATTTATTAGAAATTTATTGTAATGCCCTCAAAAATTAAATCTCTTGAAAATTTGTTCACAACCAATTGCACTAAGCTTGCGAGGTCACTGAAAGCATTATTACATCGTCTAATTCCCTAAGGTAAAATGGCATGGAAACAATTAAGGATTATTTTTCAATTAGAGCTGGAAAAAGTGGTGGCAACAGATGGCGACGAGTATAGCGTTAGCGACACAGTTGCGCGAAATTGTTGACCACATTTTGCTTTCAATGGCTCAGTTTATCGGCGAAATTAAGTATAAATTTGGCCGTTGCGCCCAGGAAATTGTTCCGGTTTTTGCATTTTAGACAATCGAGTCCAAAAATGGAGTTAATGATGCCGGCATCAATTCGGGAGCCGACCTTTTAATTCTAATAAGAGAGCGAAACATCAATTTTAATATAGATGGCAAGCACCCCTACAAGCAAGTTAATCTTAATAAGCAGGAAGTTGGGAAACTATTTGTCAAAACTATCCGACTCTTGGGAAAACTGTGTACGAATCAAGGTGTATACGCGACTAAAGTTATATGCGCCGGGAGTGGTGTGTAAAATATCGAATATCTAATATTTGGCGTGTAATTAATGGGAATATTAGGTTGGTAACGTTAATTAGAAACTCCTGAAACTAGAGTATCACCAGCATGTTTTACTCCCAACAAACTTCAGTAAACTTTTGTTGATTAGAACTATTAAAAAACAACTACCTGTAGACAAAATAGTAATTAATTAGATAATTAGAGCGGTTTTTCACACAACGAAAATCAATAAAAAAGTCAAATTCGCAGCGAAATAAAATTGCCATATTTCATTTTTTCGTATCATATGTACCAATTAGTCCCTCTCTCATTAATCATCGGGCAGATATTTTCAGGTTTTATACCGATCCAGCTTAATTCCGCGAGTAATAAATCTTAATAGCGCTTTTCAAAGCAAGAAACCGCCTAAAAGCTAACAGTAACTCAGTAAAAATTTAAAATTAAGAAAAGTTTTATAAAAAAGGCAAAGTGTATCTAATTTAATTTGTTGAGCTACAGTATTTAATAAAGATAGGAAAACTTTTAGTATAGCAGTAATAGGTACTTTCAGTTCTTTGAAAGCCAAAGAGCCTAAAGCTGAACTAAGTTTTGCTAATATTTTAGATTTTTTTATCAGTAAGGTTTAAATTTAAAAAAATGCAAAATATTTTCTGGAACTGGTGTATCAATAGTATATTTTTAACCAAGGTTTAGAGAGAAGCTTTTATTGACCGTATATCAAGATTAATCCCGAGGAGCAAAACGACGAGGGATTTAAGACATAAGGTCAATAAAAGGCTGTCTATATCGTGGATAATATAACTTCGTTTTTTCCACTCCTTTTATTGAAAATTTAAAAGTTTAGGATAACAACAAATGAACAACATGAAGAGACAACCTAATTTATCCCCTATGACCTATGACCCGATTGATAGATTTCAGCCTGATGAACATTATACACTCCCTAAAGCCTGTGGTACATACAATGTTTTATGTTTCACCTAATTCACCAATTATTTACTGTTTCTGGCATTGAAAGGTATACCTTTACCGGTAATGTTGTGACTTTGATAGTCCTGTCAGTGAAATTTTAGAAAATATAAAAGAAAATGCAGTAAAAACTAAGGAAAGTTAATTACCTAAAAAGTCAAGAGCATCCTAGGATAGGAGATACAAATTTTTAATGGTATGGAAGTATAAAAATGCCATTGCTAATATTAAAAACGGTTTCAGGGCGTTATGATAATGCCCGCCTATAACGCCCTCAGGTTGTTATGAACCCTATAACCTACACCGTTCCAAGGTATTATTTATTCATAATGCAACTCCTGTCTGAAACATTTTCAGTTTTCTTTCATATACGTAAAAATGAAATCGGAAGACAAATATTCCTGCACTCCTTTGGAATTAAAAGCAGAGGCAAATGGTGCACAATGATCACATCGAGAAATTATAACCAACAACCATAACAGTAGACGGTGACACAGTGAATGTGAGTTTACTTTTTCCCATTATTTTTTTCGGCCGTTGCTATTCTCACCGGAGATGGATGGATTTTACGGCCGCAAAACACACATTTCACGTTCGTTTGACGAAAATGTTTTTTCGGAGGTAATACGAGTGCTTTAAAATTACCGATAGTTTTTATGATAGCATGTTTTCCATAATTTGTAAGTAAAACATGCTAGAATGAAAATCATCGGGGGCAATACCATAAGAGCTCAGATTTAGCCGGATAATTATTGTGCTTGTCTTAGAACACTTTCTTTTTGGTGTAACTGCACGAGACCTGTTGTAACTAAATCACGAGAGCGTAGCTCGAGTGATTTCGCCAAACAGGTCGAGTTTTGTACCATAAAGAAAGTATGAGAAGACAAGCGGAAAAATTATCCTGTTCAAAATCTGAGCTCGAATGGTATTTGATAAGACAATTCCATGAATATAATCAATAATATAATAAAACTGTGACTGACTTGTACTGGCAGAAATACATTTTTCTGCTTCTTTTGATTTTCTGCAGTAGAACTCTATCCGAAGCGAGCCATAACCAAAACAATACGAACAAAAATCAAACTTGACAGTGCCAGCAAAAATCTCAAGGTGAGGCATTGCAACAATAGAAGTGTAGTGAAAATCCGTGGAAACAATGAAATCAACAGCAAAATTTATCCGATTTTTTTATTTAGCAAACCTTCTTCCTTCCTTATTAGCCGATAGCAAACCGTGTTTTGATGACGTATATATGGCATTTTTTGTACATGAGTGGAATTGTCGGGGGCAATACCACAAGAGCTCAGATTTAGCCGGATAGTTTTTGTGCTTGTCTTAGAACACTTTCTTTTTGGTGTAACTGTACGAGACCTGTTGTAACTAAATCACGAGAGCGCAGCTCGAGTGATTTTGCCAAACAGGTCGAGTTTTGTACCATAAAGAAAGTATGAGAAGACAAGCGGAAAAATTATCCTGTTAAAAATCTGAGCTCGAATGGTATTTGATAAGACAATTCCATGAATATAATCAATAACTACTGCCATGTACTGGCAGAAATACATTTTTCTGGTTCTTTTGATTTTCTGCAGTAAAACTCTATCCGAAGCGAGCCATAACCAAAACAATACGAACAAAAATCAAAATTGACAGTGCCAGCAAAAATCTCAAGGTGAGACATTGCAACAATAGAAGTGTAGTGAAAATCCGTGGAAACGATGAAATCAACAGCAAAATTTATCCGATTTTTTTATCCGCTAGCAAACTCTCTTCCTTCCTTATTAGCCGATAGCAAACCGTGTTTTGATGACGTATATATGGCATTTTTTGTACATGAGTGGAATTATCGGGGGTAATTGCACGAGTGCATAAAAATTACCGATAATTTTGCATGAAAACTTGTTATCTCTTAACTGCATGAGTTTATTTTCATATTTTTTTGGCGAAGGAGCCCGACACCGAAGGTGGAGGGTTTTTTTAGAAAAAAATATGAAAATGACCGAATGGAGTTTGCAAAGATAACAAGTTTGAACGAAGAATTATCAGGTCATTTTTAAGCACGAATGTAATTTTGGGGAATATTTCCCGAATAAAGAAAATGTTTTGGTTTTGCTGCAATTATAGATTGCTCAATCGAGCTCAATGAGCAAGTTCCAAACCGTTCATTAATTTTTGTTGACATCGCTTTTGACATTGTTTGATTATAAAAAGTCAAAAAACTGCGCAAGGACAATTAGTTACTAGCAATATGCTCTACAACAATGCAGTCGTTATAGATACGTACAGTGCAATTATCGAAATGCAATTATCACTTTAGAATGCAATTATTGCTGTCATTCTGGTGAAAATGCACTGCTCCTATGGGACATTTAACACATGAGGGAAATATTCGGGGGTAATTGCACGAGTGCATAAAAATTACCGATAATTTTGCATGAAAACTTGTTATCTCATAACTGCATGAGTTTATTTTCATATTTTTTTGGCGAAAGAGCCCGACACCGAAGGTGGAGGTCTTTTTTAGAAAAAAAATATGAAAATGACCGAATGCAGTTTGCAAAGATAACAAGTTTGAACGCAGAATTATCAGGTCATTTTTAAGGCACGAATGTAATTTTGGGGAATATTTCCCGAATTAAGAAAATGTTTTGGTTTTGCTGCAACTATAGATTCCTCAATGGAGCTCAATGAGCAAGTTCCAAACCGTTCATTAATTTTCGTTGACATCGCGTTTGACATTGTTTGGTTATAAAAAGTCAAAAAACTGCGCAAGGACAACAATTAGTGTACTAGCAATATGCTCTACAACAATGCAGTCGTTATAGATACGTACAGTGCAATTATCGAAATGCAATTATCACTTTAGAATGCAATTATCGCTGTCATTCTGGTGAAAATGCACTGCTCATATGGGACATTTAACACATGAGGGAAATATTCGCTGTAATTTTTTCTAAAATTATAGAATTCCCGTTTATTAGTACCGGTTTTCTATAACGTTACCATGGCTGAGTGGAATAATCTTTCAAAACTACTATAGTATTCTAATAAATTAACTTTGAAGTTTATTCATGTCCCAAATTTCAAAGTAATAGAAGCCATTTGTTAGCACATTAACGTCATTAAGGTCGCTCCTTTACCATCCATTATAACTTTATTATTACTACCTGTAAGTATCCAATTCATTAATATTTATTCATCGAGTAGATTAATAAACTGCAGCGCGCACGATTCACACGGTCGAGTTTAGGCGTTTTTAGGAACTGTGTTTGTTTCGGTAGGTACAACAAAGCTGGCGACTGAAAATCCTTAATAAAATTAAAACCCTTAGTTCGTTTATTTAATTAAATTTAATGGCGAAACAGGACAGCCTGAACTGCCGACAGCGTGAAAATATAATCCTGCTTACTGGGAATTACTGCAACACTGCAACAATCCATTTGAGCGTCGTTGCAACATTATTAACGCAATTTAAAAAGTAGTCAAGAATTTTTACTTACAAGATGGTGATTTATTTTTACTGCCAGTAGTCTGTTATTAATGGCACTTTATTTAGTTAAATTATTATCAAAGTGATTTAAAAAAAATACTTTGTTAGGAAGATCCAAGAGAATTTTTGAATAGTGGTGTGTTAATGGTTATCGAGGTAACAATACAGAATGACATTGCGTAACAACGCATCAGATATGAATTGATATGAACCCCCTTTGATATTTGACATTCGACAACTACATTTAAGTTTAATCTGACTGTTAATGAACCTAAAAACGAATAAAAGTTCCGTACTAACACTGTTTTATCATCATTTTATCATGGCAACAAGGACATTTACGCAGAGAAAATATTAGGTTATTCAAATTTGGAAATCCGAGTAAAATAATGCAATGAATATCGCATGCGCATATAAATTTGTAATGCCTAATTTTGCATTTATTTTCAACGAATTCTTTAATCAGGAAGTCTATTACTTTCAGAAATTTGTCTACGTTTCTAATTTGGATCACAGTGTGAAACTCCTCGATTTCGTCGACTAAACGTAATCATAATAACTAAGTAAATTGACTTATTGCAAATATTTTATTTACAAAAATAACTGGATCTAAATTTGAAAAATATTAAAATCTTAAGTTTAAAAACTCTCATTCTTTATTAAATTAGTACCTACCTTTGACTGTAAAATTCGAGTAAAATGGTGTGCAAAGGATTTACGTGTTAAAGAATTTTTTTTTGTCTAAACTGGGACGCAGTAATCAATAAAGTAAATAGCCGCCCAATGCAAGCCTCATCAGCATAACAGGACTATTGATTAAAACTTCGAAATATCCTAAGCCAGCCTATTCGTTTCGTACAAAAGTTGTTCAGTTTTAATTAATCGAAGTACTAAACTCCTGAGTTACCAGTAATTTGGATCAACTAGGGTGGAAAACGACTAACTTTTTCCAATTCGTTTGAGGCTCAAAGAGTTTATTTTCACCCAATCCTAACAAACATAGAATGGACGTGTCCGCGCTGAAAAAAAAATCTATTTTAAGGGCCGACACTTTTTACGATGTTCGAATAAAATAAATTTGCGACAAAATAGTATTTTAGGGGAACGCTGGACGCTTAAATAATAATTCATAACGAAATTATCTCGCCCGAAACAGGCATTCCAGTTCCATTAACAAAGAGCCATACGGCGTTGCAATACAGTTATTTGCGTACAATTTTGCATAAAATTGTGGCACCATGTCCCACACGGGACTTTATTTTATATTACGCCTACGGGTTCGGACATACTAATAATTTTATGCGGGGGGGATTTTTGCAGCTTGTGCAGAATGTAATTCTCGATTAAATTCCAAAAGGTTTGTATTATTTCATATTAATGACGTTTTGAGTTGCAATTTTCTAGTTTTTAATTACGATTTATCGTTATTGTTAGTTGATATTAATAGCCTGCTATAGAGCATAAAAAACTGTTTCAAAGGAAGTTAATTGATATTGTAATAAATGGATTATCTGGCGGTAAATGGTAGTCTATGGGTGAGTTTATTCCAAAGCGTGTTTGTCACAAATCGGTTTAACTGTTCATTAATTATGAACTAATTTGCAGGCAATTTTTTAATCTAAAGACGCATGAAAGCTGCACTTCAGATCGAAATTATAAAGTAATGTTTTTAATTTAACAAACTCGATTGCAAATGAAAGGAAAATTACAAACTCAATTGTAATCACTGTATACAATAAAGCTGGCTTTGACTCTTTTTAATCGATTATTGGAATAAATTGCGAAAAAATACGGTTCGAATAGAAATAAATTTAAGTATAAATTTGAAATACAATGCAAAATACGCAATCATTTATTTTAACAGCCTTAATTTATCGATAAGTTGAATAATAGTATATTAAGTATCAAGAACAACAGTAAATAAGCTTTACTGATCGATGACAGTTTTCGCTTCGCTCAGCCTCCAATTTGCCTAAGACCAGTAAAGCTGTTACTGTTCGTGATGCTTACACTATTTGTTGTACGACTTCATCAAAATCATCAGTCACTAGCGGCGTTCGTATTTCGCGTCCGAAGAAAAGTTTTGCTACAGTTAGTTTGTCCAATTCTTCATGTGGAGTATAGTTATATGAAGCTATAGCCATATCCAGGCTGTTAGGCTAGTTACACTCGTTGCACTGAGGCATCTTGGGTGGAGATCGAAGGACCATATTAAATTTCGAACAAAGTTGGACAACGCCTGAAGAAATGAATTGAGGTCCGTTGTCCGAAACGATAGTATTCGGTGCACCAAAGTGTCGAAAGACGGTACGTAGATATCTGACCGTACTTCCAGCGATCGCTGTGTTTATTTACGCTGCATCTATGTGCTGCTGAAACTGGCAGCAGAAACAAGGAAACAGTTTTGTTTCACCGGTTTACCAAAAAATATGTATATGCGTGACCAAAGCTTTTGCGCGGCAGGGCCAGGGTTAAGGGGTTCCTTGACCGGTTTCGCTGTGTTTTGAGCACATTTGTGACACTTCATGACCTTCCGTTCAATATGGTCCCACAAGGCTGGCCAGAAGAAATGGCACGAGCCAAGTTCTATATACAGTGATTTCCTGGATGGTTTTGGTGATGTTGATTTCATCATGATGATGTCTCTGAACTCCTGATCGACGTACCTACTGTTGCGATGTCCGTATCTGTTTTTCGATCAAGTGAGCTTTTTCGGACCTTATTGATCAGTCGAGACAGAGCGTCAGCTTGATCAAACACATCTGTCTTGACATACTTTATGTCAAAGGTAGCCAATGAGGCGGATGGCCCATCTGCAAAGACAAGCTGCTGTTCTTTCGCTGAGTCTTTTGGTTTCGAGAAATTAAACAGTGCAAGCAGAGGACGGGTCTGCAAAATGAAATAACGTCCCCAGCTTTACTTATGAAATTGTTCTACAGCTATGACAATAGCAAAAGCTTCCTTCTCAATTTGTCTGTAGTTCCTTTGAGAATATGATAGAGACACTGTTGTTGTGAAGCCTGAATCGTGATAAGCCAGAAGAAAACTCTCACGAAGAGTGTCTTTGACAACATTGAACAATTCCTCTTCTTTCCACGTCCAATTGAACGGAACATTTTTCCGCAGAAAACATTCTAACGATCCCTTGACTCGATGTAGATGCTGAACAAACTTTCCGTAGTAGTTAATGAATTCGAGAAGGGTACGAACATCCTTCTGATCCTTCGGACGACGATACCTAGGTATTTGACTTCAGGAACGTCGAATTTGCATGAGTCAAAATTCAGGCGGAATCCCCAATCATGTAAACGTCTTAGGACTTGGTGTAGCTTTTTGTTATAATCTTGTCTATCAGAACCCATAACCAAAATATCGTCAAAAAAGACAATCACCCCATCAGACCAGATAAACATGTTTCAATCGATTGCTGGAAAGTTGCTAGTGCTATTTTCAGACCGAAGACGAGACGGTTGTATTCGAACAACCATCGATAAGTGTTGTGATGGTCGTGTACACACGGGATGACTTGTCTAGCGGAAGTTGCTTGTACGGGTCTGAAAATTCGAACTGACTTTTTGTCTAGACCAGTGTTGATCTTCTTCCTCCCTTCTGTTGGCTGAAACTTCCTTGTCGGGCGTTGAATGACATGAAATCTACAATAGGTGCAGAAGTGGATGAAGATCCTACTCGAACGTTGGTGAGCTTTTCAGCATTTGGGCGACCCAACTACCGGATCGTTTTCATATCGGCGAAATCACTTTCTTTGAGAATGATGGAAAGAGACAGAGAGATAAGACATTTATATATTGAACTGAAACTGATAATTTCAACTTCTTCAGCGCCAACTTGTCAAATTCAAATAGATCACCACGGAGATTAGCTTCATCCAGAACAGCGTCAATATTCTTGTTTTGTGGCCTTACACGTCAGAGCTTCATAACGTCATTGGAAGAGCGTCTTCGAGTGTGAGAACAAATCCTTAATTTCATCAAACAGGTTGTCAAAAACCAATTCAGATGAATCTTTTGGAGATATGTGGCAAAGTAGCTGGTTAAATTCGTGATCATCCAAGGCGTTAAGCACAAGTTCTACGAGTTGTGTGGGAAAGAGCGTCGATTTAGCTTCCTTAAAAGTCATTAGGTGACGTTGACACAACTTCTCAAATGTGAGATCAGCATCGCCATCATACGTGAACGTACCAAGGCGTGTAGCAAAATCGTGTAAGGTAACTTTTAATCGAGTTTTATTATGAGTCTCTTTGAAATAGCGTAGCAGTTCCAGCTGGCCTTCAAGAAGTGGTCGCAGAATATCGTCTTGCAGAATTTTAGTAACCGCAAACAGAAGAAAATATACCAGGTGTCCAAGAGCACCCTGGACATAGGAGATTAACATGGGAAAATGGTTTTGATTTTTTTGCGCCTGTACGGTTGATTTGATTGAAAAATCGTATTAATGAAAGTTGTAGTACCTTTCGCAGACTAATTTTCTTTATTTTTTTCAGATCTCTAACTTGAGCCCTTTCGTCGTAAAACACGAACAAAAATGAGAAAATTTAAACTTTTTACCTGCACTGTATAAGCGGTTGTCGAGGTTGTTGGTTATACAGTGCAGGTAAAAAGTTTAAATTTTCTCATTTTTGTTCGTGTTTTACGACGAAAGGGCTCAAGTTAGAGATCTGAAAAAAATACAGAAAACTGGTCCGTGACAGGTACTACAACTTTCATTAATACGATTTTTCAATCAAATCAACCATACAGGCGCAAAAAAATCAAAACCGTTTTCCCATGTTAATCTCCTATGTCCAGGGTGCTCTTGGACACCTGGTATAGAATTAAAATATTGACTTCTCACTTGGCTACTCACTTGACAACCAACTACCACCTTTCATCTCCCTGATAGTTTTCAACTTGGACCCGACAAAGATGGCAACAAACTTCGTAAGTGACACAACTGCCGAAGCCGATGTGACTTAATTGAACAGTTAGTCACAAGATATTAGTCAGTCTATCTGATGAAGGGGTCATGTGAGCAACTGTCAAATGACACCACATTCGTTTTGGCAGACTGACACATGTCACTTGCAAAGTTTGTCTAGCCTATTGATTTATATTTCTTCCTTCTTACTACCACTAGATTATTATGTATAATTTTGAAATTTTTAGAACTGTATACCTTTTCATATTGTCAATTATTTAAAAGGAAAATATAATTACAAAGAAAATTAGTACCGTACTGCTTAGAAGAATATGTATTTTTCCTGCGATTTTTATATATTATCATTTGATAACTATAAGTGGGATAAACCTTAACGTGTATAAAATTGACTTATCCTTACAATTCTAATCATGTAAACTTGTGAACATATCTGTTTGTAACTTGACGTATCTTGATCGATTTGTGGCTACAGACCAACACTCGGATTGCGTTAGATGAGCAATTCTAACGATTTATCTATTGAACTTCTATCACCTGGAAAATAAAAGACTCATTAGTGAATCGAAATGTTGAACGATAAAAGTAAAATAGTGTCCGATAGATTTTCTCAACCGTGAAAATGGAAACAACAAAACCGGCCATCGAATGACGCCGAATTGAAAATTTCCCTTCGTTATCGGTCGGGGTGGATTTAGTCGGTTTTTTAATAGATATTTACGGCACGCTCTGTTGATTTCAATAAAATTTAGTGCCCTAAAGGGAACAAGCTAAAATCAAATTTGTCAGGTTAAAAATTACGTCAAATGTCTGCATTGTTTATATTACAATAATAGTTCACGTGCAGCCACAATCATTTTTAGACTGAATAAGCTGGTAGTGTAGTAGTTTTTAATATTTAGACAAGTAGATCTTTGAAATCCGGTGCTAATCTTGTAAGTTATTTGACGTCAGTTATCTATAAAACCAACTTGTTTAAGATGTCACGTCCTAAACTCGAGTTTCATGCACTTTTATTACTCCAAGTCGTGTGAACAAGTTCTTGAACCGTCATTCTAAGTGCTGAAATCTAAAGTGAGATAAGTCTAAATACTGCATTATCACTGGGCGATATAAATTATTCAAAAAATCACACAAGTAGTATCATTAATAATAGTATATTATATTACAAGCATGGAATGATACTTATTTCCTACGAGTACAGTAAATCGTATGAGTAGAGGAAATAAGCATTCTGTGCGAGTTATATACGATATTTTTTCTACGTCTGTAATTATTAAAAACACTTGTCAACATTTTTGTTCTCTATTTATTATTTACAGTATTAACTATTATTAGCATTAGCATTATGAAAAAAATTAAAAGTAAAAAACCTGGTGTATTTGATGTCAATAGTATGTTTGTGCAATTTTGGGATGAATTTGAACTGATGTTTGCAGTATTGGACTTGTTAGCTGAAGCATTTGTTATAGAAAATCCAATTTTATTAGTAGGCCTAAGAAATCACGGAGACTGCAGATTCTGTGGGGATGAGAAAGAAACTCCTGAACACCTGCTGTGTGAATCTGATGCAGTCTCAAACATAAGGACCAACTTGTTTGGTAGCAGCATCATTAATGATGGGGAGATTTCTTCTCTAAAACCGACTCAGCTGATGACCTTTATTAATGCCTTGAAGTTAGAGGAGGAACTGTGATGAGATTGGCCTCAGCTCAGATCCTAGTAACGGGGGGTACAATAGGCCTCAAGGCCGCAGTGCATTGTCACCCCGGCAGCTACAAGGCTTCAAATCTACAAGTTAATGTTTGAAGGATTTGTGTGAGCATCCTTCCCTATATTTTGGCGACGCACACCTGCATAATAAAGAGTATTTTATCTGAATTTGGTCTTTTACAAAGGACAGGAACTTGGAATTTTACAATAATCTTATGTTGATTTTTATCACATTGTGGAATTGACGGTGGAAATAAATTACGTTTTTGAAACCTCATATCCGACTGTATGTGAGATACAAAAATTGTAAATGAAGGCCTATTTTGAAGGTGGTTTTGTTTTTGTGCATTAGTCCTGAATTTCCCGAATTTGGTAAAAAGCTTTTAACGCAAATAATCCACTTCACAAAGAGCTCAAAATTCCGTTTAGAATTCAAGGCAGCGACTTTCCATATAAAAATGCTGCAAGACCTGGAGCGACCCTCGTTCACCAGTTCTCCTGCAATACACTAATGAAGTGTCCCACCACGAAGACGACGTCCGACGCATACGGAACAAAACACCGAGATTGAAACCGGAACAGGGAAAGACATTCCCTATAATTGAAAACGAACCGTCTGGCATCTTAAGCGAGTTTGCAAATTCCAGAAGCAGCAGAAAGCAAAGATTCCGGCAGAACGAAAACAAAAACCGTATCGCAGTGTTTTCGGTAAATCCCATTGTCCTACAGGTATTCGCGAAGGGCAGATGTTCATGCGCACAAGAGCTTCGCCGGTTTTGGGGTTGAAACATCGCCAGTCTTAGGGGCGCAATGGTGCCGCAATCAACTTCACGGCGTTGACGTTTCGGATCGATTATACGAGAAAACCGCGAAAATTTTCGTGCGGTTGTTGCATAGCGGTTTCGAGGAGTTAACGAAGGGATAACGTCCTGGGTCCCGGTGATTTGTGTCCCACGAACAGGGACAATCTTTTGCGGTTTTTGAGATTCTGAACCTGCTGCCACTGCGGTTATGCGTGTGTCTTAGATTTGGTGTGACAGTGATGTGAACTAGTGCTGTTAGTGCTGGAAAATGATGAGTGGTACAATGTTCCTTACAGTATCTTGCTACGCGGTTTTGGTGGGGATTGGAGTAAATGCTTCCAAAAAAGAAGGTACAATATGTATTCCAATTCTCTAAAAAAATTACAAAAAACCATGATTATTAAAACAAATTAAACAGTGCTAATGTTAATGCAATATTTATTTAGTAACAATGTTCCTAGCAACCGACTATTATAAAATTTAAATATATATTTGCATTACTAATAAATTATGCGCTAAAGTGTATATAAACATTAAAAACACGATAATAATCTTTTAGAAAGTGACATTTTATTTACGTTTTACGTAAATAAAATTTTCTTTTGCTTCCCAGTATTAAAATTACTACAATTAATATTCCAAATAAATTTTGATTTTTACAATGATCTCTTTAATTATGTTTAATTTAATCATCTGAACCAGATTCAGCTAGGATTCAGGTCAATCTCAATAATTCAGTTTTATTTTAGAGTACTAAGATTAGCAAACAAATTTTATTTAAATCCAACCTTTCCTAACCACAGTCTTCTAATCATCAAAGAAAAAAAAAACACTTTTTTTAACTGAAGTTAAATACTTTTTAAGCTTAATTAAACAGCATGGTTTGCTGTTTTCAGTAATTATGGGTGGTCCCTTAATGGTTTTGAGTAATATAATTTCTAATACAAATGAAGATATAAATATTTATTTAAGTATAAAGAAGCATTCAAGTATCACTATTATTCAATATTTTTTAATTCTTTATTTTTTGAATAGCCACACAAACCCATATAGTATTTATTGGTATTGCAACAATATGCATCCCAACTGAATATAAATTTTTCTGCCAAAACCATAACTTTTTCAACCAAATTAAACAGTGCAAATAATAACGTAATATTTAGCCAGTAACTAAATTTTCCCAGCAACCAAATATTATAAAACTATTTATTTTGGTCGCTAATAAATTATGCACTACAATGTTTATAAACATTAAAAGCATAATAATAATCTTTGGGAAAGTGATTGTGTTTCCAAAAAATTATTAATTTAAGTAAAGTTCTTTTTAAATTTAATCAAGAATTTGTAATTTTTAATATATTATAGGTTGATTTAATTGGAACATACTCTACTCATTCTAATAAAAAAATTGACTTAACCACTCTGAAAATTACTTAAAATTAATATCAATTAAACCCATATAAAACGTTCAATATTCAAGTTAAACCACATAGTTTGCTATTAATAAATAGAGTAGTAATAATTATAGAACCATTTATGATGTTGAGATATAGGTATTATAACAGTATGCATTCCAGATAAATATACATTTTTCAACCAAAACTATGACTTATTAAAACAAATTAAACAGTGCAAATGATAATGCAATATTTATCTAGTAACTGAATTTTCCCAACAACTGAATTTTATAATACATTAATATTTATTTAGGTGGCTAATAAATTATGCACTTCAATGTACGAGTATATAAACACTAAAAACACATTGATAAAGTTATAGAAAGTGATATTTAATTTATGCCTCACATGAAGAAAATCTTTTTTCCCTTCCAGTGTTAATTACTATAATTGTTATTCCAATTAAATTTGTGATTCTCACAATGATCTTTATTACTATATTCACTTATCTTATACAAATTCAGCCAGGACTGGATTCAATAGTAATAATTCCCATGTTTATTTCATACTACTGTAAAGTAATTCAGATTAGAAAACGAATTTTATTTAAATTCAACCTAAATTAAGCATAGTCTCCTAACGATCAATAATTATCAAAAAGGAAACAAGCAAATATATTTGAATTACTAAAGTTAAGTATTTTTAAAATTTAGTCTAATACTTGGCTTTTTAAATATTTTACAATTAATAAAATCATAGTAAAATTATCCTAATTCAAAAAAATGACTTAACGACAACTCTGAGTAATAAATTTAATATCAACTAAATTCATCTAAATCATTAATAAAATTAATATTAAGTCAAACAGCATAGTTTGCTGTTAATCCAGTAATTATGGATCTGTTTATAGTTTTGAGAAATGAAGTTTTCAATACAAATTAACATACAGTCCGATTCTCAAAAGTTGACAAACGCGTAACAAAGACAATTTATATAACAGTAGTGGTATTTGACAACCTGACAACTAACATTTTGACATTAGTCATGAAAAGAATGCGCCTAAGTTCACAAGTTTCTTTGGTCGCGTGATGGTCAACTTTCAAGAATCAGAGTGTAGATGTGATTTTTATATTTTATAGACCTTTTTGTAGAAAATATTTAAGTGTAAAAAGTGTAAAAAGTGTAAAAGTGTAAAAAGAAAATCTAACTTCACAATAATTAAATATTTTTTTTTCTTTTTAAGGAATAGCCAAGTTCTAGGTTTTAGTTCCTTATAAAGATCTGCAGGATCTAGAGAAAGATATTTGACCAAAAAGCTGGACAAAAATACTTTGATTATTAAAATTGAATTCTTCTTTTCTAAAATTGTAGTGTATTTCTTTATCAAAACAGTCGCGTGTCCAAGTACCTACTGAACAAGTTAAAGTCAAGATTAAAAAAAAAATCTGATAACAGATAATTATTGCATGTATCGATAAATCAACATCACAACAAGAACACTTTAGTATGTTGTTGAGTATGTTCTTCAACTAGCAAATAATGGTTATGATTCGCAAAGATGAAAAATTTATTTTCTAATTTTGTCATTTAGGTACATTGGAATGAATGTACACGTCACAAGTACAAAAAAATACCTTTAAATAAGTTCCTCTGAAATATAGATAATTGTGCTGCTAGATTATTAAATTACTTACTACTAAATTATAATGCATTTTACGATAAATACATATCATTATTGCACAAAACTTGTGAAAATATGTTATTTTATAGTAACGAGAGCAAATTAATACGGTGTACATTAATTTTACATCTTCACACCCAAAGTTGAGAAGGGACAAACCCACATATTGCCTAAGGGTTTACCAAGAACAAAATACGCAGAAAGTGCGATTATCCAACCGGTAATAAACGACACCTCTAAAACTAAAGAACAGTAGATACAATGAACCGTGGAAATGATGAATGGAGCCACTAAGTAGGGCCTTTTGCCAAAATATACATTATCGATTTTGTTTCTTCAGCCTACAAGGCACCATGACTAAATTTAAACCAATAACATATCATAGAAAAGTTGTCTTTTCTTTGATATGTTTAAACATTTGTGCATCATATTCGCACAACTTATGAATATTACGTGTTGTCCAGTAAAAAGTAAGTTTTCGCATTGAGTTAAACAAATCTGTATTATTTAAGCAAATTTGTGTCATTCTGAGCCAGTGTAACCCATACTGTTCTATAACTAAAAACACAGTAGTAAAGGTGCACTATAATATTATAATCTATACAATTTTTGGCAAAAACTAGCTGCATGCAGTTTGGTTTTGAACATATTGTTTAGCATCAAAAAAACAAGACAATAGTGGATGATTTCAACAATTTAATTCGTATCGAATATTTATAAAATTTGGAGGGTCGTTTTCAATGTTTCATTCGATGAATGCTTTTTTGTCGCTGTCAGGTCAAACAAAACTGAAGTGGTTCGTTTTATACAGGTTATAATGCTTTTTATCGGAACTGAATACTTTCCGGCGGTTTAAAATAATTGAAACCAGCACTTTAGTAGAAATTTCTGTGTTTGTTGATGTATTATTTTGTTGTTTATTGAATGGCACTAAACTGGTATTATTGATTAATAAGTATCTTGTACTTACTTTAGAAATTCGATCAAAGTGAAACTGTTGTTAAAAATGTAGGAATTAACTAAATTTAGTACATTAAAGTTTAAACACTTACTAAAATTTTAACATTAGATTAATTTTTGTTAGTATTATAACTCAAAATAAAAAATCGTACAGCTCAGCTTACAGAAGTTGTTTGCTTCAAGATTATCTGAAATATAGAAGAAAATACCTCTTTATTTTTATGTTGATATGGGATTTTATGCGTTTTCTTACTCTTTAGGCAAATTGCCTTAAAGTTTTTATTTCCATGTCCTGAAATTAGGTCATCAGATATTCAATGTCATTGAGAAAAAAGGATAAAAGTTGAAGCAGTAAAACATAAATGGACCAATAAAGTATAATCTCTGGATATTTTCATAATTTTACGATTTTGAGTACCTAATATAAGTTTGGGTTTTGTAGATACATACAGTTATGTTTTTGACTTGATTTATTGCACATGTGGGTTGAGTACAGTTTGCTGACTTTTCATAAATAAAGTGCAGATTTATATAAACTGATGTGAAGCAACAACGAAGCCATTAACTATAATATTTACCTTCAAAAATATTGATCTTAAATCTTTATAAATTCTTGAATATTTAAGATAAATTTAATAATAAAGTTCAATTATGGGGATAACATAAATTATTTCATTTTGCTTTTTAAAATGTCAACTTCAGCAAGCTTCAATTAGCAGCATACCTAATATTTTTTATTCACAATTTTTTTAACTAAAGAGAATACAAATTATTGCAAATTCTGTGTAGCTTTCATCAACTTCTCTTCAATCAAGTAATATAATCATAATTGAAACGTTACTTGGAAAACATATCAAACGTCGTGTTGGGTGTTAAAATGTATCGATTATTATCAAATTTTTCCGGAAATAATAAAAACAAAACCAAATTTCAAGTCAATAACGTCATTATTTACAAATTGACAAATTTTGCCTCAATTTAGCCTCTGTTTTTTTTTTCTTCTACTGCCAACCCTATATCTACACAAGTATTTGGTACAGCCTGTATAGGTGATTCAATAAAAATCATTAATTTTTTAATGACTTTTCTATTACGGTTACGCCACTTAACGCTGATTTTAAAAACCTGAAATGATTCTCAGCAGTTTCTCTTAGTAGTTACATTAAATCGTTTACAAAATACATAAAATCCTAGTCTTTTTAGTGCTTCAAGTGCCATGTAATTTTCTTAGTTATAATTAGCAAACCAATCAGTACATTTCGAAAAAAAATTTAATAGAAAAGAGTTTTCAAATTTCAATGGAATTAATTCGACCTCACAAAATTCCAATTTTAAAATCGCGGACCGGCACCAAACTTCCATCATCGGACCTTTATTTCGCCACACTTTGCGCTCACGCCTTCCCAGATAACAAGGTAATTAATTGTCTTGACAAAATGATTAATACATCGGGGAAAGCGCGTTATGCTTAGTCCCAGAATCCTCTTAAAGCCGAATTAATTACGATCCGGCAGCGCCCCGAAATTAAAGTTGACCCCCCTCGATTCCTCATTCGCATCCCCACCTAATTGGTAATGCATGATATGACCAGAAAAGCTCGTCGCCTATATAATTCATTTTCTCAAGTTATAAATTGGAAATCGAAATTGTGGTAATGACGGTCCGATTAGATCGGATTTCGGTTTCGCCAGCAATGGATTAACCGGAGGGTCTTAAAGGGTTAAAGCAGCGAAATCAAAAAACAAATTGCCAATACCAAGACGTGCCTATCGAGTTAAACGGATGGAGGAGACATGACAAAAAAGGAGAACTGACAGTTATGTACCATTACAATGCCGTGCTATCGGTTTATCTATGAAATGTCCAGTTTGGTGGAGGATTTCCTGAAAATCAACGAAAATATAGGGACGCTAGGGTTTCGCGTCGTGTTGTTTATATGGACGCCACAGATGGAATCAATGCTGGGGGACCTTCGAAACTTTTAAATTAAATTCTTGCCTATGACAAGGAAACTGGGTAGTTGATGGTAGAGTCTTGTAGTGACAATAATATACATATACGATATAGTATCTGCCCTAATTTTCATGCATAATAAGTCTTCTACGATATGTCCAGTTAAACTCCCTGAAGAATTAGAGTTACTTAATAACACATAACACTTACAACAGCAACTACCATGCTAAAAATGTGAATCCAATGAAAAATCCAACTACAACGCTGTCAGTGCATATGGTCATAACTCAATTTTAATTAATTACTGACTATTATACCAGGTGTCCAAGAGCACCCTGGACATAGGAGATTAACATGGGAAAACGGTTTTGATTTTTTTGCGCCTGTACGGTTGATTTGATTGAAAAATCGTATTAATGAAAGTTGTAGTACCTATCACGGACTAGTTTTCTGTATTTTTTTCAGATCTCTAACTTGAGCCCTTTTGTCGTAAAACACGAACAAAAATGAGAAAATTTAAACTTTTGGCCTGCACTGTATAGGCGGTTGTCGGGCAACGGGTAAACAGGTCATTGTTGCCGGTACGGTTGCTCGACAATCGCTTCTACAGTGCAGGTAAAAAGTTAAAATTTTCGCATTTTTGTTCGTGTTTTACGACGAAAGGGCTCAAGTTAGAGATCTGAAAAAAATACAGAAAACTAGTCCGTGATAGGTACTACAACTTTCATTAATACGATTTTTCAATCAAATCAACCGTACAGGCGCAAAAAAATCAAAACTGTTTTCCCATGTTAATCTCCTATGTCCAGGGTGCTCTTGGACACCTGGTATATTTTTAACTTAGAGCAAACGCTACGGACAAGACTAAAAAATATACACAAATTACTGAACAGATTGCTCTAAGACTAATAACAAAAATACGACATCCTGCAAACCCACTATGCATAACAAGACAGACTAGACAATCCCGTTACCTTTTCCCCGCTGTCACCCTGTTAGAACATTTTAATTAATTGGAACTTTTTTTTTTTTTTTTCTTTCTACTCAATGTATAATTTGTATATATTAATTAGAAATAAGATTACCTGTACATATTAAAAAACATGTATACATAGGCAGAAAGACCGTAATGGTCGATAGCCGTTTTTTTCTGTTGGAAAATAAAGATTGTTTATATACCAGGTGTCCAAGAGCACCCTGGACATAGGAGATTAACATGGGAAAACGGTTTTGATATTTTTTTGCGCCTGTACGGTTGATTTGATTGAAAAATCGTATTAATGAAAGTTGTAGTACCTATCACGGACTAGTTTTCTGTATTTTTTTCGGATCTCTAACTTGAGCTCTTTCGTCGTAAAACACGAACAAAAATGCGAAAATTTAAACTTTTTACCTGCACTGTATAAGCGGTTGCCGAGCAACCGTACCAGCAACAATGACCTGTTTACCCGTTGCCCGACAACCGCCTATACAGTGCAGGCCAAAAGTTTAAATTTTCTCATTTTTGTTCGTGTTTTACGACGAAAGGGTTCAAGTTAGAGATTCGAAAAAAATACAGAAAACTAGTCCGTGATAGGTACTACAACTTTCATTAATACGATTTTTCAATCAAATCAACCGTACAGGCGCAAAAAAATCAAAACCGTTTTCCCATGTTAATCTCCTATGTGCAGGGTGCTCTTGGACACCTGGTATATAAATTTTTGCAGGGTCTTGAAACTCAATTTTCTACCAAATTCTTTTTCTATACAAACCAGCGATTTCAGGATGACGCATCGCAGTTTTTCCAACATTTTTGAGCAAGCATGCGCGTGATTAAAAAAACCACAAAACAATACTAAAAGGAAGAAAAACCAGTCAGACGACATACAATACTAAATTGACAAAAAACCGATGGACGCCAGATTTGTTTTTCTTCGTCACTTTTATAGGTCCAAGGTCTATACATTACGTTCTGTCATAGTGCATTAGATTTCTTTGCAAAAGTTAATCAAATTTTGGGTACTTACTCTGTTTTGAAACGATAGATCTATTTTTTTAAATGTTTTGACTGTTTGCTACTAAATAAATATCCAAAAACAAAAAACGCATTAATTAAACATTAAAAAAAAAACAGTAAAGCAGAAAGGAATAAAGTTATGGTAATAATCCGGCGATACATGTTTCAACTGGTTTCACCAGGTATGCAAAAACTAAGATTGGACGTTCAGACTTACTCTAAAAGAAAAGACGAAGCAGACAGAATAGTCTGAATGAGAATTTACATTATTGATTTGATATTTTCGAAGAAAACAAATTACTTACATTATCTGCCATTTTAATATTTGAACACTTAATGTTTTCGAGGAAGAATTCTCAATCGCTTAATCCATATTGATAAATTATTCACAACACTAGAGAAATCCCTTACACAACCATTAACTGAAAATAATTTTCTATATTATCTGCCTATTCAAAAAACAAGGAACATAGGTGAATTGAACAGTTTTAGACCTATCTCTATAATTCCAGTAATAGCAAAAGTATTTGAAACCGTACTAAAAAATCAGATTGTGGAATTTTATGAGTCAAATAATTTATTTAATTTTGGGAAATTTGGCTTTAGGGCAAGGAAGTCTACCACAGATGCTCTAGTATATTTAATAAATAGGATCATAGAGGGAACAGAGAACAGAGAGATTGTGGGGGCGGTCTTTTGTGATCTTACCAAGGCATTTGACTGCGTTTCTCACAGTCTTCTTATTTCTAAATTAAAAAATTGTAATTTTGATGAAATCTGTGTTAAACTTTTAAGCTCTTATTTGGCTGACAGGAGGCAGTACGTGTCTATAAATAATAAAATATTAGACACACTAAAAATCACCTGTGGAGTTCCACAGGGGTCGGTGCTAGGACCGATACTTTTTTTGCTTTATATAAACAACTTTAATTTGGGTTCCGGCTCAGGCTCCATACATTTTGCTGATGACACCACAATTCTTGTTAAAAACAGGGAGATGAAAACTGTATATGAAAAAATTACTGCTGCTCAAGAATCAGCACTAACTTGGTTTGGTAAAAATGGTCTAAGCCTGAATGAAACAAAAACTAAAACAATATTGTTCAGTCATAAAACAATAGAACAGCAGGAAAGTTCAATTTTCCTGGGATTTTGCTTGGATCCCATATTATCTTGGGAGCATCATGTTGAATTTATAGCTGCAAAACTCTCAAAGAGTATTTTTGTGATAAGGTCTTTGCGAAATGAGTTGCCAAGACAGTCATTACTAACAGCATATCACTCGATATTTCTATCTCACTGTAGAATTTGGCAAGACAAAATTTACATATAAACATACAAAAATTGAGACTGAGTCATAGTCGATACGGAGTGAACTATTATGGACCCCTATTTTATAATGCCTTGCCTAGTGATGTGCAGCTTCTGGACAATAAGAACTTTTTTAAGACTATTAAGTGTTATCTACTTAAAAATGCATTTTATAACATAAACTTGTACCTGGGTGGTGCATTTCATATGAGTGTGACCGAGGGGGGAGAGTTTTAATTGGTGTTGTCCTGTCAGATTTTAGTCAGATTTTGGTTTATGTTAGGTTGAGCAATAGATTGTCATTTTAATGCATGTATATATACAAGTACATATATATATATAAGTACTATGAAATACCATGACGTGTGCAAACAAATGTACTTAAATTTGTAACGCATGTAATATATTGATTTGATTTGATTTGATTTGATTATAACATTCTATAACTCCCTACCAAGTATTAAAAGTATTAAAAAATTGACTATGATTTATTTGAGTAATGGAGCCCTACGATTATAGGGAATATCTATTGTAAAACGAAATGAACCTTAGACATAAGAACAATAGGGTATCTTTTAGGCTAATTTAAAATAAAATTTAATATTTCACTATAAATTATACTGGGTATTCCAAATGTTTCGAAACGGTCTACCTTTTTACACAAGGTTAAAGCTACAAAGATGGAATTTAAAAACGTAACTCTGTGCTAGCATCAGCAACCAGAAAACAACAATTTAAACTAGAATGAAGTGAATAACACCAATATTGATGTCTTGGGAAAACTAGACAACACGTTCAGAATACACAGCTGGAAGATGCGAGAGAGTTTAAAAAGAGTTCCCTGACTATGGTTATTTAATAAACGTTTAGGAAGCTGCTAAAGTTCGAAGTTTTGTGAGTTTGTTAGCTTAAAAGTTGAGAGATAGAGTGATAGGAACTTTGCCCCCCGTTATAGAAATTTTAATATTTACATTTCCATAATTTTATACAATATGGTTCAAATATTTTTTGAATTGATTTGTATGAGGTCAGTCCTTTTTTTCCATTATTGTCAATTTTTTCAATCTTCATCACCAAAGAGATATAATTGTGTAAATATTAAGCTCCTGAAATGTACGTAAAGTTGTTAAAAGCTAAAATAACAGTAACTAGGAACAACTCTGATCTCAACTGATCATTACATGATTACATCTACCAACAATGTTTTAAGAGGTACTTGGAAGTCAAGGGACGATGTAGTCAAACGAAGAAAAAGAATTTAAAAAATATCACAATAATTAACATATTAACGTGGATTACGACAGACACACAAATTGTTATAAGCTCAAAGAATTTAGTACAAATTATGAAACGTCGAAATGTTACTATGAAATGGCAACATCGTATATTATAGTCAAAACCCTTTGCAAAATTAAATAATTTTTATTAACGTATGTATACAGTGTTGTTAAGGGTAAAGTTAATCAATGTTGCAATACAGGGTGATTCAGAGTTAAATGTACAAACTTCACCAAGATTTAGAGTACCTTCTCATGATCCGAAATCAATCATATATTATATCACAAAAAATAGCTTTTACATTATTAAGACACTTTTTTACGTGGGTTACGTTTATGTTAATTAATTATGTTTATGTTATTATTATGAACTAAACTTCTACTTTTTTAAATACAAGTCATATTTTATTTTTACCCCGTCAGAAAGATTGTTTTTTGTCCTTTAAAATGACCTATAACATGTATGGTTTCGGATAAATTTTCCCACCAGATTCACCGGATTAAACTTATGGATTTTTTATGGGGTCACTTGAAAGACAGTTTATATAAACATACAAGCATTCATTAAGGAACGTTTTAACACTTGTTATAATACATTTCTAACTCTTTTCATTTATTTAATCTTGATAAGCGAATATTATTACTTGATTGTTATGACATATTTATCGAAAACAAGTTTCTATTAAAATTACTACGCAAAATTTATCTCAAACCATACTTGTTAAAGAAAAAAAGCAATCTTTCTGATGAGGTAAAAATAAAATATCTCGTATTTAAAAGAGTAGAAGTTTAGTTCAGAACTAAAAAAATAGCGAATCTATAAAAGTAATATTAACATAAACATAATCCACGTGAAAAAGTGCCTTAATAATGTAAAAGCTATTTTCACCAAACTCTCATAATAACGAAGTTACAGGGACTTGTACAAAATGTCGAAAATTCTAAATGACAATTAGAAAAAAACAAAAGACAATAGCAAAATTTTCGTCAATTCTCGCATCAAACTCACTTTGGAAAAAAGACCCCGGCAACGCCTTTTTGACTTGCAATCGCTTGAAAAATGTAACACAGTAAAATCAATGACCGTTGAAGTCTGCAAATGGTTTAAACCTAAATTTTTATATTTTTTTACTCCGGATCTGGAATTCATTTATTTTTCCGTTTATTTTCTTTAATATTTCACTTAGCCAATATACCATCCAAATTTGAACTGGTTATACCAAGTGCTACAGAAATTATATCCAAAAGAAAATTTGGACAAAGAAATCTATATATTGGTAGCGAATCGAGATGGACTCACGATATGTGGGTGATTTCGAATCACCAATACCTGGTGAAGTATGTACAGGGTGATTGATTGAATTTTGACCACCCCCTTAACTTTCTTAATTTTGATTTTAGCAAAAAACGTTAAATACAAAACCAGTAGATATTTAGGTCTACTTTATTTCTAGATAAACAGTTATTATACAGGGTGTCCCAAATTTGTGTAATAAACCAAACTTATGTTTTTTTAAATACGATGACCAACTTTTTATCCGATATTTGAATTCTACGTCAAATTCTAGGCCTAATTGATGTAAAAAGTCTGTATCGATATTCAACTGTTTCCGCAGCAGCGTCGTTGATTGGTTGAATTTTGACCACCCCCTTAACTTCTTTAATTTTGATTTTAGCAAAAAACGTTAAATACAAAACTAGAAGATAATTAGGTCTACTTTATTCTTAGATAAACAGTTATTATACAGGGTATCCCAAATTTTAGTAACGAACCAAACTTATGTTTTTTTAAACACAATGACCAACTTTTTATCCGATATTTGCATTCTACGTCAAATTTTAGGAATTGATGTAAAATGTCTGTATGGATATTCAACTGTTTCCGCAGCATCTGTTACTTTAACAATGTTTCCTCGACTATGTGATTAAAGTTGAATTTAGTTACTCAAATTTGGGGCAGCCTGTATAATAACTGTTTATATAAGAGTAAAAGTAGACCCAAATATCTATAACTGTTGCTACAACTAGTTTTTTTACTAAAATCAAAAATACGGAAGTTAAGGGGGTGGTTAAAATTCAATCAATCAAGGACTCTGCTGCGAAAACATTTGAATATCGATACAGACATTTTACATCAATTAGGCCTAGAAGTTGACGTAGAATTAAAATATAGATTAAAAAGTTGGTCATTGTATTTAAAAAAAACATGTTTGGTTTGCTACTTAAATTTGGGACACCCTGTATAATAACTCTTTATCTAAGAGTAAAGTAGACCTAAATATCTACTAGTTTTTGTTATTTAAAGTTTTTTGCTAAAATCAAAATTAAAGAAGTTAAGGGGGTGGTCAAAATTCAATCAATCACCCTGTACATTTAACACTGAATGGACACCCTGTATAAATGGATTTGCAAAAATATTAATGAAACTGATTTACGTTTTGACATAATAAATTTCTGTGTTTTTTATTTTCGAGTTCTAAGGTTTTATAATTTTTTCCAGTCCGTGTCGTGGAATTTAAAGCTTGAAAAAAAAACTGGTTAAAAAGTTTGGTAGCAATTTTCGGCGCACAATTCCTCTAAATTTTCCATTAATTTCCGCCGAGACCCGATAACAAAAACCGAACAAGTAGAAACACCAAAGTGACGTAACTGGCTTTATAGGCCTCAAAGCCCGAAACTTCTTCAGCGTTTCCAGTCGCGGAAAATATCCGTTTTCCTCCGAAGGTCGGAGTTTGTCGGTTTAGTAATTAAAACGTGCGAAGTTTTAAACTTATATTAAACGACAACATTGCTAGCTACCCACGTAATTAAAGAGTTTGGAACCCGAATACATCGGGCGCAAAAATAAAGTTTCCAAACTTTGGATTAATAATACTCAGGCTGGGGTTATTCTGGACAACATAGCAAGCTCAAAAGTAGTAATTACGCTTTAAACAAAGTTTAATCATTTAGTTTTGTCGTTTTTTTGTTCAACAATATTAGGTTTGATTATGTTAATATCTGAAAATTATGGAAATAATACAATCCAAGCGTTAGATAATGAAGTTCAACAAACTTAGAAACCAATCAATTAACTAGAACAGTGAAACACATACACCTTAATGCCATAATTGCGATATACCATTATCTGGTCAATGAAACATTCTAATGCCAATGCTTGTCTGATTTCGCATGTCGTCGGTGGCCAATTTGTCTGTTTGATTTACACATGTGTTTGTTAACTGGAGTGTATGGTTCGCAAAGACTACCTTAATGCTCATTACGTTCGTTTTGGTGATCATACTAATATTAGCATTCACTTGAATGAAGTAGATTAAATGTTGTTAACCTCAAATGTGAACCGACCTGTCAAGTTTGGTATCAAATAAGTTCATAAGACTTCATTCACATTTGCTAATATAGTAAAAAGCTCTCTTCAATTAGCCAATTCTTGATGAGCCATTTTAGAGAATTCCATTATACAGGGTGGTCCAGTTTTAAGTGTCAATAATTCACCATTCGATAGCTCATCAAAAAATAAGTGGACATGCATTATGTCATTTTTCTGAAAAACGCATCCTGAGAAAGATCCAAAGTTCAGTTTAAAAAATGTTTTTTTTGCTATAACTGTCAGACCGTTGGGGCAATTTTAATAAAATTTGGAACAAGTACTTCTGAAATAAATACTTGTTATGTGATGTAAATGACATTCGTCAAAATGGTTTAGTGATGTTGATATAGGGAGATGGTATTCATTTTTCCGCTCTATTTTCCACGTTCACTCGATATTATTCAAAAATGACGAAAATAACTACCTGGGTTATTGCATTTACTTTAAAATGATTCAAAAGGATTCATTCAAATCTGGTCATCTGGGAGGTTTACGAGTTAATTTTTAAGAGAGACACTGAAAATAGTCAAAAATGTGAGACTAATTTTTACTGACGTTCAATTTTTCGGACTATAGGTAATGTACAACTGAACATTAAAGACTTGTGACATACCAAATTTGTACTGAATAGTTTATAAACTTGTTAATTACGGCTAGGGATAATTTTAAGTTAAACTAAACTTAAATCTAAGATTACATTTTGTTGAATTAATTTCATGTTTTTGTTTGTCCGTAATGAAAATAAATAATTTTTGCACAGAACCTATGAACACTAAATATACTTAGCAAAACTTTATTTGTATGGTGTTTTCCTACATTTCAATTGGTAATATCAAGCTACAGTTCTAACTGATCATCAAACATCACTTATTGTATATCCTGTGGATATTGAACCATTTTAGAGAGTGTGGACGAAATCTCAGGCCAATTTATAATAATTTACGATGAGAATTTTTTTTATATGTATATATATCTTTTAAGTTAATTCAGATGTTTACAGAAGATAACGCATCACAGAATCACCTTGTGTTACTTACTCATTAAGTATACTGTTTTAGAAGCATTATCCTATAAAGTGATCGACTACTGTAATTTTAACCAACACTCATTAAGACCAAATCCAATTAAGTTGCCAATCTTAAATTTGCGTGCAAAGAGCGTACACTTAAGAAATGATTAATTTCCGGTCTCTTAACGGGAACACTACAATAATTACCTAGAGTCCCCAAAAATAAAAATGATTAATGTTCCTTCTGGTATTACATTGGTCCATCTCTAAAAAATAAAATTTTGCATTAAGTTAATGGCTACAGGGAGTTACGAAGACGTTTCTGGTATAATATTATAACATTTAATGGAAGTAGCCGAACATTACGTCTTACCAGAAAAACTGAAAGTCCTTTTTTTTGCAGGTAACATCTTCCTGAAGATTATCGCACGATAGCGCTGAAACCGAAATGAAATTATCCTAATGATGTTCCTAAAGTTGATTAGGACCCAAACTAATTAATGGCGTCGCGGGATGGTAAATTTTTGGTTAATTAAATAGGTTTTATTTGCCGGCACTAATTCCGGAGATCCTTTTGTGGAGGGGAAAGCTAGGGTAAATATCATTTTGAATATTCCAACGTGGCTCTCGGATTATCCCTTCTACAAGGTGAGTTTAAATATTGACCTTTGTGTATTGACATGAGACGGCTCCTTCTCTTTACCATGTTAATTGTATTTAAAAGTTCTTATTCTATTTAGGTCAAAAATCAAAGTAGTACACTTTTAAATAATTTAAATTGAAGCAAATCACACATTTGCTCAATTTTTTCAGCGCTAATCAATTGACCTAGATCTATTCAAGCCGAAACTTCTTGGCCAAAAGCGAATCAGTTTACCCGTTGGGATGTTTATTAAAGCAGACAATGAGATAATGGAAACATTCAGTCCGGAACAATAGACAATAAATGCTTAAACATACGCGTGTGTATGTCAGGGCAAACCGGTTGATTTATTCCGTTTTGCCATTGTTTGGTTTATTAAAGTGTGCCCGGAGATACTAGTCCGTAAACTTTAGGAAATGGATTTTCTGATTGCAAAGCAAAAAGCTCGGGCAAATGTGGAGATAATTTACTGGACTCGCGGTCTTATTTTTGGTTTGTTTGTTGCGTAAAGTGTTCCGGAAACAAATCGTCCATAATTAATCCGGGAATGATACGCCGCAGTTGTTTTCCACTTCTACTGTAAATTTGCTGTTTTAAGTAATGGCCGAGAATGAATATTTAAACGGGACGCCAAAGATAATTTTACATTTTTTATCACTAAACATGTTGCTTTTATAATGGAACAGCTGTTTTGTAGTACAGCTGAAAGTGGCCCTATCAGAATATTTGTATGAAGTGGATCAGATATAACGTTAATCAATGTTTTAATTTTTATTATTGTGGTGTGGCAACACGTAATAATTGAAAGTATAAGTTAAGCCATTGCAATTGGCGGTATAGTTAATACTAGCGATAACAGGTATTTTTTCAGTTTGCGAATTCAAGAGGCTTGAGATAGGTGATTCCGTCATCCTCATTAAATATTTGCAAGCAAAACCAGTGTTTTCTTAAAGAATTTGGCTACAAAGTAAATAAGTTGAGTAGAGACATTGAATGAGGTTATAAATGCAACTTACCAGATTTTTGGGCTGTGGCTACTGATAAAGTATTTTTATCACGATTTATTTTTATTTTCTTTGCATTATGTGGGTAGTAACTCAAAATTATTACTAAATAAACTTGTTTTGAATGTTTTGATTACAGAATGACTGACAGCGATTTGTTATGATTTTGAAAGGTTGGTAGCACGGCCGGATATAAACTTTCCTTAACGACCGCTTGGCGCGAGAATTAAAATTTCTGAATTTTAGATCCGTTTTTCGTCTTAATGGTCAAATCTACGGTATTGAAATAATTATAAGTTGATAGCCGAAAATGTGCTCTACAACTTTTATCTAAAGCGTTTTTCCATTAAATGAACCGTACAGGCGCAAAAAAATCAAAACCATTTTCCCATGTTAATCTCCTATGTCCAGGGTGCTCTTGGACACCTGGTATACATTAGATATAGACACCATATCTACCTTCGTTTTAAAATTTTAATTTTAATTTAACACTATTTCAATTTCAAATATTAAACAAGAGTGTGTAACATTTTTTACTTTTTGATTAATAATTACTTCAAACAACTTAAGCTCGGAATAAATACTTTTTTTTTGAAAAGGACAGACTTTGTTTTTCTATTAACAATCTACTCGAACTCGGGCTTATAGGCGTATTATCCGAAATTGAAAATTGTTTTTGCAACAATTCCCCGAACGATTAACATCTAATCCCTCTTATTAAAATTCAGTTTACCGAGTTATTTTTCCCGGTAACGAATCCTCCTGGAAAACCAATTTTATAACGTGGGCCGGCCCGCACTGTTGCCGTTTAATCTAAGTTTTTAACTTTTTACATTTTAATTAGAGAACCCCAAACTTTCTTTTCTTATAATATACACAGTTATGATAAGAAGGCCTCTTCCGTTCCACGCATATTTTATGTAATTTAGACTTTCAGATCTTTTGCAAAGGATTTAATTTAATTAAATTTTTAATTATACAAAGAGCTCTCGAGTAAATATGTAGCAAATTAAGTTCTTTAGATTTTTTTTTGCTGAAATTTTGTAAAAGAAAATTAATAGAAAAATAAGTTAAATTAATTTATTCTATTTTTAAAGACTAAAGGTTATTTTTAATTAAATAATTTAAAAAATCACATACAGGTGTGGTAAAAGAAAAACCGTGTAATTGACAGAGACTCATTGAAAACTGCGTGCGCAAGACAAAGACAAAAAATCACGATAAAAAGTCTAGTAGGCGAAAACTTGGAGTAGTAGGCGATTAGTAATACTTTTTTTAAATTTGATTATTGAACCATTCTTATTTATTTTGATAAATGAATGTTTACTGTTTGGTATGATCTCTTCATTTATTTAGATGTTTAGCATTCGAATATTGTAAATTCTAACCTCAAAATAAAATAAAAAATAAACATGATAAACACCGCCGATACTTTTAAGTTTTCTGGAGGCTTGCATTGTAATAATTGTAAATTGTAATATTTTGACAACAGCAAAAATGTGCGCTATTTACAGAAAAATACCACTAATTAATAAGAGACTTAATGTGGAGAACTGCCCCCAATACAGGTACAGTTGTACTACCAGTTGATCAATGAGAGAATAAAGAAATTGAAGGTTTTGATTTATTTCAGTCAAATTAAGAGCAATTTAATGGTTTCTGAGTAATTTATTGATTTATATATATACAGGGTGTCCCACGACGAAAGACATCGAATGATATTGGAAAAAGTATAAATAGGAGAGTTTTGAAAATTAGGCAGGATACTGATGTGGGCATGCCCAATCTAACTAAAATTTTTTCAAGATGGTTGCTGTTTAGTCTTCAGCTAAACATATATCTTAATGTTATATAAATAATCAGGGTAATTAAGGACAATCATAGTTTATAGATCTTTTAACATTTCATAATTACAATTAGTAAGCAAAACGATAATTGTTTAACTATATTCAAAACAGCGTAACATAGCGTTCTATATTATTTAACAGTGGTTGCAATAATTATAGTTCAGCAGCCACCAAACTGTTTATAAATTGTTTACAAACGATGACTGTAACAACCATGTCAAAACCATAGAGTTTAATTGTTTCTGAGCCACTGGTATGTTTAATAGTTTAGTAAGATTGTTAGTTACATGCGTAGGATTAAATCAGTATTGAAATGGCACTCAAGACTCTCAATAACTCTACCCACCCAATCTAAACCTTCAACCTCCTCAATATTAAACATGGTCCTTCGAGTCTAAAATAATTAATCGGTAACCTATGTTAGCCACAGAACAAAAAATCTAATCAAGTAATATTCGGCCGCGAGTCGCGTATACAAATCGATAACTCAGTGCAGGTCGCGTATACAAATCGATAACTCAGTGCAGATCGCGTATACAAGTGCAGATAACAAGTAAAGTGAAGTGATTCATTCAGTGCAAGTGAAGAGTTTAATCTCAACACAAAAATGGAAACCGTTAACAAATTAAGCAAAGCTCAAGAGGTATTAGGACAAGAGATCAAACGCATTCACACCAATATAAAGAAAGACCCATTAAACAGAAAAACCCTACAATACGTTGAAGAAAGGAGAACTCAAGTTCAGAAGCTATGGAACGAAGTTAAAGTAAATGACACCCAGCTCAAAGAGCTGAAAACATTAGAAACGCAACACGCTACGTACTTTGCTAGCAATTACTTTGAACAAATCAGAACCATTTATAACGATGCTCTACAAGAGTTAAACAACTGCAAGGAAAAACTACTAGACGAAGAGA
Organism: Ips typographus; assembly: GCF_016097725.1. Lineage (NCBI taxonomy): Eukaryota > Metazoa > Arthropoda > Insecta > Coleoptera > Curculionidae > Ips > Ips typographus. The sequence goes on from NC_138423.1 coordinate 10,210,264, forward strand.
GAAAACAAGAATTAAAGCAACAAGATAAGCAGCAAAAAAGTGCCACTCTAAATCAACTCACGCAGGAACAAACCTTGCGAATGAGCGATTTGGATGAACTGGTTGAAGAATTCACTGCAACATTTGATCCCGAGGTAAAAAGTGGACTTTTTTCAACAATTTTGAAAGACTGGAACATCGTAACATCCTTACACTGGGAAATTTCAAAATTGGACGTTGATAAAGCTTCAAAATATTTTGAAGAAAACAAATTCAAGCAACTTCGTACCTTGATTGCCAAAATTCAAGGACAATCTAACAGCAAATCATCACCTCTGAAAAGTGAGGTAGAAAACCAACAACCACAAATGTCAGTGAATAGAACCAATAACATCAGCCTACCTCAAATAAAGATACCAATATTTACTGGAAACTACGAAGAGTGGACGCCATTTGAAGACATGTTCAAGAATGTGATCCATAACAACGAGGCACTCAGCGAAATCGAAAAAATGAACTATCTAAAAGCTCATGTCACAGGGGAAGCTGGCAGAGCAATTCAACATTTTCAAATCAGTTCAGCGAACTACCATATTGCATGGGGTCATCTCAAAGAGAGATACAGTAACGAACGCCTAATCACCAACAAGCTTATTAACAAAATACTGGATCTACCTGACAGCAAACAAGAATCATCAGAGCAGCTAAAAGAAATTTACAACACAACAAAAGAATGCTTGAAAGCCATTGAAGCTCTGAACATGAATACATCTCAATGGGACCCGATCATCGGTTGCGTCCTACTGCGGAAAATCGATAAGAGAACACAAGAGCTATTTGAAGCTAGTTTGATCAATCCACTACAAGTGCCAGAACTCGACGAGATGTTGAACTTCATCCTTAAGCGGTTTCGAGCCATCGAATCCATATCTACCGATCGACATGACGGACGCGAAAACAATAGCAGCATGGGCAGTTATCAACCACATCAGAGAAAACAGCAAAGTCAAAGCTGTAAGTACTGCAATTTATCTAACCATACCATTTATCAATGTTTAAAATTCAAAGCATTAACAGCTTATCAACGGTTTAATACTGCTAAAGAAAAACGGTTATGTTTAAATTGCTTAAACCACGATTTAACTACAAAATGCCTGTCATTTCAAAAATGCAGAATTTGCTTTCAAAATCATCATACGCTTATCCACAAAGAAAACAACCACAACAAAACGAAAACGCCAAACGAGCAGAAATCAAAACCATATTTCAATCAATCAAACAGGGTAGGAACACATGTCGCGCATGAAGGAGGTAAAACATTATTAGCGACAGCAATCATTAGAATTCAAGATTCAGATGGAAAAAACGAAAATTTGAGAGCCTTGATCGATTCAGGTTCGCAAGCATCTTTTATCACTATGGAAGCTGCCAATTTACTACAATTACCCAAACAGAAAATTCATGCAGAAATTTCTGGTATAGGGGGATCAACCAATGAGAGCTGCAAATACAAAATATCTGTACAATGCAAACCACGCATTACTAGCAAATTTACGTTAAATACTGAACTGCTGATTTTACAAAAATTAGCAAAAGATATGCCAGAACACCCAATTGAAGTAAACACCGAATTATGGCAAAATAAAATTCTTGCTGACCCAGGCTTCGGAAAGCCGGGTCCAATTGATGTGATTCTTGGAGCCCAAGAATTTCACGAAATTTTGTTAGAAGGAATCGACAAGTCAAACGACGGCCTTGTAGCCCAAAATACAGAGTTAGGCTGGATAATTTGGGGAAGCATTCATCAATCCTTAAAACAAACCAACATTGCAGTAGTAAGCATGATAACACAGTCTGAAGAGAAAGAATTATCACGGTTCTGGGAATTAGAGGAAATTTCGGAAAAACGACAATTAACAAGCGATGAAAATGCATGCGAGGCATTTTACGATAAAACAACATTGCGTAATTCGAGCGGTACGTACACTGTTCAAATTCCGTTTAAAAACGAAATTGAGTCATCGCAATTAGGTGAGTCAAGGCCAAGAGCGTTGGCACGTTTACTGTCCTTGGAGAAACGATTATCTAATGATTACAAGTTGAATTTGGAATATAAAAAATTTATGAGTGAATACATTAAGCTAGGTCACATGAAACAGGTGCAGTGGAGTAACCAAATCCAAGGAAAATATTACATACCTCATCAACCAGTTATCAAAGAAACCAGTACGACTACAAAGTTGAGAGTAGTGTTTGACGCATCATCAAAAACGACAAATGGAAAAAGTTTAAATGACATCATGCACGTAGGTCCTAAAATTCAAGATGACCTTATAGATATTTTATTACGTTGGAGAAGTCACAGAATAGGATTTACAGCCGACATAGAGAAGATGTATAGACAAATTCGAATTTCCGAAGAAGATCAGGACTATCACAGAATCTTATGGAGATTCTCGACAAACGACCCAATTCAAGAATTCAAGTTATTGACCGTAACGTATGGAACGGCTGCAGCACCATACTTGGCTGTAAAAACAATTCAAAGGTTAGCGGAAGACGAGAAAATGTCGTATCCAACAGCATCAAAAATCAGCTTACAGGACTTCTATGTGGACGATCTAATGTCAGGTGCAGAAGACGAAAGAGAGGCAATTGAAACGGTGAATGAACTAATAAGCATGTTCAAGGCCAGCGGGATAACACTAAGAAAATGGTCTAGTAATAACAGGGAAGTCATAAAAGCAATACCAGTAGAATTGCGAGACGAAAGCGCAGTCAACATTCAAGAAGATGACACCAGAAGATCATTAGGATTATTATGGTCACCAAGTGACGATTCCATAAGATTTAAGGTGGCGTTAGCACCGTCACAAAAGCTTTCGAAAAGAACAATATTAGCGGACATTGCGAAACTATTCGATCCGTTAGGATGGCTAAGTCCAGTATTAGTCAAAGCAAAATTGATCATGCAAACATTATGGTTAGAAAAACTTAGCTGGGATGAAGAAGTCTCACAAGAAATAGCAGCTTGTTGGAATAAGTTTCGGCAGCAGTTAAAGTCCGTTGAAGAAATCAGCATTCCGCGTTGGACGTATCAATCAACCAAGAACAAAATTGAACTACACGGATTTAGCGATGCTTCAGAGAAGGCATACGGAGCTGTAGTTTACGTAAAAATTATAAATAACGACGAAAGCATCAAAATCACACTATTGACTGCAAAGTCAAAAGTAGCACCAATAAAAACAAAAACAACACTACCAAAACTGGAGTTATGTGCAGCAGTATTGTTAGCAAGGTTACTAACTAGAGTTAAAACGGCTCTACGTTTGAATAAAACACCAACATACGCTTGGATTGACTCCATGATAGCATTATCATGGATCCAAGGAACGCCCAATAATTGGAAAACATTTGTGGCAAATCGAGTATCTGAGATACAAAACTTGGTGCCATCTCAGCATTGGAATCATGTGAAATCTGAAGAAAATGTAGCAGATGTAATATCACGAGGCATTGATCCCTCTAAAATCAAGGACTTTGTTCCATGGTGGCAAGGCCCAACGTGGCTGCAAGGAAACAAATACCCAGTAAACGCAAAAATTCCAGAGACCGAAGAAGAAAGGAAAAAGAGCATACAAGTAAATGTAGCACAAAGAAGTGAACCCAAAATTCATGAAAAAATTTCAACATTGCTGTCAATGAATCGCATAATTGCCTATTGTTATAGATTCATTAACAATTGCAAAAAAACAGGCATCAGGAAAGGTACATTAACAATTCAGGAAATTAGCAACGCTGAAGAAAAAATTGTTCGGTTAGAACAAGCTGGAGCATTTCACGCGGAAATTCAAGCTCTAAAATCAAATAAAACAATAGATAAACAAAGTAAAATAGTCAATTTAAGTCCGTTTATCGACAAAAACAATATCCTACGAGTAGGAGGTAGACTGAAACATTCACTATTAAAATACACAGAAAAACATCCCATAATTTTACCAGGAAGATGTCATTTAACAAACTTGATTATAAGAGATGCGCATAACACAACATTACATGGAGGTAACCAGAATACCTTAGCCTTCATTAGAAGAAAATTTTGGCTGATTAATGGAAAAAAGGCAGTAAAAAAGATAATTAACAATTGTGTAAAATGTATCAGATATAAAGCTGCTACAGCACAACAGTTAATGGGACAGTTACCACCACCTCGAGTGACTCAATCAGCGGCATTTTTACACACTGGAATTGATTATGCAGGACCAATTCAAGTGCGAACCACAAAAGGACGAGGAAATAAATCATATAAGGGTTATATTGTAGTATTTGTGTGCTTAGCAACTAAGGCACAACATCTTGAACTAGTAAGTGACATGCTAGCTGAAACATTTTTAGCAGCGTTAAAACGGTTCATATCTAGACGAGGAAAATGTGCACACATCTATAGTGACAATGGCACAACTTTTGTAGGGGCAAACAACTTAATCGAGTCAGAAGTTATCGCGTTACTCAGAAAGGAGAAAATTGAGGATCGAAGCACATCGTTGGGCATACAGTGGCACTTTATCCCTCCCTCAGCACCTCATTTTGGTGGTCTTTGGGAAGCGGGCGTCAAATCCACAAAGTATCATTTAAGACGAGTGATTGGAGATACAACATTGACCTTCGAGGAGTTATATACGTTGTTAACACTTATTGAGGCATCATTGAACTCAAGGCCTTTGTGTCCGTTGTCCGAAGACATAAACGATGTTGCCGTTCTCACACCAGGTCACTTTTTAATCGGAAGAGAACTATTGTCACCGATTACTCCAATCTGCGAAGACATCATCAGTAATATGAATCAAAGATGGAAAATGATACAAAAAATGCGTAAAGAATTTTGGAATACATGGATGCAAGAGTACATACATCAACTTCAGCAGCGGTACAAATGGACATCCAAATCAAACAATTTAGAAACGGGAGAAGTAGTAATCTTAAAAGAAGATAACGTAAAACCAAGTCAATGGCCATTAGCTCGAATAACCGAAGCGCACGCGGATAAGGACGGAATTGTTCGAGTAGTGTCAATAAAGAAGCCAGGGGGAGTAATTACCAAACGGCCGATTCATAAGCTTATACCGTTACGTGGAGAATCAGAAAAAAAGGCAGTAGAATATGGAAATGAGAGAAATCAATTTAAAGGCAAAACAAGGTCAGCAAATTTGTGGAAGAAAGCCGTTGTAGCGATTTTATTCATATTAAGCTTAGTAAATTCAGCAAAGGCTCAATATAAGATAGAATATCCAAAACCAGGATTGTACATTGAACATATTGGACAAGCAAAAATAGAAAGGGGAATCTTTCGAATTGACATAAAGCTGAATAAATCTGATATCAGCTACCACATAAAAAACATAAAAGATGTTACAGCCCAGATTCAGAACGTATGCCAAAATGTGGCAGAAATATCAGAAAAAACTGAATGCAACACATTAATTTCCGATATGCAATTAAAAGAAACTAGACTAGAGTGGGTTATAAAAGGAATATACGACGTTACAAGGTCAAGGAAACGGCGAGGATTACTTGGAAAACTGATGACTTCAATTTTTGGCGTAAATGACGAAGTATACACCGACATTAACAATCTAGAAAAGAATCAACAACAATTAATACATGCATCTAGTCATCAAACTAAATTTATGCTGCAGGCACTATCTCAGTTTAACGACACCGAAAACAGAATTTACAGCAAGCTTAAGCAGTTTCAAGAAAAGGTTATCAGAAGCCAAGCCGCTATAACTGAGATGAAGCAAAGCTGGTTTCAAGCGGTGGACGAAAACAGACTTAGCATTCACCTTCTGAGCTCATATCAAGTTGGGAACAATTATTTAGATGAAGTATATGACTATTATAAAAGTCTGTCTGACATCTTATACAACACAGGCAACATATACTCAATGTTAACACCGGGGCAGATAAGGGAAATAATCCAAACTGCAGAGCGCAAAATGCCACCAAGCATTGAAATCTTACCTCAACCCATATTGAAAACTGAACTTGAGGAAACAGAAAACCAACTACACGTTTATGTGTATTTTATAGTAACTGAGTTCAGCAATTTTACCGTAGTCAAGGTCAGTGCGATACCGTCTGCAGTGGAAGGCGACACGTATTTAACAATTGACCTACCTCAAGAACTGCTAGCTAGTGATTACAATGAACAAAAATATTTTCACATAAGTGAAGAAGAATTTAAGAATTGCATAGGAATCAGAAAACATTTATTCGTATGCTCACCGCCTTTAATAAGGAACATTGAAAACAGCCCGAATTGCATTTTAGATGAAATATATCAACGAACTGAACATTCGAGCTGTCCCGTTAAGCGAGTGAAAATTAAAGCAATGCAATGGATTCAACTTTATACCAAAAATTCGTGGATTTTTGTGTCACCTGATTCATCAAAAGTTGCAATAACGTGTAACGGTAATAGAGAAGATTTAGTCTTAAATAAAACAGGAATCATTTCGATTTCATCAAATTGCATTATATCGACTAATAAAATATCTATAGCAGCTAGGCGCAGCGACGTATTTCCGGTTCTAGCAGGTTTTATCAAGCAGGTGGCGGTAAACTTGACCACGTCAATAAAGCAACCACCTCAAAGCCAATACGAAGAAAACATCATTCATCCCTCAGATGATTTTCGAAAGCTAAAAGAAATGGAGGAAGACATTGAAACCGAGCTAGGACAACATCACTGGAAATCCATAACTAAACATTCTATGTTCACAGGTGCACTGACATCAGCAGCGGTAGTACTTATTATCATGGCGGTCATAGTAGCAGTCAACAAATGCCGTCGGGCACTAACTACTACCAGATCTCAACCAACAACCAAACATAAGACATCTTCAGAGATGATAGAACTGGCATCGCTAAGACGACACAGTCTCAACAATGAGGCCTGATATGAAATCATCAACCTCTAATTCAGCTCGCCAAATTCAGTCGAGCCCGGCAAGATGTTTAGTCTTCAGCTAAACATATATCTTAATGTTATATAAATAATCAGGGTAATTAAGGACAATCATAGTTTATAGATCTTTTAACATTTCATAATTACAATTAGTAAGCAAAACGATAATTGTTTAACTATATTCAAAACAGCGTAACATAGCGTTCTATATTATTTAACAGTGGTTGCAATAATTATAGTTCAGCAGCCACCAAACTGTTTATAAATTGTTTACAAACGATGACTGTAACAACCATGTCAAAACCATAGAGTTTAATTGTTTCTGAGCCACTGGTATGTTTAATAGTTTAGTAAGATTGTTAGTTACATGCGTAGGATTAAATCAGTATTGAAATGGCACTCAAGACTCTCAATAACTCTACCCACCCAATCTAAACCTTCAACCTCCTCAATATTAAACAGTTGCACTTCCGTTTATACCGGAAGTCGATCACAACTTTCTTATTTTAAATAGAACACCCTATATATTATTACATATTTGGATTCCACACAAAATTCTGACCAACTTTTGTATAGAATGCCCTATGCCTATCTCTGGCCGTTTTCGAACTATTTGATGTTTTTCCAAAAAAGCGACAGTTGCAACGATCAACATATTTTTGTACTCTGTCAAAACCGTATTTCATTTTGCAATGAAACTTTGGGTTATTGTAAATAAAGGATCGTTTTATTAAACTGAGTGTGCGTATCGACCCATTTGTATACAGGGTCGTCAAAAAAAAAATCATAAACCTGCCACTAAAAAAAATGAAAAATTTCAAGTTTTTTAAATAGAAACCCACATTTTTTATGACGGAATTATTTTGAGCATTAAAAATTACTATACGTTTCAATTTACTTGCCTATACCTAAATCCAACCCTTTTTCGTTTTATTTTTCTAATTATTAACTTTGTTAAAGTATGAATTTTTCATTGTTGATATGAATAATCTATTTTTATAAAATCGTGGAAAAAAGTACACTTTTTATAATTATTTTTATATTTGCTGTGCTTTTGTCATCAACAAGTCGATTTTATACAAAATAGTCCTTTTTTGCACCTTCGCTATCGTATAATAATTTTCAATTGCGTGGAAAAATGATGTACTTTTTGCACTTGATACATAAATAACTATTTGATGACATAATTACCGAAGTGGCAGTTGTTTTGATAACAATTTTGTAATTACAGTTACATTTAACATAAAGATAACATAAAGTATACTTTAGAAATCAGAATTAAAACTTTTTATTTAGATTAGATTTTAAAAATATTTTTATAATATACAGGATGTTACATTTAAAAAAGTGCATTATATTTTGGTTTTACCCGGTATAATTCGGGTCACTGAACTTTTGATCTTAAGAAAATTTACTTAAAATTATATGTATAACTCTCATATACAACTTTTTTTCTACGAGCAATTCAACGATGATAAGGAGTGGGTAATTTATAGTTAATAACCCTGTACAAAAGACACAATGAAAGTCACGTTGCCAAATTAATATTAAGTAAAGTAATATTTGATATTTCAATTTGTGAAGAAATTAATTATTGTGTTTTTATTATGAACCACGTGTCAAGTTTACCCATACTATTTAATATTATTTATTATGGTTTAATTTAATTTTGAGGTTATGATAGGTTTTCTTATTTGACAGAGTTTTGCAACGTAACTGCAATTCGACTGCTAAACGAAGAACAAAAAAGTTTGTTTAAGCAATTGTACACAAAAACCTATGTTGTAATGTGTGTAATGTTGTAATCAAGTAATCTAGTCGACGGATTCAGAAAGACGTTTAACAACATTGCAGCAACATTTTTATCTACTTGGACTTTTTTTAGATTTTTCTATTTTTGTCTCGTGCATGCAATTATTAATGTCTCTCTGTCTGTTACACGGTTATCCCTATGATAGGTTTTTTTTACCACACCTGTTTACGTGTATATTGAACAACGTTAATCTTTTAAATTAGATGTTAAGAAAAAAATTTCTTTTGAAAACTTTGGCCTGTCACTCTCACAAGATTGTTTATTTTAAGTAGAATTCCACCTTTAAGTATGAGCACAAATAAGTTGCTGGTTTTTTTCTAAACTAGTAAATTTAAGGAGAAACTTCTTAACTTTGTTTAGGCTACTGTTACCATCAGCAAAATTTGTAATAGGATTCTTTACATAGATAACACTGTATATTTCTAAATATCCATCACACTGCTGTCATTCAAACAGTCATGAATGACATTGAAACATAGATGAGCTTGAAATCCATCGTCATTTATCTGGACCGTTATATTACAATACCAACTAGCCTTTTGGAATATCTTAAAAGCTTCCTTCAAGATTCATCTCGCCCACATTCTAATTAGCAAACCGCAAAGACTGTTTCGTATTGCTGGAAGCTGGCCGGAACGTCGATAACTCGCCCGAATGCAGAGAACGAAGGAAACCGGAAATAATTCAGACACTTGCTTGTATTCAGTTTGAAATTCATGAATATTAAAACTTACGCCATTCTATATGAATAGAAACTTCTCGATTGCTCTCGAATATAATCGTCATTCTTGCAGTTTTAAGTTTTTATTTCTTTTAAAGTCATCAAATCGACAGTGTAAGGAAAATTAAAACTTGCGACCCGATGAAAACTAGAAACGTCATAAACATCAAAAAAAGCCAGCCAAGTTTATGCCAACGGCATCTGGAAGAGGTCATAAACTTTAAACTGCTCATGGCATTTTTTTTGCTTTAGCTTGTGTTTTCAGTTTAATTAATAATTAAAATTACCAGGAGAGTAAGTTTTGAAAACAAACTGAAATTATTAAGTTGGACTGTAGCAAGAAATACGTTTTCTAAGATATTAACTGTTTGTTAGGTTTCTCTCATGCTAGAGTATCTTAAGCACTTATAAGGGAAACTCTGCAAAATAGTCTTGAACTAATTTCACAAGATTCTCATGTTTCTCTCTCAATTTTCCGTAAATCGTTAATTTTAAACGTTCGCCATAAAGAAATTAATGTCGACGCTATGCAGCTCTTCGATAACTCATTAACTAATTCGCAATTAAAAAAGTTTTGATCGATTTTTCTTTTAAGTGTAGCTTAGAATTCCTTTGTAGAAGGACGAAAATTACATGGAAATATTTTGCTTAATTATTGATTGCCACGATCGAAAAAGTTTTTAATACTTTCCTGATAGTATTATATGTACATATTCAAGACAGCAAAATATAGCATTTGATTGTTTCGAATTGATGTTTAATTTTTGAAATAGCAATAGTTAACTTACACCATGTCTGTATAGTTAAGAATGCCTATAATTGACAATTTGTAAACGTGTTTTATTCATAGTTTTATATTTTAACTAACTAGCAAACTATTCTAACTTTTATTTCGTAATTTTTATTTTAATTAATCTTAGAGGATAATATAAACAGTGTCAAAAACATAATATTATCCAAAAGACATTGTAGGGTGATACAGATATGTAGAGTGATGAGGGTAACGAATTATATGCGATTGTTTCAGTGATTTCCAAATTGGAAGTTTTTGGAAAAAATTTTTATACAAGTAAAGTAGTTTTGGACAATCCTAGAGAAAAGTATATTTTTTTTTTACAGGGTTGACCATAAGTAATGGGACATATAACTACAGCATATTACTGATATCAAAATAAAACGATTTAGCTAAATTGTCCAATACCGAATGTTAATATTAAGAAAGGTACAGGGTGTAAAAGTTGAAATTTTGTTCCTGATTTTTAATCATATCTAGGTCTTTTGATATAACTTACTAAAAATGTTTATAAGGGTATTTTGTAGTAGCTGATAGGGGGGGCTACCTGCAACTTTTTCAGCTGCTTAAAAATACTCAAACTTTTTTCTACGCAACTGAAACGGACACAACCCCAAAACATGATTCTAACATGATATTTTGATATTTCATACAGCAACTTTCAAATTAGTAAATATTTATTTTATCAAAGTAAGTTTTTATTTTGCCAATTCAAAATGTCCATATTTGGGAATGATGTATACTCAATTGTGGTACAAAAAGTCTTGTGTATCCCAAAAAAATTATATTTTCTCCCCAATATAAAATGGAGGTGTGACCGGTTTCGTGACGTCGAGTCACATCATCAGGCACAATACTAAAAGCAACAAACACGAAAAAACGTGTTACACGACCACCAGGTAAACCCCAATGTATACATACAAAAAATACAAACAAAGACGAGTGTAAACCAGGTACAAAGTTTCAAAAAACCGATTACTGAACCGCATTATTTTGCCTTTGGAGAACACTTGTTGTCCAAAAGAAAACTTTTTTGAATGCTAATACTTTAATTTCCAGTGGTTTTGGTGTAAGTTGTTTCACCAAATTCGCTGAAAATACGTATGGATTTTTCATTTATTTTTATCGGTCTTTTTGTTGTGTGATTTATTTAAATGGTCTCCCAATTAATTTTTTAGCATTTGTATGAATTACGTAAATGTTCGCTACCCTTTAACAATTTAACCGTATTAACAATATTAGCATACGAAAATGTAGGCAATATTAAAACATTAAATATCTCGAAAACGCTCAACTATTAAAATCTAAAACTAGTATACCTTTTTTACACAAAAAACATATTAGAATCATATTTTGAAGTCGTATGTCCGTTTCAGTTGCGTAAAAAAAGTTTTTTTAAGCAGCTGAAATGGTTGCAAGACCTTGATATGATAAAAAAATCAAGAACAAAATTTGAACTTTCACACCCTGTATCTTTCTTAATATTAACTTTCGGTATAGAACAATTTAGCTAGATCGTATTATTTTGATGTGAGGAATATGCTCTAGCTCTATGTCTTATGGTCCACCCTGTATAAATGGTATTATTCACTCAGATTTCTATGAAGAATAACCATCTTTATTTGCTCGTTGAAAAATGTATGATCATTTAAATTTAAAGTAAAGCTTATTTTGCTGATGTGTTTCTGGGAAGTGTTGACATTGAATTTGTTTAAACGCAGATGTAATGCTAAGTAAGTAATTATTATGTTAAGCTTTAGTCAATCTAGTCTCTGAAATCAACTTCTTTTTCAACAACACTCAACATTCTATTTTTCAATTCATCTAAAATAGTTGAAATTTTTTAATAATTCCACTGAAAATGGTAACTCTGCAGTGAGTTTCACGTTTTATCTCAAATAATTTGTAAGACTATCGCAGACAAAACGGAGTTAATAGCTCAAAAGCACCGATCGACATCAACTTTTTCACACATTTGATTTCCATGGTGTTGGTGTATGTCTGCGACAATGATCTGAAGATGGCTTACGCCGATACCAGCCACGTTTTAAATTACTGTGGCCACAACCTTGTCTATGTTCTCACTTTGAGTTTTTGTGCTTCTCAATAATCTCTCTTTTTTATCATCTTTTTATAAGCTTCTGATATATTACAGTACATATAATTTATTACTATTTTTATATAGACAAAAACATGCTTAACTGTGTCAATCATTATTTACTCCATCTTCGTGAGTATTGCCTGACACTGCCCATGCTCGCTGAAAAATATTCAAAGTAGTTCCAAATTCAATTTTCGTAGTCGAAAATTAATACTTTGACATGTGAATTCGCTGTGGTGATTCAGATTACCGTTTCCGGCTGCGTTATTACAGGTTTGGCTATCCTGGAAAAAAACGGGCAATTGGAAAGAAATAAAATGCGGATTTGCGGATAGCACGGGCTAGCAAATCGGTTATAAATGTGCCGAATATTATGAGGTCCGTCGTTAAAGGGGGGATTTGGACAAATGGAGTACGAGAAATTTGTTTTATGGTTAATGGAGTTTGGTTGTCGCGAAAACCAGCTTTAAGCAGAAAAAAAAGCTGCCAGTTAAATTGCAATGTTGATTGATCACGCACAAAAAAAGTTATGTGCGATTAGTCTCTTGGGAACGATGAGCAACTTCGGAAAGTTGCAGATTGAACAACCGGTAACAAGGGAAAATTTTTATTTTAGTCAGACTCTTTAGAGACGCCGAAGTTAAGCATCAGAGAGATTTGAGAGACTAAAAGTAGTTGTTTTCTGAGAAAAACGCTTTTTCTTAAGCAGAAGTGGAGTTTGATTATAAAAGTTTAGCGCAAAGTTCACTTCGTGCATGTGTTGAGACTTATTTGTTTAGCCTAATTCAGGATAGTCACTATTGGTTTTTTAGAGAGTAAAAGTTCGATGAAACTAACATAGGCAAACATGCGATGCATGAGTAAAATTAGGAAAAAATAGAGTGTGTCCCAAATTGGTTATACATGTGTAGGAATCTCTGTAACCCAAATTTCATGTAAAACTTATTCCCCTTGGCCAAATTGAATCATTATCTGCCGTTTTTCAGAAAATTTAGAAAACGTTAGAAACTTAATGATATGTAAAATAACGCAAAATTTTGCCGCCATTATGAAAAACAAAAGACAATTAATGTGTCTGTTTTAATGTTACATGGAGCAAGCAGAACGAATATGACTTCATCAAAGTTGTGTTCGGTTATGTATCACTAAACTAACCAGACTTGGTTCATTATCACGTGAAGCCCCTTTGTGTACAACTAGTGCAATCACATGATAACTGTTAGGTTATCATCTGGTTGATGAAACGAGCAATAATTGAACTTAGTTCTAACAGGTAGTCAGAAGATAATTTGATGCTCAAGCCTGATTACTTTGTTTTCTTATCGCACGTTGAAAACTGCCTGTGATTGGTCTATTACATATCGCACATTTGCGGAAAGTCTAGGATTCTATATTCGTTCAACCGGCGGCAATTGCCTACTATCCATTCTCTAAACTATTGTTATGTTTGTTGGTTATGCTTTGTTAATGTGACGTTAAAGCAGTCAATAAAAATATTTGCTTGTCCGTGAGTTATATGGCCATTTCTGATGATCTAATACTAAATAGACATCCTCAGACTAGCTTTGTTAAGTCAGCATTTATTTTCCTATTTATACAGCAGCATTTGTGCATGTAATTAGTCATTAAGATATCTCGCTTGGTTAACGTTCAAATGTAATTTCGTTCGTTTTTATTAAATAAAAGTTTTTTAAAAACAGAAGTTGCATTAATAAGAACAAAATTGGCGCAGTCGGTAGGATCCTTTCGGAGTGCGAAATAAAATTCGGTTTTTGTGAAAAGTTCGGAGTTTTCGAAGTGAAACGTGTGTCCGTGAATGTTCACTGGATTAAGTAGCACCCTCTCTGTGTCAACAGTTAAGAAAGGATTCTGAAGAAAAGACCAACGCAAAAGCATCTTGTGACTCCTGGCAGACATCGCTTTCTGGTTCGCCATAACGAGAGAAGCCAGCAGGGATATATTAGCCGTGCTAGTGTCCCCTACGAGCAGTACTACCCTGGATAGTGAAGCTACTTAGCGACGTACCGCTTGATACAGGACGAAATACTGGGAGACAACTGTGAGTCAGTAATTTCCTATAGTTGGTGTACCTGTTAGTTAATGATGAAAAGTAAATGAAGAAATTTACTCAAAAAGATAGAGTATTAGAGGATATATCGTATCCAAAACGAAAAATTAGTTTAGATAAAAATTTAACTTCAAGTTTAACTAATTTGTATACGGAAATTTCTACAAATTTTCCGCTTCAATTAGAAGAAATTGATAATAGTAGTATAAGAAATAGTTTAGAGACTAATTTAGGAGTGTTGACCCCTATTGACAAAATGAGTGATGCTTTAAGATCAACTGTTACTCTTTTAAAAACTTTTGACGGAAATCCACTGAGATTGGAATCCTTTGTAATAGTTATTTACATTACTAGTGGGGTATGAGCATTTTTATAGTCACGAGTGGGAGTGTTGCCACGACGAGGTCGTAGACCGAGTTGTGGTGATCACACGAGTACGTTAATTTGCCATACCCCACGGGTGATGTACAACATTTTATCTACGACCATCAGAAGCAGCGTAAAGTAAGAAAAAAATTCATATTTTGTGCAATGTGAACTATTTAGGAACGTCTCGTATATGCTTGCTACGGGTAGTTATTTGTTACCCTTAAATCTTGTCATCTACGCTGTACTGTTTTGGTGTTGTTGCTATGGTGGCCATTTGTTTCCACCATGTTCCCACATATCACTTAAGCGACAATTTAACAGTGTCAGTCACAAATTTTTAAAAGTGCATTTCGTTATGAACATGTCTGAAGAACTTCCGTCAGATATTGAAGAAGCTGCCGCAAACGTGGTATCTGGCTTGTTGCCTGCCAAGTCAAAGGAGAAATATGAAAAAATGTATCAACGTTTTGTCACCTGGTGCGAGACCAAGAACATAAAGAGTCCCTTTCAAGAAAAAGTGTTACTCGTGTACTTTGAAACCTTGGCAGCAACCTATAGTTCATCCAGCCTTTTTTTTTGTGTAAATTCGATCCAAGAACTTTCTAATTCAGGAATTCATTTCACTTTTAATATTTATAAAAAGTAAAATATAGTTATTATTTAAGATAGGTCTGTTCATGGTTTTATCAAAGTTATGTTTAAATTCAATAAACAATTACAGCAGAAATTTTCATTTAAAGTTGTTTTATCGCACTAGTGCGATAAAATCGATTATTATCGCACTAGTGCGGTAAAATCGCTCATTACGTAACTCAAAATGAGCTATGTAATGAATGATTACCATGCTAGGAGTAGATAAACCAAATTAATACATTTCACACACGTTACTTTAATGCTGATCCATCACAGCAAGAATATGTAATTTTGGCAATAAAATCTAAAATATTAGGTGCTGCTGAAGATTTTCTTTTAACTCGCCCAGATCTTAAAACTTGGGACGAAATTAAAAATGCATTACAGCAAAAGTTCAGTGACCCAATCACCAGAGCTAACCTGCAGCAACAACTAATATTTCTTTCTAAAACAAATGAATCTACACAAGATTATATTCAAAAACTAAAATCTCTAGTTACTAAAATTAACACAAAAATCTGTACTGAAGTAATGAATGCGGAAGCAAGAAGTATATTAATTTCTCAGAATGAACTTACCGCGACACAAAATCTCTTAGCAAATATTTCAAGTGAATTGCGAACTCTATTAATTGTTCAAAATCCTCAAAATTTGGACAGTGCAATTGATATAATAACTAATTATGAAATATTGACTAGCCAAACTACTTTCAAAAATAACTATTTACAGAATCAAAATAAACCAAGTAACAAACCTGCTAATCAAACTTTTGTAAACACTCAAAAGCCTTTCAACTCTTTCAAACCTCAAAACTCTTATAGACCACAAAATCAATTCCAAAAATCACAATTTCGACCTCAAAACCATCAACAAAATGCACCAAATCAACGAAACCATCCAAAGCCGCAATTTCCACAACCCATGTCCGGTGTAAGTACCATAAAACGAAATTTAACTCCACCAGGTCCTCAACCTCAACAGAATAAACCTGAATACAGACCTTATAATCATTTCCAACAGACAAGAAAACCCAATTTCTCTTTTCAAGAATTAACACATCTTGAAAATGAATTTAATGATGATTATTACCAACCCGAATTTGACAATAACGACGACGCATACTTTGAAACTGAAAACCTTGAAGATAATCAATCAACTTCGATGTTACCTCCAGAAGAAAGTTTAGTCGATCAGCTTGAAAATTTTCATCTACAAGCCTCGGACAAAACCAACCATGTTTAAGTTTAAACAGTATGCAGATCAATCAATTACCTTATATAGAAATTCCAAATTATAACATTCGATTACTTATTGATACTGGATCACATGCATCTCTTCTTAGACCATCAATAGCAGAAACTCGAATTCCTTTTGACAACTTAATCAAATACTACGAGACAGCTCACACGGACGTAACTATAAAAAATGACCTAATCATTTTCTTCATTGCGATTCCGTTGATATCCGGTAAACCCTACACATTATATCGAGTTTATCCGATCCCAATCAATAATCAAATAATAACCCTTACCAATCCATACCTATTAAAATCTTCAAATGATTTCTATAATTTAAAGGGAAAATGTCCAAAAATTGAGAAAATATCTCTTTGTTTAGAAGAAGTTTTAAACTCAAGCGAACCTTGTGTAATGAAATCAATAAATCTAACAAATCATTGTCCAATGGTTCCAATAAATTTCAAGAAAACTTCAGTCACTCAATTAGAGGATAATTCTATCATAATAATACCAACTCAAAGTGAGAACATTCAATTTCAATGTCCAAATCAAAAATCGATTGAAATTATAAATCAACCATCATTAATTTTACCATCAGAATGTTCAACAAAAATAAAAGATAAAATTTATGAATCTCAAAATCCAGAAATCATCAGTTCACGATTAAAATTGCCAACCATCGTTATTGATGAAAAATTGGTACAAGAAATTGAACCTTTACAATTAACGGAAATTAATCTAGATAAGATTCATGAAGACTTAGAAAGAGCAAAACAATTAACTGTACATCATCTTAAGAAATTCGATGTTGTTAGCTCTAGCGTATCAATTATATTAATATTAGTTATTATTTTTATCATTATTGGTATTGTAATTTACTTTTACTATAGGAAAAATAAAGACAATGTAAAAGTGGACATACAACTAGAAACCCTCGAAAATGTACCCCGATTTTCTCAGTCTTAGTGAGGGAGGAGTTATATGGCCATTTCTGATGATCTAATACTAAATAGACATCCTCAGACTAGCTTTGTTAAGTCAGCATTTATTTTCCTATTTATACAGCAGCATTTGTGCATGTAA
Source organism: Ips typographus (assembly GCF_016097725.1). Lineage (NCBI taxonomy): Eukaryota > Metazoa > Arthropoda > Insecta > Coleoptera > Curculionidae > Ips > Ips typographus. The sequence goes on from NC_138423.1 coordinate 10,228,032, forward strand.
TTAGTCATTAAGATATCTCGCTTGGTTAACGTTCAAATGTAATTTCGTTCGTTTTTATTAAATAAAAGTTTTTTAAAAACAGAAGTTGCATTAATAAGAACAAAATTCGTGTAATAATATTTTGCTATTTAACTGTTGTCCTGTTTGTCAAACAATCACTACCCGTTTAGCAAACAGGTTTTGAAGGAATATTTGCTAAGTTGTAATGGCATAGCAAAAATATTTGCTCAAAGCGAAAATTTGCGTAAATAAATCTCATAGCAACTGTAGCAAACATTTGCTTCGTCAAATACCTGATTTGATTTAGATTTTCAGTCCTGTCAGAAACATTTTCAGTTGTTTTCCTATACGCGAAAATAAAATGGCGGTACGCCTTCTACAAGTGGAAGAAGAAGAAGAAAAAAATCCAGGTCCGTATTTAAAAAAGAAACGGATAGATTAGTTTTTGCCGACTATAGTTATAAGGAAAAGGTGAAGTTCTTTAGTACTTACTCAAATAAAAGTTGATACCTAGGCCTTATCGGTGAGAAATATATGTAGTGTCACCCTGGTCAACTAGGCAGATCGGACTACTGTTAGAGAGAAATGGTAAATATACCCAGGAGTCGGAAAATGCTTATTTTCCATGACACTGGATTACATGGAAACATGCATAGTTTTGTCAAAGTCAAAGTAAAATCAATTTGAGTAGAGTTTTAATATACAGTTTGAGTGATATTTCTTGTTAGAATCCTTAAAATGAATGATTAATTTAATGACACCGTGCCGAGTTTTATTATAGTAGCCAACAGTTTAGATTGGTTGTCCACAATATTGAAAGACAGTAAACAGAATAAATAAATATACGCGGTTATCTTTCCGGTGCTGATCTGCTTCTTTTCTTCTTGTCACACTACTACACGAGAGGGGCTACATCCACTCATCGACGTTGACCTCTTGCAGATCTTTCCATCCCCAGCAGTCGGGATCTAACATTTTGGAAATCGTCTCGTCATCATCGCTGGTGCCTATCAATGCTCCGTTCAGTCTCTCCGCTCCTTGGTCATCCTGCCTTGGACCAGCCTCTCCTTTTTAGTTGTGTCACAAGGCTTAGTACATTCGTCATTTTAGTTATACTACGAAATTTCTCGTTACGGATTTTATCCCATAAAGTGATTTCTATCATAGCCTTCTTCATTGCTCGTTGGCTGGTTTGCAGTTTATTGGCAAATTTGCGGGTAATTGCCATTGTCTATAAAGTCCATATGTGATCACCGACATCACACAGGAATCAAACACTTTTCTTTTAAAATTTATAGGAAGTACGCAAGATTTAAGAAGATTAATTTTAGTTTGCCAAAAGCTGCCCAGGAGAAGTCTACTCTTCTTGTTATTTCAGAAGAAATATACTCTGAGTCTCCCTGAGACAACTTCTTGGGGTTGGACATTAACAGTTACCCGGACGTCTTCTGTATGATCTTTGTTTTGTTCATTTCCAGTCCATTATAGTGATGCTCGATAAAGTTTCCGAAGCATGTTTTAAGCTCTTTGCCTATGTTGGATATGGTCACAATATCGTCGGCAAATCGTAAATGGAATTCCACAGTTCTCTTGACAGTCAAGTTTTTTGAAAGCATCCTCCAAGGCAAAGATACAAAGATTTAATGAGACGGTGTTTCCTTTGCCCTACTCTATTTTTATTAGGATCTTGTCGGGTTTTAAATCATTATCTATTTTCATATGAATGGAAGCGTTATTATAGATTTGTTTGATCAGGCGGGAGTATCTAGAGTCGATCCTTGCGTTATTTGATTCCAGAATTGCCCAGATTCCGATAGAATTAAGCCTTTTATTAGTTTCTGGTAGTCAGTGCAGGTGATTGAGATAAAAACCAGCGCTTGTAGAAACCTATAACCATCCGAAAAATTATCACTATCCTCACTTGTTAGGTAAGTAACAGTTTTCTCTCGGTTATTCGCTAGTACTAGTACATAATTGGAAACTAACTGGAACCAAGGTATTTTGGATCGAGCTAAAAAATACTATTTTTAAACCACATTAAATCGCAGACTAGAAGAAATCCATCCGAAAGTCAGTTCTCTTAAAGAAAATATCATTGCCGAATCATTGATCAAATTTTTTTCCGGACCCCGTAGCGAATTTAGCGTTCATTTGCCGGACCGGAACGGGCGGCAGTTTAGGAAAAACCGAAACTGAAACGTAATTATTTCCCGAAGAGAGACGTAAACCCGCAAGACAACGGCTATAGAAAATGGCAAAAAAAAAAAACAATACATCAGAGAGCCGGTTTTATCCGTTTCGGCGGGACATCAAAGCCGTCTGTCAATGATTTATGGCGGAAACTCAATCGGACGGAGCTCATGATTAACGCAATCCGGCAGGGTGGCCTACGGCCGCATAATCGAACTTTGATTGGCTAATAATTGTTTTGTGATGTAACCGCCAAAATAATCAATTGTTTGCAGGGGTTGATGTCGGTCTGTGCCTTTGAGCTATTAAGCCGTTCTGTCTTGCCAATTCTCTGAGATGTAACAGGTAACTAAGTGGAAAGTTATCATTTTCAGTTGAGTTACTACAAAATGTCTTCTACTTTTGTGTAATTGGCATCCATTTCTACAAATGAAGTCAAAAGTACCACAAATCTCTTGAAATAAGTAATAGTAGTGTATGTCTGCGTCTGTTTGGTTTAAAGCTGGCATGGGCCAAATTACTGTCCGAGTCTACTGTTACTGAGTCTTTTTTTTCTTGTTTTTGAAAATCGATAGTAATAATAAGCTCTTTGTTCAGAAAAGCATCTACAGGTTGTAGGAAATGGCGTCCAAGCTCTTTGTACATTTTGGAGAAAATGCAAAAAAATAAATGATTATGACATTTAACAAAGTTATTAGAAGAAATGAATTTTATAGTGTTTTAAGTCTTACTTGAAACGTGCAAGTCAAGAGACCTAGGTAGGTTAGAACTCTATGAATTTATTTAGATAATAAGAGTGACACATTAAAAGCCTTGATACCTATACTTACAATTAGAGGCTTTTACAATTTGGCTCTAAATAATCGCTCTCTAATTTTTGGAATACTTTTTTAATGGTTTGTTATAACTCCATTATTAAAAGAGTTACAGGAAAAACGCATTTGAGTGACTAGATAGACTGAACTCTAAGCTTTCTGACAATGCAACTCAGCTGTTAGGGGGCGCTGAAAAGGTCGTTATTTTGAAATTGGTCCTACAATAGCAGACTTTTATTCAACTTCCAATAACTCCATTATTTGAAAGAGTTACTGCAAAAACGCATATTAGCGTAAATATAGAGAAGCTTTTTGGCAGTATAACTTTTATGTTTTAATTACTCCGTTATTTAAAGAGTTACAAAAAAATGTATATTAACGTAAAGATAGAGTGAACTGTAAGCTTTCTGACCATTTTCTATTTCAGATTTCTTACTTTCCAAACCCGGCAAAGGTCGACTCTTCGACACTTTTAATGACTGTTGGGACTACATTGGACTGAACGGCGGTTATTTTAAAATTTGTTATCATAGCACACTTTTCTTTAACGTCCAATAACTTCATTACTAGAAGAGTCGCAGGAAAAATGCATATTGTGTTCTTCTTTTAATTAACTTTGTTTTTCCAGTATTCAGTTTCATGAGTTTGATTTTCTTTGAGACAATTAGCTGTTTGATGTAAGGCTTTGAGTGCAAGGTCAGGCATATTGGTGTCATCTGCATAGCTCGTTAACATGATTTTTTCTCCTATACCGTATAGGTATATCATTGATATAAGTAATAAAAAGAACTAAGTCCAATTTATTGATTTGAGCAACCCCCGTATTGCTTATACTTATTTCGGATTTTGCGGAATTATTTTCATTCTTTGGGGCCAGTTGACCGATGGGATTTGATCATCTTTATCTCATTTTCCCTTATCCCCTATAAATTCTCGTGATTAATACCATTTTCGAGATAGAACACGTGGTTAAACTCGTGCTATATCAACTCCGGACACATTGTATGTTACGTTAGGAACAGTGTTTAAAAAGTTTAAAAACAAATTGGTATTGAAACACAACATTTGCTGCTGCTGACACTGCTGTAAACCAATAAACCAATAAAAAATACCAATAATAAATGTAAAAATGTAAAAATACAATGTATACCAATTTAAAATAAATAGTAGCATTTTATAGGTCAGGAAACTTTGTTACTAGTCTCTCAGTACAAGAGTTGCAATTATAGCAGTTATGTTGGTCAAACCTACAAAACGTCTATATTTACCTTTTTGGTTGGACAGATATAAAACCTACCGAAAGGTAGGAATAGTTTTTAAATAAGACTGTTTATCATGGTTTGTGAGTAAATAACCTTATTATCAACTCTTCAGTAAAACCGTCAGCATCACCAGTTGAATAGAAACTCACGAGTTCAGAAAAAACTAGTATTTTTGTTCCTTAGTTGCGGTTTTATCAATAATCTTAATCAACAGGTTTTCACTATTTCTGTCTGGTACTTATGCTTTCTATAAAAAACGTGGCGTCTCATGTTATTACAGTCCAACAAACGTTTTCCTGCGACACAAATTAACGAATTCTCCCGTTTTTCTGCGGACGTCCGTTCCTCGTTAAACGGACGTCCCGAACAGCGACAATGACTGGTTTTCATCTAAGTCGTTGACGCAAAAACCTCCCCACACAAATTTCGCAATGCCAACAGCCGAAAGCCATCCGGAAAGTCGATAACTCATCTCGGTTGCGTTGTGAGAAAACAAAAGGCCGTGATGAAGGAAAACAATGGATGCATGACCCGCTGGCCCTATTTTCTTAAGGATAGTTTTTATTGGAAAACTTAAGCCAAAAATAGCACTGTTTTAAGTCCTAACTGTGGAACGGTGTGTCAAGTTTCCGAACAATTCATTTCCGATATGATCTCTGGATAATTCCGGTGCTCACCCTTGTTGAGTATTTTCTAAACGAATCTAAACTGGAAATATCAAGTTCCCCTACTAGTTAATTATCTCGCGAATTAAACGGATACGCTCGAATAATTGCGATGATAAAATCCCGAGACGTTTCATTTACGCATAAGGCTCGAATATAAAAAAGCAGATGTTCTTAGTGGAGTGTAAAGAACGGCGATAATTTGCGAGATAATAAGGAAACAGCTTGAGTCAGTTAATTTTTGAAGATTCTTTTCTTTGCTTGCAGCAAAGAAATCCGATTAGTGCCCAAAATAGCAGACATTCTCAGGAACTTATTTGAATACTGCCAAACACAATTTGGAAATTCGACATTAATGCGTGATCTAAATTAATTAATGTTTCATGTTGCTAGTATGGTTTAATGAACCATTTTCGATCATTGTGGTGTTAATGCCAATTAATTTTTGATTAAGTGCCACTGATCATTATTACATGTTATGCTCATCAAACTAATAGGAAATCACAGAAATAAGTTTACGCTTTGTAGAGCTTTTCAGCGTTTAAATCAAATAGTCGACATTTCAATAGTGTTCAGTCATGCCAAGAAATTATGTATATCTGTAATGTATCAATATGATTAACATAGCATGGTGAATACCTTTATATTATTCAAATTCCATTGATAAACCTGAAACAAATTGATTTCTAAGCCCTTCGTTGTTATATTATCAAGTTTTCTTTAAATTCTGAGTTTTACCAAACTTTAACTTAGCCATTATACTAAAGCTACATTTAGCTGCCACACATTTACAGCTTTACAATGTTTATTTTGTTCTTGTTTGTTATTGTGTACGACGTTGAGAGTAAATTTGTGGATTTTCTGTTTGCTTTGATTGTTCAGTGTTGGTCCGTATATTTAGACAGTTTGTGGCTACTTAATTTTTGCAGATAGGCAAAGACTGTTAATACAAAAATTATAAGGGCTTTTCTTAAATTACCAACAAATCTTTTTCTTTAAAATAATAGGTAAAGGTGAAATTTGTAATGGAACACTCCGTATATTTTTTGATGAGTTGATAGATAATTTTTTTTCGTATTTCAAAAATATATAATAAGCTGACAGTTGGTTTAGCCGTTTTAGAATTATTGGCATTTAACGATTGTAATTTTATTGTGTTTTTAAGTCACAGTTGCCATGGATTTGTATGATTTTTAAGTTATAATTACTGACTTTGCAAGATTAAAGACGACATTTTTCAGGTCACATGTGTTATTTTAACTTTACAGTTTTGCTACCTGCGAATTTAAATTTTTATGATCACATGACGTGTTTTTACAGGTTTAACTTTACCAACTGTTTAAATGTAATTTAAAGACTTTGTTAGGTAATAGGCGACATTTTTCAGATTACAAGAGTGTTGCTGAGAAGCTTCAACTTAACTTTACAGAGTTTTCCAGCTGCAAATTTAAATTTTCAGAACCGCGCGTGACGTGCTTCTACAATTTTGGCTTTCCCAACTGTTTAAATGTAATTTACAAACTTTTCAATAATAAAGATGATATTTTTTGGGTCACATGATTGTTGATGACAGATGTAAATTTAACTTAACAGTGTTGAGCTCTAAATTTAAGTTGTCAAGATCAGAAGACCTACTGTTACAATTTCAGCTTTCCCAACCGTTAAAAAGTAATTTACAGACTTTTCAAAGTTAAAGATAACTTTTTCCGGGTCACGTGACTGTTTTTGACAAGTTTAAACTTAACTTTACAGTGTTGCCAGCTGCGAATTTAAATTGTCACAATCACACGTGACGTGCTTTTAGAATTTCAGCTTTCCCAACTGTTTAAATAGAATTTACAGACTTTTCAAACTTAAAAATTAAATTTTTCTGATCACAAGACTGCTGTAGACAGGTTTCTATTAACTTACCAGCTGCAAATTTGTGTCATAATCACGCAACGTGCTTTTTCCAACTGTTCAAATGTGATTTAGAGACTTTTCAATGTAAAAAGAGACTTTTTCCATTAAGGGACCGAACGTCATGATGACGTAATTTTACAGTAGGTTACATTATGGTTTGTTAAACTACGTCATCGTGACGTTAAATTTGCTCTGCACACTCGATGGAACATGATGGAGCTCTTTGATTATTCATAACACCAACCTGTGACATAAAAAAATAAGAAAATCACGATTTTTAAATGCCAATAATTCGACGAAAACATTTGAACCAAATATTAACTTTATAAATTTTTTTTTTTCAGAAAATATGGTCCAATGAACAGGATGTTCCATTAGATATGTATCAATTTTGTATTTTTTTTTTTCACTTTTGTCATGGTATTTATTTATCTCGTCTAATTTTATTTATTAAATCAGTTTTTTTCTGGGAATTTAGGAGAAGCACTTACTACTTACTTTTGTATTAACAATTATTTTTTATCTGCAAAAATAAAGTCTCCACAAGATGTATACGGACTAACCCTGTATGTACATACAGCTGGCGATAGATGTGGGGTTTTAATGGAAAGGCAACACGGCAAGTAGTTTAACTGATTGTATTAAATAAGATTAACAATAAAAGTTGAAAAGAAGGTACAGAAACACGTAGTGATCGTCGTAACACTCGTAACGTCGTTAATCGTTTTATCTACGTCGTGGTCGTCGTATCTGGCGTTAAATCGTGCGCACCGGCTTGCTTCGTATTTAGCACTGCCGCCGCACCGAATCTCTAGGTCGCTCGCCGACGTCGAGTCTGTCTGCATCCGTACGGGGCTGGCGGAGGGGAAAGGGGTTTCTAGCCGCAGCCAGACAACCTTGAATACACCGAATACACGATATTCCCACAATTCGGCCGTCCTGATCATCACACGCCTCGGGTGATGCTGCTTCATCTTCATCTTCATCTGGCCAGTCAAATCCTTTTATAAAAAACTCTGCAGCACCAGTAAACGGTTTCATGTATTCCGCACAGGTCGAAGTCTTGAAGGGTCCATCGTGGCATCCGACTTTTTCCACGTCGTAGGTGTCTTATGGCTTTACTTTCACAACTTTGTATGGGCCAAGATATTTGCCTTTTAATTTTAGATTAGGTCCAAACTGCGTGCGCTTGATGGCTACTAGATCGTCTAATTTGTATTTTGTAGGAGATTTACGTCGCAAATTATAGGTTTTCCTGTTTTCGTCTTGGAGTCGTTGAATCTGAAGTCTTGCTGAGCGTCGTAGTTCTTGTCTTGCATGATCAAATTCTGTTTGCAGTTCTTCTTCAAGCAACTCTTTGATTCGTAAATCGGTGTCATTTCTCATTTGCACTCCAAACATGAGTTGGAAAGGGGTGGTATTTATGGATCTCTGATAAGTCGAGTTAATTAGTCGTTGCACCTTGTCGACATACTTAAACCATTTCGTTGGATCCTCTATAGACAACTTAGACAAAACAGATATGATTATCGAGTTGATCCTCTCAACCTGGCCATTGGCTCGGGGTAAACCTGTTGTTATCCGAGTATGGTTGACTTTGTTATTGAAACAGTATTCTTCGAATTCTTTGCTCGTAAATGCGGATCCTCTATCTGAAATTATATTCTTCGGCTTTCCAAAATTGGTTTTCTGAACTTCCAATTTGTTAATCACTTCTTTAGTGTTAGTCGTTTTCGTTGGATATAGCCACACAAATTTTGTAAAGGAATCAACGATCGCAAATATGTGGTTATAATTCTTATTAGTCGACTCTAACGGGCCCAAGTGGTCGATGTGATAGGTTTGAAGTGGTGTTTCTTCTTTAACCAATGGATTTAAAAAGCCTTCCTGCTTACCCCTTTTACGATTATTGAGAATGCATGGAATGCAAGCATTAACAATTTTCTCAATCTTGACATGGAGTTTTGGAATATAATAATCCCGTTTCAAAACCTCCTCAGTCTTTTTGGTTCCAAAATGTCCTTCTTCGTGAACTTTTTTGATAATTTCATATTGTATTGTTGCAGGGATTACTAACAGCTCTGTTGTTCCTTCCATTTTGAAAAGTACACCATCTTTTAAAACATAATCTTCGTAAGGACTGATTTGCAATATTTGTACTATTGCCTTAGTGAAAGAGTCATCTTTTTGTGCTCGTCTTACTCTTGAAAGTATGCTGTCAATTTCTATGGTCCATACGGGTTGGCGACTCAAAGCGTCCACATGCTGCATTTTAGTACCAGATCGATGTTGGATAGTATAATCATAATCTTCCAACAACAGCGCCCATCTAGCAACTCTTGTACTTAATTCTTTTTTCTTCATTGTCTTCTCAAACGCAGCACAATCTGTCACGATTTTGAATGGAAATCCAATAAGATAAACACGCAGCTTCTTTAAGGCTTCCACGACTGCTAACACTTCTAACTCGTAACTACAGTATTTACGTTCTGCATCTGTTGTTTTCTTGCTGACAAAGTACACGGGATGCAACTGATTATCTTCTAAGGATCTTTGCAGTCAAATTGCTCCCAATCCATCTATTGAAGCATCAGTGTGAAGTTCCATTTCCAAACCTTGTTCAAAAATTTTCAATACTGGTTCTTCAGCTAGAACACGTTTCAGTAAATTGAAAGCTTCCTTTTCTTTGACTCCAAAAATAAAATTCTCGTCCTTCTTCAATAAGTCACTTAGCGGCTTGGCAAGCGTCGAATACCTAGGAATAAATTTCCTAAAGTACCCCGTGAGTCTTAGAAAACTTTGAATTTGCTTGATCGTCTTTGGTTCGGGATAGTTCAATACAGCCTTAGTTTTATCACTAGATGGATAGATATGTCCATTTGCGATTTGGTGCCCTAGAAATTCAACTGTTCTCTGTAAAAACTGACACTTTTTAAAGTTTATTTCAAGTCCATAATCTGCAGCTGTTGCTAAAACTTTCTTTAGTCGAGTCAGAGCTTCTTCTTCATCAGGAGCCGGAATGATGAGATCATCCATGTACTGCAACGTCACACTTTCGTCAATAAATTCTAAAAAAACTGTATTAATAAATCGTTGAAATACAGCTGGTGAGTTGCACAAACCGAAAGGCACTCTTCTAAACTGATATTGTCCCTTGTGAATAACAAAAGCTGTATATTTCCGACTAGATTCTTCGACAGGAACATGGAAAAATCCATTCTTCAAATCCAAGGTGGTAAAAATCTTTGCGCCTTGAAGTCTATCTAGTTGGTCTTCGATCAAAGGTAAAGGAAAGCGATCCTTGACAATTTTTCTATTAAGATGGCGGTAATCGACACAAACTCTCGGTGATCCACACTTCTTTTTCACTACGACAACTGGAGAAGCGTAGTCAGAATGACTAGGTTCAATAATTCCATCTTGCATCCATTTTTCCACTTGCTCGTCTACAATATCTCTTTCTTTGAATGGCAGTCTCCTTGGGCTGGCATAAACGGGTTCGTCGTCCTTCAAGATTAATTTCATCTCAATATTAGTTGTTTTAACTTTTCTTGGTTCATACGAATTCACCAGTTCGATGATTTTCTTCCTCATTACTTGATTGATGTCTTGTCCAATGTTAATATCATCTTTCGTCCCAGAAAAATCTATCTTCATTAAGTCCAAAGTTTCAATGTTTTCAGGTTCTTTATTTATTTTAATCAAGGATAAACCATTTGACTTGGATATGCAAACTTCAGCTTGTCCTAAAAGTTGATTTCCCAAGATCACTTCATGATTGCCCATTACTTGGTTGTCTGTCACGTATACAGTGTTAGGAAAATATTCTTCATCAATCTTTAAGTCACACGAAAATTGACCTAAAGGCGTAACCGTGGAACCTCCGAATCCTCCAAGAACAACATTGGTTTCCTCTAGCTTGGGTGTTCCAATTTTCCTATACGCATTTTCGTTCATCAAATGCACGTCACTTCCAATGTCGAAAAATGCATTGAAGGTCACTCCCAGTATAGACACTTGTTTGAACGTCCGGTTAGTTGAAGTAGAATTTTCGATTTTGGCCACATTGTTTTCGCATCGTGGTTGGGGAAACGTTCTTCGTCGTGGATGTGGACAGTCCCTTGATTTATGTCCAAATGTGTCGCAGTTGAAACATTTACATCCCTCACTTCTTCTTGTACATTCTGTAGACTTGTGTCCCAGTTGTCCACAATTAAAACATCGAATTCTTGGCTTTAAATCTCCAGTACCAACTGTCCTGTTGTTCGATGAACTTTTACCGTCGTGTCTATCCATTTTTTGAAAATTCTGTCCCCTGTTTTTAGTCTTAAACTTGTCTCTATAATCTGAATAAACCCGTAATTTAATTTTAAAATCGTCAAGTCCTGTAGCGCCATACAACAACACTTTATTACTCGGATCGTCCGGTATTCCATCGATGACATAATGTATTAAAGCGTCTGCTTCGATTTGACCTCTGCTGGCCATTTCTCTCATTTCCAAAAAGTATTCATGTACTGACTCTCCTGGTTTTAACTTCTTTTGTGACCACATTGCATGCAAATTTGCACTAGTCATTTTTTGAGAGAACTCTTTTTTTAAGGCTTCCTTCAGGAATTGCCATGTTCTTATTCCCCTTTCACTTTGAACGAACAGCTTTGCTACACCAGTCAGACGTTTTTTGGCAAAAATAAAGCAGTGTATATCACTCCATCTCATTAGTTGAGCCATGTCTTCCACGTCCTCGATCCACTTTTCAATAGGGTAACACTTTCCTCCATCAAAGAGACGAATAGATTCCTCAATGTCTCGAAAATTCATTGAAAAATGTGTCTGTTCAAATCCACGTTCCAAAACAGTACGATTTGCTACTGCTTCATGATCGTCACTACTAATATTTCTAGTTAATTTTTGCTCAGAGTTCCGCTGAGAATTACCACTCGGTACATTCAAAGGAAACGTAACATCTTCGCGGTGTTGAGGATGTTCTGAAATTCTGTCATTATCCTCTTCAATCTCTGATTTTTCTTCTTCGCTTTCCGATTCATCTTCAGAATAAACAACTTCCTCCAAAAGCTTCAAATTTGACAAAGTTGAGCAAATATTTTCAATCAGAGGTTCTTTTTCTGTATTATAATCAATATGCAAAATATTTGCAATACCAGTTAAATCATTTGTTGACAAATTATCCTGTGCAAACTTTACTTTAGTTTTAAATTCTTCAGAGTTAGAACTGAATTCAAAACCCTTAAATTGTTTGACGTCTTTTTTCACGGATCTGCCATCAGCTTCACGTCCATACAGCAACAAATGAAACTTTTTGACAACACTATTAGGTGCCGTTTTAATATTGTTCGCGATAATGTCTATTTCACCAAGTGAACATATCGTTCCAAAAGTCAGCTACTAGGACTTTATCAACCAAATACTATACACACTTACGTTCGATAACAGTCTTAAAAAATGTTCGAAATAAATTGTCAAATCCACGTCGTAAGTAATCAACAATTTACCATCGGTCTACTTCATTCACACTCGTCGTTATTGAACAGTTCTTTAAATACAGTCTAAATACACAACATCAACTGTCTATAGTCTTTTTAGTCCATCGTTACAACTTTCAAACAAAACGTATTGCAAACGTTTTCAAATAAACCAAGGCCACGTACCTTAATCGTCATCAGCGTCGTTTTCTAAACGTTTACCTTCCGTTTTGAAGTCGTCCTACAGCTTTTCTAACAATGCCGTTATTGTCCATCAAAATCCCTTGCGATATCACAGTTGAATCGTCGTTAAATCACAGCCAGGTCCTGATTGAAACCCGGTAGAAATCACAGTTTAAGTCCTGGTGTAAATCGCGGTCGAGCCCCCAATATTTGTGGGGTTTTAATGGAAAGGCAACACGGCAAGTAGTTTAACTGATTGTATTAAATAAGATTAACAATAAAAGTTGAAAAGAAGGTACAGAAACACGTAGTGATCGTCGTAACACTCGTAACGTCGTTAATCGTTTTATCTACGTCGTGGTCGTCGTATCTGGCGTTAAATCGTGCGCACCGGCTTGCTTCGTATTTAGCACTGCCGCCGCACCGAATCTCTACTCTCTAGGTCGCTCGCCGACGTCGAGTCTGTCTGCATCCGTACGGGGCTGGCGGAGGGGAAAGGGGTTTCTAGCCGCAGCCAGACAACCTTGAATACACCGAATACACGATATTCCCACATAGATTAAATAAAAGAGTTGAAAATTTGTTTAGGTTTAACTTGTCTGATATCTAAAAAAACGACACAATAATTAATAAGGGTTCAGGTCTTCCATAATTTCTCTGAAAGTTACAACGTTTTATGCTAAAAGTTTTGCAATTTAGAAACATTAATTAACGTTGTGAAAATGAGATCCAATAAACGTTAAAATAATAAAATTAACCCCGAAAAACAACCCATAAAGTTGATTTTGCCCTGGCATCATAATTAGGAAAATTAGTCTTCATTTGACTAATATCAGAACTCCATTCCTTCAAACGGACTGGAAAATCTTCGGGTATTAATCAAATATATTAACTTAGTAGGATCATTTAGTTGATAGCCGGACGACTAACAAATAAAACCTCTCTTTCAGAGCCTTTTTACGTTCGGAGTTTAATATTTTATTAGAATAGATTGCTGCTAAGTTAATGGATTTTTCTTTTAGTTAAACGAGCTTTTTCGAACTTAACTAATTCGGAAAAACACAGCGACATAATGAAGTTTGAGACGAGTTAGTGGACCTGAACTCGAGCCACTCAATCATTTGTGTATTTCCAATCATTAAATTCGTTCGAACCCTTACGGCATTAGTGCATTCTGGCATGTTTGCCAGGATGTAGTGCTCTTGTAAAGGGCCCTTGACCTGGTGCGGCTCTCTGCATTTATATAAATACTCTCGGCTTGATTGGAAGAGGACAAGTATTGAAATGTTACTCTAATTTTGTAGCAAATTCATCGTCAAGTTGTTGGTTGAAACAAAGTGAAATTTTGATTTAGAATAGTAATAAAAAGTGAAAAGATGCAACTTTAGTAGTGACTTTCTCTGTAGAACAATGTTGAAATACAGATTCTTTGAGTGTTTATCAATTTGTGTATATGTATATTTTTATTTAATGTAGATATAAGACACTGTTCAAAGGAGAGTAGGTCGGTAGATATTTTGCACAATATTCTTAACGATGTGTTCAATTCATAAATTACTATACATTTAAAATACCATACACTAAATACGGTATACTTATTCCATAAATTTTCATCATTCTGTGTATCCGATGCTTAATAAACGTTAAAATAAGTTCTGCATTTTAAAGCTTTGTCAAAGGGTGCTAAATAGAAAAATATTAATGGTATCGCAAAATATTCTAACCGTTTCCGAGATATTCGACTTTTTTTACTTTTTGAAAATTGTATCCAAAATTTTCATAATTTTGTATTTCGGGGAATTTTTAGATTTTAGGAACCGTAAAAAAACTCAAAATGTTTGTCTTGAACTACTTTTTCACCTCATGTCAACCGCAACACGATTGATACACATATGCAAGGTATTCAAAAATAAAAAATAAAACAGTTAAATTTGAAACATAATAGCTATTTATGTAACCAGTTACGAAAAGTTCGATTTTGTGTAACGAATGAATGTTTGTAGGGCGAGCGCAGCGAGGTACTACAATTTGAATGAGTTACACAATAAGAGTTTTTCGAAACGTGTTGCATACATAATTTTTTCTAATTTTGACCAATAAAGTGATACTTTTCGTAACTAGTTACGAAAAGTAAAACGTTTTGTCACTCTAATCAGTTTTGAAAAGTGTCACTTTATATGCCAAAATTAGAAAAAATCATTTTGAGCACTTTTGCTCTCGCAAAATTTTCCTAACCATTTCCGAGATATTTGACTTTTTACTTTTTTTTTGGAAACCAAAATATTCAGAAATCTGTATTTTAAAAAATGTTTGGGTTTTAAGGACCATAAACAACTGAAATTCATTAAACTCTTAAACAGCTTTTTTACATCGTGCTAATGGCAACACGATTGAACATATACAGGATGTTCAATACAAACAGTACAACAGTTAAATATACATACAATAAAAACAGTTCATTACAGGAAAGTCTTTATTGGGCAATTCCGCAAAAAAAGGTGAAGCAGAGAGGAACAAGGATGATAACCCGGCGACACGTGTTTCTGGTTTTTGGCTTCATCAGGCATGTAACTCCATCTGTATGAATGAAGATTCGAAAACCAACTGACATACATATGGGGAAACATAGGTATACTTGTGTAACCTGGAAAAGTTTTGTGATATCCATGTTTGTTTTTCTCCCTAATTAAGAGAGCTAAAAGAAAGATTATTATTTATTATATTATTTACATATAGGTATTAGTATAATAATACAAGACAAATTCCATAGATAGAGTAGATCCAAAAAGAAAAAAGTTACATAACAGATTTAGTGAACTATCAAGGAATTAGCAAAATTTTGAACTTGAAAGGAAATATGATATAAATGGAATTAGTAAAGAATTAGAGGAATTAGGAAAAGTTTTGGGAATGAATGTACACATTTTCTTCTGCGGTTTACCTCTCGCTCTAACCGTTTCCGAGATATTCGACTTTTTACTTTTTTTAAAGATTGTTTCCAACATTTTCAAAACTCCGTATCTCTGCCATTTTTGGGGTCCACTGAGAACAGAAAGTCATTCTGAACATTCTTCATCTTTTGCAAAATCTTAGTAACTCTAACCACTTCAAACGTTAACTTGTGAGTCGGTTGATGTTAAATTCAGTGCCACTCTGAGTTGAAGTGCCTCAACCACAACAATGGCATTGTCTGCCAGATTTGTATAAATACGCTTTGCGCCTCATGTTTCTAATAAAGAGATAGTACTGTACATGAGGCTGATTGAATAAATGGAATTTATATACCGAGTGTTGTGATCTTTCCGATATTGCGCTTGCACTTTGAACCCCCTAAGCAAACTTGTAAGCTACGATTTCAAGAAAGTGGGAAAATTTATATACAATAAACTTAATTTCTTCAGATGGTTAAGTTGATTTGTTGTTTAGCACACCGAGTAAAAGCGTAATCTACTAAAACTAGTAAACCAATAAAACTAAAACTCGTTAAATTTAAACCCAAGACCAACTACATCGAACAACAACACACCTAGCCTGCAGTTATTTAATCAAGGATAGAGAATAAACTAAAACAAACCGAAAAGCTTTTTATCTCCTGTTCACCTTCGCTCAAAGGGCTAATTACAAACAAAAGGACGCGAAGATTTACTTTCATCTCCAATGCGGATTTTGTAGTCCTGAAACTCCGTCACTAAAAATAGTTTGTTTATCCAACGTTAATTGTGTTTTATTGTGGTTGTTTGAAGTATTTTATTACTGTAATGCTGAGCAGATTAACCAAGTCTCTAGCAGCAGGTTTCAAATTTAATTTTGACTTATTTGGTTATTTGGTTTGTCAAAAGAGGATAGTTTAAGTGCTCTAGATTGAATCATACGATTTCTCTTTAATATGTAGACTTTTACTGGATGGCCCGAGGGATGGCCATAATAAAATATAATTAAAAAAAAAATAACAACCATAATTCATTATTTGTAAAGCACATCATTTTTTATTCGGGTGCATAATTTAATGTTTTTTTGCACCCATATGAGTGCAGAAAGTATGTCTTTTCTGCACTAGTGCGGAAAAAATAAAATGAGTGCGAAAAAACTTTTTTCTTACAAGGAAAATACTTTTTTCGACGGCTGACTTTGAAAGTACCTCATATATGCTTCCATTTAAAAGCAGAAAGTGGTTATTCGCCGCGCGCGATCAGAAAGTGAATCATTTTCTGCTCGAGGGCGTTTTTGCTTTCTACTAACAATCTACTCACCGGCTCGTTCGGCTTCGCCTCAAGCTGCAATTTTCATGTGCAAGCGGCAAATATACCAGGTGTCCAAGACCTGGACATAGGAGATTAACATGGGAAAACGGTTTTGATTTTTTTGCGCCTGTACGGTTGATTTGATTGAAAAATCGTTTTAATGAAAGTTGTAGTACCTATCACGGACTAGTTTTCTGTATTTTTTTCAGATCTCTAACTTGAGCCTTTTCGTCGTAAAACACGAACAAAAATGGGAAAATTTTAACTTTTAGCCTGCACTGTATAAGCGGTTGTCGAGCAACGGATAAACAGGTCATTGTTGCTGATACGGTTGCTCGACAACCGCTTGGTAGGTACTACAACTTTCATTAATACGATTTTTCAATCAAATCAACCGTCCAGGCGCAAAAAAAAAATCAAAATCGTTTTCCCATGTTCCCATGTTAATCTCCTATGTCTAGGGTGCTCTTGGTCACCTGGTATACTTTCCGCTCTTAATATACAATATACTATTTTCCTTGTCTTGACAACTGCAATCGCATGCAGAAAAGTATCCCTTTCCGCACTTGTTAGGAAAATAACTATAATGGAATCAGGTGGTACTGAATTTTTAGGAAAACTGTCTGGTCAGGTGATAACTGAAGTAATAATATTATGAAATAAGAGATTTGTAGGCCTAATTTGTTTGGAACAAATAAGTGTTTTGAACAAGTTTTCTTATTAACACATATAATCCTAAAAAGCTACATTAGTCTTTCTGTATCTGTAACTTGGGAGGGTGGTGGCACCACAGCACTTAGGCCACAGTAGGCCCATTGTGCGCCTCCGCAAGAGAGGAGGTCATCCAGCCTAGCGATACAACGTAGGCGATGACGTCGCCGAGGGCGGTGCCTCTGATCTCTTCAAGGGATGGGAAAGATTGACCCAACTTGGTCCTACGTATGGGCGAGAGTGTAGAGCAGTCACAGAGAATATGCTCCATCGTCTCGTCTTCTTGATTACAGGCCCTGCATAAGGGGGTGTTACTTAGCTTCATCCTGAATAGGTGTTTGTTTAATTTACAGTGGCCCGTTAGGTTACCCGTTATAAGGCGTAGCCTTTTCCTGGTCATTGACAAATTTCTTCTTACCGCAGCTTTATCCGGACAGCTTAGAAGTGCCTTGGATAAATTACAGCCAATTGTATCGTCCCAGCGCGAGCGTTCTTTGATAAGATTTTTGGCTACCGTCATGGTCAAACACACGAAAGACTCTGGTCTAGAAGACTGAAGCCTGGCAGCCTTCTTGGCCAAAGAATCGGCAGCCCTGTTACCTTTGTTGTGATTATGCCCTTTAATCCAACTGACTTTCACCGCATTAGTTGACGACGCCTCAATGAGGGTGCGGTGGCATTGTTGTACTAGTTCTGACGTGAGACGTGGTCTGGACAGGGTTAGTACTGCTTGTCTACAATTCGTGTAGATGGTCACGTTTTTGCCAGTGATGTTTTTATTGGCTATCTGTTCTGCCGCTATAGTTATGCCAATTAGTTCTGTTTGAAGAACGCTTGGCATGAAACCAAGGGCTTGACTAGTTTGTGGGATTTGGAGTAAATTCCACAGCCTGAGCCCATTTTGGTTTTGGATCCATCAGTCCCCTCTGCAGACCAACTCCTACACTGGGTTCGATTCCTACAGTGCGGAAGCGAAACATTGTAGTTAAGGCGACCTCGTTGACATATATGTCGAGGAGCATCAAACCCAGAATCACTTTCAAAGCCCTGTTCGGTGTGGTTTCCATTGCACCCGTTATATTGAGGCATGCCATTCTTTGAACATGGTTTAATTTCCGACTGTTTAGGGTCTGGGTATGTCCCCAGACAATAGCCCCAGACAAATAAGTTAGCATAGGTCTTATGACAGCTTTGTAGGTCCACATGACCACTTTGTGAGAGAATCCCCAGATCTTACCAATGGTTCGCCTACATTGTTCATAAGAGATGTATGCTTTTTGTATTCTTTTAGTTATGTGAGAGTTCCACATTAGTTTGCTATCGAATGTTACTCCAAGGTACTTGACCTCGGAAGCAAAACTTAACTTAATATTGAATAGTGTGGGTGCTGGTTTTCTCTTTCTTCACAAAAAAGTAAATTAACCTTTATTCACATACAAAGTTTAAATCACAAACTATTAATTAATTTCTTTTATAAAAAATAGGATTCAAAAATATTTTAAGTGACATTCATAGTGAGTTTCACCATTTAACATACATGCAGACAATCATCACATAATCTTGTGATTTAACTCTAGTTAATTAACGACCAGTTATCTGAAAAAGATTCATTTGTACGTAATTTAACGCGGTAGGGAGATAATTAAACGAAGGGGAGAAATTTCTTCGTCTACTGTCAACGGAAGCAAATACCTTGATCCCCCCCGTTAAATTCTGCTCTTAAATTAAAAACTCTCCACTTTGAATTCGCAAATTTTCAACTTATAATGTCATGTTTATTAAAGAAGGGTCCTAAAAAAATTACTTTTTCGGTAAATTTGTCCGCTACAAAATACGGAAACCATTAAACCGTGACGTCATTAATTACGAACACACCTAGAGCCAAATTACAATTCCGAGTGGGCGGGAAATTTATGTGGAAAGATTCGTGAAATCGACTCCGTCGAATTAATACGTGCATTTGCCGATGTTATCCCGCCGGTGATTTACTAAAACATCATTAGTGATAATTATGAAATTGTAACGATAAAACTGACAGAACGTTTTGGTTTAATGTAGGGCCGATTAATTAGTTAGATTGGTGATCAGAACTTCCGATTGCTGATAATCTGTAAATTTAGTTTTTTTTTTCGACACCATTTTGTGAATCAAAAGCTCCTCTCGCTTTTCAGATTACATATACAACCTAACCTAAACTCTATAAAACTCATCTATACACAATGTGATTGATTTCTGTACAGAACACAAATATCTAGGTCTATATCTTTATCTATTAAATTACTGTATGAAAAAGAAACAGGAAGAAAACAAGGAAAGACAGAAATATACACCGTGCATCAAAGTAGTCACTCTACGTCAAAATCGATTTTCGACTCGACAGATGTACCTCAAACAATATATATTTTAAAATGAATTGAAATTTGAAATTGAATTGAAAAGGCTGATAGACCTGCCAAGAGTGAAAAGGTAGACAAACTGTTGATTGCTGAGAAGTACAGATTTCATTATACTAGTTTCTTAAAGGGTATAAAAGATATATCTTTATGAATTTCAGAATTTGCCTCCAAAGATGTCAAGAATTAGTTACAAAATACGGAAATTTGTAAACATGGTCATGGACACTGTTCGCATTTGTGTTTTCTGCATTGTTTCTGTCTAATCCTTGAGGCTTTTCCCTATTGTGTGATGTACTTACTCTTCCAAGGACCATCTTTCCAATGAATAGAAAGCATTTTTCACCAAATTGACATAATACATGTCAACTTATTTTTTGATGGGCTATCGAGTGGTGAATTATTGACAGTTAAAACTGGACCACCCTGAATGTGTGGCATCTGTTTGTACAAGGATATCCATCCTGGTTACCAAAACTACTCAAAAAACAAATAACAAAAATGTCAATAAACTAACACACACACTAGTGGAGTAATGCTAGAAAATGCTTCCAGAACTAACCCTCGCAATTCATATGCAGTAGAAAAATTATGCTGATAAGCTTGATTTTTAACAAACCCTCACAGAAGAAAATAAAGCAAAGTTATATCTGGCAAACGCGCTGGCCAAGGAGTTTCCGAATGCCTGCGAATCACCCTCGCTTTAATTTTTGTTGGATTTTAAACAGATTTAGCAGTATGTGCAGATTCTCCATCTTGCTGTTATCTGTTATTCATCAACAATTCGCGAACTATCGCCAAAGCCATGTTCTCGAAAGAATATTATAATTTAATTTTGTTGGTTATTGCCAAAAAACAGTGCAAAACCAATTGAAACCATTAAATTGTCAAACACCGTTGAATTCGGGATCGAATAGGGTTTTCAGATTCTAACATTATAACCATATTTGAAAAAAAAAAGTTGATAATGATAAAATGGGGTATTCGAGGGTGCCAAATTTGATCTACTACTGATCTACTCAGTTTTAAGCAAGCTTATAGAGGTCACCATCTAAAACCAGTGATTTGCTTTAAAATCAATCTAACTTTTTTCTGGTAAGGCGAAGTGACAACCTAAATCTGAGTATCGGTTTTCCAATATTTTTTTAACAAAAAAGGTATACTTAGTTGGCATCCTTAAGATCAACAGTTTACGAGATATTTGCAATTAAAGTATTCAGTGCCAAACATGATTGCAAATTTGTAATCTTCTTGGAGGATGGAACCTTAGATCATTTCTCATTACAAGTGAGAAATAACTGAGACAAAAATTTTCTGAATGGTTGAATTGGTCGGAGAAGCCAAATATCCTGACCAGCACCAAGTTCGAAAATTGGTCCTCCAGATTTTTACCTGAAGCATCTTGTGTATGAAGAAATAATAGATAACCAAGGCAAGTTATTAATTACAACTTAAAATGCTGTTGAGATATTTTGGAACAATAATAGACAGATATTTCAACCAATTTAAAAAAAAAAATTTATAAATGTATTGAGGTCAATAATTTAATTGCAAAAAACTCGAAATCCGTTTGTTTTTGGGATACTTACTAGGTATACCTTTTTTGGCAAGAAGGTATTGGAAAACAGATATTCGGCTTACAGTTGTCACTTGGCTATACCAGAAAAAAGTTATGTCGATTTTAAAGCGAATTAATTTCTGCAGGTGGCGACCTCTGCGTACTGGCTTAAAACTGCGTTGATAATTAAATTTGCTATCTTCAAAAACCCTCGAATATCTAATTTTACCAATAAACTCCAAGTTATTCATTATTAATAAAAAAATACCATTTTAAAAAAATAACTTTGACCCCCTGTATTTCTGTTTTCGTTGACATTTTATCTGAGGTAAGTTGTGCTAAATCGAATTATTTTGATCCCTTAAATCCGCTATTAAATTATTTACCATTACTTATGGGACACCCTGTATAATAATTTATTGTACAAAAATAAAATATACGTTTAAAATTTAATTAAATAAAAGGAGCTGAAGTAACTGTCAACGTAGGAGCATAACAAAAGCTCTAACTATATTCTATGACCTTCTCCACATTTTGTAAGAATTTGTTTGTTTGAAAATATTGCAGTAAAGAGCACTCTTTAAGTTTTCAACTAAGAAAAGTGTTTTTTTTTTCAACAATAGTAAAAACGTAAATTTATTTACATTTTATTGATAAATGCTGTATAGGTACTGCAAAACGTGCTTCTTCAAAGACACCGTCAGCAATATGTCAAGGTGCAAAATGTTTTAAAAACTACATTTATTTATTGTTTCTTACAAAAATAATTTAATTAAAATATAAATCTGAAAGCTTATTTGATTTGATAATACCAACCTTCAAAAACGTAAAAAAACGATATACTTTGTCGTTCCTCTTCTCACTGCTCTTAATTTTAAGCTGTGCTCTACCAACATAAAACATTAACGCCATTATTAAAACTTATTGATTACTACAATAAAAAGAAATTTGCTACAAATTCTCTTCTGATTTTTTATATCAAAGATGAGTATTTCATTCAAACTTTCTTCCATCCACCTGATCAAAGAAACCGAACAGAAATACGAAAAAAGATCCTTTTTCAATAAATAAATTGTATTATTCGTGGGTCTGATATTCAATGGGCGGAAGGACCGTTTTGCCCTCCTCAATCCGAATAAAATCTTTTTGTAGTAAATCCTTTATCCTTTAGTCTCGCGCGAATAGACATCACTCCTAAGTAGTTTAAAATTGAATAAATATCGGGGGAGGGCGATAAATTCCGCACGTTTGACGAGTTGCGATTTATTTGCCACCATCCAGATTTTAGTTTTTTTTCCAGTTTTCTCCAGGCCCGCGAATTCCCGGAGTTAAGTACCTGAGCCATAAACCTTTCACGGAGATAAATAAGGCGACACCTACCGGGCAAATTTATGGTCTTTGCATTTAAAGTTTTATGAGGAGGAGGTTTTACTGCCCCAGCACGTGATAAGCTATTTAAAAGGTAGAAAAGATTTTTCCCGCCTCTAATGTTCTGGAAAAATCAATCTTGTGCTCTATTTGCCTGAAGTAATGAAAATGGACGAGCGTGTTTAAGAAGTGAATTAACCGCACAACTAACTAGCTATGAGCGAACCGAGCTGTATTTGTATAGCAGCGTTAATCCGTTGGATTTCAGTCCACTAAATGTCTGATAAAATTAAATGTAAAAACCATTATCAGTGCTTCAAAAGAAAGTTTTAAAATTATTATAAACACAACAAGCCGCTTTTGATAACTTTCTCCATTTCGGTGTACCCGTCCCGACTTTTGGTAATTTGCCCTTTTCGTGAAATATTTTCCGAATCGTTAAGAGGATTAAGCGGAACGGAAGTAGGGTCACAATATACATTTGCACCGTTAAGCAAGATTTGAATTGCAAAAAGCTGCTTAACGCTGTTTTAAAAATCTGGAATTTATGTTATTTGATATTTTATTAGATACGTTTTTCCTTGTCAAAATATATTTCATAATTTTACTTCACGTCAGATTTTCTAATAAAGTCTATTTCTTTTCATTGGAATGTAAATTACTGTGCGTTCAACATTTTTGAACTTAATAACGTAAGAAATATTGAGAATAGCTTAACAAGTTCAAAGCTGAAGTGTTAACATACTAAAGTCTTTACAGTAATTGTGTGTATCTTAAATGCTTCAAGGTATAAAAATTGGCTGGTAAAAGTGGCTGTATAAATATGTAAAAAATTATTGAAAAAGAGCATAAACGCGAGAATTAATAATAAAGCAATTAGAGAAGAATTAATAAAAACGCTTTCATTAACATTAACTTTAACTTTTTTTGAGACGTTTTCAGTTTTATAGTTTTATTATAGAGAGTTCTAGACATTTTCAATAGTATATTACTTGATTATTGTATATTCTATTGTATCTTATTCACCCTTGTACAACAAGGGTGAATAAGATGTCCGTATCGCATGAGAACGAAAATTTGAACACGACGCCGAAGGCTCAATCGTACGAGGGCGATATGGACAATTCGTCCCAGTTTTACAGGGCTAACCAACCGGGAAGTAAATACCTGCTGTACTTACCGTTCAACTGAACGGGAAGTAGGTAACATACAGGATTAAAGCAAATTTGTTAGAATATTTTCAGTTTATTTAATAATTTTGGTTGATTTTGATGAACTTCGTAAGCATCACAAACAGTAACAGATTTACTTTGTCATCAATCAGAAAAGGCTTTGCATTAACAAATTATGCATAAATACTTCGAAATCCAAGTTCTGCTTATTTGGTAAAAAACACAGCTTGAATGATGTCAATATAGAGGAAATAAATATAGTTATCAATAATGATCAAATTAAGCACGAAAGTTATATAAAATATTTAGGGGTTATTTTGGATGCAAATTTGAATTTCTGTCGGCATGCAGAGTATATTACTAGGAAGTTCTCAAAAAAAGTTAGTTTTATATCCAGAATAGGAGACCAGCCGTCAATGGGAACTAAATTGTTACTGTACAGCATAGCTGCACCTCATCTTTCTTTTTGTTCCACATTGTTGTATGGTTTGCCGGCATACAAAATTGACCAAATACAGATAGTCCAAAACAGAGCCATGCGAACGGTACTGAAATGTAATAGGTATACACCAATTGCTACCATGCTTAATGTCTCAAATATGTTATCTGTGAAAGAAAATATTTTAGTTAGTTCGTATGTGTTTATTTTTAAACTAAAAAACAAGATGCTGCCGTCATATATCTGTGATAGGTTTGTAGCTTTTAGGGATATACATGACCATGGTACCAGAAACTGTGATGACTTTGTATTACTGGATAAGTGTAATACGAATCTAATGCTTAACTCTGTCTTGCATAGGGGTGTGTATAATTTTAACATGTTGCCAAATAGTGTCAAGGACCTGAATGTTTTTAAATAGTTAGTTAAAGCGCATGTAAGGTCTTTGTAATTAGTGTTAGTTTACTAGTTTTGTTTTCATATACAGTTTTATAAATGTAACTTTAAATTTTTACAATATTTTGTTTTAAATAGTTTTAGTGTTTTTAGTCTGTTATTTTAAGTTTTGCAGTTTTTATTTTCTCACTACTTATACCATATGTTTCTTATGTAGCCATGTGCTAAATAAAGATTATTATTATTATAAAAGCTTACTTACAGTTATTGATACTTAATATACTATTACGCACCCTGTTTTCTTATTCTTTATTATTAGTTTAATAGTTTTTTCTTATATCGATCGATGTCTTTCGTCGTGGCACACCCTGTATATGTTCCAGATTTACCATTACCTTTAATTTCTATAAATATCATTTTCAATTTTATTCTACATATATTTCCTCCAACATTATGGTTTTGTTATATTTTCAGGTAGGTAAGTCTCTAAACAATTCAAAGCAGCTGTATCGTGTATGGTAAGTAATTTCAAAACGTAAACTGCAGATGATTGTAAGTTCTCTCATTAAAATTGCAATTTAATATTACAATTTTAAAATTTGTAGTACAAAATAAACATGTTTTGAAAAAAACTCGAAACCATCATTCGGTTTAATTTTAAGTAATTTCCAGCTACGCTATTTACATTGGCATGCTCTATTTAAAAAATAAACAACCCGGTGCTCAATTTCGTCTAAATCATACGGCGTTCTCGGTCCATGTGTTGTTTTTGATAAATACGCGCCGAAAAATAAACAAAAAATTAAATTTCATTTGTTCCGATATTGATGCGAATTTAAAATATGGCTTAAATGAGAATTTATCATTATGGAGCGGCGTAAAGGGCGCAAAATTTATATCCCTAATACTTTTGTTGTTGCGAATTAAACTGCTAGGACATTCGTTTTACTGGACGTTTACACTGGGAAATTGCTAGGGAATTTGACTATTTAAAATAAATACGTAAGTAAACACATGGGAAATTTTGAAACTTTTGAGTTAAAGCTATATTTTATGTAATTACAAAGTAACACAAATAGGCGTCATTGATTTCTAGGAATATGAGTTTAATGACAGGACTCTTTTGTTTTTCAAAACGTGCACGTTCCTATATCGGCTTTTTTCATCTGGAATCAGCCATTAATCAGTAAATTTCCATTTTGAACCTAATCCAAACGAAGCCCGGCGTTTTTGCGTTCCGACATTGGATTTTGTATTTTTCAGTTGGGAGTAACCCAAACGTGCATCTGTAAAAATGAATAAAAAGGGGCTTTTTTGTTTGATTGCCCACAAATCGGAGAGGTTATCATTGAATTTAATATCTCTTATTCATAAAAAATTCAAATTATTCTATTAACTAAATTTAACGGTTGACATGATATAAAATTACTGCTGTTAATCGCATATTTCGGATTTAACAAATATTACGTCGTGTAAATATGTTAAAATTAAGCCATTACGAGAATCAGAGCAAATTTCCTAAACAATTACGAAAGCATTTCATTTCAGATTCAAAACAGACATTCTACTCAAATGGAATTAAACTTCATGCAATCTGCAATAATATGAAGCAATGTGTAGAGCTTGGAAATTGTTTTACAACACCACACAGACAGATTTATGCACGATGTTTACAGTATTAGTTATTCGTTTAAAAATTCCAGAAATTTATAAATTAACAAGCCCACACTTGTTTTTGGCATTTCTGTTATTGTTACCCCTTTGGAATATATTTGTTCAATTTTATATTATATCAGTTTAAATAGAAATCCAATCGGTTTTAAAAATGAAACAATTTATTTACGTAAATTTGTATACAGGGTGTCCCATAAGTAATGGTAAATAATTTAATGGCGGATTTCTGGGACTAAATAAATTCGATTTAGCAGAACTTACCTCAGACGAAATGTCAACGGTCAACGGTTATTTTTTAAAAATGGTCTTTTTTACATAACTCACGAACAACTTGTAGCAAATAATTTGTTTTAAAATCGACTTGACTTTTTTCTGGTATAGCCAAGTGACCACAGGAATCCGAATATATGTTTCCCAATATCAGCTAGACAAAAAGGTATACTGTTCTCGCGGTCTGAGTTTACCCGTGCGTCATCCCCCTGTGATTTAGAAGTAGACATGCATTATTGATTTCATCCTTGTCTATTGTTCACTTTCAGAAAGGGTAAATATCTAAGTGAATGTCTTCCAAAAAAAACATTTACTGATTAGCGCTTCTATTTCAGTCATTGTCAGTTTGACAACCGTCGAAATTTATTTGATTTGTTTACTATTAATTCTTTTCCGTTTCTTTGTGTTGTTAATCATTTATAAAGTTTTCTATTTACCACACCACCACAGTTCTTTTAAGAGCTATTGTTTCTACGCTTTTAACATTCTGTAAGTACTTTCATAATATTATTATTAATATTTTTATTTTTTTTTATGTCGGCTGTCACGATCTAACCAAAATTGGCACAATTACTAACCTGTTTTGAAAAAAAAGTGGGAGTGTCTATTATGATTTTTATTTAGCCATTTGGTTTTTCCTAAATTCGGAATTACTTACTATTACAGTATTTTTTTAGAAAATGCTTGGAAAAATTCTCTACAGACAAGCCCAGCAGTTAATTCTTAACCTTTGTGAATATTTTGAATTGGAAAAAACTAATGGAGGACCTTTAGAAGCTTTATCATCTGTTCAGGAAGAAAATAAGAAACTTTAAGACCTTACATATTCTTACTGATGTATTTTTTTTGATACTAGAAGGTTGTAGCTGCTTTTAAAATTTCCCGCAAAACTGTTTATTCGATTCGGGAAAAGAAAGCAAGTAATCTTATGATTTCCTCACCTAGAAAACCTAAATCGAGACGTTATCGACGGGTCAAGACCACTGATTTATCTGAAAGCATTAAAATGGATGTTCGAAATACATTATATGATATGTACAACGATAGTATGTTAATAATAGTAAAATATATCTACTTTTGTAAGAAATATCTATTAACATTTCATTGTTTCCAGAGACTGAGATTTTTGGGTTGCATTATAGATTTGTCATAAAAATTTCTTCAAACATATTAATAATAAAGTCATAGAAAAAATAAAATAAGCGTCTAAAATGTTTTCCAGCGGGTTTAAAATAAAAGTGGTGCAACCTGAAAATGAGATATGAAATACTACAACATCACTCAGAATGTCTTATTAAATTTTTAATTTGTTGTATATATTTTAGAGAAACATGTAACCATCCAGAACCTAAATCAAGAGCTTAAAGTTAAAGAAATACTACATATTGGTGTACATCTCTGCGAATTTTGGTAAATAAATTAGGTTCCAAATTTAGACGGAATTCTATGATCCAAACGGAGACTTCTCATAAATAAAAAATGTTATTTTGGTCAAGATATTTTTGATTTGCTTTGGTATAAGGTTGTTTTAGTGCAAATTTGCAGCCAAAGATCTCTACTTTCTGACTGACAATACACGCAAAATTTTAAACGTGACGAAGCTTTAGACACGCCCTTTTCTATAATATGAACACAACAGGTTTGTTGACGAAAACTTGATTTGATTCATATGATTATAAATGACGTAGCCTTCGTGACGCACGGGTAAACTCACTCCGCGAGAACAGTACCTAGTTTGTATCCCTAAAACTCGAAAGTTTTGGGCTCTATGCATTTATGAAAAAAGTTTAAGAAAGTTTTGATTCAAATATCTGCCTATTATTGTTCCAAAATGTTTCAACACCATTTCGAATTTGAATTAATAATTTGTATCGGTTATCTATCATTTCTTCATTCACAAAAGGATTCAGGTATACCCATACACAAAAATCTACAGGACTAAAATTCGAACTTTCGAACTGTTGGTCATGATATTTGGATTCCCCGACCAATCAACGATTTGGAAAGTGTTTGTTTATGTAATTTCTCACTTGCAACGAGAAGCACCGAAGATTTTAATTGCAAATATCCCGAAAACCATTGATCTTAGGGATACCACCTATAAGTATACCGTTTTTGTTAAGAAAATATTAGATAACCGATACTCGGATTACAGTTTTCGCTTTACCAGAAAAAAGTTACAGCGATTTTAAAACAAATGATTTGTTGTACATGGCGCCCTCTATAAGCTGGCTTTAAACTGACTAAATAATCAAATTTGGCACCCTCAAAAACTTTTAAATACCTAATTTCAGCAAGAAACTAGTAGAGTAGTAGAAGTATTCTAATTATACGAAGGTAGTTTTACCAAAGAATAGCCATTTAACAAGAAGGGGCAGTTGAAAAGAGAAAGCAAATTAGGAAGACATGAACTCTTCTTACCCAAGTTAAAGGGACAATCGACTGAGATCGGTTTTGATTTTTTGAATATCAGGAGTTTTATTATAGGTTGTTGAAGAACGTTGTCATATTATCTCAGAGCACATCAAATATTTGTTTTAAAACATCAGTTTAAAGTTAATATTAGTTAATAAGGATTGATGTCTTCTAATTATTAAGAGGCGAACTTAAAATACTTTGACTCAAAAGAAGTAAACAATGATTATTAGAAATTAGTTTATATTTGGCCCTAAAAATTGGCTGCAGTTTTTATTTTAAAATAAACAGGATAAGAAACAACTGGCCAAAGGTAAACCCAGGTCAGCCAAAAACATCACCCCAACATCAAAGAAATTATGCCGACCGTTCCTTCTTGTTAAATTCTTTGGTTTTATAATACTTCAACGTTGAAACAGGCCAAGAATATTTTGTCAATGTGTAAAACATATACTAGCAAGTCTTTTTGGAAGTATTTTACATTAGAAACAGTGAAAAGTACAGTCTAAGAAATTCCGGTAAACATGTTTATGTTAAAAGTGATTCTAAACGTTCAGCAGATATTTTTAGAGAGAAAAAGTTTTAAGAATAATTTTTACACGTAACACAGGCCAAAATTTCGGAAAATCTCTGACGGGAATAACTGTAGATAAGTTAATTTAGTTAGCCATACTTTAAAACTGATAGAACGAACTAAAGACCAAATAAAATAATAATTTTTAATATGTAAAGCAGACTGGAAATGATGAAAACTTTGGGTTGATGTAGTTTTGATCAATCTAGAAAATATGAACGAAGGAAAAACATTTTGAAAGTAATTTTTGACTTTCAAAATGGGCCTAAATCACTCTAAATGTGACTGCTTTAGTAACTTTGAGAGCTTTGTGTATTTAAATACATTTGAATAGTGAATCAAACCTAAAACCTGCATGTTTAAAAAATTGTGAAAATGTCGTTACTTTTAATAAGGGGAAACATTTATGGAAAAAAATTGTGGTTGAAGTCATAACTACTCGTACACCTATACTACCTTATTGTTAGAGACTATTAGCAATCAACATTTCAACTGAATGATTTATTAGAAGTTCGATAAGATTTTGATAAATGGTTGAAAATAAAATAGTATACAAACCACGGTAGAAAGTTTAATTTCTGTCTCGAGATAAAGTTCACCTCGACTTCGTCTCGGCAAACTACCTAATTTCTCGACAGAAATCAAACACTTTCCACCTGAGTATGTAATATACTATTACTTACTTGCAGTTTTTGCTTCGCTTTTTGCTCTTTTCTCGTAAACTAAGCAGTTTTTTTGCAGAGCATACAAATTTACCAAAATTTGGTCTAGACGATGGTTACTATTATTAGTATGACGTTTATGTCTTGTGTTTCTGAAATCCTAACCTGATTCCTATTTTCTAATTTTAATTTCGTGTATTATTATGTCATTTACACTTGCCATTAACAGTACAAATGCACTGCATGTTATGTGAATGTTACTTTATATTACCATTTTTTTTGTAACTAAAAGTCTCTTCTACTTCTGTAGCAAAATCCAGATATAAATGGTATGCTTTTTGTTTCCAATACTTTTTAACATTGATGGACTGTATCTCAATAAATACTAGGTGTAAAAATATGTCCAAAAACTCACTTCGCTACACAAATTATGCTTAGTTCAAAAAATATAAACAAAATATTGATAAAAGATCAACAGTTTTAGTTTTTGGCTTTCCATCAAGCACAAAATCTTTGACGTTGAAAACCTCAGACATTCTATGACCTGTCAAAGTTCGATCTAT
Source organism: Ips typographus (assembly GCF_016097725.1). Taxonomy (NCBI): domain Eukaryota; kingdom Metazoa; phylum Arthropoda; class Insecta; order Coleoptera; family Curculionidae; genus Ips; species Ips typographus. Next base: position 10,258,968 of record NC_138423.1, read on the forward strand.
CGAATTTAGATTTTCTTGTGTCACTCCCAGCTAAATCAATACTTTGCCAGACACAAATCATTGAAAAATGTTCAAAAACTTTCCAAGATGACTCAACCAACAAAAATCAATCAGCAACTTGAAAAATTTTCTCAAAAGTCTAGGTTTTAGTGGGATGACTTAAAAATATGTATGCCTTTGCACAACTAAATATGTAAAGAACATCAAAATTAGTAATCAGCTTTACCATGAAAGCTTTGCCTGAAACTTCGTCTTCGGCCAGTAAAGCTTCCTGAATGTTCTCAGTACTTCTCAGTTCACTGTTATGTAACTAATTAAGCAAAGCAAAATCTTTTCTAACTTAAATATAACATCCCATAAAAGGACAGTGATGCAGAAAATATTATATTCCTGTGCTGCGTTTTATATAAACTGTAAGTTTAGAATTATAACGAGTTATTGGAAAAAATGCACCAAATACCAGCATTTAACATTTAACATATCTTTTAACCCAAATTACGACTTTATTTTTTAAATTATTTGCGTTTTTTTTTTATTAAATTGTTAAAGGTTTGGAAAATGTGCTAAATATTTTTGTCAACAAAAAAGTTTTGCAGCTGGAAAAAATAGTGTCTTGAAAATTATGGTAATATTAGCATTTTGTGAAAATGCTTCTAAAATTTTTAGTTGACGTACTATTAAATTTATATTGACTGCAAACAACAAACATTTTATTTAAATATAATAGAGGATTTTCCGATAAAATACTAACGGTTTAAGAATACCTAAGTTATTTTATTTTTCATTGAGCCAAAAGCAATTTATTCCTAGAGATTGGTTGCAATGCCAATTACAGAATAAACTTCATCATGGCCGTATCGAGGTACTCGAATTCGAACTTTTATTAGTTTTCCGACTGGCCCGAGGTCAAAAATATGCAAATCTCGAGATGGGATTTATTACTTCCAGGTATCGATTTTTAATATCGGAAGATATTTGCTTTCCAAAGAGCACATTTTTATTTTGCCAGATTCGAGCAGTTTGCCTTTGAGATTGTATTTCATTTATCATCCGAGAACTTTTGTTTCGTATTCGTTTGAAATGAAAATAATATCAATCCTTTGTCGGGAAAACAGATTTTTCCGAGAAAAACGTAGCGGGTAAAAATAATCGGGATGGTGTGAGCGAAGTGACCAGTCGTCGATCACGTCGATATCCTGTATGAAAAAGTCGAGAAAGATTGAGAGATAACGGGAAACTGGAGATGGACCTTTTACTACATTTTCTGCACTAGTTAAATTGATTGATCCCCTTTACTTTGGGAGACTTTGGAGTCGAAGATAAAAGTGTCATATTTTACCGGTTTTGAATCACTGTTTTCAAATGGCAAATTAATTCTTTTTCGCCAGAACGAAGCTCATTTTGATGGAATGAAGTTGGTTTTCAGCCAAAGTTGCACTTCTCGATGTAATCTTTTCTCTCAAACATCTATTATGCAGGATTTTAGTGAAATCACGTTATAAAAGTACTCGGTTATGTTATATAAAACAACACATACATTCGCCTTTCAAAAGCTCGAGAGCCGGTGCTCTACTCATTATTTTCAGATAATAGAATGGTCTGAGTCGACAAAACTCAATTGCACTTTGTCCAGTTCGGTCATTTTTAGCACAATAAAAGCTCTCTTGTAACAATCAATTAGAACGAAACAAAATTTTCACGTTTTAATTCGGTTTGTTTTATGGAATAGTCGGTTGCAGCTTTTAATTGATTTTCACAGCTTTAAGTCGAACAAAACACTCCGTGTAATAAAAGTACCCTCAATTAGTTTTGAAAAATTTGGTTCAAATAAATAAATCAGTTGTGGTTTTCTGAGCTTGATTATTGGTCGGTTTTGTTAAATTTAGGAGTGACAATCAAAAAAAGAAACCATTCAAACTTCATGGAGCAATTTCGAGTTTATGTTCTCCAAGTTAGTTTCGAGTTTAACTCCTCAGTTTTTAATGTTTGAATATTACGACGGTAATGATTTTAATTGCAAGCAAGAAATGTTAATAGTGATAGTAATTTTTATCAAGTTAACAGCCTTTGTTAATTTCGTTCATTTAGCAATGTCTTTGTCAAACATTGTTGTTTAAATCGGTCTAACAAGATTGGTTTAGAGAAAACCTCACTTTATGACACCTAAACAGTGTAATTGAACATGCGAGAAGCATTATGAGGTTTACTTAAATATTCTGGAAGGTACAGAGTGTCATACATTTGATGGTTTTACCAAAATCTCCAAATCTAGTAGGTATCTCCAAAAGTAGTAAAGGTAGATCAATGCGGTTTTTGCGAACCTGTTTTTTGTAAAAGGTACGATAAAGCAGTCGTGTATTCCACAGCTCCCCCATTTCTGAGCTACAGGACGATTTTGGAAATATGGGAGGACCCTGTAGGGCAAATGTACCCTAATGCAATCTAGTAAAGCGTGAAATACTCTACAACTTTCCTCTTTTACACTTTTTCATATTTGAAATAAAAAAGACCACGTGACTCAACCCTGGTTGGTTGATTATTGGTTGGACCGCTAGAGGGCGTCAATTTTGACGAAGTATTTTCCATTTTTATACAACACTTTTTCTTGGTCTTCATTATATAAACTTTTATACATCAATAGATAGCCAATGACATTGGCTTTCGAAAGGTATAACAATATTGAATGGTAGTTATCCAATTTTTCGTTAAACCTTGAGAATCTAAGCAACTGAAAACTTCTGGTGACTTTATAAAAATATTATAATGACATTTTGCAATTTTGGTGTTTCTGACCTGAAAAAAAAACCGTTTGAGAACATCTTGTAATAGTTTTAAGAGACTGGTGTTTCTGAGCTCCAGAAAACTGTTTGAAGGCTTCTAGTGACTTTTTTTTAAGTATCTGAAGACTTTGGAGTCACTAATGATATTTTAGTGTTCCTGAACTGAAAAAAAAAACAAATAAAGCCTTCATATCACCCAAATAATAGTAAAACCTTGACACCCACGAACGGACAACCATAAAACGTGATTTATTTGTTCAGCCGCAAAGCTGTTTTACTCATGGCTTACTCAATTACAGAATAAAATCAGCGATTTCTACGTTGATATTGGTTCCAAATTGTCATATTTTCAAAATCACCTTGTAGCTCAGAAACGGGAGCAGCTGTGGCAGATACGACTACTCCATCGTTCCTTTTACAAAAATCGAGCACAAGTTCACGACCCAATTGTTCTTCTACCTTTACTACTTTTGGAGATACCCCGTAAAATCCTTGCATATTCGACGTACATTTCTTAGAACATTTTCAATATACATAACAAATAGAGGCGTCTTATCGGGGGTAATTGCACGAGTGCATAAAAATTACCGATAATTTTGCATGAAAACTTGTTATCTCTTAACTGCATGAGTTTATTTTCATATTTTTTTGGCGAAAGAGCCCGACACCAAAGGTGGAGGGCTTTTTTAGAAAAAAATATGAAAATGACCGAATGCAGTTTGCAAAGATAACAAGTTTGAATGCAGAATTATCAGGTCATTTTTAAGGCACGAATGTAATTTTGGGGAATATTTCCCGAATAAAGAAAATGTTTCGGTTTTGCTGCAACTATAGATTGCACAATGGAGCTCAATGAGCAAGTTCCAAACCGTTTATTAATTTTTGTTGACATCGCGTTTGACATTTTTTGGGTATAAAAAGTCAAAAAATTGCGCATGAACAACAATTAGTGTACCAGCAATAGGCTCTACAACAATGCAGTCGTTATAGATACGTACAGTGCTATTATCGAAATGCAATTATCACTTTAGAATGCAATTATCGCTGTCATTCTGGTGAAAATGCACTGCTCATATGGGACATTTAACACATGAGGGAAATATTCGGTAGCAATACCATAAGAGCTCAGATTTAGCCGGATAATTTTTGTGCTTGTCTTAGAACACTTTCTTTTTGGTGTAACTGCACGAGACCTGTTGCTAAACAGGTCGAGTTTTGTACCATAAAGAAAGTATGAGAAGACAAGCGGAAAAATTATCCTGTTCAAAATCTGAGCTCGAATGGTATTTGATAAGACAATTCCATGAATATAATTAATAATACAATAAGGCTGCGACTTCCTTGTACTGGCAGAAATACATTTTTCTGGTTCTTTTGATTTTCTGCAGTAGAACTCTATCCGAAGCGAGCCAAAACAATACGAACAAAAATCAATGATTGACAGTGCCAGCAAAAATCCCAAGGTGAGACATTGCAACAATAGAAGTGTAGTGTAAATCCGTGGAAACGATGAAATCAACAGCAAAATTTATCCGATTTTTTTATCCGCTAGCAAACTCTCTTCCTTCCTTATTAGCCGATAGCAAACCGTGTTTTGATGACGTATATATGGCATTTCTTGTACATGAGTGGAATTGTCGCTGTCGTTCTGGTGAAAATGCACTGCTCATATGGGACATTTAACACATGAGGGAAATATTCAGCATAACAGTTGATCTGTTTTAGAACATTTGTTCATATTATTATGACAAAAATAAACCACAAAATGATTCAAAATTTCACAAGTTATACTAAAAGAAAGCTTTCAGCTTATGATAGTAAAAAACTTTTATAACAGCTTTAGAAAAAACGTATTCTAATAAATTATTCCAGCTGGAGGGTGAAAAAAATACAACTCACATCACCTGTCGACCCCACCATAACGAAATCTCCCTGGAGACATGAAACCTCGTTTAAAAATTGCTTTAGCCTCTTTGCTTAAACTTTTCCTTTAAGTTAACGAACCCGAATATTTAAGTGGCCTATTTCAGGAAATTTCTTCACTATTGTATGTTTTTCTGGTGTAATTCCGAGGCTGTCGCTTTCATTCACATCCAACAAAAGCAACCGCGCTCCGTTCATACAAAATCTGATAAATTTCGCCTCGAAGTTGACGACTTCCCCCCTCGGCGAAACAAATTAGCGACCCCTGTTTTTCTTAGTAATGTGACAAGAATAAAAATTCGGTAGCATTAGTCTGACGCAGAATTTCGTCATAAAGAGACCTCTATATCTCATTTTTCTTTTATATAACGCGTGACAGGAACAGTTGACTTTCTCGTTTACCTGTTTGTGCTTACCTGGAAATTTCCGTCCACGCATTGCAAATTGCTGACGACTTTTTGATTACGTGTTCTCCTACTTGACATTTTGTCAACGGCACAGCCATTATCTTCATAGGTCAATCAAATTCAATTAACTTTTGCTCTCCTTTTGAAAATGTTGCGATAATATAAGCATATAAGGAAACTTTTAAAATGGTCCATCATTAGTATTAGTCCTGTCGACATCAATTTTTTGTAATAAATCACCTCAATGAATAACATATTTTAGCAATTTCAGATATAATAATAATTTATTGGTATTTTTAAGATAATTATAATTTAATTTCAATAATTTATAAAAGACAATTTAAGCGTAGTTGAGATGTAAATTCATTTATTTTTTAAAAAATAATAATTTTTCAAATAAGTAACCTCATTCAAACTTTTCCTAGTTTTGAACAGGGAATGAATTGTTCTTGTTGAACATTGAAATGTGTGTAGAGTTTTTGTCCAGGAAAAGTAATTTTAAGTGTATCTGCGGTGATCTTAATGTAGATAGCTATTTTATTGACCCCTAGGTGCTGTTATTAATAGAGATAGGCAAAAACTGATGTCGGTGTCTGAAGCTCAAATTTGTTACAAAACTTTCGCAAAATTACCAGTCGTTTATTATGGTAGTCATAACTACTCGCATCTAAACTACATACCATATTGTTCGAGACTATTAGCGATCAATATTTCAACTGAATGATTTATTAAAAGTTTGATAAGATTCTGACAAATGGTTGAAAATAACATAGTATACAAATCATGATAGAAAGTATAATTTCTGTCTCGAGATAAAGTTAATCTCAACTTCGTCTCGGCAAACTACCTAATTTCTCAACAGAAATCAAACACTTTCCACCTGAGTATGTAATATACTATTAATGTACGATTTGGGTGACTAACCCTGTATATGTATAATTTCATGGTGTACAAATTCGTAATCATGTATTTTATACAAAATATGATTAATTGACGTGATTGGGGCGTAGGCGTTAGACTTTAGTATAGACTTCCAAATGCCTGTCAAAATTTGACGGACTCGAAATTTTGTTCAGCATTTGGAAGACTAGTCGAGCCAACCACAACTTTAAAAATTTGAAAGGTATCAAAAATTGAATATTTCAAGACAGTTTGTGTTATCATCATCCTATAATTACATAAAACATTTAGATAATTTTGTTTATTAGATCAGTTTTTTTTTAGGAATACTCTGAGACATACAGAAAGGTTGCTCAGTGCGAATCACGCTTCTTCAATAGGAAGTTTTTGTCAATTCTGCTCTGTCAATTTCCAAACCAATCACTGAATACCTTCCAACTAAACATTTGCTCCCCCCCAACCGGTTGCTCCCATGAACTAGAGTAACTCTACACATTTTAATAACAATTAAATGATCCAAACCACCAGTTGTTTTGCAGTGGTTTGTGAGAAAATGGATCCCATTTTTGACTGACCTGCCCAATCCCCAGACTTAAATTCTGTAAATGTGTCGACTTTCAAAGGGTCATTTTGAAAACATTAACCATGTTTTAGTTACTAAAAAGCTACAGTTAGTTTCATAATTTAAATAAATGAAATTCATTCATTTCATGTGTTTTCGCACCCTGTGCGTGTTATATCAAAGGCTGGCACATGAAAAACTGCACAGCACTTTGTTTTAATGTCCCGTTTTTGATGAAAAAGCGGGAATAGCGAGAAAATTGGTTGTAACGCGGCAAAAAGGGGTGATAAATAAGGTTTCAGATAAGATCTTCTATTTGTTCGTCTTGCTATCCATCTCTAGGGGCTGAAGAAGGTTCCTGTTTTGTTAACATTTTCAGTTAGTTTATTAGGTTTGAGTGAGGGCTGTTTCTTAGGGATCTTGTGATTAGAGGATCCTTTTGCTTCAACTTGATCATTTTCCATTAAAAAATTGTATCAGATTTAAATAGTATAATGTGTGAACTGAATTAGTACATAATAGGGTAACTGTAATTATAAATGACATCTTTTCATGCAGTGTGCTTGATCTCTGTTTAGAACACTGCGGTGGATTTTTGTCACGTAGTAGGAATAAATTGTAATTTTTCAAAATTGAATCATCGCCTCATGAATGATATAATTGGTTGTCCTCAATTATTTTCTAAAACGCCATTATTAAATTTCATGCCTTCACCGTCATACAGAACAATATAAAATTTTTTTACAAAAAGTAAAAAATAATCCGGAGTATCATATTCTATCAAATTTATGCCGTCCCATGTACCAAAAGCGGTTTATTGTTTGAAGTTGAAACATGACGCACGACAGAAATTTCATTAAACCCGTATAAAGAATTTTTCATTGTGTCCATTTGCACAGGAGCGTTTCCATTCGGTTTAGAGCCACTAAAACAAAAATATGCAACCCGAAACGTCACTGGAGGCGGAAGTGAAACAGAAGATAAGTGCGATACGAGTAGAAACAATGCGACTAATTAGGGCAAAAAGTCACACAGAGACGAGAGGCGACGACCTGAAAAATTCGTCATTGTATGGCAAAAAACTGTTTCTTTAGGGTTGAAGAACTGCCGTGTATAGGTTTGCGGTAATATCCGGGGATATTACTGGCCTATTATAACATATGCATGCGAGATTTGCATAGACCGGATTAGCATTTTGCGATTAAAACGGAATGACTCGTGGTTTGTAGACCTACAGAGAAATTGCAGTTTAATTGCTATGGTTTTTCAACCCAATTTGTTATTAGAAAATCTATGACAACTAAGAAAGTTTGAAAAAATCAAAGTCTATGAAGCATAGTATATTGTGTCTAGAAGTCTTGCAATACTTGCTTAACTAAGTAAGTAATATTTATTTAGTAGATCGCTACATACAACGACTTAACAAACGGAAATATTATACTGACACAAACATCATACAATACATCTTATTTTAACCGGAGGACGAAGTATTCGTTTAAACAGGTTCAAATTATAACTATATAATTCCTTGAGATCTATGCATAATTTATTAAACTCAAGTAATCCTCGATGTAAAAGAGAATTTGACACGTATTGAGCTAGGTTTATCATTTACAATAAAGTTACTTAATTACGTCTATTAGCATATTGCGATTAAAACGGAATGATATGTGGTTTGTAGACCTAAAGAGAAATTGCAGTTTCTAATTTTGTTTGGGTGATAAACTGCATTCGTTTTCAAGCTTTCTTGCAGCTCAGAAACACCAAAATGCTGTTAGTGGCTCCAAAATTGTATTTTGTAAAAAAACTCTAAAAAAGTTACAAGTGTAAAAACAGTTATTTATGTAACCAGTTACGAAAAGATCGATTTTGTGTAACGAATGAATGTTTGTAGGGCGAGCGCAGCGAGATCCTACAATTTGAATGAGTTACACAATAAGACATTTTCGAAACGTGTTGCATACATAATTTTTTCTAATTTTGACCAAAAAGCGGTAAAAATCATCTTTTAAAGTGATTTTACAAATATTCACTTTCATAGCACCTTGTATAAAAGGCTGAATGAACATAACTAGTTACATAAAGTGATACTTTTCGTAACTAGTTACGAAAAGTAAAACGTTTTGTCACTCTAATCCGTTTTGAAAAGTGTCACTTTATATGCCAAAATTAGAAAAACATCTTTTTTTGTACGCAAGTAAAAGTTGTTATACGAGACCAAAGGTCGAGTTTAACAACGACCTTATTTTAGTTTCGGGAGGTCTGTAGCTACTAAAAAATAAAAAAGTTCAGGTCCGTATTTGAAAAATGGTAGTTGATGTTAATTAAAAAACGAAACGTTGGAGCTGAAAAGTAAAACTATTTTCAGCATAAAAAAGTGCCTCCAGATGGTGCCATTGATTTTCCAAAATAATAAATAATAAAGTGTTAAAAAAATAAAGTACAAATTTGACTTTTTCGGTTTATGTCGGATATCTCCGGATGTAATGAAAATTTTTTGAAATTTTTTTACCAAATTATTTAGCAATAAAATGCGCAACTTTGCCTCCATTTAACTAAAGCTCTATCAACTATAGTTTCTGAGATAGCAATGCTAATGCATCGAATTTGTAACAGCCTGTATATTACCCGTGTGGTATGTCAGATTAATGGTCTCGCGTGATTGCAAATACTTATTATGATGTAAATAACTATTATGATATAGCAAATGTTGATCATTAATCATCACTAAACTCAGTAGTTTCTTATTCTCTCTTCTTGTTACCATACGGATATTTATATCAGGTGTCTACTAGAATTGGACTTTTTAAGGAAAAATTTTACTCGTAAAGTTTGCAACCTTCGTGTTGAAGCAGCTTGTATAGTTTGTCAGTTACTAAGCATTTTGCTTGTATACTTACGCCTTTGTCGTGAACTAAAAATAAATGAAATAGTAAAACATGGCAAAGTTTTAGTGTTTTGTTTGAAACGGCACCCACTATAGTAGTTTGCAGACAAAATCGAACTCGACGCAAATTTCGGCTCATTTTTAGTGCAAAACAGTCTAAAAACAACGTGTAGACGAGGAAAACTCGGATGGAACGCGAAATATAAAACGCGCTCCGGAGGTTCAACCAAATTAAAACCGTACTCCCGCTAGTTATCTTTTGTAGAACGTCGAAACAATCTGATTAACATTCTAATCTCATTAATAGAGTTCGGTTCTGGATAACAAAAGGTTCCCTACTTGCATTTAACTGATTTTAATATTCTGAGTACCTCCCGACGAGCGGCTCGTTACTTAACAATATTAAAATGAGGCCAGTGATAGTATGTAAGTTGTTTCATCTGAAATTTAGATTAAGTCGAGTTTGCTTGTGGGTTTTGGAAGTGCAAAACTAGGAGCGGTGTTTGAAATTAAAAACAACATCCTAGCTGCAAGTTTTCCGAGTAAGTCGAGATGGCCAGGAAATACAGAAAGTATTATTTTGGTAATTGGAATTTCCTTGGCAACGGATCGTTTTACCTTGGTCGTAATAGGGTGAAACAGAGAAACAGCAATCTTCAAAAGAAAGTTATTAGTTTGAAATAATTGTTTGTAGAAGGATATTGTAACGACCACGGAGGGTGGACCTCAATCCATAAAATGGAAAACCGTTAATAAAAAGGTTCTGAAAGTTTAGCTGAATACGTTTGTATTACTTAACGTTTAGGTATAGTTTAAAGTTTAATAATAATAAAATTTTATTGATTTGTTAGAAAATGTTGAATCTAATATTAACATGTTTTTTATGTTGTTTGCAGTTGTTTTAATCCACAGAAATTTGATCCTAATTCTATGAAACATAGTATACAGATTGATTGATTGAATCAAATTTAATATTTTAAACAATATTGTACCTTTCGAACCGCTATTAAATTCTATTTGCATAATCTTTTGGAATTAGGTATCAAATCTAATTTTAATGGTTTGCGCTTTATTAATTAATATCTATTTTTTGATCAAACATGGGTCTACTAAAATTTGTATTGATACGCCACTGAAATTAGTAGAAAATGCAAAATTTTCAACTTATTTTTTTTATAGTAATAATAATGATATTTTTAAGTGAAACACACTTTTGCATTTATAGTTCCTGTATCTTCCAGATTTTCCAGATGATTTAGTAATTTATGTCAAATTCCTCGCTGGCAGTACCAAACGGAATTTTAATGATCGTAATGCCATTTTTTGGCGTTTTGTTATCTTAAATCAGATTTATTTAAAACGCAGTTGCAGATCTGTTTAAAATAATTGTAACTGATAGTCAAAAATTGCTTTTCAAATGGGACATTCACCTTTTTTAATTTTGTATTAGATGTTGATTCGCACTAATCTATTTTGCTGATTATTATGACAACACTTTAAGCCTACAAAACTTCCAAATGTGTCATTCTGAAACACTGAAAACAGATTTTCCAGCTTCAGAAATTAATAATTATTTCAAATTGTACCAGTACTACCAGTTAATTTATTCGAACACCTTGTATGTTTTAGAGTCTGATCCCCCGAGACATTTATGATCAAACCGAGATCAATCGATTCAAAACAGCTACCGTTTGTGGGATGGTTTAATCAAATTTAGACCATAAGTTATCTTTAATGCATTGCAGGTTCAGGTAGTCTAAAATGATCAAAACCAATTTCTATCAGGCTACAGTTGAGAGCATAGAATTTTTTAATGCTCTATTGACTAGTAAATGATCAATTTCCTCAGCAGCATAGTACTCTAGCATTCAACAGATAAATAAATTTATTTCAAAGTGTTTGTCATATAAAAATACGTCAAGGTTGTCAAAGTTTTGATTTTTTTTATTATTTCCAGCTATTCTGTCTATTATTTTAAGTAGCACAGCCTGTATATTTTAGGGTCTTTCAATTCTGCTTATTCAGGTCTACCTAACGGCTCATTTTGTGCTTTACAAGAAGTGCACGGTTTCGAAAGTGTTTAGAGTCAAACTTACCTTGTTCATTTCATTTGACAACCCACATATCTTGATTATTTTACTCAGGACACTCTTACATATTTTAGAATCACTTGATTCTATTTATCAATACCTGCACTAAAGACCTACTATGTACGATACAAACCAAATTTTTTTTGTGACAGGGTCAAATTTGTCTTAACCTTTCATAGAAAACTATTGTATTGTAAGTGTAGTTCATTTCATTCAAAGCATATCTGTATTATTTTAATCAGGACATAGTGTATATTTTAGAGTAATTTGATTCTGTTTTTCAATGCCTACATGTAAAGACCTACTATGTGCGATCCTATAAGTGAACGGTTTCTGAGATATTTAAGGCGTGTGTTTTTATTTTTAACAGAGAATTATACTGCAATTCAAACAGTAAAATCACATTTTTGTAAATAAATCCCTAACTGTCTGTGAAACTTGGTCACGTGACCGCACATACTGGTAGGTAATTTTAGTAAGTTAAGCAATTGCAGCTAGATCTACAAGTTTGTGAAATACTGGCAGCAAAATGAGATTTTGTGTTAGTAGCAACATAAATGGCTGACCAAAAGTCAAAAACTGTCAAATTTAGACTATACGTACTTAGTCACGAGCACAGGGTGATAATTTATGTTACTCTATTAATTTTATTCTGATAGCATTGTTTAAATTAGCAAAGTTGAGACATTTTTCCTGAATCACCATAACACGATCTCACAAATGACATAGGTTTACTATTTGGCAAATTCTTGACACATGTTATGATTATTTCGAATGGCACACTCTATATGTATATCTTTAGACTAATTGATAAGTGATAACTATGTTCCTTTTGCTTTCAAACGTATTTAATATGTTAACATTGGGTTTAGTCTTTTTCGTGTTTTTTACATTTAAAATTGATTTTTCAAAAGACAATTTTGCCATATAAAAGTCAAATACACTGAACGTTATTAAATGAAAAGTTTCAATAGTAAACACTATTGAAATTAAGATGGCCAATATTAAAAATGCAGTCATGTAATATCAAGCATATTTTGGGATAGTGTTTATTATCGACATTAAAATAATGATGTTTTTTATAATTGCCACTTGAATTAATAATATAATTACAATTTTAAAAACAAAAACTAATTGCAAAAACTCCGAAAAGGCTTAAACAATGACCAACATATTATACATGTTTGAAAAAATTTAGTATTATGTTGCATATACTTGACAAGTGATTAACAATAATAATAATGGTATTTATTTAGCACGTAGCTATAAAAATAAAAACAATGACAAATCATGCAAATATAAAAATATTAAAATTAATGTAAAAATAAAATAAATAAAATGAACAAATATGGACCTGTTTAAAAACAAGTAACGAATTAAAAAGTAAACACATTAAACAGAAACAAGCTAAAGCACTTAAATTACATCATGTTGTCTTAGGGCTCTTTTAAAATTGTTCAAATTATCACAGTTTGTTATCACATTGGGCAACATATTAAAATCTTGAAGGCCTTTGTACAATACTGAATTGAACATATGTGTTGTTCTACAATTTCCACTCAAAACAAAATCAGAACAGTTTCTCGTGCTGAAACTGTGGACTTCGTTAAAAGACTTGATCCGCTTGCATATATAGGGTGGTAACAGTCCATTTTTTAATTTAAACACAAACACGTAAACGGCAAACACAATCATTTTCTGGACAGGTAACATGCTTAAAATCGTGGACATTGTTACGATGGGAGTATACCTGTTGCATCGCAATATGCACCTCATTGCTCAATTTTACACAATCTAGATCTGATCTGTCTTAAAACCAGGTAGACCGTGCAGAAGAGCAGAACAAAACTTGAGATGAGCGGCCGCAATACAGTTATACATTAACAGTCTGGTTTCCATAGACGATTGTCTTTCTACTCTCGAAATGTAGCCCACCTTCTTGGAAAATTTTCGAGTTATATAATCAGCGTGGGCATAAAACCGAGGGGTGTGACACTTCAATAATATTTGGGTCACTCACCAAATAATATTAATAATATGCAATAATCTTACTAATCTTGATAATACGACATAATCCAATAATATAGTACATAATGCAATAATACTAATAATAATCTGAATAATACGAATAATACCCCATAATATAAATAATGCAGCATAATCTAGATAATACCACATAATCCAATAATATAGTAAATAATCTGAATAATACGAATAATACGGCATAATATGAAAAATCATAAAGAGGTGAGAATTGTTGGTTATTAAGAATAAATATAAACATTTTAAACCAACTAAACCAACTGAAGATTGAAAAGTGTAGAAATAATTATGCAGGTATGTTTTTTTTGCTTGGTTATTATAAGGAGCTTTTTGCTCGGCTTGTGACAATAATAAACTGACAATTTTTTTTTTTTATTTATTTATTCCCTAAGTATTTTGCCAAAATGTATTTATCGCCTTTAAACTAATAATTTATGCAATTACATATTAAATTACTAGCGGGTGATTAAATAAGAAACAACATGGGTAGTATTGAGGAAATTGAAACTGATACATGTTCGAAATAAAAAAATATGACCATAAAAACCTCGATCAAAACACATTCAAAATATTGAAGTGATTGGTTCGCACATCTACGTGAAACCAGTAGTAAACTCGGATTTTGTTATGACAGCTTTATTTACTGATACCATTTTTGTATTCTAAATTATAATCTAAATAATTTTTAACTTACTCGTTTGCGCTTAAACTTTTGCGCTTTTGCAATAATATTGTATCATTAATATAATATGTAATAATCCAAATAGTAAAGAATAATCCTTAATAATACGCTAATCAAGCAATAATACGTATAATATCAGTATTATTTGGAATAATACAATAATACTGACATAATATCAATAATATTGAATAATCCATAATAATCCTTATATTACCATATAATATCAATATTATTTGGAATAATACAATAATACGGGTATAATACCAATATTATCAATAATATCGCATAATATTGAATAATCTATGATAATCCTCGTATTATATAATATGGGCCCAAATTTAAGAGAGTGTCACACCCCTCGCATAAAACTTCAGTTCGGAATCAAAAATTACTCCCAGATACTTTATTTGACTTTCGTACTTATACCTGGTGCCATTCATAATTATATCGAGCTGCTCCAAGGAGACGTTTCTCAACCTACTTTTTCTCCCAAACAGACAAAACTTTGACTTGAGTGGATTGACACTAAGCTTATTTTTACATAGCCATCTAAATATATTTTCCAAATCGTTATTTACGTTCGCCTGCATAAGATTCAAGTTACTCCCAGATATGTAAATCATTGTATCATCTGCGAACAGCTCGATGCAACACATATGTATTTATTTCATGTGTCACACATGAAGTTTGAATATTTCCCATATAATAGTGTTTTTTTTCTTTCGTTTTAAAACTTTTTCGCAACAATCTCACTAGCTAAAACTGGAACGTACAAGCGTTTTACATGCATTAGAGTTGGGACGTTTAAATTATAAATAGCAGTTTCTAATTCGCAGAGCGACCATCTGGCGCTGAATATATAAATTTCTTCAGGAACTAACAACGGTTATTTTGTTTCCCGGCTAACGAAAACTAATTAGGCAACCACCACCGAGACAGATATTATGACTGTACAATTCCTTCAGGAGTGCGACTACTGCTAGTAATTACGCTAATGGTCCCCAATGATCTTTAATAAAACGAGCTTGGATATCATCAGCGTTACAATATTTGGACCTGATATATTACCAAACGAATAACTTCTAAATGGGGCCCAAAAAAGAAAGAACTGAGATTTATATAATTTGCTGACTTTCGAATATATCTTTTTAATATCCTTAAGTAGAAACGTGCGTTTTGTCTTTAGGCATATAAAAAAAATGTCAGGGTAACATAAATTAGACTAGAAAATTGGAAGGAGCTGCTTTACTGTCCGGAAATGTCCAGGAAAAATTATGACGGTCAGGTTTTGCCCAATGCGTTTAAACAAGATGGTTTGCGCTTTTTCCGTCGTAAATCCTTGCAACATGTTTTCCGGGACATAATCAACTTGCGGATTAAGGCTTTCATTTAACACCGTGTTGGTTTTGCTGCTGTTGGGGAGGTTAATTAGGCTACACTTGCCACTAAAGAAATTGTGTTTAAAAAATGTGGATGAGATTAAATAAACTCTACCTGTTTATACCGTATAAAAGTTTTTTTTAAACTGGTTTAAGTTTTTCCACAAATTATTCAGAAGTACGAAAATTTTTAGTCACAACATTTGTTGCCATATATTTCACATTTTATTTGTTGTAAGCTTAATTTCAAAACGTTTTCATTTTACCATCATATATTTTAACAAAACTACAATAATACGAGTAGAAGTAAGCATGTTATGTAAGCATTCTCTTGAGCTAAAGTTAATTTAAAAATCATGCAACACCTCCAACCATTTATTTCTGCAATTGCAGTCCTTGTCCCGAATCCCATATCGACAAAGATCGTACGGCGTATTTTCATTTTCAATTTTGTAGAGGAAGGAAAATTGCATTAGCCAAATCGTTTTTCCTGAAATACTGTGCAGTTTAACTCACTACAAGTGCCTTGAATGTTAGGCTAAAATGGAATTTTGTTTCCGAATACGGCCGAGATTTTCTCTAAGTATATTGGATCGGTTTCTTTGCTGAATATCAAGCGAGACGTCTCGTATTCATCTGAATTAGCATTAACAGAGTAGGTTTCATCATATTTGCTGTACAGGAAATGTACAGCCTTCAAATCGTTGACCGCAATTTTATCCTTTATTGAATAAACTCTTTCCCCACATCGTCGTCCGGTGTGACTTTGATTTTCCGTTTAATGGATCCCGACAGTGTTATAATGGACCTTTTTTCACTTAATGGCTTCCTCGTTGTGGTCCCTTTGGACCTTCTAGCGTAGTTTGTTTTTCGTGCTGATGGAAAGTTAATTTTTAATATGAAAAACATGCATTTCAATTATCTACAAGATTGTTTCTAACTTGAGATTGGCTCATAAGGAAAATCAAACTAAATTAGGATTAGGATCACGTTACACAGTGGATAATTTAACTGAACATAATGTTCGAATTTCCTTTCTGGCTTTAAAATTGATCAGTAATAATAATTAAAAACTAATATTACTGATTATTTTCTCAAATTCGTTTTTCAATTCGAATCATAAGGCTCATTTATACTTAAGATTTATCTAATTTTGTTGTAGATGCTACAGCAGTAACAAGCTTTTAGACTGTTCTAAAAGCTTTTAAAAGCGTCTAATCTAAGCTAATTTCAGGAGCTTCTAGACACTGTTGGAAGCTTCTAAGATCTTTTTAGACTACTTCAGGAGCAATTTGAATGTTTCAGGACGGTTTAAAGAGAGGTTCATTTGAAACGCTTAGTCGGTTCTAGAAAATGTTGAAAGCTTTTAAACTGCTCTGAAGCATACGGAAACTTTCAGACCGTTTGACAATCTTTTGAGAGGTTTTGGACTACTTCAGGAGCATTTGGAAGTCTCCAGACACTGTTCTGAAAGCTTTTGAAGTTTCTATAGTGTTTTGAAAGCTTTGAATTTTTTAAAACTATTTTAGGAGCATTTAGACAGTTTAATAAGCAGTTTGAAGGTTGTGGATTGCTTTATAGGCAATTGGAAATCTGAGAAGATTCTAGAAATTATTGAAAGCTTTTAAACTACATACTCTAGAATCATTTGATCAGATCTAGAATCATCATTTTGAAATTTTTTCAAAACTTCTAGACTAGTTGAAGAGCATTTGGAAGCTTTTAGATTGTTCCAAAGATTATTGGAAACTACTATGCTGTTGTAAGAGCATTTGAAAGCTCCTAGACCCTGTTAGAGTTTCTGTAGTATTTTGAAAGCTTTTGAATTTTTTTATTCTTCAGGAGCATTTAGAAAGGTTTTAGACAGTTTAAAGTGAATATTGAAGGTTATGGACTGATTTAGAGGCAATTGGAAATCTTAATCGCCGGTTATCCGTTCTTGAATTTATTGAAACATTTTAAACTACTTTAGAATTTGTCAGGCTATAGAAGACTATAGATTATAGAATACGAAGCTGTCAGACTGTTTTAAAATCTTTTCAAAGCTTCTAGACTAGTTGAAGAGCATTTGGAAGCTTTTAGACTGTTCCAAAGGCTATTGGAAACTTCTATGTTGTTGTAAGAGCATTTGAGAGATTCTAGACACTGTTTTGGAAGCATTTGGAGTTTCTGTTGTGTTTTGGATGCTTCTGAAATCTTTTTCGACTACTTCAGGAGCATTTGTAAGGTTTTTGGACTGTTTGAAGAGCATATTGAAGGTTCTGAAATGCGTTAGAGGCATTTGGAATCTTATACGGTTCTAGAAATTTTGAACTGCTCTAGAAGCATACAAAAGCTTTTAGATTATTTTAAATTTTTTTGAGAGCTTCTGCACTAGTTGGAGAGCATTTGAAAGTTTTCAGACTGTTTCAAAAGCTTTTTAAAGCTTTTATGCTGCTTCAGGAGCATTTGGAAGATTCTGGACATTGTTCTGAAAGCTTTTACAGTTTCTGTAGTGTTTTGTAAAATTTTTAATTTTTGTAGACTTCTTCAGGAGCATTTAGAAGAGATTTAATTATTTTTAAAGTGAATATTGAAGGTTCTGGACTGATTTAAAAGGCAATTGGAAATCTTAATCGGTTCTAGAATTTATTAACAGCTTTTAAACTACTCTAGAATCTGTAAGACTATAGAAGACTATTCATAGACTACAGAATACGAAGCTGTCAGACTGTTTTGAAATCTTTTCAAAGCTTCTAGACTAGTTGAAGAGCATTTGGAAACTTTTAGACTCTTCCAAAAGCTATTGGAAATTTCTATGCTGTTGTAAGAGCATTTGAAAGCTTCTAGACACGGTTTTGGAAGCATTTGGAGTTTCTGTTGTGTTTTGGAAGCTTCTGAAATCTTTTTCGACTACTTCAGAGCATTTGTAGGGTTTTTGGACTGTTTGAAGAGCATTTGAAGGTTCTGAACTGCTTTAGAGAAATTTGGAATCTTATACGGTTCTAGAAATTTTGAAAGGTTTTGAACTGCTCTAGAAGCGTACGGAAGATTTTAGAATGATTTAAAATTTTTTGAGAGCTAGTTGGAGAGTATTTAAAGGTTTTAGACTGTTTCAAAAGCTTTTATGCTCCTTCAGGAGCATTTGGAAGATTCTGGACACTGTTCTGAAAGCCTTTACAGTTTCTGTAGTGTTTTGGAAGCTTTTGAATTGTTTTAGACTTTTTCAGGAACATTTGGAAGGGTTTTAGATAACAGTTGAAAGTGAATATTGAAAGTTCTGTACTGATTTAGAGGCAATTGGAAATCTTAATCGGATCTAGAATTTATTGAAAGCTTTTAAATTACTCTGGAATCTGTCAGACTTTAGAAGACTATAGACTATAGAATACGGAAGCTGTCAGACTATTTTGAAATCTTTTCAAAGCTTCTAGACTAGTTGAAGAGCATTTGGAATCTTTTAAACTGTTCAAAGGCTTTTGACACTGTATTAAAAGCTTTTGGACTTTCTGTAGTGTTTTCAAAATCGCCAACCCATAAAAGCAGTTTTGAAATTTTTGTTGGATCTATTATGTACAATAAAAATATAACTTTAAAGCAATGTGGCCTTGTTATAGTATT
The DNA here is from genome assembly GCF_016097725.1 of Ips typographus. NCBI lineage: Eukaryota > Metazoa > Arthropoda > Insecta > Coleoptera > Curculionidae > Ips > Ips typographus. The sequence goes on from NC_138423.1 coordinate 10,278,221, forward strand.
GCCCTATCAAATATTAATTTGTAAAATGCTACTTACATTTTTGGCCACAGTTTTAAATGTTTGATATTTTCTTGGTGCATTTTTAAAAAGTCCTTATTTAAAATATCAAACACGAATGAGTCAAACGACTACAAACAGTTGTTTTGAAACGTTGCTGAATGGCAGTTTTGTTAACCTGGCCAGAATTTTTTTATGTCTCTGGTAACTTTGCTAGTGTAGCGTTATCTTCATTATTAAATAAAGAAATATTATTAATTTATTCAAAAATTAAATAATTTTTATTTAATTCCTATGTTATGTATGTTTTTGTCTCTCACAAGCCCTCAATATCTCAATATAGCAAAAGTCACTATTACTACTTAGAATTGCCCGAGAAATTGTCCAATGGCCCTCTGTGCATCATAACCATCAACAAAAAGAAATAATTTTTAAATTAAAGCAGTAATTGATGATCTTATTTATAAGGTAGCACTGAACAATTAAAAGCAACGGGATTTACTACGTGTCCAAATCACAAACGAAATTAAATGTTGTTGTATTAGAAACTTCGCTGCCACTAATTAAGAGAAATTCCAGCGATACAACTAAGAGAAAATAATACACTTTGAAATGTCGCAATATCGTCCAGCTTTATCAAAATGAAATAATATCGAAGCGACCGTTCAAAGGAGATCGGATCTTTAGCTTATTATTTTAGTATAATAAAACGTTGCAGACAGCCTAGCTTTTCGTTTGCTACAAAGTAACAAGCTTAATGCGGAATTTAATTTACGAAAAATCGTATCTCTCTTCCAGGAAAATTTTAAATGTCGTCTTTCAGGTTATTATTTATTATTAGTTATTTAATCAACGAGTGTATAAATAAAAGCGATTAATAATTGAAATGGTTTTGGTAAAATTGAGATTATTTCTCGCTAATTACTAATTTTTCCGTCAAATGTAGTCTATAATAAACGTTTATTATCTTAAAACGTTTTAAAAAAAACTAATTGTCAGTTGTATACGCAACACGGAAACCCGAAATCAAAGGCACTCTTGACAATGACAGTGACATAGGTCTGTCGGACATAAAGAAGGATATAGAACTATACTATGAGACGAAAAACTACTTAAATAATTTTGATTACGCAGCGGTAGATTTATGTCAGTTGTTATATTTAAACGTCAATAATTTTGGCTTAAATAAGTGCAAATTTGTAAAATAAGTTTAAAAAGCAAATTATTTTAAACCAAAAGTTGGACTTCTTTGATCCGCTAAAATATTTTTAAATAAAACCGACTTTACTTTGTAAACTTGCCCTTTACAAGCTTGTGTAACAGAAAACTCCAGGCTACGTATCCTTTAAAGTCTTTGTGAAATTTTCTAAACAAAGCGTTAATCAACAAAAACCTTTTCCATTAACGTCTTATCTGACCCCTTTCTGCTTGTAAAACTTTTCTGGAAAGACATTTTTTGAAAACACTTTAATCACTGTGATATTTAATTAAACACACCGCATATACAGGGTGTCCCGCGAGGTAAGGGACAAACTTTCACTACATGTTCTTTAGGTGAATTCGAGTCGAAAATGTCCTATTAACATGGGTCCGCAAATGCTTCCTTGCCATAATATGATTTTTTTAAATTTTATAGTGTTATTGTGCCAGAAACTACAATAACTCCGTAATAATAATTTTATTTAACAAAAAAATTACTACTACTGTGAAAAATCCTGTTTACAATAATTGTTCAAAGTGTTCACCTTCACATTGTAAGCATACATTTAGCCTTTTTAATGATGTGGCTGATACCTTCCTCAGTTTTTCCCAATATGGTGGTTATTTTAGGTGGTCAGCGATAATATTAATTTCACGAAGCAGTTCAGCCCTGGTATGTGACTTCTCTACATTTACTAAACTCTTTTGTATGTGCTTAATATACTAGAGATAATTATTTTTATAGCATTGTACTTTTTGGCACAATAACACTATTAATTGGACATAGACAATAATCGTCCCAAGATCTTGACCTAAACTTTCCTTACCAAGACTTCCTAATATTAAAACAAAACCAAACAGAAATTATTGGTAAATTGGAGACTCGATTGGTGACTGACTAATTAAAAGTTTTTAGTTTCTTTCGCACTACGTATAGTACAGCTTTCAGAGTGAGTGAAGGAGTCAGGCAGGGTTGTATATTAAGCCTGCTACTCTTTAACATTTGTGGCGAGTGGATCATGAGAAAAGCGGTCGATGAATAGTCGAAGATATAAGCAACGAAGTAAATCTGCACATAAACAGAAAGAAAACCAAAATAATGATAATTGATCGCCACAATAATATCAGAGTTGAAGTGAAAAGGATAAACAACATCGAGACAGTTTACGCTTTCATAAATTTGGATGCCACAATCTCGAGCAAAGGCGGATCCACCGAGGAGATTAAGAATAGAAGTGGAATAGCGAAAAAAGCCATGACCCGACATAACCAAAGTATGGAAAAGCCATCACATATCCCTTAAGACCAAAGTCAGATTGGTCCGGAGCTTGGTGTTTTTTGTTTTTTTTTAGGGGGCAGAAGCTGGACTTTAAAGAAAGAGAAAGCCTTTGAAATGTTTAGCTGGCGCAGAATGCTGAGATTTGGACCATTCTGGACCGACTCAGAATTAAGAAGAGATTGAGCATTGTGGTAGCGAAGAAGACAGCTAAATTTTTTAGTCATGTGGTTAGAAAAAATGGTCTTGAGAGACTCACATTGGAGGGGACAGTCCCTGGCAAAATATCAAGAGGAAGGTCACCTACAAGATACGTGAATCTTATAACAGGTCTAATCGGAAAAAACTTCACCCAAACATTCAAGATCGCAGAGGATAGACAGAATACACGGATTCACAATGCTCGAAATCGAGCAAACGTCTAAGAAGAAGAAGAAAATAATACAGAATATTCAACGTTGTTCCTGTAAGCCAAAAGCTAATGAGTTGGATATGACATTATCAAAATCCGTTGTTTTGTTTCAAAAAGGCGAGGTATTAATTTACCCAAAAGGTGTATTGAACACTATGAGGAAGAATAAAATGCATTGGAGGGAGTATCGTAAGTAACATAAGGCTTGCAGACGATACAGTAATAATGACAGAGAGTACAGAAGACCTGCAAATCCTTTCAGATAGAGAAAGCAAAATATGGGACTAACAATGAACATAAGTATCAAATACATAGTAATCTCAAAAACTACAATTGACAAAATACAACAGGAAAGTAAGCAGTTTGGAGAGAATTGACAATACAAATACTTTCAAGCAATCATAAATTCCCAATTGGACCAAGATGAGGAGATAAAGATCAGACTAGAAATAGCCCGGAAAGGATTTGTAAAATACAGGTTAATGTTCACAAATAGAAATGTGATTTTGGTCATTAGATTAATGTTTCTAGAATATTATGTATGGTCTCAACTGTTATGTTGGGGGTCTCAACTGTTATGAGAAACATGGCAGAAAACTGATGCCAATTTTCCAAAAAAACCAAAAAAAAAAAAAGGATATTTGGGACACATACTTTGCAATGACAAATACTCTCTTCCAAATAATCATGCAGAAAAGAATAAAAGGAAAATAGGCTTAGGAAAAATATTGTTTGACGAATATCAGAAAGTGGACTAACCTCAGTGTTGATCAGTTGTTTCACGTTGCAAGAGATAGTAAAGCATTTGGAGATATGATCGTCAACCTTCATATCAAGAAGAAGAAACTACTCTATTGTCTGTACTCTTTAATGCGTCCAAATGCCAAAATTCCGTAAAACGTATGTTTTAATTTAAATAAAAAAAAAACTAAAGCCTACTTAGGCTTATTACTAGTTTGCGATACTATTGAAATAGCGACTGGTTTCAAACAAAATTGAACCTCGGCGAGAATGGCAATTTTAAAATGGTTCTATCTAAAACACTTCATATTTTAGTTTAAAGCAAAGTACAAGAGAAAGCTTTGTGCATGTTTTGATAAAAAAGTTTGTTGTACAAGTATTTTATTAAGTATGCAACATGTTATCTTCTTAATATAATAGCAACTTCCAATACCTACTCCATGCAAAACGGCAGTATAAATCTTTTAGCTAGCTGGAAAACATAAAAATAGAATAAAACTGAAATAATGGAAATGGAAGCCTGCATAAATTGATAATTATAAAATATTCGTCTACGTTATTTCGAAAAAGAATCCGGGAAACAGGATTTGTTATTTGCAGGTATCGACTTACTAGTATCGAAGATATTCGCTTTTCAAAGAGCGCCTGAAGGCTTTGTCTTGCTTTATTTTTGCATGTTATACGGGAAAAGATATATTTCATTTATTTCAAAGCGACTTTTGTTTCTCGTTAGAAATAAATGAAGTCTGTTTTTTTTGGAAGCTTTTGAAGCTATCTAAACTGGATTAGCCAGTTTTTAATCCTGTTACAAGTCAGAGAGGAAAAGTCGAGTACCGACATTTTGCTGCACTTGATTGATAGTGACTGATAAAAGTGTCATATTTCAACGGTTTTGTACCTCGTTCGTAAATTGACGTACTAGAATTCTAGTCGTTAACGTAAAAAAGTAACAAAACTCCTTTTTAACTCAAATTGGATTTGCGAATATCACCCTTGACATTTTTCTAACAGATTCTGGGTTTGTCCCTACTAAAAACCCTATGCTAAATCTGAACGTAAAACTCTGAAAAAAATATGCTCGAGAATAATAAGACCCTTCCATTTCCGTCAGAGGAAGTTTATTATCGATTACTGATAAGATCAAACAAAGCCTGCTGAAACCTCCGGGAGGAATTGAAAAAACTTTCGGTTTTAAATAAATGGAAAAATAAAAGCTCCGGATCAATTTGGATTGTTACCGGCAGGCCTAGTAATTGATTCCGTTTGCCAAAAAGAGAAAAAACGAGAGAAACACATCTTCTGTTTAGGTAATTGGATTTGTTTTAAAGTCGAACATTGAGAAGTTTCTCGCTTTTTTGCTCAAATTTGTATTATTTTTTTTACAAATTGTAATATAAAAAAATCTAAGCAGGATTTTGCTATATTTAGGATTAAAATATCTAGTAATTAATGAACCTTTTATACTGAATAATTAATAATTTATATTAATTTCGTATGAAAGTAATTATTATTTTCTGCGAGCGCAGCTTTGTAATTTGTAATACTTGCGGCCGTTCACTGCGCTAATTATTCACTCTAATAGCTTTTTATGATCGAGCCACAAATTTACTAGCATTTTGTTCGAAAAAGCGTTTTATTTTTTTGCCCTTTTAGTATCAATAATTACGAATTAATACCTCTGGCATATTGCTATTAACTAAACTTAATACATATAGAAATTTTCAAAAACCTTCAACAACTCAAAAAACCAAACAACTGAACAACTTAAAAACCAAAATCAGAATTATAAATATTTATTGTATTAAGAAATGTAGAGCGAGGCTAAAAGTCAACTAAAACATCAAATCACTCTGTATTTTTTTTACTGATCATCTCATCACTTTTTAAAAACTATGAAACTGTGGTAATTTTTAAATAATCACGACTAAATAGTATAAACTGGATAATCCGTTCTCAACTGCTCATCAAAAAGAATGGGATAGATAAATGGAGGTATTTTTAACTTATGTTGATCAAACATTTCCTGAAAGTTCAACAATTTCCTGAAAATTTTCCGGAAGCCAACTGGGATTAGCAAGCTTACGCTTAAAGCAACCCAATTTAAGCAAAAACTATAATAATCTGCATTATACAGAATGATCCAATACTACAATATTTTTTTTAACTACACCTCAGTCACTATAGCTTTGTACGGGTTATTGATTCTGAACAGTTTCGAATATGGGTTTGGACCATTTGCAAGTAAATTTGTACATAGTCCTGTAAATCAGGACACAGCAATACTTATCTCATCCATGCAGATGGCCCAAATCAGTTCCTAAACGGTTCAGAATTATGATCCCGAAAAAAGCTATTTTGTATACTGGGATCAGTGGCAACTTTCCAAAAAATTATGAAAATCTAGTCAATCAAATTGAAGAAACAGTAAAAAAGTGCACTTTTAACCAAAATGTCATTTCTCTAATTTTTTGTAAAAAAAGGTTGTAACTTTTTTTTTCAATACTTCTATCAATTTCACTAAATCGTTACTGGTAAAAGAATAAAAATACAACAAAATGAGCCAAAACTCTCACGTTACCGATAGGTAATCCCAAAAAGTAGTTAAAAATACCTCTAATACCCTCAAATTTTTTTCAAAAATGTTAAAGTACTTTTTGTGTGCTTTTTCATCTAATTTAAGATTCTTTGGTATAAATATGTCCTTTGCTGTGCATTGGAACCCTTTTGAAAATTTTGACAAAAAATTATATTTTTGCAATTTTCAAAAAATTAAAATTGCTTATTTCACTTAATTTAAGGTCCTTTGGTATAAGTATGCCCTTTGCTGTGCATTGAAAACCTTATAGAGAAAATACAAATTTTCACTTTTTTCCAAAAATCTCATTTTTCCAATTTTTGAAAAGGCTATCTTTTTTATTTGAACTTCCATCAATTTCACTGAATTGCCATTAGAGAAGGGATACAAAATACTACAAATACTACAAAATGAGCCAAAACTACCGAGATACTGAATCTGAAAAAGGAGACTTTTAATTTTCTGTAAATTTTTTAGAAAAATTAAAAATACCTATTTAAAGTGCTTTTTTTCCATTATATTTGACGAGCAGTTTAGTTGGGGAATAGCAACTAGTAGTTGCCAGATAGTAGCAAAAAAAATTAATTTGAATTTTGTTAAAGGAAGTAAAACGAGATTTAATTGGTACCCTACAAATGGCCAAAATTATTCAATTAATTAAGTTCTGTTTTGAGGAAAGTCTATGTATATGCTAATAATTCGTAAAAGGATGACAACATTAAATTTGAAATATACACAGCGTTAGATGAAAAACACTGAAATACACTGTGTGTAAAAAGTCCGGCAACCCTGAATTATTTCGCAAAATATACAACTTATTGAAAAATATCCTATATAAATATTGACGCACTTTAAACGTTTTACCGTTAGGTGACATTCAGGAATATACAGGGTTAGCCACAATATGGCAATGAATTGAGGTTATGTTTTTTCTTATGGAAGGACCATGTTTCAATGACATTTTCTGATTCGCTCTCTTATTCTAATCACATTTCATGTAACATGTTGTATGGTTATCTTAAACAGTTTGGCAGCTATTTAATTAAATAAAAAAAATAAAAAAAATAAAATTAAATTAAATTATTAAATAATATTAAATTAAAATTAAATTAAAATAAATTAAATTTAAATTATATTAAATTAAATTAAATTAAATTTTAAATAATTAAATTTAAATTTTATTTTAATTTAGCTCATTGTCAGACAGTTCAAGGGGCACATTTTCAGCATTTAATCAAATAAAAAATTTTTACTTATTTAAAGTGTAGTTTTCTTTAATAATTAAATAGCTGCCAAACTGTTCAAGATAACCATACAACATGTTACATGAAATGTGATCAGAATGAGAGAGCGAATCAGAAAACGTCATTAAAACATGGTCATTCCATAAGAAAAAACATAACCTCAATTCATTGCCATATTGTGGCTCACCCTGTATATTCCTGAATGTCACCTAACGGTAAAACGTTTAAAGTGCGTCAATATTTATATAGGATATTTTTCAATAAGTTGTATATTTTGCGAAATAATTCAGGGTTGCCGGACTTTTTACACACAGTGTATATAAATCTTTGCAAAACTGATCGAAATAAGAATAATTCGATACAATCTGTGAGTACATAAGAAATTGTCAAAGCATTACAAATCTCTTCATACATGATTAAATCAGAAAATTGTTTGTAAAACTTGTTTATTTAAATAATCATCACCATTAATTTATTTAACACATTTACTACAAAATTAGACCAAACTTTGGCAATTATAAGATATCTAATTACTCGTATTACAAAAGCAATCTGATAATTAAAAATAACTGCTTCTTTATCTCCTCTAATTATTACTTTACTAATGTTGTTTTTTTTCCTTTCAAAATGTTTGTCCCGAAAGAAAGATCTAATTAATATAAATCCCAGCCACCAAAGAAATCCCAACAGGACAACGAAACGGACGTCCTAATAAAAATTATATAAAGGACATGAAGACGGAGAACCGACAGCAAAATAAAAGTATTATATTTGTTTCCCTTGCCGTACGAACAAAAGCTTTTTTGTGTCGTTTAGAGCCCTTCTGGTTGGTTTTTATAGACTTTTCAAGAACATCCGCTTAATATGGGGACATTATTCTTGTGCTAGAAATCATCTCGTTTGGTTTTGAAGGCTGACAGTCATCTGCGTTTTGTTTATTCTGACATTAGTCTCCTTGACCTGGGAACATTGTTTTCAATGTTCGGGGTGAAAGCTTTTTAGGGTCAAATGTCACCAAGAGTGGTAGATGTATACGACTTGGTTTTATTAAGAAAACGATTATTAAAATATTTGTTTTCGCGTACTTAATACATATTAGAATAAAATATGTATATGTATGTATACAGTGCGTTTTTTTTAACACGCAACATCCAGTTCCATTAAGCCCATGTTATTTTGGAAGTACAGGTGTAAAACTTGGTGTGGCTATTTTGTACCTTGGAGCTTAAGTAGATTTACCAATTCGGTCTAAAAAGTGACTAAAAACTCGAAAAAAATCATCTTCTTCTGAAAAGTTTTGTTTTCTATACAGACAGTGGTGCTTGTTAGTTGGCCATTTAAAATTTGGCTTAGTAAGAAAAACAGGGTAAGGGTAATTAGGTCTGCTAAAATATTAGGTCTGGTCAAAATTCGAATATTATCTTTATATCAAGAAAGTTAAGTATACAAGAAGTATTTTTTTAAATGAATAGTTCAAATTTGAATGAATTTGTTCTCCGTTTGAAGCTTCATTAATAGTATAAATCGACATTTGGTGAGCCAAATCAAAATATGCCACTCTACCTGCCCTGTCAGTATCAAAAACAAGCATACAGGGAGCATAGAAAGATAAAATATTTTCGAAAGATGATTTTTTGCGAGTTTGTAAACACTTTTTAGACCGAATTAGTAAAATTACTTAACGAAGAGCGCTCGATTCGGGAAGGAATCGAAGCGCCCCAATATCTGACCGGGCGCGTGTTATAGTAGGCCACAGTTAGGAAGCGACACCTGGAAGCATCTTTGATATTCGAGGCAAATCGCGAAGCGTTTTGCGGTCATTCTAGAACGTGGTTTGCGAATATAAAAGAAGCGGTGTCGACTGCGGGAGTAGTAAATTTGGGAACGCGGTAAAGTTTAAATAGTGGAATAATTGTGGAATTGTAGTAGTGTTTTTAGTAGCTGAGTTAATTATTGTACGGAGTGTTTTGAAGTGTAAATAAATTTATTAATTGTTGAGTTAAACTGACTTTGTGTAAACCCACGGGAAAATCGTAACAATTGGTGTCAGAAGTGCGATCAGACTTTAGTGCGACGTGAATTGGAACTAAACTTCGGGTTAAAGACAGTGTTCAGAACCGGACTAGAGATTTTCGGAACAGTGGTGTGTTAAATTTATTTTATGCCAATAACAAGACGTCAAAGTGCAAACATGGAGGCCCAACTTGTAGCTATTATGGAAATGCTTAAACAAGACAAAGAAGAACAAGAAAAGATTCGAAAACGAAACAAGGAAGAACAAGAAAGGATTCGACAACAAGAAGAAAGAATTCGACAACAAGACAAAGAAGAAGACAGAGAGCGGCATGAAAAGCGTAACGTAGAAATATTGAACGTTCTAGCGGGGACCAAGACAGAAATCCAAGAGTATGTAACCCATAGTCTCAATAAAATTCAGAATGATGTTCGGGAGGACATTAATAAAATTCACAATGATGTCAAGATAAAGCTACGCGACTTAGAGCGGAAAATTGACAGCAGAGGAGTCAGCTCTACAGTGTTCACCGGAAACGGGCTCAACAAGATCAAGCCTCCCATATACGACGGTCAAATGCAAATCGATGGAGTAACGAGGAAATGGCTGTAGCACTGGTGGTGGCATTATGAGGACCTGCATTGGAGCTGTGCTCGATACTTCTGAACGAGCACTCGATTCGGGAAGGAATTGAAGCGCCGCAATATCTGGCCGGGCGCGTGTTAAAGTAGGCCACAGTTAGGAAGCGACACCTGGAAGCATCTTTGATATTCGAGGCAAATCGCGAAGCGTTTTGCGGTCATTCTAGAACGTGGTTTGCGAATATAAAAGAAGCGGTGTCGACTGCGGGAGTAGTGAATTTGGGAACGCGGTAAAGTTTAAATAGTGGAATTGTAGTAGTGTTTTTAGTAGCTGAGTTAATTATTGTACGGAGTGTTTTGAAGTGTAAATAAATTTATTAACTGTTGAGTTAAACTGACTTTGTGTAAACCCACGGGAAAATCGTAACAATATGATGTTCGTGGATTATGTAGGAATAATTCAACATTATAATCACTTAAGAACTTAAATTATTAGACACGTATAGACGATTTGAACATGTTATACATTTATTTTCATTATTCTATAACGATTCTCCTGCTTTGTGGATCCTACCGACTGCGCCAGACAGCTCTTTGAGTAATACTGCAATATCCTGAACAGTATTATAATGGAATTGTTTTCTGGTTCTCAACGTATGTACTCTCCATCGCAGCCGAAGTGGCAGTGATGCAAAAAATGGTGACGTCAGATTGAAATTCACTCACTCTTACGTTAGTTCCAAAGGTTTTTATTGATATTTCGCGGTTGCCAGCTTGAGCGTTCCAGATTACACATCATTTACAATACTGACATATTGTAAAGTTCGGTTATAGAGCAGATAGACAAATCTAGATAAAATAGTCGCTCCTAGTAATGCTCCGTGTCAGTGCAAGAAAGTGGTTTTGTATATAAATACATTTTTTACAAAAGCATTCGGCAACATCGCATCAGTGTGTTTTTAAGGTTAGCAAAGCAGGACAGAAACATATTGTTCGACAATTGACATTGACAGTGCTTCAGTTGTTTACGGAATTGACAAAACTCACAAGAGTGAAGTTAAGCTGATAAGAAGCAAAATATAAACAGTAGTAAGTTGATGATGGTATCTAAAAAACAAAACATCGGAGCTGAAAACTAAAACTATTTTCTTGAAGAGCATCAAAAAGTGCATCTAGAAGGTGCCATTCATTTTCCAAAATAATCAATAATAAAGTGGTCAAAAAATAAAATAGGAATTTGGCATTTTCGGTTTTTGTCGGATATCTCCGGATGTAATAAAATGTTTTGGAATTTTTTTTACCAACTTATTTACCAATAAATTGTTCAACTTTGCCTCCATTTAACTAAAGCCTTATCAACTATAGTTTCTGAGATAGCAATGCTAATGCATCGAATTTGTAACACCCTGTATATCTGTTTCTGATTGCAAGTTCACTTTACATTTCAGTTATTTGTAGGAATAACTATAGATATACTTATATCGTAGTAAATGTTGAAAAACAGACATTTTTTTAAAGTTATATTCAATTATGAGTTCCATCTAAAATAAGAAAATTATGTCAATTATTGAAAAAACGTAAGGCAGGAGCAAAAAACTAAGTACGCCACTGGAATCACTCGAAAAAGTGCCGTAATCTGTTTCCCTCACTTCGTTTTTTTCATAAACAAAAAAGTTGTGAAGAGTTTTCAAAAAAGGCAAAATTTGGAAAACGCCCTCTAGCGCGGCAAACTGACAAGATATCGAAATTCGTTTTTGTCATTAATCTTTTTTTCAAAAATCGTGCTTCAGACATCTATACTAGTTTCTTCCTATCTAGCCGAGAGATGGGGTTTTCATGTCAAAACACACTAAATCCGGACACCCTGTACAATCGTATAATTATATAAATATTCACGGAAGATAGATAGTAAATCAAGTTCCTAGTAAATATCCAGCAATTACAAGAACAAAACGAAAGGTTCATATCATCGGGAAAATTCCGGAAATTCTTGACAGAATATCGACGACAAAAACACGCCACAGGCCGTAATCTAACCAAGTTTATTGAATAAACTCTTCTCCTTCGGTGTGCCCTAACTTTGATTTTCCATTTAATGGATTCCAGCAGTTTTATAATGGACCTTTTTTTACTTAATGGTTTTTGTAGTCGTGGTCTATTTGGCTTCCTTCTCTCACAGTATATTTCACACGTCATACTTCATCGCCAAGTTAATTTATAATCGAACCATTTATTGTACTGGATTCCCCTAACCCTAAAGGGTGACTCAATGACTCCGCTCCGCTCTTTGTGGAAAGTAAAGTGCCCTTTTTGCTGAATTTCTAAAACAGCAAAAATTGAAAACGTACCGTTCAATATCTTTTAGTTGAAAGTTAGAAAATCCCCTTTCAGAATCATATTTATTGTTTTCAAAAAGACCGACCTATGCAGCCAGGATGTCTTATTTATTTAGAGCTCCAGTTATAGATTTATAACGTCTCGACTGCAAAGTTAAAAGTTAGCTAAGAATGTTAGATATAATGGAGGTTTAAGGTTGTGCTTGACATAGCTATAAATTTAATAACTGCACCGAGAGGAGGATTTTTGAACGCCATAAATCTGGACGAACTCAGAACTCTCGGGGGCAAAAAACAGCGACAAAGATATTCAATGGACTCCCGAATTTAGTGTTGTTAACATTTCGCGTGATAAGTTCCTCATCAACATCCTGTAGGAAACACGAAATCCGACCTTTACACGCAATATTTCCTTGTCGGATCACGTGTATGCGCGCTAATAGCGACACTACACTATCGCTTTTACTGATTTGCGTGAGCTCTATTAACATAATCAAATCAATTAAGTTTCAGCTTAGAGTGCCGGAATAATAAATTCACTCTGCTATTGTTCAACTGTCAGACGTCAATTGTTACGTATATACTTCTAACAGACGTTTATTGTATTTAGTGACGTTAAAGCTGTCAAATATTAAATGGATTGAAATGGAGTTTATTATCGTTGATTTTGTCTATTTATTATTTTTCCTACTATCGTGCGGAAAAGTGTACTTACGATTAAGTTGTACGATTTTGTATGGCGGAAGTAGCACTTTTCCGCCGATTTTGATTGCATTAATAATTTAATGTCTTTCTTTAAATTATTATAGTTTAATTATACGTTATATTAAGATTTTTTTTCATGTTCAGTTTAACTGATTATTTAATAACTTCTTGTTAATGTATTACAATTTAAATAAACTGTTTTACCTGAGTAGTATGGTACTAATCTTAGGAAAAATATTTTGACAACGTCTAAAATCTAAACTGACAACTCACCTGTTAGAAATTTAATTGACTGGTTTTCTATTGTAACCCCCTACATATAGCATGACATAAACATTAATTGTGAAATGCTAATGTTCTCATTGCAGTTTTCTGCAGGATCGTAGGAAAAATATTGTACCTAATACGTGCCGGAAGTGTCTTTTCCGCACTCGATAGCGGACCGCAATCAGCGTGCGGAAAAGTGTCCCTTCCCGCACTTGTTAGGTAAATGACTATTACTCAACCATAATAACCTTATGGAGCAAAAAGAGTATTGTCACACCCGTGTTAGTAGTTACCGTGCATACCCAGCCAGCTTTATCAGCAAGGTTAGCATTATGAGGTCGCTGACAAGTACAGGGTGTCCGAATTTAGAGTGTTTTGACAGGAAAAACCTATTTCCCGAATAGATAGGAAACAACTAGTATACATATATGTCTAGAGGTCGATTTTTGAGAAAAGATTAATAGCAAAAATCGTATTTCGATATCTCGTCATTTCGCGGCGTAGAGGGCGTTATTCACCCATTTTAAAAACTTTTTTGTTTATTAAAATATCGAAGTGAAACAAAAATATTCTAAAGGCACTTTTTTGATGTGATTTCAGTGGCGTGCTTAGTTTTTTGCTAATGTATTTCGTTTTCTCAAAAATGTACATATCTTTATTATTTTAAATGGAAATGTACAGGGTGATGCATTTTCGATGGTTTTACGGGGTACAGAGAAAACGGTAATAGATAGAAAAAAAGTAGCATACGTGTTCTGATCTCTTTTTCTGAGCTGAGATGACTGGCGAAAAGTGGGGCGCAAACTTCTTTTGTTTCAAAGATACGGGGGTTTTTGAAAATTGGTAATTTTTGAACCTCTTCTGTATTTCAGTTGCTCTTAAAGTTATCAAAAAAGGAAGAACGGTTCCCGGTAGAAGTTTTCATGTAGAATCCAATGGCGTAGTCAGTTTTTTTCTATTCCGTTTAGTTTCTGACATATGACAGTAAGTTACATTTTTTTAAATGGAACGTCCTATATATTTTTACGTCATTTAATTCTGTTGATTTTTACCTTTTCAACGGTGTATTACAACATATAAGTTTGTAGAGGTTAATACTGTTATTTAAAAAAAAAGACCTTCGCTAAGCTAAAAAAAGGCCAATATCTAAAATACCAAACAAAATCGGAAATCATATAAACTAACACATCAGAAAATTAAATATTTTTAATAAATCTTATTAAAAATCTAAGTTACAAACAGTTCTACCGTCACTTTAATAAAAAAAGTGGCCATTTCTATTTTCTACTATTTTTAAGGTAGAAGTTGAAAAATCTGTTTATAAACGACATGTAACATGTTAATATGAACATAGCCAAATTTTGTTTCGACTGTGGGTATTTTTATACATATTATTTAACACTTTTTTGTTAAGGGAACGCTTTTTTTCTAATTACCAAGATTAACATTTACAAACTTATATGTTTTAATACACCGTTGAAAAAGGAAAAATCAACGGAATTAAATGAACTAAAAATATATAGGGTGTTCCATTTAAAAAAATATAACTTACTGTCATATCAGAAACTAAACGTAATAGAAAAAAACTGACTACGCCATTGGATTCTACGTCAAAACTTCTACTGGAAACCGTTTTTCCTTTTTTGATAACTTTAATAGCAAATGAAATACAGAAGAGGTTCAAAAATTACCAATTTTCGAAAATCCCCCGTATCTTTGAAACAAAAGAAGTTTGCGCCGCCCACTTTTCGCCAGTCATCTCAGCTCAGAAAAAGAGATCAGAACACGTATGCTACTTTTTTTCTATCTATTACCGTTTTCTCTGCACCCCGTAAAACCATCGAAAATGCAGCACCCTGTACAATGCAAGTATGTCTATAGTTAATCTTAAAAATAACTGAGATATTACACTTTTTTGTTATTATTCAAGTTGGCTTTGACTCAGGATTTGACATCAGCTGTCAAAAGTGACGTTTATTTGTTTTTAGTTTTTATGACAACACTTGAATACTCAAAATTACTGCGTTTTTAACTTTGGAGTTAAAGTTTAAAGTTTTTTTTCTTTATTTGATTTTTAACTATCATTAATTTAAAAAATAATTCTTTAGTTGTTAGGGACTTTAATGTGTGTGAAAATCGAGGTAAAAATACTTTAAATTAATACCTTAAAGTAATTTGTCATTGGGTCTATACAGGGTGTTTCAGAGTTGTTGTGACAAAAGCCTAGGGAGAAAAAGCCATAAGTGCGGCAGCTGTTGTTTTGTTCAAATAATGTTGTTTTGTTCAATAATTTGATATTTTAAAAATAATCGCATTGCTTTTAGGGACGCATAAAAATGATTTTTATTTAAATGATTTTTGATCGTATTGTTCTGGTTATGGCTCGCTACAGACCCATTTCTACGGCAGAAACTCATAAAGAAGCAGAAAAATTAATTTCTGCCAGTACAAGGAAAAAAAGCATTCTTTACGGAACACCCTGCATAAGTAAATAGTCATTTAAAGCCTCTTTTTAAATAGTGAACTTTTTATCCGAAACTTTTTTCTCTGAAATGTATACCCTGTATTAGAAAACATCACTCAACATCTTATTGTCGAAGAAATAGAAAATCAGTTAGATATTAATGGGAGAACGAACCCAAACAAAGACGTGAGAGATACGTTTCCAGATCGATGGATTGAGAGAAGAGATACCATAGTAGGGCCGCCAAGATCAGCAGATCTAACACTCCTTAATACTTTTTATGTCAATTTATTGCCAAATGCTTTACTCGTGTCATATAGAACACTTATAACACATAGTTTTGGATTCATCAGTAGACTCTTTCAAAAACAAAAAAATCCGAATTTTATTTGTTTGTCATAGGGCAAATGAGTAAAAAATAATTCATGATTTGTAATTTCAATTTACTCTTCCAATTTCCTTTGTTGTGCATCGAGTAAAATATTACTTATCTGAATTAATCTGTTATTCCATCCTTGAGGTTCGTATGTTTTGAATTGAGTTAAGTAAACATTAACTTTTTCATTACAAATTGCTTTGTTTTGGCATCCATGTTTTCTCAGTAAATTAGCTACTTCAGTCTGAGCAGATAACCGTTTTCCCTTATTTGCAGTCGAAATAACAGGTGCGGAGAACGAAAATGAGTAACGATTCGCTTTAGGCAAACAGTGCAGAGAAAAACGACTTTCGCAATAGCGAGAAATAACAAGTCGTATTAAAAGCAACTAAGGAACAAATCTCACGGATATGTAGCCGCCTTCGTATTTATTACAGTTTGTAGAACAAACGTTTCGCATCTATGGGGCTGGCAAGCCCGTGATTTATTTTCAAAAACCCCCAAGGAAAATAAATTGGTTTTTGTTCTTGTAATTCGCAAACAGGAACCGTCCGAAATAAGGAATGTAATTATTTTTTGATTGTCATCTCGCGATTTAATTTTTCTTTAATTAAACCCTCATTATTTCGAGGTTTCTAGGCGCTAGATAATGAGGGTAATTTCCTATTTCTCTGGCACTTTTAATTTCGACTGCATAATTGAGAAGACCTTTAGGCGATTTGCTTTTGAATTACGCTAACAAATTACGAAAGAAACTCGCTTAACAATAAACAAAAGTTTTGAATGCGACGTTTGGCCATACTAATATTTAACAGTTTATAACAACAGAACACCGTTTTGTAAATTCAAATATAATCGAGCCAACTGCCAATTACTGGTTGTATCAATATTTCCCTCGTCTATGATAAATAATAAACAGTTAATAAAACAGTGTTTGCAGCGGACAAATGTTTCGTTATACATATAACGAGCGTTCTGCTGTAATCCCTAAATTTCTATACGAGCGTAATTCCTATCTATCGGAGCTCGATAGTTCGAGTCAAAGCTATCAGTCTATAAAATTGGAAATATTTACGTTCGTACACTATTAATAAATAGGCCGCAGTAATATCGAAAATAGCCCAATGAAATTGGGAGCCTAAAAATGGAATATAACCCTAAATTTACATTTTAGGGATAAGGGCGCGCTAGCACATTGGGCCCATGGGTGTCAATTTGTATGTGTATCAATTGGGTAATCGAAGATGCTATAAAGGATGATGCTGATGATTTTGGTTGATTTTTTACCCTTTCACAAGGTGATTGATTGCGATGCGACCAACCATTCAGTTGGTTAAACCTATTTTTTCTCTTTAAGATATTTCAAAAATCAAATTAAATTTTAATTTACGTATAGTTTTTTTCGCCCGATCTTTCATTATTACATTAAAATAAAGTTTTTATGAAAACAATAACCAAGTATTTGATGTAAAATGTCTATATCAATGTTTCTTGTTGTCAAACTAAAATTATTTTTGCTGATACTATCATTATACAAATGTAATTTTTTTTTTCTTTGTCTAGGATGATCCCTAAATACAAAACTTTATTCTACAGCTAATTTCTATTTCATAATTGCTTCATTAAATGATAAACGTTTGTTAGTTTATAAGTTTTATATTAATATGTATTAGGTAGTAAAATCAGGTCTGTATTTCCATTTACATCTGTATTTCCGTTTATAGTATATTGCCTTTTACTCAAAACTGTTTTGATCAAACGAACACTCTGTATTTGTGTAAATAATGATATAGTCAAATTTTTACCCTTTGAGAATGACGTCAAGCAGGTGAAAAAACACGCATGTCTGGAATTAGATCACAAATTTTAACCTACAAATGCTTTGAAAAATGAGTGATCATGTGAGTTTCAGTTGACATCTGGAAACTGTTTCTTTTCGTAGGTACTCGAAAAAAAGCAGCACATTTAGAATTATCATTTGGGCCTTCTCATTGTAGCGCAGCATTTTTATACCTCTGATATTCGTTAAAATCAAAGTGACAGTAAATGTCAACGTTTTCAATTTGACCGGACGACAAAATTAACAACGTGCCTTTTTTGCTAAAATTGTATATTTCACATGTTTGATATGCGAGAAACAAAGATGTAAAAAGATGACGTCATTCTCAAAAGGGAAAAATCCAACTATAACAGGGTATATGGTTTTATTGACGTCAGCATTGATGACGCTCGGGTAAACTGGCTCCGCAAGAAGGGTACCTAAAGATGCAATGTTGCCAACGAGCTTAAGTTTCCTTACTAGGTAGGGTTGAAATAAATATGGTACAAACAAATTTTATATTAAGGTAACCTAAAAAATAGGAAAACCCTGGTAAAATATTACCTAATGATGCTTCTGTGCAAACAGGCTTTAAATACTTGATAACGTCAAATTAGAAGGCGGGTTAAGCATGAGAAACGTATACGGTAGATAGAAATATTATTTTTTAATCGGGAAATGTATTATTGAATATTTCTCGTGTTTGAACTATCATTTTCTATTCAAACCGAGACCATCTGACCATCATTTTATATTCAACTTGTAATGACGCATAAATGTTTGATACGAAATGTCAACACAACTTGTCATTTTTAAAAACCAAAAAGTCATCCCTAATCCACCTTCTAATTTGATTTTAACAGGTTATTTATTCAACAACCTGTTATTCTTTCTTCATAATAATTTAAACTCACATTTATCAAAACGGTCTGGATAAAACTTAGTTAAACCTTAACTGCTGATCATAGGAATTTTGATGGAACGTAAAAATTTATTAAAATGGTGGTGGATGCCGCTGGTTCAAAGACCTATGTCCTAAAAATTCGAAACGATCAAGAAATAGATATTTTAGCCTCACGTGATATTCCAAAATTCCTTATTTGTAGGTTTCACCTTGTGGAAAAAAGTAGACCGTTTCGAAACATTTGAAATATCCTGTATAACAGATTTATTGAAAATATGATTGACTTATACCGGGTGTTAGAAATAAATAAAAATGCTTCAAATTTGTGTTAACTTGGTTAAAGTTAAAACTGTGAATTATTACTACACGTTTTTGAAATTATAGTTAATTTTTTTTTAGTTTAGTTCATATAAAAAGCAATTATAATGGTAAACGACTAATATTATTAATATTTCTAAAGAACCTAAACCTTCTGATATTTTATCGATTCCGATTATCGTAATAAAACTTGACCGTGTTAAAGGTAGAAAGTTTCCACTCTTAGGGGACAAAGTAACACACCGTTTCATATTTTTACGGCTTTTACGTAAAAAGGTCTGAACCCATCAAAAAAACCGCTTTAGCCAGGCTATAAAACGGCCTATAACCAAACCTGCCAACATCACTCGCGTAAAATAAATTATATTGAACAATATATCTTCATAATATCCGCGTAAATATTAATGAAAGTAGTAAATTTTTTGATGCCGCGGGGACACGTAGCAAATGCCATTACACGGATATATCAGGCAGATGCGAATTAATTAGGTTATATTACAGGTCATTACCCAAAACACGGGCTTGCAATGTTTGGTTATGTGCCCGTTTGCATGTTCTGACCCGTCCATAGTGCAGTTTAAATGCAGCTAAATACGTTTGTGACCGTTGAGCAGTTTGAGCTATACTGACTAAACCGAAAATATTTTTAATTAGTAGGTAGTAAATTTTGGTTGATTATGGTCTCGATTCCAGTTTGAAAGTAACAGCTATTGCTAAAATTCAAAAGAATTACTTGAAAATTATGATAAATTGAGTAAAAATTAAGTAGTCTAGACTGGTTATAATTTGGAGGTTTATGATTCCCATTTCCTCAGAAAATTACAAGGACTATTTAATTAAAGAGTTGAAAGTGGCTTTAAAAGCTAAAGTGACATAATAAAAAAGGATTTCCGTCATTATAAAAGATAATGGAAATACTTAGAAAGAGATTTCAATCATGACATTGTGCATTTTTCTTTGTGATCTTGATTACAGAAAATACTTCAAAAAATAAAATAGAATATCATTTTACATAATTAAAATGTAACTAAGTAAAAAGAATAATATTTTTATTTTCAACTAGGTATGTAATAACGTTATTTCTTATGTGTAAACTAGGTGGAAAGATGGAAATTACCTGCTTTTACTTTCCACACGGGTGGAAAGTAATCACTTTCAGACATCACAATAGACTGTGCCGCCACCTCTGCACCAGCTCGCAGCTCAGGTGATGATGAATAACATCTGCGCCTTCAGAAATCTCCATGTTAAAAGCACTTTAAGAAACGTTTCAGCTCAAAATATTAAAGAAAGAATAGCACAATAATGACGTTGTTAAGATTGTAAACAAATCACCATTCGTTTATTATGGTTGAAGTCATAACTACTCGTACACCTATACTACCTTATTGTTAGAGACTATTAGCAATCAATATTTCGACTGAATGATTTATTAAAAGTTCGATGAGATTTTGATAAATGGTTGAAAATAAAATAGTATATAGGTAGTTTTAAAGTGTTTGGCTGTTTTTTGGGAAAAATATATACTGCATAATTATTTTCATATTTTCTCCGTTTTGGTAGTTAAAAACTCTATTTACTTGTTCGCCACAGACTTCTTTACGTTTTATGCTACACAGACGACTTTAAAATTTTGCTAGGCAAAGAGAAACCGCTATAGAAAAATATACTGACAAACAGATAACCAAAGCAAAGCTTCCAGCTAATTCGAGACTTTATAGTTAATTGAATTTTTCTCTTACCTGACAACCTCAAAACATTTTACGAAATTCGTAATTTAATTATTTTTCGTTTTTGTAATGAGACGGTTTAATTACTCATAAAAATTAAACCGCATCGCTACAATAACAAATGTTATTGTTATTAAACTTTGTTTTTTTCTTTTTCAGGTAAGGGAGTGTTTGCAGCAAGTTGGTAAGTTGAGTAACTGAAATTTAGCCGCAAATTTTTTATGGGGTTCTGGTTTCCAATTTAGCTAGGATTTACGATCTCAATCATTAATTCGTGTTTAATAGTTTGGTAAATTGGTTCTTTATCTTCGCTATTCCTAATAAGGATTCAAGCTATTAACGATACCTCTGCGGTCGATAAAGTTCCGTTCGTAACCAGGATTTGAGGGAATTTATAAGTCTTTGCCCTTTTTGCGGCCATCTCGGATTGCTTCCCTTAATTACAAATTCATTGGCTTAGTTTCCGCCCTGATTGCTCTGTCTTTTTGCAATTCAGGTGAGTGATTGATTACTACAAAAAAAAGCTTACATACTAACACCCATGCTAAATTGAACTAAATCAAAACGATGCAATATCCGACACTAATTGCTTCAATCCCCATATGCCTTGATGGCCGCGGATAAAGAAACTTCTAATTGGTTTAGACTGAATCGATATTTGGTGTATTTCACCAATACGTAAAATATACATCGTCGATGACCGGAAAATGTATTTATTGGCCTAGGACAGCATTTCACGTCCCCATAAACCATTCTAAATAAGTGATAACAAAAAAATGATTCTCTGGGGTTTTGGACTGTGCCATAACTCAAGATATAAACAACAGTAAAAGGAAAATTGGTTTTCCAGCTATTTCTGCGTTTCGTATAGGAACGAAATCTCCTGCCAAATATAAACCGAAATTATATTCGTGATGATCTGAAAAATTGAATTTCAAGAAGGTCGTAAATGTTTTATGGGTCTATTTGACACTCTTACTTTCAGATGTCGGTTTATATTTTGTTTCTAAAATTCTGCTTGTCCTAGTAGAGAATCAAGTTGGTGGTAAATATTCACAAAATTATATATTGTTTATAATATTCAGGATATCACTAATTTGTGTATAAGTATGGAATATCTAATGATGAGAATGATGCATAAAAAACTAAAATCAAAACTTTGACAACAAGTATCTCCAAACCGATTCTTTTGCTGATCTGTGATCATAAGGTTTCATAAAATGATCTAAGCAATCACTCTTTTAAATAATCTCTGGTCTTTTTTAAGCCACTGTATAATGTAATCAGTTTTATTATTATTTATTGGTTCGTAGTATTTTGACTAGACTTTTATACCAACTTTTTTATTTTATATTATAAAAATTAATTTTATTTGAAAAAATTTACTAAGCCTTTGTTAGATTATTTTTGTTTAAATTGTTTAAACATTCGGTATAATGCTTAATGCTTTTAGCTTGTATATCTATCACCGAAAATATTGAAAATTAATGGGTTTTAAATCATAATCATTTTTACTCTCTATTCTATACAATTATTTGCAAGAATTTACTCATTTACTGTTTAATATATGTATGTATTTCCCAAAAATCAAGTAACAAATGTTGGGTTGGTTTGTGCTCGCTATACGTATGTCATTTAAAATAAGCAAGTCACGTGACAGTTTTATTAAATTTTTAGATGTGTATTACCCTTTATAGAGTACTTTAGTAATACAGTCGTCAAAAATAAAGATAGGAAGAATGCGTTAAGATGATTGAACTGGCCTCATGACTAGAAATTTTGAAAGAAAACTGAGTGACTGATTACAAAACCCACTTGTTTTAATGAAGACTTAAACTCCATAATTGTCAAAAAAGAAGAGCGTTGTGTTTGTATGATTGAGGTGGTTAATTGCCCAGAGATTTTGGAAGAAGACTGAGTAGCTGACTTCAAAATTCCTAAAATATTGCCAACGACACTCTGAATCAAACTGCATTAAATTGAAGGTTAGAAATTACTCATGGAATAGAGGGGGTGCGTAGAAAGTAACACGTATCCGGTTTTTTACACACCTTGTATGTATTTTTTGGGTTAAATTTTTTTGACTGGCACTGCTCGAGTGGGTTAACTTTCGTGTACTCCTAAACATAATTTAGACACGAAGGTCTCAATTTTGATTTTTTGGTTAAAAGTAAAATAAGTTGTCAACAAACCTGTTTTGGTGGAAGGCTCAAAAACAGTTAAAAATACACAAATTCTGCTGACCAAAAATGTTGCCAATTACACGCTGAATCGAACTGCGTTAATTTGAAGGCCAGAAATTACTGGTGCTGTGAGAAAACTAACACGTTTCCGGTTTTGTACACACCCAGTACGGATTTTATGTTTTGACATGTTTGACATCTATTTTGACTTCATTTTTCTTATAAAAAGTTTTCTATCATCCCATGGCAATTTAGTCTCGTTTGCTCACGTGACTGATAATTTTCTAGTGCGTGTATATTACTTACAATAAGGTAAGTCTGGCCTACATAATGATGGTTGGATATGCACAGGCATGTGTAAACAGGATTTTTTGCGCATTTTTTTCATATCACATGTTTTTTCCTACCATATTTAGTTTGCTCAATTTATTAACACAATGTATTAAACAACACAATGTACCAAAAACAGATGTGTAAAAAAATAATTTTTAATATATGCAATTTCATAATTGTTTGAACTGTTTACTCACCTATCAATAGTAACTATTTTTTACTTTAGTCTTCAATCATTTTTCAGGCATAAATGTGCACATTTTACCCGATAATACTTAACAGGTCCTTTCGTGGTGATTAATGGTTCTTTACTTCACTTTTATCCCAATTTTTTCGATAAGATTGACAAATGAGAGTGCTAATCACTGTTTTTATGTTAGCAATTGCCAATTTTTACAACTAATCGTTACTTAATTTTCAGTACAAATTAGAGTTTTGCAAACTGTTTAAGTTGGATAGTAAATTGTAAAATCAAACCTAATTTTGTTTAACTTTCTTTGTAATACTGCATTCTAGAAGTTTAGTTAGTTGATAGTCACAAATACTTTGAATCAAAAGAGGTATTGGAAATAATTATTGAAACATCATGTAAATAAATTAAAGTTCAATTTCTTTTACTAGAGGCAACTTTGCCTGTGAGAAACACTAAATCTACAGGGCGAGTCAGTTTAAATTGGAAGAACGATATAGACAACTTATTTTAAGAACAAATTTGTCATTTAATATAAGATATTTTATATTTGCAATTTGCTGGTTATTTAGTAAGTCCTGTTGGAATTATCCGATTAACGAAATTGTTGATACTAAAATATTGACTTGCAAAGTGGCAACTTATTCTTAGTCATCATGACAAATTATGCTTTTTTAAATAAATCTATTTGTACTCCATTTTAAAGTTGATTTAAAGGATTTGCAAAAACAAAATTTGAAAATAATTCATGAATCTTTGACAAGATGTGTTAAAACTAACGTAATATACTACGTTCTTAACTGGCATCAATACATGTTTGTAAATCCACTAATTGCCCATAAACACACCTCGAACAGAAGACAAAGTATCACACTATGCAAGGAGATTTCCATATCAAACGTTTTCGTTGTTGCAATATTCAAAGATGTACATCGTCCTGGGACAGACACAGACTTAAAAAAGGAATGAAATATTTAAACAACTTGAAACGTCATTTATTTTAAGGGTCTCGTAACGGAAAATTTCAGCGCTACGCGTGCTTGCTCTTTCCGCAATTAGATATCAAATATTAATCTTGACATAGTGGAAACAAGACAGTGTATTTTTCACGTTGAAGTTTGTAGTTTAAAAATTGAGGTTGAATAGTGTCGAATCTAGGTAGCCCAGCAGGATTTGATGATTTAGTTTTACAACATCTTCACTTTGTTCTTGTTTGTAATTTGGAGCAAACGTTTCTCAAAAGTTTTCGCTTATAATACAATTTTGCAGCACAAAGTGCAACATTGTGATACATTTTGTGTCTCTTTGTAAATAGTGCGGTTTTTAAGTGTGTTTGTGCCGTAAATGGTTGAGATGTAATGCAATATTAATGTCATTTAAGTCTGTCTCAAGTTCTGTACACTGTTCTGTGTAAAAGCAGATTTTTTAAAACAAAAGCAAAACATTTTATTAGTTGGATCATTTGCATCAATTTTGTTTTAGTAATAAAATTTCTAATCAGAATAGATTTGTTCTACATTTTGCCCCGAATACAAAAACTAAGGACATTAAATTGTCTGTATCTTAATTATGATTCGTTTAATGCTAAATTTCTTAAAAAAAAAGGAAAACGAAAAATTTGAAATTGATGAATTCGAAAAGTGCTTCGAATTTTGTTGGCTTCAAATACAGGGTAATTCAAATTCGACCCTCACGATTGGAATACGAAAAAGTGTAAATTAGGGAAAATGCCGTTTTAAAATTTCCTAGTACTTCTGAAAATATCCGAAAAGAACTTTAAATTTTATTTTTATATATTATTATATTGCATTTTATTCTGATTTCAGTGATGTATTACAACTTACAATTTGCTTTATGCTCTATGACGAAAAACGTGGTAATATATTACTTTAAAGCTTTATTACAAATTTGATAGTAAGTGAATAATATGAAAGAAAGCCTGTAAATTAACCAGAAAGGTAATGGCGACACAACATTATTTACTTAAAACTTGACCAAATTTAAAAACATTAAAAAATTTCCTCCTTCTAATCTGGGAGTAAGAATAACCCCTTTTTATTGTCTATTTAATCTATTTTATAATAAATAAGGCTTACCTGTGACCAGAGTTGTTTCTCTACCATCCCTCACTACGCACCCCTAAACGTGACAATAATACTGATGTCGGTTTTGCAAGTATGAAGTTAAATGTAGATAAATAATAATAAGATATCATCGTCACTGAATCACTGATGTTGGAGATTGCCTTCTAGTTTCTTCTATAAAATGGTATTGCTTATAAAAGCTTATATGCTACTGAAATCACCACTCATCAAGGGCGTCGCCAAGAGGGAGCAGGTAGGGGTAGCTGCCCCCCCTAGAAATTCAAAGAAAGTAATATCAATGAAAATGTACAGGATTATCATCATAAAATGATCGAGAAATTTACGAAAAACCACACATTATATTTCAGTTGATATAATCAGTAAATGGGTCTCACTGAACAAGTTTCTTGCAATTTTAAATAAAATACCATCTTCCCATCTTCCATTCCATATCAACATGCTCCTCCCTAGGTCATAGGCTGGCGACGCTCTTGCCACTCATCATACTAATTGTATTGAACTGAACACTAATATCCAAACACTTTATTATCAGAAAAGAAAATACACTCACAGTCACAAAATATTTAAAGTTTTTTAATTTTGAATCAGGCAGGACATTGGCAGATGATATATCTATGACAGTCAAATAAACCGAAGTGTTGTTAAATCTACCATGAAAAATACATAAATTAGGTTTAACTGCAAGTTCTATTCGCCTACCGGTGCATCAAACCGGTGAAATTATCGGTTATTTTTGTGAGAATAAATTTACATTACCCTGTATAGTGAAGAAAATCTATGATTATTATCTTATAATATATTATTTTCTTATTTTCTTATAAATAGTCTTAATAAGCACAACCAAAACTATTTTTGAAACTTAAGAAAGCCACACCACTAATCAACAATTAGCGGCAATTTATCATCAATTTCACTTTGGTGGGGCATTTCAAACCTCAATAGAGGCACATTTATCGTCAAATTAAATCTAAAACCAACGGACCAACTCCTCCTCGAATTGGGGCTCGTTTCGCTCTATATACCCAATTCGAACGCAGTAAATCTCGATACAAGGCAAAAAAGCATAGTGATTTACTCGCTTCGAAAGTTTATCTTCGTTAGCACACTAGAGACTTATTGGCGTTCTGATCTGAAACATTAGACAAATTAGCTAAATGGCTCGACGGGGAATTAAACGGCGTTGCAACAAGGAAACGTACATAAAATATACACAACGCCCAACCACTGTTTGGTTGTTGAGTCTTTAAGTGTTAGACGAGTTAGTGCTCCCTATAGGAAGTTGGATGCGTTCCCAAAATAATTTATAACGAATCAATAGTCGGCGTTGTGTTCGAAATCCCTTTATTACAGACAGACCTCGAAATCTCTATTCAAAGTTTAGGCTTTTAACCTACCCGGAATTGAGTAAAGCCGCGATTTAGAGGAAACAAAAAGGTAAAGTTTAAACCTGGACGTGAGGTTTAATTAGAAGTTTGCCACAGTTTGAGGTAGTAATCAAAGCTATTTGTGAAACTATGGCCGATTGGGGAGCCATCTTCAGACAAATTTCGTTTTAACAATGGCGATTCGCTAGCTTTCTTGAGCTTTCGCCTTTATACCAGTCGAACTCTAGATTGGATGCATTTATTCACTTTGACTTTAATGCAGAATGATGCGGATTCAAGTGCAGGATAAATAATGTGGAAACGAAACTCAAATGACAATAAATAGGCTAACTACTGTGGACGGTGATGCATTTGGACATTAAATGCTAAAAAGAGTGTTTAGTCTTCAGTTAAACATATATTCTAATATTATATAAATAATCGGGGGTAATATCCCTAGTGCATTTAATTTTTCCGGAAAAATTCGGAAAAACGAGTTTCTAAGTAATTTGTTTTAACAAATAGCATGAGCGTAGCAACGAGTATTGCACGAGGGATATTTGGTAAGATTATTTCCTGAGTTAAATAAACATTTTATTTTAATTAAAACAATAAGAACAATAATTAATAAGAACAATAACTTTCAAGCTAGAAAGGGTAACACTATTCTTTATGTTGCTGTGAGGAGTGTTGCAAGGGGGACATCTTTTTACGTAGGATTTGAATTTCTGCTATCAGCCCCTTTGCCGCCATAGCCAACCCCACTAAGTTTTCAAATGGCACCGTACCCTGTGTGGCACATCGTTGGAAAGGGTATTTCATAAGGAATTAATTGCACTATTTTATTTGTACATTTGCTTTGAATTGAGACCAAAAAAAATAAAAAATACGTTTTGTGTTTATTTTTTGTTAACTGCAGAAATAATAGCAAATAGCGGTTATCATTTAATTAATACAATAAATCAAGCGACTTTGGAAGAGTTCGCGAACATTTGTGAGGACTTGCGGTGTCAGTTGTTGGCATTCATGTATTATTCTCTGCCTAAGGTCTGAAATATTGGCCGGCTGTGTTGCATAGACTTTAGATTTTAAATGCCCCCATAGAAAAAAGTCCAACGGAGTGAGGTCGGGTGATCTCGCAGGCCATTCCATGGGACCACGTCTACCAATCCATCTTCCAGGAAATCGATTGTTCAGATATTCTCGAACAGGAAGTGAATAGTGTGGAGGTGCACCGTCTTGTTGGAAAATTGGTTGATTTTCAAAAAAAAATTTCATCATTTTCTAGTAGCTCTGTTATGGTCGGATCAACAGTGGTGTCAAGAAGCTCAAGATAAGTAGCGTCATTCAAATTACCGTCAATAAAAAACGAACCAACAATGTGGTCTCCTAAAATACCTGCCCAAACATTAAGTTTTTCTGGATATTGGGTATGGGTTTCCCTAAACCAATGTGGATTCGTGTCTGACCAATACCTACTGTTATGCCTGTTCACTTCTCCATTCAAAAAAAACATACACTCATCACTGAAGCAAATATTGTACAACAAGTTCACGTTGTTTGTCAGATTAGTAGACATAATTTCACAAAATTATAGTCTTCTATCATAGTCATCTTCGTTTAAATCCTGAACCAATTTTACCTTGTATGGATGAAAATTGTGTTTTTTTAAAATTCTCCATACACTGCTTGTCGAAACACCCGATGCATGGGAAATTTGATTTAAAGACTGATTATTATCCATTGCAACGCGTCCCAAAACATCAACTTCAATTGGTTCAACTTTAAGACATACTGATGACCAATTAATTTATCTGGATGGATTGCATTGAAAGCGCGCGCGGCAGCTCGTGCACAGTCGTTATGTTTGAAATAAAAACGTACAATTTCTATTCTTTCGGCAGTCGTGTAAACCATATTGACAATGTTCCTTCAAAACGAACTTACAAGTTGACCGACTGAGGCAAAAACATGGCATAGAAAACAGGTATTCGGTAGTGTTATCAGCAGTTTGACCAAAATAACAAAAAAATGTTTTTATTTTTTTTGGTCTCAATTCAAAGCAAATGTACAAATAAAATAGTGCAATTAATTCCTTATGAAATACCCTTTCCAACAATGTGCCACACAGGGTTTGGTGCCATTTGAAAACTTAGTGGGGGTGGCTATGGCGGCAAAGGGGCTGATGGCAGAAATTCAAATCCTACGTAAAAAGATGTCCCCCTTGCAATCTTTGTTGACGTGTCTTAGCATTTTTTTAACAGAGACATTATTTTGGAAGATATTCAGTGTGGCTACTTTTCATTGAAAAACCCTGTATATTAGATTTTATAACTAAAATTAGTAAACCAAACATAAATTGTTTAACTATATTCAAAACTACATATTATTTAACTATATGGTTGCAATAGTTATAGTCCAGCAGCCACCAAACTGTTTATACATATATTGTTAACAAATTACGACCATAACAACCATGTCAAAACTTATATTATAATCTAACTGTTTTTGAACCTGAATTTTTTTTTTAATAGTTTAATGAGTATTCTTTATTACATGCATAGGATTTAATCAGTATTCAAACAGCTCTCAAGATTTTCACTCATCTACCCAATTTAAATTTAAAACCTCCTAAATATTAAACAGAGTGAGAGTCGTAAATAATTTTGAGTTTTAGTTTCAACTTTTATTTATTGTGGTACCTATTTTTTTAGGAACAACTTCTAAATGTAATAAAAGTAAGTATGCAAATATTATTTATAAACTGAACCTACGTCGGTTATTAAAATACATTATAGCACAAAACTGACAAGTTAGCACCAGTAATTTGCGGAATAATTTGCCTTTATTACAATAAACTTTACCAACATTTCTGAAATTTCACAAGGGCGTGATGTAAATTACACTTCATTTAACTACGGCTGCGGTAATGACGTATGGGACTATGCCCTTTAATATATCGCAAAGATATTTGAAAGGGCGTTTCTACATGTCGACAAAGGTTTGTGAAGTTTCATCTACCTACTAAACCTAAATTAGAAGTTGTTTTATTGACATTCAGGAAAGTCAGTAAGGCTTGAAAGAACAGCCAGTATTCACTAAAACTCATCTAAAAGTTTTTATTACAAATAGCAAATTAAAGAGCCACAACTGGCAGTTTTTCTTTTGTTGCAGTTAGCACGAGGTGAAAGAAAAGTTCAAGACGAACATTTTGAGTATTTTTTCAGTTGCTAAAATCCAAAAAATGGTAACGATACGGAATTTTTAAACGGAACATTTCAGAAACGTTCAGAATACATTTCTGCATTCAGTGAACTAAGTTTACGCCCACTTAGTACCGAGTAAACGCGATCACAACTAGCACAGCGTTAGTTACCATATATTTAAATGATTTTGTAACACCCTGTAGTTACAGTTGCCCATATTCGACGGACCCATCTGGCAACGCCATAACTTTTGACAGAGATGTCAGATCGCTTAATGACATACCGCGTTTGAAGCGTCAGTCCAAGCAGATTTTTACCATGGAACAATACACGCCACGCGAGCGCTCTGAAATAGTTGAAATTTACATTCAACAGAACAAGTCAATTGTGAAAACTCAACGTGCTTTTAAAAAATAAAAAAATGTGAAAAGTGCGCCTTCTAAGAACATCATTAATGGTTTATACGAAAAATTTTCGACTGGTGAGGCTCTTTCTAATCCGAAGAGGCCAAATAAAAGTCGACCAAGGCGATCGGCCGAGAATATCGCTGCCGTACGAGCCAGTGTTGAGAGGTCCCCAAGAACATCCCAAAAACGCCGTTCTCAGCAGTTGGGCATGGCTCGGTCCACTTTACAACGGATTATTCGCGTTGATTTGCATTTGTTCCCGTATAAAATTCAATTGACGCAAAGATTGTTGCCTGCGGACAAGCCTCGTCGATTGGAATGGGCCCAAAGAGTCATCGAAATGGCCGAAGATGACGAGCAATTTTGGAACAAAATTATCATGTCCATGTCACCATGTCAAATGGGCTTCATTTCACATTGAATGGGACCGTAAATAAGCAAAATTGCCGTATTTACGCCACTGAAAATCCTCAGGAGATTCAAGAAGTGCCTCTTCATGACGAAAAAGTCACAGTTTGGTGCGGCGTTAGTGCGAAAACGGTCATTGAGCCGTTTTTCTTCCAAAATGAAAATGGCCATGCTGTTACCATCAACCAGGAGCGTTATCGCGACATGATGACCAATTTTGTGATGCCAATTATTCGTCGAAAGCGTATGAGGCAGTTCTGGTTTCAACAAGACGGCGCTCCACCGCACACAAGTCGCATAACAATCGATTTTCTGAAGAAATTGTTTCCGGGCCGTTTGATGTCGAAAAGTAGTGATTTGGACTGGTCACCGCGTTCGCCCGATTTGACGCCGCCTGACTTCTTCTTGTGGGGATATTTGAAGTCAAAGGTTTACGTTAACAAGCCAAGGACCGTAGAAGAGCTCAAGGACAACATTCGTGAAGAAATAGCCGCTATTCCGGCCGAAATGTTGGCGAAAACGATGGAAAATGCTGCAAAAAGGGCACAATACGCCATCAACGCCAGAGGCGGCCATTTGAGAGATATCATATTCAAAAATTGATGTAAACAAATCTACTTGGAACAAATTAAATGATTAAGATTGCCAACCGCCAAATTTTTATTTTTTTCTTTGATTTTTTTAAAAAAAACATGGGTCCGTCGAATATGGGCAACCCATGTTTTATAGTGTTGCGGTTAACACGAGGTGAAAAAGAACTTCAAGACGAATATTTTGGGAGTTTTGGGAGGGAATTTTGATGCAGTTTCCATAAAAAAGTCCAATATCTCAAAAGCGGTTCAAGTTACAGTGATTGTATCAGAATCATCTGCACCTAATGGATTAAGCTTACATCACCCACTTAGAACCGGGTAAACGCTGTCACAACTGACAGAGCCTTAGTTTCAAATTTAACTGTTTTTTTTTTTAACACACTGTATATGTTCAATTGTATTGCCGTTAACATGAAGCGAAAGAGAGCTTTCTATAGTTGCTGAATCCTCAAAAATTGCAGTGATACAACATTTTCAAAATTTTGATGCAATTTTCAAGAAAAAGTAAAAAAAATCGAATATCTTGAAAAGTGTTAGAGAAAATTTTGTAAAAAACCAAACATGTCCAGACCGGCCTTCTGCACCCCGTGGATTAGGCTTACATTCACTTAGAACCGGGTAAACACGGTCAGCACTGGAAAAGCGTTACTTTCAAATTTAACTGCTTTTTATTTTTGGTCTTTGAATCCTCTGTACAGGGTGTCCCATTTTCGACACTTTTGTAGGGTATCTCACTTATTTTTAAAGATGCGCTCAAATGCGGTAAGCAATTTGAGCATTTTGCAGTTGCTGAATCTCACAAATTCACGTGTCGAATATCTCGGAAACGGTTAGTCGAGAATTCTTTACTTCCAACTTTCACAAAGAAACATATTTTTTCGTTATATATTTTATCCCATTAGGGTTATAGGCCCTTCAATTGTTTCCAAGAACTTTGACTATTGCCACGAGACACTTTGTCCTAATGACAAGTCAAATAACCATTTTCCGATCATCACTTTCAACATTAAAATGCTTATGGAACACCTTTAACGTAAAAGTATAATGACCATCAAGTTTTGGCGACTTAAACCATCAATCAACCAGCCACTAAACTAGTATTCACTAATATAATTAAGGTGTTTTTACTTAATCAATCATATCATCACAATAGGGCTTTACTATACACACCAAGTTGGTTCAATTATATCATCGCACTAAACCCAACTCTATTATTGGCTTAAAACCGACGAACGGAGTAATTAAAGGGCACGTCCGGCTGCAATTTTAAACTCCCTTTCCTATTTTCTATAAATCGCTGCTTAACCTGGCACAGGAATTACACGTTGGAACAAGAAACTTAAATTACACGTCCGCTTTAGTATTTTTCTGTAGTTGTTTTGCTTTTCGGTGCCATTTTCTCTACTGTACCTGATTCTTGCGAATAAAAGTTGGAAGTTTTAATTCAACTTTTATGAAGGCCCCGCTTTTTTTGTCGAGCGCCGTTAAAGTGGATTCATTAGCTCTACAAGAGAGTAAAATGTGCTTAAGTTAGAACAGCGTTAATAAAATAGGAAAAAAACATGAGCTAATTTAAATAAACATGGCTCTGAATTGCAGTACTGAGGAATAGGATTAGTCTGGAAAAGTCCTGAAGAATAAGCTGATTAGATTTAAACGCATTATCAGTAAAAGATTCACGTGATTGCTGACACCAAACAACTCATAATTTATAATCTGCTACAATGTACAGAGTGTCTCAAATTCGATGGCATTACGGGGTATCTCAAGATAGAGCAATGCGGTTTTCGCGAACCTGTGCTCGATTTTTGTGAAACGAACGATGGAGCAGTAAATTCCACAACTGCCCCCTTTCCGAGCTCTCAGGGTAATTTTGAAAATATAACATATGACTATTTGGAATCGACCTCGTATTTTCTTTACTATAACTACTATCAGTATGGCAGAAAAAATACAAATGGCTTCTCGTAGAAAATTTAACGTAAAATCTAAATATTTGTTTTTTTCTGGAGCACATCGTTTTTAAGATATAAACCAAACCGTCAAACCAATTAACTAAAGTTGTCATATTTCTACAAGGCCCATTTTATTGGCTATCCATCGACTTATTAAACTACTTACCATGCCAGTCAACTGGGGAAGTTATTTAGATGAAAACAAATAAGAGCATGCAAATTGAACAGAAAACGTTGGTCAACTTTGACGCCCTTTAGCAGCAAAACGATTCAAATGGTTGAGTAAAGTAGTTATATCGTTGGAAAGCCCATTCCATTGGCTAGCCATCGACATATAAAAGTTCGTACATTATGTGTCAAATAAGAAAGTTATTCACGATTGAATGAAAGAGTGTATAAAAAGTTTTAAAAAATATCATAAATTTGGAAAAATGTGTTACGTGATAAAAAAAAGGTGGAAAAAATGATTGGATAATGATTGATCATACATTTTAAATGAAAAAAAAAACATGACCACCAAAAAAGGGTCAAAATGGCGATAATGTCACGTGATTTAAAAAAAACAAAACTGGTTAAGCCATAACCATTATCAAAACCGGGTTGAACATAAAAATCTCATTTTTTTTTTGGTAACCAAGCGTAACTAGTTAATTTTAAAAAAGTGTAGTACGAGAAAGTTGTAGGGATTTTCACGCTTTACCAGACTGCATTAGCGTATTTTTGCCCAAAAGGGCTCTTATTAATAGAGATAGGCCAAAACTGATGTCGGTGACTGAAGCTGATCGAAATTTGATACAAAATTAAAATTTAATGAAGAAAACCGTTAGTTACTATCTGTCACCGTTTGACAGATGCTTCTCAAAATTTGTACTTTTCTTCAAAACTTCCAGGTGCATTATTTTTTATTTGTAAAAATACATTCCTCCAGCAACTTTTTGCATAGAATCCAGTAGTGTAAATAGTTTTTATTTTCAACCATGAATGTAATAACGTTATTTCTTATGTGTTAACCAGGTGGAAAGATGAAAATTACCGGCTTTCATTTTCCACCCAGTTGAATGTCAATATGCTTTTTGGCATATCTGTGCTGACTTTTACAGTAAAGAGACTTTCTCCCGCGACCTCTGCAAAAGCTCGCAGCTCAGGTGGTGACAAGCAACATCTGCGTCCTTAGAAATCCCCATGTTAAATGCACTCTCAGAAACGTTTCAGCTCAAAATATTAAAGACACAAAACCCAATAATGACGTTGTCAGACAAACAAATCACCAGTCGTTTATTATGTTTGAAGTAACTACTCGTACCTATGCTACCTTATTGTTAGAGACTATTAGCAATCAATATTTCAACTGAATGATTTATTAAAAGTTTGATAAGTTTTTGATAACTGGTTGAAAATAAAATAGAATACAAACCGCAGTGGAAAGTTTAATTTCTGTCTCGAGATAAAATTTACCTCAACTTCGTCTCGACAAACTACCTAATTTCTCGACAGAAATCAAACATTTTCCACCTGAGTATGTAATATACTATTTCTATTAGACACTCAAAAAGATGATTTTTTAAATATCAAGTGTTATTTGCTCGATTATTATGTCATTAGAATGGTAATTTTAAGAGCTTTTCAAAAACGAAATAATATACAGGGTGTTCCTTTTAAAAAAACAATTTTTATGTGCGTAGCTTAAAACTATTTACACTAGTAGATTCTAGGCAAATTTATATTTTCAGAAATAAAAAATAACATAGACATTTTTGAAAAAAATACGATTTCTGAGAAACACTCTATATCTGTCAAACGGTGAGAGATATTAACCAACGGTTTTCGTCATGATGTTTTCTATTAAATTTGAGCTTCAGACACCGACATCAGTTTTCGCGTAATTCTATTAATAAGAGCACTTCCAAACTTTGTCATCGATCAGTAAAGCTTACTTACTGTTCTTGATACTTAATATACTATAAGTTGTTATGATTTTGTTACTAAGTTTTAAGAACTAACTAAAAGTAGATTTATTACATGTTTTGTAAATACAGCAGTTGCTTTATACCCCAGTTTATAAAAACAATTGCAGCCCTACTATTACAGTCCCAGGAACTATTAGGTTCCCCCCTCTGATGGTGTTTAAATCGCAGGAAGGTCAACGTCCAGCAGTTGTTGGACTCATCAGATGAAGGACTTTCTGCATTTATCCCTGAATTCGTCGTATCAACCGCCCAAAATTTGAATGTGGTTTGGATTTAATAACACTTGTGGAAAGCATCTTGTCAGAAAAATAACTAATTCACCAAGTCCTGGGACTATACATATTATGCATAAATAATGTACATACAATTTTTTAAATCATGCATATTTCAGCATTTAAAAGCAAATATGGCATATATCCAAAAAGCCAGATTACATATTTAAACGTTTTAAAAGCTTTTGAAAACATCTGATTTGATGACTCAAAGCTGCGTTTAATAGGGATCTGTACGATATTGTCTTTTTAATATCCCTGAAAAGAAAAGAAATGTCAACAAACTTATACGCATAAAACTAAAACCCAAACATATAAATAATAAAATTTCATTTAGAGCATATATTCGAATTTTTTTTATAGTTTTCCAAACGCAAATAGCACCTTTGTACTGTTGATTCTAAGACTCTAGTCATCATTTGTGGAGCTATACCAGCAAAGGTGTGGCCAAGGTGTTTTTGAATTCCTCGTTGAAAATCTTGGAAAATATAACCCGAAATCTAGAGTTATGTGAAAACTTCCTAACAAAAACGCAAACATTTTTAATTGTTCAACTGCTTAAGTCATATTGGGAAAAAACTAAGACACAAGCTTTATCAAAAATTACGACGTTATGCTAGGTTTAAATAACACACAACCCATATGCCCAACATTGCTTAAGTATTAAAAAAATATTCTTTCTAAATCCATTTTCCGTTTACTTCAAAAAGAAAAATGCTTCGAAACAACTGATCCAATAGAAAAAATATGACAATTGTAATTATCCAGAAAAACAAACATTATTTCCAGACGAAACTATCGCATGATGGATTAATGGAAATGCATTACTTTAGATCGTTCCGGTTCTCGGCAGTTTTCTGGATGCCGTCGCAAATTCTGATTGATGACCGCGTTTAATTTCAAAAGTTTAATGTACGAACTCGGCTAAGTTTTCTTATCTCGATAATGAATGAGGAACTGTATAAGAGTTTCATGCCCGGTCTTGCATATTGTTCGAAACAAGTTCTCCAGCAAAAAAGTAGTCGTGCCGTTATAATAGTTTAGCAACTTCCACTCTTTTTACCCAAGTGTACCCCGACACAGATTTTTTCCTCGTTTTGAAAAGGTGATAGAAAACAGAGGAAATCAGTTTGTTTGCTGCTGATTTACAGGCGCTTATTATGAAGGTACGTGCGGAACGGAGAAGCAAAGGAATAATTTACGAGGAAACAGGAACATCAAGT
Organism: Ips typographus; assembly: GCF_016097725.1. Lineage (NCBI taxonomy): Eukaryota > Metazoa > Arthropoda > Insecta > Coleoptera > Curculionidae > Ips > Ips typographus. Next base: position 10,315,386 of record NC_138423.1, read on the forward strand.
ATTTCCCGCATGAACCTACTTCAGGAGGGAAAAATATATGCTTCCTGTCCATTTATCAGCAGTTATTGTATCCTTAGCATTGTTGCGCAACCAAGACACGTAGACTCGTCTTTCCCTCCGGCTTCTCGCGTAAACAACGGTATATCGAATTACCTTCTATTTCCAGCAGATCAACTGTCTAAGGAAAACACAGGCTAATATTGGTCAATTATGGCGTTTTGAGATAAAGTTCTATCAATCAATTGTAACTGGTTTGTTAAATTTTAAGTAATAGTTAAAGTATTTCAATCCGGTTCGAAAATAACCAACTTAGCAACAAGACCTAAATAGGAACAAAATTAATCAATAAACGCGGCGATAAACGCGATTAAAACACTCAGATGGCAAAGATGTAACGCAAAGCTGTAAAATCAGAAAGATGCTTTTTCCAGCTATTAAAATTTAAATGAAAAGTCTGTTTGTGGTTACTATTTAGAAATAGAATTGTTATTTATTTTTTTAAATTTCATACTGTCAGCAAAAAATGCTACAGATTGTCATTATCGTACTATGAAACCATATGTTTTTTTAGTTCCAAATTATAAAAGTAAAAATAAATACTTCTATTTTCAACCGAAAAGAAGGATATTAGCTAGATGATTGTCATTGATAATGGATAAGAACAACTTGTTTTCTTCGGTCTGTAGATCAAACCAAATCATAAAAACGATTAAAGAACAAATTAAAGCAAACGAAAAATGCAAATAGAGACAATTATTATAAGTTTCCTTAAGGTATAAATGTTTCCAATTATTCATTAAATTGTTTTCTCTGTCTTTTGGTCAAAAAATGCCGTCGTTTCTGTTTTAGTGATCAGATCAAATTTCTGATGTAAAAATCTCCAAAACTTTAAAAACGTTGTTAAAGCACCCATTTTTCCTGTGGCGTAGAAGTCAAGAGCAAAAAAACATGGTTAGCATAAAATCTCTGTCACTGCTTTAAGCAAAATCAATCAATCTACACTGAAAAACTGTATTTTATAAAAGAGTATTCCTGTTTGTTCTTTTATATATCCTATATCCTGCTTGTTCTGCTTCCTGTGCTCTCAAGGCGACCAACTGTACCGAAGATATTTACAAAAATCTAAATGATTTTTTCAAATTGGCCCTGTATCTTGAAGAAAAAAATTATTGAGGGCATACCATAAGAGCTCAGATTTAGCCGGATAATTTTTGTGTTTGTCTTAGAACACTTTCTTTTTGGTGTAACTGCACGAGACCTGTTGAGCACGAGTTAATTGACCTCGAGCTGAGCTCTCGTGATTTTGCCAAACAGGTCGAGTTTTGTACCATAAAGAGAGTATAGAGTATAGAGAGTAAAGAGTATATAGGTATATAAAGAGAGAAGACAAGCGGAAAAATTATCCTGTTCAAAATCTGAGCTCGAATGGTATTTGATAAGACAATTCCATGAATATAATCAATAATATTGTTACGGTTTGGGCCTACTATGCTCGATACTCGATGAAACCGATGCGCCGCAATATCTGGCCGGGCGCGTGTTAAAGTAGGCCACACTTAGGAAGCGACACCTGGAAGCATCTTGAATATTCGAAGCAAATCGCGAAGCGTTTCGCGGTCATTCTAGAACGTGGTTTGCGAATATAAAAGACGCGGTGTCGAGGAGAGTAGTGTAGTAGTGAAGTTGGCAACGCGGTAAAGCTTAAATAGTGGAATAGTTGTGGAATTGTAGTAGTGTTTTTAATAGCTGAGTTAATTATTGTACGGAGTGTTTTGAAGTGTAAATAAAGTTATTAATTGTTGAGTTAAACTGACTTTGTGTGAACCCACGGGAAAATCGTAACAATATAATAAGACTGCGACTTCCTTGTACTGGCAGAAATAATTTTTGCTGGTTCTTTTGATTTTCTGTAGTAGAACTCTATCCGAAGCGAGCCATAACCAGAACAATCCGAACAAAAATGAAAATTGACCCTGCCAGCATAAATCTCAAGGTGAGACATTGCAACAATAGAAGTGTAGTGAAAATCCGTGGAAATGATGAAATCAACAGCGAAATTTAAACTATTTTTTTATCCACTTGCAAACTCTCTTCCTTCCTGATTACAACCGTGATATGGTAACGTATGTATGGCACTTTTTGTACATTAGTAGTTGGTAGTTTTCAACGTTGTGTTTGAATAGTTTTCCATTTTTTAATGATCCCAAAGCTATGTTTTCAAATTTCCTGAATAGACGTCTTTCTTGACTTTCTTACATCTTGTGCTCTTAAAATATAATAAAGTGATGAAGTGACTTCAAAGTCTTTTTGGCTTATTTTTATTTTTACTTTTCAGATTTCACTAACTCTGCAAAAATTAATTTCAAATATTTTACTTATATTCCTAAATTGCAACTTACATTTTTCTATGTTGAAAATAAATAAATTTTTCAATTTAACCCAACAAAAAATCCGTCTGGTAAACATTAATCTAACACACATCCAACGTTGTGACGATATTGCTTATTGATGCCTTTTCCATTCTTAATGATCCTCAGACAGAACGAACTGCTGCTCGAATATCAAACACTAGAAATCAATTATGTATTCGTATATCACTTCCATCAAAGCAACGATACGTAATTGAATTCGGCCGCTTCTTATTTCGCCGTCAAATGCGTATTAAATATGCATTAGAGGGGGTTGGAGTTGCTGTGTATTCAAATATGGCGTCACTTTTTAATAGGTCTCCAAAATATACATCAGTTTTCGAGTATCATACATTTCCATAGGTTTGTAAGGGAAACATTAAAAGGTTTACTTTACTTCGTCTTGTTAATAATGTATAGAATGAAAATTCACTATAAGTTTTAAACGTAAATACTTTCTAGCTGTAGAGGATTTATTTAAGCCAAAACGATGTCATATCAGTAATGCATCGATTGATTGATGTCTTAGATTTATTGCTTCCATATGGGATTTCAGTTTTTCCTTCACTTTGAAGTCTGCGACTTTTTAATATGGAAATGGAATTTGCTTTATGGGTTTGCTTTCAGATTTGAAGGCACCGTCGGGATTTTTACGGATAAGTATATTGTCTACCGGGAATAAGCGCTTATGGTATAATAATGATATATCTTTTTTTCCTTTCAAAGTGGAAAGCTATACGGCAGATTTTCCTTTCGAGGACGCGCAGAAATTCACCGGGACTGCGAGGCAAATTTATTGCCAGAATTAAATTTAATAATTCCTTAACCGTGAGGTCGGTTTTGAAATACGGCCTGCCCCAATCCGGTTAATCTAAATAGCAGCCGTAAAGCTCAAATTATGCAGACTCGGCTTTGATATGTGATATGGGCGGTCTAGCGCAATATGAAGCTAATTTTTGCTTTTAGTCGCTGCATAATTTTCGTCTAAATCGTTATTTTCCCTTATATTTTTGTTTTTAGAAGAAAATATTCAACATTTTGTAGCACATTTTGTCTTAATAGTTTAGTTATTCCAGGAATAGAATATGGTCATATCTAATACTTGGTTTAAGCTACCCTCAAGCAGATTATACACTTGCCAATCACCTCAACACACCAATGATCATATCACAAAGAATGAGATTGACTATGTGCGCGTTAGAAGAAGGTAGAGCTCGAATCAGCTAAGAAAAGGCCACAGGCGTCATCAAACGATGATGTCACGATCTCTGTACGTCTCGCTTTAAATATTGCTGCTCTCGTTACTTTCCAAGTTGTTGCAGCCAGTCAGTGGCGTGCTATTATTTTATCAGTAAAATGAAACATTTTCGTCGTTTTTAATAAAGAAAATAAAAGACAACAAGTTTTTCAAAGGAATGGAAACTCCTTCTGCTTCTTTCTTCATAAATTGTAAGACGTTACTGACGATTTCACGGCCTTGGCTGTATATGATAACACCTTTCTTTCCAACCTTTTTGAAAGACATTTTGACAAAATAACGTTTTTTATTCATAACACTATGTGAACTTCAACTGCGACCATCAACAATACAACCAAAACACCAGACTAAAACGGAACCTAACCTAACCCCCTAAGTCTCCCTGTCCGCCACTACATTTTTTTAAACTTGGCAACACCGTTTAGAGTGCCGGCTAGTAAAAGCATATAAAAAGGTCCAAATGTACCTGGCCGCTGCCGCATCTGTTTTAATTGTGTCCAAGTAAAAGCCGTACTACGTTGCCAAGTGGCTTTTTGACCGCTTAACAATATATTTTCGGGAATATTTTAATAGGACGCCTCTGATTATATCTAATGCGACGGCAACTGTAGAAGGAGAAAGAAATAGTTTTAAAAACTGCGTCATTGATGATGCGGTGGCCTTTTCTCATCTGATTCGAGCTCTATAAGAATGGATTTCAGGACTTATTCCGGTGCAGATATTGGTTTCGATCATAACCCAGTTACAACAAGGTTAAGAGTAAGATTAAAGAAAATCCGCCAACCCACAAATAAGAAACTTAGTAAGAGACAAAGTCAGAGCATGAATAAATGCCTAAATACTAGCCGTATTACGACGAGAGCTTAAGGCGAATCCTGTCGGAGGATTGGATTTGATAATGAAAACACTGTTGTCTTTGTTTTCTTAATAAATCTTTCAAATTAAAAAAATTGATTTGTTCGGATTCTCCAACTACATTTCTTACATTATTATGCAACATTTAACATTAACAGCAGATAGACGTAAATCCATTAAATCTACTTACAACAAAAGACCAATCCATCTTTACATCCAACACATGTAAAGGTCTAAACGGTGGTAACCTGTTTAGTGTTTGCCTAACCAATTCACCTATCGAAGCGAAATTAACAGTGTTAATTCAGTTATATTAGCAAAGGTTCCATTATTGTTTCTACGTTCTCGTAAACCCGACATTAAGTCTCCGGGCCAGTTGGATCGTTACAATAGGCATTATGTCGGACACAATTGAGTTGCAGATATTGCCGGTGGTATATGCAATAGGTTTATATTAACGATGCAATTATAAAGATTAACCACGCATTGATGCTACACCGCACAGAATGAATGAAGGGATGGATAGATTTGATGGCTTACACCTTAGAGAGTCATTAATGATGTATTGAGGATGGCAATAGTTGGAACAATGGTGTGATATTAGCTGAGTAAGAATGAAAACGTAGGAACAAAAAAAATCACAAAAGTAGTTCCTAAAGGGCATCAAAGACAATATGGTTCCTTATAATGTGACTAAAGAAATTAAAATTGTATTATCTGATTTGTAGTCAGTTTTTGATTGAACAAAGCCATATTATGAAAAACTGTGCTCTGATTTCCAAAGATTCATGAATGAAATTCATTTGTAAGAAAAATCCCCCTCGTTTATCTGGGCTGTCATTAAGTATTCAACGAATTCCGAAACGTTTAACTTGCAGATCGGGTTATTGTCGGCACTGTGTCATCAAAATGCAAAACAAAATGCTTTTGAGTCGATTCCGCGACCCCTCACTGCAAAACATCACCAATTTGTTTGGCCCGAGCAGAAACAATAATTCATTTGCATTTCATCGAAGATACGGTCGGTTTTGTTATGCTAAGTGTGTGTTCAGCGATTTTATGAGCGACCTTATTGTCTTGGAAAGTTGTGTTTTGTCCCTAAACGGTTTCATTCAATTGTGGTTAAGTGAGGCAGCGAATGGTTGAAAGAGAAACAAGAGATGCAAACAGCTTGGCTGTGGATATAACAATTTCTATAAGAAAATTGTTAAAAAAGTGCAATTTTTCACTATTTTCAAGAAACAGTGTCAGAAACAGACAAGCAAACATTTTTGCTAGAAACTAAATGTTTCTAGCTACTGTTCTTTGTTGAAGATTATTCACGTGATTGTTAGATTCTTTGTTTTAGTTTGTTACAATTTATATGATAGCTATTCAGAATTCACTGCCTCATATGATTAAAATGAAAAATAAAACTTTTGATTGAAGGTCATTTTTAGGAACGTTAAACCGTTCTCAGAGTTTGTGAGTTAGAGTAAATTTCATAGTTGATGTGAACAAATTATTCGTTGTTTATTTAAGCATTTTATTGTCCATGCAAAGACGTAGTCCATCTTCACACAGTGGAGTTGTAGTGTAAGTGTAAGCAAAAAACACAAAGCTAATCTCCACAAAATCTTGTGGATTGGGTGTCTTGATAATGTGGAGGTCGACTTTGTGTTTTTTCGTATATTTTTGCATTTTCTTAACTTCCAACTGCCCTCAAAGTCAACTCGGTAACCTATAATTAAACTCACATAAAATCTAGCAATAAAAAAAAAAATAATAACTTACATTCACGTTTGGTGGGGTTGATAAAACATAAATCAGGGCTTCAGCAATATCATCGCCAATCAAACCGGGAATAGGTATATCGCCTATTCCAGCTACATCTTGAAATTCAGTTCTTACATATCCAGGACTAAGACTCTATAAACATTTTAGAATTAGTGGGATTTCAATTTTTTGTATTGAACTGTGTTAAATCTTACAGTAATTTTAATTGGTAACTTTTCTCTGTTAATTTCTAGTCTTAAAGTCTCCGCCAATGCGGTAACAGCAAACTTGGATGCGGTATACATGTCAATGCCAGGAAAATCCATTACGGTGTGTCCCAAAACGCTGTTTATGTGCACAATGTGTCCTTCCACTTTTGTTTCTTTCATATTCCGTATAACTTCCCTGGTTGCTATAGACAGTCCAAGTACATTTGTATCTGTAAGTTTAAATGTGTGTTACTAGTATTCAAAAGTTTGAGACATTTTTATTTACTGTAGTATTAATAATATGTTTTACAAAAGTTCAGCTCTTTTCTTGGTCTTTCGTTGTCTTCTACAAGATGACAGCAAATAAAATTCCTAAGACAAGAGAATGCAACTACACAGAGAATGTATGGATAAAAGATGTTCAATGAAAGACAAGGAAGAAATGGCAAACCAAATCTTTTGTCTTCTGAAACATTCTTTAACTCTCACAACACAGGGTGGTCTAGTTTTAACAGTGTCAATAATTCGCTAATCGATAGTCCATAAAAAATAATCCATAAAGTTTTTTTTCAAACTGACCTTTGGAGAGCTGTATCTTCTTTAGAAAGCAATTTTTATAAAAATGGCGTAATGCATATCAACTTAATTTTTGTTGGGCCATCAAATGGTGACTTATTGACATTTAAATCTGGAGCATCCTAGATATCTTTATTTCTAATGGATTATTTTCTTTTTTTTGGCTGCAACTTTATCTTCTTATATGATAAAATTAAATAAATAAATGAGATAGTTTTAATAATAACACTCCAATTTGCATATTGATATTTCTTTCACTAAACTGATGATAAATATAATTTGATTTTATTAACATCATTTCAAAGTTATGAAAGGTTATATCAGGCATTAAAAAAATCTTGATAGGTGGCGGTATAGATATTGCGCAAATAATAATTATCAAATAAATATGATTATGTACCTACTTTAGATGCTTTTTAAATAACAGCAATAAGGTAAATTGATTTGACATACTGATACAATTGACAAATAAGTTTATCTGTAGAAGTGAATACGTAATTTAAAGTTATTTATGGTACTAGTGTGTTATGTTAAAAATCACGAAGTCACGAGAAATGAGTTATACCACGAGGCCGTTAGGCCGAGTGCTATAAATTCTCAAGTGACTTAGAAATTACCACATGAGTAGCAAACAATGTTTTATCCAACAAGTGGAAAATTCCGTTTTTTTATTAGATAATAATTAATAAACTTTCTGATCAAAGCTTCTTGCATCTCAGTAACCTATAAATGTCAGAATGATTTGGCAGTTTTTGTCAATTTATTAGGTTAGAGCGCCATTCTGTTGGAAATGACAGTAATATCACGTGGGTAGTGTGCGCTCTTTGCAAAAATATGGCGCCCATAAGAAAAATGAAAGTTGTTGATGGTAACTCAAAAATGAAACGTCGAATATCAAAAATGACAATGTCTCGTTATAAAAGAAGAAAAGTGACAATGGTAAAGTGTTTTTTGTTTTCGGATATCTCCGAAAGTTCTACGAATTTTTAAATTTTTGAATTTTGAAATTTGTAGTTAACACATTTTTTTACAAACACTTGATGAAGCCATTACATATTTTAATTTTTTTAGACTGGGTCGTCAAGAAATAATTTATCAATTAGTTTCCTGAAAACAGTTTAACAATAAAAAAATTGATCGGATGTTCATAAAATTGAAAAGCTCAAATGCTCAAAGAATGGAACACTTATTCCACTTTTCTATTTCTGTTTTTTTTTCGAATTTTACTTACACTTTTATATTTCCAGACAAGCATATTTCATATTTTATTTTAGTATACTTTGTAGCATTACTTCTTATCGTGTAAAAATACTTAATATTTTTAAATATGATTTTATTTAAAACTAAATTAAATTATGTGTAAAAACTTCTAGTACAACACATCTACCAGGAAAAAACTGAAAACTGAATTATGACGAAATAAGATAAGTAATAATTTTTTCTGTGAGTATATTTTATCAATACTGTTTTATTATTTTTACAAATTGGTTTTTGAGGTCAAACAGATTAATTTTTATTTATGGAAAAATTATCATATTATGCCAATTTCCATTTCTAATAAGGTGTCAAGCACACACCATTTTAGACATTAAAATAAACTACACCAATTTGTAAAGTAGGTAATGAATGATGATTACCCTAATAATAATGCATGAAATAGACTTGTAGGTTGTAAAGCAATTTGGATGCGTTGTTTAAATTATTTTTTGTTCAAACGGACGTGAAGTACTCACTTCACGTACTGTTTTGCGGCCGTGAAATGCACTTTTACGTGAAGTGAGTACTTCACGTCCGTTTGAACAAAAATAACTATTTTAATCAATTTCTAGTGTTTTCATCGATCATTAAGTAAATGAAATACGTCGAGGTAAGATAATAATTTTTTGTATGATTTTCAAATGAAACGAAATCTTATGTTCAATTTTGATCAAATCACTGTCTTAAAGCAAGATTGCACACCTTTAGGAAAGTTTTTCAAATTTTCAGTCTACATACAAATTGACACTGAAATTACTTAAATATTTTAGGTTAATAAATAAACTGATTTACCTAACATTGTTCTCCAATTCTTCGTGTCTCCATTAATCAACGAGCCAAACAGTGACAATCCAGCATTATTTACTAAAACGTGCACTGGGCCTAGTTTTGATATAATCTCCCTTATAACCGATACTATCTCTTCTTCTTTTGTTATGTCACATTTAAAAGCGTGTAGTTGGCCTTTTTCTCCAGCTAAGTTCCTGGCAGTTTCTTCCACCTTTTCTACTCTTCGAGCTAAACCTGCCACCTGATTATACATAACAATAATTATTTAGAAAAAATTAGTTTTTATTGACTTACGATAAGACCATTTTTTACAAGATGCTGGACTATAGACAATCCGATTCCTGCAGATGCACCGGTAACCACGGCTACTTTACCTTCAAAACGTTTCAGAAAGAGCACCATTATCAGTAGCGGCCAGTACAAAAACAACGGGACAACTGAACTTGTTTTTTATAGACTGATAAATATTACCAAAGTGATGATCTCCTTATCACACAATTACACAGCAAGTTTAGTTTGTTGATTGGAACCCACACAATTGGTTCTGTGCACGTTCTTCTAATGACACTAGCCACATATTAATTTAAAACCAACGTTTCTACAGTGTATACCAGACGTCATGGCAGTTCATATTTTAAGAGAATCTGTTGGTCAGACTATACAAGTAGTGGTCATTGTGTAGGGAACACTCTGTAGGATAAATGATACAGCACAAATTATTATCATTTATTTTTTGCGTACTTCCCGCGTGAGTAATATTATTAGATGCTTGTTTGCAATTAATTTAATAGGAGCCCATTATTAGAGAAATACTTGTATGGATAGGAAAATTGTGGTCAAATTATTTTTTGTTAATTTGAATTTAAAAGAAACAAATTCTTCGAGATTCTAACAAGATTTTTTAACCTGGATACTACTTTTGTCATGTAACCTTAGACACATTTCTTTGTTATACTTAAACCACAGGATAATCGTGATATTAAAATATCGCATTCATTATGGAAAATGTAAAAATGTAAATTTTTATAAAATCGTGCACTACTACACTACACTAGTGCAACAAGGTCATTTTTGCACTATGTTATATTTGCTGTGCTTTTGTCAACAAACAAGTCGATTTTATAAAAAATGTTGTATGCAACCCATCAAAAGTCATTTTTTGCACTTACGTGTTGTTAAACTTTCAGTGCGTGCAAAAAAGATGTACTTCTGGCACTTGTTGCATAAATAACTATTTTACTACCATTTTTTGGCACATTGATTATTGTAAATTTTTCGAAAACATTAAAGTTATCCTCTGCTAAATAAATCTGAAAAACCAGGTAAAGCTGAAACTGGAAAACTTAAGCTGCAAAAAGAGAAGTATTCAATTATTAATTTTGTTATTACTTGACACAAGATAAAAGTTAACTGCGACCATGAATATTCTCCAAATCGCAATGATTTAAACAACATTTAAGTCTAGTGAAAATTTAAAACTTTACTAGTGGTATTTAAAGAAGTAGTATATGAAGACTGTTAGTTTTAATACGCAATACAGGGTGTCCCACGACGAAAGACATCGATTGATATTGGAAAAAGTATAAATAGGAGAGTTTTGAAAATTTGGCAGGATACTGATGTGGGCATGCCCAATTTAACTAAAATATTTTCAAGATGGTTGCACTTCCGTTTATACCGGAAGTCGATCACAACTTTCTTATTTTAAATAGAACACCCTATATATTATTACATATTTGGATTCCTCACAAAATTCTGACCAACTTTTGTGTACAATACCCTATGCCTATCTCTAGCCGTTTATGAAATATTTGATGTTTTTCCAAAAAAGTGACAGTTGCAACGCTCAACATATTTTTGTACTATGTCAAAACCGTATTTCATTTTGCAATAAAACTTTGGGTTATTGTAAATAAAGGATCGTTTTATTAAACTGAGGGTGCGTAATGACTCATTTGTATACAGGGTCGTCAAAAAAAAATCATAAACTTGCCACTAAAAAAAATGAAAAATCTCAAGTTTTTTAAATGGAAACCCACAGTTTTTATGACGGAATCATTTTGAGCATTAAAAATTACTATACGTTTCAATTTACTTGCCTATACCTAAATCCAACCCATTTCAGTTTATTTGAGAATAAAAATTTTTTTTATTATGCTGCACGGTTGGGATTATCTAGTGTTCTAGTTGGTCATGCTTTTGACACACGGTGATATTGGAGACCTGCAGAGCATGTTAATAACACTAGTTTTGAGTGTTTTGACAACTGCAAATATACCGTAGCGGTTACGTTATTCAAACCAAGATTACTTAAATCTGTTTATTATTTACGGAGAATGTGATAAAGTTGTGAGTAGAACGTGTGAGGTATTTGCCGCTCGTTATCCAGAAAAACCAAAGCCATCACCAAAAGCTGTCAATCAAATAATTGAAAATTTTAAGAATACGGGATCTGTGAAGATAAAAGCTATTAAAACAAAACCAATCCTTAATAATACAAATGTAGAAATTGCAATTTTGGGCTATTTTGTTGCAAATCCTACTTCGTCAATAAGACAAGTTTCCGTAGAATCAGGCATATCCTAAAGCTCAATTCAAAGGATCCTGAAGAAACATAAATTTCACCCTTTTTCATTTAAATTAGTGCAACACTTAAAAGAGGTTGAATTTCCGAAGAGAGTGGTTTTTAGTGAGTTTTTGCTGACTAGTCACTATGGAGAAGAATTGTTTTTGAATAATATTATTTAGAGCGACGAGGCCAAATTCACTAAAAATGGAATGTCCAATAGACATAATTCACACTACTGGTGTGACATAAATCCACACGTAATTAGAGAGAGAAATTTTCAAGAAATATGGAGTTTTATGAATAAAAAATGTTTATACTCAAATAAAACGAAATGGGTTGGATTTAGGTATAGGCATGTAAATTGAAACGTATAGTAATTTTTAATGCTCAAAATGATTCCGTCATAAAAAATGTGGGTTTCTATTTAAAAAACTTTTCATCAGAAATTTTTAATTTTTTTTAGTGGCAGGTTTATGATTTTTTTTTGACGACCCTGTATACAAATGTCATTCAGTTTAAGCACCCTCAGTTTAATAAAACGATCCTTTATTTACAATAACCCAAAGTTTCATTGCAAAATGTAATACGGTTTTGACAGAGTACAAAAATATGTTGAGCGTTGCAACTGTCACTTTTTTGGAAAAACATCAAATATTTCCAAAACGACTAGAGATAGGCATAGGGCATTGTACACAAAAGTTGGTCAGAATATTGCGAGGAATCCAAATATGTAATAATATATAGGGTGTTTTATCTAAAATAAGAAAGTTTTGATCGACTTCCGGTATAAAAGGAAGTGCAACCATCTTGAAATTTTTTTTTAAAGATTGGGCATGCCCACATCAGTATCCTGCCAAATTTTCAAAACTCTCCTATTTATACTTTTTTCAATATCAATCGATGTCTTTCGTCGTGGGACACCCAGTATAACTATTAACCTATTCATATTAATTTCCTCTTAAACTTGTGTATTTGATATGTTCTTGTATTCCTCGAAACCAATGTGATGATCATAAAGTCCTATGGTTGACGAACCCTGTTCAAACTAATTTGTTTAAAATTGACTTTTACTTTATATTAATTTGTTTTGATTGTGAAGCAAATGCAACTGCAACTGAACAAAATTTATTTTCAAAAGCGTTCAATAAAGACGATAATCGTATTTCTTTGTGGTTTTAGTAATTACATTGACACTTTTTCAATAACTTCCAACTGCTCTTATAATCAACTCGCTAACCTAAAAGTGGAACCAAATTACACTTACTACGTAAGTAATAATAAGCAATTTTGCAAACACTTACATTCACATTTGGTGGTGTTGATAAAACATAAACCAAAGCCTCCGCAACATCATCCCCAATCAATCCTGGCTTAGGTAGTTCTTTGTCCATGCCAGCTGATTCAAAGAACTCAGTTTTTACGTATCCAGGGCTCAGGCTCTACAATCAAATTAAGCGAGCTCAGCAATTTTTGTAATTGTGTGTCAACCTTACCGTAATTTTAATTGGCAAATTTTCTCTGTTAATTTCTTGTCTTAAAATCTCCGCCAATGCGGTAACAGCAAACTTGGATGCGGTATACATATCAAAGCCAGGACAATCCACTACGGTGTGTCCCAAAATGCTGTTTATGTGCACAATGTGTCCTTCCACCTTTGTATCTTTCATATTCTGTATAACTTCTCTAGTAGCTATAGACAATCCAAGCACGTTTGTATCTGTAAAGTTTATTCACTTGATGGATGGAGAAATAATTATTAAATAAAATTCTTTACCTAAAATTGTTTTCCAATTTTTTGGGTCTCCGTTAATCAATGAACCATACACAGACATTCCAGCATTGTTAACTAAAACGTGCACTGGACCGAGTTTTGAAATTACCTCCTTTATGGTTGACTCTATTTCTTCTTCTTTGGTCAAGTCACACTTAAAGGCGTACACTTTACCTTTTTCTCCTTGTAGCTCTCTGGAAATGTCTTCTACTTTTTCGGCTCTCCGAGCCAAACCTGCCACCTAAACAAAACATTGTTTTTTTTGTTGTTGAATATTATTATCGACTCACAATAAGACCGTTTTTTACAAGTTGTTTAACTATAGACCTTCCGATTCCTGAAGATGCCCCGGTAACCACTGCAACTTTGCCTTCGAAACGTTTTAGAGCAAGCACCATTATTACCACGTAATACCAAATTAGCAGTAAGAAAACTTTAATTGATTTGCTGTAAGCCGAGTTATACAACTATATTTATCAGGTTTAAATGGTCTATTTAAACACGCGCTTTCTACTATAAGGTTTCCACGTGTATTATAATGGCTATACAGAGTGTCTCAGGATTCTTGATCAGACTTGCATGTAGGAAACACATTAATATGTTTATCGTTATCGTTATACTTAGATCCGTTTTTAGAATACGGGGTGTTAAAGCTACCTACTACTACTAAACCGTTCCCGGAAAAAATTGCGACAGCAAAAATTTTTGGTAACACCCTGTATAAATCCAAAATAGTTTGAGCGGATTTGATACTTGTGATAGTGATTGAGTTTGAATAAAAATTACTTTCTGATGATTACACAAGTTATGAACTGTAATGTTAAAATTTACATTTACTACGCATTTACTACTTGAAATAATTTAAAATCATTTTGCCTTAATTTTATACCGTGTGTCCCAAATTGGTCATACATAAGAGCTACAGAGTCTGTTAAATGGAGACACTTTTAAAGAGTTTTTTGACAAATGTTTTCTTGGTAGCCAAATTGATTTATTCATTTTAGCGCATTTCGGAAAAATTATAAAACCTGTAAGGTTGGAAAGGAGGGCGTTCATAGTAATACTTCATATCGATCGAATATAGATTTTTTTATTTATTTTCTAACAGAACGTCAACTCACCACTTTACTTGCTCAATCAAACGCTCCCCACGTCAAACTGTAACACGATCTGATTACTATAATAGAAAATGTATGTGAGCGCCCTATTTCCTAATTGAGGTCCTAAATCAATCAATTATTGAATCCCCCGATCATTGTAAATTAATCATTCCTAACATCTAGTAAAAACCACACATCTCATAGTCCAATCTGACCAATTTACATTCTTAATACGTAATTCCTTCCATCGCAAAACGTGCTGTATAATCAACTTATGACGTCTTCAACCAACTACTTCATTCCCTACATCGATAAGTCCACATGCGCTTGGGGCGAAAACTGTCCATGCGACCAGGGATTCATTCCCTTTACAATAATTACCCAACTCAAGCCTTTCGACCCAGTCAACTAAGACCTTACAGCGTCAAAGTTTGCACCTAACTATTGCAAAGCCTTACTGAGTCTCCTTACGGCGACCCAGTCTGCGGGAGCCTCGCTCTCCATCCCGACAAAGTAGTCTCCATTCAAATCAGATGTGTGAATGCACTAGCCCTCTCATTCAACTTTAATTATTCATTTGTTGCCTAAAGCATCAACTTTCTCAACTATCCTGCATCCATATAGATATCCTGAACTATTCAATCAATAAAACCAACTATCAGAAATAGAAACAGAAACACCCGTGTGTACAATAACTCACCTGATTATTAAACTCTTGAGGTATAACACAATGCACCCACAACACTTCTTTCGCAAAAGGCACTAACTTTAGGACTAAATCGGATTATGTATACCAATAACGTCTGGCCTGTTTATTTTCCCTAAGTTAGTCAATCAATCAACAAAATACGATACTTTTCTTAGTGCCTAAGCTTTGCTCCCAATAAATTGTGCAATAAGCCCTAATAGCGGTCGACACTTAAAACTCCAATGCCAACAAGGGTTTATTTTCTACGTAATATAGGACCTTTTTTAAACTTACTTTTACAAGCCTCAGAGACAATATTTTGAAGATTTAAGTCAGTTATGAAAATAAGTATTTAGCAAAATTCTATCATCATTTGTAAAATTTTTAATATTTGAAAAGCTATTAAAAAATAATTTTTTATTATATCACTTGTAAATATTGTTACGGTCTGGGCCTACTATGCTCGATACTTCTTAACGGGCGCTCGCTTCGGGATGAAACCGATGCGCCGCAATATCTGGCCGGGCGCGTATTAAAGTAGGCCACAGTTAGGAAGCGCTACCTGGAAAATTCATGAATGGTCAAGGCAACCCGCGAAGCGTTTCGGGGTCATTCTAGAACGTGGTTTGCGAATATAAAAGACGCGGTGTCAACCGTAGTAGTAGTGTATTTGGGAACGCGGTAAAGTTTAAATAGCGAAGTAATTGTGGAATTGTAGTAGTGTTTTTTTTAGTAGCTGTGTTAATTATTGTACGGAGTGTTTTGAAGTGTAAATAAATTTATTAATTGTTGAGTTAAATTGACTTTGTGTGAACCCACGGGAAAATCGTAACAATTGGTGTCAGAAGTGCGATCAGACTTTAGTGCGACGTGAATTGGAACTAAACTTCGGGTTAAAGACAGTGTTCAGAACCGGACTAGAGATTTTCGAAACAGTGGTGTGTTAAATTTATTTTATGCCAATAACAAGACGTCAAAGTGCAAACATGGAGGCCCAACTTGCAGCTATGATGGAAATGCTTAAACAAAATCGACAACAAGACAAGGAAGAACAAGAAAGAATTCGACAACAAGACAAGGAAGAACAAGAAAGGATTCGACAACAAGAGAAGGAAGAACAAGAAAGGATTCGACAACAAGAGAAGGAAGAACAAGAAAGGATTCGACAACAGGAGAAGGAAGAACAAGAAAGGATTCGACAACAAGAGAAGGAAGAACAAGAAAGGATTCGACAACAAGAGAAGGAAGAACAAGAAAGGATTCGACAACAGGAGAAGGAAGAACAAGAAAGGATTCGACAACAAGAGAAGGAAGAAAAAGAAAGAATGAGACAACAAGATATGGAAATGCGTCAAGAAGATAGAGAGCGGCAAGAAAAACGTAACGAAGAAGTATTGAACGTTCTAGCGGGGACCAAAACAGAAATCCAAGAGTATGTAACCCATAGTCTTAAAAAGATGGAGAGTGATGTTGAGGAAAAATTAAAGGATGTTCGGGAAGACATTAATGATGTTCGGGACGACATTAATAAAATTCAGAACGATGTTGAGATAAAGCTACGCGACTTAGAGCAGAAAATTGACAGCAGAGGACCCAACTCTACAGTGATCACCGGAAACGGGCTCAACAAGATCAAACCTCCCACATACGACGGTCAAACTTCATGGGCAACGTACCAACTCCAATTTGAGGCCGCTGCAAATGCAAATAGATGGAGTAACGAGGAAAAGGCTGTAGCACTGGTGGTGGCATTACGAGGACCTGCATTGGAGCTGTTACAGACTCTGCCTATCGCCCAACAAAGCAACTATGACGCATTAGTAGCTGCATTAGAACGACGTTATGGGGATCAGCATAGGAAAGGAGTGTACCAAACACAATTAAAGGCAAGACTGCAGAAAACTGGTGAAAATTTACAAGAGTTTGAGGCCGAAATTCGTCGCCTTGTGCATCTGGCTTACCCAGCCGTCCCGGATGAAATCGAAGAAGAACTTGTGGCACAGTATTTTGTAGATGGGATTCGAGATCTGAAAGTAAAGAAAATGCTGAAGATGTTCAAAGGAAGCAACAGCAGCGAATTACTGGTTCGAGCGCTGGAAGTTGAAGCTGCGTGCAATGACTTAAAGCCAAGGATCAGGGCTGTGACTATTCAAGAGGAGAGAGAACCGCCAGCCGATCATGCTGCTACACCAATGAATGAAATTAAATCAATGTTCGGCCAAATAGTGCAACAAATGGCAGCATTAGCAAATTGCCAGTCCACACAGGTAGAACGGTCACGCCCGATCACTAGAGTGGAGTGTTATCGATGCGGACGTACGGGACACATCAAACGAGATTGTCGAGTAAGGATACCGTCCCGCTCTCCAACGAGGGACGTACAACCATCCAGAAGGGACCAGGAAAACTCCCACTAGTCAACATTACGGAGCGAATGTTGACTAGCGAAGACAAAGCCCCCAGAATTATCTCCATCAGAAGCCTGGGTAGATCAATGGGAAGCCTGAACGTAGATGGAAAGGTGGATGCGATGAACGTTACTTTTACTTTGGATACCGGTGCGGCAGTATCTTTGATCCGGTCAAACCTTGTGGATAAAAGTCAAGTTAAGCCTTTACGAAGAAGTATTCTCCTGCGCACTGTGACTGGAGAATCGGCTAAAGTTTTAGGAGAAATAACAGTCAAGATTTGCCTTGGAAGGATTACGTTTTACCACACTGTGTTAGTAGCGGATATTGAAGATGAATTTATTCTGGGAATGGACCTGATTCGTCAACATGGATTTTCTTTTGATCCCGAGCAAAATATCCTAAGGTTTGGAAGTGAAGAGTTCATCCTGTCAACCAGTCACCGCTGTGAGTCACCCATTTATGTTTTGGCATCTCAGACAGTAAAAATAAGCGGCAATTCCGAGCAAATAATTATTGGACAATTGGAGCAGAATTCTGGGAGCTGTGTTGGACTTGTACGAAACCCGGACCGACCAGGAAGATGCCTCATTGGGAAATCACTTGTAAATGGAGGAAGTGAAGTCCCAATAAGAGTTGCAAACATTTTTTCAGACGACGTAAAAATCAACAAAGGCGAAATTATTGCGGTATTCGAGCCTGTAGTCAAAATAACCAATTGCGATGGGTTACCAGAACAGGAGGAGCAGTTGGGGGAAAACAAGCTCTTAAATGAACTTGAAAAGACCTGGAAACATCTGTCAACACCACAACTGAAGGAGGCTCGGAAACTGATTTTGGACCATGGTAGCATATTTGGAACACCGAATAATATGGGAAAAACTACCATTGTAAAACACCGAATTAACACCGGCAATGCACAACCGATTCGACAACCACCTAGGAGACTACCAATAGCCAAACAACAGGAAGTGCAGGTATTAGTGGACAGGATGCTTGACGACGGAGTTATAGAAGAATCCTGCAGCCCTTGGTCATCACCTGTTGTTCTGGGCACTAAGAATGATGGATCAAGCAGATTTTGTGTAGATTACCGAAAACTGAATGACGTGACCAAAAAGGACAGCTATCCACTTCCCCGTATTGACGACACACTGACGACTTTGGCAGGATCCTGTTGGTTTTCTACTTTAGATTTGAAGAGTGGGTACTGGCAAGTTGGCATTGAGGAGCAAGATAAGGAGAAGACTGCTTTTTCTGCTGGAAATGGGCTGTACCAATTCAATGTGATGCCCTTCGGACTTTGTAATGCGCCTGCTACGTTTGAAAGACTAATGGAAATTGTGCTTCGTGGCCTTAACTGGAAGACTTGCTTGGTTTATCTGGACGATATCATGGTGATGGGAAAAACTTTTGAAGAACATCTGGACAACTTGCAAGAAGTATTTGCTAGAATAGGTGGTGCCCATCTTCGATTGAACGCCAAAAAGTGTTGGTTCTTCCAAAAGCAAGTCGAATTCCTTGGGCATGTGGTGACGGTCGACGGAATCCAGACGGACGACAAGAAGATCCAAGCAATTAGAGAATGGCCAGTACCAAAGGATAAACACGAACTCAGAAGTTTTCTAGGACTTGCCACCTACTACAGACGGTTTGTGGAAGGATTTGCCAACATCGCAGCTCCGCTACATCAACTTACTGAGGACAAAACACCCTACTGTTGGAATACCCAATGTGATCAGGCGTTCAGAAGGTTAAAGGCATCACTTTGCTCCAGTCCCATCCTCAGTTATCCACAACCAAAAGGAAAGTTCATTTTAGACACAGATGCCAGTAATTCTGGTATTGGAGCTGTATTGTCTCAAATCCAAAACGGAGAAGAACATGTTATAGAATACTTCAGTAGGAAACTTACCAAAGCAGAACGGAACTACTGTGTAACGAGAAAAGAGCTACTGGCAATAGTAAAATCAGTCGATCACTTTCACAAGTACTTGTACGGACAGGAATTTTTGATAAGGACTGACCATGCGGCACTCAAGTGGCTCCTCGGAATGAAACAACCGGAAGGACAAGTAGCAAGATGGCTTGAAAAACTCCAGCAGTATAATTTCAACATCAAGCATCGACCCGGAAAGCTGCATAATAACGCAGATGCTCTATCAAGAAGACCTTGCGCCGAAGATTGCAAACATTGCCAGAAAACGGAACAACGTGAAGGAGTTGTGTCCATCAGAATGGTTCAGCTGAAGACCGATGATGAATGGAGTCCCGATGAGATTAGGAAGGATCAACTAGAAGACAGTGACATAGGCCCATTGTTGTTGAGAAAGGAACAAAGCGAGCCAAGACCAACATGGCAAGAAATCTCTAGCAAAGGCCTGACGTTCAAGGCACTTTGGGCTCAGTGGGACTCGCTTGTGGTTGAAGGCGGCTTGCTAAAAAGAGCTTGGGAGAGTGCCGATGGAAAAGAGATAAGGAAGCAGCTGGTAGTTCCCAGAGGAAGGGTCGACCACGTACTGGAGGAAATGCACAATGGAAAGACTGGTGCTCATTTGGGAGTAAATAAGACTTTGGACAAAATCCGGCAACGCTTTTACTGGGTGAACTACTGCCAAGACGTGAAATCATGGTGTCGACAATGTTCCATTTGTGCAGCTAGCCACGGACCACAGACGAGATCCCGGGGACCTATGAAGCAGTACAACGTAGGATTGCCGTTCGAACGTTTAGCCATAGACGTCGCTGGGCCTTTTCCTGAGACCAACAGAGGCAACAAGTACATTCTTGTTGCCATGGATTACTTTAGCAAATGGCCTGAGGTGTTTGCGATTCCAAATCAAGAAGCCAGCACAGTCGCTGATATTCTCGTCGAAAATGTCTTCAGTAGATTTGGTGTGCCGTTGGAGTTACACTCTGATCAGGGACGAAACTTTGAGTCCAAGCTCTTTCAGAGGCTCTGTGACCTGCTAGGCATTAGGAAGACCCGAACAACGCCGCTTCATCCTCAGTCGGATGGCATGGTCGAGAGATTTAATAAGACCATAGAGCAACATCTCTCAAAGGTTGTTGATCAGCATCAGAAAGATTGGGACCAGCATATTCCGCTCTTTTTGATGGCTTATAGAGCAGCAGTCCACAACTCAACGGGACAGTCACCATCTAAAGTTCTGTTTGGTCGAGAACTGCGACTTCCATGTGATGTGGTGTTCGGATCTCCAACAGGCCAAAGCACGAACATTGAGAACTACGTTGACGAGTTGCAAGACAGATTACTGAACATCCATGATCTGGTCAGGGAAAGTTTGAATCTAGCTAGCGACAAGATGAAAGCTCGTTATGATCTGAGGGCCAATTCGGGAGGGTTCCAGAAGGATGATAAAGTTTGGTTGTTTAACCCTCAGAGGAAGAAAGGCAAATCACCGAAATTAACACCTGTTTGGGAGGGACCTTACAATGTGGTAAAAAGGTTAAACGACGTCGTGTACAGAGTCCAACGCAGCCCCAAAGGCAAGATGAAAATTGTCCATCTGGACAGACTCAAGAAATACCAGGGATTAGATGAAGCGGATCGGGACGATCAGCTTTAAGAGGGGGGCAGTGTTACGGTCTGGGCCTACTATGCTCGATACTTCTTAACGGGCGCTCGCTTCGGGATGAAACCGATGCGCCGCAATATCTGGCCGGGCGCGTATTAAAGTAGGCCACAGTTAGGAAGCGCTACCTGGAAAATTCATGAATGGTCAAGGCAACCCGCGAAGCGTTTCGCGGTCATTCTAGAACGTGGTTTGCGAATATAAAAGACGCGGTGTCAACCGTAGTAGTAGTGTATTTGGGAACGCGGTAAAGTTTAAATAGCGAAGTAATTGTGGAATTGTAGTAGTGTTTTTTTTAGTAGCTGTGTTAATTATTGTACGGAGTGTTTTGAAGTGTAAATAAATTTATTAATTGTTGAGTTAAATTGACTTTGTGTGAACCCACGGGAAAATCGTAACAATATCATTATTCCAACGTGCAAAAAATGCTTTTTATTTTTTTGTGTCAGTAGGTCATGGAAAACTTTTTAGCGATTATTTAAAGCAAAAGACAATCATTGTGTCATAGGGCTCATGTGATCTGACAGTTGGCCACATGTCCAATTTTACTATTTGTCCTTTTATTACTAACTGTCAAAGAATGACCAGATTTGAGTCAAAAGTTAACGGGAAAGCGGAGCAAATGTGACACAATTTAACAGTTAGTCACAGAAAAATAATCATAATTAATTGATTACTGTTATTTATAGAACGGTCTTGTGACACAATCGCTCTGTTCGATTAATGTTAAAAAACAAAGGAACCTAATAACACAGTAATTGTGTTTTATTTTCCATAATGGCGGAGGAGAAAATATTATTTTTCTACTCCTACAGGGATATTGATTAATTCCTTAACAGTTTAGAGAACGGATAAGTAGGCAATTGCCAACGGTTGAACGGATACAGAATTCTAGACTTTCCGCAACTGTGCGATATGAAATAGACCAATTACAGCTAATCTTGAATGTAAACAAAATAATTTCAGTAAGTGTTCAATTACAGAATAAAAACATTTACTTTATTATGATGATAAAGCTAATGATACAAACTTACAATTTACAATGAATCAAATCCATTTAACACAAAAAACGAAGTTAATCAGCTGTCACCCGGCGACAATCCAGGACACCGGTCAAACTTTGGCTGCGTCAAAAGTGATAATGTAAACACGGAAACGTTTCAAACATTGAGTGTTTATTTGTGTGAAATTTGGTAAGTAATTCCAATTAGTCGTAGGAAAAAAGAGCCTCTCTAAAACTCAGGCGAATTGTCCATATCGCCCCCGTCCGATTGAGCACTCCGCCTTCGGCGTCTTGCTCAAATTTTCGTCCTCGTGTGATAGGGACATCTTTTTCACCCTTGTTATACAATATACTATTAACAGGTCACAAAACTGCAATTTTGCCACGGTTTAGAGTGGAGAAAATAGCATTTTACGGCTTAAAAGGAGACTTTACACATGCATAGATTTACTTGCGCCAATAAAAACTGGTGGAAGGTGGAAGGTGTTTGATTTCTGTCAAGATATTAGGTCAGGTTAGGACATATTGACATTCAACCGGGTGGAAAGTACTCACTTTCCACCCGGGTGGAAAGTAAAAGCAGGTAATTTTCATCTTTCCACCTGGTTTACACGTAAGAAATAATGTTATTACGTACATAGTTGAAAATAAATTCAATTTTGCCCGGGTAAACATCGACTTGCATGCAAGTTAAATGCACGCAAAGATTTAACTTGCATGCAAGTTGATGTTTACTTGCTCTCGGAGAACTTAGGCCACTCGCTACGCTCGTGGACTTAATTGTACTATTCGTGAATAAAAAATGGTTTAAATCACTTGCTGTATAAATAACTCATATTAATTTCCTCTTAAACTTGCGTATTTGATATGTTTTTGTATTCCTCGAAACCAATGAGATGATGATAAAGTATATCCTATGGTTGACAAACCCTGTTCAAACTAATTTGTTTAAAATGGCCTTTTACTTTACATTCATTTGTTTTGATTGTGAAGCAAATGCAACTGCAACTGAACAAAATTTATTTTCAAAAGCGTTCAATAAAGACGACAATTCCACTCATGTACAAAAAATGCCATATTCAGGGTAATTCAAATTCGACCCTCACCATTGGGATCTCAGAATCCATAAGAGATACGAGAAAGTTTAAATTGGGGCAAAGTTGCGCAATTTAAAGCTCAACCAAATGCTATTTTAAAAATTTTGATTTTCCGAGTACTTCCGAAGATATCCGAAAAAAACTGAAAATTTGATTTTTTGTTTTTATTTATTTCTAACCTTATTTGAAGAGATATCCCAAAACTAAAAGCATCTTTTCATTGCCACTTTTTCCTAGCTATTCGATGATGAATTCAAATTTGCCACACGACGTTTCGTTTTCTGTCAGTCATCATCAACTTTCTTTTTTCTTATGGGCGCCATATTGGATTTTTAGCCCACCAAATAGTACGTTTTATTCTGATTTTAGTGATGTATAATAACTTATGATTTGCTTCATAAATAACAAAATAATTCAATAAAAACTATTTTTACTTTAGTTATTGGCTTTGAGTTAATGGGCCGTTTTAAAAAATGTCATTATTTGACAGTACTTGTCAAACACGATAATTCGGACGATCATTAGAGCGTCAATCATAGTTAAAAATGTATCTAGAAAAGAAATCCCCGCAGAAAATGTTATTATTATACAAGCATTGCTGAACTATTTAGGTTAATCAGAAAAAGAGATTTGTTAGCATTATCTCTAACTTAAAAGGCTTATTTATGTTTCCAAGAGAAAGATCATCATTTTAGGAACTTCATTTTTTGCCAAATTTCAATTTTTTATAATGTTAAGTGCAAGTTTATAGTTATTTATACAGTAAGTGACAAACCATTTTTTATTCATTCATATTTATTCGAGTGAATAAATCGGTTCAAGTCACGTGTACACCTTTGTGACTAAGTATGTTCAGGCCAATTGCGTGTGACAAGTACTACCAAGTAATCTTCATAAAACGTCTCATTAACTCAAAGCTAACTAAGGTAAAAATCTCTAAAAGCTCTAATGATCGTCCGAATTATCGTGTTTGACAAGTACTGTCAAATAATGACATTTTATAAAACGGCCCATTAACTCAAAGCCAATAACTAAAGTAAAAATAGTTTTTATTGAATTATTTTGTTATTTATGAAGCAAATCATAAGGTATTATACATCACTAAAATCAGAATAAAACGCACTATTTGGTGGGCTAAAAATCCAATATGGCGCCCATAAGAAAAAAGAAAGTTGATGATGGCTGCCAAAAAACGAAACGTCGTGTGGCAAATCTGAATCCATCATCGAATAGCTGAGAAAAAGTGGCAATGAAAAGGTGCTTTTAGTAGTGGAATATCTCTTCAAATAAGATAAAATCAAATCAAATTTTCAGTTTTTTTCGGATATCTTCGGAAGTACTCGGAAAATCGAAATTTTTAAAACTACATTTGGTTGAGCTTTACATTGCGCAACTTTGCCCCAATTTAAACTTTCTCGTATCTCTTATAGTTTCCGAGATCCCAATGGTGAGGGTCGAATTTGAATTACCCTGTATACGTCATCAAAACACGGTTTGCTATCGGCTAATAAGGAAGGAAGAGAGTTTGCTAGCGGATAAAAAAATCGGATAAATTTTGCTGTTGATTTCATCGTTTCCACGGATTTTCACTACACTTCTATTGTTGCAATGTCTTACCTTGAGGTTTTTGCTGGCACTGTCAATTTTGATGTTTGTTCTACTGCAGAAAATCAAAAGAACCAGAAAAATGTATTTCTGCCAGTACAAGGCAGTCGCAGTCTTATTATATTATTGATTATATTCATGGAATTGTCTTATCAAATACCATTCGAGCTCAGATTTTGAACAGAATAATTTTTCCGCTTGTCTTCTCATACTTTCTTTATGGTACAAAACTCGACCTGTTTAGCAAAATCACTCGAGCTACGCTCTCGTGATTTAGTTACAACAGGTCTCGTGCAGTTACACCAAAAAGAAAGTGTTCTAAGACAAGCACAAAAATTATCCGGCTAAATCTGAGCTCTTGTGGTATTGCCCCCGATAACCGTATTTCTTTGTGGTTTTAGGAATTACATTGACACTTTCTCAATAACTTCCAACTGCCCTTAAAGTCAACTCGCTAACCTAAAAGTGGAACCAAATTACACTTACTACGTAAGTAATAATAAGCAATTTTGCAAACACTTACATTCACATTTGGTGGTGTTGATAACAAATAAACCAAAGCCTCGGCAACATCATCACCAACCAATCCTGGCTTAGGTAGTTCTTTGTCCAAAATAGTAGTTTTCCTATTCAGTGTGCAAAGTTATGTTTTCCCACACGCGAAAGCAGTTAGACGAACGACGCGAAGCGGAGTTCGGATAAGCTTCAAGTTTTTATTGATATTAAAAACAACAACTTATAACTATTTATTGTTATTAACCACATTAATGTTAAATGTACAGTTGGTCGCGTTTTTTAAATTGATCGCAGATTGAGCAACTGAAGGTAAAATACTGGTACTTGGAACTGCTTCACTTTCTTTAGGATTGAAGGTCAGAATTTTGTTACTTAATCCTTTTTTATAACTTGTGGATTCATCAATGTATTCTTCAGCTACCGTAGTCGATTTCCAACCCCCCAAGCGTTTTATGTCAGTGATTCCTTCTCCAGAATCGGCCAGGAACGTTGCCGATGATCGACGATAACTGTGCCCTGTGTAGAGTTCTGGATTTGGCAACTTCAAAAAAATAGCTATTTCAGAAGGCATTTTTCCAAAACTGTTTACTCCAACACTTTGCGAAAAACTTTTACCCTTTATGTAAACTAGGAAAAAACGATTGTATGACTTTTTTGGACGTAGGCCGGTGTATCTTCTGTACAGTTGCAGGTAGGTTCCGTTATGAACTTCTTCTGATATTATAAAGTTTCTTGCTGTATGATTTTTGGAATCCCTAATTTTAACAATTATGAGGTTTCCTTTGTCTTCAATAACTGTAGTGGTTAAATTGGCTAGCTCTTCCCTTCGACATGCACCAGCAAGTCCGAATATAGTGGCAACTTTAATTAACAGGTAAATTTCATCTGGTGCGGAGTTCATAAAACTGAATATTTCTTTTTTTGTAAAAATTTTCGCCTTTTTAGGTTTAAAACCAACATTCTGCTTTTTCAGAAATGCAGTGAGCTTATAAAATTCACCGATATCGATGTCTCTTTTTATTTTTATTACATTTTTGAGCATTGAATACTTTGACCACATTGTGTTAGGTTTGAATTCTTTGCTTAAAGTAACAAAATACGCTAAAAGTACCTCTTCCTTTAAGGTTTTTATCCCCTTTTGTTCGCACCATTGGGTAAACAACTCGTACTGTTTCTCGTATTTTTCTCGCGATTTGAGAGGCAGCAATTGCAAACTAGCCATGTTGGCGGCTTTTAGAACATCTTCCGGAAGTTCATCTTCAGTGATCTCCATTATTAAAATAGTTTTTTTAACTTAAATAAGTAAGAATAAACACTGTTGTAGACTTTAAATTGCATATAAATGCGTTGTTTGACAATGAGCTTTGGTTTCTAAGGAAACAAGCCTCATTTTCAAAGACAGAGACAAGGTGGTTTATTTACCTAAACTGTACGGAAGAATAATGTGAAAAAAGTCGTGTTTTTTATATGAAACCCCAGAATATTATTACATTTTTGAATTCTACGCAAAATTCTAAGCAGATTTTATGTATAATAGTCTATATAAAACCACTGTTGCAAGGTATAATCAGCATTTTTAAAAGTGTGCGGAAAAAAATTTTTCCCGCATAGTGTGCGGGAAAGTGCCACTTTGCACACACTTTTACGTATGCAAAGTAGCTTTTTTGCAAACATTCGTAGAAAAAATGCTTTTTATTTTTTTGTGTCAGTAGGTCTTGGAAAACTTTTTAGCGATTATTTAAAGCAAAAGACAATTATTGTGTCATAGGGCTCATGTGATCTGACAGTTGGCCACATGTCCAATTTTACTATTTGCCCTTTTATTACTAACTGTCAAAGAATGACCAGATTTGAGTCAAAAGTTAACGGGAAAGCGGAGCAAATGTGACACAATTTAACAGTTAGTCACAGAAAAATAATCATAATTAATTGTTTACTGTTGTTTATAGAACGGTCTTGTGACACAATCGCTCTGTTCGATTAATGTAACTTTAAAAAACAAAGGAACCTAATAACACAGTAATTGTGTTTTATTTTCCATAATGGCGGAGGGGAAAATATTATTTTTCTACTCCTACAGGGATATTGATTAATTCCTTAACAGTTTAGAGAACGGATAAGTAGGCAATTGCCAACGGTTGAACGGATACAGAATCCTAGACTTTCCGCAACCCGGCGACAATCCAGGACACCGGTCAAACTTTGGCTGCGTCAAAAGTGATAATGTAAACACGGAAACGTTTCAAACATTGAGTGTTTATTTGTGTGAAATTTGGTAAGTAATTCCAATTAGTCGTAGAAAAAAAGAGCCTCTCTAAAACTCAGGCGAATTGTCCATATCGCCCTCGTCCTAGTGCGATAGGGACATCTTTTTCACCCTTGTTATACAATATACTATTAACAGGTCACAAAACTGCAATTTTGCCACGGTTTAGAGTGGAGAAAATAGCATTTTACGGCTTAAAAGGAGAGTTTACACATGCATAGATTTACTTGCGCCAATAAAAACTGGTGGAAGGTGGAAGGTGTTTGATTTCTGTCAAGATATTAGGTTAGGTTAGGACATATTGACATTCAACCGGGTGGAAAGTACTCACTTTCCACCCGGGTGGAAAGTAAAAGCAGGTAATTTTCATCTTTCCACCTGGTTTACACGTAAGAAATAATGTTATTACGTACATGGTTGAAAATAAATTCAATTTTGCCCGGGTAAACATCGACTTGCATGCAAGTTAAATGCACGCAAAGAATTAACTTGCATGCAAGTTGATGTTTACTTGCTCTCGGAGAACTTAGGCCACTCGCTACGCTCGTGGACTTAATTGTACTATTCGTGAATAAAAAATGGTTTAAATCACTTGCTGTATAAATAACTCATATTAATTTCTTCTTAAACTTGTGTATTTGATATGTTTTTGTATTCCTCGAAACCAATGAGATGATCATAAAGTATATCCTATGGTTGACGAACCCTGTTCAGACTAATTTGTTTAAAATGGACTTTTACTTTACATTCATTTGTTTTGATTGTGAAGCAAATGCAACTGCAACTGAACAAAATTTATTTTCAAAAGCGTTCAATAAAGACGATAACCGTATTTCTTTGTGGTTTTAGTAATTACATTGACACTTTCTCAATAACTTCCAACTGCCGTTAAAGTCAACTCGCTAACCTAAAATTGGAACCAAATTACACTTACTACGTAAGTAATAATAAGCAATTTTGCAAACACTTACATTCACATTTGGTGGTGTTGATAATACATAAACCAAAGCCTCGGCAACATCATCACCAATCAATCCTGGCTTAGGTAGTTCTTTGTCCATGCCAGCTGATTCAAAGAACTCAGTTTTTACGTATCCAGGGCTCAGGCTCTACAATCAAATTAAGCGAGCTCAGCAATTTTTGTAATTGTGTGTCAACCTTACCGTAATTTTAATTGGCAAATTTTCTCTGTTAATTTCTTGTCTTAAAATCTCCGCCAATGCGGTAACAGCAAACTTGGATGCGGTATACATGTCAATGCCAGGAAAATCCATTACGGTGTGTCCTAAAACGCTGTTTATGTGCACAATGTGTCCTTCCACCTTTGTATCTTTCATATTCTGTATAACTTCTCTAGTAGCTATAGACAATCCAAGCACGTTTGTATCTGTAAAGTTTATTCACTTGATGGATGGAGAAATAATTATTAAATAAAATTCTTTACCTAAAATTGTTTTCCAATTTTTTGGGTCTCCGTTAATCAATGAACCATACACAGACATTCCAGCATTGTTAACTAAAACGTGCACTGGACCGAGTTTTGAAATTACCTCCTTTATGGTTGACTCTATTTCTTCTTCTTTGGTCAAGTCACACTTAAAGGCGTACACTTTACCTTTTTCTCCTTGTAGCTCTCTGGAAATGTCTTCTACTTTTTCGGCTCTCCGAGCCAAACCTGCCACCTAAACAAAACATTGTTTTTTTTGTTGTTGAATATTATTATCGACTCACAATAAGACCGTTTTTTACAAGTTGTTTAACTATAGACCTTCCGATTCCTGAAGATGCCCCGGTAACCACTGCAACTTTGCCTTCGAAACGTTTTAGAGCAAGCACCATTATTACCACGTAATACCAAATTAGCAGTAAGAAAACTTTAATTGATTTGCTGTAAGCCGAGTTATATAGCTATATTTATCAGGTTTAAGTGGTCTATTTAAACACGCGCTTTCTACTATAAGGTTTCCACTTTCGTGTATTATAATGGCTATACAGAGTGTCTCAGGATTCTTGATCAGACTTGCATGTAGGAAACACATTAATATGTTTATCGTTATCGTTATGCTTAGATCCGTTTTTAGAATACGGGGTGTTAAAGCTACCTACTACTACTAAACCGTTCACGGAAAAAATTGCGACAGCAAAAATTTTTGGTAACACCCTGTATAAATCCAAAATAGTTTGAGCGGATTTGATACTTAGAAAAAAAGCTTTAATTGGCCGTTATTTTAGAATCGGGACTAGTGATTGAGTTTGAATAAATATTACTTTCTGATGATTACACAACTTATGAACTGTAATGTTAAAATTTATAGCATTTGAAACCACGCATTTACTACTTGAAATAATTTAAAATCATTTTGCCTTAATTTTATACCGTGTGTCCCAAATTGGTCATACATAAGAGCTACAGAGTCTGTTAAATGGAGACACTTTTAAAGAGTTTTTTGACAATTTTTTTCTTGGTTGCCAAATTGATTTATTCAGTTCAGCGTATTTCGGAAAAATTATAAAACCTGTAAGGTTGGAAAAGAGGGCGTTCATAGTAATACGTCAGAATACCAATTTTTTTTATTTATGTTCTAACAGAAGGTCAACTCACCACTTTACTTGCTCAATCAAACGCTCCCCACGTCAAACTGTTACACGATCTGATTACTATAATAGAAAATGTATGTGAGTGCCCTATTTCCTAATTGAGGTCCTAAATCAATCAATTATTGAATCCCCCGATCATTGTAAATTAATCATTCCTAACATCTAGTAAAAACCACACCTCTCATAGTCCAATCTGACCAATTTACATTCTTAATACGTAATTCCTTCCATCGCAAAACGTGCTGCATAATCAACTTATGACGTCTTCAACCAACTACTTCATTTCCTTGCTGTCCTTTCCACCGGACATCGATAAGTCCACATGCGCTTGGGGCGAAAACTGTCCATGCGGCCAGGGATTCATTCCCTTTACAATAATTACCCAACTCAAGCCTTTCGACCCAGTCAACTAAGACCTTACAGCGTCAAAGTTTGCACCTAACTATTGCAAAGCCTTACTGAGTCTCCTTACGGCGACCCAGTCTGCGAGAGCCTCGCCCTCCATCCCGACAAAGTAGTCTCCATTCAAATCAGATGTGTGAATGCACTAGCCCTCTCATTCAACTTTAATTATTCATTTGTTGCCTAAAGCATCAACTTTCTCAACTATCCTGAATCCATATAGATATCCTGAACTATTCAATCAATAAAACCAACTATCAGAAATAGAAACAGAAACACCCCTGAGTACAATAACTCACCTGATTATTAAACTCTTGAGGTATAACACAATGCACCCACATCACTTCTTTCGCAAAAGGCACTAACTTTAGGACTAAATCAGATTATGCATACCAATAACGCCTGGCCTGTTTATTTTCCTAAGGTAGTAAATCAATCAACGAAATACGATACTTTTGCTAGTGCCTAAGCTTTGCTCCCAATAAATTGTGCAATAAGCCCTAATAGCGCTCGACACTTAAAATTCCAATGCCAACACGGGTTTATTTTCTACCTAATATAGGACCTTTTTTAAACTTATTTTTACAAACATCAGGGTCAACATTTTAAAGATTGGCTTATAGCTGTAAGTCAGTTATATAAATAAGTATTTATAAAAAATCTATCATCATTTGTAAAAGTTTTCATATTTGAAAAGCGATTAAAAAATCTTTTTTATTATATTAGGTACTTGTTAATATGATTATTTAGTTTCCAACGTTCAAAAAACGCTTTTTAATTTTTTGTGTTAGTAGGTCTTGGAAAACTTTTTAGCCCTTATTTAAAGTAAAAGACAATCATTATGTTATAGGTCTCGTGTGATCTAACAGTTGGCCACATGTCCAATTTTTCTCTTTGCTCTTTTATTATTAACTGTTAAAGAATGACCAGATTTGAGCCAAAAGTTGACGGGAAAGCGGAGCAAATGTGCCACAATTTAACAGATTGTCACCGGAAAATAATCATAATTAGTTGTTCGCACAATCGCTCTGTTCGATCCATGTAACTTTAAAAAACAAAGGATCCTAATAACACAGTAATTGTGTTTTGGTTTCCATAATGGCTGGGCGGAAATATTATTTAGGGTCTCAAGCAGACAAAAACTTAAAATAGTGTTATTTTGTGCTTTAAAAACTAAATAATGACACATAATTGAAAAGCATTTTGAAGCGCTTTTCAATAATATAAAAATTCAAGATGGTGTCGATAAGACTCTCAAGTTATAAAATTATAATAGATTTTTTTTAAATCAGCTTACCCTACGTAAAAAGTGTCCTAATATGGTTTTATTTTGAAAATTACTTGAAAAACGCTATACTGACTTTTGGTTGATTAAGAAGCTATAAACAAATCTCTGACGTTTTCCCAATATTTTAGAAAATGGCAAAAAGTAATGCAATCTGGCATAAGTTTCAAATGAAATTTCTTCATTTAAAAAACCTTTTCTTCATTTAAAACCGACTTTATGGTATATAAATTCCTATATGGGACACACTGTATATCCATGATAAAAATATTACCAATACACGTCGCCGCAAGGTCAGAAAGGTTGAAAAAGTTATTTCGTCACTATAAAATATTAACATAGGTCATGGTACCAAGGATATGAAATTTTTAGAACAGTCAGATTGCGTCAAGAAAAACACAATGGAAAAGTAGGTAAACAAATTTAAAATTATTAAATTCCTATAGTCTGATATTGTATTTTTTTATTATATTTACTGAAAAGGAACAAAAGAAGGCACGAATTTTGTATTTATACTTTTGGTAAAACTAGTCAGAAGAAACAGAAATAAAAAATTGAGTAATTGAGCCTTTTACCCTAATTAACACTCTTCCCACTGTTTACTTTCTTTACTGCTTTATTTAATATTTCGGTGTTTATTATGTTTGAGTGTTTATTACAATCTGGCTAGTGTTGACACTGTAGGTCTGTATATTTTTTTATCACATGTATGTTTAAGTGTTGATAAGATCTATATTGAGAATAGTTTTTCATAATGGTTGTTCAAGAATGGAACTTGCTAGTAGTGCTTTGCCGTTTTGCATGTGCTCTGAACTCCTGATATAGTTATTCTTATTGAGAGTTCGTGTAAAATTTAATAATTTTAAAAGCATCTTTGCAAAGTATTTTATTATTTTGGTCCATTTGCTAAGTTAGTAAAAAGTTTGTTCTTCTGGTCACTAATGGAACCCATGAGACAACGAGGAATATTAAACCGCTTGAGTTAGGACTAGATTTACATCACTTATATTACGCTATTTAAAAAAAAAATTTATAGTACTAATAATAAAAGTTCCATATTGTCTCATAAGTTCCATTATTGATTTTAAAACGTTTTGCACCCTGAAGAAGAAAATTATCTTCTTACTTTTACTATTCATATTGTATTACTTGTAGACATACTTTGGTTATCTTCTTCTTCTTCATGTACCATCTCCGCGACGGAGGTTGGTAATCATCACAGCTATTCGGACTTTTGAAGCGGCCGCTCTAAAAAGATCGATCGATGTGCAGCCGTACCACTCTCTCAGATTGCGCAGCCACGACTTTTTCCTTCTTCCTATACTTCTTTTCC
Organism: Ips typographus; assembly: GCF_016097725.1. Taxonomy (NCBI): domain Eukaryota; kingdom Metazoa; phylum Arthropoda; class Insecta; order Coleoptera; family Curculionidae; genus Ips; species Ips typographus. The sequence goes on from NC_138423.1 coordinate 10,348,730, forward strand.
CAAGGATTTTTCCTTGCATTATAAGTTGAAGTCTGGCGTATTTTGTCCCACGTGTGATATGTCCAAGATATTGTAGCTTTCTGGTTTTAATAGTTTCTATGATTTCCATTTGTTTGTTTATCCTCCTCATTACCTCGTTGTTTGTAACATGTTCTGTCCAGGGTATCTTCAAAATTCTTCTATACGTCCACCTCGCGAATGATTCAAGTTTTCTGATAGCTGCCGCATTCAGGGTCCAGGCTTCCATTCCGTAAAGTAAGGTTGAGAAGACATAGCACTTCAATAGTCTGACTCTTAGGTTTAACTTCAGATCTCTTGTGCAGAGTACTCTTTTTAATTTGTTAAAATTTGCTCGTGCTATTTCTATTCTTGCTCTAATCTCTCTAGAGTAGTCATTTGTGGAGTCAATTAGTGTACCCAGGTATTTGTATTTATCTACTTGTTCGATCTTAGTGCCGTTAATTGTCAGCTGCTCGTTATATCTCTGTGTTTTTGATATTCTCATAAATTTTGTTTTCTTAGCATTCATTGTTAGTCCATATTCTTGACCACACTCGGCTATTCTGTTCATTAGTCTCTGAAGATCGTCGATATTTTCCGCTATAATTATGGTGTCATCTGCATATCTAATGTTATTTACCGGTATTCCGTTTATTTTTATTCCTGCTGTCTCTTCCTCCAGTGCTTTTTTCAGGATCTCTTCGGAGTACGCGTTGAAGAGTAGCGGTGATAGTATGCATCCCTGTCTTACGCCTCGCTTAATTTCGATTTCTTCTGACATGTGTCCGTTAATGCGTACCTTTGCTCGTTGTTCATAATATACAGGGTGGACCATAAGTAATGGGACATAGAGTTACAGCATATTCCTGACATCAAAATAATACGATTTAGCTGAATTGTCCTATACCGAAAGTTAATATTAAGAAAGATACAGGGTGTGAAAGTTGAAATTTTATTTTAGCTTTTTTGTCATATCTTCACGGTCTTTTGATATAAATTACTGAAAGTTGGTATAAAGGGGTTTTGGCAGGCGTAAAATACGATGCTTTTATTTGTTTTGTAGTAGCTGATAGGGGGCGCTAGCGGTAACCATCTCCGTCCCTTCAAGAGGCTCAAACTTTTTTTTACGGAACTGAAACGGCCATGTGACTTCAAAATATGATTCTAAGATGTTTTCTACGTAAAAAAGGTATACTTGTTGTAAGTCTTAAAAGTCGACCGTTTTCGAGTTATTTAATCTTTTATTATTGCATGCATTTACATGTACAGCAGATTTTAATTACTATTTTTTTTTAAATTCTAAGTAGGATTTGATACAAAAACAAAAAGGGCGTTCATAACAACTAGCTTTATTTTAAAGTTTACAAACATTTTTTAAACAGTCAAATTTACATACAGAAACTGTTATGTGTGTAACGTAAGGGTATACAGCACATATCGTATTAACATACGACAATGCATGCAATAATAAAACATTAAATAACTCGAAAACAGTCAACTTTTAAGACTTACAACAAGTATACCTTTTTTACATAGAAAACATCTTAGAATCATGTTTTGAGAGCATATGGTCGTTTCAGTTCCGTAAAAAAAAGTTAGAGTCTCTTGAAGGAACGGATATGGTTGCAGCTAGCGCCCCCTATCAGCTACTACAAAACAAATGAAAGCATCGTATTTAACGCCTGCCAAAACCCCTTTATACCAACTTTCAGTAATTTATATCAAACGACCGTGAAGATATGATAAAAAAACAAAAATAAAATTTCAACTTTCACACCCTGTATCTTTCTTAATATTAATTTTCGTTATAGAACAATTTCGCTAAATCGTATTATTTTGATGTCAGGAATATGCTGTAGCTCTATGTCCCATTACTTATGGTCCACCCTGTAGATTTGATATAATTCTTAGGTCATTGTAGTCTATTTGTTTTGCTTTGAGGACTTCCATTAGTTGTTTGTGGCGGACTCTATCAAACGTTTTGTTGTAGTCTATGAAACAAATGTACATATCCTGATTCACATCCAGACATCTCTGAATCAGTACATTGAGTGCGAAAAGGGCCTCTCGCGTGCCCAGACCTTTCCGAAAGCCAAATTGTGTTTCCCCTATATCCATGTCCAGTTTTTGATATATGCGATTATGGATGATTTTTAAGAATAATTTTAGTGTATGAGACATCAGACTAATGGTGCGGTGGTCGCTGCATTCCCTAGCATTCACTTTTTTGGGCAGGCAAATAAAGGTCGACACTAACCATTCTTTAGGAATAACACCTGACTTGTATATTTGATTAAACAGTTTCACCAAGATGTCTATGTATTCTGTCTCTATAATTTTCAGTAGCTCAATAGGAAGTTCGTCAGGGCCTGGGCTTTTTCCTTCTTTTGCTGTTTTTAAGGCATATACTATTTCTTCTTTTGTGATATCCGGGCCCGTTTCATTGGGTATGCAATCTGTATGTTGTTTCTTTTCCTTTTCATCATCGAACAGTTCCTCAATATATTCTTTCCATCTTTGTAATTTTCCATCTGTCTGTGTTATGGTGTTTCCGTTTCTGTCCAAGAGTGCATTAGTAGGGTTATGGTGTTGTATTCCTGTCATTTCCTTGACCTTTTTATGGAGATTGAATAGGTCATACCTGTTTTGGAGATCTTCGATCTCTTTGCATTTCTCTTCGAAATATGTTTCTTTAGCCTCTCTAATCTTTTTCCTGATCTCATAATTAAGCTTTCTGTATGTATGTTCATCTGTATTCTTAAACTGTCTTCGCTGTTCCATCATACTTAGTATTTGGTCATTCATCCATTTTCCTTTTTTCTTCAGGGGCTCTTTTAGTATCTCTTTGCTTGGATCCAGGATACATTGTTTTAATGCCTTCCATTGTTCATCGACGTCTTCATTGTTTATGTTCAGTTTGTCAAGGTTTTTGTGTACTTTTTGTTGGAGGGTTTGTTTTACAACTGGGTCTTTAAGTTTCCTTGTTTCCATTCTGGGGGTTCTTTGATGTCTTTTAATGTTCTTGAGTTTAAGTGTGACCTTAGCGATTATTGGATTGTGGTCGGAGAAGACGTCCGCTCCAGGGTATGCTTTCACAGCTTTAACAGCATTGCGGTATCTTTCGTTGATCATGATATAATCTATCTGATTTCTGACTATTTTATTAGGTTTATCTGCGGGTGACCGCCACGTGTATAGCCGTCTATCTGGTAGTTTGAAGAACGTGTTTGTGATAATTAGGTTTTGATCTTGGCAGAATTGCATTAATCGATCTCCTCTTTCATTACGTTCTCCCAAGCCATACTTTCCCACATTCTTTCCGCTTTGTCCTTTGCCTATTTTAGCGTTGAGATCCCCTAGGATCATTGTTATCTCTTTACATTTCGTCATTTTCAGGGCTTCCTCAATTTGTTCGTAAAATGTTTCTATGTCGTTGTCCTCCCCATCCGCTGTCGGAGCGTACACTTGGATCAGGTTCATTTTGGTATGATTTGTTTTTATTTGCAGGATCATCACTCTATCTGAAATAGGAACGAAGTTCTCTACGGTTCTCTGCACCTCTTCACTGACTATGACTGCCACCCCGTTTTTGTGTTGATTGTCATTACTTCCGGAATAATATATTGTGGCCCCTTCTGCCGAGACGTAGCCTGAACCCGGCCATCTTGCTTCGCTTACTCCGAGTATGTGAACTTTTAACCTTTGCATTTCCTGAAGAACATTATGCATTTTGCCGGGTTGAAACATGCTCCGGACATTCCATGTACCAATTCTTATATTTTCCAGTTTTGTTCTGTCTTCTCTGTTGGTTTGACAAGGATATCGCTTGCTGACGACCTGGAAGGCCTTGTCTTTCCCTTCCCTGCCGGATCTTGGGTTCCGACGCCCATGATCAGTAATCGTATGTTTGTTGGTTTTTTCGACCATGATGATTTTTCTAGGGATACATAATGAGATGGTTTCCCCTTGCCTTTCTCATCGCATTGTAGAGGCCAGTGAAACTGCTCCAGTCGTGCCCTCCAGTATTCCTTTCTGGTCCAGTCCAGCATAATTTGCTATGTGCATCAGTTCGGTGTTGAGAATGATGCTGCCCATTCTCAAGCTAGATTTTGGTTCGCCCCGGGTATTTCATTTCCCCGGTATCACCCATATCTGGGAGACGTTCCCCTATCCACCACCTGGGGAGGCGTCCGATGGGGGATCTAGCTAACCCCACACGGAGGTTATAAGTGAAAGCAAAACTCAGAGTCGATCTCCACAAATATATATTAATAAAAAGTTGTTATCTGCCTAACATGTTTCGGGTGTATTCAGACACCCATCTTCAGAGGCTTAACTAGATCACTAGTCTGCTGGCTGTCATTCTAGAAGGGGGGACAGCTGAACCCAGATGTACTAAGGTGGTTTTTTATTCTGCACGGGGGAAAAAACCTTGATCAAAAAACCCAGTTCTGGTTCTGAGGTGACAGGTTTCTCCGTTTTTTATTCTCGAAGGGGGAAAAAACTTAATCAAAACCCAGTGTTGATGTCAAAGATGAAGTTAGTTACTCGGTTTTTTATTCTTGAAGGGGGAAAAAACTTAATCAAAACCCAGAGAAGTTGAATGATGTAAAATCTGCATGTTTATCTGAAGGAGACCAAATGGACACGAAAGGGACGTCACACAACAAAAAACCGCGGTGGACACTCACAAGTTGGACATTTAAACAGATTAAAATGGGGGCGACTTTCCCTTTGTCACTGTGGAGGTGTGACCGTGCAGGGCAACATGGCTTGGGTACAGCCGGACATGGAGCGGACATGGAGTGGACACAGTTTCCCCCTTCAAGAATAAAAAATCGAGTAACTAACTTCATCTTTGACATCAACACTGGGTTTTGATTAAGTTTTTTCCCCCTTCGAGAATAAAAAACGGAGCAACCTGTCACCTCAGAACCAGAACTGGGTTTTTTGATCAAGGTTTTTTCCCCCGTGCAGAATAAAAAACCACCTTAGTACATCTGGGTTCAGCTGTCTCCACTGCGTGCATATGGACTACTACTACTTTTAGAAAATATCGTAGCTTCCTGCCGTCGACCTATTTTCTAAAATCAGCTATTTATTGTAAAAAAAGTATTTTCAAGTCATATTTTTAATGTTACTTATTTAAGAGGTTATTTTTTTTAGAAATATTGTGGCAAAATATTACCTGAACTAAAAAGATAAGAATGAATAATGAAGCTAGTATTGATTAAGGATAATTAAAAAAATGCTTATTTTTCTTTACTGCTCGCCTAGCAACAGACGTACTTAGTTTAATAAAAAAAGCAATTTAATAAGTGTGTTTGGTTTGTTAATTATATAGCGATTTAAATCATAGGTACAAATAGAATTCTATTAGTGAAATTAACGTAATGATAGTGGTAACTTTGACCTTTTACTATTTACTGCATTCAAATATCGTTATTTAGTTAGTAAATAACGATAAGAGAGGACATCGGACATACCTCGGACACTATGAAGGGCAGTTACTCTAATTGTAAACAAAAAATTCACTAATGTGGCTAAGAGAAAAATGCGAAGATTTTGGACTCCATAAGAGTAATAAATCAGCTTTAAGAAAAAAAATACTATTGATCCTTGTTAGTAACTTGCATTGTTATAGTGAATAACAAAGTTGCAGAAAAAATATAGGAGTAAATGAGAATCTATCAGTACTCGTATCTTATTACTTATGTAACTTGTACCACTCGTGTGTAATATGCTTCTTATAGTACTTATTATGTTATACAGTATGGTGCAAATCTATCGAATATCTTCAGTTCAAATTTAGAACTGATTTTTTTTCGGAAAACCTTTGGACACGTCATTTGTTATTTTTGACTGCGCTTCTTCTGATAATAAATTCCTGTATACTGTGTAGTCCAAAAATAAGTTACTATGTTGTAACCACAGTATTTTTTTCTTTGTTTCTCTTATCTACAACTTTATTATAGTAACAGAACAGAGCGATGAGAACCATCCTTGAGTGTAACAGATATGTCTCAATAAGTACCATGCAGAAAACTTTGAATATGTTGTCCGTACGTCAGATGATAATGTTTGATGTGTATTTGTTTATTTTTAAGATGAAACGGGGGTTACTGCCGGAATACCTGTGTAGAAAAATAACAACCTTTTCTGAGGTCCATAGTTACAGCACAAGAAATTGTGATGATTTTATTATTTTGAGACATTGTAATACAGATCAAGCCCTAAATTCGCCTTGATATAGAGGACTTCTTAATTATAATCAGCTACCAAAATGTATAAAACAATGTAATACTGTGAGAATGTTTAAAGTCCATTTACGCGAACATATTGTAAATATGTCCGCATTTTGAAAATATTTAGAATTGTATACCTATACTTACTGTTGTCTGTTTTTTGTATACAGCTATTAGCTAAATAAACAAAGTTATTATATTATTATTATTATTATTAAAAAGTGAATTGGCGACAGGCCATCTTTTCGAAAATTGTTAACATCACGTAAAAGTTTCTAAGGTAAATATTAGATACCATTAGCACTCTCTGGTCTTACAAAACTATTGTATATTTTAACAAGCTTAAATAAACCTTTATAAAGCTCTTACCAGTAACAACAGGAAAGAAGAACGACTCTTTTTTTGTATGCTATTTTGTATTGTATGTATGGAATAGGGATATATTCCATACATTGGCACAAAAAATTTCCCACATAAAAATGTTTAAAAATACTGCAAAAACTAAATTGTTTTACTTTCAATATACCTTTTCATTTAAATATTCACAGTTATTTGACATTTTTACACTATGTAAGTTGCACCGTCTAGCAGAAGATTTGCAAATTCGATAAATATTTCCAGTATTTTCACTTAACCACATTAATTATTTAATTTTCTTTTTCATAGTTTTTGAGATATGATGACCTCTGATAGTGGAACACTCGGTACATATTAAAAACCAAAATACCTCGATCAAATTTCAAAAATAATCGTTGTAAAAGATACAAAAAATCTAAGCAAAAGATTACCTAACCTAATCTAAATATTAGCCAAGCTAATTGAAGGTTTCTACATTTTTTTCATCTTTTTTTTTTTATTTTCTTGTTTATTTTAGGGCTTATATTGTTTGAATTTATACATGTTCTTTAACAACTAACTTTTACAGGAATGTTTCTAGAATTAAAAAACAAATTGTAGTAGGGCTGCTTAATGTAAATAAAAAATAAACCGTAATAGAAAATATATTGCATATTACTGTCTTATTGCAGTTACATTAATAATATATTAATTTTCATACACCAGCAGACTTAAATAAACTATAGTTAACTAAAAACTATAGAAAACTATGTTAATACTTTTTGTGCATCTAGCAATTTTTCAAAAATCAAATTAAGCATTCTCATTGCATAGATAATCTGAAATGATGTGCTTTTAACTACTTTAAAACACTTAACCAACCTTCCCTAACTTTTACAAAGTATGAAACACATTTGAGCTCAATCACAAAGTGCTGGCAATATGCTGGCATCTAGATTTTTCCGGTAATATTTTGTCTCCATCAATTTTTGGCTGGTGTATTAGGAATACTACCATTGCAATAATTTAAATGCTATTTACGGCCCGAATGGTAAGTTCCGAAACCTGAAAATCAGTCAATCAAAAATTGAGCAAGCAAATACTTAACAGCATACATTGACACTTGGTCCTGTAGACAAAGCATAAATGACAGCTTCAGCAACATCTTCGCCGAGCAAAGCTGGCAATCTAGTTATATTATCACCATTTCCAGCTACTGCATGAAATTCTGTTGTTACAACTCCAGGACTTATGCTCTTTAATGATATTCACCGCGTTTGAAATTATTGAATGTAAGGAGGTTAAGTTAACTTACGGTTACTTTGATAGGAAGTTTCTCTCTATTCACTTCCAGTCTTAGAGTTTCTGCCAAAGCTGTCACAGCGTGCTTCGAAGCTGTGTACACGTCAGTGCCAGGAAAATCCATAACTACGTGACCTGCAATACTGTTTATGTGAATTATATGTCCTTGGGTGTTGTTGGCTTTCATGTTTTGCACTGCTTCTTTAGTGGCAATACACAGACCCATTACGTTTGTTTCTGAAAATTTTGTGTTATACGAAATTGTATGAAATTTTTAAGTTTGCTTACCAAAAACAGTTTTCCAGTTATCTGGATTGTCAGTTATTAACGAGCCACGAAGACTGAGTCCCGCGTTATTTACTAAGATATGAATTGGTCCCAAATGTGTTATAATTTTTTTAAAAGTGGCTTCTATGTCATCTTTATTCCTCATGTCACACTTCAAAGCGTGTAGCTTTCCTTTCTCTGAACCCAATTTTTTTGCTAAAGCTTCGACTTTTTCAGCTCTGCGTGCCAATCCGGCCACCTAAAACGTGCTCTTGTAATTCCTAACTAAATATGAATAAATTCACTCATACAATAACACCATTTTTAACTAATTCTACCACAATTGCAGCCCCAATTCCTGCTGAAGCCCCGGTGATCACAGCCACTTTACCTTCAAATCTTTCAAGAGAGAGAACCATCTTGATGCTTCGGTGTTGGTTGGATAGGTACTATTTTTACACTGCGTGTTTACAGTAGATATAATAAGCGGAAACCAATTCAGAATATAAATATAGATAATTTATAGTGGAATGTGATAAAACTGAATGACTGGACAAAATATAGATTAAGACTATTTACGGGCATGCACTATTTGTTTATCTACTGTATGCCAACATGTTATGCAATAGCAGCAAGTTAAGAAGCAAACATAGATAACCCAATTTAATTGGTTGAGTTGCTAGTTGCTAGCTAAATCTAATTAGTAAAGAAAAATGTTACTAAAGTTAACTTGTAATGACTAGAATTGAAAGTCATAGTGTACTATTTAGCATTGTGGACATAAATCATCGATTTTCTAATTAGAAATTGAATTGTGAATTATTAAATAAGTTGAGAACAAAATAAATACTTTTCATTCAATATTTCATGTTTTGTTAGGTGTCGCAGAAAATAATCAAAATTCTTGAATATGAATAACAGCATATAATTAAACACTGAATTGAGTAACTTTACTCCTATTAAACTAACGCTATATCTTTTACCGTTTTTGAGATTCTTCACCTATACATTATGAATACATAATATCTTGGGAACGATGTAGGATATAGTGTTTATAACAAACTGAGGGCATTATAGGCGGGCGTTTTCATAACACACATTGTATATAAACCCAATTAAGCAATTTTGAAAGAATATATTGAGTGTTTTACCAAAAAAAAATATCTCTGAGCATTAAAATTTGAATAGTGTTTAAAATTATCCTGATATATCACGTGACAGTTCTTGCTAGGATTCATGGAAAATTTGTAATCAATTTTGTATTATTGTATTTTTGGTAAAATAAATTAATCAAATTTTCATGTATTAAAGTGTATATATGAAGCTAAAGGCTTTACTTTATGGTAAAAACCACAACCATGCTATGTTAAATTGAATGAAAACGCATAATATTAATAAACCCTAAATGTAACTACCTGATTAAAATAATTTTAAAACTTGTATCATTTTACCAATACGTTTATTTCCTATTTTAGTTCAATTAATTGGTTTATTATATGGTTGACAACCTTAGGACCTCGTGACCCTGTAGAAGCGCGAAAATCCGCTCCAGACTCTTTAAGAGCCTTGTATATAATTATTTATTTCTCAACGAGATTTAAATTAACTATCGAAGTTTTTCTTTAAACAAATAATCTTTCTGCTGTTTGTTATTACAAAAACAATGCGCAAACTGTTCATAATACATCTTAGTTTCTGCAATTTTTTATATTTCTATTAATAAATTTTTATTATTTCGTGTTTGTACTTTTAAAACTTATTTCACTGAAACGTTAAGACGGTATTCTAAAACAAAATAATTAAAACATCAAACCTTGTCGACCTGATTATTGTCGACACATTTAGAAGATAGATCATTCTATCACAATTACCTAACTCTAAAACTGCCTGAATTTTTAGAAAACTTTTAAATTAGATCGCAACTTTCCTAGAAAATCTTTTTAGGAGCTTTTACAAGATTTATAGGTTTTTGTCTCTAAAAGGGTTGACGTTTCGATACTTAATCTAAAATCGAGTTTCCCATACTAAAATTCATACTTTGTAAAAATAACTCTTTCTGTGTTACAGTAACAAATATGGCTATTTTTAAACAAATAAATTGAAACCCATAATAAGTAAATTGAGTTCGTTATTATGTAAACACTGCAATATCAGTAACGTCGTAGAATTGGAAGGTCATGTAAATTAATTTTAATTAAATACTAGAGGTAATCGGGAAAGTTAAAAATAGCATAGGAATGACTTCTTTATGCTTTTTATTCTAAAAGTTAAATACAATATTTAGTTTGTGACATCAAAAATGGTAATATTGACACTACTTTACTATTAACTTTGACTTGACGGTCAATAACAATACTTTTTACAAATGTTTTTAGGAATTAATAATAAGAAAATATGTTTTTTTCAGGAGAACTTTCGTCTAGGATATAGCAAGAACCATAACTTCGGACACCTAAAACTTTCAGTTTACGATTTTGCTACATGAAATACAAAAACAAACTTACATTGACGTTGGGTGGAGTTGACAAAACATAAACTACAGCATCTGCTACGTCATCAGTACTTAATGCTGGAATAGGCAATTTAGAAGGCCTTCCAGATGTTGCTTGAAAATCTGTCTTAACTAGACCAGGGCTATCGCTCTACAATTTTTCTAGTTGAACTAAATGTCTTACAAATCCTTTATAAACTCACAGTAGTTTTAATGGGTAAACTTTCCTTATTTAGTTCATTCCTTACTGTTTCAGTAAGGGCTGTAATAGCAAATTTAGTGGCCGTGTTCACACCATCCAATCCTGGGACATCCATGACTTGATGTCCCATAAGGCTGTTCATATTCACAATATGTCCAGCTGTCTTGTTTTTTGCCATGATTGTGACTATTTCTCTGATGCCAATAGTCGTTCCAACAATTTTTGTATCCGGAATAACTGACATGAAAATTTGGATTAAAAATGTTGCTACAAATACCCAAAACAGTTTTCCAGGCTTTTGTTTCACCGCTAATCAATGGGGCTTGTTGCGATTATCTAGCGTTGTTGACCAGAATGGGGACCCAGCTTGGTACTGACTAACCATGTGGTATTGTCTAACTGAGAACCAAAGGTCACATAAGCAAACCTTTCAGAACTTGAGAATTTAATTATTAAATTTATAATTATGTTTAGACTACTGTTTTGCTGACAAATTTACCATTTTTATGAAACATCTAAGAAACCGTGCAAAATAGGTATAGGGAAGTATCATCATTAATTACTAGCCTTCTTGCGAGGAATTTAAAAATGAGATTAGAAACAGGCTGTTCCATTTGAAAATCAAAAGTTGGTTTCTTTTCGACTGATCTGGCAACACCGTTACGTCCAAAATATTTTGGAAAGAGAGTTTGGACCCAACCTCGGCTACACTCCAAATTTCAGCGAAAAATATGAGTTGATATGAGTTGTTCTATAGATAGTTCTAATATACTATCACCGTGAACCACCCTGTGAATTTACACATCACTCAATTTAGTATCATCTAAATTCATACCATATGAAAAGCCTACTGCAAATCCTATCTGCAATGAACATCCCGTTCATTTTAATACACGGATTTTAAGCCGCTTCGAAAAAATTTTGAAGCGAATGGAGGCTACTCTTTCTTTTGGCTAATCTATTGAATTTTCTGCCCTCTGCCAGTAATAATATTAGTTTAGTTGCATATCCAAAACAAAATTTTTTTAATACTTTTCTAGGTTGTTTAATTATAGATCTCTGTGAAAACAAATAAGTAGTTTTATTTAAAAACACCACACATCAAAGTATAATTTCGTTTACGCTATCGACTGGACAGTAACTTCGGATACCTGAAAACATTCACTTTAAATTTTCAAATCAAAGAGTACTGTTTTAACTTACATTAACATTAGGTGGAGTAGACAAGGCGTAAACAACAGCATCGGCTACATCACTGCTACTTAATGTTGGCAAAGTCAATCCAGTGGGCATTTCAGAAACCACTTGGAAGTCAGTTTTCACTAATCCAGGACTAATACTCTACACAATTTATGTAAAATGTATGTAAAATCAACCCTTAATTTAAACTTACGGTAGTTTTGATACTCAATTTTTCTTTATTCAGTTCATGTCTCAAAGTTTCTGTGAGTGCGGTTACAGCAAATTTTGAGGCCGGGTATACACCATCTAATCCTGGAATATCCACTATACTATGTCCCAGAATACTGTTGATATTTACAATGTGTCCGGCCGTTTTGTGTTTTGCCATGTCTTGGACTACTTCTCTAGTCGCAATGCTCAATCCAAGAATGTTAGTATCTAGAATGAGTAATTTTTTTAAAAAAATTAATTATCAAAATTTAATCAATTTTGCGCTAAACTGAGTCTGAGAGTCTGACCTAGTGTTGCCAACCCTTAAAAGATATTTATGTACCAGGGGCGTTAGATAGATCATAGTGTCTTGAATTTTTCAGTGAAAATGGCAAAAGCTGGACAAAATTTTAGAAAATATAAAAGAAAATGCAGCAAAAGCTAACGAAAGTTTATTACCTAAAAAGTCAAGAGCATCCTAGGATAGAGAATACGAAGTTTTTATGACATAAAAAAATAACAATGTTATTGCTAATATTAAAAAAGTTTCAGAGCGTTATAATAACGCCCGCCTATAATGCCCTCAGGTTGTTATGAACTCTATAACCTACATCGTTTATTCCAAGGTGTTATTTATTAATAATGTATAGGTGAAACATAATTGACATAATTTTTCAAAAAGAGTTTTAAAAAGGTTGCCAGAATTCACTAAAATTCAGCAGATTTTTTTAAACTTTTGCGTTAATTCTACTTTGTTATACTTTGCAAGTTTTTTAAGTGTCCACTTGAAATGCTATTATTATGTCTACTCAACAAAAAATTGCTGATTTCAAAACGAACAGAATTTCGTCCTAGAATCCTTAGAACATTTTTAGAATAAGTCACAACTGGCCAAATTCAACTTTCCTTTATAGCTTCATAGAGTGATATTGGTTAGTTAACAGTATTTTGATGTATGGAACAAGCTACAAAAAAACAGCTTCACGTCACATTGGTCAAAAACCCTGCTAGTGGAACTCTAAAGCAAATGTATGTGACTTTGAACTGATTGTACTAGTTTTATGAAAGTTTTGTCAATTTATAGCTTCACGGAGAGGATTTTGATAGTTTTCAAGCTTATGGTAAATTGAAATATGATCAAAATAACTATCTAATTAATCATATAGGTACCTATAAACAAGCTTTTAATATGACTTCTAATTGTATTAAATCTAACAGTGCTTTTTAGCAAGTTTTGTAGTTTTATAGCTTTATGGAGTGGTATTTGACAGTTACCACCGTTGTGACAGATTTAAATTTGTCTAAAATGGACGTGTTACCTGTCAAAATTTATCTTCTGAACCTGTAAAGTACACATAACTTAATTTAATACTATAAATATCTTTCAAGTAATTGTTTTAGTTTACTGGCCTTATGAATCCGATTTTGCCAGTTGACACTTTTGTAACAGATTAAATTCGGTCCGAAAGACATATCTCTATGTCAAAATTGTATTTATATACCTAGAAACAAGCATTAACCCCAATTTGCATCGTCGTACTTTAAGCCTTGCTTAAATTAAGTTTGGTTCAGACTGTAACAATACAGCTGGAAAAAGTCACAGTTTGGACTACATTTAACTTAAGCTGAGCTTAAAGTAGGACCATGCAAATGGGGGTAAATATTATTTGTACTGATCGTACTGCTTTTAGAAATGTTTTATAGTTTGATAGCTTCATGGAAGGGTATTTCACAGTTTCCAAGTTTATGGCAGATTGAATTATTATTAAAATAATCAGGTACAAGTCACTTTGTATATATTAAAATATTTTTGTTGCTTTAATGAATAAGTTAAATAAAGGGATGTATTACTATTTAGTCAGGTTTAAAAAAAAATTCTCTAAATATCCAAATGTGATTCAAATTTCCCAGAGCTGGGAAATTTTTCCGAAAACTGGCAACACTGATCTGGCCATTAGTTAAGCTTTACATACCCAAAATAGTTTTCCATGCTTTAGTTTGTCCATTAAGCAAAGGGGCTCGTTGTGCCAATCCGGCGTTGTTGACTAAAATATGTATGGATCCCAATTTGGTAATAATCAGTTTTATGGTGTTGACAATGTCATTTTCTTCGGTCATATCGCATTTGAAGGCGTATAGTTTGCCTTGTTCGTTCACTAGTTCTTTGGAGAGAGCTTCAATTTTTTCAATTCTGCGTCCCAAACCTGCTACCTATATACAGAAATATTTCTTATGATCATTTTTACAATATTGCCACTTTTTACAAATTTTACAAAGCATAAACATGGGATTTTATGATAAGCAGATGATACTCAAGTCAATTTAGAATTCACAAAAGAAACGGGCTTTTATACTACAGATGGGCAATTCCAATTAATATTATACAACTACCTTGTTACGTATTGGACATTTTAGGAAACAATTTATTTGAAAGGCACTTTATTAACTTCTAGAGGCTAGTGATAGCTGATACCTGATTGCTGTCATTATTCTGGAAAGATTAAGAGGAAGATTTAACGTAAATGATGTATGTCAAAACTAAGCTGTTTTGATACCAGGAAAGAGTCTTAAACTGTAGAAGTATTGGAAAGGTTTAGAATGTCCTGAAAAGATTAATTTCATATACTGAGCACTGTTAAAGACTGCTTGTTATATTATTAACATCGGATCAGGACTATTAGATTTAAAAGAATAAAGTAACATACATATACAGGGTGTCCCACGACGAAAGACCTCGATTGATATTGGAAAAAGTATAAATAGGAGAGTTTTGAAAATTTGGTAGGATACTGATGTGGGCATGCCCAATCCAACTAAAATATTTTCAAGATGGTTGCACTTCCGCTTATACCGGAAGTCGATCACAACTTTCTTATTTTAAATAGAACACCCTATATATTATTACATATTTGGATTCCTCACAAAATTCTCACCAACTTTTGTATAGAATGCCCTATGCCTATCTCTAGCCGTTTTCGAAATATTTGATGTTTTTCCAAAAAAGTGACAGTTGCAACGCTCAACATATTTTTGTACTATGTTAAAACCGTATTTCATTTTGCAATGAAACTTTGGGTTATTGTAAATAAAGAATCGTTTTATTAAACTGAGGGTGCGTAATGACTCATTTGTATACAGGGTCGTCAAAAAAAAATCATAAAGTTGCCACTAAAAAAAATGAAAAATCTCAAGTTTTTTAAATAGAAACCCACATTTTTTATGACGGAATCATTTTGAGCATTAAAAATTACTATAAGTTTCAATTTACTTGCCTATACCTAAATCCAACCCATTTCGTTTTATTTGAGAATAAACATTTTTTTATTAGACTGCATGGTTGGGATTAGCTGGTACTCTAGTTAGCCATGCTTTTGACACACGGTGATATTGGAGAACTGCAAAGCATGTTATGTTGAGCGTTGCAACTGTCACTTTTTTGGAAAAACATCAAATATTTCGAAAACGGCTAGAGATAGGAATAGGGCATTGTACACAAAAGTTGGTTAGAAATTGCAATTTCTACATTTGTATTATTAAGGATTGGTTTTGTTTTAATAGCTTTTATCTTCACAGATCCCGTATTCTTAAAATTTTCAATTATTTGCTTGACAGCTTTTCGTGATGGATTTGGTTTTTCTGGATAACGAGCGGCAAATACCTCACATGTTCTACTCACAACTTTATCACATTCTCCGTAAATAATAAACAGATTTAAGTAATCTTGGTTTGAATAACGTAACCGCGACGGCATATTTGCAGTTGTCAAAACACTCAAAACTAGTGTTATTAACATGCCCTGCAGGTCTCCAATATCACCGTGTATCAAAAGCATGGCCAACTAGAGTACCAGCTAATTCCAACCATGCAGCCGAGCATGCAGCCTAATAAAAAAATGTTTATTCTCAAATAAAACGAAATGGGTTGGATTTAGGTATAGGCAAGTAAATTGAAACTTATAGTAATTTTTAATGCTCAAAATGATTCCGTCATAAAAAATGGGGGTTTCCATTTAAAAAACTTGAGATTTTTCATTTTTTTTAGTGGCAAGTTTATGATTTTTTTTTGACGACCCTGTATACAAATGAGTCGTTACGCACCCTCAGTTTAATAAAACGATCCTTTATTTACAATAACCCAAAGTTTCATTGCAAAATGAAATACGGTTTTGACAGAGTACAAAAATATGTTGAGCGTTGCAACTGTCACTTTTTTGGAAAAACATCAAATATTTCGAAAACGGCTAGAGATAGGCATAGGGCATTCTATACAAAAGTTGGTCAGAATTTTGTGAGGAATCCAAATATGTAATAATATATAGGGTGTTCTATTTAAAATAAGAAAGTTGTGATCGACTTCCGGTATAAGCGGAAGTGCAACCATCTTGAAAATATTTTAGTTGGACTGGGCATGCCCACATCAGTATCCTATCAAATTTTCAAAACTCTCCTATTTATACTTTTTCCAATATCAATCGAGGTCTTTCGTCGTGGGACACCCTGTATATGAAATTATATTCTTATAAGAAATTCAGCAATACCTTTCAGGTAAAGAAAAGGGCTTTCGTAAGTGTTTTTGTAAAAAATGAATTTTATGAGGCAAATCTGAAACTTTCTGTTACAATCATTACTTAAATAATTTCCAGAAATATTTAAACTTCTAGTTATAACAACTCAAAATATTTATTAGGTGATTGTCACATTTTTTATGAGAAGAAGGTTTCCTGATATGGGAAACTTGAATTTAAATGTTTCCCCAATAGTGGTTTTTTGACGGTTCTTAAACCCAGGAAGAAAAACTAAAAAATAAGAAATGTCAAATTTGCCAAAATACGTTAACAATAACGTTTTTCTGAAATTTCAACAGTTAATGATGTGACAATCAACAAAATAATGAAGCAACAATCAATGTGCATAACAGCTAATTTTTTTTTAAATTAACTAAATGCACAGTTATATAACAAAAGCTTACATTATTTTAAAACTGGAGAAAAAATGGAAGCCAACATGAACTAACAGAGTGTGACAGGAATCTTTGAGCATACATTTTCAACTTTTTTGAAATACGACAAACAAATTTTGCCACAAGATGTTTAAGCGATAATTTGTGAGCATTTGCGAGATTAGAAATCAATTTACTAATACCTCGAGAAGAAGCAAAGAACTATAAGTCACAAACGACAAAATAAATTGCAGAAATTCTAAAAACATGTTTTTGGCAAAAACGATTTATTTCATTTTTGGTATACAACGAATTGTGATTAGGAAGGACGTTTCCTAAAAACATCTCAAACCCTTTGTCCCATATTTACGTGCACGGGCTTTTTCTAAGTGAAAACAAATAAACCGACTTGATGTTGCTTCAGTGATTTGACTAAAAATTTAAAATAACATGTACCTACCTGACTGAAACTGAGAAAGTTATGAAGGAAAAATAACGTAAAAGTCGTAGTAAGGTAGTGATACTGGCTTTTTGCCTCAACAAGCAAACGTGGCCATCCAGAAAATCAACGAAGACTTACATGAGATATATGAATGGTCAAATAAGAATGGTTTGGTGCTGAATGTGAGTAAATGCTTATACATGATCATGGGGTCTAAAACGGTTAGAGATTGGTTTAATTTCTATAATTTTAGCGTTATTAATGTAAATAATGTTGTACTACCGATGGTAGAGAGCGCTAGGAATTTGGGAGTGGTCTTTGACAGCAGCATGTCATTGAATATCACGTGAACAAAAAAGTGTCATCTGCTTTTGTTATTCTGAAAAGGTTGTATGAATTTAAATTCATACTTCCGCAGAATGTCAAGTTTAAACTAATTGACACGCTTGTTATGTCACAGTTTGATTATTGCGACGTAGTTTATTATAATTACCTAACTGTAGAACTGAAAAATAAAATTCAAAAAATAATACAGAATATGTGTATGCGGTTTGCATATAATTATAATAGATTCGATCATATAACTCCTTTATACATTCAAAAAGATGTTTTAAAAGTTAACTTGAGAGTTAGACTGCATTTTATATTATTTGTTCAAAAAGTTATTATTACCGCCATCCCAAAATATTTGTATGACATGTTTGTTCTTAGATCTGTCAGGTGTGAACGAAACATGAGAGGTATTGTTAAATATGATATCCCATACCATAGGACTGCTAAATTTGAGAATAGTTTTGAGTATGTGTTCATTCAAATATTGAACTCAGCACTCTATCAGCCACTAATAAATTATTCCAGAACGGTACTTAGAAATAGATTAAAAAACATATTTCTTGAAGAAATGCGCAATGTTTGATTGTACTTACAAAACTGTAATCATTAAGTCGGATTATATGTAGTGGTTTGGGATATGTTTTTTTTTGTATATGAATTGTTATTGTAATGCTACTTGCGGGCTCCATGGAAGAACGCTATTGCGAATGGCAGCCTTTTGTGTAAGATGTAGATATATTTTGCACAATAAAGATTATTATTATTATTATTATTATTATACTTTACCAGTAATAAAATCATATCTTCATCAAATCATATTTAATGTTGAAGTTTTATTATTTGATACTTAAAGTTACTCTACACATTTGGCCTTATTTAGAACATTAAAAAATGACACAAATTACAACTTACATTGATTCCCTTTTTCACTAACTGCTCTACAATAGCTGCACCGATTCCTGATGAAGCCCCAGTCACTACAGCAACTTTTCCCTGAAATCTTTTCAACGATAACACCATTTTCCGTCTGTTATTATAATTGAAAGTAATATAAATTCAACGATGTATCAACCTCTGTTGCACAAAACCAACTGGGAAAAAATCCTATTTATTTGGGCTGTTATTAGCGGAAATTTAGTTTTTCTATTGCGAAATCTGACGAAAGACTTCACAAACGGAAACCGAGCGGAAATATTTAAAGAAAAAATATATAAAAGTAGCCGCTAATGTTTGAACTTAATGATAAATAAGTATTTACCTTTAAAATTATACACAGTGAGAAGGGTAATTATTGTTATTTGTTTTTTCATTTGTTGTCCACGTGTCTTACCTTCAAATCATCCTAATTATTTTTAGTTTTAACTATGAATGTGAAGTGTATAAATAGTGTCTTATTTTGTTTGAACTAGAATAAGTTTCTTGGTTTTATTACACAATCCGTGAAATTAAATTTTCATAAGCGATTTTTTGCTAACTAAAAATGTCTAACCCGACCTCCTGTAATAATAAGTTTGTATGATTTTTTTCAAATTACTGCACTTATTTATCGATATTGAGATTCTCGTTTCTTTCTAAAGCATATTTAGTAGCTTGTGCGTTATTATAAATTTTATTGTTTTTGTTTTATTAGAGCTCCAATCAAGGGTAATTGAGGGTTGTTTGCACGGATTTGTAACAAAAGCTCCACACAGCTAAATGGAAGTTAAAGTTGGCTTCAACGCAAATTTTTAGTAATTTTTATGTTGACTTGGATTATTACAAGTAACCAATAACCTAAAAATGTCTTTTTGTTAAATAAAAAATCGAGGGGTGTGACACTTCAATAATATTTGGGTCACTCACCAAATAATATTAATAATATGCAATAATCTTACTAATCTTGATAATACGACATAATCCAATAATATAGTACATAATGCAATAATACTAATAATAATCTGAATAATACGAATAATATCCCATAATATAAATAATACAGCATAATCTTGATAATACCACATAATCCAATAATATAGTAAATAATCTGAATAATACGAATAATACGGCATAATATGAAAAATCATAAAGCGGTGGGAATTGTTGGTTATTAAGAATAAATATAAACATTTTAAACCAACTAAACCAACTGAAGATTGAAAAGTGTAGAAATAATTATGCAGGTATGTTTTTTTTGCTTGGTTATTATAAGGAGCTTTTTGCTCGGCTTGTGACAATAATAAACTGACAATTTTTTTTATTTTATTTATTTATTCCCTAAGTATTTTGCCAAAATGTATTTATCATCTTTAAATTAATAATTTATGCAATTACATATTAAATTACTAGCGGGTGATTAAATAAGAAACAACATGGGCAGAATTGAGGAAATTGAAACTGATACATGTTCAAAACAAAAATGAAATAAAAAAATATGACCATAAAAACCTCGATCAAAACACATTCAAAATATTGAAGTGATTGGTTCGCACATCTACGTGAAACCAGTAGTAAACTCGGATTTTGTTATGACACCTTTATTTACTGATACCATTTTTGTATTCTAAATTATAATCTAAACAATTTTTAACTTACTCGTTTGCGCTTAAACTTTTGCGCTTTTGTAATAATATTGCATCATTAATATAATATGTAATAATCCAAGTAGTAAAGAATAATCCTTAATAATACGCTAATCAAGCAATAATACGTATAATATCAGTATTATTTGGAATAATACAATAATACTGACATAATATCAATAATATTGAATAATCCATAATAATCCTTATATTACCATATAATATCAATATTATTTGGAATAATACAATAATACGGGTATAATACCAATATTATCAATAATATCGCATAATATTGAATAATCTATGATAATCCTCGTATTATATAATATGGGCCCAAATTTAAGAGAGTGTCACACCCCTCGTAAAAAATATTTTTTAGTCGCCCTCAAAAAAAAAAACAAAAAATGAAGAGATTTATGTAAGCCCAAAATAAGATATTTGTAGTGATTTGACTTCTATGCATTGACTTTGGAAGTATTTAATATAAAAAAAAATTTTTGGACTTATATAGATAGATATGGATAAATAGGTACTTATGGGTCTGATATGGTAAATATAAAGAAAAGCAAAAAATGGAAGCATTAAATACAATCAGTGAAACAATATTTTGAAAAAAGATAGAGCATTTGAATAAATTTATTATAATTCTAAGTATTTCTATTATACCTAAACAGAGACAGAGCTTTCTTCTTTTTTCGAAATTTAAAACTATAGTTCTAATATGTGACTGACCGTGACAAGCTAGGTAAACTAAAATAGGTTTAGTAAACCTTAAGTAATAAAATCTTTGACTCATCTTAAGTGACAATTAAGCTTCACTTAACGGAAATGTATAGAACAACAATAAAAACAAATTGTAAATTATATAGTTTATTAAACAAAACATTCAACCACATTAAAACTCTGTGTGGAACTTCTTCGCACTTTTTTTTATGATATAGCCTTGACAGTTACTTCAGACACCTAAAAACCACATATTACTGATTTTTGAAAAGTGCCAGGTCAAAAAAACTTACATTGACATTTGGTGGTGTGGACAAAGCATAAATGACAGCATCAGCAACATCATCACTGCTCAATCCTGGAATAGGTAAGTCTGATGGCATTCCAGCTGTTGCGACAAACTCAGTGTGGACCAAACCGGGGCTAATACTCTTATATTCATAATGGCTAATATATAAATTTTTCTGTCAAGTTTTAGAATAATCTTACTGTGGTTTTAATAGGAAGTTTTGCGTTGTCCAATTCCATTCTTAAAGTTTCAGTCAGTGCAGTAACTGCAAACTTTGAAGCTGTATACACTCCATCTAATCCTGGGATGTTGAGAACTTGATGCCCCAGAATGCTGTTCATATTCACAATATGTCCGGCAGTGTTATATTTTGTCATATTTTGGACTACTTCCCTAGTAGCGATATTTAACCCAAGAATGTTGGTATCTAAATAATAACTGAGTTTAAAACAATAACTGGTTACTTTTGGAAAAACTGTACCTAAAACAGTTTTCCAGGCACTTGTTTCACCCTTAAGCAAAGAGGCTTTCTGTGATAATCCAGCGTTGTTGATCAAAATATGGATAGGTCCCAATTTGGTGCTAACCAATTTGACAACGTTTACTATGTCATTTTCATTAGTCATGTCGCATTTAAAGGCGTGAACTTTGCCTTTTTCGCTTGCAAGCTTTTTGGAAAGAGCTTCAACTTTTTCAATTCTGCGGGCCAAACCTGCAACCTACAACAAAGCTCTATTAAAAATTAAGTCGTTATAACAAATTAACAGATAAAATAAATAAAAAATCAAAAGTTTTTGTATAGAATGATCCACCAAAGACTAAACAGGTTAATAAAACAGGCTAAACCCAACCTTCAAGATCTGTAGAAATATAAGGGTATCAATGTAAATTTTGCTTTTTTGGCTTTATTTTTGTAAAAATAGCATTTGGTTGCATATACAATTCCCCATCAAAAAAATTTTTCTAACAAAACAAAACTAAAAGTTTATTTTCTACGTAGTCAATAAAAACCTGAAAAGTAAAGTGAATAGTTTAAAGAATAACGTAAGTTTAAAACCTTCGTTTTCTAATTTCCTATTCTGTCCTCGTTGGATCATCTTGTATGGAAATCACATACGGAAAAATCCATGATAGTTTTAACTCACGACATTTGACAAGTTAGACACGTTAAGTATTAACGGTGCCTAAACTGTATAAGGATAAAATTAATTTCTTTTCCAGTTTTGCAACGGATAAGTATAAGAGTTTTGACGTAACTTGTTATTCAACTGAGAGATTTGACGTTCGTAACGGTTGTTAGATGATACGTACCAGCTATGTTAAAATGGTTAAAATGTAAATGCGTTGATCAAGCTGATCCTTGATTTATTAACGGTTTATCAGCATTTTTTTGTGTTTTAATCTAAACTGGAGTTTCTGGCAGAATTGTAACAGTTTGGTCGTATGTGACAGTTGACACTAAGACAGTTCCAGTCAACACAGTGACGAAAAGGTCAAAAGCTGCGTTGATGGTGTTTAAACCTTCATTACGTGTTTAATCATAAACTGAAGGGTTTTTAAGGAATTTGGACAGTTATGATGTCTGTGATAGTTGACAGATAACACTGCTACTACGCTAATTTAATTATTTAACTTCTAATGTCATTAAGGCTCATTTTTTGCTTTGGTTAACCACCATTCGAAACAGGATATCTCGATAAGGCACTGATTTGCATCAAAAGACCATCGCCGTTAGTAGTCTAACCTAGTGATGGTGGCATTAGTGGTTGTTACAATGTTGTCAAGTTTTTGAAAACTTTCCTATTTCTATAGACTTTCTTATATCGATTGATTGTCGTAGGACACTTTGTACATTCTTTGTTCAGCATTTAGTTGCATGGTGTATAAGCCAATTAATAAAAGAAATTCATGTCAATATAACTTGATGATTAGTTTTAAAAGCTTTCAGCGGCCCTCACACGATCAGTATTGCTGAATATTTTACGAAATACTGTCAATACTACTGATCGTTTAAAGACAATTTTTTACACTGAAACTGAAATTTGTATCAATATTAACTAGATTCATCTTTCTCTATAGGTCAAGATATAATAAAAAAAAGGATACACTAAAAAATATTGAAACACTAAATACAGATACAGTTATAACAGTTTTATGCAACACTCAACTTAATACTGACAAAGTTTCCTTCAATATTGACCGTTTGAGGACAATTTCCATAATCTGATGACATACTGACAATATTCAATACTGACAGTAATACTGATCGTGTGAGGGTCACTTTAGTATAGTGAGCATAGTACCTAAATTCAATTTAACGATTTTTTTTTGCAGGTGAGTCTCTGCAGTATCCTTTCAGCAAACTACTAACTAACCGTAAGTACATAGAGTGTATGATTAATGATTTTGTTAAGACATTGCTTTATAAATTAATAAACTTTGAGCTTAATATAATTTATACCATACTTACATTGATACCCTGCTTCACTAATTGCTCCACAATAGCGGCACCAATCCCTGATGAAGCACCAGTTACTATAGCGACTTTTCCTTCAAATCTTTTTAATGACAACACCATTATTTTCGATTTGCCAACAAACTGAACAGTAAATGTAGATGTAAATAGCCAAGATGTAGAGCAGCGACTGAAAAAACTAATGTAAAGATTCTATTTAAATTACGACGTAATTTGTTGTGAAAGTAAACAAACAAAACAAAGGAAAACTCGATTTCGTTACTGGTTGTTGTTGGTAGTGACACGATGATTATGGTTGTGTTTTTGACCGTGCGATCACATTTTTTCGATGCTTTTAACTTGATTCCCTACCTAAACATTTTCAAGATAATTTAAAATTAAATGGTTCTTGATATTTAAAATTAACGTTTTCAGGGTCACATACATTAACAACATATTGCAAGTTATATTTACTACAGTAAAAATATAATTAGTTGATGTGGTTTTTCCTACATTAGAAACAAATTGCAATTATGCTGACACAGCAGTGTTTATACAGGGTGTCCCACGACGAAAGACATCGATTGATATTGGAAAAAGTATAAATAGGAGAGTTTTGAAAATTTAGCATGATACTGATGTGGGCATGCCCAATCTAACTAAAATTGTACCGTCCTACTCCTTAATAACACACTTCTTGAACAACACTGTATATTGTTTACAAACAATAAACTGCCACTGACACTTAACCTCGTTATCTGACAACTTCGACTTCACTACAACCATCAACTCAACAACTAACTAACCAGGCCTGGTTCAGCTGCTTATATAGGCTTCCATGGTTTCTAGAAAATTCCCAAATATTCATGAAATTGACTTTCTCTCTCACACTCATTAAGCTATAACATAAATCTCTCTCTATATAAGCAACGGAGCCAGGATTTTCTAGAACACAGACAAAAGAACGTAGAACGTAAACAAAGCAACGTAACATACAGGGGTAACAACAAATAACTAAAGAAATCCTAACTAATAATCAAAAGTTCGCTTTGCAACAATATTTTCAAGATGGTTGCACTTCCGTTTATACCGGAAGTCGATCACAACTTTCTTATTTTAAATAGAACACCCTATATATTATTACATATTTGGATTCCTCACAAAATTCTGACCAACTTATGTGTACAATGCCCTATGCCTATCTCTAGCCGTTTTCGAAATATTTGATGTTTTCCCAAAAAAAGTGATAGTTGCAACGCTCAACATATTTTTGTGCTCTGTCAAAACCTTAATTCGTTTTGCAATGAAACTTTGGGTTATTGTAAATAAAGGATCGTTTTATTAAACTGAGGGTGCGTAATGACTCATTTGTATACAGGGTTGTCAAAAAAAAATCATAAACTTGCCACTAAAAAAAATGAAAAATCTCAAGTTTTTAAATAGAAACCCACATTTTTTATGACGGAATCATTTTGAGCATTAAAAATTACTATACGTTTCAATTTACTTGCCGATACGTAAATCCAACCCATTTCGTTTTATTTGAGAATTAACCTTTTTTTATTAGGCTGCATGGTTGGGATTAGCTGGTACTCTAGTTGGTCATGCTTTTGACACACGGTGATATTGGAGACCTGCAGAGCATGTTAATAACACTAGTGACTTGAGTGTTTTGACAACTGCAAATATGCCGTCGCGGTTAAGTTATTCCAACCAAGATTACTTAAATCTGTTTATTATTTACGGAGAATGTGATAAAGTTGTCAGTAGAACATGTTAGGTATTTGCCGCTCGTTAGTTTACAGATGCTTGACAACTATTTGACAAATTTAAAACATTTATGAATCATTTTAGAGTTTGATAGTCAGTTTAAGAAAGTTTGAAAGACTTCACTTGCTAAGTGACTACAGCTCTACAATTTAGTATTTAAGACAGTTGGTTAGACATTCTACAGCTGGCTCCTTCTTGTAAGACAGTTTACTGATTTGACAAATTTAAGACATTTATCAGTTATTTTAGTACGTGATAGTCAATTTAAGACCATATTTGCCTCAAGAATGGTTTAGACAAATTCTTATGCAGAATCTTATACCGTCATATAGGCGCAGGAAGATCATACCAAAATGTTATACAAAAAACTGTAAAATTATTAACGTAGGTAGGTAATGATTTAGTTGAGAATTTTTCGTAGCATCAAAGGTTTTCTTAAGTAAAAAAGGTTTTTTACAGCCATACAATAGCCTGCTTTTTACTGATATAGCAGTTTTATGTAAACATGTTATTTGATTTGAGCAAACGCTGAATTGCCAATTTTCTGGATAAATCCACTAGTAAACGGAAAAAAAAACCAACGCAACATCATAGTAAACCAACTCGATCGAGTGACCCATTCATTTCATTAAACAAAGCCTGAAAACACAGCCTGATATCTGCGAAACAGGAAAGTCAATAACACTGTCCGACAGATTTTATGCATGACCGATGATGCGGTACATAAAGTTCGGGATTCCTGGATATTCCCCGACGTAAACGCGCCCTATTTTAGGTTTGACGGTTTCGAAAACGTCTCTGTGATCTCAATTTAATTATCCACGGATCGCGAGACTTTGTGGCGTTCACTTAAACCGAAAATTTCAATTACTGCGAAAAAAACTAGCGGAGTAATAAGAAAACTTTCCAGCTCGGCGGAAAGTCGCAGATTTCCGTAAGAAAATGCGGAATTGAAGAGATGAAAACTCACAAAACTCCATCAACTTCAGTCACGGATGATTTATGGAATGAACCTTGAGGAATCCGGAATAATTTACTGTGAAATCCCGGAACGGGAGCGAACGATGTTCGAAACAAAGCCCTGCACTTTACATAGATCGTGTAATCGGTTTGAGAAGGAATTGCGTTTTGTTACTTTTACGTAAAGCCGGAATTTTCGGTAAGGATTTAAGTCCAACTCTGCTTTCTACTTGGAAAAGGAATGGATATTACTTATGAAGGAATAATGACTTGGCTGAAGATAAATTGAAAAGATGTTTCACGAAAAACAGTTTCTAGAATTTTCAGACAGTTCTCGTTTGCTGTTTGGAATAAGATCTATGGTATACTTGTAATTTTTCCTTTATTCCTATTTATTTATGTAGTGCACAGAAGTTAAATTTAGTAATATTTTTAAGCTTTCAAAATAGAAATATCATGCTTGGACATACTATTAACGTTTTCATCAGGACCTTTAAACTTCCGAACATGCAAAATACTTGTTACTATTTCCCTCCCTAAAAGACAAAATTTGGTCCTCATAGTTGCGTTACAAAGGGCTCTTATCCACGACTCGGTGCTCTCGTAAAGACTAACTTTAACTTGAAGGGTACTTCGATGCTCTTTTGTCCGGCCAAACTGAATGGTTTAGTCGAGGGGATGTAAACCAGAATTTATTGTTCTCATTGTTTCAATACTTATTGGAGTATAGCTCTGAATATTGAGGTTTTTTTGTATTCTTTGTGATTCGTTAGGTTGTTTTAAGAAATAAGTTCTTGTGCACTCCGAACATGTTATTGTTTTGGTCTGAGATACATTATTTCGGTATAGACTTACTTGAAAAATGTGATCGTTAATTATAAAGCGGGCGTGATGATAACGCCCGCCTATAATGTCCTCAGGTTATGAACATTATAACCTACCTCGTTTCCAATGTATTATTGATTCATAATGTATAGGTGAAACATATTCGTATATGGCTTATTGTCAAGAATTAATATGAACAGTATTGGGAAAAACTTGATTCTAAAACTATACGGAAGTTCTAATATCTAGTTGTGAATCGACATGCCTATGTAGCTAAATAGGCTAAGTTCAGATGGAGGAAACCTAACTTTGTTTGATATTGTGGTTTACGATCCTCTGTTGATCGGTTGATGTTACGTAAGTTACGTTTCGTGAGTTGGATCATCAATGTTTTGAAATCAATCTTCACAGTAAAACCAACGTTTCGCAAAGTTTATAGTACAAGTAACAACCCCGTGTATGTCCCCAAATATGTCTTAGTACAACAAAAAAAGAGCCTACGGAATCAAAAACAGCAGATTGTCCTGACGGAGCAAAAATAAACTTTGCAAAACGTTGGCTTTACTATGAAATTATATTTCAAAACATTGATGATCCAACTCCCGAAACCTAACATCCACCGTTTTTTGATATTATCTGGCATTTCCAGAAATTATTTGACAATGCCAGAAACTATCTGCCAGAAGCATCTGACATTTGCGAAAAGCTATCTGACAATAGTTATCTGGTATTGCCAGCAACTATCTGGCAATTGTCCGAAAGAAGCAAGGCCCCTCAGAGCCATAATTTCCTTATGTAAGGGAATTCAAAAAACCCACATAAGAAATTAATGTTTTGTTGAAAGTTTAATTTGTTTATAATTTGGCTTTCTTATGGGTTTAATTTTTTCCGAAAAAATTTAATTTATACACGTCCTGCGAAGCTTTTCCATGAATCCTGCTCCTGACAGGCTTTATACGTGGCGGGTCCCAAAGTGTCTGGCAAATTTCCATTCCACGTTGCTGAACTCCCGTGGGCATCTTTAAATAAGGCCGCGTTCCAGCTTCTTAACACCGAGTCGGGGGTAGTGGAAATACTGCCGGTAATATTTCATATCGGTCCCAGGGCGGCGGCCCAAATTTAAGTTTTTTGGAACCCCCGATTCGACGCCCTCCCTAAAAACGTTCCATGTTCCTTGCAAAAGCTTAATTAACCTAATTGCCTGTTTTTCGGCTCGCCGAGCCAACGTCGCCGATTTTTATCGTTTTACGGCCAAACTTAAGGCTTTTAAGGAGTTTTCTAGGTGCCGTTTCTAAAACCCACTAAGCCGTGCAATTGTTGCAGAAATCTGATATCTCATAATACTCAAACAATGGTTTCCTTTAGGGCCTAATTACCTACGATTATCATTAAATGTAATAGCAATTTCTTTAAACTGACGAAAATGGTGCGCTGATCCGAGCTTTTTCAATATACAGCCGCCTGAATATTTAATAAAGGTAGGTATGACGAAAGAGTAAGAATTTTCGATTTGCCACGTACGTGCTTCGGCTTTATCCTCCATTCGTAAAACGAGATTTTCGCTCTCAAATGAAGTTGAATATTGACTTCGATCTTATATTATTTGAGATGGACAATACTAGTAGCTTATTTTTTTCCTTGGTTTATTGGGTCTTCTGTCTCACACAAAAAAAGGTTTGTTGGGAAAATGGAATTTCGCACTATTTTCAACTAAGTTGAAAATAACATTAACCTAGTCGTCCCAACACAAGACCACTGACTTAGGCTCGGTCTTGTTACCTAAAAACGCTGACGTTTCGGTGGAAAATCTACCACCGTCTTCAGAGAATCTAAAAAAGAAAAAACACAACGGCAGAACACAGAAAACAACAACTTAATAAATATTAAACCTGATAATGTTCAATATGGAACTCTGAGAAGGGTTTTGTCAATAAAAATTGACATAAATTTTGACTTTTGTCATTCCAATAGGAAAGGTTATCTATTGTTGTAGTGAAAGGTGGGTTTTATAATGAAAACAAAATTACAAGAAATTTCAGTTACGTTTGATATGACCAAGTGTTATCTCCTCCTCTAGAATATTTAACCAAGTTTGGTCAATATTAATAGAGGATGTAGCAACACAGGAGTCATGATGGTTTAATCTAATATATGCACTTTCTTTTATTTTACGTCTTTTTGAAAAAGTTTCTTTGTCTATGATACTACATTCATTCCATTTGACTCTATGATCATTATCAAACGCGTGTTGGCATATATTAGATTTGTGAAAGTCTCCAGTTCTTAAATAATTTTGGTGTTCTTTAATACGTTTTTTTAAAGGTCTGGAGGTTTCACCAATATAAAATTGATTGCATTCGCAAGGAATTTTATATATCACGTTTCTTGTAGATTCATTTTCATTGTAAGGTTTTGTTTTAGTTAAGTGTGATCTTAATGTGTTTTGAGTTCTAAATATTGTTCTGATGTTATATTTTTTAGCTATTCGTTTGATTTTGTCAGAAATACCTGGAATGTAAGGAATAAAAAGGTTAGTAAAAGGTAAAATTTGATTTTGATTTCCAGATTGTTTTGGATGTTCTAAATCCCTAAAACATTTATTAATAAATGTTTCAGGATAGTCATTTTCTTTTAGAACATTTTTAATGAATAATTTTTCTTTATTAAATTGTTCATTATTGCAAATAATTTTGGCTCTATCAAATAAACTTTTTACAATACCTTTTTTTACCATTATTGGATGATTGGATTTGTAGTTTAAATATCTATTTGTGTGGGTTGGTTTTCTGTATACTTTTGTTTCAAATTTGTTTATGTCTTTTTTGATTAGAATGTCTAAGAATGGAAGTTCGTTATTTTGTTCAGTTTCTGTTGTAAATTTGATTGTGGGTTCTATTGAGTTTATGTGAGTAAGAAATTGTTGGAGATGATCATTACCAAATGGATATATTGTGAAAACATCATCAATATATCTCCACCAGATTGTTGGTTTATAATTAAAATTATTAATGTTATTTTCTTCGAAATGTTCCATAAAAATATTACTTAATATTGGAGACAATGGAGAACCCATTGCCATTCCAGAATTTTGTTGGTAATAATCATCTCCATATTGGAAGAATGTTGTTTTAACACAAATTGTTAAAAGTTCTAAAATAGTGTTTATGCTTAAGCTTGTACGTTCCCCAAGACTTGAATCATTTTGCAATTTAGATCTAACAATTGAAAGAGTTTTCTTGTGTGAGACAGAAGACCCAATAAACCAAGAAAAAAATGAGTAATTCGTCTCAACAAACATATAGAACATATCTTCACTAGTAGCTTATCACAAAGCTTGATATGCATTTTACTTGACGTCAATTCGTAAATGTATGTAATTTGAATCTAATATTTTAAAAGCAAATAAATTGCACTTTATCCACCACCACTATACCATAAGGTTCGATATGTCTCTTTGGCGATAGATTAAAAAAAAAAGTAAAAAAGTAAATTTTGCCCAATCTGATATTTTTTACCTGCTCTCACACGGCTTTCACTTTTTTATCATTGGCAAGTTTTGATTGTAGCCAACATCATAAATACTAACATTTTTGTCAAAAACAAACTTGACATTTTGACCAGCAGTTTTTGAAATCCACTCGATTTGGAGTTTCTGAACTGGAGAGGCTCACACTTCGCGGACTCGAGGTAATTTTCAGCAATTGTCTTGAGTGGTAATATCGCTTCCAACATTGACCAATAATGTTGCCGAATATTTCCCTCATGTGTTAAATGTCCCATATGAGCAGTGCATTTTCACCAGAATGACAGCGAATATTTCCCTCATGTGTTAAATGTCCCATATGAGCAGTGCATTTTCATCAGAATGACAGCGATAATTGCATTCTAAAGTGATAATTGCATTTCGATAATTGCACTGTACGTATCTATAACGACTGCATTGTTGTAGAGCCTATTGCTAGTATACTAATTGTTGTCCTTGCGCAGTTATTTGACTTTTTTTAACCAAAAAAATGTCAAACGCGATGTCAACAAAAATTATTGAACGGATTGGAACTTGCTCATTGAGCTCCATTGAGCAATCTATAGTTGCAGCAAAACCAAAACATTTTTTTTATTCGGGAAATATTCCCCAAAATTACATTCGTGCCTTAAAAATGACCTGATAATTCTGCGTTCAAACTTGTTATCTTTGCAAACTGCATTCGGTCATTTTCATATTTTTTTGTAAAAAAGCCCTCCACCTTCGGTGTCGGGCTCTTTCGCCAAAAAAATATGAAAATAAACTCATGCAGTTAAGAGATAACAAGTTTTCATGCAAAATTATCGGTAATTTTTATGCACTCGTGCAATTACCCCCGAAAAGCGCTTCATTCCATGTCACATTTCTGAAGTTGTGTAGTGCCGTTTCTTGCCAAGAAATGACACCACTTTTGAAAAAGTTTTCTAAATTGTGTTGGTATCTACATGTTGTTTAGTACATTTTACATCTACATATTACGAAAGCGTACTAGGGCCACTAAAAAAAGTATATACCAATACTGTTTTTGTTTGGTGAAATGTTAACCATGCCTGTCGGGCGTGCAATAATTGTATGTCGAGATTTCGAAGACAAAACCAAAATTTTCGAAATTAGTTTTTATTTTTTTGCTAATTTGTCTGATTAGATAAGTGAAAATAAATGACACTTTGACATTGCCACATTCCGCCTCTACAATGTGGAAGCATCATATTTGATATCCAACGTTGCGTTTTTTTGTTACCATTATCAACTTTTAATTTTCTTATGGGCGCAATGTTATTAAAATGTAACTTTACGGTTTGTAGAATCGTTATTTAAGAGTTTTAGAAAAGTGTTAAGACCTCACAGTTATTTTTGCTGTAGAATCACCTCATCAACTATCTCATTAAATGTTGCTCGCATCTTTTCCAGACACCCTGTATGGTACTCAAATTATTTCTTTTGTATGTACAGGGTGAGTCAACGCTAGAGTAAAGTTGATTATTTCACTTGTGTCGAAATTTAGGACAAAATATCGCTTACAAAAGTTTTAGAGAATGTTCAGGTGCATAGTTTAAAATTATTTCTGAGTATACTGGGTGGTCCAATAAAGCGTGGCAAGTATAACTACTTTTTTTTAATGGAACACCCTGTATATTTATAGATATTTGGATTCTCTATGTTATCATAAACATTTTTTATATAACGTGTCCTATGCTTATCTCTAACCGTTTTTGACATATTATTTTTTGAAAATAACAAATTTAAGACTTTGTAGGGCTATAGCTCTCAAACGGATCGAGTCAGAACAAAAAGGATTGCATGTTCCTATCTTAACTTTTCATGCCCTATCTAACCTTGGTATTTTTTAAATTTGACAGTTGTCAAAAAATCTTAAGAGTAAAAAAAATTACAGCTGTCAAATTTAAAAATACCGCGGTTAGATAGGGTATGAAAAGTTGAGATAGGAACATGCAATCCGTTTTGTTCTGACTCGATCCGTTTGAGAACTATAGCACTACAAAGGCTTAAATTTGCTATATTCAAAAATTAATGTCAAAAACGGTTAGAGATAAGCATAGGACATGTTATATAAAAAATGTTTATGATAATATAGAGAACCCAAATATCTATAAATATATAAGGTGTTCTATTAAAAAAAAAAGTAGTTATACTTGCCACGCTTTATTGGACCACCGGGTATACTCAGAAATAATTTTAAACTATGCACCTGAACATTCTCTAAAACTTTTGTAAGCGATATTTTGTCCTAAATTTCGACACAAGTGAAATAATCAACTTTACTCTATCGTTGACTCACCCTGTACAAACCTACTTGCTATATCTAAGAATGTCATAAATATGGTAATTTACACCTACTTGGATAAAAACCAACTGCGTCAATTTTTCCTTTTTGTTCCAAACCAAAGTGAGGATAAAAGCTATCTGCAATAAAAATATCAGGTCGAAAAGTCCAAAATGAATATATTGGGGCTATTGGAGATGAGCTGACTGGCAAGCGAACTAAACTTATTAAGGTGAAAGCAGGTTTTCGGGGATTTTTATCCCACATTCTAATCAAATAATAGGGTTACGGCCAATCCCCCTGCTTTTGGAGATTTCCGCTAAAACGACTGTAACTTCGCCTCGATGATTTTTGGCTTATTGTCTTCCCTACCGGGTTTCCTTTTTTTTTGCCAGGGCAAAAAATCGGGTCTAATCAATCTGACAGCGACGTCAGGACAACCTAATACAATATTCAGGAAACAAAACGAAATAAGGCGAGGGAAAACACAATTAAGTACCAATTAACCGCACGTCCAGTTGGTTCTCTCTATATATTACGC
This sequence comes from Ips typographus, assembly GCF_016097725.1. NCBI lineage: Eukaryota > Metazoa > Arthropoda > Insecta > Coleoptera > Curculionidae > Ips > Ips typographus. The sequence goes on from NC_138423.1 coordinate 10,382,606, forward strand.
CGATCCGGCTTAATGAACGTTTCGCAAGCGCTTACAAAAGAATATATGGTTTTTCATTATATAAAATTGAAGCAACGCATAACCCAAGATACATTAATTTTCTTTTGTTGCATGTGTTACCCCCGGACAATAGAAACGTGTGCTTAATGAACTTTCCCGGCGATATAAACCCAGGAAAAGTCCGTTAAATTAAACATTCGGTTGTAATTTCAGCTCAACCGAAAAAAAAACGATCCACCTATTGTAATTCTAGTTAACTTAACCTTAATTAATAACATGAACAGTGATTTTATTTCAAAACGAAAACAAAGAGGAAATATGGTAAAAATCAAAGTAAAATGATCTGACGTAACAATGTAATAGAAAGTTAAATGTTTTGAATGTGATTGTTTGAGTTTTGCCGTAGGTGTGCTTTAACATTCAGCAATTCTTATTTTAATGTTAAAATTAATCTAATAAAACTGACAAAACCCAAGTTTTCCTATCAGTTAAGTAAAAGACGAAAAGATAAGAGAGTTAATTTAGATTTGATAATAACATTTACTTTATGACAGAAAAAATGAGATTCATAGACTTGTTTAATCAGTGATGGTCTTACTAAAAAGTTATTTTAAGTTATAACCTTAGTGTTTTATTGCGGATTTCATCGACGTAATTAAGGGCACTAGTAATATTTCACCTAGACTAAGTTGTGATTTGACTATGACAGATCATGTTCAAAATGTCATAGTCAAATTAAAACCTTGCTTAGGGTGCCCTGAAATGTGTCGGTGTAATCGTCCCTTAAAGATATAGTCTGTCAAATTGATAAAGTCAGAGCTTTATGGTTCTTTGTAATGTTTTATTTAGTCGATAGCACCAAACAAAACATTTTGTTTCGTTTATAACATCTATTATAACTCAACTAACAAGATTCACCTACAAATTCCGGTAAACGTTTCAATATGCCAATAGTTTAGAAGAAGAAAGAAAATAAAATAGGATAGAATAGAATAGGAAGAATATTTATTTACAAAAAAATTGATTATCCACAATTTTAAATTTATTTAGATGTATAGTTAGATGATACATACGTTACATTAGATATATGCACTCTTCAAATCATACATTTTCAGCGCTGTATCTGAAAGTTCAGGAGAATACCAGGAAAAAATATCGCTTGAGCAAGTAAAACCATTCAAAACAAATCAAAAATTATTATTTTTCAAAAACTTGACAGGCCCAATCAGACTCGTAAAGGAACTGAAACAAAATCAGATTCATATCTAAATTATTCATGTATTGGAAAAAATGTGACATGTTTCATTGGAAAAGAAGAGAAAAATTATGCATATATTATATCTGCAACCTGGTCATAATTTTCAATATGACGATGACACCTGAATGCATATTTTCATGGATGTAGGGGGAATGAATTTAGGTGAATTGTAGGAAAATATCATAATCAATTTCACTTAATAGCAAAAACGTTCATGAATCGGTGAAATAACCTATTACTTTTAACCCTAAATGAAGTCAATTTAGATTTTGAGTTTCAATTGATTATGTAGTAAGTTTATACCTGTCTACACCATTTCCAAATGTAGTTCAGAAAAGGTCAAGCGTAATTCAGAATAAGGAACTGCAATTCAGAAACCATTCAAAAGTGCAATTCGAAAAAAAATTATTTAAATTCAGAAACCATCAAATGAGGTTCAGAAAATTCAAAGGCAATTTCACAAAGTATATCTGTGGATAAAAGAACCAAAGCTGAAACTCCAAGGCACTTTAATAAATTAATATACTTACTTTATTACACAAATTTTATATTAAAATTTATTATACAATGAATGTTATGAAAAAAATAACACAATTTAGGTTAAAAATTAAACTGAATTACACTTAACGATTTCTGAATTTCAGTTGCTTATTCTGAATTACTCTTGACATTTTCTGAATTACAATTTACCATTCTAAATTACACTTGAATTATTCTGAATTACAGTTAGAAATGGTGTAGTGCAGGCAAAAGCAAAACTATGTGTAATCGAGTAGAGAAGCAATCATTACAGTTCGATTATTTTTAATAAATGGATCTAAATAGTCTACTTGTTCGCGTTAATGTAAATTTTTTTAAATCGGATTACAGTGAGTTGTGAAAGATGCGGAAAAGCATGTCCATTAAGTCGGAAAGTAACTTAGATCTAATTCTGTTTTCGGAAATCGGAATCTTTTTTAGGGAGATTTTACCTATGCCCATGAAAATATGCTTCTTGAGAGACTGCCATCACTGCTGTTTCCTATAAACACCTATAAATCAGAAAATAAGAAAATTACCATGCGATAAGCTAGGTTAGCTCTAAAATTATATAATAAGATTTCTTTAGTTCAACATTACGAAAAAATAAATTCTTTCTTCTCTCACCTCTCTCTTAATTAGCGAAAACTCATAATAAAATAAGTCTCCATCTTCTATCACATCTATTAACTATCTTCTTCTATCTCGCCTCATCTTCACTACATTTAATGACATAGTAAAGGCATAAAATGCAGATTAACTGTGCTATTACGAATTTCGATCGACAATTTCAGGTATACTATCGAAACCAACATTACGAGCTGGATACTATCCATCAATTTTAATTGATTCATGAATTTGTTATAATCTCGCTGGCTGTTAGGTTTTGTTTAGCAGTCTGTTTGAGGATTGTTGAAATTTACACAAAACCGTTGAAATTCATGAATTTCATCAGGTCTGGGCGGCGACGATAAAATGTCCATCTTGACTTGACTAGAAAAGAGCTGTAAACATGTCCCTCTTACAAATTCAAATGTATTCATCGCATTCACTTAAACTGCGAATAAAAGGAGGGCAAAAATAGAATATATAGAGGTGAAAAAGGTCGAACGGATTCGAGGGTCATCAGGGATGAGCTCGTTACCATGTGGAAAACTAAGCTTATTAAGGTAAAAGCAGGTATTTTTTGAGGGCCTTAGAGGGAAATCTAATCAAATAATGGCGCTAAAGGCCTATTCTCTTTATTCGGATGGGGTTCCGGCTGTTTCACCACTTAACCTTTTTTTATTACTGGTATCACCATTCGAATATAGAAAAAAATTTGTTCACAAGTGCGCAAATTATTGCTGCAGAGATTAAATCACATCAACAAAGCTTAAAAAGAAATTTAATTTCCTGGCAAAAATCAAAGATTTAGTGAAATAAGAACTTTTTTAGAAAATTCTGCTGGATAGATTGCTTAGTTAAACTACAAAGTCGAACATATTTACCTTCCCTGCCAGGGCTTATAAAAATTCGGAATCAAAAATACAACGTATTTTCGCATAAAGCGCGCACCAGCTGATTTTCCAGATTGGCAAAAATGACCCGGAAATCGCTGTCTACACGCTTCCCTGAATATTTGATAAAAACCCATCCAGAATGGGAACGGAATGACGTAGAGGCAAATATATGTCGCGTTTTCTCGTCGCTAACTGGTAAGGCATCAGGTTTATGTTTCAGCTCAAATCACTGAATTCAAATTTAACTGCACCAGATGATCGTTCTGGAAAGTGTCGAGTAAATTTTCGTCTGCGAAGAAGAGAATACTCTAGTTAATGCAACTTTAATGGGGAAATAAACTGAAAGCTGCATCTCTAGGGATTTAATAAACAAACCGCACTAATTTTACCCGTCATCTAGCTGTAGTTAACAGACGATGTCGTGCCAGATTCCTCAAAACGTTCGTTATATAGTTAATCAGTTAAAATGCTATTATCAAACCAAACTTGATTTACATAATTATTATAAAACCCATCTAATTTTGTAATTTCGTCTATTACTTAAATCATGGATTTTAGCAAAACTATTTGAGTTAACATTCCTTTTTTAAATCCCTTCATTCACTATTCAGGTCGATCAAAAAGATTGCTCAACTGTACCAATTGTGTAAATAATTTTTTTATTTTAAATCCTACAATATAGCCAGAAAGAGAGCAATAACTTTATTATTTGCTAGTTCGGTTAATTTTACTGTTCTATCCGAATTGCCTTTTTAAATATGAAATTTACAATTTTGGTGCTGTATTCTGCTATTCAATATTCACACGGTTTTACATTGTAATTCTATCAACTACTGGCGAATTAAATTTAATTATTAAAAAAAAACAAGTTACAAATTTCTGCTTTGGGAAATCGATTAGATTTCATTGAGTAGCTATTTTGGTTTGTCAGTTTTCAAAATATCTTTTCAATTTAAAATGGTTGAATTTTTAAGAGATTTTATAATTTTTCTTCAAGAAGTTTGTAGACAAAATCTGCTCCTTCAGAAATTTAGCATGTTTAGTGAAAAATTAGTATTGCCTGAATATTTTTGGATAAATACTTTGTTGGCTTATAAGTTATGACATGTTACTTTCAAATTCTTATACAGGGTGTTAAATATACAAAACACTTAGCACCAAACATTAAATAAAAATACATTACCTTGCACGAGAATTTGAAATTATTATGCCATAACATAGTTATGTCAATACAAATTATTCCTAGAAAAATACTGAGGTACCTAATACCCGTTTTATGGAAATTTTCAGGAAAAAGTTCTAAAAAAATTCCTTTTTTATAAAATATGTAATTTTCTCGAGAAAAGGATGCAATAATTAAAAACAAACAAATGGTTTACATGAAATCTCAAAATATAATGACTTTTGCAAGAAAAGTAACCTTTACACTATCTTAAGAGATATTTTGCAAACTGACATCTTCTACATGAATGATTTGAATTGATATCTCAATTTTACATTTTTATGTTATATTGTTTTCAAAATACAGGGTGTCCCTGAATATTTTATAGCCTTCAAAAATTTACAAAATAATACTCTCGATATATTTTGAAAAAAGCGAGTTTTTTTTGACAAAAAAGGCATTTTATAATCCAAAAACATAGATCTTCAGAGAAAACAATTTAATGATTTTTTTTTTAAATGAATATATTTTTTTTTATTATAAAAAAAGTGCAATAATTTGTACAAAATTTAATTTTAAAACTAAGTAAATATTGACAGTTATTAAATAATTAATAGTTTCAAGTGTTCAACAATGTTTAATGTTTGATTTACTTGCAAAACCTGTAAAAAATGTTCGGGGGCAATACCATAAGAGCTCAGATTTAACCGGATAATTTTTGTGCTTGTCTTAGAACACTTTCTTTTTGGTGTAACAGCACGAGACCTGTTGTAACTAAATCACGAGAGCGCAGGTCGAGTGATTTTGCCAAACAGGTCGAGTTTTGTACCATAAAGAAAGTATGAGAAGACAAGCGGAAAAATTATCCTGTTCAAAATCTGAGCTCGAATGGTATTTGATAAGACAATTCCATGAATATAATCAATAATATAATAAGACTGCGACTTCCTTGTACTGGCAGAAGTACATTCTTCTGGTTCTTTTGATTTTCTGCTGTAGAACTCTATCCGAAGCGAGCCATAACGAAAACAATACGAACAAAAATCAAAATTGACAGTGCCAGCAAAAATCTCAAGGTGAGACATTGTAACAATAGAAGTGTAGTGAAAATCCGTGGAAACGATGAAATCAACAGCAAAATTTATCCGATTTTTTTATCCGTTAGCAAACTCTCTTCCTTGTTAGCCGATAGGAAACCATGTTTTGATGACGTATATATGGCATTTTTTGTACATGACTGGAATTGTCGAAACAAAAAAATGTATAATCAGTCGTTAATAAAAAATCAATTTTAGTCTTTTGGAAAAATTACCAAAAGTTATTTTTGACGTAGAAGTTAAGTTAAGGTCTAACAAACAATTGTCAAACCAAAATAACCGCTACTGTTTTACACTAAAAAACTACGTTTCCTGGAAGACTACTCCGGTAAAAGTTGCTCTCAGTGTGACAAACGGTTCCGGAGATATTTACAAACAACGATATTATTTTTTCAACTAAAACTTTTTAGATATACTATTTCTCCTTACAGTATTACCCTTACTCCAATTTTACTGAAATATTCGGGCGGTCCGTTTCAATTGACCAGCAGTTTAGCTATAACTTCACATGGAAAAGTTTGGCTTAGTTGGAATATACAGATAATATTTCTGTGGGTGTAGCTTTCTTACATTTTACCACAATTTTCTCAGCAAAGTACACTTTTAGGTGTGTATATCAGCTATATCTTGCTAAGAGTAATTTATACACATTCGCTGCGAACATAATTAAAACTCGAAAATTGCGAATCCTTTTCCCACTATAAACACGTCTTATATACTCGTTGGAAATTAGCGTAGCTTGGTGAAAGCAGGCAGGGGTTAAAGGCTTAAGGAGTTTCAATTACCAAGTCTGAGTAATATGTTTATACAATCTCCCCCTACACAATTAACTTTGTTTGAGTTAAGGAACAAAGTGGAATTTCAGTAAAGTCAATTTTTTCTCCAAGAAATCTATTAGGTATCCATTGACGTCATCTCTGCCTAATAGGCTATTTCAGAGTGACTAGAACAGTGGAACAAAACGCATTTGTAAACTTTCATTAAATTATTTTCTTTTGAGTTACATTTTTGGCTATAAAAACACCTTAATAGAAACGACGCCATCGGATAATATGTTCTTGATAATATGGTAACAGTCAATCTTTCACCCACAACCATATTGAATTTTAACCCTTTGCCAAAAAATCACTCAACCTGTGCACCCCCTCCCGGATATTCATTAATTTAAATCGAAAATTCCACGATGCGAAGCGAATTGCCCTTAAAACAGTCGTTTTTAGGGAGCGTATATTCTCGTTGTGCCCCGCGCCCTTTGGCACCAACTTTTTAGTGTAACCCCGATAAAGTACGGGTTTAACAGCTTATAGAATGCCTTCCGGAAAAGTCTTATCAAAATATGAATATACCGTTTAAGAAAATCGCGGGCTAAGTATGAAATATGCGGGTTCGGCCAGCTGGCTTTTCTATATCGGCCGATATCTTTTGCTTAAGGGATTTTTGTGCCGGGTTATAAAATGAACTTTAATACACCAAGGGATATTGCCTAGATTTAGAATTTACTTTTGAGACTGAAATGAAATTTGCTTTTTCATTTTATTGTTACAGTATAACTAAAAAAGTTTTCAAATTCATTCAGTGCTGTTTGACTGGCATGTTTTAAAATACAATAGATCAATTATTATTGTTGTTATTTAAGTTTATATGTGTAGAGTAGAAATTCTCGTTAAGATCAACTTTTTCTAGAAATGTTCGTACCCTACCAAATAACGTTGTTGCAAAGAAAATTTAATTTTACTCCTTGAACTTAAGTTGTACTTAGTCTTAAGTGTCCTGTTACAAGTTGGTGCAAACGATCATCATAAAATGTATCAAAAATCTTCAAATATTGACATGTTGGATTTTTGGTTTAAGTTTATCCTGTAGATTGATTTGTATATTTGTAGCTGTCGAGGTGACAATACACTGCGGTTTTGAGGCCTATTGTACCCCCAGTTTCTAGGATCTGGGCTGAGGCTAGTCTCCTCACAGTTCCTCGTCCAGCTTCAAGGCCCTAATAAAGGCCAGCAGCTGAGTCAGTTTTAGAGAAAAAATCTCCCCATCATTGATGATGCGGCTACCAAACAAGTTGGTCCTTATGTTGATCACATTCACAAAGCAGGTGTTTTACCCGCTTCAGGTGACTTCTCAAGCGACAGTGTTTTAAGAAGATACCGGTGAGAGAGCGTAGATTTCTTTTGCTCAATATTACAAACTCTTTACTCCATTCCAAGTTGTAACCTCCAAGAAGTTTTTTTAGAGAGCACCAGTCCAGTGAGTTGTTCCCAAAGCTTGGCTCTTTTGTGTTGCTCCTTCAATTTGAGCTTGTGTTTACAGGTGACATCCTCCCCCAAGTCACAGAAGGGTTCTAGTCCTGTAAAAGGAGTCTCCGCCCCTTTTTTAACCAGAATTTTGGCTTTCTCGTTTTTCTTAATTCCTCTGTGTCCCGGAACCCAGAGCAAGGTGACTTTATTATTTCCGCCTAGTTCATTGAGTTTTAGACCTTCTCCTACCATTTTATTGCTGACTATGGGTAAGCTCAACGCTGTTATGGCTGCTTGACTATCGGTCAGAATTGCAATATCCTGTTTGCGATAGCCATTGTCAATGTTGAACTGAGCGCATTTTTCTATTTCGTAAGTTCCGCCTGAAAGATACTGGGGTATTTTCCCATTGGCTCCGAGTATTTGGTTCTTGACCCAAACACTGCTGCTCCTGTTCCCTTGTGTGTGTCTTGGATCCATCTGCATACCATTTTTAATGGTGTGTTTGCCCAGACGGCAAGTAACAGATTCATTGGTCCACTCTCTCTTGTTGCTTAACTTAGTGAAAAACGTACTTCCAAAGTTAAATTTCCTGATAGTTTAATCTTTCGAATTCGTCAGATGTGGAATGCTTTTTGATAGAGATATCCAAGCTCTCCTACTTACCAGCAATCCTCCTTCGACTCCGTTCTTAGCCATTCTAAACAAAGCTGCCTCAGCGGCTCCTTGCACTCTGAGGTGCAACGGTGTGAGGTGAAGCATGACCTCCATTGCCGCTGTAGGACATGTTCTCATGGCTCCTGTTATGCATAGGCATGCCAGTCTTTAAACTTTGCTATGGGTTTGCCTAGCAGTACGTCGTCTGATTTTATTGTAACAAGCAGCCCCATACGTAATAATGGGTCTAATCTTGGGGGTATACATCCATGTCACAATTCTTAAGTTACAACCACAGGTCTTTCCTGCCATGCTTCTACACACCATTAAGGCTCTTGTGGTTTTACTGACAGTTTCCTGAATGTGCCTGTTCCAAAGAAATTTTGTGATGTAGTGTTATTCCCAAAAAGTTAATTTCTTGCTTAAATTCCATGAATTCTCCAAATATCTGGATGGTTTTCAGATTTGCCAGCTTCCTTCTTCTTATGAATAGTAGAACAGTGGTTTTGGCTGGATTTATTAGTCAGCGCCATGGCAGTGCACTATCTTTCACTGACTGATTCCCGCTTGTACACGCTTGTACACTTGTACTCCACATAAAGTGTGTTCATATTTGCCCTAGGCTACTATGACGATGTCATCTGGATACGCTATGCAGTGTAGGCCAGTGCTTGTTAAGTAGTTCATCTACTACTAAACTCCACATCAGAGGTGAATATTCCCCTCCTTGAGGAATGCAACGATTCGTGCCAACTTCAATGGTGCTACTGTCCACTACAGTTTCAGCAGACATTGTCGCAAGCTTATCCCCCCCAAGTTTGAAGTTTTTTTTTAATGATATCACTAACTATGTACATATATGTGAGTGTCGATCACTATTGACTAATAAGTGTAGCTGGTTCATACCAGTTTATTCAGAAAAATCCACCATAAGAGTATGGTATTTGTTATACGTATTATTAGCAACCAGATCAAGATGTTTTAAAAAAACATGTGGAGCAGAATATTTTTGGGATATTTTAAGAGCTGATAAGGTTAGATTAGGAAAAGGTTTACCTAGCCATTTTATAAAATACAGTTTTTGGTTACATTGTATCTGGACAAGTTAATGAATGTAGGATTCAACGAAGGGAAACAATTTTATTTTACATACACTCATAGTTTGCAACAGGATGTTCAAAAATGTTGGGAAATTGAAGAATGTTCTAAGGACTCACATTTGAATAAAAATGAAAATGATATTTATGAAGAGCATTTTATAAACAACCATTGGCGAACCGCAGAAGGTAGGTTTTTAGTTAGGATCCCATTGAAAGGTTCAATACAGGAAATAAGTAACACTAAACCATTGGCAGAAAAAAGGTTATTAGCCATGGAACGCAAATTTGAAAAATCCAGAGAATTTTCAGACCTACTGTGCTGAATACTTAAGGATTTTATGGAAGAATATATCTCTTTAGGACACATGTCACTGGTTAATCCTGAGAATGTAACCAACTTATGTTTTTGCCACATCATGGTGTCATTCGGGACGATAGTCTTACGACAAAGCTAGGAATGGTTTTTGACGGATCAGCTTTTCCAAAATCAGGATGTTTAATAAACCAACTTCAATTAAAGGGCCCCGTACTTCAAAATAATATTTTTGCAATTTTGTTCCGTTTTCGGGAACGTTCAGTTGTGGTCACTGCTGACATTAGTAAAATGATTCTGGAGATCAAGGTTTGCAGAATATAGTTTGGCGTAAATGTCCAGATCAGCCAATGTCAGTTTTTACACACATATGGAACGGCCAGTTCGCCATTCTTGGCAATTCGATGTATTAGCAATACAACATTGTAAGGCTTTTCCAAATGCATGCGCAAAAGCGTTCAAGATAGGTATAGGACATGTTAAACACAATTTACTACAAACGTCACGTCATATAAAACTTTGTAGTATGTTTCCATTTAAAAATCAAAAGTGTGGCGTGGTATCTTCTTTATAGATCACCCTGTATAATAGTATATTAGTGGACGATGTGTATAAATCAGTGTTGACGTGTTTGAGCGTTTTTCTTCCAAATCTATCGGGAAAGCCATTATAGTTGGATTTTTACCTTTTGAGAATGACGTCATCTTTTTACTTCTTTGTTTCTCGCATATCAAACATGTGAAATAAACAATTTTAGCAAAAAAGGCACGTTATTAATTTTGTCATCCTGTCAAATTAAAAACGTTGACATTTACTGTCACTTTGAGATAAACAAATATCAAAGGTATAAAAATGCTGTGCTACAATGAGCAAGCCCAAATGCTAATTCTAAATGTGCTGCTTTTTTTGGAGTACGAAAAGAAACAGTTTCCAGATGTCATCCCGATTGATTATTCCAATGTGTATGATAGAGCATCACAGGCTTTAAAAGTGAGTACTGCTACCGAACGAAAAAGGCTGGAATTCCAGCTGACGACACCTATTTTACCAACATTTCTAAGAAAATGTCGGTCAGTAAAACCAAAATAACCGCAATTATGAAAAACAAAAAAGTTGGTAATGTTGGTATGCCAAATTACTATTTTCGCTTTATTGTACACAGCAGAAAATCAATGAGCATTAATAATATATTATATTATTAGGAGTAGAAGAGATCTTTAAGTGAGTGCAAGCACACCTATTCACTGAATGAATGATGATTAAACTCAAACTCTCATGATCATGTGATTTTCAAGGCACTTGATGATCAGTCACTTCTGAACGCACTCATTTTTCAAAGCATTTGTAGGTTAAAACTTGTGATCTAATTCCAGACATGCGTGTTTTTTCACCTGCTTGACGTCATGCTCAAAGGGTAAAAATTTGACTATAGTAGGGGTGCGACCTTTTCGTTAGGCCACCCTGTATACATATTATATTACAAGTACGGAATGGAATTTACTTCCAATGAGAACGATGTTTGCCCACGAGCCGTAAGGCGAGTGCAGTAAATCGTATGAATCTTTTTCTACGTCTATTATAGAAAATTGAAACTAAGACCGCATTCGTTTTCAAGCTCCATGGAGCGAGCAGAGCGTTTTTGACGTCACGATGACGTAATTTGGCAAAACCATGTTATGAATGCGGCCTAAATCGGAAAAATTGGTATTTGACAATCAATCAAAATTGCCTGTATGTGCCAGAATGTTGGGCTCATGTTTTGTTGCTACATGCTGCTAATGATCACATTGTCTACCCTGATGATTACGTTCAGTTTTAAGTTTAATCCGTAAGAAATAAAAAGTAAGGAAAAGTTAAATTATTATTAAATGCAGATATTTTGACCGATACCACTATTCTAGTTACATTTTCCTTCTTTCAACAATCTTTAATAATCTGATATTGTAGTAATTTTTAAAAAATCGGGCTGGTTTAACTGAAAGTACTCGTATAATGAATGTTTGTGTTGTTATTTACTAGTGTATATTTCTTTACTTGTTACGTAACGTACTTGTAACGATAAGTAACCAAAGAAATTATATTCATCAAAGTTTTCCATACCGTGCAAATATTTTATATTGCATTTTCTAATGCTCGTTCATCCAAGTTTGTTTACATCCACACCTAATGTTGTTCTTACAAAACTTTACGCTTCTACATGAATTGTAATCCGCACTAAACAAACAAAACTCGTAAAGTGCAGCATCGCCCAACTTGCACATCCATTTTAACTCCATCCTTCGTCAATGTCCATCAAGGATATTTCATTTTCCACCCGGTTGTCTGACTAGAAAGCGTCCTTACATACAGCAACCGTAGAAGTAACACAATCATTTGTCATCTTACCTAATTTGTTAGACCCCGAGGTCAATTAATCATCCCTGATGCTGTTTGCACAGACAGTAAACTCCGTGTCACCTGGAAGTAATGGTTTAGGGCCCGAATATTTTCAGAAGTGCAATCTGGAAAAATTATGAGACAGAAATGTTAATCAGGGACCTTTCCCTGGATTTGAGGGTGTTTAATAAAGCGGTTAGTTTAGGGTCTCTCTTACACCCTAAAACAAGTTTATTTACGTTGACGAGGCCAGAACTACATAAATCAAATTTATGATAAAATATATGTTTCCAACCTCTTTAATCATCCAAAATATGTTTATCTTTACAAAACGGGACCATACGTTTTCTCGGTAACACAATAAGGGCCGAGGCCCTTGTCACATCCTTCTGTGTCAACACCATTGTTCTTATACCGCGTCTTACTTCGGCCCTTCATCAACGTCATTGCATCTTTTATAAATTATGATGTATTCATTTGGGATTTTCCTCGAGGTATAAATGGACGAAGGGACGGTTTTTCTTTCGGATTCCTTTCACCGCCTTTTGCTTTACTTAGTTTATAAGTGTGTAAACCCTTATTGCTTGCTGATCAAACACTGCGTGTTTACAGGGGAGCAAGACCATTATTTTTCTGCAAACAAAAAAAAAACAAGAGAAGTGAATAATAAAATGTCGCTTTCACAAAAGCTGGCTTCGAAGCTCTAAAATTCGGTCGCAGGGAAACAGTGTAATTTGTCATCCGTCCTAATTTGTTAAGCCCCCGGTTAATTAATCATTCCTCTGATATTTGCCGAGAAAATAATCTTTATGGTACCTGGGTTAGTGGCCTGGATTTCAGTGTCCGCATTTTCGCTTTTAATTATTTAGGGATAGATGATTTTCATAAAAAGAGATTTATTGTTAAGCATATAAATTACAATGTTAACGAATATAAGCAGTTTTTCCTATAAATGTGTTATTTTTTTCAGTTACACTACCAATTAGATACAGAGTAATTGATTAAATTTTGATCCTGCCTTTAACTTCCTTATTTATGATTTTAAAAATGAACAGAACTTATAGAAATTTAGATAAATTTTTTTTCCTAGTCCATCAAGATGTTTTGTTGAATTTGAGCACTAAACTTATGTTTGTTTTTTAAATATGCTAATTACTTTTATATTTCGATACTACGTGTCGATTTTCTAATAAATAAATGATCTGATACAAAATTTGTTCTACTACTTTTCTAATAAAAACCAAAATAATTGAATTACATTTCACAAAAATTAAATATCAATTAAACGTTTAGTTAAAAAAATTGTTCAAAAATATAATAATATACAGGGTGTCCGATAAGTAATGGTAAATAATTTAATAGCGGATTTAAGGGACCAAAATAATTCGATTTACCACAACTTACCTCAGACAAAATGTCAACGAAAACAGAAATACAGGAGGTCAAAGTTATTTTTTTATTACTCATGAATAACTTCGGGGGTTTTTGAAGATAGCAAATTTAATTATCACCCCAGTTTTAAGCCAGCACGCAGAGGTCGCCACCTGCAAAAATTAATTCGCTTTAAAATCGACATAACTTTTTTTTGGTATAGCCAAGTGACAGCTGTAAGCCGAATATCTGTTTTCCAATACCTTCTTGCCAAAAAAGGTATACCTAGTAAGTATCCCAAAAACAACCGGTTTTCGAGTTTTTTGCAATTAAAATATTGACCTCAATGCATTTATAAAAAAAAATTAATAAATTGATTGAAATAACTGTCTATTATCGTCCCAAAATGTCTCAACAGCATTTTAAGTTGAAATTAATAACTAGCCTTGGTTATCTATTATTTCTTCATACACAAAATACTTCAGGTAAAAATCTGGAGGACCAATTTTCGAACTTAGTGCTGGTCATGATATTTGGCTTCTCCGACCAATTGAACGATTCAGAAAATTTTTGTTTAAGTCATTTCTCACTTGTAATGAGAAATGATCTAAGGTTCCAACCTCCAAGAAGATTACAAATTGCAATCATGTTTGGCACCGAATACTTTAATTGCAAATATCTCGTAAACTGTTGATCTTAAAGATGCCAACTAAGTATACCTTTTTTGTTAAAAAAGTATTGGAAAACCGATACTCAGATTTCAGTTGTCACTTCGCCTTACCAGAAAAAAGTTAGAGTGATTTTAAAGCAAATCACTGGTTTTAGATGGTGACCTCTATAAGCTTGCTTAAAACTGAGTAGATAATCAAATTTGGCACCCTCGAATACCTAATTTTAGCAAGAAACTCCAAGGGGACCGCGTGTTAAGTGAAAAAATGCATTTAAAAAAAAACTTTGACCTCTTGTATTTCTGTTTCTGTTGACTTTTTGTCTGAGGTAAGTTGTGCTAAATCTAAATATTTTGACCCCATAAATACGTCATTAAATTATTTCCCATTACTTATGGGACACCCTGTATAGAAAAAGGCGTTTGTTTGACTTATTCAGTGTCAACTGTAAGATGTGTAATAGTAACTCGTTTAATTTTTTGCTGAATGAGGTAGCAGATACAAGCCAAAGAAAATTCAGATCCAGAAGAATCCAGTAGTTGTTGAAATGTTAAAGTTTCTCTCAAATATATGTAGTTTTGTGGCTGGAGTTATAGTGGATTGAAGTAGTAGTCCATTCTCACTCAGTGGAGCTGTACAAATACAGGAGGAACAGTAACACTCAGTCGTCTCCACAATAAATTTATTAGGTTTTAAACATTTTTTAAAAAATGCCCAACGTGTTTCGAGCGCAGAAGCAGCTCATCATCATCATCATCATCTCGAAACATGTTGGGCATTTTTTAAAAAAGGTTTAAAACCCAATAAATTTATTGTGGAGACGACTGTGTTACTGTTCCCCCTGTATGGAGTTATAGTGTTTATCGACCTTAAGTATTAAGTTTTTAACAAATTATAAACGTCTTTCCTAAATGTAATTTTATTAAAGAGGTACGGAAGAGCCCTAAAGTTTTAAAAATATTACCGTAAAGTTATTCTTAATTCTAACTAACTGATTAATCGCAGTTGATTTTAAGGCTACTTACAGTATACTCAAAATTATATCAAAATTAATTAGAGTTCTCGCCAAGTTGGCTGAAACGATTAGTAAAACAATTGAAATTAGGTCGATTTTTTCTCGGACAACACAAAGTCTATTTACCGTGGGTATTAATTATATGCGAACCTGACTAAAAGCGTTGTCGGTTCGCGTTCGCTCAAACCTCGACTAAGTGTGAATTTCCCGAACAATGAGAAACGCGCTAATTAATAACTTCGAACTGCCGATCTATTATTTGGCATAAACTGATCGGGTCGAATTATGTTTAAATTGCAGGTTAAGAGTTCCAAAGCGGCCATTGTCAAAATGAAATATTATTACGCCACCGTCAGATCAATATCGAGGGCACCTCAATTATTACCATCAATTTTACACGCTCGTAACCGATGCATATTTAAAGGTATTTGCCAGTCATAAATTATTTCCTAGTACATGTTGCGAGTTACTGAACTGGGAACAAACTATAATAACATAGTTATTGGTGTTACTAAAGCATAAAGTACATTTTTTCAGTGAGAGATAGCAAAAAAACACTGTGGTCTAGAGTTGCATTTTGATATCTAGATAGTCCAAGACCAACTACAAACACCAATTAGCAGCAAGGTGATTTTTAGCAGCAAGAAATTTACTTTTTGCTCATTTTCATAACATTTCAAAAATTTGCAAAACATTATCTAACTAAAGCTACGAGGCACGGAAATCAACAACGTCATAACTATGATAAAACTCGCACATAGTTACTGGTAATAAATTAGTTTTCCTTTACATCGCTTGCCTTGTAGTTCAAGAAGTTTCCTATTTCGTGCATTTCGCGTTAGCTCTGGAAATTTAGCGCTCTTTATCCCATTTTCCGCAGACGTAACCGAACAACTTTGCGAGAAAAGTTGGCCGCTTCAAATTGACTTTTCCAGAAATATGCATGGAAATTACGTTTCACATTTAAAAGCCTCGTATTGTTCACGATTTCGTTGTTGCATTCAACCAGTTATGGGCCAAGGCCGATTTGGAACGGTTGTGCATGCTTCGAAAATCATATGCATTACCCTCTTACCACAACTTGTCACGCATAATCATCTAACAAACATAATCAAATTACATGCGATTTTATTTCATGCTAGATTTTTCTACCTAACAATGGAATTTTGATGGGAGTAATTTTGCATGACATGATGAAAGCTAGATAAAAATCAATGTTGATTTTATCATTAGGTATTATCGGGGGCAATACCACAAGAGCTCAGATTTAGCCGGATAATTTTTGTGCTTTTCTTAGAACACTTTCTTTTTGGTGTAACAGCACGAGACCTGTTGTAACTAAATCACGAGAGCGCAGCTCGAGTGATTTTGCCAAACAGGTCGAGTTTTGTACCATAAAGAAAGTATGAGAAGACTAGCGGAAAAATTATCCTGTTCAAAATCTGAGCTCGAATGGTATTTGATAAGACAATTCCATGAATATAAACAATAATATAATAAGACTGCGACTGCCTTGTACTGGCAGAAATACATTTTTCTGGTTCTTTTGATTTTCTGCAGTAGAACTCTATCCGAAGCGAGCCATAACCAAAACAATACGAACAAAAATCAAAATTGACAGTGCCAGCAAAAATCTCAAGGTGAGACATTGCAACAATAGAAGTGTAGTGAAAATCCGTGGAAACGATGAAATCAACAGCAAAATTTATCCGATTTTTTTATCCGCTAGCAAACTCTCTTCCTTCCTTATTAGCCGATAGCAAACCGTGTTTTGATGACGTATATATGGCATTTTTTGTACATGAGTGGAATTGTCGAACCTAATTAAGTTTTAGGTTCGATAAGTTTAGTTTTGGAGAAGTTTTCGAAAGCATAAACATAATGTCTCTTAAGATAGAATTTAACTTATATTTTTTTACATTTTAAGTCACTTCTTTGTTGATAGAATGTGGCAGAACTGTGAAACTCCCATTCCTTAATTTACGCGTTTATTTTTGCTAATTTATGGAAATCACAGCACAATTTAGTGGTAATAGGTAGTTTGTGTTAAATTGAAAGCAGTGTATTTTGACCAATGACGAACTACTCACAGAAGTGTTTGATATTCATTTCATGCACATATGAACTTACCAACGCAGTTATGTATTGTGATAAAACATATACCATATTGTTACGATTTTCCCGTGGGTTTACACAAAGTCAACTTAACTGAACAATTAATAAATTTATTAACACTTTAAAACACTCCGTACAATAATTAACACAGCTACTAAAAACACTACTACAATTCCACAATTATTCCACTATTTAAACTTAACCGCGTTCCCAAATTCACTACTACTACGGTTGACACCGCGTCTTTTATATTCGTAAACCACGTTCTAGAATGACCGCGAAACGCTTCGCGGGTTGCCTTGACCATTCGAGAATCATCCAGGTAGCGCCTCCTAACTGTGGCCTACTTTAATACGCGCCCGGCCAGATATTGCGGCGCATCGGTTTCATCCCGAGGCGAGCGCTCGTTAAGAAGTATCGAGCATAGTAGGCCCAGACCGTAACAATATCAAAAAAATATAATTAATTATAATCTGATTTGGTACAAACATGTTGCAGAAGTTGTTTTTCAAACGCATTACTACTCTTTTTGATTTGTCTGATTTTCCGCATATGTAAAATCAAATCACAAACTCAAAAATGTGTAATATTACTCCAAATACCATTAAATATTAAATATACTAAATAATTTTGAAAATTTCAGTTTAGTAGGGGTAGGGTTAATTAAGTTGAGGTTAGGAACCAAATGGATAGAATCGAAAATTAGTCACGTAACTACTAAAAAGGTAGCACTAACGCCGGCCACGTGTGTACTGTGCTTTGTTTAAATCTTTCTAATCATCAAAAACTTGGAACGTACGTTGTTTCATCATTGGCCAGCGCATAAACTGTGACTAAGACTTTTCACGACCTTGTGTGATGTTAAATGCAGTTTTCTGTATTTTCACATCAATATTCGATACTAATTAGTAAAGCATAGACCACGTACACATCCTTGAAGCTCTATCCACTTCGCAAAACGTCGATGTATTGAAATTTTGATCCGATAGAGTAGTTCAGTCCAATCCTCTTTTTCAAGTGAATTGGATCAACGGAGCGGATCGAGGATCAGGTTTTTAGCGATGTGTACAGGCTTCAAAACCAATCCGGATTGAAATGACAACAATGACATGTGCCCACCACAGTAGTTAATAGATCAATTCTGTTCCAGTCTACAATATCAGTTTTACCAGTTCTACCCATTTTTAAATAATATTTGAAACAAAAAATAATAACAATACAAAACTATACAGTATGAATAATATGTACAGGGTGGGCCAAATTGGAGGTATTTAAATGGGAAGTGCTTTTATTAATGAAGATAAGCAAAAACTGATGTCGGTGTCTGAAGGTCAAATTTGACAGAAAACTTAATGGCGATAACCGTTGGTTAACATCTGTCATCGTTTGACATATAGCTTGGCGCTTCTCAGAATTCTTACTTTTGTTCAAAACTGTCTAGTCTTCCAGGTGCATTGTTTTTAGTTCTGAAAATACATTTTTCGACGACTTACTTTGAAAGTACCTCATGTACGCTTCCATTTAGAAGCAGAAAGGGGTTATTTGCCGCGCGCGAGCAGAAAGAGAGATTTTCTGCTCTAGAGCGTTTTCGCTTTCTACTAACAATCTAGTCACCAACTTTTTTCGGCGTTTCCATAACAACGCTTGACATACCTGTTTGAAATATACACATTCCGTCAAAGTGATTTATCGGTGACAATGAGTTCGAGCGACGAAAATGATGTGAGTTGTCCTTCTAATCCACCCCACAGCAGTCGTCGAAAAAATATCGTCTATATTTCGAGCCAAAAGTACTTTTGCCGCTTTTACATGATTGCAGCGTTCGGCTTCGCCTCAAGCTGCAAATTTCATGTGCAAGCGGCAAATATATACTTTCCGCTCTTAATATAGAATATACTATTCTACAGCAACTTTTTGCTTAATCCAGTAGTGTAAATAGTTTTTTTTGATGGACACGGTTTTTGAGATACGCACATAAAAATTGTTTTTCTAAATGGAAAACCCTGTATATAATTTCATTTTTGAAAAGATTTTAAAATTACCATTCTAATGACATATAACACTTGATATTTCAACATTTTTACCTTTTAACGATTTTTTTGTGCGTATTATAAAAACCGTGTCTAATAGAAAAAAAACACACTACATGGTTGAAAATAAAAAAAATTTCAAACCGCGGTAGAAAGTTTAAATTCTGTCTCGAGATAAAGTTACTAAAACTACCTAATATCTCGGCAGAAATCAGACACTTTCCACCTGAGTATGTAATATACTATTACAGTACTGGATTCTATGCCAAAAGTTGCTGTAGAAATGTATTTTTTAAATGTGAATTATGTGAATTATATTCCTACTAAAAAGTTCTCTACACTAGTAAAAAGAATTTGTTGAATTAATTATGTTGCACCTTGTTAAGGGTTCGTGAATAGTACAGAAATGTTACTGCGAAAGTGTCGTGTAAAATCGTCTAACTCGTTCAATTTAAAACTATTTATATTTAGTTTTATTACATTACAGTGAGTAAAGTACAAAAATTCCATTCTTAGTCAAAACTGATCATACGCAATA
This sequence comes from Ips typographus, assembly GCF_016097725.1. Lineage (NCBI taxonomy): Eukaryota > Metazoa > Arthropoda > Insecta > Coleoptera > Curculionidae > Ips > Ips typographus. Next base: position 10,402,567 of record NC_138423.1, read on the forward strand.
CAATCTGTTGCATTGAAGAATTGAAAACAATTTGGCTCCTGGAAATTGCTTTTTGGAGCACCTCCTATGACAATTACTGAACTTTCTTCTATCTATTTAAAGGAGCAAATAGCTGAAACTTTCTTGTCATCACTTTGTATCGGTTCCAAGATGATAAAACCTCAATTTAAGCCTCAAACGAGGAGAGAACAAAAATAAAATTACGCAAAACAGTAATTGAGCAAAAAGTTTATAAGGCGGGCGCTGCTGGGCATGAAATATTCGTTAGAAGTTTGCCGTCGTTGGAACGAGGCAACAGAATGATTTATAAGCCTTTTAAAGTTGAGCGGGAAAATTCGAAAAAGGAAAAGCCACGGTTACAGGAGCTTAATTTTATGATAATTTAAAGATGCCCTCCGAAAAACCCACAACAAAAAGACGAATCTCCTCTTTGAGCGGTTTTTAGTGTTACTTTTATTAAGTTGTTTGCGAGGTTTTTTTGTTCCGGTTTTGGATACCGATTACTTAGGAGGGTTCAAGCAATATTTGACAAAATTTTAGTACAGTTTGTCTTGTTGGGATGTTTGGTTAGTTAAAATTCGCGAAGGAAGGAATTAGTTAGAAAACCCATTAAAGAGTTGCAAGTGCAAAAACAAACTCGTAAAGTTTTATTACAGTTTGAAAGCTAAGATGCACCTCAACTCAAGATTTATTTATTAATCAAATATTTTGTCATACTACACACGCTATACAGTTTTAATTAAACTTCATATCAATCGTAAAATTTTTGAAAATATACAATCTAGCAAATTAAACGTCAAGTTGAACAGTTAATTAGAGGCTCTGGGCTTACAGGAGAACTTTATCAAATTTCCACGAGATATTAAACTAAAACATCACTAAGTTATTATCTCGTAATAAAAGGCAAACATAAAAGGAAAAGTTGAAAGTTTCAGCGCAGATTAGATAGTAAAGGCGACTATGTATAGAATTACTCGGAAAGGGTGAAGAATAAGCTAGCACGCTCTATTCTTTGCCCATGAACTAATTTATTTAGTTCAATGTCCCTTAAAGTTCAGTTTGACCAGAACTCTGATGATTATCCAGAAGTATAAAGGTCAAGTTAGTTATTTACGAGATTAAGTGTACAGGGTGTCCCAATTGTTTTAACAGGAAACCTTTTCAGTCCGCGGTGGTAGAGGGTGTTATTCAATTTTTCGGACATTTTGAAAACTCGAAAATTTTTTGTACATGAAAATTTTGCAGTGAAAGGAAAAAGATTCCTAAGGCACTTTTTTAATGTGATTCCAGTGGCATAGATGATTTGACAAAAATTTATCACAGTGAAAGTATGTCAGTTATTCTCAAAAATAAGTGCAAAAATGTTTTTCCCTTATTCAAGTTATTGCGTTTTTAATTTTTGTGTAAATTATTCAATTGACAATGTTTGATAACTTTATCCAATATGACATGATAAACTGTTTTATTTTGTTAAATAAAATTCACGAGCAGCCAGTGAAGTGTATTTTGATACCTTATTCAAAGCGACTTCAACCAGATAATAGGCAGTTTGAGTAACTGAATTATAACCTACAGAATTATGGAATTGTCAAGGAGTGTCCACTACAACACAGTAGTTTATATGAATAGAACGAAATTGACAAACTTAATCTAATTCGAAAACTTTTAGAAGATTTAAATACCTATATCGACGAGCTCAATTGCCAGTTGAATAGGTGTATAGAAAATGAAGTTCAATCACACAATTTCAATTTCACCATTCCTTAAAAACTCACACTTAGATCTTTTCGATCACATTGGCAATAACAAGGCTAATTGTACTTTGGCTGCTATTTAGCCTGACAAAGCTCGAAATTGACATTTATGTAGTAAGTATTATTATTGGTGCATGGAAACCACAAAAAACTAGTTTTACATTTTGGCGATTTGATGACAATTATGTAGTGTTTCCTGAGAAATATCAATTTAGAAAATGGTTCACATGGAAGTAAATTGTGCTGGATTCAAATCTAGTTTATTAAATTATTACCATCACATTTTCATGACAAATATTATAGTTATAAACATTTCCTGTTAATTTACTGAAATTATAATTATTGTTTCATTAAAATCTTATAAACTCATTGTGCGATTGACTAAACTTTGTTATACAATTACTTTATTTAACAGCTTTTTTAAATAACTTCAAAAGTGTTTCATTATGGTTTATAAACGCGTTGTTAACTTGATTTTGCTTTAAATTATCAATTATTATTTATTTGTCGTTTTTATAAAATTGCTTTTACCATTTGACTGCTGAAACCAAACAAATTAATTATCAGACAAATTTAGAGGTTAGGTTTATTGATTGGCGGACTGTTTTGGCTGTATTTTATTTTGAAACTAAACTGCGACACTTTTGTTGTTTTTTATTTATTATATTGTATTCCATTATAAAATAAATTTTCCTGCATTTATGTCACTGTATGTTTTATATTGATATTATTGTTTTATGTATAGAGCAGAAGAGACCAAACAGGGCCGTATCCAGTATTCAGGTATCGTTGTTGTTGTGCCCAAGGATTTTATAATCTGGAGACATTTTGTATTGATGACTTAAAGGGTTATACCATAAACGCTAACTATTAAATAAAAAAAATTCAGAACTTCACATGATTTCTACTGTTTTTTAAATTTGTGTTAATACAATTTTATTTTTTTATTTTTCTGTGAGCGATTATTTATTAAATTTATTAACCTAATTTTTATTTTTACAATATTGGTAAGAAAATTATTAAACCCGCATTGTCGTAAAAAAAATCTATCACAAACTTCATTCTTTAATATTTTTATACTATACTAGCTATTTGAAGTTCAAATACTTTCCAGGTTGTTTTTTGGCAATTTTGAGTTTATTAAGTATGAATCGAATAGCTGTTTCTAAATGTTTCTAAATTTATGCTGATTTTTGCTGTAATTCTTTTAAAACAAAAAATTGCTTGTTGCTGGGGTTATTCTAATTCCCTGCACGATTGAAGCAATTTTACTGAAATTAGAATAATAACTATTTATGTACCAATGGCGTTATAGAGAACATTGTTTAGTGATTTTTTTACCTGAATTAGCTGACTTTGATATTCCAGTCAGTCAGTGAAAATGGTAAAAGATGGAAGAAATTTAAAAAATGTAAAAGAAAATGCAGCAAAAGGTAACGAAAGTTTTAAATAGTCAAATAGTCGTATAATGGTGTGTTGTCTGCTCTAACAAGAATGTTATACAACAATTACCGGATGAACCAAGTACTATGGCACGTTTTAATTTTTTTAACACTTCTATAATAAATCTAAAATGCTATAACAATAGAAAGTTGTTTATGGCAGATAAATTTAGATAAGATGTTCCGACAGTTTGACAGCTGTTAAGAACACTGAATTTTTTAAGCATATTTTTTTGGAAGTGTTATCCTGTAGACACTAATGCTAAAATCTTTTATAACCCAGAAAACAAATTTTTGCTTTCTGGGAGTAATCAATAATTTCAAGACCGATCTATAATATTCCTCATTTAACCTCAGTTAGCATAGTTTGCATTATACTACAGAAATTTTTTTATTGTTCTTGCATAATATTACATAGCAAAAGCCTAACAGCAGTACCAAAATAGAGCCATGTACAAACTGTAGTTTTAATATTTCAAGTATCTTTATTATTAACTTTATAGATAATCCAATATTCAAAATTACGGTTTCCTGTTGTTCATACTGACAGACATTGAAAATTGTAGAGTGAACGTTTAAATCAAGCAGCGAATTGTGTGAAAATTACAACTGCAGCTTATACAATCAATCTCCTGGTATACCGGCCAGAGTCAACTATCGAGGTCGCCCTATATATCCATCAAGCCGCGGAGATTTCCGGAACAATTTATATCTATTAGGTTCGCGACATTAACCCAACTTTTGAATTTCGGTATTTGATGGGGAAATAAAGAAAATGCCCGGTTAGCAGTCCAGGGCGAGTTTCTGATAAATTATCGTCCGTACACCGAGCATACAGGATAAATTTAGCTCACGTTTAGCAGTTTGTAGAGCATTGAGGTAAACAACAACGGACATCCGATGCGTATTCATTAATCGAGTTGCCTTTGTTCCCTTTTATCTATAGACGTTTCGCGTGTCTCCATACACGAGAAGAAATCCGGTTATTTTCCTCCTTGCACAATGCGAAGCGAATTATTCGCCTATTGTAGCTCTGTCTTTCGGATTCAAAAAATATATTATTCATTCTTTTATATTCGCCAGTACGAGGAGCACGATAACAGCATACAAATTAAAAAATTCAAAGAGCACCACTGCATGCATAGCCTTTCCTCCCTCTTTCATAATCCATCATCCGGAAAATAAAGGTTATTCTAAAATTCCGAGATCCATTTTCAACTTTATTGATTTTGTTCTGCGAGGTGATCGTCAACTGGCCATTAAAACGAGAGCTCCATATGAGGTTTCATATCGGTACCGTTCCCGGAAGTTTAATTAATTCTGTTTGGAAAGTGGATATTCAGATTTCGCAAACATGTTTTGAGTGGCCGAAGCGAAGAAAAATAACCCGCTGAATTGGACCCTGATGCGATTTTTTTGCGATTAATTACCCTCCTACCTTTTAATTAGCATAAAGCCAGATTAATTTTGAATCGTACATTGCGGTCATCAGGATGCAAATTGGAGATTATTTTTGCAATAATATTTTTATTATGGAAAAGTGTCCTACAAGTTTTATAACCTAGCAATTGGAAGCAAATTATGAATAAGTAGAAAGTATATGTCTTAATTCTTACTACAATAATTGTTAGGTCGTCTGCGGATTTTAGGAAATACTAACCCCTAAGCCACGCAAGACGCATTGCCACTAAGCAGCCTGGTCTGACACAGAATCAGCGGCTGGTGAATGCCATCAGAAGGAATGGAATCAAAAGTTGAACATATTTAGCTTTTTAGCGCTTACTACCCTCAGCTGGCAGTTACGTGATCTCCTAGTAGACGCCATCCAGCCAGTATAAACCCCTAGTAGCCCACAAGCGGCTGGCGAATTAATGGCCATATTTACCACATTAATTGGAATTTGGTGTCTTGTCTCTGAATAAGCGGTGTCACTAACTTCAATAACCGTTTACATTTAGAAACTAACATTTTTAAAATGTATGCATAAGATGATGGATCTTTCAACTCTAGCTGCTTAAAATGTCTGGCTGATCGTGTCTTCTTAATATCCAGGATCTAAACCACCACTGCCTTTTCTTCCGACTCAACGAAGAATCTGTTCAAGACAACATATTGCACGTACACACACAATGTTTCAAGTCTTCAACAGCAACTGTACTAGCGGCAATTTATTTAAAATGTGAACCCTTCAAATCCGCTGGCTGATGGCGATATTTACCAGAGGCTGGTTAGAAGCAGCTGGTAACTAGCCTATTGTGACCGCGACTAATAATTACATTCTCCAAGTAGCTAGTATCGTCCTGATCTTTACGCTGGTTTCTTCTTCTTTCACCTAAAATTAGATCTGTCGAGATTTTCCTGGTTGATAGGCATATTGACGTTTATATAGAAAAAGAGTGCGTAAGGGGTTGTCTTGTGGTCTGAATGACTAGGGATACTTTTTGGAGATTTAAAGGCGGGTATTATCCAAAAGAATGAACAGAAGCCAGCACAAGCAAACATATTATTTGTTTTTGATTGTTTGCTAGTCATATCAGCGGCGGTGTATTTGTATTGGTGATAATAGGAAGAATCCTTGGTGAAGAGGTCCAAGAATCCATTGGTACTTCCATATCTTTGTAGTAATAAATTATTAATAAAGTATCAATGTTAGGGAAAATCAACATACTTGAATTGATAGCAAATAGGTTGTGCTCAAATAACAACACGACGTACATAGTACATACAAAGTACGTACATCGTTGGTGCATTTCTAGTAAAAAGTACGTACTTTTTTGATCCCCGAAGCTGGTTAATTGCCCAGAATCTTAGGAAAAATACCAAAAGCCAAACATATTTTAAAGAAGAATTGAATTAAAGCCAGAGGATAAGAGCAAAATAATGTATTGAACTGGCTAATTTCCCAAAAATTTAGAAAAGTGAACAAAAACCAAACCTATTAATAAACTGCAATTTTATCATTTGTTCCTATGAAGGTAAGAAAACTATATAAGTACACATGGTAAATAGTTTAGCTTTTTTCACAATATATTAACTGACACTTCCGGATGAAGTGGTCACGTGACCACATGTGGAATGACAACACATCCGTTTTAGCACTCTCAGACATGTAACTTACATAGTTTCCTTATCTTTGTCTAGACTGTCTAGAGCATTAATTTACAATAGTGCTCTCTCTTTATCATAGGACTCCGAATATGTACCTATATGTTTGAAATTTTCATATCTCTGTATATGTGGTAAAATAATTTTCATAGTGTCTGCACTTCATGGGTAGCAGCAATAAATAAATTAGTGAGGAAGCTAAAATGTAATTCTCTAACAGCATCAAATAAGTACCAATGAATTAATTACTTGTCAGATCTAAAATATATCAAAAACATTGCTATAATAACACCAGTTTAGGGTAGTAGTTTGACAGCTGCATATTAGCTGAACATGATCTGGGGTCATTAATTACAGTCTAATATTTAGTAATGAATCAAACAATAATAATAATTAAATAATTATATTAATTTGGTTGTTACGATAAAACCATTTGGTTACGATTAATCTGTGTTTGTTGCAGGTCTACAGTTAAATTTTGCAGTCGGTGATTTAATAATTGAAGGGCTTATTGGTGAAATGTGACAAACCTCAAAATAATTTTATCGGAAAAAAAAGTATTTGAATAATATGACCCATCAGTATTTTTGACAAATGAGGTAGAAAGACACAAAACCCCCAAATCCTTAACTATGTAGTTAGTGACACTTTTACTGACTGCTATTTAATAAAATATGTATTTTTCAGATAGTGCGGCTTGTCACATTTTTGCATTAAGTTTTTCCTGAAAAAAACTAAACATGATGACCGATTTAGTTCTCCAACAACTTTTTTTGCAGTTTTTTTACTACTACGATTCACCCAACAACCCTATGAGACATTTACAATCTATTTAGACATATTAATGAGCATCATTTCCAGTAATATTAATAATTAACGTTTTACACGTTTGAAATGAATGACTTTCCCACGCTTTTCTTTAAGTTTTCTTGACTGTTCTTATTATCCCTGCTTCCGTAAGGTTGTTTGGAAAGATTAAAAGAATTACTCCAAATTTAAGTCTCTGCTCTACTGAAATAACTTGATAGATACTCCTGGAAGCAGTAAAAGTTTTGGACGTCTCTGTTAAACTTCGAAGGCAGTAAAGTTTGCAACTGAGACTCGCAATAAAATGCTTTGAGTGCCAAAAAGACGCTTTTGTTGCAGAAAAAAGTTACAGGAACACGTTTCTTAGTCGGGCTAATTATTTGTAAATAACTGGTCTCTTATTAAGTTATGCAGATGTACGTAAACTAAAAAAAATAATTTTATTGCGACTTCCGTAAAGGACGTTAGGAAAACTTCCAACTTTTTAAGTTAAAGAAAAGTTTTCCCGTCTATTGAATCATCACCGATAAAGTGATTTTTTTCTTTCAGTACGTGGCCTTTTGCTTTCCTAATAATACGTCGCCTGGAAAATACAACTTGCGAAAACTTTAAAAAGTATTTAGATTTAGTTGCTGAATATTTTGAACGAGTGATTTAAGTCCCGGGCAACCCCTCTTGAACAAAAGTTTTAGTGTAGTTCTAAATCACTTTTCCTTCCTGAATCTCGAATCCCGGCAAGTCACGTAATCCATTGATTGTATATATCGTATATCCATGCAAACGTGGCGTTCAATCGCGGAACTAAGCTACTTATCGAACTTACTTCTAAGATATTTAGCTTGGAAAGTTGTTGTTCCGTAGTGACTTTCTGGAAAGGGGGATAGAACGTAAAGCGTGCTCCGGAAGATTCAAGTCAAACTTGATTCAGACAATTTTAATTTTGTGATAAACTTCGTATGTTACTTCAGGACCTATGAATAAAGCTAGAGATAGAAACGTATATTAAGATAACTTACTTGGAAACAATATGAAAACCAGAAGGAATATAGCTCTAAGAAAAATCATAAAATCCAACCTCAGTTCTAATCAGCATTTTAGTTAGTATTATTCCTACATGATGTTTTACCAAATAACAGAAAATTTACATTCCACAGATGATCAAGCCTTACTTATGCTACAATAACAACTTGCTACATTTAAGTGACTAAAATTTTTTGACGGAATTATAATAATAATTGTGCATAAAGCACAGTCAAAAGTATCTAAAACTGACTGATAGAATTATGTAATTAAAATAATAATGGTATTAGAAAATCTATTTTGCAAAGTGTCAAAATTCAGGAATTCAAGCTTAGTGAGGATAAGCATTATTAGAATCTATATATTAAAGAAAAAAATGTCAGTTTTAATGTGACAGCCAAAAAAAGTACTGTGAAATTATCAAAATACAACTTACAACCCAAAAAGAATAGAAATAAGTTATATTTAATTATACAATTAATCAAATTTAATAGATATTTTGGTAGGCAAGTTAAACTCGCATTTTCAAATAATAATTGTTAAAAGACCAGACAGAAATTGCTATGACACTATTGTTGCTTGCTACTAGTTACAAATCAGCAAATTTAGTGGTAGAAAATAAAAGACAAAATTGACAGTTTTTAACATCCCCATTTTTATGACAGAAGTGAAAATATAACAAAAATCACTAAAATGGACATTATCAGGGAACACCCATGCAAAGAAAACGACAAGAAAAAAACTTGCAAAATTTTAACCATTTAAACAGAATTAGCCTAAAAAAGTCTTAAAAACTATTAGATTATTAGAAAGTTGCAAAAAAAACAAGACAGAAAACAAAATGTAAATGTTGAAAGTTGTTAGGATTTACAAGAAGGCGGTTAAATGTTATTGTCAACTTAAGGTTGAAAATACTAAATTAAAATTGCTAAAATGCTAGAAACACACAAAAAATAAATGAATAATCAATTTTGATTATGAAATTTATTGGGAAAGAGTCAAAATACAATGCTAAAATTGCTTTAATAGAAAGTACCAACAATGAATAGTTTATTACATACTCAGGTGGAAAGTGTTTGATTTCTGTCGAGAAATTAGGTAGTTTTAGGAACTTTATCTCGAGACAGAAATTAAACTTTCTACAGTGGTTTGTATACTATTTTATTTACAACCATTTATCAAAATCTCATCGAACTTCTATAGTTGGATTTTTACCTTTTGAGAATGACGTCATCTTTTAACATCTTTGTTTCTCGCATATCAAACATGTGAAATAAACAATTTTAGCAAAAAAGGCACGTTGTTAATTTTGTCGTCCTGTCAAATTGAAAACGTTGACATTTACTGTCACTTTAATTTAAACGAATATCAAAGGTATAAAAATGCTGCGCTACAATGAGAAGGCCCAAATGCTAATTCTAAATGTGCTGCTTTTTTTCGAGTACGAAAAGAAACAGTTTCCAGATGTCAACTGAAACTCTCATGATCACTAATTTTTCAAAGCATTTGTAGGTTAAAATTTGTGACCTAATTCCAGACATGCGTGTTTTTTCACCTGCTTGACGTCATTCTCAAAGGGTAAAAATTTGACTATAATAAATCATTTAGTTGAAATATTGATTGCTAATAGTCTCTAACAATAAGGTAGTATAGGTACGAGTAGTTATGACTTCAACCACAATAAACGACTGGTAATTTGTTTACAATCTTGACAACGTCATTATTGTGCTATTCTGTCTTTAATATGTTGAGCTGTAACGTTTCTTAAAGTGCTTCTAACATGGAGATTTCTGAAAACACAGATGATACTCATCATCACCGGAGCTGCGAGCTGTTGCAGAGGTGGCGGCACAGTCTCTTAACTATAAAAAGTAAGCCCAAATATGACAAAACGCATATTGACATACACCCGGGTGGAAAGTGACATTTAGGCCCACTAATCTCATATAGGCAATGTGAAGCCTTGTTTTGGTTTCTTTCGAGACCCAGGGGGAGCTACTGTATTGTTTTTTACCTGTAGATGGTTTTGTGGTTAAGCAAAACAAAATGAAATGGATGTAAACAACTTTTGACAAATTCAAATTTTTTTAGACAAGTCTATTTATTAAAATATTGATATTACGGTTGAAGTTTTTAATTTATAGCTGTGATTTATACTCTTAGCTAATTCGTGCGCGGTGTTTTTATAATGTTTTCTTTCGTTTGTGCAATTTTTGCACAATAGGTTTTTTTAGTTTTCTTTTTAGCTTTTGGCTGGGTTTTACAAAGAATTTTGTCACTATGGGCAAGGCGGGATGTACCATAAAGGGGTGCAGCCCGTCAAAACATTCCCGACGATTTCGTTTTTGTTTGTGTTGTGTGAGGTTTTGTTTCCTGGAAAAACTGCTGATAGCATTTTGGGCATATCCATTTAAAATCTAATAAAAAAAAAATGTGGAAATTGAGTGAGTGCTCTTTCGTTGCGTTGCACTTACCTAACACCTCCACTGTGTGAAAATGTGAAGATGGACTTATATACTTTTCGTTCTTGTAATATTTGAAATGTTTGTTTCACAGAATCTCTTGAAATCCCCTCCATTGACTATGAAAAATTAAAGAACTTACCAGATCAAAGACCACCAACTTCTGGTAAATATGAATACATATAATTATTTGGTATAGTTTGTTTTTTTCAAAAGTTTAGCTATATCATATCCCGCGTCACCACATTACGTTTGAATGAAGTGATTTGATATATCTATAATTATTAGGCACGTATTCACCAAAAAAACGAGCAAAAATGAACAGGACCAAACATTTGTTTGACATGCACAAACCAAATCAAATTACATACGCTCTTTAATCCTCAAATTCTCATACAGGTATCTGTGCATATCCAGTAGAATAATATTTATAAACCTGTTAAGTATTCCTAGGTTTATATATATTTTTTTTAAGTAAATTTTCACAAAGTAATCCATCAATAGGCAATCCTAATCAAGATGTGCTTCCAACTTCCTCCATCTTTTCCAAGAATGAATCTGTCTTCTGGTAAGTTTCACGTTTTAAAGAAGCAAAATAAAAAATTAAAAACCAAAAAAAAAAAACCAAAAACCAAAAAAAACCATATCTGAAACATTCTTAAAGACCTTTGAGGTACACCTATGGGTATACAATGGTTGATATTTGCATGTGCATGTTATTTATAATAGTAATGTTTTATGTATAAAGTGTAGCTTTATGATCTATTCTTAACTATAGTCTTAAGGTCTTGGGTTTTGCACCAACTTACTAACCAAAAGCTTATTATTTTTGTAGAGTATTAATATTAGTATATATATTATTTTGTATGTTCATTTCCTTAAAATATATATAATATATTTTGCATACACTGGACTTTGTTTTATTTACCTGTTTCTTGAAAAAAAACATGAAAGAAAGACTTAATTTAATTCAAAAAGCCCGCCAATACCAGTTTATGCAAGTCAAAGTAGTGCAAAAGTAAGATTTATATCAAGTTTAGTACGAATGTAGAAAATATTGTTTGCCGGACATGAAAATGAAATATTTCCACTCTCATAAATGTGACGTTTCTTTCCATTTCTCTCTCACTCAGTATAAAACTGGCAAGGGTATTTTCCTCATAAAAACGTCACTGGCAAATCCTGGTTGACTGATCACATTGGTTCTACGTTGCTCATTCGATGTTGGAATTATTAACAATGATAAATACGCAGACAGCATTAAGGTCGGAGACAGAAATAACGGTTTCCTAATTGATTTTCACGTTCACGGTGTCCGGTTGCGGAATTCGGGTAAGATTACTAGAGCGCTTGTTGGTTATTAATGATTTTAGAGTGGTACGCTGCTTGCAAGATTCGAATCATTAATAATTTCGCTCTGTTTGTGTGCGTTGTGTTACTGCCAAGTAAGTAAAATATCTGAAATGTCTGCTTAAACTCGAGCAGACATACTTGAAGGAGCCTCAATGAGAATCTTAGATAGCAAGCGTATATAAACCGCTAGAGTTATAAACATATTCCTTACGGTAATTAGAAACAAGAATATAAGAAGAAACTCTCGTGTTCTCTGGCTTTGCTTCATATCCCCGTCTAATCTAATTCAAAATAATTTTGCGTATAATTAGGTAAGTTGATGCAAAGGCTTTGTATATTAAGGTGGTTGGTTGAAAGCTTTTTGGAAAGCTAACTTTTGTATAACCAATTAGTTTGTACTTTATTTTAGTTATCTACATTTTGAAGAAGCTGGTTTCTTGTCGTGGGACCAGTTTTCTGTTAAAACAAAACACTAAATTGCATACACGGTATACTTTCCATTCTTTTGACATATTTAGCTAAAAAAGTTCTTTCAAAAGAGTAACTCTCCGGAAGGAAATTTAACACGGATCGAGTCTGGAAAGAAATCAATAAATCCACAGTTTACGCAACAAACTTTATCTATTTAAACTTTCTTTGACGCTAAAGCGAGCTGTCTCGGCATAAGTTGAAGTTAATTGAGTGTAATATACGGGGACGGCACACACGTCTAGTTTCCTAAACAATATTCCAGACAAAGTGCAGTTAGCGTCAGAGCAGGTGCAGCTGTTCCCCGAGGTTAAATTGTCCCGAAAAACAAACAGCCCACACCCTCGGAATTCGGGGGAGTGAATTAAAGTCATAACCGAAAAAACATCGTCTGAATAACGGGCACGTGTCTTTTACGAAACAGCCGGAAAGGCATCGGTGCCACGCACTGGAAACTATAAAGGGAATAACCTACGTGCGAAGAATGTCGATTCTCTAACCGTCCTTTTCGATACACTAAGCCAGACAATATCTTTATGAGGCCGTAAAAAACCGTGCGAGAGCGAAAATATTTCAGTCTCTTAGGGATGTTTAAAAAAAAACCGTTTGGTTGCCGAAGGGTAAACAACAGTGGCTGCCTGGTTCTAAAGACAGTAATAATCGTTTCTGTTTTATGTAAAGTCTGTATATTTTATGGTTTAAATAAGTTATGTTATGTAGGCAAATGGTTTTGAGGTATTGTAATCTGAGGTATCAACCAATGGGCTCATTCCACATAACGTTTCAATGCATAAAATAAATAGGAAAGCTTTGTCTGAAAATGTCGGAATTTGTAGCTTAATTACAAAAAGGAAGGTTTTTCGGTAATTTACAGGACTTTTAAAATGCGTAAATAAATTAAAATTTTTGACGGTTTTGCCGCGTATATGACGTAGACGACTTTCAGCACTTTTATTGGTCATGGCTGTCTGATGGTTGACAGCATCTTCCAATCAGCTGATTTATAACCTCAAAGTCAAGTCACGAGTAAAGTCAGCAGATGCAATGTTGCCAAATAATACGTTTTATAGCATGACAACTTTTTTATTTTACCACACCATTTACACATGTAGTTTAGAAAGCGTCAGTTAAATTTTAGAAACCATAAGATGGATTTAAAAATTATCATTTGTATTTCAGAAAAGGTACTTTCAATTTTAGAATAATAACTTTGATTTTTGAAATTGCAATTTGTATTTCAGATTAGTCACTTGTATTATAGAAAAGAGCAGTTGGATTTTAGACATGGTCATTTGTAATTTGGAAACTTAAAGTTGAGCAAAAAAAGTAAATAAGTAAAAAAAGTAAATAGTTTAACGAATATTTTTAATAACATTGTGGTTTAAGCAGTTCAATGAAAAATCGATTTTTCGAAAATTGTGTCTTAGGTCCAGTTAGTTCCTGCCTTTCGAAGACGAGATACCTGGTTTTCATGTCAAATAGAAACTATCTTTCAATATAACATTAAACCCAATAATCCTTACAATATACAAAGTGTTTCAAAAGTTACAACCAAAAACGTTAATTGGAAGGCAAAGGGAATGACTTTAAAAAAAAACATATGAACAAATCGTCTAATTTTGACCTCCCCTGTATGCCCCCGAGAGATTGTCATATAGTTACGGGACACCCTGTATATTTTATATAAATTAATACTCCCGATGGGCGGGTTTTTTTGCTTAAAGTGATATTAAAAAAAAAACAATGAACTAATAACCACATAGAAACACAAAAAAATCTGAAATTGAAATATCGCGTTCTAAAATACAAGTGACCTTTTCTGAAATACAAGTAACGAATCCGAAATCCAACTTATATTTTTAAAATCCAAGTGATATTTTCTAAACTACATGTGTAAATGGTGTAGACAAAAAGTAATTTGATGTCAATTTGACCTAATGTCTTTAGTCTAGTGTTATTGTTAGAAACTTAAACAGTAAACACTGAGATGTTTATAAAAATAAACACCGTATTTTTTTGTAATTTTTGTTAATAAATCGATAAAAGTTATAACAAACTGGCAACACAAAAGCGGGCCTAGAAAAAGCTGACAGAAGTGGCTCCTCGTACCTAATTGGTTGAAAACCGTCTACGTCATATCTAGTGGGCGTTTTAACTGTTACTATGGAATTTGAACCTTACATCAATTAAGCTTAGAATTTGACGTAGAGTTCAAATATCGGATAAAAAGTTGGTCATTTGTATGTAAAAAAGTTTGTTACTCAAATATGGGACACCCTGCATAATAACAACTGTTTATCTAAGAGTAAGTTTTCTATTTAACGTTTTTTGTTTGACAGTTAAGAGGGTGGTAAACATTCAACCAATCACCCTGTACATCCTTTGTCTTGAAAAGCAATTACGCACTCATGAAATTACCCAATAAAATAACTGTCCCATTCGTCCGTAAAAAGACTTCTTACAACACTTGTGTAATATACAATCTTCGAGAACAATCTTTTTGATAGTTGTAATATGAACAAGCATTATTAAAACCATTCTCGATTTACGTTCATTAAATTGCAATGTTTCCGTAGCACCGAAGTAAATTGACGTTTCCCAATAAGTACAAAATGAAACATTAATATTGATAGCTATTTACGAACCATTCGATAATTTGATATCGGCATGAACGTGACGAGGTAAATGTATAGTAATTTTTTATCTAGCTGTATCGGTCATTTTGCAAATTCTATCCAGCGTGTGTGTGTGTTTGGTGAAATTATGTTACGCCTGTAGAATAATAATGCCTGATGGAATTATTCAAAATTCGGACGACTTTTTGGGATAAATGAATTTGCAAATGAATGGATAAATGGCACAAGGTTGGGATTTATTATCTTAATACTTTGTTGATATTTAGTCTGTCAAGAACTTGTTATTTTAACATAAAAGGATTTTAAGTTGTCGGTATGTCTTTTATTTTTTTGGTCGCTAACCTCAGATTATTTTATTTTGTGTCCTATAACTAGTCAGATATTGATTTCTAGAAGAAAATATAACACTATTTTAAAATCTTGCAAACTCACATTTCTCACCAAACTTAGCATAATTGAGTAACTCCGAACTTCTTGCGGACGTATTTCAACAGTAATCGACGTCGACATGGTTAGTTAAGATCGCAGAATCAACGTTGAGGGAGAACTAACAATCTGCATTAATTCCAGAGTCCCGTTTCAGTTCGTCGGCCATTTTCTAATTTTATAAAACCCTCTTTTAACTCGCTGGAAGGATTTAGAGCCGTTAAGGTGAAAAGTCGAAAGATTTTCCGGTCGAATTTGAAATTACTCGCTCTGGAAGCTGATGGTTTTTGTCGCCGCTCTAACATCCAGAAAGTGCTGAATGTGACAATTGCTAATTGGGAAGAAACTTTTCGTGTGTCTTATTATAATAGAACGTGTCATCCTATGTCAACAAATTACTAGAAAAGACGCTATTTGCGACCGACAATAGAAGCGTATCTACAAACACGTAAAATCCTTAACGAAATCGGTATGCAAGGCAAATAAGTATAAATAACACTTTTTAGTCTCTGTCTACTTATCACGGAGTTTATTTCCATAGTGCCACATGAAAATGAGTTCTACCGTATTTGCCAAATGGCAAAACAAATATTTCGTATTCAGCAGGGCAGCTCGGGCGACGGTTATTTATTCTGCTCGCATAGGGTCTTCGCAATTAACGTGCCTATTCATTTGGCGGCTTAGCCCATCCGCTTCTCTGCACACACTCCAGACTTAGTGATTTTTGAAATCTATTACCATCTCGATGACATCTTTATCGGAAAAAGCGAGAGTGTCATCTATAAGAAAATTCAAAACTATAAAAATATTGTATAAAGTTTAATTTAACAATCATCTTTCGTCATGTAACACATACTCTCTCAGACAGTAATGTATAAACTAGCGATCAGTCTCAGAAATTTGTATGTGACTTAATTCATAAGATTTGCTTTGGTTATGTGATGAGAAGAGTATTGTTGAGGTTTCGTTCTCCAGGGGTCTCATTCTTGAAAGCAGGAAACGGAAATCTCAGGAGAAGTGTAACAGAAGAAGCTGACAACGGGTTTCTGTCACATTCTACAGGTCTTTTTCTTGATAACTCCCTTCCCTCGTTTCAAGAAAACGCACCCAGAGGTGGAAAGAAAAAGACGCCAAATCCCCTTGAGCCTCTTTATTCTCGATCTGATGCTTAGCAACCTAACCCGTGTACATTTTATTACTCGTATTATACAAACTAGATTCTGATCTTGAAATACATATTACAACCATCCTCCCAAAATTACATACCTAACACCAGGAAAGTGAAGCCGAATATCTCCAGGAGTATCTTGTCACTATAACCACAAGGCTGTTAACAACAATCTCGCTACCTGAGATTCCAGCCTGTAGAGACCCAAAGGGAAATTACTTTAATATAACTAAGATTAAAATTCGTACTGCTACAGTATTCTCAGCTATCCAAATATGTAAAAATTTCTGTTTTCGAAAAAAATGGATAGGTCAGTATTATGGGTAAAAATGATTAGAAGAAGAAGTCATATTCTTATATTAAAACATTTTTAGTCACAGATTAAAAAAAGTTAAACAATTAAAAAAGCACCCATAATGGCGACGCAGTCAGTGAAGCAGGTGAAGGCAACATGTTCAGGCTGCAGCAGAACGTGAAATGTGGACAATAGTACAGTACAAGCTACGGAAGGGCAGATTGCAGGAACCGTAAATCTAAGGGGCAGCATCGTATTGCCCAAAATTGAAAAATGACAATAAAATCTCCAAATTTGAACTGTAAATGACAGACAGCCTACAAGTAAAACTCAGGGGGGGTGATGGATGGCCTTGTAACATGAAAAACTTGACGGCCCGCTCAAACTCTGCTTTGTCAGATTTACTCATTGGCTAGCAACATTAGGCTTACGTAAGCCTAAGAGACAGAATACCAAATGAAATAATACGACAAAGAACCAAAGTCGAAGACGTAGTCGACAGAATAGCTGCTATGAAATGGGCTTGGGCAGGTCACTGAGCAAGAACAAGAGACGAGAGATGGACAAAAAGAGTGATGAATGGCATCCCCGACATGAGGCGTTAAGAAGTCGAGGAAAACCTCCAACTCGTTCGACAGATGATCTAAGAAGAGTAGAGAGTAAGTAACTGGTTAAGACCGCTCCAAGTGGAAAATATTAAGAGAGGCCTACGTCCAGCAGACAAGATTGGCTGTGTGATGATGATGATGATGATGATGATAATAGCAACATTGCAATTGAAGTTGAAAGATGCCAAAATTGTCAATAATTTTGACAATTAACATTGACATTGAAGGTTTTGTGTTGTATTTTGTTCTTCAAATATTCAAAAAACATTTGACCTTTCACTGTATTCTGCAACTAGTCCGTGTAGCCAAGCCGTCAAATTAACGCAAGAAAGAGGCACCAGGATTTAGGATTGTTTTTTAAGCAAATAAGGCGCAAGAAGGTTGAGTTTTATGAAAGATACAACTGGCTTTCGACACGAGATGGCACTGAGATAGTTTTTGCGTTATACTTTTTTAACATGGAACCCGCATTTCTTAACCTTGTGTGTTTTGTGGTGACACTTGATAGTCTAGGAATAGCTTGTCCAATCTACCAAAATATAAACCAATAAACCAAATTTAAAATAAAAAAGGATTACAAAATTGCTGTTATGAGAGCAATTTTGAAAATAAGAAAGATCATGAAAAAAAACATCAGAAACAGAGGCGCAACAGTACAAATAAAAATACAGACAATATCTTAGACCCGTTAACAAAGTTTATCAAAAGTGAGAAGGTACTAGATTCATATGCTAATTACAGTAGGTATTATACAATGAAATAAAACAACCCAAACGGCAAAACGAGAGGAGTGGAAAGGGAGGAACTATGGAGAAAGAAAAAGTGTAGAGAAAATTAAAAGTTAAGGGATTGGAAAAATCACCAAAACAAACCAAGTTGTGATTGAAAGAGGCTTTGTTAATTTCAAAATCCTTCAGGAGGTCCAATAAGTTGCTTTTGACAGTGAAATGGAAAGCTTTAATTAAAACCATCTTCAATATTGAAATCATGGTTGTTGAGACGAAGAAGAAAGGTTAAATTTTATGAAACTGATATCTAAATTAACGTTGTTAATATATTTTCCAAACTCTCTTTGGTGTTCTTGTATGCGAATGGCAAATTTCCTACCTGTTTGATCAACATATACAGCTGCACAGTTAGCTGTGCAAATGAAAGCTGGTAAACATCAAACTTATTGAGGAGTGGGGTTGGGTCTTTGGAGTTGACTAGGAAGCGGGAAGCAGAGTGTGAAACTCTAAAGCCGACTGTTTTACCATAAGGCTTAAACAGGGGTTTAAAATGGCAGAAGGGGCCCAAATATAAGATGGAGAAGTATCTGGCAAAAACAGAACCGTCGGATTTCAAATGTCACGATGTCAGGTTTTAGAGGAAAAAAAGTTGCAATGATAGATTCAACTCATCTCATTAAATAAGCTTACAATAAAATAAAAACGTTTTTCCGAAAATTCGTATTTTTTCGGATATAAGTAATCGGATTATTTTAAATGTTAAAACGGCATAAGATTGAACTCTAAATTAGGCAACTTTGCCTCCATTTAACCAACTCTGTATCTTTTACTGTTTTCACGATCTTCATACTTCAGACTCGAATTTGTGGCACCTTGTATAGCAATTGTCGCTGTAATCAAGTAAAAATTGCACCGTAGTTTCAATAGATGAAGGTTATAGTGGTCAGAACTTGCATCTATAGTAACCGTAGCTTTTGGTCGTGTATACAAAAATAACCTGTTTTTGACAATCGTTAAAGTTAAAAACTTGAATTGACGATATCCGTTCGGTTGCTGCGGAACTTGAGTAACAAAGGATGCAATAATAACTGCGAAATTCCGCTAAAAAGAAAGACGCAATAACAAAAGGAAGAATAACATGCTCTAGCTAGTTTGAACGTTATTCCCGGCTTTTTGTTTTCGTGTCTGAGCTTTTATGCAACTTTGCATCGTTGTTTTGATAGCGTTTACATATACGACAACGACGTCAAACGGTGCTTATTGATATTTTTCTGGTTGCCAAGCTATTTTTCAATTAAACTATCAAATATATTTTGGTTTAAAAAAAACATGGTTACACGAATCTATACCGTTTTAAAAATGGCAGTAATAAAAAACTCAATTGCTAGAATACAAGGGAAATAACCAGTGCCATTCACTTCATTCACTTTCAATAACATTTCAATTTTCTTTGTTATCATATCGGCATTGCAATACAATAGCAGCTATTGTTTCAGGGAAATATCGTGTGCAAGAATAATGTTATAGCCCGCGATAATCGATACCTTTCCCTGCCCTATTTTTTTTGCATGCGTCTTTTCATGCAAACTAAAACACGTTTTGCAATTTTTGTTTTTAATAAATGGATTTGCTCGAGCGAGCTTAACTATTGCAAAACGGAGCAATTTAATCCGAGTTTTAAGATATTTTTTTTTAGTTTCAATTTCAGTGAAAGCCTTAGTCTCTTTACATGAAAGTATCGACATAACTTCTATCCGGATGGAGAGAAGTATTAAATTATACGTAAACATCAACTCGACATAAGCAAAGCTGAAATCCCTTAAACTTAAACCCAATTACGGTTGAAACAACAATGTTTTACGCCTCTAGATAACCCAACTTAGGTAAAGTGCAGCTCCGTAACACTAAACGTATGTGAATAATCCACTTCAGGTACAGGCGAATAGAAATTTAATAACGCGACCGGATGGCATTAATATTCCATTTTATAGCAAGGATTCAAAGTGAAAACGACTATTTAGATAAATTACATATGCGTTTCAATATAGCTAGGAAGCTACAGCTCAATTGATTAATTATTTGTAGCACCAATTCATTGATAATATGCGTTTGTGAGATATAGTTTAAAAACTCCTCACCTTCATCGATTTGATACCTTGTATTGATTTATGTTTCTAAAATGACTCGCTATTTGAACTGCCGTACTTTAAGCTGAGTTTAAGTTAACTGTAGTTCAAACTGAAATTTTTTGAACTCTATAGTCACAGTCTGAACTATCATTAACTTAAACTTGGTTTAAAATATGATTTTGCAATACCCCTACGTTCAGTCGATTTAGTTCCTATAAAGCAACCTAAATAATATTTTGTCAAGTGTAAAATTTTGTAAAAGAATTGCACATATTTATCTTAGTTTTTCATAAAAAGTTTGGTTATAGTATACACGCAAATCTGGTAGATATGTGGGCCTACTTTGTTTTTAAGTAGGATATTAATATACCTGGTATCTCAAAATTGACTAACAAATCAAACTTGTATTGGTATTTAACTGTTTTTCCTCTAAAAGACTAGAGAAAATTGATAATTCCGAAACCAAACCTGCTATGACAGATATTTTTAAGTGGACATACAGCGTACAGCAAAAGCTAGTCCAGATGACGATGTCGATGTCACCGTCGAGAAGTACGGAAAAGCACTTCGATCGTTACGTCATCGGCTTTGATAATATCCGCCGCAGATGTGGACGAAACGTCAAGAAGGAATTCCATTGGACCACGACTTATAAACCCGGATAACTTTCATATTTAAGTTAAAGTTGTCTGCTATTTTCTGTTTTTCAAGTTTATCTTGCAATATGGTTCCTTAAACAGAAATGGAATTTCTTGTCAAGTAAAATTCACTGCTGTTTTTTTTTACTTTCTAAACTTTTTTACTCTCTAACTTTTGTCATATTTGAAATAATGGTTATTAAGCATAAAGGTAGGCTGTATCAGGGAAAGGGTTGAAGATAGAGCAAAACGGTTTGCATGTTCATATATCTTTTTTGAGATCTATTGTGATGATTTAGTCATTTTTAAAACTAGAGTAATTTGAATATATAATAAATTGAATTGAATAAATTTAAAATGAAATCATAATATGGGTTCCAAAAAAGTTACGTTG
This sequence comes from Ips typographus, assembly GCF_016097725.1. Classification (NCBI taxonomy): domain Eukaryota; kingdom Metazoa; phylum Arthropoda; class Insecta; order Coleoptera; family Curculionidae; genus Ips; species Ips typographus. The sequence continues at coordinate 10,424,000 of NC_138423.1, forward strand.
TAAGTCAAAAAATGTTGACAAATTTCAAAAAAATTTCAAGGTTTATCCTGTGAACTGTTCATAGTGTCAACGTATTAAATTTTACAATTTGTTACTGCAAAACAGGTTTAGACTTAAATTAGGATATTTCAAGTCCGCAAGAACCAGTAGGGTTATCGAAGAATATTTTTGTAAAAATTAAGTTTTCATTTTGATATTTTATCACAGGGTGGTTTTTTGATCAGTTTGTAGCCTAAACTTTGCATTTTAATCACTCAGTATAACATACAAAACACCAATTAGAATTAACCAGCGTCTTTTCCAGTTTTAGATTGATTACGTTAAAACTGTCCAAAATGTGCTCTGTTCACTTTGACAAACCTTAACTCGGTTATTTTTTAATAGTTGCAGGGTGGTTCTTTTACCAGTTTGTAGCCTATTTCAATCACCCGGTATAACTTTTACAGTAGCAATTAAAATTATCCAGTGTCCTCAAGTTTCAGAGCAATTACAACAAAATTGCCCAAATAATGATTTGTTCACTTTGACCAACCATATTTCGATTATTTTAATAGTTACAGGGTGTTTTTTTTACCAGTTTGTAGCCTAAACTATCTATTTCAATTACCCGGTATAACATCCACAATACCAATGAGAATTAACCAGTGTCTTCTCAAGTTTCAGAATGATTACAACAAAATTGCCCAAATAATGATTTGTTTACTTTGACCAACCATATTTCGGTTATTTTAACAGTTACAGGGTAGTTTTTTTTACCAGTTTCTAGCCTAAACTGTCTATTTCAATTACCCGGTATAACATCCACAATACAAATGAGAATTAACCAGTGTCTTCTCAAGTTTTAGAGAAATTTCAACAAAATTGCCCAAATAGTGCTTTGTTCACTTTGATCAACCATAGATCGGTTATTTTAACAGTTACAGGTTGGTTTTTTTCACCAGTTTGTAGGCTAAGCAATGTATTTCAATTACCAAGTATATTATCCACAATACCAATTAAAATTAACCAATGTCTTCTCAAGTTTCAGAGTGATTAAAACTTTGTTCACTTTGACCAACCATAGTTCGATTATTTTAACGGTGGGACAGGATGTTTTTTTTAGCAGTTTGTAGCCTAAACAATGTATTTCAATCACCCGGTATAACCTCTAAAATTCCATTTAGAATTAACCAGTGTCTTCTCAAGTTTTCGAGTAATTACAACAAAATTGCCCAAATAGTACTTTGTTCGCTTTGACCAACCACAGTTCGGTTATTTTAACTTTAACAAGGTGGTTTTTTACCAGTTTGTAGTCTAAACTATGTATTTCAATCACACGGTATATCATCCACAATAACAATTAGAGTTAACCAGTGTCTAGTCAAGTTTCAGAGTTGCCCAAAATGCCCAAATAGTGCTTGGTTTACTTAATATTGTTACGATTTTCCCGTGGGTTCACACAAAGTCAGTTTAACTCAACAATTAATAAATTTATTACACTTCAAAACACTCCGTACAATAATTAACACAGCTACTAAAAACACTACTACAATTCCACAATTACTCCGCTATTTAAACCTTACCGCGTTCCCAGATTCACTACTACTGCGGTCGAGACCGCGTCTTTTATATTCGCAAACCACGTTCTAGAATGACCGCGAAACGCTTCGCGGGTTGCCTTGATCATTCAAGAATCTTCCAGGTAGCGCTTCCTAACTGTGGCCTACTTTAATACGCGCCCGGCCAGATATTGCGGCGCATCGGTTTCATCCCGAGGCGAGCGCTCGTTAAGAAGTATCGAGCATAGTAGGCCCAGACCGTAACAATATAATAATTCGGTTATTTTAACAGTTACGTTAGTTAGTTTTTTTTTCAACAATTTATAGCCTAAACTTTGTATTTTAATCACCCGGTATAACATCCATAATATCAATTAGATTAAATTAGTTACAATCACGTAAACCATTAAAAAAATTTGCCATTAAGCATATTTTTGTGAATGAAATATCATTTTTATTTCCGGACAGCCTGTGTAGGAGTATATGTCAATTGTTTTTATTTCAGTTTTGTATTGAGCAAAAGAAAAACAAAAGCTACTCCATAATAGTTTATTTAAAATAAGTTACGAGTGTATATAAAATACCTAAATATTCAGGGACAAGAACGAACAAATTGTTAATACTGCTGAACTTAGGAGAATTAAAGGAAAAAAATCTTAAATTAGGCAAACTGTGTATAGAATACACCATTATCTACACCGCCAAATTCATGTAGAAGTATTTGCTCGGGGTGAAAAATTAATAATTGTGGATTGCAGGCCACAGGCAGCATGAAAATAGTAATGGTGTGATCCAAATAACGTTAATTGTAACTAACTGAATTTCTTTTTGTGTAATTAATAAATGTAATGTAGAAAATCGTTAACTACGTGTAAACGCATCACATCATTGGGCAGATGCAAAGCGAAACGACATTTTATCAGACCTTTAGCAAACTAGCAAATTTACTATCTGATTTAAGAAAACCACATATTTTATGAGAACTTTCTAAGGAATATCATAAACCATAGTAGTGTCTCGCTTCTTGGGTTTCTTAGATTGGTGGCTCTTTTCGCCTCTCTTGAGTGTAACACGGCTATTCGCACCGGTGGATAATAACTTGGCGCTCCTGAACCGTACAGTCATTTTACTACTTCGCCTCTCGCAAGATCCGTGAATTTAAGTACCCACCCACGGAAATATATGGAGCACTTTGAGGATTAATCTTTGGAAACAAATGAGTTTCGACGTCACAATTTGCGCGGCTTTATTGGGCCTAGACCCGGTTAGCTCTCTGGAAATCGCCCTCTCGTAAATTCATTACCAAGTCCTGATTATACCTGATGTCTAGTTTACTACGCAGGCCGCAAATTTGTGAACCTGCTTAAAAACTTAATAACCAATTTAAACTGAACGGTTAGTAGCAACGTTTCAATTATGAAATTTCGATGCATTTTCCTGATGAAACAAAACCGTGTTATTTGGGAACAGACACAATAGTGATGGATGTCAGGTGGATTGAATCAACCAAATCTACGTAATTGAATGCGATTGAACAGTTCAGAATGGTCGATATAGATAGTGTTCTTGGTGTTTTTTTTTTTCACTTTACTTGTAAACTGTATTCGAATTTCAATATCGATCTGGATCTAGTATTTAAATAAGTGGGAAAGTTTGAAACATATATTTAGAAAATGGAAAATATGTCCGGTAACTTAGACATTTGCTGTCAAGTACATACAAACAATTTTGTCACGATATACATTTTTTGCTGAAGTGGAAATATTGTGGAAATAATGTCAATTTGTATGGTTAATTTTATTAGAAATACCGTCCTTATTCAGAAGTCTCTGAAAAAAGTGTCTTTGTTTCTTTTGTTTTCTGTATGAAATTTGACCTTTAAAGTTAAATTTCAGCAATCTACCCTTATAAAAGCCAATTAACAAGCTCAATTTTCGATACATTAGAGATTAACCTTTTACGGATATTTCAAAATATTTTTAGAGCTTTTTTAAATATCCTCAGGAAGATTATCTATCCTAGTAAATTTAGGAAAATTAAATTACTTTTGTAAAGTTGGTAGATTACCTGAATTAGTCATTTACTACCAAATTTCAAGCATTGCAGCATTTTAGAAATGCCAATTGAAAAGCTGGTTTTTGCTAGATTGAGAGACTTTCTACGAGTCTTTTAATAGTTATTTATACGTGACTTAAACCATTTTTTATACTTACATACTAATTTGTGGCAGCCTGTATCCATATTTTATCTACAATGTTTTATGCCTATCTGTAGCCGTTTCTGAGATATTTACCACTGTATGTGAAATTTGACATTTTTAGTGCCCAAAACAATTTTAATTTATACATACATATATGAGAAAACTGTTTTATTTGTTTTTGTATTTTGTCGTGCTTAACAAAGTTTGTTCTAAAAGTGGGTGCAGGGAAATAATAGTACGGGGTAGTCAAAAATTGGCCACAAAAATAGAATACCCTTATTTTTATAATTTTATCTTATTTTCTGTTCCAAACTAGAGTAAGTTAGTATTAAATGATTTTTTTGATAAATTGCCAAGGGCTTTATAGAGAACATAATTATACTCTCCCTTACGACTGTGGTGCATACAATGTTTTATGTTTCACCTAACTCAGCAATTATTTACTGTTTCTGGCATAGAAAAGTAAGGTATACCTTTATCGGTAGGTTAGTGTAGCGATTTTTTTTTACCTGAATGATGTTACTTTGATATGCCTGTCAGTCAGTGAAAATGGCAAACACTGGACAAAATTTTGGAAAAAAAGATTTCAGGGCGTTATGATAACGCCCGACTATAATGCCCTCAGGTTGTTATGAACACTATAATCTACACCATTTTCAAGGTAATATTTATTCATAATATGTAGGTGAAACATAAGTGATTATACCAGGTGTCCAAGAGTACCCTGGACATAGGAGATTAACATGGGAAAACGGTTTTGATTTTTTTGCGCCTGTACGGTTGATTTGATTGAAAAATCGTATTAATAAAAGTTGTAGTACCTATCACGGACTAGTTTGCTGTATTTTTTTCGGATCTCTAACTTGAGCCCTTTCGTCGTAAAACACGAACAAAAATGAGAAAATTTAAACTTTTGGCCTGCACTGTATAGGCGGTTGTCGGGCAACGGGTAAACAGGTCATTGTTGCTGATACGGTTGCTCGACAACCGCTTATACAGTGCAGGTAAAAAGTTTAAATTTTCGCATTTTTGTTCGTGTTTTACGACGAAAGGGCTCAAGTTAGAGATCCGAAAAAAATACAGAAAACTAGTCCGTGATAGGTACAAAGTGAAAATTTTCGCATTTTTGTTCGTGTTTTACGCCGAAAGGGCTCAAATTAGAGTTCTGAAAAAAAATACAGAAAACTAGTTCGTGACAGGTACTACAACTTTCATTAATACGATTTTTCGATCAAATCAACCGTACAGGCGCAAAAAAATCAAAACCGTTTTCCCATGTTAATCTCCTATGTCCAGGGTGCTCTTGGACACCTGGTATATCCCAAATACGCATAAATTGTTTGTTTTTTAATATTTGTTGAAAAATATATTCTAAAAACTAAATTATAACTCTCTTGGACATTATTATTATATCTGAAAATATTTAGAGATTAATGGTGATTCATAACAAAAAAAAGACTTTGGCAACTTAAAAAATATGAATTTTTGCCTGTATTATTATTGCAAATCCGAAAAAGGCAAAAACATTAAGTTGAAACTGTGTGTGATTATTTTGCAAAATATGAGGTTTACATCTTTTATAAATATCGCAATACGCAATTCTAAAATTTGTCCTTTTCAGGCACATTTTCAGTTTATGGTCGAATATTTCCTAAACGATTATACAAAAACATACAGGGTGTGCCGTTTAAATTAAGCAAGTTGACATCTACTTCCGGTTAAACTGAAAGTAACAGAAATATTTTGAAAATATAGCAAACATTGATATCTTGGTTCCAAAATTTGAAATTTCTATTTTTATTTGATTCTAATAAAGTTAATGAACGGTTTGAGTGGTTAACCCTGTATTAGTGGATCCTAATTTATGTTTAAGAATCAGTGGGTAATTCAAGTTGTATCGGAAATACAACAGAGCAAGCACAAAAGTTATTCGACTGAGTAGAAATTATAAAATAGTTTAGTAGAACCGTTCGTTTTTTTTTTAATGAAATAAACTTTATTGTAATAATACCATCCAATCAGATGTAATAGATTGAAATGCTAATGCGAATATTTTTTGATTAATTTGTGTTTTTTTGCTTATACGGTTTTTTAATAACAAACTTTGTATATTTTAATTATTGCTTTTATTATTTTCTAATTAAACTTAAATACTTTATACTTATCAAAATTTAATTTGCAATGCAAATCAACGTTCACGTGCGTTATTTATTCATTAAACAATTTATTTCGTAAAATTGCGGCAACATCGCAAGATGGACATACATAATATTTAAATTTGTAAAAATTTGCTTATTTTATATTCATGGAATCGTAAAGATAATTTAGATATGGAAACGACTGCAAATGCACGTAGGTACACCTGCCACTTTAAATAATACCATAAATACGCGTCGGATGTGATAGTTTATGAGTGTGTTTTGTATGTGGTGTACGTTTTGTTTTGCATTGAATTTATTACTGCGGAATTGAGTTCTTTGAAGATCCGTTATTAGAGATTGCTTTCTTTCGAACATGCACAATGTACTTTAGATGTGTGTTATTAGACTTGGTGAAATGAAGAAGGGAAGCAAAGTAGTTGTGACAATTACGTGCATAACAGTTGTTTAGGTATCAACTGCTGAAAAAAGAAGATTACTCCCGGTGTGGAAGTTTGAGGGCCGTTACAACGTTTTAGGCACAGATGAAAAAGTTTAAACAACTAATGTTATACACTGCTTTTACTTTACAGCCGGTTATCAATGACGACGGGCTTTTTGTAACTTTCCGCCCGTTGTCCTGAGAGAGGTCATAAAGTTATTGTTTCTGCAATGGAAACCGTGACGTAAACAAACATTACAGAATACATTACAGGTAATTTTTTACATATTGTCGCCTCAATATCAAGTAATTTTCACAAGAATTTACAGGAAACGAAAAAAATGTCCAGTGTTTGCTTATACATTACACATAACTTAATTAAAATACTAAATATAAAAATTAAAAAAAAAAATTATTAATTTTTTGCCCTAAAAGGTATACTGAAGAGTTTTTAGAAAAAAATAACTCCTGATTTTAGTTGTAGAACGATTTAGGAGTTATAAAAATGTCATAACTTCTAAATTCTAATAAAATAGACCTAGCAGCCTTTAATAGTAAGACGACCATATGACGTATATATTTTATGTTTTTTGTGATCATTGCATTGTACATCTGAAAAATTACGTAATAATAAAAAATATTATGCAAACATAAATTTTTTAAACATATTATTCATAATTTCCTGTTTATTCAACTCGATGTACGGTACTAAAAATGCAGTAACCAAACAACAGTTAATTAAAAGTAACAAATTTACATTTAAAAAGCATCCAATTGGAATTTGATAATATGCCGTATAGGCAATAATACCAAAGGGGATTTACAATTCCGATTTTACCCAATAAACACAGCGGTCCCATTAAAATTATTGAATTATTTGTGTACCAAATTACCTGGTTTAATAAATTGCGTTATCTAAAGCATAGCAATTCATTTTAATCATTAGTTTTTTAAGACTCTTTGAAATTACAAGTTTTGGGCTAAAGTTTTCGCTTTGGTCGCCAGGTCGAATTGAGGATTATCAAATGAAATAAATATTAGAACCCTTATGTAAGCCAGAAAATAAATCTTTGGATCCTGCGTAGCCCTTTTCAGGCTGATCGCACACTGGGATTTATGGTCTAATTTCATTAAGGGCTTTCACAGGAAATAAATGCCTGAAGGAGTTGAAACTGAAATACAGTCCGAAGAACGTTGTATTGAAGGTTTTCATAGATGCTACTATTGTATTTGAGTTTTGTGACTGATTTTAATGCAAATAGCCAATTAGGCATAATTTTCGGTTACGTAATAACCCTCTTCTGTTTTTTCCTTAATTAATTTAGATTTTTCATCATTTTTAGTCGACTTTCTTGTTGTTTTGTATTTTTTTGTTTATGTGTCAATGCAGCCGTTCTTGGTTCACAATTTTGCGTGTTTTACATCTGATGATGGTATAGGCCGAAATTAAATTATAGCGGCAACGACTTTGAGGATTTGTTCTCCTTGTTAATGTTGATTTAGTAATATAATTTGAAGAAAGGTAACTAACCCATCCTAAGTTTAACAAACAAACAAGTTGAACATCAATTAAATCTTTTTAATAATAATAGTATTTTCAGAATCTGCCTATATTTATTGTAAAAACCGCTTTCCGCTGAAAATTTGTTGTTGAAAGTCTAATTTTAAGCTACTTTACTAGAATAACCTTCCTGAGACTAATTCAAAAATGCTCTAAAAATATTTTAAATAGCCGTAGAAGGTTAATCTCTCCTTCTACCGGAAATTTAGCTTTTCAATTAACATTTAAAAAATCGGTATATTTTTTTATGGTCAGTCATAATATGGTCAGATTTTCAGTGGAAAACTTCTGGAATATTATCAGGAAAGAAAATTTAGTAAATTGGGCTACTAAATTGACATTTTTTGTAAAATTGCTAAATTACTAAAATTATCGTTTTTAGGCCCAATTTTTATTTAACTTCCCAGAAAATTATCAGGAGGATTAACTTTTCAAGGTATGTTACATTAAATGACAGATATGTTTTTGACTTTAACGTATTCTAAATATATTTCTAACCTAAAGAAGGTGAAATTTCTATGATTTTATTCAAGAAAAAGTTTAGCTATAAAATAATAATTCTCTGTAAAATCAAAAATAATAAACAAGGAATAAAGTTTTCTTTGGCTGATTCTTGATAAAAAGATGGAAAAGAAAGAAATTGGAGATATGGAGTAAGACCGATAAACAGGGAATGAGGAAAAAACAAATAAAGTTTTTACATTTTATCACAACGAAAAGTGATATAAATTAGTCCGCATTTCACCCAAAGTTGAAATTCGGTAAACTTTTAAGTTAAAATTAATTTTAGTTTTTGTAAATTTTAAGTACATTATGTCATATAGGTCCAAACGTGATGAAAATTTTGTTTAATTGTTAGTTTGGAGTTATAAACCGGGAATTATTTCAGTAAATTTAAGCAACTAAGTTGATGATGGTAACCTGAAACCGAAACGTCGAATGTCAAATATTATATTGTAGACAATGAAAAGTGGCAATATTAAAGAGTCGTTGGTTTTTTAGTCGTTATCTTATATTAGATATCATCGCGTAATACATTGTTCATACAGTTTTGAATAAATACGAGTCACGTTACGTCTAGAAGATCATCTGCAATAGAAAACACATTGTTTAATGTTTCTGGAAGTGCTACTTCTAATACTAATAATAATTCAAATGAGGAGTATAATAATACTCCTCATTTGAATTACTCCGTATAATGTAGGAAAAGCAAAAAAACAGATGCGCCATTGGTTCTTGATAATGTCACCATAAATAATTATTTTAAGAACAACACTAATGATTACGTTTTTGTCAAAATTTTTTATTGCATTATTAATTTTACTTTAGTAGCATATCTATGATTAGTACAAATATAAAGGTAATAGGTTGAAAGTATACTTTATATGTAAAAAAATTACTCTGAATTATAGAAGTTGCGAAAACAGAACTTTTCAAAAATATAGTACCTACGTCACACGTGCTCTAAGTTACTCTAAGCTCTAAGCATTTTACGCACCTCCTTGCGTAAAATGCTATAATAAGTTGAATATACCTATACGTTTATTTATAAAAAAAATTACATTAAATTATGTTAGTTGCGAAACAAATTTTTACATTTGGTCGTAGATAAAGTATCAGGCTCTAAGACATTTTGTGCATAAATTGCTTCTTACAGCACTAGTTATAACGTAATATATTATTAAGCACGGATCGCGGGTTATACCTAGGTTTTGATGCTGAAAACCACGACTTTACACCCCAGGATTTCTGATAAGTTTTATCCTCGGTTTTTCAGGTTAACGGACGGAAAAGTTACAAAAAACCAGTCGTTTTCGACAACGGGCTCTCAAGTTAAAAAATGAATTGAAGACGAAAGAAGAACTACACTTTTGTAATTCTTCTTCCTTGATACGTAAATAATTATTGCCGTAGATATGTCATGCACAAATATGGAATTCCTATTAAGAAACCATTGTCAAAGAGAAAAGGAGAGGTAATAGCATCAACAAAAAAGCTATATATAGCCAGGAAAATCCGAAAGTACTTAAACCAAAAAAAATCGTGTTACGCTTTCAATTCCGTTTTACAGAAAATCCAGGTCGGGCATATTAAACTTTTTCTGAAAGAAAAGAAACAGAGCTGCCTAAACTAAAATAGAAGGGAACTAAATAGTCCCGGTCGTTTCATTCAATTCCATGTCGTCATTAGGTCTTTCAAGCTTTTGTGTCTCGAGACAAACATAAATTTCTGCGGGATAATAAAAAGCGGTGACCGCAAAAACTCGGGCACTCCCCAATGACCGACAGTGTTGACATCTCGAATTGAAGTAGCGTTACGAGAAAATCTGAAAATATAATTCGAAATACGAGCAGATGAAATGCAAGAAATCTCGGCTTCCTATATTCAGTTTAAATGGAATATTTTTCATGCATATTTCCTTGAATCTGCATACCTATCTGCCTCCAATATTCCGCTATAAACTTGTATAAAAATGCCTGTCAGTTTAACTAAAAAAAATATTGGTTTAAAAATTAGGTTTTTCCAATAGAGACACTTTGATCGATTTTACGTACTCCAAAAGTGAAGTAAAAGGGGGGAAGGAGAAAAAGCCACTTTACTTCTCCGCGTTTCTCGTTTAATCAGACACTGGATCTGTTTAAGGACAAAAACTGAACAAGAACAGTTCAAGAGGCGTCCTTCGTTTTTCCAAGACTGAATTGCCTTGGGGACTGCGTAGAGGGTCAATTTTATCCGTTGGAAACAACCCAAATTGTTCGATGAGGACTTATAAGAAATGTGTTGAGTTTGTGTAAATCTATCTAGTAATTTATCATTGGTCTATAGATTTAATTTGTTCAGGTTTAATCTAAGATAGGAGATGTTTGTTCAAAAAAATGTAACATTAATATAATTAGAGACCGGATTATAAGCATTTTGCTTATTCCTGAATTTTAGAAGCAAACCTAAAATGTATGCATTTTCTATTCGAAATATGCAAAACTAAGTACATTGCAACTTTTACGCTTTTTTTGCTTACGCTTATTTAAGAAATTCTGCTTATTTCTGCTTTTTTCCAACGTTTATACATGCCATTTCAATTATTTTAGCAACTATCTATAGTGCCAATAACGATAGGTACATAAATCGAATTCCCGCACTATTTTTGTTCTCGAAGTATAGACTTTTCCGCACTAGCGTAGAAAAATTAAACTTTGTTAATTTATGTATCATATTCTAAATTATTATTCCATATAATAATTGTTCATTTATTATTAATATTAGTAACAAGCAGATTAGATTTAATTTATCACATCAATAACCCATTTATGCCTTTCCCGCACTCGGCTGGGCAACTTCAGTCAGCGTGCGGAAAAGTATCACTTTCCGCACTTGTTAGAAAAATAACTATTTTTTACATTTCCATTAAAACGTGGCTTATTTCATGCTTTTTTAACAAATATTGTGCTTATTAAAGTTTTATTTTCATAGAGTTTTTTTATCCGGTCTAAATTAAAATTATTGTATGCACTAATACCAGAGTTAAAAAAATAAGTTTTTTAAACTGTTTAAAAACGGTTGAAACAGTATCTGGTAGAAATGTAGCCATATAGAGAGTAAGCATTTATGACGTCAATTTAATTTCATGTTTGTAAAGCATTATTTAAAAATGAATATTATACCTTTGAATGCACACAAAAATTATGCTAAATAGGCTTATATGTGAAGCAATTCCAGCATTAGCTAGTTATTTGCTATATCATAAATAACTCTTTTAAAGAAGGTGTATATTTTAAATTAGCAAAGCAATCAAGGTCACAAAAAAGTATTCAAACAGATGATTTATTTATTTAAAACCAATACAACCCTGTATTTCTGCTTATACTAATTGATATTAATACAATAATACTTTTATATGGTAAATAATACTATGTATATCTAGAACCAATACCCTAAACATAAATTACATGGTTTGTACCACTAAATAATAGTGGAACGTACTACTATAACCTAATTTTTAATTAATTATTATTGTATTTCCTTCAATAGGGAACCTGGCAAAATTTATTTTTTTTAAAATACTGCTATAAATCTTCAGTACATACTCAAAAAAAAAAACATTTTTTTTGAACCAAACGGCTGCAATTAACGAATTAAAAATGGTCTAGCTAGTGGCCCTGACGTCATAGTATGATGCGGAAGATCCGGTTGCTGCGCTAAAAATACTATATGACGTCAAAATGACGTCAAGGTACCTGGCGAGCGGAACTTTTAAAAAACCCCGTCCGATTTCCTTCTTAATTTGTTCCTCAACAAGACAAAAACGAGTCTTTTTTAAAGTTTTCCAAAACTATTCTTTGCCTATTTGGTTCAAGTACAACTTGGCCATACTGGAACAGTTAACATCACAATTCAAGATGTCAATGGTTGCGGTTGACTGTTGGAACATCCTGGAACTGCTTCATTCACTTTACTGATAGCCGGAAGTTCCACTATATTGTTCTTCTTGTTCCTCATACGTGGTTCTGAGTGGTTATCATGGAGCCAGTTTGCATCTGCCAGTTCTCTCTTTGAAGGGTTTTCATGCTTTTCAGTAGTTTGAAACTATAAAATTGGTACAAAATCATCAAATTGCAACCATTTACAATCCTTCCATGCAGCTCCAGCGGTCTTAAAAATGTTTTTTGACATCCAAAATAACGGTTTTACTATAACAGGCTCGTTAAAATGGTTTTTTCATGATTTCAGTGCTTTGAGACAATAAAATAAGTACAAAATCAGCAAATTACGCTTTACCAGCAATTGCAAATCTTCCACTTAGCTCCAGAGGTCTTAATAATGTTTTTCTATTTTCAAAATAACGAACTTATTATGGAAGACTCTTGAACAACTCCTTAAGAAGAGTTTTTATGCTTTTCAGTTGCTTGAAACTATGAAATTGTTACAAAATCACCAAATTGCACTTTACAACCATTTAAAATCCTTCAATGCAGATCCAGAAGTCTTAAAAATGTGAGAAATTTGGAGGTATACCACAAAATACCGGTTTTCCTATAAAAGATACCTTAGAAACTTGATTTTTTGTTTCAAGAATTTTTCTACAAAAGCATATTACAGGGCAAGCAGTACATATATACAGGGTGTTTCAGTTTTTAATACACAAACATAACTGCGTATTCTACGTCTAAAAATAACTATTTTCAAAAAATGCTTTGTTAAAGAGAGGGTTTTTGAAGTTTGTTTTTATTTAATTTATTCTTTTTAGTTAAAATTATTTAACTCAAATTTGGACTATAGGTATCCTGCAATACATCATTGGTATGATGATGATCCTGCAATCATAAATTTTTTTATAAAAAAATTAAAATTCTTTAATAATTTCTGAATCTAACACTGAGAAAATTATCAATTTATCAAAAAAAGCACGTCAGTTTATCTACTAATGTACAATATGAAATTGAAATATCTCAATTCTGTCGCTGAAGTAATGTAATTTGCTTGAACATGTTTACACATAAGGAAGAAATAAATAATACAAACAAGTTTTAGGTCGAATGAGGATTTTTTAAATTAAGTAAAAAAAAACATCAGACAAGGAAAAGTTTGAGTGGGTAACACAGGGTAAAAATTAAACACCCTGTATTTAATTGAAGAAGAATTCTTGGAATACAGTTTATGCAGGGTGATTCAGGTTTTAATACACAAATTTTATCCACGTATTCTACGTCCAAAAATAATCCCAGTTTGCCCTATACAACTATATCCCGGGAATTCGTCTTTCAGGAAATACAGGGTGTTGAAGTTTTATAAAAAAAACACAAAATAATTTTTTTTTCAAAACGCCTATACATATTTTGTAATAATGAATAGTTTAATGTCTATCACTTTCACACTTACTAAAATTAATTATGAAGTAAAGATAATCAAAAAGCACTCTACTTATAGGTAACTTTCTCTGTTGATGAATCGCTTCATGTTGTTAACAATAAAACTAGACATATGTATTTAACAATATTATTTAACTTTTCTGTATTTAACTTTAATTAAATTATTATTTGCAAATCGCGTTTGAGGAAACATTATATTATCACAATTACTAATTGTAATATGTTTTCCAAAACACAATAATCTCACCTTCCAGTTTCAAATTAAAACTGTAATAAACAATTGTTACTTATCGTGAAAAACGATTATTTCTTTCTTATTCTGCAGTTCAATTTTCAGGGTAGTAAACATTAATTTAAATTTTCCGAACGCCGTCGTGCCATTATTATTCCAAAGGAGTGACTGGAGTCAATAGAAAAATAAAATCAGATCAAAAGCCATGTCTGGTATCCACTTTAAGCTTTCTGAATAACATTAAAATGATTCAAAGCAAGTCACTGGTCCCTAATTGGTTAAGCTTGTTAGGAGCCAATTATCGGGATCTTTATGTGGAATATTAATATCAAATAATTGATCGAACCATGTAAGTGATATTGACTCGTGTAAAAGCATAGGGCGTTACACACATATCTATTAGAAGATATATTATATACGCATTTGCCAATTTAAGGGAGAGAAGCAACGTGTATACCATATCGGTATGATTCGGTGTGAATTATTCATGAACTGCGCCACGGGCTGTATATCGAAGCTGTCATACGTTATTTAAGGAAAATATTCGAATGGGTTTTTTTTGGGAAAAAAGCAGCTTCCAACGCAAAGAAAATCTACCGACAAAACGTCAATTACAGTAAACAAAACAAGACATTTTTAGTCAAAGACGTGCGCAAGAAATCAGCCACTGTTACAATACGTCACCGTCCAATCTAGCAAGTTGGATAACATCCAAGAATTGTTGGCGTTGGGGTGGTAATTCTTATTGACAGAACTTTTAAAACTGCCTGAGTAGAATTGTAAATTAACGGTCCATTCAGGGAGTCGAGATTGCGGGAGAAAATTGCTCTCCAATCTTTGGAATGTTTTGTATTCGAAATTGGATTTCAAATACATTGAACGGAATGGTGTTAATGGAGAAATAATTTTTGTTAGGTTAAGACTTATTTTCAATTACAGCCCTTTTTTTAACTGCATTTAATCTGGGTTACTCATTACAAATTTTGGAACTTGTGCACACTTGTGACAGAAGTTGTATCACCCTGACAAATCTTCAGCAAAAATAGATTTGAAGTTAGATTCAAGTTTTTACAATGAACCAGATAAACATAATATTGTTTTCAGTTAAAAGATTAAAAAAAACGTTCAACAAAGTATTCTAAATATTCTCTAAAAACAGCTAAATATTAAGATTAGGACACCGCCTTTGAAGGAGGGAATAAAATCCTCCCTTAATGCTAAATTAAAATTAAAATAAATTTAATCTGTCGTTTTAAGTAAAAGCCATCTAAGACTCCCCTCTACTCCTTCTAACATAGAAATTGCACTATGTTACGTTACCAAATATTGCCTCGGTCTCCCCCAGTACAATGTCTGTGTAAGCAAGATCGGCGAATTGAGGTCATGATGTGGGTATAAATAAAGCACCAAAAGCACGTACAAATCACCGAACTCCGGTGTCTTCCCCAGAGGGAGGTCACTGACTGATCTCCGGGTTAGTCTGGGTACGCCTGTTGTGCAACGCAACGTGGAGCAATAGGTGATGAAGTGCCACACCCGAGTATTAGCCCTAGCAAAGGAAATAGTGTGGGCGTGCAGCAAGAGTTGCCGAACCTACTTACCTCCCTTTGCTACTACCATAACGACTTTACCGGCTCGGTGAATGCCCTTGGACACGAGTCTAGTGTTCATTCCTCACCGATAAAGCGTTTGCCCTCCGTGAACCTTCCGTCTTTTCGATCCTGCTTCCCACATCATGCTCTATGCCACCTTGGCAATCTAGAGGTAAGATTACTACACCAACTGACCTAATTTCTCATTACATATTAAAATAAAGTGGGTTACTTGTGGAAACGTGAGTATTATTCCCTCTGGGCTACCCCTTAACGTGGCAATATACTGGTCCACTAAAATAGTAAACCACTCAGATTTATTTGATTTTAAACTTTATATTTTAATGGAGGTGTCTGTTTTCAACCCCCACAAAATTATTTGACGTAAAATTTCTATACAGGGTGAGTCGGTTTATACAAGCAGGATTCGATAGAGCAGCTTATTTTAAGATACAAATTTCTCATAACCATATGTCGGTAATGGCTTTCTTTTTGAGATGCAGGGTGTCAAAGTTTTGAATTTTTTTTAGTATTTCCAATACAGCTAGTACAATTTTTGAAATAAATTAATAAAATCGAATAATTTTTAATAAACTTGAGACCGTGACATCGACCATTATTTTTTGTATTTTATTGTTAAGTTCGTTTTGAGTCATGAACGACATATTCAGGTTTAGGTAGTCAGAAATGATCAAATTTTATACAGAGTGGTATTTTTTATGGGCTCTATTGACTGTTTATTTGTGAACAACCAATTTTATCATTTAATTTGGAAACTTTTTGGTCTCCTGCATTTTTATCGTAAGTGCATGTGTTTTCTTAAAAGTTTTGATTTTTTCTTTGAGATAACATAAAAGTTGAAAATGGTGAGGTTTTGTTTTTTGTTTATCAATCCCAATCCTCTGACAGGTTTCGCCGTATTACGGCTCATCAGAGAGGCTATAGGGCTTGATAACCAAAGAACAAAACCTTCATTCCAGTATAGTCAACTGGATGCTAGAAATGATAGTTGTTGTGCAACATCTGGTGACATCTGTACTCAACTCTATGTGTTAGAAAGTACAGATGGCGTTCCCAAATCTATGGTCCATATATTTTCCCGTGGCGGTTACGTCATCATTTGCCTTTCTTGTCTATTACATGCGTTCCGAGCGCGATAGAATTTTGACGTCATCTAGTCACGTCGGCAATGAATCAGGACGACAGGGCTTGGAAAATCGGCCGCCATTGTTGACTGAGAGTATTTTGATTTAACTTGTTTTGAACTGCGATACTACGTGTGAGTCTAGATAATGTGTGTGTGTTTCGGTAGTCAGTTTTGAAAATGCCACCTTCTTAATACACTTTACAACTATCAAGGGGCCCAGTGAAACATTCTGAAGGAACTAGAGTTTGTGGAACAGAAAAGGATGCCTTTTCTAATAGAAAACACTGTCACAATGAAACAGCCCATATATTTACTTACTCCCAAGAAGAGTTTTTACAAGAACACTACAAAAACCAAGTTTATTCAAGCCAGTGGTTCTCGAAGAAACATGGACATAGAGTAAAGGTGTATTTAGCAGAAGCTGACAAGGTGATTTACCTAATACTATAAAAAGGACTCTGGTAGAGGTATTAATAAGCTGCTAATACTAAATAGCTTATGTTTCAGGTACCTTTATTTGCCTAATCTGGAGTTTGCTTATCATGCTTTGAAAGGGTCCAAATGTAAAAAGTCCCATTATCAATTGCTCTAAAAGACTCTGAACAAAAGGTGTTTGAAGCTATGGTTATAATGGTGTTGTCAAAATCCATATGCAGAGTGCTGAAAAATCAAATTTCTAATAAGTTTCAGGTAATATTAGAAAGATACTTAATACATAAATTTGATCAAATGCCATTATTTTGCAGAATAAGTCCTTATAAATTTTGCCGTTTCTTCTCTGACTCTAAGGCTTGAAACAGATGGTGCTACTGTTAAATACTTTTACATCAGATAGTAGGTTAAATTACTATTTTAACTGAGGTACCTACCTGCTATTACAATAAATTCAACTGAAATTGAAAAAACATGTTAAATAAATTACACAACAAAACCAAATTGATATGTATTTAATGCTGGGTAAATTTACAAAAGGAAATAAATAAGCAATCTATATCACAAAACCAAGAAGCAAGTTCTTAAAACACCAACAATCCTGTTATAAGTTAAAACACTGCTTTAGGATTTAATAGTCCCCAGGATACACACATTGCCTTTCCTTTCTTGCAAATTTTATGGAATAATTCTTGAAACGTTGGTATTGGGCTGTTAAAGACTCGTTTGAATGCACCTATCTGTGATGTTCTTTCCAGATAATTTAATGTGAATGTGGTTGTTGTTCCCAAGCCAAAGTTTGATTGGAGCTTTCCGCCTTTGTTTACCACCAAATGTTGCAAGTTTTCCAGTTTGGTGAAGAAAAATCTTAAATTCTACGAAGGTCTCGCAATAACAATATTAATTAATAAACTTAAACAACCCTAAATTAAGTTTTTATTTCTTCTGTTTGTAGTTTTTGGTGTTTTTCTTCTTTTTAAAATTCCTAACCTCAAAATGTTGTTTCGAATGTTTAGCCGACTGTCAGTTGGGACTGTGCCCTATGTTGCCACATCTTCCACGAGCAAATGTAAACCTGGTGTATTGTTTGTTGCAGTAATAAACGGACCGATGAACTATACAGATTTCGAAAAAAAAGCATTTATTGCATGCAAAACATGTGAGATTCTTAGAATGTTTTTTTTCAAAACAATATAGTTTTCTCATTTTAATTTATAATTGCTTAATGAAAGATACATATTGTGAGGTTTAAAGGAGTAATTTGTCAATACGGCAACGTCGAAACAGGTGATTAAAAAGGTGGAGCCTAGCCTAGCTTGTAATAAACGACCTGCGTAAATTTCAATATGGCGGAGGACTTGATGACGTAACCGCCACGGGAAAAAAATGAACCATAGGAACAGCCCCATTAATGCCGCATCATTCGGTAAACACCGATCTGACTGGTTGAAAATGGTGAGGTTTTGTTTTTTGTTTATCAATCCCAATCCTCTGACCGGTTTCGCCGTATTACGGCTCATCAGAGAGGCTATAGGGCTTGATAACCAAATTAGGCATTAATGGGACTGTTCCTAGATTTGGGAACGCCATCTGTACTTTCTAACTCATAGAGTTGAGTACAGATGTCACCAGATGTTGCACAACAACTAATATAAAAGTTCACTCACTCTTTTGGCATTCAACATTTATTTAAGTAGCAGTTTAAATTATTCTGATAGAATCTACTCTGTTTTAATCTTCAAACTGGCAACTGAACCACAAAAACAACACACGTCTTCAAAATCATTGTGTTAACTTCTCTAGCCCGAAAGGGTCGAGTTAGCATTGAAGTCACGCTGTTTAGGTTGACAATATTTGTAATTGCATTTAGTCGGACGCACACCAAATCCTTGAACAATTTCCAGTTGACCTCATTTAAAACTTTAGCGTTAATAGTTATTACGTTCTCTTCGCAACGTTTTCTGGATGCTGTCCAACTTGTCTCGGCTGTAGTCCAAAACGGCGTAAAAGCACTTTCTTTGACGCTGCCTCTTACTGCGGAATACATTTGCATATCTGCAAATTGCATTATAGTATGCAAATTATCTAATTTATTTTGTGTGTTTTCCACCTTTTAAGAATATGGAGGTTAATTTATTCAAATTTTGGTTAATATTTAGAAGCCATTTTGTGAATGAGGATGTGTTTTAAGTTATTTCAGTCAAAGCCAGAAAACATCAAACGTTTGATAAAGAAAATGTTGCACAAACAAGACTACTCCCTCATATTTTAAGAAATAAAGACCGAGAACATATTAACCGTGTTTTTGGGGAAAAAGAAAAACAAATTTCGCAGGAATACTGGAATGTCTCAGAACTCTCTCTTGAAAGATAAATTCTATAATTAAATTCCTATCCGTAAGGTTTGATGATGTTTTTTTTCTTACTTTGTGTAATGTGACACACATTTAAAAGATCCATACTAAATTTATTCGACATTGTTATTAAACAAAGTGATTTTAGTCGTATAGAGAATTTTCTATTTACATTTTGTACAAGACAGCAAAATACCATTCCAGACATTTTTTTTCTTCGAGATTTGTTTGCGAATACCTACAGAATCTAATAAGCGTTGCTCTTTTGTCTGGATATAATAGAATCATTCCTCTTTTTTTATTGCATTCTATCTGTAGTTATTGTGTTATTTCTTTCGTTGTCCCACAAGACCATCTCAATCATCTCATGCCTCCGCCTATTAAGGGAATCGCTTTTGTTGGATTTAATTTTTTTCCTATAATTCTGTTTTCTATGATATAATAGAATTGTGTGGAATTATTCATACTCCACTAAAAAATTAACTGGTTTTGGTTAAAACTATTCGACGTTGTTTTGAAATGTTGTCAGTTTTAATTAACTTCTATACAAAGTCGGACTATTATTTTCACTAAAATATATACAGCTACAAGCAAAATGCATCAGCTATGGCAATAAAATGATATTAAGTCCATTTGCATTTGCATACAAAGGACTCAAAGTTCAAAGCTGATTTTGCAATCGAGAAGTTCATTACCATTTAAAACTTGCCTAATTGGGTTTTATTGATTAGCCGTACGATTTAATTAGGTTACTTATCACATTTACGTTAATACAAATAGTATATAAAAATAACAATACGGAATTCTTAGTTTATTGTATGGAACATGTTTACTAAGAAATTAAGAGCAGAAAGTACAGCTCGCTAAGGCGTTTTTGCACTGAGAGTTTATTTAAGTTTATTTTTAAAGATTAGTTTTTTAAATCTCAAAATTACATTATAGAAGAATGAGGACTGTTTTATCAAACTTATTTAAAAACATGGCAATCAGATATGTAAAGTGAGTGATTGTAATTGCACTGTTGTCATATTTTATGGGTAAAATGACACAAAAACAGCATGATGCACCAGACAGGTACATCGTTTGGCATGTGACGGTTGCTTCTTTACTTCTCATATTCAGAACGATGTAATACCTGTTCTATTATATTATTACATCATCCCGTTTCTGCCAATAAGCAATAAGTAAATTTTTTTCATTAATATTTTCAGCTGTTACAAAAAATTGGGAACACTTTACAGTACCAAATTTTAGTCTCCATGTCATATTCTAAAGTTTTAAAGTCCAATTTTGATGTTATAAGTTTTCTGTTAGAAGTGCATTTATAGAAGTAAAAATCCTACAATCAGATTTCTAGGCTCAATACTTTATTATATCACAGTGTCCAATATCTAAATTTGAATCTGTTACAAAACAACAATTCTTAAAATCAGGAAATGTAACAAATCGTAGAAATGTAGTGAATAATTTATTTGCATTTGGAGAAGGAAAACTGTTATGTCAAGTGACTTTGGTAATTCAATTTTTGAGTTTGAAACACTGTATAAGCCAGGCGACACCTGTCAAAACAGTCACATGACAATAAAAAATAGGTTAAACTGTTAAAATTTGGTAAATAAACTTTAGATAGTTGTAAAACACACGTCACGTGACCTTAATGCAATTCTGAGGTTGCTACACTGTAAAGACTAATTAACACTGAGGTTGACATCTGTCAAAATTAGTCACGTGACTTTTAAAATGGAGTTTAATCGTTGAAAATTTAGTAAATTAAATTTAGGTCGACAGTTTAGAAAGTTAAAATTGTAAGAGACATGTGAGAGAGTCAAATGTATTTGATAATCCAATTTTTGAGCTTGCAACCCTATAAAGGTCAGTTGTCATCCGTCAAAACAGTCCCGTGATCATAAAAATAGTTTAAACTGTAAAAATATTTGCTAAATCAAATTCAGATAGTTCTAAAAGCTGAAATTGTAAAATACACGTCACGTGACGTTGATAATAAAATTCTGACCTTGCAACACTGTAAAGGCTAGTCAACACCTGTCAAAATAACCTGTAATTTTAACTAAAAAATAGTTTGAACTGTGAAAATCATCTAAATCAAATTCAGATAGTTGTAAATCTGAAATTGTAAAATATAACACTGTTAAGGCTAGTTGACATCTGTCAAAATTAGACACGTAACTTTTAAAATGTAGTTTAATAATTGAAAATATGATAAATTAAAATTTAAACAGTCGTGAAAGCGGAAATTGTGAGAAACACGTCACGTAATTTCGAAAATGCAATTTTAAACTTGCAACACAGTGAAAGCCAGTTGACACCTACCAAAACTAGTCACGTGACTTTCAAATGTATTTTAAACATTGAAAATTTGGTAAATCAAATTTAGACAGTTAGACAGTGAAATCTAAAACTTTAAGAGCCAGGTCACGTGACATTGATTATGGATTTTGGAGTTCCAACACTGTAACGGCCTGTCAACTGACTGGCAAAATTAGTCAACCGTAAACGTTGTGACCGTAAAAAACAGTGTCAAACGTCACCTGTTGACATCTGACACGTGTCCTTCAAAACGTACTTGAATCTTTGAAAATATTGGTAAATTAAATTTGGACTGTTGTAAAAAATTAAATTGTAAGAAACACACCATGTGACTTGGATAACGGAATTTTGAGATTGCATTATTTTAAAGGCTGTTTGACACTAAATGCTATTATTAGTCAAATATTTCAATTGTTTTAGTATTCACCGCAACAACACTGTTAGGTTTCACAACTAGGTTTTTATATTTTTGAAAAGTAACCAACATAACATTCATATGTATAACTTATTTAAAACCAGAAATAAAAATCTTCCGATTGAGCAATTGTAAAATACAGGGTGTTCCATATGTACCCAAAACATATGGCAAAAATCTGACAAGTGCTTTACACATGTTAATTTTGATAACAGAATCTGACAGGAAAAATACGGCAACTTTGCTAGTTTGAACTATGCTGTCAGACCATAATTAACAAGATGAGCTATTGAGTAAAATATAAACATTTACCCTGTATTTACACAACATTAAATGATTTAAAAAACAAATAAAAATTACGAATAAAACAACAATTTATAATTTCAGAGTAAATAAATTAAAATAGAAAGAGTACAATTAGAAGAGCAATTGTACATAGCTTTAATGCTCGAAATGCAATGAATAATAAAGTTGTACATTCGTGTTTCATTAAAACCATTCCAGATGCCACACTCAAAACCGAACGCACTAATTAAAAACCGCATTATCTTTTAATTTTCCGTCAAAGTAAACAAAACGAAGCAAACCCGAATTTAAATGAAATTTTAACGAGCAACTTTTAAGCGACTAATTCTAGTTTGCATTTTCCTAAAACCGGTTTTACAATCCCCGATGTTAAATAAAAGTTTGTTTTCGTTTTCGTCGACAACCTCAAGTTGTATTAAGAATTATTTGGATGATGTCGGTAAACATTCTTAAAAGAACCCTGTTGAATTCTCTTGGCCATTTCGTTTGACAAATAGAAGGGTCTTTTTACCGCCCTCGTTCTAAAAGGAAAATATCCTTAGGATGTAAAACGTGGGGTAATTTGTTTTACCTACGACCTCAATGTAAATAGCTAATTACCCATACTTTTCCGTTATGTAATAACCCTCTTTACGCACAGTTGTTGTTGGAGAAAATTTATTTTGTTCTCATTTCTTGCTTTATCAAAGTATATTAGATGGAGATCATCGCTTAGTGCATTGTTTATACAGTTTTAAAATTTTAAGTATAAATTCCGGTTCGTCTAGAATATCATCTGCAATAGCAAACACATCAAGTAATGCTACTGAAAGTATTACTTCTAATACTAATAATATAGTAATTCAACTGAGGTGTATAATAGCAGTAATGTAACAATTTCCTAAGTATCAACAAGCAATAAAACAGATATGAATAACTCTAATATGACCATAAATCATTATTTTAAGAACACTAACTTAGTAGATAACACGAGAGATAACATCATGTTTTTGTGAAATTTTTTTATTACATTATTTTTTTTTTGTAGCATAAATCCTATGATTAGTACAAATATGATGTTAATATTTTAAAAATAATTTTTTTTATGAAAAAAAATTAGGTGGTTTAAATTATATGAGTTGCAAAAGCCAGGACTTTACACGTAGTCGTAGGTAAAGTATAGTACGTCACACGTGCTCTGAGGTATTTTACGCCCTCATGAAATTACACACTCGCCGCCACCACGCGGTTTCCATATCATGCGTAAAATGCTTCTTACAACACGTTACGTAATATACTATTACTTTTAATCCTATATAAAACATTGACATTATTGAGTTTTGAAAATGTTAAAAGTGTGTTAATACTGAGGTTTAGGTGTTATTTTCATTATTTCTTTTTGTTCTTCAGGTGAGAGGTCATTGAGAAAAATTTAATAAAGTCCATAGTTCCATATTAAGTAATACGAGTATGTTATTTGTTTGAAACATGTGTTTGAAAATAATATAGAATACCGAATCGATGAGGTATTTTAATTTATTAACTAATAACAATTTTTTCGCAAACTCGAATTTCAAGAATAATTCTAATTATTAATTTTAATTTTTTTTATTTGGCGAATTAATTAAATTTTAAATTGCTAAAGCATTCAACTAGTTTTTAGTTCGAGCAATTCAATTAATAACGTCCGCAGTGTCGTCGATGTAACCATTCAACAACTAATTAATTTATTTCCAACCCTTTATCCTGTTATTGACTACGTCATTATGGAGCTTCAGTTTAATCAGCTACATTATTAATGAGATTAATAGCTTTCACAGATGTCCGGATCTGATTTAGCTATGTTATTGCGCATCGAAGTATTGGGACGGATAAATTTATTTCGATTGGATTTGTTTAGGTTATTCGAATGAATTTGGTGGCGCTGGTAATATTGGAGGGCTACGTGAAACGAATTGAAAAATTGAGGGGTTAAATTGGTTCATCCGGCACTAAATACACTTTGCAATTACTAGGACAAAATCGGAATTACGGTTCCGCTAATAGGATCAAGTAGTTTCAATGCAGTGAATGATTTAGTATGTAATAGAATATTATAGTAATTTTGTCGGGGATGAAAGTTTATTTTTTATTTATTATTACAGTCGTTTTATCATGGATTAACTCAAAATGTTTGTTTTAGTGCCCATTGTGCCCATTCAGGCAGTACAAGGAGATCAGGTGTTTCTTCCTTGTGACTTAACGAAACCAGATCCAAATGATCAAGTAGTACTGGTATTGTGGTATCGTGAGGATATGGGAACCCCAATTTATAGGTAAGGACATACTTTTCTAAACCTCTTACTACAAACTTGAAATACAAAGTAGAAAAAAAGTATAAAGTACATAATAAAATAAAAATTTGTGCAGTAAATTCTGCTTCAGTTAGATCTCCATTCTAAGACTTACTGTATTATTAGTACACATTTACATTTACAAATAGAATGATTAATTTTGTTTAGTGATAAATTCATAATTTTTGTGTCACCATCCTGTATGCAAATGGGACATAGGACATAAAAAAGTTCAACATTTTATTGCAAAGTAAGTCGCTATTTGGATGCAATACCAAACAAATGTTGAGCATCACTACTACCTAGAATGACAAAAAAATTCTTTAAGTATTTTTAAATACTTTCATTATTGTGCAATTTGTTTAATGATTTTGATGATATTAATTTGTAATACAACTAAATTCTACTGAAAAGCTTCCAAAAATTGGTAGAGACTTCTACAAGTATATTAACCTCACAAGAATATTTTAAACTTGGTAAAAATTAGCAGAGGGCTCTAAGTACTACTAAAAAGTTCTCAAAAATTAGCAGAGGACTTTAAAATAAAAAAAAAATAATAATTTTTAAATTCCTTTAGAATCGATTAGGAAATTTCAGAGGCCGCTAAATAATACAGAAATCTTTTCAAAACTCGGCAGAGGTCGCTACAAGTATCTTAAACCTTCTAAAAATATTTTGTAATTGCCAGAAGCCTATAAAACCATTTTGGAAATTACAGAGACCACTAAATATTACTAAAAACTGGCAGAGGTCTCTACAAGTGTCTTAAATCTTCCAAAACAATCCTATGTTTTCCAGAGACTTATACATACTGTTACGGTTTGGGCCTACTATGCTCGATACTCGATGAAACCGATGCGCCGCAATATCTGGCCGGGCGCGTATTAAAGTAGGCCACAGTTAGGAAGCGCCGCACCTGGAAGATTCGAAGCAAATCGCGAAGCGTTTTGCGGTCATTCTAGAACGTGGTTTGTGAATATAAAAGAAGCGGCGTCGACGAGAGAGTAGTGTAGTAGTGAATTTGGGAACGCGGTAAAGTTGAAATAGCGGAATAATTGTGGAATTGTAGTAGTGTTGTTTTTAGTAGCTGAATTAATTATTGTACGGAGTGTTTTGAAGTGTTAATAAATTTATTAATTGTTGAGTTAAATTGACTTTGTGTGAACCCACGGGAAAATCGTAACAATTGGTGTCAGAAGTGCGATCAGACTTTAGTGCGACGTGAATTGGAACTAAACTTCGGGTTAGAGACTTGTGTTCAGAACCGGACTAGAGATTTTCGGAACAGTGGTGTGTTAAATTTATTTTATGCCAATAACAAGACGACAAAGTGCAAACATGGAGGCCCAATTTGCAGCTATTATGGCAATGCTTAAACAAGACAAGGAAGAACGACAACAAGACAAGGAAGAACAAGAAAGGATTCGACAAGAACAAGAAAGGATTCGACAACAAGAGAAGGAAGAACAAGAAAGGATTCGACAACAAGACATGGAAGAACAAGAAAGGATTCGACAACAACAAGAAAGAATGCTACAACAAGATATAGAAATGCGTCAAGAAGATAGAGAGCGGCAAGAAAAACGTAACGTAGAAATATTGAACGGTCTAGCGGGGACCAAAACAGAAATCCAAGAGTATGTATCCCATAGTCTCAAAAAGATGGAGTATGACGTTCAGGTAAAATTAGACGATGTTCGGGAGGACATTAATAAAATTCAGAACGATGTTCGGGAGGACATTAATAAAATCCAGAATGAGGTCGAGATAAAGTTACGTGACTTAGAGCAGAAAATTGACAGCAGAGGAGCCAGCTCTACAGTGATCACCGGAAACGGGCTCAACAAGATCAAGCCTCCCACATACGACGGTCAAACTTCATGGGCAACGTACCAACTCCAATTTGAGGCCGCTGCAAATGCAAATGGATGGAGTAACGGGGAAATGGCTGTAGCACTAATAGTGGCATTACGAGGACCTGCATTGGAGCTGTTACAGACTCTGCCTATCGCCCAACGAAGCAACTATGAAGCATTAGTAGCTGCATTAGAACGTCGTTATGGGGATCAACATAAGAAAGGACTGTATCGAACGCAATTAATGGCAAGACAGCAGAAAACTGGTGAAAATCTAGAAGAGTTTGAAACCGAAATTCGTCGCCTTGTGCATCTGGCTTACCCAGCCGTCCCGGATGAAATCCAAGAAGAACTTGTGGCACAGTATTTTGTAGATGGGATTCGAGATCCGGAGGTAAAGAAATGGCTGAAGATGTTCAAAGGGAGCAACAACAGCGAATTACTGATTCGAGCGCTGGAAATTGAAGCTGCGTGCAATGATTTAAAGCCAGAGCCTATTCAAGAGGAAAGAGTACCGCCAGCCGATCATGCTGCTACATTAATAGATGAAATTAAAGCAATGGTAGGCCAATTAGTGCAACAAATGGCAGCATCAGGAAATAGTCAGTCCACACAATTAGAACGATCACGCCTGATCACGAGAGTGGAGTGTTATCGATGCGGACGTACGGGACACATTAGAAGGAATTGCAGACAGCGGTCTTGTTCTCCAAACCCACAGTGCCGACGAAATCAGGACATTAGAACAAATCACCGGAACTCTTTTGTTAAAAGAAACATTACATGTTATATTTGTGGACGTAAAGGACATTACCAATGGAATTGCAGACAGTAGTCTCGTTTACCGACCCCGCAGAACTGGCGTAACCAGGAGCAGGAAATGAAGAACCCGGAAGGACATTTACCGCGATATGTAGAGGATCGTCAAGCTTTTGATAGTGATTTAAGGTACCGGAAAGGACAAATTCATAATGGTTGGAGGATTGGTCAAATCACGAAGGTGACAGATAAAGAGGCTACAAGAAGAATGGAGAGCAGCGTTTCTAAGGAAGACATAATAAAAGGGCAGCGCTCAGACTCTGATTTGAAAGTAATCAGAAGATGGTTGGAGAAGGATTTGAAACCGGATTGGCAACAGATTTCCAGATATGGACCAACAGTAAGGGGTTACTGGTTGCAGTGGAATTCGCTTCGATTGCGAGATGAATTAATTACTCGCAAATGGGAAAGTCCAGACGGAAAACGATTTGTTTACCAAACAATAGTGCCGAATTCCTGCAAAGAGAATGTGCTGCGAGAACTACATGACAGTCGCGGAGGAGGACACTTTGGAGTAAACCAGACTTTGGCTAGAATAAGAGATCGATTTTACTGGATTAACTTCAGAAAGGACGTTCAGGAATGGTTTAAACGGTGTGACCAGTGTTCGTTACAGAAGGGATCCATCACAATTCGGGAACTTGAGAGAGAGAAGATGAAACCAAACAACGACCGTATGAAGATGACACTGGACCACAGACCAACTGGTGGCAATTATAAGGAAGGTGATGCTGTGTGGATGTTTCAACCCAGGAGGAGCAAAGGATTAAGTCAAAGATGGCAACGACACTGGGAAGGACCTTACAATGTGGTAAAAAGGTTAAACGACGTCGCCTATAGAGTCCAACGCAGCCCCAAAGGCAAGATGAAAATTGTCCATCTGGACAGACTCAAGAAATACCAGGGATTAGATGAAGCGGATTGGGACGATCAGCTTTAAGAGGGGGGCAGTGTTACGGTTTGGGCCTACTATGCTCGATACTCGATGAAACCGATGCGCCGCAATATCTGGCCGGGCGCGTATTAAAGTAGGCCACAGTTAGGAAGCGCCGCACCTGGAAGATTCGAAGCAAATCGCGAAGCGTTTCGCGGTCATTCTAGAACGTGGTTTGTGAATATAAAAGAAGCGGCGTCGACGAGAGAGTAGTGTAGTAGTGAATTTGGGAACGCGGTAAAGTTGAAATAGCGGAATAATTGTGGAATGGGCCTGTCCCACAATTTTTTTTATTTCATAACTACAAAGACGGATTGAAAATATTATACCCGTATTTTTTTGTTTTCAAAAATATTAAGTCTAAATAGAAAAAAAATGATGATAAAAACTACATTAATCTCATGTTTAAAACGTCCGCCGCCGGTGACGTACTACACTATCAACCAATCAGCGACAAGAAGTGAAACAGTTGGCGTGCAACAGCCAATAAAATCGCCCAGAATTACGTACGTCACATGCGCGCCAAAACAGATTTTTTAAATTTAATGGACAAATTCAAACTAATGTAGGAACATTTACGACCATAATTTTTTCTTCAAGAATATGAAAAATTAGTTTTTTGATCCTATTCTTTCGATTCCAGTCATTAAAACAAAAATTTATGATATGTGGGATAGGCCCATTGTAGTAGTGTTGTTTTTAGTAGCTGAATTAATTATTGTACGGAGTGTTTTGAAGTGTTAATAAATTTATTAATTGTTGAGTTAAATTGACTTTGTGTGAACCCACGGGAAAATCGTAACAATACTATTAAAAATATCTCATAAATTGCCAGTTACTTCTACAAGTATCGTAAACCTCACAAGAATATTTTAAAGCTGCCAAAAGTTAACGCGTACAGCCCATACAAATGTAGTAAGTACCCTAAACTTAAGAAATTTTTAAACTTCTAGTCAAAAATTATCAGAGGCCTCTACAAGTGTCTCAAAGCTTCCAAAATTATTTTATAATAGACAGTAGGCTCTAAGTACTACTAAGAATGACCACGTACACATCGTAGCTTTCGATCGGATAAAGCTCTATCCACTGGAAAATCATCGATGTTTACACGTAAGATTGAAATGTTGTTCCGAAAGAGTAATTCAGTCCAATCCTATTTTTCAAGTGGATTGGACTAACGGAGCGGATCGAGTATCCTTTTTTTTGCGATGTGTACAGGTTTGAAACCCAATTCGGACTGAAATGACAACATCTGACCACCACAGTAGGAAATAAATCAATTCTGTTCAACCTACAACAACACCAGTTTTACTCATTTTTAAATAATATTTGAATCGAAAACGTATAACCCTACAAGACTATGCACTACGAAGTCTCTATAAGTACCTACAGGTTAAATATGACTTTCTTGTTCTTTCTCTAGATCAGATGCTATCCTTCTCTAACCTAATTTAAAGGAAACAGGATTCCTGGATCGGATTGAATAACAAGTTCCATACCAAACGATATAGACAAGATTGAATCAAGGTCATTTTACTCCGATCGAGTTTTATACGATGTGTACATGGTCAATTTCTCAAAATTTGACAGAGGCCACAAGTACACTTAAACCTTCCAAAATTATTTCAAAATTGCCCGAAGCATCTAGAACTATTTTGGAAATTACTGAGTCGCTAAATATTACTAGGAAGAAAAGAACAACTTATTTGTTAGTAAACAAGTTAAGCCGCTAGACAATTTTTCAGACAATTTTTATCTTTTTTTTACATCTGCAGATTGTTGTAAAAGTCAACTTTGGAATGTCTAAATATTTCTGTTTCTCCAGGTCTCAAAAAGCTTTGATTACAACAGAAACAACAGCTATCATTGGGGCCCAAATCTTAAAGGATTTTGCCATAAGAACTGAAAATAATTGACGCTAAAATGGACCCCAATGACATCTTTATTCTAAATAAATGAAGATACTATACATTTTAATAAAAATATTTTTTAGGTTTTTGAAAGTTTGTTTAAAATGTTTAAATATTTCAATTCCTGTAAGTATAAAAAAAACACGTTGGCAACTGACTTTAGTGAGTTTTTTATTCTTTATTTAAGAGTAACCTCTCGTATAGAAACAGTGCATCTTCCTGTCCTAAAACCTACTCTAAGTAACAACAGATTTATAGTAAAAAGTTAAAGGTCAGACAATCAATACGGTTAGTCATCGAACAGTCGAAGCTGTAGAAATTATTATATGAGTACAGTATTCAGATTATTATGAAAATCCTAAAATAAAATTATTAAAATACAACAAAAACAAGCACAAATGGTTATTATGACCTAAGCACTAAATTCTCTTGGTTGGTGAAGTTGTTTTTATTGATAAATTTGAATTAAAAATTTGATATCTGTAAAATAAAATCACTTTGTGCTCCAAGAATAAAATAAATGTGGCCATAATACTTTTGATGTAAAACCCGTTTATTTTCAACCAGGTATGTAATAACGTTACTTCTTATGTGTAAACCAGGTGGAAAGATGAAAATTACCTGCTTTTACTTTCCACCCGGGTGGAAAGTACTCACTTTCCACCCGGGTAAATGTCAATATGCGTTTTGTCATATCTGGGCTTACTTTGTATAGTTAAGACACTGTGCCGCCACCTCTGCAACAGCTCGCAGCTCAGGTGATAATAAGTAACATCTGCGTCTTCAGAAATCTCCATGTTAAAAGCACTTTAAGAAACGTTTCAGCTCAAAATATTAAAGACAGAATAGCACAATAATGACGTTGTCAAGATTGTAAACAAATCACCAGTCGTTTATTATGGTTGAAGTCATAACTACTCGTACACCTATACTACCTTATTGTTAGAGACTATTAGCAATCAATATTTCAACTAAATGATTTATTAAAAGTTCGATGAGATTTTGATAAATGGTTGAAAATAAAACTCGAGATAAAGTACTATAACTATAAACTACCTAATTTCTCGACAGAAATCAAACACTTTCCACCTGAGCATGTAATATACTATTTATTGTCAAACAATGATCATGAACGTCGATCTAACATTGATAATAACATTAGTAGAACTCACTGATGCTGATAACAACGCACTTGCATAAACCACATATGTAGAGGGAAAACGCGTTCGAAAGTTGTTTTCGAGCATAGTAACTAATTGGCACTCTCCCCGAAGTTTCTAATTATATCGTTAATAGTGCCAATTAAGGATCAGGTAATTGCGAAACTGGCAAACAATTATTAACGCTGATCCACTTCCCACTTTTTGAGAATAAACTTTAAAAAAACCTGAATAAATCAAATTAATTTTAACCATGGAATTTAGAATCCGCAACAATAGTCTTGACAGTTTAATAAGCTCCTTTGTAAATTATTTATATTCGTGTTTGTCTTCACTGTTTAGCTATTTCATAAAACGCTAACGAATTACATTATAGGGAATGGTTTTGTCTTATTGCTGGTAATGGGATAAAGTTAATTAAATTAATCCAGTTTGTATGGAGAATTGTTTGGTCTAATTAAAAATTCTTTAATGAACGGTAGAAGAAATTCCTTCAAGGCTAATGCTGGAATGGACGAGCAGAACGAGGTTTCCATTAAAATAATGGAAGAAACTGACTGTCCCATTACTATTACATTCCTCTTATCTGGGCGCGCTAAGTGCGGGCAAGATGTAACTTTTGGACAAACTTTCTTAATTGTTATGATGGTTTACGATTCTTGTTGTAATTGTCCATAACAATTATTTCAATGTTCTTAAAGTGCCTGCTTTTCTCATATAAAAATGAATTATAGTTATTATCAATAGTGGTGCAATATGTGGAACAAAATTTTCTACTTTCTTTTAGTTGACACTAAAAAATCTGCATTTTGTTTTTTTTGTGTCCAATTACTATCCCTATTTACTGCTGATGTTATTTGGCATATCCTTCAAATCACCTTAAAAATTATGTTTTGTTATAACTGATAACATATCTATTAACAGCACATGCCTCACTCATAGCAAAAAGAATTCTGCATATTATACAACTTAAATGACTATATTATAACTCTTCCATAACGTCCATTGTACGATTTGTTGAACTGCACCGAAAATTTTGTATTTTCTTTCACATGACTTCCGTAACATAAAAAAAATAAAAAGGATGATGTCTGGCGATATAGCAGGCCAATCTATTTAGTTTTTCCAATCAAACCAATTTTTTTTGGATATATTTGTAATGCTGCTGCTGAATATTAATTCCAGTTTTGGAAACAATATCTCGTAAGGTTGCAAAGTTTGATTAAACATTGATTAATTTTAGTTAGTGACAAATAAATGGAGCTTTACTTTAAAAACTATTGTCAAAGGTACCACAAAATACAGTGACGTAATAATACTTATGTCCCACATTTTGCTATTGCATCCTGCATTTTCTGTGGTAAATTTTTGTTTTTGTTTTTCTTTGAGTTATTCTGACACAAGATTTTTGTAAATTATATGCTTATTTTTCATATTGGAACCTACTTTTACTTATTTATTTATTTTCGTTCGGCAGTTTTAAATACCTTTACCTGTTTACCTTTTTGAGAATGTATGTAAAGCTTAAGTTGTTTAACGACTGTTGGTCAGCTATGCCATCTTTTTGACTTCTTGAACATTAAATGTGGTGAAACATGAAGTATGGCCACCACGTGGGGTACAATTGATGTATTTGTCTCCAGATAAAGATTTTGTCGGGGGTAATATCCCTAGTGCATTTAATTTTTCCGGAAAAATTCGGAAAAACGAGTTTCTAAGTAATTTGTTTTAACAAATAGCATGAGCGAGAGTGGTTTTAAAAAACATCCGAGTCGAAGACGAGAACAATAATTAATAAGAACAATAACTTTCAAGCTAGAAAGGGTAACCGTATTCTTTATGTTGCTGTGAGTGTGAAATTTTTTCGAATTTTTTTTCCGGAAAAACTGCTGACAGCTAAGTTGACAGTTGTTTAGTGATTTTTCCACTTAAAATTTACATTTGTTATAGTAATTCTTGATAGCGGTTTGTCAAAATTGATAGGAGAAAATAATCATATTAAGAGCAGTCCAAGAAATTCAAAAAACCCGAAATATTATAAAACAGCTTATAATGACTTTGCCTAAACGATCATCTGCTCAAGATACATACAGAGTATTCCTATTTGTAAGTTATAATTATTTTAAATGCATTATTCAATATTCTTCTTAGACATGGTTGAAAATAAAGTAGTATATAAACTTGGGTGCAAAGTATCTTAAACTTAATTATTAAGTTTAGGATTTTGTGCCTTGGTTAACTTTCTAATCTCTTGACAGAAATGAAATTCTTTCGACCTTAGAATGTAATCTGCTTTTTACTCTTGGAATAAATCGCACAGTGGAGTAGTGAGTGTAAGTGAAAGCAAAACTCACAGTCGATCTCCACAAAGTATTTATTATGTTGTTATGTGCCTGACATGTTTCGAGTGTAGTAACTAGAGTCACAGTCTGCTGGCTGTCATTCTTGAAGGGGGGACAGCGGAACCCGGGTGTACAAAAAGTGGTTGATTTTTTTTTATTCTACACAAGGGGAAAAAACCAAAAAAATAGCTATTTATGTAACCAGTTACGAAAAGATCGATTTTGTGTAACGAATGAATGTTTGTAGGGCGAGCGCAGCGAGGTCCTACAATTTGAATGAGTTACACAATAAGACATTTTCGAAACGTGTTGCATACATAATTTTTTCTAATTTTGACCAAAAAGCGGTAAAAACCATCTTTTAAAGTGATTTAACACAAATATTCACCTTCATAGCACCTTGTATAAACAGTGACAACGACATGTTATGATGGATGTCGCCCATATGTTTCTACGGAAATGCATAAAAACAGGGAGTGAT
This sequence comes from Ips typographus, assembly GCF_016097725.1. Classification (NCBI taxonomy): domain Eukaryota; kingdom Metazoa; phylum Arthropoda; class Insecta; order Coleoptera; family Curculionidae; genus Ips; species Ips typographus. The sequence goes on from NC_138423.1 coordinate 10,458,365, forward strand.
GAAATGAACTTTTCATAACTAGTTACATAAAGTGATACTTTATGTAACTAGTTACATAAAGTAAAACATTTTGTCACTCTAATCAGTTTTAAAAAGTGTCACTTTATATGCCAAAATTAGAAAAAAAACCTTAATCAAAAAACCCGGCTCTGGTTTCAAAGATGGCAGGTTGCTTGGTTTTTTTATTCTTGGAGGGAGAAAAAACTTATTCAAAACCCAATGTAGTTGACACTCACTACTCCACTGTGTGAATATGGACTACTTCTTTTCAATACAATCAGCTGGTCAAGTTTTTTGGTCCGGGAGCTCAAAAAGAACTTTCCAAAGAGGAAGCTTACCCGTCTAGACATATGGTTCAACTCCGAGTGCCTATGCAGAGGCCAACAATCTAAGTATGTCTCTCTGCGATCCAATTCCAACTCCACAGCTTCTAGAAAGGCGCTCCACCTTGCCTCGAAGTTTTGGATTAAGGAGCAGCCTCTGAAGATGGGTGTCTAAATACACTCGAAACATGTCAGGCACATAACAACTTAATAAATACTTTGTGGAGATCGACTTTGAGTTTGGTTTTCACTTTGATATTTCAGTTTTGACCGGCCGTGATCGAAGGCCTTCATAATCTGATAATTCTATTTTTGTTTCATTTTCTTATACCTGGCAGCACTCATTCTGTACCAATAAATTCCCACAAAATCTTATTTCTTTTTTCAGTGTGGATTTGCGTGGCAAAGCTGATTTCAATGCAGCAGAACGATGGTCATACGAAAAAGTATTTTCAAATCGTGCTTACTTCGTCCACGACAAACAACCAGCAGAACTAGGTATCGACCATATAAGGGAATCCGACCAAGCTATGTACAGATGTCGAGTGGATTTTAAAATGGGACAGACCAGGAACAGTAAAGTGAATTTAACCGTCGTTGGTAAGTATTTAAATGTTATACTCTCGTTTACTCTGCAAGTATTTTATTACGTTCCTACTCGAATGGATATTTCATAGAGTGACTTAGGATTTTCACGATATTATTCATATTTCAATTAAACTCTCATCTGCGCCGGAATAATTATGGGTACGAATTTTCACTTCCTATTATGTCTGCGCATTTTCACAAATTTATAAGTCGGTAAAATTTTAGTGATATATTAAACCGGACTTACCTAAATCCTTTTGAGTCCGATCCGACCATGTCCTTTATCCCGGACAAAACCGACAATTAATTTCCCCAGTCCTTCTTAACCAAGCTTGAGACAGCACACTTTCCAATAGTGCTTATCTAAGACAGGCTGAATGTATAACTACCGGTTCACGTCTGTTAGGTTTTCGCCTTAATTTAAATGACAAAAGCTGCTAAACCAGCAAAACCGCCCTTTATTTGTGGGGGTTTGTCAATGTTTTAACGTGACAGCATTTTTCTGAGGGCAACAGTAAAATTTAACTACCGTCGTAAAGCAAAAAAAACAGGACGCAGCAGGTAATCAAATGTCCCATAGGCTTGGGCGCTTTAAAAGCCCTTTTAAATGCGAATGAAATCCTGAAACGATACAATTAGGATGGAGCTTTAATTGGTTTTTAAACAGGTTAGATTAAAACAACGGGTTTAGTGTTTTCCGGACTAGTGTGACACGGTAAATGCAATTTTAACGAGGTGGATGTTTCGAGAAATTAGTCTGTACAAGGTTAAATTAGGCAAAAAAATTTTTAAACCAAATTAACATTTCAACGCATTGTTGCCAAGTTGTACGGTTTCCCAATTATTATAAAATGCCTAAGTCTATAATTTGTGCAGCATTTGCATAAATCTCAGCAAAGTGACTAGTTTGTGATTGGTCAAAAAAGCAGCTTTCAACTTGCTGCTTTTTTTTTGGCCAATCACAAACTATGAACAGTTCCATTCACGTAAATACTGCATAATACGAGTATGTGCATTTACCATAAAACAAGTAGCGCAAGTAGCGGTTTAATTCAGCTAAAATTCATCAAAAACATTTCTTAACTGTATAGGTACCTAAAAATCTTGTTACATATTCTATCAGGCCACTGGAATACTTAAAAATATGTTTTGATATACCTATCTATAGCACCATACAAAACTATTGTTATCTTACCTTATATTTTTTTGATTTGTTATACATTAGTGTGTCCAGAATAAGGAGGGTCACTATGGGGATCTCGTAAACTGTTCGAGATACAGATTTGATCAAATGGGGAAAAGTGGCATAACTATGATATTTAGAAAACGTCCAGTTTTTTTTTTTGGTTTTCGAGATATTATGAAAAAAATTAATTATTTCGATTTTACAATTTAATTTTTTAAGGACACTTTTCCACAGCAACTTTTAATGCTCGTTAAACTGGCGTTGTCAGTTTTTAATTACGACGTTCGTTTTTGGAGAACCCATCAATTTTATTTCTTTAAATACGAGTCTGATGATTTTATGTTAGATTCTGAATGCCCTTTTGAATCCAAATTCAATTATTCAAACTTTTTTTATTTTTGTTATTGGAGAAAAACAGATTTTTATCCAGACTGGGCAGGTCGATTTTTGGGCATTTTTGGCTACATCTTCCGATTAACTCAGTAAGATGGACTTATGAAACCCTAATATGAGTGAACTATAAAAAAATAACAAGGGTGATGTGTGTGTAAATTTAAAATAATCTCAAAATTCCGCCGAAATGGTGAAAAAAGTGGCGTTATTGAAGTCTTTTTGTCTTTATCCGATTAACAGCGTGGCAAAATTTTTTCGGGTCCTACATATCACTTGAGGCTGGTCTTTTTTACTTACTTTAAGGAACGGAGCTTTATACCTATTTCATTCAAGAATAATAAACAATATTTAATATTGTTGGAAGAAAAGTTTCTAAGAGCAGTTCACATGAATCACCTTTTACAATTAACTAAATAAATTAATTAGAATCTATGCATTTGAAGGAAACTACATGTACTTCAGCATTGAAGAAGATTAATAATGATATTATTTTATCGATTTGGAGAGAGAATACAAGGGTAATTTACATACGATGTAAACTATTACATACAGCAGAGCAATAGTAGCTAATCTAGGGTATTTATTGCTCTATCTCGCTCTAAGGTGGTCGCTTTAGCATATTAGGGCCACGCACAGCTGCATATGATATGGAAATCCAGAAGGGCCTTTCATGCAGCTGCACTATGCAATTTTGTCTGGTTTTGTAATGTAAAATAGGATCTTCAAGATGCCAGTCGTGCAACACAGAAACTGTAAATTTAGTTTAGTACTTAATAAACTTGGCACACAAAATATAGCTTTTAAGTTATGTTTTTCAATATTGTGTTATACGAGTTTTCTGGGCATTGTTTGGCTGCTTTGGATTATTTTAAAACAGCTGTGGCCAGCGATTTTGTGTAACCACTAACGACAGATATAAAATAAAATTTACATATAATTGTCTTTACAATAAAGTAAAAGATGTAGTTCCTAGCAATAAATTACCTAACATGTTCACTATTTCCAACGGTCTACACGAAGAATTAACTGCACTTTATACTAATTTACACATGTAAAAGTGTTCTGGCTATAAAACAGGAACTTAGCAATTTACGGCTGTTAATTCAAAATGCCTAGTATGTACAGCAGTTAATGGCTTCGTTTTGCAACATTCCCAACCGACAATTCGCCTCGATTTACATTGAAAACTAAAAACGTACACAAACGAAATTCAAAACCGTTTATCATAGGGATATCTCGTTAATGCGTACGGCCAAATTCAATACGACAACGGTTTTTTTTATTGCTTTTAGAGAATCGGATATTCCCTCAAAGCGATATTTTTCCATGAGCTATCATTAACTTTTTGAAGTGTTACCTTACGGTCGACAGAATCCATTCAGATCCTATTATAAAGTGATTTATAGTGTGCTGGTATCAAACTATCAATTAAAATCCTCTTTCATCTTTTATGGTCTCGTAAAGTTTATGATAAAGTGAGTTGTTAATTAAATAAATATTTTTTAAGTGAAAGTAGTTCACTCAGTTATAGAGGGTTAGCCACCCAAACCGTTTATTAAATCCGTTAGGATCAAAAGTTTATAGAAATTTGAGATATGTAACTTTCGGTTTAACCATAAGTAGAAGTTAACTTGCTTATTTTAAAAGGGTTACCCTGTAAATTTTTACATTTTTGGATTATACGTCAAATTGTACCAATTTTACCTGTATAATGTCATATATCTATCTTCAGTTTCTGAGATATTTACACTTTTATGTAAAATTTGCAATTTCAGTCCCCAATACAATTTTAATTTACACATATTATCAGAAGTTTGGCAACATTTTAAACCGACTTGGTAGAATTTGTCAGTTTGGCAGTGCAGAATTTACTTAATTTACCGCCTGGTGCAAAATTAATACGTTATGATTTCAATTTTTAATAATAATAGTGCCACGTGATCATTAGCACCATAAAATGAGTCACTTGACTTTAAAAATATCAATCTAAACTAAGAACTGTCAGGTGACATTAAAGATGATATTTTAACCTTAACGTCATGTGATTCACTGTTCACTTCTTCTTCATGTACCATCTCCATGTCGGAGATTGGCTATCACCATTGTTGTTCTTACTTTGGAAACTGCGACTTTGAGTAGGTTTGAGGACGTGACGCCGAGCAATTTTCGTAAGTTTCTAAGTCAGGATATTCTTCTCCTTCCAACAGACCTCCTTCTCATGATCTTTCCCTGGATTATGGATATGTATATTTGACCTCTCATAACGTGTCCGAGATATTGCAGTTTTCTCTTTTTAACTTCATATAAGATCTCCACGTCGTTCTTCTTAGGACCTCTACGTTTGTAACATGTTCGATCCATGGCATTCTCAACATCCTACGGTCGGTATGTCCACATCTCAAAGGTTTCTAATTTTCATTCGCAATATACCATGACAAAATGGTTTGTTTATCAACAGTGAATCGGAATAAAACCTTCAAACATAATTCCCAAAAGTAACACTTTAATCAATACCTTTTACATGCACAAAATATTACAATAATTAAATAGATTATACTTACATTTGTTAAACAATGATGAGAGCAGCTTTCTGGAGGGTTTGGCACTTGCGATTTATTATAATTTAGGAATTGGTTTGCTATTCAATTAATTTACCAACCCGGTGCGGGTTGCAGAATTCGGGACGACTACATCATGATGTTATGAGGCGGAGTCTCTCGGAGAGATAAAAATATGACTTTCACTACTAAGGGAGTGAAAGTGCCACCAGCGTGCGTGTTCTTGAAACGAGGGAAGGGAATTATCAAGAGAAATACCTTCTTTTTCAGCCAGGTATTAACATAGTATTTAACTGCTGCTTTTTTTCATAAAACATAACATTGGTCGTAGAAAAAATTAGATGCGCAACTCTGGAGTAAATTGTTCGCGGGAGCAAAAGTTGCACTTTCAACCCTAGTTGCGCAAATAACTATTATTTAAGATAGATAATTGTCAAAAGCCACCCGAAAAATACATTGTATTCATGATTATGGTAGGAACGGCTTTTCTAAAAAAGTAGCACCAGCAACATTTAGCAAAATATTATAGGTTGATGATTATTTCCGAACTGAATTACCTACCATACAGTTCACGAATCAATTTCGTGTGTTCTAAAATCGACATTACTTACGTGTTTTCATTAAATTAAACTAGCTAAACAATGAGATAAAAAAAAATCTATTACGGTTTCTAGGATATAATTTCACCCTTTTAAGTAATCAGTGAACGTTTAAAATAGAAACAAAACAAAGCCAACGTGCATGATAAAAATAAGGAGAGCAAGGCCAATACGGCTGTTTCCCGTACACTGAGATAATCTCGAGCTCGTCCTGATCCCTTTTGGAGGACGTGATTTAATTTCCGATTCGTGTAAGGAAGGCGGATCTCAAAGGGCTGGAAAAGGGGAAATCAATGGACCAGACTGCATGGAAAGTCGCTACTTTAAATATTTGCCACTTGATCGGTAGCCATTCAAAATACTCGACCTACTTTTTGACAGTTAATATTGCTTTATTTTAGTAACAAAACGGGCTAAAAGCACTTTAATCCGCTTTTGTAAGCTGAACAGATTAAAACAGTCGCGTAATGCTTGGATGTACATTGGACTCGGTGAAGTTATCCGAGAGGATAAAAGTGTTCCTGTTTTTGATAGGGGAAACAGGGAAACATCCCGAAACAACAAAAACGGGAGAAAGGTTTTTCTAAACTATTTGCCTCTCTACCTCTTCTGGTTTCAAAGCGAATTCCAACGAGGTGAACCGGAGTCGACTTCCCGGTTCTCGGCACAAACTATTCACCACATAATTTGGCTAGGGGATTTTATGCATGTCATCGAGTTCGCGGCACTGCTTAATATTCCCCAGAAATCCGCTCAAGTCGCAGCGCTAATATTGCTTCGCCATATTGAATTTCAATTACATTTAAATTTTGCATCCAACAGACTCTGTTTCTCTTTACTTTGCAAAGACAAGTTGGGTAACTTAGCAAGTTTGAAAGTTTTCCTTAAATGGAATTTTCAGTTTTGAAACTGTTAATAACTGAGGAGACTGTGTACCTTTTAATACCTTGATAGTTTTTAAAACTTAAGACAAGGATGTCGTCTGATATTAATTGAAAATTGAAAGAGATTTAACGATAAAACTTTCTTACATTGTTTTGAAAAATATATATGACAATTTTTTTCATTTTATGGGAGTTTTCTCAAAAATAGGAGATACGTAGGTATTTTATTTTTTGGTTGCATATTGTGGGTCAAACAATGTTGTCCTCTAAAACGTCAACATCTTCCGTGGTCATCTTCGCTATTTCATTAGATCGGCTCTTCCAATTACTCTTTTCGCCAGAAAACAGTTTCAGTTGCAGTTTTGCCACAAAACTGCCTATATTAATTTTCATAAGGGATTTTTGACTTACCCGGAAGCAAGTTCAACATGATATGGTTGGCTGCCGATAATATCGGCTGGAATATCAAAATCTTACATGATTTTCGTGCTGGCTAGTTAAAATGTCAAGATGAACTGACATAAAACTTTGACTAAAAGCTCAATACCTATTTATAGCTATTGATGTACTAAGGGCGTTAGAGAGAACATAATGTCCCGAAACTCGGTGAACCTGTGTCGTTATGAAAACGCCCGCCTATAATGCCCTCAGGTTGTTATGAACACTGTAATCTACACCGTTTCCAAGATATTATGTATTCGTAACGTATAGGTGAAACATAAAGACTTTTTTGGACATTGTCGGTGACTCGGCTATTGCGTCATTATTTACCAATTTGTCGCATAATATTCTCATTGTATTAATGAGTATTATTTTCAAACTCATGTTTTGAACAAATCTAATATTGGTGGATAATTTAACTTAGCAGAAAATCGAGCTGGGATAAAATATATTTTTGATACACCCTGTATAACATATCTCCAATATAATTATGTAAGGATTTAATGACATGCATTGACTAGGTCATGTGTAAAACCGACAAAACCGAACGAACTAGTTTTTTTTCACAAACGGTAAGAGATAGGAATAGATAAATATTAACAAATGTTACTCAGCATTTCGCGTTTAATCCGAAAATGCAAAATGTAGGTACAAGTTGTTCAATTTGAAATTCCAAACTTGCAATTAAATTTGTTGGATCTGACCATGCTGCATTTACAAAACTATTTGTGAAGTACAGATCATCCCCTGCCATAGTCCTCCCAAAAAGTTTAAAAAGTAATCTATATTAGTTTTTCTAGATATTTTAATAGGACACTTTACCTGAATCACGCTGTAAAATAAAGTTGACATTTGGTTTAGCCGTTTTCAAATTATTGGCATTTAAAGAAAATGTTTTTCAAAATCACAGTTGTCATGACTAATCAAACAGACTAAACGTCGTTAATATTTGAGTTGATGCTCCATCCAGTTTGCAAAGCAAATTTGACATCACAATGACGTAATTTAACAAAACAATATAGTGACCAACTATCAAATTACGTCATCGTGACGTTCGTTTCCTTAATGACAGAAAAAGTGAACTTTAACATTGAAAAGTCTCTAACTTTACATTTAAAAAAGCTGAAATTGTAAAAGCACATCACGTGATCGTTACAATTTATACTCACAGCTGGAAACACTGTAGAATTAAATTAACACCTGTCACAACAGTCAGGACAATGTCATCTTTAACCTTGTAAAGTCTGTAAATTACATTTAAACAGATGGGAAAGCTAAAATTGTAAAAGCACATCTTCTGATCGTAACAATTTAAGTTTGCAACACTATTAAGTAAAATTGGCATCTGTCAACGACAGTCACGCAACCCGGAAAATGTCTTCTTTAACCTTGAAAAGTCTGAATGAATTATAAAGACAAATTTTGAGCATTTAGGAAATTTTCTGTTTTCAGTTCGTTGAAAACCAACCTTTAAAGCTTATTAAATATTGACTTAACAATGGAATTAAAACTCAATTTTGATGTGATTTAAATTTTTAACTGAATTTTCAAGACCTGAGAAGCTTATTGTAAACTAACTTCAAAATCAAATTCTGCATTTTTGTAAAAATTCTAATCAACTTATTTTAAGAAAAAAATTAACATAAATAATTATTCACTTTTAAAATTTTTAGAAATTAGTAATAAACAATATTTCATATAGGGTTAAAAATAATATCTGTTTACACATCCCCAAAGAAATCCTTGTAGCAGGTTTTTTAAAATTCCTTAAGCTACTCTTAATTTCCATAACAAATACGTAAACACATTATGTAAAGTAAATGAAACAAAATAATTAATTAAATATCATGAATTTTGCTGAGTACCTACCGGCAAATACTCACATTACACGATTCAAATTAATCTTCCGTCATTAAGATAAAATACAAGCCGTTGTTTAACGCCAGACGGGCGCGTATCCATGTCCATGAATAATTATCCGGCAATTCATTTATTCCATGTTTATTCATGGAAACATGTAGCATTAGACGTACAAGGTAGGAATCAGATAACCAGACTTAGTGCCGCTGTTTACCGGATCTTATGCTTATACAGGCGGCCTGTTAGTATTAATGTAAATTGCAATTCAAATATCAGCTTTGACTAAAATGTCTCAAATGTCTTGTACAAATTTCTTGAATTAGAGGAAAACTCACACATTATACTTGCCAATTTAAATAGTCAGTTTCATATAATACGTGAATGTGTTTAAATTGGAAACATTATTAATTTGCTGACAACGATTAAACAAGTTGTTACCGGCCGAAATTACTCTGGAATTTTGAATAATTCAAAGCGATTTTCCCAGTTTTCGATAATAAAGCGGGGAGTTGCAAGTACGCTGGCAAAACAAATTTAGTCATTATTGCCCTCAGTGAAAACAGCATTTTTAATAAATTTAGCTAAACTTCTACGGTGCTATTAACGAAAATTGCCCTAAAAACACTTAATAAGTTGGAATACTCGGTTTCTAATAGTGCACTTTCTGAACGTTCAATACACATTTCCATAAATTTTAATGTCGCTAATGCTTTCATAAATTTCGAAATGTATTGCCATGAAAAACTAACAAAAAATAAATGTGTGAAAAGTTTGTTTCTTAAGTTCGTAGTTTTGCGACATTTGTCTCTAGGTACCTAAGTTTAGACTTTATTTAGGGCTTGGAAATCGAATAGTGGGATCACTGACTGTGCAATCCACATTTATTTCTTAGGATTAAGAGGTTTTTAAAAGTATTTCAGTCAAGTACAAGGTTTCATAGTACAAGTTCTTATTTGAGCTTCCTTTTCTCCATCAGCACATCCATTAGAAACACAGTGTCTCCATCGAACTGACTTACCAACTCCGCAAGATACGCTGCAGTCTGACCATTTACCCTTGAAAAACCCATAAAAAATTGCAGATCCATGCAGTTGTTGTAGTTGGCTTACCCAATGGTCCCATTGCTTGACATTTTTCTTCTTCCTGCTACCTAAAGGGGCTTCCGCATCCTCATCAATATAGTGAACATCGTCTAAACTGTCATATTCTACAGCACTGACTGGATCGTTGTCTTCTTCTCTGGAATTTCCTTGAACAACCTGAGAATCTAAGTTGGAATTTTCAATTTGATCCCTGTAAACCGCAAGTCCGGCAGAAAAATGAACTCTTATCATGGGACACAGGATTAGGAGCGTTATTAGTGACATTGATAAGCAAGTTGACAGTTTACGCTTAACCACATTTTTATAATCTATATATTATTATTTTGTACCTGTGGTTTGGCACTGCGTACAGGGTGTTTATAACACTACACAATTTCTAACAACTTTTTATTAGTATACTATTTAACGAGCATGTAATGATAGCTATTACTCACGAAGATGAAGTTTGCCATACGAACCAAAAGCGGGTGTTATTATATGAGTTTTGTACTTTAATTGGATTGAATTTGACAGTTTCTAGGTTTAGGACAAAACTGTAACTGACGGCCAAATGTCATAACTGTCAAAATTCCTCTCTTAAAGCTATACAATCATTATTTTGGTACTACTGTTTATACTGGATTTGACTGAATGTTAAAAGTGTGTTGTGGTTTTACAGCTTTATGAAAAGGATTTTGACAATTGTCATATCTAAAAATAGACTAAAAGTAAGTCAGCAATACGAAACCAAATGTTACAAATGCTAAAAATGCACTGATGAAGGTATAAAATCCATCCAACCAAAGTTAAACTTATTTCGTTACTTTTCAAGTAGGTATGTTTCTTTGTTTTGTATCTCCATGGAATTGAATTTGACAATTTTCAGGTTTAAAACAGAACAAAAGACAGAACCTGTAACTGACGGCCAAATGTCATAACTGTCAAAATTCCACTCAGAAAGCTATAAAATGCGGGTAATACTGTTTATTCTGATTTTAGTGGATTTTAAGAATGTTTTGTGGTTTTACAGCTTTATTAAAAGGATTTTGACGATTGTCATATTTAAAAATGATTAAAAGTAAATCAACAAAAAAACACAAATGTTATAAATTCCAAAAATACATAAATAATTCCACTCATAAATTTATAAAATGCGTTTGGTATGGTTTATATTAATTTTACTGGATTTTAAGAGTGTTTTGTGGTTGTACAGCTTTATAGAGAGGATTTTGACAGTTTTCATATTTAAAAATAGACAACAATTAAGAAACACACAACCAAATGTTATAAATGCCAAAAATCCACTGATGGAGGAATAAAATGCAGTCAACAAAAGTCAAACTAATTTCGTAACTTCTCAAGTATGTTTCATTGTTTTGTACCTCCATAAAATGGAATTTAACAGTGTTAAGGTTTAAAACAAAACGAACGGAACCTGTAACTATCAAAATTTCACTATAAAGCTTTAAAATGCGTTTTGTACTGCTTATACTGATTTTACTGGATTTTAATAGTGTTTTGTGGACAGCTTTATGGAGGAAATTTGAATTTATTTAATTTGAGGTTGTCATATTTATAAATAGACTAAAATTAAGTCAACAACACAGCCAAATTACTTAAATGTCAAAAATTCACTGATGGGCATATAAAATGCGTTCAACCAAATTCACAGTAATTTTGTTACCTTTCACGTATGTTTTGTTATTTTGTATTTCTATGGGATTGAATTTGACTGTTTCCAGGTTTAGAACAGAAATTGACGTTATAATGTAATAGAAATATAACGTTATAATGTAATAGAAAGACAATGGTTTAGGAAAAACACCATGGACTTCTACGTTATCACAGGAAAGTAAATATTTTAAATTTGACAAATTAAGGAGCAAACGTTACATTAAAATTATTTAGGTTTATATTAACTGTTATCTACGTCACTCCATTTTACTTTGATTTTCGCTATATATTGGTGGTGTCTGCAGGTGGACTGAACCAGTGAGTAATAGCCCCGAGTAATGGGTGTTATTGTCTATTCGAAACTAGTGAGTAATAAACAAATTATTAAACATAATCATAGAAAATCACACCACAGTCATAGAAAAAAAAATTCTGTCCAAAATTTTAAAACTGTTTTTTAAAATATGTTGGATTTCCTTTCAATCAACCGATTCAAGATAGCTTTTCTTGATTTTGCCACTTCACCTTTTACTTATTCAATCTTCCTTTTGCTCAGATTGTCTTGTATTCCAAGCAGCTTCTACAAGTATGTGTTTGGTATATTCTGGGGTTCTCATGCCATACACAGATGGTGTAACCTCATCCAAAGTTAAAAGTTGTAACTCTGTTAGATTCTCATGCTTCTCAGATAATAGGCGAATCATTAAAAATGCTCACATAGAGTGCACCTCTATAGTCTGGAGTCTGGTTTATTCTTATTATTGTCATAGGAAGGATGTTAAACGGGTACAGGAAAAATGTTAAGATTCATTAATTGGAAATTCTTATTTTGTAGACCATCCACCTTTCCTACTATTCATTCAACTACCACTATTTAGATTTCACTTGTTTTCATTCAATTCTAGGAATTAAAACATTATCAAACAGGAGAAACATGCACGATTTAACTCCACTTCATAAGATTGTAAAGCTATTAGTTAACTTATTTTCTTACAAGAGATTTATTTAAGGCAAAAGGTAAACCTGAACTGGAATATTCTACCATAATTTTATTTTGATTTAGAGGACTAATCAGGAATCTCATCAACGATCAGATGTTGGACTAATTTACTATCTACAGAGTGTTATAGAGTTTCACTGCTTTCATTAGGTACATTTTTCTGAGTCAAGAGAGTCTCTTTTTTTTCCTTGTTTATAGAAATAAATACCATCTTCTCTTCAACTCTTTGTTTAGTTGTGGACCACACTCCAAAAAGCTTACTACAGTTACAAGCAAAACTATCAATTATGATACCTTTCTTGTAAGACCAGAAACGACTTCTTTATTTATTATTCTCTAGCAAACATCGAAGCAAAAATCATTTGGGACCACCTGACAATTTCGATTTGCCTCGAATCACGTTTAGGGAATTTCTTCCGAGTCGAAAAATCTAATTTCAACCTAAAAATATTCCGTACATGAGTTTGCGATTTCCTAAAATTTGTTAACGCCATTTCTGGTCCAAAAAAAGAAAGACGTGTTTGCTACTGTGATATTTTTCGATGTTTGCTGATGTATTGAAGTGTCATGTCACGTATAAGTTAAAGTACGTTCGCTTATAGCCAAGGAGATTGTATTCAAATGACGTAGACGTAAAAAGTTGGTTATTTTGTGCAAGACGCAACTTTATTATCCGCCTTAAAAGAAAACATAATCCTGATCGGTTACTGTAAGTCGAACTTAATATAAACGACACCAGGAAAACGTTTCCCGTCACGTTCCCATCGGTGGTAAAGTTTATTACCGAACATGAGTTTCCCACCTACAAGGCAGACACTTTACTGTACACGTTATACGTTTTGGAACCCGATATCAACACTTTAAAAATATCGGTGCCGGCATCTTTATTAACTTTCAAACACTTTAGTTTCATTTACGTTTTCCTCGCCCTTTTGCAATCTCCTGGCGCAAAAATATCGCGCGATAAAAGTAAAACTTCAACTTACTTTGCCAAAAGATGTTTATTGAATTAAAAACATAGAGTGTAAAACGAGGTTGTAGTGTGTTCTAAAAGAGATGAAATTTAGTTAAAGTGCCCGGCAACTCGTATTGGAGTGCATTAGGAAGTTGTTTTTACTACTTTTTGTATCAGAGTTTAAAATTTACAGGAAAAAGTAACTAGAGTTATACTGTTATAAAGTAAATTAGTCTATTCCTTTAAAGTGGAAATATAATAATAATTGAAAAGAACACACCCCAGACTTCAACACAAAACATTTATTATGACACTAAGAGCTATAAATTAACCTTATTTTGCAAAGTTTGTTGTTATAGCCACTAACTAAACTATGGGATTTTAGTTCATCTGGTAGGTTAGGAGTAGGGCGATGTTTGAACATAATTAAAATATTAAGGTTAATCATAATTTACAAACCGACCATAGAAACAAGCTGGACCGACAAAATGAGCCATTTTGTTTAAATTGTTTAGTTGTACTGTTATGTGTGAGGGTTTGGAAAGCGTGCGATTATCATATTATTCTAATCCACAATATTTTACACAAAATTTGTGGGGCATGATAAAACAACCAACTTTTTTAAGCAGTTTTTTTTCTGTTTCACTTTTTAATAATCGAAACCGATTTGTTGAATCACTTTTTAGTTAAAAAATATTGGTTTGTGTTATTTTTTGTAATGATTTAGTAACTTCTACTACACACCCACATAAAGTTGTGCACAATATATTGAAAAACATCAAATATGCTCTAGTAGAAGAAATTTGATAAAGTTTTAAATCTTTTTGGAGATTCAGATGTCACAAAAACTTCACAAACACTTGTCTGAAAACTTAATGCTTTTTATGTTCAAGCTTGTTGCTGGTTTTAATAATAAACCCAATAAATTTACAATTTTGGAGCAATTTTGAAACTTCCTAAAAGACCTAATAGCATTAAAATTTAAAAACGATTTTAAATATGTAGTTTGAAAAGATCAAATCATCTTTCTTGTTATTTAGCTCCAATAACCTGGAGTTTTATTTGGAACACTTGCATCTATAAATATCATAATCAGTCGATTTGCTTTACCAAAGATTGTAAAAAATGTTAAAATTGACAGATTTTGGTTCCAGTTTATCTCCTCTTATTTAGACTCTCAAAAAATCGGATATTGTGTTAAAAACTATAAATTTGCTTGTAACAGAGTTAAAATATAAGTTATTTGTGGTAATTATTAATATCCTTACTTTCCTAATTATTAGTTTCAATTTTTTAACAGTTTAAGAGGGTTGCTAGTTTAGGTGACTGTTGAACTCTCTTTGAATTATTACTGTTTCTGAATTCCAGTAGAAAGTTGACTATTTTTCGATCATTTTTTTACGAAATTGATCCGTTTAAGTTTAATTTCCACTACTTTACTTACGAAATCAAGAATAAATACTAATACTTTGCATTCCCATAAATGGTGGCGTCAGATTTAAATTCACTCTGGATTATTTGCGGTTGAAAGCTTAAGCCTTCCAGATTTTCGATTATTTAAAAATTTTTAGTTTTGTTAAGCCAGGCATATTGTAAATTTCTGTAGAATATTTTTAAAAAACTATTTTTGTTATACTATACTGTCAGTGCAAGTAAGTTGTTGTGTCTAGAAATCATAATTAACAATACCTTTTTTACGAAAATATTTGGCAACATGGCATCAGTGTGTTTTAAGGTTAGCAAAGGACAGAAACATATTGATTGACTTTGACAGTGCTTCAGTTGCTTACCGATTTGATAAGGTTAGCAAGACTTAAAGAATGAAGTTAATTCATTCATTCACATAATTTGAAGTTAGGCTAAAATTGAACATTTTCTTTTGGTTTTAAGGAATAAGAGGCTTTCAGAAAGCAAAACAGTGCATTCATGGAAATTAAAAATCGTACACAAGAAAATGATAACATTGAGGTATTTCAATTTGCTCAACCAATAAAGTTACCGTGTGTTATTATGTCTTATGCTAACGTACGTTACTTAAGTTTGTTTATGCACAATACTGTAAAAACTTTCATAATTGTAAAATAGCGTAACCGTATTTGTAATTTGGAGTACTTGAGGCCTCTCTAATATTGTTGAAAATCACGGTAACAGATACCGATAACTGACATTAGTCGGTTCATAAAACCTTCGAATTATTGACCAATTTTAATTCGAAATCTTATAACAATGCAAAATTAATAACCAAAAATGTATTATAAATAATGCACAAATGTTTTAAAATTATGTGATTTGAGTTATTTTGCTTATGAAATGTTTACTATATCCAGCAGCCAATTTAGTAAATTGCACAAAAAAGTTATTACAGAAATTTCACACATTTAGGCACCTACTTTCTTGATAAGTGTATACAAATACAGGTTTAGATATTTCAAAATTATAAATAGAAAACCACTGGTAAGAAGAGAAAACTATTAGAAATCAATAGACTAGACAAAGATGGCGACAAACCTCATAAGTGACATGTGTGTGTATGGAAGCAAATAGTAATTGGTCAGTTGAACAGTCACAAGATTCCAATCAGTCTTTCTGATGAAGTGGTCGTCCAACATATGACGTCACATTCGTTTTGACAGATTGATCCATGTCACGTATTTAGTGTGTTGCCATCTTTGCCTAGCCCATTTGATTTCTAATGATTCACTCTTCTAACAACCTTATGTGTAATTTTGGATTTTTCATACCTGTAATACAGCTTCTATTTTCTTTTCCTAATAAAGATTGTGGGTCAGGTTAAGCTTTCCCATTAACTAATGTTTACCTTTCCTACTTTTAAAATATAACAAAATAAAATCAATTAATCTTCTGGATTCTTTTTCTTTTGCTATTTCTTACAGCGCAACTTGCGTATAGTGGAAGATAAAGACTCTAGTAGAACACATTTTAAATAAAAGTGAAAAATGTTTTCCCTACTTTTCCGTGTCTAGAAAATTATCACAAACAAATCTATCTTCTAGAAAATTTAACACAAACAAATTTAAAAAGCTGAGCTTCTTTACTTGCTTCTGATGAAGCAAATGTAAATCAACCAGACTGTGGACCCAAAGAATTTGCTTTAAGTTGCATTGTCTCAAAATTCATAACCATTACAAGCACTATAAAAGTATTAATTATTAATAATATTAAGTCTAAATTAGAGGTAAAAAAGTTTATTCCTTTCTGTCATTTCTCCATTCATCCATCTTTAGTAGCAAGTGGTTATAAAAGTAATTGCCTCGGAACAAATTTTATTCACGAAAACGTTCCAGGTTATCTAATTACGCAACTTCACCGTA
This sequence comes from Ips typographus, assembly GCF_016097725.1. Lineage (NCBI taxonomy): Eukaryota > Metazoa > Arthropoda > Insecta > Coleoptera > Curculionidae > Ips > Ips typographus. The sequence goes on from NC_138423.1 coordinate 10,475,240, forward strand.
ATTTTCCGGACAGCAAGATGGTTTAACGTTCCCTTTCAAAATCGCTATTTTTGTAGTAAAACTTCAGAATTTGTCATATCTATAAATTTGTTCCTCATGCCGCCGTTCTAATTTAACCTAAAGACGGCAATTTAACTTTTAATTTCCACTTCTCAGTGAGACTTTTTCTGAAAGACGAATCATTATATTTTAATTTCCCCGCCGTCCTTTCTTGCATTTTGAAAGTTGCCGGAAACGTCGCAATAACGTAACTGGAAAGTTTCAAATTCCCACGTTTTCGAGACCTAAGGTTTCCATCACACTTTTCCATTTAGGTTTCTTTCCGTTCCTTCGTTTGCAATGTACCGCCTGCATTAAATATTCCACAGACAATGCATTAATTATATTGAACTTTCGAGTAAGAAACTTGTTTAATGTAAGTTTCAGTAAATGTCTGGAGTATATATAAGGCAGCCGGGATTTGTGGTAAGGAACTTGCTTAATCTATGCCCGAAATAATCGTATTCTAGACGAACTTTCAAAGCCGAGAGTATTTAATGAAATCGAAAATGACAATTTTTGTTCTCTAGACTAAAACGAAGATAGTTAAACGTCCAATTTGTAGTATTCTATAATATAATAGTAGAATACAAAAGTTTAAAGCGAAATACAACTCACTGTCAGATTTTGACTTCAATATAACAATCCTAACAAAGCTGTAATAAAATTGTATTGGCATTTCACGTGTAATTCAGTATCTACATATTATTGTTCAAATGATTATATTAATATAATAATCAATAATTTTCAAAAGGTTTCAGCAAAATCTGGATTGATGCAGGGCGTTTAATACTTTTTTGCTGTAATTTATGGGTTTAACAAATACATCTTTTTGTTCTTCTACTCTACTACGGTATTCTCTTCACTTTAAGAAACATGGACTTCTTTTCCATATATATAAATAAAGCTTCCTGTGGTTGTCAATCTCGATTAATTTGATTTCTAACAATTTTTTAAACATTAATTCCACCACAATTTTGTATCGTCAACTGCATTTTTTAAGATTTGTTCCAAAATATATATAGGCAGACGAATAAATTGTATTAAATATTTCAGATAGTTAAGTTTCTAACAATAAAAAGAAAAATAGTTATCTGTGAGTCTAAGAAAGATTCTTTTAATATTGTATTTGTATACAGAAAAAAATAGCTTTAAATCTTTGATTTGGTTAAATCATGTTTGAATATGATTTAGACATTGTTTTGTAAGATGAAGCAATTGAAAATGATATGACGTATTCTAAAGATTATAATTGAAATGGCTATGGTAAGTCTAAGCTCGTTAAAAATGCGTTTTTGTGTAAAACCTTAGTCAGGTAAAAAGTCCGGCTAAAGCTAAAACCACTAAAAGCTATATTGTGATGGAAATATCTAAAATGTAGGTAAAATTATTATTGCTGCCATGTAAAAGCTAAAAGCTTATCTAAAAGTGATTAAAGCTTTGGTAAATAATGCAACCTCTTTTTCTGGAAAATCTCGACTCACTAAATAGGCTCTTTTAATGTCAATAAGCAATACTAAATTAGTGAACAATTAACGATTTTAAAAGAATTGATATGACAAAGCTTAAAGCCTAAAACCTGATGATGTCTTAACTAATCGCCAGTTGCATCGTCGTTTTTAAGCCGAGTTTCCAAGAAGTTTAAGTGTGGTTCAGACTGTGATTTTTTTCATCTTTAACTTAACTTAAACTTGGTTTAAAGTATGGAGCATTTCATAGGATAAACACTCAATTATTCGAAATGTCATATTGGTAGGTATTGATGGTCTTCTTCTGCTATCTCAAGATTCCCTTGTTCATAGCAGCCCCTCAAGATTCAGTTCCTTTAAGAATTTCAGGATATTTCTTCCACAAGTAGCTGGTGGTATGATTCAAGTGTGTTTATTCTTCTGTGGTGTACTGCATAAACCTTCAGCAAGATGTGGTGGGGTGTCTCTGGATCTTCTCCAAATAATCTGCGAGTGCTGTCCTCTTCTAGGTTTAGCTTGTTTAGGTGTTCTCTGATTCGTCAATGCCCTTTTTGAAATCCCGTTAATGCTATGAGGCTAATTTTGCTGACGTTAATCACTATCTTCGATTTTGCTCGGTTTAAATTGCCGAGGAGATCTTTGGCCAGCTTCAGTCCTGGAAGTCTTTGCCAATGTCACTCTCATTTATTTTTCAGGTTTATTACGTTGTTCCTGGACGTATGCGTCTCCAAAGTCGCTGAATGGTCCTGGCCCGATTAGGAGCATTGATGTTCTTTTTCGTACCAGAGTATTTGCTGGTTCATTTCCCTCTACTTTGACGTGCCCCGGAACCCAGAAGAGACGACCTTCATGTTCCTTTCTAGATCATTGAGTTTTCTAGGTATTCCAAAACCATCGTCGAGTTGATGTTAGATCAGCGCAGCGCTTTAATGGCTGCTTGACTAACGAAAAAGATCGCAAATTTCTTGTTCCGGTATTTCCTGTCGAGGTTGAAATAAATAAACCATTCTATAGCGTGAATTTGCGCTTGAAAAACGCTAAGGAATTGGCCCATGGATTCGGAGTATTTGGTGCGGAGGCTCGAAGACTCTTGCTCCACTTCCTTTGGGAGTTTTAGATCCGTCCGTATGCCATATTATGGTATTTTTTCCCAATACTTGAATGGATTGTCTGCCTTTCTTGTTGCTCAGTTCCGTTCAGAATTGTTTTCCAAAACTGAACTTCTAGAGAATTTCGTCAATTAGGAGATCGACAAGGTGTGCACTAATAGTGGGCAGTGAGTCCCTTACACTATGTGTTTTCCTTTTAAATCCGGCCTTATCCAACCTGAGATGGGCTCTCCAAGCAGTTCTCGTCACCATGATGTGAAGAGGTGTGAGGTCCAGAATAATCTCTTGGGCTGCTGTTGGAGTCGATTTCATTGGTCCTGTTATGCAAAGACATGCAAGTCTCTGCACCTTCTCTATTGTTTTGCTAGTTGTGGCAAATTCGGTTCTGCGGTGCCACACTGCTGCACCGTAGGTGGTCATAGGTCTCACTGTCATGGTGTACATTGATCGCAGTACTGATGGGTTACAATACCACGTTTTCCCGCAATGTTCCTGAAGACTATCAGTGATGATTTGGTTTGCTGACGATCTTTTCTAGATGACGATTCCAAATAAGTTTTGAATCTAGGGTCCTAGATACTAGCCTTCTTGCCGCAATTATAAGTCTTGGTCTTAAGGCGGATATTCCTCACTGGTGAAAGGTGTTCCTATTACTCTCCTGGTGAAAAGTACCACTGTGGTTTTTGAGAAATTAATTCTCAATCCCACTTATAGACACCATCTTCTGGTAGTATCTAGCTTTCTTTATAAAAAATCGCAGAGAGTTCCTTTGAATTTATCTTTGGCTATGTCGTCAGTATATCCAAGGTAAGTTACTCCGTTCCCGGTAAGAATTTTGAGAAGTTCGGTTACTACCAGAATCCACATCAAGGGTGATAGGACCCCTCCTGGTGGAGATCCTCGATTTGTGCTAATCTGAAAGTTTCGCCTACGTTCTTGTAGCCAGCATTTGGCACATTCATCTGGATCTGGTTCTGTCTATTTCTTTGTGATCGAGTGATTCCCGGATGTTTTCGGTTAGCACGAAAAAAGCTGATGGAAAAAGGTGGTTTTCGTTTAGAAGCATCTAATATAGCTTCATATAGAGAATCATATCTTTATTACTGCTAGACTGTGTCCAGTTCTAAAAGCATTCCATACAAGGACATTTGGTCTAAAATGTTCATGTCGAATCCTAGCATTAGATCAGCAAACTTTACCAAATTGCGAACTTTAAAAAGTAATAAATCCCCAACTAATGTAACGTGTAGTAAAAGTAAAGATTAATATTCTTGTAAGACGAACAATTCCCACGGTTGACTTTTAGAATAAGTTTAGTGAAGTTCACCTCCAGATATATGGCAGTCATTTGTCTTTGACAGAGAATATTACTGGAATGCTTGGAACTCTTTAATTTTACCCTTTTCATCGTTTTCCGCCAGGCCGGAAGGTTATCGCGGGTTTTATGAGGTCCTTTCTCAACTAGCGTTTTTAGCGCGACAGCTTTCATGACTAAACTTTTCAATCAAACTTTGTTATACTTAGAAAGCCAGCTTGTTTGTCCCAACTGGCGAATGCCGCCATTATTTATACAGATAACTCCATATCCGCTTGAATTTCTTATCTTTCCACGTCGGGGGTTTCACAATAGAAAAATTCCGAAACTTTCGACCAAAGTGAAATCGAGACGGAGAAGAAGTCGCATTATATTAAAGTTTCGACGGAAGTTGCGCGACTAGGAAATAATTTATGCGCACTCGGATTAATCATATTTTCCTTACCAAAGAGGAGCAAACGGCACGTCGGTAAGCACGTATAAATTTTAACTTTTGTCATTTACCGTCAGCGAGGTTATTTTGTAAATATGCAAAGTTTAGAGCTTTAAAATAATCACTTGGTTTCTAAAACTGGGGCAAAATGTTTTCAGACGACTCTTTTAAAAGCCACAAGAATTAATGACTCAAAAATGAAAGTAAAATGGGATAATATATTAGAAAAATAAACGTTTTGGTTGTTACGCAACTTTAACACCCTGTCTTCTAACAAAAAAAAAATGGGGAATGCAAAATTTTCATTCTGTCACTTATTGGTCTCTAGTTTCTTGAGGAGACCCTTAAGAAGAAAACACCTAAATACAATCTTGTAGAACATGAAATAAATTAACTAATTTAAAAAATATATTTTTGGTAAATTTATTTAAAAACTTGAAATACCTAATACACTAGGTATAAAGTTTTGTTGTAAGTTTGCCACATTAGTGGATTTGGAAGGTTATTAATTATCCAGTTTTTACAACAGACACTATCTAGTCTCTATAATGTTGCCAAAATTATTTAGCAACAAAATGCGTAACTTTGCCTCTATTTAACTAAAGCTTTATCAAATATATTTTCTGAGATTATCGAATTTGTAACACACTGCATAAACGTGGGATAGTTTCTACTTAAATTAGGTAGTTAGTAAGTGCTAATATCGCTTTTCTTCCGCAAAAGATCTAAAGAATTTTTTAAATTAAGACCAGAGATGTAAAAATAATCCCATTTTTGAAATATTACAATAAGTTTTGTAAACGCTCCTTAATCGCCAAACTGGCAAAAACGTGAACAAATTTTTTATTAGTTGAGTACACCTCAGTTACACATAGTAGAGTCGCAAGTTGTCACTTTAAAAAAAAAATAAATCGTCTGTATCTTCCATCGTCAAATAAATTAGTAAAATTTGATTAATCAATTTAAATTAACACCCACAGAAACAATAGCAAAAATTTTGCTGTCCTATACTTTTTGACGAGCAGTTTATTTATTGCTTGTTAGCTGAACTATAGCGCTTTACTGATTCACGCAACACATTTGCCCTTTTTATGAAAAGCCCTTAGTAAGCACGTGGCAATTACTGCCGCCCCTATAATTTGACACGAAATAAGTGCTTGCTGTTTCGTGATACCGATTTTAAATGAACGTCTCTTGTTTTCTAATATACGATATCATCCATTAATATTAGAAGAGTGCGTGCTTAATTGTTAAAAAAAATTCAGAGTAGAACAGACACGCAACTGAAATGAAAAAATGTGTGTCGTATACAACAAAATTATGAAAATCGCGCGTATACATTTGTGGTTAAATTATTGTAAAATTGCACTTAAATTATTGTCTAATATAATACGAAGCATAAAAGGGGAACCGTGTAATTTGTCTTGCGATGAAAAGATAAGATTCTTCTAAAGCTTTGCAATAAAGGTACAATTTATGCGCGGAGGTTAACGACCGATCTCAGTCATGTATATCTAAGACAGTAAATTTGAAATTTGCGTTTGGGCTTTTGACCTCGGGACCATTAATCATATTTATAGGGGATTCGAATTGATTTAGGGCCAAGCGGGACACTCTGAACTTGTAGTTTAAATAATGAGGATAGAGTCGTTTGGTATATGTGTGTATAGAAAATTATATTACAAAGCATATTTAGATTTTAGGTGTTGAAGAAACAATCCACACAAAAATAGCTGAAAGAATAGGTAAATTATAATAATTCTTGCCTATTTACTGAACGGATATGAATCAAGGATCTGTAACGGCTAATCCTGTGTGAGATATGATATAAACCAATTATTTTTACATTATGGTCAAGCTTTTCCAAGTTTTGGCATGAGGTAATTTATAGGTTCATCCAGTTTGTATAATGTTGCCAAACTGACATGTTACCGAGCATAGAAGCTAAACCAAAAAAATATAAACTACTTAACCAAAGACCAAACTTGTTAATGTTTCTAAAGTGACAATTTGCCAATTTATACAAAATATGTTGTTTTCTGGAAAAGGACAGCGAGCAAACTGATTCATTTAGCTCACCATAAACAACAATAACAGAAAACGGTTAGCTCATGTAGTTTAAAAATGTTATAAGTTAGAATAATAAAGAAGGTGAGTTTCCCTTTTCTTCGAATTAACGAAGCTTTCGCTATAGTAGTCTTGCAATATACATTTTTACAATGCACCTACTGCAATTTAACTTAGGAAAGAGTTTTAGTTAAATTAAATTACCTCCAATTCTCCCGTCCTCGCCGGTTTCAATTTATTTTATGTTTACGAAAACTTGTAGGATTTAATAAGCTCTCGCTCTTAATATGAGAAAAGCTCCTTCCATTAAACTTCCTTTACTTGGAGCCGTTCTTAAAGCCACGGTGTGCCGTCGGCGTATAATTTTTAGAATGCGGATTTGCTCAAAGATTAAATAATAATTTTAATGATAACCAGTTTGAAACGGCAATAAAATTTTCAGGAATTGCTTGATTCTAAGTTCTGACACAACTGATTGTTGTCTAAATTGAGGTTTCTGATAATTTTCATTAAGTCGAAGGATTAAAAGTAAAGTTGAAGTTTCTTTATTATACAGAGTGTTGAGTTGTTGAAATTATGTATTCTACCAGTAGAAAGAAAATAAAGATATCCTACTCCTACCACAAAGTATGTAATGGATCTCAAAAAGCTATCCGTTGAAATTTCTCAAAAACCGTTACTTTATTTTTGTTTAATTTTTTGATTACCAAAATTTCATTAAAATTCTATCACTAATATTCCTCTGAAAATGATTTACCGTATTCCTATACCTGAATCTTACGAATTTTAAAATAAACACAAATTTGTGTCAAACTTTTGTAACCGTTGCTGCTGCGTGCATTATGTAACAAATTTAATAGTTAGTAGAATACCCTATATAATACGTTCCTGAAATCACATGAAAAGAACTAAAATTTGCCAATGCCAACATTTTTTATTATACATAAAAAAGTGCAAAAAAAGTAAAAAAAAGTAAGTGGTAAAGTGCACTTCTCTGCTCTGGTGGATATAAGTTGGTAAAGTTACTTTACCGCACTAAGTTTTTAAATTGTTCAGTTTCTACAATGTAGCCAAACTGACGTTTTATCGTGCATATTACTAAAGCTAATTAACTTTGCCAAATTGACATTTCTCTAAAAACTGGTTATTAATTATCCAGTTTCTACAACAGGCACTATAAAGTATCTACAAAGTTGCCAAACTGACATTTTTAGCACAAAAACTTGACCAAAAAAAAAAACCTAAAACTGCTTAACCGAAAACCAAACTTGTAACCATGTTTCCAAAGTGACATTTTGCCAATTTATAGAAAAAATTCTGCAACGTTGTCAAACACACTTTTTCTCATATTTGATCATGTCTAAACTGGTCATGTTTTATTAAAAGTGATTAGTCAACGCTGCCAAACTGACATTTTTCTAAAATTTGTATATAATTTATCTAGTTTTGAACAGTGTTTCCAAACTGGGCATTTTACCGAGTAATTTACTAAATCTGAAGAGTAAACTTATTGTCAATGTTTCTAAAGTGACGTATTTTCAATTTAAATATAAAATTTCTGCGGCTAACAACGATTTATTTTTTCCAAAAAATACACATCAAATAAAAAAATCAAATAAAAAAATAATTAGTTAATATTTGATTTCTTTATTAAGGATACCCTTTTATTATCTCTGCAAACAAAAACCTTTATTTTAGTGATTTGAGTTCAATTTAGAATTTTAGAAATTTAATAAAGTTCGAAAAGCATCTAAAGGGCAGGAAAGGCGGTTTCTGTATGTGTTAAGTATGTGTTTCATATCTGATGTAGGTATGACTGTAAAATTGATGTTTAATTGAAGTAATAATTCTGCAGCTTTTATGAAGCTGTGACCAAATGTTTTTTTCTATGAATCAAAGTAACTTAACAGCATAACAGTTTCATTGTCTCAATACTTTTCTTAAAAAAATCATATTAAATGTAGCAAAACAAATGAATATTTTATAAATACCAGGTGTCCAAGAGCACCCTGGACATAGGAGATTAACATGGGAAAACGGTTTTGATTTTTTTGCGCCTGTACGGTTGATTTGATTGAAAAATCGTATTAATGAAAGTTGTAGTACCTATCACGGACTAGTTTTCTGTATTTTTTTCGGATCTCTAACTTGAGCCCTTTCGTCGTAACACACGAACAAAAATAAGAAAATTTAAACTTTTGGCCTGCACTGTATAGGCGGTTGTCGGGCAACGGGTAAACAGGTCATTGTTGCGGGTACGGTTGCTCGACAACCGCTTATACAGTGCAGGTAAAAAGTTTACATTTTCGCATTTTTGTTCGTGTTTTACGACGAAAGGGCTCAAGTTAGAGATTCGAAAAAAATACAGAAAACTAGTCCGTGATAGGTACTACAACTTTTATTATCACGATTTTTCAATCAAATCAACCGTACAGGCGCAAAAAAATCAAAACCGTTTTCCCATGTTAATCTCCTATGTCCAGGGTGCTCTTGGACACCTGGTATATGAAAAACGGATCCCAAAATCATCAATTTCGTTTTTGTTAAATATGAATAAACCCTTTTTTGTTTATTTGTCATTTCTGCATCAAAGTCTAAAAGGTATTCCAAAATGTAAACAAAATTATAATGACGTCACAAAGGTCAAAACCATTGTTTGCGTGAAAGCCAAGTTTCTATAGCTAAAAACAGTCATTTTTTAAATTTCCCAATTTCTTCTTGAGATCTTTGGCATTTCGACAATAATTATCGAGGCATTAAGCATTTTTAGCTTGATTCTAGGACAGTTTTTTGTTCTAATAAGTTTTTCTCTAAATGTTGTCGGTTTCAAGATATTGACTATTAAACATTGAAATTTTCACTATTTGGAAGGCTATAGCAGGCGAACGATTAAAGATTTACACGGTTTACACGGTTCACATCTTTACATCTTACTTCTTTCATCTTACGATGGTATTTTCAAAATTTTAAAATAACATCATAACCTAGATCTCAATAAAGTTAACGACCAAATCTAGAGAAAAACTGATTAAAAATTTCTAGATTAAGAAACAGAATCAAAAAATAGCATATTACCAGGGTTGTCAAACACAAATCTGTTGTTGCCACTGATTTCATGTAGATGCGACAACGCTGGAATCCTAATAATATTTTAGATGTATTCCTTATGGTCATAATAGTTCATAAAATTTTTGTTTCAAACAGATATCCTTTTTTCTGTACTATGGCCTATACTTAAACACAACAGTTGCAAAAATCACCAAATTTACTTTTTTTCAAAACAGTCTAGCAGTTTGTGAAGTATCTAAATTTGATACAACATGTTGTTTACTGTCCAAATTGGTTGGGTCTTGTTGTTAAATAATATTGAAAAAAATGTGTCAAAATGTATAGAAAATTAACTGAAAGATCTGTCTAAAATTGGTTGATCTGGTTTTCGAAGGTCCAAATTCACACAATTTGTTCATTGTTCAAATCAAATTCACCAAATTCACAATTACAAAAAATAATTTAATATGGAAACTACGTATACACAATAATAGTATATTATTAACCAAGGTTTAGTCAGAAGCTTTTATTGACCGTATGTCAAGATTAAATCCCGAGGTTTTCATTGTGTTTGTGCCAAACTAGAACAAGAGAATATACTCTATTTTTGACCTAGGTCAACAATGACCATTAAGGTAGAGAAAACTAATTTCTCAGTTTATCATGTTTTTAGTGGAAAAAACTCTTCCAATATATTGTACAGACTAAGATTGTAAAAGGATTCCAATATATGTACCAAAAATTTGGGACGCACTGTATGTGATATTTTTATCAGGTTACCCGACAAAGTTCCACACTAGATTACTTCCAACCATAATGAGACTAAATCGTCTGTTCTTTGTTGCTGTCGTCCCTTTTCTGATATGAACCGCAATTTAAGTTTGAAGTTTCAGGAGATTGTGTTTACTATTTCTAAGGGTAAAATGATCCTATTCCCTACGGAAATGTCTGAAACATACAGTTTGGCCGATCGACGGGTTACTCACCGCTCTTCCAAAGTCATTTAGAATAAACTAAATTTTCGGTTAGTTCGAACGAAACATTCGTGACAACCGTTTGGATCGAAGGTTTCTCCCTAATGGAAATTTCTCCCTTTGTAATTGTAAAAGTGCTAGTAGCAGAATTGAATCATCACACTACCTACACGCAACGCGTTTGCCCTAGTCCTGTCTAAGCACGTGATAGTTATTACTACTGTTAGAACATGACACGAAAGCTCACGTTTTTTCAATTACTCACTTAACTATGTAGAAAAATATGAGTTTTTATTAACGCAAAACATCAATGAAAAGATTATCGATGTGGAAATATGTAACGGCAATTTTGCAAACCATTGTACTCAATATGAATAATTTACACATTAGTTACGGTATAAATATGAGAATAAAAATAAATGGTATATCGAGTGCGGTGGGTTTGTGTGCAGATAATTAAAAACTGACACTCATAAACTAATAAATTATGTAACAGTAATGGACGTTTAAAATATTTACTAACTAGTCGAATTAAGGTTTGTTTTTTTTGTAGCGTTGTATGGAAAAAACGGTAAACCGTACTTAGGGAACAACGAGTTATCGTGTTCTAGATCTGCGTTTAAAGCTTCTCATGTCCGAACGCTTTTAGTTTGAAATATTCTTGCTGTTAAACCGACTATTTTTCGCGTGACTTTCCATTATCTTGGAATTAAAACATCTACTAGTATGCACGAGTAGCACCATTAACCATTTTGAATGTCGCGCCACAGATTGCCGTTAAATTACTCTAATAGTGACAATCAACGATAATTTTGCACGATTTTTTTCATCTTAACTAACTTTATTATCACTGTTCACCACAATGTGATATATAATGAAATAAGATTTATTGGTCTAGAGAAAAAAATTGTAATTTACAACTACAAACATAAAATATGTGCAAAAAGCAAAACAGGACAAGTCAAAAAACTAAGAAATACGACTGATCAAGATCAGAGGTAATAATTATACTTGATGGGGGTCCATAATCTTAATAGTATAGTATGACTATCAAATGTAATTACTAATAAAATATTTCACAATTTGAACTACTTACTAATAATAGTATATTATCAACCAAGGTTTAGACAGAATCTTTTAATGACCGTATTCAAGACAGTCGTTTATTATGGTTGAAGTCAAAACTACTCGTACCTATACTACCTTATTGTTAGAGACTATTAGCAATCAATATTTCTGACAAACTTTGTCATCGATCAAGTAAAGCTTATTTACTGTTCTTGATACTTAAAATACTATTTCAACATTGATAAGTAAGTTATTAGTAAAACACCATTTAGAGAACTCATAGAGTGTATGGTAAACTTGGCATTTAAGTCCACTTATTATTAATACACATACACGATTAAGATTCAATTGTATCTGACAAAAAAATGCTAGTGTCATCGTCATACATGAAAGTTTTACCAGAAGTAATATGGTCTGTACTTTAAAGGAGCATTCGAAACAAACTCATTTTTCCTAACGACGAAACTTCTATTAGTCAAAAATGTACAATCCAATTCTTTTATACAGCTTCTCACCCCCATTGCATAAAGTTTGTCTCCCAAACAAAACTTCAACAAAAAGGCCTTGACAGGTATTAAATAATTTATGTTGTTGGCCAAGGAAGCAAGTTAACTGATCACAATGAAATCTTTCAAGAATTTTGGAGATGAAACTTTATGACATAATAGTAGTTATGCTTATGGATTATTATAGTAAAAATAGCTGCAATACAACTTTTTTAAAGAAAAGTGCGGCATTTGCTGATCTATTTGTTGCCTTTTTAATTACTAAAAAAAAACAAAACATTAAAGACTGGTAAGTGGAAGATTTTGGTATTGTAAACCGAACATAATGTTTTTAACCCCTCTTGGCGTTTATTCCGAAAGCATTCAGACATAGATGATTACACTGATAGGAAACAAACTTGGAAATTAATTCATTTCGTTGTTTCGTCTATTTCTTATTAATTACGCTGGAAATTGACTAAAGAAAGGAACTAATTAAAGGAAACCCAGGTTGCACGGCACAATACAATGCGGCAATTTTCTCGCTTTTTGCAGACAATATTACCCTTTTATTTTATACCTGATTTAAATTGAATAGCTTCGTTCAAAATGAAAATGCGCTTTTTGATTCTCCTAAAATATTTATATTTTAAGGTAGTTCATTCAAGATTATATCAAAAATACTTTTTGATATAATCTTTTTTAAGATTTTTTTTAAGTACACTATTAACTCTAATTTTTACTTTGAACCCTCTGTACATCCAGAACTCTCAACATTTGGATCAAGGCATCCCCAGTTAACGTGTAGTGTTCCTCTAAGTACCTCTAAGAAACACCTACGAAAACTGCATTCACGTCATATACAGTGCGATTTATTTCTCCTTTTCTCCTAATCTCTATTCCTAATTTTTGTGATTGTTTAACTCTTTTTTAGTGATTTGGATAAAACAACCGAAATTCACTATATCAATCCAGAAAAACGCTTTCCCTCCCTTCTAATACATATTAATAGAATCAGATGCCAGCTGGAAATCTGAACTCATTAAAATTCCTACCGTATTGGAAAACCGATTTAAATATCTCGGGGAAAACGAACTTTAAATACCAGTTAAGGGGGCGAAATAATTGTTTTTGGTTTGATATGGAAATCTGTTAAAAGAGTTCTTTAATATGTGCGTGAACAACACGTTTGAGAAGTATCGATAATTAAATGAGTTTTTCATTAAATTACTTACTTTCTTAAAAAACTTAAAAAACAACTTGGAAATAGCAATTTATATACAGGGTAATTCAAATTCGACCCTCACCATTGGGATCTCGGAAACTATAAGAGATACGAGAAAGTTTAAATTGGGGCAAAGTTGCGCAATGCAAAGCTCAACCAAATGCAGTTTTAAAAATTTCGATTTTCCGAGTACTTCCAAAGATATCCGAAAAAAACTGAAAATTTGATTTTTTGTTTTTATTTATTTCTAATCTTATTTGAAGAGATATTCCAAAACTAAAAGCACCTTTTCATTGCCACTTTTTCTCAGCTATTCGATGATGGATTCAAATTTGCCACACGACGTTTCGTTTTTTGGCAGCCATCATCAACTTTCTTTTTTCTTATGGGCGCCATATTGGATTTTTAGCCCACCAAATAGTACGTTTTATTCTGATTTTAGTGATGTATAATAACTTATGATTTGCTTCATAAATAACAAAATAATTCAATAAAAACTATTTTTACTTTAGTTATTGGCTTTGAGTTAATGGGCCGTTTTAAAAAATGTCATTATTTGACAGTACTTGTCAAACACGATAATTTGGACGATCATTAGAGCTTTTAGAGATTTTATCTTTGTTACCTTTGAGTGAATGAGACGTTTTATGAAGATTACTTGGTAGTACTTGTCACACGCAATTGGCCTGAACATACTTAGTCACAAAGGTGTACACGTGACTTAAACCGGTTTATTCACTCGAAGAGCTTAGGCCACTCGCTACGCTTGTGGACCTAGTTGTTCTTTTCGTGAATAAAAAATGGTTTAAGTCACTTGCTGTATTAATAACTATTAAATCACTCTGAATGACATTCGCTTATTTACAGATGTAAACAAACAAACATCAATGTTACATCTACGGGGCGCGGTGCAAATTTAATAGAACTGTAATTTTAGATTTTTTTTTTTAATATAAGAAGTCGAAATTTAATAAAATACTGTATAAGACACGTGACTTAAACCGGTTTATTCACTCGAATAAATATGAATGAATAAAAAATGATTTAAGTCACTTGCTGTATAAATAACTATAAACTTGCACTTAACATTATAAAAAATTGAAATTTGGCAAAAAATTATGTTCCTAAAATGATGATCTTTCTCTTGGAAACATAAATAAGCCTTTTAAGTTAGAGATAATGCTAACAAATCTCTTTTTCTGATTAACCTAAATAGTTAACATTTTCTGCGGGGGTTTCTTTTCTAGATACATTTTTAACTATGATTGACTTGCTCTAATGTTCGTCCGAATTATCGTGTTTGACAAGTACTGTCAAATAATGACATTTTTTAAAACGGCCCATTAACTCAAAGCCAATAACTAAAGTAAAAATAGTTTTTATTGAATTATTTTGTTATTTATGAAGCAAATCATAAGTTATTATACATCACTAAAATCAGAATAAAACGTACTATTTGGTGGGCTAAAAATCCAATATGGCGCCCATAAGAAAAAAGAAAGTTGATGATGACTGACAGAAAACGAAACGTCGTGTGGCAAATTTGAATCCATCATCGAATAGCTAGGAAAAAGTGGCAATGAAAAGATGCTTTTAGTTTTGGGATATCTCTTCAAATAAGGTTAGAAATAAATAAAAACAAAAAATCAAATTTTCAGTTTGTTTCGGATATCTTCGGAAGTACTCGGAAAATCAAAATTTTTAAAACAGCATTTGGTTGAGCTTTAAATTGCGCAACTTTTCCCCAATTTAAACTTTCTCGTATCTCTTATGGTTTCTGAGATCCCAATGGTGAGGGTCGAATTTGAATTACCCTGTATAGTTTTTTACGTTTCACCTATACATTATGAATACATAATACCTTGATAATACCTTGGAAACGGTCTAGGTTACTGTTCATAACAACTTGAGGGCATTATAGGCGGGCATTATCATAACGCCCGTTTATAACGCCCTGTAACCTTTTTTAATGCTATAAAAACTTTGTATTCCCTATCCTAGGATGCTCTTGAATTTTAGGTAATAAATTTTCGTTACCTTTTGCTGCACTTTCTCTTATATTTTCTAAAATTTCGTCCAGCTTTTGCCATTTTCACTGACTGACAGGACTATCAAAGTCATAACATTCCGGTAAAATAAACACTAAACAACATACCGATAAAGATATACCTTACTTTTCAATGCCAGAAACAGTAAATAATTGCTGAATAAGGTGAAACATAAAACATCATCTGGCCGAAACTTATCCCTCAGGCCATAGGCCCTCTGGCTGTTTCGGCCTTCAGGACATTATGTTCTCTCTAACACCCTTGGTACATAAATAGCTATTTTACGCTTTTTTAAAGCACTAATACCTTGAAACGCTATTTGTAATAGTACAGTAGCATGTTAAAAATCTTATTTTTAATGCGTTTGTGAGAAAAACAATTTTATATTCGTACTTTTACTAAGCGCCAAATTCCCTGTAATTTTGCGAAAAGCACGCCTCATGAATAACAAATTGAAATTCCTTAAACATGGCCGAAGCGAAATCTATTAGTAAACGAAAACTGCATTGTTCAATATAACTGGAGTTCGCCCAATCGGGTTCAATTAGTATTTTACGAACGTCTTCGACGTTAAATTGGGCATCTTGCTGGAATTATTCCGAAATCGTTCAGACGATTAGCCAATTAGGAAAGGGAATTTATTTTTCACGACCCATTTCGCTTTATTAATATTATTCACGACGACATGTTTTCGATTTGTAGTTTAATAGATTTAGGTTCGGTAGGGTTGAGTTTGATAGACTTAGCGAATGGAGCAACGTAATAACTCCAGAACAGAGGAAAGGGGAAAATAATGGATTAAATTTTTGATTTATATTGTGAAAGTTTAGTGGAATTTTTGAAGTTACAACTCAGTTTACTAAAGTGACATCCTCCAAACCGCTTGCCTTTGTAAACTGACCTTCACATACATAGGTAGGGAGGTAATTAGAGCGTGAAATCCTCGAATTTGGACCCTCCCATCGATCGCCTAGGTTAAACCCTTTAGAAAATCAATATTTGTTGAAATAAGCCCTCTGCATCCTACACAATTTTTTTCTGTCTTCTTCGAGACCTAAAATAGTTCAATTTCAGTCATTATTTCTTTACAAAGTAGTAGTAATAGTACTTTTGCAGCTTAAAAAACTACTATACCTATACCAAGGTATGAATATATTTTGTTAAATTGCTTAACTACATATGCAAAACGGTTCTGTAAAGTTTTCTCTGTTTGAACTGACTAGGTATAATAAATTTATCAGTAATTGAAGTTTAGACGCAAACCAAGCTCTCCAAAACGACGATTTTTGGGCTGTCGTGTGACGTCCACGAGGCACGTTACAGTTCGGCCTCGTTTAGCGCTTGTGATGTAGACATCAGTTTTATAGTGATTATTAATTCTCTCTTTGCTTGTTTTTTCATTATTATTGAAGAAAAAATGGTTTGTCAATGCTAAATGGTGTCTGAGTGTACAAGTTTCACTAAGTTCACACCAGGAAACAAAGTGATATTAAACAAAGAAAGGTTTTTCAGATAAAATAGCTCGAATTTTAGACTATTTTTTTACGGATATTCGTGTAAGGAGGTTTTCGATAGTATTTAGTAGAGGCGCGTCTGGCCATTATAAATGATTTTTCTAAGACTTAGGACACTTATAGAAAGTCCTCTGATAATTTTTAGGCCGTTTTAACTAGTATTTAGAGGCTTCTGCCCATTTTAAGCAATGTTTTAAGGTTTAGCTCTCTTGTAAAGGTCTCTGACAATTTTTGTAGTAGCCTGTGACCTAAAATAATTTTAAGGTTTAGGACAGGTGTAAGGTTCTCTGACAGTTTTTTGGACGTTTTCAATAGAATGTATATTTAGAGGCTCCTGCCCATTTTAAAGGTTACCTACTTTTTTAAAGACCTTTGACAATTTTTACAACATTTTTGATAGTATTTCGATGCCCCTGGGTATAATAAACGATTTTTATATGCTTCAGGACACTTGCAAAAGGCTCTGACCATTTTAAACTATCTTTCTAAGGGTTAGGACACTTGTAGAGGCCTGTGGCCATTTTAAACTGTTTTTCTAAGGTTTAGAACATTTGTAGAGTCCTTTACAAGTTTTAGAACGTTTTCGATACTATTTAGAAGCTTCTGGCCATTTTAAAACGATTGGTCTATTTTTTTAGGGCAATGGGCCTGTCCCACAATTTTTTTTTATTTCATAACTACAAAGACGGATTGAAAATATTATACCCGTATTTTTTTGTTTTCAAAAATATTAAGTCTAAATAGAAAAAAAATGATGATAAAAACTACATTAATCTCATGTTTAAAACGCCCGCCGCCGGTGACGTACTACACTATCAACCAATCAGCGACAAGAAGTGAAACAGATGGCGTGCAACAGCCAATAAAATCGCCCAGAATTACGTACGTCACATGCGCGCCAAAACAGATCTTTTAAATTTAATGGACAAATTCAAACTAATGTAGGAACATTTACGACCATAATTTTTTCTTCAAGAATATGAAAAATTAGTTTTTTGATTCTATTCTTTCGATTCCAGTCATTAAAACAAAAATTTATGATATGTGGGATAGGCCCATTGAAGAGGTCTCTGACAAGTTTTAGGAAGTTTTCGCTAGTATTTAGAGGCCTCTGGCAATCATAAACAATTTCTGTAAGGTTTTGGGGCACTTCTAAAGGGTTCTAGCTTTAGAAGGGCTAGTTTATGTCCTTTGAAGAAAGTTTATGTCCTTTGATAATTTTTGGGAGATTTCTGATAGTATTTAGAGGTTTCTGGTCATTTTACAAGAAGAATTGCTATATGCCGGTGAAAATGTAATATAAATATTTAAATACATATATCTATTAATAGATATGTAATAAATTAAGGAAATTAATAATTACTAACTTTTTTTTATTAAATTAAGTATCTCCCTCTATTTTTTTTATAGGATTTTCTGCAACGCATTTGTTCCACAATTTTAGACATTTTTGGATATAACAAACAGGGCTTAACTCATGCTCAAAAATACTCGGACATCCCTATATCGGAAAATCAGTCAACGCGACAATTTATAACTTCAAAAATCTAAAAAATGTTTAAATACGGATAAATTTGTCTCGTTTTGAATTGGTAAAGATCAACATCAGCAATTTTGAAGGATTTTACCGCTAATGAATTATTGGATTGAACCGAGGATTGGGCTTTTTGCAAATCCTTCTTCACCTGTTTTGAGGATTGTTTATGCAGTTGTGTTTTTTTAATATGAAAATATATTAAAAACATTAGAAAAATGAGTCAAATATAAAACGTAGGTTGCGGTGCATGCAAAACAACAAAATATTAATAGTGAATTAATAGTATTAAAATCGGACTGGTAGCAAATTTGCTGAGTAGGAATTCTAGGCGACCAGACATGCCTCGTGACGTCGGAGTGTTCACGTTACGTCATTTGTACGTAGAAGGCGACAACATTCAGTCATCCACCTGATAATAATGACTTTTGTTAGTTTACCAACTGTAGTTGCATAGAATTTCATTAGTTTAGTGACTAAGTCAAAGATGGGCGGTGACTGCCCATCAGGCGAACTTCTCAAACGCAAACAAGAACCCAGACAAGCAGCACCGACAAATTTCCTTAACTGACTACGTCCTCGAATGTATTCAAGGACTTAATCAAGATGAAACTTTAATTAATAAGAAACTTTGTATCCCTGTATAGCACCAATTGCGTAGCCGGGCAAAAGGTCTTTAGAAGGGCTGCGCAAATATGCAAATTGTCGTGTCTTCCAAATTCGGGAGACAACGTCCTTCGTTTTCATTAGTGTTTGCAATTTCCATGGAAAACAATTTTGCGGATGCATGGTTTCTGGAATTAACATAAAAAAAATTTAGATCATGGTGGTATTATAAATAAATAAGGATAGCGTTGCAGACAATGACAAACGTAGAAACAAGCCTAAATATAAACAATCTTTTCAAGAAAATGTCAGTTTGTGTTAGGCTTTCATGATCTTTTGCATATTTCTCTTGGTTTTTCTACTGTTGTATATTTCAGCTTTTAACTTCCCAAAACGGGTATGGCATATAAATCTCAAAAAACAACGTATCACAAAAACCTATACAGATATATCATATTTGTGATTCCAAAATTTCTATTGCTCCCAATTTTTTCCCTTGGGCATAAACACCCACTTATTTATATATATACAATCTTTATTTTTTCCATACGAAAAAAAAAGGCTATCGACCACACGTGGTCTTTCTGCCTATGTTAACAGATTTTTAGTTGTATAGTTATTTACAATCTTATTTCTAATCAATATTTACAAATTATAGATAAAAAAAAATAAAAATTCTATTGGAAGTGCTCCAACAGGGTGGATGCGGGAAAGAGGTAACGGGATTGTCTAGTTGGTCTTGTTAAGCACAGTGGAGTAATTATAGTCCAGTTGTGTGGATTGTTTTTCCATTTGTTTTGGAGTTGTACGAGTCTGTCACTTATTTTGGTCATGTTTGTACGTTCATAGAGAAGTTGGTTGGATGGGTTGTGGAGTGGGTTTTCTGGGTGTCTTATTTTGGTTATTAGTCTTAGAGCAATCTGTTCCGTTGTTTGTATGTGTTGTTTAGTTTTCGGAGTTGAGTTTGCCATTAGCATGTTTCCATAGTCTAGAAGTGGTCTGCAGATGGATTTGTAAATTTGTGTTGCAGTTTTGGTACTGATACCTTTATTTTTCTAAGTTAGTGATCTAAAATGTTTTGTTCTTTTAATGAGTTCAGTTCTTGTATTTTTTACATGTTTAGTGAATTTCATTTTGTTGTCTATAGTCATTCCTAAGTAGCAGTAGTCCCTGGGCGGCCTACGGGAAGATGCGTCACGTCTTCAACTCCAACCTACCCCTCAAACTAAAAACCAAGGTTTACATGGAATGCATTCTCCCAGTAACAACCTACGGATGTGAAACATGGGTCCTAACAAAGAAAATCTTAAATAAATTAAAGATACACCAAAGATCAATAGAACGAAAAATGATAGGAATAACGCTTAAAGACCATAAAACCAATGAGTGGATAAAAAATAGAACCAAGGTAGAGGACATAGTGAGGCGAATAGGCAGTCTTAAATGGAACTGGGCCGGACATGTTGCCCGAAACAAAAACAACTGGAGCGGAAAAATAACAAAATAGAGACCTTGGGGGGAGAGAAGAAGCACCGGCAGATCACAACAAAGATGGCATGATGACATCAAAAGAACAGCCGGACTTAACTGGAACCAAGTGGCACAGAACAGGGAAAACTGGAAAAATATGAGAGAGGCCTATATCCAAAGAATAGAAAACGGCTAGAAGAAGAAGAAGAAGAAAGTCATTCCTAAATATTTAATGTAATTTTTAGGGGTAGTTCTTTGACCATCTGCTGAAACAGTTGGTGAGTCCGGAGTAATTTTATGGTTGGAAAGTAGGAGTTGATTTTTAGTAGCGTTAGGTGTTAGTCTCCATTTGTAAAACCACGTCATTGTGCGATCCGTCATTGTCTGGAGTCTTTCTACTGCTTTTTTAGTAGTTTTATCATGTGTAACGAGTGCCGTGTCGTCCGCGTACTGTAAAATATAAGCTGTATCGTTTATGTGTTTTTTATTTTGAAATCGGTGGTTGTATATGTCATGGCAGTAGATATTATATAAGAAAGGCGAAAGTGGTGAACCTTGCGGAAGCCCTTGTTCAGGACAAAATGGGAATGAAAAGGTATTGTCTATGCGTATCTCTAATTGTCTGTTGTTAAGTAGGTTTTTAATAATGTGAAGTAGATATTTTGGTGTCTTAAGCTCATGTAGTTTGTACAATAGTCCTTTATGCCAGACACTGTCAAACGCTTTGTTGATATCCATAAATAAGCATGCTGATTTTTTGTTATCTAAGTGTGTAGTTTGTAAGTTATTTGTTAATATGAAAAGTGGATGTATGGTCGAATGTTTTGGTTTAAAACCAAATTGGTATGATGGTATATGCTCACCGATCAATTGTTGCAGTCTGTTTTTAATAACATGTTCGAAAATTTTGCTTAGTACAGGAAGTAGAGTAATAGGTCTATAGTTTTGTACTTGTGTGTTGTCTAGTCCAACTTATTTATATTATTTGCATAAACTCAGTAAAATTAGGACAATTACTTAAATTTGAAGATCTTTTAAAAACAGCATAGTTTAAATAGTACAAAAGTAGGATTGTTTTTAGACACTAGCGTGAACGGTGCTAGGCTCTTCAATTAGTCCAATTTGCGTTTTTTTTGCATATTTTATGGAGGTTTGGTAAGGAAATTAAAAAGTAAAAATACCAAAATTTTGATTAAAACCGTTATATGAGTTTTTTAACGAACGATTGAAGTTATTTTGTAAGTTATTATTATCTTGTAATACATGTTACCAATTATCAAATGCAACATCAAAGGTCAATGCAGGCTAAAACATATTTTTTTAAAATCGTGAAAAAAAAGTACACTTTTTTTAATGATTTTTATTGCAAAAAGTTTTTCTTTTTTGCACTAATGCAACAAAGTCTTTTTTGCACTATGTTATATTTGCTGTGCTTTTGTCATCAAACAAGACAATTTTATAAAAAAAAAAACGTTGAATGCACCCCATGCAAAAAGTTGCACTTGTTGCATAAATGACTATTATAGTACCTATGTAAAACATCCAATTTATCAAATTTTCATATCCTACAATTTCAAAATGTACTGAAAAGTTGTTCCGATCATTTGAACAAGTTTCCCCTTAAAACTTTTCGTCTTATTTACCTAGAAAACTTAAATTTTCCAGACTAAACCAAGACCACCTGCTGCTTCAATGCTAATCCTTATTTAATAACAGAACAGGAAACTGTTACTGCCTTCTCAGGCTTGGTTACGAATTTAAATTGGAAAAGTTCAGGCAACATTCTCAAAAAAGAAGTCGAATCGCTTGGCAACTTTTATGTATAGATATGATAGCATTGAAATTCCCTATATTATTTCGATATTCGTCTGTGCGTTTTTTTTACGAATATAACTCTAATACCAAATATTGAATGCTATCAATTTTATGTAGGATGGAGAGTTAGAATTTAATAATTTTAATATAAAATTTAACTTATCTGTGAATTGAACTGAACAACAATATAAACAAATATTGCATTAGCATATTTCTATTGAATCTATCGGGATAAATAGTGGAAAACATTATCCTTAATTAAATGTTAATATTGATTTCCATTTCGTCTATTACGAGCGATGTAATCCAGACGAATATTCCACATTTACACGGTCCAGTATTTATTTTGAATTTATACTTAATTACGTTAATAAAACAAAGGATGGCCTGTTAATAGGATTTGTTCCTGCCAGTTTTATTACCGAATTATTTCGGTTGCAGTTGTTTCACAACGGATTGTATTATCCAAAGTTATTTTAAGCGAAATAATAAATAATACTTTTAACCAATTTATTAGACGAGGAAGAAAAAACTGGTTATGCTATCAAAAGAGAGACAGCAGAATCTAATTATTACTACGAAAGGTCGTCACGTAATTATGCTTAATATAGGGCTGGTAACCTTATCAATTGTCACCTTGCAAACAATGCGAGTACTAACAAAGGAAACTCGATAAACGAAGGGGAATGCTTCGAATGAGGAGTTGTTGCTTGTGGTCGATATACTGGTTAATTGTAATACAAGCTTTACTTTAATGAACCTCTATGGTGCCCACGTTTACTGCAAAACATTCTTTAGAAGCGATTTACTTTACAACATATTAATTACAGGCCACTTTATAAGTTCATTAAGTAATTTAGTTTTTAGAAGTTATTACAGGCATGAATACTCGAAAGCTTTTGTCAATCTCAAAATACAGTTGAAAGAGACAAAACCCACAGACCGTAATGGAAATACGATCAGCGATCATTAAATTTTAAGTAACTGTTAACGATTGTTTACCCTATAGTAGTATAATGATAGAACCATCAAAGTTATATTTGATTAAATGATTGATGTGTTAGGTCAACCGAATGACGTTTCGAAAATTTGTCTGTTTAATGAACTGCTGTTCCATTATTACAATGACATTAGTCAGAAAACGGTAGAAAAAGTTATGAATTTGTGAATAGTAACAGCAAAAAATAACAAAAAATACAATTAATAATTTCAAAAAGAAAAATATGTAACAACAAGAACTAATACACGTCTGCTCATTGACATCTTAAGGCGCGTACAGACATGCAACAGAATACAGTAACGTAACACCGTCGCGTATCAAGTTTGGACAGATGTATGTGGACGCCATCTTGAAGGCGGCCATAAGAATTTACAAAGTTATCATCCATATCTCGGAAACCAATGACGATATATTTGTTTTTTTTCCCGTGGCGGGTGCTCCGCCATATTGAAATTTACGCACTTCGTTTATTACAAGCTAGGCTATCCATCTTTTTAATCACCTGTTTGGACGTTGCCGTATTGACAAATTCCTCCTTTAAACCTCACATTATGTATCCTTTCATATTATTATCGTATTATTAAGCAATTATAAATGAAAATGAGAAGACATTATTGTTTTGAAAAAAAAACGTTCTAAGAATCTCACATGTTTTGCGTGCAGTAAATACTTTTTTTTAATCTATACATATAATTCATCGGTCCGTTTATTACTGCAACAAACAATACACCACCAGAGTCACATCTGCTCGTGGAAGATGTGGCAACATAGGGCACAGTCTCAACTGACAGTCGGCTAAACATTGTAAACAACATTTTGAAGTTAGGAATTTTGAAAAGTTCAAAAACAGAAGAAATGAAAACTTAATTTAGGGTTGTTTAAGTTTATTAATTAGTGTTGTTATTCTGAGACCTTAGTAAAATTTAAGATTTTTCTTCACCAAACTGGAGAACTTGCAACACTTGGTGGTTAACAAAGGCGGAAAGTTCCAATCAAACTTTGGCTTGGGAGCAACAACCACATTCAATTTTAATTATCTGGTAAGAACATCACAAATAGGTGCATTCAAATGAGTCATTAACTGCCCAATACCAACGTTTCAAGAATTATTCATAATGTGTAAATAATACAATTATAATAGTGATTTAAGCTACTATCTGATGCATATTAAGTAACTTGTATCTTTCTAATATTACCTGAAACTTACTAGAAATTTGTTTTTTCAACACTCTGCATATGGATTTTGACAACACCATTATAACCATAGCGTCTTAAGAGTCTTTTAGAGCAATTGATAATGGGACTTTTTAAATTTGGACTATTTCAAAGCATGATAAGCAAACTCAATTAGGCAAATAAAGGTACGTGAATCATAAGCTATTTAGTATTAGCAGCTCATTAATACCTCTACCAGAGTCCTTTTTATAATATTAGGTAAATCACCTTTAGTCAGTTTTAGTCAGCTTCTGCTAAATACACCTTTACTCTATATCCATGTTTCTTCGAGAACCACTGGCTTGAATAAACTTGGTTTTTGTAGTGTTCTTGTAAAAACTATTCTTCGGAGTAAGTAAATACATATATGGGCTGTTTCATTGTGACAGTTTTCTATTAAAAAAGGCATCCTTTTCTGTTCCACAAACTCTAGTTCCTTCAGAATGTTTCACTGGGCCCCTTGATAGTTGTAAAGTGTATTAAGAAAGAGGCATTTTCAAAACTGACTACTGTGACGCTATTTATTCGGGAGTTCGAATTAAAGTATTGTTGCGAAGCGAACTTTTGATTATTAGTTAGGATTTCTTTAATTATTTGTTGTTACCCCTGTATGTTACGTTGCTTTGTTTACGTTCTACATTCTTTTGTCTGTGTTCTAGAAAATCCTGGCTCCGTTGCTTATATAGAGAGAGATTTATGTTATAGCTTAATGAGTGTGAGAGAGAAAGTCAATTTCATGAATATTTGGGAACTTTCTAGAAACCATGGAAGCCTCCCAACTAGCAAACTTGTTTTAAAATTGGTAGTTTTGGTGACAAAAATATTTTATTACCATTATGTAAAAGTTTTCCTGTGATTTATATATTTTATAAAAGGTTCACCTGGAACTAAATTGTGTTGGCTTAAAATCTACATTATAAAATTATTACCACCACATTTCCATGACAAATATTATGGTTATCTAATAAAACTATTATGATAAAATCGCAAAAGAACTTATAGCTACTTTACTTGCACCACTATAAAACATTTCAGCTAACTTTCTCGAAATTGTTGCAATAATATTTTATAAAGGACATTGTGTGATTGTCTAACTTTGCTATACAATTATTTTATAATTTATCTCGACGTTTTTATAGAATTATTTTATTTGGCAGTCGTTTAGTATAGTTTCATAACTGTTTCATTGTTGTTTTATAAGCGTGTTGTGTTGTTAACCTGACATTGTTTTAAAATTATTTTATACGTATTTTATTTGCCGCTTTAATTAAAATATTCTATTAAGATGTTCACTATAACAATTTTTCTGAAGGTTATTGTACACTAAAATGTGGTTATGTTAAATAAATTATTTTGTATTTGTGTAAATAATTTATAGCTGAACACAATTTATCTTAGTAAGTACGTGGTAAAAAATATAATATACAAAATTAAAATGATATACTTTATTATGAATTATAGCTGAAAATGAAACATCAAAAATCAAACTGGAAAAAAATTAAAAAAAGTGGAGCGTTTCGCAGAAAAGTAAAACTGCGTTATGAAAGTATTATGCATAATAAAAGCTTTTATTTTGCAAGGAAGAATAGCACTCAAGGGATTGCAGTAGCTGATAATAGTGATAATGAAGCACTTCCATCTTGCAGTGCCCAAATATTTGAAAAAAATAATAATTATATGGTATGTTTACACATTTATTCAGACAAATTTAGAGGTTAGGTTTATCGTTTGGCGGGTTTTTTTAGTTGCCTATGCCTAACATTTTAAAACCAAATTACGACACTTTTGTCGTGTAGAGCTACCTGAACTCCGTTATAAAATAAATCTCCCTCCATTTATTTTTATTAAGATTGCTTTAACACATTCTCAAGACTTCGTACTCCTAGGTTATGTTGTATTATTATTACTGTTTTTTCTATAAAATAGAGTAATAGGCCGAACAGGGCCGTATCCAGTGTTCTCGTATCGCCATCTCAAAACTTTCAAATATGATAAAAAGCAAACAAAAATAAGATGACGATATGAAATTGATGGCAGGCAAATATTTTGAATATGCCGTTTGCTTTTTATTTTTACTATTACAATTACAGCTGCTTTATGCAATGGGAAAATGCTTTTTATTATACTTCTTTGAAAACCCTCTATATTTTCATCTCTATTAGGACAACGCGTTTTTCTGTGCGCCCGCACGGATTTTTTTTTTCGCTGAATTAAAATGCTGAGTAAAATGGCTTTAAAATAGAAACGTACAGCACAATATATTAAATTTAAGACAATTTATAAGCCGACAAATATTTAACACAAACCTGCATTATCATTTAATATGTAAATGCTGGAATATTTTGATATATTTCCGAAGTATTTTTTGAATTTTTATAGACATTGCCTGACAGTGATAACTTACCACTATTAAATCACCAACTACTTTAAACCAGTCATAGAAATGATCAATTAGGTGTCAGTCATTCCCAACAATTATATTAAAATATACTCAGGAGATAATTCCGATATTCCAGAATACATCTTAAAACAAGTGGCACAGTCAAACGCAAATTTACTGCCAGAGAAATCTAGGGCAAAATATGAACAAGAATATCATTTTTAAGTATTTTTTTCTTAAGTCTGGTTTTCATGCCTTCGTTTTTAAAGAAGTATAATGAAGAATATCCTTCATAATTAGTCCAAAAATAGGTTTTCCGTGCTTTGCGTGACTTCCGGTGTTCGCCTCACATCTGAATTGGTCATACGTGAACGGAAAAACCCTTATTTTTGTACTCCTAATGAAATATACTATTTTGTAATTGAAAATGTACTTTACCGCACAATTGTTCATGGCGGATTTTCTTTTTTATTTGCAAAGTCAATTCGTTAAGATTCGCAATTTCCATCGCCAATGACATTGAAAAAGCAAGATATTGCAATTGAAAAAAAGCGAGTGCCAGACCTGCGTTATGGGTTCCGCTTCTCTGTTCTGTGACATCTTTGTTTTATTATCATTTTATAAATGTTGCTTGTTTACTAATTTGTCATAGAAAAGCTACGTTGTGTGCATAACTGTTTTATAAAATGGAGCCATTTTGTTTTAATAGTTTAAGTGGTTATAAATAAAAAATATTAAATAAAACTAATAAACACACATGGTTTCTACTGTTTTTGAAGATGAAACGATAACTTATTAAGAAAGTGTGGATAAAATTATTATCACGTATTTTTTGTTGAAAAATAAATTTAAAAACCTAACCTCTAATTTTACAATATTGCTAACAAAATTATTAAACTAACATTGTCGTGAGGCCCGATAAAAATCTGTCACAAACATAATATATGATTCACAGAAAAATTTCGTTCGCACTGTAAAGGAGGGTAAGCACTACGCGAAAGCACTCACATCATGAGTTGAGAGTTTATCAGTATGGCGTCTGTTTGTAAAACGGACCTTTCTTGGCTTCCATGTTCGTGATTCCTTTTAGTAGATAAACAGAAAGCGTTTATAATGCAAACAATATTTTGCAGCTATCTTAATACATTTTAAAAACAAAACCGTTTCATTAAAGTAAATTCACTACACACATCGGTTTTATAACGACTGTCAAATAAACTTGTATAAAACTGTTAAAAAGCAATTACATTATTGTTTTAGAGTTCCTGCTGTATAGCAGTGGCTGTGGAAACTATAAAAACTGTTCTATAGAAGTCGCAGTTAAGATTTTATAGTGGTATTAATAATGTTTATATATGTATTTTATAAGCTATTTGGAGTTAATTTTGCAGCTTTTATTCAATCACAATGTTTTATAAGGTGGTGCCAATTTTGCGTTTATAAGTATCGAGTAGTTGTTTTTAAAATGTTCATAAGCTTATGCTGTTTTATAAGAAAACGTTGCCGCAATTCTAATAAAACAAAAAATTGCTAGTTGGGCTATATAAGCAGCTGAACCAGGCCTGGTTAGTTAGTTGTTGAATTGATGGTTGTAGTGAAGTTGAAGTTGTCAGATAGCGAGGTTAAGTGTCAGTGTCAGTTTATTGTTTTGTAAACAATATACAGTGTTGTACAAGAAGTGTGTCATTAAGGAGTACGACGGTACAGTATGTTCTAGAACAAAAGTTAATGAGAATTGCCTCGGGCGCCACCTGGTTTTAAGAAAGTATTTAGAGTTTTCGAAATGTGAACCAGGAAACACAATTCGTATGCCTTGGTAGCTTTTATACAGCTGGAGACAAGGTTCCCGACAATCTGTGGTAACAGTGGTTCAGGTGGTGACAACGCTAATAAAAGCCAAAAGTACCAATCAACTAAAGTATATTCTTTTTGATTAACTTAAAATGCTGGCAAACTTAACTAGACTAAATAATTAGGCAAATAAGCGTATCTTAAATCCCCCCTCCCCTTAATTAAACAAGAACGAGAGTGAGAGTGTGCAACTTAGTTACGGTACGGGTCGGATGCGATGCAAAACAGGTCAACGGTATAATGCAGAAAGTTAAAAAGCCACGCAGTGCAATGAATGTTACAGGTACAAGATGAATCAACGTTAATTACAGGGACAATGCAGGTCTACGTTTACAACTAAGCAATTAACCGTCCTAGTGCAAATAAAGTTACGGTGTCACGGGTCGGTAAAAGAGTTGGAAAAGGGTATTACTGAACCACCCGGTCTATACGAGCCTTGTAGTGGTTCTTGTTGGCAACGGGATCTAGAAACTTGCCTCCTACGCCCGGTCTAGCGAACCATGTAGCGTAGTCAACAAATGACCGGGCCAGGAAGTGCGGCCGGACTACTAAATGACACAAACGCCCGGTCTAGCGAACCATGTAGCGTTTGTGTTGAATACGGAACTATCGTGTAGCGCCCGGTCTAGCGAACCTCGACGCTACAGAGTGAACTAGGGCTGGAAATTGGCCTATCGGGGAAAAGCATACAAACACCCGGTCTAGCGAACCATGTAGTGTTTGTATAGAAGCCTACAGTGCCGGATCTATGGCGTAGCACCCGGTCTAGCGAGCCACGATGCTACTGAAGTAAAAGGGCCGGAAAAATGGCCGGGCTGGGAATAACGGTGCAAACGCCCGGTCTAGCGAACCATGTAGCGTTTGCAATGAAAACAGGTGACGTGAATGTTACAGCAGCGCCCGGTCTAGCGAACCACGACGCTACAACAAACGGCGGTACAGGGTTGGAGTAAACAAGGAACGAACACCCGGTCTAGCGAGCCTCGGTGTTCAAATAACAGGTACACAGTGCACTAGGAGGGCTAGCCACTAAACAGGTATACTTACTGTGCTGCGGCGGTGCTGCTGGGAGGTTGAGATGTTGCTCAGGGGAGCTAGCGATCTCAACAGAGAACGAACTGGCTAGTGATGAGCGAAATATAACGAACTGTGATTTAATCACTGATATTTAGAAATCACTGATCACGACTGCTACCAAAAGTATCGCAAAAGCGTGACGTGAATAACGTGATTACGATTACAGTTTTCTGATTTTTCCAAGTTCCCATCTCAAAGTTGCGACTTACTAAAACGCGGCTTTTGCTATAAAGTCGATTATCGAATACCATCGTAAGACTTAACACGAGCCGCAAGCGACATCGCGCCTTATTAACAGCACGTACATCGAGCTATGGCTGGAAGATGATCTTTATTTCTTGTAGCCGAAATCGTGAATGCCTGAATGTCGTGATCACGTCACACTATTAAATCACTGATATCAAAATATAACGGTAACAATTAACGTTGTGATTAAAATATCACGGTATCGCTCATCACTAGAACTGGCGGCGCACGCCAGTTTTATAGACAGTCTGATTCCCCACTTTCGGGTAGTGGGAAACACGGCCCTACTCGAGTGACGCGTACTGAAACGCAGTACTGCAGGAAAACGGTACGCTTCGGCCAACCTAGCCAGCTACGTCAACTCGCGAATTATAATTACAAGGAAAGTCGTAAACCACTAATTTCCTATTACGCGCTATCATACTGCAGCGTTGTTGTAAACCCTGTAATACTACCAATGGTTTCCAACAAGAATGGTAAAAATCGGACTGTCCAATCCTGAGAAAATATAATAACTTAATAATACGGCTTATCGTATTTTGGCAACGTACTAGCACTGGTTACTTTACTAAACGGCTTCTATTAATAGATCCCTTATCTGCATATCGCCGCAAATCCAACGGTACTAACGGACGGCTTAGTAAACCAAACAGAAAAATATTCGTAACTTCGTTACACTACCTAAACACACACACATTATCTGGTCTCACACGTAGTATCGCAGTTAAATCGAAATACTCGTTAAAATATTGTAAAATTTACATCGAAAATAAAAAATTGTTTACTTTTTGCGAACAATGGCGGCCGATTTTCCGAGCCTTGTCGTCCTGATTCATTGCCGACGTGACTACATGACGTCAAAATTCTATTGCGCTCGGAACGCATGTAATAGACAAGAAAGGCAAATAATGACGTAACCGCCACGGGAAAAAAATGGACAAAATGGAAACCATAATTACGTCATCGTGTTCTACGTAAAAAAGTGCCTTAATAATGTCTTAGTTTCAAAACTCTCTTTGGCTTTGTTAAAGAGTGTTTAAAATGCAGCCTCTGACGTTTTCCCAATTTTCCGGAAAACGGAGAAAGATAATTTAATTTGGAAACCGGAAATAAGTTTCACATAAAATTCTCTAAAACTTTCCCCATTTAACCGACACTGTTGCTCTTACAGTTTTCGAGATCCCAATACATGTAGAAGCAATTTGGGACACACTGTATGTATTTTTTTTTTTTTTGCCAAAAAAACATGATCCAGGATATTTCTAAAAGATACATCGCTGATTTTTAGTTAGAGATTGACACTGTAGATATTTGGTGGTCGTAAGATAAAAAGACCAACCTGTTTAAGTAATATACAAGGTGTCTCATTTTCTAAGAAACAAGAATTTCAAATTTATCGAATTGGTACTGGTACTCATTGCGACAATGTCTGAAGAGAGAAGTTGTTCCTCTTATACTGATCAGTTGTACTAATTAATTTTTATTTTTAACCAGGTATGTAATAACGTTATTTCTTATGTGTAAACCAGGTGGAAAGATGAAAATTACCTGCTTTTACTTTCCACCCGGGTGGAAAGTACTCACGTTCCACCCGGGTGAATGTCAATATGCGTTTTGTTATATCTGGGCTTACTTTTTATAGTGAAGAGACTGTGCCGCCACCTCTGCAACTGCTCACAGCTCAGGAGACGATAAGTAACATCTGCGTCCTCAAAAATCTTCATGTTAAAAGCAGTTTAAGAAACGTTTCAGTTCAAAAAATAAAGACAGAATGGCACAATAATGACGTTGTCAAGATTGTAAACAAATCACGTCGTTTATTATGGTTGAAGTCATAACTACTCGTAAACCTATACTACCTTATTGTTAGAGACTATTAGCAATCAATATTTCAACTGAATAAATGGTTGAAAATAAAATAGTATACAAACCACGGTAGAAAGTTTAATTTCTGTCTCGAGATAAAGTAACTGCCTTATTTCTCGACAGAAATCAAATACTTTCCACCTGAGTATGTAATATACTATTACTAAAACACCAACATTGAAGAACATTACGAGTAGGTGATAAATTGTAAAGCATTAATATGGCTAGAATATATTGAAGATTACTAAACTCCTATTATTTAACTACGATATGCATCTAGACGTGATCGCGCTATAATTAGGGTAGTTTTCACCCGACACCATTCGCTTTTAATGTTCCCTGTTATTTTTCCCAAACGACCGTCACGCAAAGCACGATATCGCATTTTCTGTTGTTTCCGACACTGTTCGCCTTTTAGTTTTGGTATATTCAGCTCATGATTAAGCTCCTAAAGTTCTGTGTCAAAGAACGGTGTCTTATTTTCCTATTTTTTGTGTGGTAAAACTGTCGCGTTATGTCGAGAAATTTGTTTATTAAATTCGCGCTAGACCGAGCAAACAAACATCAATCTCCTCGCTTTTCATGGCGGCACTTCAAAGCAACCGACCGAGATATACGTACACATATAAAATTTTGCCTCGTAGCTCTGAGAATATAAAGAACTCTGTCGAAACCTCGCGATTCACACGGGCACAATAAATCATTCCCGGTAACATCCATACATCTCGCGTATTTAAGTCCGAAATGTAAGAAAAAGGAGCCGGTTTCGGGAAAAATATAATAAACTGCCTTTGCATCCGTAAAAATGTTTTTCCAAGTCGTTAGCGACGAATTTACGCTACTCGGAAATCAGGTGAACGTTTTTAAATCAGATGTATGTGTACTCGATGAAAAATGTCGCCTTAATGCGTTCTCCATAAATTTAGTTCTGCCCGCCAAATACCGCCAACGATAAGGCTTGGAAATAATCAAATGCTACATTCAAACGCTAAATTGTTTTTTTTTGCTAAAAACGTAGTTTTAAAATAGTAAAATTATCAGACTAGCAGTTAGATCCTTGGTTTTACGTAAACGCATCTTTGGAAATATGACAATACTGCGCAGACAAATTTAGATTCTGCGATGTTACAACACACCATGTGGTGGGATAATTTGCTATCTAAGTCACAAAAAATAAGGGTCACGAGCTAAAGACAATTTCAATGTGTCAATAAAGGGATTTCCTTGATTTATTAATATTGTCCTAAGAAGGTCTTCTTGAATAGTTTCTGGATAACATGTGGCCTGACTTATTTGTCACATGCACT
The DNA here is from genome assembly GCF_016097725.1 of Ips typographus. NCBI lineage: Eukaryota > Metazoa > Arthropoda > Insecta > Coleoptera > Curculionidae > Ips > Ips typographus. The sequence continues at coordinate 10,508,401 of NC_138423.1, forward strand.
CTGGGATATTTTCAACATTTTTTACGCATCGAGATCTATCTTCTAATATCTATCTCCTAGACGAATCATCTTCTTAAATTTTTTGAGGAATTACTGGATAGTCTTAGTCTTTTATAATCGTTTTGAGACAGGAAGCGTTTCCACGATCCAACAGCTTCAATACAGGTCTTCGGATTACAGATACAGATAAGAAGATAAATAATTTTATCGTGAATCTAATCATTCGCTCCAAACTGAAACTGATACCATGCCCACTCTCATTTAGGATAGTTATTAACCTAACCGATGCGGAAAGTCGCGTGCACAAAATTTTTTTCCGCAAGTGTTTTGGTACAATATTTTTGTTATTAACGCCGCTTTTTAATAAGTTATAATATCAGTGTATATTTCTTTTGATAACGGTTTTTCGATTCTCTTGACAGGAAAACACCACTGTTTGCAGCCTTCATAATGAAATTGGGCACGTGACGGTTGACGATTTTAATGATTTTTTTTTTCATTTTGACGATTCCAAGAAACTGCAAATGAACTTATCGGGGGTAATTGCACAAGTGCATAAAAATTACCGATAATTTTGCATGAAAACTTGTTATCTCTTAACTGCATGAGTTTATTCTCAAAAAGCAAAAAAAGCCCTCCACCTTCGGTGTTGGGCTCTTTCGCCAAAAAAATATGAAAATGACCGAATGCAGTTTGCAAAGATAACAAGTTTGAACGCAGAATTATCAGGTAATTTTTAAGGCACGAATGTAATTTTGGGGAATATTTCCCGAATAAAGAAAATGTTTTGGATTTGCTGCCACTATAGATTGCTCAATGGAGCTCATTGAGCAAGTTCCAAACCGTTCATTAATTTTTGTTGACATCGCGTTTGACATTTTTTGGTTACAAAAAGTCAAAAAACTGCGCAAGGACAACAATTAGTGTACTAGCAATAAGCTATACAACAATGCAGTCGTTATAGATACGTACAGTGCAATTATCGAAATGCAATTATCACTTTAGAATGCAATTATCATAGGTTATATCCCGAGACGTTCAAGTTTTATCCGGTAAACTGTGCATAGGTGATTTTTTGCAAAATTTTGCTTGGAAAATGATTGAGACTAAATAATTCGACGATAAAATCCTGAGACCGCAGGTCGAAGGATTTTTTCCAAAGAATTATTTAGTCGAAACCATTTGCCTAAAAGAAAAATTTTGCAAAAAACCTACCAATGCACATTTTACGTGATAAAACGTGAACGCCGAGGGGTATATGTCAAGATTATTTCCTGAAAACTCACATTTTAGTTTATTAACAACAAAACACCTTAGTTAGAACACAAATACTAAACTAAACGTGATGAAATTAATGATAATATTGAACTCACCCCAGCAGACGACAGATTTTCGTTCAGCCATGTATATTTTTGTTTACATTTCAGATTGACAATCAGACGTCATAATATTTTAATTTATGTAATTTTTTAATGGAAACTACGTTATAGTGATTTATTAATTGTTAATATTGAAGAAAATAGCTTAAATTTTATATGTGTCTAAATCCCGTTTCGCTTAATATCAAATGTTCTTCAAAAAAACGTATTCGAAAAAGGTAGGAGGTGTTTATTCAGTGTAAAATTTTAGCAACTAGGGATTTATTCAGTATATAACGGCTCTCATTGGTCGAACTAGAAATGTTCATTGAATTTTATTGGCTGCTAGTACAATGAGGGAAATAATCGGGGGCAATACCACAAGAGCTCAGATTTAGCCGGATAATTTTTGTGCTTGTCTTAGAACACTTTCTTTTTGGTGTAACAGCACGAGACCTGTTGTAACTAAATCACGAGAGCGTAGCTCGAGTGATTTTGCCAAACAGGTCGAGTCTTGTACCATAAAGAAAGTATGAGAAGACTAGCGGAAAAATTATCCTGTTCAAAATCTGAGCTCGAATGGTATTTGATAAGACAATTCCATGAATACAATCAATAATATAATAAGACTGCGACTACCTTGTACTGGCAGAAGTAAATTTTTCTGGTTCTTTTGATTTTCTGCAGTAGAACTCTATCCGAAGCGAGCCATAACCAAAACAATACGAACAAAAATCAAAATTGACAGTGCCAGCAAAAATCTCAAGGTGAGACATTGCAACAATAGAAGTGTAGTGAAAATCCGTGGAAACGATGAAATCAACAGCAAAATTTATCCGATTTTTTTATCCGCTAGCAAACTCTCTTCCTTCCTTATTAGCCGATAGCAAACCGTGTTTTGATGACGTATATATGGCATTTTTTGTACATGAGTGGAATTGTCGCTGTCATTCTGGTGAAAATGCACTGCTCATATGGGACATTTAACACATGAGGGAAATATTCAATGATATTAACCCAACACAATGTTTATGTATTCCGTTGTCATGTAATAGTATATTACATACTCAGGTGGAAAGTGTTTGATTTCTGTCGAGAGATTAGGTAGTTGTGAACTTTATCTCGAGACAGAAATGAAACTTTCTACCGGGGTTTGTATACTATTTTATTTTCCACCATTTATCAGAATCTCATCGAGCTTTTAATAAATCATTCAGTTGAAATATTGATTGCTAATGGTCTCTAACAATAAGGTAGTATAAGTGTACGAGTAGTTATGACTTCAACCATAATAAGCGACTGGTGATTTGTTTACAATCTTGACAACGTCATTATTGTGCTATTCCGTCTTTAATACTTTGAGCTAAAACGTCTCTTAAAGTGCTTTTAACATGGAGATTTCTGAAGACGCAGATGTTACTCATCTTCACCTGAGCTGCGAGCTGTTGCAGAGGTGGTGGCACAGTCTCTTAACTATAAAAAGTAAGCCCAGATATGACAAAACGCATATTGATATTCACCCGGGTGGAAAGTGACATTTACCCAAAGCAGGTAATTTTCATCTTTCCACCTGGTTTACAAATAAGAAATAACGTTATTACATACCTGGTTGAAAATAAAATAAAATTGTGGCACTATTGTCCAGCTGCCTTATGCTTCTTAGCTTCGTTCACAATAGACGTAAACAAAAATTTATTTTCAACCTTATGTTTCAACCTGTAGAGTGTCCCAAAACAATGTTCCTTTTAGTTTTCGGCCTTTTCGATAGAGGGCGTTTTTACTTAGATATCTCGAAAAAATCAAATACAATGTTATAGCTTTCTATTACATTCCATAAGCAATCAGATTATCTATCGTTGTGTGAAAACTGCTCGCTATATCTCTTTTGTAAAACGAGATATTATTGAAAAACCGTAAAGAATAGCCTTAATAAAGAATATTCTTAATCTTTTAATAACATTGCAACATTAAAAACTTTCTATAATTCATTAGTTAAAACTAAATTAGAATCACTGATACGGTCTCCCATTTTCGATAAACATAAGAAGATATAGGTTAAAGTCATTATTATTATTATATTTAACCTAAAGAAGATGGTAATCACCTTCAGCGAGGCACTAACAACAAAATACCCGGAAGATTTTATTTGGATTCACTAGAAAAACGTAGAAATATGAAATCTTGTTTGTTTTTGCGTAACTTCATAGACGGTAATATTGTATGCTCATTTTGGTTGGAAGAACTTAAAACTTTCATATACCAAAACACATATTTTTATCTACCAGCCCCAAACCTTAAATATGTTTTTTTGTCACCTGTATATAGAAAAAGTGTCTGACCTCCAATTAGATATCGAACAAAATATGTGTGATCCTTAAGCAATTTCTGTCAAGTGCACCGTTTAGGGCCAGGCCACCTTCTTAGTTACATACCTATATTGAGTCCTGTATTTAAAAAAATAAGTAAATAAATAAAATTCTTGCGAATAAGTAAGCTTTCATATCACTTTGTCTACTCCTTACTGTTAAAAGGTAGTTAACAATAAGGAACACACGGACTAAAAAAATTTTCAAATAATAATCACCTCATTTGAAAGATATAGTATTCTTATTTAGTCAGTAATGTAACTTTTACGGTAAAAAGACCCTTTTTAACGATTATTTACTGATATATCCCAACAAACATTGTTAACTAATATATAACAACCAGGCAGAAAGGCAAATTTACATTACATTTATAAATTTTTTTTTGGTTAAATTTTACTTAAATTTGACCACAAAAATTACTCGAAAGACAAAAATTTGTTTTAAGTTTTTGGAAGAAGCTAACACTTAGTAACAAATACTATAAAATGCCCTATATACTGCAACTATAAATTCAAGACAAATGAAACTTAAAGTTATGGACCTAGTTGAACTTTACCTCATTTTTACTTTAATGACTACAACTTTTGGTAAAACAAACTTACGAGGCATTTAGTGAGGTCACAATTTACTTTATTATAACTTAACATTTGCCTTGGACGTTGAAGGCTATTTTTGGTAAATACATATGATCAAATATTTTTTATTTTTAACCAAAATAGTGTCTTCGGAGTGAGGCTATTGTGGTCTAATCAAGATTTCAAATTATAAGTTAAGCTTGACCAAATATGGCCTTTAAAAAGTTAAAGGTAGAATTTGGTCAAAAAGGTAGTATTCCTTATCTAAAATTCCACTTAATTATATCTTTGAGGTTGTGCTTGAATATTGGTGAACAGCGGCCATATTTTCTGTCGTATTTTGTAAATTTTACCTCATAATAAATTTTAACTTTTATTTAAAACTTGTCGATAGTTAGTTACTATTCTGTCTGCGACAAAGTCTATAGAAAACAGTTAGGTTCTACTGACTGTATTTTTTGTGTATAGGAATGATTCTGGATTTATGTAACCTAATCTCTAAATTTAAGGTTAGCTGGAAAATTGTTAATCAAAGTTATTTCCTAAATCCAATTATTTTAAAAGCTCATTAAAATTTTAGAGGTATTATAGTCAGTTTTACAGTAAAATTTACTTGGCACAAGTTTTATGGTTTGGTAGATCCATATCAATTACATGATGTTATCATTTTATAACGTCATTTTGTTAGCTGCACTTTGCCTGTTGCCGTTCAGTTCAATTCTATAACCTCAATAAAAAAGCAAATAACCTGTTATCGTTCTTTTTGCTCCACTTTTGTTTAGCATTGTCTTCCAGGTTAAATTTTGGTAATATGTTTAGTTAAAAATTGCGCTAATTGTCCACTATTGGCCTTTAAAAATGGGTTTTAATGCCTACTACAAAATTTTAATTACCTAGAGTTAATCAAAGTTTGTTGACTTAATTAGGACGTGTAATGATATTTTTCTTCACATTGGGTAAATTCTCGACGGTTAGAAGTAAATTTTATCTGTTCCATACTGATGTTTGAGGTTAAATTTTGGAAATTTGTTAAGACAAATGTTTGTTGGGCTCATGTTACAGAAGAATACCTACTACACCTGGTTCAGTTTTCAGGTAATAGAAAGCAATAATATTGCATTCGAGAAATCTAGGTTGAAATCCTAAATTTTGGAAAAACTCCGCCTACCGGAAGGATCGAAAACTAAATGAAACTGAGCTCTTCAAAGTGCAACAGAAACAAAGTCTCTATGATCAGCTGTTTTAACACAACACATAAATAAACTCGTTCGATTTGACATAATAACTGAAGAATCTTCCAATGTTCCTAACTTATTGTTATTTATCAACGTTTAATTTACAGAAAAAACATTTTTTTATTTGAGTAAGAGCTTTCGGAATAGATTGAATACAATCCAAAATTGAAACGTGCCTCCAATTTAGAATGGGAGTAATATGCCATTTGCAAGCTCACCGGCACGTAAACCTCATCAGACAATTCGTTACCCAATTTAACCATCCTGACTGGCACAAAGGTCGCTGTCTGCCGCTTTATTCGCGGTTAAATCGCCAGCTAATTACAATACAATATACGAGACGCACATGTAATTGTTTATCTCCAAATGGAGTGCGGTTTACATGCTACGGTGATGCCTCGTTAAATTAATGCTTTCCGCTCGTTGTTAATGCCCAGTTCAATTTCAATCCTGCGTCTGACCCCCCAAACCAAAAATAATTAAAAACTTGACAAAGTGCGAAACTGCAAAACAACCTTTTACTTTGTGATTAACGCGTCCACTTAGTGAGTCGGCTTATGTTTCACAACCCACTTTTGGCTCAGTTAATTTACATTTAGGGATATTTAATAAGGGGTGTTTTGCTTAACTAACGACTACGATCCGCTAAAAGTAAAAGGATGCTGCATAACGCAGACAGCACAAAGAGAACTGATGTTTGCTTGAAGGGAAACGTGAGCTCTCCAAAAGCAACAAAAGGCTTGGGCATATACCAGAATTATAGAAAGGATAAACGTGTAATGGAACTGCAAAACTGTAAATTGTGAAATGAACTTAAAAGAGATTTATACGTTGATTAGGTTTCGTTTTATGTTGACAGACTGATCTACTATCAGCAAGTAAAATTTGCCTTTGACATGCAACGGCGTAATTAAGCGAAAAGTAGTGGTATAATTCCAGCAATTATTATAGCTCATTGCACCACAGTATTTTTATGCTACACCTTAGACAAGTTTTGTTTGGACTGTGACTGTTTGCACCTGAACTGAACTGAACATTTAAATTCCAACTTGATACATTCTGCAATGTTTAACTATCTAACTAATATTCTTGTATTCCTACCACTCTTCTTCATACGTAACATATACTATATTAAAATCCGAGCTCTAAAAATACCAAATTGTTGAATACTTGAACCACCTTATTTTCTAATTATTGAATCTTACCCCTTTTCAAACAGGAAGGAAATAAAAAAACAGGTCAATTCCTAACTCCAGCTTTTCCTAAACTTACGTTGCGGCTTTGCCTGCGGCCTGGTTGTCGGTTCTCTGTAGGAAATAAATCAATTCCGGTTTCTTGGTCTGACCCTTCAGTAATTATTATATCTGGAGTTGTCGGTTGTCCTTTTTTGAGCCTTTGCCCGGTCGACAAACAACAAACAAGTCGATAGAGTGGCTCAGGTTTGACGCAAATAAAATGGGGAGCAAAATAACTAACAGCCATTTCGACAAGCAAACACACTTTAAGCAAAATAGCGCAATCTCACCTTCTCATTATTAAGTACAAAGCCCTTGGAGGTCCGCGTGGCTGATATGCAAATCGACTTGTTTCAGCTCCCAGAATTTCCAGGTCGCTCGTAAGTTTCCGGAAGTTAAAAGAAAAAGCAACAGTTTTTGCTTAAAACTATATGCACCAAGTTGGCGTTTCTGGAAGCAACAAAACTACCCTCGTGCAACAATAAGAGGCGTTCAGGAAATGAGAAGTAAATGTACATTTGAATTTAAGTAGCTTTCAGTTGGGGCTTTGTATACAATGAAGACACCCTTTAAGATTACAGCGCTATTTTCAGATATTCTCTTTTCGAAATAGTCGAGTTTCAAATACTTACAAAGGTCACGTCTCTTTCAGCTGGCCTGAAACAATTCCGTTTGAATAGTTGGACTTCTATTTGATTTAGCCAGACTCGATTAATTCAAGACTTTGTGGATCAATGACTATAAAGTGGTTACTAGAGCGTTAAATATTTGTCGAATAGAAATCGCGTAACAAATTCTATCTATTCAATTGGGGAGAAGGTATTCTATCGATGCTTTTTCAGCTAGCAAGCGAATAAGCATTACTTTTCGCACTTGAAAATAACTGTTTTACCAACTCACCATTATTAATTACCCTTCTCACCATTTCCCTAAATGACAAAAAAACAAAATTGATAATAGCTATTTATGTAACCAGTTACGAAAAGATCGATTTTGTGTAACGAATGAATGTTTGTAGGGCGAGCGCAGCGAGGTCCTACAATTTGAATGAGTTATACAATAAGACATTTTCGAAACGTGTTGCATACATAATTTTTTCTAATTTTGACCAAAAAGCGGTAAAAACCATCTTTTAAAGTGATTTAACACAAATATTCACTTTTATAGCACCTTGTATAAACAGTGACAACGACATGTTATGATGGATGTCGCCCATATGTTTCTACGGAAATGCATAAAAACAGGGAGTGATGAAATGAACTTTTCATAACTAGTTACATAAAGTGATACTTTATGTAACTAGTTACATAAAGTAAAACGTTTTGTCACTCTAATCAGTTTTGAAAAGTGTCACTTTATATGCTAAAATTAGAAAAAATAGCTTTTATATTACAATACGCAGACGATACTGCACTTATTGTGCACAACAAAATTACCAAGAAAACACCTATTATATTTACATGCACTAACTGGCTATGCAATTCTACAGTTCTACAGATGAAGACTAACGTCAAATACTACTAAAAGTCAAAGACAACTCTCCAACTATAACCACAGACGGTCAAGAACTGAACGGAAACAGGTCAAAAATTAAAATGCAGGAAACACTTAAAAAACGTAGCACAGAAAAGCAAAAAATTAAAAGTTCTAGTTAAGTTTCAAAGCTAAATTTAGGGTTTTAATATTTTTAAATAACATATTAGTTCAGCTTTTAGTTAGGGTGGAGTAGAATGGTTTTTATTGGAGACCTTGAGAAAATTCTAGCTATGATATGACATAAATATCCTCGAAAACAAACCGTTAATTAATGGTTATTTATAGAACAAGTGACTTAAACCATTTTTTATTCACAAAAAGAACAATTAATTCCACAAGCGTTCTTCGAGAAATTTTACGTAGTATTCTGAGAATATCGGTTTGCACCGCGTATTAGCCTCTCTGTAGATACCATAAAATATAAGTAACCCATAGACCCAAATGTTTATGGCTTTTTTTATAGGTAACAAGAAAATTGTTAGTTTGTTGAAATATGTCAAACACTGAGGGACATTTAATATTTTTCTCTTTAGGGTACAATTTTACTATGGAAATAAGAGGAATGTTTGCTTTTTTTATACGAACATTCTCTCAGAATTTGGAAATCACTTCTCTACTCTTCTTTGACTTTGACTGACTGACAATTTAAATACTGATGGGTACTGCTTGTGCGGATTGTGTTAACCACTGGAAGACTTAATGGAGCGGGTCAAAAGACAAATCCGAAGATTAAGCACACTTTTCGCGCCTTCCGTAGTCCGCTTACCCTTCTCCGTAGGGTTAACCTTAAAATCGCCACATATGCAACCTCGTATATTAGTTCTCGAACTGTTACGACTGCGAACATTTGTAGAATGACTGCTCGAGAGTTAAATGGCTCGCTATTTTGACCGCAAAGCCGCCGTAATTTAACTCCGGCAGATAAGATGGCTTTGCATCATTCATGCGGTTACCGAACAACGTTCATACCAGCCCTACGATCTTTAAATATATTGCCCCGTTCCCATTTTGCACAATGCTTTCGAGTGCCACTTTTCTTACCGCTTATACGCCAATTGTATGCTGTGCGAATTTTCGGAAAACCTCAATCCAGTGCCAAATGTTTGCAGGTTACGTTAAGAAGACGACGTTGTCTCAGTTTGGAACTGATATTTTGTGCTCAAAATGGTTTCATGCAAGATTTGCATAAGTATAATTGCTACAACACATGCGTCCCTGAGCTGAATATTTTCCAGTTAGTTAACATTCAGAAAGAAAAACAACAAATAATAAATTATTTAAAAAAATGGATTTTACAGTATAACAGATTGTTTGAAAATCCAGATTAGATAAAACTGGAGAAAAAAGTAGGGAAGGAAACCTCTACTAATCTTTTCTATTACCTAGGTATTACGTAAATCAGTGTTATGTTGATTGACACTAAAGCAGAAAAGAAGAAAAATAATAAACCAAAATAATTACATTAACAGAGCGACAAGGGACGGAAGTTTTCAAACGCATAAAATAATATTTAAATTTATATCTTTCAACTTTTGTGCCTAACATAAAAATAATCCCAATTTTGCAATCGTTTTTAATTACAGGCAATCTCCTTTTTTCCGTGATCATCTCAGTAAACGTACACTGCACTCCAATTAACAGTTTTTTAAAAAACTAATAGACTCTAGGTAGTTGATTCATATTAACTGGTTTTACCGTAATTATCGTTATGACAGACACGTAAAAAAACTTTTTCGTTACTTTTTTGAGGTGAAATTGAAACCAGCCTCCATGCATAGGAAATCATTATCTCTACTCATCCGAGTAAATAGCCTGAAAACACGTTTCGTGCAACAACAATGTAAGAGTTTTTTGTGTGCTCTATTTTTAAATAAGCCCTTACGAGCGATGAAAGCTTTGTATGGTATAGGATATAGATGAATGTACAATTTTGCTTATACTGAGTGCTTAAATACAATGTTTAAAAAATAAGCAAATAAATGATTAAATTCCGCAACAAAAAAGGACAAAATCCACTTCGTACTAGGTGGATTTCAAAAAATGTTAATCCTGATACTTAATGATATCCTTGGTACTTTTAGTTATTGTGGCCTCTATCGAGTGTTAAATTTGAGAAAAAGTAAATATGAGCGTAAATTTATCGTCCAGTTATTTACCATTAGGGTAAAGTAAAATTGACAATGTAAAATTAAATGTGACAGGAAAATTTACCAATTTTAGCATAAAATTTCAATTTTTTTTATACTTTATTTTTGAAAATGTAGAAATATTGAAATAGTACAAAGAGAAAAACAAAAAGTGTCACATCTTTAACTATATTACATTAAAAGTGATAACACTGTTTTTCAGTCGAAATGGGGTTAGTTTAAAAAAGCAGTTTGGTTCATCCTGTCACTTATTGCCTTGTAACTCTTAAAGAGACTCTTAAATGCAAAAACATATCAATACAATCTTGTAGAGGATAAAATGTTCTGCAACTTTTTTTATTTATTTTTTTTTGTAACTCCTCAAATAACGGAGCTACGCTTAGTTAAAATGAAGTTAGTTTAAAAAAGCAGTTTGGTGCATCCTGTGACTTTTTGTGATATTAGTCCGTTTTCCCAATATTGGCTAAGTTGAAGAAAATTTTTTGTTTCACCTGTAAATTTAGTCTCATTGAAATTTGCTTGAAAGATATAATTTTTTTGTCATTGTTGTCATTAATTTCATTAAAGTCATTTTCTGTCAATAATATCAAAATAAAATCAAAAAATATTGAAAGGTTGATTTTGTTATTGATTTTTTTAGATATTTTAGTTTTATCAATAATTAACTAAATGAAGTAATTTTTCCTCACAAAATGATTCTTTTTCCAAATGAGTAACAATCTTATACCTTTATTAAAAATATACATTTTCAGCTTTTTTTCATTTTTCTTTATTATCGCATGTTTAAATTATGACAAATAATTTGTTTTTGAGATGAGAAAAATGACGCAAATCTGACGAAATTATTATTTAAACAATTTGTAATTTACCAGTAATTTACTGACAATTGTCAAAATAACTGATGAAAAAATAAATATGTAAGAAAAATTATGTACTGTAAATTATTGCAAATTATACCCAAATTTTGACACAAATATCACGTGGTTTTTAGAAAATAATTTAGTATGGCGTTTGCGTCACCACTATCAAACTAACTCTCATAGATCTCACAAACACGTTTTATTTATATCGAATACTTGTCAAGAACAAAATTGCTTGTTAAACCCAGTTGGAGTGAGAAAATGACAGTTTTAAGCACATTTTTGGAATCCTCATTAAATTTCCTATCCAAAAATCTGAAAAAAAAAGTAAAAAATTGTACAGTCAGGAAGAAAAGCGGTGTCAAAATTTGAACTGCCAGAAATTCAGTTTAAAAGGACAGTCAGCAACAAAATTCATAAGTCAATCCCTATTTTATCTTCCCAAACTTCTTTGTAGTATGCCACCGATCATTTTTACCCTGTACATTTTCACTACAATGTGTACACTGTAATTGTGGAGATCCTATAGAGTATTGTATGTAGAAATGTTTTCTTGCTATGTCATGAATGAATGAAGTTATGTAATAAAACCTTTAAAAAATCTGAAACTTTATCACCCTCGTATCTCGGTAACAACGCATTTTCGGACACAACTTTATTACAACTTTCTGCTTAAAATCCAATTCTCTAGGCATGGTCTAGGTTTGGTCGTTTAACCCTGACTCACCCTGTATAGTTTTTTTGATTTAAATGTATGTTTTTGAAAGGTAAAATAACTGCGGAACTGGAACTAACTTTATACTTCATCCGGTGAAGAAAAGTGCACTTTACCTCACCCGAGTAAGCAAATAGTATTACAACATTTTTAAATAGTTCGTTTTCTAAATGAGTAGACAAAAAATAATTGGTAATTCTCCTTCAACACATCTGTCAAAAGAAAAGTATTAAAGCAATATTTTCAGATTTTGTTGGACAAAGAAAATTGAAAAATGTAAAACAATTTTTTGTGAAAACTATACTTTTCGGAATACATCGAAGCTAGGAAATCCTGTCCGGAAATCTTCTTTGTAACAGCAATGGAAGACTTTTTCGTAGTGATACGTAGGCTCTGCACGAAACTTTTGTATATTGTAAGGGTTGGTTCTCATATTTTTAGGCCAATATCAAGAATAATTAATTAAATAACTTGCATAAACAAAATTTAATTAAATTAATCTTTTTCAGTTCCTCCAGATAAAGTGACAATTTTCAATGCAGAATCCGGTGAACAACTATCATCGGTGGTAGGACCATTTTCAGAAGGTGCTTCATTTTCGCTCAGATGTGACGTATCGGGGGGTAAGTTATTTCCTAAATTCCTTAGTGCAAATTTATCGGTCAAATAAATTCGGGTAGCTTAAGAAAGCATTCCATCTTAGCCTGTAGCCGACATCGAAAATAAATAATAAAAGACAAAAGATTGATTGACTACTCGACTCAAGTAGGTTCGACGTCTCCAAATAAATCCTAACAAACTGCCTTCGCTCATATGTCCGGTCGCCACTCTCGAGTTTGGCCTTTTGCGATTGGCCCGAACTGATAAGAGTCATAAAAGCCGAAGTCCGAAAACCGAGAAGTAAAAAATTAGAGCCATAAAAATTCCGAAAAGGACAAAATGGAAAACACTCGGTCTGGAATCAATGAGGGTGAATTTAAAAAGATCGAACTTTTTTGGCTCTCGAAGTTTTGGCTAACTATTATTTTACGAGAACAGTAGCATATTTTAGAGGTTACGCTTGTGTGCTTTGGTACTTAAACCCTTTGAATTAGTTGGATTATTAATGGCGGTTTTACGGTTGTTATTCAATAATGTAAAATTAAGATAGCAGAGAGACTTTGCATCTCTACTTTGACATCAATTATAGAAATCCATTTATTTCAAATATTATCATGATACACGTAATTATCAAAATAATCTTACGAAACATTGATAAAAGATCGTGAGAGGGCTAAAATATGCAATTATCTAGAGGTTCAGATAATTTATTGGTTTTTAATATCAGACGTCACTCAAAATTTAAACATTCACTGTCAAGCTCTTTTGTGAAGTTTTTAGATTACACACGTTTGCTGGGAAAATGGAATTTTGCACTATTTTCAACTTGTTTGAGTTGAAAAAAGTTGAAAATCACATTAACCTAGTGGTCTTGTGTTGGGACGATTTAGGCTTGGTCTTAATACCTAAAAAACCTGATGTTTCGGTAGAAAATCTACCACCGTCTTGTGCAACCAATGTGCAACCATTACCCAGGGACTGCTAATATTAATAACTTCTTTATTGCAAAGCAATGTGTAAAATGTGTTTCTTCGTTGACATATTACATAAAAACTTAAGAATGAAAAGTGTTTCCTAACCAAACTTTCAATTTATACAAATAACATTATTTTAACCTTTTTCCAACTCAAACACATTAATTTAATTATAATAATTAAATTATTACTAAGTCTGCGGTTAACAAAATTGGATTCTGATTCGAAAACATTCCAAAACCTTTTAGCTTAACCATTCCATTCGTATATGGTTTCAGCATCGCTGAAAACATTAGATTCACTTTTTGATATTAAAACGAATGAATACGAATTGATTAAATGGCTGACCCAGTTCTAGACAGATCTTTAGATTGAATCTGTATCGACAAAAGGTCATGTTAGCTTTAAATGTTGTGAAGCGAAACTTTTGCCAATACTTTTATAACTTTTCAGCTAGTCTAAATTTGCATTTTTCTACTATTTTCCCATAGTTGAATGAAAATGAAATGTAACGATGTTTTCATTACTACTCACAAAAACTATCAATTTCTCGGTAGTTGATTCATTGTTGAGAAAATTACCGTGCGCTGACAAATACATGTTTTTTTCTTGCATAAAAGCCGTTATTTTAAGACTCTGGTGTATTAGTTGCTAATTTTATGCTAAAATACAAAGTGCCACTAACTCGTATGGGGATTTCGAAAACAGTAAGAGAAGGATATAATCAGTGTAAAATTTTAGCAACTAGGGATTTATTCAGCATATAACGGCTCTCATTGGTCGAACTAGAAAGGTTCATTGAATTTTATTGGCTGCTAGTACAATGAGGGAAATAATCAGAAAAAAGTCTTTGCTCAATGATTTCAAAATCTAATATGGTGCCCATAACAAAAAGTTGAAGTTGTTGATGATAATTAAAAATCGAATTAAAAATCGAAATGTTGGATCTCAAATATGATATTGCCACGTTGTAGAGGAGGATGATAAAATGTCACTTATTTTCGGTTATCTTATCAAATCAATCAACAAAAATCAAATTTTCAAAATTTTGGTTTATTTTAGATATTTCCGGAAGTAATTTAATTTTTTTAGATTTTAATATGACATATTATTAAACTCGAAATTGCGCAATTTTGCCAGAACCTAACACGAATTTGTGACACCCTGTGCCCACTGCGTAGAGCGCATAAAATGTAATAATATGACAACTACTAGCATTCACATTTTAACAACAATAACTATCTTCTCACTATCAATGTTAATGTAATAACCAAAAGTATCGTTCATTACACGTCCGTAGTGGCTTTTCCCGTTCTCTCAAACTGTCACGCACGCACGGGCACCGATTTTCGGTACTGGTGATGAGATGTACTATTCCGGTACCAAAAGCAAAGAATAGCTATTTAACAAGAAGGAACAGTTGAAAAGAGAGCAAATTAGAGAGAGATGGACTCTGTCAGGAGTTTTATTAGGTAGTTGAAGAACGTTTCCATATCTCAGACCACATCAAATATTTATTTTAAAATATCAGTTAATATTAGTTAATAAGGATTGATATCTTCGAATGATTAAGAGGCAAACTTAAAACACTTTGACTCAAAACAGAACTAAACAATGATTATAAGAAATTAGTTCATATTTGACCCTGAAAATTGGATGCCATTTTTATTTCACAAAGAAATAAGATAAGAGACAAACGACAACAGCAAAAACATCACCCCAACATCAATGGAATTATGCCGGCTGTCCTTTCTTGTTAAATAACCATTATTTACCAAAAGTCAGTCAAGATCGAAAACTGTTGACTTTTCAATGGTTTTGTGATAATTTTTAAATTGTCACAAAACCACAAAATAAATAGCGAAATAAATCACAAAAATTGAGAAATTTTGCTCAGCGGTCATCTTGGTTTTTGTGAATACCTCAGTTGAAGCAAACTGTATAGAATATCCTCGCCTAGACAAAATATTAATAATTTCGTCTGAACCTGAACAATCATAATAATTGCCCTGAATTTTCGGATGGGAAAATGATTATTCCACACAAAACGGAAATAAACACAGTCATCTTATCAAAAAAAACCACATATTCTAGTTGTCCAAAAAACCATGAAAAGCGTATCGCTTAGGCCGGAGGTGGAAAAGTCCCTGGAGGATCCATTGTACGATATCTGCAGAGCGTAAGTGCCTTATTCAAATCGAAACACGTTCTGCTTTAAAACGATTCTCGGGGAAATTATATCGTACATATATTTTCCTAGGCGTTATACATCTTTTCCATCAATTTAATGGAATTTTTGGGTTTTTCCATTAAAGCCACAATAGTGGGCAGGGATACAAATTGAAATTTATTCTCCACCGCAAGCTGTAACAAAAGTGACATTTTGTGTTGTTCTCCCAACCGCAGAACCTCACCTGAGACATGTTTAAGTAGGGAGAATCTAAAGTAATCGCTAATGAAACAGACAGTTAATTTGCTAAGCCCATTAACTTCCCCACAGCACATTCAAAAGATCTCTGCCGACATGAAGGGTATTAAATTGAAGCAACTTGTCGTCCTTGCGTTTTCTTGTTTGTATTTGCAATAATGGACCATAAACAAGGAACGAAAGTTTGAGTGACTTTTAAGCTGCAAACAAAACCCTTTTGCCCTCCTTAAATCGGAACTTAAAGCCGGCCTTGTGCAGTGTAATCGCTTTTCTCCTACTTGAGTGCACGTATGCATTAAATAGTTAGTTTGACACGAGTTCATAAACCCTTTATGAGCAGTCCGGAATAATGTTGCTCTGCAGGACTGCCGATCAAACTTCGCAAGTCCATTTAATCCTGTAGAGATCCGGCAGTTTGCATCTCGGCCAGGAGCCATGTTTTACATTGTTAAATCGTGAGAGCAAATACGAGAACAACGGGGGGTCGTTTCCATGTCGGTTGTTTATTTTCTAGTCTAGTTTATTGGCGTCTTTCTCGAAAAATTCTACCAAAATATAAAGTTTCTGTATTTTATTATTTTAAATTAATAACTTTAAAACATTCTTAAAAAGTAATACAAATGCAAAATAAAGCAATATCAATTCACTCCTTCAAAATTTAGTCAAAAGGTATTTAAATCTATTAGAAGAATTTGCTACAGATAAAAAGCTAACAATGCAATTCACGTTGTTTCTGCTTCACTGCAACTTTAGCTTCTCCTAAAAGATATTAAAAAGTCTAAGGATATAAATTGGATAAAATAGCTGACCTAGTTCTCAAGAGGCCTTAAGATTGACTCTGTATCGACAAGGCGCCATTTTAACGCTGAAAATTTTTAATACGACACTCTACAGCAACTAATGAACCGGGAAAATGAGTTTTTTCTCTCGCTGCGAAAGCAAATTACTTGTTTACGGCTAACTTTAATCCAGATTGGAAAAGTTTAATAGATAAAGGTGATCCTTGCTTTTAATTCCGCTACTTACTGAAAGTTTTATTGAAAGAAATTTTACTTACAGCTGCTCCTAAATCTCCTATATTGAAAAGGTAAGGTTGCGCTCTTATTTATCCTTTTTGCCTCTTTTCCGATGTTCGTAATTCAACTGACTATTGGCAATTCCCCGTTTGCACAAAAGAAAACAGAATTAAGTTTCAGATACGAATGCCCTGGCGGATTCGATCCCGACACATGGCAAATATTTATTGTCGATTTGTTGACATGAAACCATATTTTACGTGAATTTTTGTATTTGATCAAGTAATTAAAACGAAATGAAATGTGTCCTGGACCTTGGGTAAACGAAATTGTCTGAGACGAGTAATTAAAAACTCCTCTCGTGCCTGGAAAGCTGTAGAAAAATCTCGAGCACAATAGACCGGATAATTGGAAAACCACTGGGCACAAAGAAAATCGATTAAAAATATTTAATTAGGAGTCGTTGGATAGAAAATTATTTCTATTTTTTGAAAGAAGTATATGTAATGTTATTGTTGTTGTCAAAATTTATGTTAATTTCTAACCGTTTGTTATTCTTATCGTATTTGCTTAAAAAAATATCTTTAAATTTTCTTTTTGTATTAACGACAGTGAAGTTCTCACTTTACGTACAGTAGGTTTGTAGGTAGTAATGTAACTGATAACTGATAAACTGGTTGGAACGTTTTCTGAACTATTGGTGGTTAAACGATAATAGTAAATGAATTTTTGGTCACGTGATTTATAATTTACTTTTTTTCCTCCGAAAGTCGGCATTTGTACTTTTTGAGGTTCAATTTATATTTGAATGGTCACGTGACTATTTTTGACTAGTGCCTTTTCAGTATTACTAACTAGCATTTTTATTCACGTGACGTATATTTTACTGTTTCAGCTTTTGCAATTGTCTAAATTAGATTTAGCGAATTTTTGAGTAAAACGAGGGCAACAATTACATGCGTAAAAGTTGCGTTTTACGCCCTTGGTACAAAAATAACTATTTTGCACTAACTTTTACTTGCGTGCAAAAAAGATATACTTTTTGCACTTGTTGCATAAATAACTATTTTATGGTCACGTGGCTGTTTTTAACTGTAGCGTCACTTTCTCTGTACAGGGTGTCCTTATAAGCCGTGCACGCGGCTGTTTCTCGGAAACTATACATAGTAGCGCTTTGGGAAAAAATGTGTCTAGAAAATATAGCCACGTGAAAATGCTGAAAATAATTTTCAGCATTCTAAATCCACCGTTAGGGGGCGTTTCAATACCAATAAAATGAACAATGTCCAAAAACTATAAAAATTTAAATGGAACGGTATAGCAGAAATACGATGAACGTAATTGTCTGTTCTCAACGAACAATTTTGCTATTTAAATATCTCGAAAACGGCTGACATAGCGACTTTGTTTTTGTGTCAGTTTAAATAGCATTTTCTGCCCTTTAACTAAATATTTCAATTTTTTTTACTTTATTTTGATATTTAAATAAATATTAAAAAATCGAGCAATTTTTTGTTATTGGAATATTTGTTTCCCTTACTTTTAACTGAAAACTAAAACCCCAAAAAGACACCTTTTCCTTATCTTTGTACTTTCTAGGTTTTCTAATTGCATTATGATTATTAAATTTATTAAATTAAAAAAAATGAAGGTATAAAAAGCCTACAATTTACTTTTCGAACTTAGAGAGACGAGTAATTCATACCTACTCAATTCTTTTTGTTGGTTGGAATTTTTCTCTTATCACACCAAAAAGGCTTTTTGGGAAAAAGGAATTTTTGCATTATAGTTTAGAATAACATTAACTTAGTCGTCTCAACACAAGACCATTGACTTAGCTTTGGTTTAGATACCTAGAAACTGACGTTATGGTGGAAAGTTTAAGTCTGCCTTCAAGGAATCTAAAAAAAAAACTAACTTGTAGTAAATTATATTGAACCTGATAATGAATAATTTGGAATTCAGAAAATTGAGATTATTTTCTTTCCTGCAGATGGTTTTCCACCGAATCGTGAGAAGGTTTTCTAGGAGTATTAAGGAATGACTAGGTTAATGTTATTTTCAAATTCATTGAAAATAGTGCAAAATTTCACTTTGCCAACAAACCTTTTTGGTAGAACAAAAAATAATAAAAAGGAATTTTATTATTTTTTGGTAGGTTAGGTTAGGTTATTACAATAAAACACTGGTTGAAAATGGTGAGGTTTTGTTTTTTGTTTATCAATCCCAATCCTCTGACCGGTTTCGCCGTATTACGGCTCATCAGAGAGGCTATAGGGCTTGATAACCAAAGAACAAAACCTTCGTTCCCGTATAGTCAACTGGATGCCAGAAATGATAGTTGTGTGCAACATCTGGTGACATCTGTACTGAAAAAAAGATAAGGATGGGGGTAGAAGTCAAAATCTTATATTATTAAGTCGTGGAAAGGCTATATCAGGTGCTCCTAGTATTAACGGGACTAATCAATTTCCAAAACCTCCAATTAAAATTGGTATAACTATAAAAAAAATTATAATAAAGGCATGAGCAGTAACAATTGTGTTAAAGATCTGGTCGTCTCCAATTAAGCTTCTTGGAGTTCCTAGTTCTGTTCGAATTAGTATTCTTAAGGATGTTCCTCCTTTTGGAACGCCATCTGTACTTTCTAACTCATAGAGTTGAGTACAGATGTCACCAGATGTTGCACACAACTATACAACTATACTAGAACGAAGGTTTTGTTCTTTGGTTATCAAGCCCTATAGCCTCTCTGATGAGCCGTAATACGGCGAAACCGGTCAGAGGATTGGGATTGATAAACAAAAAACAAAACCTCACCATTTTCAACCAATCAGATCGGTGTTTACCGAATGATGCGGCATTAATGGTGCTGTTCCTAGATTTTGGAACGCCATCTGTACTTTCTAACTCATAGAGTTGAGTACAGATGTCACCAGATGTTGCACACAACTACAATAAAACACGTTATTATTATTGTTTGTTTTGAAGCGTTATAATATTCTTTTGGTCTTTATAACTTTTCTCACATGTTTCTCAAGACAGACTCTCTTTTCATACACAGGCCATAAAAAGCGGCTGCTATTTTCATCCATTTTTGAGGCCACAAACCTCAAAATGCTTTATAAACACATAACAACTCTGGATTAACAATATAAATTCAGCCTTCATTTAGGCTTTCAGCTAATAGTTATTATTACTTTTTGATTGTACAACGATATCAGTGTTTGCAGTCTGACAATTTTTGAACTGACAAACCAAATTGAAAAATTGCGTTTACATAGAACTGAAGGTTTCGTTAAACTGCGTTTTATTTCTGCTGAGAATCGGTCTACATATTCTAGCTGCATTGTGAACGGACTTTTGGATTTCTAGTCGCGTAGCAATATAATGTAACTAATGTATTTTGTTCCCAAAAAAAGGCAAGTTGGCACACTATTTGCAACAAATCGAGTCCAACGTGTCCACTATTTACGTTCCCTTATCCCGGTCCAGTAATAGAAACCGGTATCGACAATTCCTAAGCCGCCGGACAAAAGAAAATAAAATCGAATTCCGGCTTCGAATGCCCGACTGAATTTTATCCCCAGTCGGCAAACAGTTATAGGTTATTTGTAAACACCAAATACCATTGTTAACGCTTGGATATACCATATATTTTCATTCGACAAAATTCTCTTCGAATTACTTCCGTTGGCCTGAATCGATCTACTTCGCCTAAAAATTTCAGTAAAGTTATTATTGGGGGAACAATTTCATTAGCGAAATCTATTGTGTCGATTCCAATTTGGAGTTCCGGAACAATCAATTAAAAATACCTTACCGGGTAAGTACTAAACTTAATATCGAGGAGGAGGTCTTTATTTTATTAAGACAATATCCCAGATAATTGGAAAACCGTTGGAGCGACTAAGACCCTGGTTGGATCTGACGTTTGAAATTATCTCTATTTGTCACTAGAAATTGGAACATAACAACCGCTTATTGAACGCCAAACTGATTATCTCTATCTGAATTATTTTGGAGATTTAAAATTAAAACTTTACTAAACACTTGTATGAGGCAGGTTTGGTTATGATTGATTAAGCTAACGTGATTATGTTTACCAGGATGTTTTTCCTTGTTTTTGGAATAGAAAAACAAGAAATTCTCTTAAATGTGCTTAAAAAAAATGCCTTGTTTGGTGTGAAAATTGTGAAATTTTCACTAAAATAAGGCTCCAAATTTATTTTTACACTTTTAAAGCATTTTTTAAACTGTAATATCTTAAAAATGCTCGAGAGAATGTCAAGAGCTAGTCAAGGTTTTTTATATTTAATGTGGCCTTCCCATGATTTTAATATCTCTTTTTTAAACTTTTCAATCGAAAATTACCCTTCTAATTTTTTTGCCCTAAAACTACAAATGCCTATTTAGAATAGCGGATATATGGCAACGTCGGATAACTACAGAATTGACAGCTTTGTTTTACTCACGTTTAGCGTGTAGGATCACTGTAATTTACAGTCGCTCAAAGCACGTGACCTAACTACTGCAAGCTATTTTAGAGTCACATGATGCAATAAAGTTTGATGAAAATATTTATAATGGTTACTGCATGGTAAGATTAATGGAGGCACATTTTGAAACACGACAGCTCCTTTTTTATTGAATTTTTAGACAGTTCTATTGATTATAAGAAGTATTTGCTATTATAATGATGTATCTAACATACACCGTTTTCGTGGAAATGACAAACATAAATAGTCGTTTTCACTTCATAGTCATTCAAACTTTATTTATTATTTTACGTTTAATGCATGTTTGATTATGAAAATTTTAAATTTTTGGACGGCATTTTATCAAAAATAAGTCTTCTCTTCCTTAGCCTTGTTCCATTCGTTTTTGGGTATAGTTGGATTTTTACCTTTTGAGAATGACGTCATCTTTTTACATCTTTGTTTCTCGCATATCAAACATGTGAAATAAACAATTTTTGCAAAAAAGGCACGTTGTTAATTTTGTCGTCCTGTCAAATTGAAAACGTTGACATTTACTGTCACTTTGATTTAAACGAATATCAAAGGTATAAAAATGCTGCGCTACAATGAGAAGGCCCAAATGCTAATTCTAAATGTTCTGCTTTTTTTGGAGTACGAAAAGCAACAGTTTCCAGATGTCAACTGAAACTCTCATGATCACTCATTTTTCAAAGCATTTGTAGGTTAAAATTTGTGATCTAATTCCAGACATGCGTGTTTTTTCACCTGCTTGACGTCATTCTCAAAGGGTAAAAATTTGACTATATAGGCTTCTCCGTGTCTTCCACTTCTGACGATCTTGTGCTATACGGAACCAACGTCGACCTACTTCTTCCTTGATATCATCTATCCAGAACTTTTGTGACTTTTACCTCTGCTTTTCGTTGGTCTCTGCATCGCCCGCAACAACAGCTCTGATGGTCCATTTTTTACTGTTCTGGCATGCAACTTGCCCTACCCAGCTTTACTTTAGCTCGGCCACTCGTGATGTTACGTCTGTAACTCTGGTCCTTCCTATAATTTTTTGATTTCTCACTTTATCTCTAAAAAGTCCCAACATAGCAGGTTCCATAGCTCTCTGAGCCACCCTCACGCAATCAGCACTTCTAGTCTGTGTTGTTCTAGTCAGTTTGATTGTATGACTTAGATAAATATATTCTTTGAAATTCTCAACTATCTGTTCGCCTGTGCTAATATGAGCATTCTCGGGGTTTATTATTTTTGGTCTTGTTTATGTTCATTGTCAGCCCTGTATTTTTCGAAGCTTGCAAGTACTCTTATGGGTTGCATTGCATAAGTTGGTAGAAATGATGATGTATCATCTGCAAGGGGCAGATTATTTACAAATGATCTATCAATCCTTATTTCCTTTTGTTCCCACCGAAGCTTTTGAAAACGTCTTCCTGAGCCAAAGTGAATAGCTTGACGTACTCTTCCATTTAATTTGAATTTTGTTTGTTTTTGTATCTTCGTTAATTTTTACTTACATTGTTGCGTGCTCATATGGTATATTTTTTATAGCACTATACCTAGTGCATATTCTGGTGTTGTTGAGAGCATTTAAAAAGGACCATGTTAGGGTTTTAAATGTTTGTAGATGGTCATTTGTGAAGTATTCGTTTTAAAACTCGGTTTGCTTTACTGGTTGATAGAAATCTAGTTTCCCTGAATGACAGATGGTAAATATTTTAGTTGAAAGTTTATAAAGGTGTGACAGTAAGCCGATAGAACCATAGTTTTTTAAGATTTGTATTATCCCCCTTCTTATACAAAAGCACAACAAAATTTTTTTAGTATTGTTACGGTCTGGGTTACTATGCTCGATACTTCTTAACGAGCGCTCGCCTCGGGATGAAACCGATGCGCCGCAATATCTGGCCGGGCGCGTATTAAAGTAGGCCACAGTTAGGAAGCGGCATACCTGGAAGATTCTTGAATGATCAAGGCAACCCGCGAAGCGTTTCGCGGTCATTCTAGAACGTGGTTTGCGAATATAAGAGACGCGGTCTCGACCGCAGTAGTAGTGAATTTGGGAACGCGGTAAAGTTTAAATAGTGGAATAATTGTGGAATTGTAGTAGTGCTTTTAGTAGCTGTGTTAATTATTGTACGGAGTGTTTTGAAGTGTAATAAATTTATTAATCGTTGAGTTAAATTGACTTTGTGTGAACCCACGGGAAAATCGTAACAATTGGTGTCAGAAGTGCGATCAGACTTTAGTGCGACGTGAATTGGAACTAAACTTCGGGTTAGAGACTTGTGTTCAGAACCGGACTAGAGATTTTCGGAACAGTGGTGTGTTAAATTTATTTTATGCCAATAACAAGACGTCAAAGTGCAAACATGGAGGCCCAACTTGCAGCTATTATGGCAATGCTTGGAAAACAAGAAGAGATTCGACAGCAAGACAAAGAAGAACAAGAAAGGATTCGACAAGAACAAGAAAGGATTCGACAACAAGAGAAGGAAGAACAAGAAAGGATTCGACAACAAGACAAGGAAGAACAAGAAAGGATTCGACAAGAACAAGAAAGGATTCGACAACAAGAGAAGGAAGAACAAGAAAGGATTCGACAACAAGACAAGGAAGAACAAGAAAGGATTCGACAACAAGAGAAGGAAGAACAAGAAAGGATTCGACAACAACAAGAAAGAATGCTACAACAAGATATAGAAATGCGTCAAGAAGATAGAGAGCGGCAAGAAAAACGTAACGTAGAAATATTGAAGAAAAAAAAAAATATTGAAAATAGTCTCAAAAAGATGGAGTATGACGTTCAGGTAAAATTAGACGATGTTCGGGAGGACATGAATAAAATTCAGAACGATGTTCGGGAGGACATTAATAAAATCCAGAATGATGTCGAGATAAAGTTACGTGACTTAGAGCAGAAAATTGACAGCAGAGGAGCCAGCTCTACAGTGATCACCGGAAACGGGCTCAACAAGATCAAGCCTCCCACATACGACGGTCAAACTTCATGGGCAACGTACCAACTCCAATTTGAGGCCGCTGCAAATGCAAATAGATGGAGTAACGAGGAAAAGGCTGTAGCACTGGTGGTGGCATTACGAGGACCTGCATTGGAGCTGTTACAGACTCTGCCTATCGCCCAACAAAGCAACTATGACGCATTAGTAGCTGCATTAGAACGACGTTATGGGGATCAGCATAGGAAAGGAGTGTACCAAACACAATTAAAGGCAAGACTGCAGAAAACTGGTGAAAATTTACAAGAGTTTGAGGCCGAAATTCGTCGCCTTGTGCATCTGGCTTACCCAGCCGTCCCGGATGAAATCCAAGAAGAACTTGTGGCACAGTGTTTTGTAGATGGGATTCGAGATCTGGAAGTAAAGAAAATGCTGAAGATGTTCAAAGGAAGCAACAGCAGCGAATTACTAGTTCGAGCGCTGGAAGTTGAAGCTGCGTGCAATGACTTAAAGCCAAGGATCAGGGCCGTGACTATTCAAGAGGAGAGAGAACCGCCAGCCGATCATGCTGCTACACCAATGAATAAAATTGAATCAATGTTCGGCCAAATAGTGCAACAAATGGCAGCATTAGCAAATGGCCAGTCCACACAGTTAGAACGGTCACGCCCGATCACTAGAGTGGAGTGTTATCGATGCGGACGTACGGGACACATCAAACGAGATTGTCGAGTAAGGATACCGTCCCGCTCTCCAACGAGGGACGTACAACCATCCAGGGTGCGTATTCTTGAAACGAGGGAAGGGAATTATCAAGAGAAAGACATGTAGAATGTGACAGGAACCCGCTATTGTCAGCTACTTCTGTCACATTCTATCAACACTTCTCTTGGCAATTCTACTCCCTGCGTTCAAGAATAGGCCCCCAGGAGGGACCAGGAAAACTCCCACTAGTCAACATTACGGGGCGAATGTTGACTAGCGAAAACAAAGCCCCCAGAATTATCTCCATCAGAAGCCTGGGTAGATCAATGGGAAGCCTGAACGTAGATGGACAGGTGGATGCGATGAACGTTACTTTTACTTTGGATACCGGTGCGGCAGTATCTTTGATCCGGTCAAACCTTGTGGATAAAAGTCAAATTAAGCCTTTACGAAGAAGTATTCTCCTGCGCACTGTGACTGGAGAATCGGCTAAAGTTTTAGGAGAAATAACAGTCAAGATTTGCCTTGGAAGGATTACGTTTTACCACACTGTGTTAGTAGCGGATATTGAAGATGAATTTATTCTGGGAATGGACCTGATTCGTCAACATGGATTTTCTTTTGATCCCGAACAGAATATCCTAAGGTTTGGAAGTGAAGAGTTCATCCTGTCAACCAGTCATCGCTGTGAGTCACCCATTAATGTTTTGGCATCTCAGACAGTAAAAATAAGCGGAAATTCCGAGCAAATAATTATTGGACAATTGGAGCAGAATTCTGGGAGCTGTGTTGGACTTGTACGAAACCCGGACCGACCAGGAAGATGCCTCATTGGGAAATCAGTTGTAAATGGAGGAAGTGAAGTCCCAATAAGAGTTGCAAACATTTTTTCAGACGACGTAAAAATCAACAAAGGCGAAATTATTGCGGTATTCGAGCCTGTAGTCAAAATAACCAATTACGATGGGTTACCAGAACAGGAGGAGCAGTTGGGGGAAAACAAGCTCTTAAATGAACTTGAAAAGACCTGGAAACATCTGCCAACACCACAACTGAAGAAGGCTCGGAAACTGATTTTGGACCATGGTAGCATATTTGGAACACTGAACAATATGGGAAAAACTACCATTGTAAAACACCGAATTAACACCGGCAATGCACAACCAATTCGACAACCACCTAGGAGACTACCAATAGCCAAACAACAGGAAGTGCAGGAATTAGTGGACAGGATGCTTGACGACGGAGTTATAGAAGAATCCTGCAGCCCTTGGTCATCACCTGTTGTTCTGGTCACTAAGAAAGATGGATCAAGCAGATTTTGTGTAGATTACCGAAAACCGAATGACGTGACCAAAAAGGACAGCTATCCACTTCCCCGTATCGACGACACACTGACAACTTTGGCAGGATCCTGTTGGTTTTCTACTTTGGATTTGAAGAGTGGGTACTGGCAAGTTGGCATTGAGGAGCAAGATAAGGAGAAGACTGCTTTTTCTGCTGGAAATGGGCTGTACCAATTCAATGTGATGCCCTTCGGACTTTGTAATGCTCCTGCTACGTTTGAAAGACTAATGGAAATTGTGCTTCGTGGCCTTAACTGGAAAACTTGCTTGGTTTATCTGGACGATATCATGGTGATGGGAAAAACTTTTGAAGAACATCTGGACAACTTGCAAGAAGTATTTGCTAGAATAGGTGGTGCCCATCTTCGATTGAACGCCAAAAAGTGTTGGTTCTTCCAAAAGCAAGTCGAATTCCTTGGGCATGTCGTGACGGTCGACGGAATCCAGACGGACGACAAGAAGATCCAAGCAATTAGAGAATGGCCAGTACCAAAGGATAAACACGAACTCAGAAGCTTTCTAGGACTTGCCACCTACTACAGACGGTTTGTGGAAGGATTTGCCAACATCGCAGCTCCGCTACATCAACTTACTGAGGACAAAACACCAAAACACCCTACTGTTGGAATACCCAATGTGATCAGGCGTTCAGAAGGTTAAAGGCATCACTTTGCTCCAGTCCCATCCTCAGTTATCCACAACCAAAAGGAAAGTTCATTTTAGACACAGATGCCAGTAATTCTGGTATTGGAGCTGTATTGTCTCAAATCCAAAACGGAGAAGAACATGTCATAGAATACTTCAGTAGGAAACTTACCAAAGCAGAACGGAACTACTGTGTAACGAGAAAAGAGCTACTGGCAATAGTAAAATCAGTCGATCACTTTCACAAGTACTTGTACGGACAGGAATTTTTGATAAGGACTGACCATGCGGCACTCAAGTGGCTCCTCGGAATGAAACAACCGGAAGGACAAGTAGCAAGATGGCTTGAAAAACTCCAGCAGTATAATTTCAACATCAAGCATCGACCCGGAAAGCT
The DNA here is from genome assembly GCF_016097725.1 of Ips typographus. Lineage (NCBI taxonomy): Eukaryota > Metazoa > Arthropoda > Insecta > Coleoptera > Curculionidae > Ips > Ips typographus. The sequence goes on from NC_138423.1 coordinate 10,535,989, forward strand.
GCATAATAACGCAGATGCTCTATCAAGAAGACCTTGCGCCGAAGAATGCAAACATTGCCAGAAAGCGGAACAACGTGAAGGTGTTGTGCCCATCAGAATGGTTCAGCTGAAGACCGATGATGAATGTCCCGATGAGATTAGGAAGGATCATCTAGAAGACAGCGACATAGGCCCATTGTTGTTGAGAAAGGAACAAAGCGAGCCAAGACCAACATGGCAAGAAATCTCTAGCAAAGGCCTGACGTTCAAAGCACTTTGGGCTCAGTGGGACTCGCTTGTGGTTGAAGGTGGCTTGCTAAAAAGAGCTTGGGAGAGTGCCGATGGAAAAGAGATAAGGAAGCAGCTGGTAGTTCCCAGAGGAAGGGTCGACCACGTACTGGAGGAAATGCACAATGGAAAGACTGGTGCTCATTTGGGAGTAAATAAGACTTTGGACAAAATCCGGCAACGCTTTTACTGGGTGAACTACTGCCAAGACGTGAAATCATGGTGTCGACAATGTTCCATTTGTGCAGCTAGCCACGGACCACAGACGAGATCCCGGGGGCCTATGAAGCAGTAGAACGTAGGATTGCCGTTCGAACGTTTAGCCATAGACGTTGCTGGGCCTTTTCCTGAGACCAACAGAGGCAACAAGTACATTCTTGTTGCCATGGATTACTTTAGCAAATGGCCTGAGGTGTTTGCGATTCCAAATCAAGAAGCCAGCACAGTCGCTGATATTCTCGTCGAAAATGTCTTCAGTAGATTTGGTGTGCCGTTGGAGTTACACTCTGATCAGGGACGAAACTTTGAGTCCAAGCTCTTTCAGAGGCTCTGTGACCTGCTAGGCATTAGGAAGACCCGAACAACGCCGCTTCATCCTCAGTCGGATGGCATGGTCGAGAGATTTAATAAGACCATAGAGCAACATCTCTCAAAGGTTGTTGATCAGCATCAGAAAGATTGGGACCAGCATATTCCGCTCTTCTTGATGGCTTATAGAGCAGCAGTCCACAACTCAACGGGACAGTCACCATCTAAAGTTCTGTTTGGTCGAGAACTGCGACTTCCATGTGATGTGGTGTTCGGATCTCCAACAGGCCAAAGCACGAACATTGAGAACTACGTTGACGAGTTGCAAGACAGATTACTGAACGTTCATGATCTGGTCAGGGAAAGTTTGAATCTAACTAGCGACAAGATGAAAGCTCGTTATGATCTGAGGGCCAATTCGGGAGGGTTCCAGAAGGATGATAAAGTTTGGTTGTTTAACCCTCAGAGGAAGAAAGGCAAATCACCGAAATTAACACCTGTTTGGGAGGGACCTTACAATGTGGTAAAAAGGTTAAACGACGTCGTGTACAGAGTCCAACGCAGCCCCAAAGGCAAGATGAAAATTGTCCATCTGGACAGACGCAAGAAATACCAGGGATTAGATGAAGCGGATCGGGACGATCAGCTTTAAGAGGGGGGCAGTGTTACGGTCTGGGCCTACTATGCTCGATACTTCTTAACGAGCGCTCGCCTCGGGATGAAACCGATGCGCCGCAATATCTGGCCGGGCGCGTATTAAAGTAGGCCACAGTTAGGAAGCGGCATACCTGGAAGATTCTTGAATGATCAAGGCAACCCGCGAAGCGTTTCGCGGTCATTCTAGAACGTGGTTTGCGAATATAAAAGACGCGGTCTCGACCGCAGTAGTAGTGAATTTGGGAACGCGGTAAAGTTTAAATAGTGGAATAATTGTGGAATTGTAGTAGTGTTTTTAGTAGCTGTGTTAATTATTGTACGGAGTGTTTTGAAGTGTAATAAATTTATTAATCGTTGAGTTAAATTGACTTTGTGTGAACCCACGGGAAAATCGTAACAGTATAATAAGTTAAAATAAACTAAGTTGAAAATAGTGTGAAATTCTATTTTCCCAACAAACCTTTTTTGTGTGGTGAGACAGAAGACTTAACTTGCATCAAAAGAATGAGTAGAACAAACATATAAAGCGTATCTTCAGACATAACTGAGTTAAAAAAAAATTAACTCACATTTCACGTGCAATTTGTACAGATTTTACAGTCGAAATTAATAAAAATGTAGCAAAATAGTAAAATTAAAACTCTTAGGGACATGGTAGGGTTAAACATTACAATTTAATTTCATAGGACTACAAGAGCTTAGCAATAAACTAAACACAGAAAATGTAGATAATTATAATTTGTTCTGTATCATAGAGGAGCAAAAAAAATATTCCGGTAGAAGCTGCAAGAATTGGACCATAAAAAATGTAAAATGCTGTCAAGTTTTTCCTCCCTCATTTATTGAACGAGCCAGTTTTTAAAAAAAAGTACGACAAACTTTTTCTTAGAAGAAAAACATAATTAAATATCCGACAAGTTCCGGCGCCTTAATAATTTTCCAATTATCGGAGGGTATTGTCTCATAAAATTTAAGAATTTCTTGAAGATATTATTTTTTATTCAAATAATTTTTAATTAACTCTTGTTAGAGGAAAATTCTGCTGATACTGTAGTAAAAAATGTAAAAGGGTTTTCTTTGTATTTTCTACATCTTAAATCCTATAAAATTATTTTAATTTGGTGTAACAAAATGAAGATTTGGATAGTTTTAGCTGTACGGATTCGGCATTAACCTCACTAAATTACAAGCCAGCCAATCAACTCTGTATGAATGGTGCAGATCGCCATAAATTGTGTCAATGTTTACACACACATGGTGTTTACAATTTGTTAACAATTGCCGGAAACAGTGGCGTTATGTCCTTAACGAGTTAAGTTTACAAAGCTGGTAGTGCAAAGTTAACGGTACGTTAGGCTCAATTAGGCGATACAATGGCGTATTATACTTCTCTTTCAAAAACAGACGTTCTAATAATCCCAACTTCCGCTTTTGTGTTCGCTTTAACTATATTAATAACTTCTTGCGCCCTGGGTACGTGGAGCTAACTTGGCCGTGTAAGGTTCGGAAATATGTAACGCTACGTGCCCGTACAATTCGCATTACGAACTCCCCCAGTTGTTGCTCGAGTTTTGCTATTCTAATCATTTATTAAGTGCCGTGGCAAGGGGATGACGTAGGGGAGTATTTACAAGTTTAAGGTTTACACTTTAGGATTAAATTAAGCAGTTAAGGCTCTACTTTCTTGTAGTTTCACACGTATTTTAGTGGGTTTTGAATTACACAAAATATACTTACTGACGTATTTCATGCAACTGTTTTAAAAAAACAGTACCAATAATTTGTCAGAAAGTTCTTTTCATCCAGAAAAAACCTTAACTGAGTATTTTTAAATTGAACAACAAAAGTTCATACATTTCAGATTTTTCAGATTAGATTTGTCTCTATTTTCAAATGGAGCTTTAACATTTATTGTTACTTTCTGATAACCCTTTTTTTTCAATTTTGTTCAATTTGGACCCGGTTTGCAAAATAACTCATTTTTGGGATATGTTTTGTCTCTCTCGTTCGTCGAGACTAAAGGCGGATTCACGTTCACACTTGAAACTTCTCTGTTGTAAAAAGTCGTATAATAACTACTATAACATAGACATGCGTAGAAATTATTAAAGCAACAAATGGAGTTCCTCTTGGTACGCGGAACGTCTGTTGCACGAGTCATAAAATGTGCCAAGTAAAATTTTTTAAAAAATGAAAACTGCCCTACACTATACATATAAACAGAACATTCATTTCAAAAAACAATAAAACAATTTAGGTTTAATTGCGACAGATTTCCGGCCGACCTTGCCAAATTTGTATTCATTACCACTTGTCAGTCGACTGTCAACTTCAATCAGGACTAAAAACGTACTAATTTGTACGTCAAAAGTTGAAATCGTACAGACTTTTACGTCACGTAGAAGTACGCCGTATTACGAACTTCTATGTTGCGTCGTTCCACGCCCTACTGAAAACTGCCTCATATAACTACATACAATTTAACTTTTTACGTGTGCGACTTTTTACGACAATGACTTTGTAAGTACGAACGTGAATCCGCCTTAACTGTTTGCACTTATGTTGCTTCTATACAGGGTACCACAAATTCATTCAAGTATGGGGATCTCGAAAACGGTAATAGATACAGAGTTGGTTAAATGGAGGCAAAGTTGCGGAATTTGGAGTTCAATCTTATGCTGTTTTAACATTTATAAAAATAATGTTGAACACACACATTCCTTCTAGGTACTTGTTAACTCTTTCGTCTCAAAGAATACTAAGGCATCTAAGGATACTAGGGACCTTCAGGGTGTTCATTTTGAACTGTCATACTTAATCAGATGAAGATAGAACAATAGTATATTACATACTCAGGTGGAAAGTGATATTTACCCGGGTGGGTACCTGTGTTTACTTTTCACCACTAAAAATCCTCAGGTGTAATAAGTTAATGAATAATTTAGCGATTATCATCAGATTAGCTCTATATAAATAGAATAAAATCCATGAAAACAATGGCCCATTAAATAACCCAATTTGATTCATTGAGAGTTGGGCGACACACCGTTTTTCTACGAAGCATCGACACTTTATCTGGAAGTCGCGTGTGTCACCATTATTTTCTAAAAAACCTAAAAAAATCCCATTAGAAAAATAACGTTATTCATAGAAATCGGTGTAGCCTAAAAAATGACTAGGAATATACTAATTTAGGCAGGACACGCCTACGTTTTTGCGGAACTCATTGACTATAATAGATCGAATTACAGGTAATTTCCATGGGATGTTTTATAATTAAATGTACCACAAATTTTCTGTCGTAATATAAGCAAAGTTGAGCATTAAGGAAATAATAATTTAGTTTAATTAAATCTATGTGATGGGTGATTAAAAATTCAAAATATATTCAAAAAAACAAAAAAATAAACCTAGGTCAGCAAACGCTTCGTTTCCAAGATACAGAGTATTGCATAAAAACTCATTTAAAAAAACGTAACGGAATTGAACAAGGAACTGACAGAAAATATCCTTAATTTTCAATGGTGTACCAAAAAAAGACATGACTTTTGCAAAAATGTGCACACTGTAGCTGTTTCACAAAATGCTCTGAATTTTGAAACACAGTGGTAACTGGAAGATTTGGTTTTTTTCTTGTACTAGTTGATCATCTATTTGTATCGAATTCACTTGATTTAACATTCCTGAAAAATTTTGTAAATTTGGTATACAAGTAGGAATTAAACAACAAACTCTCTTTAAACATTTTTAAAAAAATATTCTTAAAAACTTAGTAGCATAGTTACGTACCTACTCTTCATCACAAAATTGCCTAAATTGTTTGCACCTGTTATGTGCACATATTTTCCTTCACTTACCACAAGATTCAGTGTCGTATTAGGAAAATGTTTAATAATTTTCAGAACTAGTTTAGGTCTGTTAAACTAAAAAAAAATTAACGAAAAACTGAAAAAATATTACTACAAACCAAAAAATACATTCAAACGACAGAACAAATCACCTTGAGACTAATTACAAAAATTCGGCACCCAGAAAATCCTCTTTTCAACCCATCTAATGATCTACTGTATGAACGGACTAACTTAATTAAAATAACGGACCGACATCAAAAAATACAAACAAAATGGAAAAACAAAAAAGACAACTGGACAATAATTAATAAGTTATGCCTCACCCGACAGACCCGAACCTCACGATACCTGACGCCAAACACAACTTTGACAGAACACTACCAAGACATACATTAACTCTAGATATAAGTACTGTATTATTGAAATTGAACATACATATAGATAGCTTATAAATAGTGTATATTATTAATCTCTAAATGATGTTATTACTATGGGCAGAAAGGCCACTAGGGCCGATAGCCTTTTCTTTTGGAGAATAAAGATTATATATATATATATATATTACTACAAATTTAGCAGTTACGAGCCTGTTCTTTTCACAAAATTTATCACTGAATTCAGTACCGCATTAAACAGGATTTTTTTTATACTTATGTTTTAAGAATATTTTTGTTACAAACCTGTTTTTGTACAGAATTTACTTACATTATTATATTAAGTAGAGATATCAAATTTTTATTTATAAATAAATATACAGATTGCAGTAAATTGAATCATGATTTCGACAGTGCATATTTGACAGTTTAAAACTCGATTATTTTACTAGTTAAAGCATGATTCATTTGGTGGCACTCCCAATTCTTTTTTGACCATCCGGTACAGTGATATACTAAAAACTGCAAAATAAATGAACAATTTTTTTAGTAATAAAAATAAATTGAGCTAGGTAACGATTAATTTGAACTACTGCACTAAAAATTTAAATTTAATTTTGATGGTTTCCATTTCAATAATGTTTCGATACTTACATACTGATTCAATTTTTGAATATTTTTTTGACCATCCTGTATAGTCAAAAAGACAAATAACAGTATAATTTAATAATAAATTCAGATTTATCAAATTGAAGTCTGAATGCCATATTTTCTAGTTTAACATTCTAACTTGACAGTTACAAGGTTATTCAGAATACAGGTCATTCTGTAACCCTTTAAATCTTCTGTTGACCACTCTGTATAGACATATAACGGAAAGTGAAGTAACAATGCTATTTAATAATACAACAGAACAAACTAAAGCAAAATTTGATTATTTTCGGGAAATTCTAGTCATTGAGGAATACTGTTTTGATAGTTTTCTTGTATTAATCAAAGTTTTGAGAAATTGACAGTGAAACACAGGTTAGGTTTAGGTTTTTATTTATTTGAGATCCCTGTAAAGTTTAATTTTACTGTAATTCTAGTACTGGTGCGGTATAATTACAATTTCCAATCTTAAAGCACAAAACTGGTAAAACAATTGTCAGACTCAGTGGAAAAACTATCGTAATTTTTCTTTTTTCTATATTTTTAGTGAACTACGTTATGCTTTGGATAATTGGTTTTGTGGTTCAATTCTACGACGCTTTGATTGACAGGTTGATTCATATACAGGGTGTTCGGGTTTAGTGTGTTTTGACAGGAAAATTCCATTTCTTGGTAAGATAGGAAACAACTACTAGACATGTTTAGAGATCGATTTTTGGGGAAAAATTTATCGAATTTCGCCCATTTTGAAAATTCTTCACAACTTTTTTGTTTGCTTAAATATCGAAGTAAAACACAAACATTTTTAAGGTACTTTTTCGACATGATTCCATTGGCGTGCTTAGTTTTTTGCTACTGCCTTTCGTTTTCTCAATAATTGACATAATTTTACAGATAAACGATAAAAGTAAAATGATTTTATTTATTTTTATTAACCAATCAATATCATTGAGACTCAAAGTCAAAGTTTTAATAAAATGTTGTTTTAACAATAACCCTGTATTGTCCACTGCAAGTCTCCTTGAGCAAAAAATTACTATTTCTATGATTTCTTATTAACCATTTAGTATTATAACAACATTATAGATTAATTGGTTATGATTTAAAGTTACAGTTCTCAGGGTATTGTGACCCAAATATACAGGAACGTACCTACGTAAGTCTTTACGACAAATTGCAAAAAAAATTGAGATGCAAAAATAAAGAAGCAATTGCGTGTAAATAAACAGCCTTAATACAGACTGTCAACAAGTCCCGGTAATTGTCTCATATAAGTATATTTAAAGTATTTAATGATGCCATTACTCGTATTATTTTGTTTATGGTATCCGACTAATTGGCGTAACTACGTCAGATTGTCTTCCAGCATCAAATTCCTACAGGATGGTCTGCTTTCAAGATCTGTTACATTGTATTGTAGTATCATTCTGTAGTGCCTTTGTGTAGATGTTACTCTATTAACCGATACTTATGTTTGTAAGCGTTATATGACTGCCGTCAACTGTCTATTGTCAAATATCATTTACAATATGTCAAGACGTGATGACCTATGATACAAGTGACGTTCGATAACTCGTCCAACTCAGAAATAAGGTTCCTAAATTTTTGCTTAATTACCGTTTTATCATTTTTCTGATTTAGACATTTTGAAAGTATTTTTGATGCTTCTCAATTGAAGGTATGGTGATAATGGAGAAGGTATGGTGATAATGGAATCTACTATAAATTAAATCATCTATGACACTAATTTAAAATTACGAATTATTTTACCACCACCGTTAGTTTACTACAGTATGTAACATTTTGAAAACTAGTAATGTTCCAAGATACACGAGGGTCATTGTGGTGACCCAAACTTTCACATTGAAAAGGGCATAAAGCATATAACCCACGTGCCCACTGGTCGAGTTATCTGGTTCTCACCATCTAAGGAATGCACCCGGAGTAATATTTCACTTCGGGTGTAATATTGCACCGCATGGCGGTATACACAAACGAATGTACTCACCCGATTGTAAATCAGAAGTGACAACAAGGGAAAATAAAGATGTTTACTGTTCGGACATGCAGTTACAGACCATACGTCAAAGTGAGTACTTTCCACCCGGGTGGAAAGTAAAGACAGGTAATTTTCATCTTTCCACCTGGTTTACACATAAGAAATAACGTTATTACATACCTGGTTGAAAATAAAATATTTTGCATGTTTTTATATTAACTTTTTGATATCTATCACCCTGTAACATTTTTAAATTTTGACAGGATTCAAATAAAAAATAAATAAAAATTGACACCAAGTTTGCAGTATAACTCTGGCATAGATCAGTAGAAGTTAAAATGCCAACCATTTTGGTCCATCTTATTCTGGGTAGAAGGTATGACACCAAAATGTAAAAATGTGATTTTTCAAACGGTTTCAAAACATAGGTACCTGAAATTCTTTAAGAGAATCGAAAAATATAATATTTAGGGAGTTCCATTTAAAATAGTGAAGTTGGTACCTCGAAAGTGAAGGTATTTTAGATGTGGAAGCCCTAAAGTCAGTTAGGTTATTTTTGCAGTTTTCTAAATATGTCTTGTGGTAGTTCCCGGTGGGACACTGTATTTTAACAATGGTTTAAGGTGTCATTTTTTAGAAGATTTTATCAAAATTTTAATGTTGCTAATCCAAGTTTGCTAACTGTTTTACAATTTTTGAAAATGAATAACCGTAAATAACTATACCTAGAGAACTAGAAAACAAGAAAGTAGTAAGAATACAAATAAATATAAATTACAAAAGGCTTACAATACACTTACAATTTTTTTAACAAAAACTTGCTATTAACAAATTATAAATGTGATAAGGATACTATTTCCAGTAACTGTTTTCATATGTATTATGCAACTATGCATCAAAACTGAATATCTTCCACCTTTATGATAATATTTAACAGGTATAAACAATTAATGTAAATGTAGTTTCAATAAAAGTTGTAAACATCTTTCGACAGAATCACAAATTCTGCGAATAAACAGCGAAAAGTGTAAACCCTACTAACATTTTCCTTTGCACACCTTGCTGAATTCCAAGGCAGTAAATCCACATTAAATAAACCAAAAACGTAATCTTGGATTTCGTGTCCCATATCTTAGGTGTGCGGGGAATTTTGCAAGTGGAAATGCAAAGATTTATATGAGAAAGTCCCACAGGTAGTGTGCAAATGTGCCGTAGCATGCGAATTGAAATCATAAAAATCTGAATTCTGTTATCTAATAATTCTCTTACTTTAAAATGTTATGCAGAATTTATGCTTTATTACCTGTGATTTCTTGGCAGTTTAAGGAGTAAATACCAACCTGTTAACTCATGGTATTGTCGTTAGGAAATCAACTGTTTGGGCTTTTTTTTATCAGAGTTAGTTTACAGTTAACGCACAGGAAATAATTTGAATTGAGTAATGAGTCATTACTCACGGCTATTCCTCACTGGTTCAGTCCACCCACGTACACCCCCAATATAAATCAAAAATGAAAGTAATATGGAGGTTACGTAAGAGTGTAATTGAAGTTCTGAATGTAACGTTTCTTAACGTTTGCTTCTTTGTTATTTGTCGAATTAAAAATATTGTCGTAGTTCATAATGTTGTTCCTAAACCTTAATTTTCCTTTCTATTACATTATTACTTCATGTTTTGACAGATGACATTTGGCTCAGTTACAGCTCTGTCTTTTGTTCTGTTGTTAGGAACTGCCAAATTCAATCCCATTTAGGTACAAAACAACGAAACTTACTAACAAAGTCAGTGTGGCTTTGGTTGAATTTATTTTATACCTTTATCCGTACATTTTTGGTATTTGTAACATTTGCTTGTGTTCCTGACTGAAGTTTAGTGTATTTTTAAATATGACAATTGTCAAAATCGTCTCCATTAAGCTGTAAAATCACAAAACAGTCTTAAAATCCAGTAAAATTATAAATAGTACCAAACCTATTTCATAGCTTTATGAGTGTTATTTTGACAGTTATGACATTTGGCAATCAGTTATAGTTCTGTCCTAATTCTGAAAACTGTTAAAATCATTTCCATTGAGGTAAATAACAACAAAAGATACTTGAAAAGAAACTAAATCAGTTTGACTTTGGTTGAATGCATATTAATTATACCTTCATCAGTAGATTTTTGGTATTTATAACATTTGGTTGTGTTAATTTTAGTCTATTTTTAAATATGACAACCGTCAAAATCCTTTCCATAAAGCTGTAAAAGCATAAAACAGTCTTAAAATACAGTAAAGTCAGTATAAACAATACCAAACGTATTTTATAGTTTTATGAGTGGTATTTTAACAGTTATGACTTTTGGCCGTCAGTTACAGTTCTGTTATAAACTTGGAAACAGTCAAATTCAATCTCATGGAGGTACAAAACAACGAAACATACTTGAAAAGTAACAAAGTCAGTGTGAACAAGTTCATTCGTTTTTACTATCCAGGGAGGAAGCAGATCAAATGTGACGTCAGAATGACGTAATTTGACACTTGATCAAATTATTATTGTGCCAAATTGCGTCATCCTGTCGTCACATTCTCTCTGCTCGCTGCATAGAGCATGAAAATGAATGCGGCCTCAATTTATTTTAATTTTTTCTATAGCTGTCAAATTGTCCGTGTATGTAATGGCTATTACTCGCTCGATGATTTACGACACTCCCTATGAATTATTATTATGTATTTGTTACTCTGATACCTTGATGATAAACGCCAGCAACCAAGAATAAAGTTAATAAATCTTATGTAAAGAGTGAATTATCATAATTCACTGTTGAACTCTTTTAGAGATGAGTCGGAAGGTAAAAACCGTAAAAACCTTTGTTTTATGGAAAGAATCCGGTTATTTCAAGTTAACCCTACTTTATGGAGTGGTCAACTGTCAAAATGGTTTTGTTTTATCTTCAAAACTAATGAAAAAGCAATACAAACTAACACCTTAGACATTAAATCTCAGTGAAGTATATTACATGCTAATTATTATTACATTATTTCTTACTTATTATTATAATATTTTTGTTGTTGTTTACATTATTTGTAGGTTAGAAAGGGAAAAACAGGTTTTTTTCCTGGGCTTCGAGGGATTAAACCCTTGAAAATTGAAAAAACTGGGTAAAAACCCATCTCTAATTTATTTCATAAATTATTGTGGTAAACAGATCCCGGGGGGGTCCTAATTAGATGCAAATAGTTGATAGCATTATCATTGAGGATGTCAATCAAATCACTTTAGAATATTTTTTGTATTAAATTACTTTAGAATTTAATTTAGAGACTTAATAAATTGAACATCAGAAAGTAACCTCAATAAAAGAATAAAATCGGAATTCCTGCAGTCATCAGCTAGACAAGATCTAAGCCATGTCAGTTACAGAAAAATAAATCCTTTAACTTTTTCTTTCTTAGCTGGTTGCAGACAATTCGCCTGGGGACATTTGCTACAAGAAATACGACCATTTGCCTTTTGAAGCGCATCGCATGTTCCGCTTTCCGACTGAATGAAGTCATCAACCCAGCCTTGTAACTTTATATTTGATTTCAGCTTAGGTGTTGACAGAAACTGCAAAAAAATGTTTAAGAATGACATTTGATCAGTTTTATTAATATTATTGTGCATTTGAAGCGTTGCACTTAGCTGTTGACTGTTCTTAATATTATTTTAAAATGTGTGTTCGTAAAGGCAACAACAAAAACGGGATCGTCTTTTTCGCTTGTCTGATACGGTAAATCCTCGAACTCGTTTCAGGAAAAGGGAAAAAGGCGACCAAGAAACGACCGACCAAAAACGTTTTTGTTGAATTAGGTACGGACTCTCTCAGTATTATGTTATCGGTCCTGTTTGTTTTTCCACTGACTCAAGTTAATCTGATATTGTGGTCATAACGTCATCTTTAACAATTTCATTTCGTTTAGTTTTTGATGACCCAGAGGACCTAGTTACTATAGAAATAGTCTGATAGTTTATAGGAAAACATAGCTTAAATGTAACTCCAATCATAAAATGAGGTAGACATATTAAGTTATACGAAAGGAAGAAAATGACAAACAGTCTTCTCCACAATACTTTATTATGACCTTAGATGGTAAGGTCTGCTCAACAAGTTTCGGTCACATAAATGACCATCTTCAGGAGCTCAAATCAGTCGACCAATGTGACTACTGTCTTTTTACAAGGGGAGAGACAGAAAGACCCATGTTATGACGAAATAGTGAAATTAACAAAGTTAAATAGGTGAACAAAGCTCATTATGGAGAAAAAATAACTATAGCACATTAAATCAAAAAATTAATTAAAATTAAACATAAAACTTAAACTAGACCCATTTAGGGCTGGGTGAGACCCTAGGGGGGAAAAAAGAGCTTAACACTTGTGCACCATCCACAGAAGAGGCGATGAAACAGGAAAACAAAATGGAGGTGATATTGTGGAGAAGACTGTTGACTGTCATTTTCTTCCTTTCGTACTCCTGCGACTCCACTGAAAGAATATGGACTACTACTTCTTATATTAAGTTATTATGTCTGATGGTGTGATGATTATCACTAAGGATGTTTAATTCAGTGGTTTCCGCTTGCCTTCTGATTTCTTACACCGTTGATCACAATCGTGGTTCTTCCGCTTTTGTGGTCTGTTCTAGACCCTGGGACAAAAGAGTGCCCGATTTACAGCCGCTCAATCTGGGACAGTCGCTGTAATGCTGATTTTGGTTAGCCCCGAGTATTTTATTTCCCCGGTATCACCCATATCTGGGAAGCGTCTTCCTATCCACCACTGGGGAGGCGCCTGATGTGGGTTCAGCAACCCCACATGGGCTCGTCCGACTGGTAAAGACAAATTATATTCTAGCAAAACTAGACTACGTATTTATGAGCCATATTCACTTGACAATTATTTATGTTAGAATTAACTAGTTTTAAATTTCATTGTATAATGTAATGTTTGTAATGTTAGTGATTATTTCAATATACGCTACCGTAAAAGTACCTGAAGTATGGTTCACTCAATGTTTTGTAATTTTGGCGTTATATCAGAAGGGTACTAATAGATGATAGCGGCGTGTTTCCGTTTATTGGCTTCATCAGTCATGTAAAGAAATTCTTCTTTCAGTCTTTGATATGTAAATGAATATTATTATGTATAAGGTACAAACATTTTTTCGGTCAAAAAAATCATCAAAACCGGTTTCAGAACGCACACAATTAGCATAATATACAGAAAAAACATAAATTACCATTGATCTGGAATTCAAGTATTTCCGAGTTTACAATTTTTAAAGGCTTTTGCAGTAGATTTTCCCCTAAATTCAAAAATTGCCAAGCTCAAATCGACAGGAAACTTGTTTTGACCCTTTACGGGCTCCTTTGCCACCCTTCTCGTAATCTTGTAATCTGGATGTTTCCTCGAGCACCCTCGTTTCCCGTACCGACCTAACATTGATTCGAGGAAATGCTAGCCCTGGGGTTATAAATAATAATTGATAAGAGACTTATCTCTTCGAGTCAAAACTGAAAAAGTCACATTAAAAAAATAAATAAATTTCTCGTAGGGGATACGCTATACTCGAACAGTTGCAGAAACATTAATTCGACACCTTATATAAAACTAAAGAATAGACGTTTCCTGAAAACTTTGTTATGAAGTAATGCTCTATAAATGACGCATTCATGTGGCAATTTAAAAGTTCAGCAGTTTCGCGACCAATCGAAAAGTTAACTCGCCTTGAAGGTAGTTTTATTTAGGGCCCGTATACACCTAGCCCCGAACTTTTTCAATATGTTTCCGACTGTTTAGGTATGTAAGTATTTCAATTTATTTTCTGCGCTCGTTTTATGCGGCTTTTCGACATGATGCATTACTCAGCAAGTTAGATTTAATGGAGCAAGGTGGTTTTGGTTTGAAATTTTTGTTACTCTATTAGTTTTTGTCTTTTTTGTATTAATCACTCCAAGTAAACCAAGAAAGTAAATTTCAACAAGGCAGAATGTTGTCTCTGGGGAGACAGCAGGAGCCCCAAAAGCAGGCAAATATTTCTCTTAAAAACATGATAACGTAGACGGTAAAAAAGTCTTTATGTTTTCGGTATGAGCTCCCAAAAGGAAATACGTCAGGCGAATGTTACTCCCCCGTGTTCCTACAATTTTCCAGGCAGAAAAATGTGATTTTTCTTGTTTAAACTAGAAAAAGAAAACACCAAGAAGCTAAAACAACTGGCCATAAATCATACATTATGGTCATGTAGGCCAGAGGTCAACCCTCGATGAATGTCTATTTCCAACCCGTTTGGTTTAGTTGAAATTTAAAATGCTTAGAAGCAATAACTCAAGGTTTAGGGAAAGTTTAGCAATTCCACTGGCCCTGCAACGGACGTGTAGGTTTCCCAAGGGCAGGTTTAAGCAAATGTTTGTATTTAAATATATCCGGGAGCCGGAAGACGATACCGACAGGAAAAGAACTAACGTTTGTTTGAAGTGGGTTTCCCTATAGACGAACACAATGCATTATCCATGTTGGAATACTGAGAATGTTTAGTGTATTTTCCCACTTTACTGATACTTCAATACATTACATCTTTTGTAACCATGTATAATTAATCTCTAAAATTGTATCTTGTTTCATATCATTGCTAGAGATGGCCCGAGATAATTTTCTCCACGAAGAATTTACGAAAATGTGTAAATTATTAAGAATTCTACACATGTTCTCAGAATTTAGAATAGGTATATCTTTTTCGTTAAATTCTCAATAATTTACCAGGAATTTTCTAGGCTTACGCTTCTTTTTATTTGTCACTTCTGAATAAATGTTTGCTTTTTACCACAATCAAAATATGAAATCTGAAGCACTGTATTAAAATTTAATTTGCTAAAATAAATTTTTATTTATTTCTTGACTCTCATTTTTAATTTACAAACAATTTATTAAGTGCCAATTTTGTACTTTGGAGAATTAACGCTAAACCTTCACAAACCAAAAAAAAAATCAGTTTTTCAGACTCTAAAAGTCGAAAATTCTCTTTTGCTTAAAATTACATTCAAATCAACGTTGCCAAACCAAACTATCTGATTGAAGAAGCTCAAGAAGCTTTTAATTCGTGTAGTTGCGAAAACGTGAACGAACTAAACTAGCTATGACGATTAATGACAGGCTTATAGTCATATGACAGCTGTCAAAACTCATTAAACAGTGCCACAGTGTAAAACTGTAAAATGTCAAATAGTCCCGTCTCTTTGATAAATCACGCCGCAAATTGTTATTCGTAACTTCGAATTAAATTTTGTCATTGTAACGTTAAATGACAGTTTAAGACGTTAAATTTGACACAGTTGTCACATTTGACAGCGTGTCTTATAGTCAAGTGAGACTTGTTGTAACTAAGAAAACGCATTCTGTGCAAAACATTCAGGTACATCAAATGCAAAACAGAGTTTTATCTAGAATTTACGTTTCAATAAAACCTGAAATTTGACAGTTGTAAGGCTAAGTGACACTTTGATATGTTTCTTACGTCACATGACAGCTTTCAAATGTCAATCTTTGCGCTGGAACTGAAATACGCAGAATATTTTTATTTTTGGATAAATCGCATTGCAAGTATTTATAGCTCCATATAGTTAAATTTAACAGTTGTGACATTAACCGAAACTTTTATATTTTTTTGTATTTATAGTTATATGAAGCGAAATTTGACACTTGTGACGTTAGGTGACGTAAGTATCAAAGGGTTCTTTAACGTCATAACTGTCAAATTTGACTCGATTGAACTGTAAACACAACTCACAGTGCAATTCCTCAAAGAAAGACATCTATTTGGCATTCCATACTTTAAGGTTACTGGTGAGTGAGTTTTGACAATTATGACAGCTGTCACGTGACGTAAGAAAAGTATAAAAGTATACCTTAACGTCAGAACTTTTAGATTTGACTCCATGGAGCTGTAAAGACCACCTACAGTGTTGTTGCACCAAAAAACACATCCACTTGGTATTGTATAATTTCCAAATACTTTAAATTCCATTGTCAGAATCGTTTTCTTTGTATCCTCAAAAATTTCTTAAATTTCTATTGAAAAATAAATTATTTCTAATCACTGGACAAGTATGAATCATTTTCTAGTATCAAATATTATCTGAAAAACAATAATGCGGAACAACTGTTGAAAATCGAATAGAACTGGATTTATTTCCATATTTCCGAGTATTTTTGCATTAAAAACGGATTCGATTCGAGCAGCAGGGCCTTCGATTAGGACCGTTTCGTTTTTATTTTTTTTTTGAGAGCCTCCCAAACAATTTATTACGTATAAATCTGAGATATTGTCTGGCGCACTATCTCTAAAACTTTTCTGTTTCGAACGGCGCTTTATGCCGGAATTTATTGCTTCACAAGAAATCTAAATCATTTACGGTAACGTGTACAAATTCGGCACATACATTTCTCGGACAGAACAGATAGATCATGTTAGGGCGTTTTCCAAATAGCGCCATATTGTCAACGGGCAACTTAGTTGCTTTTATTTTTCTGGATTAAGGTGATTTATCGCTGCGTCTGATTTGATGGTGTTTTTTTTATTGTTTCCAGGAAAACCTGCTCCGAAAATCACATGGCTAATCAACGACCAACCGGTGCGAAATTCAACAGAAGTGGGAGTTACCTCTACAGTGTTAGCGTCAGCTAACTCGAGAACGGTTAGAAGCGACCTTAGGTTTACTGATCTGAGCAGGAAAGACGTACATTCTGAGATAACTTGTCAAGCTACCAACAACAACAGGACGTCACCATTAGCTGCCACACTTCACGTTGATATGAATTGTAAGTGTATTTTTACAAAATGTAATTTTTTTTCATTAGAATGCAATTAAAAGTCACTTTACCGCCCCCCAATACTAATGTGACTATAAAGATTTACCTTCTAGTCTGTAAAGGCGATAATAGTATATTACGTAACTAGTGCTGTAAGAAATATTTTACGCACGACATGGAAAAAGTTATACATAAAGCCGCTTAGCTTAATTTCATGAGTGCGTAAAATGCCTTAGAGCACGTATGACGTATTATACTTTACCTACGACCAAATGAAAAGTCCTGTTTTCGCAATTCATATAATTATTCAGAGTAATTTTTCATAAAAAAAGTATATTTTCAACGTATTAACATCATATTTGTACTAATCATTGGTATTATGCTACTAAAGAAAAAATAAAAGCGTAATAAAAAAATTCACAAATCATGTTACTTATCTAATGGGGAAAGTGACATTACAGTTATTAAGAAGAAAGGCGTATCTTGCTTTTCTTATATTACTTCCATTATACACCTCAGTGAAATTATGTATTATTAGTATTAAAAATAGTACTTTCAGTAATATTACTTGATGTGTTTGCTATTGCAGATAATATTCTAGACGAAATGGTATTTACTTAAAACTGTATAAACAATGCATTACGCGATGACCTCCATCTAATATACTACACAGCTGTGCGTAAAGAGGGACATTATGTAACGGAAAACTTTGCGTAATTAACTATTTACACTGAGGTCGTAGGTAAAACTTATTAATAACTCATTACGTCCCTCCACTTTGTATCAGGGCCCTAATTCTTGAATGCAAGAAGCGGGACTTTCAAATTTTGATAGAATGTGACAGTTGACAATGACAAGTTTTTGTCACATTCTGCATACTTTTCTATTGGTCACCCTCTTTCCTCATCTCAAGAATAACCATCTAGGCTTCAAAATTTATCCATAAGCCGTAATTTTCTACTTTCGTAAATACCTAATCTGCATTCCAACTAATAAAAATGGATCTAAAAAACGGTAAACTTGCTCTATTTTCGGTAATGCTCTCGTGTTTTCGTTTTTTGCTCCCGTTGTTTGTGTCTGGCTCTCTGTGAAAATCTATCTGCTTGCGCGGATTGTTTATCAAATGGGGCTAAACGCCATTGCGTTAATGAAATTTTGCTTTTCGAAACCGGAGAATAACGAGAATGTGTTGGTAGAATGGTTTTAATAGTTTTGTGTAATCGAACATTTCGAACATAGATATCTAGGTCCGCCTCAAATTTGCAAACGGTTTCAAAACGGGCAGTTAGTTAATTGTTCATTATTTCAGACCACTATGCTGTCAATGTTTGTTACTTAAATGCTCACAAAATGTAGGTTAATTAAGTTTAAATTCTGATTTTAAATGAAGAAAAAATGGTGCATTATATAGAACAACCACCACCACAAGTGAGCTGTTATGTTAATAATGTAAAATTAACATTTGCTAAATAGGTACATGGATCCAATCCCTCAATGTGAAGTGTGTATTTACACAAGTTATCACAATCCTTTTTTGAACCCCTTTTTGAACCACGGTGCCACGGTCGAAGTAGACCCCTTGGGCCGGAGGCCCTCGTGTTCTACCCTATCGACCTCATGCATTATTGTCCTCATGCATTATGAAATTCCAGCTACTCCTAATCCTTCTATTCCAATGATCTCAATTTTCTCATATGCTGAGTCTCCTAGCATGTCTATTTCTGTGAGTATCTCATAGGTATTGCCTTTTCTTGTACAAATTTGTCGTTTCACTAAAATGAGACATTCTTAAAATACGACAACAAAAAAAAACACAATAACCTCTGCAGTTTCTACTAATCAACTTAACTAACTGATCTGTCAGCACTTTAATTACTTGCTCAAGTAGAAAATGTTTTTTTTACTTGATTAGTAACTTTAGGCTATTCGATATATTCTCTTTTATTAATTTTGCGTTTGCTATTGGAAGAAAAATTGGCAACTAACATCCAAGTAGCATGATTTAGTTATTACGACTGAACCTTAAGATTTCAAAACTTCTTATTTACTTTTTAACCATCATTATTTACTCAACTGTAATTATATGAGTAGGTTGCTAACAAAACTGCAAGTATTAAACATTTATTGCGCATAAAATACATAAAATAAACATTCTCTTTACGAAAACACTCCAGAGAACGTAGAATAATAAAAGAACACCCACATTCCGTTTATTCATATTTATAGTATTCATTCCGAGGGGCATTTTGCGGCGTATAACCAATAAAAAGTTGAATTGCTTTTCTGTAAGCTCAAGTTCAAATTTGAATGAAACCAAAAGTTGCGCAGACGAACAAAAAATAAGAAAACCCCTCCGTTACTTTAAGAAAAAACAAACTCAATTAAGAAAAGTGATAAATTTCGTTCTTCTAACTTTTATCGGGATGATTTAATATTGAGAGTGCTTAAATTGCACGGTTGAAAGACAAAATTCTGGTGGCTTTTATGAGGCTTTTAACGAACCATCCATTTTCCCCGTTTACGGTTTCTGATGGCCCGAATTATTAGACTCTTCGAATTTTATAGCTTAACGATCCGTGTGGTGTGGTTATTTTACTGTATGAAAATTGACGGTGAACAAGTTAACACTCAATTTAATTTCAGTTGAGCCTCTAGATGTGCAGATTTTGGTTCAAAGTCAACCACTATCAGCAGGAAGAAGATACGAACTGCAGTGTCAAAGCACTGGATCTAGACCACCAGCGACTATAACGTGGTGGAAAAATGGTCAAAGATTGGATAGATCAAAAGACATGGTAAGTTTTTATTGGACAATAAACCAAATCACTGTTTGTTTACGTTGACTTTTTTGGAATCTTCATTTCCTCCACTCATGATTCTGCGGTACTCCATCTGGTGGTCGTACATTTTCAAAAAAACTTGATACTTTTTGTCGTGGTATTCTATCAGTTCGTGGTCTTTTTCTGGAAGACTTACATCGCCAAAACCGCACATTTCTTGCATCGCATGATTGAAGTCTTTGTAAATATTGGAAGCTACTGCGGCTGTAAGAATTTTTGAATTTAATACAATAAAACCACATACAATTTGATCAAAACCTAGAATGGCAGCTCCTAAAAGTTTCGATTTGGCTTCGTTCGGGCTTACCGTCGGTATTTGACAGATATCTTTATGCAACTCAGAAAATAGAGAGTTTTTTCCTAAACCACCTCCCAGTAAAATACAGCGTATATCATGGCCTTGTACTGTTAAGGTACTGATTATATGTTTGGTACCGTACTACAAGTCAAAAGTAGTTGAGCTGGGAATTTAATAGCAACGTTTACGTACAGCTAAAGATTGCATTGTTGCCAAATAAAGTAAGGCTAAAGACTCTTGTCCAGTGGATGTTGATAGACCAGATACCTTCAAAAGTTTAATATGTAATAATTTCTGATCGAGTATTTTTTAGATGCGTACAAACCATTCCTCGAATCCAAGGATCAGCAAGGGGACTTTTGTTCCCCTCAAAATCTGGCAGTACGTGAAGGTGTTTCGTAAGGTATGACCTGGCAGTCAATTTGTTTCGCTGAGCTTTCAACTTCAGAATTTTGTTCAAGTATTTGTAAATATTCCTAAATTTGCAAAATGTAAGTATGTTTCGTATATTGGATTAAGTTGAAACTACATTTGAGTTATTTGCTTTTTAACCTCTTTGGAGGCGGGATGGGAGTCAATGACATAATCCAAAGCACTTTCAGCAGCAGTTTGTCCAGCTTGGTTCATCCACAAACCTGGCAGCACGCTGTCTTTAAAAGGCCCGTTTACACCTTTAACAAATCGAGGCTCCCTCGATAGTATAAAATGGGAGGCAGCCCTCATTCCAAATATAACACCTAAACAACCAGTAGTAATCACCATAACCAAATAAACATAAAACGTACAAAGTCTATTGGTAAAATCATCAGCAACTCCTTTAAAGTTACACCCAACTAATCCTAGACAACCAGCTAAACCATCAGACATTCCAGTAGCTACAGGAAGACCAGTTTTAAGTCCCATTGGTTCAGCTACAGTAGCTAGCAATCCATCAGCCAGAGGTACACCAGGTCTTTGAATTTGAGCTCCCAGTTTTTTGAAATTGTCTTCCGTCAATTCTTCCAGCTCTATTTCCTTAAAAAACTGTGAATTCCAACCATCCTGATTGTTTACACCTATTTCGTAAGTCCATTGGGAGATTAGAGTGCTACTCGATCTGGAAAGACATTGTTGTAATTTTGTAAATTGATTCAAGACAACTTTGTAAATTGAAAGTTAAGGAACGTACCTGGCAAAAGATCCAGTAGCCTTCCAAGTCATGTAATCGGTTAAATCTAAGAAGTGACCGACACGATTCCAGCAATCTTCTCGAAGATTATTTTTGAGCCAGAGCAGTTTCGTTTCCTGTAGATCCGAAAGAACTTGTTCCCCAAAATAGCGCAAATGAGCGTGCCTGGTTGCATTGATTTTCATTGCCTCTAAAGTGGATCTTTTGTCATAGTGCAGTATCACGTTCAGTTTAGGTTCTCCTGAAATTGTTTTACTGTAAACACGTCTAGAAAACTGTAAAATTTTACTATTTCTAATTGAATAGACATCAAAAACGTTGGACTGGACTTGCTCTTCACACCAAAAACTTTATCTGACCTTTACTGTTGGCAAGTGGTGTTAGCCCAGACAAATAATGTTACGAATGTTTTATATTCAGTGTTGGTCGAAAACTAACATTTTAATGATCGTTTGGTGTCCAGTTTTAGTAAGTTATTTTATGAGTAAAGTTATACAGGGTATTCCAAATGTTTCGAAACGATCTACCTTTTTCCACAAGGTGAAAGCTACAAATAGAAAATTTTGGAATATCACGTAAGGTTAAAAATTCTATCTCTTGATGATCATTTCGAATTTTTAGGTCTTTGGACCAACGACACTCACCACCTTTTTTCAAATCCACCGGTAATAGTTTTATTAAGACAGTTTGAGAGGTAATAGTTTTATTAAGAAATCTGAGATTAAACTTTTAGAAAAAAACAACAGGATTCGTTGTTGACTAAAATACTTGATAAGGTCAAATTGGAGGGTGGATTAGGGATGAGAAATGTATACGGTAGATAGAGATATGAGTTTTCGATCGGAGAATGTATTATTGAATATTTCTCGTGTTTGGAGATGTGAACATCTTTTGTCATCATATCTAACCATCACGAGTACTGTTCTCTTTTTATTTAATTGAACCATTTACTATATTCAACTTGGAATGTAACTTGACACATTATAAATGTTTGTCACAAAATATAAACCTATTTTCAAAGATCAATAAGTCATTCCTAATCCACCTTTCTAATTTGAAATTTACTGGTTTTTTGGTCAACAATGAATCCTATTGTTCTTTCTTCATAATTTACACTAACAGGAGTGGAGTGCACAGGAATTCTGGTAGAACGTAAATATTGATTAAAATCATCCGCAAACCTAGGTTCCAAAAATTCAAAACTACCATCAAGAGATCGATTTTTTATCCTTACCTGATACCCCAAAAATTCTACATTTGTAGCTCCCACCTTGTGGAAACGGGTAGACCGTTTCGAAACGTTTGGAATACCTAGTATTACTGATCAGATATTGTACACTACATTTAAACTTTAAATATTCATCTAGAAATGGATCCACAATACTGGATATACATACTGCTAGCACTAGCTGTTATAGGTTGGCCTAGTTTGTCCAAACACACCAAAGCCGGAATTGCAGTAAAAGCAATACCGTGAACTTCACCTTTTTCAATTTTCTCTGTTAATTTCTACAACAACACACACATATTAACAAAACTCGAATTAAGCTCACTGGATGGCATACCTTAACGCACTTGACTATAATATTCCAAACGATCTCAGAGGAAGTTTCCACGAAAACTCCACTTTGGTGCAAACCATATTGAGCTTCAACCCACCTCAAAACTTTCCCTTGACTGCATATTGCTGCTACTCTACAAAATCCAGAACCTACGTGGGCTGCTATAAAAATTGGTCTATCCACTCTAATTTTTTCTTCAGGTTTTTGTAGTGTAGAGGGCGGAGGGGCTATCCCATCTTTTTTTTGTGCCCCATCACTCAAACACCTCAACCAGTATTTTTTGCCTGCAATCAAACGTCTGTTCGTTTATTAGGAAGTATTGTACTACTTTAAACAAAATCAACTACCTAATCATTTGGTTCATTTTAATTGTCAAGATCAAAAATTGGCTTTGACAATGACTTGCACAAAAACCGAATGTTATCTAAACGTACCCTTAATAAGAAGGGGGGAAAACGGACATAAACATCCCCAGGGTCTTTGAGATGCAATAAATTGTTTCGATACGAATCTACACGCTTTCATAAAAAATAATCAGCCGTAAAAACTTTCCTACCATGTTACGGTTATAAATGGGGGGCGGTTTTTCTTCTTCATTATGAAATATTTTATTAGCCGTTTTTGCGGCAAAAAAATCTCCACTATTACATCTTAGTTGACTTGGGTCTAAGAAATGTGGTTAGAAACGTAATCTGGCATCCGTTTCTGACTGTCGCATTGTTTAGATTTTTGGGAAAATTATAAGGAGGAGGCGTTTGCATGATTTATGGGTCGTTGTTGACGGGTCCGCTAAGCATGCAAGATTTATGGTTTCGACTTAATTCAATTCCATACAGTTTGAAAAATTCTCTTCTCCGTGCAGTTTATTGTTTCTCTAGGTGAGAGGTTTGAATTTTTCTTTAAGCGTCAATTTCATGTCAGTGAAAAATGTGTTGTTGTATGTAAAGGTTAACAAGTGTCTTAAGGCAAATTAGTAGAAGTTTTGCTTAGTCCCTAGTGTGTGGTCAATATTTGGGTGGTTAAAACAGACTTAATTTAGATCTGCCAGCATATTTTAAAGTAGCATATTTTTCCTGAATCGCCACAACCTGACGTCAAAATTGACATATGTCAATAACTTTTTTATTATTTTAATGGAACACCCAGAATTTGTGCAATCGGAAAATCTTTTTTTTTTCTGAGGTATTTTTTGAAAAGTACTGAGTGTATTTTTCATAATAGGGTTTTAATATTCTTTTTCGTCTTTCTTTTCTTCTTTTTTTTTTGTCTTGTATACCGTTGATTTTTATTATTTTTTGTAAAAACTGGCAAAATATGATTTTTTTGCCTGATAATAAACATTTGTAAGTTTTTTAAACCCTCTTCTGTTCTGCTAATTCTTCACCTCTTCTTCTTTTAGTTTCAACTGTTTTTTCTTTCTTTTGTTTGTTCTTTCTCCCTGTCAATTATTATTCTTTTCTGCTGTCTTTTAAATTCCTCTATTTAATTTTTTCCTCAATTTCCTTTTTTTATACTTCCTTACAAATTTTACATCTTTTATTTTCTTCTGTTAATAATTCTTCTATGTATTTTAATGAGGTTTTGTAGGTTCTATTCATAAAATATGGGGTTTTATTTTTCTTATTTGTTTTTTTTTGTTTGTACCTATTCCTTAAAAAGTTAATTTTTATTATTGTTGTGTGTGTTATTTTTATTTATGAAATCTAGCTACCTGAATATAATTTTTTTTCATAAAACTTTTTTTTCTTGTCAATTTTTCTTCTTTACTTCACTCGTTTTAACCCTTCGCCTTTTTTTAATCTTATATAAAAAATTGTTGTGTAAAAACTATTTTCACTTATTTTGGGTGTCTTTTTTTTTCACTTCTTTTTTCCTCTTGTCAATTATTTGTTTTTCTTTCATTGTTTTAATTTCTTCTTTTTTATTTTTTTATTACATTTTTTATTCTTTTCTACAATTCTTCTCTCTTTGTAGTAGTTAATTAAAATATTACGCATTAATTTTAAGGCTTTTCTCTTTTTGCACTTATTTTTTTCTCTCCTGTGAATTATTCTTTTTTTTTTCTAATCTACTTTTAAGTCTTCCGCTTTTCTTTTTGTTTTAATTTTCTTATCATCATTTACTTAATCTGTTAAAATTGTTGTTGTGAAAATAATATCCAGCAGTTTGGCTTTCACTTCTTTTGGCTTCTTGTTCACTTCTTTCCTTTTGTGTATAATTCACCATTTCTGCTTTCTTTAAAATTGTTCCTCTTTATTTTTCTTCGTTTTTAATCTAGTATAATGAAATTTTTGGCGCAAAAATAATATTTATTTTTTTTGAGGCCTTTTCTTCTTTTTTATTTTTTTCTCTCCTGTCAAATACTTTTCTTCTTTTTTCACCATATTAAAAAAAAGATAAATGTATTTTTTTATCTGGTAGAATACAATTTCTGACGTGAAAATAATATTCACATGTTTGACGCCTTTTCCTTCATTTTACTTCGACTTTCTCTTCTTAGCTGTTCTTCTTTTGTTCTCTTCTTTCAACTGTTGATTATTTTTTTCTTTCTTTTTTTTATGTCATAGTTAACGCATAATATACCTACTACGTAAGTAAGTAAAATGCTAGAACCTTAGCAGAGTTAGGGATAAGTTGAGAAACAGCAAGAATACCTTTCAAAGTGAAGGGGGTTATTACTTGTTTGAAAATATTTTGAAAACAGACTATTTCGAGTCACAACTAGATTTTAAACCCCAAAAACCGGCTTTTCATAGCCGTCCAAATAATATTTTTTTAAAGTTTGACACTCAAAGTATGTCTCGAAAAGTAAAACATTTCCTACATGTCCCATAAATTTGTTAAATACATATTCTCTAAGACCCTGTAAGTATAAGCGCATATTCTTGATTTTCGTCTGTATAATTTTACGCCCGATATTATCGACATTATAATCAACTGAGTATATTACTACTAAATAACTGAATTTAAGTAAACATTCCAAATTTACAACCAAATAATTAAACTTTACTGGTTTTTGGCTTAGATGTAGAAAAAAAAGTAAATTTTCAGGTGTTTTCTGTAACATGTTTACGTAAAAATACAGGTATCGCTACACCCTTTTGGATGTTGGCTCTATTAATTTTAACGGCAACAAAAGCAGAAGAAGAATTCCTTTAAAGTGTGTATGAAATTAAATTAACTCGAACTATAAATCTTGCGCGCCCTGCCGGCCCGTCACTGGCAACGTCATAAATCATGCAAACGCTTTCTGCTTGGAGTTTTCACCAACATGGACAATACACAACGTGAGTGAGATTGATTTCCATGACAGTGAGGAAAAGTGAGCTTTCTAGCACACCTCTGAGCTTTAAAGTTTCCACTTGCATATAAACAGTGCACTGGAGGGGCTGTAAAGTTTTACTAGGGCAAATCCGAGTGCCTTAATCCACAACCAAATATCTTTTATATGCTTGTCTTTTACGTTTTATCGTTATTAAGGTCGTACCTTAAAATGCCTTTTTGTGCCATTACCATAACCCCCGGGATTATTTTCTAAGTATCAGAAAACACTTAGTGCGTTCATTATGCACCATTGGAACATAAAACCAACTAGATAACGGTTAGATGAAATTTTTATTACGATGTTTGTTTCAGACCGCCAATGATGGTAATACCACAATATCCACCCTTACTTTTATCCCTATCAAGGAAGACGACGGCAAAAAACTATCGTGCAGAGCTGAAAACAAGGCCCTTTCCTCTGACTATTTGGAGGACAGTTGGAAATTGGTAATTCACTGTAAGTTACCCACAGAAAATTCTCCTTTCTTGTTGATATTTAGATTCACAGTCCTAAGGAAAAATGGTGGAAACTTATTTTATCATTTAACCAAACTATAAAATCTCACCTAGGATTCCGTGTTTCAGATACGCCCGAAGCCAGAATTAAGCTGGGCATATCCCTTAACCCAAACGCAGTTCGTGAAGGGAACGATGTTTATTTTGACTGTATTATCAACGCCCATCCTCCGGCTTACAAGGTGGAGTGGAGGCACAACGTAAGTAAAGATAATAGAGGTGTTATGTTATTATCATCATACACTACAGATACAAGAGATTCCGGAGTAGAGCAATTATATTTTTATCTGTGCAATCCTGGTTTTAAAGTGGATTTGAGAAGATACGCTACAATTGATTAAACTGTATTGGCATCAAACTGTCTTGTCTTGTAATGTTGTAATTACAAGCTGGCTCATAGTGGTGTTACTGTAAACAGTGTAGTTGATTATCTTAAAAGGTCAGAAGAATGTAGTTTTTCCAAAATGCTTATATTTTTAACAAAGAAGTTAAACAACCCAGGATTTTCTATGAATGGATTTTGGATTGATTTTAACTCTCGAAGTTTTCAATGTGGCTCATTTGATTAAATTATTATTTAAGTGATTCCAATAACGTTCTAAAACTAGCCAAAAATTTCCTATACAAAAAAAATTGTGGAAGACAACCAAAAAAATCAATGACGAGTATCAGAATACAGGAAAGCGTTTATTGGGCAATTCCGCATAAAAGCGAAGCAAAGAGAAACAAGGATGATAACCCGGCGACACGTGTTTCTGCTTTTTGGCTTCATTATTCACGATACGTGGACACGATATGTGGATCTTCTTGCGGAAATCACAACTGTGTCGGTGCTGGCCGTTTGTGATATACATGTTTGTTTTTGTCCCTCTTTTCCAGGTTAGACCCGTATATGTTTCACTATGTGTATGTCAACGCCTGATGAAACCAAAAAGCAGAAGCACGTGTCGCCGGGTTATCATCCTTGTTCCTCTCTGCTTCACCTTTATGCGGAATTGCCCAATAAACACTTTCCCGTAATTCATTACATCCGCGTTAAACTCTTCCAAGTAATCGGAAATTTTCAAATGTTATAACGGCATATTATTGGACTCTAAATTGCGCAACTTTTCTCTAATTTAACCGACGTTGTATCTCTTGCCGTTGTTGAGATCCCAATGGTGGCTCGAATCTGAACACCCTGTAGTAAGATTTGGAAAGACGACCTGTTGTTCTGGACAGCAAGCGTAACATTTTTTTTCGCTTGCTACCCTTGACAACCCGCGTAAATGTAAACTCCTCGGAAAACGGTTCGAAGGGTTTTTCGGGGGTAATATCCCTAGTGCATTTAATTTTTCCGGAAAAATTCGGAAAAACGAGTTTCTAACTACTTAGAAACGAGTATTCCAATTTTTCCACAGGAAAAATTAGATGCACGAGGGATATTTGGTAAGCTTATTTCCTGAGTTAAATAAACATTTTATTTTAATTAAAACAATAATAACAATAATTAATAAGAACAATAACTTTCAAGCTAGAAAGGGTAACACTATTCTTTATGTTGTTGTGAGGAGTGTGCAATTTTTTCGATATTTTTAAACGGAAAAACTGCTGACAGCTAAGTTGACAGTTGTTGACAACTATTCTACTATTCTAACATCAGTAAGTGTTGTTTAGGTCAATACCGCGGGACGATTTTGAACGTTTCTTAATTTACGCCATGTGTCCGAAGAAATATCCATTTATCCGGAAATGAATATAACAGTGTGCAATTAAGCCATATCATCAGGTTTATATCTGCCATACAAATGTCGTTGTATGTTCAATATTATCTATTACTGGTCTGCCATTGACAGACCACAAGAAATTACACTGGGTGACGCAAACTTTGAGATAGAACAAAAAACTAAGTTTTTGGGAATGATCTTAGATAGCAGCCTCTCCTGGCAGCCCCATGTAGACAGTATTGTGAGTAAACTGCATACGATATGTTATTCGATGCGCGTCTTAACCGGATATCTGTCGTTACAGACTAAGAAAATGATTTACCACGCCAATTTTGAGTCGCGTATCAGATATGGTATTATTTTTTATGGGCAAAGTACTGATATTGGAAGGGTTTTTGTTTGTCAGAAAAGAGTACTTAGGATCATATTACAAATGAAAGTAAACGAAACATGTAGGGGAAAATTTAAAACAAACAACTTAATGACGGTTCATGCCATTTACATACAGGAGTGCATTTTATATTTTTTTAAAAATAAGTTAACGTTCCAGCAACATATGCCACAGAATAATTATGTAACGCGAAATCTCGAATACTCTTTTCCTAGGCACAGGCTTACGCTATACGAGCATGGACCTTACTACAATGCTATAAAATGTTATAATAAACTACCAAGAGACATTAAACTTATCACGCAACTGAAACCATTTAAAACAGCCGTATATAAATTCCTTGTACACCTAGAACCATATTCTTTAAAAGAGTACTTAGACTAAAAGTAGAATGTTTCATTGTGTTGTTTTAGCAACTAGGCGTAGGTATAATAGAAAACAGTGTCTTTTCTGTTGTTTTTGACGTTATTTCCTTTTATGTTAACATAATTCGAAATAAAGATATTTATTATTATTATTATTATTATTACAAAATCTGAGAACTTTTCAGAACAAGCCTTTCAGCTTATAAAGCATGGATAAGACCTTACAGGATATCTAGAGACAGAGTTTTTCCAGTTTTTTTAATTTTTTTAATAAAAATTGGTCATCCTATTTAAATAATCATAATTTGGTTTGCGACTGAAATTTGGGACACCTTGTATACTAATGGACTATCTAAAAATAAACTATACATAAATATCTGCTTGCTGTTGAGATTTCACTCAATGAAAAGGGCCTATCAAGAACATTGTTGATTATGTCAATCCAAACTTTAACTCTAGCATTATACATACCATTGTTGACTTTCTATTTGAACTCTTTTAAAGTTTTTTGATTTGAAAATTTTGAAAGCAGAAGCGAAATATTTATTCAGTTTCTGAACACTTGTTATAATATATTTCTAACTATTTTCTTTTATTTATTCTTAAATAAGGGAAACAAATAATCTTTCTGACAAGGTAAAAATAAAATATTATTCGTATTTAAAAAAGTAGAAGTTTAGTTCAGAAGTAGATTCTGGCAGTTTCGATATAAAAACAAGAAAATTAAACCACCCTTGACAATAGACTATAGCGCTAACAATAAACTATTCACTATTGTTCGTTTAGAAAAAAAGTCTAAGTTATGTTTGACATATGTTAAACCTTGTGGGCACTTATAAGTAAAAACGAAATCGGCCATATTAGTTCATTCTGCAATAACTCAAAAAAATAAGACCGTTTACTAATCTGCAGCACACCCTAAAATTAGAACTAGATTCAGATTGGTTTTTGTAGTCATCATTTACC
Source organism: Ips typographus (assembly GCF_016097725.1). Lineage (NCBI taxonomy): Eukaryota > Metazoa > Arthropoda > Insecta > Coleoptera > Curculionidae > Ips > Ips typographus. The sequence goes on from NC_138423.1 coordinate 10,566,284, forward strand.
TTTCTGCCACATTGTAACGTCATCTCATTTTACTTTGATTTTTGCCATACATACTAAGCGTCACAATATAAAAAACTCCAATTTTCTATAACTACCATCAATCAAATCATTGAAATTCAAATTTTTGCACCGCCGGTGTTATTACGAAACATTTGTTTGTAAGGACTAAAATCTGAAAGTCAATGTACGCAAAAAAATATACTAAACCGTCCTTTATCTTCAACACCCGTTTTATTCCAGCACCCTTCATTCGTAACCCGAATATTCTGTTACATTCTTGAGTTAAATTCCGTTTTGAAAGTATTTTCTCCCGCGTTTTTTGTAAAAGCCTCGTTGGGGGTTTATTAAACAGAAATCACTCTCGGCGAAAAATAAACTCTAAAATTCGCACCTTTTATGTGTGCACACCTACATCGAATTTTAAGACTCATAAATTGTTAGGAAATAACTCGGATATATCTTGACAAGTGCGGAAACAGGCGTCATAAAGCGATTGATGTTGAAATGTTAAAGTATATCAAATAGCTGTTTGTTTGCCTGAAAATCAAATTCGATGGCGGATTTGATAAGGCATGAAAGTTTATATATTTTCCGGGTTTTGGGTGTATGGAAATGCGTTGTAAACTGGATGGTGGATCTAAAATCCAAACATTTCGGATTTTTTTTTTTAAAAAAAGCTCAATCCAATTTTCCATAAAGCTAACGAAAGCCAGAATAAATGAGCATTTTTATGGCTTTATAGTAAGATCGTATTTTACCCTGTCACCGACGGCAATTTGGCAAGCACATAAATATTTTAAATTACATGTTTACTACTAGATAATATTGAGCCAGCGACATGAATCGAAAGATATATTACGACTCGCGAAGCGTTGTATTGCAATCTATAGGAAACCAATCGGATTTATTCGGATTAAAACTATCCAGACCGATTTCCTTGCTCATTTTAGCGAGCATCATCAGCCTACTAATCATCTTTTGACGCTCATAAATTTCCCGACAACCCAGAAGGGCAATACCGATAATGTATCCGGGAATAACCTCCGAACGAATGTCGTATTTCCAACATCATATTTGCGTTATTGTTATTTAATCAGGATGAATGGGAACGGGGAAAAGTCATCATGGAAATTACTAATCCAAAACCAAAAGGTAAAGGCGTAATCTATGAGTAGCGATTAGTTCCAAATAGTAAAATTGCATATCACGATTTTGTTCTAATAAGTATTTGTGTAACCAATGAGTGGCTCAAGAATCTGAGATACATAAAATAGTGATTTTTTAATTCACCTTACAGGATATTATTTTTATTACAGGATTTATATATATTTATTTCCTCTTATTTCAAATAATATTTTTTTAAATTGTGAACGTAATGACATACAGCAATGATTTTATCAAAGGTTGAATGCTTGTATTCATGCTGGAGAAGTCATTGTGACATTCTCAAACTCTCAACGGAATTCTCAAGTGTTGATAGAATATGACAGAAGAAACTGACAATGGCGGGTTCCTGTCAAGGATTTGTTTCCACAGGGTTCTGTTGTGGGAAATTTACGTCAATGGTTGTGCAGAATAAATGTCACCCACCAGTTGTTGTATGTTTGCGGATGACACCACTGTCATTGCCAGAGCTTCTTAGCTTGCTAATCTTTGGCGACTTGAGTGTATTTTTATTTCTTCTTTATTTCTGTATTCTAATTCTTCTTTATTTCTCTTTATTTTGTGTTACCTCCTATAGTCTTAGTTCATTTAATCTTACCCCGTTGTATTGTTTAGGATCTAGAACGTCGTAGTTCAGCTGTTTGTGAGAGAGAGATTTATGTCATAGTTTGAAGTTTAAGAGAGAATGCCAATTTCATGAATATTTCCGAATTCCCTCGAATCCATGGAAGCCTATGGCCGCATTCGTTTTCAAGCTCCATAAAGCGAGCACAGCGTTTTTGACGTCACGATAACGAAATTTGGCAAAACCCTAATTTGACCAACTATCAAATTACGTCGTAAAAAGTTTATCTCTTAATAGAATAGATTTAAATCCACCATAAACCCTATAATATTAAATAACAATATTTTTAAAATTTGATGTATAGTGTTCTTACTGTACGTGTGCATGTGACTGTAATGTTTCTTTTAGCAATTGTATGTCATATAATTTTCTATTTCGTAATTTTAGATACCTAGTGATTTTATTTTGTAAAATGACCTGCTACGTATACCAAATATTTGAATTAACGTAGTCAAATAAATAAATCTAAACCTATAACAAACCAATTTCTCGGTTAACCTGATTCCATTAGTTTTCTTTCAACTTTAATGAGAAATATGAAGTTTCCTCATTATTACCCCAACACACTCGAAGGAACCTATCTGCGGACGAAGTTTCGTTTTATACAAAACGATTTGACAGTTTAATTTATCAGCGTAGCGCATGTTTTACCTGAAGTTTAATTAACTGTAGCCCACTTTGATCGAGGGTTAATTAAATTTGCCCGATTACGGAATCGGATAGTTCTAGTTTCGTCTGCTGATAAGAACAAGCATTTTCGCGTATATACATATAAAATGCACGAGTTGAGCATGTTATGACTTGCTTTGGATCAATGGAAATCCGTTGGTTTTGCATACGTTTTGGTGATTTATATGCAACATAAACTACACGGCGATATATTTTCGGCATAAATCAGGAATTGACGCGGGAACATAGGATGCAATATTTATTACTATATTCCTATGGCCTGCATATTGTGTTGGTTTTTTAGCAAAAATTTATGACATTATAAAAATCGGTGACCATTTTTTTATTTTACTACAGTTTTCGGTAGATGCAAATTCCAAAAATAGTAGATAAGTATGCAGTTTTCAGAAATTAAAATTCATCAAAGAAAATTATTAGACAATATCTTCAAATGACATGTGTTGTGTCAATATGGCTTCAAGCTAATTTTAGTTGTAAAGTTAAGATTTTTTTTTATTTGTTCTTTGTTATAAGCACTTTAATAGTTCTATTTTCTTTAAAAAACAGCTAAGTACTGTATGATTCCACTGTAACTATATGCGATGCCCAGTGGTCAAACCATAGCAAACCTTAATATAATAATAAATAAATAACCAAGAAAACCATGGGATATTTGCGAGTTTTCAAACAATTTAAACTATTTGCACATTTAGTAAATGGAGAACTTTTAATTAACCGAGCTTTCTACTGCTAGTATTTGTCTATTAGAGGTCGCTAACAGTTGCAGGGCACAAAATGTATTTGTTCTAACTTCTAACTAACTCGGAGTCTGATGAGGCGTTCACCCTTTTCGAATAGGATGCACTTAATGAGATTTTCAGAAGCAGTTTTCAAAGTAAAATTGAGTTAGCAGTTTCGTTAGTGGTCCTGCAGTTGTTCGTCATAAAACATCAAGATAAATTCAGACATTATGTAAACAATCATAAGAAGTTGTAACGATATTTACTTGAATTTTTTCATTAATCACCAAAGAGAAATGCATCCGTTTTTCTGAAGATTTGTGAAAATATAAAGCAAATCATCGTAGTAGCCGATTACGTCATTAGTCAAGTCTTGAATTATTTCCAAACTAAAATATTTGTCATTTTAGGGTTACGATTGAAATATTATTATAAGCATACAGGGTGAAAACGAAACCGACGATGCACAGGACTTTAAAAAAGATCATACAGGGGGGATCGAAATTTATTTGTTACGTTCTAATTCCTGCATTTTTTTAATTATGTTGTTCAATGTTTAGTTTAGAACATAGCTTTGGGGTCTGTATATAATTATATCATTCAAAAATTTTATCTAAATCGGCAAAGCTAAACAATGAACTTTGTTTTTGAATGTGCTTAATTTTGTAATGTCAGGTTCAAATTGTCCCAAAACTTATTAGCATTTTAACGAGATTTGTCGTTATAATTAAAATCAAATCTACGCGACCATGGATTTTATTTTATACCAACATATCGATTCACCAGTTAATTTTACAACTAGAGGATTGTTTCCCAAAATCAAAGAGGATCTAAAACAACATATCAATGATAACGTACGGTTGGCTTCTACAAAGACACAGAACACGCATGTAGAATACAAGTGGCAAGATTTAAAAGAAGCCATAATAAGACTTGCCTTTAGTTTGCTTACTATAGGTATCCTTCGGCTACGGCCGAGGACTTCCCTCCTCCGTGACGTTTCAAAGTAGTCATGTTAGCATCTGCATTGGCCAAAAGAGTCGCTGAAGACTTTCTCAGGGAGTGACTGGTGTAAAATAGAAGAGATCCTCCAATTTCAAAACAACATTCTTGATGGTATCTTCGATATTTTCTCCATTATCAAAGTCACTTTAATCAACAGGTACACGTCGTCGGGAGCTTTGTTCAAAATCTTCTCTATTTACGTCGTTTTAATGTCTTTGATTTGTATCCCTGTGATTTTCTTTTCACAAAGCTTGTTAGTTTGCCACATTTTGACATGTCGATTTTTTTTATTAAGGTGAATATTCGAGCGAATCATTGAGTATTTGGTCCATAGTGACGATGTGACCATTTTTTTTCAAATGTAAAAAGAAGCCAATAATACATTTTTATCGATACCCAAATATTCGAGTACGATTTCTTCCATTTGTTGAATAAAACATTGTGTGTAACAGCCACTTGTATGTTACGTTTTCTAAGTCACTTGAGAATTTATATTTCTCGCATGATTTATTGTCAACATAACACACTGGTACTATAAATAACTATTAGGATCATGCATCATTCAAGTTCGTTATTAGTATACTTTCAAAAAACTAATTTAAAGTTACAGGATCTTCAGGATTTCAAATGAAAGTCAGTATCTCATTCAAGTCCTCAGTCCCCAGTCAAGTCCGGTTTTTTGTTTGTGGTTGACGAATTATTGTTAGTAGTGTTTTCTGTATTAATTTTTTTTGCTAATTGTCCTCCCTATGAGTGGCTTATGGCATTTAGTAAACATTATCTTTTTTCCGGAAAATATGGTTTGCTCTAAATGTTTCTTTGTGTCAGGATCTAGGTTTTTCATATTTTCAAGTCTTAAAAGTTGTCTTTACAACTTTTTATTTTGAGGTATCTGATGCACCACCCACTTCTTCAGAACCCTATGCCATAAAAATTCGTGATTCATCTTGTATAAAATTATTCGGATTGTTAATAGCTATACGATCAGTAAAAATATTAAAACCACATTTCGGAAAAAAAATACTAAACTGTATTATATGCCACTAGTTAACAATAAATACTGCAAGTAATGCTAGTGGCAGATGAACATTTGGTCATTGATGAATATTTGGTTACCTTTGGATTATGTGTCGTTTTATCAAAGAAAGTAGCTATTTTGATAGATTTGGTGTATTTTTTACACCAGCACGTGTAGTTAAAAAATGTAACCTCAGTTTTAAAATTATCAGTAAACTCAGTTAATTTATTTTGGTCTTTGAGGACCACTAGTGTCAAGGTTGGGTAAACTATACCAAAAAGCTAATTACTACATTTGCGACGTCGTAAAACAGCTAATGTCACAAAAAATGTTGCAAAATATTTTGACAGTCATGACAGCACTAGCATTGACACTACTGACGGTAATGAGTATTGAACTGACACTAATGACAGTTAAAGTCTGTGATTAAATGGTACCTGTAAATAGAAGTTGTTGAAACTTTAAAACAATGAAAAGCCTTTTCATTTTTGTCCAGACATCTGTACCTTTTTTTCCATTTATTATTCATCAAGAAGAGATAAATATTAGCATTACATCTTGATTCTTTTGCTTTACCCATTACTTACCCGTTACCATTTTTTATGGTCATTCAGATGCTGTAGCTTTCTTTGCTAATGACTTCTAACATAATTTCACTCTACCGCTTTAAGAAACGATAAAAAACTATTGTCTAATTTACGACAGCCCCAACCCTGACTAGTGTATAGCAAATCTATACAGAAGTGTATAGGTATAAAACTAACTTTACTTTTTAATAATTTTGTTTTTTAACTGACATAATATAACCCTAACTCCTATTTTAAAAAATAATAGCAAATATTTTCTATTAAATACAGAAAGTTGTTTGTATATTAGAAGTATTAATGTGTAAATGTAAAGTCTTTGTACTTTTAACGACATTTTTTGTCTAGTTTACATACAGGTGTATGTACATTTGGATGTGGTTGCACTGGCTTTCTCATTAACAACAAAAAAAAACTATCAACTAAATGATATTGTCTATGAGTAAAATGACACAAAAACAAGATGACGCAACAATACAATAGACAGGTATATCGTATCGTATTAAGAAACCTATTAGATTTTGATCTTTTCTTTGTTTTAGTCTGCTGGTGTATTAAAAATACTATACTTGTATAATTGAATCAAACAACTCTCTTAGTTTTTAGATAGAAGATGAAATTGAAAATTGTCGCCTTTGAGACATTTCCTGTAACAGATTCTTATAAAAAGTAGTACAATGCGTATCAATAATATTTTTCTGTGGAAGTAACTCAGCAAAACTTATTCGATCAGTATACGTTGAATTAAAAACCTTTATAATTTCAGGGAAGACATCTTCAAGCCAACGTGAACGCCGGAATAATAATCAGTAACCAAAGTTTAGTGCTACAGGGTGTAACTAGGTCAACTGCAGGCAACTACACCTGCGTAGGATATAATTTAGAAGGAGAAGGCGAGAGTAACTCATTTTATCTTAACGTCCTGTGTAAGTAATAACTTCTATTTAAATTTATTTTTAATTACGTTTCCTTCCCCTTTTAAGCATCCTAAAATATTTTAAATAATTAAAGGTCTCGCAGAATTTTCATTTAGGGTCTTTCTGGCAATACTAGAAACGCGCCTTTTGAAAACAAAGTTTATTTACGGAAATTATGCGTTTCAAACGGACCCTCCTTTTCAACTTTGCCCTAAAATATCTTTGACTTTTTTTTAATTCATAACTTGTCGTAACTTGTGTGAGAGTTCAGACACCTTTCTCCAAAACGACCCTTTTTGGGGACTTAAATTAAAAAGTCAACCAGTCCGTTTTGGTGGACGTTTCATTAAATTAACCTCCGCCAAATGTTTTCCCTCCAACTTTTTTTAAAGAAAATTTATTTTCAGACGCCCCCACCTGTAAACCGGATCAGACCAGGATTTACGGCGTAGCCAAACAGGAGAGAACTGAAATTGTTTGCCAAGTGGACGCCAATCCCCCAGAGGTAACTAAATTAAAACCTGCAAGTAAACAATCCGAGAAAGTCGTTTGTTTTTTTAATTTGCTATATGGCTAAAGTTGTTTTTCAACATTTTGGTGTTTGTGGTGCACAGTTTGCCATCGGTTTACAAGCAATTTGTTTTTCTTATTATTGTAAAGTTTGATTTTTTTGAACAGCATGAAAAATTGCAGCAACTCTTAACGATTATACCAGTATAATAATTGAAACATTTCGTAAAAGGTTAGAAGATTACACCTTTACAAGAGAAAGGGAAATGAAACTTTTAAAATTAAATAAGAATTTCCTAAAATAACTATTAAAATTATTATATGTATAATTAATTTTTGTACTATTATTTCGGTATTTGTATTGTAAACTACAAGTTACATCTCCAAATTCAATGAACATAATTTTGTTCATATAGTACAGGGTGATTGATTGAATTTTGACCACCCCCTTAACTTTCTTAATTTTGATTTTAGCAAAAAACGTTAAATACAAAACTAGTAGATATTTAGGTCTACTTTATTTTTAGATAAACAGTTATTATACAGGGTGTCCCAAATTTTAGTAACGAACCAAACTTATGTTTTTTTAAACACAACGACCAACTTTTTATCCGATATTTGCATTCTACGTAAAATTTTAGGAATTGATGTAAAATTTCTGTATCGATATTCAACTGTTTCCGCAGCATCTATTACTTTAACAATGTTTCCTCGACTATGTGATTAAAGGTTAATTTAGTTACTAAAATTTGGGACACCCTGTATAATAACTGTTTATCTAAGAGTAAAAGTAAACCCAAATATCTATAACTAAGTTGCTACAACTAATGTTTTAACTAGAAGCAATACAGAAGTTAAGGGGATGGTTAAAATCAATCAATCAAGGACGCTGCTGCGGAAATAGTTGAATATCGATACAGACATTTTACATCAATTAGGCCTAGAATTTGACGTAGAATTAAAATATATAATAAAAAGTTGGTCAATGTATTTAAAAAAAACATGTTTGGTTCGTTACTCAAATTTGGGACACCCTGTATAATAACTGTTTATCTAAAAATAAAGTAGACATAAATATCTTCTAGTTTTGTATTTAACGTTTTTTGCTAAGATCAAAATTATGGAAGTTAAGGGGGTGGTCAAAATTCAATCAATCACCCTGTACATACAGTGTAGGTCTAATATAATTTTTAATTGTTGTGTAAATTGGATATTTCAATTTCTTTACAATGAATTTACTTAATTAACTAAATGGTTATATTAGCTGGCACAAAACAAAGCAATTAACATATTTGAGCATATTTTTGGAAGAAATACGGGAATTTACCGTTTTTCATCATGTTCAGAGCTGTTCATATCTCTTCCAGGAATATTTCTGGAAGGTCTTCCGATCCCACATTTGTTTCTGTTACCCGATGACAGTCAGTTTGCGCAGCAGGTATTCCAGAAAAATACAACCACGTATAGAATATACTACCCGTACTAATATACCTAAAACATACAAAAATATTAACCACAATCCTTATTTGCAATTTTTTTATATTTCAGGTAAACTTTAAGTGGACTTTTAACAACTCGGCAGACTCAGCACCAGTCTCCCCCAATCGTACCACGAAAAGTGGTACTTCGAGCGTAGTGGCTTACATCCCCAGAACCGACCTGGATTATGGTACGCTGCTCTGCTATGCATCTAACAGCATCGGTACCCAACGAGTACCCTGCGTATTTCACATCATTGCAGCAGGTAAATATGGAAATTTATTCTTCTCGACAGCCTCAAAGTGCCTTTTACACCTATCTAATATGAGCTTATAAGAGGGGTGGAAGAAAGTTGGGGTTGGAAAAGAATAATGTATTTTTTTCGGGTAATTGGTTCAGTTCAAAGGCCGTAAAATCCAACGTTAACGGTGGAATTATACAAATAGATCTGCCTTTTCCCTTTGGTATTTAGCATCCGAAATTATTGCTTTGGTGGCATATTTGCCTCGTAAAAATTTCTATTGTGCCGTTTGGTATTCAGCACATATCTAAGGTGAATGGTGTTTATGGCAGGTTTGGGAATATCCTGCCTATATTATGAACTGTATAGGCCATTGGAAACATATCTTTTTTCCCTGCAAATATTGAATAAAATGATCTGCCTTAATCAGACATTTTTGTAAGTTTTTATATTGCCCAAGGGTGGTGGGTTCCAAATCAATTGAATTATTTGACTCATATTGGAGTTAAGTGTCAATTGTTCTTTACAGTGTTGCAAGCTACAAATTGGATTATCAAAGTCACGTGTTGTGTCTCTTTCAAAATTTAAGTTTTTGTAGCTATCTAAATTAAATTCACTAAGTTTGTGACTGTTTTTGGCAGATGTCAACTAGCATTTACAATGTTGCAACTTCAAAATTGCATAATGAAAATTACGTGTCGCGTTACTCTTATTATTACAGCTTTTACAACTCTCTTAATTAGATTTAGCAAATTTTCTTACTTTAATCTGTTTTTTATGGTCACGTGATTTTTCCAGGAGTTAACTGCCCTTTTGCAGTGTTGCAAGCTCAAAAGTGCATCAACTTCACGTTACCGCTCTTATAATTTCAACTTTTGCAACTGTCTAAATTTAATTTAGCAAAACTGCAATAATTAAACTACATTTTCAACGTCACGTGACTGATTTTGACAGTTGTCGACTGGCTCAGAATTGTATTATTTTGACGGGTGGCAACTAGCCTTTACAGTGTTGCAACGTCAAAAATTGGATTATCAAAGTCACCTGACGTGTATCTTACAATTTCAGCTTTTACAACTGTCTAAATTTAATTTAGCAATTTTTAACAGTTCAAACAATTTTTTATTGTCACGTGATTGATTTTGCCAAGGGTCAACTGGTATTTACACTATTGTGAGCTCAAAAAAAAAATTGGAATATTAAAGTCACGTGACGTGTCTTACCATTTTATTTTTTGCAACTGCTTAAATTTAAATAAACAATTTTTTTTTATATTTTTGTAGTCCCGTGACTAATTTTGACAGATGTCAATAGGCCTTTACAGTGTTGCAAACACAGAATTGCATTATCAACATCACGTGATGTATATTTTAGTATTTCAGCTTCTACAACTGTTAAATTTGATTTAGCAAATTTTCACAAATCAAATAATTGTTTATGGTCATATGACTATTTTGACAGGTGTCAGCTGGCCTTTACAGTGTTTCAAGCTTAAAAATTGGTTTATCAAACTCACGTTACGTGTTTCTACCAAATTTCAAATTTTGCAACTATCTATATATAATCTACCAATAATTTAACAAACTGTTAAACTACATTTTAAAAGCCACGTGACTCATTTTGACTTTACAGTCTTTACAGTGTTGTAAGCTCAGAATTGCATTATCGACATCACGTGACGTGTGTGTTTTACAATTTCGGCTTTTACAACTGTCTGAACTTGATTTAGAAAATTTTCACAGTTCAAACTATTTTTTATGGTCACGTTAATCATTTTGATAGGCGTTAACTGGCTTTTACAGTGTTGCAAGTTCAGAATTGCATTATCAAAATAACGTAACGTGTATTTTATATTTCAGCTTTTACAACTGTCTAAATTTGATTTAGAATATTTTCACAGAACAAATTATTTTTTATGGTCATATGACTTTACAGTGTTGCAAGCTCAAAAGTTCGTTTATCAGTCACGCGTCTCTACCAAATTTCAATTTTTGCAACTGCTTAAATTTAGTTTACTAAATTTTCAAAAATTAAACTATATTTTATGTGTTATGGGAGTTTTTTGACAGGTGACAACTGCTCTTTGCGGGTTGCAAGTTCAAAATTGCATAACCCCAATGTATAAATTTAATTCTGCGTTCGGGGCGTCAGAAATATAGCCAAAAAAGGTAAATAAAAACTAATTTAGAACGCTATATTTTTCGAAAAGTTACCAATATAACAGCATAAAAATGCATACATACATTTGAAATCAGAAAAAAGAGATGTTTTGCCCGATTGAGCATATAAAATACAGGGTGTTCAATTCTATTAAAAATAATGTCAAAAGTTTGGCATTTTGGTTTTTGGATTGACTGTTTTGTCAGACTGTCTGTCATAATTGTCGATTCTGAAATCTGATTCAAAGCTTTTTCCAATTTTTCACGTCACTTCTTTTGCATAAGATATGTTTACATTCAGTTCAACATTTTAAGATTCATTCGTGTATTTCGTATTATAATCAGAAGACGTTATGTTTTCATTATACTACCTACTAAATTAATTAAATACATATACATAGTAGTTTCTTATTAGAAATTGTAAAATGTGATTTGAGCCAATTCCGCCCCTGCACCAAACACTGTTTTAACACAGTTTTTAATTACAAAAGCGCGCTCTAATTAAAGGCCTTGTTTCGGTCGTGCCAAACTGGGATAAAACCGATTTTTTTTTACTTGGATAATGAGGTATTGCGCTGTTTCATTATCAAACACGTAAAATCAAAAACTGCGGTTAAAAAAAAATTGTCCCGTTTTTGTCCAGGCATTAAATTGACTGATCAACGTGACAATCAAAAACTCGTGTTTTAGGACATTTGGCGTTCGTGCCACGTTAATTAAATAATTGACGTGGACAAGTCAAGTAATAAAAATGCTTTTCGGATTTTCAGAATCAGCATTGTGTTCTGTGATTGCGTTTTTTTTTAGTAAGAAAAAAAATTAATGTACTCTATTTTCAACGTTTTTAGTTTTAGTTAAAACCTGCAAATTTTATTTTCTGACACAACTGAAACCTCGTCTTTGACATAGTTAATTATACTTTTACAAGCGCACCAACTTAAATTTGAAAGTTTTGTCATTGAGCTTAATGGAAAAAATTGTAATTTTGTTTGCACTCCGTGCATGTATGTATATTCAGCAGTCTGCTACCTCCAGCTATTCCCAAATGTATAGTCTGATTCATTTTTATGCAGGCGACTGCTAACTGAATAACAATGAGAGCCTAGAAATTTCAAAGGTAAATTTTTATTCTCTCTGCGAGCATGTACAATTGTCTGCCCAGCTCGAATAAGTCGGTAGTTTCGGTTTATAAAATTACGCAAAATGGGTGTAAATTTTTCTTATTCGATGGGAAACGTCGAGGTTTGCCGCAATTGGAGAGGATTTGAAAATTGAAGATTTTAAATGAGGTTTACATACAATAAGTTTCAATACAAATTCTTCCCGAAAGAGAAGGAGTTGGAGAGGAGAAGACTCTTAATTTTAGGTTAATCAATGTTAGTTAATGTTTGTTAGCCTAACAGTAAGATTTACATAGTTAAACTTAACTAAAACTAAACTTGAGGTTAACGAAAAAATATTTTGCACCTATTTTAATGGATTTCCTTTGCAGATACCTTAAAACCCTTAGCAGATACGAAAAACAAACATGATAAAAGCTATTGGAACCGATATATTAATAAAATGTTCAATTTCAACATCCTGTATCCCAAAAAACAAGCGTCTGCCAAAAAAATGAAACTAATTATACAGGGTGTTAGAAATACGATGCATTAGCTATCTCAGAAACTATAATTGATAGAGCTTTAGTTAAATAAAAGCAAATTTGCGCATTTTCTTGCTAAATAGTTTGGTAAAAAAAATTCTAAAACTTTTCATGACATCCGGAGATATCAGATAAAAACCGAAAAGTCAAATTTCTATTTTGTAGACGGGAATTTCTGTAAATCCCGTGCTACCAGGGAAGAAGAGTTTTAAGCAGTAAAAATGAGTAAATTACTTTTAAAATTGGAAAACTTTATTCTCCCAAGCTTATCTCACATGCTTGTCACACTTAACCTTACTTAAACTTATATTAATTCGTTTGCCGGCCGGCGGGCGCTGTCGGCTGTCGGTCAGTACAGGGTTGTACTTTAGTGTTGCAGATATTTAAAAGGCAGGCCCGTATTAAGTTTTGTTACAGACTCCCCCTTCGAAATCCTCGAACGTCCTCGTGAGGATTTCGATTAAAATTTTATTGGTAGCAAGTACATCGGGTAGGGGGCCTACGAAGTCGTACTGGGCGCCCCTTTTCTTCAGATCTCTTCGGGAGTTCTTCCTTCTCGTGCGGTTTGGTCTCCCCCTGGTTTATTCTACGATCTATTTCCTCAGTGGGTAGTTTTGGGTCTTCATCGCACTCTGTAATATTGTTTTCGTCCTCGTGGGCTACATTATCTTCCAAGGTTTGGATTTTGGGACGTCCCCTTCCTCGTATAGGCCTTATTGGCTGTACTTCAGGCTCAGCGCTTAACTCATCCACTTGATACCGTTTCAGACTGGATATATGGTATTTGCCCAGTATAGTGCTTGGTTCGGTTACACTTGCGATTCCATAGGTAGTTGGGCTGTCCTTTCTTACCACGAGATAGGGTCGTGAATTTGAACGTGAATGATTTTGACGTGAATTGGTTCTTCGTGTTGCTGAGAACATGGGTATTGACAAGCACCTTGTCTCCAATTTTGAGTTCGTCATATTTTCGTTTCTTGTGAACATACTTTTTGTTTCTGTCCTGCATTTGTTCATGGTGCTCTCGGGCCTCTCGAAGAACTTTGCTTAATTGGGTCAAATAAGGAGTGATTTGTGGGTTGTAGTTGTCGGAGTTTACTATGTCTCTCATATCCCGTTGTACGTCGTCTGGGGTGCGTAGTTCCCGACCAAATGTCAAAAATGAAGGTGTATAATTCGTGGCTTGGCATACCGCAGTATTCATTGCAAACCTAATCGCTGGCAGCACAGCACTCCAATTTGTATGGTCGTCGTGGACGTAAATGGCTAGCATAGTCTTGAGGTCTCGGTTGCGTCTTTCCACCGGGTTTGCCTCTGGATGATATACGGGTATCAAATTCTGTTCAAACCCCAAACAATGCGCTGTATGTTGCATTATTGATGTGACGAATTGTGTTCCATTGTCGCTTATTATCCGACGGGGCACTCCAAAGCGAAGTATAACTTCCTCTATTAAAGTCTTGGCACAACTCTCTGCGGTGGCGTTCTTTAATGGGAAGATTTCTAGCCAACGGCTGGCTTGGTCTTCAATTATGAAGATCCAGCGATAACCTTCATTTGTTTCGGGTAGAGGTCCAAACAGATCCATGGCCAATACTTCAAACCTCTGAGCCTGAGCCGGAGTTTGCAGAAGCCCACTCCGCTTTGAGTTGCTGGCCTTAAATTTTTGGCATTTGTCACAGTTTGCCACATATTTGGTCACATCTCTTCTTAATCCAGGCCAATAATACCGCCTTAGTATGCGTAGAATTGTCCGTTCCACTCCACCATGTCCAGCAGTACAGTCATCATGATATTCCTTAAGGATTTTGGCTATTTCAGCGTGTGGCACAATCAGTTGAGGTTCTTCCTGATCCTGATCAGGTGCAAATCTGTATAAAATTCCATTTATCATGTGAAAACCTCGTTCTGTCCACCGCTTGTAGTCAGTCTGGTCTGGTAATTTACTCTCGAAGCAATCGATAATTTTCCTCACTTCTGGGTCAGCTAACTGTTGTCTCCGCATTTCAGAAGCGGCCTCAGTAGGCAAATCCACTGTCACCAATCCAATTTCGGCATTTACTAGTGGCGGTCGAGAAAGAGTATCTGCTACCACGTTAGAGCGTCCTGGGATATACTCTATTCTTAAGTCGTAACTCTGAAGAGTTAGAGCCCAACGGGCTAATCGTCCATTTGGTGATTTTAGGGAGAGTAACCATCTAAGCGGCTGATGGTCGCTCTTGACGACTACTGTTGATGACTCTAGATATCCTCGGAATCTGTCAACTGCCCACACCACGGCCAACGCCTCTCTTTCCGTTGTTGCATAGTTTCGTTCCGCTGCGTTCAGGAGTCTGCTCGCATATTCCACGGGTCTTTCATCCGCTCCCTCCCCCTGGAGGAGTACCGCCCCAATGGCATACGCGCTGGCATCTGTTCGTAACACATATGACATGCTTGGGTCGGCTTGTCTGAGGATTGGCGGTTCCGTAAGCAGCCTTTTTAATGTGTCGAATGCTTTCTCTTGGGCGTTTTCCCATTTCCACTGAGCTTTCTTTTTAGTTAGGTCCGTTAAGGGTCTGGCAATTTCGGAAAAATTACTTATGAATCTGCGAAACCAGGAGCAAGTTTGGAGAAAAGTCAATAATTGTTTGACATTGGTGGGAGGCTTCATTTCCAGTATAGCTGTCACTTTCTCAGGACTGGGTTTGATTCCTTGGGGCGTAATCACGTGACCCAAATATCTGACTTGGTCACAGGCAAAAGTGCATTTGCTTCGGTTCAGAGATAGTTTAAACAGCTGCAAACGGTCGAACGTCAGTTGTAAGTCTCTCAAGTGCTCCACAAAGGTTTCGGATAAGACAATTATGTCATCAAGATAAGCTAAGATTGTGACATTTTGTAACCCTGCCCGGAAACGGTCAATCATTCTTTGGAAGGTGCTGGGCGCGTTGCGCAACCCAAACGGCATGACATTGTATCTAAACAATCCAAAGGGCGTTATAAAGGCCGTTTTGTCTCGATCTGAGGGTCTAACTCCTATTTGGTGGTAACCACTTTTCAAGTCAAGTGTTGTCATAAACGGAGTGCGTTTAGCCATATGTAACAGGTCATCAAGCCTCGGCAAGGGGTATCTGTCCGGTTCTGTCACAGCGTTGAGGCGTTGATAATCAACGCAGAGCCTTGTTTCGCCGTTTTTCTTGGGAACAAGGACGACTGGTGAACAGTAAGCTGATTCACACTCTTCAATTTGGTTTAACTCCAGTAATTTGTCCAATTCTCTTTTCAAAATAAGCTTTTTTGGATCCGACATTCGGTACGGGGGTACAGAAATGGGCGTGTCATCAGTGACCTTGATTACATGTTCAGCAAATGGTGTTGTCGCATTACTGGGATTGAATAGATCAGCATTTTTATTTAGAAGAGTGTTTAGCTGCTCTCTCTGCTCATTAGTTAAGCTCTGGCCTTCTTCTGATCGTAGTTCTATGGAGCATACTTGGGTGCTAACAAGTTGGTCAGTTGTAGTTATACTGCTACACTCCTCTGTTTGGTGAACCAGATTTAAGTTCTGCTCGGGGATTAGGTCGAAGTATTTATCATCCTGGTCATTGAAGGTCCACTTATTGTTTGCAGGGTCCAGTCACAGGCAGAACTGAACTTCCAGTGTCTGTATTACAACACACTTTTTACGCGATCCGTAGCCGCAAGTTGGGCGCCAATTGTAGACGGGAATTTCTGTAAATCCCGTGCTACCAGGGAAGAAGAGTTTTAAGCAGTAAAAATGAGTAAATCACTTTTAAAATTGGAAAACTTTATTCTCCCAAGCTTATCTCACATGCTTGTCACACTTAACCTTACTTAAACTTATATTAATTCGTTTGCCGGCCGGCGGGCGCTGTCGGCTGTCGGTCAGTACAGGGTTGTACTTTAGTGTTGCAGATATTTAAAAGGCAAGCCCGTATTAAGTTTTGTTACAATTTTATATTTTACCACTTTATAACTGTTTTTATTGATATCTCCGGATGTAATGAAAATTTGTTGAATTTGTTTTACTTAATTATTTAGCAATAAAATGCGCAACTTTGCCTCCATTTAACTAAAGCTTTATCAACAATAGTTTCTAAAATAGCAATGCTAATGCATCGAATTTGTAACACCCCGTGATACCATTCGTTGATTTAGGTTGATAAACGTGAATTGAATTACCATGTCAGGATGTGCATATTTGATATAAAAATCAATAAAAAACATTATTTTTAAAAATATTAATGTCTTCAGTAACTCAAATGTTCCATGGAACACAGTTTAATAAACGCAATTCTAAATTGCATTTTTCTATTCAGAAATAAAATAAAACCAAAACAAAAATTATGAAGATTAAATAACATAATTAACTAAGTTTTCAATCGAGTATTAACCGATTGATTTAAACCTTCAGCTTTATCAGAAGCGCGGAATTAAATTATTTTTAACAGCGATTACTCCGAAAACACATTTTCCCAAACTGGTATAACGGGAAAATACTCATAAAATACGCTGACCGTTTTATTTTTCCAGTTGTACGAATTTATTTCCACCTGTCACTTTGAAAATATCTCGACTATTTAAATTAACCACCCGACGAATAATTATTATTAAAATTTGCGAACTTTGCGAACTAGCCGACGTGGTTTTGTTTTTTTAATACGGCTAAGCGTGCATATAGCACATACACACACATACATATTTATTATAAATATTTAGGTCAGCCATTTAAAATTGCATTAAAGTATTTGATACGAAAATTTTGTGTAGGCGGTTGAGGTGGTTGTTTTTCCACCACGTAACAATGAGGAGAAAACATTCCGACAGGGTATAATCTATTTTGCACCTGAAAAAGTGATCGCGCATGTAAAATAAGTTAACAATGAGGGTGCGAGGAAATTCCTCGCTTATTTTCGATCTATGTCAAGTCTGTTTTTGCGAAAGTTAAAATATTTGCTCGACTCAGCACTTTTTCGTGCATACATTTGCTTTCGCAAGCACCGGGATATGGATGGGATCCCTCTTTCGTTTCCTTTGAACAATACGACGATGAAAAATAAGGTGAAGTAAGAATGTGCAAAAAGGAAAAAAAAATAAATTTTTAACTGTCAAGTTTCTAAATTAGTTTTGCTCAAACAAGCTAAAATTGTTTTTCCACTACTAACATGATATACCATTATTGACCGATTAGTAACTTGAAACATTAGTTTTCTCTATCAAAATAGTCATTGTTGACTGTGGAGACCTGCCAAGGTGACGCAGGAGATCGATACGGAGGACGTGCGCGACGGGAAGCGAGGAAGCGGGGAAAGATAGTTAGTTGATGGTTGATATAGTTGAGTCTTGGTGTGGAGTACGATAAAAGACAATATTCAGTTTATATATATTATTAATAAAGTTACATGTGTTTGTATCAAGTGTTTTGTGTTATTGGAGAGTACCACAAATTGGCGACGAGGATTATATTCGAACCATAAGGTAAGAGAGAGTCCATCAAGACATAATCAAGAAGGTATTGTTCAAATAATTGTTTGCGATGTTAATAGACATCGAGGAGGGCTGTGAGCACCAAAAGAAAGGGCTGTGAGCACCAATAAAAGAAAGGGCTGCGAGCGCCAATAAAAGAAAGGGCTGTGAGCACCAATTAAGGAGGGCTGAGAGCACCATTAAAAAGACCGGAAACGCTTTAGAAACGTGAGTTTAAATCTACGTAACTTGCTATTAATTTATAAGACAGTTTTGTTTATCTTAGTGAAAAGAACTACTAATGACTACGAAATTACTTTAATTATAGACATTTTATAACGTTGGTTTGCAACAATTTTATTTATCAAACGGTCCAACTAAAATCAATACTGTAGTTGGCGTTTTGACGAAAATATTTATGATACTAGGGTTTGGTATGCGGTACGCGTTTTTTGTTGCGTTTTTTTGCTTTAAATAGGTTTTGATTATTTACCTACCTTTAACAATGTTATATTTTGACCGTACCGGAGATTTAGGTTTATATTAAAAGCATAAAATCGGGTATTACCGAAAAACAAAAAGCATAGTTCTTACATACCTACTTACAAAACTGCATTTAATTGCAGGTTAAGATGGAAACTGGAATTAAACCTTTTCTATGTGAGGATTTTGATAAATCCGTGATCAGAGGCAATTGGGAAAAATGGCTGAGATCTTTGGAATTATATTTAGCATCCGAAGACATTACAGATGTGGTGAAAAAGAGGAATAAACTTTTACATATGGGGGGCACGCAACTACAAGAAGTAGCTTATAGTATACCTGGAGCTATAGAAACGTACATTGAGGTAGAAAAGAACGACGTCTTTAAAATATTAGTTGAGAAACTAACAGATTATTTTTCTCCAAAACAAAACTCAACTTTTGAAAGACACATTTTTCGGAGCATCAGAAAAGAAGACGGCGAAGATTTTAATAAGTTTCTATTAAAAATTAGACAACAAGCAAAACGATGTTCATTTGGGAAAAGCGAAATTGAAGCCACCGAAATAAGTATGAAAGATAAGATTATTGATAGTTGGGCATCAATAGAACTTAAGAAAAAACTACTTGAGAAAGAACGTACATTAAACGAAATTATTGAGTTGTGCCAAGTTCACGAACAAATAAACAATCAGTCAACTGCAATGGACAAGGGCACTAGTGAACCAAGCACTTCATCGTCGGCATTAACTGTGAACAAAGTGGGATTTCAACGTGGAAGACAAACAGAATTATGTTTAAGATGTGGTAAACCAGGTCATGCAACCAATATTCAAGCTTGCCCCGCAAAGAATATAAAATGTAGAAAGTGCGGCTTTCAAGGGCATTATGCTATTTGTTGTAAAACTAAACAATTCTTGAAGAGACCCAATTCCGCTGTTTCGACTGGCCAAAGATATAAAAGATATAGACCCGGTGTAAACTTTGTTGAAGCCGAGAATCCTGAAGACGAAGAAGGCAGAAACCAAATAAGAAATTTCGACTGCTTCAAGATAGACAACACGGAGGTAATACAACAACATGGTTCATCAGATGAGCTTCTTGAATGCAACGTTGGGGGAATACGACTAACATTGCTCATTGATTCGGGATCCAAGGCTAACATTATAAGTGAAAAAGATTGGAAGTTCTTAGAGGAAAACAATGCAGTAGTATGGGACGTTGACTATTCTACTAAAGATATTTTGAAGTCGTATGCATCGGGTGAGCCACTAAAAATTAACCATCGTTTTGCCACAACCATTAACACGTTAAATGGAAATGAAATCATCACATATTTCTATGTTGTCGCAAATGGAGACATGTCTTTACTGGGGAAAGAAATAGCAAAACAACTGGGAGTTTTAAAGTTAGGGGTAAATGCAACCATGTGCAAGAAGATTACTGCATTCCCTAAAATTAAAGGATTTTGTATTAAATTATGCATAGATCCTTATATCAAACCAGTGCAACAACCAATACGAAAAATCCCAATATCGGTTGAATTACAAGTAGAAAACAAAATCAATGAAGCATTGCAAAAAGACATAATTGAAAGGGTTACAGAACCCAGCCCATGGATATCACCTATCGTAGTAATTTTCAAACCGAATAAAGACATACGAATTTGCGTAGATATGCGTAGGGCGAATGAAGCAATCAAAAGAGAAAACTACCCACTGCCTACGTTTGACAGCTTCATGACAAAACTTAGAAACTCAAAATATTTCTCTCGCTTAGATCTGGAAAGTGCATATCACCAGTTGGAACTAGATATTGAAAGCCGCCCCATCACTACTTTCATTACTCATAAGGGTCTTTTCCGTTACAAACGCCTCATGTTCGGAGTAAATTCAGCACCGGAAATATTCCAAAGGACTTTTGAAGCCATTCTAGTGTCTTGTCAAAACTGCCTTAATTATTTAGATGATATAATAATATAGGGAGCTACAGAGGCCGAACATGACCACTGTCTAAATAAAGTGATTAACATTTCGAACAACTACAATGTTCTACTAAATAAATCAAAATGTTTATTCAAAGTCCAAGAACTGGAATTTTTAGGGCATAAATTGTCAAGACAAGGCATAGAGGCAGATCAAAGGAAAGTGCAGACAATCCTGGAGTTCCGTTCGCCTCAAAATAAGGAAGAAATTAGGAGTTTCTTAGGTCTAGTTACCTATTTGGGAAAATTCCTTCCCGACTTAGGAACAAACACGGAACCACTTCGACAGCTTACGAAGAAGGATGCAGTATTTGAGTGGAATGAATATCATCAACAACATTTTGAAAGTCTGAAGAGATCCTTAGCTAAGTTGCCCACTTTATCGTATTTCGACCCAAAAAGACGAACTCAACTAATCGCAGATGCTAGCCCAGTTGCATTAGGAGCAGTTCTTCTACAATTTGACCATCAACACAGTCCCAAAACAATTTCGTTTGCAAGTAAATGTTTGTCTGATGTAGAACGACGGTACTCACAGACCGAAAAAGAGAGCCTAGCATTGGTATGGGCAGTAGAACGGTTTTATTTCTACCTTGCTGGTTTAGAGTTTGAATTAGTAACCGACCATAAGCCTTTGGAAATGATATTTAAACCAACATCCAAACCCCCTGCTCGTATAGAACGATGGTTGTTAAGATTGCAGGCATTTAGATTTAAAGTTGTTTATAGACCGGGAAAGTGTAATATTGCCGACTCTTTTTCCAGATTGTGCAAATTGCAGGAAGAAAAGTCATTTGACTGCGAAGGAGAACTTCATATATTTGCATTGATTGAAAAGAGTGCACCCAAAGCTGTAAAAATATCAGAAATTGTATCAGAAAGTAAAACAGACATTTTGATAGCAGAGACTGTAAGTAAAATAAATAGCGGGTTATGGAGTGCAAACGATAAGAACTTATACTCAGCTTTCAAAACCGAGCTAAGTACAATGGGACCAATACTTTTGTGAGGTCGTAAAATTGTGATTCCACAATCTTTGACCAAACGTATTCTGGATTTAGCTCATGAAGGTCATCCGGGAGAAACCGTGATGAAAAGACGCCTTCGGGCAAAAGTATGGTGGCCATCAATAGACAAAAATACTGAACAATATGTCAAATTATGTCGGGATTGTCTATTAGTTTCTCAACCCAATAGGCCTCCACCGATGGAACGGCATAAATTTCCGGAGGGACCATGGCAATGTTTAGCCATAGACTTAATGGGACCCTTACCAAACAAAGAGATGGTTCTAGTAATAATCGATTATTACTCTAGATACCAAGAAATACAATTTCTAAAAACCACGACTTCAGCAGTAATAATAGACCACTTATCTGGAATTTTTGTACGGCTAGGGTATCCAAAAAGTATAAGAGCAGATAATGGAAGACAGTTTGTAAGTGGCGAATTTAAACAATTTTGTAGCAATCATGGCATTGAACTTATTCAAACTCCCCCATACTGGCCTCAAGCAAACGGAGAAGTCGAAAATGCTAATAAATCTATTCTTAAAAGACTGCAAATCGCCTATACACATAATAAAGACTATCACAAAGAAATTCAAAAATATATATTAATGTACAATGTAACACCACATGGAACCACGGGTAAATCTCCAACTCAACTTTTATTCGGCAGAAACATTAGAGATAAAATCCCATCTATTGACGATTTAATTAGCACGGATGTAGACGAAGAAGCCAAAGATAATGATATAATCAATAAACAGAAAAGAAAGGAGAAGGAAGATGTAGCCCGGAGAGCAAAAATGTGCGACATACAGCCTGGTGATAAAGTTGTTGCTCTTAATATGACAACCTCAAACAAATTAGAAAGTAGATTTCTAAACGAAGAATTCCTGGTATTGGAGAGGAAAGGAAATGAAGTTACAATAGGAAGTAATGGAAAGACATTCAAACGTCACATATCTCATGTAAAGAAAATCCCAAAGAAGCCTAATTACCCAATTGTTCAACCAACAATTCCAGTTTCCGCTCAGATACAGGAAGATGCCATCATAGACCAAGCCTCAATAAGTGACCAAGTGACTACCCACCAAAAAGAAGAAGTCCAGTTTCCAACACCACGTGTAGAACCACTTAGACTGGAAAAAAAGGAAGGAATGTGGAGACCTGCCAAGGTGACGCAGGAGATCGATAAGGAGGACGTGCGCGACGGGAAGCGAGGAAGCGGGGAAAGATAGTTAGTTGATGGTTGATATAGTTGAGTCTTGGTGTGGAGTACGATAAAAGACAATATTCAGTTTATATATATTATTAATAAAGTTACATGTGTTTGTATCAAGTGTTTTGTGTTATTGGAGAGTACCACATTGACTTAGGTCAAAAATAGAGCCTAATCTCCAGTTCTAGTCTGGCACAAACAAAAAAATGAAAATATTATTGACCTAGGTAAATAATCATGTCAATGTCTATTAAGACACATGGGATCTCCTCTATCGCCATTTCTTTACAATCCATGACATTTACAACCACGAATTACATGACAAAAATTACATTAACAAACATGCTTACATACTACAATTCGCTGATGACACTGCACTAGTGGTGCATGACAAAACTACAACAAAAGCGGCAGAGAAGCTGCAAATACTGACAGACAAGACCATGCTGTGGTTCTACAAATGGAGACTGACACCAAACGCCACAAAAAACCAGCTACTTTTAACAAACCACCAAATTAAAGACAACTCACTATAACAGCAGACGGAAACAAAACTACTCCTAAACAAGACGTGAAATACTTAGGAATAACACTTGACCAAAAACTAAAATTTACCAAACATACACAAAAGAAATCATAAAAAGAACAAAACACTTTAGAACACTTACATACAAAGACAAAGGAATAAGTACAAAGACCGCAACTAAAATATATAAATCTATATGCAGACCTTTACTTGATTATGGACATATACTAAGAGCAAATGCAACTGACAAGACAAAAAAACACATACAGGTCACAGAACAAATTGCTCTTAGACTCATAACAAAAATTAGACACCCCCAAAACCCGCTTCACAACCCATCCAATGAATTATTGTACGAACGAACGAAAATGATAAGGATTACTGAACGATTAACACAACTACAGACAAAATGAAACAACAACCCCCAGAACTGGACCATAATAAACCCTATTTCCCTTAAAAGACCAACTCGACAATCCCGCTTCACGTCTCCCTAGTCCACTCTGTTGGAGCATTTCAATTAAATGTAAAAAACATCTGTATCTATGTAAATATTAATGTATATAGACATTATTGTCAATATTAAGTGTATTAACCAGAATTAATTTTTTTATTTTTTAATTAGCGGGTAACAGGTCATTGTTGCTGGTACGGTTGCTCGACAACCGCTTATACAGTGCAGGTAAAAAGTTTAAATTTTCGCATTTTTGTTCGTGTTTTACGACGAAAGCGCTCAAGTTAGAGATCTGAAAAAAATACAGAAAACTAGTCCGTGATAGGTGCTACAACTTTCATTAATACGATTTTTCAATCAAATCAACCGTACAGGCGCAAAAAAATCAAAACCGTTTTCTCATGTTAATCTCCTATGTCCAGGGTGCTCTTGGACACCTGGTATATAAGACATGGTTGTCTCTTCATGTTGTTGTTTTGTTGTTATCCTAACTTTTTTATAGCATGCAATGATATAGGTATATAGATGCAACTTAAAAAAAGAAAGAAATTGTGCAAGAGACCAAAAATGTTCAGAATGAGTTTCGACACTCAGTGGACTAGGTTTACTTAGCACCGAACTGGCTGAGCGTTAGTTTCCGTTTTTCTTTTTCTTTTTTTGAACACCCTGTATATACACACTCGTGTTGCGGTTATTAAGATATGATAGAGTAGTTTCAGGCAAACATTTTGAAGTTTTAACAGTCGCTGTAACCCCAAAAATGGCGGAGATTCAAAATTTTCTAAATTTGTATGCAATTTCTTAAAAAAGTACAATATCTCGAAAACGGTTAAGTTTACGAAAATTTTGCAAGAGACAAAAATGTTTAGAATGACTTTTTTACCCTCAGTGGACTAGGTTGTCTTAGAACCGGGTAAACGCAGTTACAACTGGCAGAGCGTTAGTTTCAAATGTTACCATTTTTCTCTTTTTTTTTAACACCCTGTATATTCTCAATCGCGTTGCGGTTAGCACGACGTGAAAGACCAGTTCAAGACGAAAATTTTGAGTGTTTTATAGTTGCTTAAATCCCAAAATTGGCGGAGATACAAAATTTAAAATTTTTTATGCATTTTCCAAAATAAAAGTAAAAAACTCGAAGATCTCGAAAACGGTTAGGGTTACGGACATTATGCAAGAGACAAAAAATGTTCATAACATCTTTCTGTACCTAGCGGGCTAGATTTAGATAAAGGTAAACGCGGTGACAATTGACAGAGCGGTAGTTTAGAATTTCTCTTGTTTTTTTGGTTTTTTGATCATCCTGTATTTGTTAAATTTTGTTACGCATTGCAAGAGACGAAAAATGTTCAGAATAAGTTTCGACAGTGCTCTCGACTCAGTGCTCTAGGTTTACTTAGCACCGAACCGACACAGCGTTAGTTTCACATGCTTTCGTTTTTCTTTTTGTTTTTTTGAACACCGTGTATATACACAATCGTGTTGCGGTTATTAGGAGATGAAAGAATAGTTTAAGGCAAACAGTTTAAGGTTTTTTCAATTGCTGAAGTCCCAAAAATGGCGGAGATACGACACTTCAACTTCACTCAATAGCTTAATGCAATTTTCAAGAAATAGATAGAAATCGATCGAAAGTCGAGTATCTCTGAATCGCTTAGAGTTACGGACTTTTGCAAGTGACCATAAATGTTCAGAATTAATTTCTGAACCAAGTGGACTAAGTTTACACTTTCTTGAATCAGGCAAACGCAATTCACAATTGGCAGGGCGTTAGTTTCAAATTTCAGTATTTTTTTTTACTTTTCTAACACTCTGTATAGGTATGTTTAATCGTGTTAATGTTAGCACTAGGTAAACGAGCAGTTCAAGGCAAACATTTTATTCTTTCTACAAACTTTTATTCAATTTTCAGAAAAAAGTCGAATCTCAAAAATGGCTAGTTATAAATTTCTTTTAGAAGAAAATTATACAAAACTCTCGCTCTACAATTATTACAATCGAGTAGATAAAACTATCAGTTTTTGCACATCTTATGTAATTAAATAATAATAATTAAACAATTTCATTGAAAAGTATGTCTTATGTCCTGTTACTAATTTGACCCATATGTCAATTTATAAAGCAGTACAAAAACATTCTGCCCTCCCGACTCCTTTTATATCTCAATAAAAGCACATTTTTAATAACAACGTGGCTTTAGAGCATTCGGCTCTATTACAGTGAGGGATATCTCAGCTCTAAGGCACATTTTATACTTGAGCTATTGTAAAAGCCGCAAAAGTTGCCTACCATGCACGGCAGTAAAATTTTTACATGCTTCCACTCTGGTAATTTCCTGGGATTTTTGTTATTCTGTTACTTATTCTGCTTATGACAGGAACTGCACGTTCTAAAAGTGCCATTGTAAATTTTTACTGCCTGCTCTCGAAAACACGGTTTTTCATTCGGAACTGTAAGGAAAATCAAACAAAATTACATTAACATTACAACCACTAGAATGTTGTAATAATAATGTAGCCATTTTTGTCGATCCAATTTGGTTTTCATTTTGATATGACAATTTTTCTTCTAATAATCATACCTATTCAAATAGTTATATTAAACTAATAAATATTGTTTAGTTCTACAGCTGCCTGAACTATAGTAGCTGCTACTTTTTTGTACACTATGGCAACATTGCAAATTGTTTCAGCTGTGACGTTATGCTAGTTTACATTCACTTTGTGATATTAAATTTGTTCTTGTAATTTCAGGTCGTCCAGATCAAGTTCACAATTGCACCGTCCTAAACGTCACAATAACTTCTTTTCAAATTACGTGCACAGAAGGATTCAATGGAGGCTTAGCTCAAGCTTTTCTACTGGAGGTGAGTTCCCCAATTTGTAGGTCCAAACTTAATCCAATCTTTACGGAACATTAGTGCATAGAAATTCAAATTAAAGTTGAGTAATGCAAATCGGCGGAGTAGTCCCAAAACCGATTTATTCCGCTCTTTCTTCATAAATAACTTATGCAAAACTTCCAAATAAAATCCTCGATTAAAACATGGAAAAATTTAAGTCAAATCGTCGAAAAACGTAATTTAAAATACCGAAGGGACTTGAGGAAGATTTTTAAATTGTCATCCGGGGTAAAGGCTGCGTTGACAAACTTTCCGGAGTAATTTTGTTTTAAATTGGTTCGGAGGAACAAAAATAATGCGTGTTTTTTTGCTTTCTTGCAGCTGATGGAGAGCCAAGCTCAAAAGTTGAGGAACAACATAACGTCGCCGATCGCTCGGTTTTCGGTGAATAATTTGGAGCCAGGGGGCCAATATCACGCTGTTGTTTTTGCTTACAATTCCAAAGGAAGGAGCGAACCACTTATTTTACCAGCTGCCACTTTGAAACTACCTGAAAAACCACCTACAGTGGCAGAACGAGGTAAGTAAAAAATGTTTTGTTTGTCAACTGTGCCAAAAGTTAAGTCCCTAATGCTAAATGCTAAAAGTCCCTAAAATAAAAGTCTAGAGAGTCAAGCGGGGATGTTGAGTAAGTTTTGAGGTCTTGATTAATTTATCCAATCATACCGTTTGTGGATACTAACGCACTGTATTTTCTCTGGCTTGAGAAGAAAAACTCTACAAAAATTTAGTCTTAAGTACACTAGCTAAACGTCCCTAAAGCTAAGGTATATGAAACTGGAAATATGGTGACATATTGACAATTTTTTAGAATACTGTAGGTTGTATCTGGTAGTTAATTAACTTTAATCTTTATTTGGAAGAAATTATTCAGAGAGTACTGGAGGAACAATATTCGGTATGCAGACGACACCATACTACTAACTTATTGCCGAGACAATAAAAAATTTACAGACCGTGGTTGATCGAGTAGTGACTAACAGCAAGGAGAGCTTACCATGAAAAAGTAAAAATTTATGACCACTACAAAATTAAGTCAGTATTAAAAAAATAAACCAGCTTACAAATGCGATGGTCAGATGACGCCAACAATAGAGAGGCACGGAGGAAAGAAGAGGAAGCCTATATCCAAAGATGAATGTGTTTAGATAGATAGATAAAATCATTTCAGCAACAAGAAAACCTACGGATCGATGAAGAACTAGTTTTGAGTCAGTAAGTACAAATACTTAGGAACAACTGTCAATGAAGCTAAATACACCGAAGAAATTAAATCAAGAATTGGGCAAGTCAGAACCATATTCAACAGAATGAGCATGCAGTAGAGATCAACACTTAAAACTTAGAGTTATATTAGGGAAATACCTTGACACTGATAGTGACAAGATAGTTATTGTTGTTATAAAATTCATGTAGGTAGTTGTCGTATTATGACATTTTATGTAAAGCGCACTCGAGAAATGTCAATGTGTTTCAACCGATGTTATAGCATAAAATAAGATAAGAAATCATTCCATATTGGATGATACTAACCAGACTCTTAAAGAAATGGTTTTTATGCAAGAAATAACATGTTTCTATCAGCGCACCGAGAATGGATACTTTCGTGCGTTCTCACGGAAAAAGTACATTTTCGCGAGAAATAGACAGTTTTCAGAGCCGTATAATGAAAAAATATAAATGATCGTCTGGAAGCATTTAAAATCTGGTCATATAGTTCATATCATATAAGTATCTTAAGAATAAGTTGCGTAGATATGGTAACAAATGAAAGAGAAAGTATTGAAAATATTGAACAACATTAAAATAAGAAAGCTGCAATATCTGGTCCACGTGATGAGTGGATAAATACTTATATGTAAATATTATGCAGGGAAAGATACACCTATAGAAAAAGGATTAGAGGACGAAAACTCATTTCCTGGTTAAATAACCTGAGAAATAGGTACAATGGTAGTTTGAAAAAGTGAGGAAGAAGTTAATTGAAGTATTGAAGACAAATTTTGCAAAAATTACGGTTCTAACTTTGATAAACATGCTGGTAAATTAATTAATAATTCTAGACCCTAAAAAATTAAATAGTCTAACAAACCTTAGATTTTGTTATACCAACTCATAGTTTTTCTTATAAAAAGAAACCGAGAAAAAACCTCCGACTTGCTTTTCAAACCATTTTTAACCGTATTTTATTTAAACACAACGTTTGTTTAGAATTCCCAAAGCCCCGTCTGGAGTTTCTTTCTAGCCCATTTCCATTTTAAAATGTAAACAACATAGATACTAGTTCTCCATTATTCAACAGTTTGCATTTTCTTTGGTGGCGAGAGTTTTAACAAGAGTTTTTTGCCCGACGCCGCACCACATAAATCATAATTAAGAATTTAAACGTTCTCGTCAAGTTCAGAGGGCCTCATCAGGAATTCCGGTAGGGCCAACCCGAATTTGTCTACTGACCAACAGCGAGATTCGAAAGTGCGACAGTGATAAACAATATTCTGTCTTTTGCATTATTCAGCAAGTCTGTTTCGTTCAGTTGCTCATGTGTTAGGACCGGGAATAAATTGGATACCTTTTGTAATGTCCTGTGGTTTATTTGGTTTTAATGGTTTTGTTAGGGTCACAGGTGGTTGTTTTATGTTGTTAGAACATTCTTGTTTCTAATGAAAATGCTTGTAAAAGTGTTTGTGTAGCGGAATAGGACTATGTAAATAATTTTAACCTTAATAAACTTAAGTTTGTGTGACTAACAACCAAAAATGGTTAAATATTAAGATTGCTAGAAGCTAAACTAATTACAAAATAAACGAAAATGTAGGTGTTTTTTTATTGAACGTGGGTTCAGCGACCAATTTCTTATAAAAGCAAGCCGATCTAACAATCTGTGAAAGAGCCAATTCGAGAAATGCTTTCGGTCATTCCGATTGTTCTTTTTCAAATTAATTAAAGTAATGGCTTGTCGACGGTGGCTTTAAAGTAAACTTAATTAATTTTACATCCAATTCTTTGTAACCACATCTGGCATTTGTCTAGTAAAGTTGTAAGGATTATCTTTTGTGAGGTTCTAAAAGTATTCAAGTTTCTTGATAATGGAATAAAACTTTGTAGTCTGTACCAGGTATAGATTATTTATAACTTGTGTTCATTTTATAATCTTTGACAATTTATAAAAATCAAAAGAGTCTTGTGATTTAGTTGTTACGGATTTCAGTTCAATACCCAAATTAATTTGAAAAAAACATACAGAAATACAACAAATTGATGGTACATAGAGCACACTGATGTACATAGAGCTACAGAACATTTGTGGAATTAAAATGTGAGTGTTATGCCAGTAAAGTGTATAAATTGTGCAAGCTCAAGGCTCACAAACTACGAACATTGCTGTGAAGTGTCCAAGCATTATTTGCTAGGCAGGAAACGTCACGAGCACAACATTTAGGTACGCAATGGCAATTCATTTTTTTTCAACATTTTGACTAAGCGAACTACTAGATAACTAAACTGTACCTTCTGTATCTTAGAAAAGAAGCGTTTTACGCACTTTTCGGTTATTACATGATCGTCTCGCGTTGCTGTTAAATAATAGTAATTTTGAAACACTCGGTATAAAAAATTAATTCCAGTTTCTCCAAACTGTGTACATTATGAATTTTCTTCTTATTTCAGATTCACATCGGTCTCCATTTCGATTCACCCCTCTGATGAGCATTATAATTGGGGTAGTTTCCGCTCTGCTCATAGTACTGTTAGTTGTAATTTTGGTGCTTAGACTGCAGTGCACCCAAGGGGGAGACCACCGTAGGAAACAGCACAAAAACATTACGGTTACGGGGGCTAGTTTGGAGCATCGGGGCAGCGGAAGTGGAGCAACGTTGAGCGACAAGGCTGGTAAGTATATGCAAAGATGATAAAAATTCGACGAGTGGAAAAAGAGAAAAAAAAACATTATCGGTCGGTCACGAAACATCGGATAATGTTGCGCTTAATATTTATGAAATAAGGCCGACGCTAAAAAATATTTATAAGCCGTGGCCGATAAAATATTCAAGTAGCTCTCAAGAATTCCTTCAGCTGAAACCTGGAATTACGAAAAAATTGTTTGCGTCTTGTTTTCAAAGGACTGAAGTATAAATATTTATTACTGTATTGAGCCGGGAGCTGTTCTCATTTGCATGGTGGAGGATTTTTTTAAGAGGCACGTTGTAATAAAAAGCTTAGAAAATATTTGAAACAAATAATGTAGATATTTTTTCTGTAGCCAAATATGTAGGTATACAGGCTATCGCTTAAGAATACACAAAATTTATTTTCAGACCTGAAGCATTTGCTGGATTAGTATGAAATTTTAGTCTTAAAATAAGCCAATGAACAATCAGATAACTGAAAAATAATCAAGCTACGGGACCGGAGGATATTCCAGGCGAATTAATGTGTGTGGCTCAGACAAACTCTTTAAAACACTAACCAGGTGCATAAATAATTTTTTAAACGAAGCCCCAATACACAAAAGGGAAACAAACTACAGAGGTATATCGGTGACCAGTACCCTAAGTACTCAGAGATTTAGTAGAGCAAGAATACCAAGAACACGAAGAGGAGGAACAATCCGGATTTCGCGCTGAAAGAACATGCACGGATAACATTTTCTGTTTTTATAACAACTAATAGAGAAAAAAAGTGGAACTAATCAAGAGACCCACCTCATGTTTATTGACCTACACAAGGCGTTAACAGACTACTTAAAGTGTTATGGGAAACCAACATTAACCACACACTAATTAGCGTTCTAAAGAAGAATCGACATCACAAGTCAAAATAGGCAACAGATTATCTGAAAAATTTGTGATCAACAAAGGTTTACGACAAAGCTGCTGTATCTCACCCACACTGTTCAAGATCTGTATGGCAAAGGTCTTGAGACAGTGGAAAAGACCTGGCATATACCTTATTTTAATAATTGCGATTTCTATATATTTTTTTATTTTTAGCTTCATTTTTTGTTGTCTTTACTAAACTAAGTTTATAGTAGCTTATACAAACCAAATATGCAGGAGGTGTCAAACTGTGACATGTCAAATAAGAAAGCTTGGTTTAAGTGACGCACAAAAACAGATCAATAATTAAGGATTTTCTTAAAAATGAATTAATTCATTTTTTTACAAAAACACAAACATGTTTTATTTTTATATGTCACTTGTCACAACAACAATTAATAATGTTTATTCTTACACAATTGATATGTCAAAGACATTGCTCACATTTTAGTATAGTTAAGATAACAAAAAACAAAGGCAAAAATAAAAAAGTATAAATAAATTGCAGATTATTAAAATTAAGTATATGACATACTCAATAAAAGTTTAAGTGTTGCATAAAAGCTATCAGAAAAAAATAATAATGCCCAAGGTGTTCCATTTAAAAAAGTCGAAATTTCTTAAGTTTCTTGAGTCAAAATAAATGTAACAAAATTGAACGCTCTGTAGCAACTAACGCAAGTTTATTTTCACAATTTTTTTTGTCGTTCCTGTAGCAAGTTTGTACCAATTATGAGTATTCTACCTTTAGAAACAATGACGATACAGTCAATTTTTTAAACAAATGAGATAATGGACTTTACTCTATCGTGGACTGGAAAGGGTTGATTATACAAGAGTAGAAGTCAAATGTCACATTTAAGCTAGCGGTGAAAGCTTTCGGTCTCCTATGTACTACTATTTGAATAATAGTTATGCAAGTTTGTCAGTATCACAAAAATTAATGCAGCCAAAATATTTAAAAGTCAGAACTAAAAAGCAGTTTAACAAATTTGTGAGTTCAAAAAACCGTTCATTCCAATATTCGTAGACTTGCAAAATTGGCAAAATAAACAAATGTCATGTCAAAAAAACAATACAGATGACAGACCAACAAGTAGAGTATCTATTATTAAAATAAAAATTTGATATTTGTTTAAAAGAGCTTTCAAATAATTTGCCAGATTTGCTTCTAATGTTTTATCAAAAATAAACAGTTTTCCTGCTTTCTATTTTTAAATTTATAATCGACTAGCTTACATTTTTTATTATAATTACCTTCTCTCTCTCAGTCGATTTTAAAGTTTGGCATACGTCTGAATGATAAAGAAATTCTATAGCATAATCTTAAACAGCGATTTTGACTGTAAAATTACGTCAGAATCCACTTTGCCGACATAACATTAAAGCTAAGCTAAGTAAGGCAGCGTCGAAGCTCTCAGATATGGTGCATTATCAGTTCCTAGACTCCGGAGAGGGCTTTATGCCAAGTGTGACGATAAAATAAACCAGACTGGTTAATTAGCATATCTTTCATGATTATTAGTCTAGCTAGAGTAACAATAATTTTTAGTACATTTTTATGCGAAATATTAAGCTAAATTAGGATGACGTAACAAATTATAGAAAACACATCATCAATTTGAAATATCTCTCAAAAACAGAGTGTCATCTAAAACCGTGAAAAACAATTAACTAAGGGTAACTTTTATCAATTTAAGGTAATCAAGAAAAACATCCAAAGATTTTTGAGCAATTAACTCCCAGTTTAACTTAAATTTGAGTTGTTCTAAAATAATCCAAACATTTTTTACGACATGTATTTTTTTAATTCAGGAGGCAGTCCAGTCTCCAAACACGATTCTAGTGCTGGTGAGTGTGATAGCGACGAGAAAAATCCAGATATTATTCCTCAACCTGTGGATGTGGACGACAGTTCCGATTACTCCAGGAAAAAGCAACACATTTCCACCATAGAAACATCTCCAAGTAGAAGTCTTCTTCATCAAGCTAGCAACTCTGGTTATATGGGGTATTGCACCCTTAGGAATGGAATGCCTTTACACGATTTGGGCGCTCAATCAAAGCTAGTAAGTATAGACTTTGTTATAGTAGTTTGCTAATGTAAAACTCTTAATTATTGTACTCTACTTTAAATTTTTTTTTCTGGATTTACTACTTAAAACTTGCGTCAATGTTGCACTTGCAAGTGCTGTTGTAAATTTTCCAAAATAGATTGACGTAACAACGTCAGTGAAGGTGGAATTATGGATCGACACAACCCAACCCAAGCACAAGCATAAGCGTAGCATAATAGTTATTTATGTACCAAGGGCGTTAGAGAGGACCTAATGCCCTGAAGGCCGAAACAGCCAGAGGGCCTATGTCCCGAGTGATAGGTCTCGGCTTGATGGACATTATACTCTCTCTAACGCCTGTGGTGCGTACAATGTTCTTTGTTTCACCTAATTCAGCAATTATTTACAGTTTTTGGCATGTAGTTTGTTGGTATGTTGTTTACTGTTTATTTTACCTGAATGATGTGACTTTGATAGGCCTGTCAGTCAGTGAAAATGGCAAAAGCTGGACGAAATTTTAGAAAATATAAAAGAAAATGCATTAAAAGGTAACGAAAATGTATTTCCTAAAATTCAAGAACATCCTAGGATATTAAATACGTAGTTTTTTTGGCATGGAAGATGAAAAATACCATTGCTAAAATTAAAAAAGTTTCAGGGTGTTATGATAACGCCCGCCTATAATGCCCTCAGGTTTCAATTTACACCGTTTCCAAGGTTATATTTGTTCATAATGTATAGGTGAAACATAACAACTTAAAACATGAGATATACTCAAGTCAATTTATAAGCACAGCACAAGAGTGCACATCATAATACAAGAATTGACGAAGTTTCAACTGCGGTGTTGTGTTTATGTTATGTACAGGTTGAGTGGTTGAATTTTGACCAACTTAATAACTTCCTTAATTTTGATTTTAGCAAAAACTCTTGCGGAAAGTTTAATATCGATACAGACATTTTACATTAATTAGGTTCAGGTTATCAAGTTTTTTGCTAAAATCAAACGTAAGAAATTTAAGGGGTGGTCAAAATTTAACCAATCACCCTGTACATACTTGTGGGCCAACCACGCAAAATAAGTTGTTTATATGGTAAAGAAGAATACTTTTTTGTTGACAATATTCAAATGACAATCAATTGGTAATTTATTGATTAATTTACTTCACAGATTTTTGATGGTCTTCTAACTTCGTCCAAAATTCTTTCCCCCCTTCTTTCTCTTATATTGTTATTATTGTTCGATGGAGAGTAATCCTTATGCCCAGGATATCTATAAATGAATATCGACAAGAAGCTGTGCCTATGCTGTGTTATGTCGATTTATAAATCCAATTTTAGAGTAAAAAGATAAATGTTTTAAATGTGACGTTTGTCTCTTGCACTTTTATTTTTGTCATACCTCAATAACGCTTCTATGGATTCATCCACAGCTTTCTGCGGTGTTGTCAAGTAGATTCTGTGCGTAAAAAAAAAATAAAAAATGGCCTTACCTCCCCAAAAAAGTAAAATACGACTGGTTTAAGTCAGTGGAAATAAAAGTCTGCAGCCTATTTCTTAAGGAGCGTGACAGTCCCCTTATAACTTAAGACCACTCGTCATCCGGCTCTAATAAGGCCTGTTGCTCGACGTGTGTTTTATATATGGCACCCGGTATTTATTTAGCTTCGTTTACCGGAAAGAGACAGTTTTATTTTATGACGTCGGAAAAATTGGATTTTTTGCCGTGACGTCTTGCATCGTTTGTTATCTGTCACTAGAGAATTAGCTATTGAAAAAAATGGAAGTTTTAACCTGTTTTTTAGAACGAGCTAAATGGTTTTTTCAAGTATGGGCAATTACATGAATATTGCTTTTATCTACATTCACACGTAGATAATGTAAAGAATGTCGCTAATGAACTAAATGTAATCAGTTACGTCATCTGCATAATTTTGAGGATATAGTCTCACAATACCCTGAATCAGGGTTGTAAAATGTTGTATTTTGATTTTTTATCGAGGCAAAAATGAGAAGATGTATGAAAATAAGCGAAAACGAAGGGTGGTTCTAACAATGTTAATTTTAAGCAAACTCAACTTATATTCTCGATTAATATAACCAAATACTTGAATTTTCTTTCATGTTTTTCTTTTTGAAAATATAACAATATATATGTTTACCATAAAGTAAAATTAGTTGTCATGCAATAAGATATGTTTGAATAGGGTATATTAGCATCTAGGAACACATTTCTGGACTATACAGGGTAATTCAAATTTGACCCTCTCCATTGGAATCTCGGAAACTATAAGAGATACGAAAAAATTTAAATTGGGGCAACGTTGCGCAATTTAAAGCTGAACCAAATGCCGTTTTAAAAATTACGATTTTCCAAGTACTTCCGAAGATATCCGAAAAAAAACTGAAATTTTGGTTTTTATTTATTTCTAACCTTATTTGCAGAGATATCCCAAAATCGTCAAAAATGCCCTAATTTTAAAGTCAATGACAAAATGGCGACAGTTACAGCAAAACGGACACCAGATTCTTTTTCGCCAGGTTAAAATTAGTTAAAATGGCATCTTAACACGTCTAAATCCAATATTGCGACGGTCAGTATAGTAGGCCAAAAAAACCTTTCATTTGAAGAAAATGTCGGTGCATTTTACCAAAAATGAATTGATTATTTGAAACATTTCGTAGACATATCATATGTTCGTAGGTAGGTAACGAATGGAGCTATCACGTGACGTTGAGCGCGAACTGTTAAGTTGCCCTGTTTGGCCGCTAGAGGCCGTCAAATTTGATTACCTTTTTACGGACATTTTGCTAAATCTCTCGAAAACGGTTTTAGTGAGCAGTGTGAAATTTTTACTATGTATGCCCCGCAAAGAGACGCTTTTTTATTGAAGATAACATTTTTTCGTACAACTCACCGGTTGAATTAAAAAAAAAATATGTGAGGTAAAGTGTCGTTTGTCATAATGTCATTTTTTATGGGTGCCATGTCTTCAAAACTGCCAAAAATGCCATAATTTCAAGGGCGGTGACAAAACCGCGGCAGTTACAGCAAAACGGACACCGGATTCGTGTTCTAGTAAAAATGGCCACTTTGACAGGTTTAAATCCAACATGGCGGCGGTCAGTATAATATCCTAGGAAAAAGTGTTTTTTAAAAAACCATCCAACGTTAAAAAAAATAAAAAGTTTTTATAATGATGACCTCTCACTTGGAAACATAAAAGTAAGTACGTTGATTTGCTCTCAAAGTGCTCGTATTAAATTTCTAATAAATCTTAAAGTAAAGTTTTTCATTTGAAAAAAAAAAAATGAAGTGGTGCAGTCTGACAGATCCTGTCAAATCATGTTCAGAAAACTTCTCATAAATTCAAAGCCACCTTATTGAAGTAAGATTAGTGGCATGAAGCAAATCATAAGTTGTCATACATCACTGAAATCAGAATGAAACGTGCTATTTTGACGTTCAGAAATTAAAAACCAAAATTTTCAGTACAACTACATTTAAAACACCAAAAAACATAAATTTGTAAGTAGGCATCTGAACATACTTATAATACGAGAATTACAGTAAGTGTCTCGTTCAATTATACTAAAATATTTGTTTATTCATTCCTCCCCCTCATCGCTTTGAAACCACTGAATAAAATAATAATTATCAAAATCATTTACTTTAGAATAGTAATTTGTTAAGTAGGTTTAGTATTACAAACGTGTTCTTTTGCTAAAGTGTCATTCGAATTTTGTTGGTAAAAATAACTAAACTTCTGCAGTGGGTTCAGACAGAGTACAAAAAACAAATAACATGTGAAGAAGTTCGAGACCCAAAACCAATAAAAACAAATCATTTTCCCCAACAAAAAAATTGGCATCAGTCCAAAGGCACACAACAAAACCTCAAGTATATTATTATGATCCTTATAACGCAGAAATCTGAGGAAACATATTTGGTCACGTATCGGGATCGCTGTAAACCGAAACGGATTGGCCATTTTCCTGGAAAATCGAAGCCCATTTGTTTTGCCCCGGACTTGCCGGCTCAGACTGGACGTTATTTTATGTTTTTTCAAGCCAGTCGTTGTGCGGACTTAATTTATTTCAACGTCGCAGATTCCTGGTCAGCCTCAGATAATTCCTGCATACAATACGTCGTGCACCTTGCCCAGACAACCACCGCAACAGTGGCAGTACGGCCCTGTAAGTCATTTACCACCAGGGATGTATCCGGTGCAATACCGAGGAGGACCGATTGCACCTCAAAGACTGAGATCGACACAAACAAGGTATTAATTATTAATAATTATTCATCTTAATCAAAATTTAACGTTGTTAAGAATTCTAATTCAGTCAACCACCATATCATTTTCTTAAAAATTGTAGTCAAACGAAAGTTTCTAAACGATTGATTCCATCTTTCAGTTTGGATATTAACAAGTTGTGACAGATTCTATCATCATCAGGAAGCCAATCTGTCTCTAATAATCTTCCATATCATTTATTAACATACTTGAGTTTCCAGTTTCGTTTTGAAAATGCAAAACGTAATAGAAATTCTTTACCCTAAAACTTTTTGAAGTAAAGTAGTAGTTTATGATTTTCACAGCGGAGAAGGTTTTGTCTTTATTCAGCAATTCTAAAACTTTTATCTCATTATTTTAACATATTATTTATTATACAGTTTAATGATAACAGAAATAAGAAATCGTTGTTCTTAGTAAGCTATACGCAATGCTGTTGGGCTGCAAGTTTTGCTCACCCGGACTTTCGGGCTATATTGAATTGTTTCCTTTCCAAACGCCATCTAGAGTGTAACACTGAAATTTTACATTTTAGAAAGAGAATCAATATGTATTACTTTCAAAACAGCTTTTTCTTATTGATTAGGTAGGAGTAGAAAACTACCTGAAATGTGAATCCAAAATCATACTGAAGTTAGTTAGTCTAAATAAATTTACTTTTGTGGAATGTATGCCAGAAATGATAGCAAAATATACGGATAACGTAACAATCATTCCATTGCTACGTCAAAAACAATAAAAACTGGAAAAATTGGAAAAATTTCATAGTTTAAGTTTAACTTTAAGTTTTAAGTGTTTTTATGAACACAACCTCGGACAAGTTTTAGGAAAACGAGATTAGACCTTTTCAATTATCGCATTAAATTATACATATTATGTACCTAATTCATGGAGCCCTCTGTATCATTCCAGTTACTTTTAAAATACAGATTTGATATTCCGCATGTCCACATCCGCATCCGCATGTCCGCATTCCGCGTGACCCAAATTGGTTTTACATGTATTGAGATCTCGGTAACGGTAAGAGCTACAGAGTCGGTTAAATGAAGAAAGTTTTAGAGAATTTCATGTGAAACTGATTTCCGGTTTCCAAATTAAATCATTTTTCTCCGCTTTTCGGAAACTTGGGATAACTTCAGAGGCTGCATTTTAAACAATTGCTTACATCTCTTTAACCAAGCCAAAGAGAGTTTTGAAACAGACATTATTAAGGCACTTTTTTTACGTAGAACACGATGACGTAATTATAAAAAATCTATCCGTTTAATAACAATAATAATAATAATAATGTTATATTTATTGTTTCCATTACTTAATTTTTGCGTACAGAATGTAAAATTTGGCCGGCATTAAAAAAAAAATTGTGCGATTACATTTTGATTTAAGTAAGATTTTGTGGAGTTATCAAAAAAGTGGTAAATTATCTAAATAAAGAGCAAAAAATATGATAACATACATACAGTAACATATCTTGATAGAGCAACTTTAACAAAATTTTACTTAAGTCAAAACTTAACGCAATCGCACAGTTTTTTGTTTTTTGTATAATTTTACATTATTCTGTACACAAAAAGCAAGTAATGGAGTCAATAAATAGAACTTTTTTTTCCGATTTTGTAATTTATAAAAATTAGTAGCACAAAGCAGACAAGTACATTATTAAAAAAGATTTTTTAAGCGCTTTCCAAAAATGCAAAAATTCAAGAAGGGAGCTATAAGAATTTACAAACATCTATATCTCGAAAACCAATGACGATAGATTTTTTCTAATTACGTCATCGTGTTCTACGTAAAAAAGTGCCTTAATAATGTCTTCGTTTCAAGACTCTCTTTGGATTTGTTAAAGAGCTGTAAGCAATTGTTTAAAATGCCAGAAAATCTGACGTTTTCCTAATTTTCCGGAAAACGGAGAAAGATAATTTAATTTGGAAACCGGAAAAACTTTCCCCATTTAATCGACGCTGTAGCTTTTACGGTTACCGAGATTCCAATACATGTAGAACCAATTTGGGACACACTGTATTTACAAATGCTTTTTCTATTGGAAATATGATTTCCGAAATACTAGACTTAGTCCAGGACTTTTTGCACACTATTTTTATAAGAGAAATCGAGTACTACGAGTACAACTAAACATACTAATTTTCTGTAGGGAACCGCCTATACCACTTCAACCACTACCATCAGCTGAAGAAGATCCATCACCCGAAACTCCCCTAATGGCAAACAAACGAGAAAGCACCGTTTGACAAATGACCGAGTTATAAGTGGACCTGGACGGTGATTTAGTGTAAACTAACTTTTTAATTTTTATCACGTGATTACAGCATTTTAGGAATAAAAGTGTATGAGTGTTTGAGTATTCGGTTTAGTTTACACCCGACCAGAACTGAATGGTTTTCTCCCTACCCAACTAATAGGCTACTTTTCATAGATCTAAGGTTAAACCTTCCACAGGGTCTAAACTATTTAACAATTTGAATGACGGACGTTTTCGTAATTAAGGATTAATGCATTGTGAAGCTGACCTTTAACTAGATTGAATTTAAAAGGTAATTGCCATTATATTCACTGCCAGATGGTGAACCAGACTAATTTTAATTGGCAGTCACGGATGCAAATTCTGTATACTTTTAATTAGCGTATGTAAACGAATAGAAATTTCTTAAAAAAATACGGTAGGCAAAATTGAGACTGTTTCATATAATATTCTTGTTGAAAATTAATTTGTACAATTCGTTTTCTATTTATTCTATTGTTACATATCTTTGCTTGACATTTAATTTGATCCCTGTCCAAATCGGGCATAAACAATTTTAAAAGTAAGAAATGAGCGCTTCAGACACCTTGTATATACAATTTGTACTTTATACTAGCTAAAAATAATTAAAATTAAATGTGATAACTCGAAATGAATCATTCAATATTAAGAATTTATAATATTGTATACTTGAAGCTAGTTGAATAAGCGGTTTTCCTCATGTGTTGTCAGCGACAAAAAAAAAGAAAACTAACAATAACTCCTCTTTGAAGTGTTTAATTTATATAGAGTAATTATAAACATATAAAAGTGTGACTTGTACATAGTTGTAAATATGAAACTACAAATATCGTAAGCCATGTAAATATTTCCTCTAAAAGTGTTTACACGCCCAAATATTTTTTTGTAA
The DNA here is from genome assembly GCF_016097725.1 of Ips typographus. NCBI lineage: Eukaryota > Metazoa > Arthropoda > Insecta > Coleoptera > Curculionidae > Ips > Ips typographus. Next base: position 10,607,423 of record NC_138423.1, read on the forward strand.
CTAATTTATGTAAAAATGTATCACTGTTGTTTTATTAAGAATTCTTAAAAGATTATGTCAAAAATTTAAAATATAAATGTACAATTATTGAATGGTGTATTACTTCATTAAGGTCAGTTGTACAAGTTACAATTAAAAACGCCAGTCTGAAGTTTAATCCTAAGATGCCAATGGCTAATTTTAGAGTTTAAATTTAATTTAAAGTAAACCATTTCAACTGATTCTATTTTAACTTGATTTTTGTCCTAAATATAACAGGTTAACTGTAATTATCTTCAAAATTTTTGCTTCCCTCTTTCAAGACACATTAGACATAACATATAAGTCTAAACTATTTAAATATTAGTACCAAAAAAGCAGAAACCTTTAAGTAATCGATCTTTTTAAATATTGATTAACTGAAGTTAGACGTCTTTGGCATAGATGGCGAAGCCTGCTTGTTACATAATTAATTTTCTCCAGTGAAAAATTTCTTATTTACTTCACCACTTTTAACATTAACATTAACATAAAGAATGTTGAGGCGGCTCAAAAGCGCGCTAGAACAAAACTTCGAGCTAAGAGCCGTATGACGTCACGAGGCACGTTTCAGTTCCGCCGCGTTTAGCCCTTGAGATGTCTGTTTTAGTATGATTATTAATAAAATGTCCCTTTTTTTTTCAGATAGAATATGTAAGTAGCTCAAATTTTTTACGTGAGGGCCTACCTTTTTTGAATCTTATTCTTCTTAATAATAATCTTTAGATAAATCATTTAAAAACGATTTATCTAAAGTTCCCGATGGTATTTATAGGCTATTTATAGGTCTGGTCATTATAAACGGTTTTTCTAAAGATTTGCACACTTTTATAGAGGCCTTCACTATCGATTTTCACGTACAGTCCTCTGACAATTTTTAGGACGTTTTAGATAGTATTTAGCAGTGTTTGGCTTTAATAAACAATTTTTATACGGTTTAGGACACATATAAAAGCTTCTGGCCATTTTAAACAATTTTTATGCACTCTACAGATTAAAAACGCACTTTTTATCCCTTATTTTAGGGATTAAAAAGACACCTTAAAAATTATATCTAAACCTCGTGACAAAAGTGTCTTTTAATCCTTTTAACGAAACCTTTTTCTCCGGATTTAAAAACGGCACTTTGGTCCCTAAGTTTATAATATGCTATTCTAAGGTAAGGTTATAACATTTGTAGAGTCCTACGAGGAATTTTTAGGAGGTTTTCGGTAAAATTTAGAGGCTTCTGACCCTCGTTCTGACCATTTAAGAATGACTTGCCTTTGGTCTAGGTCTCTGACAAGTTTTTAGAGGTTCTCGATAGTATTTAGATGCCTCTAGCCATTATAAACAATTATTCTACGGTTTGGGACACTTGTAGAGACCCATTATTTTCCAGTGGTGTAAAAACATTGTCAACCCAAAATCTTCACTGTTTTATGCAAAATCAGTTTCCTACGAGACTATGCTGCAAAATGGGCTTCATGCAAGTAAATAAAATAGTAACAGACGAGATTCAAACAAAGATTTGCCTTTTTTGTACAGGACCATAAAAAGAGTTTCTTCTAAACTATTTTTGACATTCTATAAAATTATAACAATTGGAAAAGCAGATGCACAATAGTTAGGAACAATACAGAGAGTCAGAGTGAGGAATTGTAAATTACTATAAGCGAAATTAAAACTCTTTGAATATTTATTTACAAAGCTTTAGTGTCACATTTAAGTATCTTACACAAGTAAAATCGAACATTACCATTTACTACTTGTAAAGTAAAGTCTGGGTTATATTCAGCAACTTACCGAAAATTTGTGTACTTATCGAAACAATTAATATAAAAATTTATTATTAAAAGAAACTTAACCAAAAACACATTGAGCTTTGCGATATTTATTTACAATGTAGGCTGAGCTTCGGGCTACGGTTGCTTAATCGTAGACAGAGGAATCATTTCAGTTTTGGACTTGGAACTGTTCCGATTATTGGTGGTGTACCGGTAAATGTAAGTACTGTTCCTAGCACATCTTCGGTCAGACCGGTTGCAAATTTTACAGTGGTAAAAGGACGCTTTGAACTCCCTTCGGAATTTACCTGAAACATAAACAAAAATTACACAATCTTCAGACTAATACAAATTTTAAATTAAATTCCGTTCCCCTAAATGAAAAATGGCGAGGAATTTTTATTACATACTATTATTCTTAGTAAAATTGAATGAATAAAGTTTTATTTTTTAGCTGTGCCACCGTTTGGACAAGTAATTTTTCAACACTGTGGGTGCAGAAACAATGCCTTTTAATCTAAAGGCTTGGTAATCAATTACCACTGTAGTAACGCGCCTATCTTATTATGCGGTGGTTGCTTGGAAAATACCGCATAATGAAACTTTTGAGAAAATTTGTTTTTTTAGCTTTTGTGCGGATAAAATGTGACTATTTTAGAAAAAGAATTGAACCCCGGACAGTGAAATAATTAATTTTTTCGACTACTGACTTTGAAAGTACCTAATGTACGCTTCCATTTCAAAGCAGAAAGTGGTTATTTGCCGCACGTGTACAGAAAGTGAATCATTTTCTATCCTAGATAGTTTTCGCTTTCTACTAACAATCTACCCACCAACTTTTTCGGCGTTTTCATAACAACGCTTGACATACCTGTTTGAAATAAATCCATTCCGTCAAAGTGATTTATCGGTGACAATGAGTTCGAGCTACGAAAATGATGTGAATTGTCCTTCTACTCCACCCCACAGCAGTCGTCGAAAAAATATCGTCTATATTTCGAGCCGAAAGAACTTTTGCCGCTTTTACATGATTGCAGCGTTCGGCTTCTCCTCAAGCTGCAATTTTCATGTGCAAGCGGCAAATAACTACTTTCCGCTCTTAATATAGAATATACTAATGTGTCATAGTGGTAGAAATAATCACTTTTTACTCAAAGGGACTTGCAGCAAACAATATAGAGTTACCGACACTCAAAGGCAAAAAGCGAATTCGACGTGACGTGATCATCACCATCATCATTATGGCGTTACACCCTTGGGTGAATTTGTAACCATTCTTTCCTGTCAGACGTCTTCCACCCCGAAATTCACCCCAAACCACAATAGCATAAGATGGAACTATCCTAACTGACAAACCAAATACTGGAGAGATGCATATTGTTAACAACTTATGGCTCACCTGGAAACAACAGAAAACGCAACATTGAAGACAGCAAATGTGTATGCGCCTGAACCTTACATCTTAAAATTCGAAGCAGCCCTCAACCAACTAAGAAAACACATAAATCCCCAAGGGTTGACAACATTACACTTGAAATAATTATCTCTAGAGGAGAGTCAGGTATAACATTACTCCATAAACTGTGTCAAAGCATCTAGGACACATGCACATACCCAGACGACATGCCTACTGCCTGAAATATCTGAAGAACAGGCTGGATTTTTTCCTGGTCGTGACACCAGAGAGCAGATTCTCAACATTAGACAAATAATAGAAAAGTCTCGAGAATTTAATTACTCGTACTTATGTGTGTTTCATAGATTACAGCAAAGCCTTTGACTGTGTTAGATGGCAGGACATGTAAAGGTATCTATTCGTCTTCTTCTGTTCAACATTTATAGCGAGTGTATTATCCGTAAAGTTACAAAATACTAGGATGAAGGTATTCTTGTGGGGGAAAGAACAAACAAGACGATACCACTTTTGCCAGCAACGAGCACGAACTAACAGAACTGTTACAGCAAGTCAAGATGGTTAGTCAAGAGGCAGGATTGACTATTAATAGATCAAAGACAAAAATAATGATTATCGACAAAGCTTACCTAGATCATGTCATGATATTGCCCTGTCTATCAAGATTAAACTCGTTAAAACTCTAGTATTCTCAGTTTTCGTATAAGCATCAGTGTGCATTTGCACATATCGTCCGAAGAAACGGATTGAAAAAACTCACCGTCCATGGGAAGGTACAACGAACGAGGTAGATCACCAATCACATATGTGGACAACATTGTCAGGAAAACCGGAGTACCGCTCAACGAATGTTTACAGCCGCATTTTGCTGGAACACACACCAGAAGACCGGCATGTTAAACTCATAGAATTTTTCTATCATTTGCCTCACATTTATTAGCTGATCACGTGTTCCTTTGCCAGGTATGACCTCTTGTATTATGTGTATGAGTTTATGGGGCAATTTATGAGGGATATGGTTCTATAGTTGCTGCAAACTTCTTTATCTCCTTTTTTATGTAGCGGAACGTATATTGATTGGTTCCAGTCATCTGGCCATTTCCAATCATATTTTATTGCTTATACAGGGTGTCCCACGACGAAAGACATCGATTGATATTGGAAAAAGTATAAATAGGAGAGTTTTGAAAATTTGGCAAGCCAATCTAACTAAAATATTTTCAAGATGGTTGCACTTCCGTTTATACCCGAAGTCAATCACAACTTTCTTATTTTAAATAGAACACCCTATATATTATTACATATTTGGATTCCTCACAAAATTTTGACCAACTTATGTGTACAATGCCCTATGCCTATCTCTAGCCGTTTTCGAAATATTTCATGTTTTTCCAAAAAAGTGACAGTTGCAAAGCTCAACATATTTTTGTACTCTGTCAAAACCTTAATTCATTTTGCAATGAAACTTTGGGTTATTGTAAATAAAGGATCGTTTTATTAAACTGAGGGTGCGTAATGACTCATTTGTATACAGGGTCGTCAAAAAAAAATCATAAACTTGCCACTAAAAGAAATGAGAAATCTCAAGTTTTTTAAATAGAAACCCACATTTTTTATGACGGAATCATTTTGAGCATTAAAAATTACGATAAGTTTCAATTTACTTGCCTGTATCTAAATCCAACCCATTTTGTTTTATTTGAGAATTAACCTTTTTTTTATTAGGCTGCATGGTTGGGATTAGCTGGTACTCTAGTTGGTCATGCTTTTGACACACGGTGATATTGGAGACCTGCAGAGCATGTTAATAACACTAGTGACTTGAGTGTTTTGACAACTGCAAATATCCCGTCGCGGTTACCTTATTCAAACCAAGATTACTTAAATCTGTTTATTATTTACGGAGAATTTGATAAAGTTGAGTAAGTAGAACATGTGAGGTATTTGCCTCTCAACCTCTTTTAATTGTTGCACTAATTTAAATGAAAAATGGTGAAATTTATGTTTCTTCAGGATCCTCTGAATTGAACTTTTGGATATGCCTGATTCTACGGATACTTGTCTTATAGACGAAGTTGAATTTGCAACAAAATAGCCCAAAATTGCAATTTCTACATTTGTATTGTTAGGGATTGGTTTTGTCCCATATTCTTAAAATTTTCAATTATTTGCTTGACAGCTTTTGGTGATGGCTTTGGTTTTTCTGGATAACGAGCGGCAAATACCTAACATGTTCTACTCACAACTTTATCACATTCTCCGTAAATAATAAACAGATTTAAGTAAACTTGGTTGGAATAACGTAACCGCTACGGCAATTTGGAGTTGTCAAAACACTCAAAACTAGTGTTATTAACATGCTCTGCTGGTGTCCAATATCACCGTGTGTCAAAAGCATGGCTAACTAGAGTACCAGCTAATCCCAACCATGCAGCCTCATAAAAAAATGTTTATTCTCAAATAAATCAAGAGATTTAGGTATAGGCAAGTAAATTGAAACTTATAGCAATTTTTAATGCTCAAAAGGATTCCGTCATAAAAAATGTGGGTTTCTATTTAAAAAACTTGAAATTTTTCTTTTTTTTTAGTGGCAAGTTTATGATTTTTTTTTGACGACCCTGTATACAAATCTCATTACGCACCCTCAGTTTAATAAAACGATCCTTTATTTACAATAACCCAAAGTTTTATTGCAAAATGAATTAAGGTTTTGACAGAGTACAAAAATATGTTGAGCGTTGCAACCGTCACTTTTTTGGAAAAACATCAAATATTTCGAAAACGGCTAGAGATAGGCATAGGGCATTGTACACAGAAGTTGGTCAGAATTTTGTGAGGAATCCAAATATGTAATAATATATAGGGTGTTCTTTTTAAAATAAGAAAGTTGTGATCGACTTCCGGTATAAACCGAAGTGCAACCATCTTGAAGATATTTTAGTTAGATTGGGCATGCCCACATCAGTATCATGCCAAATTTTCAAAACTCTCCTATTTATACTTTTTCCAATATCAATCGATGTATTTCGTCGTGGGACACCCTGTATATCTGCCCTCAGCATCTCCGCTACCTGCAGCTTTTTGGATATTTAGCTTTTTGACCGATGCTGTATGCTATATGCTAATGCAATTTACATACCCTTTTTAATATGAAACAATTTACCAACCAAGTAACAAAAGTTTTATAATACATGCGAATGGCTATTGTTTTTTTAATGTATATACCAACGCCAATTTCAGAAACGGTTAGGGTTGCTCTATTTAAAATAAGAAAGTTGGTTTCCACTTCCGGTATAATTGAAAGTGTCCTTCGGTTTAGAATTGGTAGTTTGTGATTGATCAGAAAAAGATTTCAACTTGCTGCCAATCACAAAGCGCCAACAGTGCTGCGGTTTACGTAAAGCTGCAAACTTGTAGATTTACCACAAGTCGATCTAAAAATAGCAAAAGCCGTTTTTTTACTTTTTCTACACCTTCTTGTTCTTCTTCAGTTGCCTTATGCCTTTTGGACGTTGGCTATTAATATGGCGATTCGAACTTTATTAGCAGCTTGTCTAAACAATTGGATAGATGACAGACCAAACCACTTCCTTCCACACTTGCATCCAAAAGTTTCTTCGTCTATCTGGACCTCTTCTACCGTCCATTTTGCCCTGAAGGATAAGCTGCTGAAAAGTATTCCAGTGTTTTTTTTTGACCTTCATAGTGCAAATATGGTCCAGAATTTGACTTTTTGTACTATTTCAGAATAAGTTTTTTGATGCCAAGAACTTTAAGATCACTTCCTTTGAAGAAGTGGGAACCATTTTCTTCTGTAAGCTACTGTCTTGAAAGAATACTTAAAAATACTAGGTTCATCTGCTGATCTTAGGCAGTACAAATTTTTCGTTACGAGCTTCTTTAGCAAATCATTCACCACTGTAGCTCATAGAAAACGAGGCAGACCGATGGTAGTTTCTTCTAAAGTAGCTACTATATCCTCCTGTGCTCTCTATCATGTAAAGTTTGAAGGTTTTTACCGTTACAACACTACTTGCCAACAAACCTGCTAAATTTTGTAATAAAGTTATCAGTGTAGCCACAAACAAAGAGTAGTTTTATTTCTGTAAAATTATTTGGTTTCCAATAAAGAAAACTTCCAGACTTGTAAAAGTGCAATAAACTTTTCAACTGAATCTAAATTTCAGTTACGTACCAGCATATCTGTCGGACAAAATGATGATGAAATAAAATCCACAAGTTATGTGTATGGATACCACGTTGTTTGGTTACTCATTAAACTTGTATGCAACTTTATGCCAAAGGCATCCAAGAAGCTTTAACGTGTGCTAACAAATACAAAAAGGCAAACTAAACTTTTTAGGGTGCTCGGTAGTAAGATAAACTTTTTAATAAGTTTTTAACTTTACTGTTCTCAATCCAGTTTAAGTTTGAACGAAAGTAAACCTTGATGACACTGTGGGAAATCCAGGCCAAATAAGTTTAACACCTTTAGACAATAAGTTACGATCTTTTTAGGTTTATCTCTGACCTCCGGCCAACTAAACTGTTCTGTTTTACGACGAAAATAGATGAAAATTTTGGTGTAATTTAAGAGGTTTTAGACTGGGATTACGCCGTTTCTAACCGTAAATTTGTGATGACGTTTTATTGTAATCTTAACAAGTTAATTATAAAGTTTAAATTTCACCCAGTCAGTGATCAGTAATCGTCTTTCTGTCCTGTTTTAAAACTTTTTAAGATATCCTGATTATGTCAGTTAAATGGAAGATTCAAGGAAATTCAAAGGTCACAACTAAATTTAATGTTTAATGTTGAGTTTATCCTTTTAAAGCTTGTTCATAGCATTAAAATAAGGGCTTTGGTGTCTAATGCAACTAGTGATTTAAAAGTATTAGCAACGCTAAATCCCATTGTGCACATACACTTCGTGACGCTTTTCGCGTCCGATTCAATTCACTGGGGTGCATCCGAACTTTCGAGACTCGACTTCTAATTAAGTCTCTTAGTGTGACAGGAGTCGTATAATGAATCCCTAAAGATTTCAGGGTATCTGTCGACAAATATTCATCAAATAGACACCAGACACGATAATAAACACGATGGAGCAACATCCAAATAACGAACTTACAAAATCTTTAGATTGTAAGTTAATTCAGTCTGCTGGTTATATGAACCAACAGTTTTTAGGAGAAAAAATATAAAAATTCTAGTCTAGGTTTTGTTTAGGGAAAACTTACCGCTCATAAAGTTGTAGATAATGGGATTCATGGCGCTGTTAGCGTAGCATAACCAATGAACAATCATGGAAAACGCCCTATTTGCCTCAGTGTAATCCAGTTTGGACCTGAAGAAATATGACTTTATTAAATCTCCATATTAGAGGGAGTTATGTTGGAAATTTAACTGGCATAATCAGCTACGAAAATCACAGCTTAGGGATTTACAGTCTGGAGTAATGAAAAAATTTTCACTTCGGATATAAATGTGACTTTGTAAGTCGGGTAGTTACTTACTTACTTTGTAATTAGGACGTATCACATGTTCATATATTTAAATCATCTTTCAAATTATGCCAAGTAAAATTATATTTTTTGATGGTTTTGGGCCCAAAGTAGTTTAATATTTTACGAGTAAAAACTAATTATTACATTATAACTTGTACTGAACGTTTTTAATACATAATTACACTGTTTTCTGCAAAAGATGCTAAGCGGATTAGAACAATTAATCTAGCAATTAAAAGTGTTTGTTGAAAGGAAGCTGATAAACAACAGAACTAATTCCAAAGTTTTTAGTCGCTTTAACGCCTGAATCAATATATCACAATCTCTTTTGTACAGCATGTTTCAAATTTGAGGCACATTAATGAGCCAATCTCAGCAACAGTTTTAACAATCACATTTGTTAAATAATAAATCATTTTTACATTTTAAGAACCTTGATTTCTTCCGAAAATATTCGAAAAATTACGAGGTTCTGGAAAAACGTTATTTGACGTTGAAAAGTTAAGTACGAAGGTTTCTAGTTTTTAGGATTTAGGCTGAGGCTAGTCTCCTCACAATTTCTTCTCCAGATTTTAAGCTTTAATAAAGGCCAGCAGCTAAGTCGGTTTTAGAGAAGGATAAATAAGGATAGAGCATAAGGTTTAGTAAGAAAAACTTAAAATACTGCTAAACTTATATGAACCATAACAAAAAAAGCAAATGGCAATATGGCGGAATCGAGCAATACACAAAACGATTAAAATTGACAACTCCGAAAATTGTCAAGAATTTCAGATAATCATTTGATTTAATCCCACGGCTTATAAAAAATAGTATGTGACAGCTGGAGATTATAAGAGATGAGAAAATGTTTTTATGACTTTAGTTCAATGAAATTAAAATTTTTAGTTTAAAAACTTGTAAACTAAAATTGTAAACTTCTTGAAATTGTTATTCAATTTTTCAGAAAATTTGATATGCCTTTACAATATGTTGTCTGTAGAAAGGTAATGTTTGTGACAGGGACAGACATATGATAGTTATTAAAGTATAGTGGGTCCGAAGAATCCGTAAAAGCAAAACTTTCTACAGATATAAATCATTTTGCACCGTACTTTTGTTCGACAGGTACCGAAACCCCGTGGCATTTGTCAAAAGATTAACCATTGGAAAAAACTAACAAAACATAACAAAAAAACATAAAGAATACAACATTTATTTCCGAATAAGCGAATGACAACTATTGTGAATGAGAATTCAAAATCCTCTTTAAGACAATGGAGGTAAAATAGCCTGACATATGCCCTGGCAACAAAGAATGAATCAATAAAATCTCAAAGAAGAAGTAGTTGAAGATTATCAACTGCATTTTAAAAAACAATCTAATGTTCTATTATAAACATAATAGTTTTGATATCTTTGGACTTTAACAACTCTTGTCATCAGCTCCTTGCATATTACGTGTGTCGTAATTAATTTTCAGTCGTAAAAAGCCCTAAAAAAACTAGGTTCTTCTACACAAAAATTATCCGAAAAGTTACAGAACCATAAGTTTACAACTAACCAACCAAGTTTAGTTGGATTATGTAATAATGGTCGGTTAATTACAAAAACTATAAAATTCTAAATCGTCACCCTATATTATTTTCTAATAATAGATCGTTATAACGCCAATACTGACATGGTTCATATTAATTAATTCGATATAATTACTATTCTATTGTGTCGAACTAAGCTCAAATTGTCTTCCATCATTTGCAATGCATTGCTTAATTGCGGTCGTGTATCTAAAACACCTGATTATATCGTCTCTACGGGAAATTGCTAGAATATTGCGCATAGAAGTTTATAGGATCAATTGTATTGTTAGTTAAACGCCAGTTTGAGGAATAGGTGTAAGATATCTTTGCCAAATTAAGAGTTTACTTTCCTTCTTCATCAAACATAACTTGATCCAATTTTTTACTATTCCTAAAATGCAAATTAAATGTTTTTGTTTATAAAATATTATCCTTTTATTTTTGTTACTTTAATTTTTATTTTGTTCAGTCTAAATTTAAGAGCTTTGGTTTTTTGGAGATAACAGTTAAAGCAATATTTCTCTTTATAACCCCGTTCAAAGAAAAGCAACAGTCATCTAAATTCCAAACAAAGCAAATTTGCTGTTCAATTTTTATGAAGCATTAAAGTAAAACGTTGTCACACTTTTTTAATTTGCAACACCCGGTATATAAGTTATTTACATCGTAAAAACAACCTGTGTCCTGTGTTCAATATCCCGTTTAGTCTGAATTGTTGAAAGAAACTGAGCACAATTTTTAGTCTTACTTCAACTTAAATTTTACAAACTTGTAGAATAAATTACTTGATTGAACCTTAATAATTTAAATAATTATTTAAATAGCAAACAAGGAATGATAAATTTAAATGTTCAAGAATAGAGGCAAATTTCCTAAGCTGATTTCCATTCATTTTAATTAAACCAACAGGCTTTGATATAGTAGCATTATATTATTACAGCCCTCCAAATTCCAAACAAACTGGCGAAAACTTGAAAAGTCCTGAAAAGCAATTTCGAACAAACAGTAATCCACAATAAGATCAACTAGATTTCTAGGTTGGAAAACTGATCCATTAATCTCTATATAAATGGAAATGTTTGACTGTGACCGTTCTTTTTACGATTACAAAAGGCACAGACCAATCCAAATCGTTAAACTTCACTGTCTGGTCTATAAAAGACTCGTTTCTTTTGTCAATAGGAATAATAAATCTTTCTTCATAAAAGGTAAGTCCCACGCATTATTTCACTAATGCATGAGTTTTACATATGTGTTCCACACTAATATTCGGATATAAAATTTCGCTTTGAAGAATAATTCATGTAGAACGTTTTTGGTACCTATGCTATAATGCCTCAAACAGCACAACAAAGAACGTGCAGAAAGCCTCAACACATATTTTTCTAACAACGGAACAAAGTAAGTCAGTTGCACTGAAAGTTTTTACATAGTTTGAGCTAAAAGCCTGGATGGTTTTATTTCAGTAAGCGAGAAATCAGATTATGATGGAATGTGATGCACTTACTGTTACTTAAAAATAAACTTACTTTATAATGTTGAATAAGTAGACTGGAAAGTAACATAAAGCAAACATGACAACTACAGCAACCAGCATTTTTGCAGCCTTTCTTCTGGACTTGAGCTGACCTTCGGTACTTGTGTTCATATTCATGGAGAATGAGTTTTCTTGTGATTGTCCTGACCTTTGAGACACTGGAACAGCAGCTGATACGAAAAAGTTACTAATAATGCTATTTCTACTGAAATAATTACTACCTCTGGAATGTTCTTTATTTGATTTCCATAGTATTAGAACGATTTTGGTGTAGGCGATGGAAATGAAGATCAAAGGTATCAAATAAAATACTATCACCTTGAATATCCAATATTTTAAGTTGGTATCTTCCTCCCAGTCTGGCTTGCATTGAGTGAATATTACACCAAGATTTTCTTCATCGAGTGGCTGGGTCACTCTGAAGTATGTTTCAGGAATCTCTGTAAATAATCTGTTAATAACTTCATAAAACTTTTATGGATAAAAAATGTTTGTTTGTATTTTCAGAACAACTGTAATACATAATAGTATATTGCAAAACAAAGTATGGTAAAAAGCATTTTTAATATACCGTAATTTTTGTATTACATTTTAGTTTTTTTATGTACTACAAACACAGAATGATACTTATTTCCTATGAGTACGATGTTTCTATGAATTCTATGAGTAGGAAATAAGTGTATGTGTAGGTTATGTACGATATTTTTTGAACGTCTATTATAGAATATCAAAACTAAAATAGGAGAAATTGGTATTTGATAATCAATCAAAATTAACTGAATATATCAAAATGTTGTCCTCCTGTTTTGTTGCTACGGATACTCCCTCCAAGTAAAAGGTGACCGTACTGAACGCGTTGTTTTTTAATATCCTTCTCACTTTTCGTAGCAGATGGTCATTTCCTACGATATAAAAAAATGAAAAATCTTACTTAATCGATTTTGTTCATAAATGATGACGTTATGTGTCAGACAAAAAAAATCATCAGAATTATCATAAAGTACTCTTAAGTACTCTGTACTATTACCAATACATACCAGGTGTCCAGGAGAACCGTGGACATAGGAGATTAACATGGGAAATCAGTTTTAATTTTTTTGCGCCTGTAAGGTTCATTAAATAGAACAACTTAGCTTAAGAAAAAAGTTGTACAGCACATTTTCGGCTATCAACTTGTAATTTTTTCAATACTGTAGGTTTGATCATTAAGACGCAAAATTACTCTAAAATTCGGAAATTTAAAATCTCGCACACTTTTTTTTATAAATCGTTTTGAAGCTTTTGAAATGTGGATCTTCCGGAGAATCGTTAAAATCCCGTGGACAGATCATACAATTAACTAAGAGATAGATACTAAATCTAATGGGAAGAGAAAGAGAACTGCTGCAAATAGTGAGGCGAAAGAAAGAACCTGGGCCATATATTCAGGAATTTCAAGTACCAATTTTTGAAGCTGATTAGATAGGGAAAGATCGAAGGAAGAAGAGACATCGGGAGAAAGAAATACTCGTGGCTAGAGAACATAAGAGACTGGACAATCCTCGATGTCAATGCACAAGAGAGTGCATGAGCATGGCATCAGAGCCGCACAAGATCGGAACGAGTATGCCAGAATTGTAGCCAACATTCAGTAAATGAATTAGGTAAAGTACAGGGTGCTGCATTTTCGATGTTTTACGGGGTACAGAGAAAACGGTAATAGATAGAAAAAAAGTAGCATACGTGTTCTGATCTCTTTCTCTGAGCTGAGATGACTGGCAAAGAGTGGGCTGCGCAAACTTCTTTTGTTTCAAAGATACGGGTGGCTTTTGAAAATTGGTCATTTTGAAACCTCCTCTGTATTTCAATTGCTATTAAAGTTATCAAAAAAGGAACAACGGTTTCCGGTAGAAGTTTTGACGTAGAATCAATCCAATGGCGTAGTCAGTTTTTTTCTATTACGTTTAGTTTCTGACATATGACAGTAAGTTATATTTTTTTAAATGGAACACCCTATATATTTTTAGTTCATTTAATTCTGTTGATTTTTACTTTTTCAACGGTCTATTAAAACATATAAGTTTGTAAATGTTAATTTTGGTAATTAGAAAAAAAGCGTTTCCTTAACAAAAAAGTGCTAAATAACATGTATAAAATTATCCACAGTCGAAACAAAATTTGGATATGTTCATATTAACATGTTACATGACGTTTATAAACAGTTTTTTCAACTTCTACTTTAAAAATAGTAGAAAATAGAAATGACCACTTTTCTTATTAAAGTGACGGTAGAACTGTTTGTAACTTAGATTTTTAATAAGATTTATTAAAAATATTTAATTTTCTGATGTGTTAGTTTATATGATTTCCGATTTTGTTTGGTATTTTAGATATTGGCCTTTTTTAGCTAAGCAAAGATATTTTTTTAAAATAACAGGATTAACCTTTACAAACTTATATGTATACACCGTTGAAAAGGTAAAAATCAACAGAATTAACTGACGTAAAAATATATAGGATGTTCCATTTAAGAAAATGTAACTTACTGTCATATGTCAGAAACTAAACGGAATAGAAAAAAACTGACTACGCCATTGGATTCTACATGAAAACTTCTACCGGGAACCGTACTTCCTTTTTTGATAACTTTAAGAGCAACTGAAATACAGAAGAGGTTCAAAAATTACCAATTTTTGAAAACCCCCCGTATCTTTGAAACAAAAGAAGTTTGCGCCGCCCACTTTTCGCCAGTTATCTCAGCTCAGAAAAAGAGATCAGAACACGTATGCTACTTTTTTCTCTCTATTACCGTTTTCTCTGTACCCCGTAAAACCATCGAAAATGCAGCACCCTGTACAGTACGTCACACGTGCTCTTAGGCATTTTACGTACTAATGTAGTACACTTGCCGCAACCTTTTTTCATTTCGTGCATAAAATGCGTCTTACAGCTCTAGTTACGTAATATACTACAAACTCTACCAATACTAGTGAACTATCTTACATTTTGTTGCCTAAATTTAACATCAAACTTTTAATTTATTTCAGTTCCACCATTTCCTTTTATTACACACGTCAATCCGAATTTATTCTGTATTAATTTTTGAATTTGTAATTTTAAAAACAGTCCTGCCACGTTCGAAGAAATAACTTCTACAATTCGACAGACTTTTCGTTTCGCTGCTCATTTGACTATCACCAACATAATTATTGTGTAGACACATTAATCCAGCCATTAACTTAAAAATCGTCATAAATTGGCCATCAAATTAACTAACAAGCAGTAAAACTAAAAGCCGTTAATTCTAAAGTATTACCTTATAAGTCATATTTCTTTCTATGATATTTACGTATCTCACAAGTGGGTCCAACACCTCTTCCAATACGAAAACACTAAAAGCTAATCTCCTGCCTTTGTTTTCATGTTTTAAGCATTTAATCGACAGTTTTATTGGCTGTAGGTAAATAAAAAACATGATCGTGTTATCGTTACCTAAAGTGGAAGAGATAGGAAAATAACGACTGTGCTTAGTTTCAATATCTCGTAGATATATCTAAATTGCGATTGAAACGTATATTACCAAGTGCGTGTGGGGTGTTCGTTATTAGGTTATTTCAATGCAAATAATCTCTTTAATAAAGTTCTTCTTGGTTCATAAGTTGAGTGAAGTACTTTAGGTACTCTAATATGGAAGTGCGTGATTAAGTTTTTTTGAAATTAATATTTTGATGAATATTTAATTTGTGTGAGTATGTCTTGTTACTTTTACCACCTTAGACAGTTACATGGTTATAATGATATTTTTTATTTTCTATGGACAAAGGCACTTTGCTTTGTTATTCATTACTGTTGTAACAGAATTTTTCGCCCTGCTAAAACCCTCTTTAAAATTATAAAAATTTAGAACTAAATAAATGTTTTAACTAAATTACAAAATATATACATAAAAAATCATTAGATTTGATGACTGCTGTAACCAGCTAAAAACTTGACTTTTTAGTCTGTAAATAGTAAAAAGATATAACGTCCTGCTTGGAAATATGTGATGAAAATGAATCACGAAAACCGTGTTTTTGCACAAAAACTTTGTGTTTTTGCTTTTTTCAGCACTGAAAAAGACCTAATAAAGGTCGAAAAGTCGGCAATTTAGAAACAGAACTTTTATATCCCGTTCTAACCCCTAGAAGACTAACTCATCACATAAATCTGTAAATACCTAGAATGACGTATTATTTTTTTTTAATTTAACTCAATTATCATGGACTAACCCTGAGATTTAAAATTGAAAATATCCAATGATTAATAATGTTACGCAAGCAACTTAATTATCGATATGCAATGATACAGCTTAAATATGTTTTTTTGGAAAAATCACTCAAGTATCCAAAACTAAGTTCGTTTCTAATAGATTTATTATTAGTGATGTTCAAATAGACAACTCAACCCTAAGTAACCCACATTTTGTTAGTTTGCGGGTAAATCTAGTGCAAATTTCGTCTACAATTTCAAAGTATTATCAATTTTAGCTTGGAAGTTGACAATACCTTCGGTGTTCGACGCGTAGATGTTCGAATTTATGTTTTATTTGCACACTTTTACCAAATATACAAACTTTCAAAAACCAAGACAGTGGAAGCTCAAGCTACGACAATTCAAGAATTTTGACACTCTTTTTGGATTATTATTCAAGTTCCGTTGCTTTTCCGCATTTCTTTTAGTAGCCAGGCCAGTATCAATGTTGTTTTAAAGGCTCAAGCTTCGAAAAAATCAAAAGCTCATTAGCAAATACACCGTGGTAATTTTACACACCATTATCAGGTTTTTTTCATTTCTTGTTACATTAACATGCTGTTTTATTATGTTGATGCTAAATTCAATAGTAACTGTTATTTACGTATCAAGAACATTACAGTCACTTGTGCGCATACAAATTTAAAATCATACCAACTGAAACTAGTTACTACAGCCAAACTTAATTTTTTTTTAATTTAACTAACAAGGATCATAATAATATCTCCCTACAGTTCTAATAAAAAGAATAGTCACAGTCACATGTCGAAGTAACAGAAAAGTGTTTGAAAGGCAGCCTGACGCCTCTCAAAAATCTTTAATTTTAAAGTACCACGTTTCAGAGAGAAAAAACTGTCAAAGAAAAAGGGTTTTTTGTTTTATAATATCTTTTAAAATACCGCCTATAAAACTTCCCTATTCTATTATTTCAACAATTTTCAACAGAGCAATGAGTACGAAAACAATCGCTGAGACTCTCCTTCTTTTAAACCAATTTTGTATATTTCATAAACGTTATGATTCACAATAATTTTAGTGAAAGAAACCATACTGTGAGCGGAAATATGTTTAGTGAGTTTATCAATATTTAGCACTCTCGTGTAATTTGCTTAATTCTATACACATTATTAAAGTTAACGCTATCATGCAAACAATTTTGTTTACTAACCGCAACCAAATAAAGTTCCCATTTACTCGATATTTGTTGGTGGTTTCAGTTTTTCTAAAATAAGTATATTGGTAACGTTGGTTCAGTACTTTTACAAAATTATATTTATTCACAGGAGTAAGCTATCACTAACTGAAATCTTCACTTAAAATAGTAGAAACCTAATGTATGTGTAAACAAAATCGAAAGCTAGAATTAAATTAGCACCATCACAAGTTACTTTACTGAGTTTGCTTTGTGACGAAAGTTGTTTTGACTTGATTAATCAGATTGGTTTATCTTGCTACTGAATAATGCTGCTTTTTCCCAGCTTTGAATCCAGTGACTCATTTGCTGAAAGAGAGGGTGTGTGGAATTGAAAGAATTGACCTTTTAGGAACATTTGGGCAATTTATAAATGTCAACTTTAGATCTCAGATACGTTCATGAAAAATAATGTTGAAAGCTTGATTAGATGCACAATAGGATTATGAAGATTAACTGACTGTTCTAAGCTTTTTAGCTACCTAGCTTATGTATTAAGTAATAGTTATTTAATGTGTTGGCTGAAAGTAGAGAATTGCAGCTGGAGAACAAAGTTTGTGCCCTGAAGCACTAATGTGGCAATCTAACTATACATAAACTTGTATTTTGCTTTCTGGCTTTGAAATTAGTCTTTAATAAATATTAATTATGATACGGTGGTTATTAAAATGTATTCTTTAAGTTTGGTTTGTGTTAACAGTCCGGGGCCTATTCTAGAAAGCAGGGAATGGAATTCTCAAGAGAAGTGTTAATAGAATGTGACAGAATAAGCTGACAATGGCGGGTTTTCTCTTAATAATTCCCTTCCCTCGTTTTAAGAATAAGCACCCTGGTCATAACGCTCATATTATACTTTCGCTATTATCAATAAAGTTTGCATTGGCAACCAAATGCTTTCAGCTTTTAAAATATTTACTTAAGAAACCAAACGTTCGTATAGTTAGTATAATATCTGAAAATCGGTACTTTTGAAATTAACAGCCTACATTTTTGGAAGCTGTATACAGGGTAATTCAAATTCGACTCTCACCATTGGGATCTCGGAAATTATAAAAGATACGAAAAAGTTTAAATTAGAGCAAAGTTGTGCAATTTAAAGCTGACCAGATGCACTTTTAAAAACTACAAAACTGCTCATAGCACGCTAGTAATGTAATTAACTATTATTTAACTTAAACCACTAGTCATTTTTATTAAATTTTTCATTTAACCAGTAAAGTGTCACCTTCACCCTTCACCCAATGACAGATATTACATAGGTTACGCGTAAAATATATAGGTATAAAAAAACACTTGCAAAAACACAATTAAAACGTAATCTCCATCCAGACAGGACATGACAGCTTCAAAAACAATATTTTGAGTAGATAAAGTCAAACATATACGTCATGTAAAGTAGTAACAGATAAAAGATATTAACTTTTACGACCGGTCTGTGACCAGACTGAAATAATCCACCGGATTATTTATTGTGGATTTATAGCTTTTTGACATTAACAGCTATTATTGCATATTCCGAGCCAGTCTCACTTAAACACATTACATGAGTAGGTAATTTGATTTCAGGGTTGTAACAAGGACTGTATATGAAATTTTAATGGATCAAATCGTCCAAGAAACTATCACGAATCCAGAATCTCACCAGCCTTTAAGCTGGGATCGTC
The DNA here is from genome assembly GCF_016097725.1 of Ips typographus. Lineage (NCBI taxonomy): Eukaryota > Metazoa > Arthropoda > Insecta > Coleoptera > Curculionidae > Ips > Ips typographus. The sequence continues at coordinate 10,626,349 of NC_138423.1, forward strand.
CCTTTCCTGACAGAAATGATGACTTTGACAAGGAGAATCGCATGTACCTTTCTCTGTCAATAGCAGTTGTAGTAGTGGCCCTTCTGACTGTACTAGGGATTTTGATTTGTTTTTGCAGACGTAGTAAAGGTACGTATTTTTTTCCAAAAATGTCCTGAATCGTTAATACAGCTTTATTGGTGATAAATTTGAGAGAATGCGGTAGCAATAATTCAATAGGGTTTCGATCGAACAGTGGGAATATGTGATTTAAACAGCAGTTACATTGGATTTAAGTACAAATTACTTCTGACCGGAAGTATAGCCAATTTAGGCCCCAATAACAAAATCTATTCCATTGATGTCACTAAAACAAACATTACTTTTTGTGCTACATAAACAACACTCTAAATAAGTACCTATTGACCTTAGTATAATGAGTTTGAGATGAAGGTTCCAAGTCTTTAAATAAATCAATAGACTTTCGAATCTCTTTATTGATATGTTTGATGATCTGTTCAAACAAAAGTATTGTCAAATAATTGTATCATCTTTATATTGAAACCTAATAATAGGCGTTCATTGTTTTTCGAACAAAATTTGAATCACATATTAAAAACATATGCTCTTTAATTATTATTCAAGAAAGAAGCTTCTAAATTCTACGAATCTAGCATAACTGTAGATCGTAAAATTACTTGTATGGACTTAATAGAAAATAATAGACAATGTTTAGAATCGTAATAGTATATTCTATATTAAGAGCGGAAAGTACATATTTGCCGCATGCGGCAAAAGTACTTTCGGCTTGAAATATAAACGATATTTTTTCGATGGCTGCTGTGGGGTGGAGTAGAAGGACAACTCACATCATTTTCGTAGCTCGAACTCATTGTCACCGATAAATCACTTTGACGGAATGTGTTAATTTCAAACAGGTATGTCAAGCGTTGTGTATGGAAACGCCGAAAAAGTTGGTGAGTAGATTGTTAGTAGAAAGCGAAAACGCTCTAGAGCAGAAAATAATTCACTTGTGCGGCGAATAACCACTTCTGCTTTGAAATGGAAGCGTACATGAGGTACTTTCAAAGTCAGTAGTCGAAAAATAAATAAAAACTAGGTTTATTGTAATAGAATTTTGGCTTAAGTCCTCAGATAAGGTGACAAAACTAAAAGTTAATAAAACAATCAGGTTTAAAACATACGGACTTGCAATATTCACTAAAGTAGTATCATATAAAACTTAAATCCGTTTAAATAAAAACCAAAAAAATTATTTTGATTTGTTTGTGAATGAATTTAATTAAAAACTCAGATATACTTCAAAGTTTATTGTTACTTTACAGGAAAAATAAATTATACAAGACTTATAAAAGTTTCAATTTATCAGTAATCATATTAAAAATGCACTTTCTGAAGTTGTTCTGGAAGTTTGATTCCCTCCGTAATTTTGTAAAACTTTATATTATGAGTAAAGTCTCAACTTATTCGCATCCAACTTATTATCGTGAACTTTTTTTTCATGTTACATAATTTGAGAGTACAATTGCATGATTTGTGTATAATTTTACACACAATTATACAGTTAAGTCATCATTATATTAAAAATACAACAGATTTTTAGTAAACAACCCTTTTCCCTAGTTTACATTTAACTACCTACATGTTCATATCTTTTAACATGTTTGTGAGTCAATTTAAGAATTCAATACAAGTATTACAGCAATTTGTAAAAAATAATTGTTAATTCATGCTCTAAATGGTAAATCAAGTAGTAGTTGGTCAAACATTAATAAACTGTCTTTCTTAGATACGTGACAATTTCTGATGATTCTGATCGTGACAGATTATTTGAGGTAGCACTTTTATTTTGAGGTTAGGAATATTTTGATAATAATTTTTTGGATTCAACTTTTTAAATTACCAAAAATTTTAATTCCATACAGGGAAGTTTAAAAAAAGGGGTTGTTCAGTCCCCAGTGAAAGATTCTGTGCGAACTTATTCTACAAATTTAAAAATAAATAGCTCAGTATTTTAATAATTTACATGTTTATGCTCCTCGGCTAGTTAAAAACCACTCTACTTCCGGAAAATCGTCGCCCTGAGATCATAAACATCTATTTAATGCCTTTGCTAAATAAATTACCATTAGGACTATTAAGAAAGCGGTAAAGAAAATTTTGAAAACCTTAAAACTAAGCCACAGGGTTCTACTTTATTATAGTCCGTCTTATTATAGTTTCCGGAATTTTATACAGGGTGTCCCACGACGAAAGACATCGATTGATATTGGAAAAAGTATAAATAGGAGAGTTTTGAAAATTTGGCAGGATACTGATGTGGGCATGCCCAATCTAACTAAAATATTTTCAAGATGGTTGCACTCTCGTTTATACCGGAAGTCGACCACAACTTTCTTATTTTAAATAGAACACCCTATATATTATTACATATTTGGATTCCTCACAAAATTCTGACCAACTTTTGTGTACAATGCCGTATGCCTATCTCTAGCCGTTTTTGAAATATTTGATGTTTTTCCAAAAAAGTGACAGTTGCAACGCTCAACATATTTTTGTACTCTGTCAAAACCGTATTTCATTTTGCAATGAAACTTTGGGTTATTGTAAATAAAGGATTGTTTTATTAAACTGGGGGTGCGTAATGACCCATTTGTATACAGGGTCGTCAAAAAAAAATCATAAACTTGCCACTAAAAAAATAAAAAATTTCAAGTTTTTTAAATAGAAACCCACATTTTTTATGACGGAATCATTTTGAGCATTAAAAATTACTATACGTTTCAATTTACTTGCCTATACCTAAATCCAACCCATTTCGTTTTATTTGAGAATAAACATTTTTTATTATTAAAACTCCAGATTTCTTGAAAATTTCTTTCTCTAATTACGTGTGGATTTATGTCACACCAGTAGTGTGAATTATGTTTATTGCACATTCCATTTTTAGTGAATTTGGCCTCGTCGCTCTAAATAATATTATTCAAAAGCAATTCTTCTCCATAGTGACTAGTCAGCAAAAACTCACTAAAAACCACTCTCTTCGGAAAGTCAACTTCTTTTAAGTGTTGCACTAATTTAAATGAAAAAGGGTGAAATTTATGTTTCTTCAGGATCCTTTGAATTGAGCTTTTGGATATGCCTGATTCTACAGAAACTTCTCTTATTGACGAAGTTGGATTTGCAACAAAATAGCCCAAAATTGCAATTTCTACATTTGTATTATTAAGGATTGGTTTTGTTTTAATAGCTTTTCTCTTCACAGATCCCTTATTCTTAAAATTTTCAATTATTTGCTTGACAGCTTTTGGTGATGGCTTTGGTTTTTCTGGATAACGAGCGGCAAATACCTCACATGTTCTACTCACAACTTTATCACATTCTCCGTAAAGAATAAACAGATTTAAGTAATATTGGTTTGAATAACGTAACCGCGACGGCATATTTGCAGTTGTCAAAACACTCAAAACCAGTGTTATTAACATTCTCTGCAGGTCTCCAATATCACCGTGTGTCAAAAGCATGACCAACTAATCACAACCATGCAGCCTAATAAAAAAAGGTTAATTCTCAAATAAAACGAAATGGGTTGGATTTAGTTAGAGGCAAGTAAATTGAAACGTATGGTAATTTTTAATGCTCAAAATGATTCCGTCATAAAAAATGTGGGTTTCTATTTAAAAAACTTGAAATTTTTCATTTTTTTTAGTGGCAAGTTTATAATTTTTTTTTGACGACCGTATACAGGGACCGTAAATGGGTCATTACGCACCCTCAGTTTAATAAAACGATCCTTTATTTACAATAACCCAAAGTTTCATTGCAAAATGAAATACGGTTTTAACATAGTACAAAAATATGTTGAGCGTTGCAACTGTCACTTTTTTAGAAAAACATCAAATATTTCGAAAACGGCTAGAGATAGGCATAGGGCATTCTATACAAAAGTTGGTCAGAATTTTGTAAGGAATCCAAATATGTAATAATATATAGGGTGTTCTATTTAAAATAAGAAAGTTGTTATCGACTTCCGGTATAAACGGAAGTGCAACCATGTTGAAAATATTTTAGTTAGATTGGGCATGCCCACATCAGTATCCTGCCAAATTTTCAAAACTCTCCTATTTATACTTTTTCCAATATCAATCGATGTCTTTCGTCGTGGGACACCCCGTAGTTTCTCTTTATTTTAATATAACTCTTTTTTGTAACCTTCTAAGATAAAAGTAATGCACAAGCAAGTTGGCCCAAATAATAGGATCTGGCCAAAATTGCATGACAACCGCAATTGTCAAATTTTGTTGATTGTCAATAGGCATGAGATTTTGTGAAATAATGTCGCAAGTAGAAAAAAGAAAACAGGTGGAATATTTGTATAAAAAAGGCGATCAATGTGTCCAGAAACTGTCCGCATATCACTGAAAAGGCAAGGCTACACATAAAGAAGGCCGAAAAGAATTCCTGCAATGACACCTCTACAAAAGCGAAGAAGAATGGATTTTTGTCAACGTTTTCGAGAAGATAACTTTAGTAACGTCTTTATATCTGACGTAAGTTGTTTCCAGCTTGGTGCAAAGCATCTAAGAATCCTCTCAAGAAAAAAAGGTACCGTTCAATGTTCTAAGTTTCCCATTAAAATAATGGTTTGGGGTGCCATATCTCAGCGTGGTGCTACTCCTCTTTGTATAGTTGATGGCACCGTTAATAGTCCAAAATATTGTGAAATTTTAAGTGGTTTTCTCCTTGAAACGGCTCATGTTTTATACCCAGAAGAGTGGCGTTTTCAGCAAGCTCGGATGCAACAACACCAAATTGCAACAATTCCGTGGCCAGCAGCTTCCCAAGACCTCAGTCTCATTGAGAACATATGGAGCGAATGAAGATTGAAGTAGAAAGAGCAGCGCCCCGAAATAAACAAGAATTGATGCAGTCCCTTTTAGAAGCCTGGACCACCATCACGGAACAATATGGCTTTGACCTGGTTTCGGGTGTACCTGGACATTTAGTTAAGTGTTTAGAGTTTAATGGGTGTTGTATTAGTAAATAAAATGAGTTATTTTGGTTAATTTTAATATTCACATAATAAAAATGTACAGAGGAAAATTATAATTCAGTTTTAATTTTTCCGGATATTTTCTAGACTATACATTGGTAGTAATGTAAAAAATGTCACATATTTGTAACTAAAATTTTCCATTAATGTTTGTTTTTCCATGTAAATGACCTGAAACTTTTTCATTATCTTAATCCCTTGAGGACGGATCAACCAGCTAAGCAGCAAGAAATTAGTCTAACTAATCCTTACTGAAAAATGAAAACCACGTAAAATTTCAATATTTTACAGTCCAGGTTGTATATCATCCTCTTAATGACGTATACTTCGTGACGTGCTTGAAAGGTTGATTTTAATAATCTTTGTTATTAATTGCACGTAGCCAAGTTCAGGTCATTTATACGCTTTTTACGTTTTTTGTATGTGAGAAAAATATTGTTAGACTTTTGCCACTTTTTAGTGACTTATTTAAGGTAAAAGTTTTTCACAATCGAGTCGTAAGTTCGAGTGATTCAAAGTTTGGGTTGTACACGTTATCTGTTTGTGTTGTTTTGGAAAGTTTAGAAGTTCACAACGAATGTAAGTTCACACAAGTGTTTGATGTAACATATTTGATCATGTAAAACAATTGGCGTTTCAAGTTAAGATCGCACTGTCATTTCATATTTATGAAACTAGTGCTAAATTCCTAACCAAAATCAACGTAAACAAACAGAGAAATGACAGCTAGAATGCCCGAAACTGTTTTTAACACTGATCACCAGAGGGAGTATCTCTTATCTTGAAAGGCCAATAGTAATTATTAATTAAATTAAGTATCAAGAAAAGTTGAATTTGAACACATTTTTGATGGAAAGTTGAATTTTTCACACATTTGAATAAAACCAAAGTAACTATTACTGAGTGATACATACAGTAGTTTTTATACGATTAAATATAAACTATTACTTTGTCAAAAATAATTATTTTTGACATTACAGGGATAGTTTCCGCCAAAACCTAGACGTAAACCAATGTTGCCAGGTCTACCCTTATAACGGTATATCTACGGTTTTCGGGGTTCGTCTACTCTACCGTTCTCCAAGTGGGTTTTACCAGCAATTTTGTCTTTTCAAAAATTTGACTCTGCTTTTCTACCTGACTGTACTAATATTTGTAGGTTTTTTTTAGGTTATAAATAGGAAATTTAATGACGATTTCAAAAATATGTTTTTCTAATTTTGGCATATAAAGTGACACTTTTCAAAACTGATTAGAGTGACAAAACGTTTTACTTTATGTAACTAGTTACATAAAGTATCACTTTATGTAACTAGTTATGAAATGTTCATTTCATCACTCCCTGTTTTTATGCATTTCCGTAGAAACATATGGGCGACATCCATCATAACATGTCGTTGTCACTGTTTATACAAGGTGCTATGAAAGTGAATATTTGTGTTAAATCACTTTAAAAGATGGTTTTTTACCGCTTTTTGGTCAAAATTAGAAAAAATTATGTATGCAACACGTTTCGAAAATGTCTTATTGTGTAACTCATTCAAATTGTAGGACCTCGCTGCGCTCGCCCTACAAACATTCATTCGTTACACAAAGTCGATCTTTTCGTAACTGGTTACATAAATAGCTATTTAAACAGTCATTTTCTTATTCCAAGTGGATTTTACCAGCGATTTTGTCCTTGACTGTCCTTTCAAACTGTGTTTATGGCAGTTCAAACTTTGACACCGCTTTTCTGTTTGACTGAAGAGTTTTTTCAGGTTATTGAATAGAAAATTTAATAATAATTTTAAAAATGTGGTTAAAACAGTAATTTTCTGAAGTGATTTCTACAGGCGATTTGGTCCCTGACTGTTCTTTCAATTTGTATTTCTGGCAGTTCAAACTTTAACACCTTTCTTCTACCTGACATTACTAACATTTGTAGTTTTTTTAGACTATTGAATAGGAAATTCAATGAAGATTCCAAAAATGCATTTAAAACAGTCATTTTCTTAATCTGAGTGGGTTTTACCACGATTTTGTCCTTGACTGTCCTTTCAAACTGTGTTTCTAGCAGTTCAAACTTTGACACTGCTTTTCTTTCTGTACTAAACCTTGAAGATTTTTTCTAGGTTCTTGAATAGGACATTTAATGATAATTCCAAAAATGTGCTTAAAACTGTCATTTTCTGGCTCCAAGTGGGTTCTAGAGGCAATTTTGTCGCTGACTGTTCTATAATTTGTGTTTCTGGCAGTTCAAACTAGAAAAGCGGTAGCCAATTTTTTTCAGGTTATTGAATAGAAAATTTAATGGGGATTTCAAAAATGTGCTTAAAACAGTCATTTTCTTACTCTAAGTTGGTCACGTGACTGCCAAGATATTTTACTGTTTAAAACCAAATTTTTCTAGAATCTGCAAGAATTATACTCATTATACTCTCATATAAATATACTCAGTGGTAGGCTGCGCAAAAGCTGTTATGCTCTTAAATTTATGGCCAATCACTTTAAAATTGATGTGCTCCTATCTCTGTATTATGCAAACTTTCATTCACACCTGCGTTATGGCATACTAAACTGGGGTCTCAGTGCTCATGTGTCGCGAATATTTTTAGTTCAGAAGTACGCCATCAGGATAATGACTGGGATAGGTCCACGTCAGTCCTGTAGACCTATGTTTAAAAAACTTGGAATTCTTCCTTTGTCTTCTGTTTATATTTATCAAGTATGTGTTTTCGTGTTCAAAAATAAAACCAAGTTTGAAACTTATCGTACATCGCATTCACACAATACACGTAATAAGGACCAGTTGCTGCCGAATTATCACAGAACTGGGTTATACCAGAAAGGCATTTTCTTTAACGGGTGTAAGTTTTATAACCGCATTGACGATTCCATTAAAAATTCACCTAACGTCAATGTGTTTAAGTCTAGATTAAAGCGGCTCTTACTTGAGAGAAACTGTTACAGTGTGGAAGAGTTTTTAGATGTAACGTAATTTATGTAGTTTTGTATTAAGTTTGTCAATTTGATGTATTCGCATTATTTGATGATTCTTCTAAATGTATTGACGTTTTCCTCAGTTGCATGTTTTGCATGCTTAATTGGAGAAATAAATGATTTATTATTATTATTATTATTATTATTATTAAAGTTTAACACAGTTTTCGAAACGAGACGTGCTTCTGATTTTTATGACGGTTATTTTAACAAATATCACGTGACCGTTTAGCTAAATAGTGTTATAAAATCACGTGACAACTGTCACTAACGTCAAAAATGTCAAACTGTGCTTAAAAGTTGCAAAAATCCGGGTTTAGAAAAGTTTTATTGCAGTATTGGATATGAAACGTGTTTCTCTGAGATTTATGACAATTATTTTGACAGTTGTCACGTGACTGTCTAGCAAAATTATCTTCTAAAACCACGTGTTATTTGTCACGACTGTGAAAACAAATGATGAAATCTTTATTTTTGAAGTATGTTGTGTGTATGTATGTGTTTTGACCAATTATTCTGCCGCCATTAAATATTTTGACTTGGCAACTGACTTAAAAGAATATTACAAAACCATTTGTGCGTAATAATAATTATTAATACTGTTGCAATATTTGGTTTGTGTTGAAACCAATTTTACAGCAAAATTGATATAATTTGTATTGACAATATAGTAACATAACATTGTTGTTTCAGAAAGACGATGCAGTACAAACCAAATAATCACAAACATAGAGCTACAAAGTCCCGCAAACGAGAGCCAACCAGACCAACATCGAAATCATTTTAAAGCAATTAAAGGTGAAAATATTACGATAACAATTGTCGAAAAGTACTAGCTGATGAGAGTAAACAATTTTTATGTTATTTTAATAATTGATGTGTAATGATTTGAGTTTATCAGCCACTTCAAAAAATTAAAATGATGCAATCTGTATCAAAAAGTAACGTTTATTTTGCTTGATAACAATTGTTAAGTCTGATATGACGACAAACTCGTTTTTGAGTGCCATCAGGAAATTTCCACAGAAATTGTACACGTTTTATGTGTTATCAGTGTAATTAATTAAACTAGAATTGCCTTACATTAAGGCCGATTTAGTAGTTTTAATTCAGCCATGTGATAGTAAAAAATTGTTTACACGTTTACCAACGAACCCATGATAAATGCCCACCGGAATTTATTGAAAAGGAAACGAGAGGTAAAAAATCGCTCGTAAATATGTGCAGGCAATTCGGATCCATTAATAACATGTACGGTTTATGACACATAAAATATGTTTCGCCAAATTCGAAAGGCCATTTGTCCAACCCCTCCATATCCATTTTGAGTGGGTACGTCAAAGAATATTACAAAAAAATACGGAAATAAATAATCCCTAAAGTAAAAACTGCAAAAAGTCCAGAAAGTAGGACAGAAACACCGAGACATTCTCACGTTTTAAAACCTGCAAACGCTAGCCAGTATTTATGTTACCGGGTGTCTAAATAAACCAAATTTGAATTTTCTACGAAAGTCGCATTCAAATTAATGTTACCACGAGACTAGTTTGTAAATTAGAATTCAATTTCAGCAAATTAAGGTTATTTTTGAGACCTAAACGTAAATCGATTTTCATTAGACATGTATATTCGGCTTTTTTTACTCGTTAATAAAGTGGATAAATTCTGAAGGTATTTAAGTAGGATGAAACTTATTTTAGATTTATTGTGTCGAGGAGTAATAAATAATCTTCAGAAGTCCTAAAACAGTTACGTATATTATAAATTTGCTATGATTTTGAATCTTTCGATGTATTTGATTGACGATCAATCCATTTTAGAACCGCAGGAACATTTTTATTGTTTATGTGTTGTTATGTTAGAATTATTTTACTCAATAGCAAACAGTTAATTTCAATCTGTTGAATTAACAAAATTGCAGTATTTTTCAGCATTTTTCCTGAATCGCCAGCATCTTAGTCAAACTATATCAAGTCAAGCACTTGTCAAATTATTGTACATGTTTTGATTATTTTATATAAAGCATCTTATTTATTTTACATGGAAAATCTAGTGAAATAACGATTGTTGACTTTTTTAAGGTTCCTGAAACCCAAAAAATAACTGAGGTACAACCTTTAGAAAATTGTAAACAATTTAAAAAAATAAATAAACGAATATCTCAAAAAAACGGTTACAATTGCAAACATTTTGCATAAGACCATAAATTTTCAAAATGGCTTTCTGCATCCAGTGGGCTAGATTGTCTAAACCCGTTTAATACCGGGTAAACCCAGTCACAACTCAAAGCGTTTCAAAAAATGTAACTTTATTTTTGTTTTTTCAACACCCTGTATAATGTTTAATCGTGTTGTTATTAGCTCGAAGTTAAAGAGCAAATCAAAACCAACATTTTAAGATCTTTACAGTCATTGAAATCCAAAAAATGACAGAGATACGATCTTTTCAAAATCATGCATGATGCAATTTGTAATAAATAAAAAGCCGAATATCTCGGAAACGGTTAAACTTTCCCTCCGAGGTTTACACCGACTGAGTACCAGGTAAACATGGTCACATCCGGCAGTGCGTCAGTTTCAAATTTAACAGCGTTTCCTTGTTTTTTTAAACACGCTGTATATGTTCAAAGGAGAAGTTTAAGGCAAACATTTTGAGATTTTTTGAGGTCTCTGAGGCCTCAAAAATGGCGTAGATACGGTGTATTCCAAATTGTGATGCAATTTTTAAAAAGTTGCACATCCCGGAAACGGTTACAATTACAGAAATTTTATAAAGCAAAAATATTCCGAACGACTTTCTGCACCCAGCGGATTGGTTTACATCCAATTAGATGCGGTCACAATTGGCAGAGCGTTTCAAAACTTTTTATGCTTTAATGATGATACAGTTCACGATCAATTTGAGCTTTTTAAGTCGCTAAAACCTCAAATATGGTGGAGAGACGGAATTTTAAAAGTTTGTATGTAATTCCCAAAAAAAAAAACTTAGAAACTGTTAGAGTTACCGAAATTTTGCGAGGGGCTATAAATATTCAGACTAACTTTCTGCACTCAGAGGACTAGGTTTACACCCACTTAGAACCGAGTAAACGCGGTCATAACTAGCAGAGCGGTAGATTCAAATTTAACATTGTTCAATTGTCTTGCGGTTGTAACGAGGTGAAAGAGCAGTTCAAGACAATCATTTTGACTCGTTTTCAGTTGCTAAACATTCAAAAAATGTCGAAACTACGACATTATCAACATTTTACATCCACCAGAGGTAGTTATAAGCAAAAACTGTTTTGTTTCCTTAATTTGGTATTGTTACAACATATGGAAATTTTAAATAAATTGCTGACGGATTACAAATCTGAAGAATAGTCAAAAATAAAATAACCAATTACAAATGGTACCCAATTAAGTTAATTATTAATTCTAAATCAAACTGTACTTACCTATAATGAAAGAAAACACCCATATGAAGCATATAACCCATTGCGCCCTTGTTGTGGTTGATTTAAAGGACAATGGATGGCAAATGGCGTACCATCGGTCGATTGATATGTAAGTCAATGTTAGGATTGATACTGTAACCGAAACGTTCTAGAAATAAAAGAAAAACCTGTTAACAAAAGCTAAATAGCTACTACCATTTAATTTGTATTTGTGAAATGGTAATTATGGGAACTTAGTGAAAACGTATTTATTTTCACCAAAAAAAGACGTAATTTAACACTTTTATTAGATTTTGTTTAGCAGGAGGATAAATTGGATTTTTTAGATGAGGTCGGTTTAAAGAAATAAGCTTTTGTTTAATCTAAAATGAAATTTATGCTGCTTTGATGCGGATTTAAGTTTCGTACTATATCAAATTTGTAATACGTTTAAATCCATTTTTACCTCTTTCAAATTAGCTTAGAGTCGTTTTTTTGGGTTTGCCCATTTCTCCGTCTATCCTCCTTTTACTTCCTGGAACGTAATTAAGTTGAACAGTTCTAGAAAAAGTTTTATCTCGTTTCAACCCAAATGAATTTTATATAATGCTTCCGGGAAAAGTGATCCGTACATGCGACTTGTATATTATTTGTATACAGTGACTTTTTTTAAACTCTGAACATACAATCAAATGTAATGTTAATTTTCCCATGTTCAGTTTGAAAAAGCACACCTCAATACATTGTACAAGTAACAATTATCTCATTATCAAACTTCAGATCAAACACTTCAGATGGAAAAAGTTTGTGCTGTACTTGCATGTTTGTTTATTTCAATGTACACTAAAGAAGAAAAAATAATTATGATTGCTCTGTACAAAAACAGCCACAGCTTCAGCAAAAATATTCAGAACGGCTTATCCTTGCTATTGGAACAATTTATAATGTTTCACTCAGAAGGTTTTGTGATAAATGTGCACACGAAGAAACGTAGAAAATCAAGCGTCCTTACAGAAGAAATGAAGCTAGATATTTTGTTTTGTGGAAAAAATTCATAATGCATCTTTGAAACAACTGAATGAACACTTAGCAATTTCTAAATTTTTATTTAAACCCTAAAAGAGTTCAAATACAAAGCCTACAAACTCCAATCATCAAATGCTCTATGAAGATGATGAAATTAGAAGAACCGATTTGTGAAAGGATGCAAAATATTAACGATAATGAGCATATTTTACCAAAAATTATTTTCACTAATTACACATTTTTCCAGTTAAATGGTTGTGGAAATTCGCAAAATTATAGGTGAAAGTTGTTTTCAAATGGCACTGTGTCAAATTGCGTTTTCCTTATTGTTAGATGTTGGTCAAGTACAGGGTGGCCAACTAAGAATGCGAGGTACTGTATCTCGGTGTTATTAAGAATATAGCCATAAAAAAGACACACGTGATTCCAGAGTTGCCGCATCTATATGAAATTAGTGGCAACAATGGATTTTTGTTCGACAACCCTAGTAACTGATGCTATTTCTTGATTCTGTTGATTAACCTTGTGAGAGTTTGTGCTCTAATCAGCTATTCTCTCAATGTTGTCGTTTTCGAGATATTAACTGTTAAACATTGGATTTTTCACTATCCGGAGGATGTAGCAGGTGAGCCGTTAACGATAGAGCAAAACGGTTTACATGTTCTATCTTACATTTTGGAGAGCTATCATATGCTGATATTTTAAAAAATTAAAAAAAAAACAAAAAAATACTCAAAATTTAAGGTAAGTAAGTAAGATAGGAACATGTAAACCGTTTTGCTCTATCTTCAACCGTTCGCTATAGCCTTCCAAAGAGTGAAAATTCCAATGTTTAACAGTCAATCTCTCGAAAACGACAACATTTAGAGAGATACTGATTGGAACAAAAACTCACTGGATTAAGCAACGGAATCAAGAAATAGCGTCAGTTACTAGAGTTGTCGAACATTTCATGTACATACATGCGGCAAAAATATCAATAGCGAACATTTTTTTAGATCTTCTTCAAAACCAAATCATGCCTTAAGTAGAAAATTTAACCATAGAGAATACGTGGTTTCAAATGGATGGAGCTCCTCCTCGTTCTACAAGGGTCATTACATTACAAACTAACAATTCTTGGCCACCGAGGTCACCTGATCACTCCTCCAAATGATTTCTTTCTCTGGGGTTATCTGAAGTCGAAAGTATACAGCAATGTCCCAATCCAAAATACACAAGAGCTGCAAGATCGCATACGTTCTCGCATGTGATGAGTTGAATCCAACATTTTTAAGAAATGCTGTACGTGCATTTGCAGATCGTCTTGCGTACTGTTTGGAACGTGAAGGCGTACATTTTGAGCAGTTACTGTTTTTGTTGGATTCAAACAAAATAAAAATTTTTAATGAATGAAAATATTATTAAGTAGAATGCAATTAAAAATCAAAGACTCATGTTTTCAAAAACAAGGAGAACAAAGATTCAGTGTGTTGGTGTAAGTCTGCGACATTGGTCTGAAGATAGCTTAGGCCAAAATCGGTCACCTATTAAATTACTGTGTGTCAAGGGCTTTGAGTGTGTGTTCTTCTTGTTTTTGAAAGTATTATTTATTTTGCAAATCGTATTTATTGAACGTGAAATGGAATAATGTTATAACTTCGTCCTAAAACAGTAATGCAAACGAAAGAAATTAAGGTTCCATTAATCTGAAACTGCTCTTAAAACATGGTGTTATGGAAACAATGTGTTACGTACACAATGCATTTTGAGGTGTTCATTTTAACCAGGGATTAAAAGTTTAAATTTATTTTTTTAATTTATAAGCATTGCAAGTAATTTATTTGAGTAACACTTTGTGTATGGTTGAGTAAATAAAAGTTGCTTTATATTTGAGTAATCAATCTATTTATAATCTATTAAAACCCCCTCGCATATAAACACACAAAGCTACAGTTAATTAAAGTTCTCGCCTCATAACGAAAGCACCCTAACAAATTGTCAGCAAATTAACTGTGAGTTTCTATAGAAAACTTCTATCTGTTTATTGAATTCGCGGTTGATTAGACGGCAAACTAGTTGGCAAAATTAAGTGTTTAATTTCTGGCAATTGTTAAAACTGGGGAAAATCCGTTTTGAACTCAATTTATGGAGGCAAAGTTAACAACCACTCAGAACCAGAGGCATCAGCTGTAACCAGGTTCAATAAGCAATTTACTCTACTAATTCTCATTTAGTTAGATACAAAATTCGTTAACCGAGATACCCTTCAGTTTTATGGTGAATTTAATCATAAGCGAATAATCTATGTTTTATGGTGTTTAATTGACTTTTAAAGGAAAATTAGTAGCAAAATACATGTTGATGTTCGACCTTCTCCTTCCTAATAGACACTCCCCGACAGAGCCACATGACCAACTTAAACAAACCATCACAAACATAGAAAATTCACTATTAACGTACTTTACGGCAACATTAACGGACCTGAACAATAAATAACAAGTAGTTTATAACTACATAGAGCGCAACAACATCGATTGCTGTATGTTCGTAGAAACTAAGACAAAACTGGGGCAGACACCGACTTATCGAGACTGGCAGTAAATATATGCAAACATGGCAATACTATAAACAATGCCAGAGGTGGTTCAATAGTTCTTCTTAAACCAAAATTATAATTAGGCAAAGCAAATCCTCCTTTCCTTAACAATCCCCTTAACGATTGCTTCCATTTTACCGTATCCTACCTAAATGACAAATCCATATTTTCCTAGCTTACATACACCCTCACTAACCCCTTGAACAAAATATTTTAACTAAAGCCTGCCTCTACAAATACGCAATTGTTATTAGAGACCTAAATCTCGACAAAACTAAAAAAATAAAACTGAAACCGACACGACCGACTTTCTTGATGCCTGACAATGAAAACTCAACCCCTGACGTTTAAATTCATACCAAAAATCTTACAAACAATATACGTAATATAAACCTCACTAACGAACTTGGATCCGATCATCTAACTATAACTTTCCAACTTGATTTAGAACAAACATTACTTATCCTGAACAAATCCATGGTACACCTAAACTAGACCTAACCAAAACAGACACTGACAAAGTAAAGCGTCAAATTTACAACTATATACAGCCGCAAACTCAACCTATATCCATTGAAAGTTGACAACAACAACTGTCATCAGCAAAAAGAGTTTTCATGCTTTCTTGGTATGAGAATGGTGTGAATGGGTTTTTGGACGTCATTAAAATGAGACCAAGTTCTAACCAAATTGATACCAGATCAGACAGCGGTATATGCGGCATCGTTAAAAAAGACCGTTTGCAAACACTCAGCCGATGAATCCGATGAGACTAGAATCTCTATTGGCAACGAGTTGTCTTACTTACTGAAGATCGTAAAGGAATTAGAGGAAAAAAATACACTCTTGGAAGAAAACTGCAAACTATGGAAAGAAAAAGCAACATGCTTAGAGGAACAAATAAAGAAAACCAATCAACCAAGTTTAGCAAACAAAAGGACTGATTCATCAGTATCATCACAAAAAAACTCCCAGATTCAAGGCTGCAATAATGATAAGGATTGTAGTGCAGTTTAAAACGGCAAATCAAACGTTGCCAAATACCATTGTTGCTAGTAACGCTTATCCCCGACTGAAGCAAACAATTGCCCAGGATAATCTCCCAAGCAAAAATGTTAACAGTGCCAACGTCGCTAGGACTATCTCAAAACCAATCGAGATCCAAAGCGTGGTACCCGATGTAAAATCAAATGCCGATGAATCCGATGTTTTCGACGATCCCCCGGAACAACTGAATTTGAATTTCAGCGAGCTCGGCGCCGGAGACACGAAAAAGGGATAACAAAGCGTAAACGGAATTTTTGGTGGGAACCAATGATGATGCCGACAACTGTAAAATGTTTAACATGTCAACTTCTAACAACAGAAAAATATGGCTTTTCATTTCGAAGGTGAACGGAGATGTAGCAGAGGGTACGATAAAAGACTATATCGCAAAGCGAACAAATTCAAAACCTGATTGTATCTCAGTCAAACTGTGCGTTCCAAAGGAGGGCAAATCCAAGAAAAAATGCTTTATGATAGGGGTGTCACCGGACCTTAAGGATGCAATTTACGACGTGCAATTTTGGCCTACTGGAGTGGCTTTCGAACGATTCAACTTTTCAAGAGGAAAAATTTTTTAGATTAATCTCATCAAACGCCGAACCCGATGATAAGGCAGGTAAATTAAAATCGAAGAAATTAATTAAATCAGTAAAAATATTACATTTAAACGCGCAAAGTATTAATAATAAAATGCTAGAATTAGAAGTCCTTACATCTGTAGAAAACCCCAACCTGTTATGTATTTCCGAGCACTGGCTTAAAAACCAGATATTGAAAAAGTTTATTTAAATGGATACAATCTCGAAAGTTACTCTTCTCGATCTGAGCACCGAGGCGGCGGTACTGCAATTTTTGCTCGAAACATTAACACAATCTCCACTCGCACTCAACTTGGAACAATTGAAAAATCTTTTGAATTTTGTACTTGTAAATTTATTTTAGGTAATCAAGAATGTATGTTAATATGTGTGTATAGGCCCCCCAGTGGTGATGTGGATGTCTTTCTTTCTAGGCTTGACGAACTACTGCATGAGTCATGTGTCAGTGATGGCGGACATTTGATAGTGTGCGGCGATTTCAATGTGGACTTTGCTGTCAATTCAGAATGGTTAACACCTTATTGCAACTTATGTTATCTTACGGCTTGACACCCCATATTTCAGAACCAACTCGAGTGAGTGCTACCTCATCCACCCAGATAGATAATATTTTTCTGGTTTCGGCAGTGAAGTTCTGAACTGTTTTGTACTCCAATCGCATATATCGGATCATTACGGGCAACTAATGATGATTCGCGATCCATCAAGCATCGTGCCCAAGCCTCCAAAGGTGAAAAGGCGATCGTTTACAGACGCAAAGCTTGTTCGTTCAATTGAGCGTCTCAGTACTGTCTCATGGCAGGAGGTCTATGCGACTGTCGGTGTCGAGGCAAAGTATGAATGTTTTTTCGAAATGCTGTTTAACTGGTTTGAAACGGCCTTCCCTTTAGTGGTTGATATTCATAAATACAAACCAAAAAGCTGGATCAGTAAAGAAATTAGAGACTTCTCGGGTCATCTGAAGGACTTATATGTTTGGTACAAGCAGACTAATGACACAAATGTATACTATCGATATAAACAGGAGCGGAAACAGTACAGAAACTTGCTAGCTAATACAAAGAAAGCGCTTTTTGATAATCAGATCTCAAACTCTAATAACAAATCGAAGTCAGCATGGAATATTTATAATCAAATTACAAATAAAATTAAGTGTCAACGCAATTTAACTCTTGAACTTGATAATAATGTGGTCACTGATCTTGAGGAGATATCCAACCTATTTAATGTACACTTCACTGAGGTAGATGATGATCGAGAATTTGTTTCACCTCTGGGTGATGCACGTCAATACCCCACAATATTTTTAGAACCAACAGATCAGGAAGAGATTTTCAGGCTATTGATGAACTTGCCAAATAAGTTTTCGGCCGGATTTGATGAAATTCCTGTAAAGATTCTTAGGTACGTAGCGCAGTTCATTTCCCAACCATTATCTGATATAATTAATGAGTCTTTTTGTGAGGGCCATTTTCCGGATTGCTTGAAGAATGCTAAAGTGGTCCCAATATATAAAAGGGTGATCCCACAAACATAAAAAATTACAGACCGGTGTCTCTTCTGCCCTCTCTTTCCAATCTTTTCAAGTCTTCGAACGAGCAATTTATAATAGGCTATATAAGTATTTTGATACTTTTAGTATTCTTTCAAAACACCAATATGGATTCCTACCTCGTAGATCAACAGAGTTGGCCATATATAATACAGTTACTTATATAATGGAAAACCTTGACAAAAATATTAAAATTGCGGGAATATATTTTGATCTGTCAAAGGCATTTGACAGTATCAACCATGCCCTTTTAATAGAAAAAACTGGCAAACTACGGTATACGAGGCATCTGTTCTAATTTGCTCGAATCTTATTTGCAGAACAGAAGACAAGCGGTCTGCGTGACACAGGATAGTGAATCGTACATATCACGGCCGAGAGATATTTCTCAAGGAATACCGCAGGGATCCATTTTGGGCCCGCTACTGTTCTTGGTTTATGTCAACGAGCTTGCGGAGCGGTTTGAATGGAAATATGGTCTGCCAATATGCCGACGATACGTCCGTTGTCTTGGCAGATCTCTCTGAGAATGCCTTGTCTGCGGCGTGTTCGTTGGCCATCCAAGATATGGAAAACTGGTGCTCAGACAATTGCTTAAAACTAAACCTACAAAAAACTGGTTTGATTAACTTAGTAAAAGTAAACCAAATTATTCACTTTATGTCCCCTCTCATGGCAAGGCCACCCGGTGAGTGAGAGCATAAAGTTTCTGGGGGCCACGATGGACTCACAGCTTGGTTGGGAGGTCAACTGTCAGATACTCGTATCTAGATTGTGCAGCGGTTGTGCTCTGTTACGCAGACTTCGAGATGTTCTCACTATCCAATCAATCCGGACATACTATCTTTCTTGTATCCAGTCATTGATCACCTACACTGTCTTGTTCTGGGGTGCTTCCAGTAGCAGCGCATCAGTGTTTGTTGCACAAAAACGCATTATTCGTGTGATTTTTAACCTTAAACCCAGGACAAGCTGCAGGCCTTACTTTGCTAGGCTTGATGTACTCACCGCCCCATCTTTGTACTTTTTCTCCCTGGTAGTGTTTATGAGAAAGAACCCTCATTTGTTTCCTAAGAACCGTGATCATTACGCCCTAGGAATGTCAATTGAGACTAGAGGTGCAAGTGAACCCCGCATCCCTCAACACAGGTCAACCTTTTTTGAGAGAAGTCCATCATACAGGGCTATAAAAGCGTACCAAATGCTGCCGCCCGCTGTTCGTGGCGCGGGTAGCGTCGCCGTGTTTAGAGAGAAAGTCATCCACTTTTTAAACAAAAGCAGTTTTATTCTTTTAATTTTACTAGGTAACATTTTATTGATTATTTTATGTATCTATTTTCATATTATAAGTGTATTTTACTATTATTACTGCCGGTGTCTTTTATTATTGTATACTGGTTGGTATATCTGCTGCATGTTTTGTAACGTTATACACGTATTAGCCATAGTTTAGATCAGTAAGATTATTTGTAAAGGTGTTACAGACACCATTTGACGTTGCTTTGTGATTTGTATATCATTTTGTTGGCAAATAAAGTTTATTATTATTATTATTATTATTATTATTATATTCCATGAAAACCCTTAAAGGAAAATGGACGAAAATTAAAAAACTATCACAATACAAAAAAACCAGTGCTGTCGGTAGAATCGAGAAGGACGAAACTGATTTTCATACAGACATACATTTGGCGAACACTTCCAAAGAGCATTTAAAACTTCAACAAACCAGCAAGACTCTAAAAAGCCTATCTCCAGAGACTCACCAACTAATACTAACACAAATGAACAACTGCATCATAAACAACACTATCCCCGACTTGTGGAAAAATGGTTTAATAAAACCTATACCAAAAAATGGACTAGACAACACACAACTACAAAACTACAGACCTATTACACTACTTCCGGTACTATGCAACATTTTCGAACATGAAAATGGTGAGGTTTTGTTTTTGTTTATCAATCCCAATCCTCTGACCGGTTTCGCCGTATTACGGCTCATCAGAGAGGCTATAGGGCTTGATAACCAAAGAACAAAACCTTTATTCCAGTATAGTCAACTGGATGCCAGAAATGATAGTTGTGTGCAACATCTGGTGACATCTGTACTCAACTCTATGAGTTAGAAAGTACAGATGGCGTTCCAAAATCTAGGAACAGCACCATTAATGCCGCATCATTCGGTAAACACCGATCTGATTGGTTGAAAATGTGTTCCTAGATTTTGGAACGCCATCTGTACTTTCTAACTCATAGAGTTGAGTACAGATGTCACAGATGTTGCACACAACTATCATTTCTGGCATCCAGTTGACTATACTGGAATAAAGGTTTTGTTCTTTGGTTATCAAGCCCTATAGCCTCTCTGATGAGCCGTAATACGGCGAAACCGGTCAGAGGATGTGGGATTGATAAACAAAAAACAAACCTCACCATTTTCAACCAATCAGATCGGTGTTACCGAATGATGCGGCATTAATGGTGCTGTTCCTAGATTTTGGAACGCCATCTGTACTTTCTAACTCATAGAGTTGAGTACAGATGTCACCAGATGTTGCACACAACTATCATTTTCGAACATGTTAACAGACTACAAAAATTGATCGGGGAGCATATACAAACCATCATACAATTTGGTTTTAAACGAAAACATTCGAATACATCCACTTTTCATATTAAAATTAACTTACAAACTACACACTTAGATAACAAAAGATCAGCATGTTATTTATGGATATCAACAAAGCGTTTGACAGTGTCTGGCATAAAGAAAGTACTACTGTACAAACTGCATGTCTTAAGGTCACCAAAATATCTACTTCACATTATTAAAACCTTAACTTACTTGACAACAGACAATTAGAGGTACTTATAGACAATACTTTTTCTTTTCCGTTTTGTCCTAAACAAGGGCTTCCTCAAGGTTAACCACTTTCGCCTTTCTTATATAACATCTACTGTCATGATATATACAACCACCGATTTCAAATAAAAAACAAAATATATTAAGTTTTTTATTTTTATCGCCCTGTATTTGTTCTATACACTGTGTTCAAAATAACAGCTATGTATGGGGATCTTGGAAAGGTTAGAGATACGAATTTGGTTAAATAGGAGAAAAGTTGCTTAATAAAATGGTATTTAGAAAATGTCATTTATTTTGGGGGTTTTTGAGATATCATATATTTATTTAAAAAAGTGAATTTTTTCAGACCAAAACTAATGATACTTCTAATGATACTACAGTCAATTTTAATGCTGTTTAAACTGGCCTGGTCAGTTTTAAATCCGACGTTTCGTCTTTGCAAAACCATCATCAACTTCATTTATTTAAAATACTGTTCTGATGTTTCTATGGACTCTCAAAGCCCTTTTTATTCCAAATTCAATGATCTCTAAAACTTGACTTATTTCT
The DNA here is from genome assembly GCF_016097725.1 of Ips typographus. Classification (NCBI taxonomy): domain Eukaryota; kingdom Metazoa; phylum Arthropoda; class Insecta; order Coleoptera; family Curculionidae; genus Ips; species Ips typographus. Next base: position 10,648,019 of record NC_138423.1, read on the forward strand.
GATTTTACTTTTTTTATTTGTATTGGAAAAACTTTGATTCTTATGTCTTAGTTTTAAATAACTTTAATCAATTGAAAGCCATATTATGGTTGCTCAGTCATTTTTTGATTGATTTAAAATTACTCTGGTAATTACTCTTTACTTGGCATAGTCAAAAAATGGTTTCAAGAGCTACAAATTCGTATATGGAATCTTTCTGTAACTGTCCAATTAACCAAGTTATATACTTTTAAAATGGAAACTATCAAATTATGTGCAATCATTTTAATTTACTGCTAACATGCATTGACAAGATTTACTTTATAGTTCTATGGTCGATTGTGTCAGAAAATTCTAATACAAAATATATTTTTTTTATATCAATACTAGAATTCAACCAATGGAAATGTAAAGTGCGTTATAATTCTTTGCTACCACTTTTTAGGTCTAGCGCTGAATTTCTGACAGTTGACGTAAATTCATGCAAGTTTCAAAAGGCATTTCATAAGATGTACAGTGCAGTTTGTACTACCACTCAAAAATGTTACAACTCAAACTATTTTACATGTTTACCTGTATAGTTGACGTTTTGACAGTTGATTTGGAATGTGATTTGACATCACGTAATGCGCATCTTTCAAAACCGGCTCGCAGAGCTCTAAAGTGCTGCTTAGAGTGATATTTTACTACTATTTGATTACAATTAAACTTAAGCTACTTTATACATTTATGATAGAATTTTTTACTGCTGTGACACGGTTGTCTATTCAAAAATCCCGCTTATGGAGCGATAAAGTGTAATTTGTATGAATATTTTGTTTGGACGTTTTTGCGGCACAGAAATGCACTTAGAGGTTTATGATTGACGATGTGACAGCTGTAAAGAATTTACCAGCGCCTGGACCTACTTTGACTGGTTTTGTAGTTTATGATTTCTACTATGACTTAGAAGTTGAGAAGTCCTAGAAGCATCCAAAAAAATGCAGAATGGCTTAAAAGCTCCTAGACTGTCTTAGAAGTGTCCAGATTGCGATTTTGCAAGTATTTGTCTTGTTATAGCATTGGACTTAAGGTAGGTTAAATTTGGGCTGTGCCGTGTACTGACAGCCAATACTGCCCAGTCAAAATATTTGAGAGCCTTAAACAAGCAAACTTCAAGGAAAAAACATGCACAAAATCATCTGTGATGGTTTTAGAAGCTTTGAAAGCTTACAGAAGGTCCTAGAGCTTTCGAGATAGTGCCAGAGCTTCCAGAAAATCTCAGAAGCTTCTAAAAAGTCTCAGAAAAAAACTTAACATTCATCGAACAATCGCATCATGTCTCCAATACAACAGAAGCGTTATTTTAACAGCCTTCTATAGAATTGTACAACTAGTAATGATAATTACATACATATATCAGTCGAAAAACTAGAAAAATGTCTTGCCAAAAAATCTACATCGACATGTTGATTAATTTAGCAGAAAAGTTAATATAAGGTTGATCATCCTAAAAAATCAATATGGATGCTTTGACATCTTAAACATAACATTTCTTATACACATTTATTAGCATATCTTGATTTTGCTAGAAGTAACACGAATTCTATTAAATTTTATTAATAGTTAACAAAATAATTTCTACTATTCCAACCTCTTTGAAAATGTCTTTAGGTATCGTGTAGTTAAGTTATAATGTTCGTTGAGAGATGAGAGAGTATTACAACCAAACTGTGGGTAGATGGATTAAATTAGATAAATCAGAAGTTGCAATTAATATTTAACGGCTCCATCTTCTATAACGAAGCCGTTACCCAAAGCTCATGAATTTTCATAGAATTTCCAGCACATTTAATCACCCAAGGAAAATTTAAGTATTATAATGCATTCTCAGTTCAAATGGGTTTGATATTAATCTGGAATAGTTTATAAAGTGGACATTCACTCTGTATTTCATATAAACCCTGTTCAGTCCGTGATAAAAGTAGATTAACGAAAATGTTTTATATGCTTACACATAAAACTGGTCAGGTTAGACCATTATTATATCGTAAAGGCAGGAAATTAAAAATTTCTCATTAAACCATCATGATATTAAGATTTTTTTTTGGTCAATGTTACCAAAGAAAATAATTTCCTTACGGTGAACTTTCTATTAGAGATAAATACCAAATTTATGAAGTCTTCCATAAAAATAATACTTTTTTTCCATTAGAGTGGGGTGTTCTGATCTAATTTCAAGCAAGATTTACCGTCACCAATAAAAATCGCCCCGTTTGTTTGCCATGAACATGAATTTTCAATTTGCCGCTTGAAAAAGTGTGCTACTTCTGTAGCGAAATCTTTCTTTTCATATCGGTATGTTTGGTATAAAAGTTGGCGAAATAAAAGCCCTTTCCGTAATCGAAATTCCATTTAATCTCCACCGCTTATGGATGAACCTGCTGGATGCTAAAAACTGCCTTGTTCCATAGTAATTGAACTGTTTGTTTTTCTCCGAAACTCATCACACCCAAGGATAATATCCATTAAATGCCCCTTCTCTAAGGCGGACGTTTGTTAGATTCCTCCTCCTTTTGTTAGTTCACTTCCTCAAAAGGGTCGATGTTATCCTAACAGGTGAACCCGTTTTGTATAGGAATCGAGTGTAGATAAAACGCTTTACAAGGAAAACTACTGTGTCATTCAATTCAAAAACATCTACTTGAAATTTAAATGTATTCTTTTCTTTACTCCTACTGCATTTTTGTAAAATAAATTATTTTACGGAGAAGTAAGGAAGTTGTCAAACTAAAACATGACGTAGTATAATCAAATGCAAAACGTTTCATGATACGTGATACGTTTTGCCACGTTTTACTGTGGCTCACTACACCATTTACATATGTAATTTAGAAAGCATCAGTTGAATTTTAGAAACCATGTGATGGATTTTAGAAATATCACTTGTATTTCGGAAACGGTACATTCAATATTAGAATAATAACTTTGGTTTTAGAAATTCCAAATTGTATTTTAGAACAGTGACTTGAATTTCAGAAAAGATCAGTCGGATTTTGACACGGTTATTTGTAATTTGGAAAATTAAAGTTGTATATCAGAAATCTTCATACTAACATTTGTGAAAGATAATTGTGCTGTCATTGTTACAAAGTTATTAAAAGTTTTAGCAAATGAAGATATGCCAGTTTGGATGTAAATTTTGTATTCATTGACAAAGTTATTCTTGTTGGCCTTTTGTAACTCGTAATTGTTACTACATATAGAACAATTTGCTGATATTAAATTAAAAAAATGGACTAATGAACACAGAAACATAATAAAATTCTGAAATTGAAATCACTTTTTTCAAAATACACGTGACAATTCTGAAATTAAAATAACTATTCTAATATCCAACAGACCTTTTCTGAAATACAAGAGACTAATCTGAAATCCAACTCACGCTTTCTAAAATCCAAGTGATATTTTCTAAACTACCTGTGTAAATGGTGTAGACTTATAGGTATTTAGAACCGATAATTTTACCTCCTCTTAAACTTATTCTAGGATAAGTTCTATAAAAGTCAATCACAGAATTGATCAACAGTAACATCTGATTTCACAATTCCAATAAAAATTATTTAAGAAACTAGAGATTTTTGTTCAGCCATGTATAAATTTGGTTACATTTCACATGGACAATCATACGTCAAAATATTATAATTTATTTATACCTGTTGATCAAAAGAAATGTTCCTAACTCTGCTTTATTTATTGCTCTGAAATAATATGCTTCATGTATCTATTCATTTGAGTTTTTTTGTTTAATCCTTCTGTTACTCTAGTGAAATTACACTTTATTTTATAATTTGAAGATTGGTGAACGCAATAATTGAATTGAAAAGATGGTTGTAGTGGGTTTTTGGCCACTAGGTATTAACAGAAACCACTGTTTTCTTATGCCAACGTTTCGGCTTTAAACGTTAAAAAAGACAAACAGTAGTAGTTTAATAACCTTACAATTAAACTTGACGTTGTAGTTGAATCAATAAAAAAAAGAAAAAGGACTAAACAACATAAAACAGATACACAATTACGCGAACAAACAAATTGCAAACATGATGGCATGAGACAAAAAAAAACATTCTCACCAAGAACGAGGTTTGTGACATCTGGCTATCAACTTTGAATACGGCTTTATTATTTTGTAGTTTTTTTAATGTTTAAACTGTTTGGTGACCCAGCTTGTTTGTTGATAATAACGAAATAAATTAATGGTAGCTTTTCAACACAAGGTTCAATGCATACGAAACGTTTTAGTAAAGCGTACTTTTACATCGAATCGAACCAGGTTTAACTATTTTTTTTATCGTTAGTAAAATAATTGTGAATGCGCTGCTGAGATTTTCTGTATCTCATCTCTTAAAATGTTAACAAATTATCGATCTTGATGCAAACTGATTCACTTAGCAGTCTGTTTGACACATATGATTGATAGTCCAATATCTGTACTCTGTCAAGTCCAATGTTCGGGCCATTAAGCATGTTAACCAGGACTTATTTTATTTTAGAATATTTATGGAGATGTGCAGTTAGGTTGACAAAAATTACAGAAAATGGAAACAATGAGCGCTTTTAATCGGTTTCGGTTGCACGCCTTTTAAGTTCCTCAACTTTTGATCCAGGGCAGCATTTTATATTAGGTTTAGTGTTATTTTGTCGCGTCCTTTACAATTTGAAACATCTAAACTGGTTTGCTGTAATAGCGCTGAAATGCTAAAGTGAATTGGTGACAAAAGAAATATTTTCTATTTCTCATGCATATAAATAATAATACTAAAAATGAATAAAATATAACCTTACTTAATACATATAAATAGAGTCCGGAGTAAAAAGCACTAAAGTCGTGAAAAAAAGCGCTTAAAAAGCAAAATTATTTTCTTCATAAAAGTGTAAAAAAGCACAAAACTCTTTCAGAGATGCAAATTTTTTTTCAGTTCAACTGCTAGACATTTTTTGAATATTTCAAATTGCTTTAGAAGCATACGGAAGATTTTAGACTGTTTTGAAAATTTTCAAAGTCTTTTGAACTACTTGAGAGCATTTGGAATCTTTTAGACTGTTCTAAATGATTTTGCTTCTAGACTGTTTCGAAAGAATTCCGAATGCTTTAGAAGCATCTTGGAGTTTCTGTAGTGTTTTGAAATCTTTTTAGACTATTTTAGGAGCATTGAAGGTTCTGGACTGCTTTGAAGACATGTAAATTTGAACTTTTAGAAGCTTTTAAACAGCTCTAGAAGCATACGGAAGCTTTTAGACTGCTTTGAAATTTTTTAAGAGCTTCTAGGCTAGTTGAAAATTATTTGGAATCTTTTAGACTGTTCTAAATACTTTTGGAAGCTTCTAGACTATTTTGAAAGGCTTTAGACTGCTTGAGAAGCATTTTGGAGTTTCTGTAATGTTTTTAAATCTTTTTAGACTGCTTAGGGAGCATTGAAGATTCTGAACTGCTTTTAAGACATGTGAATTTGAACTTTTGGAAGCTTTGAAACTGCTGAAGAAGCATACGGAAGCTTTTAGACTGCCTTGAAATTTTTTGAGAGCTTCTAGACTTGTTGAAGTTTATTTGCAAGCCTTTAGCGTGTTTTAAAAGTTTTCGGAAGCTTCTAAACTGTTTTTAAAGACTTCCGACTGCTTTAAAAGCATTTTGGTGTTTCTGTAGTGTTTGAAATCCTTTTGGACTACTTAGGAGCATTGATGGTTCTGGACTTCTTTTAATACATGTGAATTTGAAGTTTGGAAGCTTTTAGACTGCTTTGAAATTTTTTAAGAACTTCTAGGCTAGTTGAAAATTATTTGGAATCTTTTAGACTGTTCTAAATACTTTTGGAAGCTTCTAGACTATTTTGAAAGGCTTTAGACTGCTTTGAGAGCATTTTGGAGTTTCTGTAATGTTTTGAAATCTTTTTAGAGACTGCTTTAGGAGCATTGAAGATTCTGGACTGCTTTTAAGACATGTGATTTGAACTTTTGGAAGCTTTGAAACTGCTGAAGAAGCATACGGAAGCTTTTAGGACTGCCTTGAAATTTTTTGAGAGCTTCTAGACTTGTTGAAGTTTATTTTGGAAGCCTTTAGCGTGTTTTTAAAAGCTTTTAGAAGCTTCTAGACTGGTTTTTAAAGACTTCCGACTGCTTTAAAAGCATTTTGGTATTTTTGTAGGGTTTTGAAACCTTTTTTAAACTACTTTAGAAGCATTTGGAAGGTGTTTGGGCAGTTTAAAGAGCCTTGAAGGTTCTGGACTGCCTTTAAGATATCTGAAACCTTGTAGACGGTTTTAGAAACTTTTGGAAACTGTTAAACTGCTTTAGAAACATACGGAGTTATTTGAGAGTTTCTAGATAAATTGAAAAGCATTTGGAAGCCTTTAGACTGTTCTAAAAGCTTTTAGAAGCTTCTAGGCTGCTTTGTAAGCTTTGGCATTTTAGAGATTTTATAGTGTTTTGGAATGTTTTTACATTTTTAGGCTTCTTCAGGAGTATTTGGAAATTTTGGTCAGTTTAAATTTGTAAATTGATACTTATACATTTTGCAACATATTTTTGTCGTTAGAAGCCTTCAATCTTAATATAGCAATTTTTTGTCAAAGCAGTTATTAGTTTACTTCATTTTAAAAACTTGAAAAGCTTGTTTGTAAAAAAACAAAAATAGCAGTAAACAAGCAAAAAAACTAAAATAAGCACAAAAGGAGGAAAAAAAATCTGTCAAATAAGGCGTTTTTGCATAAGTCGTTCACATTAGATGTAAAAGCTTGGTTGCTTTTATTATTTACAAAAAGCTAAATTTCTAGAAATCCGGACTCTACATATAAGTAACCTTTTGGAAGCGAAAAGCAAATCTAGGCACTAAGTAATCTACATGATAAGTTTTTAATCGTAGCTTTGAACACAACTTCAAATCTCATGAATATAAAACCGAAAATCCACTCTGCTTTACCAACTAATCCCAGTTATGTCCTTTGACACAAAATGATCAATTGCTGTTCACAAAATATTACCTTATTCCCAGCTGAATTCGTTGTCGTCCTATACTTAAAACGTTTCACGTAATTCCCTGGGGATATCTAGACGGGCGACAGCATTATTGACTGACATATCAGCCTTAAAATAATCTATCCTGAATCAATATCTGGGATATGACAATTTTTTTTATCTATATGCTTGCCAGAAAGCATATTGAACACGCTAACATGGCCCCAAAAGGGCTTACCCAACTAAACCCAGTGGTTACCGTTATATTTACCCAATCATGCTGCTCTGCTATACGTTTTATAAACACCGCACGTTCTAATAGAAATAGATATTACTTGCAAAATCATCTCGCTAAATTGAAAATGAGCGAATGTGCAAAATATTTATCTACTTGCGAAATAGTTGAGTTTAAATACACGTAATGGCCGTAACCATCTTTTTTTAATCAAACAGAGATGAACGTATCTATTTACTCGATATAAGATTTATTTATTGATCAGTCACGATATATTGTTTGTGTTTACCTTCACACAAATAAAGTAAAAACATACGAATTTTCTTTTACGATTTTCTTTTACTTCAGTTACTTTTCTGATTTTCTGAGAAGCTAGCAAACTGAGAAAAGCTAAGAAATTTGATAACCTAACCCTATTATTTCCGCAGTTGTCGATGAATTGAATTGTGAGATCCTCTGGATAGGTTTAATGAATAGGAAGATTATCCCGACCTTTGCTTTCCAGACTTATCCGGGTAAATCACATTAATAGGGGTCATATTAGTTCGTGATTTCGCATGGCTTTCCACTAATCAAGATCGAAAAGGTATTAGCTGCCTTGCATAAAATACATAGTTTTGGTTAGCAAATTGCTTTAAGTTATTGAGTAGTTTGGAAAAGTTCATACATTCATTATATTACGATTCAGATTTTGTTTTACATTATTTTTAAAGCCCTCATTTTGTTGAATTATAATTAATTCAGTGTTTAAACTGAACATTAATTTTGTTTTAGTGAAGATTATTTAACTTTTCAGGTTTTCAAGAGAAAAATGATTATTTATGTATAAGTACGACATGGAAGGTTTTATCAGCTGAAACGTTTCTTGGAGTGGTCTTAACATGGAGATTTCTAAAGACGCAGATGTTACTTGTCATCTGAGCTGCTAGCTGTTACAGAGGTCGCGGAAGAAAATTTCTTAGTGACAAAATCAAACTTTTTCTAAATGCGAGTTTTTATAAATGCTTTTATGATAACCTCTGATTGCAGAAAATCATTGTTTCCAATCTTCCGGAGGTTGCAAGTTGCAATTGATGGATCTATCCAAACTACAATGCGTTAAACATACGATTAAAGTAAAAAAGGCCGTCCTAACACAAAAGGAAATAACAAATCTTTTAATGCGACTTTTCGACAAGTTGAAACCCTACAACTTCAAAATCCGAGTCTTTGGCGACTTAAAACTATTTTCCTGATAAACTTTCAGTAGGTAACCTACCGGAATCCTGATTAAAAACTATACGAAAGTTAAAGGTTTAATCCTTACAACCTGACTTGCAGAATAGAGACGCAAAACTAAACTATTGTTGAAGTTTAATTCATTACTGAGACAATATGCTCTTGTGTTCTGCAAGAAAGTTTTGCCTAATTAGATCCTAATTAAAAATTTTTGATGTTTAAAGACAAAATGACACAAAACTTCGCCAAATCTATTTGTAGCATTTTTAATCACGAGCTTTTTGAAAAATTTAATAAACCTTTGATTCCATCTGCTAGTAAAGTAGCTAATAATTATTTGGCCAGTAAAGTGTATCCCAAAGATCAATTGTCGAATAAGTTGTATTCCTATTTCAAGACTAGTTTTTTGCTATTAAAAAGAAGGTTTTGTCATTGTCATATTAGTCTAAATGTAATTGATAGAAATAGTCCATTCTAGCTCAAAGAGACTTTCAGTCAACAATACAAGGTTTGTCCAAAACTCGAAGTCAAAGTCTCAAACTCCTGATGTATGATGTGTCTTGTAATCAACAGGATTTTTTAGACTTGGGACTTTGGACTTGGTCGTTCAATTTATCTATTTGAAAAATTGAACGACTCGTCTTTTGTGATCATGAAACGGAAAAAACAATTAAGAAGAAGTTATTATAGAAGATTTATCATAATCAGGTGTCTCTATATAATTATTAGAGCCTCAGTACTTGTCCAACTATGTTCCGGTCTAGAAAAATAAAAAAACGGATTCAGTAACATAGCAAAGAAACGCATAGCAAAAAAAAACGAAAATAGAGAGAAAATGAAATAGTGGAGAAAATGGTACTTTCCCGCACAAGGCCGCAGTTAAGCAGACAAGCAGATAAAGGGCGGAAAAAACGCTTTCCGCTTGTGTTAGGTACAACATTTTTCCTACCAGTACCAATTTTTATTAAATTGAACGAAAATGTAAGATTACTAAAAGAAAACTTTTGTTTGCAAAGATGATTGATAGTGTATTCTTAATTGAGAAATCAAATATACAGTTATTTATTTAAATGTATTTTTATGAGTATGATAAAGAGACTTTACCACACTATTGCGGTAAAGTTACCTTTTCGCACTAATTTTTTTCTTTGCTTGAACATCTCAAAAAGGTTGGTGCAAATAGGTATTTTCGCTCTACACATATAACTGCAAAATAGCAGGTTTATTATACATTTATTGTAAATTAATCTTGCAATGCGGAAAAGTAACTTTACCGCATCCGGTGCGCAAAAGTACTGCTTCCCGCACTCAAAAGTGCACTTTTTTTCACGTTTGATATACACAACTAAGTTTTATTTGTCTAATGTATTTATAGAGAAGTTTATTAGCAGATGAAATACAGGTTATTGATGTGACAAATGAAAAAAAACCTTTAAATAAACTGGGTTATTGGTAGAATAAAGTATGTTTGGCGAGTGATATACACAACTAAGTTTTATTTATCTAATATATTTACAAAGAAGATTATTATTACATATACAGGGTGAGTCTGGGAAGCGACACCCTTTGTTATATCCTAAACAAGAAAAAAATTTAAAAAAAAAATCAAATAATAATTCTAGGTGTGCATATGTTCTATATGTTGCAATACCAAACTGTTATACAGGGTGACTCATAATTGATGGTACCAGGTAAAATAACGTTTTTTTAACTGTATATTTTATTGTATATTTAAACAGAACATTCAATTTGCAATATTTTAATATAATGTTACGGTTTGGGCCTACTATGCTCGATACTCAATGAAACCGATGCGCCGCAATATCTGGCCGGGCGCGTATTAAAGTAGGCCACACTTAGGAAGCGACACCTGAAAGTATCTTGATTATTCGAAGCAAATCGCGAAGCGTTTCGCGGTCATTCTAGAACGTGGTTTGCGAATATAAAAGAAGCGGCGTCGACGACAGTGTAGAGAGAGTGTAGTAGTGAATTTGGGAACGCGGTAAAGTTTAAATAGCGGAGTAATTGTGGAATTGTATAGTGTTTTAGTAGCTGTGTTAATTATTGACGGAGTGTTTTGAAGTGTAAATAAAGTTATTAATTGTTGAGTTAAATTGACTTTGTGTGAACCCACGGAAAATCGTAACAATTGGTGTCAGAAGTGCGATCAGACTTTAGTGCGACGTGAATTTGAACTAAACTTCGGGTTAAAGACTTGTATTCAGAACCGGACTAGAGATTTTTGGAACAGTGGTGTGTTAATTTATTTTATGCCAATAACAAGACGTCAAAGTGCAAACATGGAGGCCCACTTTGCAGCTATTATGGCAATGCTTAAACAAAAACAAAGAAGAAGAAGAAAGAATGCGACAACAAGACAAGGAAGAACAAGAAAGGATTCGACAACAAGAGAAGGAAGACAAGAAAGGATTCGACAACAAGAGAAGGAAGAACAAGAAAGGATTCGACAACAAGAAGAAAGAATTCGACAACAAGACAAAGAAGAAAAAGAAAGAATGAGACAACAAGATATAGAAATGCGTCAAGAAGATAGAGAGCGGCAAGAAAAGCGTAACGTAGAAATATTGAACGTTCTAGCGGGGACCAAGACAGAAATCCAAGAGTATGTAACCCATAGTCTCAAAAAGATGGAGTATGATGTTCAGGTAAAATTTAATGATGTTCGGGAGGACATTAATAAAATTCAGAATGATGTTGAGATAAAGCTACGCGACTTAGAGCGGAAAATTGACAGCAGAGGAGCCAGCTCTACAGTGATCACCCGAAACGGGCTCAACAAGATCAAGCCTCCCACATACGACGGTCAAACTTCATGGGCAATGTACCAACTCCAATTTGAGGCCGCTGCAAATGCAAATGGATGGAGTACCAAGGAAATGGCTGTAGCACTAGTAGTGGCATTACGAGGACCTGCATTGGAGCTGTTACAGACGGTGCCTATCGCCCAACGAAGCAACTATGAAGCATTAGTAGCTGCATTAGAACGTCGTTATGGGGATCAACATAAGAAAGGACTGTATCGGACGCAATTAATGGCAAGACAGCAGAAAACTGGTGAAAATCTAGAAGAGTTTGAAACCGAAATTCGTCGCCTTGTGCATGTGGCTTACCCAGCCGTCCCGGATGAAATCCAAGAAGAACTTGTGGCACAGTATTTTGTAGATGGGATTCGAGATCTGGAGGTAAAGAAATGGCTGAAGATGTTCAAAGGGAGCAACAACAGCGAATTACTGGTTCGAGCGCTGGAAATTGAAGCTGCGTGCAATGATTTAAAGCCAGAGCCTATTCAAGAGGAGAGAGAACCGCCAGCCGATCATGTTGCTACATCAATAAATAAAATTGAATCAATGGTCGGCCAATTAGTGCAACAAATGGCAGCATCAGCAAATGGCCAGTCCACACAGTTAGAACGGTCACGCCCGATCACTAGAGTGGAATGTTATCGATGTGGACGCAAAGGACACTATAGAAGGAATTGCAGACAGCGGTCTTGTTCTCCAAACCCACAGTGCCGACGAAATCAGGACATTAGAACAAATCACCGGAACTCTTCTGTTAAAAGAAACATTACGTGTTATATTTGTGGACGTAAAGGACATTACCGCTGGAATTGCAGACAGCAGTCTCGTTTACCGACCCCGCAGAACTGGCGTAACCAGGAGCAGGAAATGAAGAATCCGGAAAGACATTTACCGCGATATGTAGAGGATCGTCAAGCTTTGGATAGTGACTTAAGGTACCGGAAAGGACAAATTCATAATGGTTGGAGGATTGGTCAAATCGCGATGGTGACAGATAAAGAGGCTTCAAAAAGAATGAAGAGCAGCGTTTCTAAGGAAGATATAATAAAAGGACAGCGCTCAGACTCTGATTTGAAAGTAATCAGAAGATGGTTGGAGAAGGATTTGAAACCGGATTGGCAACAGATTTCCAGATATGGACCAACAGTAAGGGGTTACTGGTTGCAGTCGAATTCGCTTCGACTGCGAGATGACTTAATTACTCGCAAATGGGAAAGTCCAGACGGAAAACGCTTTGTTTACCAAACAATAGTGCCCAATTCCTGCAAAGAGAATGTGCTGCGAGAACTACATGACAGTCGCGGAGGAGGACACTTTGGAGTAAACCAGACTTTGGCTAGAATAAGAGATCGATTTTACTGGATTAACTTCAGAAAGGACGTTGAGGAATGGTGTAAACGGTGTGACCAGTGTTCGTTACAGAAGGGATCCATCACAATTCGGGAACTTGAGAGAGAAAAGATGAAACCAAACAACGACCGTATGAAGATGACACTGGACCACAGACCAACTGGTGGCAATTATAAGGAAGGTGATGCTGTGTGGATGTTTCAACCCAGGAGGAGCAAAGGATTAAGTCAAAGATGGCAACGACACTGGGAGGGACCTTACAATGTGGTAAAAAGGTTAAATGACGTCGCGTACAGAGTCCAACGCAGCCCCAAAGGCAAGATGAAAATTGTCCATCTGGACAGACTCAAGAAATACCAGGGATTAGATGAAGCGGATCGGGACGATCAGCTTTAAGAGGGGGGCAGTGTTACGGTTTGGGCCTACTATGCTCGATACTCAATGAAACCGATGCGCCGCAATATCTGGCCGGGCGCGTATTAAAGTAGGCCACACTTAGGAAGCGACACCTGGAAGTATCTTGATTATTCGAAGCAAATCGCGAAGCGTTTCGCGGTCATTCTAGAACGTGGTTTGCGAATATAAAAGAAGCGGCGTCGACGACAGTGTAGAGAGAGTGTAGAAGTGATTTTGGGAACGCGGTAAAGTTTAAATAGCGGAGTAATTGTGGAATTGTAGTAGTGTTTTTAGTAGCTGTGTTAATTATTGTACGGAGTGTTTTGAAGTGTAAATAAAGTTATTAATTGTTGAGTTAAATTGACTTTGTGTGAACCCACGGGAAAATCGTAACAATTATATTCACAATTTCCAAAACTTGATATTTAAATAATAGGAAGTTTCGGTTACTTGGTGCTAGGTATCTGATGTGTCCAATGATAGTCCTTTCGACTACTGTCAGTCATAATTAGAAATTTGAATTAGGCAAACATCATAGCAGATAATCAAATCAAATGATATGACTCAACTTGGGTTTGATACAATTTCCAAACAAACTTTATTAGATATTATGGAAAACTATAAAAAACGATTACAATAATTGTAAATTGACCGTGATTTGAACACAATAGAATTTAATTTATTTTTAATTAATTTGAAATTATGACACTTCCATTAGACCCAACCTGACCTAGTACCACGTAAAAACAACTAGATTATTTAATATATGGTATACCTCCACATTATTTAAATGTCAAATCTTAAGAAATGTTAAATTTTTTGAAAAATAATTAATATTTGACAATAATATGTAATATAAAAAATATTTTAAATTTAATGTACTTGTTAAATATGCAATAAAATATACAGAATTCATTTAAGAAAACATTGTTTTAACTGTTATTTCACTTATAAGTTACCCTGAATAATAGTTTGGTGTTGCGAAATTTAGTACATATGAACACCTACAATTTTTATTCAAACTTTTTTTCAAAAATTCTTTTTTTTAAGAAATAAAAAGGGGGTGTCGCTTTACAGACTCACCCTATATATTTTTGATACATTTTGTAGAAAAACTGTTCTAAACAAGATTGACTAAATTAGCTTGCTAAGGTTGATGAAACTAATTGAGGCAAACAAATTCAACTAACCGAACTACCAATAACCTTCAGTCAGATTAGTTAACCTTAGTTAACCTTAGACCAAACTATGGTTTATCCTTATTTCAGGTAGTTAACTTAGATTATGGTTAGGTATAGTATCCGAAGATTAATATGACAAAAGCATTCATTAACCTATTGTTGCTTTTGAAGTAAATTCTGTGTAATTGGTAGTTTTATCTGCAGTTACTAAACCAAAGTCTAAAATCGCAATTCAAAATAGTTATTTGTATACCTAGGCCGTGAAATGGTATGTTTTCGGCCGAAAGAAAGTTTGACGAAAAAATTATTTCACGGCCGAGGTGTACACAAAATTTTTTGTTCAAACGATATTTATTTAGAAATTCTTAATTTTTGATAAATAAAATGAGAAGGGTCTAGCAATCACGGCGACGTTTATCGTTAAGTTTGCTGGGTTATGCATTGTTGATGTGACGTTAAATAATAGACTGACTCTTGTCAGAAATATTTTCTATTTTTTCATTTACGCAAAAATGAAATTGGGAGACGAAGATTGTTGTACTGATGTGTATGGGTGTACTGCTGTAAATGGTGCACACAGTGGTCACACAGAGAAATCGTAACCAGCAAGCAATAATAAGCGTAGACGGTGACATAGTGATTGTTAATTACTTTTGCCCTATATTTTTTTTTCGGACGTAGGGCCGTAAAAGTACATTTTACGGCCGCTAAACTGTACGTGAAGTGAGTACTTCACGTCCGTTTGAACAAAAAATATATTGTAAACCAAATTTTTATACAATTCTAAACTCTGTCTGCACCTATTTTGTACGTACTTTAATGAAAAGCATTCACTTTGAATTAATGGCGTAAAGTAACACATTCTCTGTGTTACTTCACGCTCGTTAATTATTTCGCATAGTAAACAAACTCTGATAGTGAGTTTCCTGGACATTTAGGCGTATTTGAACCTTACCCATGTAACGACTGCACAGTTTCCTAGAATTAAACAATAAAATAAAATGCCCTAGGCAATTCCTTCTCTCGTTAGCTTAACAATGTCCGTAAATGAGAGAAAATCTGCAACCATTGTCACAGAAACACTACATGTTGAATTACACATAACTAGAATATAATATTACTGGCAAAACGTAGATGACAGCTTCAATTCGGAGTACAGACTAGAAATTTAATATCATATTGCCCTCATATGTAGGGGAAGCGTTCAAAAATGAAAGTCGTTGAATCGGGATTTCCCAATGATGTTTTTTAGGAAAATCGATGTTTGTACAGTCTGAGGAGAAACGAAATTCGATTTATTTACAATAACGTATTTTCATGAACTGAAATAATGAGCCAAAAAGGAGCCAGAGCTGCTGTAACTGAGGAAAAAAGTCAACTTGGCATTGGGAGAGCGGTTTAGGGTTGCCTGAAGGGCGCAATATACTGCTGAGCTATTATCCAATTAGAAATTTCTTTATAAAAGGAATAAAGTTTTAAAATCGAATTTCATTCAATTAAATTTAATTGCACAGAAGAACGACAAAATAATTCTTTTGCAGATTTTTTTGATGTTCCACGTAAATTGTACCATAGCACCGTAAATTTATTATACACAAATAAGTGAAAACATAATTCAGTGTGGAACAAACCACGATAAATTCTTTTCCATATCTTTGATTTGGCTTTAGGCCATCACGTACATTGCCAAAACGATAAAGTCGTTATTCCACCTATTCTAACGTCAAATTGGTCCTACGACGTGACTATAATAAACTTTTATGCCTCCAATAGTATGTTACTCTTTATGATTAATTCATAATCTGAAAGGAAAATAGCTGAAGAATTGTAATATGTCCGCTAAATATGAAAGAATACAAAGACTTCAATTTTCCAGTAATTTTCTTTTCAAAGCAAAACAGCTCGGATACGAGATGGGTGGAAATGAGCGTAGGAAAACTATTCATATTCGGTTTTGCAGGGTTTATACTTTTCGCTGTTTGGAAATTTACATGTATTTTCAGAGTTGGGTAGTAAATTACGAGCAAGCTTTGAAAACATGTAATAACAAATTGTTTGATGAAGCAAAATAAGGTTTTAATTTACCTTTTCCCAATGGTTACAAAAATATATGAAAAACTATAACCAAATGGAATTTTTGACACTCTGTATTTCCGAAACTTTTGAACCAAACGCTCAGTGTATCTACGTAAGACCACAATATTTTCGAAACCTCACAAAATTCAAATTTAGATATTTTTTATTAACAATAATTGTTTTATATGAAACTAACTTTGTTTAACTAGGTATGTACTTTCTGGTCAAAATTTAGAGTACTTATCTAATTAATAATAATAAGAAAAATACTCTCAGGTTTAGCTCTCAGTAATAAATTATTCATTTCAATGAATAATTTAGTACACCCACTTAAGTTAAAAAAAAATATTTTTTATCAATCAGTCATTTATAAGTCAATCTTTATACTATGACAATAAACTAAACTTGTCTATCAAACGTTTCCCACAGTTATTGAAAATACATGGAATTTATTATACCTGAAGCTTTATTAAATCCTGCTGACATTTCAAATAATAGCTGAACAATTTTGCATGAATATTGGCGATGCTCCTAAAAACAGACAATTCTAAAGAACATAAAAATAGATATTTTTTTAATTCCGGAAAATGTTCCACTGATATGATGTTGTTTATTAATTCCGCTAGAACCAAAAAGAGCTAAAAAAATGTTTTAAATGTCATTGTGCTGCACAAACAAAGATCTCCATGAGGACAAAAAATACCATTTTTCTTTTAAATTTTGTTATATTAACGTTTAATAACAAAATTCCTTTTCATTTAACTCATCGTTTCAAATCTTGACGTGACAGGATAAAACCAAAATTGTTTGAAAGCATAGGATTTATGAGATCGAGCCATAGTTAGCTTAATTACTTTAATTTCCTTCCATTAATAAGTATCTATAGACAAAAGATGGACGTATCCGGCTATCAATTAGTTCCTAGAAGGGTAACCGCCACCGGGCAACCATTAATAATTAATCTGAGGAAATATTTAAGTCTTTTTAAATTTTTAATTGTCTGGTTAGTGTCCAGTTTGATCTAAATCCCTATAGGATATGTTCTGTAGTGTTAGTTAGGGTGACTCAAATTAATCAGCCCGTTAACATAAAAGGACATTTCGTGGAATCAATTTAGGCCGAGAAGACGAGGGTCAACTTAGATTCGAAAAGTTTGGACAGCAGACGTTTCCACTTATTTTTCTTGGTAAATCATCTTGAACCTGAATCCATCAAATCAATTTAATTTTTAATTGTTTCCAGTCATGCAATAAATCAAAAAGTTTTATGAAAGCAACATTTATCAGTATTATACAGTTATTTTATTATCTGGTTTTGGATGAATGGTTCGTTGAACAGTTGTCATACTGTGACATTATTAGGACATTTTTCGATGGCGATCATAGTGGAGTATATTTGCAAAGGTCAGTAATTCTTAAATTCTCCATACCGAATAGAACGGTAAGAAGAGAAAACTATTGCAATGGGGTCGTCTACCATAATGGAATTTAAGGTAATATGAAAACTTTAAAATACAAGCATTAAAACGAGTTATTACGTCTTATATTTTAATATTACATCGCTAGTAATTTGATAAAAGCTTAAAAAGAAAGTTAAAATGAGCCGGGCACAATCCCCTGTGACGTAGTTAAGTATGAGCCGTTTCAATTTATAACGAACGTGGAAGTGTAAAGTCAGGACGCAAATTACTCATTCCACAGGTTTTTAGTCTCTTTTTTAAAAATATCTTATTGGAGCAGCTCCTACAACTTTTTGAACACTATTGAACAACACAACGCTTAAACGGCATTTTTTCCAGCAGAAGATAACTTTCTAATCACAAATTCCTATGAAATAAACCTTAAACATAACCTACAATTTTAGCTCCGTCTTCCTAAGCGGTTGACGTATGGTTAAAATTGATATTAGACATGCATTCCGTCTCACTCAACTCACTATAAACAGAAGAGAGATAGGGCACATGTACCCTTTCGGCGTCACAGATATATGGTGTACCAAATAAATATGGTTTTCACTGACGTGTTTTTTGCAGTAAGGTTTCATTTTAAAAAAAATTACAGCAAAAAAAAATTTTTTAGTAGGCGACCCCATTTAATACAATCACCTCAAAAATTGACATCTGACAGTTTTTCCATACATGTACAGCAAAAAGGGTTACAATTACTTATTTTTTGAAGTATTACTCTTAATCCTCACTGACCTTGTTTATGAATAAATAAATAAAGTACTCACCTGAAGATTTAACACAAACTTGCACACTGCTGTACCAAACCACCATGTACTAGTAACATCCCAGACGACGGTAAAAGGCAAACAAAACAAAATCACCAGGGCATCCGCCACTGCCAAATTGAGAATGAAATAGTTGGTGACCGTCCTCATCGAAGGATTCCTGTACACGGCCACACAAACCAGGATATTTCCGCACAAACCCACGACGAAAACCACCAGATGACAAAACACCAAGCAGTAAACCCATGGTTTTGGCATGAAAATATTGCTGATGGGGTTGTTGTCTGCCATGGGGGATCTGGAAGAAGTGTTGTAATCATCGTAGTCGTTTTGGCTGTAGGCTGTGGATAAGATGTACAACGAGTAGAGAATGAAGGTGAAGTCCATTATAGCTGCGTTTTTGTGGTTGAGTCCATTAGTGAATAATCTGCAAAAGAAATACTTCAATATAACATTATTTAGCTGACAAATGAGTGGTTTCTATAGTCCTGTTCAAAATGTTTTTGGATCTACCCTATCCGAATTATTAAATGCTAGGTTAAAAATTTTTTGGTTAATTATTAAGTCAACAAATACAATTAAAAATGTAAACAAACACGGTTCTGGCATTGGATGTCACATTTGAAAGTAAAATCAAACAATAATTTAGCAAGAAGGGATAGCCGGCATAATTTCTTTAATGTCCTATAGTCTATCCGGCGAACCTACGGAGTAATAAAATTCGATGGGCGGCAACTTTGGTCGACCCGCATTACACTGTAAAACAGGTACGTAAAAGTGAATCGAGACATGAGACCCGAGAAGTCCTTATGTTAGAGAGAGAAGAAAATATTATACTGTAAAACGGACCGGATATAGACCAATACTAATGGACGGGGCGGGTCAACCCCTCCTAATTTTCGCTTTTATTACTCCGCAGGTTCGCCGGATAGACTATAGAGGTGATGTTTTTAGCTGACCTCGGTTTGCCTTTGGTAGGAAACATGTTGCCGGTAATTTCTTATCTTATTTCATATTGAAAAAAATGCATTCAATTTTCAGAGTCAAATATAAACTAGTTTCTTATAATCATTGTTTATTTTATTTAAGTCAAAGATTTTTAAGTTTGCCTCTTAATTATTGGAAAATATAAATCCTTATTAACTATTATTTGATGTGGCCAGAGATATGGCAACAGTCTTCAACAACCTGAATGACCTATCAATGAAATTCCTGATACTCAACGATCCATATATCAGTCGATTGTCTCTTATCAACTGTCTCTTGTCAAATAGTTTTTCTAAAGTTATAACAATCAGTCATAACAAATAACTATTATCACTATATTTTATTTTTTGTTATTGGTCTTTGTTTTCGAATTTTACGAAAAAAACTTAACCTCAGTAAAACATATATTTTTGAATGCAGAAAATCTTCCGATCGAGCAAATAAAATACAGAATGTTCCATTTAAAATAATCTTAAATCAAATGATATGTCAAAAATATTAAATAATCATATCAATTTTCACATGGCGATGCTAAAAAAGTATTGTAACATTGCTAATTTAAACCTGTCAGATCAAAATTAACGGAGTTAGCTGTTGAGTATAATATAAAAAAAGTATTAGGAAAGTGTGCTTGATATGTTCTAGCTCTAAATAATTGGTTTTCAAAGAAAAATTAGTTTTGGAAGTATGCGGGCTAAGAGTAGGAAGTTAATTAAAACTTTCCTATCAATTACTTCCTTGATTAAATGACTGACTTTCAAATTAAGTTTTTTTACACCCTGATCAAATATTGTGCTACTAGACAAAACGTTTAAACTAACCAAACTGTACCCCATTCAAATTACCCTTTTCTGAATCGAGTAACTCGGTCAATAGGAAAATTTCAGCCTTGCAAAATATTCGAATTACCACTGTTAGGTGAATCATATGATTATACCCAGTGAAATTTACACTCAGGTTAATAACAAAGCTGACACACGAGTTGCATGACACGTACGTACCTGTGAGAATGAGCTGATTAAATTAATTATCGATTAGACGCATAGATGAATCAATAAGAGAAATTAATCAGCGAGTAAATGGTTCAAAGGAATGTAATTTACATCTTTGCAGGAAATGCTTAATTTGAATGATTGGATTAATAATTAGTGTAGCATATAATTTAGTTCACCTGTACTTTGGAAACAAAACCACATTTTTTTTAATGTCTCAACACTCGGTATAACCCGTAAGGGCTGAATTCCCTTAAGGTCGTAAGATATGCAGTAAATAAAATGTGGTTAGGAATTCACGGTATCCAGTTCCCAAATGTCTGGATCGCTTTAAGGAAATTTGAAATTTCGAGGTCAATTCACTCTAAAGCAGAATGTAGCATGAAAAGTTGTTACATTTTTCTACTTTAGTTCTTCTGAAAAATGATGGCGTGATTACAGAATCGTGTAAATTCTGCTTTTATTATTATTTGCGGTTATCGTCATGCAATGCTTAAAATTATTGAATGCGGTTTTATTAATATACCGTGGGTAACCGTCACAGTGCCATTTGTTTGGTTGCAAAACAAATAGGGAATTTCAATAAATCGCCCTCATTCACGATAATCGGCTGTCAATATTGTTGGGGTCATTAAATGGCCGATTTATGGATAATTGAGTGGAAAGTGCATGATAAAGTTATGTATTTTTACTATAATACTGGTGGTTCAAATTGATTGTAGGATACTATTTGGTTTTTCATCCTGCAATCTGCAAGTACTAAAATTTTTATAGCATTCACAAAAAAATTAGTTCAAACTACATAATTTTGTATTTAAAATCTTTTTCTACTAGTGATAATAACTGTAATAAGAAGTAGACAGTAGTTAGTTAATAACCCCGTTCATATTGATTTTTTTGAGATTTGCAAATAATATAAAGAGCGTGTTTTATTATAAATGAAAAAAAGTAACAAATTTAATATTAAGTAATCCAGAATTTTTGTCGATAAAGTTTAAAACTTGTTCAGAGGACCAAAAACCTAGTGCTTTAGTGGCGTTTTCCATAGTTCACAATTTTGTTTCTCAAATTTTTGTTCATTTAGGCATCAAATTTCCCTACCTGTAAGCATACTGAACAGCTGCCACTTGGCAAAACTGTTTTATCCATATTTGGCTCTGTGCTCTATTAACTAAATCACCTCAATCTGCATGAAAAATTGGTGTACGGAATTATGACAAAAAGATTAAAAAAGTAATTGATTATTGATTTATATTCTGTTTTCGACTTTTTTTCGAAAGGTGAAATTTTATGCTCGCTTAAATTACCCTAATCTATATTCAGTTCCTATATTTCGACTGACAAAGGTTTCCACTAGATTCAAGCAAACTCAATTTACACGCTTTGTGTAATTTGGCTTTTTGTAGCATTTTAGTCTAGCAGTCGTGACTACATATTTCCAAAAAAAATCTTTGTATGTACTTGATATAGTAGCCAGAAATTCAGAGAAACTTACTTTTGCTTGCATGTACTCGTAATTTGAAACTTAAACGCTTGTAATCATGTTAATGCAAGGCTTTTATGACAGCTTTTCGATTAATAATTAACTTGCAGTTCTAGGTCCTTTAAATAACAGCCTTGCTTAACAGAACCACTTAGAAACTTTGGAGAAGTGTACCAGATCATTAACAGACGCTTTTAACTTAATACACTTTTACCTGCTACGGTTTCACTAATGTTGTTAACGTCAAGTTTATACTCTCTTTACTAAACAATACGTCGAGAAGAGTGTTAAACTACTTTAATTGCCTAAAACTTGCATCACACGGAAACTTCAAAAATGTTTATACCGGGTGGTTCAGTCTTCAGTGTCAATAACTCACCATTAGATAGTTCGAATTTTTAGCACTGAAGTGTCTAGAGGTCAATTTAATACTGACAAAGCTTGAAATTACACTTTAAGACTATGGAGAGACCACAATCTTTCAGGTCTACTAAGTCAAAAAACTTTGTGAAGGTAATCTTAAACTCAATTTTTCAGGCTGCCAATAGTCTTAAAGCACAAAAACAGTCTAGATTTTTAAGAAATGCTCGACTTTTTAGCACTGAAGTGTCTAGAAGTGAGTTTAATAGTGACAATGCTTGAAATGATATTTTCAAGACTATGGACAGTGTATAAACTGGTTTTTAGGCCTAATAAGTTAAAAACTTTGTGAAGATAATCATGAAACTCGATTTTTTAGGCTGCAAATAGTCTTAAAGCACTAAAACAGTATAGATTTTTAAGAAATGTTCGAATATTTAGCACTGAAGTGTCTGGAAGTCAATTTAATAGTGACAAAGCTTAAAATGACATTTTCAAGACTATGGACAGTGTACAAACTGGCTTTCAGGTCTGATAAGTCAGAAACTTTGTGAAGATAATCATGAAACTCGATTTTTTAGGCTGCAAATAGTCTTAAAGCACTAAAAGAGTCTAGATTTTTCATAAATGCTTGACTTTTTAGTACTGAGGTATCTAGAAGTCAATTTAATAATGACAAACCTTGAAATGATATTTTCAAGACTATGGACAGTGTACAAACTGGCTTTCAGGCCTCATAAATCAAAACTTGTAACGAAGTTACGAATATTTTTCTGTTTGGTTTACTAAGCCGTCCGTTAGTACCGTTGGCTTTGCGGCGATATGCAGATAAGGGATCTATTAATAGAAGCCGTTTAGTAAAGTAACCAGTGTTAGTACGTTGCCAAAAGACGATAAGCCGTATTATTAGGTTATTATATTTTCTCAGGATTGGCCAGTCCAATTTTTACCATTCTTGTTGGAAACCATTGGTAGTATTACAGGGTTTACAACAACGCTGCAGTATGATAGCGCGTAATAGGAAATTAGTGGTTTACGACTTTCCTTGTAATTGTAATTCGCGAGTTGACGTAGCTGGCTAGGTTGGCCGAAGCGTACCGTTTTCCTGCAGTACTGCGTTTCAGTACGCGTCACTCGAGTAGGGCCGTGTTTCCCACTACCCGAAAGTGGGGAATCAGACTGGCTATAAAACTGGCGTGCGTGTCGCGTTCTCCGTTGCCTCCAGCCCGATGATCACCCATCGATGCCGTTTCTAATGGCACTGGCGTGTCCAGCAGGCTTGCGGACACAAACGGGGCTACATTGTCCATGTAGATTGCAGAAGGGTTCGCTGCAGTGGTTGGGGAACTGATGTTGAAAACAGGAGGAAAATCTAGGTCGTTGTAACGATCCATTGTAAAAAATAAAATAAAAAATTTAAAGTTTTCAAACCAGAAAACAAAAAAAAGTAAAGAAAAGGGAAATTTCAGAATTAGGCGACTTTTGACTGTATCAAACCCAGTTTAGAGGGTGAACATTCGGTCTGTTGATCATCATAAAAGTCCCTTTACGGCCTAACTGTATTTATTTTGACTTGAGTTTGACTTTTAGGACAAAAATACAATTTACTTTCGAAAGTTAGCACCGTCTACCGACTTCCCTGTCTTTAAGGCACGATTCTACTTTACTTTTGACTTTGTAAATTAACTTCGGGATGCCAGACTGTTTTTCTTGGTAAAACAGCCAAACCTTAGTTTTTAGGACACACTATAAATCCAAATGATTTATTTTCTGGCTAAAGGCCTGAAGACATGAGTTGATTCAGTTTAGAATGCAAACAAACACTTTAGCGGACTATTTTCCTTGGTTTGGGAAAAAGGGATGAAGGGATTATTTTGCACGCCCGACACTAAACCCGAACGCGCACTAACCCGACACTTTTCCTGAAAATAAACCTGAAAAAAATAAATGTCTGTCGACGCTGAAATATGCCAATGAAATGCACCTCAAAAAGAGAAAACTGAAAAAACCAAATCACAAACCAACAGGGAAAAAACCAACAATTCACAACCCCAACAAATTTGGAGTTCCGGACCGTCAGAAAGTTTTATGTCCCTACGTTGGAAAAAGTTTCTAAGTCCCTTAAGTGAAAATTGAAAAAATTCCTATTAAGTCTCCAACCTGGTGGATGACTTAAATCCCTGCAGAAAGCCCTTTCCTAAAGTCCCTGACTCTGGAAAATTCTCTAACCCTGTTAAAAAGGCTTTCTGAATCCCTGGCTGAAAATTTAACTAAGTCCCTAAATCGGAGAAAAAATGCAAAAAAAATTTGCAAAAATCTGGCGATCGGGAATCTAGTTTAAAACACCCCTGAAAGGTGTTTTCTAAAGTTTCAGAGCCGTAGAAAATTCCCCAATCCTGAAAAGGACCGTTGAAAATCTCAGCTCCGAAAAAAGTCTAAGTCGAAAAATAAAAAAAATCTAAAAAAAATTCTACAGAGTTCCCGATCAGGAAAACACAACAAACCCTGAAGGAAAGCTGTTCCCTAAAGTTTCACTAGGTAAAATAATTTTTTGAAGTCTGGAAACTGACTTTGAAATTCTGGACTGCCTAAAAAATGACTAAGTCCAGAACCCCAAAAAAATGAAAAAAATCACAAAAATTCCAAAAACGCTTTCAAAGTGTCTTACCGCCCTTGCACGTTTTAACAAGGGTGTTTTCTCGGAGCGTACGTTCCCTGAACGTACTATGAAGTCCCTGACTTCAGAAAAAAGACCAATCAACTCTCAGACGCCCAGATAAATCTCCCGGAGTTCTATGCTGCCGTCTGTAAATATCGTCGTGGATCTTCGACAACCCGGTTGCCAATATAATACACTCGATTCACTTATTCGCGGATGACCGAAAAAACCGTTCACTTCGTTTCGACGAAAAAGGTCACGCGGAAATTCGGACAATGCAAAATGCTAAAATTGACCGTTGCAAATTGGTTTTGTTCACATAACTCCTCCTTGATTTGAGCCAATTTCGCCTCTAATGACACCAACGGTCACTAACGGTCACTAACGGTCAGTTAGGGGTGGAGCCAGCTGAACGACACCGTGCACAATTTTTTCCAGCTTGCGGAGTTCGCAACGTAGAACAAAACTTCGACCACCGAAAATCGAAAATTAAAAAGCTTGCGGAGTCCGCAACGGTGTATAAAAATACGACAGTGCGCCGCCAGTTCGTGGTCTGTTGAGATCACTAGCTCACTCCGAGCAACATCTCAACCTCCCAGCAGCACCGCCGCTTCACAGTAAGTATACCTGTTTAGTGGTTAGCTCTCCTAGTGCACTGTGTACCTGTTATTTGAACACCGAGGCTCGCTAGACCGGGTGTTCGTTCCCTGTTTACTCCAACCCTGTACCGCCGTTTGTTGTAGCGTCGTGGTTCGCTAGACCGGGCGCTGCTGTAACGTTCACGTCACCTGTTTTCATTGCAAACGCTACATGGTTCGCTAGACCGGGCGTTTGCACCGTTATTCCCAGCCCGGCCATTTTTCCGGCCCTTTTACTTCAGTAGCATCGTGGCTCGCTAGACCGGGTGCTACGCCATAGATCCGGCATTGTAGGTTTCTGTACAAACACTACATGGTTCGCTAGACCGGGTGTTTGTATACTTTTCCCCGATAGGCCAATTTCCGGCCCTAGTTCACTCTGTAGCGTCGAGGTTCGCTAGACCGGGCGCTACACGATAGTTCCGTATCCAACACAAACGCTACATGGTTCGCTAGACCGGGCGTTTGTGTCATTTAGTAGTCCGGCCGCACTTCCTGGCCCTGTCTTTTGTTGACTACGCTACATGGTTCGCTAGACCGGGCGTAGGAGGCAAGTTTCTACATCCTATTGCCAACAAGAACCACTACAAGGCTCGTATAGACCGGGTGGTTCAGTAATACCCTTTTACAACTCTTTTACCGACCCGTGACACCGTAACTTTATTTGCACTAGGACGGTTAATTGCTTAGTTGTAAACGTAGACCTGCATTGACCCTGTAATTAACTTTGATTCATTTTGTACCTGTAACATTCATTGCACTGCGTGGCTTCTTGGCTTTCTGCATTGTACCGTTGACCTGTTTTGCATCGCATCCGACCCGTACCGTAACTAAGTTGCACACTCTCACTCTCGTTCTTGTTTAATTGAGGGGAGGGGGGATTTAAGATACGCTTGTTTGCATGCTGCATAAGTATTTGC
Source organism: Ips typographus (assembly GCF_016097725.1). Lineage (NCBI taxonomy): Eukaryota > Metazoa > Arthropoda > Insecta > Coleoptera > Curculionidae > Ips > Ips typographus. The sequence goes on from NC_138423.1 coordinate 10,674,537, forward strand.
TTTAGTTAAGTTTGCTGGCATTTTGAGTTAATCACAGAGAATGTACGTTGGTTGATTGGTACTTTTGGCTTTTATTTGCGTTCTCACGAACTGAACCACTGTTACCACAGATTGTCGGGAACCTTGTCTCCAGCTGTTTAAAAGCTACCAAGGCATACGAATTGTGTTTCCTGGTTCACATTTCGAAAACTCTAAATACTTTCTTAAAACCAGGTGGCGCCCGAGGCAATTCTCATTAACTTTTGTTCTGGAACATACTTTGATTCGAACTCCCGAATAAATAGCGTCACAAACTTGAAGATAATCTTCTCGATTTTTTAGGCTGCAAATAGTCTTAAAGCACTAAAACAGTATAGATTTTTAAGAAATGCTCGAATTTTTAGCACTGAAGTGTCTAGAAGTGAATTTAATAGTGACTAAGCTTGAAATGACATTTTCAAGAGTATGGACGGTGTACAAACTGGCTTTCAGTCCTCATAAGTCAAAAACTTTGTGAAGATAATCTTCAAACTCGATTTTTCAAGCTGTAAATAGTCTTAAAGCACTAAAACTTGTGTTTTTAAAAATTTTGTGTCGAGAAGTTAATTTAATAGTGACAAAGCTTGAAATGACAATTTTAAGCTTAGAAAGAATGTAAAAATTGTTTTTTAAGTCTGCTATGTTTAAAACTTGATGAAGATAGTCTTGAAACATAATTTTCACAGCTGAAAGCAGTTTTAAAGCATTAAAAATAGTCCAGAGTTCTAAAAAAATTTAAATCAAATTAAAAAAAAATTAAAAAGTTAGTCTTTAAGTCAGTTTTTATGAACCATGTTAATATCCTATATTCAAGGCTAAAATATTCAAATTTGCCTTCAAATTATGAAAACTTAAGCTTCTGATGTAACTTTCTGGTGTTACAGTTAATTTTCAAGATTTAAATGTGTAAATTTGTTGACAAAAATTCTAGAAAAAGTAGTTTTTCATTTATACAAGTCAATTTTCAATACTAAAGTTTTTCAATTTTTCTTCAAACTATAACGACTGACTGTAAAGACATTTTTTAAGCTTCGTAACTTGATTTTCACCGTTTTCAGGACAATTTTTAAGTTGGGTTGGGTTAGGTCTTGGAACGTAATAACTCAATTATCTTGTAAAAAAAGTTTCAAATTAGAATTAAATAAAAGATACTTTCTTTTCAAGTCATTTTTGAAAAATGTTTAGTGACAAAATTAAAACCATCTTTTTGTATCTACGCCATTGGACAATTTTGACAAACGTTATTAATAGCACAATGAGTATTAATTTTATAAGTGCTTGTTACAAATTTGATTTAAAATTGCTCCAACGATCTGATAGTTATGACAAAAACCGATTTTTTAAACTGAAATTTGAAGGCGTGTTTTTTCTTAGGAAGCATTTTTCAGGAAATTGACATAATCATTAATGTCAATTTATTTTTTGATGGGTTGTCGAATGATGAATTATTGACATTTATAAATATTTTCATTTAAAAACATAAATACTATACACAACCACAAACAACATTTTCGTCAAATAGAACTTTTTATCAACATCAATAAAGTAGGCAGTGTATTGTTATTTCCTGATTTGAAAAATCTCCCTAAATTTTCACTGAAAACAAAACAAATTGCGACTTTGATACTCTCCTTTCCAACTGAATTCTAACCTTTGGAATTAAATGTTTATTAACAATGTATCTAAAATAAATGAAAAGCGGTTTAACGTTACACCGAAATACTCTAATTTCCAAATGAATGAAGCAAATGCACTTGAACATTAAGGCTTAAGCGCCCATCTGCACGCCCAACCTATCAGTTTTCGTGGTTTAAAACGGGCAGAACTGTAAATCGGAAATTACGTTTGGTCTCGATTGCAGCGGAAAATCGATTCATGGATACCAACGAAGATTTGCATAACATCAAATATTGCATTAAATTTTAAGGGTTTTCGGAAATCTTAATGTAGTGTATAGCGGATTTGTAGCGTATTCAACCATTATTATGTCAGGTTATCGCGTTTCAGCGTTCTCAGAATAATTCTTTTTTGCCCGGAAAAAGAAATTGAACGAAAATTGGCGTATTCTTTTTGGCCTTAATGGATATAAAGTCGATAGATTTTTATGAGAACGGAGAAGGAATAGTATAACTTCACGGCCAGTTTGTTTTATTGATTTGAGTTGAACATCAAGAATATTGTTTGTCTAGGGATTTGTTTTATGTCTGATTTTTTTGTTTGCCTGGATTTTGAAACATGTGAAACCCAATTTCAGCTACTGTAAAAGTGTCCTTAGTGACATTACAGTGCAGTATTTTGTCACAATCTTTTACCTTTATTCCAGTAAAAAATTGGTAGGTATATGTATAGTACTTTCAAAAGCTCTACATTCAGAACTTGTGAATAAGAATGTTCTTATTAAACATATTTGGGTTCCTCTTATTATTTTGTCGAATGTCAGCACGTAGTTTCCTACAACACTCTTCAGAAGTATTATTAAAGTTTTTGAACGTATAATCTAAGCCCAACTATCTCATTATTTTCATAGAAACTTCTAGAGTTTCCAATAAAACTACTGTCCAGCTATATTGGAAATAAATAAACCCACACCAAACACCATTCTTTTCTACCTTCCTTCTTGATACTTGTCTGTGGTCTGTATTATTTAGAGTGGACTCTAGTTTCCTAAACAAATATCGAAGTGGTTCTTTGTTTTACTGCAATATGTCAATAAATATTGCTTCGTTAAAATGGGTCAGATCCGTATCGATGCTCGTATCAACCGAGTTAAATGCAGCTTTTGTCTTATATCCTTTATGCACGAGGTCTACAAAAAATGGACAGTATATTTCTAGCAGTAACATTAAATATTTATTAGCAACCGTTTAATTTCATCTACTCCAACTTAATTTGGTAATTTTAACTGCTTAATTTTCTTGCTGTTAAACTGTATGTAATACACGTTTAAAAGATAACACTAAGCTGCCAATGCTGCCATCATGGCAATCAGTGCTGAGGTAGTGCACTACAAATTGGTTCTGGAGTGCAAAACAACCCTGGAAAAGCTGGCCCAAAAGAACAACATACGTCTTGTGTGGGATCCGGGACATGCTGCTATTCCGGGAAATGAAGAGGCGGATCGACTGGCAAAACTGGGCACTCAGAAAGAGCCTGTTGGTCCAGAGCCGACTCTGGGGATCGCCAATAGCAGGGTGATCCAGTCGCTAAAATCTTTAGCCCAGCAGCTGTTTCAAGAACGCTGGGACTCCGCCATAGGTATGAGGCAGGGCAAAGAACTCATCATGGGCCCCTCAGTCAAAAATACGACATACCTGCTGGAACTAAGCAGAGAGAACTTAAGGACGGTGAACGGTCTACTGACTGGCAACTGCCAGCTGAGACGGCATCAGTACTTGATGGGTATAATCGAGGATCCTACTTGTCGAGGATGCTTGGAAGAGGAAGAGTCGTTAGGACACATCTTAATGTGGTGTCCAGCCTTCACTCGTTCGAGGACAACATTCCTGGAACAGTCAATAATGACGCCCAGGGCAATCAAGGAGCTAAGACCTAGCAGACTGGTAGGCTTTATAAAGTCGACTGGACTGCTGGAAGAAATTCGTGAATTTATTCATGAAGCTGCCTCAAGCACGAACTTTATCAGTGTAAAACAAAATTTTATGTTAAATTTACCTTCAAATAATTTTATGTCAAATTTTTTACGGAATAGGACTGTGTTATTATGCACCTGATCTGTCACATTCAAACCTCAACTTAGCTTAAGTTGTACTGTGGTTGTATTTAAAATCGACTTGGTAGTGTCGGGAAAATAGGGATTAAACCTTAAAGCCGTCCTCAATGTTAAAGGTGCGGTTGCTCAGCATGAGGTGTCGGGACATCACTTCAACATCAAAGGAATTATACCGACTGTCCATTCTTCTTAAATAGCTATTCTTCGGTATAAGCGTGGTTCAACTGATCATTGAGACAGGTGCAACCCACATTGTTTTTCTGTGGAGAAGGCTTTGTGTTCTTCCTTTCATTCATTTGAATTTTTAGTTTTCTATCCTAGTATTCGGTCATGGTTGCACGAATATCTTAAAATCGTATCTTTGGAAGTGTGACCGCCAAGACCTTTAGACCTCCCTCCGTTTCATATTTTTCTTTAGGAACATTTTAAAAATGCAGTGTTGAAGAATAGACTTGATAACAGTTGAATACATCAACTTATTAGCAGATATTTTACAGAGAGTTAAACAGTAATTTAGTTAGGATTAACACCAAAATGTTTTTTTAATATTTTGAAGTATATTAACATCCTAACCAAAACTCCCATGGCATTTTTTCTTGTAACAAGTTTCAATTTTCGATCCGAAAAGCTGTAGCCAGTTTTAAACCCTTGTTCTTATCATTCTACAAAAGTTATATCCTGCAGTAAGTCCTGCGGAAATCCTGAAGATTACTGGAGGACAGGTTCAAGCTATAAATTTATTGCTTAGCGCCATCTTATTAAGGGGCATTTCCGTTTTGTCCCAACCACACTAGAGTTATGTGCGACAGATCCATTTACTCTTAAAATAAATAGGCAATTTTTTCATTCCATTGTAATATGACAATGGAACTTCAATGTTTAACTTTTGCTTGCAACTGCACCCTAATTAAATACAACATAAGTGCCAGCTCAAATAGTTAAAACGAGCAAAAACAAAACCCAAATTTTAAACAGGCAGTTAATTAAGACAGGGAAAACTGTCGACGTTCTGCAGAACCTTCCAGAACTTCCCTATTATCATGTTTAGAATTTGAATTCCGCCAGCATGGAGTTTGTTGTTGCTCGTGAAATGTTTAATTAATTTGTTTGGCAATTCCTAAAGTGGCTTTTTTCTTTAGTGAATATTTCCGGTTGAGCATAATTAGAGCCCACCGAATGTTCCAGCTTGCAATTGTTTAAGGACGCTACAAAGTTTCCGCCATGATTAGTACAAAATACAAATTCCGGTCCAGAATTAGGTCAATTCAGAAATAAGCCATGTAGAATTTTATCTTTGTCTATGTGACGATTATATCGTTTAATTTTGCTCGAGGTAAATTAAATTAACAAGGGAAGAAATGAGTAAACAAACAAATTTGCACGCAAATCAACATCGCTGGCGCTCGTTTACCTCATTTGCAAAGCCAATTTATTTTTAACAGGCAATTTTGGCTTATTACAATTTTTAGGTGATGGAAAAAATGGTGCTCCAGAACGTTATTCAGAAAAAAATTCACAAAAGCCAATAACTGGAAAGTCTTGAAATATTTAATAATTAATTCGGGATCTTTTTCTTTTCGTTATGGTTCAAAATCAAAATGTAAACTTAATTTGCTTTTTTGTCAAGCATTTTAAAACTGAACATTTTTTCAACGCAAGTACTAAACACTGAAATTTTCAAAAAGTTATCTTTTACAGTTTTTGAACTATCGACCGCGGTAGTTCCCGGTGGGACACCCTGTATTGGAATATGTTAAATGAATACTACGGTCATCATCTATCTCACTTGTTTTGCATCATTATTTTTTCCTAGTATGTAGTAATGAGCTTTTTTAGTAACATAATGCAATAGACTGATTACACGTATATCCTTATCAAATTTTCTACATGATTAATAGCGACAGTTCTAAGAAACCAGCAGCAACCTTCGCTTCTTATGCGATGTTCAATCTAAGGGCAGATTTCAGCGTGCTAATTTATGATAGCTATCTAGGATCTTGTTAAAAACATAGCGTCATTTCTTTCCCCACCGTAGAAAATAGTTATTTACATTACTAGTGGGGTATGAGCATTTTTATAGTCACGAGTGGGAGTGTTGCCACGACGAGATCGTAGACCGAGTTGTGGTGATCACACGAGTACGTTAATTTGCCATACCCCACGGGTGATGTACAACATTTTATCTACGACCATCAGAAGCAGCGTAAAGTAAGAAAAAAATTCATATTTTGTGCAATGTGAACTATTTAGGAACGTCTCGTATATGCTTGCTACGGGTAGTTATTTGTTACCCTTAAATCTTGTCATCTACGCTGTACTGTTTTGGTGTTGTTGCTATGGTGGCCATTTGTTTCCACATATTACTTAAGCGACAATTTAACAGTGTCAGTCACAAATTTTTAAAAGTGCATTTCGTTATGAACATGTCTGAAGAACTTCCGTCAGATATTGAAGAAGCTGCCGCAAACGTGGTATCTGGCTTGTTGCCTGCCAAGTCAAAGGAGAAATATGAAAAAATGTATCAAAGTTATGTTTAAATTCAATAAACAATTACAGCAGAAATTTTCATTTAAAGTTGTTTTATCGCACTAGTGCGATAAAATCGATTATTATCGCACTAGTGCGGTAAAATCGCTCATTACGTAACTCAAAATGAGCTATGTAATGAATGATTACCATGCTAGGAGTAGATAAATATATTTCTTTTATTCACATTTATATCAAAGTAGAAATCTCGTAACTCTAAAGCCAAAAGAACAGTCACGCACACTTATATTTAGATGACTTTCCTAGTCTGGATTGTTAGAATTACCTTGACCGATTGAATCAATTTATTGGAACTGTTGAATATGTAGTGGATTGTTCTATTTACTAATCTGCTGTAATGTGAATTGATTAGACATTCTCAACATGATTGTAGGTGTAAATCACATGCGGTCATTTGAGCCGTGGACAGTTATTTGCATACCTAAAAATTGTTTTTTCTATGTGTTAGATAATTTACATAATTAGTTGTGAAGCCAGAATTAAGTTTCTAATTTCAAATGTATAGGGTGTCTTAAATTCTATGGTTTTACGGGGTATCTTCCAAACTAGCAAAGGTCGAGCAATGCGGTATTGCGGTTGAACAAATGAATGACGTTTCATATGGAGTATGTTTATCTGTTCGTCAAGGTATACAGGGTGTCCCACGACGAAAGACATCGATTGATATTGGAAAAAGTATAAATAGGAGAGTTTTGAAAATTTGGCAGGATACTGATGTGGGCATGCCCAATCCAACTAAAATATTTTCAAGATGGTTGCACTTCCGTTTATACCGGAAGTCGATCACAACTTTCTTATTTTAAATAGAAACCCCTATATATTATTACATATTTGGATTCCTCACAAAATTCTGACCTTGTATAGAATGCCCTATGCCTATCTCTAGCCGTTTTCGAAATATTTGATGTTTTTCCAAAAAAGTGACAGTTGCAACGCTCAACATATTTTTGTACTATGTTAAAACCGTATTTCATTTTGCAATGAACCTTTGGGTTATTGTAAATAAAGGATCGTTTTATTAAACTGAGGGTGCGTAATGACTCATTTGTATACAGGGTCGTCAAAAAAAATCATAAACTTGCCACTAAAAAAAATAAAAAATCTCAAGTTTTTTAAATAGAAACCCACATTTTTTATGACGGAATCATTTTGAGCATTAAAAATTACTATAAGTTTCAATTTATTTGCCTATACCTAAATCCAACCCATTTCGTTTTATTTGAGAATAAACATTTTTTACTATAAAAATTACAGATTTCTTGAAAATTTCTCTCTCTAATTACGTGTGGATTTATGTCACACCAGTAGTGTGAATTATGTCTATTGAACATTCCATTTTTAGTGAATTTGGCCTCGTCGCTCCAAATAATATTATTCAAAAACAATTCATCTCCATAGTGACTAGTCAGCAAAAACTCACTAAAAACAACTCTCTTCGGAAAGTCAACCTCTTTTAAGTGCACTAATTTAAATGAAAAAGGGTGAAATTTATGTTTCTTCAGGATCCTCTGAATTGAGCTTTTGGATATGTTTGATTCTACGGAAACTTGTCTTATTGACAAAGTTGGATTTGCAACAAAATAGCCCAAAATTGCAATTTCTACATTTGTATTATTAAGGATTGGTTTTGTTTTAATAGCTTTTATCTTCACATATCCCGTATTCTTAAAATTTTCAATTATTTGCAAAGAAAAACCAAAGCTATCACCAAAAGCTGTCAATTTTGGTAATGGCTTTGGTTTTTCTGGATAACGAGCGGCAAATACCTCACATGTTCTACTCACAACTTTATCACATTCTCCGTAAATAATAAACAGATTTAAGTAATCTTGGTTTGAATAACGTAACCGCGACGGCATATTTGCAGTTGTCAAAACACTCAAAACTAGTGTTATTAACATGCCCTGCAGGTCTCCAATATCACCGTGTGTCAAAAGCATGACCAACTAGAACACCACATAATCCCAACCGTGCAGCATAATAAAAAAAAGTTTATTCTCAAATAAAACGAAATGGGTTGGATTTAGGTATAGGCAAGTAAATTGAAACTGATAGTAATTTTTAATGCTCAAAATGATTCCGTCATAAAAAATGTGGGTTTCTATTTAAAAAACTTGAGATTTTTCATTTTTTTTAGTGGCAATGGCATGATTTTTTTTTTGACGACCCTGTATACAAATGAGTCATTACGCACCCTCAGTTTAATAAAACAATCCTTTATTTACAATAACTCAAAGTTTCATTGCAAAATGAAATACGGTTTTAACATAGTACAAAAATATGTTGAGCGTTGCAACTGTCACTTTTTTGGAAAAACATCAAATATTTCGAAAACGGCTAGAGATAGGCATAGGGCATTCTATACAAAAGTTGGTCAGAATTTTGTGAGGAATCCAAATATGTAATAATATATAAGGTGTTCTATTTAAAATAAGAAAGTTGTGATCGACTTCCGGTATAAACGGAAGTGCAACCATCTTGAAAATATTTTAGTTGGATTGGGCATGCCCACATCAGTATCCTGCCAAATTTTCAAAACTCTCCTATTTATACTTTTTCCAATATCAATCGATGTCTTTCGTCGTGAATTGTTCAAAATTCAACAAATTGGTTCTACATGTATTGGGATCTCGGTAACCGAAAGAGCTACAGAATCTGTTAAATAAGGAAAGTTTTATCTTCGGAAAGAATCGTAGAACACGATGATTTCCAAGATATTGTAACATAAAGATTACACTAGGTACCGTTACCCTAAGTTGCCCCGGTCTCCCCCAGTACAATGTTTGTGTCAGCAAGATTGGCGAATTGGGGTCATGATGTGGGTATAAATACTGCACCAAAAGCACGTACAGATTACCGAACTCTGGGGTCTTCCCCAGAGGGAAGTCACTGACTGATCTCTGGGTTAGTCTGGGTATGCCTATTGTGTAACGTATCGTGGAGCAGTAGGTGACGAAGTGCCACACCCTAGATCAGCCCTAGCAAAGGAAATAGTGTGGGCGAGCAGCTTAAGTTGCCGTTCCTACTTACCTCCCTTTGCTAGGTTCTTCACGTCTTTACCGGCTCGGTGAATGCCCTCGGACCTAAGTCTAGGGTTCATTCACCACCGCTAAAGCGCTGCCCTCTGTGTATCTTCAGCCTAGCCAGTTCACATCATGCTCCCAGCCATCTTGGCCATCTGGGGGTAAGATAATTATCTAGACAATAAGGCACAATTACTTAAATAAAGTGGGTTACTTGTGGAATCCTGTGTATTCTTCCCCCTCAACCAACCCTTAACGTGACAATATGGTTGATAATTTTGTAAATTTTTTTGGCCGCCATATTGAATTTTTGGAATATGGCATATATGGATTCTACTCCTTTAAAATCCCACCAGAAGTTTAAATATTGTTTTTAGTTTTAGTATTTAGAAAAATTTGTTATTTGACGCCATCTAGCGGCCATATCGTTGGAAGCCCATTTTATTAGTTATCCATTAATGTATAAAATTCTACAGAGTGTACCAAATTGGCGAGTTATTAACGATTGTGTGAAATTACGCATAAAAAATGTGAAAAAAAAGTCTGACGACCTCTCGCGGCCAAACCGTCAAACCAATAAACCAAAGATGTTATATTTTTACAAAGCCCATTTTATCGGCTACCCATCGACATATTCCTTACCATGTCAGTCAAATAAGGAAGTTATTTAGGTCCAAACAAAACAGTGAATAAGAATTTAAAATATTGGTCAACTTGGACGCCCTTTAGCGGCAAAACGATTCAACCGATCAAGCAAAGTATTATATCGTTGGAAAGTCCATTTATTTGGCTATCCATCGACATATAAAACCCCAGACATTATTTATCAAGTAAGATAGTTATTCGCGATTGAATGAAAGAGTGCATGATAAGTTTTAAAAAACGTAAATGTGGCAAAACGTGTCACGTGATATAGAAAAATCGTCGAAAAATTAGTTGGGTAATGATGAAAAATTTTGATGATTTATTATTTCCGCGAATGAAAAAAGTCGCTTTTATCTTATTGTCATTAATCAAGTAATGTATTTATAATACTTTTAAAATATTCAAATACTTTAAAGTAGTTCAAATAAAATACACAATATTTCAAATTTCAAAACTAAACTAGACCAAATTCTAATTTCAAATACCAAATACCGGAATTTAAAAGGAATTGACATAAAGGGCTTGAAATACTAGAAGTATTTGAAATACTTTTTCAAATACTGTCCAGCTCTGGTACTGTATATGTATTATAGCAAAAAAAAAACAGAATAACTTAAGTCTGTCAGAGAGAAAGTGGGAATGTGTTAACTGCAAAATCCACCAACTGCGCCAATTTCCTTAAAATCAAAAATAAAATATGTGAAACCAAATCACTTAACCAAACCCTAAAACGTTTATGGTTAATCAAAGCCTGCAGGTAATTCAACTTGCTTCCAGCTTACTTGTATATTACTTTTAAAGTAATGAAACTACTGTACTAATATAATGAGTAAAATGTTTATCAAGTTAAGTCGTTGAGTAATAAAAGGTGTTCCAATTTGAATCCGTTTAAGCCTTGTTATGATTTTGTGACTTAATTGAAGTCTAGAAAATTAAATTTTAAATCAAATTTGTCCAATTTCAGCTGGTAGAATTAAACCGCATAGATTATCCCGACCCAAGTATCACGCTTTTATAAAGTCCACAATGTTCTGATCCATAAATGGATCGACGATTTAAATTTATTACACCAACATGCAGACATTTTATTATCCACTTTTCTATCCATCATCTAGTTAGATGAAGTGGTGATCGAACATACGAGACAGCTTTAGAACTGAATAGATAAATGCTTTAGAGGAGTGTTTGAACATAAACCTAATTTATATACTTTTTTTATTACATACCTCGATCAATCAAGAAACAATATAGAAATTGGAAAAGTGATAACTGATGGGCAAACACGTGCAGAATGTTACATCTGCACGTGTATTTATTTAATTATTATCGCAGATTCTAAACGTAATCTATTGCTCCAATTTTTTGTAAAGTTTTGTAAACAGTGCAGCAATAGATATTTTTGGATCTAAAAGTAACGTTTCATCACTCGAGAGGCAAAAACTTTTCGGCAATAGTATATTCTATATTAAGAGCGGAAAGTACATATTTGCCGCTTGCACATGAAAATCATGTAATAGCGGCAAAAGTACTTTCGGCTCGAAATGTAGACGATATTTTTTCGACGACTGCTGTGAGGGTGGAGTAGAAGGACAACTCACATCATTTTCGTCGCTCGAACTGATTGTCACCGATAAATCACTTTGACGGAATGTGTATATTTAAAACAGGTATGTCAAGCGTTGTTATGGAAACGCCGAAAAAGTTGGTGAGTAGATTGTTAGTAGAAAGCGAAAACGCTCTAGAGCAGAAAATGATTCACTTTCTGCTCTCGCGCAGCGAATAACCACTTTCTGCTTTTAAATGGAAGCGTATATGAGGTACTTTCAAAGTCAGTCGTCGAAAAAAGTATTTTACGTACTTTCCATGTAGATAACGTTGTTTTCACAAATATCACTGATTTTATTAACAGATAGTAAAATCTTCAATTTAAGTTTGTGATTTAAAACGTTGACGAGTTTTAGAGTAATTATTAAGTCTGTTCTCAGAAGCAATCCCTGACTGGTTTGCAACTCAGAAACAGTAAATGTCAAGTTTTATTGGTTGAATGCTCACGTGACTATGACGTATTCTGACTTGTGACCAATGGATGTATCTATTTCTCTGATTACTAGTTGGAGGTTCTCTCTGCGAACAGACCTATTGTGAATAAGTATATTTTTACTACCTCATTATATTTGTTTAAAATCTAACTATTTTACAAATCAAAAACTGCACAAATAAATTGCAACAAATATTTCTAGTGTAATACATATTGCTGAATTTTTAATACTAAAACAGTTGAATTACAATACACAGAAGTTTCTATTGAAATTTAAATGTGGCATTTCCAATTCTCGTTCAAAGCAATACTGCCTCTCGCTTTGTATACCAGTGAATTTGTAAGCTAATGACTAAAAATGAAATTTGAATATCTCTGAATGGACAAAGCATCATTCTAGATAATTACCGAGTAATGAAACAGTGAATTAATTTAATTTTGAGTTAACATATTGGAAGAAGTTTGTTTTGGGGACTGAACACAATAAGATGGAAGGTTGGAAATAAGTTTCGATTGAACAAATACAGTTGTGATGGTGAATGAGTAATTTATAAGTTACAATTAACTTAGCAAAAGAGTGTACCTAAATCTAATTTCAGTCAAAACGTTTTATCTATCCACCAGTCCTCCCACAAGGTTTTCTCACACAACGTTTTTCTTACTGTAACCCTAATAAAGAACACATAGTTTCCAAATGTAAACTTTTCACTATTTTTAGCAGAATAAGTGTCTTATGATACCGCAAGGCAAAACACGGGTAACAATCAATAAAAATGGTTGATAAAAACCACTTAGATAATGAGAAAACAGCAGATCTGGCAATACTGCATAAAGAGGAGGTCAAAAAGCTTTGAGGAATGTAAAACCTTCAAACATTTTTAAAATTTCATTTCATTATTTTCCAAATCCTGTTTGAACGAAGAAACCCAAAATTTATCTATAAAGATCTTGACAGATTTAAAAATTGTTTATCTTGGCAATGAGATATTAGTGGTTTGAACTGAAGAATCTAAAGAGAGAGACTTTAAAGAGTAATTTGTTTGGAAGAGGATATTTGGGGAAGTAAAACTTTTAAGTAAAAAGAATACACAGGAAAAAAGGTCCGGACATCAATCTTTTGACAAAAATTGTGTAAATGCAATATATTACGTTCTAAATTTGACGATGATATAGTTTATTTCAGTCGAAAACGATTCCAGTCTATGCAAGAAAATAAAATAAAAACATTATGTAACACGAAAACGGTCGAAGTCAATTTTGCATAAAAACTAAATAGAAATTATTTTGACGAGAACTGTGTAACTCAAAGACATAGATCTGATGACCTATGACAAAATAGTTAGTTATAACGTTATAGCTAAAAATAGTTCCACTTTATTACTGTGGTAATTAATCTGAGTGTAAACTTTGTTTTTCCTATTCCCACAAAAATGCTATCCAACTTTTTGTTCCCACAAGAAGTTGAATTATCTTAGAGAAATTAAACTTTGTGCGATCTTCTTTTAGTGAAAAGAAAGAAATATTATAGTTTTAATAAACTTAATAGTTTTTTCTGGAGTTAATCCAACAGTAATCACTACACTAGTAACGTGAAATAGGTACACATCATTATACACGTATAGTCACGTAAAATCAAAAATCATTCATTCTATGGTTTTAAGATTAGCAGTAGATTTTTAGGATATTTACGTATAAGCAGTATAAGTTATATATATTGTCACGTTTAGGGGGTGGCGCAGGAACAGAAACAACAAACGTAGTACAAGCATGACTTCTTTATTCGGCGCTGCATAACTCTTAGTATTGAACACTGTCCAAGAGGGGGTGTGTAGATGCGTGGGTGTGGGGGTATGGGCGTAAGGCCTTCTGAAGTGCCGCCAAGCGGTACCCGCTCGATACGAGCAGGGTGCCCCTATGTCCGACACGCCCAAAGGACTTACTTTAGGTACTGCAACAGGGTAACGAGCCGTCCGGGCACTAGGAAGTTCGGACTGTCGCTCGTGACCTCCCTCTGGGGATGACCCCAGAGTTCGGTGGTCGTCGATGGCTTGAGACGCCGATTAAATACTCGTCTCATGACCCCAATTTGCCGGTCTCGCTGATTCGGCAGTGCACTGGGGGAGACCGGGGCCAGACTAGGTACCGGAACATGGTGCAACTTATGTTATTCGTGACATCTCCCCCTTCCAACAAGTGTTCGCCCCGAACACTAAAATTCTATATTACAAAATAAATTTCTCGTCTTTCCTTTTTCCATATGAATCTTAAAATTAACCGATGTTGCTTATTTGCTAGAGAGGGTATGGGAAAAACTTTATTCCAAAAATATAAACACTTTTCTCTTAAAACTACTTCTAGATTCCTAGATAATGTTTTCAGCCACAAAAAAATTAATTCTTTCCTTGGGTCACCTTTCAACCTTGTGTTGCGTCTATCTTCTTGCTCTCCATTTTGGCCAAAATTTACGTCAACTGCACATTGTATTGTATACTCCTTTGGGCACCATCATCTAAGTGGAAACGCTTCACCTAGGCTTCATCTCGTAGTGCCGTCTCTTGGCACTGTATTCTCTAAGCGGCAAACTTCATCGCTTAGCTTCACTTCTTCCTACTGTGTCCTTTTGCGTGCTCCTTTAGCACACCTATCATTGGACATGTATACTTCTTCTTAATTAACGTGAGCACATTTGGAGATGCTTCTTCAGCTCGACTTATTAAAAGACTCTGGGTGCACACGGGTGTAAGTAGAACCGTCGTGGCGGGACCCATCTGAAGATGTCAGCTTCTCCAAGACTTGCTGCTTTAAACCATCTCTATTTCCGAGGAAAAAGGCTATCGACCTACCGGTCTTTCTGCCAATGTTACAGAAACAAAACTTATGTACTAAATATTTGTTTAAAAAAAAAAATATATATAATGTTTTACAAAGAAAGGGTTAAAATTAATAGTTCGTTTTTTTAGGTAAAATGTTCCAACAGAGTATATTGAGGAAAGGCGTAGCGAGATTGTCTATTTGGTCTTGTGAGGGAGATGGGGTTTATAATTGTCCAGTTGTGGGGGTTGCCTTTCCATTTTGCCTCTAGTTTCGTTAATCGTTCTGTTATTTTTGTCATTTGTGTCCGTTCGTAGAGTAATTCGTTGGTTGGGTTATGTAGCGGGTTTTGAGGATGTCTAATCTTGGTTACTAGTCTAAGTGCAATTTGTTCTGTAGTTTGTATGTGTTTTTTTGTTTTGCTGGTCGCATTGACTCTTAGTATGTGTCCGTAGTCGAGTAGAGGTCTGCAAATAGATTTGTATATTTTAGTTGCAGTTTTTGTGCTTATACCTCTGTTCTTGTACGTCAGGGCTCTGAAATGTTTAGTTCGTTTAATAATTTCAGTTCTCACAATTTGTGCATGTTTTGTAAATTTGAGTTTTTGGTCAAGTGTTATACCTAAGTATTTTATTTCTGGGCTTGGTGTAGTTACATTACCGTCTGTTGTTATTGTAGGAGAGTTGTCTTTTATTTTGTGATTTGGTAAGAGTAGTTGGTTTTTCGTGGGGTTTGGTGTTAATCTCCATTTGTAGAACCATGCCGTCGTGTGGTTTGTTAATGTCTGAAGCTCCTCTACAGCTTTTGCCGTAGTTTTGGCATGAACTATGAGTGCTGTATCGTCAGCATATTGTAGAATGTAGTCATGTTTGCTTATGTAGTTTTTGTCAAGTAGATTGTGGTTGTATATGTCATGACAGTAGATATTGTAGAGGAAGGGTGATAAAGGCGATCCTTGTGGTAGTCCTTGTTCAGGAATAAAAGGAAAGGAAAGGGTGTTGTCTATACGTATTTCTAATTGTCTGTTTTCCAGTAAGTTTCTAATAATGTGGATTAGGTATTTTGGAGTATTCAGTTTGTGTAGTTTGTATAGTAGTCCTTTGTGCCATACGCTGTCAAATGCTTTGTTGATGTCCATAAAGAGACATGCTGATTTCTTGTTTTCAAGATGCGTAGTTTGAATGTTGTTAGTTAGTATAAACAAGGGGTGAACAGTTGAGTGCTTAGGCTTAAAACCAAATTGGTATGGCGGAATGTGTTGTCCAATTAAGTGTTGTAGTCTATTCTTTATAATATTTTCAAACATCTTGCTCAGTACAGGAAGTAGTGTAATGGGTCTAAAGTTTTGTACTTGTGTGTTGTTTAGTCCCGTTTTTGGAATGGGAATTATTATTCCCGTTTTCCAAGTGTCTGGTATTACGTTGTTTTTTATGCATCTGTTGAATAAGTTAAGTATAATTTTGTGCGTTTGTGGAGTTAAGTTTTTCAGAATTTTACTTTTTATATTGTCTTTTCCTGGAGCTGTGTTTTTCATGCGTGCAAGTGCTTCGTCGTATTCTACGTCAGTAATCAATTGGTGTGTAAATGGTAAGTCATTGTTGAAGTAGTTGTCGTACCAATCAGTTATTCTAGTCCAGTTCTGCTCCTCAAAATTAGGGTTGGTGAAAATTGCGAAAGCTTTTTGAAAATGTCTGGCGAATGCGTCTGCTTTGTCTTTGTCTGTATCTAGTTCGGTACCGTTTTCATTGATATTGCCAATAAAGTTGTTTTTTTTGTAGCGCGAGAGTTTTTTTATTTTTTGCCAGTAAGTTTTTCCCGCGTCACGTTCGATTTCTTGGCAAGCTTCTAGCCATTTTTCTTGTCTATATTGATCAATTAGTGTTTTTACGTTTCTGTTCAGTTCGTTTAGTTTTCGTTTTAGTTCGTTATCATTCGTTTGTATGTATAGTCTGTATAATTCTCTTTTACGTTTGAGAAGTCTGAGTATGTACTTCGGAAGAGTATGTTGATAGAAGGTATTTTTTATGTGGGGAGAAAATTTTTGTATGGCTGTTGTCAATTGTTTCTGTATGTTTTCAATAGAACAAGTCTCTGGCTGCAATGAATGAATGAAGTTGTGTATGTGTTTTTTTACTTTATCTACGTCTGTTTTATTTAGGTTAATTGGTTTTTGTGAGTTTTTCGGTAATCCCGTCGTTTGTGTCTGTCCGAGGTCAATATTAAAAGTGATTGCCAAATGGTCCGACCCGAGTTCGTTTGTCAAATCGACATTTTTAATCACATTAGTCAAGTTAGCTGTATGTAGTAGTAGGTCCGGAGTTGAGTCTTGGTTTCCAATCATTAGAAATGTAGGTGGTGTGTGTTTTCTTTTAAAGTCGGAATTGTTCAAAAATTGGTTCAGTTGCGCTGTCTTTTGTCGGTTTACGTTAAAGTCTCCAATCAGAATTGCATACTTGTAAGTGCATGCTTTCGTGAATATGGTATTTCGTGGAGTATGGAAGTTAATATATCACTAAGAACAGTTTAGCTTGAAATATGTTTTTCTAGAAGGTAAATACAAAACCATTAATTTTTACTGTTACTTGGTACGCACGTTTTCTGTGTTACTTGGAAATGAGATGGAAAAAAATAATTCCACGTGGACTATTTGTGGCAACCCACACCATGTTAAAAGTCAAATTTAAATTCAGATAGCAATTCCGAATAACTTCTGTGACATAGCTTAAAGCATGCAAAATCTACGACCAAATCAATATTCTATTTGTATACGTGGGTTTCAATAGTTTCGGATATTACTTGGACATAAACGAATTAACAGGCAAACTCCCATCAAAATTTCCTCAAAATGACTCGGTGCATCAGGATGAAATTGAAAAGTTTTGAAAACTTCTCTATGCTTTAGAAATACAACTCTTGTGAACCTAACTTTTTAAACACGGTTCAGGTTTTTTATAGAAACTATGTTAAATGAAGAAAACTTTTTCACATGAGAAAGTGTATTGATTTTTTAAGTGAATTGCTTCTTTAATTGTTTATTTGTGTAACCAGTTACGAAGTTTGAAAGACAAGACAGACAGTTTTGTTTGTAATTAATTACAAAAATTGAAAGACTTTGCTAAGTTCTTATTTGTCACGTTGTTTTAACGTAAAACTAATGTAATACTTTTAGTTTTAAACACTGTATAATGAATTTTCAGTTTAACTAATTGGAATGGCTTTGACCTTACCTCCTATATCCTTATATGGGGCAAAAAGCTATCAATTTCCTACTAAAAGGAGATTACCCTACGACGATTTTCCATAATTAGTTTTTTCATAAAAGGAATAAAGCAAACAATGCTAATGACGGCACAAACGGAATACATGAAATTATAACAAAATAAGATTTTAGTAAAGCTACCAAAACACGGTAGAACAAGATTATAAAGAGAATTTTCAAATATATTTTGTGGTTTCTTTTAAAGAACACTTTATTGAATTAAGGTCTCCTGTAGTGATGTTGAAAATGTTTTATAAGTAATTGCCCTCGATTACTCAAAACGCACGAGAACCCCATTTTGCTGAAACCAGATGTTTTGTTGATCTGAATAAGAAACTTTAAAAATGATCCAATACTCAATTTTTAAGGTTTAATCTGGAATCGATATTTCAATAATTATTAAGAAGAAGGGTTATTCAAAAAATCTTGTTGTCTACCAATTTATTTATTTCATATCTTTACTTTTATATACAGTGTGACCCATTTAGAATGGAAACACCCCTATAAAATTTTAGGTTATTAACCGATTTCAATGATTTTTTTTTTTGAAATAATTAGGAATGAAATGTCTATTACGGGAGAAAATTTTAAATATTTATTTCAGTTTTCAGGTCATATTACGATACTTTTTCTTGATAGAAAATGGAGAATTTTTATTAGCGATTTTTTTATTGAAAAAATTACTACGCCACTGGATCTATAGTGCTTTCAAATAGCTGTGACCAAAATTTCATAAAAATCCATTCATTAATAACAAAGTTATGACAAATTAAAATTCAAAAATCCTCTAAGCTAACGGTCACAAAAGAACACCCTGCATCAACTGTTGCCTTTATCCTTGTTGTTTTTATTTACTTGTTTATTATTAATTATTAATTGATTAATTTAATGTAAAAAAAAATAATAAAAAAAAATAAAAAAATAAATAAATAATAAAAATTAATTTTTTAATTTTGGTCACAGCTATTTGAAAGCATTATAGATCCAGTGGCGTAGTAATTTTTTCAATAAAAATATCGCTAATAAAAATTCTCCATTTTCTATCAAGAAAAAGTATCGTAATATGACCTGAAAACTGAAATAAATATTTAAAATTTTCTCCCGTAATAGACATTTCATTTCTAATTATTTCAAAAAAAAAATCATTGAAATCGGTTAATAACCTAAAATTTTATAGGGGTGTTTCCATTCTAAATGGGTCACACTGTATATATGTATATACAATCTTTATTTCGTTTACAACAAAACAGGCTATCGACCAGTTTGGTCTTTCTGCCTCTTTACTTTTATTTTTCATAAAAGTAAAACATTCCGTTTTCAGCTACAACCAAATCATTGGGAGCAACTTGCAAAGCAAGGTATCCATATACAGGGTGTTACAAATTCGATGCCTTAGCATTGCTATCTCAGAAATTATAATTGATAAAGCTTTAGTTAAACGGAGACAAAATTGCGCATTTTATTGATAAATAATTTGGTAAAAAAAATTGAAAAAATGTTTATTACTGATTTGCAACTTTGTTTATGAAATAATTGAGTTATTACATTCAAAGAGCTAAAACCAGCCCCTCAATTTAAAAATTGGCTCGGAAACGCTGAAAATTGACTTAAAAAGCTTAAAAAATGTCTTTGTAGCCAGTTTTCATAGTTTGCGGACAAATTGAAGGAGTTTAGTCTTGTATATTGACATAGAAACCAGTAAATTGACTTTAAAACGGTGAAAATTAACTTGAGAAGCTTAAAAATTGTCTTTGTAACCAGTTTTCACAGCTTTCAGACAAA
Organism: Ips typographus; assembly: GCF_016097725.1. Taxonomy (NCBI): domain Eukaryota; kingdom Metazoa; phylum Arthropoda; class Insecta; order Coleoptera; family Curculionidae; genus Ips; species Ips typographus. The sequence goes on from NC_138423.1 coordinate 10,694,390, forward strand.
TTGAAAGACTTTAGTCTTGAAAATTGACTTAAAAAATGTGAAAATTGACTTGAGAGGCTTAAAAACTGTCTTTGTACTCAGTCTTCATATAAATCTAAGGACTCTAGTAATAGTTAGTTAATAGTCTTGTAGACATGAAAAACTCGATTTTCTAAAACTTTGAACTACAAATTCACACATTTAAACCTTGAAAATTGACGTGACACCACAGAAAGTTACTCTGAACCAATAAAAAGTGACATCAGAAGCTTAAAATTTGCTTTTGAAGTAAGTTTTCATAATATGAAACCAAATTTCAATATTTTAGTCTTGCAAATAAATTTGCTTTTCATTTTCGTAAAACTCTTGGCTATTTTTAGTGCTTTAAAACTGTTCTCAGCTTGGAAAATCGAGTTTCAAGACTATCTTCACCAAATTTTTGACATACTAGACTTAAAAAAACGATTTTTAAATTTTCTATAGGCTTAAAAATATAATTTCAAGCTTTGTCACTATTAAATTGTCTTCTAGACATGTCAGTGCTAAAAATTCGAGCATTTCTTAAAAATCTGAACTGTTTCTGGTGCTTTAAGACTGTGTTCAGCCTGAAAATCTAGTTTCAAGACTATCTTCACAAAGTTTTTGACTTATCAGGCCTGAAAGCCAGTTTGTACACTGTCCATAGTCTTGAAAATGTCACTTCAAGCTTCTTCACTATTAAATTGACTTCTACACTCATCGATTGAAAAAATTGGAGCATTTCTAAGAAATTCGAACTGGTTTTATTGTTTTAAGACTGAAAAATCGAGTTTAAGAGTATTTATAATGGTAAACGTCAAGTTTCAGACTCTTCACAAGTCTTGAATGATCAGTTTTGCACTACTTATAGTCTAAATAACTGAATGCCAGTAAAAATTAGTCCAAAAATCCTGTTTCTTTGACCATTTTCAGTGTCAAAAATTAACTTGTAAACCTTCCAGATGACTAAATTTTAATCCTCTCTTTTTTTGAGTTTTAACCCGATTATCTCGCAAACAGAATTTTAAATCAAAATTTTCCAAGATACTTCTTTCTCCAAATTTATTTAGGAATTTAAAAAAACTGTAATTTTTTACTAATTGTAGAAAATAGAGTCGGAAAATGAATACCATTGTCCTCCTGTATCAACGCCACTAAACAATTTTAACAAACGTTATTCACATCCCATAACGAGTATTAATTTCATTAGTACTTGTTCCAAATTTAAACAAAATTGTTCCAAAGTTGTGATCCATTTTTTAAACTGAAATTTTGAGGACTGTATCTTCCTTAGGAAGCATTTTTCAGGATAATGCATGTCCACTTATTTTTTGATGGAATATCGAATGGTGAATTATTGACATTTAAAACTGGACTACCCTGTATATCAGTACTTAGGTAAGATAGACAAATATTATTAACACGTTTCAAAACTTCTATTTTATGCAACGCATCACATAGAATCGATTTTCTAACCTTATTATGAAAACAAAAAGGCTTTAATTCAAGTTCAAAATACTAAAAAACAAATTATTGACCTTATTTGTTCCAGATGTAACTTTCTAAGTGAAAAACTGGCAAGTTGTTTGTCTTGTCAGTTATCCCTATCAAAGTCCGTCCTAACAACTCCTTTTAAAGCTTTGTTGTTGTTTGTTATACCCGTTTTTTCTCTCCCATTAAAGTTGGATTCTCCCAAGCCCTACTAGTCTGATGTATTTGAGTTATGACGGTTATGTGGGTGAATCCCTTGGTAAGTGGTTGGATGACAATGTCCTTTAGGACTTTCTGAAACGTGATAAAGTCTAAAGTGGTATTTGTTGGTTTATATGTACTCCTCAAAGTTTCACAGTGTTTGAACAAAGTCATTTACTAATATTTCCAATTAAAACTAGCCTTTAATTAAGGTAATGCTTATGTAAATACAATTCGGTGGTGAATTGAACAAAGTGGAATTTTTAACTTAATTATACCGTTACGTGACCAGTAGCAAGAAAACGTGGACGATAAGGAAAACTAAAATGGCGTGACTAGGGCCAGTTGCAGAAAAGGTGGAAGTTGTTATCACAATATGTCAGCAGCAATTTGTAGGGTCTTAGAACCGAGAAATTACTGAAATTCAAATGACAGGCCTTTTATCTAACAAGATATTCAAATTGCTAAATTTGGTCGTTCCAACTTGTTGTACTCCAAATAAGCAGTGTTAAAATAATTAGAACATACTCTAAAACTTGAAAATAAAGATTGATAAATAATTGTTACCAAATATTGAGCAAAACCTTCTTTCTTAAAAGCAAATAGATAATACTAAATAGTTTTAAGATATATCGAAAGCAAGTTAAATAAGAAAACCATAGAACAATAACCTTATATTTTAGTCAAAGAAAATACTAAATGATAATCAGGATACGTACAATATACAGTGTGGTCCAAATTGGTGATGCATGTATGAGGATATCCGTTATCGTAAGAGATACCGGATCGGTTAAATGGGAAAAGTTTTAGGGAATTCAATGCCAAATTCATACCCGGTTTTGAAATTAGATTATCATTGCACTTAGTAAGTCTCACAAGGGCATCAATAGGTACATCATTGAAAAGGCCTTTTTAAAGGCTTTCCGAAAATTTAAAAATGCATAACTTTGTAACAAGTGCCGATAAAAAAAATCTAATTACACCATCGTATTCTACGTCAAAAAGTGCCCTAATGAGGTAACATTTTCAAAAACATTTTTATCTTCGTTAAGGACCTATAAGGCAAAGTTAAAAATGCAGTGTTTCACGTTTTCCCAATTTTCCGGAAAACGGCAAATGATAATCTAATTTCAAAACCGGGTATGAATTGGGCATTGAATTCCTTAAAATTTTGCCCTTTAACCGATCCTGTATCTCTTACGATAACTGATATCCCCATACATGCATCACCAATTTGGACCACACTGTATGTCCCGAGTAATAAATCGTAATAAAATAAATAAATATGCGTGCAACGATTTAACCGGAAGTAGATATCAACTGCTGCTTACTTTAAGTGGGACACCCTGTATATTTTAGCATTTTCGAATTCTACGTCAAGTTCTAGACATATTTCGTGTATTCATGTCATATCCGTTTCTGAGATTTTTACTATTTTATGTGAAATTTGATATTTTTAGTCTCCAAATCATTTCAATCAACATTTCAAGAATACTTACAGAAATTGTCATTTGCAAAAAATATTTTTTAATAAATTTCCAAGCATTACATTGTAGTAGACCTGGTAGGTCACGTGACAGTGTTTTCCTAACTTTCCAGGGTCACATTAGCCCTTAACTAGTCAAAAAGTGTTTCTGGTTCACCCGGTCACTAAACCGTAAATAGCTAACTCTTTGTAGAAACATATATCTCTATGGTTATCCAATGAAATGAGATTACATTGACGTATACAAGTTGATTGGTTAGTGGTATGGTTTGGCCGCTAGAGAGCGTAAAAATGTTCAAAAGTAAAATTACAAAATTTATAAATTTTTATTGTTTTCCAACGGACTTTATTGAAATAATATTAAGTATAAAAAAAATTATTTTATGATACATTTTTCTTATAATATAATTTAGACGTTCCCAGTTCTATTTATATTTTTCAAAATATAAATTTAGTACCCAATAATGTCTGCTAATTCTTAGTAATGCTGCCAATTCCCAAAATAAAGGGCATTATATAAAATCACATTATTCATTTGTAACGTATTCATAACCAAAACTGATTTTTTTATTCGTTCCTAGTAATTCTGATTCATCTGCTTTATATGCAAATTTATGTAAATCGTTCTTTAGAAGGACATTCCACGTTTCTACAGAAAAAATCTCCAAAACAAACAAAAAAAATCCACTCCTAGATGTAGGCCTCTTCCAAATCCCTCCACGCCTTTCTATTTCTAGCAGTTCGGGTCCAATTCCTTCCTGCAACATTCTGGATATCGTCTCGCCATCGTCTCTGGTGCCTACCAATGCTCCGTTTGGTCTCTCTAGGGCGCCAAACTAGTATCCTATGTGCTCACCTGTGGTAGGCCTGTCTTGCCACATGACCAGCCCATCTCCATTTCAGTTGTGCCACAAGCCTTAGAACATCTGTCACTTTAGTTCTTCTACGAATTTCCTCGTTGCGGATTCAATCCCTTAGAGTGATTCCTATCATAGCCCTCTTCATTGCTCGTTGGGTGGCTTGAAATTGCTGGGATTAGGCACGAACAATAATTCTTTATACACAATTTCAGGGGTATGTTTTGTCAGTTTCTGGTTTTCTAGTAAAAAATTCAATCTGACAAATCAAATTTTTATGTTACGTTTAAAACTGGATAAAAGAAAAAATTGTCCAACTAAACCAAACTATACGTCATAAGAGCTTAAATTTTTCATTACTTAATAACTATTATTTATCATCTTTGACATTGAACCTTTGATGCCTTCTAGCTACCAAACACACAAATGATGAAATGACAAATATTTGCGAGTTATTTAAAGTCAAAGTGTTAAAAAAGAGCTCTAGAGAAACTTGCAACATTTTGGCGCACCCTAGCGGCCAAGCCACTTAACCAATTAACTTAAGTAATCATATTTTTGGAAAGCTCTCACTGTGGTCTATCTTTAAGCTTCAGTGACATTTTGAAGTCAACTGTCAAATAAGTAACTTATTTAAGGTCAAATTCAAAACTGTCAATTTTCAACCTAAAACCGTGTTTTTTGACTTTTTTTTCTGTTATTTTCAAATTTGATTTTTTGTATATTATTGGAAAGAAAATAAAAAATGCTACATAATGACGTTTCAACAAACTTTCTAGCTTCTTTAGTTTTTGAGATATTTTAATTCAAAAATTGGATCACTTTTTGAGAGTTGCGCAACAGTGACATTAAAAAGTGTCAAAGTCAAAAAGTCATGACAATGCAAAAAAAAAACCAAAAAGTTGCACCTAAAGTGTAAAATCTCAAAATGTGAAGTCAAAGAGACAGAAATGCCCAATTTGAGTTGTTTATTTTATTTAAATTTGAAAAAAATTACCCTGAAAATAACCAAAAGTAAAACTTGAATTGTCAAAAGGGTTTTCCGCCTATAACTTTCTTAAATGGCTCTTTAGAGCAAAAGTAACTGAGAGCAATTTTCTAGAACGTAAAATTCCCTATAACTTTTACCATTTACGCTTTTGACGTCAAGTGTCAAATAAGCGAGTTATTTACGCTTTAAGTGTTAAAAAACACTTTGGAGAAACTCGCGTCACTTTGACGTCCTCTCTAGCGGTCAAACCACTTAAGCAATCAACTAAAGTAATGACCTTGATTTGGATAGCTCCGTGTGAGATATCTTTTCTTTTTGGCTTCAGTGACATTTTGACGTCAAGTGTCAAATAAGCGAGTTATTCAAGTTCCAAGAAACCAAACTACAATACCTCATAGGAGCTTAAAATTTCTTATTACTTATAATTATTATTTATAATTTTAGTGCACGCCAACCTATACAAATTTAAAGAATAGCAAATAACCTGACAAAATCCTAGTTGAATAATAAACTGTATAATTAAAAGAGATTCACATAAAGATAAAAAAATTCCCACAAGCAAAACACTGCAGCGAAACAACGTCAACCTTATTTAAATATTAATAAAACGCCCACATTCAGGTAACATGTGAAGTAACTCGGTTTTAGAAATGGTTTAATTTAATTCTACCGCCTCGCTTAATACCGTTAATTCGAGGAAGTAGAAGAGAAAAACTGAAAAAACATGGGAATTCATCAAACTGACGGTTTTTGTTCCGTGCTGGTCTAATTCAAGCGAGTGTCTTAATCGTACGTTTTGGATAGTTTTTTAACACTGTAAGCTACTTCACTTTGCTAATGGCTATAAAGAAAAAAAGCATTTTTTCCTCAATTGAGTCCTCGCTCCACTAAAATCCCAAAACGGACCGATAATAATCCACCCTTTGGCCCAATTGAGCCTAAAACAAATGGACCGTTATTTGACCGTACCCTTGATTGTCTGAAGCGACCAGACGAAATAAAGCGCCCCCTTAGAATTCAATTTTTTTGCCGTTTGCTGGTTATTTTTCCATTCGGGTTTTCCGATTTTATTTCAACTGAAAACATATCAAAATGCTATTTGCAGTATTCGATGTCAATCAGTTAACGGCAACTTTGAATAATATAATTTTAAAGAAGTTAGAATGTGCAGTGTGTCTTAAACCATAATATGTATTTGGTAATTTGCTTGTTTTTATATGGGAACATTATGAAATTTTGAAATCAAAAAGGCGTTGCCGGGGTATTTTTTCAAGGTGAATTCGATGCCGTAAACAGAATTTCGCTATCGTTTTTTACCAAATTTTGAATTTTCGACATTTTTGACAAGTCTCTGTTACTTCGTTATTATAAGAGTTTGGTGAAACTAGCTTTTACATTATTAAAGCATTTTTTTAAGTAAATTATAATTATGTTAATATTACTTTTATAGATTCACTATTTTTTGAGTTAGGAACGAAACTTCTACTTTTTTAATTACGAGACATATTTTATTTATTCCAGGTCAGGAAAAAAAAATTCTATGAAAATGACCTATATCATGTATAGTTCCGGATACATTTTTCCACCAGGATTACCGGATTAAACACCTATGGATTTTTTATGGGGTCACTTGAAAGACGATTTATACAGTGTGTTCCAAATTGGTTCTACATGTATTGGAATCTCGGTAACCTTAAAAGCTACAGAGTCGGTTAAATGGGAAAAGTTTTAGAGAATGAAGAAGAAGAAGAAATAGAGAATTAAGCGAAACTTATTTCCGGCTTCCAAATTAAATTATCTTTCTCCGTTTTTCGAAACATTTCTTGAAAAATTTCTCTTAATTTGGAAACCGGGAATAAGTTTTACATAAAATTCTCTAATACTTTCCACATTTAACCGACTGTGTAGCTCTTACGGTTACCGAGATCCAAATCCATGTAGAACCAATGTGGGACACACTGTATAAACATAAAAGCTATATTTAGGACGAGTTACTTAACAATTTTTTGCGTTGCTTAAATTTAATTTCAAATACATATTCATATAAATAACGCAATTCATACTTCGAAGTGACAGTTTCGAAAAGATGTATCTTATGCATACAGGGTGTCCCACGACGAAAGACATCGATTGATATTGGAAAAAGTATAAATAGGAGAGTTTTGAAAATTTGGCAGGATACTGATGTGGGCATGCCCAATCCAACTAAAACATTTTCAAGATGGTTGCACTTCCGTTTATACCGGAAGTCGATCACAACTTTCTTATTTTAAATAGAACGCCCTATATATTAATACATATTTGGATTGCTCACAAAATTCTGACCAACTTTTGTATAGAATGCCCTATGCCTATCTCTAGCCGTTTTCGAAATATTTGATGTTTTTCCAAAAAAGTGACAGCTGCAACGCTCAACATATTTTTGTACTATGTTAAAACCGCATTTCATTTTGCAATGAAACTTTGGGTTATTGTAAATAAAGGATCGTTTTATTAAACTGAGGTTGCGTAATGACTCATTTGTATACAGGGTCGTCAAAAAAAAATCATAAACTTGCCACTAAAAAAAATGAAAAATCTCAAGTTTTTTAAATAGAAACCCACATTTTTTATGACGGAATCATTTTGAGCATTAAAAATTACTATCAGTTTCAATTTACTTGCCTATACCTAAATCCAACCCATTTCGTTTTATTTGAGAATAAACTTTTTTTTATTATGCTGCACGGTTGGGATTATGTGGTGTTCTAGTTGGTCATGCTTTTCACACACGGTGATATTGGAGACCTGCAGGGCATGTTAATAACACTAGTTTTGAGTGTTTTGACAACTGCAAATATGCCGTCGCGGTTACGTTATTCAAACCAAGATTACTTAAATCTGTTTATTATTTACGGAGAATGTGATAAAGTTGTGAGTAAAACATGTGAGGTATTTGCCTCTCGTTATCCAGAAAAACCAAAGCCATCACTAAAAGCTGTCAAGCAAATAATTGAAAATTTTAAGAATACGGGATATGTGAAGATAAAAGCTATTAAAACAAAACCAATCCTTAATAATACAAATGTAGAAATTGCAATTTTGGGCTATTTTGTTGCAAATCCAACTTTGTCAATAAGACAAGTTTCCGTAGAATCAACATATCCAAAAGCTCAATTCAGAGGATCCTGAAGAAACATAAATTTCATCCTTTTTCATTTAAATTAGTGCAACACTTAAAAGAGGTTGACTTTCCGAAGAGAGTTGTTTTTAGTGAGTTTTTGCTGACTAGTCACTATGGAGATGAATTGTTTTTGAATAATATTATTTGGAGCGACGAGGCCAAATTCACTAAAAATGGAATGTTCAATAGACATAATTCACACTACTGGTGTGACATAAATCCACACGTAATTAGAGAGAGAAATTTTCAAGAAATCTGGAATTTTTATAATAAAAAATGTTTATTCTCAAATAAAACGAAATGGGTTGGATTTAGGTATAGGCAAGTAAATTGAAACTTATAGTAATTTTTAATGCTCAAAATGATTCCGTCATAAAAAATGTGGGTTTCTATTTAAAAAACTTGAGATTTTTCATTTTTTTTAGTGGCAAGTTTATGATTTTTTTTTGACGACCCTGTATACAAATGAGTCATTACGCATCCTCAGTTTAATAAAACGATCCTTTATTTACAATAACCCAAAGTTGCATTGCAAAATGAAATACGGTTTTAACATAGTACAAAAATATGTTGAGCGTTGCAACTGTCACTTTTTTGGAAAAACATCAAATATTTCGAAAACGGCTAGAGATAGGCATAGGGCATTCTATACAAAAGTTGGTCAGAATTTTGTGAGGAATCCAAGTATGTAATAATATATAGGGTGTTCTATTTAAAATAAGGAAGGTGTGATCGACTTCCGGTATAAACGGAAGTGCCACCATCTTGAAAATATTTTAGTTGGATTGGGCATGCCCACATCAGTATCCTGCCAAATGTTGAAAACTCTCCTATTTATACTTTTTACAATATCAATCGATGTCTTTCGTCGTGGGACACCCTGTATAATGCACAATAATAATGGAGGAACATTTGAACACTTGTTGAAATACATTTCTAACTATTTTCTTTTATTTAATCTTGATAAGCAAATATTGTTACTTCATTGTTATGACATATTTATCGAAAAAAAAGTTTTTATAAAAATTACTACGCAAAATTTATCCCAAACCATAGTTTATGGTCAGTTTTAGGGATAAAAAAAATCTTTCTCATGAGGTAAAAATAAAATATTCCTCGTATTTAAAAAAGTTAAAGTTTAGTTCAGAACTTAAAAAATAGTGAATCTATAAAAGGAATAACATAATCGTAATCGATATTTAAATGGGAAGTGCTCTTATTAATAGAGATAGGCAAAAACTGATGTTTTTAAAGCTGAAATTTGATACAAACCTTAATGACAAAACCCGTTGGTTAATATCTGTCACTGTTTGACAGATATAGGGTGCCTCTCAGAACTAGTATTTTTCTTCAAAACAGTCTAGCGTTTTTCAGATGTGTTATTTTTTATTTCTAAAAATACATTTCTACAACAACTTTTCACGTAGATTTCAGTAGTACAAATAGTTTTTTTCTATTAGACACGGTTTTTGAGATACGCACAAAAAATCGTTAAAAAGAAAACATTTTGAAATATGTGTTATATGTCATTAGAATGGTAATTTTAAGATCTTTTCAAAAACGAAATAATATACAGGGGGCTCTATTTAAAAAAACAATTTTTATGTGCGTAGCTTGAAAACCGTGAAAAATAAAAAATAACGCATCTGGAAGACGCTACAGTTTTGAAAAAAAGTACGAATTCTGTAAAACACCCTATATCTGTCAAACGGTGACAGATATTAACAAACGGTTATTGCCATTAAGTTTTGAATCAAATTTGAGCTTCAGACCCCGACATCAGTTTTTGCCTATCTCTATTAATAAGAGCACTTTCCATTTAAGTACGTCCAATTTGGCCCACCCTATACAGACCATAGTAATCAGTTCAATCAAAGTCAGATGAAACAAAGCTTGAATGGCATGTTATTGATAAAGGAAAACCATACGGCTCCCAAGATCTCCTGAATTGAGATGTTTAGATTATTATTTTTGAGGTTATATAAAAGTTGACTAGATTTGTATTTTTCAATTCATCATTCTATTTGTTTGTGAACATTAAGTACTGACTTGACTGATTTGCCAATCATACTTAAATAGCCTGGATTATTTTATTTAACTAATTCACCCTTATTCACTATTTAATTAGATTTAAATTTTACTCAATTAAACTCTTCTCTATTATTTGTTAAGGAATCGATTTTATTTTGATCACAATAAGATTTCTAAATAAATCATATTCGTGCCTCCTTTCAATCACATTCAAGTTATCATTAGCTATATAAAGCAACCATAACTCTAATGGAAAAGCACTGTCCATCATTCTCAATCAAGGAAGGGAGGTCGTTACCTGCAGTAAAAACTGGTCCCACTCCTTAAGCAATTCTATACCTACAGGGTGAGTTGTTTTCGATGTTTGGTGAAGCAATCTCAAAAACTAACAGAGCAACGAAGTCGGTTAAATGGTAGGATTTTGACATTAGTTAAAAAAATTATGATTCTACAGTGTTAGCGCATAAAACAAAATATCATATGATTTAAATATTTAAAATAAAAGACTTTAAAACGGCTATTTATGTCACATTGAAAGGTGAGAGTCAGTTTTAAATTATATTTTCCTTAAATTATCTAACAAAATATTATTTCAACAAAAAAGTAAACACCAATTCATACAAGAATTCATCGCAACTGCAAGATTCTAAAAAATAATGGTTACGTCAATATTCTACTGAAAAAGCTACACAAGAAACCTAATGTAAAATCAGAAATAGTTTAATTATTAATCTTTTAAAATGATCACTCTAAAGCATTAGTGAATTATATGAATTGCATTTACTGAGGTTATTGTTGCGCTACGCTATTTCAAACTTAGATCGCAGCGCCATTGCAACTAAATTAGCACTAATTTCTATTGCACTGTTTCTAAACAATTTATTTTCTCTGTTTATTTTAATTTAGATTTTGATACATTCATATATATCCTTTTGTCATTTCCATTCTTTAGATAGTGAGGAGACTTTACCTAACAACAAAAAATAAAACAAACATATTAAAACCAATAGTCAACTCACCAAAATAGATGTAGAAAAACTAACAACTGTCACATGTAGAGAAATGTTTAGAAAATGTACCACTACATATTTTCATAAAATGCCTGTTAAAAAAAATAGGAAAAATAAAAGAAGAAATAATTTTTGAAATAATAATCTACTTTTTCAAATATGTCAAATCTCTCTTACCTAAACACCATTTCTCTAGAAACAATAGTAATAAGTAGGCTAGATGAAGTTAAAGAAATTGACGACTTTTGGTTTTTGTTAAACAACCAGTGAGCCATGAACTTTATCGAAAACCCAAAACCAGCATTAAATTGCTCATCTAAAACTGCACCTCTTTCTTCATTTAACCGACTTTGTAGCACTGCTAGTTCGCAAAATTCCTTCAATAAACATTGAAAAATTTACCCTGTATAAAAGTGAATTAGTAACTCTTAATTTGAGCTCTAATAAGTAATTCAAATTAGGGATTATTTTTCTGTCAAAACTTTTATTAACCGTTGATGATAGTAAAAGATAAAATGAATTAGTTATCATTTTTTTCTTTTAAGTTATCTTTCCTATCTTCTTAAGTTATCTTCAATCAGTAAAAAAATCGTTACAAAAAAAATTAAATTTATATGGTTTACTGACAATTCAAAAACGGTTAGTTAATTTAAACAATAAGTTCTGTTCTGTGTATTTAAATTAACTTATTATATAAGTTCAAATACAATAAGTTCATTTAAATACAGCCCATCCTGATTAACTAACCTAACTAATTATTCTAATTTTTGCAGTAATAATGTCATCATTATTTTGTATGATTTTTGTTGTAAGTACTAATAATTGATATACACTAAGATAAATCATATGTTAACTCGTATGTACCGAATTTCGCAGCGATAAAGGTAAGGAGTATGGTAATTTTAAACCGTAGCACGACATTCTATTAAAAAAGACATATACAAATCTAAAACAAAAGTATACTGAAAAGTAACCCACACAAATAAATATTTAAATTACAAATAGAATAATCCAATAATGATAAAAAAGGTATCGTGAAAAGTTTAATTGATTGAACCAAATTTTTTTGCAATAATGAACAATTTGATATACAGTGCGTTTTTTTTAACGCGCATCATAGGATTTTACATGTTAAATTTTTAAGCCCCTGTTAGACCATGTTATTTTGGAACTACAGGTCTAAAACATGACGGGTGTGTTTTTAGTACCCTGAAGCTTAAGTAAGTTTACCAATTTGGTCTAAAAAGTAATTAAAAACTGGCAAAAAATCTTTTTTTTCGAAAAGATTTTATCGTTTCATACTCCCTGTATGCATTGTTGTTCTTTGTTGTTTTTGGTACTGGCAGGGCAGGTAGCAGGTAGAGTGACATATTTGACTGCATCACGACCCGACATCTTTTAATCGTCAAAAGGGCATTTTGTATTTTCTTTTGTTCTTAACTTCCTTGATATAAAGTTAATATTCGCATTTTGATCACCCTGTTTTACTTTATACGCCAAATTTTACCTGCTACCTGCTGTGTCAGTATCAAAAACAACTAGCACCTATCATACATACAGGGAGTATGGAAAGATAAAATCTTTTCAAAAAAAAAAATGATTTTTTGCAAGTTTTTAGTTAGGCCGAATTGGTAAACTTACTTAAGCTTCAGGGTACGAAACAGCCTCCCGTCAAGTTTTATACTTGTAGTTTCATAATAACATGGTCTGACATGTGCTTGAAAATTTAACACGTGAAATCCTATGTTGCGCGTTAAAAAAAACGCACTGTATAAAAAAAAAACATTACAAAAAGAAAAAACAACTAAAACAATCAAAAACTAAAAATATTAGAAAATTCATTCATTAATGAATCATTAATAATGTTCGAAAAGAATGTGACTATCCTCAAACATTTACTAATAAACGTTTTAGAGATTTAGAAGACTACTAACTTAATGTAATTTTCAACTTAGTTGAAAATAGTGTGAAATTCTCCCAACAAACGTTTTTGGTGCGGTGAGACAGAAGAGCTAACTCAGAAGAGCTAAATACTTACACTAATTACGTTTCTCGTTTTGAATTCTACAAATTTATATGAAGTGAATAATATGAATATATTCTTATTAATTATTGATATTCCATATTACATTGTTTTGACACAAGCCCATATCGCCAGTCATATGAATGAATTATTGTTTTATTGAATTTGAATAAAGATTAAGTACCTTCGGTCCTTGTATTACTACACTAAATTAATACCTTTCGTACAGGAATAATTTTATAATATTATGTATATCGCTGAAAAGGCTTTAAAGCCTCGAAAGTTCGTAAATTCATTAATTTTACCCAAGTTATAATCCCGAAACCGGTGGAAGCTCAATTTTATTACTCGGGATTTAACTAGGTAAAATTCCAACAGCAAGGTTGATTTATTTTATCTTTCAACTTTTACGGTCACCCCTATCATGGATATGTCTGTAAAAATGTGTATACAGACAAGAGCGTGAGTTCTATTTAACTTAACTCTGAAGCTTATCGTAAACTTTTGCTAACATCATTGACCACATTAAGCTTAATGCTACGTCCAATTAGTCCCACGTCAATTTAAAAACTTACGATTCTACAGTACACTCACTAGTCTAGGTCTTTACTTTACTTTGGGAAAATACCTAGGTTTGCACCTGTTTCACGGTAAACAGTATAAATTCGTTGATGCTTGTTTACTGCAGCAAAATTTTAACTAAACAAAAATATCGTAAAATAATACTAAATTTCTAGTATTTTGTTTAAATTGGTAAGTCTTGGAATATTCAAAATTATTGAGAGACAAATAAGAAATTGATATGTATATAACGTGAGAAAATAGGAATGGCCTTCAATTTTTTTTTGTTTTTGTAAAAAAAATTAAAAACTTATATAATTAGTAAAACTAATCATCTGATGTCTTTAACTCTGTCAGATTTTTACGTGGACTGTTAAAAGTAAAAACAAAAAGTGATATGATGATTACCCTCGATTTGATCTAAAAACACTAAATACAAACCGTTCAATTTTATAGTAAGTTTTATATTAGAATGTAAAATATTTATGTATTCTAAGATTTTTACTCTTCTGCCTTTCCATAATCAAAAATTAAGAAAAAATCCAGAAGTGATCCGTCGTAAAATTTTAGAGAGGAATAACTTTGTATACTTATAGCTTTTGTTCGAAAAAGTGTTCATATAAAGGTTATGACTAGACTAACTCGAATGCATCCCGAAGCCAAATATTTACTTTGTCATTTTAGAGGTGCAAAGCATTATGTAACGGTTTTCTACTTTATTAATGACAAAAACTGAAAAATTGTGTTAAATTATATTTACTACGTTTATTTCGCATGCCCAATCCGGATTTACATACGATTATCTTAAAATCATGTTTTAAATAAACGCCTGGGATTAACGTCTAATCCGGATTATAGCTCTTAAGTCAATCCTCCATATTAGGAGGATTGGATTATGATTTCTTAATCCAAACTGTAAAATAAAAAAATAGTTGGGTCTAACTTCGGCTATTAAAATGACATGACATTGAAAGTTTTGACGTAAATCATGTCAATGTCATTTGTTTAAATTTTGTTAATAGTTCATGCTTACCCTAAAGATGAATAAAAAAATTAAGAAAATGAATTAATTTTAAAATTTCAACCTCAAAAAGAGCATTTTTTATTTAAAAAACACGTTTGATAATTGTTGGTTATGTTGTTTGGATTAAAATAGGATTGAGTTACAATCATAATCCTCTAAAATCATAGGAAATAAACTGTCACCTGTTATGGATTAAGGTTAAATCCAATCCATTCTTAATCTGGGTTAGAGAAGCGAAATAAACAAAATAATATTGTGGTAATTCGGGATTAACCCCTGAAATAAGACCAAAAAATATAGTATTCTACTAATATAGAATATAGAACCTATTTAACAAGAAAGGACAGTTGAAAAGAAGCGAAGAGCGAATTAGAGAGAGATGGACTTTTCCTACCAAAGTTAAGGGGACAATATCGGCTTTGATTCCTTGAATATCAGTAGTTTTATTAGGTTGTTGAAGAACGTTGCCATATCCCAGACCACATCAAATAATTTGTTTAAAACATCAGTTTAATATTAGTTAATAAAAATATTAATATATTTCAAGAATTAAGAGGCAAAGTTTTTTTTTTATTTCAGAATGAAATAAGATAGGAGACATGCCTGCAACATGTTTACTACCAATGGCAAACCGAGGTCAACCAAAAACATCACTCCAATATGAAAGGAATTATGCCGGCTGTCTCTTCTTGTAAAATAGCTATTCTTTGTAAAACGGTCCGTCAAACATCTCCGTTTTCCCAAAGTTTCGTCTTTGATTAACCTCCTTCCGCTTCTTCTTCTTCTTCAAGTGTCATCTCTTCTCAGAAGGTTGGCAATCATCATGGCTATTCTCACTTTTGACTCTACTGTTCTGAACAACTCATTGGATATACAGTTGCACCATATTTTCTAATAATGTCAGATAGTTTCTAGCATTGTAAGATAGTTTCTAATAATGCTAGATAGTTTCTAGTAATGCCAGTTAGTTTCTGAAAATTTTCAGACAATGTCTAACAATGCCAGTTAGTTTCAAACATTGTCAGATAGTTTCTAACAATGCTAAACAGTTTATGACAATGCCAGTTATTTTCTGACATTTTTAGATAGTTTCTAACAATGCTCAATAGTTTCTGGCATTGTCAGATAGCTTCTAACATATTGCTAAATAGTTTTTGGCAATGCCAGGTGTTGGTTTCTGGCATTTGTCAGACAGTTCCTAGAAATACCAATTAGTCTCTAACATTGCCAGATAGTTCCTAATCATGTCAATTATGCTTATGGAAACGCCAGTTAATTTCTGATAATTGTAAGATAGTTTTTGTTATTGCCAGAAAGTTTTTAGCAATGCTATTCAGTTTCTAGTATTGTCAGATAATTTCTAACAATTCTAAATAGTTTATGACAATGCCAGTAAGTTTCTAGCATTGTCAGACAGTTTCTAATAATGCTAGATAGTTTCTAACAATGTCAGTTAATTTCTGGCAACGTCAGATAGTTTTTGGCAATATCAGATAATATCAATAAAGTTAGTTTTTGACTGAGTCTATACGTTACGTTAAGTCATACGTTAAACAAATGGATGATCCGTCCATATCTTAGAACATACTAATTTTTTGTCACAAAAGTTACAACATTTCTTAGTAACTCAATTTCACATAAAAATAACACTTGATTTAAAACACATATATTTATAAAAGTATTGTCGTTTTCGAGGTATTGACTAGTAAACATTAGAATTTTCAATATTTGGAAGGTTAATTAATAACACAGTATTGTATGTTTTACTTGCTTCTAAATTATATGTTTGATTCCAAACTATTTTTCAAATTATTTTTACTTTCTAAATACAACTGACGTTACGTTTTGTCTTAGCTGATCACCCGGTACATAGTAATAATATTGGTGTATGATACGCTTATAGCAAAGAAAAGATTTATCTGGCACTATTTCACAGATCCCACGTGCATGGTAGACATTTGGAAATATATATTAATTGTATATTAAAATTATTGCAAAATTTGTCCATAATGTTCAGAAAAAAGTTATTTATGCAACAAGTGCAATTTTTTTTTATAAAATCGACTTGTTTGAGGACAAAAGCACAGCAAGTATAACATAGTGCAAAAAAGTATTTTTTTTTTGCTCTAGAAATCAAATGCTTCAAAAAATGGAAAAATAGTGCAAAGAAGTATTTTTTTGCACTATTTTATAAAAAGGAACTTTAAAACCAAACATTTTTTTCTCTAAAGTGCATGTAGCAAAAATAATTAGTGGACATAGTTTTTTAAACGGATATAAGAAGAGTATTTCTCAAATTCCTTGACTAGCTATAATTATTATTAGATTGCGAATTAATAAAATGGAACCAGATTTTGTTAAAAGGTTAAACAGAACAAATGCAAAAATATTTGCCAATATGTTAAGATTCAATTTTGAACCTGTTATTTATTCTTGTAAAGTAATGAGATATTTTAAATTAATATGAAAAAATACAATGCAAAATCTATTTGATGGTACTTCAATAATTATAGTTCATTTCACGTAAAATTTTGATTAGTTTGTGTAATATGTTCAATACAGCTCGTGTGCTTCTACGTGCATAGGTATAGCATGGTTTATTACCCATTAAATAAAATAAAAAACATGTGCACAAATTAATGAAATTTATCCATATCGCCACGTTAAAACGTTTTTTATGGCAGAACAATAATTAAAGAAAGTCGAAAACCTGCTATGAATAAAACACTTAAACATATCACCATTTTACGGAAAACTTGCAGTTTGCCATTTCCAATTTGGTTAATTTAAAATGCAAATTAAATTACTTTATTTACTTTTCTTCGGTTCGTGCTCTCAACACGAAATTAATACATTAATAAGGTTCAACGCAAACGAGACAACTTTGTGTTTTAGCGCTGAAAGCGCTTCAAACTTCGTAAACCCATTAATTTTCCAGTCGTGACCATTGAACATTTCCAGTCGGCTTTTTCTGATTTCAACACCGGTAATAATTGAAGCAACAATATCGAATAGTGAAACCGAGATCTTATTTACGCACATATTGCGAGGGTGTAATTTCCTGGTGATCAGTCAATGTCTGAGTTAATTCGGGCTATTAATCAAGCAGCGATGTTCTGCATAATTCATAACGGGTTGGCAGCCCTGATGCAGTGTTTGGCCCTTTTTCAACATAAACAATTCGTCGAAAGTTTCCTTTTGATTTCGATGGTCTGTTTTTAGCGTAGCGAAACAATCCAACGTGTTGGAAACGAACTGAGTTGTCTGTTACATCCTTACGTTATGCTGAAGGGTCAGTAAATTAAATTACATGGGCTTGGATTTTATGTACAGTTTTACCGCTATTAGTAATTTGGTAAAAAGCACTTATTCGATTCAAGCCCTTTATTTGCATAATCAACCCCTCAACCGCTAAACCAGTGAATTGGTTTAAGTTCTCAAGCGAGTATCTAAGTGCTATTTGCACTATTAAATTAGCTTTGACATCTTTGACGTAGTTTTTTAACTGGACTATTCAGCAGACGAAAAGAAAAAAAACAGTGTTTTATTGAAACAGAAACCAAAAACAACAACTCATAATCAGGAAATCTAATTTCAATTATGCGACCCCATAATGCCCTGGCAGAGCTCCACAGACAAACATGCATTACTGATGCAAATATAAAATGCATGAATCTGATATCAAGTGTTAATAGGCAACACTTGATATCAGAGTACATAGGCAAACTAGAATATTGCTATTCTATCTGAAGTTTGATCATGGTTTAACCCAATAAACGTAAATTTCGAACAGACACGCCAAATTGAAATTTACATGTCGTGTTTAACACAGAGGGAACAAAGAGGGAGTATGGTAATTAAACGTCAATTAATGTAATAAAAGTTGCCTAATAAGCCGCGTCTTATCAAATTTTTAAATTGCATTTTATAAGGCTCTATAGATTACAATCGAATGACGTCAGAAGAGATAAGAGTGGTGACCACAAAAAAAATCAAATGTAGTAGAAGAAAAAACAAATTACTGGTTGTACCTAAATGGCGCCCTCTACAAGCTGGCTTAAAACTCAGTAGATAAAATTTGGCAACCACGAAAACCCTCGAATACCTAATTTTAACAAGAAACTCCAAGTGGATTGCGTGTTTTTTGAAAAAGTGAGTTTTCGTCGATTTTTTGTCTTAGGTAATCAAACATGTGATACCCTGTATAAAGAGATTCACAAAAAATAAAATTTGAGACAAAGTTGCGCATGTTCCAGTTTAATAAAATTAACCGCTTTAAATATGTATACAAAAATTTAAAGATTAATATCACCAAATTTGAATTTTTTTTCATGGACGCCATATTGGACTTTTGATTACGATGATGTGTCATATGGTATGGTTTAATTTTTCAATTTAGAGAAAATAGAAAAAAATTTGTTAAGATGTCATTTGATCCTTACGGCCAGTACTTTCACTTCAGATTAATTTTATTTTTAAGATAATTTGTATAGAAACCCTGAAATCAGACGCTGCTATTGGTGAATTCTGTCATTTCTATAAAAATTTTCCTGGCAAAAAAATTATCTTTAGGTGAAAGTATCGGTATTGTTCTAAGCTACGGGAATAGACAAACATGAAATCATAATCATTTCACAGTTATACTGGCATCAAACGGCAGAAGTTAATGTTGAGCAATCAACATCAGAGGCAATCATAATAAAATGGGGAGTGAGGCAGGGCTGTATTCTATCACCACTTCTGTTTAATTTATATTCTGAAACTATTTTTAGAGAAGCGCTGCAGGGGGTCCTAAGAGAATCAAAATCAACGGAGTCATTGTTAACAATCTGAGATACGCCGACGACTGTGTTGTGCTGGCAGATAATCTGGCCGATCTACAAGACTTAATGAACCGTATAGTAAGCCACAGTGAACGGCATGGACTATTCACGAATGCGTCCAAAACTAAGCTCCTTGTTTTTTCAAAGACGAACATAGTTGCCAATTTGTCCATTAACAATATACAGATAGAGCAAGTAAATTCATTCAGATACCTAGGAACTATCATTAATAATCAGTGCGACCCCAAGATCGAAATAAAAGCACGAATTGAGCAGGCCAGAAAAACATTTTTAAAACAGCAATTTTTCACGAGATCCGAACTGAGCCTAGAACTGAGAATGCGCATGATCAGATGTTATATATTTTCAACCTTGTTATATGGTAGTGAAGGATGGACTCTCGATGCGACTACAGAGAAAAAGCTGGACGCTTTTGAGATGTATTTATACCGCCGTATGTTAAGAATATCGTGGGTGCAGAGAATCACCAACTTGGAAGTCCTTGCGCGGATGGGAAAATCAAAAGAACTGATGCTCATCGTTAAGGGAAAAAAACGGGATACATAGGCCACATAATGAGAGGCGAAAGGTATGAACTCTTGAGACTGATCATTGAAGGAAAAATACAAGGAAAAAGATCAGTGGGAAGAAGACAAAACTCCTGGCTGAAAGACTTAAGAAGATGGTTTGGATGTACCTCAATTGACATATTCAGAGCTGCTATATCCAGAATAATGATTGCCAATTGGATCGCCAACCTCCGGCGGGAGACGGCGGATTAAGAAGAAGAAGAAGAAAGTATCGGCTCTTAGTGGCATGACATCCCTGCCATTTTCAAATCGATGACCGTGTGACACACTTTCACACGACGTATTCATGATTGTGCCACATGATAAAATCAATATCAGATCACTTTTTGGAAACCGGTTGAAAAAAGTCTATCAGTTTGTATTTTTTAGATTTTGTCTTATTTCTCCAGTACGTCTAAAATATATTATAGTATATTGATGATTTTTTTCTGATTGTCAAATTGGCTTACTTTATCTGACTGGAAACTTGTTTCTTGAGTTTCCTTCTACAATTTATCAATTTTAGTGTGAGAAAAGTACTTTTAGGTTTTTACTAATTATGAAAATCAATTCACTTCATTTGCTTTCTCATGGATGTTATAACAGTCCACTGTTAACGTAGCAATTCAAACTTTTTTTTAAACTTAATAACCTAATTTTACTTTGGTGTAAGCTTTTGGAACACATAATTAACTCTGCAGACATTTGCTAATTGAAATAATTTGAATTTCTAATTGACAGTAAACTTAAACCTAATAGCAAATTAATAATGAATATTCATCGAGATTATTTAATTTAAGTTCGAAGGTACTGTGTGCAAGGGACAGGTCAGGCACAAAGTAAATAGAAGACTAGTATCTGCATTTATAGGGTAAAGAAGTCAAAGAATACAACTTGAAAATAAAACGACATTACCTTTACAGAAACCTGTTTCATTTCCTTTATGGAGGTATTACCAGAGCTGCAGGTAGTAGAGTTTAATTTAACGGAAACTCTAAAAGCTTGCCATTATTGCTTAGTAATTTGACGTCTAGGAAAATTGGAATGCGCATTCTATATTCAAACCGCAGATAACGGTTTTTTTTTTACACCTGTTGCGAGTTTTGATTTTTGTTTTTCACTCGTACAATGTTGACCGAGTTTTAACCACCTTTGAATTAATTATATCAGTGAGGTTTTGGATTTTATTATCCCAGATAGCAGGCATTCGAGTGACTCACGTACCATTTTCATGGTTCATTTCATTAATTGTACTCGTGTGCATCGGGGGTGAAATGATAAAGGCCCAACCTACACACAAATTGAGAATAGAGTGTATTTGATTAGAAAAGGACGATTTAATAAAGTCCTGGAAATTCTCCGAATCTAACCTAGAACTTTAGCAAATATGTAATCACAACAGTGGAAAATTTAGGCTAATTTATTACT
Organism: Ips typographus; assembly: GCF_016097725.1. Taxonomy (NCBI): domain Eukaryota; kingdom Metazoa; phylum Arthropoda; class Insecta; order Coleoptera; family Curculionidae; genus Ips; species Ips typographus. The sequence continues at coordinate 10,716,045 of NC_138423.1, forward strand.
AGCACACAATGGGATTGGGAGGTTAAAGCAGATTTCGACCCTAACAAAACGTTTACCTTAACACAATAGATTATCTGCTAAGATAACATAACATTTCATAATGAAACGCTGCATAGTGATTGTAGAGCGTAAAAACATGTTCAAAAAGTTACATAAGAATTTCCAGATTTTAACACTGCATTTTTTAACCTTACCTATTAACTTATTTCAATACTAGGAGAAGCGAATGAAGACCTGACATATTCAACCAAAAGTTACCAAAAAAATTCCTTAGATTTAATTTATGGGTTTGGGTGTCACTGTCATAAGTTTGTTGATGTTTAGGTTAGATAATAGCTATTTATGTAACCAGTTACGAAAAGATCGATTTTGTGTAACGAATGAATGTTTGTAGGGCGAGCGCAGCGAGGTCCTACAATTTGAATGAGTTACACAATAAGACATTTTCGAAACGTGTTGCATACATAATTTTTTCTAATTTTGACCAAAAAGCAGTAAAAACCGTCTTTTAAAGTGATTTAACACAAATATTCACTTTCATAGCACCTTGTATAAACAGTGACAACGACATGTTATGATGGATATCGCCCATATGTTTCTACGGAAATGCATAAAAACAGGGAGTGATGAAATGAACATTTCATAACTAGTTACATAAAGTAAAACGTTTTGTCACTCTAATCAGTTTTGAAAAGTGTCACTTTATATGCCATAATTAGAAAAATAAAGTTATAGTACCGCAGTATAAAAATAAGCAACACATTAAGTAATTTAAAGTTATTGGAAGTTTGTTTAATTGGTGGGTTATTGAAAATTCAAATGGTGGCCGAGCTGGTGTTTTTTGACATAACCAGTTTATTTATGATTTCTGCTATGTAAATCATACCGCCAACTGGCCAATCACATTTGACCACAATTGCCAACCTAATTCACAATCACTCCTAGTTTTTAAATAGAGTACCTAATTAGTATAAATATTATAATAAACAAACTGTTACATCTCAATTCTGTTTTTTTTTTATAAATACAAATATAAATCTAAATTACTTTCTGCTTAGTAATTTCTGACTGTTGCGTCACATTCTTTATCTCATTTCATTAGACAAAGATTGACGAAAAATGTGTGTTTTATAACATCGTACCAGCTATTGTCAGCTTGGCGGATCAATTAATGTCAGGCTATTGTTATCGAAGTCCAACAATATATGAACCAATGCCAGATGTGTCCCAAGAGCAATTTCATTTACAACCCATCAAACGTAAATTTACTAAGAATCAGTTTTTAAGGGTTCAGCAATATTTCTTTCCAAGCGTAGCAAATTCTAACTTCTTTAAAGAACACAGTTATTTTTTACCCAAAACGATTACTTTCGCACGTGATGCAATAAAACTTATCCGTTACTTCATCGTTCTGATCTAAGACTGGGTCGCGTGGGGGTACGCGGCCAAATCGGTTCTGGAGAAACTCCAAGCTGTGGAAAACATTGCGCTCAGGACAGCGGTGGACGCTCCATGGTACGTCAGAAATGTGGACACCCAGGGAGATATGAAGTTTACCACCGCAATGGAGAGGATCAAGCAGAGCGCAGTGAAGCTATTCCAAAGAGCGGAGCCCAGCGAAAATCAGTTACTGCGAGAAGCAGTGAACTACGACCCGGCGCTAGAAGCACCCCACAAATGCCCCCGATACCAGTTATTGGATAACGGGTAATTATTAATAAGTTTTTCTTTCCGTTTCAGATAGATGATAATTCAGGACCAACCAGCCAAGAAGAAGACCACAATTTCCCCCAGACCTTCCCCCCGGGTGGCGAGAATTTTATTCTCAAAATCTGGGTAGAACCTTTACGCAGTTATCCCGGTGCTAACTGGGCTCTGACTGCACTCCTGGCACTTTCCCCCGCTTTGCCTACGTAAAAGGGGGAAAACCACCCCACTCACCAGACCCTAACTCCCCAAAACCTTAAGATGTAAAAACAGACGGACGAAAGCCAGCTGTTTGGACAGACCACCAGAGATGGACGAGCTGACGAAGAAAGAAGAAATGGAGGACAAGAAGAGCACCAGAAGAGTGCCTCCGTCAGCGGGGGCATCCCATGACATGAGGACGACGATGCAACTCTGGGAACTTCCCGAAAGGGAAAATTCCTGGACTTGTAGCGACTTCCTCTTCCAGACCTATCCTTTCTCAGGTCTACAGCGATGGGAGGGTAAAAAAGCAGTAGTCTTGTTTGAGCCATCTATCTGAGACCGCATTCCCTGCCAAAGAATATTGGCGTGTCCCTTTCCAGTCCTCTTTGTTTAAGCTTATCCCAGATGGCCTATTTGGACGAGCCTGGGAAACCGAATTTTGGACTATAAAATCAAACTGCGACTCTCTCAAACCTACCATCACCACAGTAACTACGATAGATAGTCTGATTGCTTATGGAATAGGTAATTGGAAGATATACCATTGCATTTGATTTTTTCGAGATATCTAAGATGAAAGTGCAATTTTTGTAAAAACGCCCTCTATCGAAAAGACCGAAAACTAAATGGAACATTGTTTTGGGACACTCTACAGGACAAAAAATGCTCTTTAAAATGCGGCAAAAACAAAGTCTCTACGATTAGCTGTTTTCGAGATATTTCATTTCTTTCAAAGCAAACTTTTGACTACTCCCACCACTTCATTTGAAGAGATAGAAAAAAAAGTTAAATAAGAAAATTCTTCGTAGAGAATAGGGGATTACTTTTATGAGATTTTTACTATACCTTTCCATTTAAATTTTCAGAGTGTTTAGACATTTTTCATTTTAGTGGTATCGAAACGTTTCCTAGCGGTGGATTTAGAAAGCTGAAAATTATTTTCAGTATTTTCTCTTAGCCACATTTACTAATAAAAAAAATTCTTGTAGGTATACTACGTATAGTTTCCGAGGAACAGCAGACACTGTACCGGGTGACCCAATAAGACTGTTCCTCGGCCATATCTCAGAAACCGTACGACCTATGACTTTCGGGTTACAAAAATTACTAGGTAAATTGGCCATGAAGAATCGCTGGAAAATGTTTTCAAGTTCTTAAGATGACCTCCAGAGGTGCCAACTGCCATCTTAAATTTAAAAATTGCATTTTTTATAAATTTTGCATAACAAACTACTAAGTTTTTATTCACATTTTTAAAGAGAACCAGCTTTTAAGCGGCCAAGGAATGCTCTTTTCAACGATGCCAATTTTGTTAATATTGGTCAAACCTTTAAGAAGTTAAAGCGGGTTATTACAAAAACAATTGAAAACCCCCCACCAACTTTGTTTTTGAAATAACTGAAATTTTTGTTTTACGAAAATGGTAGATAAACTGGTCACACCAAAATTCCAATTTTCACAGTCAAAATTCCAATTTTAAGGTAATGCTGTAAAAGTACACCAGCTTAATATACAGAGAGGACGCGCAGGTTGGAATAAATTTATTTAAAATTAAGGGTTTGGTTTTTTGGAAATACTATATATTATATGGTAAATGCATGTATACAATTAGCGGACCAAAAGTACTTTTAATTAAAATAATTTTTTTTAAAAAAAATTATTTTTTTAATTAATTTTTTTTTAAGAAAAAAAATAATTTTTTTTTAATTTAATTTTTTTCCTACTTAGAATTTGATGCACAATTCAAAAACAAAATTAAAAATAGGTAATTCTATTTGAAAAAATTAAGTTGATGGTAGTAACTTATTTTTGGGCCGCCCTGTAAAAAACCGCAGACAAAAATAAATATCGACGTGTAGGAGCGTATTTCTAAAAAACCAAACCCTTAATTTTAAATAAATTTGTTCCAACCTGCGTGTCCTCACTGTATAATTTATTGTACTCCTGCTTTAAGTTATAACTTAAAACTATAATCATTTTGACAATCAATCAATATCACATTTAATCACCGACATACGTTTTTTGCTGGTGATTGTGACGCAACAGTCCGAAGTCACTGAACAAAGAAAGAGAGTGTTAATTTTCCTAAATTTTTTATAGTGCAAATTCGGTCTAAATCAGTACACAATCGCGAAACTAAAACTGGTTGAAAGAAACTGTCCTCACTATTTATCTACTAAAGTAATTCAAAGTGACGCTATCTAGAGTTTTTCAAGTGTTCGCCTTTGACTGAAGCTAAACATTTTAAAAGTAATTTATTATAAATTTGTCGTGGCGTCGAAAAACATGGTGAAAAGAGACGATATTTTTTTTTGAAATTTACATTTTTAAAAGAAGCTGGAAAAAAGTTAATTTAAACCGAGGCTTGATTGCCATCCGCAAAAAGTAATTTATCATTTTTTTCGCCGGCTCACGCGACAATAAACCGAAGATTTTTATTTATTGTCAAAAATTGGGTGGCAAGGATCATCAGACACCTAATGTCGGGGAAATTATCATTACTCAAAGACGTAATTTATCCCAAATTTTTTGTCAGGAATTTAAGTCAAGGTCCCTAACCATATCCTTTGAATTACCTAGATACTTAGTTTTTTTTCAGGTTAAGGTAATATGCAGCCTCAGTCCATGACAGTTAATGAGTTCAAAAAAATTGTACCAACTTTTGATTTTCAAATATATTAAGTAGCCTTTCTGTAAATAATGTTTTTTTATAAAATATTGCAAAAAGTTCTACTTTTTTGTAATAACTAGTAAAATTTATACTAAAAACTAATATTTTTCTGAAAAAATTGAAATAATAGAAAATCTATTAGGTATATAATATTATTAACAAAAAAGAGAGGGTTTCATTTAAAAAAACTGATATTTCATCTGCCACGAATTTATGAACCACCCCGTAAGTAAATCCCCATCCAAAAGTAATTTTAAACTAGGCATCTCAATATTCTCTAAAACTTTTCTATTTAACACTTTTTCGAATTCTTCGAAACTGATGAGATAATGAACTTAATTTACTCTATCGTTGACTCACCCTATACACTTTTATTACATCTAACTTTCTATAATACTTCTACAGATAAATTAGAAAAATTTTGTATAAAACTCGTTCGAAAAACATTACATAAATAGCTATTAGCCATTCTGCAATTGAATTAAACTAAGCTATTTTTAGCCAAAATTTCTAGTTAATAATTTTCACACTATGCTGCTTCTATTAGATCTAAATGGAGCCTACGCAGTTGAAAATTTGAAATGAAACAAAGCGTGTGATGCTATTAATCCAAAGCGTTAAAAGCTATTATTTAAATCAGCTCAACCCTCAACCAAAAACCAAGAGAATTATTATTACCTTTCGTAACCAGAATTCAGGGTTTATTTGGATGTATTGTGTCATATTAATAGCGTGGGCAATTGGAGCCTATAAATTCAATGCATTTTAATTGTTCATAATTTGAATATCAATAAATTTATGATTGGTCAATCAAATTGTTGGTTAGTTAACGATTTTAGGGTTTAAATTACAAAAAAGTTTGGGGCACAGATGTAGTTAAACACACCAAAGTATGTCGCAGTTTTATATCTACCGGGTGTAACATTTAACTTGAGACATCTCAATATCTCGAAAAATAAGCACTTTTCGAAAAAATGTTTAGTATCAAAGTTGTATTATTCCGCGGGGGAAATACATTGATGACAAAGCTTGTATTCCTCTGCCCCTCCATGTGGGGGGAAGGGGGGAAACTTTCATTTTTTAAATGGCACCCCCAATTTTTTATTGCAGATTCAGATTCTGCGGCTAAAAACACGTGGAATTTGTTTAAAACATTTTTTACAAAAAAAAAACTTTTTTATTTATTTTTTTTTTATTTATTTTTTTTTATTTATTTTATTTTTTCATTTTTTTTTTCTTTTTTTTTTGTTATTTATAACACCTATGTATCCCTAGCAACGACGGTTTTTTAAGATTTAAGATTTTACCAAACATTCCGGTAAGACATGAGCGAAAAAAAAACAAATTTAATTAAAAAATGTAAATCGTCAGTCGTTTATAGCGCCATCTATCGTTAATACAAAAAAATGTTTTAAACAAATTCCACGTGTTTTTAGCCGCAGAATCTGAATCTGCAATAAAAAATTGGGGGTGCCATTTTAAAAATCAAAGTTACCTCCTTGAGGTAAAAGAGGAACACAAATTTTGTCATCAATGTATTTCCCCCGCGGAATAATACAACTTTGATACTAAACATTTTTTCGAAAAGTGCTTATTTTTCGAGATATTGAGATGTCTCAAGTTAAATGTTACACCCGGTATATTTTTTTAATATCGTTAAAGAAAAACGCTTTGTGTTTTTGTCATTTTTAGAGTACAATTCCGTTGGAAGAGAAATTCATTGAGCTGGACTAAGCAAAGCTATTGGCTATTTCAGTTAGGGAATGCTAGTATAATCGAATTTTATTAAATGTTAAAGAACATCGGTATTCGGTATACAGCACGAAATTTCAACAAACTGTATATTTTTTTATTACTGTTTAATAATATGCTTATTCACTAGTTTTGAATAAATAATAACACCCATTACCTACCCGTGAGTAGTGAGTGATTACTCACTGATTCAGTCCACAAACGGACACTACAATATATAGCAAAAATCAAAGTAAAATGGAGTGACGTAACAGTTAATAGAAACACAAACATTTTTAATTCAATTTTTTAAACGTTTGCTTTATTATTTGTCAAATTTAATAGTAATTTGCGCAACTAGGGATTAAAGTGCAACTTTTGCTCCCGCGAACAATTTGAGACCCGACGCAAAGCGAAGAGGGTTTCAAAGTTCAAGGGTGCAAAAAGTAGTTTACTCCAGAGTTGCGCATCTAATTTTTTTTTACGACCAATGTTTTCCTAATAACTCCCTAAGTAGTGAGTGATACTGTCATCTCTCAAATGAGGGAGGAAAATTTTACTTTCTATGGGAGTCGTAGAAATAGTATATTCTATATTAAGAGCGGAAAGTAGTTATTTGCCGCATGCACATGAAAATTGCAGCTTGAGGCGAAGCCGAACGCTGCAATCATGTAAAAGCGGCAAAAGACGATATTTTTTCGATGACTGCTGTGGGGTGGAGTAGAAGGACAACTCACATCATTTTCGTAGCTCGAACTCATTGTCACCGATAAATCACTTTGACGGAATGGCTTTATTTCAAACAGGTATGTCAAGCGTTGTTATGAAAACGCCGAAAAAGTTGGTGGGTAGATTGTTAGTAGAAAGCGAAAACGCTCTAGGACAGAAAATGATTCACTTTCTGTACACGTGCGGCAAATAACCACTTTCTGCTATGAAATGGAAGCGTACATGAGGTACTTTCAAAGTCAGTAGTCGAAAAAAATATTTACCTTACTATTACATTATAACGTCATATTTTAAGACGATAGTTCTGTCCTAAGCTTGGAAACTGCCAAATTCAATCCTAATGAGGTACAAAACAACGAAACATCGTTGAATAGTAACGAAATCAGTTTATCTTTGATTTTGGCATTTTATACCTTCATAAATGCATTTTTGGCATTTATAACATTTGGCTGTTTCTAACTTAATTTTAATCTATTTTTAAATATGACAATCGTGAAAATTCTTTCCATTAAGCTGTAAAACCACAACACACTCTAGAGTGAAATCAGTACAAACAGTACCAAACGTATTTTATGGCTTTATGAGTGGAATTTTAAAAATTATGACATTTGGTTCTCAGTTCAAGTTCTGTCCCAAAAACCGTCAAATTCAATCCCATAGAGGTACGAAACATCCTTGAAAAGTAGTGAAATCAGTTTGAGTTTGGTTGAATGCATTTTATACCTTCACAACGCATTTTTGGCATTTATAACATTTGGCTGTTTCTATCTTAATTTTAATCTATTTTTAAATATGACAACCGTCAAAATCCTCTTCATAAAGCTGTAAAACCACAACACACTCTTAAATCAATTTATAGCTTTATGAGTAGAGTTTTGAGAGTTATGATATTTGACCGTCAGTTACAGTTCTACCCTCGGTTCTGCCCTAAACCTGGAAACTGACAAATTCATTTTCATGGAGGAACTGTGTGACTCAATTTAGAAAACACGATTATATTTTATTACCGGTCCAGAAAATAGTAGTTTTTCTAATCAGTGTTAGCTTAATCAAAGTTAGGTTTTCCCACACGTGAAAGCAGTTAGACCACAGTTATATGATTTATGTTTTCTGTCAACTTTTCTAATTGATTTGGTGCTTGATTTAGATGCCTGTTTGCATTGCAATTTAACAGTGTATTTTCAGATTTTACAAAAGTTAATTTTAATAACAACTGCGTGCTCTTTAAGAAAATTAAACTATATACAGGCATACTCTATTTTTAGTGTCACACTGTTAAAGGAAATCCAGACGCAATCACACATAAAATCAAATCGCCTAAACAGAATTTATTGACATCATTTTATATTGTCGTTCGAAAATTGCTCGGATATAAAATATTTACACATCATATAAGTCAGATTTTCTTTTTGTAGTTTAGAGTGAAGCCAATTCAAAACTACAATTTGTGTGACTTTACTATTACTAATAATAACTTAATCTCTGTACGAAACAATTCCTAAAAGGATAACAGGATTGTGCACTTATTGAGTTAGAGTTGACGTCTAGGATAAAACCCTAGCTGGAACTCAAACAGATTGGTAATTAGGCTGCAGTTAAACATGCATAGTTCGTTAAATATTTTACTAAAGGGCGTAAAAGCGCCCTTTAGACATTTTAAGCAAGTACTAAATTGCTTAGGAAAGCCACATTTGCGTTAAATTAGTTAGTGAAAATGTACTGGAATGCTTTAATGGTTTTCTAATTAAAAGCGTTAGTGCCAATGAGAACGATATACACTAAATATGTCAGCGATATTAGTATTTAATCTCAATCAATTTAAAAATTTATTTTTAAAATAATTTTCATTTTTAATAAAGCGTTGGTAATGCTATTGAAGTTTATGTATTATACATAGGTATATATTTTATTAATATACACACATAATTTTGGGATATTTATAAGGCATTTGCAATGAGTAAAAAGAACAAGTATCAGGAGGTAACAATAATACAAATTATAACCCGTTTGTGCATTAAGCGAGGGGGACGGAAGTCCACCATGTTTGATTGCGCATTCGCCTACTGCGCAGTTGAATTGACGCAGTCATTGAAAGTTTGGAGTTTCAAACCCGCAAAAATTTGTTGTTTGTATTTGTTGTAGTATAGTGTTAGTTTGTTTTGTTTGTTTGTGGTTCTTTAACAGTTGAGTTTTGCAAATTTAAATTAAGTTGTACAGTGGACAAGATTAAATTTAGATCTGATAGTGCCAACCGGAAGTTGACGGCCGCCATATTACTCCCCCCCCTCCCCCTTGTTTCTGTCACCCACTTTGTTTGCTATTGCTCCTTCCTGCTATGTTTACATTTTTTTTTATTCATTGGGCATTTGAGAGTAGTTTGAGGCATTGTCTGTATATTTCAAAATGTAGTGTATTAATATAACAAAATTGACTGAAAATTGGACAGAACAGCATAGGCACATGTAATTATTATGGTATAATCTTTGTTACATTATATTGAGTTGAAATAATATTCATTACAAATTATTATAATAATTTACCAATTTTTTCAACTTTTAAATTACATTTTAAAGTCACGTGACTGTTTTTGACAGTGTTGCAAGCTCTAAAATGACATTCATTCAAAATGTAATTTACCAAATTTTTTAATTTTAAAATTTAATTGACAGATGTCAACTGGCCTTTACTGGGTTGCAAGAACATGCAAAATTGCATTTTCAACGTCACGTAACGTGTATTTTGCAATTTAAGTTTTTAGAAATGTCTAAATTTAATTTACTATTTTTTAAGTTTCAAACTGCGTTTTGAAGTTCACGTGACTGTTTTTGACAATGTCAACTGGCTTTTACAGTGTTGCAAGCTCAAAATTGTATTATTAACGTCACGTAACGTGAATTTTAGAATTTCAGCTTTTACAACTGTCTAAATTAAATGTACCAAATGATCAACATTTAAATTACATTTTAAAGTCACGTGACTGTTTTTGACAGGTGCCAGTTGGCTTTGACAGTGTTGCAAGCTCTAAAATTCAAAGTCACGTGATGTGTCTATTGCAATTTCAGCTTTTACAACTGTCTAAAATAGTCTAAATTTAATTTACCAAATTATTAAATTTTAAACCAGATTTTAAAGGTCACGTGATTAATTTTGACAGATGTCAACTGGCGTTTATAGTGTTGCAAGAACATGCATGCACGTAACGTGAATTTTGCAATTTATAAGTTTTAACGACTGTCTAAATTTAATGTACCATTTTTCAAAGTTTAAACTGCGTTTTGAAGTTTACGTGACTGTTTTTGACAATGTCAACTGGCCTTTACAATATTACAAGCTCAAAATTGAATTATCAAGTCACGTGACCTAGTTCTTACAATTTTACTACTGTCTAAATTTAAATTACCAATTTTTCAACTGTTTCTTTTAAGTGATAAGTGTCTTTATTTGACACGTGGTAACTTGGTTACTATGACAGTTAGAAGATTCGTGCAAACGTCTAAAAATATTTTTTGTTTGTCAGAATTTGGAAAAACAGTCACCTGACCTTAGAAAATCAATTTTAAGCTTTCGGCACAAGGTCAAATCAAGTGTCAAAAATTTGGTAAAACCTTTACGTTGTCACCTAACCTAACCTAAAAACTGTCAGGGGACCTTTAAAAAAATCAATTTTTAGCTTGTGGGTGTTTAAAATTTGGAAAAACATTCACGTAACCTGAGGAAGTAATTTCTATTGAATTTTTTTTTATTTCTTGAAGACTGCAAATATGAAAAATCAACTGTCATAATTTGAAAAATAAAAACTATTGTTTTAAGCTAACGCAATTTGGAACTGCAAATTGTGAATATTTTCTTTTTAAGCATCAAATTCTAATGTAAACATACTTAAACCCGGTTGAGATACATAATTTTCCATTCATTTAAATTGATTTATTAACCAGGACCGTACGCAAAAATTGGTATTATCCACACGAATAAACTCAATTTTTTCAAGTCCTAAAGTAAAATATAACGTCAAACTCCACACGACATGAAATAACAACAAACATTTTAATAACTGGAAAATTTATTTAGATTTAATTCTCCTGTGTCCATGTCGCTATAAATTGCTAGTGACAGATTGTCCTGCAAAACGCCCACACTTTTATGGTCTATAATCACGCAATTTTTGTATTATGCTCGTTTTTGCCTGAAAATGCGGTTCTATGTCACGACACCAAAAAAAGACTCTCCTACAGCCAGAAAAACTGAAGTTTTGACTTTGTTTTTGCTCACTGCAAAAGTGCTTGGTAAACACATAAATAATGACAAAACTTTGCTTGCACTAAGAGTTTTAGGACACGCAGTTATTGCCAAAACTTAGATAACAGAGAGTTGTAAAACTGGTCGAATATTAAATGCCTAAACTTCAGTTCCTTGATCCAAAACTCAGCAATGTCGAAAGTTTCTAGGGAATTTCTTAATGCAAATCATTTTTTTTCATGACTTTTTAATATTGTCTCTGAAGTTTTGAGATATCAAACTTTAGGTAAAAAAGTTTCCCAGTGGACCTGTATCTGTCCAAAAAGTATTACTTAGGGAACAGTTGATGGAGTCGTGAATAAATTTCGGCAATAAAGTTATTTAGGACCGGGTGAATGCGAATCTGTTCAAAACGTTTATTGAAATTGAATTCAAATTGGTTTTTAGGGGATTTTGTATTGATATTGAAAATCGTCAATCTATTTTGTAACATTAATTTGAATATATTTTTAGAGTATACAAAGTGATTCAAATGTTGTTAGAGACATTTTTTACTAGAATAAACTTAACATTTTACTTGATTGATTTTGAACTAATTGAATGAGCAAAAATAGTAAACCAATATCAAAAGTTTGTCTTCACTTACGTTTTATCAGCAATTCCACTTGCACTTTCTAGTAGCACTGATAACTACCTTAACTAAAAGTTTATTTGAAAATACTTAATTATTGCGCGTACTTATTAATAAGGTATTAATAAAATTATAGACGGCACAAGCTCAATATACTAAACAATTTGTCTGCATTAGTGCATAATGCTTTCGTTTGTTTGGCTGCATGGCAAATTGTGGTGACCCCAGTCTAAATAGAATTAGCTGAATGATCGTTTTATGCATGTTATTCATTGTATGCACTTTTATAACCTCCACGAGTATTAGTTAATGCTTAAAATGCTTTTTAGAGATTAGTTTAGTAGATTTCGGTTCTAAAGTTTTCCAGGCTCCTTAAATGATGCTAATAGTTATTCTAGTTTAAAAATAGTAATTGATTGTTCAGAAAAAACTTAAAGGCAACAATAGCGGTTTAAGCAGATAGAAATAGTATATTACATACTCAGGTGGAAAGTGTTTGATTTCTGTCGAGAGATTAGGTAGTTCGCCGAGACGACGTAAAGATGAATTTTATCTCGAGACAGAAATTAAACTTTCTACCGTGGTTTGTATACTATTTTATTTTCACCCGGGTGGAAAGTAAAAGCAAGTAATTTTTATCTTTCCACCTGGTTTACACATAAGAAATAACGTTATTACATACCTGGTTGAAAATAAAAGTCTATTTTTACGCGAGTTACAGAGAATATAAGTTTCTAAACATGTTTCATACATAATTTTGTTTAATATCAAGTATAGCAACATGATTTCTAATGTAATATTTTAGAAGATTTAGTTTTTCTTGACATTCCCATATTAACTTTATTGAATTTTAGTAATAAATGATATTTCAATAAACAACTATTATCTGCAGACCAGATCCATTCTATTTTCGCATCAAGCTTAATTATTGTTTTTGGTTGAAAATTTTTACCAGAAAAATAGCCGAAAATAACTTTTTTCGGTTATTCAATCGAAACTGTTTCTTTGACAGTATTAAATACACCATTTTAGTTACTAGGAGAGGTGAAAAAATACTAAAAGCAAATAAAACGCAGTTGTCGGGAAAATTTTTTATTTGAACTGCAAAATGAGATTGTTATGGCGATTGCCCATATGCTACTAATGTTAATAATTGAACTAGCCAGCTCCGTATTTCGTACTTAATGAAAAAAGCATTAAATTCCGAGAAATTGCAGTTTTCTATAACAATTGAAAGCTGTTATGTTGAAGTTTGATGGCAAAAATAAAAGTAAAATTGTTTATTAAATTTTGTCCTGTTATTAGTCAATTATTAAACGCTTAGCAAAGATTTAAACAATCAATTATTTACTAGAGGTTTCAAAAAATTTTACCTACGACCTCAGTGTAAATAGCTATTTACGCATAGTTTTCCGTTACGTAATGAACCTCTCCTACGCACAAACGTTGTACAAAAAGCGCACAGTTTTAAGATGGGCCACAAAATACCGCTCTATTGCTGGGAAAAATTGAGTTTGTTTACATTCCTTCCTTTATCAGAGTACCTATATTAGATGGAGATTATCGCGTAATGCATTGCTCATACAGTTTTAAGTAACTACCACTTTGTCTAGAATATTATCTGCAATAGCAAACACATCAAGTAATATTACTGAAAGTTTTCCGTTATTTCTTCTTAATAACTGTAATGTCACCATAAATAATTATTTTAAGAACACTAATAACACTAATAATTATTTAAGTAACATGATTTGTGAATTTTTTTATTACGTTATTATTTTTTTCTTTAGTGGCATAATACCTATGATTAGTACAAATATGATGTCAATACCTTGAAAATATACTTTTTTAATGAAAAGTTACTCTGAATTATATGAATTGCGAAAACAGGACTTTCCATTTGGTCGTAGGTAAAGTATAGTACGTCACACGTGCTCTAAGGCATTTTACGCACTCATGGAATTACACACACGCCGCACACACGGCAAAATCACTACTTTAGGAGGCCAAAAATATACGACATTAGAAAAAGTTTTATATTGTACTTATAAACTAATTTCGTACTCTTAACCTACTTACTACTTACCTATAGGTATCTAACTACTTACCTACACGAACCTACCTACCTATATCGGATAAACTAAATATAAATAAAAAAGTGAATTTATGAAAATAAAAAAGTAAGTATATTTTACCATACATAATATACTGTAGGTATACATAGTTAATTTAATTACTTATTAGGATGCTTCATCATCATCATCATCATCTTCTACGTCTTCGACATCATCATTCCTGTTGATGAAGTTTTCTATTAACGGATTTTCAAGCATTTGTAAAACCTCCTTCGCAAATGGTTTCTTTTTTTTATTGTGGCTCCTTCTCTTTGACGCAATTATAGGATCGGAAGCTATAAGCATCCAGTGCGCTATGTCGGTATTGGTGTGGATCCTAGAGGTTTTTCTGGCATGGAAAAGCCGTACGCTTTTAAATTCCTTTTGGCTGGTCTCAAGCACATCTTCGGAAAATAGACCTACAGGTAGCGGCAACTCCTTAATAATATCTGCTCCATGAATCAAAAGTTTGTGGACCGATGCACTCATCTTGTACCAGCCATAAATATTAACGCACATTTTGGCTGTTTCAATACAGTAAGTTTTGAAAATTTCGGTATTGATGTAGAATCCGCATGATAACACGCTCAGTATGTTGGAAAATCTTCTGATGATGTCTGTATTTATACCCGTGATATTAGACGCTTTTTCAGGCTCAGCAAAAAATTTTCGAGCCGTGTTTCCATCATTGGAGTTGCCGCCTCCTTGTTTTGGCTGGTCTACCACTAGACCCATTACCTTGTAAAAGTTATCCGTAATTTCTTTTTTTCTCTTTTTTATATTTTCTTTGGTTTCTGTGCCTCTGGCTTGCCACTGCTGCAATTCCAATTTATAGGAGATGTGAAGCAGATACTCGTAACACCTCAAATACGAATGGAGCACAGATATGCCAAATTTCAAAGGAGCTTTGGAGTATTGCTTTCTCAAAAGCAAATCTATGTGGTTTAGCTCCTTGGGTGTGGCTTTGCATATGTTGCATGCTTGCGTTGATGATGTGTCTGTTAAAACGTTGCAAATCTTGCCATCCATCATTGTACAAACAGCATTATGTTTAAAAGTGTATGTATTGACGCCAAAAGTTACTTTCGTAGCATGTAGCCTTAATATTTGCTCTTCTATTTCATCGTAATGCAGCTTCACAGATTCTTTTGTCTCTTTCTCAATCTGCAGACGAATAATGCGGCTATATCTTGAAGAGGAAGGACTAGGGTTTTGCCACATTATCTGTTTTCCATTAGTAGTTGTTGTTACTGACATTTGTAATGGCACTATAGTGCACAAAATAATGTTGGTGTCTCCATACAATGAGTTGTTTGAAAAGCATTGTTTATACAGTGCGTTTTTTTTAACGCGCAACATAGGATTTCACGTGTTAAATTTTTAAGCCCATGTTAGACCATTTTATTTTGGAACTGCAAGTCTATAACTTGACAGGTGTGTCTTTAGTACCCTGAAGCTTAAGTAAGTCTACCAATTTGGTCTAAAAAGTGATTAAAAACTGGAAAAAAATCATTTTTTTTCGAAAAGATTTTATCGTTTCATACTCCCTGTATGCATTGTTGTTCCTTGTTGTTTTTATAGTGGCAGGGCAGGTAGCAGGTAAAGTGACATATTTTGATTGCATCACGACCCGACATCTTTTGAACGTCAAAAGGGCATTTTTTGATTGTTTGGAATACTGTTTGGCTTCAAACGGAGGTCACTTTGAACAATTCACTTATAAAAATACTTCTTTTGTTCTTAATTTTCTTGATATAAAGTTAATGATCACCCTGTTTTACTTTCTACGCCAAATTTTACCTGCTACCTGCCGTGCCAGTATCAAAAACAACAAAGAACAACAATGCATACAGGGAGTATGAAACGATAAAACCTTTTCGAAAAAAGATGATTTTTTGCAAGCTTTTTAACACTTTTTAGGCCGAATTGGTGAACTTACTTAAACTTCAGGGTACGAAACAGCCACCCGTCAAGTTTTATACTTGTAGTTCCAAGATAACATGGTCTAACATGGGCTTAAAAATTTAACACGTGAAATCCTATGTTGCGCGTTAAAAAAAACGCACTGTATATGGAATGACCACCACTTCCGTCAAGACCCCATTTGTACACCACTTCAATGGGTGAGTTCTCTCCGTGATTGTGGTGTAAAAGAAGTACATCCTGCTGTACTTCTGCAAGTCTGTGAACAGTGTGGTCAAGAATATCTTGTACGGGGATTTGGACTTCCGTTTCTGATATTTTTAAATTGTCAGGGTAGCACTGTTTCTTTGTCTGCGCTATAACATTGTAAGCAGGATATATGTATGTTGGCGCCACGAGATTTTGCTCCTCTTTGCATTTGAATGTAATCTTCTTTACCCATGTCAGAATCGATAATGAAGGCTAAAGCCTCCTCAGGGGAGTAGGGTATGATACCAGGGGCCTAATTCTTCAAAGCAGGGAACGAAAATCTCAGGAGAAGTGTTGATAGAATGTGACAGAAGAAGCTGACAATAACGGGTTCCTGTCACATTCTACAGGTCTTTCTCTTGATAACTCCCTTCCCTCGTTTCAAGAATACGCACCCAGAAGTCTTCGGTGAATCATGAATTTTTTTTATCCGTTTGTATCTGCGGGGGCTGGTAGTCAACGCCAGATTCACCATTTGTGCAGCTGTTCTTTTTCCACTCTTTGTTAGACTAGCTTGAGCAGCAGCACACAATACCTCGGGACTTGTTTTGGCAACGATTGGTTGAACTCGTCTTCTTTTTGTTCGTACAGAGCCCTCTTCGAAAGATTTAGATGGTCTGCCTTTTACACCTTGTAAGTTTGAAACGTTGCTTACAGGTTTCACGGCTGGCAGTATTAAATCGTTTTTTAACCATTCTGAATTGCACTTAGTGAATCTCTCAATCTTCCAATTCGATTTCTTCCACTTTTTCAATAATTTAGAAACAAACACTTTGAGAACACCTTTTATTTGTAAAACACTGTCTTTTGATTGTTTGTAAACTCCATGATTGTCCAATATATAACTAATTAATCGTTCTACACACTTAGACGACGATAATTTATAAAAGTTTTCATTTTGTAACACCAGAATTAGGTCCATTTTTCTAACATGTAATTTCGAGTAAATTTGATCACTCCGACTACCTGTAAATAAAAGAGGATAGTGTCACAATGAGTTGGTTTGAGTTCTCAAAATTCACATAGATAACGGCAAACTAACTATTTAGTGGAAATATCAAAGTCAGAAAGCGGTACTTAGCGGAACTTTTTTCGTAAGTCTAAGTTAACATCAACTTTTAATAGAAAATAAGCTTGAACCGCAATGTAATATTTTAATACTTACGATAACATTGATTTTATTTTAACTCTATAAATATAATATACATACCTGTAGATTCCATATTCTTGACCACTGTTGATATTTAAACACAAGACGAACGAAAAAATGCGTAATGTTACTTGACGGTTTGGTAAGCAACTAACAGTACAATCACTTCGCTTACCTGCCGGACCCTAGCACTCATTTGTTATGATCATAACAAAGGCGACTTGATGCGCTTTGGGATAGATTGACTACCTGACTAAACAAATACAAGCTAATTAGGGCTCTATCTCTATTTCGATAAATTGCTTTTTGGCCTCCTAAAGTAATGATTTTGCCGTGTGTGCGCCGCTACGCGGCTTCGTGCGTAACTTTTTCCATATCGTGCGTAAAATTCTTCTTACAGCACTAGTTACGTAATATACTATTGATACATTGTTACGATATATCATTTTACATTGAGTTTTGCCATACTAAAAATTTATTAAAAAATCAATTAATGTCATAATTAATAAATTAAGTAATTATTACAACCATATCTATGTATACATATTGTATCTTTTTAAAATTACTATATGTTTATATAATTATAAAGCTTACGTTTAACACGACTTTTTTCCTGTATGCAATTAAATGTATACAATATGTTTTGAACATCTTTGGTAAAAACGCATCAACCAATTACATTCCATTATCAATAAATAAACAAGTGTGTGTTAAGTGTAAATACCAGTTACTAGTTCGAATAATTTGCTTATTGTCCATTTAAATTACTTGAAGAAATGGAAAATTAACATTAAGTATGTATTTTACACTTGGAGAACAATAATGGACCTTACAATGTTGCAAATTGACGGCGTTTGTCTATTTGCAATATTTTGTGTGAACAGACTTGATCAAAAATTCCAAATAGAACACTTGATTGATCTTTACAATAACCTTAAATGTGCTTTACACAAAGTGTCTGGTTTTTGAGATATTTGAGATCAAATTTGGCCATAACCTCCCCAACAGATTGCTCGAACCGTGTCATCAGTGTGTTCAAAGTGACACCCTGTATATTATTATGTCATTCGTCTTAGCATTTTTTTTCCCCAAAGTATAATTTAATAGCAACAGAGTTGTTGCAACAAAATTTAATTTTTAATTAATAAGTAGATTTCACTTTTTTAATACGTTATTTTTGTATCAATTTATACATATGTACCACCCATATAAAATTCCAGAACAAAACGTAAATAAATAAAAGTAAAATTTGCTTAGGTATGCTTATTAACTTAAATGTATCTGATATATTAATGTCGGGTAAATATTTCAGTTAAAATGTAGGTAAATATCTTTAGGACTTTTTTCTTGTTAAGTCTTTATATTTGTTTAGGGAAATTCGTAAAACATTAGCCGTTTGAAAAAGCAAATAATAAAAAAAAAAATGATTTGCTTATTCATTTATTCACAAATCAACTTATTATTTTTTGTCCAATTAAAATACAGACAAATTAACTTTGAGTGCCATTTGTGCTTTTTATTTGCAATAATTCACAAAAATTAACTGCCAGATTGAAAATGCATTCAAAGTAAATCATTATAAAATATTACCGAAAAAATATTATAAAAATGTTAAAAAATTAAAAATCACTTACCATACATAGAACACTATTGCAGCACTAAACTACACTAAAACACTTATTCCTTCATCGTTGACTTTTTGATTTTCAGCACGTGAAGCTAGTTTAAAACACTTTTATGTTTCAAGATCAAAAGAGCGAACTTGAGCGCAAATTTTCCAACGGAGCGCTATAGAGCCTGTTTCGTATAGAGAAAAGCGGACGAATAGAGGTGGAAAGTGCTGACGCGAATTTCCCGCCCTGAGGAATTGTCAACTCTCGAAAAAGTTAAATGCTGCGCAGAGTTGTGCGTTAACGAGATATTTTTTTAAGTAAATCCTAGTTTAAGCTGAATGTGAAAGGTGCAATTTACTATCATTTATCTTCTCCTTGTAGAATTCGAGTTAAACCTGAAGGTGCATCGTAAAACAGCACTGTTTTTCACAGTCAACCACTAAAACCTTAATTACAATTTTTAATTAATCTGAATTGCACCATTTCCACACTTGCATGTTTTTTTTAAGTTTTATGTGCTATTAAATATTAGCGGTAACCCACTCTAACAAGGTTGTAAATTAAATACAAAAAATATCAATTATATTACTTATCATATTATTTCCAAGATGTTTTGTTATTATACAGGGTCCTTGAAAGGTGCGGAAAAAATGCTACCACAAATTCTCTAAGCTTAAATATGACGATATGGCCCAACTTATCTCAGTTCAAAACGTCGATGATTTCGGAGATACAGGGTGTCAAAAGTTCAATTTCGTATTACTTTTTCCAAAATATTTTTTTAATAATTGTACACATTTAAAACCAAATAACTTTTTTGAGTATTTAATTTTTCAATAAAGATTTTTATTCTCCAACGCCTTTTATCTAAAAAAGGTATACGTGGTAATAGTTGATTTGGGCAGTCGTTTTTGAGATATCTGGATTTGATATCCAGAAGATGAATTAAGGAAACGTATTCAAACTAAAATTGACGTTTTGAAAAATGATTAAGAAATGCTAAAGAGAATTAAATTTAATTTTTAAAATCTTTGTAGACACAAAAATGGAAGTCATTTTGAACATTTGTTAAAAGCTTTTTTTAATTAGACTGTTTAAATTTTTGTTGTCGATATATCTCTTAATAGGAATCATTTTTACTAGATAATAAAATTAACAACACATTTAATGTATTTTTTTACTTTTTAGTGCCAAATTTTACTGTTTAATGAGTTATTTTAATTAAACACCTAGACTTTAAATTGTGTTAAATTTTTTCCAATAATAATTTATACCTGGTCATAATGAAGTATATTTTCTAATTCCAGATATCTCGAAAACGGCTGCCCAAATCCATTAAAAAACCATTTAAATCCATTAAACAACCATTTAAAACAAAATATGTTGGGTTAATTACTTATTTTTCAGATACTCACATGTTTGAATTCTAGGTTGAGTTTTGATGAAACACCTTAAACTTTATTTTTAGTTGTTAGTGTATTTTATTTTTATGTTAGTGTTAGTGTAAAATCATTTTTTTATAAATTGTATCTATTTTACATGTAAAACAATAAATATCCTGAAAGAAGACAGCTTAATAGGCTAAATTTAAGACGCCTGTATAGCTTTTCTTATAAGAAGAATGTGTCATTTACAACACTTACTGAAACCAGAATAAAACCTTTCAATGAGGGAAAAGTTATACAAAAATAGCAGTTGAAATTAAATGAACCTACTAAAACCAGAACTAAAAAGTTTATAATAAATTTTCAAAAGCTAAAACAGTAGCTTAATTTATATTTTCCATAAAGACATAATAAATAAAATTTAAAAAATACGTAAAATGTTTTCTACAGGGTCATTGTACCGCAGCATTTTTATATCTTTGATATTTGTTTATATCAAAGTGACATTAAATGTCAACGTTTTTAATTTGACAGGATGACAAAATCAATAACGTGCCATTTTTGCTAAAATTGTTTATTTCATATGTTTAATATGCGAGAAACAAAGATGCAAAAAGATGACGTCATTCTCAAAAGGTAAAAATCCAACTGTAAATTAGAAAAAAGTTGCGCAATCAGGTGGCCATATACATGGCGCTTTCCAAAAGCAAATGTTCTTTTTCATTTTTGAGATATTTAGAAAAAAGTAATTTTTTGGATTTTTGATTTTATTTATTTTTTAAGTGATTTGAAATCTACCAAAAAAACAAAAAATACTTTCTCATGGCACCTTTTCGTGCTCTACAAGATGGTGTCTATGAAAATGTATTACAACGTTTCGTTTTTTTGAAATCAACACCAAATTTTGTTTTTCATGTTGATCGAAAAAAAGTACATACAGTATTAGATAGCTTTTATGATAGCGATTTCAACGATGTAATACACAGAATGATCTGTACCGATTCTTGCGTTATGGCCAGCACGATCGCCCGACTTGACACCACTCGACTTCTTCCTTTGGGGTTACTTTAAAAACCAAATTTACGCTCACTAGTTTGACACTAAAGACCAACTTTTGAGGGCCAGTTACCAAAGCATTTAAATTCCGTAACTCCAGTTCTAGTATCCACGGTTGTAGATTCAACGGTTAGAAGAACGTATCAATGCTTAGAAAATAATAGTTATTCAAAAATTTATTTATTATACTTTTTGTTTTTTTTCTGGTTTTAGTAGGTTCATTTTATTTCAATTGAAAAGTTTTCAATTGTTTTTTCTTCTTCTGGTTTCAGTATGTCTTGTAAATGACACATTCTTCTTAAGTTGAAATGAAGTTGAAAATGCTCATTTTCGGTGCGCTGATAAAAACGTGTTATTTCTTGCATAAAACTTTTTTCTACTCCTACAGGGATATTGGTTCATTCCTTAACAGTTTAGATATTCCCAACGGTTGAACGAATACAGAATCCTAGACAATCTTCAGGCGTAAAGAAATAGACCAATCACAGACAATCTTCAGCGTGTGTAAAGAAATAGACCAATTACAGCTAATCTTGAACGTAAACAAAATAATTCTTCTGTCATCCTCTGATGACAGTTGGCATCAAAACATTGCATTTTGGCTTGTGTTTTGAGGCAATGAAAAAGCCGTTCAAGTTTCAGTTAGTGTTCAATTAAAGAGTAAAAACATCTACTTTATTATATGATAAAGCAAATGATACAAACTTACAATTTACAATGAATCAAATCCATTCAACACCTCAACCTAAAAGACGAAGTTAATCAGTGTGTCACCCGGTGACAATCCGGGACACCGGTCAAACTTTGGCTGCGTTAAAAGTGATAATGTAAACACGGAAACGGTTCAAACATTGAGAGTTTATTTGTGTGAAATTTGGTAAGTAATTCCAATTAGTCGTAGAAAAAATAGCCTGTAAAACTAGGGCGAATTGTCCATATCGGCCTCGTCCGATTGAGCACTACTCCGCCTTCGGCGTCGTGCTCAACTTTTCGTCCTCGTGCGATACATCTTTCTGCGGGACATCTTTTTCACCCTTGTTGTACAATATAATATTAAGAGTCTGGTGTGTTAGATTACTCTCCAATATATAATAGAATGATTTTATATGCTGATTTTACGCTACAATATGAGCTCAAGCTGATACAAACAATAACTATCTTGTCGGCTTTGCCTCCCACGGGAAACTATCACGCCGCACGGTAAAAACCTTTTTTCTGGACTGGTAATGAAATATACTATTTTGACGCAACAACCGGTTCAAATCATACTGGTTTATACATCGTTGAATTCGCTATTAAAAGGGCTATCTAATACTGTATGTACTTTTTTTTCGGTCCATTTGAAAAACAAAAGTTGATGATTTCAAAGAAACAAAACGTTGTAATAAATTTTCATGAGCACCATCTTGCAGAGCTCGAAAAGGTGTCATGAGCAAGTATTTTTTTGTTTTTAGATATGATTTGAAATAACTTCGAAAATAAATAAAATCGAAAATCCAAAAATTCTCATTTTTAAAACTCTCAAAAATTAAATAAAATATGTACTTGATTTTCGAAAGCGACAACTTTTTTTATTTTAACCGACTTCGTATCTCCTATGGTTTTAGAGATCCTCATGCAATGCACCCTTATCTTGGTCACCCTGTATGTGAAAATCCGTTATTTTACAAATTGAATCACCCTGTACATTTTAAAAACTATCATCATTTTTTATTAGATTTACACGTATGACCTATCTTCTCATACATTTATTTTTAACGTTACTTAAAAACTTTACTCCACCACATTTATATGCGAGAAACTTGTATCGGATTATTAATGTGCTTTTATCAGCAATATAATTATCTTGTAAACTTAAAAAATAAGAAAAATTACTCACTGCAAAAACTAAAAGTGGTCCATACACAAACCATTTATGTATACAGTTTGATAACATTTAACTACCGTCCGCGTCGTATAAATTACTGAAAATCACTGGCATTGTGTTATTATTTCCTTAGTCAATGCAGAATTTTGCATTTAAGCACAATAAGCTTGAGTTAAGGCGACATTTGCTACGACAAAATCAGTTTAACTGCGTCGTATACCGGTATATTATCGTAGTCCAATTTGTATAGGTAATTAAAATAAGGCTTTCCAACATTTAAAATATACAACTGCCTGTTAAACCTGGCTTAAAATAGTTGCCCGCTCACTAAAAGGTATAGTCTAATCGCAATTTTTTTGGATCTACACTGTCGATGAAATGTATAATGTAATGAGATGTATTGAAGCGTCAAGTTTAGTTAAATGTGAAAAGTTCACATCTTCATAAAGAATTCTTATCATCTATTTTATTCATGCAAGAAACCCAGAGTTATAAGAATTCCGATGTAACTTCCTAGATAATGTGCATTTGCCTAGTTTAGAAACATACAGGATTTGTAAACGCTGAGATAAACTATTGATTTAAGACATTACGAGAATGTAATGATATAACCAGTTTGGACATGATAACATATCTACAGACCAACAATTTCTACAGAAATCCTCATAGTACAACATAGTATCGATCCTCAATCCTCATAGTACAACATTCAACAATAGTCAACATTGTCAACTGTCAAGTGTCCTTTAAATGTCGTTTGTTTCAAGTTTGAATTGAAGTACACAACGTATCCCCAATACCGAATAGTCTTGAGTGTATGGGGGTATGATGTATGATGTATGTTTCCCCATTGGGTTGAAGTGGTTGAGAGAATGACAGGGATGGCGCATGACGTTGATGTTATGTGGACTTGCCTGGGGCGTGTTGCCAATTGACCGATAAAGTGTGTTTCGTCCCGGGAGCTGTCTTTGGACTCGGCAGTAAAGCTTGACAGCTCCGTGCCTTATACACACGATTGAAGATGACTTGTAACTGCTATATGTAGTTAAATCGTGACAGACGATGCGGGTTTGATGTTAGCAGCGTTTTTGATGCGTGGTGCCATCTGTGTGAACGTGTACGAAGTGAGTCACCACAGTACTCCCCTTCCAGTGACAACGAAGTGATGTATGATGGAGTAGTGAAGAGTAATTGGGGATTGACTGAAGGCAAGGACGAAGTTGGTTACGAGTTGCGGCTGTGCAGCGATGGACTTGGAAATGCGACCGTGTTGGCATTGAAAGTGATTCCATGTTATCTGCAGCCAGAAGATTGCGTGTTGCTTGTCGAGGGTCACCAATTATGGGGGTATGTTCTCTAATTGGATTTTGATGTGGGTTTGATGTTAGCAGGGTTTTTGATGCGTGGTGCCATCTGTGTGAACGTGTGCGAAGTGAGTCACCACAAGTGCTTATTCTATAGGAGCCTAGTGAAATGAGATTTCTCTCCTATAGCGTGAACCATGAGAGAAATCTCATCTCATTTCACTAGGCTTCAATATAATAAATCTGTATGCACGGTGAAGAATAGGTTGTTTACAAAAAGAGTGAGTGAGTCTTTTTGTGAACATCCTGTAGAATAAGCACCCTGGCAGCTGAAGGCCGTTAAACCAAAAAAAAAAGTACACAACTCGTACACAAGTAAATTGAACCAATCCTGTCATGTGACACTTGAATAAACGCCATATTTCGTCAATTTCTTTTTAATTTTAAGGTAAGAGCAGGATAGAAATATGAGATAAAAAATTCAGAACGTTTGGATTAAATCGTCAAATTCAACTCGTGTAAATTGCAACTTTAGTCTAAAATCTTAGAGAGAGTAGAGTTTGAACTCTACTCTCTATCTTAAATTAATATTAACTCTACATTATTTGTACGATACGATATTATAACAAAAGTATCGATCCGGCAAAAATATCGGATCGGATCACCTGTACAAGAAAGCCTAGAATGTCACTTTTAATGGCGGCGTTAGCGGTTTTCGTTTTGTACACAAACCTATACAGATGCAGTAGAAAATATGTTCTTTTTAATTTTTTCGTGTAGTTGATTAGAAGTGGTGAGTGAAAAATCAAAGAACACTTCATTCCTGATCCAGATATGTATAGATATGGCTTTTTATACCCAATAAAGTCCAGCCAAAGCAAGTTTGGTTAGAACTCTTTGTCCTGGAAAGTACAACAAACTAATGTGAAAACTGCTCAATCAAAGAAAATTTGGAAATCCTTGAAGCTAGGTAAGCAAAACTGGTAAATGGGTTTTATATTATTACCAAGACCTTTCTTTTAAAATGTAAATGTGCCAATGGAACTTCTAAAAGCTGTCCTGTTTCGTCAGAGTAAACCTTTGTTGCTCTCAAAATGCAGGCGGCCTCAAAATGTAACTCACATGCCTCTTACTTATTGCCTCTTACTATGTATGTAAGAGGCAATAAGTTTACTGAATGAGAAAGCATATTGTACTTACCACTGAGTATTGTGTTGGAGTAAAATCATTCCAGTTCAAAGGTTTCAACCACTGTTGAGTTTGAGCAGGGTCTTTTGGAAAGTAAAAGACTGACACTTTTGGGCCTTTCACCAAATTGCTTTTACAACTTGCCAAACAACAAGTGGACGGCATATTGAAGAGGCAATAGAATTTAAGTTAAAAAACCAACAACAAATTATAGAACAATGAAGGAACAATAACAATGTGATAACACAATAAAATGAACACAAACTACACTTTCACTAGAACAATAAACATATAAACAACAATATATAATAGCAAACAAAAATTACTTTGGCAAGTAATCCCAAGTCTTGACTTTAAACCTTAAATAGTTATTTACATTACTAGTGGGGTATGAGCATTTTTATAGTCACGAGTGGGAGTGTTGCCACGACGAGGTCGTAGACCGAGTTGTGGTGATCACACGAGTACGTTAATTTGCCATACCCCACGGGTGATGTACAACATTTTATCTACGACCATCAGAAGCAGCGTAAAGTAAGAAAAAAATTCATATTTTGTGCAATGTGAACTATTTAGGAACGTCTCGTATATGCTTGCTACGGCTAGTTATTTGTTACCCTTAAATCTTGTTATCTACGCTGTACTGTTTTGGTGTTGTTGCTATGGTGGCCATTTGTTTCCACATATCACTTAAGCGACAATTTAACAGTGTCAGTCACAAATTTTTAAAAGTGCATTTCGTTATGAACATGTCTGAAGAACTTCCGTCAGATATTGAAGAAGCTGCCGCAAACGTGGTATCTGGCTTGTTGCATGCCAAGTCAAAGGAGAAATATGATAAAATGTATCAACGTTTTGTCACCTGGTGCGAGACCAAGAACATAAAGAGTCCCTTTCAAGAAAAAGTGTTACTCATGTACTTTGAAACCTTGGCAGCAACCTATAGTTCATCCAGCCTTTTTTTTTTGTGTAAATTCGATCCAAGAACTTTCTAATTCAGGAATTCATTTCACTTTTAATATTTATAAAAAGTAAAATATAGCTATTATTTAAAATAGGTCTGTTCATGGTTTTATCAAAGTTATGTTTAAATTCAATAAACAATTACAGCAGAAATTTTCATTTAAAGTTGTTTTATCGCACTAGTGCGATAAAATCGATTATTATCGCACTAGTGCGGTAAAATCGCTCATTACGTAACTCAAAATGAGCTATGTAATGAATGATTACCATGCTAGGAGTAGATAAAATTAATTTAATCATCGAAAAACTCAATTTCCACCATACAAACAAATGCAAACTGTCAACCACTATTTCGGCCATATTGGAATTTTTGGCATACACCTTCTTGGCTTTCTTGTACAGAGGGCGGTGATCGAATCCATAGATTAATCGGATCGAACATCCCTATTCGGTCTGGCAAATTGCTCCATAAAGGGAGCAGAAGCCAACCTACCACCTGTTAGTTCACGAAGGAAGGAAGGAACATCTCTATTCCTAACATCCTAACCTTACTTGTGTAAGTGAAACGTAACCTTATAAAACTAAAAAATTATCAAATTAGGTTTTGCAAAGTACAATATTTTATTTATTAATTCTTCTGGGCTAACGAAGAAACAGCATCAAATTCAATATCAACATGAAGACTTTATTAGAATATAAAAACAGCTGTCGTATATGCCTGCGCTCTGATGCTGGTCCTACCAATGTGTACCATTATTCAATAGCAGGATACCAAAAACCCTTAGCACAAGTTATATTCACTCTATTTAAAATTAAGGTAATAGGTATTTCGAAGGGTGCAATTGAATGAGGCAAAACAACAAAATCCTGTCTTACTTACAGTGGCAAAAACACTCTGCCTTTCCTTCAGTGTTGTGTAGAAGATGCTCAGTTGAAATGGAACAGGTTCTCCTATTCAAAAAGGAAATTGAACAAAATCAACTTCACTTGGCTAAGCTATTTCAAAATACACAGTCTAGTTTTAGTTGTGCCCCCAAGGTATGATAATTTAACTTAATTTTCAGGATATTTAGTAATAAATAAACACATTGTAGCTAGAACCAAATCAGTCATTAAAAACTGAGTTAAAAACATCACAGATTTGGACAGATATAAATGGGCTAGTTAGTAAAGTTACTAAAATTGAGCAACCAACTCCAAAACGGAAAAGGAGAACTTGTCTGACTAATAATGGTAGAAAAAGACGAAGCAAACTTGTTAGTAAAAATGTTTCTCCAATTAGCAATGTTAAATCTGAGATTAAGAGCGAAAATGTGACTCCAAAAAAGGAATTACCACAGACAACTGATTCAGTTGAGGGTGAGTTTTTATTTTAGTTTATTAAATGTTTATAATTAATAAGGGTACCTAGGTTGTCGCTAGGTTGTTTAGACATAAATAGTAACAGCTTAGAGAGTAAACCTTATAATCAAAAAAAGAAAAAGTCAATTTACTTTTTCAGGGCTTATGTAGAATGTAAAATAGTGTTATGACTTGATTTATTGATGCTTAAAATTAAAAAGAACCTATTTTGAGACCTATTTTAATGAATTATAAAGTTATGTTTGACCAAAACTTTTTAGTTAAAGCAATTTATCTAAAACATTTTTAAATCACAGATTTCAGTTACACCAAGCAGAGTTACATGTGACATCTTGTATATTTTTTTTCTTTTGGATTTGGATTGTTTGTCACATTTTATATGTAGAATATTTTGCAAAAAACTACCAGTTTGAAAATTTTTATATTTTTATATTGTGTGTCAAAATAAGAAAAGTTTGTTTTGTGTTACTTATTTGAGAAATTGTACAGTGGTGATTTCTTTTCTTAAGTGTTAATCGGTGTTAATGTTATAGTTCTTGCAATTGATTGGTCAGATTAAAGGTGGATTTATGCAGGACATTAAAATAGAACTAAGCTAAACTAATTTAAAGTACTAAGAAACATCAAGGTGTGTAATGCTTGGTGTAATGGCATGTGAACATTTAAGCAACTGAATTTTCTATTAAGTTTAGTTAAGTTAAATTAAGAAGTTGAGCAACTTTTAACTTTCTTAACTTAATATTAATTTTAATGCTTATTGTGCATGACTGGAATAGGATTTGGACAAAGGTCAATTATTTTGACTTTCTGCCAAAGGGCCCTCTGTGGGCCTAATTGATTTGGGAAAATCACAAAACAAAAACTGCAATATGATCAGATTTATAAAAACAATTTAGCTAAACAAAATGCCTGGAAAACCATTTTTCAGATTTTAGGACACAACGGTCAGGACAACTTTGTTAGGAATTTTTCTTGGAATTTTTCTGAACAAATACATGAAGCAACTTATTTTAACAATACGGTACAGTACGCAAAAAAAAATTACAATGCCCATGAACAAAATAACTCTGTGAGGCGCATGCATATATTATACAGGGTGTTTACGAAATGTGGTGCCAAAATGAAATGGGTGATAAATCATCAAAAAATAAGACAATTTTGATTAATAAAGTAGTGTCTGATGAATTGTGGTTTTATTTTTATATTATTATCAGTGAGAAAAACACTTTTTATATCTTTGGATTTTTAAATTGATTTATTTTGAAAACCAACAACAAGGAGTAACATAAAGATCTAATGGCCTCATTTTTATGGAACATGAATGTCAACTGTCATGTCACTTCATAGTTCATCTCTTATCTTCTTCTAATGTGAATATTAACTAACCTAACAGTGTCCGCAAATCAATACTTTTTAAGATACATAAAAAAAATTGTAAAATAAATTGTAATAACAATTTGTATTCCCTCGTATCTTCTTGAATTTCAGAACTTACACTCTTGACACCAGATATGCGTCGTTGTAGGAAAATTCAAGAGAGCAATTTTTTTCCAAATTAACCAGGGATTATGCGAATAATTTTTGTTTTGAAGAGGAGCACTGGAGTACGCATTTTTTTCTTTAAAATTATTAGATTGGTATTGCTGGGTACGCCACTGGTGAAATTACAAATAAAATTTGGACTGCTAACAAAGCACCTTTAATACCCATGCGGTTTCATAAAAATCTTACAAGCGGTTCTGAAGATTTTTTTCAATTTCAATTTTTTTAATATAACATGTCGTGTATCTTAAAAAGTATTGATTTGCAGACACAACTTTATTAATCAAAATGGTCTTATTTTTCGATGATCTATCGCCGATTTTATTTTGGCACCACATTTCGTAAACACCCTGTATACAGTCTGTCCCAAATTTGATGCTCACCAATGAGATCTCAGTTATTATCGAAGGTACAAAAATGTTTAAATTAGAAAAGTTTTAAAGAATTACATGGCTAATTCAAATCTCTTTTGAAAAATAACCCAGCATTTTTTGTTTTCGAGATATTTGAACAAAACTGAAAAAGATTTTTTCTTGTGTGGTGAGTGGTTAGTGGTTTTAGTGTTTTTTTAGTTGTTTTTGTAAGTTTACATAGTTTTGTTTATAAAGTGATTGCACATAGAGTACTTTGTATTCGGAAATAGACTGATGCTCAGCTGGTGGATAGGGCCGTACTCATTTAGTTACATGTAATAATAATACTTCAATCTCTCATTCATTCAAGTCATGTTTATTAATATTTTTATACTATGCAATACATCAATAAAATGGTGATCTTTTTTGGCCTATTAGATGATAATAAAATTAGATATGGCTTCCCTAAGTAAAACAAAAGTTAGTGTCTTAACCTCAAAAACAAATAACGATAGAACATTTTTGGGACAACCAAATTATTCTTCAGAACAATCCTAACAATGTCGAAGTTTACCGGCTGTCCAATAAACAGTTTGCAAAATAATGACCATGTAAGAAATCATCACTGTTCAGTTTTATTGAAATGTCTTGAAAACAAAAAATAATAGAATATTTTTCAAAAAAGATTTGAATTAGCCATATAATTCTTTAAAACTTTTCTAATTTAAACATTTTTGTTACTTCAATAATAACTGAGATCCCAATGGTGAGCATAGAATTTGGGACAGACTGTAGGGCGTTTCAGAGTTGTTGTGACAAAAGCACAGGGAAGATTCTCCTGGCAAAATCAAGCAAAAAGTTCAAGAGAATATGTGTCCGCAAGTGCTTTGTTCTTGAGATACAGGGTGTTCAAATTTCAAAATGTAAATTCAATGTATCCACCAGAACTTAGGTTCAACTTAGCCTCAAGTGTTGCTTAAAAAAAATAACCGCATTGCTTTTAGGGGCGCATAAAAGTGATTTTTATTTTTTTACTCGAAAATGGGGAATTCTAGGGAAAAATTAAAAGAACCTTCTTTCTCTTCAGTATTGAACAGGAAATAAAAACATAATTTTTGTGTTGAAAAAAACCAGTGGCGTATCATTTTTTTGTTAAAAAATATCCAGTGACGTGCCTGGAAGCGCAAAAGTACGTGACGTGCCTGCACGCAGCAAAAGTTGCACTTTCCTCCCTAGTTGCCCAAATAACTATTAAACGTTTTGAGTTTTCTCATTAGACTGTATTTGAGATTACATGGCAAGTTTGACAATGACAAATTTGACAGTTTTATGTAACTTACAGGAAACCTTTAGTATCAGGAAAAATTTGCATTTAGATATGGAGTAATTTTTCAGGAAATTTCCAAGAATGAATATTTTCCGATAAATTTCATAATTTTTTAAATATGGTCACATGACTGCAACAATACTATTTTAACCAATGAATAAAAAAATATAGCAGGAAGGAGCAATAGCAATCAAAGAGAGGGATAAAAATCGTTTAGTATCGCGGCCGTAAACTGTCAGAAAATCAGTGACGATAATCAATTTGCTGTTGCCCACTATTCACAAATCCACTCGTCAATAATAATTCAACTAATTTAAGTTTGCAAAAATTAACCTTAACGGACCGAAAAGCAAAACAAACAAAAACAACAAATCTTTGCGGTTTTTAGCTAACTTCACATACCACCAAATATAAACAAAACTGTTTTACGACTAACTTCGGAAGTTTCATTCAATTGCGCAGTAGGCGAATGTGGGGTACAAAGATGGCGACTTCCGTCTCGGTCGCTTAATGCACAAACGGGGTATTTGCTACCTCCTGATTCTTTTCGCCCTTTTGCGAAGATTTTAACCTTAAGTAGTAAACGTTACTTTTGTAGGTGAATTTGATCAAGTGTTGTGAAGTTGAAAACCATCACGTGACCTTCACACATTTCTTTCAGTCGTAAAAATGGTCACGTGTTCTTGAGAACAACATTTTCACCTTAAATCTGGTTTCCACTATTTAAACCGTGGGAAAAGTCCAGTGACCTTCAAAATTTCAATCGATGCTTGAATATTGTCTTGTGACCTTCAGCAATTCCAATTAATCGTAAAAATGGTCACATGACATTCAGAAACAACATTTTAACTTTAAATACGGCGAGAGAAGAAAAAAAAATGATTTTAGATATAGATTATCATACATGAAAATAATTGTCAGGTGTATTCAAAAATGTAATAACAACCAAGTGTTCCATTTAAAATAAGCAAGTTCTGCAAGTTACTGATGATGCAAAATAATTTTGCGAATCCTTGACTAGTTTTAGGATATATCAAGAAATGCATTATTTTTTAAAACGCTGTTATTAGTTTTACTAATTCACATCATTTAAATATTTCACACACATTCAGATGTCCTAGTATTACGAGCCCGGATTCTATGGAACCATAGCCATCAAGCTTAAGTTAAGTGTAGTTCAGGCTGTGAATTTTTTCACTTATTCTGTCAGATTCAGACTAAACCCTACTCAAGCTTAAAATATGAAGAGAAAAAAATACTTATATCAAAAATCATTTTAACAAATATTTTTCTTGCAGCTGGATATCCACCTATGCCTTTGAATACAACACCGCCACTAGAACAAGACATTCCTCAAGAAGTTTTTCTCCAAAACTTGAACTTACTCACCCTACAGGAAGCTGAAGTTTTACGAAAAAAAGAATCCAAACAAACGGGCAAAGACTTAATTGCTAAAAAAAAATACGATTTTAAGTCTTCCCACATGTCTAAGTCCAATGACAAAATAATGCATGTTTCCAAAAAAACGGGCATTACGAAAAAGCGACGTAGTCGTCGATCCACTCGATCTTCTCGGCTACTCCAAAATAGATCTTTAAACTTTTTATTCCGATACGGGTGTCGTAAAATCGACAATTCAATACAATTGAAACTTGGGAAAACTATCCTGAGACCTCAGGATGTTAATTCTAGCTTTAGTCAAATTAGATTGAGAGTAAGTAGTAAGCGTGTACCAAAAACGTTAACGAAATCTGAAAACACCAGTGGTCAAAAGTGTAGAAAAAAATAATCCCATAGCCAACAACCATCAACTTTCTTATTATCTTAACTGCTCCTTTATTGGTTGACCGTTTTTAAGAGCGGACGCGTACTTGTACTGTTATTATAGATACATTTACTAACGTTTTTTTGATTGATCAAAACATCAAAACTCTTACCTGACATTCAGTGTTAAGAAAAGTTTAACTTGATGTGACTAAGGAAATGGAGAAAAGTTGAGATTTCTTGAAGGTGCAAACTGGACGAAACGTTAAGTCGTTTCTCTGGCTACCTCGAAAACGGTTCTGAAAAAGCTCTATGATGGAACAGTTTAACAATGTTCGATCGAGTATGAGGAGAAGGAGAAGTATTTTGTTGGAATTGATTTAAGTTTAAAAAATATGTGTTAACTTAGTACACTCTATAAACGCGGTTAATTGGGTTGTCTTTCAAAACAGAGGGACGTTATTTATTATTTAATTTTCCGTAGTATCTTAAATTTTTGCAGGACAAAAATGAGTAGTTTTGATTGATTTGAGATACTATAATATTTAATATTTTTGTACTTGAAACATTCATACCACAAGAACACAACTTGTAATAACAACCATAGACAGTTATAATGTTTAAGTTAAGTGTTGTAGTTAACTTAATATTATTACTGTAATATTTATTTTTTAACTTAATTTAAAATATGATTAAATTTCAGTAATTTTTGTAGTTTTTGTTTGGTTTACGCGTTGTAATCTTCTTGTGCTTGAATTAGCTCAATGCCTGAATGAAAATGAAAGGTTTTAAAATAAGACATTCACATTTTGCTTTTCTTATATCCATTTATAGTTTATACTATATTTTCATTATTCTCATTTAATCAATCAGTTTGAAATAGTGTGGTATATCTTGTAACAATTTTACGAAACTGTTTTCAATTTATAACAAACTATACTATAGAGACCAGTTTTCACTTCTCAGACATACCCCTGATATATACTTATTGGAATATTTAAAAAGTTAAATTTGTACAGCAGCCGGGTATACAGTGCGTTTTTTTTAACGCGCAACATAGGATTTTACGTGTTAAATTTTTAAGCCCATGTTAGACCATGTTATTTTAGAACTACAAGTATAAAACTTGACGGGTGGCTATTTCGTACCCTGAAGCTTAAGTAAGTTTACCAATTCGGCCTAAAAAGTGTTAAAAAGCTTGCAAAAAATCATATTTTTTCGAATAGGTTTTATCGTTTCATACTCCCTGTATGCATTGTTGTTCTTTGTTGTTTTTGATACTGGCACGGCAGGTAGCAGGTAAAATTTGGCGTAGAAAGTAAAACAGGGTGATCATTAACTTTATATCAAGAAAGTTAAGAACAAAAGAAGTATTTTTATAAGTGAATTGTTCAAAGTGACCTCCGTTTGAAGCCAAACAGTATTCCAAACAATCATAAAATGCCCTTTTGACGTTCAAAAGATGTCGGATCGTGATGCAGTCAAAATATGTCACTTTACCTGCTACCTGCCCTGCCGGTATCGAAAACAACAATGCATACAGAGAGTATGAAACGATAAAATCATTTCGAAAAAAAGTGATTTTTTTCCAGTTTTTAATCACTTTTTAGACCAAATTGGTAGACTTACTTAAGCTTCAGGGTACTAAAGACACACCCGTCAAGTTATAGACTTGCAGTTCCAAAATAAAATGGTCTAACATGGGCTTAAAAATTTAACACGTAAAATCCTATGTTGCGCGTTAAAAAAAAACGCACTGTATGCCAGGCATATCCTCAAATTCATATGCGGCTAGTCATATGCCTGGCATGTATTTTTCACATGAATATACTTTATTTGTTATGTGGGGTATAGTACATGGTACAAAATGGCATTGATATTAAACGAGCTGTTTAATTGAAACTGCATTGACTTCCTGCTGAAAGACAAATAATTTTCTTCTAATTAATAATAATTTAAGATCTTTTTTATTGAGCAAATTATGGTCTACCGATATGGCTAAAAATTTATGGGCCATTCCATTTAAAAAAAATAACATAATTTTCAATAATAAAAAATTTGGCAATGGTGCGCACTTAATTTAGAACACCCTGTATATTGACGAAACAACAACGAAATGGCATTGATATTAGACACTTTAAGTGGCAGCAAAAACTTATACGTAATACGTTATTTCACCATCTCCACATGCAAAAATAACGGATAACGGCTTTAACGTATTGCGGTGTAAGTGTAACTTTACGGACTATAACGTGTACGTTATGCGCAACCCGCAAACGTTTCTGTCAATCACCGTTTTATGACTTATGTCATTTTTCAAAAAAAACATGGAACAATCAGATTTCAATTTGCGCTTTAGATTTACAATCTTCCGAGCCAAAAACTAAAATGGCAATTTCAAAAATGTCATTCATTATGTAGCATACGTGTTATAAGTATACAACATACAAAGAAAACAAGAACTTCTACAGTACACATAAACAAGTAAATATTGTTACGATTTTCCCGTGGGTTCACACAAAGTCAGTTTAACTCAACAATTAATAAATTTATTACACTTCAAAACACTCCGTACAATAATTAACACAGCTACTAAAAACACTACTACAATTCCACAATTACTCCGCTATTTAAACTTTACCGCGTTCCCAAATTCACTACTCCTACGGTTGACACCGCGTCTTTTATATTCGTAAACCACGTTCTAGAATGACCGCGAAACGCTTCGCGGGTTGCCTTGACCATTCAAGAATATTCCAGGTAGCGCTTCCTAACTGTGGCCTACTTTAACACGCGCCCGGCCAGATATTGCGGCGCATCGGTTTCATCCTGACTCGAGTATAGTAGGCCCAAACCGTAACAATATCAAAGAAAATTTAAGAGAAAACACGAGGTTGACAAATGTCCTGACTTATATTGTCATTTGATATTGTAACATAAAGATTACACTAGGTGCCGTTACCCTAAGTTGCCCCGGTCTCCCCCAGTACAATGTCTGTGTAAGCAAGATTGGCGAATTGGGGTCATGATGTGGGTATAAATACTGCACCAAAAGCACGTACAGATGACCGAACTCTGGGGTCTTCCCCAGAGGTAGGTCACTGACTGATCTCTGGGTTAGTCTGGGTACGCCTATTGTGCAACGCAACGTGGAGCAGTAGGTGACCAAGTGCCACACCGTAGATCAGCCCTAGCAAAGGAAATAGTGTGGGCGAGCAGCATAAGTTTTCGTACCTACTTACCTCCCTTTGTTAGGTTCTCAACGTCTTTACCGGTGAATGCCCTCGGACACAAGTCTAGGGTTCATTCATCCCCGATAAAGCGTCGCCCCCCGTGTTCCTCTTGACAAAATCGGACCACATCATGCTCCCCGCCATCTTGGCAATCTGGGGGTAAGATTACTGTCTAGCCACTAAGTCAGTTCACATTCTAATAAAAGTGGGTTACCTGTGGAAACCTGTGTGTTCTTCTCCCTCAACGAGACATGGTGGAGGTGCCGGGTGTATGGCAAACAAAGTAATGATTGGAATCTTGTTTTATTTTTTTTTTAGGGTCAACCTGGCAATCTTGTTGCGTCTATCGATCAACTGCTACAGCCTTGTTGAAAAGCGAACTAGCCTTATGTCTTGGAGAAGCCGACATCTTCAGATGGGTCCCGCCACGACGGTTCTACTTACACCCGTGTGCACCCGCAGTCTTTAATAAGTCGAGCTTAAGAAGCATCTCCAAATGGGCTGACGTTATTTAGAAATAAATATACATGTCCAAGGATAGGTGTGCTAAAGGAGCACGCAAAAGGACACAGTATGAAGAAATGAAGCTAAGCGATGAAGTTTGCCGCTTAGAGAATACAGTGTCGAGAGAAGGCACTACGATGAGATGAAGCCTAGGTGAAGCGTTTCCACTTAGATGATGGTGCCAAAAGGAGTGTACAATGTAATGTGCAGTTGACGTAAATTTTGGCCAAAAAGGAGAGCAAGAAGATAGACGCAACACAAGGTTGAAAGGTGACCCAAAGGATTAATTCTTTTTTTTGTGTCTGAAAACATTATCTAGGAATCGAGAAGTAGTTTTAAGAGAAAAATTTACATCTTTTGAATAAAGTGTTTCCCATACCCTCTCTAGCAAATAAGCAACATCGGTTAAAAAGAAGAAGTAGTAGTCCATTTTCTTTCAGTGGAGTTGTACAAGTACAAAAGGAAGGGAATGACACGCAGTCTTCTCCACAATACTTTATTACGACCTTCAAAAGGTAAGGCCTGCTCTACTAGTTTCGGACATATAAATGGCCATCTTCAGGAGCTACAAGAATAACTTACTCTACTTATGCGTAACAGGTGTTTAACAAACGGGAAAAACCTACCTCAACTCGACAATTAATGTCTTTCTAGAAAGGGGGAGACAGTGAGACCCATGTTGTAAAGGTTTGTGAATTTAAGGTTGTTAAAAGTGGGAATAAAGCTATAAAAAAATTTAACACGTGTAGTATAAATTAAAAGGGTTTTAAAAAATTGAATAATTACCTGAATGGAGAAAAAAAAAGAAAAAACTGACACTACATCCTATTTAAATTTAAACACAAATACTTAAAATTAAAATTAGACCCATTTTAAGGGCTGGGTTAGACCCTATGGAAAAAAGATAAATTTAAAAACCAATCCACCATCCACGGCAGCGGCGATCGAACAGGAAACAAAATGGTGATTTTTTAAAAAACATTGAAAAAACCGCAGTGATAAGCCGTTAATACAAAGGCAGGGGGAACGTTTAAGAGGGGATTACAATAAAATCAATAACCTAGGTGACAACAGGTGGGCAGTTCTGCAACCCACAAATCAATCAAAGATTAACAATAAAAGGTTAAAGCTGCAACCATTAATACAACAAGATGTAAAGTTAAAACCAGAAATAAACAATGCACTAACCAACAAACATGTGGCGGGTGGACAACGCAATGAGCAAAAAGGGGGTAGCCAAGGGCTCAAATAAGATTTTAAACCCCGCAGAAAGTGCAAACACCGACCAACACGCTAGTGAAGGAGGGGATGTTGAAAGATGGGGTGCTGGGAGTGTTTACGAGGGATTAGGAAGCATTAAAAGGTGAGGGACTTAAAAAAGGAAGTTGATGGATGGTTAAGCTGATCATTCAGGCAGGTGTGCCCACCATCATCAGAGGCCCTGTTGATCTGATGGCCATTTATATGTCCGAAACTAGTAGAGCAGGCCTTACCTTTTGAAGGTCGTAATAAAGTATTGTGGAGAAGACTGCGTGTCATTCCCTTCCTTTTGAACATCGGTTAATTTTAAGATTCATATGAAAAAAGGAAAGTTTTAGTGTTCGGGGCGAACACTTTCTAGGGGAGGGGCATGTAACATAAAGATTACACTAGGTGCCGTTACCCTAAGTTGCCCCCGTCTCCCCCAGTACAATGTCTGTGTAAACAAGATTGGCGAATTGGGGTCATAATGTGGGTATAAATACTGCACCAAAAGCACGTACAGATGACCGAACTTTGGGGTCTTTCCCAGAGGGAGGTCACTGACTGATCTCTGGGTTAGTCTGGGTACGCCTATTGTGCAACGCAACGTGGAGCAGTAGATGACCAAGTGCCACACCCGAGTATCAGCCCTAGCAAAGGAAATAGTGTGGGCGAGCAGCATAAGTTTCCGTACCTACTTACCTCCCTTTGTTAGGTTCTCAACGTGTCTCTCTCGTCCAATCTGGGGGTAAGATTACCGTCTAGCCACTAAGTCACTACATTCTAATAAAAGTGGGTTACCTGTGGAAACCTGTGTGTTCTTCCCCCTCAACGTGACAATATTTGAAATAGCGTATACCGTGTAAGGTAAACTTAAAACGAACTTAAAGTCAATTTTAACATAAACACAAAATTCTTAAATACGTACGTCATCTTAAGTATTACGTCTTCCTGCCACTTAAAGTGTCTATGGTTACACTTTACGGGGTTCTTCTAGATAAGTGAGACGTTGAAGAAACTCAACAAACTTAAGAACGCTAGAAATCACTTTGAAACCACTAAAGTCACTTAGAACACTTTGTATTGCTTAAGTTTTTAAGACCATGTTATTTTGGAACTACAGGTGTAAAACTTGACGGTGTGTTTTTAGTACCCTGAAGGATTGCATATAGTCAGCAATAAGGTTAGCTTAATAATGAGGTTGCTGACGAATATAAAAGATCACCATATATCGACTAAATCACCGAACTCTGAAGTCCTCCCCAAGGGGTGGTCACTGGTCTCTAGGTCGGTCGGCGAGCAACAGTCGCTACCTTTCTAGGATCGCAGGCTGAAAAGAGAAGAGTTTCTCTCGCAACTTGAAGTGACCGTTGGAACCCTTAACCCTATCAGTTGACTACTCTGTTATTTGGTCACACCGTATAAGAACAAACACTGTTCTTGAAGCTGCCTTCACGGTGTAGCTGTAACACACTCCTTCCCCTTGAAACCCATGATCACACCGTCTAGCACGGTATTATAAAGACCCTTCTAATCTGGATGTCCGAATATAAACCTCATTTTATCAATTGTTCATTTATTTTCATAAAGAACGATACTTACCTGTGGCAAGAGTTGTTTCACTGCCATCCCTCACTACGACCCATAAACGTGGCAATATACAGAGGCATGTATTGAATAAATTTGTCAACAAGCAGTTTGTGAAAAAAATATTTAATTATACGAGTACATTCAAAAATGTTTTACTTTATCCTAATTCTTCATTGATATCGAGACTATGCCTCTCCTTCCATAGGTCCAGCTTTTCCCTCAATTCGATTTTTTCTTCATGCGTCGCAAATGAATAATCGATGGCATTTCGTGACAATTTCCATAACTCTAGCTTACTTAAATTGTAATATGTATGAGCAATAAGATATTCCCTCGATAAGGTGGTATCAAAGATTCCCTTATCATCAGTCTGCAATAAACAGATGAGTTAATTAATGTTTACGCTGCTAGTTTAAGAAAACTTAAATAGTTGGTTTTCAAATTATACGAACAAAACATGACAAAGACCGAATATTGAACGCAGCTAAATAGATTCATTTAATGGATATAATAAAGCTTTTATGACTTTACATTCACTTTATTATTCCTTATATAGGATCTTCACTAATCTGCAATTATTATTAACCTTTTTGTAACATCAAAAGGTCATACTTATTAAAGCCCTTGCTAAATATGAATATGGAATTTACTTATCACTTTAATTGATATATTACCCCAAGACAACATGGCAGACCTTCCTGTATCCATTCCTTGAAGTGATGCTCTTCATACGATTTTGATGTCAAACATACCACATTGGATGTCAAGCAGCATTCTGCAATAGTTGCAAGTAATTGTAAAAAAAGTTAAATTTTGTTAGGGATACCAGAAATTACCTACGGGTATTCTGGACTCTTTGTAAAGGTTCCACAAGGTCACATTTCCACCATACTTAGGATGTAAGAATGTACAGTGTCCCAGACGATCAGGCTTCAAGTAGATCATTGCTTTGCTTTCGTCTGTGTTTAGTACTTCTGCACAGTGTATTGCTGTAAATTCCATTTAAAACTTTCTATGCAAAGGAGTTTTTAATAATGCAACTCACTAAGGTAAAGTTTGGCATTTTTAGCTATTCTAAAAATATCCACATGAAAACATCCTTTGTTGGGATCTCCGCTCAAATCAACCCCTCTCACCAAATCAGGATATTGATTTCTATACCGGATTATTAAGTCTAACAATGACTTTTGCTCTTTATACGATTTTCTTCTGTCTATAGACAAAATTAACTTAACCATTATGTCATGATCGCTCTTTGCATCGTTTATAGCCATTATTACAGCGTTAACATAATCTTTTTCAGACATAAGAGGCCCTGATCTTGGAGTGGTTCTTAATTCCAAATAGATCACGTTATCTTCAGCAAACTCTTTGATCACGTTTTTGGTCGTCAAATACACGTTTTCGGTATTGCTGGTCAGTTCGTGAGCAATACGAAATTTACGAAAAGTACGATCTAAATCGGTGTTTTTGTTTCGATACTCGGATATTAATGTTTCGTCGCATCCCAGCTGTTGCAAAGTTGACTCGCTTAAAGATCCATTGAGATGGGCGTGCAATTCCTGAAAATATAGATTTACAGATGATACAAGGTGTTTAGGATATAGCATATTGACTAGCGTATAAAAAAAAACTGAAAGAATTTGAGGGTTTTTTGATGAATATGGCAAGTCTAGTTATAACTAATATAGGGTAGTTCAGTGAAAAACGTATGCTACGTGCAAATTTTTAATAATCCTTAGTGAACCGGTTTCGGCTCTTTAGGCCATCATCAGCACTCTATTTCGTCAGATTGAGGCCGATCCACCGGAGATCACCACTCAACCAGCCACCAGACACATGTCCAGGGCCGAAGGACAGGACTCAATACGTCCACAACACTCCAAACGCAATACCCAACACAGTTTGACTCAATCCAAGATTGCACAACACAGATACGTCACAGTATGTTTGTTAAAATTAGATTAAAATGTTAAAACTTTTAAAAAATTTTAAAATGTTATAAAATGGGTTAGAACGGTTTTCGGAATAAATGAGAAATTAAAACATTAAAAACTAAATGATCAAAGGTCAAAGATCAAAAAGGCATTTATTCCAAAACATATTTGCGTAAGTACACAAAGTTTGAAACAGATCATACAGAATTAAAGTGCAAATGCACACTAAAATTTAAAAATTAATACAATACAAATCATTAAAAATCAATCAATAAAACCGCGTTACACTGAAATTTAGTATGTAATCGTCAATTATATAATATACCTTAAAATCGAACATTACAACAAAACATTGAATTACACTTCATGAGCATGCACTGGTGGGGCCGATAAAATTCATATACTCACCCAAAGAGTATGGCTCCATATTACAATAAAACGTTAAAAGTCAAAATTAAAATTAAAAATTTGACCAAGGGTCGGACGTCTTTTATTTTATTTGAAAATTTTTAAAACCGTCCCTTAGGTCTAATTTTAATTTTGACTTTTAACGTTTTATCATTTAGTTTTTAATGTTTTAATTTCTAATTTATTCCGAAAACCGTTTTAACCCATTTTTTAACATTTTAAAATTTTTTAAAAGTTTTAACATTTTAATCTAATTTTAACAAACATACTGTGACGTACTGTGTTGTGCAATCTTTGATTGAGTCAAACTGTGTTGGGTGTTGCGTTTGGAGTGTTGTGGACGTATTGAGTCCTGTCCTTCGGCCCTGGACATGTGTCTGGTGGCTGGTTGAGTGGTAATCTCCGGTGGATCGGCCTCAATCTGACGAATTAGAGTGCTGATGATGGCCTAAAGGGCCGAAACCGGTTCACTAGGGATTATTAAAAATTTGCACGTAGCATACGTTTTTCACTGAACTACCCTTTGTTCTTTACCGTGCACACTTGGAATTACCCGCTAATAACTAATATAGCACAGTGATACTAGTGTCAAACTCCTATAGTAGAAGGCAATATATCGGCCGATGCACGTCATTGACGTTTAACGCGCCTCGTTGCCAAATGTTTAGTTTTTTCATTAAAACACGAACTTTACATAAATTTTGTTTTTATTTACTTCTTATATAGAAGTTGACACAGTTTTTTAACAGAGAATTTTGAATAACAATATTAGTCAATATTGAGTTTTTTTTGTCTCTCTCTGTAAGCAGTTTTTAGACAAGTCACAAACAACAAAAACAAAAACAGGAAACGGTCAACTATCAATCTGGCAACAACGCACACAACTCGTTAAACGTCGAGATCGAGAAGGTCACGTTTGTGTCAGAATTGCGTTCAGTTAATAAGCGCGTGTTAGAAAGAGAACGCAACAGGTCGAAACTAATCGCTAAGCAATACGAATGCATTTTCAAAACGTCAAACTCACTGATGACGTGCATCGCTCCCATTAGTGCCCTGGACCATAGTTGTTATACAGGGTGTTACAAATTCGAGGCATTAGCATTGCTATCTTAGAAACTATAGTTGATAGAGCTTTGGTTAAGTTTTTGTTACTTTTGGTAAGGAGGCAAAGTTACGCACTTTTGTGCTAAATAATTTGGTAAAAAAAAATTCAAAAAAATTTCATTACTTCCGGAAATATCCGACAAAAACCGAAAAAGTCAAATTTTTATTTTATTTTTTTACCACTTTATTATTGATTATTTTGGAAAATCAATGGCACCTTCTGGAGGCACTTTTTTAAGCTCTTTAAGAAAATAGTTGTAGTTTTCAGCTCGGACGTTTCGTTTTTTAGATACCATCATCAACTTCGATTTTTCAAATACGGACCTAAACTTTTTATTTCATTTTTTAGTAGCTACAGACCTCCCAAAACTAATGATGTGCCACACCTGTCAAAAAATTATACCTAGTGTACTTAGGTACTTGTTCTTTTTTAAAAAATTGCATTTGGAATTCATATGTTGTCATAATGAATAGATAATTTAGATTGATATGATTTGAGATTTAGGTTTTGCTCTTTTTAACACTAAAAATAAAATTTAAGCTGTTTCATCAAAACTCAATGTCGAATTCAAACATGTGAGTATCTGAAAAATAAATAATTAACCAAAAACATTTTTTTTTTAATAAATGAAAATTACTAAGAAACTCGCTCTTTTTTTTCGAAGGAGCAATGAACCTAATTATTAAATTAAATAAAACTAAATTATCTACTCATTATGACAACATATCAATTTCAATTGCTTAATTTATTTAAAAAACTTAAAGTACCAAGTACGTAATACACTAGGTATACTTGTTTGACAAGAGTGACACATAATTAGTTTCCTAAGGTCTGTAGCTAATCAAAAACGAAATAAAAAGTTTAGGTTCGTATTTGCAAAATTGAAGTTGATGATGGTATCTAAAAAACGAAACGTCGGAGGTGAAAACTAGACTATTTTCTTGAAGTGCACAAAAAAGTGCCTCCAGAAGGTACAATTGGTTTTCTAAAATAATCGGGGGTAATATCCCTAGTGCATTTAATTTTTCCGTAAAAATTCGGAAAAACGAGTTTCTAAGTAATTTGTTTTAACAAATAGCATGAGCAAGAGTGGTTTTAAAAATACGAGTCGAATCGGATTTTTAAAACCAC
The DNA here is from genome assembly GCF_016097725.1 of Ips typographus. Taxonomy (NCBI): domain Eukaryota; kingdom Metazoa; phylum Arthropoda; class Insecta; order Coleoptera; family Curculionidae; genus Ips; species Ips typographus. The sequence goes on from NC_138423.1 coordinate 10,760,264, forward strand.
CAAACCACCAACCAACCAAAATATTTGATAATATATTGTATTTAGCGTTTTTCATAGTATTTGACTTGTACAGAGGTCATAGAATATCACAAAACAGCCTTTAACATCATATGCTTTGAGACAAACCAGCTTCGAATGGAACATCAGTTTTTATGAGCCACCCAATGTGTAGTCACGTGTACTTACTATTTTAGGCAATTCTTTACAAAATGTATGCATTTTGCACGATGTAATACAACAAAATGTAAAAGAAAGAACAATGTCGTTAAGCTAAAACTAAAACCAGTAACACAAACAACTACCTAACCTAACTTAACCCATAAAAATTTGGGGTTTTATCAAACTGTCATCATCAGCTGTTTTATAGTAAAGACGTAGGACAAAATTAGGTTAGCATCGTCGTTTGGTTGTTAATTTTCAGAGCATTTTGATTAATTAAGAAATACTTATTACTACGTGTAATATACGTAAATAACCTGATGTATTGACAAAGCCGGTGTGTCGGAATTAACTGTCTTAGTCGCAAAGTGCAGTATAAAATGATGTTGTCCTACGTAAACAAGTTAAGGGTTTTACCAGTTTACTTCAAATTTAGAAGTCATTTTAGGCATTTACGAATATTCTACTTTCTACCGGTAGATACCTAGATACCTTAACCTAGAGCGTTCGAAAATTGTTTTTGGTAACTACTATTGCCGTTCTGAAATTGTACCCATATACCGAATATATGTACCCGGTTTATGATTTATGGATCGAGAAGTTCTGTCGGTAAATTAAGAAAAAAGTGACTTTTGACAGGTTTTCCATTAAAATTTAGAATCATAGCATAAAAAATTAGTTTATGTTTGACGGTTTGTCGGTTTGTTCTTCAGTTTAGCTACCTTATGAGATTGACCTGTTAAATTAAAATGGATATTGGAATATGTTCTGTTTGCGAGATGGAGGGAGAGTATGCCGATATTATAAAACATTTCAACAATGAATATCAAAGACATATGAGGAATAGGAATACCAATCGCGTTCTAAAATTCATTCAACCGTAATGAACCAGATCCTTAAAAGTTACACCGATTGTGGTAAACGGTGGAATTAGCAGGTATAATTTTCGTAAATGCCTTTTGAAGGAACGGAAAATCTACCAAATGAACAATGCCAAATGTACAACAATTTTATTAACAGTTATATTAAAATGGTATCTTTGTTTTCATTATCAGATAATGGAAACCTTTCTATTATGATAATAAAAACCGCATCATAAAAACGAAGAGTCATTTTTGAGCTTCGAACCAAAAGAACAAGTATCATGAGGTAGCAAATCCCCCATTTGTGCATTAAGAGACCCGGGACGGAAGTCGCCATCTGTGTCCCCCACATTCACCTACTGCGCAATTGAATGAAACTTCCGAAGTTAGTCGTAAAACAGTTTTGTTTATATTTGGTGGTATGTGAAGTTAGCTAAAAACCGCAAAGATTTGTTGTTTTTGTTTGTTTTGCTTTTCGGTCCGTTAAAGATTAATTTTTGCAAACTTAAATTAGTGGAATTGTTATTGACGAGTGGATTTGTGAATAGTGGGCAACAGCAGATTGATTAACGTCACTGATTTTCTGACAGTTTACGGCGCCATACTGTCCCCCATTTTTGTTTCCCTCTTTGATTGTATTGCTCCTTCCTGCTATATTTTTTTATTCATTGTTTTTGAGACTTCTGTTTTTATGACAGTCATTTCTATTGTGATAATGAAAATAGAGGGCGCCAGCTTTAGATTAATTGAAGTTGAGTTAAGTGACATTAGACTCGAACTGTGACGACGCCTATATTCTGTATCTTTGAAAATCGTTTATTTAATCAGTTTAATCGTTTTGTTTAATTTACATTCACTTCAAAGTCCTTTGTTATGAAATTGGCAAGCTTGACATATGGACGTCTATTGTGATATTTACATTAAAAATAATTCCAATTTGACCAAAGTGCGTCAAGCAGATGTAAGAAGCAAAATGACCAATTCCTAGGTTAGAACAATGTTTTGTTTACTACAATTTGTGAATTTTTCAAGGATTTTTGTCTTTTAAACATAAAATTTGTATTAGATTAACTAGATATTACTTATACGACGACAATCCCACTTTAAATGCTGATATTGCTGATGTATTTACATGTATCTAACCTAAAATTGTACAGATTTACCATGTCATTGTAAATAGAGAACTGTCAAATTTGAAGTGGACTTGGAATTGCCGAATAGTCGAGCTGAAGGCCGTAAAACCAAAAAAAAAAAGTGGACTTGGAAGTGATCATGCCAAGGTAACTTCAATGTCAATGACAGAATACAACTTTGACAGTTGACTTATCATTTACGGTAATAACCACGTGTTTACGGAACTGGCGGAACTGTTTATTTTGGTTAAAATATAAATATTACCTTGTAATATTTATAATGTGCGGTTATAATTTTAGTTATATGAACATGTATAAAAGAAAAATATTGTTAAATTCACTATTATTAAAAATTACTTTTTCAATTTTAATTTATCTTTTATTTTCAATTGTCGTTATTTTCAATTATTGAAAAGGCTCGTACAAAATAGTATATTCTATATTAAGAGCGGAAAGTATATATATAAAAAAAAAAAAGAAAAACCTGTATTTGCCGCTTGCACATGAAATTTGCAGCTTGAGGCGAAGCCGAACGCTGCAATCATGTAAAAGCGGCAAAAGTACTTTTGGCTCGAAATATAGACGATATTTTTTCGACGACTGCTGTGGGGTGGATTAGAAGGACAACTCACATCATTTTCGTCGCTCGAACTCATTGTCACCGATAAATCACTTTGACGGAATGTGGTTATTTCAAACAGGTATGTCAAGCGTTGTTATGGAAACGCCGAAAAAAGTTGGTGAGTAGATTGTTAGTAGAAAGCGAAAACGCTCTAGAGCAGAAAATCTCTCTTTCTGCTCGCGCGCGGCAAATAACCCCTTTCTGCTTCTAAATGGAAGCGTACATGAGGTACTTTCAAAGTAAGTCGTCGAAAAAATGATGTTTCTATCACGTGCGTAAAGTGCCTTCCCCGAAAATATCACTTTCCACACTTGTGGAAACTATTTTCAAATGGGTGTATAAATTTCCGTTTCATTTATTTACGATTATGACTATGGGCTTTGGCACTTGCAGTTAACTAGTATTCTTCTGGATACTCGTATCATAAAATTTGATATCTGCTTAGTTTTGCCAACTCCGTATTAGAGCTACAGCAAATTCCTGATATCAAATTAATACGATTTATCTATACCGAAAGTTAATATTAAGAAAGATACAGGGTGAATCCAACTTTAATGGGAGAGAAAAAACAAGGAAGGAAGGAAGGAAGATACAGGGTGTGAAAGTTAAAATTTTGTTCTTGATTTTTTATCATATCATTTAGGTCTTTTGATATAAATAAAATTACTGAAAAGGTGTATAAGTGGGTTTTATTAGACGGTAAAAATTATGGTTTCATTTATTTTCTATTTTAAAAGGATTTGTATGAATTACGTAAATGCACTTTACTTTAACCTTATTAGCTATATCAGTATTATAATAATATTAAAACATGAAATATCTCAAAAACGGTGGAAAAATTTAGAACTAGTATACCTTTTTTACATAGAAAACATATCAGAATAATATTTTGAAGTAAAAAAAAATTTAGGTTTTTTTAAGCAGCTAAAATGGTTGCAGGTAGCATCCCCTATCAGCTACTGCAAAATTGATAAAAGCATCGTATTTACCGGCTGTCAAAACCCCTTTATACAAATTTTCAGAAATTTATATGAAAATATCTTGATGATACGATAAGAAATCAAAAAAACATTTCAAAATTCACACCCCCTGTATCTTTCTTAATATTAACTTTCGGTATAGGACAATTTAGCTAAATGATATTATTTTGATGTCAGCAATGTGCTGTAACTCTATGTCCCATTAGTTATGGTCCACTCTGTAAAACACTTGTAGGAGTTAATGAAACATCCAAAGAAACATCTTGCTGTGATATTAAACTCCGCACGATCGCTCTTCTTTCATAAACGCGCTGAATTTAATAAAAAAACTCCAAACTGTAACTTCTGGCAGAAACTTCCTTCTTTTACTTGGCTTATTTTCAACCTTAAATGAAAGATCGATTATTCTCAACGTTCTGACAGCTGGGCCGTTGTGTAAAACCGATAAACCTGCAAGTGAATTTATATTATAGATCGTGTATCGTTTCTGAAAAGTTTTTATTAAGTTTTCAATGGAGTTAATGAAGAAGTCGGCTTATCGCGGAGGCGCCACCCCCAAACGCCGCCAAGAACTCCCGGAACTTTTCTGGAGTTTCGCATTTAAACGCGTTTTGCCACTTCAGTCTGTTCCCGATCTCCCGCAGGAGCTCTCCAGCTTGAAATCGCGACGGTTTTCATCGTAATAAATTCAGTGAGTCTGTTGTGGTCGTGTAGTTGTTATTAACCTAAATTTACTTTAGAATCATATATTCATTAAACTCAAATATAGAAGCATATCCAGGAATAATTACTATCAAACTTTATTGCATATACTGAATTAGTTGCAAACTACGTGTAGTTTCTAACTTTCTACAGTCAGACCCTAAAATAAAATTTTATTTAAAAATTTAATTGTTTCCTAAATTACAAAACTTTATAAGTTATTAAAAAAGTTTTCCTTCTAACTTTCAGGCAATTCAATAATATACGATTATTTCCGGCACAGATGTGCGTGCCAATCATTTTTCTATTTAAAAAATATATTATATTGATCAAACTTTATATTGTTTCCTATTCAGGTAACTGAGTGAATCCGGTTTATTTATTTTTATACTTTATATTTTTCTAACCAGTTAATTTAATTAACTGTGGAGAAACTCGAAATGTGAATTACCCAAATAGCGCCATGTCGTCAACGCAAATCTCCAGAGATAACAAAATTAATCCTAAAAACATTAAAGTGTCAGGCAATCAGCTAAATCCCAGCTACACGGTACGGATTCTGTGTTGTGTGTTTTTCGTTCTTATAACCGAGATATTTTTGGCTCACTATGTATATAGGTAAGTTTTTTTGCAACATAATAAGTTGTTTATTAACATTCTCATGTGTCTCATTTAAAATAAGCAAGTTGACATCTAAACTTGCTTATTTTAAATGAGACACCCTGAATATTTTTTACATTTTTGGATTCTGTTGGTATAGAAACATTTTGTGTGGCACCTTTGAAAGGCATAGTTATCAAATTAATAAACTTCATACACTAATGAATAAGAACTACACTAATTATAAAAGCTGTTTAAAATTCAGATCCAAAAATTCATATTTTTGAAATTGCCATAGTCAATTTTTTGTAATGAATTACCCTATCTATATCCATAAACATCTTCAGATTTAATCATAGATTATGTGTATTTCTAAAAGAGTCATAATTTACTTTTAAGAATTAATTTAAAGAAAATAAAAAACAATTTATGACTATTTGGGATCTAAAACCATTTATTTTTTTATTATTTCCTGAAATATCAAAGTAAATAAAAGTAAAGTAAATCTAATAACAACTTACCTTAATGTTGATCTGGGAATAAGATAAAATAATAAAAATAGGTATGTTCCATTTAAAAAACTTAACTTTCTGACCTTATGGGGGATTGAAAATGTCAAATTTTACGAAATTTCAGCAGCAGTTTTTCAAAAAACATATAAAAAATATGTCTACATGTCGACGTAGAATAGGAAAATGCAAGTATATACAGGAAGCCCCGAGGGGTAGATTGCCGAAGTAATTTGGTGTACACACTCGAGGTATTATGAGGCACTTTCCCATTATTACGATTTGTGATTGTGAGGTATTACAAGGCATTACGAGGTATTACGAGGCCTTTTGAGATATTTATGGCATTTGAGAGTATTTTAAGACATTGTCTGTATATTTCAAAATGTAGTGTATTAATATAAGAAAAATGAGTAGAAGAGCATAGGCACATGTAACATATATTTTTTGTTTCTCAATCTGTTACATTTTAAAATATACAGGGTATTTCACGATAAATGTGTCGTATTTCAGAGATTAATAGTGCTTTAGACAGTAAAGAGCATGTGGCAGTGACGTAATAATTGTCGTTCCTATTCTATTTCATGTGAAATGAGCGATATGAAAATTTGATATCAACGTATATTATTTACAAGTTTTAAATTTGTCAATGTTGACATTAAAATGATTAACTATAATTTTTTGACGTTTACAGTTTTCTTAAACTTTTTCCATCTGTAATTTGAATTTATTGATTTAGTTTTTATTTTGTGTAGTTGTATTTTTTGTAATTTTGATATTACAAATACAATTATTTTTGTTATGTCATTTTGACAGCAAAATCATATTCCCAAATGTCAAAATTTATCGTACTAAGTTTTAATTGAATAGTACCAAAATGACGGCGGTTACCCCCAGTACAGTAATCCACGCAGACAGTTTTTGTGCAATTTTTCAAAAAATTCTGCATAAGTCACTTATTTAAAATATTCTGTATAGATATACCATATGAGAAAAAAAAGCTAATGAATGGGCCGTTGTATCACAGTATCACGTAATATTATGTGACGTTGACTGGACCAAGCTAAGTTGTACCGTTTGGCCGCCAGAGGGCGTCAAAGTTTATTTCACAAGGGGGTAATCCAACAATTATTTTCAAAAATTTTTTAGTTTTGAAAATTGTCTTTGACTTCCTAGATAGTTTTAGGTTAATGGTAGACGTGGTGTCAATTGTCGAAATGCCATTCATATTATTAAAGAGAGTTTTTTGAGCCACGCCCCAAAAATTGTCAAAATTGCCATAATTTCCGTCATCTCCGAAACCGTGCCACTTAGAGCAAAATGGGCTTCAGATTCGTGTTCCTTAGTTTGAAATTAGGACAAAAGGTCACTTTGACTGATTAAAATCCAATGTGGCCGCTGTTAGTATAGTAGGCCCAAAAATTTCAAATTTGAATGAAAATTTCGTGTTTTTTTCCAAAAAATCGTCTATAAATCGCCTATTTGATACCTTCTCTATAAACTCATCTACAGAAAAGCTAACTAATGGGGCTATAACGTGACGTTGAGCGAGCAGGGCTAAATTGTACCGTTTGGCTGCTAGAGGTCGTTATTGTTGACACTAGTTTTTCGTTGTTTTTTTTAGAATATCGCAAGAACGCCTCAAGTTAGAGGTCTTAAATTTTTTCATCTTTAAACTTTTTCTTTACCATGCACCGTATGACCTTAAAAAATTAAAAACTATAACTTTTTTAAAATTTTAAGTAAGATCCTGTGAAAACTATTCTAAAACATACGTCAATTCCAAATGTCGCCACTGCCACTTCTCCTGGGACATAGAGTAACTTAGGTTTGCTATAATAAACTAGGGTCCATAGTTGTTTCATTACGCTGATACAGGGTGTTAAAGTTTGAATATTTTGAGAAATGTACTTAAATATTCAAACTCTAACACCCTGTATTATATATATTTTTGTAGATATAAAAAACTTTTGGTCGTATCCTTAAATCGTATGGAATAAGCAGTGTCGTTCCGTTTTTTTTTAAATAAAATTTCTATCGAATATTAAACAGATTTGATATTTTAATCATTGAGTTCCAGATACCTAAATCATCATGATTTTTATTTTTTTACTCGGAAAGGTCTTTCTTTCCAAATTGTTGCTGGGTAGATGAGGAATTCAGGACTAGGCATTTTATGAAAAACGCAGTGGCGTACCATTTCTTTCTGTAGAAATCCTTGAACATGGTCATGGGTTATACTAGTGGAGTTAAAAACAATCCAAATAAGATTTTTTAAAATTTATAAAACACCTTAAACACCACACACGAACCATTAAACAGTTTATAAATCACCTTGTTTATGCTAACTTTAAGATATATGTTGGGAGCTGACAAACCAGAATAGCTTTTCAATGAAGGATTCTAAAAAAATAAGTTTTGAAGCCATTTATTTATATGTTTCCAAGATGACTGGACTTTTCATCGAACTACAAAATGATTGACTGAAGATTCAACCCATTGGCAGTGCTAAGAAACGCAAAATTACTTACTACAAGATTTAATAAAAGGCAACAGAAATTGCCAACAAAAAATATATAAATAACAACTAGAAATTAACATCATGTTTCTTACTTTTCCTAGTTAGGTCTCATTTTTTTGTAAAATTATAAAAAAATGCGTGATATTCTTTGTAAAACTCTTTTATAATGTTAATTTCTTGTTTTTAAGCCTTGTTGTTTTACGTCCCTAGTAATGTTCCCATAATTTCGATTGTATGAAAAATATTCCCATGGAATTGTAAGGAAGGATTAAATGAACACTAGGTAGAAATAATAATGGAAAGTAAACCTTATAAAGAACAAAAAACTTTACTTAAATTAATCTTGTAACCCATTTGCTTAGAAAATAAATCTTCAATTTTCAGAACCATCATATCCGAGATTCGTGATAGTTACATCAGAAAAACGGACTTTTCCTATCACTTCCAAAACGAAGTCCGAACCGAAGGGTTTCGCGACGATCTGTCCCGTTTATTGGTCCACCTAGAATGGAACAGGAACAAGTTCCCTCCACGTGGTCCAGACGGTCCCGATCCTACAAGCAAAAGGGAGAAACGTAACGTGGACAGAACGAGAGAATACAATTTCCTGGCTGGCGAATCCCAAGTGGAGTTTTTCCATAGTAAAGTCCCTTTAATGGATGACAGTGGACGCGGACAGGAAATAACGTCCGAGAAAATCAACGTAAAGGGACTTAAACCCGGCGACGAACAATGGGTTTGGGTGACTGGTTCTAGCAGGATTCAGGTAAGTAGTAATCTATCATCGTATAAGACTTTGAGAGGGATTTGAAGCTTTTATTTTGTTTTTTAACGGTCAAAGAACTTATCAGTCTGTAGGTTAACATTTTGAAATTACGGGAATGGAATACAATTTGGGGATTCTTGTAAATGGGGTTTTAAACCATCAGACCTATCAACACCTAAATTCTGACTTTGGAAGTTAACAGGGTTCTTATAAACAGGGAGAATATCCGAAATACTAAATTTATAACAAGAAATAGATTGTGCCACAAATTCGTGTGTAAATATGAGAATCTCAAAAATAGTAAGAGATACAGAATATTGCGCTATTTGGATATAATAATATACCGTCTTAAAATTTCAAATATTTTTATTTTTTCCGGAGATATCTGAAAGAAAAACGAAATTTCGAAAAATAGTTTATTTTGTTGATATATTTGATCAGATAATTTAGCATAAATGTCACATTTCCGCTTTTCCTCCTCTACAACGTGACAATATCATATTTGATATCCGACTTTTCGATTTTTTTACAGTCTAGTTTTACAAATTTTGCGGAAGTACCAAAAATTATGTTTTTATTTTTAATGGTAACTTAAAGTATACCTACCATACAACTAACACTTATTTATCATTACAATATTTCTCCTCTAAAACTTGTTTGTTTGTTTCAATTTGAGGATCGTTCTCCTAATTATTGTAACAAAATTAACATACAATTACAAGTTTGTCATTTTCACTCTGTGTTTTTATGGATATTATTATTATTTATCACATTTAATTTATCACCACAACCTTCTGGAAAATATATTAAAACAATTTTATATGTCTATGGTTATAATTTTGACAGTTTTGACGTGTAACTGTTAGTTTAACAGATCACTGTCATTACACTTACAAATGTCGAAATCGAGACCGCAAAACAGTTTTGACGTATGTCTGTTAGTCTGACACCTCACTTGAGCTGTCAATACACTGACAAATGTGAAAATCAAGAATGCAAAATCTTGAAACTATAACAAACATTTTAAACCCAACAAATCTTATGAAAAGTATATTGAAACTATTTTATATGTCTATGGTTGTAATTTTGACAGTTTTTTGTGTTGCTGTTATATAGTGACAGGTCACTAGATTTACCATTATATTATTAGTGTTAAACGAGTTTCGATCTTATTTATATCAATTGCTCTTTTAAAAAAAAAAAATTAGGTTATAAAATGCATTCTGCGCCAATGGGTGATTGCTGATATACAAGTGAAATAAAATGGGTGGGTGTTTTTTATGGATATTATTTGGAGTTTCTATAGTCATCTAAGATCAATTTGCAATTTCATATACAGGGTGTCTGTACTGTAATAATGTACATTTTGTAACGTATTACTTTCAAATCTGGTACGCAGGGGTTTTTTGAGATGCGAAACCCGAATTTGGACACATTTTTACTGCGGCCGGTAGAGGGCACTTTACAGTGTACTTCTGATGGTTTTAAGTGACCGTAACGGTTCTCGGTCCAATTTTCTTATTTATTTTTTAAGGAAATGATGTTTTAAACATTTTAAAGCAAAAAAAGGTTTTGCTAAGAACCGCTAATGTAAACCGTTGTCGAGATATATCGGTTTTTAGTGTTCGACCGAAATACTGTCACCTGAAATTTGTTCAAATTTTAAGTGTCTAAATTCGGGTTTCGCATCTCATAAAACCCCTGGGTACCAGATTTGAAAGTAGGTTATAAAACGTACTTTAAATTTAAAAAAATGGATTTTTACTTTTTAACATCAGGAATAGGTCATTTTGCACAGACCTTTTAGAGACACCCTGTGTACTGGGTCAAATAATATGACATATTCCTGACATCAAAATAAGCCGATTTAAAGCAACTTACCTTAGACCGAAATTACTCCATTTTCGAGATACAGCGTGGTAAAGTTAAAAAATAAACATCAATTTTTTTAAATTTGTTGATCATTTTGTAGCATATTACTTTCAAATCTGGTAGCCAGAGGTTTTTTGAGATGCGAAACCCGAATTTAGACACTTACAATTTGAACAAATTTCAGGTGACAGTATTTCGGTACAGTATCGAACATTAAAAACCGAAATATCTCGACAACACTTTACATTAGCGGTTCTTAGCAAGAGTACCTTTTTTGCTTTAAAATGTTTAAAACATCATTTCCTTAAAAAATAAATAAGAAAATTACACCGAGAAAAAAGTTACGGTCACTTAAAACCATCAGAAGTACACTGTAAAGCGCCCTCTAACGGCCGCAGTAAAATTGTGTCCAAATTCGGGTTTCGCATCTCAAAAAAACCCTGAGTACCAGATTTGAAAGTAATAAGTTACAAAATGTACATTATTTAAAAAAAAATCGATTTTAATTTTTTAACTTTACCACCCTGTATCTCGAAGACGGAGCAATTTCGGACTAAGGTAAGTTGCTTCACATCGGCTTATTTTAATGTCAGGAATATGTCATAGGATTTTGTATAGACCTTTTAGAGACACCCTGTATAGTTGCCATTTTCATATTCAAAATTTGTTTAAATCTTTGAAAAGTGTGTTTTTTACAGAAATAGTTTTTTTTTTAAATTTCTGGAGTCATCTAAGATCTGCATTTTTATAGTTGCCATTTTCATCCTGTTTTTTCATATTTCGAATTTTTCAAAATCTTTAAAAAGAGTGTTTTTGTCACAAAAATCGACTTTTTTGAATTTTTAGAGATCTAAAATGAATTTGGAATTGTATAGTTGCCATTTAACAAGTTGTTATACGAGACCGAAGGTCGAGTGCAACACAAGTGCAAAAATAGGACTTTGTGCATGGGTTGCATAATACAACATTTCTTATAAAATCGTATTGTTTGATGACAAAAGTACATCAAATATAGCATAGTGGAAAAAAGACTTTGATGCACTAGTGCAAAAAAGATGAATATTTTGCACTAAAAATCACTAAAAAAAGTATACTTTTTTGTACGATTTTATAAAAATGTGTTTTATTTATCCAATCAGGCGCCCATTAGAAAAATAAAAGTTGATAAAAACCAAAACACCGGTTTTCAAATATGATATTGCCACGTTGTAGAGGAGGAAAAGTGGCAAGTGTCATTTATTTTTAGTTATCTGATCATAGTTATTTATACAACAAGTGACTTACACGATTGTTTATTCACGAAAAGAACAGTTAGGCCCACAAGCGTAGCAAGTAGCCTAAATTCTTCGAGTGAATAAACAGATTTAAATCACGTGCCTTTTTTGGTTACATTTTTACCTTTCACTCACTATTCGTGTTTTCACACCAAATCAACCTTTCCTTATGTGACTTTAATTTTTAGGCTTCAACACAGTCAATGTTTATTTTTTCTGACTTATGCTTACAAAAGTGGTTTAAAAGCTGAGAATTAAAATTTAAAAACATGATCATTAACTTGAACGCTCATAACAATTTTTACAATATTTTTAACTAACATTTTGTCTTGAAATTGTATTGATTTTCTCGTATATTTCTAAATTTTACAGTTTATGAAAACTTGAAATCCGACTAATTAACCAGTTTTAAGCTACTAAGTTAACTAAATTTTGAGTGTTCCATTCAGTCATTTTTCAAGAATTGGAATAGAAACCAAATTGAGACAGCAAAAATCAGGAAAATGGATTGATCATAAACTATTTAAACGTTTTAATGCTTCTAACTAAAAATTCTCTCAATCTCAAAACTAAATTTTTGAGAAGAAATGAAGAGAAAACTAAAAATTGAGAGTCAAGTCAATTTTCTAGTTCTCAACTAAAGTTGCAGATTTTACATTTGTGTTTAAATTTTTGTACTAATATTTGCATCTTAACGAAAATGTTAAGAAAAGTGACTTTAAAATTAATGTTTACTTCAAATTTTGAAGCGTAAAGTTTGTAGTACTCCATACTTTCTAAACATGTTTTCAGCTGTTCGAACAGAAAGAAAATAGTAGTTTTCCTAACAAGTGTGCAAAGTAAGTCTTGTACGCACGATGGCTGGATATGCACAAACCACGCGAAGCGGAGTTTGGGCACCAGAGGAGTGCGGACAAGACACTTCGCACTAGAGTTAGGAACAATATTGTTTTTTTTATTGTTTAAAACAACTGTTTGTTTTTTGTTTGTGTTTTTTTTTTGCCACAACAAAAATTGAATCCAAATTTTGAGAATCGCTTTGTATTTCCAATTAGTTGCATTTTCTCATTAGCTCCAAAACTAATAAAATATAAGTTTTTCAGTTTGATTTAACTACAAAATCAATTTATATTGAAAACTAGTCTAGCCTTATGTAATTATTTTTTAGTAATTTAAGCTACATTTTCAATTTTTTTTTTAATTATATACATTTTAAAACAAACAGGGATTTGCTGATTTAGCTGGTAAATAAATTTCCCATAAAGTATTATAAAATATGTGAATAACGTTGAACTTAATGAGCGTATGGGAACTAATAACAAAAATCAAGATCACTTAATGATTAATTATTTATGAGTGAGTAATCGGAATAATTGCCCCAATATACTGTTTTACTAATTCAGTGATAACCGAGGCGTAAAATCAATATTAGCTATACATAATTGATAAATTTCATTTTAATTACCTGCTACATTATATTCAGTGACGTAAATTAAAAAGTTCGTTCAATTCGTGTCGTTTTATTGCCCTGGAGCAATTTCAGACCTAACGTCAATTAAATCAACTAGCAAATGGCAATTTCAGCCGGTTCTAGCACTGAAAAGCAATATATTTCAGAAAAACGAGTTTTAATAACCGACCTAGATGGTTTATTAGACTTTCCTAGCTTTATGAACCTGCCTGTATGAATAGGAATGAGATGTTAATTCGGTTACCTCTAGAAATTGAAAAAAAGTGTATTGGAGAATAGACAGAGGGGTGATAAAACAGCCTTTGATGTTTTTGTTGCTCCTCAAAAGAAAACTGGGAATATTCGTTTAAGTATAGATTAAAAAGGAAAATACAGAATTTTGTGAGGAAAATATATTGACTAATTTGTTAAACGGTTAGGAAAAGTTCGATTTTATGCAAAGCACCAATTTCTTTCTCAAACGTGGAGTTTTCAATTTCATATATAATTTTTGGACAACAAACTTTAAATTTGATGGTATAACAGTCTTGCCAAGTCAAACTATTTAATGGTAGCAGAATAATCGGTTAAAAAACGGAAGATCAAAAAAAAAATTATTTTACATTATTATACAGGGTGTTTTTTTTAATCATTGATTCTACTCGCACATCAAAAAATATTGCCAGTTTGCTATATAAATCATAGTTTAAAAATACAGATTTTCATATTTTTATCAATTTTTTTTCTAAGTTTTGACATTAGTAACAATTATCCCGTGGCTTTAGAGGATAATATAGTTAGACAGTCACGTGACAACTGTCAAAGTAACTGTCATAAATCTCAAAACACATCTCGTTTCGGGAACTGTGTTAAACTTTATTTCTTGCAGATTCTAAGCAAATCTTGCCAGTTTTTACAGATATCAGGTGGTTTTAGAGAATAAATTAGCTAGGCAGTCACGTGACTCACTGGGAATGAGGAAATGACTGTTTTAAGCACATTTTTAGATTCCTCATTAAATTTCCTCTTCCACATTCAATGACCTAAAAAAAGCACTGGAAAATTTGAGTCACAGTCAGAGAGAAAAGGTGTCAAATTTGAACTGCAAGGAACACAGTTTGAAAGGACAGTCAAGGACAAAATCGCCTGTAAAACCCACTGGGAGTAAGAAAGTGACTGTTCTAAGCACATTATTGGAATTCCCTTAAATGTCTCGTTCAATAACCTTAAATAAACACTACAAACTTGATACAGTCAGAGAGAAAAGCGGTGTCAAAGTTTGAACTGCCAGAAAAACGGTTTGAAAGAATAGTCAAGGACAAAATCGCCTGTAAAACCAACTTGGAGTAAGAAAATGACTATTTTAATCACATTTTTGAAAGCGATGTTATTAACAACGGTAGAATATATACAAAAAAATAAACAGTAGAACGGTAGAAGAACCACAAGAACGGTAGATCGGACAACATTGAAGGTATAACACCAATTTGGCCATTTGGTAACAAGTCACACAATGAAATCCATTTAACTGTTACTCATTAGGTCATATTCTGGTTAAATGTTTCTATCAAAATTTTAATTGCATTTACGTATTAAGAAGTCCCTACCATTTTTTTAATGGTACTTACAGATTTAATAGTTATAGTAATGCAATAACTGATTAAAGTGTTACTTTGGTCACATGCTGAATTTACTTAATTGAGTTCAAGTAGTTCTCTGGCGTTTGTCAAGTTCCAGCACTTAATATTAAACTATTTCGTTTAATTAATTCCATTTATTTTTATAGCGCCTTAATTAATTAAACATTTCTGGAAAATGTTAAATATTACGAAATTAAACGTTTGCCTTCAAGGTGGTCCATGATAATTCACTGATAGACTTGAAGCAGTAAATTGAGATTTGGTTTACAAAAACCGGAGTTTAAATTATTCTTTTGGCTTATAGGGGCTTTGGCTCTATCGCAATATCTTTTAGTGCCATTGTAGCACGTGTGCATTCAAAGCCCGAAACGTTCAGGGAATTGACACAATTTATCGGTTTCAGGCACACATTTCCATTTCCCATGTCTAGTAAAATCCTATAAAAATCTTTATTTTGCAGCTAAATCGAAACCAGCTTCTGGGAGTTTTAAAATGCAATTACTGGTTCTATAATGATTTGTTCAAAGTCTCGGACATGTTGCAAATTCATATAAAATATGTAAAAATCTCGTTCTGAAAATTTCATCTTCTTTTATGTTTTCTGCCAACCGAACAAATCACCAAACATTTTTAACATTTCTGGATACTAGGAACGACTTATCGAGGGTCCCCTCTGTGCTTTGCATACAAACTGCTACAATGCCAATGATAGCATGCCATCCTCTTTTGAAGCCAAGCTATGATTTATTTTCCATTCTTTACACTCTTTTTTCTTCTAGACTGCTTTATTTCACTATAAATAATAGGGTAATGTTCCTACAATGAAAACCACCTCCCTACTCATTTAACAACTTCATCATTACCTCGTAAAAATCAAAAAAATATCTTTTTTCCCTTCAACAAGAAGAGATAAATTAGCTGATCTAATTCTGGATCGTAAATCAAAAGTTTTTTCTGAAACCCCAGCGACGTCGTGAGCTATATCACCCCTAAATAATATGTTCTTATCTTTGATAATGTTATAAACAGTTGCATAACAGTACTAAGAAAAATTGTCTATTAAATTATATGGAACTAGTAATTTTTCTTTGCTTACAGGAAACTCAACTTATGGGTTTTTGTAAGAAAGTTAAGGAGTTTTGCCCCCGCATTCCAGGTCCAAAAGGTGATAGAGGCGAACCTGGTTTTCCAGGAAATCCCGGTAAATTTCCTTTAGTTCTTCTTATATTTTGTATGTGACGATACTTTTTTTAAAGGAATCACTGGATTGCCCGGTCCTAGAGGAGAAAGTGGACCCATTGGACCACCTGGAAAACCTGGTGGAACTGGTTTACCTGGTGGTCGCGGTCCTAAAGGCGAGCCTGGTTTACCAGGACATCCTGGTGCAAAGGTATCAACATATGTTTTTTGAGTTTACAGTTTGTCGTA
Organism: Ips typographus; assembly: GCF_016097725.1. Lineage (NCBI taxonomy): Eukaryota > Metazoa > Arthropoda > Insecta > Coleoptera > Curculionidae > Ips > Ips typographus. Next base: position 10,776,783 of record NC_138423.1, read on the forward strand.
GTTTATTTTTTGCCCCAGATATAGGGGCAATACTCATTTTCTTGACTTTTTGAAGATGTAGCTTATCTGGGAATAAGTTCAGTTCGTAAAAGAATTTCCCACTTTAATGCGAAAATCACTACATCAAAACCTACTTGAAAGAAATTCTAATTTAACAAGTTTGATTTTATTACTTGTTAAGTCGGCATTGCGGCAGATTTTATTGGAAAGTTGGTATGCCAACCATCATATGATTGAAGCCTGGCAACATTTTTCATAATTTTACAATCTAAGTTTGTTGTTTTTATCATTATACGTCTGGAGTTATTTCAAACCATATTGCGTTTTAAATGACATTACAGAAATTACGCAATTTTATGCGGATGACAAAGAAAAATCTGACTTCAAGAAGAAATGTCAATCAAAGTAGGTATGTCATCTTTGGCAGACTTCAATTGACTACATTTATATCGAGCAAACTAAACTGAATTCCGTTTATTCAGTTTGCTCGATTCGATTAGGAAACTGGCACAAAATCCTTTATATAAATAACGAGGATCGACTAGACGATCCTAAAAAATACCAAGATTGAAATGTTTTCTCCGATTAAAATGGTGATAAACGAAAAGAAATTACTTTTGGTAATCGGTAAACGTTTTGTTCCGCATTTAGCTAAACTCGAACCTAAAAAATTACAGATTAACGGAAGCTGAATTATCCACAGGAAAAACAAAAACTGTCGAAAGAATAAATGTTTGTTCCAATCCGGAAATTAGATATTTATGGCAATTATTACGCAAAAAAACACGCTTTAGGGCTTTATGGATGACGACGAGACTTCGAGTATCAGATATTTTTCAATCCGCTTTATCGATCGAATTAACGGTCTACGATATAAACGCAGCTTATCTCTACGTACAGGATGTTTGGTGTACCTTTTAGAAAATTTTGGTTGCAAAATCATTTTCAGACGGTTTCAGAAGCCTTTATAAAATCTTATTGAGTACATGGTGTAACATTATAAATTCCTGGATGGATATTTTACCTCATACCGATCGAACAATAATAGTTTAAATTAGTAAATGTAAAAGCCTATTAACTTTATTGGAACGTGAAATTAGCTTTCACATTGATCACAATGTCAAATTTGACTGCAAAAGTCAAGATTTTACAATATCTTCATTTTGAAAGCTATTTGACAGGCAAAATATTTTTTGGTTTTTGAGATATTTTGAAAAAATTGAATTTTTTTATTTTGTATTTTATATTTTTGTGACGGTAATATTAGACCTTTACCAAAAGTAATGACTTCTCCACAGCAACTTTTAAAGCTCTTTAAAGTGGCATTATCAGTTGTTCTTTCCGACGTTTCTTCTTTGCGGAACCATTATCAACCTCATTTTTTAAAATGCGGTCACTGTTTTTTAATTTCAGATTCTGAATTCCCTATTTATTCCCAATTCAATGATGTATGATACTCTATGGTTTAAATACGTTACGCTCTGGTTTTTGACCTTAATAAAAAAGTGTCGTACTACGGATATGAAAATTATTTTTAATTTTTTTTTTATTTAAAAATTGCTTATGCCAATAAATGGTTTAGGTCATTTAAATAGTTATTATTAATTTATACTTAAAAATAAGAAAAAAAAAACAGTTTGCTTTCCAAAAGTAAAAAAGGTAAAAATTAAAAAAGTAGTAGTTTCATACATTATTAAATTCGGAATAAAGGGGCTTTCAGAATCAACCATTAAAACATCAGGACCGTATTTAAAAAAATAAAGTTAATGATAGTTTATGAAAGAAAAACTGATAATGCCACTTAAAAGAGCTTTTAAAAAGTTGATGTGGAACAGTGTCATTAGTTTCGGTCTATCTCCAATATTAACGTCACAGAAAAATAAAACGTAAAATCCATAAATTCGCTTGTTTCAAAGTATCTTAAAAACCGAAAGAAAAGTCGATGTTGTCTGAATGCCATTTTAAAGGCCCAGATTACGCAAGTTTTCTCCTTTTCTCATAGTGCCCCTCCTTATCCTAGACACATATGTAAACCTTTTAAATAGACTTTCAAACAATCAACGTATATGCCTGTCAGACGGTGTGCAGGTAGGGACAGAATAGGACAATACATAACCATAGACACCTATAATTAGGAATGCGTAAACCAATTTGAGTACCTAGGAACAGTTTTAACCTCGAATAACGATATCAGTAGTGAAATAAAATACAAAAGCAAGTAATACATGTTTTGTCGCCTTACAAGACCTGTTTAGGTCCCGATTGATACCTAGGAACTCTAAAATATGGATATATTCGGCAGTAATCAAGCCAATCATCATGTACGAACTAGACGCTTTGAACGAAAGATATTGTGGAAAATCTTTGGGTCTTAGATGGGAGAACGGGTCAATATTCAATAAGAACGAACGGGGAGCTCAAGAACATGTAAAAAAGACCGAGATTAGTGAACGAAATAAAATCACAAAGGCACAGATGACGAAGAAAGAAAGTCTTATCAAGAAGATATGGGAGGAAAACCCAGTGACCTTTCGGAAGACCAACTCTCAGATGGAGGGACAATATCGGAGAGGATGTAAAAGTCTTGGGAGTACGGGATTGAAGGAGGTTGTGTTGGATAGGGATAGATGGAGGCGAGTCGTAGAGGCAACTTTTTTCGTTTTTAAGTGTTGACAATATACAAAACAGTAAGTTTCATAAAACAACTTGTAAAACATTCCATTTACATACAAAATTACAACAGACAAGTTACAGCAACATTTCAAGTTTTAATCAAGTATAAATACTCTTATTTTCTCCCCTGAATCCACTGTTATACTGGAATATAATTTTGAATCCTTATCCTGGTTTAATAAATATATTTCACTTCTTAATCCATTAGGGTAATAAAAAAGAGGGAAACGGTCATTAAAAAGTTCATTACCGAGTTTGAAAAAGCATTATTTACCCTGTTTTGTTTATGTCTAAAGCAGGGTTTGTTAATCGAACGGGAATTAAAAAAGTTAAATACAGCTTTAAAAATGGCGAGATTTAGTTTTTTGTTTATCAATCCCAGTCCTCTGACCAGTTTCGCCGTATTACGGCTATATCAGTGAGGCTAGAGGGCTTGATAATCAAAGAACAAAACCTTGTTTTTGTGCAACACCTAGTAGCTAGTAGATCTGATAGCTGTTGTGAGTCATCTACGTTTTGTGGACGATATAGTGCTCTTTAGCCAGAATAAAATGAAATTACCAGAGAGGTTGTATGAACTTCAGAAAGAATCCGCAAAAATAGGATTGACACTGAATTTAAATAAAACAAAAGTCATGTCACTTGACAATATACAAGTGTATAAAGGAGACCAAATCCTTGACAACGTCAAAGAATATGTATATTTGAGACATTGCATCAAATTACGAGTAAACTGTCACACGTTTTGTAAAACTGAAATATCCAATTAAATTGAAAAGCAAGGTTTGTCTGCTTATTGCCCGTGATCACATATGGAATGGAAGCCACGACACTCACTGTTAAATTAGCTAACAAGCTTAGGACCACTCAAAGAGCCATAGAACGGATGATGTTGGGGATAAGCCTCAGAGACCATATCACAAACGCGAGTATTAGACAAAGAAATAAAGTTGAGAACGTTATAACAAGTATAGCCCACCTGAAATGGAGCTGGACAGGACGACCTGAAATGTACAAGACGCATCATTCAATGGAGGCCTCGCATGCCTAAACGCAACGTTGGCAGACGACAGTTACGTTGGCTCGATGATATTAAAAGCAAAGTGGACAACAGATAGGATCAAATTGCACAAGACAAGGAAGCAAGGAAAAATATAGGAGAGACCTATGTCCAGGAGTGAACTGTATAGGGTTGCTGAAAGAAGAAGAAAAGAAGACTTAATTATTCAAAACAGTAGTTATATGATGTTAAATTGTTATCAATTTTTCCTGTGTCTTGGAGTTAATCAAATTTTCGTGCTTCAAAAAATGCTGTTATTGACTCAGAAAAAAAGTAGTAAAAGTAGGAATTCTATAAATCGTTGAATTGGTCTTTATGAGTACTATTAAAATCTTAAGTACTATACAGGGTGTTAGGTTTGAATTAAGAAAGTTAATGTATTTTGGGACTGACCCTGTATGCTTGCAAACCTCGTTGCATCCTCACTTCATGCGCGTTTATTTACTATAACAATGTGGGATAATTGTTTGAAGAGGCATGTTATAATTCGGTTTCTGTATGAGACCGATTTTAACGTAAACCGCAAAAGCTTTTGATTTAAACTGAAGCTTTTCTTTTTTTCAATTCTGAAAATTAGACATAATGTAGAAAACTTTCTGGTCTATACACAAAAGACTCAACTCGATTTTTTAGGGAGAACAAGGAAGACCAGGATTGGACGGTAGAATAGGAATACCCGGTACTCCAGGTTTAGATGGTATGCCTGGTAGAAATGGTTACGACGGTATTCCCGGGAAAGACGGACTGCCTGGTCGGGATGGCAAAGACGGGATCAACGGTAAATACCAGTTTCAAGGAAGATAAATTCTAACTAAACCGAATTTCTCAACGTAAACATGAAATTTTGTCGGGATGTTGTCGGCAAACGTCCTACATATTTCACTTTAAAACCTGAAGCTTAATCATTCATATTGCAGGACAAAAAGGGGAGCGAGGGCTGCAAGGACCCGAAGGACCTCCGGGTCAACGAGGTAAACGAGTCAATATTTAAACTGAATCGCGATTTATCACACGTGTAAAAGGGGCACGTGTTAGTGTTTCATTATTTTACTTATTTATTACACAACTTATACAACAATTAAATGTCTCTAAATTGTTTGGGAAAAATACTAGCACAAATCATTAAATATATGGTCCAACTTATATTAACCCAAAACTAGATGCTTTCGGAGATACAAAGTGTCAAAAGTTGAATTAATTTCGTCGGTTCAAATGTAAATTAAGCACCACTGATAAAAATGCTGAAAGAAAAAATGTTAACGTCACTAAACAGTTCTTTCCGTTTCACCCTGTATCAAGACCTAACTATTCGCTAATTGAAGTTGATTTGAAACTTACTGAAAACTAGCATTGTTAAGGCGTAATTTTGATAATTTCTCAAATACAGAAAATTTTCAAGAGACCGTTTATTAAGACATCATTTTCGTTATTTTCAATAAATTGCCAATTTCAACCATATGATATGACACATCATCGTAATCAGAAAAGTCCATTCCAAAATGTAAAAATCCATAAGAAAAATTAAAGTTGATGTTGTTAACTAAAAACCGAAACGTCGGAACTGAAATTTTATATTGACACGCTGTAGAGAAGGAAAAGTGACAATGGTAAAGTGTCTTTTGTTTGATCTTATCAAACAACTTAGTAAAAAAATAAAACTAATTTTAAAAATTTCGGTTTTTTTCGGATATCTCCGGAAGTACTAAGAATTTTAAAATTTTTGAAGCAGCATTTTAATTGACACTTACTAATTGCTCAATTTTCCCCAATTTAAACTTTCTTATATCTCTTTAAATAACCGAGTTCCCCATGGTGAGGCTCGTAAAACGGGCACCCTGTATATCACTTAAAACAAAGTTTAAAATTTTATTTATTTGCATGATTTTATTAATATATGCTTAAAATTTAAATTTTGATAGCATTTGAAGTATCCAGTCAATTGGGATAGAAACAAAGTTTATATTCTAGAAAAAATTCAATTAAATTAGCAGTGTAGTAGTTGCCTTCTTCTAATATACCATCCCCGTGTATTTCGCTTTTACGAATCTTCCAAACCATCTACGAAAATTAATCTGAAAATATTATTATTTTCACCCTTATCTGACCGTATACTCTCGAAACACGCTATTTAAACTAGGAATGAAATTAATTTTGTGGATTTTAGGAATTGCTGGGCCCAGAGGTAAAGCTGGCCGTCCAGGAACCAACGGCACTCCAGGTTTACCGGGAGTATCAGCTTACAAACTGGGCCAGAAAAATATTAGCGAATTGCTAATACCCCCGTCGATCGCAGGTACGTAATAGATTGATTTTTGAAGGATAATCGAGTTGATGTTGATAGTCGGCGATCAGGCAAAAAGCACCCGTTCAGTTCACACCATACCGCGACTACAGTGGCAATCAATCAGCCGACGTGTCTAAAATCAATTCATCATCGTTATATACGTTTTCGTTTTACCCGGCTCGAATTATTCCCATACGAATGGGAAATTTTCAAACTTGACAATTGCCAACAAAAAGTCTGGATCAAATAAATGAAGTTACTATAAATCATCCAAGTACGCCAGACTTATGTTACTAGATTCTGAAGACTATTAATTTTTATCCGAAATAATATAACGTGAGTACTTTTCACTTAATGCTAAAAACTTTTTTGGAAAATCTTAAAAGCTCCTGCCTGGAAGGATAAATTCAACCTAGAGCTAAGGAAGAGACTCAGACAGTTTTAAAAATTATTACCTTCAGAAGCAATTTAAGAAGTTTTAAAACTGATTTATTACTATCGAATGGTATTTTTCTAAGTGAATTATTAATATCTTCAACTTGTTCTAAAACACTTCTATTCCAAAAGAAAAGTTCAAACCGTTCAGGCTAATCTGAATTGTTCAGTAATCTGAATTGACACAATAAATTTCTACTAATTGCTAACAACTAACTCTACTAAGGGCCGGTACTTTCACCTCCGAATGAATTTATTCTTAGGATAATTTCTATAGAAATTACGGAATTGACCAATAGCCGCGTCTGATTTCACGGTTTCCATAGATATTATCCTTAGATTAAAGTTATACTGAACTGAAAGTACTGGGCCTCCGGAGATATCCGGAAGTAAAATCTTCCCTTTGCGGGCGTAAAATAGCACTTTTACGCCCATGGGCTTAGAATTAAAAAAAAACGGTCAACCGAGTTTTTATGATTTTTTCAGCAAAACCCCGTGAAATAAAATCAACATACGGGATGACTAAAGTGATACTTACACCTTAAAAGTTAAAAATATAAGTATTTAATTATTCCCGTCGTAAAAAAATTTTGTTTGCACCTCTGGCGTAAACCACTTTTACGCCCGCATGTAATTGTTGCCCTCGCTTTGCTCGGGCCACAACTTTTACATACGGGCGTAAAAGTTGCGTTTTACGTCCTTGGTACAAAAATAACTATTATGTCAGCTTTACCGGACTTAAATGACAAAAAGTGTACTTTTAATACTCTCTCTATTACCTAATTTTTTTAAGTTGTTGTCAAAATGACAACTACAAATTCTAGAAGTCATTAAGTAACCGGATGTTTTTAAACCGATTTTTAATAGTCACGTGACTGTAAAAATACTATTTAATATTTTCGGTTATTAACAATTTCATTTTTAGAATATCCATTACAAAAACGGTCACGTGACCGACTAAACAGTCACGTGACTGAGAAAATTCAAATTTTATAGTTTTTTGACTTACAAATTTAATAATTAAAATTAAAGTTTTAAGGAAAACTAGTTAAGTAGACATGTGACCAGCAATCTTGTTTCATTAGATCTATTACTTTTTTCGGTTTCCAAGTAACGAATAAAAACTGGGAAAACAGTCGCATGTTAGTAAAACCCTCATTATAAATTTTTTTTTTTAATTTTGAAATATCGAGCTGAAAGTGGCAAATTGACAACTTAAAATTAGAAAATCGGTCATGTTCCAACAACCGCTAAAAATATTGTATAGTCTCGTGACTACACAAATTTTATTTTAATAATTTTTGTTACTGACGTTTTGTCTGAATTCATTTTTATAGATCTGAAATGTTCACCAAAAAATGTCAAAATAACAACTAAATATTTTAGAAACTCACGTGGTTGTAACATGTTAATCGATTTTATCGTCTCGTGACTGTAGAAATTCAGTTTTAATATTCTTTATTACTCGAAATTAATTCGATTTTAGTCTGTTGCAAAAGTGTTAACTGTCAAAATCTGATCCATAAAGCTATTAAACTAAAACAATCACTTGAAAAACGTTTAAATTTTTGTTTTAAACTACATTATATTATGTATACTGTGTTCAGTGACTTCCGACTGTTCATATCCACATATCCATATCCTTTATCCCATTTCATTAGACAAAAATCGACAAAAAAGTGTGATTTATAACATCGTACTACCAGCTATTGCTATTGTCGGATCAATTAATGTCGGGCTATTTTGACGTTTTTGTCAGTTTATAGTAATTAAGATACCAAGGGTATTATAAGGACAATAATGCATGAGGTCGATAGGGTAAAACACGAGGGCCTCCGGCCCGAGGGGTCTATTGACCGTGAGCATTATTTCAGTCAGAGGGCATTATAAAATAATGCCCTCACCTGAGGCCATTATGAAAAATAACGCCCTAGGGCATTATTTCTTAGATAATTGACCTTAATAGGTGTCATTATTGATGAAATAATAGCCCTGTCGGACATACAGGGTGTCCCACGACGAAAGACATCGATTGATATTGGAAAAAGTATAAATAGGAGAGTTTTGAAAATTTAGCAGGATACTGATTTTCAAGATGGTTGCACTTCCGTTTATACCGGAAGTCGATCACAACTTTCTTATTTTAAATAGAACACCCTATATATTATTACATATTTGGATTCCTCACAAAATTCTGACCAACTTTTGTATAGAATGCCCTATGCCTATCTCTAGCCGTTTTCGAAATATTTGATGTTTTTCCAAAAAAGTGACAGTTGCAACGCTCAACATATTTTTGTACTATGTTAAAACCATATTTCATTTTGCAATGAAACTTTGGGTTATTGTAAATAAAGGATGGGACAGGATGCACCCTCAGTTTAATAAAACGATCCTTTATTTACAATAACCCAAAGTTTCATTGCAAAATGAAATACGGTTTTAACATAGTACAAAAATATGTTGAGCGTTGCAACTGTCACTTTTTTGGAAAAACATCAAATATTTCGAAAACGGCTAGAGATATTCATAGGGCATTCTATGCTAAAGTTGGTCAGAATTTTGTGAGGAATCCAAATATGTAATAATATATAGGGTGTTCTATTTAAAATAAGAAAGTTGTGATCGACTTCCGGTATAAACGGAAGTGCAACCATCTTGAAAATATTTTAGTTGGATTGGGCATGCCCACATCAGTATCCTGCCAAATTTTCAAAACTCTCCTATTTATACTTTTTCCAATATCAATCGATGTCTTTCGTCGTGGGATACCCTGTATAGTGCTTTTTTTTTAACGCGCAGCACAGGATTTTACGTGTTAAATTTTTAAGCCCATGTTAGACCATGTTATTTTGGAGTTACAAGTGTAAAACTTAGCGGGTGACTATTTTGTTCTCTGAAGCTTAAGTAGGTTTACCAATTCGGTCTAAAAAGTGATTAAAAACTCGCAAAAAATCATCTTTTTTCGAAAAGATTTTATCTTTCCATACTGCCTGCCGGTATGGGTAGGTGCTTGTTGTTTTTGTTACTTGTAGGACAGGTAGCAGGTAAAATTTGGTTTAGAAAGTAAAACAGGGTGGGCAAAATTCGCAAAATGCGAATATTAACTATATCAAGAACTAACTACAGAAGAAGTATTTTTTTAAATAAATTGTTCAAAGTGACCTCCGTTTGAAACCAAACAGTATCCCAAACGATCATAAAATGCCCTTTTGACGTTATAAATAAATATGTCACTCTTCATGCTACCTGCCCTGCCAGTATCAAAAGCAACAAGCACCTACCATGCAAACAGGGAGCATGGAAAGATAAAATCTTTTCGAAAAAAATTAATTTATTTTCAACCAGGTATGTAATAACGTTATTTCTTATGTGTAAACCAGGTGGAAAGATGAAAATTACCTGCTTTTACCTTCCACCCGGGTGGAAAGTGAGTACTATATTATACCGGTAAATGTCACTTTCCACCCGGGTGAATGTCAATATGCGTTTTGTCATATCTGGGCTTACTTTTTATAGTGAAGAGACTGTGCCGCCACCTCTGCAACAGCTCGCAGCTCAGGTGATGATGAGTAACATCTGCTTCAGAAAATCTCCATGTTAATAGCACTTTAAGAAACGTTTTAGCTTAAAATATTAAAGACGGAATAGCACAATAATGACGTTGTCAAGATTGTAAACAAATCACCAGTCGTTTATTATGGTTGAAGTCATAACTACTCGTACACCTATACTACCTTATTGTTAGAGACTATTAGTAATCATTATTTCAACTGAATGATTTATTATAAAAGTTCGATGAGATTTTGATAAATGATTGAAAATAAAATAGTATACAAACCACGGTAGAAAGTTTAATTTCTCTCTCGAGATAAAGTTCTTCTCTAACTAACTAATTTCTCGACAGAAATCAAACACTTTCCACCTGAGTGTGATGATTTAATATACTATTTCGTTAGTTTGTAACCACTTTTTAGACCCAATTGGTAAACTTACTTAAGCTTCAGGGTACTAAACACACACTCGTCAATTTTACACTTGTAGTTCCAAAACAAGATGGTCTAACATGGACTTAAAAAACGCACTGTATATAAAATATAATGAAAACTTTCCTTTTTTATATTTTACATCAATTCAACTTCCAATTTTAAGCTAATTCTGCAGAAGTACAACATCAGCTTAATATATATTTTCTTGTAGTCCCTGTCTTAAGTTATAACTAGAGGCCGGATTAAAAAGCACTAAAATCGTGAAAAAAAGCGCTTAAAAAGCAAAATTATTTTCGTCAAAAAAGAATAAAAACCTGTAAAAAAACATTAAAAAAGCACAAAACTCTTTCAAAGATGCAAAAGTTTTTACTTTTTTGCATTACAATGACATGATGATTACATGACGTAATAGTAGTAGTTATCCTGTATAAGACACAATATGTAATGACAAAGTAATTCACATTCACATTTTCATTTAGAATTTCTTAAGGGTTGAAGAATAAGGATCATATTTTATCGCCAACGAGAAATATTTCACACCGCTTTGCCAGTTTGCATTTTTGATGATGGGTCGCAAAATTTATTACATCTTTCCATATGGTAAATTACACTATTTGGAATGTTTTTGAGAAAAATAAGTGAATTTGATGCTAAATTTAGGACAATCTGGTTATTGCAATAATTTTGTGTAAAACAGTTTTTTGGTTCATTCAAATATGATGCTATTGTACGCGGACAAAGTGCAAGATCAAAGTATTATTTGGGAAAAATAAAGAATTACAAGGTAAAACTTGAAAAGCAGAAAAATGTCAAGTTGTTTGTTTACAAGATTTAAAACTTTAAAGTTTCAGTATAGTTTGACATAACTTGTCAAATAATTGACAAACCTACTAGGCAAATTAAGGAGGTATTGTACGTGAAACATAAGCAACAACGATAATGAAAACAAAATTTGACTGTTCAATAAAGTTTTCTTTCAAAAGGACCAAAAAAAAGTATTTTTACGGTTCAGCTATTAAAATAGAAAAAATGAATTTACGCTCTCTGGTGGTAAATAGTTATTTTCCAAGCAAGTGTGGAAAGTGGAAGTGAAATTTTCCTACGAGTACAAATTTTCATTAAACTAAACAAAAATGTATAATACAATTTTTCAAATAGAAGTCTCTGTTTGCAAAGAAGAATAAAAATGTATTCTTAATTAAGAAATCAAATACATATAAGTACAGTTATTATTTTTGTATTTTAATGCATATTTCTCTAAAAGAAAAATGAGTGGACAAAAGTGCACTTTATCGCAGCCCAGTAAGAAATAGTATATTACATACTCAGGTGGAAAGTATTTGGTTTCTGTCGAGAAATTAGGTTGTTCGCCGAGGTGAACTTTATCTAGAGACAGAAAAGAAAGATTGAAAAAAAGAAAAGAATATTTTCCTTTTCTGGCAGTAAATTCGACAACGCTTCATCTGCTTCAGATGAGTTCTTCAGCCAAAAATATACTCATTTAGGATATCACTTAAATCATAGTTCATTTGTATTGATTTCGTTTGACAGATTTTAATGACAAACAAGCCTGTGACTACTATGGTAGTGATACATTTTGCTAGTAGTAAATTTTCTTTTAAACTCAAAATTTGGCTGCGGGTGTAATCTTCTTCTTTCGGCCCTCTATGCAAAAATAACTTATCTACTATTTCTACCCATTAATAAAAAAAATAGAGTGCATATTATTTTCTGCATTGCCAAACGTCCAAAATGTGTTTTTGGTTTTTTATTATATCAGAAATTCTGTTTCTGATATAATAACATTTAAGATTGGCAAATCACACAAATCCATCTAAAACATATTAAAAATGCACAAATCGCAAAATTGCGAGCGTTGTTCTCTCGCGTCGTGATATTTGCTTTCTGCATGAGCGAGTCTACACGTCAATCATCCGTTCAATTTGATTTATGAAGAACGGTTATTTCGTTTTTTTGATATTTTTCCTTTGACGCAAACAATATTTTCCAGGTTCGCATAAAGGTCACATGGGGCCCATTGTCGTGCACGAGGGGGAAAACGTGCGTTTGCATTGTTCAGCTACAGGTACACCCAGTCCTAGGATCACGTGGCAAAAGCTTGACAATCGTCCAATTAATAGGGGAGCATGGCAAGGTACAGTGTTACAATTTCATTTATATTGAAAGTAATATATTACGTGTCTTTGATGGAAGTTTCGATCAGTACATAATAATAACAAAAGTATAATTAGAATGATGAGTTTTATACGGAACTAAGGTTTGAACTTTTCCGATCCACTAATGAAATAGAACTTATTTTCGGCAATTTTACATGCACTTAACATATTACTATTGAATATTTCCCTCATGTGTTAAATGTCCCATATGAGCAGTGCATTTTCACCAGAATGACAGCGATAATTGCATTCTAAAGTGATAATTGCATTTCGATAATTGCACTGTACGTATCTATAACGACTGCATTGTTGTAGAGCCTATTGCTAGTACACTAATTGTTGTCCTTGCGCAGTTTTTTGACTTTTTATAACCAAACAATGTCAAATGCGATGTCAACAATAAATTAATGAACGGTTCGGAACTTGTTCATTGAGCTCCATTGAGCAATCTATAGTTGCAGCAAAACCAAAACATTTTCTTTATTCGGGAAATATTCCCCAAAATTACATTCGTGCCTTAAAAATGGCCTGATAATTCTGCGTTCAAACTTGTTATCTTTGCAAACTGCATTCGGTCATTTTCATATTTTTTTCTAAAAAAGCCCTCCACCTTTGGTGTCGGGCTCTTTCGCCAAAAAAATATGAAAATAAACTCATGCAGTTAAGAGATAACAAGTTTTCATGCAAAATTATCGGTAATTTTTATGCACTTGTGCAATTACCCCCGATAAGTACCTTATACAGTATAATATAATATAACTTCTTTTGTTTAAAATTTACGGGGTGTTTTTGAAAATTAGACATTTTCAAACCTTCTCAGTATAAAATCATATCGTCTAATTTTATCTTTATGCCTTTGCCTCAGTTCTTCTGTCTTTTCTCTTCTAAAATTCTACTTTTTTTCTTTTTTCAATCTGGTGCCATATTCTTCTTTTCTCCTTTTTCTTAAATTTGGTAAAAAAAAACATATTTTGGCGGAAAACTATACATGTATACTCGAAATTTGAAATTTGTCGCCTTTTCTTTATCTCTTCTTCCTTTCTTTCAATTATTTTACATTAAATCTAGTGGCTTTATCTTAGACAATTTTTTACATGTTTCTAGCTTAATACAATCTATTAGTTCCTATGACGTGTATTCAGTTCAAACGTTCGTTTTGTTTTAATTAAATTAAACTTTGCCTTGACTCCGTGGAGTGAATTTCCAATAAGTATTACGTTTAACTTTGCCTTGGTGGGTGATATTTCAAACTCTAATTGCACTTGACTGAAACCATAAAACTTTCTTAATGGCAACCGTTACTACCCCCTCGGAAAAGTCTGTGAACTAAAACCAAATATTTTTACGTCAACCCTCTTGTTACCATTACAACTTCATCAACGTCAAACAAATCCTCTAAGTAGTGAAGGGAAACTAACTTGTTTATACAGGGTCTCTCAAATTTATTTTGTTCGAAAAGCAGACGGTGTAATAGAGTCAAAATATTAACTTTTAATGAAACATGATAATTTTTTAGGAAGTAGTATAATCAACTATCTGCTCTCAATTAAATAATCTAAAGGATTTAGATCTGGTGATTTAGGTGGCTGACAACTGATTCCTAGATGTATGATTGAAGAGTAAATAAACGAATGATCAAATTGATTAAATACATTCAATCCTTTTAAAAATATAGAATAAAGCATTTTACTTGTAAGGCATTCTCCTAAGATAAAATTATTACGTTTATGAGTGTTATAATCGTGTAATTCGCTGAAAGTTTTTACTCTATTACAGAATATATTCAGGTTCCATTTTTTTCTTAATTTGAAATATAAACAAACATACATTAAAAGACATCTTTTGTTTCACTGAGAGAGCATTAGGAACATTTATACAGGGTGATTCCAAAGTTGGTGCTTTCCTTTCACCTGCGAATAGGGCTTCAAACTTTTCTTTGACGCTTTTTCGAAATATGAACTAACGAAGATACAGGGTGTCAAAATTTTACTGAAAAAAAACAAAATAAAGAATAACTTAAATTTAATTTTAACTAACTACAGGTTATTCTTTATCAACAGACATAAACAAAAACAAAAGATTTCAGCCGCCTTTGAACTAAGTTTTAATAATTTGACATTTTAATTTAATTTTAGGCACGCATTAAGATTTTTATCTTTTTACTCGAAAGCGGTGCGTTGTAGCAAAAAATAATAAAAGGGGTTTTATTTTTAGAATTGAACAAGGAATTCAATAATAAATTTTATGTTGAAAACTAGTAGGGTAATATTTTTTTTCGAAAATGTTTTTAAAAATTTATACGCGCGCCACTGGTACACGCAAAAAAATTGTTGTTTCTTTGAAAATTTCCTTTCGATGTAGCTACTGACACCTACAAAATTTTCAAGGGGTTTGGCCAAAATCATTAAATTTTTATTTTTTCAGTAAAACTTTGACACCCTGTATCTTCGTTATTGTTTATATTTCGAAAAAGCGTCAAAGGAAAAACAAAAACCTTATTTTTTGAAGCCCTATTCGCAGGTGAAAGGAAAGCACCAACTTTGGAATCACCCTGTATACAGTATTGGCGTGTAACGGCTACACTTCAACAAAACTCCAATTGAAGTGCAACTATACTATTATAGAGCAAATAGTTTGTACCAAGTGACAATGCATTTCCTACCCTTTTTCTCATTACATACTCAGATTTGGGTCCAATATTACCTCCAAGTATTTAATTTGTTTTACAAATTCTAGAACTTTACCGCTCATACTGATATTAATATTATCCATATTAATATTGTTTACAAACTTTAGATTTATCGATGTTAATGCAAAAATCATTATCGCAGAGCCATTTATTAGTTATTTTCCTAACAAGTGCGGAAAGTGATACTTTCCCGCAAGTGATAGGAAAACAATTTATTCAAATCATTATTCATATAGCCAGCTATACTTCAAAAAAATTACCACCATCAACATACAGCATTGTATCATCACCAAACAATATTACTTTACTCTTGTCTACAACGTTACATATGCCATTTATACATATGAAGGAAAACAACAATGGGTCCAAAACAGTTCCCTGTGGTACCCTGGAATTTATTGCATTGCAAAATATATTTAAAGACTTCTTACGCAAAAATATTAATGTTTCAAGAAGTTCAAAATAACAGTAACAAAGTAAATTGTATAAATATACGTAAACTGTAAATTTTGCAAAATTACTCTTGACCAAATTCTTGTCAATTTAATAAATCAATTTTAGAATCTCTTTGATATTTCGTTCATTAAAACTACCTGTATAACATCTGAAAGATATATGGGATGGCAATTTGGTGCTAGTTTAAGTTTGCCCCACTTCAGTTTTGATATAATTTAACTAAAGTTTACTTTACATATAGAACTTGCAGTCCTTGTGCTTGGGAAACTTTTCACAGACACCTTGCAATTTCTTGAAACAGGTTTAGACTCTTAAAGTATTAGGTGGATTTACATGTTTTAGGCAATAACGAATGCGGTTTTAAGTTGAAACAAACAAATTTTCCAATCAACTCAATTAATTTCTAGAGATTCAAACATGATAAATGAACTATTACTCCCAACCAGTATGGTGTTGACCTTTGCTCAGTAGGTCACCAATTTTTTTTGTAATCTATAGTCTCTACGTTTTTCAATATCGCTTTATGAATGAAACAACCCTGACATGTAATGCCCATAAATTTAAAACATAAAAGTTTGTAAACGGTAGTTTTTATGTTTTCACAGATGTTCAAGTTCCTGGAGCTACCCTTAATATCACTCGAGTGAATAGAGGTCATATGGGAAAATATCTGTGTATTGCCGATAATGGAATTCCTCCTGCTGCCAATCACACTTTTAATCTGGAAGTTTACTGTAAGTAAATGAAGTTTTTAAATTCTTTTTTCAGATCGGTCATTGTAGTTTTAAGACTACTTAACTTATAAATTTTCCCGGTAAGCCGAAACCAAAATATTTGAATAAAAGCAATTATACTCGTTTTTGTCACAAAAAACAAAGATATAGCAGCTTAACAAGAAAATTTCTAGAAATTATCTTTGCTGGCAACAAGATTCAAACTTCTAAATGTTTTTCACGATATGTGAATTTTCTGGTAGAAGTCACAATATGTTTCGTCATGTGAACATTAGTTGATATTTTTTATTTCTGCTGGTTATAATTTTCATAAGTTTAATTGTTGGGTGCTTGATAGTTAATATACAATTGGAATTTTACATTTATTTATTAAACAACACTAAATAGGTTTTTCACAGTTAGCCATTTGTTTAACTAGATAATGAATGATGAAAAAACCTGCCAAGTCGATGGCGAATACATATTGTTTTTAATAGGATACCAATACTGTCACCTAGGGGGTAACAGGGAGTGAACTCAGAGGCAGAAAAACTCGCAGAAAAAAGCATAGGTATTTCTTTATTTACTCATTAAGAAGGGCATAGGGCGAGCGCTTATAAGGGCAGGCGAATCAACCCTAGGCCACCAGCCAGCCCTTGAGGATTCACCAGGACTGGCCCGGAGACCAGTGATGAGTACGTTCTTCGCTGCCGCTTAAATATCTATCTGGTGACCCCAATTCTCCGCTTTTGTTTACAATTGTTCAGTATTGGGGAAGAATGCGCATAGGGAACATAATGCAATTATGATACATGCCCCCCTCTGATAAGTGTTCGCCCGAAACACTTTGGTATTATTTAAAACAACACAAATGTTACATTACCTTTTTACAGATCACCTTACAACCTTGCTGTTGCGTCTATCTTATTGCCTTCCTTATTAACCGAAATTCACGTATTGTAATTGCTCATTGTACCCTCCTTTGGGCACCATCATCTAAGTGGAAACTTCACCACAAGCTTCACCTAAGCTTCATTTCATCGGAGTGCCTTCTCCTGTCACTATATTTTCTATTCGATATTTTCTAACTTCATCGCGTATTAGCTTCTTCAGACTTTGTCCTTTGCGTGATCTCTTAGCACATCGCTACTTGGGCCTATATACGTCTTCAAAATCAACCTGAGCCCGTGTAGAAATGCTTCTTCAGTTCGACTTCTTAAAGACGTCAGGTGAAGAAGGGGTGTAAGAAGAACCGTCGTGGCGAAACCCATCTGAGGAAGTCGGCATCACCAAGAAATGGGGCTGGTTCGCTTTTCAACAAGGTTGTAGCAGTTTGGTCGATAGACGCAACAAGGTTGCCAGGTGGAATCTGAAATAGTAAAATAAGATTCGAATTATTAATTTGTATTAGCATTTATCTCTAGAAACATAAAATAAAACGTTTATGTATACCAGTACCAGTACACTTTGTTGTTGTAATACCTAGGCCCTATGGTCTATGAGTTAAGGCTTCATCCTTCACGAAGATTACTAATTGCAATCATGTATGGAACTAAATACTGTTACGGTCTGGGCCTACTATGCTCGATACTTCTTAACGGGCGCTCGCTTCGGGATGAAACCGATGCGCCGCAATATCTGGCCGGGCGCGTATTAAAGTAGGCCACAGTTAGGAAGCGCTACCTGGAAAATTCTTGAATGGTCAAGGCAACCCGCGAAGCGTTTCGCGGTCATTCTAGAACGTGGTTTGCGAATATAAAAGACGCGGTGTCAACCGTAGTGTAGTAGTGTATTTGGGAACGCGGTAAAGTTTAAATAGCGAAGTAATTGTGGAATTGTAGTAGTGTTTTTAGTAGCTGTGTTAATTATTGTACGGAGTGTTTTGAAGTGTAAATAAATTTATTAATTGTTGAGTTAAATTGACTTTGTGTGAACCCACGGGAAAATCGTAACAATTGGTGTCAGAAGTGGGATCAGACTTTAGTGCGACGTAAATTGGAACTAAACTTCGGGTTAGAGACTTGTGTTCAGAACCGGACTAGAGATTTTCGAAACAGTGGTGTGTTAAATTTATTTTATGCCAATAACAAGACGTCAAAGTGCAAACATGGAGGCCCAATTTGAAGCTATTATGGCAATGCTTAAACAAGACAAAGAAGAACGACAACAAGACAAGGAAAAACAAGAAAGGATTCGACAACAAGACAAGGAAGAACAAGAAAGGATTCGACAACAAGACAAGGAAGAACAAGAAAGGATTCGACAAGAACAAGAAAGGATTCGACAACAAGAGAAGGAAGAACAAGAAAGGATTCGACAACAAGAGAAGGAAGAAAAAGAAAGAATGAGACAACAAGATATGGAAATGCGTCAAGAAGATAGAGAGCGGCAAGAAAAACGTAACGAAGAAGTATTGAACGTTCTAGCGGGGACCAAAACAGAAATCCAAGAGTATGTAACCCATAGTCTTAAAAAGATGGAGTGTGATGTTGAGAAAAAATTAAAGGATGTTCGGGAAGACATTAATGATGTTCGGGACGACATTAATAAAATTCAGAACGATGTTGAGATAAAGCTACGCGACTTAGAGCAGAAAATTGACAGCAGAGGACCCAGCTCTACAGTGATCACCGGAAACGGGCTCAACAAGATCAAGCCTCCCACATACGACGGTCAAACTTCATGGGCAACGTACCAACACCAATTTGAGGCCGCTGCAAATGCAAATAGATGGAGTAACGAGGAAAAGGCTGTAGCACTGGTGGTGGCATTACGAGGACCTGCATTGGAGCTGTTACAGACTCTGCCTATCGCCCAACAAAGCAACTATGACGCATTAGTAGCTGCATTAGAACGACGTTATGGGGATCAGCATAGGAAAGGAGTGTACCAAACACAATTAAAGGCAAGACTGCAGAAAACTGGTGAAAATTTACAAGAGTTTGAGGCCGAAATTCGTCGCCTTGTGCATCTGGCTTACCCAGCCGTCCCGGATGAAATCGAAGAAGAACTTGTGGCACAGTATTTTGTAGATGGGATTCGAGATCTGGAAGTAAAGAAAATGCTGAAGATGTTCAAAGGAAGCAACAGCAGCGAATTACTGGTTCGAGCGCTGGAAGTTGAAGCTGCGTGCAATGACTTAAAGCCAAGGATCAGGGCCGTGACTATTCAAGAGGAGAGAGAACCGCCAGCCGATCATGCTGCTACACCAATGAATAGAATTGAATCAATGTTCGGCCAAATAGTGCAACAAATGGCAGCATTAGCAAATGGCCAGTCCACACAGGTAGAACGGTCACGCCCGATCACTAGAGTGGAGTGTTATCGATGCGGACGTACGGGACACATTAAACGAGATTGTCGAGTAAGGATACCGTCCCGCTCTCCAACGAGGGACGTACAACCATCCAGAAGGGACCAGGAAAACTCCCACTAGTCAACATTACGGGGCGAATGTTGACTAGCGAAGACAAAGCCCCCAGAATTATCTCCATCAGAAGCCTGGGTAGATCAATGGGAAGCCTGAACGTAGATGGAAAGGTGGATGCGATGAACGTTACTTTTACTTTGGATACCGGTGCGGCAGTATCTTTGATCCGCTCAAACCTTGTGGATAAAAGTCAAGTTAAGCCTTTACGAAGAAGTATTCTCCTGCGCACTGTGACTGGAGAATCGGCTAAAGTTTTAGGAGAAATAACAGTCAAGATTTGCCTTGGAAGGATTACGTTTTACCACACCGTGTTAGTAGCAGATATTGAAGATGAATTTATTCTGGGAATGGACCTGATTCGTCAACATGGATTTTCTTTTAATCCCGAGCAAAATATCCTAAGGTTTGGAAGTGAAGAGTTCATCCTGTCAACCAATCACCGCTATGAGTCACCCATTAATGTTTTGGCATCTCAGACAGTAAAAATAAGCGGCAATTCCGAGCAAATAATCATTGGACAATTGGAGCAGAATTCTGGGAGCTGTGTTGGACTTGTACGGAACCCGGACCGACCAGGAAGATGCCTCATTGGGAAATCACTTGTAAATGGAGGAAGTGAAGTCCCAATAAGAGTTGCAAACATTTTTCCAGACGACGTCAAAATCAACAAAGCCGAAATTATTGCGGTATTCGAGCCTGTAGTCAAAATAACCAATTGCGATGGGTTACCAGAACAGGAGGAGCAGTTGGGGGAAAACAAGCTCTTAAATGAACTTGAAAAGACCTGGAAACATCTGTCAACACCACAACTGAAGAAGGCTTGGAAACTGATTTTGGACCATGGTAGCATATTTGGAACACCGAACAATATGGGAAAAACTACCATTGTAAAACACCGAATTAACACCGGCAATGCACAACCGATCAGACAACCACCTAGGAGACTACCAATAGCCAAACAACAGGAAGTGCAGGAATTAGTGGACAGGATGCTTGACGACGGAGTTATAGAAGAATCCTGCAGCCCTTGGTCATCACCTGTTGTTCTGGTCACTAAGAAAGATGGATCAAGCAGATTTTGTGTAGATTACCGAAAACTGAATGACGTGACCAAAAAGGACAGCTATCCACTTCCCCGTATCGACGACACACTGACGACTTTGGCAGGATCCTGTTGGTTTTCTACTTTAGATTTGAAGAGTGGGTACTGGCAAGTTGGCATTGAGGAGCAAGATAAGGAGAAGACTGCTTTTTCTGCTGGAAATGGGCTGTACCAATTCAATGTGATGCCCTTCGGACTTTGTAATGCTCCTGCTACGTTTGAAAGACTAATGGAAATTGTGCTTCGTGGCCTTAACTGGAAGACTTGCTTGGTTTATCTGGACGATATCATGGTGATGGGAAAAACTTTTGAAGAACATCTGGACAACTTGCAAGAAGTATTTGCTAGAATAGGTGGTGCCCATCTCCGATTGAACGCCAAAAAGTGTAGGTTCTTCCAAAAGCAAGTCGAATTCCTTGGGCATGTGGTGTCGGTCGACGGAATCCAGACGGACGACAAGAAGATCCAAGCAATTAGAGAATGGCCAGTACCAAAGGATAAACACGAACTCAGAAGCTTTCTAGGACTTGCCACCTACTACAGACGGTTTGTGGAAGGATTTGCCAACATCGCAGCTCCGCTACATCAACTTACTGAGGACAAAACACCCTACTGTTGGAATACCCAATGTGATCAGGCGTTCAGAAGGTTAAAGGCATCACTTTGCTCCAGTCCCATCCTCAGTTATCCACAACCAAAAGGAAAGTTCATTTTAGACACAGATGCCAGTAATTCTGGTATTGGAGCTGTATTGTCTCAAATCCAAAACGGAGAAGAACATGTTATAGAATACTTCAGTAGGAAACTTACCAAAGCAGAACGGAACTACTGTGTAACGAGAAAAGAGCTACTGGCAATAGTAAAATCAGTCGATCACTTTCACAAGTACTTGTACGGACAGGAATTTTTGATAAGGACTGACCATGCGGCACTCAAGTGGCTCCTCGGAATGAAACAACCGGAAGGACAAGTAGCAAGATGGCTTGAAAAACTCCAGCAGTATAATTTCAACATCAAGCATCGACCCGGAAAGCTGCATAATAACGCAGATGCTCTATCAAGAAGACCTTGCGCCGAAGATTGCAAACATTGCCAGAAAACGGAACAACGTGAAGGAGTTGTGTCCATCAGAATGGTTCAGCTGAAGACCGATGATGAATGGAGTCCCGATGAGATTAGGAAGGATCAACTAGAAGACAGCGACATAGGCCCATTGTTGTTGAGAAAGGAACAAAGCGAGCCAAGACCAACATGGCAAGAAATCTCTAGCAAAGGCCTGACGTTTAAAGCACTTTGGGCTCAGTGGGACTCGCTTGTGGAAAAGAGATAAGGAAGCAGCTGGTAGTTCCCAGAGGAAGGGTCGACCACGTACTGGAGGAAATGCACAATCGAAAGACTGGTGCTCATTTGGGAGTAAATAAGACTTTGGACAAAATCCGGCAACGCTTTTACTGGGTGAACTACTGCCAAGACGTGAAATCATGGTGTCGACAATGTTCCATTTGTGCAGCTAGCCACGGACCACAGACGAGATCCCGGGGACCTATGAAGCAGTACAACGTAGGATTGCCGTTCGAACGTTTAGCCATAGACGTCGCTGGGCCTTTTCCGGAGTCCAACAGAGGCAACAAGTACATTCTTGTTGCCATGGATTACTTTAGCAAATGGCCTGAGGTGTTTGCGATTCCAAATCAAGAAGCCAGCACAGTCGCTGATATTCTCGTCGAAAATGTCTTCAGTAGATTTGGTGTGCCGTTGGAGTTACACTCTGATCAGGGACGAAACTTTGAGTCCAAGCTCTTTCAGAGGCTCTGTGACCTGCTAGGCATTAGGAAGACCCGAACAACGCCGCTTCATCCTCAGTCGGATGGCATGGTCGAGAGATTTAATAAGACCATAGAGCAACATCTCTCAAAGGTTGTTGATCAGCATCAGAAAGATTGGGACCAGCATATTCCGCTCTTCTTGATGGCTTATAGAGCAGCAGTCCACAACTCAACGGGACAGTCACCATCTAAAGTTCTGTTTGGTCGAGAACTGCGACTTCCATGTGATGTGGTGTTCGGATCTCCAACAGGCCAAAGCACGAACATTGAGAACTACGTTGACGAGTTGCAAGACAGATTACTGAACATCCATGATCTGGTCAGGGAAAGTTTGAATCTAGCTAGCGATAAGATGAAAGCTCGTTATGATCTGAGGGCCAATTCGGGAGGGTTCCAGAAGGATGATAAAGTTTGGTTGTTTAACCCTCAGAGGAAGAAAGGCAAATCACCGAAATTAACACCTGTTTGGGAGGGACCTTACAATGTGGTAAAAAGGTTAAACGACGTCGTGTACAGAGACCAACGCAGCCCCAAAGCCAAGATGAAAATTGTCCATCTGGACAGACTCAAGAAATACCAGGGATTAGATGAAGCGGATCGGGACGATCAGCTTTAAGAGGGGGGCAGTGTTACGGTCTGGGCCTACTATGCTCGATACTTCTTAACGGGCGCTCGCTTCGGGATGAAACCGATGCGCCGCAATATCTGGCCGGGCGCGTATTAAAGTAGGCCACAGTTAGGAAGCGCTACCTGGAAAATTCTTGAATGGTCAAGGCAACCCGCGAAGCGTTTCGCGGTCATTCTAGAACGTGGTTTGCGAATATAAAAGACGCGGTGTCAACCGTAGTGTAGTAGTGTATTTGGGAACGCGGTAAAGTTTAAATAGCGAAGTAATTGTGGAATTGTAGTAGTGTTTTTAGTAGCTGTGTTAATTATTGTACGGAGTGTTTTGAAGTGTAAATAAATTTATTAATTGTTGAGTTAAATTGACTTTGTGTGAACCCACGGGAAAATCGTAACAATACTTTAATTGCGATTATCTCCAAAACCTTTGATCTTAGGGATGCAAACAAGTATACATTTTTGTTAGGAAAAGATTGTAAAACAGATAGTCGGACTTCAGTTGTCATTTCGCTTTACCAGAAAAAAGTTAAGAGCGATTTCAAAGCAAATGATTTGTTGTAGATGGCGCTCCCTATAAGCTGGCTTAAAATTGAGTAGATAATCAAATTTGGCACCCCTCGAATACTTGATTTTAGCAAGAAACTAAGTGGATCGCGAGTTATTTGAAAATGTGTGAAATTTTTTAAAAATTAAGTAGTTGGTTTTTCCTGCTATATTTTATTTGACAGATAGGAAAAAAAGTTTTCAGTTCGTAGTGTAAATGTAAATTTTTATGCAATAAAATAATCTTCTTACATACTCTTACAGTCCCCCCACTAATCACCATCCAAAATCAAATGGTTGGTGTGGCAAATGGCTCTACAGCTGTTTTGGAATGCGAGACAGAAGCTTTTCCAGAACCAATCAGGTAACGTACTGACTTAGTTGACCACCATTATACTGAATTGATATCTGGCAGATATTGGGAAAGATCTGATGGTAGACTGTTAGAAAGTGGAGACAAATTCCGTATAGATAACTCCAAGATAAAATACCATTACAAATCCCGAATGCAATTGAACATATCCCGAGTTACCCACCATGATATGCAGTACCTGTACTATTGCATCAGCAAAAATGAGCTGCAAATGACTAGAGGTGAATTTAAATTATATGGTAGGTTTTCTTTTCAATTTATTGGTACTCTCTGGTTCATTAAATATGTTTTTTTGGTTTAGAAATAGATCCAAGGGAGTCGCAAGCCACTAGACCTGTACACAAACCTACCATTTTTGGGGTTCAACCTCCAGACAACGTTGCCCTTGAGGATTTATGCGAACCCCAAAGACCTTGCCCTGAATGCGAATCGAAAGACGTTAAATGCAGTCCTGGAGGTGTGAGCCTAATTGATTTGATCAGCAGATGGGAGGTCAGACCATATGGAGATACCAAGTATTCCATGGTGAATCTTACTAGAGCTACGGGTACGTTTTGAATTTATTTTGGAAATAATTTTGCCAGAATTAGTATTGTAGATTGTGTGCTGTACGCCGTTGGTAAACCTGTATACAACCGATTTTCCGATTATACTTATGGCTGTTGGATGACAGACGCCCATCCAGATGCTCCATCCAATTATATTTGGGTTACTAACGAGACCAGTTCAAATGAGCTGATTGAGTTTAGGAACAAAACAGCATATAGAAAAAATGAACCTTCAAAGTAAGTATAAAATGTGAGAGATCGTTAGAGAATTTTCTTCACGAGGAATTTGCGGAAAACAATAAATTTTCTATTTAAACAGGAAAACCTTTGTTTTCCTGTTTGATCGCCTCTTCTGCGGATGGTGTATAAGTTTTAAACTCTTTTTCCCCATAGGGTCTCACCCAGCCCTTAAAATGGGTCTAGTTTAAGTTTTTTGTTTTTTGTTTTTAATTTAATGTGCTAGAGTTAGTTTTTTCTCCATAATGAGCTTTCTTCGCCTATTGAACTATGTTAAATTCACTAATTCGGTATAACATGGGTCTCTCTGTCTCTCCCCTTGTAAAAAGACAGTAGTCACATTGACCGACTGATTTGAGCTCCTGAAGATGGTCATTTATGTGACCGAAACTTGTTGAGCAGACCTTACCATCTAAGGTCATAATAAAGTATTGCGGAGAAGACTGTTTGTCATTTCCTTCCTTTCGTACTCTTGCGACTCCACTGAAAGAATATGGACTACTACTTTCCAATAAATTTTCTTTTCTTTATATGCTCTAGAAATTGTGAATTTATCCGTCCTTAAATTTCCAGTAATTTTCGAAGAATAAGCTTCTTTTGTCTGTTTTGAATAAATACTTGCTACAAAGTAAACATGAAATTTCAAGCATACATCATAAAAACTGTGTTTGTACAACTAAATTAAACTTATACTTGGACTGTCAGGTTAATTGTCAAGGTTTTGACTATCATTTTCTTGTTGCTAGCCTGAACAAACTATCTTAAAAGCCAAAAATTTAGGCTTTTTGCAACTTCCATAATTTTCACCCTCCCAGCTGAAAAAGTGTTTCAATTCATTTTTATTAACGAAATATTCACAAACCGGAGAAATATAAACAATATTAGACGTTGAAAATCGCATGTATTTTTCGCTTTGATAGTAGCAATGTTAAATATTTACTTGGATGTTTAATTGCGAAAGGGTTCAGGTCAGGAAACCTTGTTGGCCACTCTTAGGTGAAAAAAATATATACTTGCCTTAATTAGAACAAAATAGATGGCTCTTTATGCTTAAAATATCATGTAGATATCCAAAATAAATTAAAAAGTATGACTTTGCATTTGAAAAAGTTGAAAATTTCCAAATTCCAATGCCTCAATTTTAAATACATTTCATTCAAACTTGCTGCACTTATTAGCCTTTTCTTCATCATTTTCTTATCTGAAGTTCTTCTGAAACTCTTGGCAAATTCTTAAAAAATAAATTCCTTAAACTTTCCATCTGCAGTTATAATTTTCTTATAGTGTCTACCGACTCGATCATCCCTTTAGTGGCAATTCCCACGTTGTATTCAACGGATCGTTCTTCTACAACGTGAAAGGCACCAAACGAATTCTACGGTACAATTTAGCCACCAAAAACACCATTTCTTTGGACTTACCAGGTGATATGAACCGTACTTCAAAACTTTATTCAGGTCAATATAATTACGTCGATTTTTGCGTGGATGAGAATGGTTTGTGGCTCATATTTGACGTGCCTGATTCCAATAACACTGCAGTCATGAAGGTCAGATATTATCATAATTATGAAACTCCTTCAAACTTTTTTCTTAATTTAGGTGGATATCGATAAGATGACACCACAATACGCCTGGAATATCAGTCTGGATCATCGTAAAGTAGGGGAAATGTTTATAGTGTGTGGAGTTTTGTACGCAGTTGACAGTGTTTCGGATAGATCAACAAAAATTAGGTTTGCCCTGGATTTGTACAAGAAAGTTTTGCTTGACGTCAATCTGCAATTTTCTAACCCGTTCAGGAAAACTACCATGCTAAGCTATAATCACCGGACTAAGGTTTGTTTCAATTTCACTTGAAATTGAAAATTTATTACACTACAGTTGTTTCCAGGATTTGTTTTCTTGGGATAAAGGCAACCAACTGACATATCCAGTTAGATCGCATGATATCGGTTATAATTATAATCAAACATTGAGGGACGAAAAGCAGTCGGATTATGTGAATAAACCCTTAGCTGCCAAGCAGACCGGATATGAGGTTTTCCCTTAGTTACATATAATTTCCTTACTTAAGGCGGATTCACGTTCGTACTTACAAAGTCATTGTCGTAAAAAGTCGCACACGTAAAAAGTTAAATTGCATGTAGTTATATGAGGCAGTTTTCAGTAGTGCGTGGAACGGCGCAACATAGAAGTTCGTAATACGGCGTACTTCTACGTGACGTAAAAGTATGTACGATTTCAACTTTTGATGTAGAAATCGGTACGTTTTTACTCTTGATTGAAGTTGACAATCGACTGACAAGTGGTAATGAATAAAAATTTAGCGGCGTCGGCCGGAAATCTGTCGCAATTAAACCTAAATTGTTTTATTGTTTTTTGAAATGAATGTTATGTTTATATGTATAGTGAAGGGCAGTGTTCATTGTTTAAAAAAATTTTACTTGGCACATTTCATGACATCAGTGCGACAGACGTTCCGCGTACCAAGAGAAACTCCATTTGTTGCTTTAATAATTTCTACGCATATCTATGTTATAGTGTTATACGACTTTTTACAACAGAGAAGTCTCAAGTGTGAACGTGAATTCGCCTTTACTTTAACATTTACGCGTATATGTGAATTTTGTTAGAAAAAACTAATTTTTATATTTTATAGGACCACACTTTTTATGAACGAGATTAATAAATAAATAAGTTTTGAAAGTCAATGTTGCTTTATTTATATTGTATAGGTAGTATTTTTCTGGTAAGTTGCATTTATAGTGTGATTATCCCTATAGAAAATAAAATTTCCCTCCCTCATTTGAGAGATAAAAATATAATTTTCACTATCTAGTAACAACACCCAATATTGCAGTTTTCTCTTTTTAACTTCATGTAGGATCTCCATGCCCTTCTCCGTTTTTCTTAGGGTCTCTACGTTTGTAACATGTTCTGTCCATGGTATTCTCAACTTCCTACGATTTGTCCACATCTCGAAGGCTTCCAATTTTCGCTCGCAATATACGTTCAGGGTCCAAACCTCCACACCATACAGAAGGATCCTCGTGAAGGATGCACGGGCTTTCTCAAGGCAAATCTTTATTTCTGAAAAATAGTCCACAGAACAATTAACACTTGTTCCCAAGTAGTCATAGCTCCGAACTCTTTCCAGCTTTTCGCCTTCCACATCCTCATTTGGCACTTCAGTTTTAGTAACAATTATGTATTTGGTCTTCTTAACGTTGAGTGTCAGACCATATTCTTGACTAGATGTGATGACATGATGACTAGATGTCAGACATGTTTTTGGCAAGATGTATTGTATGTATGCATAGCGCAAATTGTTCAGTGAAATGCCGTTAACTCGTATTCCACCCTCTTCATTTTCGAGGGCTTTAGTGAAAATTTCCTCTGAATACAGGATGAAGAGGAATAGCAAAAGAACACAACCTTGTCTGACTCCTCGTTTGATTTTCAGTGCTATTAAATCTGTTTATTAAGGATAATAACAAAGAACAAAGTTCTAAAACTCATTTGACAAAACAAAACAGACATTGACAGCTTTTAACTCCCAAAAATACTATTACCTAACAAAACGGTAATTAAGGTAAATGGAATTAGAAACAAAAAGAAATACAGTGCGTTTTTTTTAACGCGCAACATAGGATTTTACGTGTTAAATTTTTAAGCCCATGTTAGACCATTTTATTTTGGAACTGCAAGTCTATAACTTGACTTGTGTGTCTTTAGTACCCTGAAGCTTAAGTAAGTCTACCAATTTGGTCTAAAAAGTGATTAAAAACTGGAAAAAAATCATTTTTCTTCGAAAAGATTTTATCGTTCCATACTCCCTGTATGCATTGTTGTTCCTTGTTGTTTTTATACTGGCAGGGCAGGTAACAGGTAAAGTGACATATTTTGACTGCATCACGACCCGACATCTTTTGAACGTCAAAAGGGCATTTTATGATTGTTTGGAATACTGTTTGGCTTCAAACGGAGGTCACTTTGAACAATTCACTTATAAAAATACTTCTTTTGTTCTTAACTTTCTTGATATAAAGTTAATGATCACCCTGTTTTACTTTCTACGCCAAATTTTACCTGCTACCTGCCGTGCCAGTATCAAAAACAACAAAGAACAACAATGCATACAGGGAGTATGAAACGATAAAACCTTTTCGAAAAAAGATGATTTTTTGCAAGCTTTTTAACACTTTTTAAGCCGAATTGGTAAACTTACTTAAGCTTCAGGGTACGAAACAGCCACCCATCAAGTTTTATACTTGTAGTTCCAAAATAACATGGTCTAACATGGGCTTAAAAATTTAACACGTGAAATCCTATGTTGCGCGTTAAAAAAAACGCACTGTATAACTAAGTTCAAACACAACATTTCTTCCTCCCTGTGGGAATTCTAAGTACAACCGCTTGAACAGGTCCCGTGGTCAAAGTCACTACACAATCGTTGTGGTGGTCTGTGTATTCGAGTGGATCTGCGTGGAATGTTGAGCGTTTCAGCTTTGTGGTTAGAAGACTCACTTCTTACTGATGTATTTTTATTGTTTCCTTTGTGATTGGAAGACTCACTTCTTTCTGATGTATTTTTATTATGATGATTTGAATCTGGTGTAACTGTACATTCGATTAGAGGTAAATTGCTTCCAACTGATATCCTTTCTTCTCTGACAGGTGATTTGGTTCGGGTTACTAACACTGTTGGTTCGGTTTCGTTCATTGCAGGTGTTTTTGGCATAGCTTTTGAAGAAGTTGAGCTGGTTCCAGGAAAAGTCAACAATCGAGGATTCCATTTATCTCTAGTGATGCAACGATTAGATGTATCATTCTTGGCTTGTCCAGGTTGTAGCACAATTTTATCTCTTTGATTTGCTCGAATTTGATCTACATGTCTCTTGAAACGTTTTCCAAAATAATCAATTTCATAATGTATATCTCCTAGCTTTGAAATAATCGTCCCAGGAATCCATTTATCCATTCTCGGATTTCCAGATAAGAAATAAACTGCTTGTGTCGGATGGAAAACACGAAAAGAAGGTTCAAAAGTTGCTTGTTGTCTCTCTGTAATTTTTGTATACAGACTTTCAGGTTTACGTAAATCAAGGCGAGTTCGCAGCGGACGACCAAGGACTGGCTGAGCTGGAGATTGCCCTGTAGTAGAGTGGGGAGCTTTCCGATACTGCCTCAAGAATTCGTTTAAGTTACGCTGTAAGGTCCCTGGTGTTGTAGCCATAATTTTGAGATGATCTTTAACGGTTTGTACATTCCTTTCCGCTTGACCATTGGTTGAAGGATGGTAAGGTGCTGTACGTTTGTGGTACTTAACTCCGACTTGTTGCAAAAATTCTTTAAATTCTACAGAGGTAAATTGAGTTCCGTTATCAGAGACCACCGTAATGGGAACTCCATAAGCTGCAAACACTTCGTCAAGCATCATTATTGTGGAAGTCGCTGTTGTACTGTTTGTAATTTTAACCTCGAGCCATTTACTGTAGGCATCAGAGACTATAAGCAACATTTTACCAGCAAACGGTCCTGCATAATCAATATGAATGCGCTCCCACGGACCATGCGGATATTCCCAGTGATGATCATGATATTTCGGTGGCGCATGCGCATATCTAGCACAGTCACTACAGGATTTGGCGATCAATTCAATATCAGCATCAATTCCGGGCCAGTATACAAAAGAACGAGCAATTCCCTTCATTTTTACAACGCCCAGGTGTGCTGTATGAAGATCATTCAAAACAGCCTGACGAAGCCTAGATGGCACAACGACTCGATGTTCAAAAACCAAGCAGTTTCCGACAAGCTTGTATTCCAGCTCGGGCGACTTATATCCGGCGCGAGCAAGACTTTGTCCTGACTCCAATAACCGAAACATTTTTCCAAGATGAGGATCCTTTACCGTTTCCCGAGCAATACTTTCAGCAGAAGTTGGAAGTTGCTGAATCTGCTTTATTATAAAATTGTCGAATTCATCAAATTGTTCTTCTTTGTCAACTATGTTCCAAGTTCTTGGCCTAACAACATTTACTAAATTGGGTAACGGTACTCTTGAACAATAATCTGCATTAACATTCAATTTTGTAGATTTGAATTTAACCTTAAAGTCAAAATGTGCGAGATAATCAGCATAATTTGCCATACGACTGATGCAAAGAACAGGTAGTGATTTTTCAGGATGTAAAATCTGCGACAGTGGTTTGTTATCCGTGTACAGAGTGAAATGTCGTGCATAAAGATAATGGAAAAATTTTTGTACGGCCCACACAATTGCAAGTGCTTCTTTGTCAATTTGAGGGTACTTCTGTTCAGTTGAGTTCATAGTTCTACTTGCGTAAGCAATTGGTCGTTCACGTCCGTCGTTAAGTTTGTGCGATAACACAGCACCAAGTCCTATTCGGCTGGCATCCGTTGCCAAAATCAAAGGTAGAGAGGGATCATACGGCATAAGGACTTGAGGTGAAATCAATGCATGTTTAATGTCTTCATATGCTTTTTCTGCTTCTTTAGTCCAAGTAAATGGTTCCTTCATGCACATGTCACGTAAAGGGCGAACTCTCGTTGACAAATCTGGAATGAATGAACTATAATACGTAGCTTTCCCTAAAAATAGCTGCATATCATCTTTTGAAACTGGTTTTGGCGCATCTCGCACTGCTTGAACATGCTTATCTGATTTATGAATTCCCTGTGCATCAATTCGGTGGCCTAAAAACTCAATTGAAGTTGCTCCAAAAACGCATTTACTTTTATTTAGACGGAGCCCATGCATTTTTATTCGTTCCAGAACTAAGTCCAAAACTTCCAACAGCTTATCAAAGTCCTCTGCGAATACAACCACATCATCAAAGAAATTTTTAACGTTTTGGAGATTTTGTAGCACTGATTCCATACGACGTTGCCAAATAGCAGGAATATTTGCAGCTCCATATACTGCTCGTGTGGGTCGAACCAATCCATGAGTTGGCGTATTGAGGGTCAGAGCCTCGGCAAACTCTTCATTAATCGTAAGATGTGAATAAGCATCTGTAATGTCCAGGTGACAAAAGAATTTTGCATTCTTCATTTGATTGAAAATATGTTCACACTTTGGAATTGGATATTCGTCAATGATCATTTGAGGATTCAGCGTAGGTTTGTAATTACCTGTGATGCGCAATTTCCCATTTTTCTTAGCAACTACATGCGTCGTTGAAGCCCATCTTGAGTAATCAACTTTCCTGTACAGTCCTGTCGCAATTTTAAATTCAATTTCCTTAGCATAAGCGTCGCGCAATGCTAGAGGAATTTCTCTTGCTTTAGAGAAGATTGGTGTTGCTCCTGGTTTTAAATGTAATTCTTCAGGTGGTCCTTTTAGTTGTCCGGTATCACTAAAAATGTCTGTAGACCATCCAGGCGAATTTTGTTTTCTTCATTTAAACTTGGCACTGACGTTAAAATACCATTTACTTGTTCAGACTTCGAAAAGAGTTTGTTGAAATTTATTTCGTCAATAAAATGTACTATCCATTCTCGTCCTAGCAGAGCGTCAAAATTACCTTTAACCACATAAACATTTAATTTTCTTAATTTTTGTCCAATCTTAACTTGTACAGGAAGACGTCCAAGGCAGACTATTCTATGACGAGTATAGCTAGCAAAATTGTCTGTCGGATCTTAGTAATGAAAACTTCGGCTTGATTGATCGCAATGTTTTTTCACTAATTATGGCACATGGTGCACCAGTGTCGAGTTCCATGTCTACTACACGTCCGTCAATTTCTACTTTAATCATATGACGATCAATTGTTCTTGTAGCACAAATATCGTTAATTGTTCTGAAATAGTCAATATGATCAGTACTTTCGGAACTAAGATCTTCGACAGGTTGTAGTATACTAGATGTTTTTGAGATAGGTTGTTGTCTTTTTGACCTGCAGACCCGACTAATGTGACCCTTTTTTCCACATGTATTACAATTTTGGTTTAAGAAAAAACATTGACTACGTAAGTGAAAACCTCCACAACCATTACATTTGAAACGAGAATTTTCATACTCGCCTGCTGCTCCATCACGCATTACAGGGACTCCTGGGTCCTTAGTCTTCAACATTGGTTTGCGTTGTATTAGCTTCTGATCACGTCTTATCTGCGGATTTGTAAATCCTAACTTGTTAGTTGGTTCTGATATAGGTACATATGTTGGTGATTTCACTTCGTTTGCAGTGAAATGTGTAGCTTCCAGGGCGTGTACGATTTTGTAAGCATCTGAAAAGTTGTCTGGATTCTTTGCAATAATCTCATCACGCATTTCGCACGATCGCAATACATGCAAAAGCTGTTCAATAAGCATTCTGTCTAAAAATGACCCGTACTCACAATAAGTTGCACCTTTCCTTAAACGGAGGACGTACTGTGCAACAGTTTCATTTTCTTGTTGGATAATTTGTCTAAATTTGATACTTTCAGCGTATTTATTTTTACTTCGATCAAAATGTTCAATAAGAATCGATTTAATTTCTGTGTATGAAAGACTTTCAGCAGAACGGGGACTGATTAGAATATGTATCACATTATTTAGTTCTGCACCCATGTAAACTCGTGCATAATTACCATGTTCATCATCAGGTATTCTAGATAGTTGCAACGCCCAATCAAACCGCTTAAAATAATCTTGTATTATTGGTTCTTCAGAGGAACGGTATTGGTCCATAGAAAAGTTCGGGGGTTTGCTTGATGATCGGGAGAATGTACTGAATTTAGATGCATCACCAGCTGCCGGCGTTGGAACGTTTGTGGCGGCTGTTTGTACTGCATTAACGATTAGTTTTGATAGAGCTTGAAGAAGTTCGGAAGGTATTTCGCTCATTGTTGGTACCCCACACCTGACACCACTATTAAATCTGTTTATTAAGGATAATAACAAAGAACAAAGTTCTAAAACTCATTTGACAAAACAAAACAGACATTGACAGCTTTTAACTCCCAAAAATACTATTACCTAACAAAACGGTAATTAAGGTAAATGGAATTAGAAACAAAAAGAAATATAACTAAGTTCAAACACAACAAGTGCCTTAGTTCGGATTAGACGCGAACAGACGCATTTTGGTTTAAATACAGGTTCAGAAAATTTGTATCTCTTTTGTCAAGGTTTTTTCTTTTCAGAGCTTCTATTAGTTGTTTGTGTCTCACTTTATAATATAAATAAAACAGGTGTAGACCTTTTGGCTGGCATCAAGACATTGTAAGCAAACAAGGCTTTCCGCGTTTCCACTTTCGTTTCTAAACCCAAACTGAGTATCGGCGATATTTTCTTCCAGCTATTTATAAATTCTACGGTGGATGACTTTGCGGATTTTTAGTGTGTGGCTCAGTAGGCTGATTGTACGGTGTTATTCGCATTTCTTGGCATTCTGCTTCTTAGGAATAGTGACAAACGTAAGCCGAAGCCACTCATCTATTATTCCTGTTTCATAGATCTTATTAAACACAGCACCAAAATATTTCTCTTCAATAGCTTGAGCACATCTGCTGGTAGATCGTCAGGACCAGGAGCTTTCCCATCTTTTGCTGACTTTATTAATTGCCGGAAAGCCGACCGAAACAGCCAGGGGGTTCTTTAACTTAAAAAATAAGATCAGAGTTGAACCACACCAAGTCTCTTACTTACCTAATTTAGTTTTTTTTTAAGTGCTGAATTCCGTAGCTTTTTCCAATTTATTTGTAAGTTTTTTCCCCTTAAATTTATATTAGTTACTTTAAACGGCTTTAGCACTAATGCTTCTGGATACCTTTTGGATTGCCAGAACAAGTGTTAAAGTTGTTATACAAGTGTATACGTTTTCGCTGTGTTTTGCGGTTTTCTGTCTTAGGTAACCTGTCACCAGCTTCTGGACTCCATTTCCTACCTGGAAATCAGCAGTGGGCACTCCTGACTACTGGGGAGAGGATATTGGAGGTTCCAGGACCCAAACATCGTTTTTAAACTGATAAGGACAGTTTAAGACGGTTTGGCACTGGGAAAACTTTTTCTGCTATAATTTTAAATTTCAGTCAATTTCAATTTTATCAATTCTTTTTAAATTTCTTTTCTTTTTGTTTCCATAATTTAATTCACAGCATTTGATTTGCAACTTGTAAACTTCGAAATTTAATAAAATATTGTATAAAACACGTGACTTAAACCGGTTTATTCACTCGAAGAACTTAAGCCACTCGCTACGCTCGTGGTCCTAATTGTTTTTTCATGAATAAAAAATGGCTTAAGTCATTTGCTATATAAATAACTATTATTACTACAAACTTTAGCTAGTGCACATTTTGCTACTAATGGAGTCTTCGTTTGGTACATTTAGTACAACACTAATGAATTTTTATTCTGCTCTGTCACTAAAACAATACGAAAATACACTAGTTTTTCACAAAATGTACCAAAAGAAAACGCCATAATTGACACATCAATGCAACACTTAAAAAGAACGTGGGGAGCGGTTACGAAAGTTGCGTGCATCTTTGCCATTAACAAAAACAGCAATCTCTGCCGATGAATTGAAACTATTCGAGTCAAGTGAGAGTTACGCTTCAGATCTGTGTGAATTATTGATTCCATCTTTCAAATAGCCTTAAGAGGCCTTAATAGCCAGTAGTAAAAATATCTGTTTATAGTGTAAAAAAAAATTATTTGAAGTTTTTTGGAATTTTTTCAGTCACTATGTACAAGGTAAGAATGTATACAAGTTGTAACTTTTGTGAATTTTAAGGCTTTGTCTAATCCACATATTTGTTTTACTTATTTCGCAACATTTCGGTGGCTTTTCTATCTATCTATATGGCCCATTTTTTGCCCATTGAGCAAACAATTTGTTTCAAACCAATATGAACCATAATAGCGTTTGGTTGTCTGGTCGAAACTTGGCACATTAGTAAACATATTTTCCTCTACTAATTCAAAAAATTTCAGTTTTCTATCTCACCTCAACACGACAAGAAGATTTTTTTTTTGGTTTGAAAAAACACCGAAATATTCACAAAAAAAATGTTGGTCAATGACAAAAAAGCCTACTAAAAAGAATTATGTTTAAGTTTAAGGTGTTTCATCAAAACTCAACCTCGAATTCAAACATGTGAGTATCTGAAAAATAAGTAATTAACCAAACATATTTTTTTTAAATGGTTGTTTAATGGATTTAAATGGTTTTTTAACGGATTTGGGCAGCCGTTTTTGAGATATCTGGATTTAGAAAATATACTTCATTATGACCAGGTATAAATTATTATTGGAAAACATTTAACACAATTTAAAGTGTAGGTGTTTAGTTAAAATAACTCATTAAACAGTAAAATTTGGCACTAAAAAGTAAAAAAATACATTAAATGTGTTGTTAATTTTATTATCTAGTAAAAATGATTAAAAATTTAAACAGTCTAATTAAAAAAAAAGCTTTTAACAAATGTTCAAAATGACTTCCATTTTTGTGTCTACTAAGATTTTAAAAATTTAATTCTCTTTAGCATTTCTTAATCATTTTTCAAAACGTCAATTTTAGTTTGAATACGTTTCCTTAATCCGCTAAAGGCGTTGGAGAATAAAAATCTAGAGTGAAAAATGAAATACTCAAAAAAGTTATTTGGTTTTAAATGTGTACAATTATTAAAAAAATATTTTGGAAAAAGTAATACGAAATTGAACTTTTGACACCGTGTATCTCCGAAATCATCGACTTTTTGGACTGAGATAAGTTTGGGCAATATCGTAGCTTAGAGAATTTGTGGTAGCATTTTTTCCGCACCTTTCAAGAACACCCTGTATAATAACAAAACATCTTGAAAATCATATGATAAGTAATATAATTGATATTTTTTGTATTTAATTTACAACCTTCTTAGAGTGGGTTACCGGTAATATTAAATAGCATAAAAATTATGTCTCCTAAAATAGTTGAAGACAAGCCTGTTTTTTTTATTGTAGACTAATTGGACATTTGGCAATATTTTCTAAGAATGTATTTATTTACTCTAGTAGTAAAACCACTTAGTTTTAAAGGAAAAATTATTCTTACTGATTATTTATTTATGTGCTTGCAGCAGCAAAATAAAAGGATAACTTCAGTCTTATAACTCAAGTTCTTGTACAGGGTGGCCCATAAGTCCCTTAAAATGTAAAAAAATATAAAAAAACTAATTACATTATAAAGAATATTTTTTTCATCACACTGTATTGTTATTTGCATTTAACATACCTCAAATTAGACACGATAAACAGTACTTTACGGCCGGCGTACGTTAAGAATGCTTAACGGACGCCCGCCGGTTTTTCGATTAGAAGTGACATTGACAACAAGCAATTTTAAAATATTTAACAAACACACTTACTCTAGGCAACCACATTCTCATTTTTATAGCCACTTGTGTTACGCTAACTCTCAATAAAATGGCGGGTATTTAATTTTTTTTAAAAGAAACCCCTGCAGTGTGATGAAAACCGTTGAACGGCACACGGCCGATACGTAAGTAACACACTCGGTTTGTTCCAAACCTCGCTTGTTATTTACCCGTTATCGGCCTTGTATCGTTTATAACTATATGTTGTAGTAATCTGTATATAATGGGAATTATTTTTTGAAAATTACATCATCTAAATGGAATTCCTTACGATCGCGGCACTCCTGTAAGCGACATCTAAAATTATCCATCACTGCGCGGCACGTAAGCGTGATGCTTGTCATTTTTCGTCGGATATTTTTATATTTTTAATTGACCGTGGGTTGGTTTCGAACACTTTACTTTTAAGATAACCCCGTAAGAAGAAATCCATTGGAGTCAGATCCGGACTACGTTGTGGCCACGGAATGTCTCCTCTTCGAGAGATCACTTTATTAGGGAAAAGCTGACGGACGACGGGCACAGCGGTGTTAGAGGTATGGGCACTGCTCTTGTAGGGGTGAAGATGTAAGTCTTTCATTAGAATCCGCTGTAAGGATGTTCTGGGTACGTTTAATGCACAGGAACGCTTACGTGTAGACAGGGTAGGATTTATACGAACTGACTGTGCCACTGCGTCGATGTTTTCTTCCGTCCGTGATGTTCTGGGTCGACCCGACCGATGTTTATCCAACGTGTCCACACCAATAAAACGCTCCATTTTGACTGAATTCCCAGGAACCGTCGGTACTCCCTCCTCACCGCACGCGCCCTTTGGTTTTTATTCGAAATTTAAATTTCAAAGGACTTATGGGCCACCCTGTATTATTAAAAGTTATCAAATTCAAAAATTGTCTCTACAGAAGAATAAAAGAAAGAATGTTATTACTAAAAAATTATAAATATAATGTAAAATAACAAGCTCATCGCTTATAATGAGGTTATGCAGTCACTTTGCAGAAAAAGAGAACACTTATTACTTCAACGTAAAGTAAAAGTGAAATGTTCTCGGGAACAATATTTTTAATTAGCGGATGATGACTACTACTAGATACATATTGCATAACTCGTCCACATTAGCCACTGATGGTGACCTTTATCAAACAAAGCTAAAAAAATTTTTTATAGCCTTATTAATTTATTTTTTCGAATTCGCATTTTATTGAACTGGTAGCCTCTTAACCTAGTTTAAAATGTGTGTTCTAGGTTGAGAAGTATTTAATATTTGCTTTATGGTTGATGAATGTCGTTCATGGTGCCCGATTTCATCAGGACGCAACCTCTTTCAGTACAAGAACTGATCAATTCATTAGCAGAACGAAACTGAAAGAGAATAATATTGGACTTTTGTCTAGAGCCTTGCGAGTATCAAACAAAGGTCCTTTTCAGGTTCAGTATGGAGCTCAAATCAATGATAGTGAGTAAATCAATTCATTAACGTATATTGAATGTGATTTAATTAAGCAATTTTCAGATTATCATCAGAATTACTTTCTGCACAATGGTTTTAATTTAGGAAGGATAACGCCATACCCTAAAATAATATTCTTCAGTGACATTCCTCATGTAAGGTTGGTGCTTCATAATCAGCAAATTCGAATTGCAAATGGACTAGCCCCTCATCGATTAGGATCTTTAAGAAGATCTTCACCCTGGTACAGAGGATAACTTTCTCAGGTGTTGAGGTGGTGTTTACTTAGGTATTCAATCAAAGTTTTAATATATTATGTTCAGGTTTTCAATAAGTTTGCTTTTATTGAAAGAGTGGACACGCAGTTTGTTGTAACTAAACAAACATTGTAAATATTGATTTTACCTTTAGTTTTAATAATAGTTTTAATCAAAAAACGATGACATTTTTTTGCAAATTTACTGATACACTAAAAATAGCATCAATTATTCCTATTTTTAAACAGGGAGATGCACACAATTTAAAACATTATTTGCCTATATCGATTATTAGTATCTTTTTCTAAAATAATTGAAAATACAGTAAATGCAAAAAACATAACAATTTTTAAAATAACCAAACACTTGTACAAGGTGGGCCAAATTCGACGCATTTAAATGGGAAGTGCTCTTATTAATAGAGATAGGCAAAAACTGATGTCTGACATGTAGGGCTGATTCTTGGGTGTGGCACTTGGTCACCTAATGCTCCACGTTTACGTTACACAAGAGGCGTACCTAGACTAACCCAGAGATCAGTCAGTGACCTCCCTCTGGGGAAGACCCCAGAGTTCGGTGATTTGGTCGAGCTACGGTGCATCTTTTATATTCGTCAGCGACCTCATTATGCTAACCTTGCTGACTATGCTGGTTGTTAGGTGTGCACCGAAACTACTAACACGGGGGTGACATTATTGTTTATCTGCTATTTATATGCATTTAATTTCTAACCTGTTTAAAAGTGGTATCGGCTTTGTTTACCCATTTTTTGTTTTCAACTAGTGATGTAAAATTAGTAACTAACGATTACAAAGGAACCGTTACTGGGCATGTACTAAAGTAACCAGTAGGTATTAGATTTTCAAACAACTCGTTACTAAAAGTGATGGGAAAGAACACACAGCCTTCTCCACAAAAAATTTATTCAAGCCCCCCAAAAAATGTTAGAGGGGTTGCTCGACATATGTTTCGGGCACATAAGTACCCATCTTCAGGAGCCCGTATGACAAGGTGAAACGCCGGCTGTCTTTCTTCAAAGGGGAGACAGCAAGACCCAAGTTATTTAAAAAACTAATATGCCGTAAGGACAAACATTATTGTTGTGCTTAAAAAAATCTTATTATGGAGAAAAAAAACACTAAGACTAAATTAGTACTAAATGGTTCACATTCTGTGACCTTTAGAATTTAGGATAGAAAGTTCGATCATCTTACAATTTTCTCACTAATGTCCGGTTGCACAAAGCTAACAGAACAGTTCTGTTAGCTTTGTGCTAGATACACTTTTTGGAGGTTACATCCAAGAAGAGGGGAATGACGTAGTAATGTGTGTTTCGTCCCAGGAGCTGCCTTTGGACTCGTCAGTAAGGCTTGGCAGCCCCTTGCCTTATACACACGTCAGTATGCGACGTGGAACTTATATAAGTACTTATCTACTGTGTTGGAATGACGGCGTGATATTGGAGAATTAGAACTGTATTGCTGGTTGCATATTTGTGAGAGACAGTATTTGCAAGGCATGTCGCCCACAACTTTACGCGACTGTCGAGAGTCGACACGAGTCCTAAGGGTTTGGTTGCGTAGTTAAGCAGATATATTAGTTAATGCTATGTAGTAGTAGTATGTTAGTCAAGTTTCGTAGACGAAAGGGAGTGGTCGACGGCCGGAGTTTTTCCGTTTTTTTATATGTATTATAAGCAATTCCAGAGACATTTTCAAAATTTTAATCGTGTGTTCTGGATTGTGTATGTCTGTAGTCTAGCATTATTGAAAACAATGGAATCCCAGAAAAAAAGTGCTATTTGGTTGTATTACACCAGCAGGTCAAATGAGAAAGCAAAGCGTCATTTGTGTAAGAACATTTATTCCTATAAAGATGAAAATGTTTCAAATTTAAGAAAACATTTAAAAACGAAACATCCTACCGAGTTATAGATGAACTACAAGGAAAAAAATGTCAGTTGAGGACGTGGAAGTAGTTCATGTTGAAGAAGTAAACAAGGATATGCCAGGTATTTCAGGTAATATAAAA
Organism: Ips typographus; assembly: GCF_016097725.1. Classification (NCBI taxonomy): domain Eukaryota; kingdom Metazoa; phylum Arthropoda; class Insecta; order Coleoptera; family Curculionidae; genus Ips; species Ips typographus. Next base: position 10,818,057 of record NC_138423.1, read on the forward strand.
TAAAATGTATTATTTTTGGGCACTATGACACTACGCTGTTGCTTCCACATCTTATAGGGAACTCAAAGTCAATCATCGGTGTAGTTTCATTAACTCAAAGCGTAAGCAAAACTTCAGCTGACAAAAAGTTACATGAAAAATTATCAATAAAAGTTTCAAGTGCCAAAATGCAGACAAATCTTAAGGGATTTGTATCAAGATCAAGGCCGATTTTGTTGCACCGTCAACAGAGAATTAACAGCCTGGTTTTAGGTATGGTATTAACGGATTTGCAGCCATTTTCAATTGTACAGGACCGTGGCTTTCAAAATCTATTGGCGGAACTTGAACCTTCATATATTTTACCGAGCCGTCAAACGTTTACAAAATCTTTGATGCCACTTAAATACGATGAAAAAGTACAAATATTAAAACACCTTTTAAAGGATAGCCAATCTATTACACTGACACAGAAGGAACACAAAAGGTTACATAGCTGTCACTGTCCACTTCATAACGACTGACTGGAAATTTTAGTCATGTTTCCAATATAGTGATAGACATATACTTCCGAAAACCTTCTTCACGAGTTGAAACGGGCTTGTAGTGAGTGGGATATTATTCACAAAGTGCATGCGATTGCAACGGATAATGTCGCCAATATCAATCTGACAGTAAAAGACGGATTCAAGTTAATTGACGCTTTGCGTTAAAAACCATTGTAAGTCATTTTCACAGGAGTTCCCAGGCAAACTCAAAATTTGTCGAAACTCAAAAACAGATGAGTCCTAACAATACACCGCTCAAATTAATAATGGCTGTTCCAACACGTTGGATTTATGACGTTTATATGATTGAAGGAACTATCCGTTTAGCAGAACCCTTATCAGCCAGTGTAGGAGTTCTACATAATCCTGTTAATTTCCCAACTGAAGAGGAGTGGATGTTATTAAAGGAAATAAGTAAAATACTGTTACGATTTTCCCGTGGGTTCACACAAAGTCAGTTTAACTCAACAATTATTAAATTTATTTACACTTCAAAACACTCCGTACAATAATTAACACAGCTACTAAAAACACTACTACAATTCCACAATTACTCCGCTATTTAAACTTTACCGCGTTCCCAAATTCACTACTACACTACACTACTAACTACGCCGTCGTCAACGCCGCTTCTTTTATATTCGCAAACCACGTTCTAGAATGACCGCGAAACGCTTCGCGATTTGCTTCGAATCTTCCAGGTGGCGCCTCCTAACTGTGGCCTACTTTAACACGCGCCCGGCCAGATATTGCGGCGCATCGGTTTCATCCTGACTCGAGTATAGTAGGCCCAAACCGTAACACTGCCCCCCTCTTAAAGCTGATTGTCCCGATCCGCTTCAACTAATCCCTGGTATTTCTTGAGTCTGTCCAGATGGACAATTTTCATCTTGCCTTTGGGGCTGCGTTGGACTCTGTATGCAACGTCGTTTAACCTTTTTACCACATTGTAAGGTCCCTCCCAGTGTCGTTGCCATCTTTGACTTAATCCTTTGCTCCTCCTGGGTTGAAACATCCACACGGCATCACCTTCCTTATAATTGCCACCAGTTGGTCTGTGGTCCAGTGTCATCTTCATACGGTTGTTGTTTGGTTTCATCTTCTCTTTCTCAAGTTCCCGAATTGTGATGGATCCCTTCTGTAACGAACACTGGTCACACCGTTTACACCATTCCTCAACGTCCTTTCTGAAGTTAATCCAGTAAAATCGATCTCTTATTCTAGCCAAAGTCTGGTTTACTCCAAAGTATCCTCCTCCGCGACTGTCATGTAGTTCTCGCAGCACATTCTCTTTGCAGGAATTGGGCACTATTGTTTGGTAAACAAAGCGTTTTCCGTCTGGACTTTCCCATTTGCGAGTAATCAAGTCATCTCGCAGTCGAAGCGAATTCCACTGCAACCAGTAACCCCTTACTGTTGGTCCATATCTGGAAATCTGTTGCCAATCCGGTTTCAAATCCTTCTCCAACCATCTTCTGATTACTTCCAAATCAGGGTCTGAGCGCTGCCCTTTTATTATGTCTTCCTTAGAAACGCTGCTCTCCATTCTTCTTGTAGCCTCTTTACCTGTCACCTTCGTGATTTGACCAATCCTCCAACCATTATGAATTTGTCCTTTCCGGTACCTTAAATCACTATCAAAAGCTTGACGATCCTCTACATATCGCGGTAAATGTCTTTCTGGATTCTTCATTTCCTGCTCCTGGTTACGCCAGTTCTGCGGGGTCGGTAAACGAGACTGCTGTCTGCAATTCCATTGGTAATGTCCTTTACGTCCACAAATATAACATGTAATGTTTCTTTTAGCAGAGGAATTCCGGTGAAATGTTCTGATGTCCTGATTCCGTCGGCACTGCGGGTTTGGAGAACAAGACCGCTGTCTGCAATTCCTTCCAATGTGTCCCGTACGTCCGCATCGATAACACTCCACTCTCGTGATCGGGCGTGGTCGTTCTAACTGTGTGGAAAGACCATTTCCTAATGCTGCCATTTGTTGCACTATTTGGCCGAACATTGATTCAATTTTATTCATTGGTGTAGCAGCATGATCGGCTGGCGGTACTCTTTCCTCTTGAATAGGCTCTGGCTTTAAATCATTGCACGCAGCTTCAATTTCCAGCGCTCGAATCAGTAATTCGCTGTTGTTGCTTCCTTTGAACATCTTCAGCCATTTCTTTACCTCCGGATCTCGAATCCCATCTACAAAATACTGTGCCACAAGTTCTTCTTGGATTTCATCCGGGACGGCTGGGTAAGCCAGATGCACAAGGCGACGAATTTCGGTCTCAAACTCTTCTAGATTTTCACCAGTTTTCTGCTGTCTTGCCCTTAATTGCGTTCGATACACTCCTTTCTTATGTTGATCCCCATAACGACGTTCTAATGCAGCTACTAATGCTTCATAGTTGCTTCGTTGGGCGATAGGCAGAGTCTGTAACAGCTCCAATGCAGGTCCACGTAATGCCACTATTAGTGCTACAGCCATTTCCTCGTTACTCCATCCATTTGCATTTGCAGCGGCCTCAAATTGGAGTTGGTACATTGCCCATGAAGTTTGACCGTCGTATGTGGGAGGCTTGATCTTGTTTCCGGTGATCACTGTAGAGCTGGCTCCTCTGCTGTCAATTTTCCGCTCTAAGTCGCGTAGCTTTATCTCGACATTATTCTGAATTTTATTAATGTCCTCCCGAATATCATTCTGAATTTTGTTAATGTCCTCCCGAGCATCATTTAATTTTACCTGAACGTCATACTCCATCTTTTTGAGACTATCGGATACATACTCTTGGATTTCTGTCTTGGTCCCCGCTAGAACGTTCAATATTTCTACGTTACGTTTTTCTTGCCGCTCTCTGTCTTCTTCTTTGTCTTGTTGTCGAATTCTTTCTTCTTGTTGTCGAATACTTTCTTGTTCTTCCTTGTTTCGTTTTCGAATCTTTTCTTGTTCTTCTTTGCCTTGTTGTCGAATTCTTTCTTTTTGTTGTCGAATCCTTTCTTCTTGTTGTCGAATTCTTTCTTCTTGTTGTCGAATTCTTTCTTCTTGTTGTCGAATCCTTTCTTGTTCTTCCTTGTTTCGTTTTCGCATCTTTTCTTGTTCTTCTTTGGCTTGTTTAAGCATAGCTTCAAATTGGGCCTCCATGTTTGCACTTTGACGTCTTGTTATTGGCATAAAATAAATTTAACACACCACTGTTCCGAAAATCTCTAGTCCGGTTCTGAACACAAGTCTTTAACCCGAAGTTTAGTTCCAATTCACGTCGCACTAAAGTCTGATCGCACTTCTGACACCAATTGTTACGATTTTCCCGTGGGTTCACACAAAGTCAGTTTAACTCAACAATTATTAAATTTATTTACACTTCAAAACACTCCGTACAATAATTAACACAGCTACTAAAAACACTACTACAATTCCACAATTACTTCGCTATTTAAACTTTACCGCGTTCCCAAATTCACTACTACACTACACTACTAACTACGCCGTCGTCAACGCCGCTTCTTTTATATTCGCAAACCACGTTCTAGAATGACCGCGAAACGCTTCGCGATTTGCTTCGAATCTTCCAGGTGGCGCCTCCTAACTGTGGCCTACTTTAACACGCGCCCGGCCAGATATTGCGGCGCATCGGTTTCATCCTGACTCGAGTATAGTAGGCCCAAACCGTAACAATACTTAAACCATTTGAAGCTGTAACAGTAGAAATGAGTTCAGGAAAACAAGTAACCCTCTCGAAAGTTATCCTGATAATAAAAGGACTCATCTCATCCTTAGAAAGAATTAAAGCAACTATTACTTGCAATTTAACTACTAATTTAGTAAATCAGTTTCTGGCTTCATTATGTTTCCGATTTGGAAATCCTGAAGAAAACGTCTTAATGGGAAAGTGTGCATATCTTCATCCGAGGTTTAAAGAAAAAGGTTTTACCCATGCGGCAACTTTACTTCGAGTAAAAGAAGATTTACAGAATGAAATAGTGGACTTAATTAATATGCAAAAGGAACAAGCCCTTACAACGTTGATCGTCGATGAGCCTTCAACTAGTGGATTCTCAAGCACTGTTTCAGACAATGACGATTTAATTTGACAAGACTTTGACAACTAGCTCTAACTCCAATCCCAAAGTAATATCAATCACTAAAGTATCATCTCTAAGCAACATCAGTCCCCTGCGAACGTGTGTTTTCTAAGGCAGGACAGTTGAGTGATAAGTTGATAAGTGAACGGAGAAACAGACTGAAATCCACAAATGTGGAACGCATTTTGTTCTTGCACTGCAATAAGAATATATTATAAATTTAATTTTTCTAATTTTGGCATATAAAGTGACACTTTTCAAAACTGATTAGAGTGACAAATCGTTTTACTTTATGTAACTAGTTATGAAAAGTTCATTTCATCACTCCCTGTTTTTATGCATTTCCGTAGAAACATATGGGCGACATCCATCATAACATGTCGTTGTCACAGTTTATACAAGGTGCTATGAAAGTGAATATTTGTGTTAAATCACTTTAAAAGATGGTTTTCACAGTTTTTTGGTCAAAATTAGAAATTCAGAATTATGTATGCAACACGTTTCGAAAATGTCTTATTGTGCAACTCATTCAAATTGTAGGACCTCGCTGCGCTCGTCCTACAAACATTCATTCGTTACACAAAATCGAACTTTTCGTAACTGGTTACATAAATAGCTATTAACTGCTTTCTCGTTATGTATTTTTAAATAGTATTACGTTTTGTTTTATGTTTAGGCATTTATTTGTTGTTGTTGGTGTTCTTGATACAAAATAATATAATTCTTAGATATTGTCACGAATTAATCATTACGTAAATCTCAAATTTTCCTGGACAAACAAAAAAAGGGTAAATATTGAATTAATATTTGCTAAATATTCGGTAGGCTAGGTTGCGCTACTAATACTAATATGGGTTGCCATTGCCTGCGGTAGAGTGAAAGAGGAGTACATTACGTTTCGTATACCTTATGCAACAAGTAACGATTACTAAGTAACGAGTCCAAAGTAACGAGTTTTAGTTCAAAAGTAACTAATTAGTACAAGTCTTTAAAAGTAACTATAATTTTCAACAGATTTATTGTGATTCCTTAATTTATTTTAATAAAAATTGCCTCAAAATAGCTCTACAATTATTGATACTAAGTAGTATATAGTATTCTCTGGGTGTAGTTTTGTTTCGGCGAACCTCTAGACACGCCGTTTTCGATATATGAATGCAAAACATTTTTTGACAAAATTTAGATTTGGTTCATATGGTTTTATTGATGTTAGCATTGATGATGACGCGTTATTTAATGGACGAATAAAGATGTTTATTTGATACATCAAGTAGCTAATATAGGGATAATAGGAAGTCGCACAAAAAACGAAAACCGGTTTATAGGTCTTCAAATCAAAAATGAGTTATTAAAATAGAAATTTTCACAACCCTTTTGTTATATGCATCTGGATGCATGTTACTGTCTGTGATATTTATTGTAGGTGATTTTGAAGAAATCAAAGGTACTGGGAAAGCAGGAAAAGCTAGTAAAAGTAAAAGTACAAAACCAATTAGTTACCTTTACAAGAAGTATCTATGTAAAGGATTTGCCGCATAACTATGAGTGCACGTAATAGCCCTTTTGTACATACTTATTTCATTTGGAACCATTTATGATTTTGTCACGCTACTTATGGCCAATGATTTTCTGAAATGACTGTATAACACAAACTGAATTTTCATTTTCATTTTGAATTTTCAACAATACGGCACCTGCTATAATAATTATAATAAAGACACCTGCTAATGATAAATCTTCTATAATAACTTTTTCTTATTTGGTTTTTCCATTTCATGATTGCGAAAGACGAGTCTTTCAATTTTTCAACTAAATTTTCTTTGGAGGGCTTAATTAACAGCCAGAGATTCCGAAGAAATCAGCCTAATCTGAGAATGACAAAACCTACTTTTTAATGCCAATTTACCAATTCGACAATAGTATATTCTATATTAAGAGCGGAAAGTATATATTTGCCGCTTGCACATGAAATTTGCAGCTTGAGGCGAAGCCGAACGCTGCAATCATGTAAAAGCGGCAAAAGTACTTTTGGCTCGAAATATAGACGATATTTTTTCGACGACTGCTGTGGGGTGGATTAGAAGGACAACTCACATCATTTTCGTCGCTCGAACTCATTGTCACCGATAAATCACTTTGACGGAATGTGGTTATTTCAAACAGGTATGTCAAGCGTTGTTATGGAAACGCCGAAAAAAGTTGGTGACTAGATTGTTAGTAGAAAGCGAAAACGCTCTAGAGCAGAAAATGATTCACTTTCTGCGCACGTGCGGCGAATGACCACTTTCTGCTTTGAAATGGAAGCGTACATGAGGTACTTTCAAAGTCAGTCGTCGAAAAATAAATTTGCAATGAAATAGAGATGCAACTTATTCGACAATTAATCTTTGGAGTATAGTTCAGTGTCCAAATAGTTATTAGCTACTTTATTAGCAGATGAAATAATCAAGTCCTGATATATCATCTCGTATTCGTATTAATTTCAGTGTAGATTTTGACCTTTCATTATTTTCCACAACATTTCAAAGCCAGCTTTTAAAGTGAAGGTAGGATGTCAAAAATGGCACTTTTAGTAATATTCTTACAATATATTTCGTATAATAGTTTATATTATATGAAACATTACTGCCATTATACTGCTTTGAAACTATTTGTTTCTCGGTTGATTCATTGTTGAGAAAATGTTCGAAAGTGCCCATTTCCCGGGCGCTGAAAAATCGTTATTTCACGTGTAGTATTTCCAGTTTCCGAGTTTCCTATTCTTTATGAATCACGCTATGGTCAGCTTTATTTCACAACGTGGTGGGTTTCCTTTTGACACTCTTTAGACAAAGAAAATGAGTGTTTGTATGCTGTTTTAAATTTTATTAACTAATATAATAAAATACAAAACAAATTCTCACTCTATTTTTTCTACAAGTCTACACTAGTTTAGTTCAATTAAACCGTTATTTAGTAAAGATTTTTTTATTCAGCACTATTATTACAATTTAAAATTAAAATAATTCAATTTATTTTTTAGTATCTAGTAACGTTTTAGAACAGCCATTTTTTAGAATCTCACTAAACTGACCCAGTTTTGATGTGTTAGATGTTTGATCAAAAATCACATTATTATAAAAAGAGATTAAATAACATTATTTCTAATTTTGAATATCATCTACACTTAGTTCAAAAAATAAAATCTTTTCAATTCACAACCAATTAGGAAAATATTCGTCTGATTGTTATTAACTATGTGAAATTTCAAGAAATTGAGATCTACTATAACTATATTCAAAAAGAGAGTTCACCATAATAAAAAATTATTTCAAACTAATGTTACTTGAAAATTTTCAAGACTACAATAATTAAACTACGGAATTAATTTGGTTATTTTAATTGTAACTAAGTGAACTCCAAGCAACCGATAAAGGCAGGTATTACAAAAGCTGCAGTCTGGTATATTATTATAAGTAGTTAACTTTTTTGTATGTAACAGCTATTAAAATATAAAATTCGTAGATGTTTCTCTTTGATCTTCTGGCATTATTATCTCTTTCCCGGTCGTGTTTTCTGTGGGCCTGGTTTGGGTTTGTTGAAAGAAAAGCTGGCGCATTTAGGAATGTGACGTTCTGCAGCAGCCTCATTAAACCTAAAATTTAAAAATGTTAACAAAAATTGTATTTTATTAATTCTTTATGGTTTTAAGTTACCTTCTGCCACAATGCGGGCACTGAACGTAGTCTGGATTAGTCGAAGGAGGTGGAGGAGGTAAATCTGACAGTTTACCACCCTTAGCAACGTAAGCTTGGGCTTCCTTGGCTGCTCGTATGGTCGAGATGAATTCTTCATGGGTTTTCCTCCAGTTTCCAGCTTTGCTTTGCGAAGGTTTAGCAGTTACCTGTAAATTTCATCAAAATTATGTATAAAGTAAAGTATAAGTAAACTTTAAAAAAAAAATATCTCTATTTGTGCACTTACAAGATTATTAAATCAGCTATTCCTACAGCTATTTCTAAAAGATTATGTGCTAATGCAGTCTGTCCAGGACAACCCTGGACATTATGGAAAATCAGTTTTTATTTTATCATAACCAATCGCCGTCCGTCATTCTCTAATCAAAACATTCAAAACAAGTATATTTAGTAATAATTTTGATATATATAATAAAGAAAATAAAAATAAATCGTGATAAAGATACTTTATCAGTTCCACAGCCTAAAAACCTGGTACGATGAAATTATAATCTCGCTCAATGTATCTACCCAACTTATTTACTTTGTAGCTAAGTTCTTTAAGAAAACACTGGTTTTGCTTGCAAATACTTAGTAAGGACGATCTGAAGCCTCTTCATAATACTTTAAACGATTTAAAGTGATGAAAACAGTAGACAATGAAGGCTTGCCAGATCCTTGATAAGTTGCTTTACTATACAGGGACCACAAAAGAGGGGAAATACTTACCTCAAAAGTGATCTGATTTAGTAACCTATGTGACTGCTAGTTTTATTGTATCCTTCTGTTTTGTAGCGTTGTCAACACACCATATTATTGCATGATGTTAATAAAAAGGCATTCTTTATAACTGATTATCTTTCCCTAGTTCTACATGGTAAGGTAAGTACCTACAAGGATACTTGTAAAATGTCTACTAACAAAAAAGTAGTATATTTGCAAGTAATGTGTAACACGAGTTCACTGCTGAATTGGATTAGAAGCAAATTGTTTCTGTTAGCATAGCTTGTATGGTGAAAGGTTCAACCACTAGCACTCAATCTGTAGAACAATCACTGTTTATGTGGTAAGACCCGTTTTCTTTGCCACCTATTGTACCTAAGCTCTTCACTTAAAGAAAATGTAGGTATACTGTATCTTGAACTGTGAATAAATAATTAATACAAACGTTCAGTGTACAAAGTTTTATTTGGCACAATTGAGTGTGTAGAAAAAAGAACAAAATTATAAAATAAACAAATTTGGTTCATTACCAATTAACCTACATGTTACTAAAGTCCCTAGTGCACATTTTTGTTAATGGCTTCTCAGAGGTTTTATAGCCAGTTTGATTAAGATTCTTCACACTTCACAGTATCAGATCAATCAAGATTATGAGATTTAAGTCAGATATCAACACTGAATCACTTCAAGTTTTAGTTACAACACTGATGAAGACCCTCACTGATGATAGTCCATAAAGTTAAGCACATTGAAGCTAAATCACATCAGTTTTGAAGGAAGTATTTGGTCTCTTTGTTGTGGTCGCTGTATAGTAAAGCAACTTATCTTCAAAGATCTGACAGGCCTTCATTGTCTACTGTTTTCATCACTTTAAGTCGTTCGTAGTGTTATGAAGAGACTTGAGACAGGTGATTCGGTCGTTCTTATTAAATATTTGCAATCAAAACCAGTGTTTTCGTAAAGAACTTAACTACAAAGTAATTATTAAGTTGGGTAGAGACATTGAATGAGGTTATAAATGCAACGTACCAGATTTTTCGATTGTGGCTACTGATAATTTATTTTTATTTTCATTGAATTATGGGGGTAGTAACTCAAAATTATTACGACGATTTGTTATAATTTTAAAAGGTTGGTAGCACTGCGCCAGGTGAATTTTTCTGAACGACCGCTTGGTGCGAACTTTGAAATTTCCGAATTTTAGAGCCGAAAGAAAAAGTTGATGGCCGAAAATGTGCTCTACTATTTTTATCTAAATCGTTGTTCCATTAAATAAACCGTACAGACGCAAAAAAATAAAAACTGATTTCTCATGTTAATCTCCTGGACACGTGGTATTATTGACCCTATATGAATTGGGATTTAAGTAATTATAAGACGTACAAAAGTTCAGTGAAATAGAGAAAGTTATAAACAATTTTGTTTTAATTTAATTATTTAGTACTACTTTTAGTCAGTATCTTAAATTTTTTCCATTTTTGAAAAACTCTTGCCTATAGTACATAACAAAAAATATTTGATGTTTTTCATAAATTATTAAAACGTTTCTCATTTAACCAATATTGTAACTCTTATGATTACTGACATCTAAATTGAAACACACTATATGTATGTTAAATACCGATAAGTACCAAAAAGAAAAATACTAAAATTTTATGGGTTAATTAACTATACCTTTGCGTTATTCTTCGTTTTAACTGGCATCTCCTTGTTGGTCTGATTTAGTAAATGAAAGAAAACAGTATACTCTGTTATGTTATAATATGATAGTACCAGCTATTCATTGTCATCGTATTTTGATATGTTATTAACATAGTTTCATGAATAAACCGTTTTAAATATAGTAGTTCTGTCCAAAATGCCTTAATTGGGACAAGTAAAAAGTATGCTTCAGGTACTAAATTTTTGGCCTTAGTAAGTAAAGACTGGAAATGCAAATAATTACTCCATTTTTTGCTGTTAAATATCTAATAATTGCCTTAAACCTACTAAGTAAGGTTTATTAGATTTTTGCTTATAGGACAGCACTATAGCAATGCGTTTTTTAGGACCGTAATTTTCATAATAAGAGCGCTTTCCAATAGGCCCAAAGTACCGAATTGCTTTCTATTTGCTGGAAAACAGAAACATACCAAGAAGATATAAATAATTGAAGTATTTTTACTTTGTAATGTATTTACATATTTTCTGTTCTTATCTAAATAAAAACGTTAAAACGAAAATGTATGGTATGCTGAAGTATTTCAAGAACTTCTTACTGTACCCGATCACCAAATTTTGGTTTATTATGTTGAACCACTTCTTATAAATGATGCAATCAAATTCAGCTTAAGCAATTTCATATTTTGCACCAATCAAAATTACAAATTTAAGCTATTTCTGTTGAATTGCAGCACCAACTTAATATGTAATATATTGTAGACCTTGCCTTAATACCTACAAATCATTTTGACAATCAGTCAATATAACATTCAATCGCAGACATACGTTTTTTGCTGGTGCAGATTGCGACGCAACACTCAGAAGTCGCTGAACAAAGGGTACATACAGTTGGTAAATACTGAGAAAAATTTGGATTAATTTTGAATTTATTACCATTTTCAGTTTTCTTTAACAATAAACTGCAAGACACTATTCGAGAAAATTTCAAAAACAGATTTGGAAAATGATAACCGTAATATATTTTTTTTCTACTTTCATCTTCTATACCAAATACAATATTAATAATATTGACATTGGTAGAAAGTTGTATTAGGAACGTGATAACTGTTGGCACTTTTGGACTTGTTACAGTATAGAACTGAGGTATCGATATATGAGGAAAATGAAAGAAAAATAGGATGTACAGCGTGATGGACAAGTAAATGTTTTGACTTCGTCAATTACATTTGTTCCATCATCTTATTTTTCTATCTAGTTAGATATTCTGCATCTCGGTAATTCTTTGAGTTTTAGGACTTTTAGGGATCGTAAACAATTCAAAATGTTTGTCTTGAATTGCTCTTTCACGTCCCCTAAGCCGCATCACGATTAAAAACATAAAAAACAGGAATATTTGATTACTTTGTTGTGTTAGTCTAGAGAGGTTGAAATACATTTGCTTTTAATTGTATGAATTTCAGATACATACATAAAAACGTAATAATTTCTGTCTAATGGTTTTTTTTTTGAAGAAAAATGAACTTTTTTGTTATTTCTTCTGATCCTTCAATTTTTTTTTTCATTTTCTCATGAATAAAGGCCGAAACAGACTGAGCTCACATGAGCCCACGTGCTATCACATTGTCATGATTTAAACCGTGATGACTTAGAAACCCACTGATATCACGTTTTATTATTTTTATATTTATGTACTACACAAATTTGACATATTGCAAAGTCAGTTGACATACGTATTGGGTCAGTTTTTCTCTGATTTCAATCTGTTTGCTTGTTTTTGTAAATTTTCAATTATGTAAAGCGCCAGCTCTATCAGTTCTTCAGACTGGGAAGAAGAAATGGAAACTGCTGCTTTTATCCTTCTCGAGGAAAAAAAAAGAAAAGCATGGGTCCATGACATAAACATGAAAAGAAAAGAATTGGGTAAATTTCACTGTTTGGTTAAGAAGTTACAAAATGACCCACAACGCTTTAAAATGTATTTCCGAATGACCAAAGAAGAATTTGGCTTTCTACATGGTTTAATTAATAATAATTATTATAGGTATAGATATATAGGTATTCCTAGTTCTTTTCCAATTTCCTCCCAAGCTGCTTGGCGAATATGTTAATAGCGATATTCAGGAAATCCATGATTGTATAAAACAGCATGTTCTCTAACTTTTTCTATTAAAATTTCCTCCATTTTCAATTAATAGCACGTGAGCTCACATGATGTGAACTCAGTCTATTTCCGCCTTAATACAAATACCCAAACACATAAATTACTCACCTTAGCACCTTTCTTTCCGATTTTATTCACATATCCTTCCAATTCGGTGCCTTGCACCCGATGTTTGGTAGCATCGAACGGTCTACGTTTCTTCTTCCCGGTTTTGCCACAAATATCCTCGTGGACACCCAGACGATCAGTGGCAAACCTTCTGCCGCAATATCGACATTCGGAAAGATCATCTCGAACTACTGGAGACTTTGCCACTTGTTTCGAAGATGGGCGATTGTTGATTGGAGCTCTTGGTGATGGTGAAGGAACCTGTTTAAGCAAAATTATAAATTTTTCTTAAAAATGATCAGTCAGTTAATAACTTACTTGCTGTTTGGACGTCATATTTTCAACCACTCTGGTAGGAGAGCTGCGTGGAGACTCAGTGTTTTGAGAAGATACCGAAGAATTTGATCTTGGAGGAGCTCGGGCAGCTTTTGCAATCGGTTTCTTTAAAGCCACCTAAAACGAATTGATTATGAAAAAATCATTATGAATTTTTGATGACACTTGTCAAAGTTGTTGCTAACCTAACTAAATTTCAAACATACTAACCTTGGGTTCGTTCCTAGGTTTCTCACTCACTACGCTGGTTTTAGGAGGGTTATTTTCAATAAACTTTTGGCTAGGAAGTTTTCCACCAAGATTGGCCAATTTTCCCATAAAAGGTGGCTTCTCTTTATAAGCATCATTAAATCCTATAAGTTTTACAATCGTACACTTGAATTTCAGGCTGCTACAATTTGACTTACCTATTTTTGGCAACTGATCAATATCATAATCATCGTTGATATTGTGATTGTTCATAATATCCACTAAATTTGCATGGTTGTCCACATTGTCGAATGTTTCAACTACGCTGGTATGTTCTTCGTAATTTCCATTTGCGTAATTGTTGTTGTAGACTTTTTGGGTTGTTTCTTTTTGTTGAAATACAGGTTTTCCGTTACGTAACTGAGCCGTTGTTTTGTTTGTAACAGATTTAACTGTAGTTGTCGATTTGCGGTTTGTTTTTAATGGTTCCAACGGGTAACTTTTATCCACTCCTGCTTTTTGTCTTCTTTCTTCAAACATTTGCCTGACCTAAACAATACATTTGGTTAGAATTTGTTGCGTAAAAAAAAAATAGAAAACTTACTTTTCCTCCACCGGTCGAACCTATGCTTGTATTGCTGCTACTACTTCCTGCGCTGCTTCTTCCTACTTTTTCGAAAGCCTTCTGCTGCTGATTCTCGTATATCTTCAGTAGTTTCTCTTCTTTTTCTTGCATTTGCTTTTGTTGGAAACGAGCCTAAAACCACACATAATTTTTAGTATCTATAAATTTGTAGATATGGTCTACAAAGTGTTCCAAAATTGACCGTATTAGATATTGTGTTCAGAATTTTTTGAGAACTTTCAGAGTTTTTAAAAACTGTCACTTTTTGAACTTTAGATTTTCAGATCTTAGAAGCCTGTAAAATTTAAATTTGAAACTTAAATTTTTAAGTTTTCGGTCACGTGACTTAATTCTGCCAACTTCCTAAAGATAAAAGTATGACTTTCGGAGTTTTTGGAAATGTTATAAAACCTCAACAATTCAGTATTTAATTTTTAAATCTGAAATATGACGAAGGTTGAACTTATAAATGTTTATACTTGTTGCAATAGTCATAAATGGGTTTATTCGATTTTTCAAAAAAACGCTTTGCAAGCGGCAAATATGTACTTTCCGCTCTTAATATAGAATATACTATTTCCGCACTTATTTTATTTTTTGACTAACTTTCTGCACTCATATGCGTGCGAAAAAGTACCAAATTCTTCACGCGTGTAGAAAAATTGTATTTTTGTTTACGCTGGTTATGTCACTTAAAGTTAAAAACAAGTAATATTGCTAACTATACACCGAAAACGTCAATGCATTCTTATCCTTGACATGACCATTATAACATGTAATACACGTAAGGGAATACTAAGAAAACGTACATTTGATTACAGGCTATAGCGGGTCGATCATCAGTATTGTGTTTTGCATAATAAATAATATTAGCTCAACATTGATTACTACACTTTGTATTTAAAATATTCATTAATAATAGTTATTTACATTACTAGTGAGGTATGAGCATTTTTATAGTCACGAGTGGGAGTGTTGCCACGACGAGGTCGTAGACCGAGTTGTGGTGATCACACGAGTACGTTAATTTGCCATACCCCACGGGTGATGTACAACATTTTATCTACGACCATCAGAAGCAGCGTAAAGTAAGAAGAAAATTCATATTTTGTGCAATGTGAACTATTTAGGAACGTCTCGTATAATATGCTTGCTACGGGTAGTTATTTGTTACCCTTAAATTTTGTCATCTACGCTGTACTGTTTTGGTGTTGTTGCTATGGTGGCCATTTGTTTCCACATATTACTTAAGCGACAATTTAACAGTGTCAGTCACAAATTTTTAAAAGTGCATTTCGTTATGAACATGTCTGAAGAACTTCCGTCAGATATTGAAGAAGCTGCCGCAAACGTGGTATCTGGCTTGTTGCCTGCCAAGTCAAAGGCGATATGAAAAAATGTATCAAAGTTATGTTTAAATTCAATAAACAATTACAGCAGAAATTTTCATTTAAAGTTGTTTTATCGCACTAGTGCGGTAAAATCGCTCATTACGTAACTCAAAATGAGCTATGTAATGAATGATTACCATGCTAGGAGTAGATAAAATAACTTTCTGAAGTAACTAACTATAGCGCTTACCTCGCAGTAATAACGTAAATCACTTTTTTCAGACCAATAACTTCGAATTAACCACGATGAATCCCAATTAATTGATACGATATTATTTACACTTGACGAGAGGTATTTTTTCATTTTTATATTTACATTTTAATGGAAAAACTAGTGATGAAATGTACTAACACAACTTGGCTGAATCAATCCCAAACTCTGTTTGATGATAAAAGTTGTTGGGTAAGGAAACTTCTGACCAATCATGCGCTGGTCATTTGTGGACATTGTGTCTATTATAAGGGAAAGCCACCCCTTTATAATTATTTCTTGTGGGGCATGACAGCTTGATTACACACAACTTGGGAAACACAATAATGAAATACATCAGAATAATTTGAGTGGTTAATAAGTTCAATATTAACTTTGAGTTGTTAATTTAAGTTTGAGTTAGTGCATTCGTTATATGACGTGGAACTGGTTTAAACGTAATTTCTCAGTAGTTACAAAAATTACTACCCCAGTAAAAAATGTCCATTACCTTCCAGAGTTTAGGCGTAATTTCACTAATAAATTACATTTCTCTTGGGAAATTGGTTAATTAATCAATTTCTTAATGCCGGAATTGTACGTTCTCGTTCAATGCGCCCGCATATACACAATGCAAGCAAAACAATACGAACTTGAAGAGACATTGTAATAAAACCGAATAAGGAATAATCGCGTTTCAGGTGAGTCAGAGTGTAGGTGAAACGGCTGACCAAACAACCTTAAACACTCAGTATGAATCAACTGTTTCCAATGTCAAATGGCCGAGGTAAACACAAACTGCTACAGTCTTTTTAACAGCATTTCTTTATGACGAAAACTTGTAGGTCGATTTCCCGCACTTTTTTTTATGTAATTTCTATCAATCTAGCAGTTGCAGTTTATTGAACACTTTAAAAGGCGTTTTCTATACAGAGTGTCCCAAGAAGCAATTTGTGGAAAAATTTAATGAGAAAACTAGAGTAAAGACTAATTTAATGAACCAGACACTGGCTGAAGCAGAGCAAGGGTGACATCTGTATAATTTGACAGTTGCATGGTCAAATTGAATTTTTTGTAAAATTCCGTTAAATGACATTACCTTTGCTCGCTTATAGAACGTCAGAACAAACGAACGAAACAACCAACAAAAAAATCAACTGAATTAAACCATAATCACTATTGATCAAAATATTTAAATTTGTGAGGTAGGCAAAACCAAACTTTATTACAAAGAAAAGAACAAATTACTTGTCGATATGAGCCCTTTTCGCTTGCCAGTATCTCCATTCTAACGGTAACTTCGGAATTCTAACGTGAACTAATTTGATTCAAACTAACTTGGCATCTATTGACATTTTTTTCTTTCTAAACAGGGAAGACAGTGACAGCCCCGTTTAGAAAAACAGCCAGCACATTTTCGACCTTATAAGGTATGTTTTTCATTGCTTAAGTTCAGTTTAAGTAGATTGTAATTCTTTTAGCTCCTGATGATGGATATTTATATGCCCGAAACATGCAAAGCGTTCCTCTTTAATTAGAAGTTAATAAACTTGTTGTAGAGAAGGATATGTGTTCTTCCTTTTATTAATTCGATACACCTCCACTGTGAGAACATGGACTACTACTCCATTCCAAAAATCTGAAAGATTTTAGAACGTTGCCAAAGTCTCTATAACATTCTGACTAGTTACAGAAGATTCTGCAAAGGTATGGGAAGTTTGAAAACGGTGCCAAAGGCTCTAGAACCTTCTGGAAAGTTTTAAAAACTTCTATAAAGATTTGGAAAACTTTGGAATATTGCAAAAAGCTCTACAACGTTCTGGCAAGCTATAGAAGCTCCTTCAAAGATCTGGAATGGTTTGGAACGTTGTCAATGACCATAGAACGTTCTAACTACTTCTAGAAACTTTATCAAAGGTCTGGAAGATTAAAATGTCTTAACCAGGCATTATACGAAGCAAATATTTGCTACAGATGCTACAGAATTTATTGAAGAATTTATTTTAATGAGTAGCGATTGTTTGACCAACTGGACATTAAATATTTTTCAACAAATAATCAAAGCAAATATTTCATTATTACCCGGACAAGCAAATTTTTTTTTGATTTTTAGCAAATATTTGGTTCGTGTACCTGCTTCAGAAGCTTCTAAAAAGATTTGGAAAACTTTGGAACGTTGCAAAAAGGCCTAGAACGTTCTGGCAAGCTATAGAAACTTATTCAAAGATCTGAATGTTTTGGAATGCTGCAAAAGGCTTTAGAACGTTCTGAGTAGATCTAGAAACTTCATCAAAGATATGAAATGCTTTGAAACGTTGCCAAAACCTTTAATTAAATTTCCACTCTAAAACCTTTTTACCAAATTATTTAGCAATAAAATTCGCAACTTTGTTTCCATTTACAACTAAAGCTCTATCAACTATAGTTTCTGAGATAGCAATGCTAATGCATCGAATTTGTAACAGCCTGTATAATTTGTTTCATACTAATTTCGACTTTATTAAACTTTTAATTTTGTTTCTCACTTAATTCAATTTATTGAGAATAATAAACTTAATCTAAGAATAATTTCTGTTATTCTATGGAAATGTCACGATTTTCACAGAAATTGTTGCTCGAATTAATTGATTCAAACGTGGATGGATATACTCGTTCTAAACTTGATATTGTATTTTGCTAAATTTGATCTTACTACAGTTCATTTTTGCTTCCTACGAGTCTTTCGTAAAAATCCGATTAGCCAAGTGATTTATTTTAAACTAATTTCGATCTTATTGTTTTTTTTTTTCAAATTCAAATTAGCGTTTGTATTTTACTGAAAAACTAGAGTGGTATCTCTTGAGATAGTAAAAATCTTTGTCACCGTTTAGGTTAAAAGAACTTTAATATCATTTTCCGCTTACCGTCAACTATTTAATAAAATGTTACTGTAATAAATTACGAGGAATTAGCCGAATTCCTACGTTTATGGAGTTCAAGGAAACAAATTCTTATCGAACTACCAGTATTATTAATCATCATACGCAGGGATTTGTGGTTTAACTAGGCCACCAATATTGATCAGCTATCACATTTTTATTTCCAAGCCTCTGCCCATATACTATGCCAACACCTTTTCGAGATTTTTTAATCAAGTTTGACCAATTATGTAGCCTCATTTAATTAAAAGGTAAACTAATTGGTACGTCCCTAATTAAATGCACTGCAACAGTTGTGGCAAACAACTCAGGGTCGATTTATTTGTTTGATTTATAACAACTTATATGCTTAATTATTACAGATTACAGACTTACTTGCAGACACACTGATCGAGTTTGAATAAAGCACGAAAATTCCGGGACAAACAGGTTTGAACCGAACCAACCCCAGCAAATAACTGGATAAATTCAAAACCGATATATGCATTTATTCACTCTGCATTGCAGTTGATAAATGAGCACATTCAAGCCCTTCTTTATTGAATATCCGTTTATCATACCTGGTGTGGTTTAAAAGTTCAGGTTTGTGAAATATTATTCCGGTAATCCGGTTATTGAAAAAATCCTATTTGGACCACCTACTAAACAAAAAAAAAACTAATCAAACATTTGTTCACACCAATCAATCAAACTTATGTTGTATGACTAATTTTAATTTTTTTGTTGTTTCTTAAGATGTTGCCTACTTAGATTTTATTCCAAATCCCGTGGGTCGCCCTCGACAATTACAAAATTTGAATAACTGTCGGAACTAAGTCTCGATATTACAATAAACAATTGGAGTTCGAATCGAGTTGGCTTTTAATACGAGAAGGTAATAATACATCAAGGCCCTTGATTTACATTTCATGTATTCAAATGTGACGTTAAGTGTTGTAATCATATTGAAATGTGAATAAACTTATGTTCAGGATGTCAAATGATGGCATAAATTCCAAGAGGTAATAGTTATGCTTTAAAACTTTAAACCATCGACATATAAAGAGTATGAACATACGATTCGCAGATCAGACAATCATAGAAAAATGGAGCTGCTTGACATCTGTCACAGATCCAGCAGACCTATCAGTTTTAAAGACTCGATGCATCGTGTGACGTAATTGAATGATTTACCACGTGATGACTGAACACAAATGACAGCGACCATCCTATGACTAACTGTTAAATCTTATCGCTTTCCAAATCCGCGCATTTTCTACCTTTTTATATCGAATTTGTCTGTTTTTTAGCCCTTTTTTCTGTCTCTTGGTAGGCCGAACCATCTGTAGGCACTTAACTAAGCAAAAGTTGTCGATTATGTCAATACTTCGGTCAATACGGATCATTTACCTTTGACATTTCTTTAATTATTAACTTATTCACTAAAACATCTAGAAAAATCAGTCGGAAAATTCAGGGTGTTTTAAAGTTGTAGCAGCAAAAGTCTCTAATAAATCTTTCTGACCGAAATTTAATATAATACAGGGTGTTAAATGTAGAAAAGTAAGTGCTTTTATTAGCTTAAACGAGGGTTTCTCCACAGAGTGTTGCACAGTAAAACAATCAATTGATACACCAAATAATAGTAGTAGTATACAGGGTTAACCACACAAACCGTTCATTCATAAGACCTGAAACTGGTTTTAACCCCTGAAAGCTTTGCTTGTTAAAACTACAATTCTCAGTGGTTGAAAACGTTTTTTTTAAATTTAATTTACATCTTAAAATTCCTAGTTTATATATTCTTTAAAAATAAGTAAAATAAGTAAAAAAATAAGTCTTTGGAATGTTTTCAGTTCTAAAACCAGTTATTTTATTTTTAAGTCCACATTGAAGCTTTTTGTAATTGAAACTACCATTTTCAGTGCTTGAACACTTTAAAAACCTAACTTTGCAATTGAAATTTTATGCTAAAGTAACTGATTTGTTAATTCTTGTACAAATACTAAAAAAGTCTTGTTTCAGGATTTTAAACTGTTTTCAGATCTGAAACTGGTTAATTTTAAGCCCTAAAGCTTTTTCATTAGTTAAAACTACAATTTTGAGCAGTTGGGATACTTAAAAACCCAACTTTTTAATTAAAATTCCATGCTAAAATGGTTGGATTGAAAATTCTCGGTAAAATACCACTAAAAGTTTAGTTTCAGGATTTTAAACTGTTTTCAGACCTGAAAGTGGTGAGTTTTAAGCCCTAAAGCTTTTTTAAGTTAAAATTACAGTTTCCAGTACTTAAAAACCTTAAAAATACAACTTGTCAATTGAAATTTCATGCTGAAGTTGTTGATTTGCCATTTCTTGGAAAATTCTATTGAAAGTTTAGTTTTAGGATTTTAAACTGTTTTATACGTGAAACTGGTTATTTTTAGAGCATAAATCTTTTTCTTTAGTTAAAATTACAATTTTCAGTGATTAAAAACCTTAAAAACACAACTTTGCAATTGAAATTCCATTCTAAAATGGCTAGTTTGTAATTTCTGTTCTGTTGACCACTTTAATTTCAGTATTTTAAGTGGTTGTTAAAGCGGAATTTAGTTACATTTATGCCCTGAAGCCTTTTCTTTAGTTAAAAATTACAATTTGTAGTGATTGAAAACCTTAAAACATATCTCTTCTATTGAAATCTGCAAAAATCTGGGAAATGGGTAAGTTTGTATTAGACGTTACTTATTAATAATCAAGAATAAATGATCCCAAATATGCTTAAATTGTATTTTATTTTTTTATGTTAATTAAACTACAGCTCTCTAAGAAATACAGGTAAATTATAATTATATCTGAAAATGCGATAAAGATGATTTATTAGAAAAAATTGACTGGCAATTTCTGAAATAACAGAAAAATACAAAAATATACAGTGTGTCCCATTTAAAATAAAAAATCTTCAAATTAGTGAATCAAAATTGTCGAATAAGGAATAGATAATGTGATGCTATATTATGAAGCTAGTATAGCATTTCAAAGTAAATTAATTAAATAATCTGTGACTGTCATGAAATATCATCCATTCGTGTTACTTTCGTTTTAGCTTCTTTGTAAAATATTTGAAATAAATCAAAAATTTCTCTAAATTCAATTAAAGCACTATTTTTTTCTCAAGGTAGCAGTTGTCTTTCCATTACGCAAACAATGACTTTACAACCTAGTGATTATGATCATTTTCACGGCCTGTCTCTCAGAACAGCGGGACGTAAAGTTACAAAAACGAGTAGATGTAATCCAGTTTCACTTTAGCATCCATTGTCAATGACGACAACGAACGCTAAAGTAAAACTGGACCATACTAGTTGTTCAAACTTTTCCATCCAAAGATCATTTGATAATCTCTCATTACTGTGATGATGAGAGATAGAAATGAGATCATAAGAGAATATCACAGAAAATGTGTATTTCTACGACCCTTATAGTAAATAAAATTTTTATCCCTCATTTAAAAGATGAAAATATCACTTTCACTCCCTAGCGAGTAAAAGTGCCACCAAGGTGTGTATTCTTGCAATGAGGAAAGAGAGTTATCAAGAGAAATCTCTATAGAATGTGACAGGAACACGCCATTGTTAGCTTCTTCTGTCACATTCAATCAACACTTCTCTTGAGATTTTTACTTCCATAACCTGACATTAAGACACTTGGTCTCCACTAAGCAAATAACTCCCTTTTGAGCCCTTTTAAGTAAAATTTTTGTCGCATGTTTATTAAATTTAGCGTGTTTTATCTCCTCGTTAAAAAAACATTCAAACGAAAAATCTGCTTAAAAAAAAACACTTCAAACGGACTTGTCGAATAAATCAAGTAATAAAACAAATGTTTTGATCAAAACTTAGAGTTTCTAAAGCCTCCAATTACGCTCTTCAGCTGATCCTTTATCTGATTAAAATTATTTGAATTGAAATTGAATAAGTACTTAATTACGGATTTGGTAAAGAGGATTAAATCACTTGGGATTATTGAGTTTTTAACGTAAATTGGGCACGAGCTGCTTTAACCTTTACAACGTGCATAATCTTCCTCTTCAGCCCTTAATACGCAAATTACTAATTTAACAAAGACAAAATAATTTAAAAAACTTCTTGGAAAATTAATTTTATATTACAAAAGCGGGGGTTTAACGTAGGCCGCATCCTTAATTAGAACCAAATCAACAACCTTTGCAGCTGCCACTTTTTCTAAATGTCGTATTTTTTATCTTTTGCATTTATCTGGTTAGTCAAACTCCATTACATTATCCGAACGACATACATGTAGGATTTTCTTAAGGCGACACCAACGCCTCGCCTTGAATAGCACAAAACCACTTTTTTTTGTCGTGTAATAATCCTTTTTGGAAACTTGCATGATTTTAGCGTTTATTTCGATACCGTAAACATAATACACACACCGGTTTTGGTTATTGATTGTTTATTATAATGAGAGAGATCACTTTCACGCTTGATGAGAAACTTTACCTGCATTTGTACCAGCTTGGACGCCATGCTTGAACTGCTCTTCTAGCTTTACTGTAGCATAACCTAAAAAAAAGAAAATTTTAGTTACTTAAGAATAGAATATCAAAAATATTATAAGCACAACAAGGACAGAAATGATTGACTACCAGCTTAATCTAAGACTTTTGCTCATTATTGCCTTTATAATCCAAACTATTAATTTCCAAACTAAACTACATCTAAAATTTCTAGTAGTCTTTTATAGATAAAAACTCATAGTAATACAGCTAGTAGCACCCTGTGATAACAAGGCAAATATGTAAATCTTCTTCTTGTATTTCTCCCTCATTGGTCAGTTTTTAATCGTTTTCTGTCCGCAATTTACTAAAACTATGCACTGACCCATTTTTAGGACAAATGGACACACCAAACGTAGAAAAAATGGTAAATATGAAGGCAAAGTTCGTGTCTGTTTGTGACATCGGCACGCAGTCGTTCACCCTGTTCGTAATAACAACACCAGGTGGCCCAGATAGCTTTCTCCTTACTACTATAGCATGACCAGAAGATAGTTTAGGGTCGTTTAATCGACTTGCGGGTATTATTAATGTCGATAAGGGTAATAGAGGTTACATGGAAGGCCTTTATGCATTTAACAGTTTAATTGAATGATAAAGTTTTCCGTTATATCAAAAAGTGTTTAATTATACACATAAGTTTTTATATTGATTTAATACAGTAATTTATTGATTATGCTTTAGAGAAAAAAAAGTTTAAAAATAAAAACTGTATCACAAATTATATGTAGTTATTAATTACATTAGGGGATTAATAAGCCTTTAATCTACGTGAAAAAGCGAGAAGATTAGTTAATCCCCGAATTTAATACAACGTTTTATCCACAACCACAGCTCAATTAGGAGTGGAAGAGCATGCAAAAATTCCTGGTTTTGAAAAGTTTGATGTTTGACAAACTTATTTTTACAAAAATGATATTAAACTGAAAAGTAGAAAGCCTTGAAATCGTTTCTATAATAAGTGTTTGTTTATTTGGCATCATCAAAAAATGAGTGAGAATCTTTTTATTCCTGCTGAAATCCAGCAAGAAGCAACTTTATGGCTGCTACCAGCGAAAAGTAAAAGTGTATACGAGAACAAATTGGTGGAAGTCAACAACGGAGAAAAACAGAGGTATAGTAGAAGGAGCAATTACAGAAAGAGGTTCTATTCTATTTTTTAAGAAACGGTTTGCTGCTTCTTCAATGTGGACAAAATATTCGATGTTAAAATCTATGTTAAAAGTGCATAGAAGTAAGGATATTTCGAAATATTTCGAAATATGGTAAACTTGCTTCATATTTAAAATCCGCATGAAGAAATTACAAACCGAAACGGGCAAAGATACTGGACAGAGAGCAAATTGAAGAATTTTTGAGAAAAGCACCGGATTAGGAATATTTAAGTTAAGGTAGGAAGTTCACGATGTTAATATTTCAATTTATTGAAATGTTTTTATTTTGAACCTTTTACAGGTTGCATCGATTATGAGAGTCACAAAAATTTCAAGAAGCTTTACGATTATTGAAGAAGCTTTTTCAGACAATGCTGTAGAAATATGTCAAAAATACATAAATTTGCGACCTAAAACGGCTGATGGGGTGCAGGGGCGCCAGAAACTGTCTGCAGGACCCCATGGCAAGGGCAATGCGGATGGTAGATGAATGGTGCCGTTTGGCAGGACTGAGTATCAATCCAAAGAAGGCCCAGCGTATGCTATTCAGCAAGAAGCGGAACCTTGACACAAAACCCATGATTTTTCTGTCAGGGACGAATCTCAAATACCACCTCACGGGGAAATATCTAGGTATACATTGTGCAGCAAAATGGCAATTGCTGAAAAAAATACAAGTAAAGACCGCAAAGTTGTTGGCCTCTCCAGTTCTTCAGAAACTCCAAATCAAGTAGATTCGAAAACTGCTGACCAAAATAAGATTGTTTTTGACATAAATGTTAATGTTAATGATAATAATAATTCCAAATAAAGTACTAAAGTTAAAGTTATGTACGTTACCATTTTTACGAATTAAAGGAAGCCAAGAAAAAAGGTCACATGATTGGTTTTAATTATCAAATTCAGTTACGAAGTCAACGTGACTTACCAAGCGCTGAATAGAATCTTGAAAGTAACTTTTCTTACAGTTAAAATAGCAGCCTTGCAGTCACGTGACCATATTTACGATTGAAAGAAATTTCTGAAGGCTATGTGATTGTTTTCAACTATCAAATTCACCTACAAAACTCACGGGGCAGCTGACGGAAATTTGAAGTGACTCTTGTGTCTCTTCGAGATTAAAATGGTATCTTGGCAATCAAGTGACCATATTTTAGGTCAAAATGTTGTTCTGAAGGTCACGTTACCATTTTTACGATTCAAAGGTATTTCTGAAGGTTACCTGACTGTTTTCAATGTCAAAATGGCATTCTTAAGGTTACGTTACCATTTTTACGAATTAAAGGAAGCCTAAAAAAGGTCACGGGACTATTCTCAAGCGTTAAATGGAACCTTGAAAGTAGACTGTTAAAATTTCTGATTGTGATTGTTTTCAACTATCACATTCACCTTCAAAGATCACATGACTATTTCTATTTTTATTTTTATTTTTTAATATACACGGTGCCCGTTTTACGACTCTCACCATGGGGATTTTGGTTGTTTGAAAGATACAAGAAAGTTTAAATTGGGGAAAAATTGAGCGATAAAAATTTAAAAAATGTTAGAACTTCCACAGATATCCGAAGAAAAACCGAAATTTTGGAAATTAGTTTTTATTTTTTTACTAATTTATTTGATAAGATAACTGAAAACAAAAGACACTTTACCATTGTCACTTTTCCTCATCTAAAACAAGGTATCATCATTTTTCATATTAGACGTTTTCTTTTTTAGTTACCATCGTCATCATTTTTTTATGGACACCATAGTAAATTTTTGCCCATTTCAATAGAGTCTATTTTTCTGATTACGATGATGTACGATATGATATGGTTCAGTCTTGGAATTTCGTAAAAATTTATATATTACTGTCATTTGCAAACATGTGCAAACTGTCAGATGATGACACAAAACGCGTTCCAATCTAATAAATTGTGGAGTGATCATCAACAATCAACAATTGATTAGAAAGTCAAAAGGAATCCCGTGACGACATTTTAACAATATCACATGCTCATCGGTTTGAAAATGTCACGTGTAGAAGTGTTAAGTGACTTAACAGAGAATTGTTGACCTGTTATTTTCAAGAGACTCTTTATTAAAACATAATTTTCGTTATTTTTAATAAACTGCCAATTTGAACCATATCATATGACACATCATCGTAATCAGAAAATATAGCTCATTTCAAAAATGTAAAAATATATTATGGCGTCCTTAAGAAAAATCAAAATTGATGATGGTAACTAAAAACCAAAACGTCGGAACTGAAAGTTGATATTGCCACGTTGTAGAGGAGGAAAAGTGACATTGGTAAAGTGTCTTTTGTTTTCATTTATCAAATAAATTAGTATAAATATAAGGACTAATTTCCAAAATTTCGTATATTTTTACGATATCTTCGGAAGTACTAAGCATTTTTTAATTTTTAAAACGGCATTTTAAAGGACCTCTAATTGCTCAATTTTGCCCCCAATTTAAGCTTCCTTGTAGCTCTTCAAATAACCGAGATTGCATACTCCCTGTATGCAAATTTTTAACTTGGTCGAAAAAAATATATTTTTCAATGTGCTTCGAGGGCCATTATAACTAACTCCGTTTTGCGTCGTTCGGTCAACTCTCGTGCAGAAAAGTACCACTTGCCGCACTTGTTAGGTAAATAACTATAATGTGTTTGTATTTCTTTTGATTTCATTAAGCTTGAATTTTCATCATGTATGTGAAATTTAATTGGCCTAAAAAGCAGATTGCTGAAACGTGCCCAACCACTATTAAAATGGAAGTTTGCCAACACTTTAGGCATAGTTTCGTAAGCGTTAATGCCAATAAAGGGCGTGTGAAGTTTCATAATTTCCCCACGTGAAATCATTAGTTTTATGGATACGCACCTTGTATTGGGCGTGGTGAGTGTACAAATTATCTTCTTCCATCCATTAAAAATTTTTTGTTGATTTATTACCTTTTTTAAATGATTTATTTAGGATGTTACAGAACTGCTGGTGATTTGCATACAAATCACAAAAGATGTAAATATTCATAAGGTTCCAATATAGCAACGTTTACAGAGAATACATATTAGTTGCGGATGAGTAATGTTGGTGTTGTTTACCTATGGATAAGTCACTAAATTATGAACGCATTCACAGATTTACACGGTTATTTTTATGGGTCGACAATTTGTTTATTGCCATTTAGAATAAATAATTTATTAATTGTACTATTGTGTCTAGGACGACGCTGACATAGTAAAGTTGACGATTGAATCATCAGAAACTGAAGAAGACTAAAAAGAGATCATTTTTTAACACGTCTAATTTAGGAGGCGTTTAAATATTTTCTTTTTTAAAGTTAACAGTTATCTTTGTAGTCTATTTAGTTTCTTAATATATGATGATTCATTGAAAGATCAAATTTTAAAAAGTAAGGCAGCAAGTTATTTCTAACTAGATCTAGAGAGAATCCAAAGTAGGACATCATCAACCTATTGTGTAGAAAACTTAATACTAATAATAAACTAATTGGACAGTAGAATAAGCAGTAACAGTAAAAAAGTTGAGTAGATAAAGCTAAATTATAAGTTAAAGTACAATAAGTTACACTTTTAACACTTGTATTATACAGGGTGGTCCATTAAAAATGTCTCGCAAAGTCTTTTCAAATGGAAAGGATAAGTCAAGTAATATTCGCCAAAAGGGGCGATTGTCATTCCTTATACACTGAAGGAGGCCTTACGCTACTTCTCCTAGCGAAACACTTGGCGAAGACGACGCGAGGCGAAGACGGCGCGAGCGATTTGGTGGTCAAGGGTTGCCCTAATGGATGGGGTTTGACCACTGCCGAAAGAGTTGTTAGTGCTGACACTATAAAACGGTCGGTTTCGCAATTCTGTTCATATAAAGCCGCAGGTCCAGACGGGATAATTCCAATGATGTTGCAGTCGGACCTAGAAATCTTACTCCCGTTTCCGAGGAAGATCTTTAGGGCCAGCGTGGCAATGGGATATGTCCCAAATGATTGGCGTTCAGCGGAAGTGGTCTTTATATCAAAACCCGGTGAAAGGGACTGCACCGAGCCCAAATCATTCAAACCTATCCGTTTAACGTCCTTTCTCATGAAAACGTTGCAAAGGATGATAGACAGGTACCTAGCAGAGGAAGTCCTCATCAGGACTCCGCTGCATAGTAACCAGCATGCATACAGGAAAAGAAGGTCGACAGATGCGGCTCTCCATGCTCTGGTGAAAAAAGCTGAACAAGGATTACAAAGCAAGGAGGTCACATTGGTCCTCTTCTTTGATGTGGAGGGGGCATTTGATAAGGCCAGAACAAGCAATATCTGCAACGCTCCCAAATCAAAAACGGCACCCGTTTAAAAAACTCGGTCCGGAGTGCAATAGAGAGCCTCACGGCCAATGCCTGCCTGGGGGGAGAACGACCGTTGATCGGGGTACAGGAGGGCTGTCCACAGCGAAGATGCCTTTTCCTTCGCCTGTGGTGTCTGGTTATGGACGAACTCCTGAATCGACTAGACCGAAAGGACTTCTTGCAGACGACAGCCTAGTTCTCGTCAAAGGGAAATTTCTGGGCGTTGTCTGCGAGAGAATGCAGGTGGCGTGTAAGATAATATAGAGATGGTGCACCGATGCCCGATTATCAGTTAATCCTAGCAAAACGGAGATCATGGATAATCATACAAAGAGAAGGCAAATTACTAGTTACTTGGGCGTAACCTTAGACAGTAAACTCACGTGGAAACCTCACGTAGACAAAGTCATATAAAAGGCCACTGTCACTATGTGGCATTTGCGCCGTGCTCTGGGAAAAAACTTGGGCCTAAAAGCACACGTTATGAGGTGGTTATACGCTGCCGTTATAAGGCCCAGGATCTGTTATGGTTCTTTGGTCTGGTGCCCGGCGGTGGAGAAGGCTTAAGTATCCCAGAAACTGGCGGGTTTGCAAATATGTACTAGCCTGTCTAGCAAAAACCGGCGCAATGAGGACAACACCTGGTCTCGCATTAAATGTCCTTCTGGGCCTTCCTGAGTTACCTCTGTGGATAAGCAGGGAGGCCGCAGCGGCGCTGCAGAGGATGGAATGCGTGAGGACGAGAATGAAAAGGTGGTCGCACCTGACGGCAGACTTAGGCTCAAAAGGAAGTTTAGGGTGGAAATCCCAACCAGAGAAGGTTGGGATGGTAGGTCAGTGACTGCTCGAGAAGGGGTGCAAACTGGTACACCGACCCTCCTGGGCGGAAATGTACCAACAAGACACAAGCAAGGGGGCATATTTTTGGCTGGGGGGGTGGACGAACATCTTTCAGGTAGAATTGTTTGCAATCCTCGAGGTTGCCACAAGCAAAGAAGTTACAGAAGGACTAGAGGGAGTGATCGTGATCTACTCCGACAGTCAGGCTGTCCTAAAGGCATTTTGCAGTGCCAAGACGGGCAACAGACTGATTCAGGAATGCTGCGATGCCCTGAACAAAGTGGCAAAGCAGAAGCAGGTAAACCTAGTGTATATTCCGGCACATCTGGGGTTCGCGGGATATTGGCCAGGCTCGGGTCTTCTGAGAGTTCAATAAGTGCCGAACCTCACATAGTATTCAGCAACAGACAGGTAGCAAGGTACTGGTCGCTCGAAGGTACCACAGAGACGTGGAGAAAGGCGGAAAGGTTCAGACAAGCCAGAGAATTGGGAATTAGAACCCCAAGCGACGCCAAGGCAACACACAAATGGTTGATGTCAAGGAGTCGCTGGACTTTAAAAACTAAACAGACATTTGCATCAATAGGAATCGGTGATAGCCTTCACAATGTGGAACGATGGAGGAAACATCATATCACCTATTAGGAGTCTGCCATCGTCTGTCAGGAGACCTCCACACTCTCTGCAGGGAACTGTCTTTCTTGGAGTGAGGACGGATTCTTGCCTTCGTCAGGGAAACGGGACGTCTGGGTGGCGTAGGTCAGGGGTGGTAAGGTGGGGAGGGTGGGAGGAAAAACATCAAAAAGGACCTATTCGCCAGACCTTTTGGGGTCCCCCGCATTACTACTACTACTAATAGTCAAGTAAATGTTGGAATTGCTGTCCGCCAACGTGGTTACAATATTACAAGTGTTTTACTGTAACCACACACTGCTTTCTCATCCTGTAAACTTTCGGTAAACATACATACGTTTTCGATCGCTGTATATGTATAACCATTTAAACAATAATTATTTTCTACACTTGGAAAGACACTAAACGAAGTAATTTGCATATTTGTTAGGAAGTTTTAACCACAGATTTGTCATCTTGCCAATCAAGCTTTCACATACTCGTAGATAACTATAAGAACCCAGTATCAAACCAAAAAACGAATTTATTATAAACAATTAATTGATAAAGCGCAATTTTATTAGAAATAGGTCAAAAAAATTAAGTTTAAGCACTGACTGCGAGATGAGTCATTGGGAATACAGAATGTGGTTTTAATCTCAATTTACTAACCGACTTTTTTTTTCGCGCAAACTAGTATAATTTACTCTATTTGTTTATGCAGAATGTTCGAATTAATATTAGAGTACATAAGCAGAACAAAGGGTTATTGTAAATAGAAATAACTATGACTAATCCTTCACCCTGAACGCAAATACGACCCGTCTAGTCCGATTCAAAACAGCCTAAACAAAACGGGTATGTATTTCTTTATGTATCATTAAATTTATCGAACGTTAACCCTTTACAGTATTTTGAAGCTTTTCAAGTAAATTTCAGAATTGCAGAACTATAGATTAGAAGATAAAAAAATGTGACAACTTACTCAACAAAGAAAAAAGTGTTTATTCCTCCGTGTCGAATACGAAGAAACGCACGGTGTATTCAGCGAAAGCTTTGTACGTAAACGACCAGAACCGGCACAATAAACACACGAAACGTTACGTACTAACTGAAAACCACACTGAAACGAGACTAACAACTAAACGAGTAACGGGGACCTAAACTTGTTGAAAATTCAACGACGGAGAGGCGCGCAACTCTTTCTACAGATAATAATAAGGTCATTAATTACTGAAAAACACAAAACTGGCACTAATTCTAAAACAATATCGAATTTCGATACTAGCTATACCATTTCCGTATTAGTAAGTCGGTTTTCTTTTGTTTCAAGTAAGGTTTGTTGTCGTATATTTTCCATATACATCCATATAGTGGTAGTAAAATTCAGTAAAATCTAATCATACGAAAAAAATCTAAGAATTGATAAAACAGAATATTTTGACCGGTAAATTACCAGTAAATTACAAATACTGTGTTTCTGGCAGTTCAAATTTTGAACTTTGTTGTATTTT
Source organism: Ips typographus (assembly GCF_016097725.1). Classification (NCBI taxonomy): domain Eukaryota; kingdom Metazoa; phylum Arthropoda; class Insecta; order Coleoptera; family Curculionidae; genus Ips; species Ips typographus. Next base: position 10,849,686 of record NC_138423.1, read on the forward strand.
TTTAGGTTAATATATAGGAAATTTAATGAGAATTCCAAAAACGTGCTTAAAAGAGTGGTTTTCTTACTCCAAGTGGGTTTTACAAAGCGATTTCGTCCCTGACTGTCCTTTAAACCATTTTCACTGATTTAAATATTTGTTGCACAATTGCACAAACCAGTTTTTCCTAAATAACTCACAAATGGTAAGGTTATTGCAAGAGACCAAAAATGTTCCTGATCAACTCCTTAATCCAACACCGTCTGTTTGCAGGACCGTTTTGGCTTCAAGCATACATGGTGTGCAAGAAAAGAAAGGTGGTTCGCCATTTTTGTCACCCTGTACGCAAATTTTAAGATAGAGTTTTTTACCTTGCACCACTGGAAAAAGAAGCTCAAAACGGTTCTTTTAAGTGGTTGAACCACCTTGAACTCTTAAAAATAACTGAGTTACAGAACAAAAAAAGAAGAAGTTAAAAGAGATGTCACAAACTTGACGTATCTACTACCTTCGGAAGATTACTTTAAAACTTTTAAAATGTAAAAAGGAAGAAGAGGTTATCAAGTAATGCGATGGTTCATAATTGTTTCCATAAACTTTATTATTTTGATTAACGTTTTCTCAACATGGAACTAAATAGATATCCCGTAACCAGTGTTGCCAAGTTAAAATATTTAATGGCGGTAGAATAATCAGTCAAAAAACGGTAGATCAAAATAAATTCATTTTATTTTACATTATTAACCCTGTATAATAATAGTTGTCAAAAATTCTAGTCATTGATTCTTGCTATAAAATCCGTACTTCAAAAATACATATTTTTCATGATTTTATTAATTATTGTTTTTTAAGCTTTGACATTATTGACAGATATCTCATGGTTTTAAAGGATAGTTTAGCTAGGCAGCCACGTGACCATTGTCAAAAATAATAAATCTCAAAAACACTTTTTATATCAAATACTGCAAGAAAACGTTTATAAATCATGATTTTTGCAACTTTTGAGCACAGTTTAACAGTTTTGACATTAGTGGCAGTTGTCACGTAATTTCAGAAGACTATTTAGCTAGACTATGAAGTGACAATTGTCAAAATAACTGTCATAATTCTCAGAAACACGTTTTATATCAAATTACTGCAAGAAAACGTTTATAAATCCTGATTTTTGCAACTTTTGAGCACAGTTTGACAGTTTTAACGTTAGTGGCAGTTGTCACGTAATTTCAGAAGACTATTTAGCTAGACTATGAAGTGACAATTGTCAAAATAACTGTCATAATTCTCAGAAACACGTTTTATATCAAATACTGCAAGAATACGTTTATAAATCCAGATTTTTGCAACTTTTAAGCATGGTTTGACAGTTTTGACGTTAGTGACAGTTGTCACGTGATTGTAGAACACTATTTAGCTAGACGGTCACGTGACAATTGTCAAAATAACTGTCATAATTCTTAGAAACACGTTTTATATCAAATACTGCAAGAAAACGTTTCTAAACTCTGATTTTTGCAACTTTAGAGCACGGTTTGGCAGTTTTGACGTTATTGACAGTTGTCACGTGATTTCAGAAGACAATTGAACTAGACTATGAAGTGACGATTGTCAAAATAACGATTAAATCTCAGAAAATCGTCTTGTTTCGAAAACTGTGAAAATGTAATTCTTGCAAATTGTAGTAAAATTTTGACAGTTCTGACAATAGTGACAGACATCACGTGGTTTTAGAGAATAATTTGGACTAAGAAAATGACGCTTAATCGCATTTTTAGAATCCTTATAAAATTTCCTATTCAATAAATTGAAAAAGGATATGAAAAGTTTCACAACCAACATAATGGCAATAAAGTAATTAAAAACGGTAGATTATATACAAAAAACAGGAGAACGGTAGAAGAACTACAAAAACGGTAGATATACCGTTTTAACGGTAGACCTGGCAACATTGCCCGTAACAACTCAAAATCTTTGTATAACGTTTCTTATTTAAAAGGTTAGCAACACTGTACTCATACTGGATATCGTATACTCCTAAATATCCACGCATTTTTCTAATGCCAAAAGTCATCGAGTTTCTATTAATCTGTTATAGTTAAGATAGATTCAATAGATTCTGAGCTAAGAAAGCGAGTTTTTTTGAAATTTCTCAGCCTCTACTTTTAAAAATTAGATAATGAAATAAGTTGGTATTATATGTAATGACAATACATTACCACACTGTAATTTCGGTAACCGGCCGGCATTGCGCTTCCAAAAACGGTAAACAAACTTGTCCTTATTCGGCAGAACCAATTTTTGCCGGTTTCAAGAACTTAAGTGAACCGTTGCTAAAGACAAGGCTCTTTCACCATCATGCAGATGGTGGCTAATTTAGTATTATTTACCAAACAATTTATGCAAAGATAACCTGAGCAGTAACCTGCGATTTCTTCAATAAAAACTGAAGCAGAATGAGACAAAACCACTACTTTTAACGTTTTTATTAATTATAATAATACTCACGTTAATGCTAAATCCGTCGATATTTGGCTAAGACACATCCAGTTATGTATGTAGGCCTATACAAAAAAATCTTAAGTAATAATTACGTTTCTATTTCTAACAGTTCGTTAATTCGTACACTTAAACATTCAATGCTAACATTTTTACTCGTAAATGTTATAATTGCGTAGGCTGCCCTTGACTAGATTAAATTTTGATTTATGAGCATAGTGTATGGTTTTTAACCCATTAACATATTAAAAGTTTGTAATGATCCAGTCATTGTTTTTTAAGGTTAAAATTTAATTTGATACTATTAGGTCCATTTAAGATTATACTTAGGATAGGGATGTGGTTATTAGGATTATTTTTTATTTTGTCTGTTTATTAAAAGTTTTGATGTGAAGTAAAATTGTTTACAAATCAAAAAATGTTGTTGTTTTATGTTAAAGTTAAAAATTAGTATCCAAGAGTAAGTAGAAATTAAAAACCATGGTCAGGGTCTTAATTCATCATTGTGAACTCAATGTTTGTTTACCATTATTGGAAGTGATAATGAAATTAGTCTCAAAATTACAATCTGTCTGATCTGTCAATACTTTTTGCTTTTATCGACTTTTTCAAGAATGTCTTTAGCTATTTATTAACATCTTCAGTAAACTGGTAATAAGGACTCTTCTAGACTTAATCTTCTTTTAACTTTTAGCCTACTCTTGCAAACTTCTTCTGACAATTTTAGTTTTTATTTCTTATTTCTATTTCTGAAATTCATGACGCATTTTTGACTTCTTCATTATAGCTAGGTTACTTGGAATAGGTGCCATACAAAACCGGAAAGCAAAGAACGAAATTATCAAAAGAAGTGTTGAGAGAATATGATCAAACTGGTTGACGATAGAATAATATGGGATGGTATCTGTATTATCTGTTAAAATTTTTATACTCAGCTATTTCTGAAATCTTTTGTGTTATTTTTAACATCATCTTCAGCAAACACGTCTTCTATCTTCATTAAATACTCCCGAACATGGTATCCATGTATTTTATATTCTGGAAGTCTTTACTGAATATTTACATCTTTTTAATGGCTTCAGTGAAGTCACATGGATGTCAAGAACCTTTTATTAGTTTTTTAATTTAAATTCGATTTTCAGGAAGATTACTTTACTCAGACTCTGTTTAGTATTATTAGTTTTTCTCTCATGCGATTTTCGTGTGTTATTGCATATTGTAAAATCCTTCGTCTCGTCTCTACTTGGCGTCTTCTTCACTGAAACGTTCCAAACCATTTAAATATTAGCATCCGGATGGTTTAATTATTTTAAGGAAAAAATCCATTTAGTGGATCTACTTTGCCATTATCTCCTCTTCAAATTTTTTATCATATAATGTATTTATTTTCTTTTCTTGCTTCAGTAAAAGTCATCTTTAACAGTTATAATCTGTATCAGATGTATGCATTTTGAGTAGAACTTTACTAAGTGTTTTTCTCTTTACACAATCTCTTCTAAAATATTTGCACATTATGACATTTTTTTATTCTGCTATCTTTTGCAGTAAACACATCCAGGTCACCTAAATATTGTTTCCACAAAGGGTTTTTAGCTTTAACAGTCCAGTCCATTTTTTTAAAACTTTTCTTATTACACTGACATTATTGGATACTCTCTAGGTTAGTACAATGATGTCACATTCTCTAAAGATTAAAAAAACACTTCATTAACATCTTTTAGACGTTGCCTAGTGTTTGTGGACTATAAAGCTTCTTGAAGTCTTTCTCAATAGTCTAAGATTTCTTAGAAAATGTATTCTGTAAAGGTTTATATTTTGTAGTTTCTGATAATTCTTAACATATTCACTAAATTTACCAGGAAGAAGATAGTCACTTTCTAATAGACAAAAGATTAGTCGTTTTTGATTTTTAAGAATTTGTAAAATTAAGGATTTGCAAAAATGTTTATCTACAAATTAAATAATGTCCTTTGCAAGAGAAATTTTGCAATGTTTGGTAACTTTTTTGACTAGATCATAACATACTAAATAATTTTATGTAGAATTAGTGATATGATGATTTATAAATAACTAATAAAAATTTGACAAGGAACAATACTCTCTTAAAGTCAACACTCTAATTAAACATAATTTATACAAATAACCTGTATACCATTTTCAAAGGGTTGGAAATATCGTTTTCGATATTCCAACCGCGTAAAACTTTTTTACAACAAACTTTACAAAATTACATTTTCCATAACATTCAATCGCAGACATCAGTAAACTAACCTACACTACTATTAATTTAGAATATGATATTTCAGTTTTAATGAGGCAATTCCTCACCTATTATACTAATTGTCTTTACCATCCCTTTTGCGGTTCCAATTTATGCTTTGCCTATTATTGTGCGCTTTTCATGTCAAAGAAATTCAGGGCAAAACATTTTAGCTTTGTAATAATATTAAGAACACATTAGAATATCTATAACGAAGTAGATGCGAAGGAAGGCACTAACTATGAAATTCAGGAGTTAATTGCATTTCAACCTAATACTACTTTAGTTAATACAATGCGTTTGCTAAAAATTTGCATTAAAAAAGTACTTTTAAAAATTTGTAGAAAAATGCACAATTTAGGAGAATACCCTATAGACGTTTTTTTCTTACTATTGAAAACATTTTGTACAAACTGTTGTGATAATATGAACACAGATTTTTGAAATTTGTATTGGGAATCATATCTTAGATTGAGTAATTACTTTACAAATAAAAAAGATAAAATGATATTTCTTTTCTCTGTACAGTTGATTTCTTATCAAGTATTTACAAAATTTGTATTTGTAAAAAATATCATATACGTCAAAACATTAGAAATTATTCACGTCTTTTTTATGATATTTAGGAAACGCATTGCAAACCTTATCATTCAACCAATTTATTAAAAGTGTTTTTAGGTTATAACTTAAATAAAATATATAAAATTGTGAGACTCGCTGTTTAGATCCAAATTAACATTTGAAAAATTTAAATTCATATCAATTATTGAATAGTATTCATTTAAAACTATTTTAAAGAAACTTTAGTTTTGTAACTTTTAATTGTGTTTCAATACGTAATTCTAACTTCTGGTAAAACCAGACGTTTAACAGGTGTTCGTTAGATTACAAAACTGAAAATTACCAGGTCTGAATTTTTTAATTAGCAACTGAACATTAAACAATCATCTTTGATTTTGAATTTTATCTAGAAACCGAAATTAAATCCCCTAGTCTAACCTAAAAACACATTTTGTTATCAGAACAACATGACTTGTACGTAACAAATTTACCCATAATGACTAAAATAACTTATTTTGTTAAAGTCAAGAAGGTGTTTGTAGATTTGTTCATCATTTCCCCTGTGTCTTAAAACTGCTAAAATAGGTTTACATTGGCACATTTATTATAATACTATAATACTATAATATTAATGGTTTTGCTACGCAATTGGAGTTTAGTCTTACATAGAGGGATTCAAAGTGCTACATTAATACTTGATTAAGTAATACATATTATCAATGAATCATAATGATAGAACCATATTTTATACAAAATAATTCAAGTAAATTGTTTTATTAAAAGTTGTGGAAAACTATTAAAAATGGTTGATGTTAGGTTTCGGTAGTTGGATTATCAAAAATAACAGCTTGTCCTGATGAAGCAAAAATAAACTTTACAAAACGTTGGCTACAATGTGAAGTCTGATTCAAATAAAAATATGTCTATTGCGGTATATTCGAACATAATTTTACTGACCAAAATTAAGGGCTAGTTTGAAATTTTAAATAGAACAAATTGTACATTTCTGCTCTTTCAGATCCTAAGCAACTTTAGCTAATAGCTACAATTAACAGGGTGTTTCACTTCATTTTATTAGTTTTCCAAAACTTAATTCAAGACATTACTTGAATCACTCTTTATTAAATGAAGCTTTTAAAAAATAAACTTCCAATTAAATTACCAAGTTTCTGGCAGTGGATTGACTACTCTTATCTTACAAACTTATTTAATTGTATTGAACTTAAAAAAATAATTACCCTAACTATATGTACAGTCTAAATTCTCTATGGTTTTATACAGGGTGTCCGGAAAATACGTGTACAACGTTTGACGACAGACTCCTGACGTCAAAATATGTCGATCTAAGCCGACTTAGTTATATCCAAAATTGTCTCGTTTAGCCGGTAGAGGGCGTCAAAAATTTGTAAAAATATTGGGTACAATTTCATTTCTTAAAGAGTATTGATAAGTGTATTCAGCAAGATGGCGGTCATTTTACACATTTGCTTAAGTAATAATACTTCCGGTCACTCGACAAAAATATCTGGGTTGTCATAACGCCGTTCATATAAAAAATGAGGAGAAATGTTGACGTATTATATCACTTTTATAACACTTCCACTTATTTACAGCCGGTGACTATACTACTAGAAAACGTCATTTTATAGTATTAGTCTACATACTAAAATTCATTAAAATCCATTAGCAGGTTTTCACGTAATTTAGTAAAAAACCAATATTTTTACAAATTTTTGACGCCCTCTACCGGCTAAACGAGACAATTTTGGATATAACTAAGTCGGCTTAGATCGACATATTTTGACGTCAGGAGTCTGTCGTCAAACGTTGTACACGTATTTTCCGGACACCCTGTATATGGAGGTATAATATTGCAAAAAACTTTGCAAGGATGACACACATATAAATATTCAGTCTAATAGTACACCTCAGGATGTTAGGATTAACTATTTATAATGCTTAATTAAATTTCATTCAGTTCAGGTTAGATTGTTTTTTTCTTTAAATATTAACTGATGGTTTTGTTGGCTGTGATATGATTTAGCGTCAGTGGTAAAGGTTCAGTTTAACTTACTAAACTGTAACCAATACAACTGGCACTTAAGGATGATGGTTTGTGGTATTGCAATAGTGAAATGATGTGATGGATCCAATTAAAAGCAAAAATCTCCAAAAGCACTCCAATCAAAGTCATCCAAGCCTGTCATTGTATAATCGTCAGCAGTATGACAGTAAAAAGAGCTGCTGAAAGCTTCAGTTGCTAAAGATATTTGAGGGACAATGGCCGGTGTTGGAGTGGTTGTCGTCCAACCCCATCCGTGACCCCAATCCAGAACAACACCTACAAAAACGAAATGTAAGTAAGTAACTAATGAAAATATCCGTTGATAGTAGTTTTGGTGGATGGATGGATATAGAACACGTTTTTCTGTCAATGAAGCAATCAACTGTTATATCTTATTAATAAGTCCAGACCTTGTACAAGAAATTGAATAGTCTTAAACAGCCTTGGTCTAGATTTGCCTTAACTAAATCTATGTTAATAAATAGAATACAATACCAGCTAAAACCGTGTGATCATTACTATAGCGTCCAGGCTTCGATACGTAATTGTCCATCGTCCTGTTTCTGGCGCAAGTAGGTTTTGATGTTCCCGTACTGATTTTCGCTGGTAAATTAGATGGAACTGGAGAACAATGTCCATTTGGGATGACAGTGGCGCATCCATTAGAAATTGGTTTAGCTGGAAATATGCATTCAGCATTAATTACTTAAAGTAGGTTAAAACCGAAGAGTATATTATGAACTGTAAAGCAGTAATTTTGACAAAAAAGTTTGAATCCAAGTTAAAAATATGTAAAACTTAATTTTATAAATATAAATGTAGATAGAAGCTTCTAATAAATAAAAAGTAGTAATGTAAGTAAAAAAAGTAGTTGCAAAGTGCAAAATTCACATTTTACTTGAAAGTTACATGTTAAGTTGTAAATGGTCGAAATGGTCACGTGACCAACCTTTTAAATCTACGTTCTACGTCTATGTGAAACTGAAGTATTATTTTCAAAATGAAAATTTTAAAAACGATCTTTCCGCATATGGAAAGTAACGTGACTTTTAAACCTCTAATTGTAAACCTACAAACCAAAGATAAAAATATTAGAGTTTTGTTTACAAAATTAGAATCATTTAAAAATGTTTATTTAACATTGCCAATCAGCCACGTCTCTTTAATATTCAATGTTTTGCATTTGAAAATTGTGTAAAAACAGAAGAGCAAGAATCAAAATTTAAATTCGCGTTTGAAAATAAACGAATGAAAATCAACACTTGACTTTGAAAAACAAATTTAACCAAAAATCGTTAAAACAGTCACCTGATGTTAAACTTTTTGCACTTATCTAACGCAAAATGCTGCTCTATCGTTTCTGGTAAAATTGAGGAGTCTAGTTTAAAATGATGGAAATAGTCTTGTAACGCTTAAATTCAGATTAGATTCTAAAACATGTATAAAATTGTCAAAGTCAAGAATGTGTAAGAAGTCCAAAATTGAAGTTCAAAAAAGTTAAATACAATGACACTACTGACGTGGTCAAAAAAATGTTGGATTGTAAACCAAAATAAATCAAAATTCAGACTACCAAAAACCAAAGTGACAACTGAAAGTGGACCAACGAAGCGAATCGAGGATCACGTTTTTAGCGATGTGTATAGGTTTGAAAAAACAATCCGAATTGAATTGACAACAATAACCATGTGACTACCATACAGTAGTAAATAGGTCAATTCTGTTCAACCTACAACAATATGAGTTTTACCAGTTTTACCGAATTTTAAATAATATTTTAAAACAATACAAAACTATACAGTATGAATAGGTAGTCTAGAAGTACCTGCAGGTTAAATCTTGTTCTTTCTTTCGGTTAGTTCTTATCTTTTTTAAACCTGACTCACGTCACCCAGAAATAAATTAATTTAAAGTTTGTATTAACTGCCAGTTGAAAAAATTCGGGACAATATTATTGATTTGTCACGTGACCTAAGTTAATATTACATTTAATTTTGATATTTAGAATTTGCTTCCAAATCAAAACTTTCCAAGATAAATAACTCAAAACTAATCACGATATCATTAAGTCTTATTATAGTTGACCAACATTTAGACTGTGAGAATTCAAATTTAATTTAAACAAACTGGACAAATTTAAGTTAAGATTTACGTATGGTTAGTCAGGTAATACAGTGTGACCCATTTAGAATGGAAACACCCCTATAAAATTTTAGGTTATTAACCGATTTCAATGATTTTTTTTTTGAAATAATTAGGAATGAAATGTCTATTACGGGAGAAAATTTTAAATATTTATTTCAGTTTTCAGGTCATATTACGATACTTTTTCTTGATAGAAAATGGAGAATTTTTATTAGCGATTTTTTTATTGAAAAAATTACTACGCCACTGGATCTATAGTGCTTTCAAATAGCTGTGACCAAAATTTCATGAAAATCCATTCATTAATAACAAAGTTATGACAAATTAAAATTCAAAAATCCTCTAAGCTAACGGTCACAAAAGAACACCCTGCATCAACTGTTATGAAAGAAATGGTGTTATAGAAATGGTGTTACTATTTACTTGTTTATTATTACTTATTAATTGATTAATTTCTAAAAAAAAAATCAAAAAAAAAAAAATCAAAAAAAAAAATTACAAAAAAATCAAAAAAAAAAAAATCAAAAAAAAAATCAAAAAAAAAAAAAAAAAAAAATTTGGTCACAGCTATTTGAAAGCACTATAGATCCAGTGGCGTAGTAATTTTTTCAATAAAAAAATCGCTAATAAAAATTCTCCATTTTCTATCAAGAAAAAAGGTAATATTACCTGAAAACTGAAATAAATATTTAAAATTTTCTCCCATAATAGACATTTCATTCCTAATTATTTCAAAAAAAAAAATCATTGAAATCGGTTAATAACCTAAAATTTTATAGGGGTGTTTCCATTCTAAATGGGTCACACTGTATGAAACACAAGTGAATTCTGACCTTAGACAATGTCTGTAATACCAGACTGAAGGATTTAATAGTTCAGGTTAACGATTGTAAAAACGTCATGTAATCCTTCAAAATCAAACTTTGATTTTAAACTTACTTATCTGTCATATGTGTGGAACATAGAAGAAATTGCATTACATTTTACAAGAGTAGTTAAAACTGTAAGCTTGTTAAAATTATTTTCTTTAAGCGATGTTCTTTAATAACGTCATTAAACAGAAAAGGGATAAGTGACTTATTAAGTTTTCTTATTAATTATTACTACCTGAAAAATGTTTGAAAAATGTTAGCAAAAATGCAACAAATGCAGTTTTGCTAGAAAATCCTACCCACTGCGCCAATTACAGCAAATTCTTGAACTGGTTTATCCTGCAATAAAAGTCATGTATTTGTTGTCAAGTGAACCGAAATTAGAAATTCCTCGAGGTAGAAAATGCTAAAATAACATTATATCGGTTCGCCGCTTGCCAATACTGTCTGAAAATCTTTAATAGCCGCCGAAATTTCGGCCGCAAATTAGAAATGATTAGTTTCAGAAGTTGCCGTAATTAAATTGGCCTCCGAGACGTTGCCTCTGTCTGATTTATAATGTAATTTAATTGAACGGGCAACCGTATACCGCAATTAATGGACCTTGATGCCCCACCCTCACATTTTTGCCAACTCGCAAGAGTTTCGGCAACTAATTAAATTTCGATGCTGTTCGGAATTTTTTTTTTGCTTAAAACAAGGAGCAACTCTGCTGAAACCACAGCCTAAAACTAAGGTCAATCAAGCAAACAGTGGCGTCGAATTAACGGAGGGGAAAACATAACCAAATTGAAAGACTCGGAAATGGGAAAGCACGACCGAGTTGTAATGTTATTATCCTGAGATATTGAAGGAAAGTGGATTTCGACATTTCGGGTCACTGGATTTGAGTTTCAGTTTTAGGGTCAAGTACCATACCTACATAAGAAAAACTGTTATGTTAGAGATTCTTGAAACCGCCAAATTTAATTGAATTGCAAAAGTCGTAGCCCGGATCGATCTGAAAGTTACACTATTCAAGAGTTGAAAAGTGCAATTGCTTCGCTTACAGCTGTTTACAAAACCACGAGCGTGCGTGAATGATAATATTCCCGCACTAGTGTGTCATCATTTTCCAACACTACGGTGGTAAAAGTAAATTATGCTAATTTATGTATCATATTTTTAATTTTTAATTCTTAAATGCTAATGTTTGCATTGTAGTTTTCTGCAAGATGGTAGGAAAAATATTGTACTTAATATGTGCGGAAAGTGTCCTTTCCGCACTCGATAGCAGACCGAACTCCGCTTCGGGTTCGGGCAACTCCAATTAGGGTGCGGAAAAGTGTAAATAACTAAATTCTACGCATAAAGCTATAAAATAGTTGATTCTGCCACGGGTCAAGTCCGATTGACACGTTTATAGATTCATATGGAACTGGCTTGGTCGTAAGATCAGGCATATCTCAAAGAGACAGATTCAATGCAACTACTGTCAAAATTCTACCCTTAATGGTGAAAAACATATTACTATAAAAAATAAATAAATAGTAAACAATCAAAAAGCAATAACTCTGAAAAAATTGAATAAAACCGTTGAATAATAGTTCAAATGGCGAGGTTGGAGAATGTGGACACAAATCAGGTCGTAATTCTCCCGGGAAATACGGACCCTTTCGCATGTTGGTAAATCCTTTGGGGATTAAATAAGAAAACAAATGGGCTTCCAGGGATTATATCATTTTGTTAAGGTTTGCCAGATTTAAGAGAAATTTTTCCTCTAGTCGTAATACTTTCAATATTCGTCTTGTTTTTGTGATTTATCTTGTTTACGTTTGATCCGGCTTACGTTTTTCCTTGCATGTCACTTGTGGTAAATATTTTTTTAGGAAATTTAAATCTAGGATTTTGGCTTCCTAGTTTAGAGGAAAATCAATGAGTAAACGTTTTGGCACCTTTGTCGGAAAAGCTCAACAAAAATGAAAAACGTTTTTTCCGATAGATATAAGAAAAAACCGAACAAAATGCAACTTTATTATTCCCGAGCGAGGAGAAGAGTAATAATTCATCTCCTCTACAAAATATGACGTAGATTACGGAAAATTTTTTATCAGAAAGAATACCAGTTTTGTCGATATTGATTCAATAATGAGTTTTCAATTATAACCTATTGATTACCCATGCAAGAAAACTCTCGAAAAGTTTATTGTAATTTTACCATAAAAATTGATGAGTAAACAAATTATTCCAAACACGAAATTAAAAAGCAATTTTTTTATTCAAAAAGTTTTTAGTGAAACAAGTATAAATTAATATTTAAATTTAAACTTAAACTGGAAACTTTTAAATTAAATTTTGTCATTTTTGTCTATTTGAATAATCGACACACTACAAGGCACCGAACAAAAAAAGTGGTACAAGGTTATGCATTTTCCGGAATGCGGAAAAAAGACAAAACTTTTCCGCGATGAATTGAAACACAAACTTTCTAGAAACTTTCCTCATTTAACCGACATTGTATCTTTGGTGAAATCGGGATTGCCACACAGGTAAAACAAATATGGGACACAGTGAAGAAAAATTGGTATTCATTGTGATAAGGTAGACAGTAGATTTTTGAATCACTCTGTACGACAGATTTAATGCGTGTAATGTGTGTTGATGTTTTATTTTTTTACAACAGTTTCCTTTATTTTTAGTTTTGATCAATTAAATTTAATAAAAATCAATCACTGTCTGTATAATTTACAATAAAAGCTTTCAATGAATCATTTATTTTCTAATTTGTTTTTAAACATTTTATAAATGTTTAAAGAAATATTATACTGTAATTTTAACTCATTTGCACTCTTTTTTTAGCAAATCTAATTTAGACGACAATTTAAGACTAAATTTTTCCACCTTCAGCAACAAAGCCGCTTTTTATAAAAATATGCAAACGTTTTCAGTTTTTACAGCAAGACTTACGAAGGTATATGACAAGTTTTGGTTTATAGTTGGAAGACACTTTCATTCTTTGTATTCTCTTGACTTTTTTGCATAATATTAACTGCATAAAATCAATTTAAATAAACAATTTTAGTTTGACAGTTTGAAAAACCCTTAAGTTATTTGAAACTATCGAACCGACAGTCAATTACCCGCCGTTAGTTTATGGCCCTTAATGTGGGGCCCTTAATTGTTAATCGATCGGAAGGTGAAGTTTTAGCTACTTCATTTATCACCAGATCCACCCCGGTTAAATGTTTTGCACTCTAACTTTGGATGTTCAATATGCTGCAGTTTGTTCGACAGGATGCAAGTTTCGAACTTTGTTACTCTCTTTTCTGTAACCCACCAGTAATTTTTGTACAAGATGTACCAAGTTTCATTCTGCAAATTGGTTGTAATGTGTGTAAGTTTATAAAAGAAAAATTTTTCAAGATATATCGATGCGTGCTATATTTTAAAAATATTTTTATCATTCTGTCACTTCCGGTTTAACCGGAAGTAAATATTAACTTGCTTATTTTAAATGGAACACCCTGTATATTATTGTATTTTTGAGTACCCCTCTCGATTTTAAATATTTTTTATCAATAATAAGCTATCAATCTGCAACGGTTTTCAAGATATTGTCTTTTGAAAAATTACATTTTTAGATTTTGGAGTGTCATATTATACATTATCTTAACTTTTTGAAATCTATCATTTGGTAATATTTTTAATTTTGACAAGAACATGCAAACCGTTTTTCTCTGTCTCATTCAGGTTAGGAGTTATGACACCTCAAAATCTAATTTTTGAAACATCAATATCCTTATAGGTTATAATACATGAAAAATATTGGAAATCGTTAGAAGAATCTAAAAATACAACAATATACAGGGTTTCCATTTAAAATAAGCAAGTCGACATTTACGTTAGGTTTGAAATATTTTTAAAATATAGCACGTATCGAATTTCTTCTTATTCCAAAATTTAAAATTTCTATAAATATTCGATCCTAATAAACTGTAATAAACGGTTTGGGTGGTTAACCCTGTATAACTTTTGACAAAATGTGACTACTTTTAAAATTTTATTTATTTGTGGTAATACAAAATGGGTCAAGCACACTTTACTTTAGGCTAAAGTTGTATTTTCAATCACTTCAAAATAGCACTTTAATTTAACAAATAAAATTTACAATTAGACTCATCAAAACAAAAATGTCAAATTTGAACCCTTCAATAGAGCCAAAATAATAATAATATAAAAATTGACAAATTTAATGGAAACATCATGGATTTTCCTGCGCTGTTAAAAGCATATTGTACAGAGTGGCCCGTTTAAAAAACTCTAAACTTTTTAAGCAAAAAATATTTAACATTTTTTTTAATCTCTGTCCTGTCTAACTCATTATTCTCATTATTTATTACGTATTTACATATTTTGTTTCTGCTTTTTTCTAATAAACGTTTGCATCAAATTTGAATATCTGTAATTAATTTTTAAAAAGTAACAAAATAGTACCGTTAGGTACTAACACTGTTAGAAACATTCCTGTCCTTGTGGAATTTCAACATATCCAAAAAACAAAATTGTTTATTAAAAGGTCTATTTTGCCTTACTTGCATATGCTCATTATTACGTAAATATCATAATAGAGATAAATTGTTCAAGAGGAATTCAGGCCATAATTATTTAATTTTTTTAATTAATGTCAAATTAACTAATATGATAACCGATTTCAGTTTTTTGTTATTATCGAATTATCAGTTTACACAAAAGAGACAGGTTTAAACCACTTTTTTTGCTAAATAAGGTGAACTTTAGTTTACTATGAACAGTAGTTATTATAAGAAATCCCATTACCGTAGACAGTTGTTAATAAACAAAATGGAATTTTAACTAGTTTGTAATTCTTTTAAAGATATGGTAATATTAAATACATATACAAACTAAAAGAGGGTTTTGAATAATTGTACTCAAAAAAAGTTAAAAAAAAATAATGTTAAATTCACATTTACTGTAAAAGTAAGTTAAATTTGACACTTATTTATCTATTTTACTAACCCAAAAACGGTGACAGATACAAAAAACATGTGAACTTTAATGACGTTTTCAAAATTTAAGATAGATCCTATACTGGAAAAAATAATTCTTTTACATCTTTCATCGGCAAAACGATGCTTTTGCAATGTTTTGTCTTAAACTTATATAATATCAATAGTATAATGCCACAAATTTGTTATTCGAAAGAACGACATCAGGGACTGTAATTTATTTTAAAAAAACATCTATTTGGAAAATACAGACAATTTTTGTTGTTTATTTTTCCTTATTATCAATACTCTTTATTACTTAAGACCTCATTAAAGGAATAATTTATCACCAGCCAATTTAGACTGAAATGACATAAATTTCTTTTTAACTCTATAACATAAGACTCTAGAGCTTCTATCGTTAAGACATCATGTAACCTGTAACTATTGAAATACTCACCATATCCATTAGCTATTGGTTTTTGAGTGTGTCCAAGCCTGGTATCTTCGAAAGGTATATTAGGCGGTGGAGGCAACTGCAAACATAAACTAAACTCAATAAGAGTAAATAAAACTTATACTTAAAAATTAAACTTAATTAGGAGGAAGAATGTTACAAAATCAGTACCAACATTTCTGGTGTCCTAATACAAGTCTCGATTTTCTGCAAAAATTGTCATGTAACCTCGTTTCGTTTTGGGGATGACCAATAAAATGAGTAGTGCAATTTTCGTGTTGCTTATAGAGGGCGCCAGTTTTAACGACATTAACAAATCTGCTTGTATTTCTTTCTGTTTCTATTTTTTTGATTTATCCAAACATTGGATTTGTTAAATCCATTTTTCTCCAAAACGGAATGTGATAGCGAAGTCAGACAAGAATACATAATTTTATATATGTAGAAGTGAGTGCTCTTTTTTAAAATTTTCAGTTTCATGTACAGGGCGAAACGGTATCTACATAATTGTAGGCATCTTATTCGTTATCGGAAAAATCATTACGTCAAAATTTATTAAGAGTTAAGTTAAGTAAAAATTTTAAAAATAACGACCAAAAAACGTACTAAAATTGTGACTTTCAACACCCTGTATAATTGAAACTATCAACATTCGGATCAGGCATGTTGACGTCATTCGTCACCATTTCACATGTAGTATTTCCAGTTTTTGAATTTAATTAAGTTATGGTAAATTACGTTTTCTTAGCAAATGGAAGATGTGCTCGAATATCAGGAGCAATATATTTACCTAGTAACAGGAGGTAAATTAAGTTTTTTTGACAATTGGAGGATGCGCACCGAGTATTAGGAGCAATTATATTTACCTCCCTCACATCACTACTTTTCTAATACAAATCTCGATTTTCCTGCAAAAGTTGTGTATTTTGTAAAAATTGGATTTATTACCAGGAGCACAGAAGTAGCAGGATAAAATTTAAGTTTTCTTGACAATTAGTAGGTGCGCCTCGAATATCAATTACCAGGAGCACAGAAGTAGCAGGAGGTAAATAGTTATCTTAACAATTGGTGGATGCGACTCGAATATCAGGATCAACCAAAATTTACCTCCTTCCATTTCTGCTCGATTTGATGGCCGCTGGTAACAATAATTGCCAGGTTTATTTATAGACTAAAATCTTAGATTTATCATTACAGTATGTTTTTTCTTAAACAGTAAAGAAAAATAACCATATAAACACTAAATTTAATTACCCTTTTTACATCATGGCCACAATGCAATTTTTTTGCTGCTGTTACGTCATTCAATTTACTTTGATTTTCCGTATACACACACATTCTGTTGGTCACAAAGGACGCAATATTTCAAAACATTAACTCTAAAAGAACCGTAAAAGGTTTATTTCCACAATGTTTAGTGAAATTTATTTTAGAAATGTCAAATGAATTTGAAAATGCCACGTGGCTCAAAAACAAACTACAATTTGAACGGTAGGTTTAATTCTGCATTTGTCGTAATCGAGAATTTGAATAAAGCGCCCCCTCAAAATTTGTCGCGAACAGACAAACTGGATAATAATCGTATTCGGAAAGCCTTTCCCGTTTCTGTTTATTTGCCAGACAATTTCGTCGTTATTACATTAAAGTAGCGGATTTTTGGGCGTCAGTAACTCCAAATATTTTAAGTGAATTAAATATTGTTTCGCCGTCATTGTTTATTAGTTAGGTGGGACAAAAAGGGGTTGCAAGAATGTCTAACTTTGCAACTTCCGACACTGAAACAGAGGAAGTCGTTGATTAATGTACTTTCGGTCGGAAACTTTTATTACCCCCAACACATATCGTATCCTTTTAGTTACACAAGAAATAGCCAAAAATATTGAGTAAAAAGTCTTGTAAGTTTTACGGAAATGATATGTTATAACAACCCAATAAATAGCAGAAAATTATTAAGAAATAATGGCTTTGCTCACAAAACTGAAAAGGTACCGAATTTCTTATCTTAAACGTTATGGACCTATGAGTCATGCATTTATCAGGTTTTGTTAACAAAAAGTCCCTATAAGGATTTTCCAGGAATTTTCAAATAATTATGGGCGCAAACTCTCCAACTTTTGAGACCTTACATTTTACCGAAGATATCTTATATGGAATTTTCTCTTTGGAAAAAAGTTAAATTATGGAAAATGTTCCAATTTACGATCGGCAACAAACCTGGACTTAATTAGATGGTTGTCCAGTATATTTCTCTTGTTTTGTGAAAAAATGGATAGATTTAGGAACTAAGCTGGACAATTGTGGAGAAAACATAGTCTGGCCTGCACGATCGCCAAACATGACAATGTTGGATTTTTCTTTTGGGGATACATTAGGTCTGTTAGGCATAAGTCATCCATTAGGCACAAGTCAGAAAATGTCATAGTCACGTGAGCAAAAAGTGGATAAAAAACGTTGTTTAGGTGTTGTATTAAAATTTTTTGACATTATGTTAAAGGAACACGTTTTAGACGTGGTTAGTTAATGCTCTGAGTACCTGTCAAAACTAACCGTAAAACCACTTTTTACGTTTTCCTAAATTATTTTAAAATGAAAAAAGTTAAAAACTTGGGGTTTTTGCTGACTAATGTAATGTTTAGTGATTTTCCATTTTGTCATTAATAAACGCGTTTAGTTGTATTTGACTTTTTTTTAGGTAAGACGTTAAAATAATAAATAAGTAGTAAATTAAATATACAATAAAACATTCATATTTTACAGAAAGGAGTTTATTGGGTAATTCCGCAAAAAAAAAGGGTGAAGCAGAAAGGAACAACGATGATAACCCGGCGATATGTTCATATTTTGTTTCTTTTTTCTCCAAAAAATTTTTTTGCTCATAATTGTATGCGTTTTTTGATGAATTACGTTGTACATTTCAAAAAAATCAATTAATTAATAAAATTTTACTCACCGTATTGCTGATGGCAGTCATCCAGTCGCTAGAATAAAAAAAACATAAATCAATGTACTTTTATTAATAAGAAATCCAAATTAGTATCAGACTACTTATCTAGAATTTATTCTGTAAGCTAACCACAACCATTATTGTACAGGGTGACCCAGATTTAAGGCTCACCCATATAGTATCTCAAATAATAAACGTAGAAGTGTAACTATTGTACATATGTACTTAACAACCCTGTATTTCACCATTAGACCATTTTAGGAAACAAGTTATTCTTTTTTTATATTTTTGAACGTACCTAAGCTCTGGTGAAGTTATACAGGGTTTTGGGTTACCAGGATTTTAACCATGTTTTAAACGCCCAAAAATAAGCATTAATTTGCTATGTAAACGGATTCAACAAATGCTTTCAAAACAAAATACAGGATATATTTAAAAATGTCCTTTAAGTATAACTAGCCATTTTTCTGAGATATTTGATTGAAATTTTAAAGCATATTTTTTAAATTTTGCTGTTCGCTTTAAGAAATTTCATGTTCTAGTAGATCTTTCTTTTTCGTGCTTTCTGAAACCTGTCAAGGATTTCCAGTTATTTACTAAATTGTAAATTAATAATATTTCTTGTATTTTTTTATTAAATATAATTAATTAGTAATAATGAATAAGTAATAGTATATTCTTGCCATATCATGCCTTAGCGAATTGTAGCCCTCCCTAAAAGAACCACTTTAGTCCCTAGGTTTATATATTATTTTATGCACTTTAGAATGCGAGAAACTAAAAATAAAAAAAATTACAAAACTAACAGTGGTTACAACGGTACTCTCGTATTACTGATAGTTGTTATTGATTGTTGTTGGCATGGTGGATTCACTTAAAACTATTCACTTCCCTGCGGGATTAAAAGTGTCTCTTTTATCCCTAAAATGAGGGATTAAAAGTGCACTTTTAATCCCTCATTTTAGTCACTTTTAATCCCTAAATTTTTTTTTTTTATTTTTTTAATTTTTAATTTTTTTTTTTTTTTTTTTCGGACACGGCGAGATCGAAAGACACCTTAAATAAGTGGGGCTACCCCGTGGACTCCGATCTCTGTGATTGTGGAGAACTGCAAACCACGCAACATATGTACACCTGCCCGCTGTGCCCCGCTAGATGTACCATAGAGGACCTTATGGCAGCAAAGCCGAACGCAATTGACGTCGCCCGCTTCTGGGCACAAAGTGTTTAGCTCACGTCTGTGATTATAGACATTTGATATAATGTGTTAATTAACTAGTATTTATTGTTATATAATGATGCTTCTGACACGAATAAATAATAATCCCTAAAGTGCATAAAATTACATATTGAATTAGAAATTTTCTCGTCGCCCTGTTTTTTCTTATGAAGACTATTTTTGGACCTTCAAGTCAAAAAAAATCCAGACACTCTGTACACTACTTCAAAGTGATTTATTTTGCCTGTACTGGGTGTCCCATTTTCGATAATTTTCTCGCTTAATTGCACTTGGTGCTCTTCGCGACAGTGTGGTTCTTTTTAGTGATATTTATTTAATATGGCGTCAGCAGAAAATTTTCCATTTTGTTTCTAAGATACAGGAATTATTGAGAAATATCACTTTTGAGGTATATCAGATTTCTTTAAACTTTTTGAACTTATCAACTGATGACATTAACACCAACTAAAGTATCATATTATAATGAAAAACAGGAGATCGAGAAAGTTTAAAAAGACAAACATTGGGATATTTGAGTTTACCTTTAATACCTAATGACATAAGTATGCCAATATCGTTTTCAATTACCCCACTTGACCCTATTTACTCTTTGATCATGTTGAAGAGTAAATAGCGATAGATACGTAGAATGGCTCAAAAGTGTCATTTATGCGGACAACACCGGAGCCGATCTTTGTCGGTTTTGAGACAAAATAATACAATTTGGCATAGATTGACCACGAACGAGTCAAATTCACCGTCCAATGTAGTCCCAACAGACGTAGAATGGCTCAAAAGTCTCATTTATGACATGATCGACTACGTCTGTTGGGACTACCATTGAACACTGAATTTGGCTCGTTTTCTCGTTTCATTCTGTGGAATAATTCTGTACTCATTAAACCTCAAAATCTTGGGTACTAGATTTAATTTGGTCCGCTACTGCCATTAAAAGGTAGTAATTATTATAATAGTATAGTCTATAACAATAACAATAACGGTAATTGTTAAGGAAAGTGTATCGATACGACGCAACCCTCCCTACACGCTCGCGCGAATGAAATGTCAGCCGGGCGGTTCTCTAACCATACTTTTAGACATGACTTGTACTGTTTTATAACCTCATCCTAATAGCATGTTTTTTTTGTATCAATAGTTAATACAAATTCATCATTAGTTTTAAAATCAAGAAGTGTTTCATTAATATCTTTCATGGTCCTTCGATAGCCAGATATACACTACGCACAAACCAGTTTTGTTCGCTGTTTGCAATCGTATAAGAAACGTTTAGCAAGCAAAAACCCAATCACGTCGTAAAAGTTGGAGGGTGGTGAACTTCTAGAGCAATCTACAAGCGTTGTGAAGCCGTGAAGCCGTGAAGCAACCAGTTTAAAGCAAGTAAGCCGTCTCCAAACTTATCCTTGGCGTTGTTATCATCCTTTACCTTATAATCTTACTTGTAGTCAGAATCATTTGTTTTTAAATCTGTTTTACTATATTTTGTAATGGCAAATGAACAGAAAGCTCTTAGTTATAAGCGTAGCTCTTTAAAGCGATCACTTACTCGCTTAAAAACATACTTTGACACAGTCAAAGATGAACCAAACATTGATTCAACAATCTTAGATCAACTTAACTCTCGATTATCAGCCAGTGATACTCTTTTAGATGAGTTTTATCAGCTCCAGGAACAAATAGATCTTTTAGCTATTGAAGAGGAAATTCCTTCAGAAAAACAAGATGATTATGTTGAGAGCATTTTGGCTCGTAGTTCCATTGAAAAAGAAAAGTTTGAACATGATTTCTATGAAATAACATCTCAAATTAAATCATTCTTAAAAACATATGCTGAAAGTAATTCAAACAATCATAATAGTGACAATTTAGCTTCTTCTAGTACTTCAGCACATCAGTGTAGTTCAGGAGTTTCATCTGTTCGATTTCCACAAATAAATTTGCCCAACTTTTCAGGAAATTATCAAGAGTGGATGGAATTTCATGATTTGTTTCAATCCTTAATTCACAATGACAGTGGCCTACAAGACATTCAAAAGTTTCATTACTTAAAATCCTGTTTGAAAGGTGAAGCAGCTAATGTTATTAAAAGCTTAGAGGTTTCATCACAAAATTATCAAATGGCATGGACTCTTTTAAATGATCGCTTTGAAAACAAAAGATTAATCACCAATAATCATTTAAGAGGTATTTTAGATTTGGAAAAACTTATAAAAGAGTATCCATCAACTTTGCGTAATTTAAGTGATGAAATAAACAAACATCTTAGATGCTTGAAAACCCTTGGACATCCTGTTGAATCTTGGGACATTTTGTTAATTCAAATTTTAGTATCAAAACTTGATCCTATGACTAGACGAGAGTGGGAACAGTTTGAGATTAAAGATACATACCCTTCAATGGTTGAATTTACAGGTTTTATTAAAAAACGGTGTGAGTTCTTAGAAGCTATTCAACCTTCAATATCAAATAGTCAGATATTTCGTGAATCCAAGAATATTTCTAAGCAAAGAGATACAAATCGGTTTCAAACTTGCTTGTCATCTGAAAAACCAGTTCTAAGCTGTATTTTTTGTAAACAAACACATTCTATTTACAACTGTTCTGCATTTTTAAATCTTGATATTCAGAAACGTATTTTGGAAATGAAAAATCTCAAAACTTGTTTAAATTGTTTAAGAAAAGGTCATTTTATAAAAGAGTGCAGAGCAATGAACTGTAGAAAGTGTAATAAGCGACATCACACATTACTACATCTTGAACAAACTTCTCCTGATGATAACATTTCCATTCAGCAATCTAACCATTCACAAAGTTCCACTCAGGAAACAAACTGTGATGTTTCTTGTCACTCAGTGAGCAACAAAAATTCAAGTCAAATATTGTTAGCTACAATTGTGCTTTCAGTTAAAGATTCTGTTGGTGATTATCATCGTTGTAGAGCACTGCTTGACTGTGGCAGTCAGTCCAACTTTGTCACTGAGGAACTTTGTTCACGTTTAAATCTCCAAAAGGAAAATACTGCATTGATTGTTTCAGGTATATCAGAATCCATATCTGACATTAAATTTAAATCAAATATTGAAATTCAGTCTCTTTGTAACAATTTCCAGACTACTCTCTCATGTTTGGTCCTCAAACAAATTACTGGTAACTTGCCATCATTTAGCTTTGATCCTGCTCAGTTGAACATTCCTGCAAATCTCTGTTTAGCTGATCCTGCGTTCTTTAAATCAGAAAAGATTGACCTTCTGTTAGGGGCTTCTGTTTTCTGGGAAATTTTGTGTGCAGGGCAAATTCAACTGGGTGATGGTAAACCAATACTTCAAAAAACCCTTTTTGGGTGGATTTTATCAGGAAATTGTTTTTTCAATGTTCCAATGAAAACATTATGCAGCATAAATCATAGCATTTCTTGCCATAGTTCGAAACAGTTATCGTTTGAAGAAACAATATCAAAGTTTTGGGAGCTTGAAGACATTGGTGGTGCTCCTTTGAGGAGTGCTGAAGAAGATTTGGTCGAGAAACATTACCTCCGTCATGTAAATAGAGATCCCAATGGTCGCTTTGTAGTGTCTATACCATTTCGGGAAAATGTTACAAAACTTGGTGAATCTCGCGATATAGCTCTAAAAAGACTCTATAGTACTGAGCAAAAGCTCTCAAAGCATCCTACTTTGAAACATGAATATGATTCTTTTCTTCAAGAGTACTTGGAGCTTGGGCACATGTCTCCTATTGATGACACTAATATACCGTCAACTTCATGTTATCTACCTCATCATTGCGTCCAAAAAGAGTCGAGTACTACGACGAAGGTACGTGTAGTTTTCGACGCCTCATCTAAAACTAGTACAGGTTTATCATTGAACGACGTTCAGATGGTGGGACCAGTTGTTCAATGCGAGCTTTTTTCTATCATTCTTAATTTTCGCTTACATAAGTATGTTATAACGGCAGATTGTGAAAAAATGTATCGTCAAGTTTTGCTTTCCAAACCTGACCGTGATTACCATAGAATTTTGTGGCGATGCACACCAGATAGTGATGTTTCGTGTTTTGTTTTGAATACTGTCACTTATGGCACAGCTTCAGCAAGTTATCTTGCAACTCGGGTTTTGAAACATCTAGCTGATGAATATAAACATCAATATCCAGTTGTAAGTCCTGTAAGGTTATTTGTGACAATTTTTATATGGACGACCTGTTAACGGGTGCAGATTCTGTTGAAGAACTTGCTGCTATCAAGTCCGAGGTTACCTATATTCTTAAGCAAGGTGGTTTCAATCTTAGGAAGTGGTCATCAAATGAAATGTCATTATTGTGCAATGAGGAGCTAACTGTTGATCATTATTTTAGTAGGGAAGCAAATCAATCTACTTTAGGAATAATTTGGAACCCAAATGATGACATGCTGCGATACAAAATTAGAGAGTTTAGTAACCCCTCATCTGTAACTAAAAGAATGATACTTTCTATATCATCACAAATTTTTGATCCTTTGGGTCTTCTGTCGCCAATCATTATTGTAGTAAAATTACTAATCCAACGATTATGGCAGCTGAAGATTACTTGGGATGAGTCCATACCTTTAAATTTACAAACGTTGTGGCTAAAATTTAGAGACAGCTTACCTTTTATCAATTCTTTTGAAATACGTCGTTTAGTTCTTACTTCGAAACATCAAATAGAGTTGCACGGTTTTGCAGATGCAAGTGAAAAAGCCTATGGAGCATGTATATTTCTTCGATCTATAGATTCACATGGTCACTTCAAGGTTGCATTGCTCTGCTCAAAATCAAAAGTTGCCCCAATTAAGTCTACAACAACTTTACCACGATTGGAACTTTGTGCCAGTCTTCTGTTGGCTAATCTCTCAAATAAAATTAAAGGCTGCTTAGATGTTAAAATTGAGAAATGTTTTTATTATTCTGATTCTACTATTGCCTTATCTTGGATCAAATCAGAGCCTAGCAAGTGGAAAACTTTTGTGGGAAACCGAGTAGCTAGTGTTCAAAGACTTACAAAACCTTGCGATTGGTTTCATGTTAGTTCTTCTGATAACCCTGCCGATTTAATCACCCGAGGTATAAGCCCAGAGGAACTAAAATCAAACACACTTTGGTGGGAAGGTCCATCTTGGCTTCATAACCCATCTCATTGCTGGCCCATTAATAACGAAAATCCTTTCGACACTGACGACACAGAATGTAAACCTCAACAGGTCTTTACTAGCACTGAATTATGCTTCGATATGTTTAATAAATTTTCATCATTTCGCAAATTAACTCGAGTAACAGCATACATTTATAGATTCATATTCAACTTGCGATCTAAAA
The DNA here is from genome assembly GCF_016097725.1 of Ips typographus. Taxonomy (NCBI): domain Eukaryota; kingdom Metazoa; phylum Arthropoda; class Insecta; order Coleoptera; family Curculionidae; genus Ips; species Ips typographus. The sequence goes on from NC_138423.1 coordinate 10,875,020, forward strand.
AACATGAACAGACTTTAAAGACCGATAGTTTGTCAGTTGATGAAATAAAACATGCCACCAACGTTTTGCTCTCTCTGGCTCAACATCAGACTTTTCCTCGCGAAATTGAGGCTTTATCCTCGAATAAGACTCTAGATAAAAACAGCAAATTGCTTAACCTAAATCCTTTCTTAGATCAAAATAAGTTAATTCGTGTTGGCGGTCGCTTGTCTCATTCTACCTTTTGTAACAACAAGGCTCACCCCATAGTTCTCTCAAATCATCACCCTATTTCAAAATTGTTGGCTTGTGATGAACATTTAAAGCTTTTACATTGTGGTCCCCAGCAATTATTGTACTCACTTCGAGAAAAATACTGGCTTCTTTCCGGACGAAGTCTTTGTAGAAAGATAGTTCATAATTGCATTGTTTGCTTCAAGGCCAAACCTAGAATAGCTCAGCAATTAATGGGTGAATTACCATCAGGTCGTTTAGAAGGGTCCTATCCATTTGAAAATACGGGGGTAGACTATGCGGGTCCTTTTTTAATTTGGGATAGGAATACCAGAAACTATAAAACCTCGAAAGCTTACATTGCTTTGTTTATTTGTTTTTTATCTAAAGCAATACATATTGAACTAGTGAGTGATTTAACTTCTGAATGTTTTATAGCTGCTTTACGCAGATTTGTAGCTCGAAGAGGTAAACCCAAAACGATTCACTCTGATAATGGCACTAATTTTGTTGGTGCAAAAAATAAGTTAAACGAAATTGCACAGTTTTTGAAAGCATCGAACATTCGAAGCTCCATAATGGACTACACTGCAGATCAGGGTATTGAATGGGTTTTTATACCTCCCAGAGCTCCACATTTTGGAGGGCTTTGGGAGGCAGGAGTTAAAAGTATTAAAATTCATCTTAAGAGAGTTATTGGCACAACACCTTTAACTTTTGAAAGTTTTTCAACGATTTTGACTCAAGTGGAAGCAGTTCTAAACTCCAGACCTTTATCATCCGATCCTCAAGATCCAAATCCTTTAACCCCTAGCCATTTCCTGATCGGCCGAGCTATTGCTTCTACATTGGACCAGCCATTACAACAAATCTCTGAAAATCGTCTCAACAACTATCAGAAACTTCAGAGGCTGATACAGTCATTTTGGACTCGGTGGAGGAAGGAGTACATAAGCGAACTTCAAGTCCGAAACAAATGGAAGATACGAGAGCCGAATCTAAAGGAGGGCGATTTGGTAATCCTTAAGGAGGACAACTTACCACCGTGTCACTGGGTACTGGGTCGGATTCAAGAAATTCATCTTGGAAAGGATAAGCTTTCTCGAGTAGTGACCGTGAAGTGTTCGAGTGGAGTGATAAAACGTCCAATTAGCAAAATTTGTCCGTTACCTCGGCAATAGCTATTCTTTTTGTATTGAAAGACTGTGGTCTTTCAAGGGCGGCGGTTTTATGTTAAGGAAAGTGTATCGATACGACGCAACCCTCCCTACACGCTCGCGCGAATGAAATGTCAGCCGGGCGGTTCTCTAACCATACTTTTAGACATGACTTGTACTGTTTTATAACCTCATCCTAATAGCATGTTTTTTTTGTATCAATAGTTAATACAAATTCATCATTAGTTTTAAAATCAAGAAGTGTTTCATTAATATCTTTCAGTAATTGCATCCTTTGCTATTGGTGAGATCCTGTTAGATACCTCCAAAAAAAGCAAAAAGACTATAATATGTTTGCTAGAAATTAATTATACTGCAAAGCCCAGGAAACAAACTTCATTAATACTTAAGTAACATTTAAAAAGTTCTGAAGTAATCATAATATCCATGGAATTTCAAACATTTTCTACACATTCACATACCCAATTGTACTCGTATTTTGTCATTTAGTAGAATTTGAGTAATAAACATTTCTGCCACGATTTGAGATTTTTGCCCCTCTGTCTCTCAAACTGACTGGGCCATTGGATTCTCCGAAAAAATCCTTAAAAGAATTTTAAAGATATCCAGATACCTCAAAACTGATATTTTTCAATTTTCTCCTGTAACTTAAAATCAAAAAGGATTACGGTATCTTACAGAATATTAGACAATTACCGAACTTACTTAATTTCCGAAGGCGTTTGACCCATCAACCAATAAACATCGTGCTTTTTGGTACACCCGATGGCCAGAAGCTGACCGATGTGACACTTTTTAGGAAATTTCGGTTTTCTTGGTACCTGTTTCGTCCATTCCGCCACTGCCAGGAGTTCAGGGGCGTCCCCGATATGGACGTAACCGCGCAACCTGCAAAGGGTTTTGTCTGCGTACCAGGCCAATGTGGAATCTTCGTACAGAACCATCCATTCTTCGCACCAACCAGTGAAGAAAAATCCTTCTGAAATATCAGATTTAAGTAGTTAAATTCTAGATATTTCTGTGTTATAGATCAAATTAATGATCTACGTTAAATACATTGTCTATAAAATGAACCCATTATTAAACTTTTTAATTTTCAACCAAAAAAAGTAATTTTAAATTGGAAAGTGTTGAGCTTCAAACAGTGCTGCCAATTTCCTTTCCTTTTTCTGATTAAACGAACCAATCAATTTGAAATGCCTTGTTTACTACTTTCAAAGCAATTGGCACGTTCGATTTCCCAGAAGATTGATTGGCGGCAGTGCATCTATCTGTTACCAATCAATAATTCAACTGTTCAATTAAGTTTAAAACACTCGTTAAACTAGTAATTAATCAACAAAAAATGTTGAAAAATTACACTGTCATCAGACTTAGCGGTAGATTAAAAAAAGTAGCTAGAAAAAGTTATCGTCGTTATTTTGGACCGGATTTACATTCTTATGGATCTCCGAGGTACGAAGTGAAAATAATGCGCTCCGACCCCGACTAGAAAATTGTTTCGCTCTAGGATACCTCCATAGCTCTATTTTCCCGAGGAAATTGTATTTTAATCTGGGTTGGAATGGATTATTTTAGCTTTTGAACGTGAAATTTATTACTGTAATCCGTTTATTACGTTAGTGTCCAAAAGAGATAATCCCTTTTTATTCCCAATTTTTTTTGCGCCGACGATTTTCTAAGGGCATTTGCTTTTTTACAGTCCTCCTTGTCAGTTTCTTGGAAGAAAAAAACTAGTAGTGTGATCATTAACCTAGTTTTTTTGTTTTCCCCAAGGACTATGTCAGCATCTTTAGAGATGCCGTGGAAAATCGTATTACGACGCCACGAAGCGCGTTAACTTTCTTTGATCTAATGCGATGCTCCTAATGAGCTTTAGCCTCGTCGACGTCCTTAGGCGATTTTATATAGGTATAGTCAGCTCAACTTCGCCACATTTTGCTAAACGACGTTTAGTGATTTCTGAGGGGTAGGTAAACCGGAAAATTTGTTGATTGGAAGGGAAAATTGAAAGTTAACAAATTGAGAGAGTTGAACAAGACTATTGTTAACTTTCTGACTGAAACAAATCAAAGGACAAAGGTTATTAATATGCGAATTTAAAAAAAGCATGTTATCCAAATATACATTTAGTTTGTGTATGCCTTTTTACTTCTTTTATATGGTTTCCAATGAAAAATGACGACTCTAAACCTAATACATTAATAAAGCTTGCTTGTAACCTTCATTACTGTATTAGTATTTTGTTTTTTTTATCAGTTAGTCTTCTTTTGAAATGTCTAGGAAAATAGTCAGTTCAATCATTTCAGCACATTCTTCTAGTCTTTTTCTAAAAATCTTGGACAGTTAGCCAGCACCATCATTTCAAAACATTCTTCCACCCTTCTTTTGAAAATTTTAGGTAATTAGCCACCTCAATCATTTCAACACATTTTTCTATTGTTCTCTTCAAAATTCTGGACCATTAGCCAGCACAATAATTTCAACACGTTTTTCTACTCATCTCTTGGCAATTTTGGACTTTTAGCCCGCACAATAATTTCAATAAATTCTCCTGCTCTTCTCTTGACAATTTTGAACAATTAGCAAATTCAATCATCTCCACACATTTTTCTACTCTTTTCTTTAGAATTCTAGACAATTAGCCAGCGTCTTCTTTTGAAAATTTCAAACAATTAGACAGCACAAACACGTCAACGCATTCTTCTACACTTGAAAATTGTATGCAATTAGCCAGCACAATCATGTCAACACACTATTCTACTCTTCTCTTGAAATTTTTTTGCAAATACCCAGCACAATCATTTTAACACGTTCTTCTACTCTTCTCATGAAAAGTCTGGACAATTAACCAGCACAATGATTTGAACACATTCTTCTACTCTTCTCTTGACAATTTTGGGCAATTAGCCAGCACATTAATTTTAACACGTTTCCCTATTCTTCTCTTGACAAATTTGGGCAATTAACCAGCACAATAATTTCAACACATTCTTCTGCTCCACTTTTGAAAATTTTAGTCAATTAGCCAGCACAATCACATCAACACATTCTTCTACTCTTCTCTTGAAAATTGTGGACAATTAGCCAGCTCAATCATTTCAACATATGTTTCTACTCTTCTCTTGAAAATCCTGGACAATAAGCCAGCACAATAATTTCAACACGTTTCCCTACTCTTCTCTTGAAAAATTCTGGAAAATTAGCCAGCACAATTATTTTAACACATTCTTCTACCCATCTCTTGAAAAATTCTGGACAATAAGCCAGCACAATAATTTCAACACGTTTCCCTACTCTTCTCTTGAAAAATTCTGGAAAATTAGCCTGCACAATTATTTTAACACATTCTTCTACTCATCTCTTGAAAAATTCTGGACAATTAGCCAGCACAATAATTTCAACACATTCTTCTATTCTTTTCTTGAAAATTCTGGACAATTAGCCAGCCCAATCAGTTCAACGCATTATTCTGCTCTTCTCTTAAATCATCCTTTTAATTTTTTCTTAAACATTTTGGGTAATTCTCCAGCACAATCATGTCAACAAGAATAATTGACGGATTATACTTAATTTCAGATTACATAATATAAAATAAAATTGCGTTACAACATGGCAACAATTGTATTGTGCAATTTTAAAAAAATAAGAATTTAAAAAAATGAAGAATTGAAAGGAAAGAAGAATAGAATAATAACTGACAGGAAAACAGAGAAAAGGTCTCAAAATTAATAGACATTATTTTTGCGGCAAAAATTACTTAAACGCTACTAGATTAAACGAAGAAAAATCACAAAGAGAGAAAAAACGGAGAAGAATTGAAAAGAAAAATGAGAGAAGAATAATTGATAGAAAAAAAAATTACAGAACGAAAAAAATTTACAAGAGGAGAGAAAAGAAAAGATTTAACAGGAGAGAAAATAGTTTAGAGCGTTTAACACTTAAAATGGTATATTCTGAAGCAGAAAATTATGATAAAAAAAATAAGAAAAAATTAATATAATAATATAAAATCAACCCATCCAACCAACTTCTCTACGAACGTACGAACATGACTAAAATAACTGACAGACTCATACAACTACAAACCAAGTGGAAAAATAACCCAAACAACTGGACATATGTAAATCCACTATGCATAACAAGACAGACCAGACAATCCCGTTACCTTTTCCCCGCTCTCACCCTATTAGAACATTTTAATTGAAACTATTTTTTTTTTTTAGATAATTAGAAATAAGATAACCTGTACATATAAAAAAAAACCATGTATACATAGGCAGAAAGACCGTAACGGTCGATAGCCGTTTTTTCTTTTGGAAAATAAAGATTGTTTATATACAGGGTGTCCCACGACGAAAGACCTCGATTGATATTGGAAAAAGTATAAATAGGAGAGTTTTGAAAATTTGGTAGGGTACTGATGTGGGCATGCCCAATCCAACTAAAATATTTTCAAGATGGTTGCACTTCCGCTTATACCGGAAGTCGATCACAACTTTCTTATTTTAAATAGAACACCCTATATATTATTACATATTTGGATTCCTCACAAAATTCTGACCAACTTTTGTATAGAGTGCCCTATGCCTATCTCTAGCCGTTTTCGAAATATTTGATGTTTTTCCAAAAAAGTGACAGTTGCAACACTCAACATATTTTTGTACTATGTTAAAACCGTATTTCATTTTGCAATGAAACTTTGGGTTATTGTAAATAAAGGATCGTTTTATTAAACTGAGGGTGCGTAACGACTCATTTGTATACAGGGTCGTCAAAAAAAAATCATAAACTTGCCACTAAAAAAAATGAAAAATCTCAAGTTTTTTAAATGGAAACCCCCATTTTTTATGACGGAATCATTTTGAGCATTAAAAATTACTATAAGTTTCAATTTACTTGCCTATACCTAAATCCAACCCATTTCGTTTTATTTGAGAATAAACATTTTTTTATTAGGCTGCATGCTCGGCTGCATGGTTGGAATTAGCTGGTACTCTAGTTGGCCATGCTTTTGACACACGGTGATATTGGAGACCTGCAGGGCATGTTAATAACACTAGTTTTGAGTGTTTAGTCAGCAAAAACTCACTAAAAACAACTCTCTTCGGAAAGTCAACCTCTTTTAAGTGTTGCACTAATTTAAATGAAAAAGGGTGAAATTTATGTTTCTTCAGGATCCTCTGAATTGAGCTTTTGGATATGCCTGATTCTACGGAAACTTGTCTTATTGACAAAGTTGGATTTGCAACAAAATAGCCCAAAATTGCAATTTCTACATTTGTATTATTAAGGATTGGTTTTGTTTTAATAGCTTTTATCTTCACAGATCCCGTATTCTTAAAATTTTCAATTATTTGCTTGACAGCTTTTCGTGATGGCTTTGGTTTTTCTGGATAACGAGCGGCAAATACCTCACATGTTCTACTCACAACTTTATCACATTCTCCGTAAATAATAAACAGATTTAAGTAATCTTGGTTTGAATAACGTAACCGCGACGGCATATTTGCAGTTGTCAAAACACTCAAAACTAGTGTTATTAACATGCCCTGCAGGTCTCCAATATCACCGTGTGTCAAAAGCATGGCCAACTAGAGTACCAGCTAATTCCAACCATGCAGCCTAATAAAAAAATGTTTATTCTCAAATAAAACGAAATGGGTTGGATTTAGGTATAGGCAAGTAAATTGAAACTTATAGTAATTTTTAATGCTCAAAATGATTCCGTCATAAAAAATGGGGGTTTCCATTTAAAAAACTTGAGATTTTTCATTTTTTTTAGTGGCAAGTTTATGATTTTTTTTTGACGACCCTGTATACAAATGAGTCGTTACGCACACTCAGTTTAATAAAACGATCCTTTATTTACAATAACCCAAAGTTTCATTGCAAAATGAAATACGGTTTTGACAGAGTACAAAAATATGTTGAGCGTTGCAACTGTCACTTTTTTGGAAAAACATCAAATATTTCGAAAACGGCTAGAGATAGGCATAGGACATTCTATACAAAAGTTGGTCAGAATTTTGTGAGGAATCCAAATATGTAATAATATATAGGGTGTTCTATTTAAAATAAGAAAGTTGTGATCGACTTCCGGTATAAGCGGAAGTGCAACCATCTTGAAAATATTTTAGTTGGATTGGGCATGCCCACATCAGTATCCTACCAAATTTTCAAAACTCTCCTATTTATACTTTTTCCAATATCAATCGAGGTCTTTCGTCGTGGGACACCCTGTATATATGTATATACAGTGTGGAACAGCCAAATGGAATAAATTCGATAACGAATAAATGAGAGCCTGTTGGGAAAAACGCTTGGACACGTCGATTTGTATTTTTAGATGGGCATTTATTAAAAAAAAATAAAAATTATATAGGGTGTGTCATGTGACAGTGGCCGATACCAACTTTCTTATATACAACCCCCTGTATATTATTAGTTTTTTGGATTCTTCAGAAAATTCTAGACATAATTCATGTACAATGTTCCATACCTATCTTCAACTGTTTCGGAAATATTAAGTGTTTTCAGATGTATTACAACAATTAACATTAAAAAAATAAAATTATTTTATTTCACAAATAATGTAAAAAAAAACAAAAAAACATTAATTTCAATGTAAGAGATGTTCAAAATGTTCGTGAAAATAAGTATTGAGTGTAATGTAGCGAATTTGTGAAATAAAATAATTTTCTTTTTTTAATGTTAATTGTTGTAATACATCTGAAAACACTTAATATTTCCGAAACAGTTGAAGATAGGTATGGAACATTGTACATGAATTATGTCTAGAATTTTCTGAAGAATCCAAAAAACTAATAATATACAGGGGGTTGTATTTAAAATAAGAAAGTTGGTATCGGCCACTGTCACATGACACACCCTATATAATTTTTATTTTTTTTAATAAATGCCCATCTAAAAATACAAATCGACGTGTCCAAGCGTTTTTCCCAACACGCTCTCATTTATTCGTTATCGAATTTATTCCATTTGGCTGTTCCACACTGTATATAATATAAAATAAGAAAATGTTTTATTTAAAATAAGTGTCGAAAATTTGATAAAAATATGAAAAATTTATTGACATCAGATTATGGCGATTCAGGAAAAATATAGATCTTTGCTAATTTAAGCTGTGCTGTCAGATCACAATAAACAGACAGCTATTGAATAAAATGTACAATAAACTATTTCCAACCATTTTTTTCACAAGAGACAAAGCAAATCTCAATCATCCATCTGGACAGATTCCAACATGCAAACAGTTATGCTGCATTTGATCGCAATGCTGGATGGCAATGTCTGAATTAATTGCCTGTATACAATTTCGTACACAATATACATGAAGTATTCGCAATGGGACAGGCAGTAACGTGACGAAATTGCCTGAATGTCGTTCTGTCTAAAAGGAAGGACAACCTCGGGCATTGTTTACGTTCCTGTTTACTTCCAGTGGAATTATTTAGCCCGAGGACGTCACTCTTATTGTTCTGGAACAGATGAATAAGTCGTTTTTTCCATTTCGCTAAAAGAGAAATATGGATATAACATTGCGCGCTTTCTTATTAGACGCGTTATATTCGCCATGAATTATATTATCGCGACCGCTCCATTCCGAAATACATTATTCAAATAAAAGTCGGATCTGAGAATTTCTAATTTAAACTTTACAATACAACTCCGAAAGGAAACTTCCCATTTCGATCGGGAAATAAGTCGAATGCTGTTTAATTCTTAGTTCTTCCGCGTTTTCAAAGTTAATTCAGGCCGGTAGGAATAAACGATGTTATAATTGTTTGCTGTTTTCAATTTTAAATTCGATTAGCAGGAACTTAAATGAGTTATACAACTGCAGAATATTTAAATTATTGTAAAGTTGGGCGTTCAAGTTCAAATCGTACTTCTGTGCAATGTAAAAAGTTTGTTTTAATATTTAGGATGTAGGTTAGAAGTGTAGATTTCACGTAAAACCAACAAAACTACGATGAGTTATGTTGAAAACTTAAAGAAATAACTTAAAGGACAAACTTTCAATTTATTCATAAAACTTTATTAGACTTTTAATTGCTGAAGAAAACCTAAAATATCTATTGCACTATACAGGGTGATCCAGTTTTAAATGTCAATAGTTCATCATTCGATAGCCCATCAAAAAATAAGTTGACATGCATTATGGAATTTTCCTGAAAAACACTTCTTAAGGAAGATACAGTGCTCCAAAGTTCAGTTAAAAAAATCGTTATTTGTTATAACTGTCAGACCGTTGGGGCAATTTTGATCAAGCACTTATAAAGGTAATACTCATTATGTGATGTTAATGACGTTTGTCAAAATTGTCCAGTGGCGTAGGACAGGAAGATGGTTTTTACGACACTGGATATTTTTTAAAAAAGACAGTTTCTTTGTTTAGGTTACAGTATTTCCTATAAAATTCTGATTGGAAACTTCTTTTAAGAGATAATTGAGTTATTACATTCTAAGACCCAAAACCAACCCACCCCAACTTAAAAATTGTCTTGAAAACGGGATGAAAATTGACTTAAGAAGCTTAAAAATGTTTCTGTAGTCAGTTTTCATAATTTCCAGACGAATTGAAAGACTTTAGTTTTGAAAATTGACTAAGAAATCAGTAAACTGACTTTGAAACGGTAAAAATTGATTTGAGAGGCTTAAAAATTGTCGTCATAGTTTTCAGATAAATTGAAAAACTTTAGTATTGAAAATTGACTTGTAGGCATGAAAAATTACTTTCTTTAGAGTTTTTGACTACAAATTCACACATTTCACCTTGAAAATTGATTTGAACATCAAAAAGTGACGCTGTCCAATGAAAAGTGACATCAAAAGCTTAAAATTTGCATTTGAAGTAAGTTTTCATAATTTGAAGACAAATTTCGACGTTTTTGTCTTGAAAATAGTCTTAAATACAGGATATTGTCATTAGATTCATGATAATTGACTTGGAGACTAACTTTTCAAGTTCTGTTAGTTTGCTTTTCATTTTCTTACACTCTGAAATATTTTTAGTGCTTTAGAACTGCTTTCAGCTTAGAAATTAGAGTTCAAGGCTATCTTCACCAAGTTTTTGACTTAGCAGACTAAAAAAATATTTTTTACATTTTTCATAGGTTTGAAAATGCTATTTCAAACGTTATCACTATTAAATTGACTTTAGACACCTTAGTGTTTTAGGGGTCATTTCTTCAAAAACTAGACTGTTTTTACTGCTTTAAGGCTGTTTTCAGCCCAAAAAATAGAGTTTCAAGACTATTTTTACAAAGTTTTTGACTTATCAGGCCCGAAAGCCAATTTGTACACTGTCCATGGCTTGGAAGTTGGGGCAAAAAATTGGAGGATTTCTAAGAAATTTTGACTGTTTTTAGTGCTGAATGAGACTGAAAAATCGAGTTCAAGATTCTTCAGTAACATAAGTAAAAGTTTTTGCACTAAACTATGAAAATAATTTATAATAATGCAATTTCGGAAACTCGAACTGCTGCTTAGAATTTTTTTCAACTTTAAGATCTTGTCGCAACTATGGTTTTGTTAAAGCAGGCACCATTAAGCTTAACGTGCCTTCAACAAGAAAATTTTAAGCCGATTTGACTTTTGAATCACACTCAATAAAAGTAGAAATATTGGAAAGGCATTGTAATTTGATTTGATTTCTGAACTAATCCATCACACTTGATCTGGCACTGATTAAGGATTTTATGAACAATATGTATTATTAACAGTACATTACGTGACAAATGTGATGTAAGAAGCACTTTACGCACGAACAGAACAGTTTCACGACGCCATCGCCATGTTGCTGCATGTGGGTGCAGAAATTGTTTTTGTCTGTATAAAATATCATTAAACATTTTACGAGGTCATTAAGCAATATCGCTATTAAATGATAAGAAGTGGAAGTTTTTTAATTACTGAAACATTTTCAGGTTAGGTTCGTGTTTTAGTTTTTCAAATAACTAATAAGTTACGCTTGTTTGAACTTGTTTAGGGTCTTTTACAGCGCTTCTTTGTGCTTTGACACAGTTTTAAGAACATATTTCCCTACAAGTCCCCTAATACAATTTTGTAAAGAAGGAAATTTCCTACAACTTTCCACTTTTAGACTTTTTCGATATTTTTCCAAATGTCTCCCACTATTTTTTTTTATTTCATATTTTTAAGAATTGCCATATAAATAATTATGACTTTTAAGCAGTTTTTTTAAGGTTACGTGTTTTTTCCCACCCATTTTGATTTGCCTTTTCCATTTTTTTTAGTTTTCTGTTCTTTCAAAGTCACCTTACATACACAATTGGACAGGAGGACGTATATAGCGGCCAAAAGTGTCATTTATGCAGACTAGAACCACACCGGAGTCGATCTTTGCCAGTTTTAAGACGTAAGAATACAATTTGGCACAGATATTGCACAAAACAACACCGGAGTCGATGTTTTGACCCTTTTTAGCTGGAGTGTCACGTGACATGTGACAAAGTTTTCATTTGAAATAAAAAAAATTGTGTGACTTTTTCATCATTACCCAACCCATTTTTTAAACGTGTTTTCTAGATCACGAGGCACGTTTTCCAAAATTTACGTTTTTCATACATTTTATTCTGTGTCGTAATATGCTCTATTACGTAGTCAGTTTCAGTCCGGGAAATGATTCATTACGTTTTTTTCGTTAATAGTCCGGCAAAATGTTTTTCCCGGACTAGTCCGGCAAAGTACTAAAAAAACTAAGAATTAAATAACTATTATCACTTACAATATGACATAAAACGTTTTACGATACTGTTCCGTGAAATGCAATTAAAGTACTTGCCTAGAAATTCCGTAAACATCTAGACTTGTACTTTAATAACCCATTTCCCGGACTTATAACGTAAATTACTATTCACGCACTCTTTTATTCAATCGTAATCGTAAATAACTAATTTATTTGACACTTGATGTATAAACTTTTATATGTCGATATAACATATAACTACTTTGCCTGATCGGTTGAAACATTTTGCCACTAAAGAGCGTCAAAGTTGACCAATACTTTCTGTTCAATTTTCATGCACTGTTTTATTTGAACCTAAATAATTTGAATTTATTTGACTGACATGGTAAGGACTTTAGTATGTCGATGGATAGTCAATGAAATGGGCTTTGTAGAAATATGACAACTTTGGTTAATTAGTGTGGCGGTTTGGCCGCTAGAGGGCTTCAAAGTTCATAATTTTTTTTTCAACTTTTTTTTAGTCTAATATTTCATTCAATTGTAAATAACGCGCTTATTTGGTTCACACTAGATAATCTTTTGTAGGCCAATCTTAGAAGCGTAAAATTTAACCAATTTTTCTCTCAATCTCGAGAATCGGAGCAACCTATAAACAGTTTTCAAACTTTTGGTTACTTATTAAAGGATCAGAATCCACTAATGCCAAAAACCTTTTAAGTTACTTAGACACTGTTAGTTTAGATGTTACACTCAGAAGACAGTTTGAAGACGAAGAAGACGCTGGTGACATTTTGCTGTTTCTGAGCTGCAAAAAAGACTCAGGTTTGCGAAAACCTCATTGCTCTACCTTTGCTAGTTTTCGAGATACCTCGTAAAATCATCAACACCCTGTATGTACAGTACTTAATTGAAATGCTTTCTTTTATTTCACAGCATTTTGGTTCTACGGTAATATAGTTATTTACAAGTGCGGAAAGGAAAAAACTTTCCCGCACGCTGACTGAAGTTTTCTCGCTACGCTCCTTTGGGAATCAGTCGAGTGCGGGGAAGGCACTTTACGCACTTGATAGGAACATCATTTTTTCTTCGAGCGTTTTCGATAATTGGAAAGAACGACAATTGAAAATAAATGATAAATTAATATTGAAATAGTATATTCTATATTAAGAGCGGAAAGTACATATTTGCCGCTTGCACATGTAAAAGCGGCAAAATTACTTTCGGCTCGAAATATAGACGATATTTTTCGACTGCTGTGGGGTGGAGTAGAAGGACAAACTCACATCATTTTCGTCGCTCCAACTCATTGTCACCGATAAAATCACTTTGACGGAATGTGGTTATTTCAAACAGGTATGTCAAGCGTTGTTATGGAAACGCCGAAAAAAGTTGGTGAGTAGATTGTTAGTAGAAAGCGAAAACGCTCTAGAGCAGAAAATTATTCACTTTCTGATCGCGCGCGGCGAATAACCACTTTCTGCTTTTAAATGGAAGCGCATATGAGGTACTTTCAAAGTCAGTAGTCGAAAAAAGTAATTTTTAATAATAGTGAATAATATTGTAATAATATATTTTATAATATAAATACCATAATATTGTTTTTTTATACATCTTCATATGTATGTAACTAAAATATAACCGAACATTTGATATTAACTACAAAAATAAAACATGATTACAACCTACAAACTTGATTACCATAAATGGGTTATTGATGTGATGCAATACTTCTAATCTACTTCTTACTAATATTAGTAATACATTAACTATTATTATATGGAATAACAATTTAGAATATGATACATAAATTAGCATAATTTATTCTTCCCACCCTAGTGGGGGAAAACGGTTTTTTTTAAGCACTGGTGCGGGAATGTTTTCATAAAAAGAGTGTTTTTACAAGCATGCGCAAATGATAACATTCCCGCACTATTCTTGTTCTCGAAGTACAGACTTTCCCGCACCAGTAAGAAAATAAATAATTTTTCCGCATTAGGGTGGGAAATTTAAATTATGTTAATTTATGTTTCATATTCAAAATTATTATTCCATATAATAATTGTTCATTTATTATTAATATTGTAACAAAGTAGATTAGAGGTAATTCATCACATCAATAGCCCATTTATGGTAATCAAGTTTGTAGGTTGTTATCCTGTTTTATTTTTGTAGTTAATATATTTAATATGCGGTTATATTTTAGTTACATTCATAATATGAATATGTATAAAAGAACAATATTGTTAAATTCACTATTATTAAAAATTTATTTTTCAATTTTAATTTATTATTTATTTTCAATTATTAGAAAAAGCTCGTAGAAAAAATGATGTTCCTTTCACGTGCGGAAAGTATCTCTTTCCGCACTTGTTAGGAGGACTATACTTTACCTAATAAGTGTTACATTAGTGCTATTATATACCTCAGTTGACTTATTATTAGTAATAGAAGAAGGACTTTCAGTAACATTACTACTGCTTACTCTGATAAAGCAATAATCTAAAACAATTTTCCGTAAAACTCTGCGTAAAGACGGTCATTACGTAAAAGAACTATGTGTAATTGGCTATTTACACTAGGTCACACCATGTGCCAAAGCATGCAGTTTACACTCAAACATGAAATATTCAGTTGTTAACCATTTTGTATTCTGCCACTATAAATAGACTAGCTAGCATCATTATTATGCTATAACATCAACACATTGTTAACAATGGAAATTATAAATGTAGCCCTATTTTTGTCTTGACAGTAATATATGTTTTTCTCGTTTTATCTTCAGTAAAGACTCTCCCTGTTCAGCTTGATTAAAAGTGTTTTGTCCTGCTGGAAATTAAGACGTCAGAAAATGAATTCCCTTTTACACCACTGTGAAGCTGAGATGCTTTTTGGTTACGAGGTTTTAAAGCTTCGCTTTTAAAAATGTCGGTCGACGATCAAACTGACATTTTCACTTTAAAAGCGCCCATTTATACGCCCACTTTGCTTCGATTTCACATAAGCCACGTAAACAAAACTGTACAAGCACCATTAACACTGTGGATCCTGGACGCTTAAAATCCGTTTCAGGGGTAAACGTGATAATATGTCAGCTAATTCTGCGGTTATATAAAGATGACTTTCAACACTTTTATAATAATATAACTTTTAAAAGTATTATTTAAAAAAAAACAACTTTTGTTGACTTGATGCGGTTTCGTTCCTTGGATGCCTTTCACAAATTACTAAATCCTTTAATAGAACTATGGGCTTTGCCTTCCTAACCACGGAAGCTTACCGTGCCTTGCACGTGCCTTGACATGTAACGGTGCGAGTTAAATTACGCTTTAAGCACAACTTGAAGAGAGTTTGTCATTAGTATGCATCCTTTCGAGTTTAGCTTATGTCCTGGAAAATAGAAAAATACTTTCTTAACGCCCTTAGCAACTTTAATTCACGTGCCTGACATTGTAAGTATTTATGCTAATCACTTTATTTAACTTTGTTATATTGTTTCTGATGCAAATTAGTGAAATTTTATTAGGTTAAGGAACTTGCGAAATTTGTAGATGTGGTTTGAACCAGTCAGCTCTTATCAATTTTAACCCTCTTAACACGTAATTAAATTTAATTAGGCTGTTGCCTAAGTGAAAAGTCGAGAAAATCTAGATTTATGTAATTTGTGAGATGTTATAAAAAAGCTGTAATATTAGCAACATCAATTTTACAGTTTTACGCATTTTATTGAAAGGTATAATAAATATTTAATTAACTCACTGCAATCTCAAATTAATTATTTTAATGACACTAATTTTTGTAGGTAGCAGTTATTATTCATGACAAAAATTTGAATATTGAAATAATAAACGTATTTCAATCATCATCGACGCAGACTCTACACGTGGAAGGCGCCTGGTGAAAGATATAGGAATCAAATAGATTTTATAGTAATCAACACAAGATGGACAACTTCTGTGAGTAATGCTAAAATTTTTCTAGGTGCGGACTGTGGTAGTGACTATCAACTGCTGGTAATAGATTTCAGACTTAGATTTAAGAATATTCATAAACCAGACGGAATAAATTAACAACATGAGAATTAGATACTTTCAGGGACAATATGAAACCAGTAGCTGCTAGCCAGTGTTGCCAGTTGCCAACCAGAAAATATGAAGGTTGGAAACCATGGATCAGTGAACTTATAAAACAGAAGAAACAACTGAAAAAAAAAAGAGTCGTTTCGATGAAACGGCTTATAGATCCCTACCTAAAGATAGAAAAGATGTCGTGAAGTTAAAGAAAAGTACATATCCAACATATGTAAAGACATAGACACTCGCACCAAAGTGACACCAAAAACCTGTTTCAAAAAGTCAATTTCGCATTTTTTAAAAGAAAAATCATTCTTTTTGATTTCTGACAGATTCTCAGTAATCAAATAACGACGATAAAGAAGAAGATTTACGAAGATTTAGATTTTTTTAGAATTTTTTTTTTTTAAGTTTAATTTAGCAAACTACAATAATTTTCCTCAACCGCAATAACCTTTTTTGAAAAATAGTATAAACTAAAATTTTGACAAAGTTTTATTTATGTACAGGGTGAGTCAGTTTACACTAGCAGAATTCTAACAGTTGATAGAGCAGCATTTGAAAATAAGTCGGCAATCGCTTCTTTTTTTTTTGATATATGTGGGGTTTTAATGGAAAGGCAACACGGCAAGTAGATTAACTGATTGTATTAAATAAGATTAACAATAAAAGTTGAAAAGAAGGTACAGAAACACGTAGTGATCGTCGTAACACTCGTAACGTCGTTAATCGTTTTATCTACGTCGTGATCGTCGTATCTGGCGTTAAATCGTGCGCACCGGCTTGCTTCGTATTTAGCACTGCCGCCGCACCGAATCTCTAGGTCGCTCGCCGACGTCGAGTCTGTCTACATCCATACGGGGCTGGCGGAGGGGGAAGGGGTTTCTAGCCGCAGCCAGACAACCTTGAATACACCGAATACACGATATTCCCACAATTCGGCCGTCCTGATCATCACACGCCTCGGGTGATGCTGCTTCATCTTCATCTTCATCTGGCCACTCAAATCCTTTTATAAAAAACTCTGTAGCACCAGTAAACGGTTTCATGTATTCCGCACAGGTCGAAGTCTTGAAGGGTCCATCCTTGCATCCGACTTTTTCCACATCGTAGGTGTCTTTTGGCTTTACTTTCACAACTTTGTATGGGCCAAGATATTTCCCTTTTAATTTTAGATTAGGTCCAAACTGCGTGCGCTTGATGGCTACTAGATCGTCTTATTTGTATTTTGTAGGAGATTTACGTCGCAAATTATAGGTTTTCCTGTTTTCGTCTTGGAGTCGTTGAATCTGAAGTCTTGCTGAGCGTCGTAGTTCTTGTCTTGCATGATCAAATTCTGTCTGCAGTTCTTCTTCAGGCAACTCTTTGATTCGTAAATCGGTGTCATTTCTCATTTGCACTCCAAACATGAGTTGGAAAGGGGTGGTATTTATGGATCTCTGATAAGTCGAGTTAATTAGTCGTTGAAAATATTGTTACGGTCTGGACCTACTATGCTCGATAGTTCTTAACAAGCGCTCGCTTCGGGATGAAACCGACGCGCCGTAATATCTGGCCGGGCCCGTATTAAAGTAGGCCACAGTTAGGAAGCGCCGGACCTGGAACAATCGTTAATATTCGACGTAAATCGCGAAGCGTTTCGCGGTCATTCTAGAACGTGGTTTGCGAATATAAAAGACGCGGTGTAAACCGCGGGAGTAGTGAATTTGGGAACGCGGTTAAGTTTAAATAGCGAAGTAATTGTGGAATTGTAGTAGTGTTTTTAGTAGCTGTGTTAATTATTGTACGGAGTGTTTTAACGTGCTAATAAATTTATTAATTGTTCAGTTAAATTGACTTTGTGTGAACCCACGGGAAAATCGTAACAATTGGTGTCAGAAGTGCGATCAGACTTTAGTGCGACGTGAATTGGAACTAAACTTCGGGTTAGAGACTTGTGTTCAGAACCGGACTAGAGATTTTCGGAACAGTGGTGTGTTAAATTTATTTTATGCCAATAACAAGACGTCAAAGTGCAAACATGGAGGCCCAACTTGCAGCTATTATGGCAATGCTTGGAAAACAAGAAGAGATTCGACAGCAAGACAAAGAAGAACAAGAAAGGATTCGACAAGAACAAGAAAGGATTCGACAACAAGACAAGGAAGAACAAGAAAGGATTCGACAAGAACAAGAAAGGATTCGACAACAAGAGAAGGAAGAACAAGAAAGGATTCGACAACAAGAAAAGGAAGAACAAGAAAGGATTCGACAACAAGAAAAGGAAGAACAAGAAAGAATTCGACAACAAGACAAAGAAGAAAAAGAAAGAATGAGACAACAAGATATAGAAATGCAAGAAAAACGTAACGTAGAAATATTGAACGGTCTAGCGGGGACCAAAACAGAAATCCAAGAGTATGTAACCCATAGTCTTAAAAAGATGGAGTGTGATGTTGAGGAAAAATTAAAGGATGTTCGGGAAGACATTAATGATGTTCGGGACGACATTAGTAAAATTCAGATTGATGTTCGGGAGGACATTAATAAAATTCAGAATGATGTTGAGATAAAGCTACGCGACTTAGAGCAGAAAATTGACAGCAGAGGAGCCAGCTCTACAGTGATCACCGGAAACGGGCTCAACAAGATCAAGCCTCCCACATACGACGGTCAAACTTCATGGGCAACGTACCAACTCCAATTTGAGGCCGCTGCAAATGCAAATAGATGGAGTAACGAGGAAAAGGCTGTAGCACTGGTGGTGGCATTACGAGGACCAGCATTGGAGCTGTTACAGACTCTGCCTATCGCCCAACAAAGCAACTATGACGCATTAGTAGCTGCATTAGAACGACGTTATGGGGATCAGCATAGGAAAGGAGTGTACCAAACACAATTAAAGGCAAGACTGCAGAAAACTGGTGAAAATTTACAAGAGTTTGAGCCCGAAATTCGTCGCCTTGTGCATCTGGCTTACCCAGCCGTCCCGGATGAAATCCAAGAAGAACTTGTGGCACAGTGTTTTGTAGATGGGATTCGAGATCTGGAAGTAAAGAAAATGCTGAAGATGTTCAAAGGAAGCAACAGCAGCGAATTACTAGTTCGAGCGCTGGAAGTTGAAGCTGCGTGCAATGACTTAAAGCCAAGGATCAGGGCCGTGACTATTCAAGAGGAGAGAGAACCGCCAGCCGATCATGCTGCTACACCAATGAATGAAATTAAATCAATGTTCGGCCAATTAGTGCAACAAGTGGCAGCATTAGGAAATGGTCTTTCCACACAGTTAGAACGATCACGCCCGATCACGAGAGTGGAGTGTTATCGATGCGGACGTACGGGACACATGAAACGAGATTGTCGAGTAAGGATACCGTCCCGCTCTCCAACGAGGGACGTACAACCATCCAGAAGGGACCAGGAAAACTCCCACTAGTCAACATTACGGGGCGAATGTTGACTAGCGAAAACAAAGCCCCCAGAATTATCTCCATCAGAAGCCTGGGTAGATCAATGGGAAGCCTGAACGTAGATGGAAAGGTGGATGCGATGAACGTTACTTTTACTTTGGATACCGGTGCGGCAGTATCTTTAATCCGGTCAAACCTTGTGGATAAAAGTCAAATTAAGCCTTTACGAAGAAGTATTCTCCTGCGCACTGTGACTGGAGAATCGGCTAAAGTTTTAGGAGAAATAACAGGCAAGATTTGCCTTGGAAGGATTACGTTTTACCACACTGTGTTAGTAGCGGATATTGAAGATGAATTTATTCTGGGAATGGACCTGATTCGTCAACATGGATTTTCTTTTGATCCCGAGCAAAATATCCTAAGGTTTGGAAGTGAAGAGTTCATCCTGTCAACCAGTCACCGCTGTGAGTCACCCATTAATGTTTTGGCATCTCAGACAGTAAAAATAAGCGGCAATTCCGAGCAAATAATTATTGGACAATTGGAGCAGAATTCTGGGAGCTGTGTTGGACTTGTACGAAACCCGGACCGACCAGGAAGATGCCTCATTGGGAAATCACTTGTAAATGGAGGAAGTGAAGTCCCAATAAGAGTTGCAAACATTTTTCCAGACGACGTCAAAATCAACAAAGGCGAAATTATTGCGGTATTCGAGCCTGTAGTCAAAATAACCAATTGCGATGGGTTACCAGAACAGGAGCAGCAGTTGGGGGAAAACAAGCTCTTAAATGAACTTGAAAAGACCTGGAAACATCTGTCAACACCACAACTGAAGAAGGCTCGGAAACTGATTTTGGACCATGGTAGCATATTTGGAACACCGAACAATATGGGAAAAACTACCATTGTAAAACACCGAATTAACACCGGCAATGCACAACCGATTCGACAACCACCTAGGAGACTACCAATAGCCAAACAACAGGAAGTGCAGGAATTAGTGGACAGGATGCTTGACGACGGAGTTATAGAAGAATCCTGCAGCCCTTGGTCATCACCTGTTGTTCTGGTCACTAAGAAAGATGGATCAAGCAGATTTTGTGTAGATTACCGAAAACTGAATGACGTGACCAAAAAGGACAGCTATCCACTTCCCCGTATCGACGACACACTGACGACTTTGGCAGGATCCTGTTGGTTTTCTACTTTAGATTTGAAGAGTGGGTACTGGCAAGTTGGCATTGAGGAGCAAGATAAGGAGAAGATTGCTTTTTCTGCTGGAAATGGGCTGTACCAATTCAATGTGATGCCCTTCGGACTTTGTAATGCTCCTGCTACGTTTGAAAGACTAATGGAAATTGTGCTTCGTGGCCTTAACTGGAAGACTTGCTTGGTTTATCTGGACGATATCATGGTGATGGGAAAAACTTTTGAAGAACATCTGGACAACTTGCAAGAAGTATTTGCTAGAATAGGTGGTGCCCATCTTCGATTGAACGCCAAAAAGTGTTGGTTCTTCCAAAAGCAAGTCGAATTCCTTGGGCATGTGGTGACGGTCGACGGAATCCAGACGGACGACAAGAAGATCCAAGCAATTAGAGAATGGCCAGTACCAAAGGATAAACACGAACTCAGAAGCTTTCTAGGACTTGCCACCTACTACAGACGGTTTGTGGAAGGATTTGCCAACATCGCAGCTCCGCTACATCAACTTACTGAGGACAAAACACCCTACTGTTGGAATACCCAATGTGATCAGGCGTTCAGAAGATTAAAGGCCTCACTTTGCTCCAGTCCCATCCTCAGTTATCCACAACCAAAAGGAAAGTTCATTTTAGACACAGATGCCAGTAATTCTGGTATTGGAGCTGTATTGTCTCAAGTCCAAAACGGAGAAGAACATGTCATAGAATACTTCAGTAGGAAACTTACCAAAGCAGAACGGAACTACTGTGTAACGAGAAAAGAGCTACTGGCAATAGTAAAATCAGTCGATCACTTTCACAAGTACTTGTACGGACAGGAATTTTTGATAAGGACTGACCATGCGGCACTCAAGTGGCTCCTCGGAATGAAACAACCGGAAGGACAAGTAGCAAGATGGCTTGAAAAACTCCAGCAGTATAATTTCAACATCAAGCATCGACCCGGAAAGCTGCATAATAACGCAGATGCTCTATCAAGAAGACCTTGCGCCGAAGAATGCAAACATTGCCAGAAAGCGGAACAACGTGAGGGAGTTGTGTCCATCAGAATGGTTCAGCTGAAGACCGATGATGAATGGAGTCCCGATGAGATCAGGAAGGATCAACTAGAAGACAGCGACATAGGCCCATTGTTGTTGAGAAAGGAACAAAGCGAGCCAAGACCAATATGGCAAGACATCTCTAGCAAAGGCCTGACGTTCAAAGTACTTTGGGCTCAGTGGGACTCGCTTGTGGTTGAAGGCGGCTTGCTAAAAAGAGCTTGGGAGAGTGCCGATGGAAAAGAGATAAGGAAGCAGCTGGTAGTTCCCAGAGGAAGGGTCGACCACGTACTGGAGGAAATGCACAATGGAAAGACTGGTGCTCATTTGGGAGTAAATAAGACTTTGGACAAAATCCGGCAACGCTTTTACTGGGTGAACTACTGCCAAGACGTGAAATCATGGTGTCGACAATGTTCCATTTGTGCAGCTAGCCACGGACCACAGACGAGATCCCGGGGACCTATGAAGCAGTACAACGTAGGATTGCCGTTCGAACGTTTAGCCATAGACGTTGCTGGGCCTTTTCCTGAGACCAACAGAGGCAACAAGTACATTCTTGTTGCCATGGATTACTTTAGCAAATGGCCTGAGGTGTTTGCGATTCCAAATCAAGAAGCCAGCACAGTCGCTGATATTCTCGTCGAAAATGTCTTCAGTAGATTTGGTGTGCCGTTGGAGTTACACTCTGATCAGGGACGAAACTTTGAGTCCAAGCTCTTTCAGAGGCTCTGTGACCTGCTAGGCATTAGGAAGACCCGAACAACGCCGCTTCATCCTCAGTCGGATGGCATGGTCGAGAGATTTAATAAGACCATAGAGCAACATCTCTCAAAGGTTGTTGATCAGCATCAGAAAGATTGGGACCAGCATATTCCGCTCTTCTTGATGGCTTATAGAGCAGCAGTCCACAACTCAACGGGACAGTCACCATCTAAAGTTCTGTTTGGTCGAGAACTGCGACTTCCATGTGATGTGGTGTTCGGATCTCCAACAGGCCAAAGCACAAACATTGAGAACTACGTTGACGAGTTGCAAGACAGATTACTGAACGTCCATGATCTGGTCAGGGAAAGTCTGAATCTAACTAGCGACAAGATGAAAGCTCGTTATGATCTGAGGGCCAATTCGGGAGGGTTCCAGAAGGATGACAAAGTTTGGTTGTTTAACCCTCAGAGGAAGAAAGGCAAATCACCAAAATTAACACCTGTTTGGGAGGGACCTTACAATGTGGTAAAAAGGTTAAACGATGTCGTGTACAGAGTCCAACGCAGCCCCAAAGCCAAGATGAAAATTGTCCATCTGGACAGACTAAAGAAATACCACGGATTAGATGAAGCGGATCGGGACGATCAGCTTTAAGAGGGGGGCAGTGTTACGGTCTGGACCTACTATGCTCGATAGTTCTTAACAAGCGCTCGCTTCGGGATGAAACCGACGCGCCGTAATATCTGGCCGGGCGCGTATTAAAGTAGGCCACAGTTAGGAAGCGCCGGACCTGGAACAATCGTTAATATTCGACGTAAATCGCGAAGCGTTTCGCGGTCATTCTAGAACGTGGTTTGCGAATATAAAAGACGCGGTGTAAACCGCGGGAGTAGTGAATTTGGGAACGCGGTTAAGTTTAAATAGCGAAGTAATTGTGGAATTGTAGTAGTGTTTTTAGTAGCTGTGTTAATTATTGTACGGAGTGTTTTAACGTGCTAATAAATTTATTAATTGTTCAGTTAAATTGACTTTGTGTGAACCCACGGGAAAATCGTAACAATATTCTTCATCAATCTTTAAGTCACACGAAAATTGACCTAAAGGCGTAACCGTGGAACCTCCGAATCCTCCAAGAACAACATTGGTTTCCTCTAGCTTGGGTGTTCCAATTTTCCTATACGCATTTTCGTTCATCAAATGCACGTCACTTCCAATGTCAAAAAAGGCATTGAAGGTCACTCCCAGTATAGACACTTGTTTGAACGTCCGGTTAGTTGAAGTAGAATTTTCGATTTTGGCTACATTGTTTTCGCATCGTGGTTGGGGAAACGTTCTTTGTCGTGGATGTGGACAGTCCCTTGATTTATGTCCAAATGTGTCGCAGTTGAAACATTTACATCCCTCACTTCTTCTTGTACATTCTGTAGACTTGTGTCCCAGTTGTCCACAATTAAAACATCGAATTCTTGGCTTTAAATCTCCAGTACCAACTGTCCTGTTGTTCGATGAACTTTTACCGTCGTGTCTATCCATTTTTTGAAAATTCTGTCCCCTGTTTTTAGTCTTAAACTTGTCTCTATAATCTGAATAAACCCGTAATTTAATTTTAAAATCGTCAAGACCTGTAGCGCCATACAACAACACTTTATTACTCGGATCGTCCGGTATTCCATCGATGACATAATGTATTAAAGCGTCTGCTTCAATTTGACCTCTGCTGGCTATTTCTCTCATTTCCAAAAAGTATTCATGTACTGACTCTTCTGGTTTTAACTTCTTTTGTGACAACATTGCATGCAAATTTGCACTAGTCATTTTTTGAGAGAACTCTTTTTTTAAGGCTTCTTTCAGGAATTGCCATGTTCTTATTCCCCTTTCACTTTGAACGAACAGCTTTTCTACACCAGTCAGACGTTTTTTGGCAAAAATAAAGCAGTGTATATCACTACATCTCATTAGTTGAGCCATGTCTTCCACGTCCTCGATCCACTTTTCAATAGGGTAACACTTTCCTCCATCAAAGAGACGAATAGATTCCTCAATGTCTCGAAAATCCATTGAAAAATGTGTCTGTTCAAATCCACGTTCCAAAACAGTACGATTTGCTACTGCTTCATGATCGTCACTACTAATATTTCTAGTTAATTTTTGCTCAGAATTCCGCTGAGAATTACCACTCGGTACATTCAAAGGAAACGTAACATCTTCGCGGTGTTGAGGATGTACTGAAATTCTGTCATTATCCTCTTCAATCTCTGATTTTTCTTCTTCGCTTTCCGATTCATCTTCAGAATAAACAACTTCCTCCAAAAGCTTCAAATTTGACAAAGTTGAGCAAATATTTTCAATCAGAGGTTCTTTTTCTGTATTATAATCAATATACAAAATATTTGCAATACCAGTTAAATCATATACAAAGCCAGTTCTGAATTTTTAAAGCTCCTACCGTTTTTGAGATCATTTATTCAAATTTTGACTCTGAGAACATGATTACTTATCTTTAATGAGCTGCAAAATGTTCTAGAATTCTACAGGGTGAAACTTTTTCTATAGTTAGGCTCCAGTTGACAAGATAACACTTTGTTTGACGCTCTACTAACTGCTTATTTGTGTAACATTAATTTCCTTCTTTAATCTGTAAACTTGCATTTTTCTCGTAAGTGTAACAGTTTTTCGAAATTTTGATTTGTTCTTTGAAAGAACAGAAGAGTTATCTCTCTCACCCTGCAGAGAAAGTCAGTTCATTTATATCAGCAAGACTCAAGAAAGATATTATGTGTTCAAACGCTGCCATTTTGTGATACAGAATGTTAAAGTTCTGTCAAGTTTCAGAGTTATGCTGATATAAACTTCTACAGGGTGAGTGAGATATAACCCTTATGATATTTGAAAGAAAACACTGGCATCTACGATAAAAATTCAAGTGGAAAAAAGTATCTTCTAGACAGTCAAGACAAGTCAGTCATCACTTTAGATTACCTCTATCAAATGCCGGGGTCCTACTAGTATAAACTGACGCTCCCTGTATATTTATTATTATTGTTAAAATTAGAAGAAAATCTACTATACGCTGCCAACAATAAACCTAACACACCCTATAGATTTCAAATCAGCATAAAAATGCAATCAAAACGGGTAATAATATACAGAGCGTCCCATTAAAGAAACCTGTCTACATATAAAAATTTGACATTTGAAGTAAGCTTAACTAAATTGCAGAAGGCGAACTCTCTAAGGAATAGCAGGGAAATTTCTTTGCTATCATAGAAAACCCTTCTCTATCCTAATATATGGTACTCTTTACGTTTCAATTGGCGAAGATCGGCACTCAACGTAGCTTTTCGGGTTGTGTAAAATAGAAAAACCAAATGAGGTCTTGCTATGATTTTATCTCTCTTGCGGCTATGAAATTTTGTATTTGCCAATCTTTCTTTTCTGTCGTCTTCTAAAATTCAAACGTTTTGTTTTTTAACCTTTATGCCCGTCAGTGTCAACATTGTGTCAATAAGGTTGTGTTGGGGACCAATTGATTGAATTTGCACCCCCCTTTCTTTGTTTTTCAGTTTTTAGTTAAAGTGTTAATGCATCTATTAGTTATTGTTTTTGAAGTGTAAGCTGTTCATGATGGAATGGTTGTGTTATGGCTATATGGGTTCCATCAACACATCTTAAAGTCCCATCCTACTTTCTTCACAAAATGCATAAAAATTGGTAGCATGTTTACAAGCAACTGAAAAATATTAATGATCTAACAAGAAAATAAGAAACTGAAGAGGCAGAACTACAATAAATAAAACCAACAACAAAACGGATTATTTTAGAATGTAAACTTTGAAATACCAGGTGTCCAAGAGCACCCTGGACATAGGAGATTAACATGGGAAAACGGTTTTGATTTTTTTGCGCCTGTACGGTTCATTTAATGGAAAAACGCTTTAGATAAAAGTTGTAGAGCACATTTTCAGCTATCTACTTGTAATTTTTTCAATACCGTAGATTTGACCATTAAGACGAAAAATGGATCTGAAATTCGGAAATTTTAAATCTCCCGCCAAGCGGTCGTTAAGGAAAGTTTATATCCGGTCGTGCTACCAACCTTTCAAAATCATAACAAATCGTTGTCAGTCATTCTGTAATCAAAACATTCAAAACAAGTTTATTTAGTAATAATTTTGAGTTACTACCCATATACTGCGAAGAAAATACAAATAAATCATGATAAAAACACTTTATCAGGAGCCACAGTCCAAAAATCTGGTAAGTTGCGTTCATAACCTCATTCAATGTCTCTACTAAACTTATTTACTTTGTAGTAAAATTCTTTAAGAAAACACTGGTTTTGCTTGCAAATATTTAATGAGGATGACCGAATCACCTATCTCAAGCCTCTTTATAACACTACCAAACGATTTAAAGTGATAAAAACAATGGACTAGGAAGGCCTGCAGATGTTTGAAGATAAGTTGCTTTACTATACAGGGACCACAAAAGAGGGTAAATACTTCCCTCAAAAGTGGTGCAATTTAGTGACCTATGTGACTGATAGTTTTATTGTATCCTTCTGTTTTGTAGTGTTATCAACACACCATAGTGTTTAAGTGGTTTTACATTGTATGATGTTAATAAAAAGGCATTTTTCATAACTGATTGTCAATGTTTTTCCCATCTCTACAGGGTAAGGTAAGTACTGATATTTAATTAGCTCCATTAGTTAACTTGAACATCATTCACCTACAAGGATACTTGTAAAATGTCTACTAATCAAACATAGTTTATTTGCAAGTAATGTGTAACTCGAGTTCACATTTGATTAGTAAAGGTATGTCCTGTACCTGTGACATGGTGTATTGAATTAGAAGCAAATTGTTTCTCTTTAGAGACTTTCAATCACTACATTTCACCTACCTTTGCTAATTTGGAACTCCACTATTATCCAAACAAACATTAGGTTAGTAAGACAAAGTTGTTTTTAGCATAGCTTGTATGGTGAAAGGTTCACCCACACACTCAATCTGTGGAACAATCACTGTTTATGTGGTAAGACCAGTTTTCTTTGTCACCTATTGTACCTAAGTTTTTCACTTGAAGAAAATGTATACTGTACCTTGAACTGTGAATAAATAATTAATACAAACGTTCAGTGTACAAAGTTTTATTTGTAACAATTGAGTGTGTGGAAAAAAGAACACAATTATAATGTTAATACCTAAACCTAGAATAGAACAGCTCATGTAGATAGCTCAATTGAAAAGTTGGTTTTTCGACAATACCTACCCATATACAAAAAGTTTTGTCACCTGACTGATAATTTGACTGTGTAAGTCCATATTCTCTTCTTAGAAGGGGTTTCTCAGAGGTTTTATAGCCAGTTTAAGATTATTCACATTTCACAGGCACATCAAATTTTGAGATTTAAGTCAGATATCAACACTGAATCATTTTAAGTTTTAGTTGCAACACTGGTGAAGACCCTCGCTGATGATAGTCCATGAGGTTAAGCACATTGAAACTAAATCACACCACTTTTGAAGGAAGTATTTGGCCCCTTTGTTGTTGTCCCTGTACAGTAGGAAACTTATCTTCAAAGATCTTCATTGTCCACTGTTTTCATCACTTTAAATCGTTTGGTAGTGTTATGAAGAGGCTTGAGATAGGTGATTCGGTCATCCTCATTAAATATTTGCAAGCAAAACCAGTGTTTTCTTTAAGAATTTTGCTACAAAGTAAATAAGTTTAATAGAGACATTGAATGAGGTTATGAATGCAACTTACCAGATTTTTGGGCTGTGGCTACTGATAAAGTGTTTTTATCACGATTTATTTGTATTTTCTTCGCAGTATGTGGGTAGTAACTCAAAATTATTACTAAATAAACGTGTTTTGAATGTTTTGATTACAGAATGACTGACAGCGATTTGTTATGATTTTGAAAGGTTGGTAGCACGGCCGGATATAAACTTTCCTTAACGACCGCTTGGCGGGAGATTTAAAATTTCCGAATTTTAGATCCTTTTTTTGTCTTAATGGTCAAATCTACGGTATTGAAAAAATTACGAGTTGATAGCCGAAAATGTGCTCTACAACTTTTATCTAAAGCGTTTTTCCATTAATTGAACCGTACAGGCGCAAAAAATTCAAAACCATTTTCCCATGTTAATCTCCTATGTCCAGGGTGCTCTTGGACACCTGGTATATGATTAATTACTGAAAAAGAAAGTAAAAAACGTAGAATTATTCCAATTATTGTCATTGATACTTGTCATTAACCCCGAATACGACGAAACAAGTAAAATCCCTAGATTTATTACTAGAAATTAGTCAATGTTTTTAGGACCGATAAGTTCCCGTTTTCTGTTGACGGTGTCAGCCAAATGTGATAGAAAATAGCTTAGAGAGTACCAACAGTTAATAGAAAGAAATTATCTTTCTTGTCTATTTTTATGTGTTTCCTATTTCCTACATCGTTACGGAGTTCGCCAACAGTTTTGCTAAATTAGACTTTACTGTACAAATAGTAATTTATAATACACACTAAAATATTTTTTTTGGATGACTTTAATGTGACTCTAAAGTCGTTCATTTGTGTAGTAAAAGTGGAACTGGCAGAACCGTAATGAAAAGTTATATGGAACGGTCGTTTTTTAACTTTAAAAGCTCAAAGCCTCTAAAAGCATGTCAAGGTAAATTATTGCAAACCTTATATTTGCATATTCTTTTTACTCAGCCTTTCAGGCATAATTCCCGTAGAAAAAACCTTAAAGAGTGCGTTTTTTTCACTTTATTTTCTAGTTTCCATGCATATTTATTAAACAAGTTTTCCATAGAAAACTATAGTGTTCTTATAAAATATGTCATTTATAACAATAGTTGTTTATGTAACCAGTTACAAATTAATGTTTGTTTAAGTTATAATAAAGATTTTTCGACAATATTTTATTACCGAATTCCTGCTTTCGTTTTTATACAAACACGTTAAAACAGTTAGTGATGAAATCAACTTTTTCTAATTTTGGCATATAAAGTGACACTTTTCACTTTTCACAACTGATTAGACTGACAAAACGTCTTGCTTTGCGTAACTAGTTACGAAAAGTATCACTTTATGTAACTAGTTATGAAAAGTTCATTTCGTCACTCCTTGTTTTTATGCATTTCCGTAGAAACATATGGGCGACATCCATCATAACATGTCGTCACAGTTTATACAAGGAGCTATGAAAGTGAATATTTGTGTTAAATCACTTTAAAAGATGGTTTTCACAGCTTTTTGGTCAAAATTAGAAAAAATTATGTATGCAACACGTTTGGAAAATGTCTTATTGTGTAACTCATTCAAATTGTAGGACCTCGCTGCGCTCGCCCTACAAACCTTCATTCGTTACACAAAATCGAACTTTTCGTAACTGGTTACATAAATAGCTATTCTATCATGCTGTAGAAAACTATTTTACTTTTTGCAATCGAGGTGTTGAAAAAAATGAAACTTTGCGTTCTGTCATCAATAATTGCGAATACAAAAAAAAATATCTCAGATATTTCAGAGTACCAACCTTTGACAGATGACGTCACATTTGTCATGAATTACGTCACATCTGTCAAACATTCGATCCACATCTTCCTTTAAAGACTACAAGTAAACTGTTTCAGAGATGTTATTGATTGTACAAAATGTAGTATTTGTGGCGTGACTAAGAAATTGTTAACAATTGTAACGTTTGTACCAGTTTACATAATGCTGACTTTTAAGTAGACGGCTATATGTCAAAACTGTCAAAAAAGCAACTTTTAAAGTATTAGGATACTAGTTTTTCTGTCATTGTGTGAAATACAGCCTAAGTAAAGTAGTTTCGAAAACACTGAAAATAATAATGATATTATGTAGAAGGAAAATTCTGGTGAAATTTAATAGTACTTATGTTTTTAATAAAGTTTTTTTATTTCTGGGCAATTAGCCAGCTTAGTTGATATAAATTCTTCCGCCTCTTCTTTTCTGCCACTGAAAGAGCTAAAATCTTCTTAAAAATATTTTGGCATTTAGTCTGTCCTCTTTCAAAACTTGTGGGCAATTAGCCAGTTCAGTTGACACACAGTCTTCTACTGTTCTTTTCTAACACTAAAAGACCTAAATTCTTCTTTAAAATATTTTGGCATTAGCCTGTCTTCTTTCAAAATTTCTGCCAGTAAGTTATATGGGAAAATGGTAAAAGTATAAAAGTTAGTTAGGATGCACGAGAAAATTGCCATAAACATGAAATTTCGGAAAATTTGGATGGTAACGCGGTAAAAGCATAAAGGTTGGTTGATTTGATTGATGAAAAAAATACAAAAACCATGAAATTTTGTGATAAGTTACTAGTTAGAAAATCAATCTGACTAAACGTTTTAATCAAGTACATAACAGAAAGCCTCCTTTTACTAACATAATGTTGCGAAGCGAACTTTTGATTATTAGTTAGGATTTCTTTAGTTATTTGTTGTTACCCCTGTATGTTACGTTGCTTTGTTTACGTTCTACATTCTTTTGTCTGTGTTCTAGAAAATCCTGGCTCCGTTGCTTATATAGAGAGAGATTTATGTTATAGCTTAATGAGTGTGAGAGAGAAAGTCAATTTCATGAATATTTGGGAACTTTCTAGAAACCATGGAAGCCTATATAAGCAGCTGAACCAGGCCTGGTTAGTTAGTTGTTGAATTGATGGTTGTAGTGAAGTTGAAGTTGTCAGATAGCGAGGTTAAGTGTCAGTGTCAGTTTATTGTTTTGTAAACAATATACAGTGTTGTACAAGAAGTGTGTCATTAAGGAGTACGACGGTACATTTGGTGTCAGAAGTGGGATTGGAGAATCGAAGAAGAGTTCCAGAGGAAGACAGAATAAACCGACAAAAGCAGAAGGTGTGTTGAATGCCTGTAAGTACACGACAACAAAGCGCCAAAATGGATGAAGGAATGAAACAACTTATGGAGATGATTCAAGCAATGAAAGCGAGCCAGGACCAAAAGTTCGAAGAAATGAAAGTGAGCCAAGACCAAAAGTTCGAAGAAATGAAAGACCAGTTTCAACAACAAGATGAAAAATTAGATCGAGTAATAAATGAAATAAAAGGAGAAATGGACAACAGGATGGAAATTTTGGAAAAAAAGGTAAATGAGAGGATAAGCGGTATGGAGGAGACCGTTCAGACCTTGCGAGAGGAATTTGACAAACTACAGGAAAAGTCTTCAAAGCCAACCGTAGTCGCCAGTTCTAGTGTCTGCTCAAATATTAAGCCACCAGTTTTCGACGGTAAGACCTCATGGCAGGTTTACAAAAAACAGTTTGAGGCTGCCGCAGAGGCCAACAATTGGACATCAAGTGACAAAGCCACTGCCTTGGTTTTGTCACTTCGAGAAGAAGCACTGGAGGTTTTGCAGACTTTGGACGAGAGCCAGTACAAAAACTACGACGACTTAATCCACCATTTAGAGATGAGATTTGGAAATAAGCACCTAGAACAAGTATACGAAGCTCAGTTGTCTAGTAGGACCCAAAGAAGCACGGAAACACTTCAACAGTATGAAGCCGACATTGCTCGATTAGTTTGTTTGGCCTATCCAACGGCCTCTCACGACATTAGAGAGCGAATGGCAGTACGGGCTTTTGTACGAGGACTTAAAGATTGTGACACAGAGCAAGCAATACGATTAGCGAGATGCCAAACATTGCATGATGCTCTTGCCTACGCTTTGGAGTTTGAGGCGGTCAAGCAAGTATCACGAGGACATACTCGAGTGCGTCAAGTCAGAAGCCTTACACCGGAACCGAGAAACCGATATTCCAATTCAGATCACACAATCACTCAGACTTGAATCGTCAGCTGGAGACATTTCGAAAAGAACTAATGGGAGCCTTAAATAGAAGAAGTCAGAACA
The DNA here is from genome assembly GCF_016097725.1 of Ips typographus. Lineage (NCBI taxonomy): Eukaryota > Metazoa > Arthropoda > Insecta > Coleoptera > Curculionidae > Ips > Ips typographus. The sequence continues at coordinate 10,907,467 of NC_138423.1, forward strand.
ACCGAAACGCTCAAACCACCACGTTTACTCGGTCATTGGAATGCTGGAACTGTGGAGAAAAGGGGCACATTCAATCGCAGTGCCGCAAGCCTAGAAAAATGCAAAGACTTCAAGAATATGACTTCCAGGTTGAACACAGAAAGGGACGTTTGCACGGAAACGCGGACGTTGTGTCACGAAGACCTCGTGTGGAAGGTTGCAATCACTGTAAACGCCTGGAGATAGCTGAATTTCGAAAGCCTTGTCGAAGGACCGCTCTGAAAAATGACATCGCATGGGATCGGGAAAACTTGGCTGCCGATCAACGAGAAGACCCCGATTTAGGACAGATAATTAACTGGAAAGAGCGTGGAGAAAGACCAAATTGGGAGGAGATTTCCGCTAAGTCTCCAACATTAAAGGGATATTGGGCATTATGGGAGTCCCTTATTATTGATGGAGATTTACCAAAAAGAAAATGGGAAAGTCCGGATGGGAAAGAAGAACGACTACAGGTAGTTCTGCCAAGAAACCGAGTTAGTGATGTACTGAAAGAAGCCCATAATGGAATTGGTGGAGGGCACTTTGGCATCAACAAAACGTTAAATAAAGTTAGGGAAAGGTTCTATTGGCTACAAAGCCGCTCAGATGTAGAAGATTGGTGTCGGCGTTGCGCAGACTGTTTCAGTAGCAAGGGTCCCAAAACTCGGAGCCGAGGATGTATGAAGCAGTATAATGTCGGAGCTTCGTTTGAGAGGATTGCCGTTGATGTAGCTGGACCTTTTCCCAAAACTAATTCCGGAAATCGCTATGTCTTGGTCGCAATGGACTACTTCAGTAAATGGCCAGAAGTGTACGCAATACCAAACCAGGAAGCCGCTACTGTACCGAGGGAGCTGCATTCGGATCAAGGGCGTAATTTCGAATCGGCAGTATTCACGGAAGTGTGTGACCGATTGGGAATTAAGAAAACCAAAACTACTCCATTACACCCACAGTCAGACGGAATGGTGGAACGTTTCAACCGGACACTAGACAACTACCTAAGGACAGTCGTCGATAACAATCAGACAGATTGGGATCAGCACATTCCGTTGTTCCTGATGGCTTATCGATCGGCAGTACATGATTCCACTGGCAAAACACCAGCTAGTGTTGTCTTTGGAAGGGAGCTTCGTTTGCCAATGGATCTTCTTTTTGGACGACCGGAAGAACCCCCAGCCTCTTGTGATAGCTATTCAGAAAAATTGGCGCAACGCTTGCATGTGATCCATAAGGAAGTTCGGCAGAAGTTGAAATTTGCAAGCGACCGACTAAAGACAAGATATGACAAAAGGGCCAACAGCAGCGGATTCCAAGCCGGTGATCGGGTCTGGTTATACAATCCTGCTCGAAAGACCGAAGCTACAGAGGTCATGGGAGGGACCCTACGACGTTATAAAGCGTCTGAACGACGTCGTCTACAGAATACAGCGAGGACATCGGGCAAAAATGAAAATAGTTCACCTGGATCGACTTGCACCTTACCGACCACCCAAAGCTGGTGAAGTTGATGATCGGGACGATCAACTCTAGGAGGGGGGCAGTGTTGCGAAGCGAACTTTTGATTATAGTCAAATTTTTACCCTTTGAGAATGACGTCAAGTAGGTGAAAAAACACGCTTGTCTGGAATTAGATCACAAATTTTAACCTACAAATGCTTTGAAAAATGAGTGATCATGAGAGTTTCAGTTGACATCTGGAAACTGTTTCTTTTCGTACTCGGAAAAAAGCAGCACATTTAGAATTAGCATTTGGGCCTTCTCAGTGTAGCGCAGCATTTTTATACTTGATATTCATTTAAATCAAAGTGACAGTAAATGTCAACGTTTTCAATTTGACAGGACGACAAAATTAACAACGTGCCTTTTTTGCTAAAATTGTTTATTTCACATGTTTGATATGCGAGAAACAAAGATGTAAAAAGATGACGTCATTCTCAAAAGGTAAAAATCCAACTATATTAGTTAGGATTTCTTTAGTTATTTGTTGTTACCCCTGTATGTTACGTTGCTTTGTTTACGTTCTACATTCTTTTGTCTGTGTTCTAGAAAATCCTGGCTCCGTTGCTTATATAAAGAGAGATTTATGTTATAGCTTAATGAGTGTGAGAGAGAAAGTCAATTTCATGAATATTTGGGAACTTTCTAGAAACCATGGAAGCCTATATAAGCAGCTGAACCAGGCCTGGTTAGTTAGTTGTTGAATTGATGGTTGTAGTGAAGTTGAAGTTGTCAGATAGCGAGGTTAAGTGTCAGTGTCAGTTTATTGTTTTGTAAACAATATACAGTGTTGTACAAGAAGTGTGTCATTAAGGAGTACGACGGTACAATAATTTCTACCAACTTAATAAAAAATCTAAGACTATTTTCAAAAATGTCTGGTTACTACAAAAAACCATTTTGGTATTTTTTTTGTATTGTTTAGGTCATTAAAATTGACCTTAGGTAAATAAAAAAAACCTAAAATTGAACATTGCAACAAGTAGAATTCCAAATATCAAACAAAATTAAAAAACATTTAGTTGATGTGGACCCCTTTTTTAGGAGTAATGTTGTAATTTAAAATAATAATGCTGTAAATTATTAAATTTTTGTATACTTATGATTTTAAATTAAACATTTTCTTACAGCTAATACTAATGTTAAATCATAACGTTAGATCGTTGTGTTAAGAATGAATTTGTGCTTTTTTATGAAAAAGATAAGATAGCATCCATTTACTATTGATTTAATGCAGTAATGTTGCAATAAGCCCCAAAAATTGAAAAAAAATACAAAAAAGTTAGGGTCGTGTTCAGAAAATTGTACGGTTAAAGTTAGGTTAGGGGTTTTATAGACACTCTTCTTTCTTAGCGGAACTGTCGTTTTTAATGTGATTCAAAGCATTTTAGGTCACTTTTAATACTCATAAGTCAAATTAAAGCTTCAGCAGACTGTTTAACAGCCTTTTTGACTTTCTGAATGTTGTCATAAAGTTTAAAGTTAACAAAGTCACTTTTGAGGCTCCTGATTCCAAATTAAACCTTCAAGTATGTTTAACTATAATTTTCAATGTGATTCAAAGCATTTTATGTCAATTTTGAGCATACTTAAGTGAAATTAAAGCTTCAGAGGACTATTTAACCACCTTTTGACTTTCTGAATATTTTTATGCAATTTACAGTATAACTAAGTCAATTCTGAAGTTTTTTTTTTGATTAGTTATTTTGTTTTGATTATTTTGATTATTTTCAGTGTGATTCAAAGTATTTTAAGTAAATTTCAAACCTTTTTAAGTCAAATTAAAGCTTCATTGGGCTATTAACGGCCTTTTTGACTTTCTGAATGCTTTTATGCAGTTTAAAGTATAACAAAGTCAATTTTGAAGCTCCCAATGCCAAATTAAAGCCTCAAGTTTGTCATATTAATACTAAATTTATTGATAACGCTATTAAACCCTGAAATAGTCAAATATACCGAATGTTTTTATTTAAACAAGGCAAGTAACTTCGAAAATATTTTAGTTGGATTGTGCATACTGACTTTACTATGTTCCAAATTCCAAAACCTTCCTATTTGAAGTGTCTCTTATATTGATCAATATCTTTTGCGGAAAATTATATCATATTTCCATTTTACATTTTGCGAAACATCACAATATTATTTTATACAAATATCTGTTTTACAACCTACGAATTTCAAACATATATCACGCTCAATCGGTTCTATAAAATTTACGACTACACTCAATCAAATACAGCTTTCACATTTTCCACTCATAAAACCCTCGCAATCAATACATTCCATACAACTGACTTAAACGTGTACTGTTCACTGAAATATAACATGTTTTTAACCTGCTTTTAAGGCAACCGAGAGTAATTAAAGCTATGTTCAGACCCTTAATGAGATGACTCGGATTGGATGAATTTAACGTTTGGAGTCTTTTCTTTAATATTTTTTAAAGTCAAGCTGTTGGTTTAATCACGTTTAATGGGATATTCCTTTTAGGGTTTTATTAAAATGAGGATGAACGCTCCGAGTATCTTTTGGTTTTATTTTCAGGAATATAAATTAAAAAGTGTAGCTTTAGGAACTTTATTAGTTTTATGAAAGTTTGCAACTTGAGGAAAGTTTTAAAATTAGGTTGTAAGTTGGACTTGTTGACAATAAATTATCTGTATTATAATGTTTATTTGCATTTTGTAAGTTGATTTGTTGTGGATTTTTGTTTCGCATTTTCTAACAATTAAGCTCAGTTTCCAAAAAAACGAAATATAATCCTAAATAAACACAAATAGCGGTGTAATTTAAACTTCACTTAACTGCAGATTTTTTGCATTTAAAGAGAGCAAAAAACATAAAAAGAAAGACAACTTGTAGGTTATTTCAATTTCTCTACAAGAGTGAGAGGGCAATTAAAATATTTCAAAAGTTGGACAGCTTTAATATATTCTCCCCTGAGTATTTCCCAAAAATATCCTTTGATGTATCTAATATAAAGTTAAACAACAAATAAAAACACAATTATTACATTAAAGTAGTTCCTTAATAAATACTTACTTTTATAGCGTAGCAAATAACCCTCCTTTACTGGTTTTTTCATTTTCTCGGCTGTAACAAAAAAAGAAATATATAAAAATTTGAATAAAACTGTTAGTAAATTTATAATTTATGTAATTATTTCATAAATACCAATTTACACCCAGTTTTTAAATATCTCAATGTTAGAAGAAGGAAAGGAAAGGAAAGGAAAAGGAAATGACACGTTTAGTCTAGTTGACTTGTGTCCTCTGGTGATTGCACATTAGATTGTAAAATTTGAGGAAACATAATAAGAATGATAGCAGAAAAGGTATAAATGTAAACACATTGATATGCAGTATGTAAATCTAAAAATAATGAAAAAATAAAATAAATCTAAAATTACAACGTAAGTACGTATAAGTTATCACAGTTTTTATATAGTGGGCAACATATTAAAATCTTAAAGAAACATTGGAATAAACACACATAAAAACCAGCAAAGCAATACTGTAAAATGGAATTTTTTAAACGTTTATCAAAATTTCAGTTTTACATTTGGAACAATACTTTCTGTTATAGTTGACTATAACGTCCTTCCGAGGTTATGAGACTTGCAGATAACAAGTAATTTCTGATGAGGATTGCAATGGAATATTTATTTCATATTTTTTAAAGTATATGCTTTATATCCATTTCTCATCCATCTCTCAACATTGGCTAAGTTAAGTTTAAGAACAGCAGTGCAACATAAGTTTAGTTTAGATTGTGTTATTTTGCGCCTGATCTGTCACATTCAAACTTCAACTTAGCTTAAGTTGTACTTAAAATCGACTCCAAAGTGTAGAGGATACAGGCATTAGTCGATTTTATTCCGAATTCAATAAAGGTTTGACGCGTTTTAATAAAGAAATGTCTCAAACAGATCTAAAAATTATTTTTTATTTATTTTTTGAAATTAAATCGTCCATCCACAGGTGTTCAAAGTAAAATAATTTTTTTTTCTAATTTCAGTATGACGGTGGTAAGTTAGGTTAGGTTCAATTACTATAACTTTAGTTAAACGTCATCAAGGTGAAAATTGTCTGAGAATTTAGATGACAGCATGAGATGTAAATATTACAACGTTGGAATAACAACCATAACAATTTTAGAGCAATATTGACTCTATGTTCACTCTATCTGTCGAGATCAAATAAAATTGAAATAACTAGAACATATGGCACAAATTTATTTTCTTTGAATAAAAAACTAAATAACCTACATATTGAAACCGAACACAGTGTTCCGGAATTGTCGAATATATTACGGAATTGAGCGTACAATATGAGAAAGCAAAATGAGCGAGATTACAAAGAACTCACCATTAAGAACATCTGGATCGTAGCGGCAAAACAGCTTATGGAAAAATACCGTTAAGACCTTAATATCACCTTTAATCCGTATAAAGAAATTGCATTTAAATCGGCAACAGGTGCTGAACCAAACAATTTCGATTAAAAAAAATTGGTTTATTTTTGTCTAATAGGAGATTGTTCTTGTTGTAACTGTGAAACAGAAAAAGAGTTTTTTGTTTATTATTTAAGTGTTATGGAAAGAGAAAACTCTAAATGCAGAGTTTAGCAATCGATATCCTAGCAAGTGGATAAGACAGAAGAGATTCTAGAGAATTGTCACCGAGATCTCCGGACTTTTTCATAACATTTGTTTTTTAGTCAGGTATTTTGATTTGAAATTTACGAACACAGTATATTTGGAATTTTACTATTTGAGAATGACGCCGTCTTTTTACATCTTTGTTTTTCGCATATCAAACACATGCAATGAAAAATGTTAGCTAAAAAAGCACGTTGTTAATTATGTTATCCTCTCTAATTAAAAACGTTGCAATTTACTGTCACTTTGATTTAAACTAATATCAAAGTTATAAAAATTCCGCTCTAAAATGTGCAAGCCAAATTGCTAACTCTAAATATACTGGTTTTTTTGAGCACGAAAAGAATCCCGATTAATTACTCTAATGTGTATGATAGAGCGTTACGGACTTTCAAAGTGAGTACTAATACCCTATGCCGAGTAAAAAATGCTGGAATTTACGTCAATTCAAGCTGACGACTGCTATTAGTGCTATTTCACCAACATTTCTAAGAAAACGTCGGTCAGTAAAACCAAAATAACTACATTTATGAAAAACACAATGAGAGATCGATTAATGTATTCTAAAACCGAATTATTATGTAGAAAAAGAAATTTTGCAAACATAATTTTATTGGACCAAATTGGAGAACATTTTAAAACTTGTAGGGCCATTCCTGCTTTGCAAATATGATGTAAAATATTGGATTTAAATGGGTATATACCAGTAAATATAAATAGACGCAGAAAACTATCTCCAACTGGAAAATGAGTCAGTAAAATGTCAATAATGTTATATGCTGTGATTTATGTTGATATGTAGTTTTCTTAACACATCTAAAACTAGAGAGAAAAACAAAAGATCTTTTAGTATGAATGAAGGATGTCATCCGGATCCTATCAGGATGAGTACGTACTTTATGATCAATGATATTCAAGATTAGCATTATTTGCAGGTTAAAATTTATTGTGATCTAATTCAAAACATTCGTGTTTTGTTCACCTGCTTGACGTCATTTTAGATGGGTAAAATTTTGACTATACCTAAATTAAGACAATTTTTTTAGTTTTATATTAGTGTAGTTGTATGCTATAAGTAAACTTTTGAATTGAACTAACTTGATAAGAATGTTATAATTTGAAATTATTAAGAAAAAATTACTTTTCCACTTTAGAATACAAAAACTTAATCCACATTTTTAATTGAAACAAAAGTAATATTAACCGCATATAACTTTCGTAAAACTTATTCGATAAAATTAAGTGTAAACTTCGAAGTGGGTTTCAAGAGATTCAAATTCTATTTTCAAAGTTTAAAGTATGCTTAGAGTGCCTCGGTTGTCTGAATGCCAAACAGTCCCCTCGGGCCGAATCGAATATTGCCAAATTGAATTTTCGACTAGTGATTATCTCCTTTTTTTCATTCTACAGTTTTGTCATCATTTAAATGATTTGTAGGTTTGTTCCATCGATTCGCTAGTACTGTGTGATATATTACAACAAAGCCGGCTCATATTATGTGGAAAACTATCCTGAACGTGAACAAACAAAAGCCACCGGTTGTCCCAAAACTAGAGAATAATGTGGGTCAAAAGTTAAGATCCGGTTTTACGCAGGCAACGTCACAAATTCGGAATATGCTTAGCATATTTAACTAGTCTCCGGGCCTTCCTCAAAGTGCTGTTTGAATTGCGAATTCCGGTGAAAAGGTTTGATCATAAAACCAAAGTTGGCTATTTGCATAAAGCTGCTTTTACAATAAAATACCTTGATTTTGGAGGGACACAATCATTAACGTTGATTTAAAATTTATAAAAAAAGAAATTGTATCAAAGAAATCTGTTTAAAGCCAAAGTCCAAAACGTTTGAAAGTAAATAAGAAATGTTTTGTAAACATTCAGATTTACAAAATAATCTTAAATAAAATCCAGCCTTTTTTGAAAACTTATACATTCTGATATTCTTCACTCTAAAAGGGAACTTAACCTTCACCTTAATAAGAATACATTCGACTTTTGAAATAAGTATTTATAATAACGTATTATTATAAAATTTATTAACTTATTTTAATCAAAGTTTTTTCTTTCCAGGGCAAGCTGTTTATTAATTTTGTGTTAGTGATGACACTTAAAAACTAAAAGTGCTCAAATGTGTCACTAACACGAGATTAAAAAACAACTTCTCCCCAGAATGCAAAAATTAGATTGCAAAACGTCGGCTTAAAACTGCAAAGTTTGATTTAAGTTCGAACACCCAAAAAACTAAACAATATCAATAATCATAATGTCGAGGTTTTGCTCTACTTTTCGGGCTAGAGTAACAAAATTTTTAAGTCACTATTTTTCCTATTTGCAAAACTTTTTTGGTGACAAAAATAACTTTCGCACATTCACCAAACCTTTAGCTATTTAATAAAAAAAAAACACGCAAATAAGTTAAATAATAAAGTCGTCATTTGGGTTAAAGGAGGTCGTCATTAGGGTATGATAGGATGAATGAAAGTGGAGATGTGAATGTACTTGCGAAAAGTTTTGTTGACGATATGGAATCGATATTCAATAGTATGTGCCCTAAAAAACATTACGCTTTTAAACCAATTTATTTGAATAAAGAGTGGATAACAGAGAGTGTGAGAGAAAATATGCAAATTAGAGATAATTTGTATATTAGAGCGATTGGACTGGTGAAGATGCTTGGGCGGAGTATAAAAGAATGAGAAATTATATAGTGACACAGATAAAACATGAAAAAGAACAATATTTTAAGGAAATCATTGATGACAATAACAAAAATTCTATTGTAATGTGGAAGAAACTAAAATTGCTATTGCCCGGTAGACAGCACACAACACCTGGTGAGATCAAATTTGAGCATCAAACAATAACTGATGAATTTCTAGCCGCACAAGAATTTTATAATTACAAGTATTAATGACATTATAGATGGCATTCCTAAATACATACCACCTGAACAGGTTTTTCTCTGTCCGACTGTCCCTAAGGTATCTGCTCATTTTAGCAAATTTAAACAACTGTCTATGAAAGATATGAAGAATATTTTATCCGATATGAAAAATGTCGGAGGAGGGCGAAAGTGGAATCTCGAAGAACGTCTTGTGTGATGTCTGCTGTGTGGCTGGAAATCGCTTGTTGGATATAGTAAACACGTCGTTATGTAATGGTGTATTTCCTGAAAGATGAAAGAAATCAACTGTCATTCCTGTGCCGAAAGTTTCAGGTACGACTCTTTATAATGAATTTAGACCTAACAATACAGTTCCGGTTTACGAAAAGGTGCTGGAACTGGCGGTAAAAAAACAATTACCAGATCACTGGGATATCAACAGTCTTTTGGTGGTCAATCAGTCTGGTTTCCGTGAAAGTCACTCGAGCGAGTCTGTGGTTGTAAATTTGTGTGACATTTTTAAAAAAGAAATAGATAACGGTAATTATGTCCTGGCAGTTATTTGGACTTTAAAAGAGCATTTGAAACGGTTGATAGGGGGCTGTTGTTGCGCAAGCTTATCGGCATGGGCGTGAAGGATAAGGGTTTATGTTGGTTCGAGTCATACTTAACTGATAGGCATCAATTGGTTACACTTAAAGAATGTACTTCTGATTCTATGGAGGTTCTGCATGGTGTTCCTCAGGGTACCGTATTGGGTCCTCTATTATTTTTATTGTATGTCAATTATATTATTGGTTGTGTATATGAATGAATGTAAAATTGAACTATTTGCCGATAACACCATGCTTTATTTGGCTGGGAAGAATCCGGACTTTATGCAGAACACTATAAATTGTGAACTGGGCAAGTTATTCAAGTAATTATGTATCAATAAGCTTTGTGTTAATGCTTCAAAGTCAAGGTTTTGTGTATTTGGTAAAAAAGCTCACTTGAGGCGAGTGAATTTTGAACATTCGAACATAACCATTAACAAACAGCCAGAGAGTTGAGTACGCTCACCAGATCAAGTACTTGGGTGTTTTATTCGATTCGTGTTTGGACATCCACGCCCATGCTGATTGTGTCACACGCAAATTTGCGAAAAAAGTTAGCTTTATTGCCAGAGTGGGGGGTCAATTATCACTCGGTACCAGATTATCATTGTATAATAGTGTTACGGTCTGGGCCTACTATGCTCGACACTCGATGAAACTGATGCGCCGCAATATCTGGCCGGGCGCGTATTAAAGTAGGCCACAGTTAGGAAGCGCTACCTGGAATATTCTTGAATGGTCAAGGCAACCCGCGAAGCGTTTCGCGGTCATTCTAGAACGTGGTTTACGAATATAAAAGACGCGGTGTCAACCAGAGTAGAAGTAGTAGTGTAGTAGTGAATTTGGGAACGCGGTTAAGTTTAAATAGTGGAATAATTGTGGAATTGTAGTAGTGTTTTTAGTAGCTGTGTTAATTATTGTACGGAGTGTTTTAAAGTGTTAATAAATTTATTAATTGTTCAGTTAAGTTGACTTTGTGTAAACCCACGGGAAAATCGTAACAATTGGTGTCAGAAGTGGGATCAGACTTTAGTGCGACGTGAATTGGAACTAAACTTCGGGTTAAAGACTTGTGTTCAGAACCGGACTAGAGATTTTCGGAACAGTGGTGTGTTAAATTTATTTTATGCCAATAACAAGACGTCAAAATGCAAACATGGAGGCCCAACTTGCAGCTATTATGGCAATGCTTGGAAAACAAGAAGAGATTCGACAGCAAGACAAAGAAGAACAAGAAAGGATTCGACAACAAGACAAGGAAGAACGACAACAAGACAAGGAAGAACAAGAAAGGATTCGACAACGAGAGAAGGAAGAACAAGAAAGGATTCGACAACAAGAGAAGGAAGAACAAGAAAGGATTCGACAACAAGAGAAGGAAGAACAAGAAAGGATTCGACAACAAGAGAAGGAAGAACAAGAAAGGATTCGACAACAAGAGAAGGAAGAACAAGAAAGGATTCGACAACAACAAGAAAGAATGCTACAACAAGATATAGAAATGCGTCAAGAAGATAGAGAGCGGCAAGAAAAACGTAACGTAGAAATATTGAACGTTCTAGCACGGAACAAGACAGAAATCCAAGAGTATGTATCCGATAGTCTCAAAAAGATGGAGTATGACGTTCAGGTAAAATTAAGTGATGTTCGGGAGGACATTAATAAAATTCAGAACGATGTTCGGGAGGACATTAATGATGTTCGGGAGGACATTAATAAAATTCAGAAAGATGTTGAGATAAAGCTACGCGACTTAGAGCAGAAAATTGACAGCAGAGGAGTCAACTCTACAGTGATCACCGGAAACGGGCTCAACAAGATCAAGCCTCCCACATACGACGGTCAAACTTCATGGGCAATGTACCAACTCCAATTTGAGGCCGCTGCAAATGCAAATAGATGGAGTAACGAGGAAAAGGCTGTAGCACTGGTGGTGGCATTACGAGGACCTGCATTGGAGCTGTTACAGACTCTGCCTATCGCCCAACAAAGCAACTATGACGCATTAGTAGCTGCATTAGAACGACGTTATGGGGATCAACATAAGAAAGGACTGTATCGAACGCAATTAATGGCAAGACAGCAGAAAACTGGTGAAAATCTAGAAGAGTTTGAAACCGAAATTCGTCGCCTTGTGCATCTGGCTTACCCAGCCGTCCCGGATGAAATCCAAGAAGAACTTGTGGCACAGTATTTTGTAGATGGGATTCGAGATCTGGAGGTAAAGAAATGGCTGAAGATGTTCAAAGGGAGCAACAACAGCGAATTACTGGTTCGAGCGCTGGAAATTGAAGCTGCGTGCAATGATTTAAAGCCAGAGCCTATTCAAGAGGAAAGAGTACCGCCATCCGATCATGTTGCTACATTAATAGATGAAATTAAAGCAATGGTAGGCCAATTAGTGCAACAAATGGCAGCATTAGGAAATGGTCAGTCCACACAGTTAGAACGATCACGTCCGATCACTAGAGTGGAATGTTATCGATGTGGACGCAAAGGACACTATAGAAGGAATTGCAGACAACGGTCTTGTTCTACAAACCCACAGTGTCGACGAAACCAGGACATCAGAACAAATCACCGGAACTCCTCTGCTAAAAGAAACATTACATGTTATATTTGTGGACGTAAAGGACATTACCAATGGAATTGCAGACAGCAGTCTCGTTTACCGACCCCGCAGAACTGGCGTAACCAGGAGCAGGAAATGAGGAATCCGGAAAGACATTTACCGCGATATGTAGAGGATCGTCAAGCTTTGGATAGTGACTTAAGGTATCGGAAAGGACAAATTCATAATGGTTGGAGGATTGGTCAAATTGCGATGGTGACAGATAAAGGGGCCACAAAAAGAATGAAGAGCTGCGTTTCTAAGGAGGATATAATAAAAGGACAGCGCTCAGACTCTGATTTGAAAGTAATCAGAAGATGGTTGGAGAAGGATTTGAAACCGGATTGGCAACAGATTTCCAGATATGGACCAACAGTAAGGGGTTACTGGTTGCAGTGGAATTCGCTTCGACTGCGAGATGACTTAATTACTCGCAAATGGGAAAGTCCAGACGGAAAACGCTTTGTTTACCAAACAATAGTGCCCAATTCCTGCAAAGAGAATGTGCTGCGAGAACTACATGACAGTCGCGGAGGAGGACACTTTGGAGTAAACCAGACTTTGGCTAGAATAAGAGATCGATTTTACTGGATTAACTTCAGAAAGGACGTTGAGGAATGGTGTAAACGGTGTGACCAGTGTTCGTTACAGAAGGGATCCAGCACAATTCGGGAACTTGAGAGAGAGAAGATGAAACCAAACAACAACCATATGAAGATGACACTGGACCACAGACCAACTGGTGGCAATTATAAGGAGGGTGATGCTGTGTGGATGTTTCAACCCAGGAGGAGCAAAGGATTAAGTCAAAGATGGCAACGACACTGGGAGGGACCTTACAATGTGGTAAAAAGGTTAAATGACGTCGCGTACAGAGTCCAACGCAGCCCCAAAGCCAAGATGAAAATTGTCCATCTGGACAGACTCAAGAAATACCACGGATTAGATGAAGCGGATCGGGACGATCAGCTTTAAGAGGGGGGCAGTGTTACGGTCTGGGCCTACTATGCTCGACACTCGATGAAACCGATGCGCCGCAATATCTGACCGGGCGCGTATTAAAGTAGGCCACAGTTAGGAAGCGCTACCTGGAATATTCTTGAATGGTCGAGGCAACCCGCGAAGCGTTTCGCGGTCATTCTAGAACGTGGTTTACGAATATAAAAGACGCGGTGTCAACCAGAGTAGAAGTAGTAGTGTAGTAGTGAATTTGGGAACGCGGTTAAGTTTAAATAGTGGAATAATTGTGGAATTGTAGTAGTGTTTTTAGTAGCTGTGTTAATTATTGTACGGAGTGTTTTAAAGTGTTAATAAATTTATTAATTGTTCAGTTAAGTTGACTTTGTGTAAACCCACGGGAAAATCGTAACAATAGTGTTACGGTTTGGGCCTACTATGCTCGATACTTCTGAACGAGCACTCGATTCGGGATGAAACCGATGCGCCGCAATATCTGGCCGGGCGCGTGTTAAAGTAGGCCACAGTTAGGAAGCCCCAACTGGAAGAATCTTGGACGTTCGATGCAAATCGCGAAGCGTTTTGCGGTCATTCTAGAACGTGGTTTGCGAATATAAAAGAAGCGGTTTCAGACGGTAGTAGTAGTGAATTTGGGAACGCGGTAAAGTTTAAATAGCGGAATAATTGTGGAATTGTAGTAGTGTTTTTTAGTAGCTGAATTAATTATTGTACGGAGTGTTTTGAAGTGTAAATAAATTTATTAATCGTTTAGTTAAATTGACTTTGTGAAAACCCACGGGAAAATCGTAACAATAGCATAGCTGCCCCACATCTGGAATTCTGCTCTTCTCTGTTGTACTATATGCTGCCTACTGCTCTTAAGGACTGTAAAGATTTGAATGTTTTTAAAAAATTAATTCGTAATTATGTATTGTCTTTAAAATTTTAATCTGTTACTATACCTGGCTGATATTTTATTTTCTATAATTTTTAGTACCGTAGTTTTAAGTTTACTTTGACATGTATTTGTTTTTCCTTATAACCTCGTGCTAAATAAAGACTATTATTATTATTATTATTATTATTTAAAGCAATAACGTTCTCTCTAATAGCGTAAATCAAGATAAAAAAACTCTCTAGTTTCTTCGGTTTCTATCTTTTGCTCTTTTCTACCGTCTAATATGTTTCCTGATCTAAACGTTGAAAAGTTTTTCAAACCTAATATGAATCTGGCAGTAATGTCAAAGTTTAGATATGCACCAATAACAAGTGTAGACGTGGAGAGTATTTCTAGTTCAAATATTCTTATTCTACTTCTACTAAAAATATCGTTAGTAATAGACGGCAAAATTTTACAGTTGAACATTTAAATGAACCTCTGAACCCTGAAGTGATTTCCTGTTTCAAATAATAATAATAATTGTTTGTAATAAAAATTTTTAATTTTGTAAGTTTATGTTTTTTTTTAAGTTATTTTCAGTAACCTGAACTAGTTTTGACAAAACATTTTTTTAGCTTTTCAGGTTTTTTAAGTTTTTCAAATAAACTAGAATACATCTACTTAAAAAGTGTTTCGTTATTTAATAAAAAAAGTTTCAAAAAAACTAAAAAATGTTGAATCTCTGAAAAAGCTTTGTGCTTTTTCTAAAGCAGATTTTTGATGTTCTCTTTGAGGCAAAATTATTTTGCTTTTTAAGCGCTTTTTGTTACGATTTTAGTGCTTTTTAATCCGGACTAAAATCAAAATTATATCATTTTACGGTTGGCAACACTGGGGCTCTTTCAAATTGCCAAATGCATTTTCCAATCTAGTGCAAGCAATTTAAGTTTTAAGTAACTTTTTCTTTTTTCTACAGTATAACATCAATGCAAAAAATTTGTTTTTATGAATTACTGATTCTACCCGCTTAATATAATGAACTTATAGACTGTTGTAAGCAATATTATAACATTGTAAATCACCTGAAATACAAGCTCAGCGTTTACTGTTTCGTTTGCCTACATATGCGCACCCCAGGGAATACATTTTACAGGTCTGGAAGCCGAGAAAAATGAGACGAAAATAAATCAAATTTATCCCAGAGGTGTGCCAAGAAAAGCTTTTTAATGGACAGGTGAACGTATGATATCGAGTCTCGGGCGTTAAGATGAATGATTCTCTTTAAAGGAAGACTGGCTTAATTCTATCCGACGATAAATTGCTTTTGCTTCCGGAACGTATGAATGAAGAGAAAACCCTGAAAATTACGCATTTCTGAATGAGGGTAGTAAAACGTGGAAGGCTTGAACTGATGTTTTTGTTTTCAAGGGTCGCAATCATTAATAATGTCCTTTTCCAAAATCCGTCTTATAGTCCAGGCTCTGAGACCGATCAAATTATAAAGCAAACACACGCGGGTTTTGTGCGACCTCTAGACCAAAACGTTTGCAAAATTTATGGAATTTCATTATACGAAAAGCAGGCTCAACTTTAATTTCTGAAATGTCCTCGGACCCTTTGTTTTGAAATATTCCCGGATTACAGCTAGAGAATAACAGAAATAAACACAGATTTGCCAAAGCCAGAGCCATCAGATCAAATTGATTTATTACTTAACGTTTGATTTTTGTTGTTGTTTTGTTTGGTTATTATACTAACGACCACCCTGTTGTTGAACAACCCCATTTGCAGCTGCAGCTCGATAGTAGGTTAACAACCTGGTTAACGAGAAGTGCGCAAGGGCTATCTTACCTGGAATAGGGCAGCCGGAAATTGGAACGTTCTAGGTTTTTAGATCGAATTTCGAATGCAGTTTAATACTAATTGTTATGGTAAATAAAAAAATTCAATTAGAGAACTTTAACTATTTTTAAACTCATTTAATATACGTATTTTTTTAAATAAAAGGTTGTACATCTTAGGCCCGGTTGTACAACTTTGGTTTACGGCGCCTTCAAAATTTAAACCTCACTTAAATATTCTTTAAGTTGTACAGATCTGAGTTTATGTGCATTTTTATTTCGGGTTTAGCGGAATGGTAAAAATTATCACAGCTTAAGGCAAGTTTAATTAAGGTTTTGCTTGGGCTTGGAAGGTTAGATAAAAAAAACTAGTGGTGGTTTTCTGTGGATAAAGTGAATTCCTATTTTAGATTTATAATAGTTTAAGGTTTTGTTGAAGTCACTGTCTTAGTAAGAAATGTGAAAAGCCAACCCCAGAACTATAGAGAATAACCCATTTATTTTGAAATTTGAATAATGAGAATTTCATAAACAGATTCCGTCTATCCAAAAAAGGTGTACAGGATGGCCAACTAAGAATGCGAGGTACGGTATAGTTGGATTTTTAACTTTTGAGAATGACGTCGTCTTTTTACATCTTTGTTTCTTGCATATCAAACATATGAAATTAAAAAATTAACAAAAAAGACACGTTGTTAATTTTGACATCCTGCCTAATTAAAAACGTTGACATTTACTGTCACTTTGATTTAAACTAATATTAGAGCCCAAATGCTAATTCTAAATGTGCTGCTTTTTTTCGAGTACGAAAAGAAACAGTTTCAAGATGGCATCCCAATTGAATATTCCAATGTGTATGATAGAGCATCACAGGCTTTAAAAGTGAGTACTGATACTCTATGCCGACTGAAAAAGGCTGGATTTCAAGCTGACGACTCCTATTTCACCAACATTACTAAGAAAATGTCGGTCAGTAACACCAAAATAATCGCTTAGAAATGGAAGCATTTTAACGCTTCCATTTCTGCTTTGCGAAGATGGTGACTGACATCTCTTTCGCGACTGTCAGTCATCGTCGAGAGGTACGAAAGAGCACTTCGACCCTTACATCATCGCCTTTGATAATGTCCGCCGCAGATGTTGACGAAACGTCAGGAAGAAATTCCATTGGACCACGGTTTATAAGTCCGGATAACTTTCATATTTCAGTATATAAAAATGGAACTCGCTGTCTGCCGCCATGTAAAATGATAGGCGCCCCCTTTCATAAGCTCCTGAGGATGGGTACTTCTATGCCCGAAACTAGTTGGGCGCCTTCCTGCCTTTTTTACCTTTTGGAGCTTAATAGAAGTTTTGTGGAGAAGGCTTGGTGTTATTTTCCCCTTCAAACTCATCTAAGTTCCAAGACAAACTTTTAGACAGTATGTATTTTCTGCATAATTTTCATTTTATTAATATTTTTTGTTTTCAATGATGTGTGTATGTGTAGAAAAGTTTGATGATCGCTTTTGTGTATCAGGTGCCGGCTTCGAATATAATTCACTATTCTATTCTCAACTCAAAGTTTCTATGAAAATAATGCAAAAGGTTACCGCAGTATTTATTTTACTAACAAAATAGACCATAAGATATTATTGGTTACTTAACCTATAAATTATAAAAAAAATCATTATTAAAAGATTGAAATAAATGCCAAAAGTGTCAAATTACTAATCAATGTACATGCGTTAGTTTCGAGTGTAGTTGCCAGCTGTAGAATAAAATATTAAACCAAACATAACAAAATCGGACTTCAATCGACAAAATCGACGCTAAACCGAAGTTGTACAACCGGACCGTAGTCGTATACACTCTGTTAATGTTATTTTGAAGATAGTGGAAGTGTCAAAAAATAAAATAATAGTTATTTGCGCAACTAGTGAGGAAAGTGCAGTTTTTGCTCCCGCGAACAATTCAAAGTCCAAGGGAGCAAAAAGCAGTTTACTCCAGAGTTGCGCATCTAATTTTTTCTACGACCAATGTTATGTTTTATGAAAAAACAGCATACAATACCTGGCTGAAAAAGAAGAGGTTGTTACTAAAAATTTGTTTGTCAATTTGTTAAGAAAGTGACAAACTGTCTTTAGAAAGTGTGACTTGCTGGTGGCACTTTCTCTCCCTAGATAGTGAAAGTGATACTTCCACCTTTCAAATTAGGGATAAAAGTTTAATTTTCTATAGGAAAGTTTAATTTCTATCCCGAGATAATTCCCGGTATAATCCCGATTTCTCGACAAAAATCAAACACTTTCCACCTGAGTATGTAATATATTATTTCCTACTCGGATGCGGTTAAGTTACTTTTCCGTACTCATCTTATTTTTCAAAAAAATACATTTAAATTAAAAAAACAATAACTGTATATTAATATACACCTGATAAAGTACCGTTTTACAGAGTGTGTATCAAAAAAAAAAACTTAGCAGGTTATGATCTCAGCCATTTTTTTTTAAATCTTACGGATCTTATTACTTAAGGTCATGCGCAAAGATCTTACATGCAAATCGTAACATAGTTTAACTACTATTAATATAAACTAAATTTTAACTAATAGTCATATATTAAATGAATAACACTCCAACGTAGCAGCATTTATCATAATGATTATTAATGCAGCATTCCTGATTGAGTTGAAGCATGTGTTCATAGAGCAGTACAATTCAATCTATTAGGGTTTAAGGAAGACTCTACGTAAGATTAAACGAGATAATGTGTCGCTCGTGATGTTGATATGGTAGTAATCTGATTCAAGTTAATCTCAAACTACGTGACGACATGTTAGTTAACTAATCTAACGTAAAGTCGGAAGGGTTTAGCCACACTTCAGTGATTGTGTTATATCCAAAGTGTTATTAGAGCATACAGTATACAGGGTGTCCCACGACGAAAGACATCGATTGATATTGGAAAAAGTATAAATAGGAGAGTTTTGAAAATTTGGCAGGATACTGATGTGGGCATGCCCAATCCAACTAAAATATTTTCAAGATGGTTGCACTTCCGTTTATACCGGAAGTCGATCACAACTTTCTTATTTTAAATAGAACACCCTATATATTATTACATATTTGGATTCCTCACAAAATTCTGACCAACTTTTGTATAGAATGCCCTATGCCTATCTCTAGCCGTTTTCGAAATATTTGATGTTTTTCCAAAAAAGTGACAGTTGCAACGCTCAACATATTTTTGTACTATGTTAAAACCGTATTTCATTTTGCAATGAAATTTTGGGTTATTGTAAATAAAGGATCGTTTTATTAAACTGAGGGTGCGTAATGACTCATTTGTATACAGGGTCGTCAAAAAAAAATCATAAACTTGCCACTAAAAAAAATGAGAAATCTCAAGTTTTTTAAATAGAAACCCACATTTTTTATGACGGAATCATTTTGAGCATTAAAAATTACTATAAGTTTCAATTTACTTGCCTATACCTAAATCCAACCCATTTCGTTTTATTTGAGAATAAACATTTTTTATTATAAAAATTCCAGATTTCTTGAAAATTTCTCTCTCTAATTACGTGTGGATTTATGTCACACCAGTAGTGTGAATTATGTCTATTGAACATTCCATTTTTAGTGAATTTGGCCTCGTCGCTCCAAATAATATTATTCAAAAACAATTCATCTCCATAGTGACTAGTCAGCAAAAACTCACTAAAAGCAACTCTCTTCGGAAAGTCAACCTCTTTTAAGTGTTGCACTAATTTAAATGAAAAAGGGTGAAATTTATGTTTCTTCAGGATCCTCTGAATTGAGCTTTTGGATATGCCTGATTCTACAGAAACTTGTCTTATTGACAAAGTTGGATTTGCAACAAAATAGCCCAAAATTGCAATTTCTACATTTGTATTATTAAGGATTGGTTTTGTTTTAATAGCTTTTATCTTCACATATCCCGTATTCTTAAAATTTTCAATTATTTGCTTGACAGCTTTTGGTGATGGCTTTGGTTTTTCTGGATAACGAGCGGCAAATACCTCACATGTTCTACTCACAATTTTATCACATTCTCCGTAAATAATAAACAGATTTAAGTAATCTTGGTTTGAATAACGTAACCGCGACGGCATATTTGCAGTTGTCAAAACACTCAAAACTAGTGTTATTAACATGCCCTGCAGGTCTCCAATATCACCGTGTGTCAAAAGCATGACCAACTAGAACACCACATAATCCCAACCCTGCAGCATAATAAAAAAATGTTTATTCTCAAATAAAACGAAATGGGTTGGATTTAGGTATAGGCAAGTAAATTGAAACTTGAATTGAAATTTTTAATGCTCAAAATGATTCCGTCATAAAAAATGTGGGTTTCTATTTAAAAAACTTGAGATTTTTCATTTTTTTTAGTGGCAAGTTTATGATTTTTTTTTGACGACCCTGTATACAAATGAGTCATTACGCACCCTCAGTTTAATAAAACGATCCTTTATTTACAATAACCCAAAATTTCATTGCAAAATGAAATACGGTTTTAACATAGTACAAAAATATGTTGAGCGTTGCAACTGTCACTTTTTTGGAAAAACATCAAATATTTCGAAAACGGCTAGAGATAGGCATAGGGCATTCTATACAAAAGTTGGTCAGAATTTTGTGAGGAATCCAAATATGTAATAATATATAGGCTGTTCAATTTAAAATAAGAAAGTTGTGATCGACTTCCGGTATAAACGGAAGTGCAACCATCTTGAAAATATTTTAGTTGGATTGGGCATGCCCACATCAGTATCCTGCCAAATTTTCAAAACTCTCCCATTTATACTTTTTCCAATATCAATCGATGTCTTTCGTCGTGGGACACCCTGTGGGAAACCGTTTGTATAGGTGTGTATTGTATAGGTGTTTGGCAATATGGAAATATGATATTTATCATATTCAGGAAGTTCAAAAGCCAAAATTGTGGTTAACGGTTAACTCACAACATCGACCTAATCTACACACATAACATAAAAAGTATTTGCATATTCCATGCATAAGAGCAAAATTGTCCATTTTTTTAAGATAATTTTACAGGGTGCGTCATAGAATCTTATGCACGTATACCCTGATTATTATAACTTTGGTTGCACGTCATAACACAGGTGATTCTATTGCTAACCGAACTTACTGGACCATTTAAATTTAAATTTGTCGAAAACTTTGGCAAGTTTTGTGAGTTTCTTAGTAATATTTAGAGGTTTTCCAGGTATTTCGGAAATGATTCTAGAGATATCTGGCAATTATAAAAATATCTTGAAAGATTTAGGACATTAGTAGGGGCCTCTGGCAGTTTAAAGAGTTATTATAATCAGAAGCCTCTCTGGCATTTAACTCCTTTAGCAATTTTTAAGTGGATTTTATTAATATTTAGAAGTTATTGTTGTTATTCTTATTGAAGTATAGCCTCGCTTATGGCATTTTTTAAATATTTTAGAGACATCTGGCAATTATAAAATATTCTTGATAGGTTAAGGACACTTTGTAGAGATTTTTTGGGAGTTTTTCAGAAATGTTTAGAGGCCTTTGGCCAGTTTTAGGAGATTTTCTTCAAGTATCTACAAGCTGAAGTTGGAAGCATCTGAATTTTTGCAGGATTTTTAATAGTATTTAGAGTTTAGAACTTTTGAGATGTTTTATAATCCTCTGCCATTTCCAAAATGATTCTATAAACCTCAGGTAATTTTTTAAAAATGTTTGCAACAATACTGGTAGATGTCTCCATTAATTTTTAGAGGTCCTTAGTAATATTTAGAGGTCTCTATTTCCAAAATGACTCTAGAACCCTTTGCTAAAATGTATTGAGGTTAAGTAGCTTCTGCTTTAAGATTGTATTTTCTAAAAAATACATTTTTTATGCAGTTTAACAACCTTGACTTTTTTACAGCACACATAAATTATTATTAAACATACATAATTTTTTTCAAACAGTTGTTAACTAACCACCCAATTTAAAAATGCATCTTATTTATCCTATTTTCACTTCCTTTCTGTTTTGTCGAAAATGTTCAACAAACTTAGACTATGTTAATACTTATTTCGTGAAATTGAACACCCTGTAGATCAAACGTTTTCATAGAAGTTTTTTTCTGATTCAGTAGTTATCTTAGGTAGCTATGCTTCGCTAAAAGCTGAATTAATGAAATATACAGGTACCTACTGTCTAAATTAATCCTGTAGGTTTAGTAACATGGAGTAATTAATTACACCCAAAGA
The DNA here is from genome assembly GCF_016097725.1 of Ips typographus. NCBI lineage: Eukaryota > Metazoa > Arthropoda > Insecta > Coleoptera > Curculionidae > Ips > Ips typographus. The sequence continues at coordinate 10,929,657 of NC_138423.1, forward strand.
GAACACATGTAACCCTGTTTTTTTATTCTCATTTTAACGTATTCGCCATCAAACAAGTCGAGCAAATAATTCAATTTTATGGATTTTCAAACAGAGAGTTTCGTAACATGTTTAAAACAAATATGAAAGAGTCGTATATCAAAAGGTATATAAATGTTGGGGACTGCGAGAGATACTAATTTAAAAGTTCGGCTTGTTTCTGGAGTCCTGGAGTCTGAATTTATGGCATTTCAGACGGATTTATTATTAACATGGTTAAATTGTGATCAATTACCCAATTATCGGTGCGCGGAGCACTATTAGAGAAAACCGGCACGTTCAAGATTTAGGAGTAGTTTGAGCGAAGTAAAATCGAACGGAAGACAAATTCCCGAAAGTCTGCCGTTATCGAAAACCCTTAGAAAATTCTCGAACTGTTATTTCGATTTATCCAGCTTACTTTGCTTAGAAAAGGCTTTAAGTGCTCTACGGAAAGTTTTTCTGGCTCTTTTTATCTCAACTAAGTGGAGATATTGAAATTTGATAGGATTTCATTCCTCGCTTTGCGTTGTCTAGAATCTAAGTACATGGGGAAAAGAACAACTCGAAAGTAAAATCACATTTAATCCATTGAGAGGCGACGGCAAAACCCCTGAACGAAGAAGAGAACAAAAAACTTCTTACGAGTACAATCCCGAAAGCGAGTGCGGTTGGCAAACTCCCAACAAAACTTTCATCCAATTTCAGTTTATTAGATGTTTTCTGGGCTAATTTGCGTTACGCGCCTCATAAAAAAATGAAACGTTTACACAGCGAATTGCTTTCATTGGCTTTGAGTTAATTTTGTATAATGAACTTGGAATTCAGTTTAAGTGTGTAGCTTTTCGTAGGATAGAATTAGGACTTTGCTCTGCAAAGCTTTTTCAAATCTAAGATTATTAACAAATAGAAACATCATAGTTATTTAAAAATTGCTTCCATAAGAATTTCTAAAATCGTCCAAATCTTGAAAACACATGATGATTGCGGTCATCGTATACTACGTTGTTAAGTGTCCTAACAAAACTATATTTCGCTTTCTCGGACGTTTTTCCAATTTTCTGGAAAACGGTTGCAGGCGTTTTTCAGTAATTGTGACTAGTTTTTATGACTAAAATTTAATAAGATTATTTTATTTTTGCTTAGTTAATTTCTTTGAAATCATTAATTATTGCATTTATACTTCGGAAAAAGTTAGGATTAGGTTTTTGAAGTTCTGTCCCACTTTCCCACAGTTTGAAATAACAAGTACGAAATTATATCTTCTTATTTTACCTAATTTATCGACAGAAATCACACATCAGACTTTCCACCGGATTATGTAATATGCTATTTAAATTCCTTTAAGATGGACAGTATGTAGGGTACTCTTTGTGACGATTTTTTTTTATAAAAAAAAATGACAAAATTTACTCAGAAGTGCCTAAGTTTAGGAGACAAAGACAATATGATGTATTGTGATGATATTCTAATTACCTATACAATACAATGCAGTACTTAAATATAATAAGTACGTCTATGTAGTAGTAGTCGTAGTGTGAAGGGACTTAAATAGATTCGATGAGTAGGCCTTAAAAGCCCTTTTCGCCATTTCTTCTCCATCCATGTCATCAGACGTAAATTTTGCCATACTTTCTTCTAGTAATGGTTCATTACGTTCAAAGATAACATAGATTAAGTTAAGCTCGATTATTTAAATCTAAACCATTATCACCTCCAGAAATATTTTTCTAATCCTCACTTTTTAGTAATAATTGATTTGATGAAAGGAAAATAAGAAATTTAAACGTAAGTTATACTATTTGAATTGGTAGTTTAAAGCGATTTAGGCCGGGAGTTCTGCAACTATTTAAACACGTTATAGAGTAAATCATCTTTTTCAGAAATATTTCCATAAAAGACACGTGAAACTTACGTTCTCTCTGTAAACAAACAATAAGGAATAGTTGTTACAGTACTAGTGTGGTATCAGCAATTTTATAGTCACGATTGGGTTGTGTATTGTTTGAGTTCAAGTGGTGGTGATCACACGAGTTCATTAATTTGCCATAAAACACGGGTAATGTATTATACAATACTTTTTCTACAAACATTCAATAATGAGGCATTTTTCGATTCCAAATCTCAACGAAAAGTTACCCTTTACTGAGGAGTTTACTTTATCGCGCGTTGCCAAGGGTAGCGAGCGATAAAATTTTTTTCGCTTACTGTCCAGAGCAACGGCCACAATGCATGCCATTGTTGAAAATGTCAGTGTTACCAGTTTGATGTCAGTATTCAATTGAGTATAGTTTTGATCCTATTTTTGAGTACCTACGCAGTAAGTTTAGTTGTATTAGATATTTAGCAATGTTTGTAAAAAAAATATTGTATGTATTACGCGCACAATGTGACTTTTATGCTCTCGAATGATTGCTGCGCTCCTCTTTGTGTCGCGCAGCAAACGTCATTCTCAGAGCATAAAAGTCATGGTTTGCGCGCTTAATACATAAATAACTATTATATACGATACACAGAAATTAGTAACTTTTTTAACTAACTTTGAGTTACGTAATGTGAGATTTTATCGCGCATAATAATTCTTGACCTGCTACTATGCTAGCCGTACATAAATGTATTTTTTAGGGCTGTCCTTAAAATTCTAAGCATTTTCCATATAACATGTCTTACAATACCTATCTCTAACCATTCACGAGAAAATGGCGTTAAAATATCGAATACTTTATTTATCCTTGTAAACTGCATTCTATTGACGATACATTTCCTTCATTAATAAATTAGAAAAAGGGTCCCCATTGAAAGACCGACACTTTCCCCTGATTTGTCACTGTTAGATTTTTTCCACTGGGGACATCTCACATTCTTGTTACACCTAACCTCACTTACCCAATTAGAAGACTTTTGTCAAAGAATCGTACCGAAATGTGATCAAATTACACCTTAGATTCTGTAAGATGTTAGACATCACTTTAGATCAAATTTGTACTACTGCATGGAAGATGGTGGATATTTCCGCATTTAATAGCCGAAAACTTGTTTGATTACTTTAATGAACTAATTATATGGTTTTTAACTTTAATCATCTTTGTGTTGTAAATTGTTATTACTCTGTTTAATTTGATCTTTTTTTTTTACCCTATTCATATAAAGCAATCAGAACGTTTGGATGTTTTATCCTTCGAAACAACATTTTATTAAAGCGTTTCCAAATAGAGGCAGAAAGTTAAGACGAGAAACGAAAAGTAAAAAGTTTTCCCGAAATTATTCCTCCAACGATAAGTGGAAACTAGTTAGCCGACGACCTTAATTTAAAGTTTAGGAGTCCTATTTGCTGAAACCAAACCTCTAACGGATACCGTGACCTTATCAATTAATTAGAATGTATGATTTAACTGTTTCAGTGTCAACATTTTGTATATGTAGAATTTTCACATACTTGCACCAATACCTTTCACACAACTTAGGCCATGTTTGATATTTACTATACGTGACATTTTGCCTAACCTTTAGTAAGTAAAAACAGTTTTTGTAGAAATAACTTCTCTTTTGTATTATTCTACCTTGAAGATTAGGTCACGTAAACGTAGGTGTGTTTATAAGACCGAACCAATTATGTTATAAGAATCTTAAATAAATCTTAAGGAGAGAGCTGAATTGGAAATAAAAGGTCCAATCTCTGGACTAGGTCGCTCAAGTTAAAACAAATTAGATTTCGGAGTTTGGGGTCTCGTGAAAAACCGAGCGTATATCGTATTTCAGCGAGCACAAAAGATGTTAGGGGGACAGTGATTAAGAAATCCTATTATGGAAATGAATCTAGAGGAAGGCAAGTTAATTATTTATTGACACAGGGAAGGACTGTTTTCTTCGATAGTATTAGTTACTGCTACAAAGTTGCAGATCTTGTATAAGGAAAAATAAAAATAAAAATAGTATTCTACACGCACGTATTTAATGGCTATTACCACATTACGCTACCCTCTATTATGTTCCAAACGTAAAAAATATCAATAACTACAGACAAAACTTGTTTATGCATTTTATCATAAAATTTATTGTAATAATTCTACTGAAAACGAAAACGTTTAGATTAAGACAAATAATATAAATTCGTTTGATAATTCAATATAATATGATGACAATTATTGTGAATTACAACGCCTACGTTAATGTATTTTTAGGTATAATATCTGATTGAACAAAGATATACAGACTGTACTACGGCAAAAAACTTTGTGCACATTTTTTTTGTCTCCACTGTACAGGGTGGGCCAAATTGGAATTGGCTCATTTTATTAATAGAGATAGGCAAAAACTGATATCGGTGTCTGAAACTCAATTTTCATACAAAACAATGGTGACAACCGTTGGTTAATTTCTGACACCGTTTGACAAATATAGGATGCTTCCTAGAATTTATACTTTTACAGGCAATTTTGTGTCCTGACTGTCTTTTTAAACTGTGTTTCTGGCAGTTCAAACTATGACACCGCTTTTCTCCTTGACTGTACCAAACTTTGTAGTGTTTTTTCAGGTTATTGAATAAGTTTAATGAAGATTCCAAAAATGTGGTGAAACAGTAATTTTCTCACTCCAAGTGGGTTTTACAGGCGATTTTGTCTCTGACTGTCTTTTCAAGCTGTGCTTCTGGCAGTTCAAATTATTACAAAGCATTTCTCGCTGACTACCAACTTTTGTTAAGTTTTTCCAAACTATTGGATAGGAAATTTAATAAGGATTCCAAAAATGTGGCTAAAACTTTCAATTTCTGACTCCAAGTGGGTTTTACAGGCGATTCTGTCCCTGACTGTCCTTTCAAAGTGCGTTTCTGTCAGTTCAAATTATTACAAAGCATTTCTCCCTGATTACCAAACTTTGTTAAGTTTTTCCAAGTTATTGGGTAGGAAATTTAATGAGGATTCCAAAAATGTGGCTAAAACTTTCATTTTCTGACTCGAAGTGGGTTTTACAGGCGATTCTGTCCCTGACTGTTCTTTCAAACTGTGTTTCTGGCAGATCAAATTTTGACAAAGCATTTCTCCCCGACTGTACCAAATTTTGTTAAGTTTTTCCAAGTTATTAGATAGGAAATTTAATGTGGATTCCAAAAATGTGGCTAAAACTTTCATTTTCTGGCTACAAGTGGGTTTTACAGGTGATTTTGTCTGTGACTATCTTTTCAAACTGTGTTTCTGGCAGTTTAAACCATGACACCGCTTTTCTCTTTGACTGTACCAAATTTTGTAGTGTTATTTCAGGTTTTTCAGGATTTTTGTTATTTCAGGATAGGAAATTTAATGCGGATTCTAAAAACGTGCTTCAAACTATAATTTTCTCACCTCAAGTGGGTTTGACAAGCAATTTTGTTCTTGACTGTCAAACTGTGCTCAAAAGTTGTAAAAATCAGTGTTTAGATAAGTTTTCTTGCTGTATTCGATTTAAGATGGGTTTTTGAAATTTATGACACATTATTATTTTAACATTGGTCACTTAACTTCTTAGCTAAATTATCTTCCAAAAACCACGTAATATCTGTAACTCAAAACTGTCAAAATTTGCGTAGAATTTGCAAGAATTACGGTTTGACACAGTTTTCAAAAGAAGACTTTTCTGAGATTTATAATAGTTTTTTGACAATTATTGTCAGTAAATTACTGGTAAATTACAAATTTTTTAAATAATAATTACTTCAGGTGTACGTCATTTCTCTCAACGAATAAACATATTATTTGTCATAATTTAAACGTGAGATAATAAAGAGAAGTGACAAAAAAATGCTATTTTTTAGAAAAGGCTACTTGCTCATAAAAAAAAAGTATTAAGATTGGAACATTTGGTACAAGAATTATTTTGTCAGAAAAACCAAATATTGATAAACCAAAAATTCTAAAATAATAAATAATAAATTTCAAAACAGCCTTTTATTCAGTCTTTATTTTTCAGGATTTTATTTTGACAATATTGATCGAAAATTACTTTAATGACAGCCATGACAGGAAAATATTATCTCTCAGGCAAATTACAATAAGACTCTTAAATTCTGGTCAAATTGAAATTTATTGGTAAAATTTGTAAATTTTCCTGTGAATTTTACTTTACGCTCATCACTACTAATAAGGGTATCATTGATAATTGCATTAGTGGAGATTATAAATTTTGCTTAAATTATCCTGTGATGGGGCAGAATAATAATAAAATTTTACAGATAAATAAATTCTCATTAAAATTAAATATATCATTATCTTACTTCGGACTTACACCGAAAAGATATGTATAAAACCAGGCAATGTTCTTATACTACGAAATTATATACAGAGTGTTCATTTGTTTGACTTTACTAAACTTTCCTCATTTTAAAAATCTCTTCACCCTGTATATCTCTCCGAAAAACTGAAGAGAGAAAAGAGTGAAACGGAGGATAAAAGAGAGAGAGAGACAGGAAGAGTACTTACCATAGTTGGGCGAGAGCTGAGCGGTATCCTGTGGGAGAGCAGGTCGGGGACCACGTGACATACATAAAGTGAACATGTCGGGTACGGGAGCAGCACTGAAACTGAATCGGCCCCCCTTCGATTCAATCTGTCGGTGTGACGCCCCAAAACAAGTTGCGCGAGTCACCCCGCCGCCGGTTGGGGTAGATCCCCGACGGACTTTTGCGATTAATGAAACGTCCTCCACCCTCTCATCGATGTCCGAACTTAAACAAACGCGTTCCCGTTCGAAAAAATCAACAAAACCCTGACAAGAATCGAAAAACCGAGAGATCGTACAATGTCACGAATTCTAGACTTTTCGTGCAAAATTGTTTCGAAAAGTTTGTTTGTATTTAAAAAACAAAGATATTGAATGGCTATTTCTATTACCCGCCAAAATAGTTATTCATGTATTAAGAGCAAAAAGTATAACTTTAATGCGCTGAGAATGATGTTTGCCGCGCGACGCAAAGCGGAGCGCAGCAATTATTCGAGCGCCTTAAAGGCACATTGTGCGCGTAATACATACAATATTTTTTTTACAAACATCGCTAAATATCTAATACAACTAAACTTACTGCGTAGGTACTCAAAAACAGGATCAAAACTATACACAATTGAATACTGACATCGAACTGGTGACACTGACATTTCCAATAATGGCATGCATTGTGGCCGTTGCTCTGGACAGCAAGCGAAATAGTATATTCTATATTAAGAGCGGAAAGTATATATTTGCCGCTTGCACATGAAATTTGCAGCTTGAGGCGAAGCCGAACGCCGAAAATCCTTGGCTCGAAATATAGACGATATTTTTTCGACGACTGCTGTGGGGTGGATTAGAAGGACAACTCACATCATTTTCGTCGCTCGAACTCATTGTCACCGATAAATCACTTTGACGGAATGTGGTTATTTCAAACAGGTATGTCAAGCGTTGTTATGGAAACGCCGAAAAAAGTTGGTGACTAGATTGTTAGTAGAAAGCGAAAACGCTCTAGAGCAGAAAATGATTCACTTTCTGCGCACGTGCGGCGAATGACCACTTTCTGCTTTGAAATGGAAGCGTACATGAGGTACTTTCAAAGTCAGTCGTCGAAAATAGTATATTTCATTACCAGTACAGAAATGAGGATTTTTCCGTGCGCGCGTGACAAATTCTCGTGTGAGGCGCAGCCGAACACGGGAAGTCATGCAAGAACGGAAAATCCATTTCTGGACGAGTAATGAACGATATTTTTTATTATACTTAGGTACCTGAAATCAACATAAACAAAAAACATCGCAAAAAATTATTAAGAAAATCGGGAATATTTATTTTTATTTTTAAAACAGTAAAAATGTAAGTACATACAACTCAAATTAACAAAAAAAATACAAGTAGGTAATTCTAAGAAAATTAATTTTGAACAGAACCGTTATTATTAATAGTAATATTTATTGTACAATTCGTATTATTGTTGAAGCTCAATCCCTTTTGCATTTCTTTTTGTTGAACTAAAGACTCTGCTAAAGATGTTGAAGCGGAGTGTTCGTGTGTGCTTTGGTTCTCTTGATTGACTGTTACAGATGTTGTAGTTTCCAAGTTACAAGGGCTAAACAACTTCCGTGATACTTCAATTTTTCTTTGTATGGACTCTTCTATACAGTGCGTTTTTTTTAACGCGCAACATAGGATTTTACGTGTTAAATTTTTAAGCCCATGTTAGACCATGTTATTTTGGAACTGCAAGTCTATAACTTGACGGGTGTGTCTTTAGTACCCTGAAGCTTAAGTAAGTCTACCAATTTGGTCTAAAAAGTGATTAAAAACTGGAAAAAAAATATTTTTTTTCGAAAAGATTTTATCGTTTCATACTCCCTGTATGCATTGTTGTTCCTTGTTGTTTTTGATACTGGCAGGGCAGGTAGCAGGTAAAGTGACATATTTTGACTGCATCACGACCCGACATCTTTTGAACGTCAAAAGGGCATTTTATGATTTTTTGGAATACTGTTTGGCTTCAAACGGAGGTCACTTTGAACAATTCACTTATAAAAATACTTCTTTTGTTCTTAACTTTCTTGATATAAAGTTAATGATCACCCTGTTTTACTTTCTACGCCAAATTTTACCTGCTACCTGCCGTGCCAGTATCAGAAACAACAAAGAACAACAATGTATACAGGGAGTATGAAACGATAAAACCTTTTCGAAAAAAGATGATTTTTTGCAAGTTTTTTAACACTTTTTAGGCTGAATTGGTAAACTTACTTAAGCTTCAGGGTACGAAACAGCCACCCGTCAAGTTTTATACTTGTAGTTCCAAAATAACATGGTCTAACATGGGCTTAAAAATTTAACACGTGAAATCCTATGTTGCGCGTTAAAAAAAACGCACTGTATATCCTTCTGCTACATTGGAAGAAAGCCATCCTCCGTGTCTTTTCAAAGTGAGCAAATCACCGCCGTTTTCCACCAACATGGTTGCCGAAGAGCGCCTTAGCCCATGTCCGGTATATTCTTCGGGATTTTTTAGTTTTAGGTATTTTGCAACAAGTTTTGGAATACCACTGATAGTATGGCACCCAACATGTTGAGCGTAACATCTTTGGTTTCGGTATGCAACAAATAATCTTCTACTCTCCATATGTTTAGGGCGGAGATCTGCGTATTTACGGTAAATTGTACAGGGATCGAATTTGCAATTTTCATTGGTAATGGTAAAACTTCTTGACCTGTGAGTTTTTCCAACACGACAAGGAAACGCCCATTATCTTCCACATCATCTAAACTCAAACGTATTAAATCATCTCTGCGGCATGCACCGAAGATGCCAAACACTAAAATTACTTTTGCTAGTAGATATTCTCCATCTGAAGCTTCACATAAAAATTTGGTTACTTGTTCTGCTGTAAGAATCTTGGATTTCCTTGGTATATATCCTACAGCTTGTCGTTTCAGAAAAGCAATCGTTTTTGGATATTGATGGTGAGTATTTTCTTTTATTGCCAAACAACTCTTTAACATAGAGAATCGACTCCATAAAGTGGAGGATTTCATAGTGTTGGCTTTTTCAGAAAAATATACTAAAAGAATATCGTCACTCACAATTTTGATTCGTTTCTGAGTCCGCCATTCGGTAAAACTGTTATATTCTTGTTCATATCTCAACCTGGATTTCACAGGTAATAAATCTGCACTCACTTCTGCCGCTCGTTGTAAGATATTTTCGGGAATATCCCGATTTTCTTCACAATCTGAATTCATTTTTGCAAAATGTAATAAATACATAAATACTTAATTTTCACTGACAGAAAATAAAATTTGTCATTAATAAATAAATCGTTGCTATAGACACATTACTCGTTTCTTTTTTTTCTTCGGGTTGCCATAGGATATCTAGTATCATGGATATCTATGTTTATTATTAAGCGCACGGAAAGAGGGATCGGGAAAAGATTTCCGTGCGCTGTTCCGAAAATGTCATATTTACTGTATTTTATAAACAGTTGAAAATGTAGTATTTTCTGTTAAGTATAATAAAAAAAAATTTTTATTATAATAATTTTTTATTATTTATTCACCGCCTTCTTTACAAGAAAGCCTAGAATGTCACTTTTAATGGCGGCGTTATCGGATTTTTTTTTGTACACAAACCTATGGAGATGCAGTAGAAAATAATTTTTTTTTATTTTTTCGTGTAGTTGATTAGAAGTTGTGAGTGAAAAATCAAAGAACGCTTCATTCCTCATCCAGATATGTATAGATATGGCTTTTTATATCCAATAAAGTCCAGCCAAAGCAAGTTTGGTTAGAACCCTTTGTCTTGGAAAGTACAACAAACTAATGTAAAAACTGCTCATTCAAAAAAAAATTGGAAATCCTTGAATCTAGGTAAGCAAAACTGGTAAATGGGTTTTATATTATTACCAAGACCTTTCTTTTAAAATGTAAATGTGCCAATAGAACTTCTAAAAGCTGTCCTGTTTCTTCAGAGTAAACCTTTGTTGCTCTCAAAATGCAGGCGGCCTCAAAATGTAACTCACATAAGTCACATACCAATGTATGTAAGAGGCAATAAGTTTACTGAATGAGAAAGCATATTGTACTTACCACTGAGTATTGTGTTGGAGTAAAATCATTCCACTTCAAAGCTTTCAACCACTGTTGGGTTCGAGCAGGGTCTTTTGGAAAGTAAAAGACTGACACTTTTGGGCCTTTCACCAAATTGCTTTTAGAAATTTGGCAAACAACCAGTGGACGGCATATTGTAGAGGCAATAGAATTTAAGTTAAAAAACCAACCACAAATTATAGAACAATGAAGGAACAATAACAATAGTGATAACACAATAAAATGAACACAAACTACACTTTCACTAGAACAATAAACATATAAACAACAATATATAATAGCAAATAAAAATTACTTTGGCAAGTAATCCCAAGTCTTGACTTTAAACCTTAAAAATTAATTTAATCATCCAAAAACTCAATTTCCACAATACAAACAAATGCAAACTGTCAATCCCATATTTCGGCCATATTGGAATTTTTGGCATGGCACCTTCTTGGCTTTCTTGTACAGAGGGCGGTGATTTATTACATTTTGCAAAAATGAATTCAGATTGTGAAGAAAATCGGGATATTCCCGAAAATATCTTACAACGAGCGGCAGAAGTGAGTGCAGATTTATTACCAGTGAAATCCAGGTTGAGATATGAACAAGAATATAACAGTTTTACCGAATGGCGGACTCAGAAACGAATCAAAATTGTGAGTGACGATATTCTTTTAGTATATTTTTCTGAAAAAGCCAACACTATGAAATCCTCCACTTGATGGAGTCGATTCTCTATGTTAAAGAGTTGTTTGGCAATAAAAGAAAATAATCACCATCAATATCCAAAAACGATTGCTTTTTTGAAACGACAAGCTGTAGGATATACAGGGTAATTCAAATTCGACCCTCACCATTGGGATCTCAGAAACCATAAGAGATACGAGAAAGTTTAAATTGGGGCAAAGTTGCGCAATTTAAAGCTCAACCAAATGCTGTTTTAAAAATTTTGATTTTCCGAGTACTTCCGAAGATATCCGAAAAAAACTGAAAATTTGATTTTTTGTTTTTATTTATTTCTAACCTTATTTGAAGAGATATCCCAAAACTAAAAGCATCTTTTCATTGCCACTTTTTCCTAGCTATTCGATGATGGATTCAAATTTGCCACACGACGTTTCGTTTTCTGTCAGTCATCATCAACTTTCTTTTTTCTTATGGGCGCCATATTGGATTTTTAGCCCACCAAATAGTACGTTTTATTCTGATTTTAGTGATGTATCATAACTTATGATTTGCTTCATAAATAACAAAATAATTCAATAAAAACTATTTTTACTTTAGTTATTGGCTTTGAGTTAATGGGCCGTTTTAAAAAATGTCATTATTTGACAGTACTTGTCAAACACGATAATTCGGACGATCATTAGAGCGTCAATCATAGTTAAAAATGTATCTAGAAAAGAAACCCCCGCAGAAAATGTTATTATTATACAAGCATTGCTGAACTATTTAGGTTAATCAGAAAAAGAGATTTGTTAGCATTATCTCTAACTTAAAAGGCTTATTTATGTTTCCAAGAGAAAGATCATCATTTTAGGAACTTCATTTTTTGCCAAATTTAAATTTTTTATAATGTTAAGTGCAAGTTTGTAGTTATTTATACAGTAAGTGACAAACCATTTTTTATTCATTCATATTTATTCGAGTGAATAAACCGGTTTAAGTCACGTGTCTTATACAGTATTTTATTAAATTTCGACTTTTTATATTAAAAAAAAAACTAAAATTACAGTTCTATTATTTGCACCGCGCCCCGTAGATGTAACATTGATGTTTGTTTGTTTACATCTGTAAATAAGCGAATGTCATTCAGAGTGATTTAATAGTTATTTATACAGCAAGTGACTTAAACCATTTTTTATTCACGAAAAGAACAACTAGGTCCACAAGCGTAGCGAGTGGCCTAAGCTCTTCGAGTGAATAAACCGGTTTAAGTCACGTGTACACCTTTGTGACTAAGTATGTTCAGGCCAATTGCGTGTGACAAGTACTACCAAGTAATCTTCATAAAAGGTCTCATTCACTCAAAGGTAACAAAGATAAAATCTCTAAAAGCTCTAATGATCGTCCGAATTATCGTGTTTGACAAGTACTGTCAAATAATGACATTTTTTAAAACGGCCCATTAACTCAAAGCCAATAACTAAAGTAAAAATAGTTTTTATTGAATTATTTTGTTATTTATGAAGCAAATCATAAGTTATTATACATCACTAAAATCAGAATAAAACGTACTATTTGGTGGGCTAAAAATCCAATATGGCGCCCATAAGAAAAAAGAAAGTTGATGATGGCTGCCAAAAAACGAAACGTCGTGTGGCAAATTTGAATCCATCATCGAATAGCTAGGAAAAAGTGGCAATGAAAAGGTGCTTTTAGTTTTGGAATATCTCTTCAAATAAGATTAGAAATAAATAAAAACAAAAAATAAAATTTTCAGTTTTTTTCGGATATCTTCGGAAGTACTCGGAAAATCAAAATTTTTAAAACAGCATTTGGTTGAGCTTTAAATTGCGCAACTTTGCCCCAATTTAAACTTTCTCGTATCTCTTATAGTTTCCGAGATCCCAATGGTGAGGGTCGAATTTGAATTACCCTGTATACCAAAGAAATCCAAGATTCTTACAGCAGAACAAGTAACCAAATTTTTATGTGAAGCTTCAGATGGAGAATATCTACTAGCAAAAGTAATTTTAGTGTTTGGCATCTTCGGTGCATGCCGCAGAGATGATTTAATACGTTTGAGTTTAGATGATGTGGAAGATAATGGGCGTTTCCTTGTCGTGTTCTTACGAGATGGAAAAACTCACAGGTCAAGAAGTTTTACCATTACCAATGAAAATTGCAAATTCGATCCCTGTACAATTTACCGTAAATACGCAGATCTCCGCCCTAAACATATGGAGAGTAGAAGATTATTTGTTGCATACCGAAACCAAAGATGTTACGCTCAACATGTTGGGTGCCATACTATCAGTGGTATTCCAAAACTTGTTGCAAAATACCTAAAACTAAAAAATCCCGAAGAATATACCGGACATGGGCTAAGGCGCTCTTCGGCAACCATGTTGGTGGAAAACGGCGGTGATTTGCTCACTTTGAAAAGACACGGAGGATGGCTTTCTTCCAATGTAGCAGAAGGATATATAGAAGAGTCCATACAAAGAAAAATTGAAGTATCACGGAAGTTGTTTAGCCCTTGTAATTTGGAAACTACAACATCTGTAACAGTCAATCAAGAGAACCAAAGCACACGAACACTCCGCTTCAACATCTTTAGCAGAGTCCTTAGTTCAACAAAAAGAAATGCAAAAGGGATTGAGCTTCAACAATAATACGAATTGTACAATAAATATTACTATTAATAATAACGGTTCTGTCCAAAATTAATTTTCTTAGAATTACCTACTTGTATTTTTTTTGTTAATTTGAGTTGTATGTACTTACATTTTTACTGTTTTAAAAATAAAAATAAATATTCCCGATTTTCTTAATAATTTTTTGCGATATTTTTTGTTTATGTTGATTTTAGGTACCTAAGTATAATAAAAAATATCGTTCATTACTCGTCCAGAAATGGATTTTCCGTTCTTGCATGACTTGAGAATTTGTCACGCGCGCACTGAAAAATCCTCATTTCTGTACTGGTAATGAAATATACTATTATCTACTCCTAGCATGGTAATCATTCATTACATAGCTCATTTTGAGTTACGTAATGAGCGATTTTACCGCACTAGTGCGATAATAATCGATTTTATCGCACTAATGCGATAAAACAACTTTAAATGAAAATTTCTGCTGTAATTGTTTATTGAATTTAAACATAACTTTGATATAACCATGAACAGACCTATCTTAAATAATAACTATATTTTACTTTTTATAAATATTAAAAGTGAAATGAATTCCTGAATTAGAAAGTTCTTGGATCGAATTTACACAAAAAAAAAAAAAAAAAAAAAGGCTGGATGAACTATAGGTTGCTGCCAAGGTTTCAAAGTACACGAGTAACACTTTTTCTTGAAAGGGACTCTTTATGTTCTTGGTCTCGCACCAGGTGACAAAACGTTGATACATTTTTTCATATTTCTCCTTTGACTTGGCAGGCAACAAGCCAGATACCACGTTTGCGGCAGCTTCTTCAATATCTGACGGAAGTTCTTCAGACATGTTCATAACAAAATGCACTTTTAAAAATTTGTGACTGACACAGTTAAATTGTCGCTTAAGTGATATGTGGAAACAAATGGCCACCATAGCAACAACACCAAAACAGTACAGCGTAGATGACAAGATTTAAGGGTAACAAATAACTACCCGTAGCAAGCATATACGAGACGTTCCTAAATAGTTCACATTGCACAAAATATGAATTTTTTTCTTACTTTACGCTGCTTCTGATGGTCGTAGATAAAATGTTGTACATCACCCGTGGGGTATGGCAAATTAACGTACTCGTGTACACTAGTAATGTAAATAACTATTATCGCTCGCTACCCTTGGCAACGCGCGATAATGTAAACTCGAAAAATGCATCATTATTGAATGTTTGTAGAAAAACAAAATTATTACTGATGAGCAATTAACACACTAGCGTCCAGTAGTTTAAATCAGTGATAACAAGTTGTTAAACATCCTCGGTTTTACTGATTAAATTTTAATTGTCCATGTCATGGAATATAGCATACCTATCCTACATCTACATTACAAATACAGATTTATTGTTCAAATGCTTGCTATCCGTACACCTTCTACGAAATAGTCTTGCAGAGACGTGTCTGTCATGCCTGGAAGGTACCCTGCACGGAAACTCCTCCACGGGAATGTCTTTCAAGAAGATAACATGTATTTGGATGATTTCATGGGCTCCCAATGTTTTCCGTTCAGTCCGAGATACCCAAAAAAGTCACGGGGCTAAATTGGAACTGTAAAGAGGCTGGGGAACCACTGCGGTACTGCTTCGAACCAGGAAGTTGGAATTGGACTCCGCCAACGACAATGCCTCCAGTCACACTGTTTTCATCGTAACCAACTTCCTGGCCCAAAGCAGTGCCCCTGTCCTCTTTTAGTCCCAATTTAGATTGTAGATTAATTGTCGGGGTGACAATGCACTGCAGCCTCCTATTTGTGCACCCGTCACAAGGATCTGAGCTGAAGCTAGTCTCAACACAGTTCCTCCTCCAGCTTCAAGGACTTAATAAAGGCCAGCAGTTGAGTCGGTTTTAGAGAAGAAATCTCCCCATCATTGATGATGCCGCTACCAAACAAGTTGGACCTTATATTTGAGACTACATCACATTCATAAAACAGGTGTTCAGGAATTTCTTCCTATCCCCACAGAATCTGCTGATTCCGTGTTTTCCTAGGCCTATTCGCTTCAGGTGACGTCTCAAGCGACAGTGTCCTGAGAGGAAACCTGTGAGTGAGCGTAAGTCACCTCCAAGAAGTTTCTTAGAGTGCGCCAATCCAGAGAGTTGCACCCAGAGCTTGGCTCTTATTCGTGTTCCTTCCTCAATTTTGGTGGTACAGGTGTAATCCTCCAAGCCACAGAAGGGGTCTGGTCCTGTACGTAACAGGAGTCTCGGCCTTATTTTTAGTCAGAATCTTGGTATTCTCATTTCACTTAATTCCTTTCCGTGTCCTGGAACACAGAGCAAAGTGGCTTTATTTTTTCTGCCTAGTTCATTAAGTTTGCCTAGACATTCCCATACCATTTTAGAGCTGACTATGATTGAGCTCAGCACTGTTATGGCTGCTTGACTATCGGTCAGAATTGCAACATCCTGCTTGCGATAGACGTGGTCAATGCTGAACTGAGCTTATCTTTCTATTGCGTGAATATCCGCCTGAAAGATACTGGGGAATTTTTCCATTAGCTCCGAGTATTTGGTTCTTAACCCAAACCCTAGTGCTCCTGTTCTCTTGTGGGTCTTGGACCCATCCGCATACCATTTTGATGGTGTGTTCGCCTAGACGGCAGGTAAGAGATTCATTAGTCCACTCTTAACTTAGTGAAAAACGTACTTCCAAAGCTAAATTTCCTGATAGTTTCATCTTTCGGATACGTCAGATGTGGAATAATTTTTGATAGAGATGACTTACAGGTAGGACAGGTTCTCATGGTTTCTGTTATGCATAGGCATGCCAGTCTTTGTACTATGCTAAGGGTATGCGAAGCAATACCTTGCCTGGGTTCCCGATTTAGCTCCCTATGACCTTTTTTTTTGTTCCCTCTTCTAAAGAAGGAGTGGAAAAAAAAGCATTGCCAGTCCGTGGAAAACAGACTGTGGATGAGTTTTAGGGTACTTTCACATACACATCTCCGCTGATGCTTCTTTTTAGTCGTTTGCTCGGGTTCGAACATCGGGTTTGCTCGGGTGAATCCATGTATTGTTTCCTGTGAGGGCTTTCCATTACTGTCTATCCTCTGCCATGTTGAAATTTGGGTGAGATTTTTAGCGAGTTTTTCTTCAAATCAGAGGTCAAAACGTCTTAACAAAAAATTTAACTAATGCATTATTCACCTAGCAGTCGGTTGCAAACTTTCCATTCTGAATTATAAAAGAATGCCTCCACGGAAAACGAATCGCCAACCCCAGCCAGAATGAAAATTTCGTCAAATCCTGGCTAAATTTCCGAGCACGTTTGGCGAACTTACTAAACCGAGGAATATGTTCTCCATTTTTAATGGTGAGAGTATCAATGGGGTTGTTTTATGGTCCGTGTAATTGGAAATTTTAATGGATGGTCCATAATAAAATTTCCTCCCCTCCCGTCTGCTATCTTCCAAATGGTAACTTAACCCGATCTGCTCGGTTTATACGATGAAGTGTCCTACTTTCGTTCCACAATAATTTTTAACTTGACTAAATTGGCTGTTTTATGGCGACATTTTACGCTAGTCCGTCTACATGGTGATTTATCATGTTAATTTGAAACTCGAGGATGGACAAAGTTGGAAGACGTACTATGTATAGAATATAGGATGTTTCCTAAGTATGGTACATAGCTTCAGGAAGTAACTTTGCTGTACTCTTGCCCAGAATAAAAAAACGAGTCGAGTTTTTTGGTACCTAAAAACTTCTTATAAGTTATACAGGGTTTTTCAATGAAAAGTAGCCACCCTGAATATCTTCCAAAATAATTTCTGTGTTAAAAAATGCTAAGACACGTCAACAAAGATTGCAAGGGGGACATCTTTTTACGTAGGATTTGAATTTCTGCCATCAGCCCCTTTGCCGCCATAGCCACCACCACTAAGTTTTCAAATGGCACCATACCCTGTGTGGCACATCGTTGGAAAGGGTATTTCATAAGGAATTAATTGACCAATAAAAATAAAAACATTTTTTTGTTATTTTGGTCAAACTGCTGATTCCATTCCATGTTTTTGCCTCAGTCGGTCAACTTGTAAGTTCGTTTTGAAGGAACATTGTCAATATGGTTTACACGACTGCCGAAAGAATAGAAATTGTACGTTTTTATTTCAAACATAACGACTGTGCACGAGCTGCCGCGCGCGCTTTCAATGCAATCCATCCAGATAAATTAATTGGTCATCAGTATGTCTTAAAGTTGATGCAAAAATTCATGGAAACTGGTTCAGTGACAAACAAAAAACATCAACCTGAAAGACAAATTATTAATGAACCAATTGAAGTTGCTGTTTTGGGACACGTAGCAATGGATAATAATCAGTCTTTAAATCAAATTTCCTATGCATCGGGTGTTTCGACAAGCAGTGTATGGAGAATTTTAAAAAAACACAATTTTCATCCATACAAGGTAAAATTGGTTCAGGAATTAAACGAAGATGACTATGATAGAAGACTACAATTTTGTGAAATTAGGTCTACTAATCTGACAAACAACGTGAACTTGTTGTACAATATTTGCTTCAGTGATGAGTGTATGTTTTTTTTTGAATGGAGAAGTGAACAGGCATAACTGTAGGTATTGGTCAGACACGAATCCACATTGGTTTAGGGAAAACCATACCCAATATCCAGAAAAACTTAATATTTGGGCAGGTATTTTAGGAGACCACATCGTTGGTCCGTTTTTTATTGACGATAATTTGAATGGCGCTATCTTGAATGGCGTATCTTGAGCTTCTTGACACCACTGTTGATCCGACCATAACAGAGCTACTAGAAAATGATGAAATTTATTTGAAAATCAACTAATTTTCCAACAAGACGGTGCACCTCCACACTATTCACTTCCCGTTCGAGAATATCTGAACAATCGATTTCCTGGAAGATGGATTGGTAGACGTGGTCCCATGGAATGGCCTGCGAGATCACCCGACCTCACTCCGTTGGACTTTTTTCTATGGGGGCATTTAAAATCTAAAGTCTATGCAACACAGCCCGCAAATATTGCAGACCTTAGGCAGAGAATAATACATGAATGCCGACAACTGACACCACAAGTCCTCACAAATGTTCGCGAACTCTTCCAAAGTAGCTTGTATTATTGTATGGAAGTTAACGGAGGTTATTTTGAGCCATTAATTAAATGATAACCGCTATTTGCTATTATTTCTGCAATTAACAAAGAATAAACACAAAACGTATTTTTTATTTTTTTTGGTCTCAATTCAAAGCAAATGTACAAATAAAATAGTGCAATTAATTCCTTATGAAATACCCTTTCCAACGATGTGCCACACAGGGTATGGTGCCATTTGAAAACTTAGTGGGGGTGGCTATGGCGGCAAAGGGGCTGATGGCAGAAATTCAAATCCTACGTAAAAAGATGTCCCCCTTGCAATCTTTGTTGACGTGTCTTAGCATTTTTTAACAGAGAAATTATTTTGGAAGATATTCAGGGTGGCTTCTTTTCATTGAAAAACCCTGTATATAACTTTCCTCCTTGCCAAGTTTAAAAGTAAAAAAGTTTGGATAATGTGCTTAACTGGCTGTGTAATAATAAGCTTAGCTTGAATGCATCAAAGTATAGGTTTTGTGTATTTGGGAGGAAGAGTAATCTAAATAATGTCGAAGTAAATGAATACTGAACTAGAAAGTTCTCTAAAAATAAGGTTAATTGTATAACAAGAGTTTGGGGGAACAACTGTCTTTATACACCAACAAATTGTTCTAATATTATAGCTTCGTCTCACATTGAGTTTTGTGCAACACTTTTGTACAATTTGCCTGCTTATATAGAATTGAACAACTACAAATGTTTCAAAATAGAGTCATGAGAGCCATCTAGAAGTGTAACCGGTATACGCATATATCAACAATTAATGGAGCATTTTTCTGAAAGATAATTCGCTGAATTATAATCGAATTTATTCCATACTTTATGGACATACTGTATGTATGATATGTTACCTGTCAAACAGAGGATAATGTATAGTTGGATTTTTACCTTTTGAGAATGACGTCATTTTTTTACATCTTTGTTTCTCGCATATCAAATATGTGAAATAAAAAATTTTAGCAAAAAAGGCACGTTGTTAATTTTGTCGTCCTGTCAAATTGAAAACGTTGACATTTACTGTCACTTTGATTTAAACGAATATCAATGGTATAAAAATGCTGCGCTACAATGAGAAGGCCCAAATGCTAATTCTAAATGTGCTGCTTTTTTTCGAGTACGAAAAGAAACAGTTTCCAGATGTCAACTGAAACTCTCATGATCACTCATTTTTCAAAGCATTTGTAGGTTAAAATTTGTGATCTAATTCCAGACATGCGTGTTTTTTCACTTGCTTGACGTCATTCTCAAAGGGTAAAAATTTGACTATATAACGTTTTTGTAGTTTAATTCAAAGTGAAAATTGTTGTATCTAGGCACGGCTACCGTCACTTATTCGTGTTCTTTTTCATAAAACCTTATTATTAAATTTTTAAAATTTGGATATAGAACGAAAGCCGCTAATTTATAAAAAGTAATAATAATGAAAACATGTAGATATTGTTACGGTTTTCCCGTGGGTTCACACAAAGTCAATTTAACTCAACAATTAATAAATTTATTTACACTTCAAAACACTCCGTACAATAATTAACACAGCTACTAAAAAAACACTACTACAATTCCACAATTACTTCGCTATTTAAACTTTACCGCGTTCCCAAATACACTACTACTACGGTTGACACCGCGTCTTTTATATTCGCAAACCACGTTCTAGAATGACCGCGAAACGCTTCGCGGGTTGCCTTGACCATTCAAGAATTTTCCAGGTAGCGCTTCCTAACTGTGGCCTACTTTAATACGCGCCCGGCCAGATATTGCGGCGCATCGGTTTCATCCCGAAGCGAGCGCCCGTTAAGAAGTATTGAGCATAGTAGGCCCAGACCGTAACACTGCCCCCCTCTTAAAGCTGATCGTCCCGATCCGCTTCATCTAATCCCTGGTATTTCTTGAGTCTGTCCAGATGGACAATTTTCATCTTGCCTTTGGGGCTGCGTTGGACTCTGTACACGACGTCGTTTAACCTTTTTACCACATTGTAAGGTCCCTCCCAAACAGGTGTTAATTTCGGTGATTTGCCTTTCTTCCTCTGAGGGTTAAACAACCAAACTTTATCATCCTTCTGGAACCCTCCCGAATTGGCCCTCAGATCATAACGAGCTTTCATCTTGTCGCTAGCTAGATTCAAACTTTCCCTGACCAGATCATGGATGTTCAGTAATCTGTCTTGCAACTCGTCAACGTAGTTCTCAATGTTCGTGCTTTGGCCTGTTGGAGATCCGAACACCACATCACATGGAAGTCGCAGTTCTCGACCAAACAGAACTTTAGATGGTGACTGTCCCGTTGAGTTGTGGACTGCTGCTCTATAAGCCATCAAAAAGAGCGGAATATGCTGGTCCCAATCTTTCTGATGCTGATCAACAACCTTTGAGAGATGTTGCTCTATGGTCTTATTAAATCTCTCGACCATGCCATCCGACTGAGGATGAAGCGGCGTTGTTCGGGTCTTCCTAATGCCTAGCAGGTCACAGAGCCTCTGAAAGAGCTTGGACTCAAAGTTTCGTCCCTGATCAGAGTGTAACTCCAACGGCACACCAAATCTACTGAAGACATTTTCGACGAGAATATCAGCGACTGTGCTGGCTTCTTGATTTGGAATCGCAACCACCTCAGGCCATTTGCTAAAGTAATCCATGGCAACAAGAATGTACTTGTTGCCTCTGTTGGTCTCAGGAAAAGGCCCAGCGACGTCTATGGCTAAACGTTCGAACGGCAATCCTACGTTGTACTGCTTCATAGGTCTCCGGGATCTCGTCTGTGGTCCGTGGCTAGCTGCACAAATGGAACATTGTCGACACCATGATTTCACGTCTTGGCAGTAGTTCACCCAGTAAAAGCGTTGCCGGATTTTGTCCAAAGTCTTATTTACTCCCAAATGAGCACCAGTCTTTCCATTGTGCATTTCCTCCAGTACGTGGTCGACCCTTCCTCTGGGAACTACCAGCTGCTTCCTTATCTCTTTTCCATCGGCACTCTCCCAAGCTCTTTTTAGCAAGCCGCCTTCAACCACAAGCGAGTCCCACTGAGCCCAAAGTGCTTTGAACGTCAGGCCTTTGCTAGAGATTTCTTGCCATGTTGGTCTTGGCTCGCTTTGTTCCTTTCTCAACAACAATGGGCCTATGTCACTGTCTTCTAGTTGATCCTTCCTAATCTCATCGGGACTCAGCTGAACCATTCTGATGGACACAACTCCTTCACGTTGTTCCGTTTTCTGGCAATGTTTGCAATCTTCGGCGCAAGGTCTTCTTGATAGAGCATCTGCGTTATTATGCAGCTTTCCGGGTCGATGCTTGATGTTGAAATTATACTGCTGGAGTTTTTCAAGCCATCTTGCTACTTGTCCTTCCGGTTGTTTCATTCCGAGGAGCCACTTGAGTGCCGCATGGTCAGTCCTTATCAAAAATTCCTGTCCGTACAAGTACTTGTGAAAGTGATCGACTGATTTTACTATTGCCAGTAGCTCTTTTCTCGTTACACAGTAGTTCCGTTCTGCTTTGGTAAGTTTCCTACTGAAGTATTCTATAACATGTTCTTCTCCGTTTTGGATTTGAGACAATACAGCTCCAATACCAGAATTACTGGCATCTGTGTCTAAAATGAACTTTCCTTTTGGTTGTGGATAACTGAGGATGGGACTGGAGCAAAGTGATGCCTTTAACCTTCTGAACGCCTGATCACATTGGGTATTCCAACAGTAGGGTGTTTTGTCCTCGGTAAGTTGATGTAGCGGAGCTGCGATGTTGGCAAATCCTTCCACAAACCGTCTGTAGTAGGTGGCAAGTCCTAGAAAACTTCTGAGTTCGTGTTTATCCTTTGGTACTGGCCATTCTCTAATTGCTTGGATCTTCTTGTCGTCCGTCTGGATTCCGTCGACCGTCACCACATGCCCAAGGAATTCGACTTGCTTTTGGAAGAACCAACACTTTTTGGCGTTCAATCGAAGATGGGCACCACCTATTCTAGCAAATACTTCTTGCAAGTTGTCCAGATGTTCTTCAAAAGTTTTTCCCATCACCATGATATCGTCCAGATAAACCAAGCAAGTCTTCCAGTTAAGGCCACGAAGCACAATTTCCATTAGTCTTTCAAACGTAGCAGGCGCATTACAAAGTCCGAAGGGCATCACATTGAATTGGTACAGCCCATTTCCAGCAGAAAAAGCAGTCTTCTCCTTATCTTGCTCCTCAATGCCAACTTGCCAGTACCCACTCTTCAAATCTAAAGTAGAAAACCAAGAGGATCCTGCCAAAGTCGTCAGTGTGTCGTCAATACGGGGAAGTGGATAGCTGTCCTTTTTGGTCACGTCATTCAGTTTTCGGTAATCTACACAAAATCTGCTTGATCCATCTTTCTTAGTGACCAGAACAACAGGTGATGACCAAGGGCTGCAGGATTCTTCTATAACTCCGTCGTCAAGCATCCTGTCCACTAATACCTGCACTTCCTGTTGTTTGGCTATTGGTAGTCTCCTAGGTGGTTGTCGAATCGGTTGTGCATTGCCGGTGTTAATTCGGTGTTTTACAATGGTAGTTTTTCCCATATTATTCGGTGTTCCAAATATGCTACCATGGTCCAAAATCAGTTTCCGAGCCTTCTTCAGTTGTGGTGTTGACAGATGTTTCCAGGTCTTTTCAAGTTCATTTAAGAGCTTGTTTTCCCCCAACTGCTCCTTTGGTTGGACCTTCTGGTAACCCATCGCAATTGGTTATTTTGACTACAGGCTCGAATACCGCAATAATTTCGCCTTTGTTGATTTTTACGTCGTCTGAAAAAATGTTTGCAACTCTTATTGGGACTTCACTTCCTCCATTTACGAGTGATTTCCCAATGAGGCATCTTCCTGGTCGGTCCGGGTTTCGTACAAGTCCAACACAGCTCCCAGAATTCTGCTCCAATTGTCCAATAATTATTTGCTCGGAATTGCCGCTTATTTTTACTGTCTGAGATGCCAAAACATAAATGGGTGACTCACAGCGGTGACTGGTTGACAGGATGAACTCTTCACTTCCAAACCTTAGGATATTTTGCTCGGGATCAAAAGAAAATCCATGTTGACGAATCAGGTCCATTCCCAGAATAAATTCATCTTCAATATCCGCTACTAACACAGTGTGGTAAAACGTAATCCTTCCAAGGCAAATCTTGACTGTTATTTCTCCTAAAACTTTAGCCGATTCTCCAGTCACAGTGCGCAGGAGAATACTTCTTCGTAAAGGCTTAACTTGACTTTTATCCACAAGGTTTGACCGGATCAAAGATACTGCCGCACCGGTATCCAAAGTAAAAGTAACGTTCATCGCATCCACCTTTCCATCTACGTTCAGGCTTCCCATTGATCTACCCAGGCTTCTGATGGAGATAATTCTGGGGGCTTTGTCTTCGCTAGTCAACATTCGCCCCGTAATGTTGACTAGTGGGAGTTTTCCTGGTCCCTTCTGGATGGTTGTACGTCCCTCGTTGGAGAGCGGGACGGTATCCTTACTCGACAATCTCGTTTAATGTGTCCCGTACGTCCGCATCGATAACACTCCACTCTAGTGATCGGGCGTGACCGTTCTACCTGTGTGGACTGGCCATTTGCTAATGCTGCCATTTGTTGCACTATTTGGCCGAACATTGATTTAATTTCATTCATTGGTGTAGCAGCATGATCGGCTGGCGGTTCTCTCTCCTCTTGAATAGTCACAGCCCTGATCCTTGGCTTTAAGTCATTGCACGCAGCTTCAACTTCCAGCGCTCGAACCAGTAATTCGCTGCTGTTGCTTCCTTTGAACATCTTCAGCATTTTCTTTACTTCCAGATCTCGAATCCCATCTACAAAATACTGTGCCACAAGTTCTTCTTCGATTTCATCCGGGACGGCTGGGTAAGCCAGATGCCGGCCTCAAACTCTTGTAAATTTTCACCAGTTTTCTGCAGTCTTGCCTTTAATTGTGTTTGGTACACTCCTTTCCTATGCTGATCCCCATAACGTCGTTCTAATGCAGCTACTAATGCGTCATAGTTGCTTTGTTGGGCGATAGGCAGAGTCTGTAACAGCTCCAATGCAGGTCCTCGTAATGCCACCACCAGTGCTACAGCCTTTTCCTCGTTACTCCATCTATTTGCATTTGCAGCGGCCTCAAATTGGAGTTGGTAGAGCTCGAATCAGATGAGAAAAGGCCACCGCATCATCAATGACGCAGTTTTTAAAACTATTTCTTTCTCCTTCTACAGTTGCCGTCGCATTAGATATAATCAGAGGCGTCCTATTAAAATATTCCCGAAAATATATTGTTAAGCGGTCAAAAAGCCACTTGGCAACGTAGTACGGTTTTTACTTGGACACAATTAAAACAGATGCGGCAGCGGCCAGGGACATTTGGACCTTTTTATATGCTTTTACTAGCAGGCACTCTAAACGGTGTTGCCAAGTTTAAAAAAATGTAGTGGCGGACAGGGAGACTTAGGGGGTTAAGTTAGGTTCCGTTTTAGTCTGGTGTTTTGGTTGTATTGTTGATGGTCGCAGTTGAAGTTCACATAGTGTTATGAATAAAAAACGTTATTTTGTCAAAATGTCTTTCAAAAAGGTTGGAAAGAAAGGTGTTATCATATACAGCCAAGGCCGTGAAATCGTCAGTAACGTCTTACAATTTATGAAGAAAGAAGCAGAAGGAGTTTCCATTCCTTTAAAAAACTTGTTGTCTTTTATTTTCTTTATTAAAAACGACGAAAATGTTTCATTTTACTGATAAAATAATAGCACGCCACTGACTGGCTGCAACAACTTGGAAAGTAACGAGAGCAGCAATATTTAAAGCGAGACGTACAGAGATCGTGACATCATCGTTTGATGACGCCTGTGGCCTTTTCTTAGCTGATTCGAGCTCTACGTTGCCCATGAAGTTTGACCGTCGTATGTGGGAGGTTTGATCTTGTTGAGCCCGTTTCCGGTGATCACTGTAGAGTTGGGTCCTCTGCTGTCAATTTTCTGCTCTAAGTCGCGTAGCTTTATCTCAACATCGTTCTGAATTTTATTAATGTCGTCCCGAACATCATTAATGTCTTCCCGAACATCCTTTAATTTTTCCTCAACATCACTCTCCATCTTTTTAAGACTATGGGTTACATACTCTTGGATTTCTGTTTTGGTCCCCGCTAGAACGTTCAATACTTCTTCGTTACGTTTTTCTTGCCGCTCTCTATCTTCTTGACGCATTTCCATATATTGTTGTCTCATTCTTTCTTTTTCTTCCTTCTCTTGTTGTCGAATCCTTTCTTGTTCTTCCTTCTCCTGTTGTCGAATCCTTTCTTGTTCTTCCTTCTCTTGTTGTCGAATCCTTTCTTGTTCTTCCTTCTCTTGTTGTCGAATCCTTTCTTGTTCTTCCTTCTCTTGTTGTCGAATCCTTTCTTGTTCTTCCTTGTCTTGTTGTCGAATTCTTTCTTGTTCTTCCTTGTCTTGTTGTCGATTTTGTTTAAGCATTTCCATCATAGCTGCAAGTTGGGCCTCCATGTTTGCACTTTGACGTCTTGTTATTGGCATAAAATAAATTTAACACACCACTGTTTCGAAAATCTCTAGTCCGGTTCTGAACACTGTCTTTAACCCGAAGTTTAGTTCCAATTCACGTCGCACTAAAGTCTGATCGCACTTCTGACACCAATTGTTACGGTTTTCCCGTGGGTTCACACAAAGTCAATTTAACTCAACAATTAATAAATTTATTTACACTTCAAAACACTCCGTACAATAATTAACACAGCTACTAAAAAAACACTACTACAATTCCACAATTACTTCGCTATTTAAACTTTACCGCGTTCCCAAATACACTACTACTACGGTTGACACCGCGTCTTTTATATTCGCAAACCACGTTCTAGAATGACCGCGAAACGCTTCGCGGGTTGCCTTGACCATTCAAGAATTTTCCAGGTAGCGCTTCCTAACTGTGGCCTACTTTAATACGCGCCCGGCCAGATATTGCGGCGCATCGGTTTCATCCCGAAGCGAGCGCCCGTTAAGAAGTATTGAGCATAGTAGGCCCAGACCGTAACAATATGAAACGGAATTATGTGATATAGAACAATTGTTTAATCATCACAGAATTTTTAATTTTATTATACATTACTTAAATTTAGAAATGTTAAATGCTGCTCAATGTTAAACTTGATTATTCTTTTTTTTATTCGTAATTTTAGGCTTAATTAAATATGATTTGTAAAATTCTTCTCCCGGCATATAATTTAACATTTCCGTTAAATGTTTTTCTTTCAGATTTGTTATTTTAGATGCTAAATTTATTTTAGGTAATACAGACGGAAAATTGTCAGCAATTAAAAGAGCATTTTGACGAGTTTTCTGTAGTCTTACGTCACATAAATTACCTTAAATAGTTATTTGTATACCTAGGCCGTAAAATGGTATTTTTTCGGCCGAAAGAAAGAAAGAAAGTGAGGACGAAAAAATTATTTCACGGCCGAGGTGTACACAAAATTTTTTGTTCAAACGATATTTATTTAGAAATTCTTAATTTTTGATAAATAAAATGAGAAGGGTCTAGCAATCACGCTGACGTTCATTGTTATGTTTGCTGGTTATGCATTGTTGATGTGACGTTAAATAATAAACTGACTCTTGTCAGAAATATTTTCCATTTTTTTCATATACGCGAAAATGAAATTAGGAGTTTAGGAGCCGAAGATTGCTGTACTGATGTGGATATGGGTGTACTGCTGTAATTGGTGCACACAGTGGTCACATAGAGAAATCGTAACCAGCAACCATAAGCGTAGACGGTGACATAGAGATTGTTAATTTACTTTTTCCCTGTATTTTTTTTTCGGCCGTTGCTATTGACAACGGCCGTAATAGTATATTACACACCGGGGTGGGAAGAGTTTCATTACTGTCGAGAGATTAGTTAGATAGCCGAGACGCGAAGCGTCGAGGTTTAGCTAGGATCTCGAGACAGGAATGAAACTTCCTACCGAGGTTTGTATACTATTTGATTTACAACCATCATATTTCTATCAAAATTTACAAATCATTGTTTCATTCTGAACATATCTAGAATATTACATTTAACAAAAAACTACCAAGCAGTCATTTTTCTATATGCTTTTCTTCTGCTTTTCTGTTATGCTGTCCCAACGTGCCATGTCTTCTGAAGCTGTTGCAAGTAGTTCACAAACCTCAGTCATTCAGCAGCAAATTAATTTGTCGACCAAAGAGACAACTGTTGGAGACGCCAGTGCTGGGACTGGCCTAAATATTTCTATAAACACTTATAATAATTCAAATGTAACCATTAATTTCAATAAGTAGTTTGTTTTAGTTTAGATCATGTTAATTTTAGTATTGTAATGTATTATAGGCATTATAACCGTTAGAATGCATACAATTCGAGTTGTAATCCAGGACATTTTTCTCTATTTATTATTTGCGAACTGAATATCGATCCGACTTTATCTGACATTTAAAAAATTTGATTCAATCATCTTTTTTTTAAAAAAAAATATTAACAATCACAATTTTAGAAAGCGGGAAATGAGGGCGGGAAGTAGAGGTGCGCAATATGATACTTCCTAACCTTCAATGACGTTAGTAATGACAGCATTACATATATGGTTGTAAATAAAGGTGCATTTCACGGCCGCAAAACAGTACGTGAAGTGAGTACTTTACGTCCGTTTGAACAAAAATAGTATATTCTATATTAAGAGCGGAAAGTAGATATTTGCCGCTTGCACATGAAAATTTCTTCGCCTCAAGCTGCAATCATGTAAAAGCGGCAAAAGTACTTTCGGCTCGAAATATAGACGATATTTTTTCGACGACTGCTGTGGGGTGGAGTAGAAGGACAATTCACATCATTTTCGTAGCTCGAACTCATTGTCACCGATAAATCACTTTGACGGAATGGCTTTATTTCAAACAGGTATGTCAAGCGTTGTTATGAAAACGCCGAAAAAGTTGGTGGGTAGATTGTTAGTAGAAAGCGAAAACGCTCTAGGACAGAAAATGATTCACTTGCGGCAAATAACCACTTTCTGCTTTGAAATGGAAGCGTACATGAGGTACTTTCAAAGTCAGTAGTCGAAAAATATTTTTTCGGCGAAACGACCTTAATTTTAATTTTAGCAAAAAACGTTAAATACAAAACTAGTAGATATTTAGGTCTACCTTACTTTAAATTGAACATTTATTATACAGGGTGTCCCAAATTTGAGTAACGAACCAAACTTATATTTTTTTAAATACAATGACCAACCTAAACAAGGTGTCCCAAATTTGAGTAATCAAATTAACCCTTAATCACATAGTCGAGGCAATATTGTTAATACCAACAGATGCTGCTGCGGAAAAACTTGAATACCGATACAGACATATTTTACATCAAACAACACATTCGTCAATGTATTTAAAAAAACATAAGTTGTTACTCAAATTTGGGACACCCTGTATAACACCTGTTTATCTAAGAGTAAAATAGGCCTAAATATCTACTAGTTTTGTATTTAACATTTTTTGCTAAAGTCAAATTTAAGGAAGTTAAGGGGGTGGTCAAAATTAAACCAATCACCCTGTACGCTTCCATTTAAAAGCAGAAAGTGGTTATTCGTCGCACGTGCGCAGAAAGTGAATTATTTTCTGCTCTAGAGCGTTTTCGCTTTCTACTACCAATCTACTCACCAACTTTTTCGGCGTTTCCATAACAACGCTAGTTAAGTCACCCTAAAGTGCCGACTATATATTTCTAAGTGCTTAGTATACATTTATAAATGCTTAGCTTGTTGTTTTCTCCTAGATAGTTGCGCTTCCAGTTTGGTTAGAGTTAGTCAGTTGAAGTTAGTTGTAAGATACACTTATTTGTAATTTTTAGTAATTAAATAATTTTTTAAAAAAGCAATCTCGGCTTTTGACTAGTTAACTGGCGCAGTCTTAGTGGATAATTTTCGGGCTCGTTATCGAATCGACGGTATCGAACTAACCGAGAAAAAGAACTTACGTTTATTGTGGAGTGTTACAAAACCTCTTCAATAAGGAGATTGGACCAACTTTGCCCAATTCTCGCGAGGACCAGCATTTTTGGAAGGACCACATTGCCAACCGAGGTGCCAGCCCTTATAGATGATGATTAAGTCCATAATCGTTTTTATGTAAGTGTAATTGACAATTTTTCATGTCTGAAGTTGACGACCTAAGAGTATTTTTTGATAATTTGCGTTTATCTGCACCTTCAACTGGCTCTGCTTCTAGTTTACATTCTCAAGAAGTACAAGAAATTCAAACTATTAGTAATAAAACATTAAAAACTAATCAAGTCAAAATGCCTGAATTCAAAGCTGAATACTTGAACTGCATTCCTACTTTTGATGGCAAACCTAATGATCTCCAAAGATATCTAGCAGTTTGTCAAAGTGTGATTGATGCATTCTATAAACCTAATCAACCCAATGATTTTCAAAATATTTACCTACTAAATTGTATTATTGGTAAATTAACAGGAAATGCAAAATTAGTATTAGGAACCCAAAATGTGACAACATGGGACGAACTTAAACATATTTTGAATAGGAATTTTGCGGACCAAAGGGATGAAGCCTGTTTAAATCGAGATTTAGTCATGCTTCGTCAACAAAATAATGAAAAACCAAGTTTGTTTTATGACAGAATTTTGCATATCCTAAATTTACTTTGCTGTTATATTAATGTACATGAGGATAGTGATGCTGCAAAACAATTAAAATTTAACCTTTATAACGAACTAGCTTTAAAAACATTTCTCTCGGGACTTAAAGAACCGTTAGGAACCACAATACGTTGTATGCGTCCAAGAGATCTTCCACAAGCTCTTCAATTCGTAACTGAAGAATATAACACCCACTATTTCCAAAACACTAATAAACTACCTACACAATCGGCAGTAAGACAACAATCAACAACACAAAATTTTAAACCATTTCAAAATCAATTTATGCCTCAAATGCCCCAATACAGACCAAACTTTAGTAATTCATATAATCCTCAAACACCTAATAATTTCTTTAGGCAAGGACCTCAGTTTCCTTCACAACCGATTCCAATTAGACCTGACTACTCTAAACTTAGACAACATTTTCCGACTAATTCGCAAGTTTTTAAACCTAGACAGGGTAACAACGTTTTCCGCCCTAATCAAAATAAGTCCCTTCCAAATCCAACTCCGATGAGTACGACGACTCGCAATTCGACAAATATGTTTAGGCAACCCCAAAATTTTCAACGACACTATAATCAACCAAATTATACAGTGGAGGAACTTTATAATACACAGACATTTGATGACGTTAAAGAACATGCTGACAGTCAAAGTAGTCAAGAATATTGTAATAATGCCTATTCTGAAAAACAAATTTTCCTAGAAAATGAAGAAACATTAATACCACAGGAAAATGATTATCACACCTCGCAATACACTGAACCTTACCAATCAGACAATGACCCAAGTTCATTTTACAATGCTGACGCAAATTTTCAGGTACCAGGCCCCAGCAACCAAGAAACATAATACCTGAACCTGAAATAATACCCTTTAATAACGTTAACACAAGTGAACTCTCATATATTATCTTCCCAGAGCATAACTTAAAATTCTTAATAGATTCGGGTTCCACAAAATCATTTATTGATCCCTATGTAGCCAAAAAGTATTTTTCAAGTTGCATATCATTTGACCCTTTTGTAGTTTCAACTGTATTCCAACAATCATCTCATCAGCATAGTGCAGTCATACCCGCTTCCAAAATTTTCAAATTACCTAATCCCCAATTTCTCAAATTTTATCTCTTTAAATTTCACAATGTTTTTAACGGTTTGATAGGCATTGATAATTTGAAATCTTTACAAGCAAACATCGATTATAAAACGGGATTCTTAAATACACCTTATGCCAATATCAAATTACAGTTCCATGAAACAAAAATGCAAGTAAACAATATTACTGTTGCTCCTCGTGCACAACAAGTTGTTCGAATTAAAACAAGTGTTCAAGATGGTGAAATAATAATACCATATCAAAAACTGCATAATTGTGAAATTCCAAACTGTATTACAGTAGCTAACAACGGTTATGCGATAACCACGATAACAAATAACACTTGTAACCCTGTAACTCTAGATCTTTCAGAGCCTTTTGATGTTGAAAAATATGACACCAAATATGACCAACTAATTGATAGTAATTTGCATAATTTTGAGAATGGCAGCGACATACAGAACCAATTCAACCCCTCACAGATAAGAACCGATCATCTTAATTCGGAAGAAAAACAAAACATTTTAAACTTGTGCAAAGAATTTTCCGATATTTTCTACTATGAGGGAATGCCACTAACTTTTACAAGCAAAATTAAGCATGCAATTAATACAAGTGATGAACTACCTGTGTATGCGAAGTCATATAGGTATCCATTTATACATAAAGCAGAAGTAGAAAGTCAAATAAACAAGATGTTAAAACAAAATATAATTCGCCCAAGTAATTCACCTTGGTCAGCACCTATCTGGGTTGTACCCAAAAAGGCTGATGCATCGGGAAAACAAAAATGGCGTGTTTGTGTTGACTTTCGGAAGCTAAATGAAAAAACAGTGGACGATAAATACCCCCTTCCGAATATTACTGATTTACTCGATAAACTTGGCAAGTGTCAATATTTCACTACTCTAGACCTTGCAAGTGGGTTCCACCAAATTGAGATGGAGGAAAGGGATATCCCAAAAACAGCATTTAGTACTGAACAAGGACATTTCGAGTACACGCGAATGCCGTTTGGACTAAAAAACGCTCCGGCGACATTTCAAAGAGTCATGGATAACATCCTCCGAGGAATCCAAAATGAAAAATGTTTAGTTTACTTAGACGATATCATTATATTTTCCACTTCTCTACAAGAACACCTAGAGCGACTTAGATCAGTATTTCAGAGACTTCGTGAATCTAATTTTAAAATCCAGTTAGATAAGAGCGAGTTCTTACGTCGCGAAGTGGCATATCTAGGACATGTAGTAACACCCGATGGCGTTAAACCTAATCCCGATAAGATACAAGCGATTAGAAACTACCCCCTACCTACGACAACAAAACAAATCAAAGGATTTTTAGGCTTGCTTGGATATTATAGGAAATTTATCAATAATTTCGCCAAACTAACAAAACCACTTACTAAATGCCTAAAAAAGGGTGCAAAAATAGAACACAATCAAGAATTTGTTGACTGTTTTGAAACATGCAAAACTTTGCTTATGTACGAACCAATTCTCCAGTACCCAGACTTTACAAAATCTTTTAATTTGACATGTGACGCAAGCAATGTTGCTTTAGGAGCAGTACTTTCCCAAGGCACTATAGGACAAGATAGACCTGTAGCGTATGCTTCAAGAACACTGAATGAGTCAGAACAAAATTACTCAACGATTGAAAAAGAATGTCTTTGTCTCGTATGGGCTACCAAATATTTCAGACCATATTTGTTTGGCAGAAAATTCAATATAATTACGGATCATAAACCCCTTCAGTGGTTGTTTAGTTTAAAAGATCCAAATTCAAAATTATTACGCTGGCGCATAAAACTTGATGAATTCGATTATAATATCATATACAAAAAAGGAAAATTGAACACCAATGCCGACGCCCTTAGCCGAATAGAACTACACATTAAAGAAACGGACAACTTTCAAAACTTAGTTGAATATATGAACGAATTCAACAAAAGTCTAGAAAAACCCGACAACAAGGATGCTGATGACCCGAATGACGACCCGGATGAAAACATAGATCAGATGTCAACAGTAGTGCAACCTGACCTAGACCAACACAATTTGCCTGAGGAAACAGCAGAGGACGATGACCAAACAGTACACACTAATAGAGATCAAGATCCGATAGTAGGTGTCCCAATTATAGAATCAGCTGTTAATTACGGCGCCAATCAAATAATAATCACACGAGTACGTCATTCACCAGCAAACACTAAAACAGTTATCATGTTTGAGAAAAAACGTCGATTTCACGTTCAATTATCCGAAGATAATTTCGAAGCTGACATAATGAAATTCATTAAGGAGCATATTGTACCGGGAAAATTGTACTCGATTTATTTTGATGATCCAAATGTGTATGAACCTTTCTGTGACGTAATTAGTAGAAACTTCAGATGGCCCTCCTTAAAGTTTAAGCGATGTACTATAAAACTCATAGACGTAATTAATAATGATGACGTAAAAGCAGTGATCAAAAATTATCATGAAGGCAAAACCAACCACAGAGGTATCGACGAAACAGAACAACGAATAAAAATGAGATACTACTGGCCCAACTTAAAAAATTCTATTCAGTCTTACATCAACGAATGTGAAGTATGTCAAAAAAGTAAGTACGAACGTCACCCAATTAAAATGGAAATGAATATCACTCCCACAGCATCCAAACCATTTGAAATCATTCATCTAGATACATACACACTAGACAAAACTAAATTTCTAACTATCATTGACAGCTTTTCTAAATACGCTCAAGCGTATCCGTTGCATTCACTAGCAGCCACAGAAATAGCTGAAAACTTAATCACATTTTTCTCCCATCATGGAATTCCATCTAAAGTAATTGTAGACAATGGTACTGAATTTAAAAACATAACTGTTACCGAACTTTTACAACTACACAAAATTCAGATACATTTTTGCTCACCTAACCACCCCCAATCAAACGGAGTCATCGAACGTTTTCATTCGACATTGACTGAACATATTCGACTCTTAAATAATCAAGGATTTGACAAAACACCTATCATACAAAAAATTAAATATGCTATACTGGCATATAATCACTCGATCCATTCATGTACCAACTTCAAACCTATTGACATTATAAGTGGTCATATTAACAACGACGACCCTTTTAATATCCAATTAGATCAAACGTTAATGAGTAATTATGTTTCAGAACATAAAGACAGAGTCAAAATATTATATTCAAATATTAATGAAAATTTAATTAATAAAAAGGAGAAAGTTATTGGTAAACTCAATGAAGATAGAGACCCACCGACCTTGTTTACACCAGAAACTCAAACTTATATAAAAAAACATCAACGACAAAAATTAGGCAATACATTTCACCCGCCTACTAATATCGAATTAATCGACCCTATTCGAAAAACTGTGACTACAGTTGCTCAAGGAAAGACCCATATGGACAACCTTAAACGTCCTTTTAGACATAAATATAGTTTTAATAATTAAAATTTAACTATAAGTATTTAATATAAGAAATTAGTTCAAACTCTCGCACTACATGCTTTGTAATACTAAGCTATTATATTTCAGCGTTTTAGGTTACGTGTTCGGAACGCAAGAACAAATTGTGTTAAGACAATTAGACGACAACATTGGACTTATACCCGTTAAATTAGGAACTGCAAAAATCACTGACTACTCTCATACATTGATACACTACTACGACTTAAATCCAATTATTGACGAGATAAATATTTTACATCTAAAATCAAATGACATAACGATGCTATTAGATAAACATCAAGAATATTATAACGAAATCAATAATTACTTGAAACTTTTAAATTTGACACAAAATCGAGTTGAGAACAAACTAACAGAAATAATACCACACACTGGCAGAGTAAAAAGAGGATTAATAAACGGTTTAGGCTCAATATTTAAGACAATTACGGGTAATCTTGATGCGTCAGATGGTATAAAGCTCGAATCAGCTAAGAAAAGGCCACAGGCGTCATCAAACGATGATGTCACGATCTCTGTACGTCTCGCTTTAAATATTGCTGCTCTCGTTACTTTCCAAGTTGTTGCAGCCAGTCAGTGGCGTGCTATTATTTTATCAGTAAAATGAAACATTTTCGTCGTTTTTAATAAAGAAAATAAAAGACAAAAAGTTTTTCAAAGGAATGGAAACTCCTTCTGCTTCTTTCTTCATAAATTGTAAGACGTTACTGACGATTTCACGGCCTTGGCTGTATATGATAACACCTTTCTTTCCAACCTTTTTGAAAGACATTTTGACAAAATAACGTTTTTTATTCATAACACTATGTGAACTTCAACTGCGACCATCAACAATACAACCAAAACACCAGACTAAAACGGAACCTAACCTAACCCCCTAAGTCTCCCTGTCCGCCACTACATTTTTTTAAACTTGGCAACACCGTTTAGAGTGCCGGCTAGTAAAAGCATATAAAAAGGTCCAAATGTCCCTGGCCGCTGCCGCATCTGTTTTAATTGTGTCCAAGTAAAAACCGTACTACGTTGCCAAGTGGCTTTTTGACCGCTTAACAATATATTTTCGGGAATATTTTAATAGGACGCCTCTGATTATATCTAATGCGACGGCAACTGTAGAAGGAGAAAGAAATAGTTTTAAAAACTGCGTCATTGATGATGCGGTGGCCTTTTCTCATCTGATTCGAGCTCTACATTACGAGCATCTCATCAAGGAATTGCAAGGTAACCAGAAAAATTTAGAAGCAAGTATTTTGAAACAAAATTCATTGTCATTGGTAGTGATTAGGAGATTTAACTCTACGTTACAACAAATCAATCACAATGAGAAACTACTGGAGTCTAGAATTAATAAAGTAGCAGCTTTGCTAGAAAATTCAGCTTATAAACAAAATAACGTATACAATCTTAAAGATTTAATCAATCAGGTAGTGAATGTATACGAAATTATTGATTCCATTTTGCAAGATTTGGAAAATTCATTAGCATTTTCTAAATTACGCATTATGCATCCATCGATCATTCAAACTAAGGATCTTTATGCTGAACTCAAAGCCCTTCAAGACAAAATAGGGATTGAAAAAATGGTGATGCCTGTTACTTTACAGAACACTTTGCTCTTTGAAAAAGTAATCACCCTAGATGCATATGTATTTAATAATAGAATGACATACATAATTCGTATACCAATAATGGCACCTGAATATTTTGATTATTTCCATTTATATTCCGTACCAGTATACCATCAGAGCCTGTTTAAGGTTGTACTACCGCGAAATAAATTCCTCCTAAAAAATCAATTACACTATGCATACTATGGTGAAGAATGCATCGAAACCAACCCACAATCTTTCACTTGTACAAAAAAGGACCTTGAAGACATCCAGGACACTAGCCCCTGCGAAATCAAGCTTTTGAACTCCGAGAAGGACATTTCCAAATGTAAACAAGTTGAAGTCAAAACAAGGACAATTTTAGCCAATCGATTGGAATCTACAAATAAATGGATTCTTGTACTCCCACAAAAATAATCTGTACAACTTAAATGTAACAATCAAAATGAAGTTGTGCGAATAAAAGGGACATATTTGTGCCAAATTCCTTTGAACTGTGAAATGACGGTAAACACCGTGCATATAAGTAATGATGTAGATGGAAAAACTAGCGAACAACCAATCTTATTTCCTGATTTTGCTGACACTGCTGCATCTCTGCCTGTTCTCAACCTTAGTGTACATCTTAGACAAGTGAAGCTGGATGAACTCCATCAATGGGAAAACGAAATTGTCAATAACCAACCCTCGATGATCTTCTCCGAAGTGTCGACAGTTCCTAGCCTTTGGACAATTCTCATCTACTTCGTTGTTGCCATACTCTGTGTGTTCCTGATCCTGAAGAAAGTTCTACCCATCTTACTTTACAAAAAGACCCAGAACACTAACGTAAGGTCCAGGGAATCCATAGATGTTGAACTTCCTCGTCTAGCCTAGAAGTTCATTCTCAACGGGGGAGGAGTTAAGTCACCCTAAAGTGCCGACTATATATTTCTAAGTGCTTAGTATACATTTATAAATGCTTAGCTTGTTGTTTTCTCCTAGATAGTTGCGCTTCCAGTTTGGTTAGAGTTAGTCAGTTGAAGTTAGTTGTAAGATACACTTATTTGTAATTTTTAGTAATTAAATAATTTTTTAAAAAAGCAATCTCGGCTTTTGACTAGTTAACTCGCTTGACATACTGTTTGAAATATACACATTCCGTCAAAGTGAATTATCGGGGGTAATTGCACGAGTGCATAAAAATTACCGATAATTTTGCATGAAAACTTGTTATCTCTTAACTGCATGAGTTTATTTTCATATTTTTTTGGCGAAAGACACCGACACCGAAGGTGGAGGGCTTTATGAAAAAAATATTACTTTGGAGGCACTTGATGCTCCATAGTGCAACCTTGGCAACTCACATAGGCATTACACAATAAGCAATGCGTTTTTTAGGACAGTAACTTTCATAATAAGAACTAATCCCAATATGCGCATAATACCGAGTTGCTTTCTATTTGCTGGAGAACAGAAACGTATTTTATAAATATCATTTACTGTCCCTATACAGGGTATTCCAAATGTTTCAAAACGGTCTACCTTATACCAGGTGTCCAAGAGCACCCTGGACATAGGAGATTAACATGGGAAAACGGTTTTGATTTTTTTGCGCCTGTACGGTTGATTTGATTGAAAAATCGTATTAATGAAAGTTGTAGTACCTATCACGGACTAGTAATCTGTATTTTTTTCAGATCTCTAACTTGAGCCCTTTCGTCGAAAAACACGAACAAAAATGTGAAAATATTAACTTTTTACCTGCACTGTATAAGCGGTTGTCGAGCAACCGTACCAGCAACAATGATCTGTTTACCCGTTGCCCGACAACCGCCTATACAGTGCAGGCCAAAAGTTTAAATTTTCGCATTTTTGTTCGTGTTTTACGACAAAACGGCTCAAGTTAGAGATCTGAAAAAAATACAGATTACTAGTCCGTGATAGGTACTACAACTTTCATTAAAACGATTTTTCAATCAAATCAACCGTACAGGCGCAAAAAAATCAAAACCGTTTTCCCATGTTAATCTCCTATGTCCAGGGTGCTCTTGGACACCTGGTATATCTGTTCAGTTTGTCTTCTCTTTCTTTTCTTCAATCTTTTTTGAAACAAATAGTCAAAGTCTAAACGATGGTTTCTATTATTAGTATGACGTTTATGTCTTGTGTTTCTCAAATCCTAACCTGATTCCTATTTTCTAATTTTCATTAGAATTTAATTATTTGTATTAACTACTTCTTGCAGTGCACTTGCCATTAACAGTACAAATGCACTGCATTTTATGTGAATGTCACTTTAGTTCTTGTATAATTCGGATTATGGGTAATAAAAAAGCTCATCCAACTGTAAAAATATTTATTGTATAATAATAGTACAAAAGAACACATAACTAGAACAAAAAAAACGCATCCGATTTTGGTTAAGACTTCCTTTATATCTTTTATATTAAAAAAATTGACAAACCATCGCGTTACAAGACGAGATAATTATATTGGCATTGTCGACAGTTTTCCGGGTACGATGAGGCTACAAATATCATTTTTTCCGATGCACGAACCGATAAACAATCTCATACACGTCCGACGACGACTAAACACCAGAACGCCACTACACGGGGAAGAGGGAGCGGGGGAATTGTTGCATTCCTATACTTTTTAATACTACATTTATAATATAATACAACGAGAACGCGCACCAACCAACACGGCAGCAGTAAGGCACCAGATTTAGTTTCTTTTTATACAAATTATTACAAGTAAGGATCGTTTATCAACAATTATGTCAAGAGCATCGTTATTATTATTGTTTTCATTATTATTATGATATAGTTACAAATGGTAGTATATACATTGGAAAAAATGTTACCGTTTTCTTCTGTTGTTTATGATGGGTCATAAATATCGGTGGCACTAGATTTCTGTCCAGTTAAAAGAGCATGTGTTCCTTATGATCTGAAATATTAAATACAATCTTGGTTAGAGAATTTCAAATCGTTGAGAGAAATACAGG
Organism: Ips typographus; assembly: GCF_016097725.1. Lineage (NCBI taxonomy): Eukaryota > Metazoa > Arthropoda > Insecta > Coleoptera > Curculionidae > Ips > Ips typographus. Next base: position 10,969,636 of record NC_138423.1, read on the forward strand.
GTACCGCAAAAAAATTATTAATATGGTTATTTACTAAATAAGTTAATAAGAACAGTGAGAGAAAACGTCAAAAATGAAAGTAAAAAAAAAAAAACATATTTCAGAACATTCTACAAAAGGTGAATTTACCTAAATGGAATAACACGTGTCAAAATATGAGCGGAGCTGTGACGTATGTCGATACTGGATAGATCCAAATATTCCGAATAGACTAGAGGTAGTACCAACCTAACGACCTAATCATACTAAACCTTACGCCACGTCAACTGGGACTGTATTTTATTTTTAAACCTTGCCATTTCGAAACGAATCAATGGATTTTAATGCGGTTTGGACTGTCATTGGAATTGTCGACTTATCCGGAAAATGGATATGACAATGTTCAATCTTCAATTAAGCCATATTAGTAGGTTTATATCCAACATTCAAATGCCCATCGTAAGTTCAACATTATCTGAGTGACTTTTAAGGACAACCCCAAGTTTGGTAAAATCTCACAGGGTGTGCAGCGGCAGTAAATGAAGCTTGAAATTGCAGCCTACACTTGACAGAATGACAGATCAAAGCTACTGATTACTAATTCGTTTTTGAGCACAAAATCGATATTTCTTGAGTCACAGGATGTTAATTGAGAAACGACGAAAAACGTCACGAGATACTGACCTAAACAACACTTCCTTACCTTAAAACAAAAGCAAAAAAGAAGTTATTGGTCAATTGAGGAATACTCGAAAATTTCACTTTTTTGCATGCTCTTCTTTTACACCCTGTATAGGCAGTTACAATAAATCAAAGTATAAGTTTATCGCGATAGCAAAATGCCAAATGACAGTCCAAACCGCTTTAATTTTCTTGAGGTAGGTTAGAACCACATAAAAGAGAACTTAAGGTTTTAAGAATGTCGCTGTAAAGTTAGGAAACTTATATTGTGCTAAAGGGTTCATTTTATGATGTTCTTTAAGACTTAAGTAATCCTTGTGTGGGGTTAGTGCGAGTAGGCATAAAACAAGCTTAAGATTTTAGCACGAAAAATAGATTTTATTAAAGGTACAGTTTTCTGGAATAGCTCTTTGAACACACATAAGTAAGGACCAAAGCCGCTTATCTAATCTCAATTATTATAGCAACAAATTTCATTAAAATTGTAGTGAGTTTAATGCCAAATACAATAGTTCATACGACATGAAAAAATAAAAAATCAAGATTTAGAATATGTCCAAGTCCTTACAAGAACAGAAGGATTAGCCGTTAGGATGCACTTCTTAAAAATCTTTGAGGATCTCTATCGCACTTATTAACTTATTGACGAAAGTGTGGCTAAAGTTATTTTGATGCCACTTGTTCTAGTTAATAAAGTTCAAACTTTTTCAGAGACAAAACGTATGACTCACCTTTAATCACTTTCGGCATCCGAGTCGCTCTCCTCCTCGGCGTTTTGCAGCCATTCAACGAATTGGCGCATCTGATCAACAAACATCATCTTCCCCTTGACGCTGTAGTCCTGCCGATACCATTTCAGGATCGTCTGTTCGGAAATCACGTCCGTCTTGTACAACAACATAATAATTTTCTGGAAGGCGCGCATGAATGTCATGTTTGAGTAGCAGTACTCCTGCACTTTGAGCAGGAGCGACAATTCGGCGCGAGCGCCCTGCGAAAATGCCGCAAATAGCGGCGTGTATTGCTTCAGGTGTTTCACAGCTTGATCGGTGACCAATTCGTCTTTTTTTGACCATTCTGGTATGTCCATAACAGTCGCCCAGGCGATACAAACGGTCTCGTGTTCTTGAATGTTGTCACGTTGCGCGATCTCTTTGATCTCATTGATCACCTCGCGCAACGGCTTGCCCTCCGATAAGGCGTCAGCCAACAATGTTTGCAGCTCTTTCTTAGCTGCTTGTTGATGCTGGTCTTCGTACAATTTTAATATCTCGTCGAGGCCATTGTCTTGGAAAGCATTCCGAAAATATACCTAAGATTTAAGTAGTTAAAAACTAGGTTTGCAGTGAGTTTAGGTTTAAACTAAAGGTTCATTTACAACCACTTTCAAGTTTACTTCATGTTTGACAGTTCTCTACTTACCATTTACAATGACATTGAAAATCTGTAAAATTTTAGGCTAGATAGATGTAAATACATCGGGATTTAAAGTGTAATCGTCGTCGTATTTGTAATTTGATACAAGTTTTATGTTTAAGACAAAAATCTTTAGACAATTCTAAATCTAGTAAACAAATCATCGATCAAACCTATAAATTGGTCATTGTGTTTGCATCTGCCAAGCAGCTTGACGCACTTCGAAGTCAACTTGAAATTATTTTTAATGTACAGGGTGAGTCAACAATAAAGTTCATTATTTCATTAGGTTAGAAAAATACAAAAAATGTTAAATACAAAAGTTTTAGAGAATATTGAGATGCATAGTTGAAAAATTGTTGTTTTTTCAAATTGAACGCCCTATAGCATCTAACGCAATTTTATTTCGATACATTTTTTTTGTCGTCCCTGTAGAACGTTTGCACCAAATATGAGTAGAGAGGTGTTCTACCTCTAGAAACAATAGCGATATACAGGGTGTCCCACGACGAAAGAACTCGATTGATATTGGAAAAAGTATAAATAGGAGAGTTTTGAAAATTTGGTAGGATACTGATGTGGGCATGCCCAATCCAACTAAAATATTTTCAAGATGGTTGCACTTCCGCTTATACCGGAAGTCGATCACAACTTTCTTATTTTAAATAGAACACCCTATATATTATTACATATTTGGATTCCTCACAAAATTCTGACCAACTTTTGTATAGAATGCCCTATGCCTATCTCTAGCCGTTTTCGAAATATTTGATGTTTTTCCAAAAAAGTGACAGTTGCAACGCTCAACATATTTTTGTACTATGTTAAAACCGTATTTCATTTTGCAATGAAACTTTGGGTTATTGTAAATAAAGGATCGTTTTATTAAACTGAGGGTGCGTAACGACTCATTTGTATACAGGGTCGTCAAAAAAAAATCATAAACTTGCCACTAAAAAAAATGAAAAATCTCAAGTTTTTTAAATGGAAACCCCCATTTTTTATGACGGAATCATTTTGAGCATTAAAAATTACTATAAGTTTCAATTTACTTGCCTATACCTAAATCCAACCCATTTCGTTTTATTTGAGAATAAACATTTTTTTATTATGCTGCACGGTTGGGCTTATGTGGTGTTCTAGTTGGTCATGATTTTGACACACGGTGATATTGGAGACCTGCAGGGCATGTTAATAACACTAGTTTTGAGTGTTTTGACAACTGCAAATATGCCGTCGCGGTTACGTTATTCAAACCAAGATTGCTTAAATCTGTTTATTATTTACGGAAAATGTGATAAAGTTGTGAGTAGAACATGTGAGGTATTGAGGTATTTGCCGCTCGTTATCTAGAAAAACCAAATCTATCACCAAAAGCTGTCAAGCAAATAATTGAACATTTTAAGAATACGGGATCTGTGAAGAGAAAAGCTATTAAAACAAAACCAATCCTTAATAATACAAATGTAGAAATTGCAATTTCTAACCAACTTTTGTGTACAATGCCCTTTTCCTATCTCTAGCCGTTTTCGAAATATTTGATGTTTTTCCAAAAAAGTGACAGTTGCAACGCTCAACATAACATGCTTTGCAGTTCTCCAATATCACCGTGTGTCAAAAGCATGGCCAACTAGAGTACCAGCTAATTCCAACCATGCAGCCTAATAAAAAAGTGTTTATTCTCAAATAAAACGAAATGGGTTGGATTTAGGTATAGGCAAGTAAATTGAAACTTATAGTAATTTTTAATGCTCAAAATGATTCCGTCATAAAAAATGGGGGTTTCCATTTAAAAAACTTGAGATTTTTCATTTTTTTTAGTGGCAAGTTTATGATTTTTTTTTGACGACCCTGTATACAAATGAGTCGTTACGCACCCTCAGTTTAATAAAACGATCCTTTATTTACAATAACCCAAAGTTTCATTGCAAAATGAAATACGGTTTTAACATAGTACAAAAATATGTTGAGCGTTGCAACTGTCACTTTTTTGGAAAAATATCAAATATTTCGAAAACGGCTAGAGATAGGCATAGGGCATTCTATACAAAAGTTGGTCAGAATTTTGTGAGGAATCCAAATATGTAATAATATATAGGGTGTTCTATTTAAAATAAGAAAGTTGTGATCGACTTCCGGTATAAGCGGAAGTGCAACCATCTTGAAAATATTTTAGTTGGATTGGGCATGCACACATCAGTATCCTACCAAATTTTCAAAACTCTCCTATTTATACTTTTTCCAATATCAATCGAGGTCTTTCGTCGTGGGACACCCTGTATACAGACAAATTTCCAGCATAGTAAAAACTAAAATATTTGTGAAAAAATTTAAGTATTGTAAATATTATTAGATTTAGGTATATGACAATAGAGAGATATGGTAGAAAACTTTAGTGACTGCTTTTTAATAACTCCAGGCTGTAAAGGTAAAAAAAGGTCAGGCAGTGTTTATACAACTTTGTAGTACTATGGAGATGTCATCTATAAGGCTGAGTTGTTATTTTAAATTCTAACCTGAAAATTGAAACAAAAATCGCCGAATATGATACGGAACTAACCGAAGTACAATAAGATCTCTTTAAAGCCAAGCATGACCAAGTCTTAATTTACGGCAGGCACAATCCCTATTAGTGGCTCGCCTTATTAAAATTGAAAAACGCATGCGCAGATGTCAACATAAGGAAGCCACTATTAGAGACAAGGCATCATTTGCACATCCCTATCTCTCTAGTATTAACAAAAAAGTTTTAAAATTTCATAGAGAATCTAAAAATGTGTTAAAAAATAGGGGGTTCCATTAAAGAAACTAATATTTTATCTGCCAGCCTTTTATGAACCACCCTGTATATCCTAGACAGACTATGCATCTCAATATTCTCTAAAACTTTTGTATTTAACATTTTTGTGTATTTGACTCACCCTATAAACGTCAGTATAGATGTTCATATGTCAGTCTTGCCAATTTCGGAACAAAGTTGACTTTGAAGTGGATGTAAATGTAGCTTAAGTTATGTTTTTACTATAAAACGATGTAACAGTTTTCGATAACATTTGCAGCATTAATAATCCGCAAATGCCAGTACGGCTGTAAGTTAATTTTCCAACAAATTAGATCTACCAAGGCAATAAAATGGCCTGAAGGCAGAACTGTGGTTTGTTGGATAAACTGAGTTCCTAGTAACTTAAAAGATAACAGCAAAAATGTACAGGGTGATCTAAAGTTGTATCTAACCAAAAACATATCATCTATTTCTAAAAGAAAAACTTGTTTTACTCTTGTCTGCTTTGGACGGCAATTTTGGATCACCCACGTGTTTAGATTTGTCTTACCTGTGATTGTTTCGTATCAGGGATGAAAGTAGAAAAATGCTGTTCGAGGTTAGCCTTACGAACAGCGGAGCTGAGTGAGTTAACGCCCTTTTCATTACGCCAACACTTAAAAATGTCAATAAGGAAGTCGAGCGCCAAATGATCTTTGACAAGATGAGAATTGTTGAGAACGAGAACGACCGACAACGGCACGCTACCGTTGGATATCCACAAAGCCAGCATAGCGGCTAACTTTTTACGGTCTGTATCTTTAAAATACTTTACGAACATCAAGATCTTCTTGATTTCGTCCTAAAAAAAAGAAGAAATATTTGCATAAATTTAACGTCAGCAAAAAAGAAGAGAGGTTAAACCACGTCAGTTAGCAACAAGAAAATCGATATTAAGCCATTTAAAAGCATTAATTTTGTATTACTTGCCAGTCAAAGTGATATACTAGATTTTAAATCCCACCTGGCTTAATTGCACAGGACCTGGCTTTCTAATAATTTATGATTCATAGTACATTCAAGACAATAAGAATACTCAGATTTAAATAATAAGTTATGTGTAATTTTAAATACCATTAACCCTCAACATAAATTGAATTTTACAATTTAAAATTATGTTAACCTGAATTCTCTTTGATATTATACAAACGATTAAGCAAATATGTTGATTTTTGTTTGTATCCGAAACCTGAAAAAACCATAACATGAACGAAATAACCACCTGATGATCAAAATCACATTGAGGATGAATTCCATGGAGACTATGTTTTCACATATTTTCTCTTACAGTCATTTCAAATTCAAATAGCTTTAAGCTTTATTTATGCATATATCTTGAGTTAAGTCATTATCAGTCATCAAGTTTGCCATATTCTAAAATTTGCTAAAAGCAGAATCTAGCTAACTGTGAGATTTCAGATTTGACAAAGTTGCATTAGACTATCACTTTTGAGCAGAATAAAGTTAGCCATACATTAAAAAGTAATAAAAAGTACTTAAAGTTTTTGTAAGTAACAAGTGCAAGGAATACAAAATGTGATTGATAATAAAATGACAAATTTGTTAACGTATGGTCTTGTGTATACCGAAATTGACCTTTATTTCATACTGTATCGTAATATGCTCTATTACGTAGTCGGTTTCAGTCCGGGAAATGATTCATACGTTACTAGTGCGGCAAAATGTGTTTTTTCCCGGACTAGTCTGGCAAAGACAAGGTATTATAATTTTGTTAGCAACTTATTTAACAGTTGGTGTCCAAAATGTATTGAGGTTTGGGTGTGTGAAATCACAAAAAAAAACTAAGAATTAAATACATTTTATAAAACTGAAGTATGAAATAAAACGTTTTACGATACTCTTCCGTGAAATGCAATTAAAGTACTTGTCTAGAAATTCCGGCAACGACTTGTACTTTAATAACCCATTTCCCGGACTTGTAACGTAAATTACTATTTCAGCTTCTTAAACTATTTCAAAAAACCTTGCAAAAAACTCTAAATCAAAATAGCTATTTATGTAACCAGTTACGAAAAGATCGATTTTGTGTAACGAATGAATGTTTGTAGGGCGAGCGCAGCGAGGTCCTACAATTTGAATGAGTTACACAATAAGACATTTTCGAAACATGTTGCATACATAATTTTTTCTAATTTTGACCAAAAAGCGGTAAAAACCATTTTTTAAAGTGATTTAACACAAATATTCACTTTCATAGCACCTTGTATAAACAGTGACAACGACATGTTATGATGGATGTCGCCCATATGTTTCTACAGAAATGCATAAAAACAGGGAGTGATGAAATGAACTTTTCATAACTAGTTACATAAAGTAAAATGTTGTGTCACTCTAATCAGTTTTGAAAAGTGTCACTTTATATGCCAAAATTAGCAAAATTCAATTTATTAAGACTTTTTAAAAAAATAGTATGTAATAAAGGTTTAATGTACGCTCAGAATTACTTTCCCTTATACTGAAAATATTCTTGGATCTATCATTTGCTTCAAACAGGCCCTAATATAAATTTAAATTCTAGCTGTTTCAACAGGGTTTGCTGAAAAACGGTAAAAAAACTTGCCATTAAATTAGAGCCGCCATTTAAATTAAAATTTGCCTGGTTTCTCAAATCACTTTAAAATCATCAACCTAAAGGTGGTTCATCAGATAATAAAGAAAAGTGACAAAAAGCTGAAAATGCTATTTTTTTAACCCTACTTGTTCATAAAAAAACTATAAAATTGGAACTCATTTGGTATAAGAATTACTTTGCCAGAAATGTTTTAATTCATTATTACTGATAATCCAAAATCTCTAAAATGATAAATAACAAATCAAAAAGGCCTTTAATTCAGTTTTTATTTTGACAATATTAACCGAAAATTAGACCCATAAATTTACTGGTCAAATTGGAGTTTCTGATAAAATTGGTAAGTTTTCCTGACACACTGAATTTTAGTTTTCCAAATTTACCGGTAAATTTACGCACATCATTTCATTAAGGTACAACTTTAACAGAAGAGTATGTCTGACTGAAGTAAATGCTGTTGCAACAACAAAATCTAAGTTTTTTCTTCCCAGAGAGTTAAGTACATCACTTTTCACTCATTTAATAACAGGTATAGTAAGTTACATATAAAAGTAATACTTACTTGAAAAATTTTCTCTAAATATTTATAACGTCGCATGAGCTTGATGAAGACCTGTTCCCAGTTCTTCATTTCTTCCATATTGATCTCGTCCGGGGTGTTAAAAATACACGCGTCCGTCTTGGGCGGGCCATCGCCTTCCTGGGACAATGTACCCCCCGGCACTACAAAAAAAAGATTACTTTGCATTATAAATCTATTACAGTAAGACCGCACAAACAAAATCAAACTTTCAATAGGTATTCTTCAACTAATCACTTGGAAACTTGAATTAGAAAAAAGGAATTAAAAACCGAATAGTCAAACAAAAGTGCAATGTTACTTTTTAAGTAAACTGACAAATTGAGCAATCTGTATGCTACTGTTACTGTCATAACATTGACGTCGTTTTCGTACTTTCCTCTCTTGTCATCAAGGCATTGTTACACAAAAGAAATATGCAGCTGGTCTCATACCTTGAACTTACATTTTTTAGTCTGAAGCACAAAATTTACAAAACACAATTTACTTAATCAGTAAAAAATCCAGAAATATTATTTTAATTATTATACTTATGTTTCTACACTAACAAAAAAGCAATTACATGTAAAAATAACAAACATTTAATACATATAATTTGATTAAATTTGTCAAGGCAATAATTATGGAATAAATTAGAAATCCTGTGATTTCAACCATGAAACTTTTCCATTACTCTGCACTGATAATAAGTTCAGAAGAAAGGTCTATAAGCTTATTGGGTGATTAAGCTTGACAAATTAAATTTGTCCACATTATGTTATATAAATAGAAGTTGTAACACTTACCAAGGATGCCACCGGCAATGAGAATATCAAAGAGAGACTCTCCATAACGGCGATAGTCAAGTTTGTTTCCGGCACCGTCCAAATAACGTGAAATTGCTTCGAAATCGTTAGCGCATTTGTCTAGACCAGAGATTATTGCGTCCCTAAACCCAATTGGATCATACCTCTCCTTTTCATCTGAATCACAAAAAAGTCAACTTTAAGACTACACTACTAGATTACACATTATTTAAAATAACTGAACAAAGTAAAATAAATACCTACCTCTTTTTCTGGTCTTGATGCGTTGACCGGATAGGACTGGTTTTTCTACCTTTTGACTCATACAAAAATTTCTGAAACAAAAGAGGATTTGTGATAACATGAAAAATTGCATTGATCAAATAAAACTTTCGGGTAAACACTATTAAACTTATCAAAGTTGATGACTCACAGTTTTGAGTCAGTTTAGATACGAAATTACAACTTGATTGTCAGTAAACAAGGTACAACCACGTGAATACAATAATACTCACTTAAGTTTCCTGTTGGAAACTGAATAAAGCAACCAAAATTAAGACTGTGTCACTACAGGGCACAAACTCAACAAATGCTTGTTCTAGACTGAATCTTCTTTTAAAGCTTTGTACCTCTCAAATAAGGTGCTATTTCTTTATGGGTTTATTGGTACCCTTGCAATTACCTACACCTCTGCTTACCTGCAACAATGTAAACCACTCTGATAGTGAAAATAGAAATTCTAGAAACTGAGATAAGAATTATTGTACCCCAAAAACCTTTTGGTATGGTTATTGAGGTGTGTTCTGAAAAGTGGAGACCTTGAAAACTAAACAAATGGGTTTTCAGGCAAAAAGTTACGCAGGAAATTATGTTCTTGTGGAACACCTTATTTAAAATTAAAATTTTAAAATGTTTAACTAATCAAAATTTAAACACAACATATAGATCCTGGCAAAATGGGGTACCTACATGCATGTATTTTTTAAATTGTCTTAATAGACTTATTTTGACTTAAATTTACCATGTGTAACATATTTTTATTCCAAAATCAGTCATTCTTTATATATATTGATTTTATTTACCTAATTTCAAATCGTCCACCAAAGCGAGGATTTATTGTTTACTGTTTAATGATGTAGCAGAACAGTATGGTGTAGAGTTGTCACTGAAACTCTTCTTAAATGTGAGCATAGTAATACAAGAAAATGTACATTACTACAAATTTTATTTATCAGCTGATTGAAGCTATCAGTTTTTAGTAGTTAGCTATCAGTAGAAGAAATGTCGTTTCCGCACTCAACAGCTGCAATCAGCGTGCGGGAAAATGTCACTTCCCGCACTTGTTAGCTAAATAACTATCATTGTACTAAACAGTCTGGCAACCTTTGATGTCACACCAGGTGATGAGCTTTTCCGTTTTTTTTTTTACCAATATTTCGCAAACCTTTTGTTAAATTGAACACAAATTTTGGAAAGTTGCTTCTCAAATAGTCCTCTTTCAAGTAGACATTATAATTTTGATGTCAGTTTTCAAAGCAGGTACCCTTTGAATCAATGATTTTCATAGAAAATTTGACAAAAACACTTCAAATCCTTGTGCCCTGGTTAAAGTAAATAAATAAAGTAATACATTGATCTGATGAGGATCACTTTATGATGACTTACATCAAAATACAAGAGTGGTATCATACTAATCCAACATTTATTTTTAGATTAATAAGGACATTGGAGAATGACCCTATCAATTAATTAGTAGTTTTTCACTTTTTCTTGTTCACTGTATTGTTCTGTGTATAGGCATATAATGATGGCACATTCAATTGGCAGGTATAGGGGAAAACTAGTGAATAAAATGTCATTGAAACAGTATGACAAAAGGCAGTACAGTAGGTTTATTCTAAATCCACCATCATCCTTTCTAGGCAACTATACTGTAATGGTAAGTTCACACATGCAGCATTTACTAATCAGAACACTATTAGTAGTTTGTGATTGGGCAAAAAACTGCTTTTTTCTGGAACAATCACAAACTACCAACAATGCTGTGATTTACAAAAATGCTGTACCTACATGTGGACTTATGGGATAAGTGATCAAAAATTACATCATCAATTACAGCTGATATAGCTCCAACTAAAAATCACAGTTTATGTATTTCTGAATTTTCTGATACACAGTGCGCCATCATATTACTACTAATATGATTTTATACAGCAAGTAACTTAAACCATTTTTTATTTACAATTAGGTCCAGGAGCCCAGGGAGTGGCCTAAATTCTTTGAGTGAATGAACTGGTTTAAGTCAAGTGTTTAATACAATATTCTATTAAATTTTGACTTCTTGTATTAAAACAAACTAAAATTACAGTTCTATTATAATCTGTAAATAGGTGAATGTCTGGGTGAATGTCTCTCAGTGATTAAACTAGTGAATAAAATTTTTTTTAAATCCTTGCTAAGCCTTAAATAATTGACTAATAATAGGACGAAATTTAATAAAAATACATAAATCATATACCTCAGTGTAATACTACTGTAATATGTATACATTTCAATTCTAGAAAATTTACACTAATTCTAAATGTGCAATGTTTCAATATCAATCAAAAATACAACAAATTTGAGAATATTTTTGACCATAGAATGATGAATACCAAATTTTTTAATTATCTCTCAACCCTGAATATTGATAAACAATAAACTGACTACTTTTCAAAACCAAAAAAAAAGTTCAGAAAGTACATTTACACTAATCTGTGAAAAGATTAAATTCAATCTTTATCCATCCATTCATAAATCAAACACATTTTGTCCTTTGTTTTGATAAACATACATTCTAGTCAAAGTTTGGAATTTTCCTGGGAATTTTATTGTTAAATTTATGGTCTACCATTGATGACTGATGTTTCATCAATGAAAAAAGCTGCAATCCTGCATTGAAGTAAGGAGTAGCTCACTAGTGGTACAACCATATTTTGAATAAGAAGGAAAAATTCTACAAAAAACTCTTCTAGTCTTGGACATGAAACAAAGACCTGAGAATTCGAAAATAAAAAGGAGATACTTGAGTATGAAATCATTTGTCCCCATTTCAAAATGAAAGCAGCACGTTGCAAGGTCACCTATTTGTTTCCAAATAGAAGGGAAAATGGCGGTTAGGAAAAATGTTGCCTGTGGCAATTCACAAAGTGAATTAAAAACCACGTGAAATGATGCAGTGAGGAATGAGGTTTTACTTGGAAAAATAACGGGACAGGCGACAAAAGCAGGTCAACGACTTAAGAGCGAATGGCAAGTTTACCACCCAATCTCTATGAACTTATGGATGTTAAATAGCAGGCATTTATCAATTTCGGACATCGGATGGTTTTTGACAATCTTAATTGTTGAATATGAACGTAGTATTAATTCAAGGTGAAAACGAAAAACATGTAGAAATACCCCCAATAAGCCAAGGAGGAGGTCCACCATTAGCAAAACGTTGCAGGCAATCGAACTTAATAATATTCACTTCAATGAAAAACTTTAACTCTACAAGCAGTTGTAGGGCAATAAACGTGACCTTTGTCAATAGTATAATAGTATAAAACGTAAAAATACTTACGTTCTTACTGTTTAAAGAAAGCACCTCCCAAGAGCCACAAAGAATTTAATGGACGTCTCGCTGGCAAAAGAAACGAAAACGGAATGAATTTGCAACGTTGCGGCGCCGACAAGTCAATCGATAAGCAAATATTGGCGGCCGATTTGAAATTTACCGCTCGAATCAACAGTTTTCACGTTGTTTTAATTCCGTTTTCACCGAAATCCACTAAAAAGATTTTAATCAAACAAAAATTACCGTGGAAAATTAATTTTCTTTTTTGAAAACCGCGTCAGTTTGACGGAAAAGTAAAATGAAAGGTGCGTGTCTCGTTTTTGAAAGATGCTGTCTTGATTTTAGTTGACTCACGTAATAAAGAACACAAAGAATTTGATGATACCAATATGAATTAGTATGATCACATTTTTATTAAACCGACTTAGTTAACATCAGCTTTGCAGTTTTTTATGGTAAAATTGTTTTTATTTTTAAAACTGCTTCTAGTTTTAGCTGTCGCAAAATGGCAACATTGCATATAGAAAAGTCCAGTTTTGTGTCAATTGTCAAAACCAGTGTGGACTGAAGTTAGCTTTTATAATATTTAATTTAACTCTCTAGTTTTTTATATTTTGATGAATGGACTACAATTAGTTTGTGTCTGTAACCATTTTCAATTAAAACAAACCCTTTAAAAATAAAAACTGGTTGAGAAATGCAATACTGGTATTAATCACATGTTTGCCTGGTGTATGGGCAATACATGTATCACATGACCTAGTTCATCTTTCTTTAAAGAAGAGACTTTTTTAATAGCAATTAGAATGCTAACCTTATTTTAATTGAACTCATTGGTACTTGTTTGGTTTTTGGTTTGTAATTTTTGGTGGCAAAACAAACAAGTTTTTGGCATTTTATGCGAAAATTAAATGTTACAATACAGAAAACTACAAAATTCCAGCTGTATTTAGTAGCCGGCAACCGAGTGAATCATGACTTCAATTATAAAACTTCAAGTTCTTTCAGGGGCCATGGATGAGTCTCCTCCTGCTTACCTGTTGCAAATTGATGATGTTAAAATATTGCTGGATTGTGGCTGGGATGAAAAGTTTAATATGGAATTTATTAAGGAAGTTAAAAGGTAAGATGATACAAAATAATGTGATAATCTTTAAATTAATGTGGTCATCAGTGGCAATTTAAATACATTTTATTTCTACTCTAAAATGCAATGTTTTTGGACAGTGTCGGCATTTTTGATTGAAAAATTATCTTATTTACATGATTTTACTATGTACTTAGTTGTTAGTACAGATGAGAGCATAGACTACATTCTTTCCTATATTCATAGTTGGGTTTAGTTGTTCATACTTTGATGTGGCAAGGCAAGTGAGCAAAGTATGAAAGTATGAACAAATCTGCAATATTGAAATAACAAAATCCTTTCAACTCAAGTTTTTGGTCATGGAAATAGATATTCCATGTTTTCAAAGAGATTGCTGACCAACCTCATTTGCCTGCTTATGCTTATATGATCCATATGTTGTAGGCATAGGTAAAGAAAATTTAGGCATATAGGCATTTACTAAGTAAGACAAATAGCAAAACAGGTCAAGATTTTGCTATTTGTCTAGTCATTTACCTTTTTCCTATACATGATAGTATTATTTGAACTGATTTGCTATTTGCGATGGCACTTAGTAAAGCCTATGCCTAAAATTGCTTCATGCCTATGACATGTATGTACATTTTACAACTTATCCAATATGCAAATTTTGAGTACAATTTTATTACTTGAATGAATTGATATTTAAAATATGTATATGTTTTATTTGTAAAAGTGAAACTATGTTATTATTATATTCACAGTAGGTACAATGGAGGCAAAGCTGCACATTTTATTGCTAAATAATTTGATAAAAAAAAATCAAAAAATTTTAATTAGATTTGGAGTTATCCAACAAAAACCTCCACAAAAAGTGTAATAGTAAAATTTCTATTTGATTTTTTTACCACTTTATTATTACTTATTTTGGAAAATCAAGAGCACCTTTTGGAATCAGTTTTTTATGCTCTTCAAGAAAATAGTTTTAGTTTTCAGCCACAACATCTCATTTTTTAGATACCATCATCAATTTCAAATTTTTAAATACGGACCTGGACTTTTTATTTTGTTTTTTAGTAGCTACAGACCTCCTGAACTAATGATGTGCCACACTTGTCAAAAAATTATACTTAGTGTACTTAGGAAATTGTTTTTTTTTAAATATGCTTTTGGAATTTATTTGTTGTCATAATGAGTAGATAATTTAGTTTTATATGATTTAATAATTAGATTTTGCTCTTTTTAACACTAAAAGTATAGTTTAAGTTGTTTCATCAAAACTCAACCTCAAATTCAAACATGTGAGTATCTGAAAAATAAATAATTAACCAAACATTTTTTTTTTAAATGAATGAATAGTACTATAAGAAACCCTCTCTCTTTTTTGAAGGAGCTGTGATTCTAATTATTAAATTATATCAGACTAAATTATCTACTCATTATGACAACATATCAATTTCAATTGCTTAATTTGTTTAAATTTCTTAATGTACCAAGTACTTAATACCTTTATTAGTATATTTTTTTGGCTTAGACAATAGGTGAGACAATAGAAACACACAAGAAATAGGGTCAGTACACAAGTAATTGACTAGCAACCAGTATTTGACTGATTTTAAGTAAAGTTCTAAAAAACAAAATTTTTTGTTACTACTTTTTCTTCAGTTCTACAAGGTGTAGGTATTGCAAATAGCGCCCAAGCTCTTCAGTATGTTGTAGGGGTAGGAAATCTTTTTGTGTGTCAAAAATTAATTTTAAAAATTAGTGCAACTAGTTTTTCTTCTAAATTTTTTCATCCATATTATACATTTTTTATTTTTTTTTAAATATTGATTGAAGACCAGAAATTGAAGTAGTCTATTGATATTCATATAAATAATTAAAGAACTGTGTTATTCTTCACTTTTTCAATGATCATTTACTAGTCGGAAATAACTACAATTTTGTATGGATATAATATTTGTTAATGCAAAAATTATAATTTACAATGTTTGAAATAGCTGGAATGTTTTTCGTGTAAATTCACAGATTTATACAGATACCAAAATACTTTGGTAAACTGAAAATTTTGGTTAAATGGTCAATTTGAGGGTCAATTACTGGTACAGTGATCCTATATGATGTGATTGGTGTGCATTATACCATTGTATAACCAAATTATAGTAAGCCATTCTTTTGTTTTTAAATTCTCCATCCTAGAACATCGCGGAATAACGTGGTGACATCTGTAAACTTAAAATATAATATATGAATAATTTAGCCATCTTTCGGCTTAAAAACAAAAATGTGTCACAATAGCTGTGACAGTAATCCAGACTACATGTTTTTGTTTAAAAAATATTAGTCCTGTATTTATAAATGCTATTATTTAAACTACCAAAGCACCTTGTAGACCCATAAGCAATATCTTACTATATTTGGTTATACAAGGATTATACTAAACATGTAAAAAAGTTTCTTAGGCAGTGCTGATAATTAAAAAAACTGTTGCTCTTTAAACTTTTTTTTTAAACAATGACTGCTGATAACTAAATTAAGAGTCATCAAATCAAAAACATTTTTACCCACCAAACTTGCTTTGAAAGTACTTTAAAACTGAGATAATTATATTTATTATCTTTCAGACATATTCACCAAATTGATGCTGTCCTTATATCATATCCAGATATGGCCCATTTGGGCGCCCTTCCATATTTGGTAGGACGTTTGGGATTAAACTGTCCCATATATTCCACAATCCCCGTTTATAAAATGGGACAAATGTTTATGTATGATCTTTATCAGTCCCAGTACAACATGAAGTCTTTCATGTTATTTAATTTAGATGATGTGGATACTACCTTTGATAAAATCATTCAATTGAAATACAATCAAAGTGTACCCCTTAAAGGTATAAATCAATTAAATCAATATTGAATTAATGAAGAGTGGAAGTAATAAAATATTATAGGTAAAGGGTATGGTTTAACCGTCACTCCTTTACCCGCGGGACATATGATTGGCGGGACAATATGGAAAATCATGAAAAGTGGAGAGGAAGATATAATTTACGCCACATCCTTTAATCACAAAAAAGAGAGGCATTTAAATGGCTGTGAGCTGGAAAAACTCCAAAGACCTTCATTATTTATTACTGATGCTTTTAACGCTAATTATCAACAAGCTAGACGGCGAGCTAGAGATGAGAAATTAATGAGTAACTTTATTAAAAATTAAGTAATAGCAGTTTCAAGTACACACACTTTTTGCAGCAAATATATTGCAAACATTGCGAAATCACGGTAATGTTTTAATAGCAGTAGATACTGCTGGTAGGGTGCTGGAATTAGCCCATATGTTGGACCAACTATGGAGGAATAAAGAGTCTGGGTTATTGACGTATTCTTTGGCTTTAATTAGCAATGTCGCCTATAACGTTGTGGAATTTGCCAAGTCGCAAATTGGTTAGTTTTTTAAAACTTAAATCCAACCCTAAGTTGACTTATAAAAAGTGTTATTGTAGAGTGGATGAGTGATAAGTTAATGAGGAGTTTTGAAGGAGCCAGAAATAATCCTTTTCAATTCAAACACTTGAATTTATGTCACAGTCTGCAGGAACTGAACAAAGTGCCCAGCCCTAAAGTGGTTTTGGCAAGCAGTGCTGATTTGGAAATGGGTTATTCTAGGGAATTGTTTTTGCAATGGTGTTCCAACGCTAATAACAGTGTTATCATTACGACAAGGTGAGTACATTTTAATCAGATTGTTTAGAAAGTCAAACACTTAGTAAATGTCCAAATGTTTAATTTTCTTGTAGTCACGTTTAGTAAGTTCAGGTTAAACTATGGTTTTGCCAAATTACGTCGTTGTAACCTCACATTCGCTCTGTCCTCTCCATGGAGCGTGAAAACGAACGAGTTATTGTATGCTTGATGATACAATAAATATCGAATTGACGTTTTTATCAATTTCGTAAATAAACATCTTAAATTTTAGAGCACTACTTTAACTATTGAGAGCAGTTTTACGTCCAAAATGCCGTTCTGGTATAGTACAAAAGAACAAATGGGATTTGTCCCCTATGTCCTATGTCAAAACTACATAGACTATTTCCAAAAGTAAAAAGTGGTTTGAAAAACTTGCTTGATACAATTTGACAAAGGCCTCTAGAACCATTTTGAATGTGCCAGAGACTTTCTAAAAAGCGCCAGAGTGCTCTACAACTGTTTTAAGTAAACCTTCATAGTTTTCCAAGAATTGTTTTAAATTGTCACAGGCCTCTAGGATCATTTAGAATGTGTCAATCCTTTAAATCCCACTGAGAACCTTTAAAAAGTGTCAGACCCCTCTACAAGTGTCTTAAACCTTTTCATAACTATTTTAAATTGCCAGAGGCCTTTAGAACCATTTTGAAAGTGTCAGAGACTTCTAAATGCTACTGAAACCTTCTAAATAGTGTCAAAATCTTCTACAAGTGTCTTAAACCTTACTGTAACCGTTTTAAATTTCCAGAGGCCTCTAAGACCGTTTTGAATGTGCTAGACCCTCTAAATTCTACTGAGAACGTTCTAAAAAGAGCAGTCTACGGGCGTCTTAAACCTTCCCATAACTGTTTTAAATTGCCACAGGCCTCTAGAACCATTTTAAAAGTGTCAGAGATCTCTAACTGCTATTGAGAACTTTTTTAAAAGTACCATAAAATTCTACAAGTATTTTGACCCTTTATAGAATATTTTAAATTGCCAGAGGCGTCTAGGACCATATTGAAAGTTCGATAAACCTCTTAATACGATTAAAGCAATTCAAAACCTTTTTAGAGGCCTCTACAAGTGTTTTAAACTTTCCAAGAATTATTTTAAATTGTCACAGTCTTCTAGGATCATTTTGAATATGCCAACCCTTTAAATTCCACTGAAAACCTTCTAAAAAGTGTCAGAGCCCTCTACAACTGTCTTAAACCTTTAAACCTTCTCATAACTGTTTTAAATTGCCAGAGATCTTTAGAACCATTTTGAAAGTGTCAGAGACTTCTAAATGCTACTGAGAACCTTCTAAAAAGTGTCAAAATCTTCTAAAAAGGCTTCTATTCTAGTCCCTGCATTAAATGATAATCTAAAACTATAATCATTTTGAGAATCGATTTATATCACATTTTTAATCCCCAACATAATGTTCGTTTTTTTACTGGTGATTGTGAGGCAACTATTAATAATTTGTTAACATTATTTGCTCCAATTTTGAAACATCATATTTTAAATCTGAAGATATTACATCAAATGTTGTGTTATGGTCTCCTTTGTTTCTAAATGCTTTAAAGAAAATAGGAAAAGTTTTCAATTTCCGTCATTTTCAAGTTCCAATTGTCACTTTTGTCTGTTAGTTTAATAGGTAATCGCGTTTTCCACCGGTAAGTTTAGAGCAAAAGTAGTGTATTTGTATGCTGTTCTATCAAATGTCATTGAAACAGTAGGTTAATACACAAGTTTTGCAACGAAATATTAAACCTACCAAATACTTTTATGAAGTAAATCTAGTTTCTGGGATAATATTTTTACTTTAAATAATGATGTTTAATGAGTAAAAAAAAATGTTTTCCAAAAACGTTTACAAATTTCAAACCTCACAAATAATCGAAATTGAACGTAAAATCTAAAATCCCGAAAAGTGTGTGGGAATATTTCAGAAATATAAAAGTTCTCAATTTTGTCCAACAGAGTAACTAACTAATCCGTAGTTGTGCAGGTTTTCGTAAAATAAGCTTCAAATCCAAGTGAAGAAAGATAGAGACAAAAATTGTAGGAATAACTTGACGATTACAAAATCTATTTTTAGATAGAGTCAACACTTAAAATTTAGCGAAAACATGCATTTCTCAGTTTGACATCGCTGTTATGTCCTCTGGCGTGAAGTTTTAATAGGATTGAAAATATAATTTCCAGATAATTTTAGTCACTTTTTTCACTTTAACTAGTTTGCTATATAAAACCGATGTATTTGTCTTAAATGCTTTGACGTCAAATAAAACTTTACGTAAATTTATCTTAAATACACTTTCTAGAACGTCTCCAGGAACTTTGGCTAGGGATTTAATAGACAACAATGAAAAAGGCAGAACAATTGACTTAATAGTTGAAAGGCGGGTAAAATTAGAAGGTGCCGAGTTGGAGGAGTTTGAAAGGCGGCAACGCATGTCCAAAATTGAAAAGACTGCCAAAGAGTAGGTTGAATGTTTTAACATAGTTTTTCCTTTTAATTACAAATGACGGTTTAGAGAAGGCGACTCAGACTCGGACAGCGACATTGAAATGTCAGTAATATCGAAAGGGCGACACGATATTGTTGTAAAACAGGAAGGAAAAATTGGAGGGGGATTTTTCAAAATTACCAAAAAACATCACCCCATGTACCCATTTAAAGAAGAAAAAATTAAGGTTGGTATGCAGATTAGCACTAAAAGCAATAATCGAAAACTATTTTAGTACGACGAATATGGTGAAATTGTCAGGGTTGAAGACTACAAATTGGCAGACGTCAACCCGGAGGTCGAAGACAACAAGGAGAATTTGGACATTAAAATTGAAGAAGATGACGTCGGTACGTCGTACTAAGGTCACAGTTATTGTATAACTAACTTAATGCAAATTTTAGTCGAAATTCCGGAAATTCCGTCCAAATGTATTGCTCTTGAACGGACAGTTCAAGTAAACTGTCAGGTGCAGTACATTGACTTTGAAGGGCGATCAGATGGCGAGTCTCTTATGAAAATTTTGTCACAACTAAGACCAAGGCGAGTTATTGGTAAGTTGAAAATACGTAAAGTTTAAAAAAAATCTTAAACTTATAAAAATTGATTAGCTCTTGTTTAATGGGGAGACATGTGCTTTTGTGACAACCTTAATTTTGTGTTAAAAACGATTGTTGCAATTCGAGAATGTTGGTGACATATGAGAATAAAAATATAACGATTTTGAGAGTTGGGTCAAACTGTTTTTCCAACTGGATTTGCGGTAATTTAAATTGAATAAAATGGTAATGTACATTATTTGATATAATTTTAGGGGATTGATTGGGTAGTACTCTCTGTTCTAGGAAAAGTGTGTCACTTGTGTCTTATAGATTAGTCAAGATTTTTGATTTAAAAAGCTTTGTTTTTGTTGAACCAGACATATTTTTAAAATGCCATTGTAGAGCATTGATCCTGATATTGCCCCGTGTCAGTGCAGAAATGTTGTTTTTCTCTATGAATGAATTATCAAGGCATTTTCGGTTACCAGAAATATTAAAATTAGTGATACAACTACACAAAATAACAACCAAATCAATAACAACACTGGAAAGTTCAAGGAAAACTGTAAACAAACATAAAAAAATCAGCAGAATTGCGTTCAGATATATCGCCAGTACGCACTCCGTAAACTCATTTGACAGTTTGTCACGTGACACCGGTTCTATTTTTTTAAATAAGTAGATCAGATGACACATTATTATATTATTTTTTTGTTGGTACATTATTTGTAGGTTAGAAAACAAAAACACGGGTTTTTTTCCCTGGGCTTCGAGGGATTAAACCCTTGAAAATTGAAAAAAACCAGGTGAAAACCCATCTAATAACTTATGCCTATCTTAATATTTATAGTTATAGTATATTGTTCGCAATTGTATACATTATTAAAATGACATACGTCAAAATTACGGTAAGGGTAGAGCAAGCTATTCATCATTTCTAAAATGTCTAAAATCAATTAAAATATAATGACGTAGCAAGTTATTAATCCTTAATTCGTATTTTAGTTGAAATTTAATTTTCTTATTTTAAATAAAACTCAAAATCGAATATAACTTAAAAATAATGTCTGTTTTTAAACATTTACTACGATGTATGTCTATAGTTATTCCTACAAATAACTGAAATATGAAGTTATCTTGCAATAAGTAATCAATCACAAACTATTTTTTCACTATTTTCACACACATTAAAGTAACTAACGACTAAAGAACTGATTTTTAAATTAATGGTAGAAAATAATTATTAACAAAATAAAGAAAAAAAATTAAACATTGACTCCAAAGTAAAAAACGCAGTAATTTTAAACATCCAAGTGTTGTCATAGTGACTTTTGACAGCTGATGTCAAAACCTGAGTCAAAACCAACTTGAATACCAACAAAAAAGTGTAATATCTTAGTTATTTTTAAGATTATCTGTATAGATAGATATAGGTGTCTGAAATGGCTGTACAACGCTTAATCACAAATTCCTTGGCCAAAAATAAGGCGATCTAGGCAGAGTGACCTATATCCAAAGTTGCTTCATTTTGCCGCTACAGGGCGCCAAAGTTCACTCAAATTAATATTGATTTTTTTTTACCTAAACGAAATTTTTAATGAAGGGAAAATTAAATAATAAACATTACTTGTGGCTCGTAATAAAAAGTTTGTATTTTTGTTTCCCCTGTATCAATTACTTTAGTAATTTATTTGCTACTAGCTGACTTTATTTTAAATTTTTTTTGCCTCACGCAATAATTATTGTCAGACATACTGTTTTCCTAAAAAATGCAATATTTTGCAACTCATATCACTAAACGGTAAACCGAGACGAACAAAAACATACGAAATTAGTTCCAATTAGCTAAACTTTTTAACAAATATTCTCAATGTTCCTTGTTTTACTCTGTGGTGAAAAGAATTTCAAAAAAATTTTATACATTTTTTCGTCTAGTAGCTAATTGGTAATTGTTGTGTATGTTTTTGTTTGATCTGGTTAAAAATTGAGTGATGAGTTGCAAGGTATTGTACTTCTTATTAGGAAAACCGTATGTCTGACAATATTTTTGCAGGAGAGAAAAAAGTTTCAATCTAAAGTCAGCTAATAGGAACAAAAATTGAAGTAATTGATACAGGGGTAATAAAAATACAAACTTTTATTTACGATACAGTCGTTGTACAGTCATTTCAGGTACACCCTGTATTTCCATTGTTGTAAATGGCTGTCATTTCAATTTAAAATAATAAAGTTAAGGTAAATTTTTGAGAAAACGGAAGTCAATAGCAAAAAAACAAGCACAACACTGGAATCACATCGGAATTAATAATGCACAAGTAATAATTTGTAAGTAAAAAACACAAAGTCGATCTCCACAAAATCTTTTCAATTCAATTTTTTGTGTTTTTTTTACTTACACCACAACTCCACTGTGTGAAGAAGGACTATATCTTTTTAAGTAATTATTTATTTAAAACTCGATTTGATTCTAGTTGTACACGGCACTCCCGAAAATACGGAAATTATCGCAAAGCATTGTCGAGAAAATATCAACGCCAGGGTGTTCACGCCACAAAGGGGGGAAGTAGTGGATGCCACCAGTGAAACACACATTTACCAGGTATGCACTAGAATAAATTTTTGAAAATTTGGCAGATAAATTAAACAAATACTTCCATATTCTATGCCACAGGTTTTTTTTTGGTGACAATTTAGTATAAATTTAGTAAGTGCGAGTAAAGCCCTGTTTTGTCTGACCAGATCGGCACGAAATATTTCGGTGATTAAGCACGAAATAGTTCGGTGACAAACTTTCGTTGAAAAGTTTTGTCCTAAGTGGTTTATCATTTTATGCACACTTCAGTTCGCTGTCAGCTGTTAAAAATGATTGTTGTAATTAAATATTAATTTGAGATATACGTGCTCAAATAATGCATACAAACATAATTTTTCTAATTTTGACATGTAAAGTGACACTTTTCATAACCCTTGCCAGTGACACAACGTTAAACTTTTCCCAACTGGTGTTGAAAAGTGCTTTTCCCCACCAGTTATGAAAAGTATGTAGGTATATCTACTATGAAAAAAATGGTTAACTCAATATTTGAATTGTTTATATTCAATAAGATAATTATTCCTAGTGAAAAATTAACATAAAAGTCAATAAGGTGATTGATTATAAGAAAGTGCATTGGAAAAATTATTGGAAATATGTGGGTGTATGAAACTTGGGGAAAAACTAATCTTTATATACAGGGTGAGTCTGGGAAGCGACATCTTGTTATTTTTTAAACAAGAAAGAATTTAAAAAAAGTTTTATATAAAAATTGTAAGAGTGCATATGTACTATATTTTGCAACCACAAACTATTATACAGGGTGACTCATAATTAAGATGCAAAGTAAAACAATATTTGTTTTTAAATGGAACCCTGTATATTTTATTACATATTTAAAAAGAACACAAAATTTACATGTTTTGTTTAACTTTGAATTGTCAGATATTAATAATTGATCGGAAACTTTAATTAACTTAGGCAAATAAAAAAAATATATATTAATTATGAAGCAGTAAAAATGACAGTAAATTATGAATTAGCATTAAAAATACCAGACAAGTCCCAGCTAATAAAAACTATATTATTTTTATAATATTTCTCACCCTGTATATTTATATAACACAATTTGAGCAAAGACTGATACTGACAAAGATGTGTTTGCATTTGTATTTATTTCTGTATTTTGCTTGGAATTGTCGACGTAACCTTCTGCCACTGCGTTGGACTTCCATCCTCCATGTTGATTAATTTTTAAAAGATCTGCGCCAGAATCCGCAAGCATGGCAGTGTAGTCGATGATCTTCGAAAACAGTGTCCAGTGTATAGAGCTGGATTGGGTAATTTTAGAAACGCCGCTATATTTTTCGGTATATTTCCGAAAGTATTAATACCTACAGGTTGAGGTCCACATTTTCCGTTAGGATACTTAATAAAAAATCTATCCTGTTTCATGTTTGGTGGTCGCAACGAAACAAACTTTTTATAATTTCAATGAGGTTTAACCCGTCAATGTTCCCCGATGTTATGACAAATTCACGACGTATTTTTGTCTTTGTGTGAGGAATTGTTACTTTAAAGTACTGTCCTTCATCAACGAGGTTATCCACGGGAAGAAATGTTAATTCACTTTTCCGGCAAGCACCAGAGATTCGAATAATCAAGGCCACCCAAAATAACAAATATCCATTATTATAGCCGAGTGAGAAAATACGTTAGGTATTGTCATAAACAGGTATAGTCTACACGAAGTCCATTGAAACAACTGAAAACACCAAAATAGTCGGTGTCTTTGTTGAGCATGGGCGGCGTGAAAAGAAAAAATATTGAGGGACTCTATGCATAAACGCTTATTAATCGCTTACTCCAATGCAAACTATAAACACCGGACTGCACTGCCTTTGCCACCTGTGCGGAAGATAGGATTGTCTTAAGAAAGCATATGAAGAAACTAAAAATAGATTTTAAGCCGTCGACCAATAAGAACTGACGGGTGACCAATTAAACGGTCTTACGGTGCTTACGCCTAAAATTATTATACGCGTCAAGTCCACGTTGACTCTTCGTAAATTACTACCCGGAACAATCACATACAAATTTGCTGGTTTTTCCTATGCTTTATGTGATGTGTTGATCGAACCCCGTATTTTGACCTGACTGACTTCGTATAGACTATACCAGTCATTAGGTGATGTGAATTGTCAGCTTTTGTGAGAAAATTAGCAATGTTTTCTTTCGTCAGGACATTTGACTTCTTAGGCTGATAATTTTTGGAGTGGCGCTTTAAAAATGCAAGTAAACCAGTAAATTTCTTGATGTCCACATTTCTTTTTTGAGATAGTTCCGTTCTTAACATAGAATATAGGCTCCATAAGGTGGAATTCTTCATGGTCTTATTTCCTTCGAAATAGGCCAACAAGACCTTCTCGTTTATATGATTTACATTTTTATCTTTGCACCAAGCATAAAATTTGGCATATGCCAAGTCATACTTTCCTTTCGATTTTGTCGGAATAACAGTGAATAAGGCATTTTGGGCGGCTTCTTCAATATCTTTGTTAATATCACTTTCTTCGCTTGACATAGTTTTGGTACTTAGTCTTTAATTACCAATGAAAAGTAACACCAAATATCTGTGATCAAAAGTAATGTGTCAAGCTTGACTGAATTATTTTGGGAATCTATGCAACGGTACATAGTATACCTGCAATATTTTAAAAAGGGTGTACCTGCATTATTTAAAGTCAGGTGATTTACAAGTATTATTCTGTATGATCGTATTCTGAACGCCGAGGTCAAAATTAGAAAAAAATTTGTATGAAACACATTGGGAAATTAAGTTTTTGTGTAACAAAAACGTAGTTTTCCCAACTGGTTACATAAATAGCTATTTCCTTATTTCTACGATTGTAGAAGAAGAGCAAGATGATGACAATAAGTCTGCATTGTTAGAACTGTTTAGAAGTATGTTCTGATATTAATACCGAACTCAAAATGTTTAAGAATAGACCCAAAGAAGAGGTTCTCGAGACGCTCCATAACGATGCAAAGTTTAAAAAATTCCTTAACCCCACACTTACTCCATCTTGTGCTAAACTAAATAAATGGTGAACTTAGATCAACAAATACACATAAAATTCATGATGATGCAGTTTTCGGCTTTGTGGACCGTTTCGAGTTCGTTGAAATCAAACGTCCCGTGGTTCGGACGACTTTCCGGCAACGAACAAACGCCCACTGCACCGAAGTTTTGTAATGATCTATTATACAAACCGCGTAGATTTACTACTCATGTAAAAAACAATATCCTACGTTATACAAACAAAAAGAACCATGCGATTTGTATGTCATTATCAACCGATTTTCACCATACAATACGTTATTGTTTTTTACATTATATTTTTCACGGTCAATCCAAGGAGATTTTACTAATCTTCTTAACTCTCAATTTACTACCCATGTATTTGGTTTCACCGAAAACGGTACGAACTTTTTCGTGCTTTTTCACCGAAATATATCGTACCGATCTGGTCAGACAAACCAGGGCTTTAAATAAATTTTCAAAATGTTATGGGTTGCTAAATAATTATAGAATAACACAACTGAGCACTAATTGACTGAATCTTATGTTTTTAAACAATATAGGTTCGTTTGACTGATGCTTTAGTGTCGCAACTAGATTTTCAAAAAGCGAAGGACGCTGAAGTGGCGTTTATAAACGCACAAATCGCTATTAGAGAGTCGCAGCCTGACGCCAGAAGGCTGAGCATGGATGATGAACCTATGGAAGGTTGTTTTTTTTTAGAAATCTACAGCAGAATTATTAACTTATTATTTTTTTTTTGATTGGAAAACAGTTATTGAAGATGAAGAAACGCGAGTCCTGACTTTGGAACCCAATAACGAAAACGAAAGCCACGACCCTGTGTTTATTAACGAACTGAAATTGGTTGATTTCAAACAGGCCTTGGCCAAATCTAGTGTTTTTTCCGAGTTTTCCGGTGGCGTTTTATGGTGTTGTAATGGGACTGTAGCCGTACGAAAGGTAATAACTAACAAGTCATTGTTAATGTCCAAAAGTCATTTTGTGTATTTTGAAATCTGACTGGTAATTTTTGAAAAAATATGGAATTTACATAGACGAAAAATGAAACTTTGAACTTATTTCAGCTGGATACTGGGAAAATCGTACTGGAAGGTTGCATTTCGGACGACTACTATAAGGTTAAGGAATTGCTCTATGAGCAATTTGCTATTTTGTAAGTTTTAATGTATTATAAGTGTCACAAATTCCTTAAAATATAATTAATGTTTTTTTATTACTTTATACAATTGCAACCTTACACCCCCTTCACCCTAAACACTAAAATGCAAAACAGTCAAGCACAGAATATTGTTTTGTGGAACCATTTATTTTTTATTAACGAAATATTAACAAACTATTAAGGTCGGGTACTTACCCTTCCGGATAAATTTATTCTTAGGATAAATTCTACAAAGTGCCACAAATTCGTGTCTAAGTATGGGGATCTCGAAAACTGTTAGAGATACATAATTGGTTAAATGGAGGCAAAGTTGCCCAATTTGGAGTTCAATTTTATGCCGTTTTAACATTAATAATTAATTAACATATTGTAAGCTTA
The DNA here is from genome assembly GCF_016097725.1 of Ips typographus. Taxonomy (NCBI): domain Eukaryota; kingdom Metazoa; phylum Arthropoda; class Insecta; order Coleoptera; family Curculionidae; genus Ips; species Ips typographus. The sequence goes on from NC_138423.1 coordinate 10,997,114, forward strand.
TTTGGTGAGATAGTTTAAATTTATTGACACTTTGTCATTGCAACTTTTTTTTCCTCTAACACCTGACGTCATCACATTTGACATCCGACGTTTCGGTTTTTGCCATCCATCATCAACTTAATTTTTTTAAATGCCACCCTGTTTTTTTTTAGCAGATTTTGAAAGTGTTTTGTTTTCTGATTTAAAACTGTGATTGTTTGGTTTTTCTGTCTCATTTAAAAAAATAAAGTTGATGATGATGTCAGATTTCTAATGTGACGATGTCAGGTTTTAGAGGGAAAAAAGTTGCAATGACAAAGTGTCAATAAATTTAAATTATCTCATCAAAAAAGCTCATAAAAACGTTTTTCTGAAATTTCGTATTTTTTTGGATATTTATGGAAGTAATCGGATTTTTTTAAATGTTAAAGGGGCATAAGATTAAACTCCAAATTGGGTAACTTTGCCTCCATTTGTATGTATCTCTCACCGTTTTCGAGATCTCCATACTTAGACATGAATTTATGGCACCCTGTATACAAAGGACAGTAGCGTCTGATTTCACGGTTTCTATAGAAATTATCTTTGGAATAAAATTATTCAAAAGTGAAAGTACTGGTCCTTAAACGCAAGAAACTTGTTTAACCACATCTCGATCAATACATCTAAGCTAACAGCATAGCTAAATAGTTGATATAAACAATTTTGCTTAAAATTTCATGTACATTCCAAGAATAAATCAAATTGTATGACTTTTCAACAACTCAGGCAATGGAATTTTGGATGAGTAACCTTGATGTTTTAAACTCACGGCAAACCTTCACAAATTGAAAAAATGTCAGTTTTTCAGACCCTAAAACACCTTTAGCCTAAAAAACTACGTTCAAATCAACGTTGCCAAAGCCAAACCCTTTGATTCAGTCATTTTATTGTGTGCGTGCTTTTTTTATAGTGGTACCAATTCAAAATAGCTTGGATAAATCACACTGTACATTGAACTATATTTATATTTCTATGTAGCGAAATTTGACAGTTGTGACGTAAGTATCAAGGTGTGGTGTTCCTTAACGTCCCAACTGTAAAATCTTCATGAAGCTGTAGAGACTACTTAGTACAGTGTGGTTCCTCCAAGAGCCACATCTACTCCTCTTCTTCGTCATTTATAATTTCCAAATTCCATTGCCTGAATTGTTGCTTTTGATGTGCACTTCTTGGCCTTTTTTTATCATTCTCCTAAAACTAATTTCTAAGATCATCATCTCTATGCTCAGGGTAGTATTATAATTTACCTTTACCTCTAAACTAGTATAAGACACTATTAAAAGTGTAATTACTATTTAATAATATAATTACTTTAACTTTGGGCTTTGGAGAATGTTTTAGGTTTTTAACTAACTAAAATCGCCTTTGAACTGGCAAGTATCGACCTAAATAGAATGCAAGAAAAAAGTTAATTGAAAAATAATTAGATGATTTGTTCAGGTTCCGAAACTAACCACGTACGAGTCATGTGAAACTAAATTTACTAATTAAATACTGTCTGTAGCGTAATGCAGGATAAGAGTTTTCAAATTAAATTTAAGTCTTATCTCCATTGATTATTTTTAGATTGTTTTAGTAATTTCATACCATTAACGTATTTTGTTTTCCCGTAAATTTAACAGAGAAATTTCCTACATAAAAAGCCTTTCAAGGACAGCCGCAGGGATGAGAGACGCTCTTCAACGTGAAAACGCAACCATTTACAACAAACGCATAAAACGACTACGACAGTATTACGACGGTAAAAGCTTTTCATCTGCGTTTGAAATGCTTTCATCCGGTTACAGGTAGCTTCACTAGTTGGGGGAGGACTTGATTGGTCCACCAGGTCCTTCTCCATCCTCGGTTCTTCGTCTTATCGGGCCACGCGGTCTGTTATCCTTCTCTCTTTGCTCTATCGATTGCGTCGTTCCCTTTGTTTAGTCCGGGCGTCCGAAATATTAAACATATTCACAATCAAACAACAGGTGGTCTTAGCTAAATGTTAAATAAAACTCAATTGTATACTTACAAGGTGTTTTGTGAATGGTAACATTTTTTAAAAAAATATAACATAATTAGGAAAAAGTGATTGGATCTACTGTTATTGATGGAGGGCGATTCTTCTCTCAAGAACTGTGAACATCAAAGTAAATAATAACTGTTAAGTACAATCTTCTTTCAATCTGAATAATGTCACAGTAGTCTTTTGATCGTGATGCTTAATGGATCCATTTTGTACCATACAAAATAGAATGTACTCTTAATTTCTGAGGACAAAAAGAGTTACGACATTACGTGCAAACAACATTTTGTTTGACTTCATATGTTTCAGATTATAAAAGAAATACAATTTATCATGGTTTCATATACCATTTTTTAAAGACGTTTCTTGATAGTATGAAACTACACAAATAGCTTTCCTAGCCACGTAATTACCAGCATTTGTTATTTTAAATTCCAGACTTTCATTCAAGGTAAACGTAAACTAGTACCTATTAATGCAACTGATTGGGAAAATAAACTTTTTCTTTTCATTTTTATTCGGGTTTACTATAACTATAAACGTGCGTTAACTAGAAAGTTCTAACTTTATAATCAGTATAATCAATTTACTTTAACTAGAAGGAAAAACTGGAATCAGTTATTATAATTTTGTAGTTTATTAGTAATTACGGTTATTCATTTTGTGGAAGTGCAAAATTAGAGTTATAATAATATTTACAGGAGATATAAAAAAAGTTATAAAACATCGGTATATTGCTTATTGTCACATCAGTTTTAAAAAACAAATCAAACAATTTTTTTTTTAATTAAAATGGCTTTAGGAACAAATTGTGTGAATTAATTGAAGCCGTATCTTTGGTACTTTAACTGAAATTGTAAAACCACTCTATACAGTGTGTCCCATTTTTCATGAGTACACCTTGATATCTCATTTAATAATAATTCAATTTTCTTTAAATTGTAGTGATGATTGTATGTCAGAAAAATGAAGTATTTGGCACAGTAAACATTTTTATGCACTTAGGGGTTAAAAGTGCACTTTTAATCTCGCAGGGGTAATTTTAATGGAAGAAGGCTAGCGATGGCCTCTTGAGCGGCCTCTTCAATGTTCATTTTCAAAAAATACGATTTTTCTGGACTCACCGTTTGATAACAACTGATTGACATTTGTTTTGTGCCATAGCAACACTTCCAGGGCACAATAAATTTTAAGTGAATCCACCATGCCAACAACAATCAATAACAACTATCAGTAATACGAGAGTACCGTTGTAACCACTGTTAGTTTTGTAATTTTTTTTATTTTTAGTTTCTCGCATTCTAAAGTGCATAAAATAGTATTTAAACCTCGTGACTAAAGTATCTTTTAATCCCTTAGCGAAAACCTTTCGCCGCGGGATTAAAAGAACCACTTTAGTCCCTAGGTTTATAATATACTATTATTTACCATTGGCGTGAGGTGATAAAAAGAAATTGATTTTTCGGAGAAAAGATATTAGGACCAATTTTAGTTAACCTTTTCTACCAGATTTAGAATCAGCATCCCCAAAAACCCCTTAGTACCACTTATTGCTTTAAATAGGCGTATTATCTGAATTGAGTGGCGTTATTAAAAAAAAATATATTTTAAAATATTAATATTAAATAAGTAAATTTTTGTTTTCGTCACAGTTAGGTCATAAGACTGAAGAGAATTCGAAATAACGTTGTAAACAAAATTAAATATGAAAAAGGATAATAATAGGAACAATTCTCGAGAGATGTGGAAACATTTGAAACTTTTGCTTCCAGGAAATAATGCTCCTACACATGATGATATTTGAAAAAGGGATTGTTTCTGATTGCACGTTGTCCAAGAATTTAATAAATATTTTGTAAATAGTGTTGATGATTGTACGTGGTGTCAGGAAAGTTTCATACGCTGATAGCGTTCACCGGAACAATCCCAATGTATTTTCTCGATTTAAACTATTAAACATGCCAATTTCTAAAAGAGTGTTATGTGATGCATGTTGTGTGATTGCTAATCGGTTGTTGGATGTTGTTAATACATCGCTCTCCAATGGTGAATTTTCACAAAAATGGAAGGTAATTACAGTAATTCCAGTACCTAAAGTATACAAATACAAAAAAACATAATGAGTTTAAACCTATAAACACTGTAGAGGTTTTCGAGAAAGTATGGGAAATTGCTGTAAAAAATCAACTTCAGGAACATTGTGAGAGCGATGATATTTTGGTAGTGAGCCAGTCTGGTTTCCGGGAGAACAATTCTTGTGAAAGTGCTCTATAGTAAATATATGTGATATTTTTAAAAGAGAACTAGATAGAGGCAATTTAATACTGGCGGTGTTTCTAGATCTTAAAAGGGCGTTTGAGACGGTGGACAGGAGCATACTGTTGAAGAAGCTGGAGAATATCGGCATTAAGGATAATGTGTTAAAGTGGTTAACTTCGTATCTAAGTAATAGAAAGCAAAGAGAAAAATTTAAAAATGAAGTGTCTGGTTTGTTGACAGTTAATTATGGGGTACCGCAGGAAACTGTTTTGGGTCCACTCTTATTTCCTTTGTATGATATTGTCAAAGCACTGAGTAGATGTAGGATTGAGTTGTTTGCCGACGATTCGATGATTTATTTTGTTGGGGAGGATCCGGGTCGCATGCAGCAGAATGTAAACCAAGATTTGGAAAATCTTTTCCAATGGCTTTGCGCGAACAAGTTGTGTGTAAATACGTCCACATCAAGATTTTGCCTATTTGGAAGTAAACGTAACTTATGCGTTGTAAATATTATTGCCATTAATATTATTATTATATATTATTGTAAAATTAATTAATAATTTTTCATTCCCATGCTGACTATGTGACCCGGAAATGTTCCAAAAAGGTTAGTTTCATAGCGAGAATGGGAAAATGTTTGTCATTAGGAACCTTCCTTCAGTATTGCTCCACAATTCTGTATGGTTTACCAGCATTTAAAATCGAACAAATTCAAATTGTGCAGAACAGAGCTATGCGAACAATACTAAAATGCAAGTGTTAACGGTAAATCAAAAAATATTATTTAATGTTTATGTTTTTATCTATAAAATAAAGAACAACATGTTACCTTCGTAATAGAATAAAATGCTTTAAAGACGTGCATAGATATAACACTAGAAACTGTTATGATTTTATCTTGGTTGGAAAATGCAACACAGGTGCTTAAATCGGTTTTATATAGAGGATTACATAATTTTAATATGCTGCCAACAGAAATAAAAGACTGATTTAAATGATTTTAAAAAATTACTAAGAATGCACTATTGCGCTACTTTTATGATGTATGGTGGTGCATAATTTTAATTTTGATTGTATATTTCTTTTTATCTTTTACTTTTTTTTGTTTGTTTTTATAACACTTGATGTTTTATTGTATAGCCTAGTGGTAAATAACGATATTATTATTATTACTATTATTTCAAATACCCTAAACTAAATTTCTATTTAAAAAACAATATCCGCTGTCTCAAAGCAGTTTGCTTTGAATGGAGTGGTATATTAAATAGATTCTCTGTAATCTTTGTGAAACCGCACGAAAATATATCGGATTATAATTATTCAAGTGGTAACAACATGTCTGTCAAATGTGAATCCACAAAAGCGGTATTTCATAAACAAACCATGACTTACTTACGACCGGTCAACTGATCAATGAATTGATGGTTTACATAATTTAAGATATCGACAGATTAAAAACAAACGCCGACAATCATGTGCGTTAAAGTAAATGAGTGCTATCGGGATTTCGATCAGGGTAAAACTTATTTTTACTCCTTAACGAAACAATAAGTATACAGAGTTACAGATACATTGGCCCTCATACTATACGAAGTTGAAGTTCAGTCGACAAGGGAGTTGGGAGTACAACAGGCAATATTGTCCGGACCGGCGGATCAGCCAGTACGCGGCAACTTGTTGAAGTTGTTACTTGGCAAAGTTTCGGTCAGTTGCGGTCGCATCAGACAAGCCATTTTTCTCCGAGAATTGTTGCATTCGTGAGTTTCCTTCACAGAAGGTAAGTCTTTTTCATCTCTCTTTTTTAAATACATTTTTTGTGATTCTTTTAATTTATATTTAAATGAATTAGGATTGAATAATTAAACTGTATAAAAGAGTCTGCTTAAAGCAAACTATTTAATTAATAATCAGAAGATATAATAAGGAGTTCACTTAGAAACTTGTTCTTAACTTCTTTATAATTGCACAGCTTAAATGGATTTTAGCTTGAAAATATTTAAACTGGAGTTAAACAATGACAAACATTTGCTGGCACTTAAAATGCAGGATTAACGAAATGAAAGGACCAATCCGAGGACCAATCAAAACTTTGTTGATTTTAAATTTCAAATTGCTTTTGAGGTTTTCGCGAAAGAGGTGAATTAAATTTAATGTAAAAGTCGTAATAATTTGAAGAGGATGTAGCTTACAGAATTAAGTTATGAAAATTAATTATAATTCTATTAATAAAATGAGTTCAGTGGAAAAATATTCATTGAGAAGATAAAATGTTTATAATCAGAGTTCCTCCTGAAATTTTCATAGGTAACTATAATAAGTAGATAGCACGTGTAGGATATATTCTGTAACTCAGAGTAGGTTAGTTAAATTGTACGTTGATTGTTTTGAATAATTTTTGTTATCAAATTGATTTTAAGGGTTAGGCACCGATGTGCAAAATGTCAATTGCTTAGTTTCGGTTTGTTGATTATACTTCTAGCTCTCAATTCTGAATGTTACTTTTAAGAAAGATTAATTTAGTTTAATATTTTTATTTTCAAAATAAGCAGCAGTTATATTTGAACAGATTTAAATTTGAATAATTTTTAACAATGTCAAATTTGAAGGATTTTTTCCAAATCTCAATGAGGCATGGCAATCAATATTGGAGTTAAACACAGAAAAACACAAAACCTATGGCATTAAATTTATTCTATCGGTTTTGGCTAACGTGCAAATCAAACACATTCAAATGGTCAAGTAATGCAAAGTGATTTTATTCTAATGTGAAGTAAAATTAACTAGCAGTAGAAGTGTATGAATACCGGAAATACATACACAGAGTCTGAAATGTATAAACATATTTTTGAAATTTTCTATACACTTGTATAGTTTTTATTTTTGAATAATAATTAATGACCGTTTCCCCAACATTGACTAAGTTTAGTTTAGTTTAGACTGTGTTATTTCGCACCCGATCTGATACAATCAAACATCACTGTTTTGTCACATTCAAACCTCAACTCAACTTTCATCTTTTAATTTTGTGTGTTATTCCCCCATCTGGTTAGATTCTAATCATAAAGAAAACATACTAATAGATTAGAAACAAGGTTCTGATATTGTGTGTGTCTACAACTTTGTTCATGATCAGTAAAATTATTAATTAAGTAATTATTACTATTAATGGAATGTAAACGTAGTTGGGGTTCTAAAAATAAAAAAGTGGCTGACTATTAAGACGAAGTATGGTTACTTCACTTTATGTAAGTTTGGTTGTCTAAATTATTCAAAAATAAAAACTATACAAGTATAGGAAATAAGTGGTAAGCAGAGGGAACCTTTCTAAATCAATGGGTTAGATTAAGATTAAAAAAAAAACTTAACGTAACGTAAGTGCCATGTGACAGTTTGTCACAACGAATGTGACATCATTCGACAGTTGTCACATGACCACTTTACCAGAAAGACTGCTTGATATCTTAGGAAAAACTTTTGCAGTACTTTTCTTCTTATCAATGATTTCCTAAGGATAGGTAAAGGTTTTCAAGTTTTCATAAACTTAGTGTTTCTTTTGGAAATTTCTGAGCAATCAGTAAGCTGATTTCATTACTTTTTTTCTTTCTTCTTATATCAGTTCGTCTTTTTTGAGCGATTAACCAGCTCATTATTTCAATACGTTTTCTACACTTCTTTTGAAATTTTTCATCAATCATTTCAAAACATACTTCCGCTCAGCGTCCGCTCTTCTTTTTAAAATGTTAGGCACTCAGGCAGCTCTATCAAATTCATTCATTCTTCTACTTCTTCTTCAACAGTTCCGCCACTCTTCTCCTGAAAAATTAAGGCAATTAGCTCAAACATTTCAATACAATCTTACAATGTTGAAAATTTTGGGCAATTAGCCAGCTTAACCACCTCAACATATTCTTTTGCTCTTTGTGAAAATTTTAGGCAATTAACCAGCTTAATCATCCCAACACATTCTTCTACTTTCTTTCTACTTTTGTCTTAAAAATTTTAGGCACTTAGTCAGCTCAATCATTTTAACACATATTTTTTACGCTCTTTTTTTGAAACTTTTAGTAAATTAGCCAATTCAATTCAATATATTCAAATTTTTTACGAAAATTTTAGTAAATATCGACGTTTCAGTGACCTCCTGAACGAGTTACAAGGCAAAGTGACATGGTGCACCAAACTGGTTTTTTAAAACTAACTCCACGTTCCATTTCGATTGAGCGTAGCTCCGTTATTTGAGAAGATACAAAAAAGTTCTTAGTAAAAGATAAAAAAATGTCATCTTCTACAAGATTTTATTAAGGTCTTTGCACTCATGGGCTTTCTTAAGGCAAAACGTGATAGGATGCATCAAACTACTTTTTTTTCAAAGTAACACCATTTCCTAAAACCATACCATAAATACGGCTACTAATTTCACTGTTTTCTGTTTACCTTAGAAATTGCGGATACTAAACACAACCACCAACCACTTTAGGTGCTGTGTATTTTTTAATGAAAGTTTTTCGCATGAAAGTGTTAAAACTTATTGTTGTTAAGAATAAGGAAATAAAAGTCATTTAACAAAACGTTAAACATAGCAAGCAAGTTATTTTGATCAAAATTATATGAACATACGAACTATTAATCAAGCCGTAGCTAATTATTAATCCTTAACAATCCCTAACAATAGATCGTAAACCGTTTGTTATTTAAATGAAAAAGTTTAATAATTGTGAGGTATAGTCTAACTGTTCATAAACTATTTTATATAACATATGATTGATAAACCGTAATATACCTATAAAATTTCATTATGAAAAAGTTAATTACATTCATTAGATAGGCCCATTAAAAAATTCATAACAATAAAAATCAAATGTTTTACTATGCAAATAAACGATGTATCTTTATTCGGTAAATTTAATCGAAAATAATCGTTTTTTAATCTAAAAAACCATCAATAAAACTAGGAAAGTCAAACGGGTAAAAAACACTTTCTACCAACATACCCTGCCAAAATTTATACTGAGACTAATCAAACGAAAATGAGAACTATACAGACTATACACGCACACACAGGACAATGATTTAAAAAGAAAACTTAACGAACTCAACAGAAACGTGAAGACTTTTAATAGACCAATACAAACAAGACAAATGGCTGCAAGAAAAACATACTGGCAGAAAATTAAAAAACTATCACGGTACAAGAAAACAAATCCGCTAGGACCTAGGGACAATAAACGAAAATGGCGCCAAACAATACACAGACCAAGACAAAGCTAACGCATTTGCCAGACATTTTCAGAAAGCTTTTCGAACTTCTACTAACCCTAACTTTGATGACCAAAACTGGACCTTAATAAACGACTGGTACAACAATTACTTTGACAACCAAACTGACAACACATTTCCGTTAATCTCTAACGATGAATACGATGAAGCACTGACTAACTTAAAGAACACCGCACCAGGCAAGGACAAAATTAAAAGCAAATTGCTAAAAAACTTGACCCCCGAAACTCACAAACTTATACTAGACTCACTTAACAACTGCATTCGACACAACATAATACCGGATGCATGGAAAACGGGCATAATAATACCCATTCCAAAAAATGGACTCGACAACACACAAACTCAAAATTACAGACCATTCCATCATACCAGTTTGGCTTTAAACCAAAACACTCGACTATACATCCACTTTTTATCTTAACTAACAACATACAAACAACGCACCTCAACGGCAACAAAACAGCTTGTTTGTTCATGACATTAACAAAGCTTTTGACAGTGTCTGGCACAAAGGACTACTTTACAAACTACATAAACTTGATACACCAAAATACTTACTTTACACAATCAGAAATTTACTAGAAAATAGACAACTGCACGTTCGAATAGACAACACACTTTCCTTTCCTTTCAGTCCTGAACATGGACTACCCCAAGGATCACCCCTCTCACCTTTACTTTACAACCTATACTGCCATGACATATACAATCACAACAAGCAGGACAAAAATCAATTTGACAAAACCGCATACATATTACAATACGCAGCCGACACTGCACTTAAAGCACACGACAAAACTACGTCAAAAGCAGTGTCAAAACTACAATCACTTACTGACGATACTATGACATGGTTCTACAGATGGAGACTGACCCGCAACGCAACTAAAAACCAACTTTTACTACCAAACCATAAGATCAAAGACGACTCTCCAAACATAACCGCGGACGGCCACATAACGGCGTAATACTGGACCAAAAACTAAAATTTACAAAACACTTAAAAAATGCAAGAACTGAAACTATTAAACGGACAAAACACTTTAGATCACTGACATACAAAAACAAAGGTATTAGCACGAAAACCGCCACACAAATCCATCTGTAGACCAGTTCTAGACTACGGACACTTACTTAGAGCAAACGCTACTGACAAAACTAAAAGATATACTCAGACTACGGAACAGATTGCTCTAAGACTAATAACCAAAATAAGACACCCAGAAAACCCACTACACAACCCATCCAACCAACTTCTTTACGAACGTACAAACATGACCAAAATAACAGACAGACTTATACAACTACAAAACAAATGGAAAAATAATCCAAACAATAATAAACCCACTGTGCATAACAAAACAAACCAGACAATCCCGTTACCTCTTTCCCACTGTCACCCTACTAGAGCACTTTAACTAAGACTACCTACTAGACTGACATTTTTCAATATCACCGTGTGTCAAAAGCATGACCAACTAGAGTACCAGCTAATCCCAACCATGCAGCATAATAAATAAAAGGTTAATTCTCAAATAAAACGAAATGGGTTGGATTTAGGTACAGGCAAGTAAATTGAAACGTATTGTAATTTTTAATGCTCAAAATGATTCCGTCATAAAAAATGTGGGTTTCTATTTAAAAAACTTGAGATTTTTCATTTTTTTAGTGGCAAGTTTATGATTTTTTTTTGACGACCCTGTATACAAATGAGTCATTACGCACCCTCAGTTTAATAAAACGATCCTTTATTTACAATAACCCAAAGTTTCATTGCAAAATGAATTAAGGTTTTGACAGAGTACAAAAATATGTTGAGCGTTGCAACTGTCACTTTTTTGGAAAAACATCAAATATTTCGAAAACGGCTAGAGATAGGCATAGGGCATTGTACACATAAGTTGGTCAGAATTTTGTGAGGAATCCAAATATGTAATAATATATAGGGTGTTGTATTTAAAATAAGAAAGTTGTGATCGATTTCCAGTATAAACGGAAGTGCAACCATCTTGAAAATATTTTAGTTAGATTGGGCATGCCCACATCAGTATCATTCCAAATTTTCAAAATTCTCCTATTTATACTTTTTCCAATATCAATCGATGTCTTTCGTCGTGGAACACCCTGTATATTATTACATATTTAGATTCCTCACAAAATTCTGACCAACTTTTGTGTACAATACCCTATGCCTATCTCTAGCCGTTTTCGAAATATATGATGTTTTTCCAAAAAAGTGACAGTTGCAACGCTCAACATATACCAGGTGTCCAAGAGCACCCTGGACATAGGAAATTAACATGGGAAAACGGTTTTGATTTTTTTGTGCCTGTACGGTTGATTTGATTGAAAAATCGTAATAATGAAAGTTGTAGTACCTATCACGGACTAGATTTCTGTATTTTTTTCGGATCTCTAACTTGAGCCCATTCGTCGTAAAACACGAACAAAAATGAGAAAATTTAAACTTTTGGCCTGCACTGTATAGGCGGTTGTCGGGCAACGGGTAAACAGATCATTGTTGCGGGTACGGTTGCTCGACAACCGCTTATACAGTGCAGGTAAAAAGTTAAAATTTTCGCATTTTTGTTCGTGTTTTACGACGAAAGGGCTCAAGTTAGAAATCCGAAAAAAATACAGAAAACTAGTCCGTGATAGGTACTACAACTTTTATTAATACGATTTTTCAATCAAATCAGCCGTACAGGCGCAAAAAAATCAAAACCGTTTTCCCATGTTAATCTCCTATGTCCAGGGTGCTCTTGGACACCTGGTATTTGTACTCAGCGTTCATATCCGATGGCTTTGCGGGCTACAAATCCATTGGTTCTTAATACCTTGTCGTTTCCCCAGCAACCCTTCTTGGCATTCTATCCACTAACTATGCAATACAATTTTGACCTACACCATTTCTGCTAACTCATTCAAATTTTGCAATTAATGCTCTGATACCAATATTTTCTTTTAAAATTACCGAACACGAAAATTTACGATTAAACGTATGATCTGATTTTGATTATTTTTTTGATTCACCCTCTATGAATGCATTTCAGTTTTTTTTAATTTAAGTTTTTACTTAAATTGGGTAGTTTTAAGTGTAATTTTTCTAATTCCGTATTTCTTCCTGAAAAGATACAAAGAAATTGTTAAATTTGAAACAAGATAATGAAAAATTACCATATTTTAAAAATTTTGCCGTAAATTTTGTAAAGGGCCTTTAATCGCCAAACTGGCGAAAACGATAGTGTGCATTTTTATCCAACATCATTATTTTTCCTTTAATCTTCTTGCAAAAATGTAACTGTCGGCAGGGCCTCGAGTGTACATTTTTTCTCGTGGATTAAAGGCTTGTTAATCCCCTTATATTATTAATAACTTATTTTTACTTATTTGGTTCATTGAAGTTTTGGTTGCTTTTCATCGAAAGTGTGGAAAATAAATAAAAAATGTTTAATAAAATGAAGGAAGACAAGCATAGTAACAAGGAATAAAAAACTGGAGGAAAAAGTAGTTATCTTTCAGAGAGAGAAAAGCAAAATGGTTCTTAGGCGTTATAAACAAAGATCTATAAGTGGAGAACCCTGAAGAATATGAGTACCTATACGAAAAACTAAATTATAACTGAAATATGTTAACTATAAGTACTAAATTTGCTGAAATTTTACTTACAATTTGTCTTTTTGACAACTTATACTTATCTGTGCTAACATCTCTTCGTCCTGACGAAAGATATTTTTTCTTCGAGTTGTGCTTTTTCTTGATTTTGCAAATAGGGCTTGTTCTTCTTGAATATTGAATATTTCTAATTGACATCAACGGTTTTTGTAGATCTTACAGATTTTGGGTTAAAAAATGTTCATTACTTATTCATGTAAGTATATTGAGTTATACAATTTTTTTTATAATTATCATTTTTAAGCCTAACCCGGTTATGACCTTTAACCAGTTAAAACTTTAACTCAATGAGTATATTAAACTATGGGAAGTTCCATCATTGGAAATATTCAATATTGAGAATATCTCCTTTCGCAAACTATCTATTAGCGGATTGTTTAAACCCGACATGACATTAATCTAGATCTGCCGTCAACGAGAAGACAAAAATTAGCGGCAAATCACCCTCGAGGAAAACGTAATTAAAGGGATCTTAGAAACCCTATCGGGGGGTCTTCTCGGCATCTTAATATTTCACATGCTGCGACCCCAAATCGATTGAGCCGATTTCTTGTTCCGTTGTTATGGTAAACTAGGTTCGAAATAGAAACTTTAGACGATGAAGCTGAAGCTCGGGATTTTCATCAGATTACTGCTCTTAATTTGGCTCAATAAGGAGACGACAACGGGGAATAGGGATTGTTCTGTAACTTCATTAAATCGTATTTATAATAGGAGTTTGACGCAATTAAAATATTTTTGGATCGCCAAACATGGTCAATATAAAATTGTTATTAAAACAACAGTTTGCTTGGAAGTTTAATACAAAAAAAGAAGTTTGGAAACTTCTGACCCAATATAAACTTTAGGAGAGTTTAATAAAAGTGAGGAAGCTCGATAATTTTGTATAATAATGCCCCATTTAGGAACCAGGCTTTGTCATAGTTAGTATTTAAATTTCCGTTTAATTAAGACTGCCACTTTTCCCCGCTTTAATTTTGCTCAGTTTTCTTTGTTAAGAGTTATTAATATGGCTTTTTCGGCACGTCAAATCCAGATATTCAACTAGAGTTTTGCTTTTTCCGGCATTTAATTGAGACATAATACCGTTTTGCTTAATTGTAATTTATAATTGAACTTTAATGAAAATTGGTTTAAAAAATCAAAACTTTACCAAAACGATGCTATGAATATGAACAAAACACAACACACCAAAAATTGTATTTTTAGTTGCTTAATCTAAAAAAAGTAAATATTAAAAATTACAAAGAAATGTCATTGACATAATAATGAAACTAAGAGCTAAATAAGCTAAACTAAAATGTACCTTCGCTTGAGGTTGGCAGTTTCTGGAAGAGGAAGTTGCTACTACTTCAGGAATTTTTCCTTTCGGTAAGTTTCCAGAGTTGCATCGACGTCCTCTGTCGTGGGAGAAGGATGCCCCCGCTGACGGAGGGGCTCTTCTGGCGCTCTTCTTGTCCTCCATTTCTTCTTTCTTCGTCAGCTCACCCATCTCTGGTGGTCATGGAAAACTATATGATGTCCAAACAGCCGGCTTTCGTCCGTCTGTTTTTACAGTTAGCACCGGCAAAACTGCGGAAAGGTTCTACCCAGATTTTGAGAATGAAATTCTTGCCACCCGGGGGGAAGGTCTGGGGGCAAATTGTGGTCCTCTTCTTGGCCGTTTGCTCCTGAATTGTCGTCTATCTGAAACGGAAAGAAAAACTTATTAATAATTACCCGTTATCCAATAGCTGGTATCGGGGTCGTTTGTGGGGTGCTTCTAGCTCCGGGTCGTAGTTCACTGCTTCTCGCTGCTTTCCGCTTTTTGGAATATCTTCACTGCGCTCTGCTTGATCCATTCCGTTGCGGTGGTGAATTTCAATTCATTTCAAAATTGCTGGATATCCACATTTCTGACGTACCATGGGGCGTCCACCGTTGTCCTGAGCGCAATGTTTTCCACATCTTGGAGTTTCCGACCGACTTGATGAGCATCACTTTGTTCCGAAGTGCCAGCTGCGATGTCCTGCTTGTCATGGGATACAGTTTTACTCTGGTCGCTCTGGCTTTCGGTCTGGCGTATTCTATGTGGCTTCCCCACGTGAGTTTTTGGTCTATCTTGACCCCCAGGTACGTCGCCTCGTTGCACCACTCGATGTCCATGTCTTTTAACCTGACGTTACCTTCTATCCTCATCTTGGGTCTTCTTTTGAAGCCTATGGTCTGCGTTTTCTCCGCGTTTAGGTCGACCTTCCATTTGTTGCACCATTTCTCCAATGCTGTGGTCTCCTCTTGCAGGTATCGGGTCAGGAGTCGGCCGCTCCTGCTCCGGCCATAATCGCAGTGCCATCCGCGTAGAGTGCTAAGCTGGTTCGCTGAGTTCTAGGCCGATCTGAAACATAAATGTTATAGCGAAATGGCGACAGTACTGCACCTTGCTTCGCTCCTGCTTCCATTTCCCTATAACTTGAATAGACGCTGTCGATTTTGACTCGAAAGCGACGAGCTGAAAGAAAAGATCTAATTAGTTTTACCAGGCCGACTGAAAAGCCGGCATCCAGCATCTTGATTGGAAGTCCTCTATGCTAAACCCTGTCAAAGGCTTTGGAGACGTCTATCAGCACGGCTCCTGTTGCTTCTTTCCTGTTGAACCCTTCCGTGATGTACTCGGTCATCCTCAGGACTTGGAGTTCCGTTGATAGTATCTTCCGGAATCCAAATTGCTCGTCGGGGATGACGTGCAGGTCCTCTTCTTGCTTCTTCCTGAGGATGATAACTTCTGCCACTTTTCCCAAGGATGGCAGGAGGCTGATGGGCCGATAATTCTGGGAGAACAGCGGGTCTTTTTGTGGTTTCGGGAACAGGGTAACATCGACACTCTTCCAATCAGCAGGAAAGTGCCTCAGTCGTAGTATTGCGTTAACAATATTCAACAGGGCAGCTATCCCGCGTCTCGGAAGTTTTTTGAGCGCAATCTTTCCTATCTCGTCCCATCCTGGTGCCTTTCTGATGTTGAGGTACCGCAGGATTTCCTGTAGCATCGGCCAAACCGTCTTATTAATCAAAGTAGTCATATTTTTACAAAGTCAATTTTATTGGCTATCCACCAACATATTAATCAGTCAAATAAGAAAGTTATTAAGGTTCATACAGAATAGTGCATTAAAATTGAGTAGAATGTATTGGTCAAATTTGATGCCCGTTAGTGGCAAAACGATTCAACCGGTCAAATAAATTATAGTTTTATTTTTGGAAAGTCCATTTTATTCGGTATCTATCGACATATAAAAGTCCATATGTCAAATAAAATAGCAATTTACGATTGAATAAAAAGTTTTAAAAAACTTAAATTTGGCAAAACTTGTCACAAAACACGTGGAAACAATGATAAAAAAAAGTCACGTAATTTTTTTAATTTTAAATGAAAAAAAATGTCAGGGTGTGTCATTTTTTACATTTTTCGAAATATCGACCGCGGTAGTTCCCTGTAGGACACCCTGTCTAGAGGATTCATATCTTTATAACAATGTATTTCAGAAAAAAAAAACCGAATAAGTATTTGAATTCATCTTTAAATTTTCTATGGGGAATCATTTGTAGTTTTTCTGCGTCGCTAATGATAAAGAAAATACGAAAGGAGTTTCAAGTTGTCATATTTTCAAAATTACCCTGTAGCTCAGAAACGAGGGCAGCAGTGAAAGGTACCACTGTGCTTGACGATACGACTTTGCTACTTTTAGAGACCCCGTAAAACCAACGAATTTGAGACACCCTGTACACGAGCAAAAGTCAACAAAAAACAACCGGTCAATAACTTTTTGCCAGTATTGCTAACCTAATTTGAAATCAATCTTAGGTTTTAAATAATTCATTTTTTATATTGGCTGAGGTTTTTACACGGTTACACATCTCAGAAGCAGACAGGGATACTCGTGATTATTTTTATGTTAACTTTTACTTTTTTATCAAACAAGCAAGTTTTTGAAGTAGTTTCACTCACATTGGTATGTAATGCTTAAGTTTTTTTGTAGGCAAAATACCATGCTTCTCTCATTTTTGAGTAAGTTAATGTTTCAATTCAGAAAGTTGGATAATTAGTAACGGGCATAATTTAATTTTATTTTGGATTTCTAGACTTAAAATTGTGAAAGGTAGAATTGATAGAACTAATAAAGTAGAAAAAAGAAATTGGTAGAATATCGCCGAAGCTTTTTTCACCTCGTTCTTTGTCCCATAGTATCATTATCGTTAAAATGGCTGATATGAATAACAAAATAGAGACCCACGCTCAAAAAACTTTATATGAAAAGACTTTAAACTCGACTTTTCCAGTTTTCAATATTAATCAAGTTGTTTTTGCAACAAGATTGATTAATATTAATCAGGACACAATTTAAGTTGGTCAGCCAAAGTCGACAAAAGCTAGATTTCCAATTCATCAATTTTTTAAATTTAATTTATTAAATTTTAGTAGCGCTGTGTCATTTTTTAGTAATTTATCAACCGAAATATAAAGAATAGTTGGACGTTCGATTGACATACGATTACGAATATCAAACAAAATATAAACGTTAATATGCCACTCCCTTTTTGCAGTCGTCGTGCCCGTTAAATGAAAAAAGAGACACGTAGGGACTAATAAATGGGACCCAACTAGCCCACTACATCCGTTGTCAATTGCTTTCAAATCAATTATCGACGAATGGACGGTAAACAGGGCATTAACCTTTTCTAAAGGGAGATGTTTTCCCAAAACTATTCGCTACCCAAACAGCTATTTGGCTCGTGTACAAAACCTTATGGATCAAACATTCAGTCATCCAGACGCTAGAAACATCAGGGTGTCAATGATACAAATAGGTTTTATTGTTCCTAATCTAATTTTAAGCGAACATTAAACGAGTATGATCCTAAAACTCAAATTTCATTCGGCTAGTACAGCATCTAGGGACGGGTTGTTGATTAAGTTTACGCAGTAAACCTGGAAATAGCACACTTTAATTAGGTTAAATTGTGAACGAACAGTTTGACTTGAAATATTATAGTGTTGCCATTAGCCGATCAATTATTATTGTGTGGTGTGAACTAGGTAGGAATTTTGTTTTTTTGGCCTGATTTAGGAACGTTCAAACATTGTGTTTTAATCAATTGTTTAGCACGAAGAAATCATTGTCAGAAACATAATCTGTGAGGAATTTTAAGTTAAATGTCAATAAATATATTTCTTTCTCTCAGTTTTCGAAAATCAATCAATCATAGCTAATTATCATTATGGTTGAAAATTGACGTCAACGTTAAAGAGAACTCGTGTTTGATTGATACGTACGAAGGCATTAATCTACCTGAATATGTGATTTCTGTACCATTTGCCTTTGATAGGAAATTTTTGAAATTAATTTATAACAGGCGTAAAAAGAACCAACTACTCTATATTTGTTTAATAGTATATTACGTAACTAGTGCTGTCAGAAGCATTTTAATACTCATGGAATTTCACTCTCGCCGCTACAAGGCTTTGTGCGTAACTTTTTCCATATCGTGCGTAAAATGCCTTAGAGCACGTGTGACGTACTATACTTTACCTATGACCAAATGGAAATTCCTGTTTTCGCAATTCATATAATTCAGAGTCATTTTTGATACTAAAAGTATATTTTCCACGTATTAACCTAATATTTGTACTAATTATAGGTATTATGCTACTAAAGAAAAAATAATAACGTAATAAAAAAAATTCACAAATCATGTTACTTATCTAATTATTAGTGTTGTTCTTAACATAATTATTTATGGTGACATTAGAGTTATTAGTAGAAGAAAGGCGTATCTTGCTTTTCTTATACTATTACTTCCATTATACACCTCAGTTGAATTAAGTATTATTAGTGTTAAAAATAGTACTTTCAGTAATATTACTTGATGTGTTTGCTAATGCAGATAATATTCTAGAAAGGTAGTTAATTAAAACTGTATGAACAATGCCTTACGCGATTATCTCCATCTAATATACTCTGATGAAGCAAGAAATGCAAACAAAATTTTTCCCAGCATTAGAGCAGTTAGTGTGTGACTGATCTTTGCGATTTTTTGTACAACTGTGCATAAAGAGAGTCATTACGTAACGGAAAAGTATGCGTAATTAGCTATTTACACTGAGTCTTAGGTAGAGATATTAAAGACACAAGTTTCTAATCTAATAATAATAACAAATGTCAGAAAAGTTATAAAGAAATGAAAATTAATTTTACCTTACCTAATAACATCCAATAGTATTTTAACTGCCAGTTAAATGTGTATTTATATACCCATGTCTGGAATTTCACCCTTCAAAGGAATGACAGAACAAGTAGTAATTTAAGCCCTTATCATGCCTGTTGTTTTGTGTTCGCCCTCAAAGCCAACAGTCCCATTGTACCATCGAATGTCCCTTATTTATACGAAAAACCAAACAACACGTAAAATATTAAAGACTGTTTCAGCGGTCTGGTGGATTCTTTAGGTTTTAACTACTTTTTTTATCAAAGTTTTTCAATATTCTTTGATCAAAGCGTGCTTAGCAAATTTTAGCACTTCCTGGAAAAACCTTCTATTTTAAGTTCAAACCTGACCCTTTCTTCAGCCAATTTGTTCGTAATAATGCTTCCTTTTCTACTCGTTTATCTACACGATTTGGTTATTTTACTTTTTTACCTAATTACAATTAAATAAAATATATCACATAAATTAGACACAACAAACCAACTGATTCGGTTTTGACTTACTTTGATTTATCATATACGAATGTTTTGCACACCTGAGCAGATAAACCCTTCGATTTTCAAAGACCAGTACACTAATCAAAGCTTCGTAAACCTTTCGGGATGAGAATCTACTGTTACAATCATCCAGATAACTCATCCAGTTTGCCAGTTAATTAATTAATGAAGAACGGAATTTAATGGAGAACTTAAGTAAATTTATACGGTAACCGGGGGACAAATTTGTGGCTCCTAGGCAACCCTCGATGCCAAGATATTAATTAATAACTGAAAGCAAACCACCAAGTCCAGAGTCAATGTTTACGAATCTGCTTTAACGTGATTTCAAACTTTGACTAATTAGTTCACAAAAGGAAGACTATATTTAATAGATATTTATGTAACCAGTTACGAAAAGTTTGAATGCATTATACAATAAGATATTATGAAGATCAAGCGTTTCAGCAAACGATTTTTTGTTTTTTTACTGAAAACAGTGATGCATAATTTTCCAGTTATGTAACACGTGGTTTTCATTACCGGTTACGAAAATATTTTTTTCTACTCCTACAGGGATATTTGGTTCATTCCTTAACTGTTTAGAGAACGGATAAGTAGGCAATTGCCAACGGTTGAACGAATACAGAATCCTAGACAATCTTCAGCGTGCGTAAAGAAATAGGCCAATCACAGACAATCTTCATCGTGCATAAAGAAATAGACCAATCACAGACAATCTTCAGGGTGCGTAAAGAAATAGACCAATTACAGCTAATCTTGAATGTAAACAAAATAATTCTTCTGATTGTCATCCTCACTGACAGTTGGCATCAAAACATTGCATTTTGGCTTATGTTTTGAGGCAATGAAAAAGCCGTTCAAGTTTCAGTTAGTGTTCAATTAAAGAGTAAAAACATCTACTTTATTATATGATAAAACAAATGATACAAACTTACAATTTACAATGAATCAAATCCATTCAACACCTCAACCTAAAAGACGAAGTTAATCAGCTGTCACGGTGACAATATGAATGAAAATAAAGAACAATATTGTTAAATTCACTATTATTATAAATTTATTTTAGAATTTTAATGTTTCATTTATTTACCGTTATTGTTTTTTTTAATTATTGGAAAACGCTCGTAGAAAGAATGATGTTCCCCGCACTCGACTTCAGTCAGCGTGCGGGAAAGTATCACTTTCCGCACTTGTTAGGAAAATAACTATTTTTTAATTGCTACTTGCGTAGCAATTCTTTTTTTTCTCTTTCTTTCTATCGCATTTTTTAAGCTTGTTTTTGGATAACAATAAAGAATAACAGACACCAAAACAACTCATTTTGGTAAAAAAATTAATTAATTTCGTTACAATAAAGTGACTGAATTCTAAGTCCTATTACATTACAAAAAATGAAATTTTAATGGTTTTATTATTATATTTGTATCATCATTGGAAAAGCGAAAAGCTGTTGTAGGTGAATATTTTGCAGTTCCATTTTATACCCATTTCGCATTACATTTAAAATTAAACCTATAATTACCTGTTTTGTATAGTAATATACTTGCTACATGAATAATATTTATAGATCTTTTTAAAACCAACACCCACTTTATTCAACCTACCAACATCATGTGGGTAGTTTAATCCATTCAAGATTTTCCAGCCGACATTCAAACGTTGGAGCTTTCAGGCTTTTTTGCATACCACCAACTTAAAAATAAAACAAATCCAGGAAACTTTAATGTGTCTTTCGTGTACTTTTGACGTCGTCTTGGAAAACAGAAAGGCACACAGTCCTTCACCTTAAAAAATCTCTTCCAAATCCGTTTTTTTTTTCTTCCATTTCATGTTTTCTATTAAAAGCGAATAAGCCGCTTAAAAAGTTTGAAAGCATTTCTCTGTTTACTCTTTGATGGGAGTTTGGTAATTAAGATGAAACGACGATAGAAGTTACCGGGTGAAGTGTTTTAAAGTTATTATGGCCTCGAAGTGTAATTCAATTTTTTTGCTAGGAAAATCAAATACAATAAGAAAGATTTCTAGAAAGAATCAAGAATATTACCCTAGTTGAGGGATTTGTAATAAATTGTCTTGTTCTTCACATAAAAATTATCCTTAAACCATTTTGCGTGTAGTTCATGGTTTTTCTTTTTAGTATAAATCACTCTACATGTCCTAGTTGAATAAAAAATCACAGTTTTAAGGTAAGTAGAAAAATGAGTTTATAAACAAAACCCACCAATTCGATGAATTTTATGAAAATCAGATACAATAACGTGATTCAGAAAGAATGAGAAATATCACTCTAGAGAGAAAAGTTTGTAACATGTTATCTTGTTCTTCACACAAAAATCATCATCATTTTGCGGGTAGTAGTTAGTTTTTCATCTCATCAATTTGAAAAAATCAAAGTTTTTAAGCTAAGTTGAAAAGTCAGTTTATAAACAAAAACTAACAATTTGACACGTTTTCTTTCAGTTAGCATAAAACGGCAATCAAACAAACAGTTACACACGGTTTTATAGTTCGGTTTATTGCCTTTTTACTGTTAATGCCAGCTGCTATTATTCTGCTTTTCCGAGATAATTTCCATAGCCCGTCCTAAGCTTTTTCGAAAGCAATTAACTTAAATAACAATCCAGGAATCCCGATTTCTAATTCATTTTTATAGTCGTACGATTGACTTTTAACGTTTTAAAATCGTTTTATTCGTAAAACTGCTAATCGTTTGGCGTCTCAAGTTTATAACAAGATGCTTAAGAGTCAATTTTATTTTTTCTTGTATGTACCAAGCCTCAGCCTCAGGATCACTGGAATATATTTGACAATATGTATACAGTGCGTTTTTTTTAACGCGCAACATAGGATTTTACGTGTTAAATTTTTAAGCCCATGTTAGACCATGTTATTTTGGAACTACAAGTATAAAACTTGACGGGTGTGTCTTTAGTACCCTGAAGCTTAAGTAAGTCTACCAATTTGGTCTAAAAAGTGATTTAAAACTGGAAAAAATCATTTTTTTTCGAAAAGATTTTATCCTTTCATACTCCCTGTATGCATTGTTGTTTTTGATACTGGCAGGGCAGGTAGCAGGTAAAGTGACTTATTTTGACTGCATCACGACCCGACATCTTTTGAACGTCAAAAGGGAATTTTATGATTGTTTGGAATATACTGTTTGGCTTCAAACGGAGGTCAATTTGAACAATTCACTTAAAGTGATTGTTCAGTTAAAATACTTTTTTTGTTCTTAACTTTCTTGATATAAAGTTAATGATCACCCTGTTTTACTTTCTACGCCAAATTTTACCTGCTACCTGCCATGCCAGTATCAAAAACAACAAAGAACAACAATACATACAGGGAGTATGAAACGATAAAACCTTTTCGAAAAAAGATGATTTTTTGCAAGTTTTTTAACACTTTTTAGGCCGAATTGGTAAATTTACTTAAGCTTCAGGGTACGAAATAGCCACCCGTCAAGTTTTATACTTGTAGTTCCAAAATAACATGGTCTAACATGGGCTTAAAAATTTAACACGTGAAATCCTATGTTGCGCGTTAAAAAAAACGCACTGTATGCTGCACAGTGTATGTAATGTACAAATCTAAATTAGTTTTTCATGAAACCAGTTAGAAAAAATTCAGATTTATGCAACGATTTGCTTTCTATTCAGGTGAGTTATCTAAAGTACTTAGCTTCCATCTTTCCAAACGTGTTCCGTGGACAATTTGGTTTTTGTAATTTAAAAAAGTTTTTAGATCAGCAGAGTTTGTAACTTTTAAATTTAAATAAAATGAACGTACTAAAACTGTTATGGGATTAAATGTTTCGGTAATTGCCCTCAAAAGTTGGTCTTGTGTCAAAATGGTGAACGTAAACCTGTTTATCAATGTAATTCTGAAGAAAGAAAAAATGTCTAG
This sequence comes from Ips typographus, assembly GCF_016097725.1. Taxonomy (NCBI): domain Eukaryota; kingdom Metazoa; phylum Arthropoda; class Insecta; order Coleoptera; family Curculionidae; genus Ips; species Ips typographus. Next base: position 11,021,003 of record NC_138423.1, read on the forward strand.
TGCTGTCAAGTCTGTCGGTCGTGCTGGCCAGGATACGTCCCATAAGTTTCAATAGATATTCCTAGAAAAATTAACACCAGTTCTAGTGGCAGAGTATCTATAAGCTTTCTTCTAATTGTTTTTCAATAAGGTAACGTAAAAAAAGATCCCATTATTGTTTTTTTTCTGGGTTTAGTGAGTTTTGCAAATGCTTCTTTATGTTGAAATCTGGAGGACTGACATTTTTTCCAGAATAATTGTGGTTGTACATGTTTTGGCAGCTCCACAATTGTTGTGACATAATCAAAACGTGAATGAAACATAAAAACATATCCAATTTAAAAAAAAATCTAATAGAATGGGAATAATGCTTCGCTTACAAACCCACTGCACAAGATTTGTCCATTTCATTTACTGAAAATGTGAATAACTTTTTTATTTTTCCTACACTAAAATGTTCAAGTTTTTTAGGTCACAGAGAAACTTGCAGTGGAAAAACTGGTTTTTCGAGAGAACAATTCAACACTATACAATTTTTAGTAAGGTTTAACAACCTGATCAGAATATTTTAGACATTTTGTCATAGCATGGAAATCTTCTTATACTTAAAAAAATTATAATAATCCAACTAACGGTATATTAAAGAATGAAATTTGGAGTGTAGCCTAGGTTAGGTTCAAACTCTTTTTCGAAAATATTTTGAATTTTGCGGTTTGTCCAGATCAGTCGGAAAGAACAACAACTTTTTACTTTCAAATGGAACACCCTGTTTCTAATCTCAATTTTGAATTCCTCGCAAGATGGCTAGTAATTAATGTTAATACTTCTTTATCCTATACCTATCTTGGCACTGTTTCTTAGATATTTCATAAAAATGATGGATTTGTAACCAAAACGGTAATCTAAACATGAATTAAATTCTGAAGTCTTGAAACAAGATCGCCACTAGATTTTAATTATTTCAATTTGGGTATTGTATTTTTGTGTTTATAGTAAAATATTATTTTAATAGGAAAATGGTCACGATATAACTTCAGGCGTCCAAATTCGTATTCAAAACAGTCAGGTGACGATTGTCATTTTTACCTGAAAAATCGTCACGTGACTCTCACAACTCCATTGCGACTTTAAGAATGAACACGTTACTTTACCTTGTATTTGATGCTTGAAAATAGTCACGTTACATGCACGATAACGTTTTAATTTCAAAAATAGTCACGTGGTTTTTAAAAATAAATTTGATGATTGAAAACAATCACGTGACCTTAGGATTCAATTTGAACCTTCTAAGGTCATGTGACCTTAGGAATGTCTTTTTCTCTGTAAAAACAGTCACGTGACCCTTGGGAACCAATTTCGACCTGACTTTCGACGTGACCTGCAAAATATTATGTTAAACTTAAACTAAAACTTGAATTACAAAATGTTATCGCGAAGGCACGTTTTTAAATTAAAAGAGTGTCAGTCAGTTTTACCAATAGAAGAAAATGGTACGCCACTGCTTTTTTATAAGATACCAATCAGTTCTAAATTTCTCAATTAATTTAGAAAGAAAAAGCTATCTTGTCACTTTTTCGTACGATTTTTTGTGTTCGAGTAAAATAAAAAACATCAGGCAAAAGTAAGTACCAACACAATTAATATGTAATCATCGATTTTCGTCACTTTTCAATTTTCAAATTTCGATTTACTCAGTTTCTTAGTGAAACTGCCGCTTCCTATCTAATGTAGAATGTCGTTTTTTAAAAAACTAAATAATAAATTTAATAGTAAACAGAATACGGCGACGAATTTAAAAGTTAGCCTAAACTCAAAACGTTGTAAGTGTCAGATTTTGAACTGCTGTTTCCTAGAGTCGAAACTCTGTTCAAGAGTCACAAAAGTGAACTAAATTTCTCTTCAAATAGTATATTTTATTAGGAGTACAAAAATAAAGGTTTCTCCTTGCGCGTATGACCAAGTCAGGAAGTCATGCAAGCACGGAAAACTTATTTTTGGACGAATTATGAACGATGTTGATAATATGGAGGAGTTCTCATATGTGGCAGAAGGATGGATAATCTCCGCTACGCCGATGACGCCACACTTATCGCCAAAGATGAGCAGGAAATGTCGAGTCTTCTCTCCTCTTCTGAACGAGTAGGGAGAGTGAGCTTGGAGTTTGGTCTACAAGTGAATCGTCAAAAAACGAAACTAAACTAACCTAGGTGCCCACATCAGCAGAAATGGCAGATCAAGTCAAGAAATCAGAAGAAGGATAGCTCTTGCCAAAACGGCCATGACCAATTTCAACAAAATTTGAAAAGATCGGCATATAACAACCACAACAAAATGCAGATCAGTAAACACCCTCGTTTTTTCAATTGTGCAGCAGAATGCTGGACCTTAAAAGTCACAGACATCGCCAAGTTAGATGCGTTTGAGATGTGGGTCTGGAGAAACTACTAAGGATTCCCTGGACAGCCCGTAAAATCAACTTATTCATACTCGAAGAATTTAACATCCAAGTCAGATTGTCAACTAAAATCAAACAATCCCTTGGACATGTCAGCAGGAGGAAAGATGACAATCTCGAAAAACTTATGGTCCTCATTGTAAACGTGACTGCTATCGCGTCAATGGAATGTAATTGCCTAAATTAAATTTGTACTTTTTCCTGTTGATATCCATCAAGTCACACACAGAGTGCGTTCCGTACAAACATAACAACAACATTGCACCAAAATGTTTGTCTATTAGACTTCTTATGATGTTGTCTGTCTTTGTCTCGCGCACGAAATTACCAATGTTTTTCTGTTGCACGATTATCCCTATGGTCGGTTTTTTTTGCCACACCTGTATATGTGGAATTCAGTCTAGGTAAAAAGTACGTTCACAATGAAAGAAGCCGAAATAAGAAAAGGAGTCCTTTAGAAAAGTAGCTTTCTTGACAGAAAGAACTGTAAATAAAAATAATAGTTTGTGCGTTTAAATAGATTCTGGAGCATTTTCGGGCATGACTAGTAATAAAGTTCTGATAACATTAAAAGCATGAAACTACTAACGTTTTAGTTGCCAAGAAATCTTGCAACAGTATCAAAAAGAAACGGTACAATTGAATCACAAAATTGCATTCTGGAAGATGTGCCAGAATTGAGTAAAAACCTTCTTTCCGTTAACAAGATCGCTGAACAAAATGTTAAAGTGCTTTCTGGTAAGGGTGATAGTGACAAAAAATAAACTGTTGGAAAATATTTGTCAACACCAGACAAAATCAATTTTGTAAGAATGAATAAAAAATGTTTTTAATAATTTATTCTGACCAAAACACGTGTTCTAAATGAATTAAGTTTTCATCCAGAAAATTGTAGCATCCCCTAATCTAAACCACTTAAAAGATTAATGTTCTTTTTATCTCCTCGGCGTAAATCTTCTCTCCCAGACATCCGAATGTAGGATCGCAGGATGATAAACATTCTCAAAGTGGGGAAAAAGCAGGACGATGGCAGAGATTATAAAGCAGCGGGGTCGTCAACCGTTACTAGTCGATATTAAGGCGCTCTTCGACATCGTTTTCCTTCCTGAATTTGCCAGATAATGTAGTGGGAACAGGATGTGCGAAGTTATTCAACACGATTGAAATCCAAATTGTTTTTTGACCTTTCACTCGGTCTCGAAGTGACAAATTAAAGTGAATGGCAAACACTTCAAGAAAAAAACAGTAGGAAAGTGTTCTTTTTATATAAAAACAATAAGTAGACTGATGACCCTTGACTATATGAGAAAGTAGCAGAATTTTATTGTGTTCTAACTCACTTGGAGCGTCCTCAAGTTCATTCCCTCGAGAAACTGCCCATATTAATTTGATTATAATGTTTGCCGGAGTTTACGAAACATGGAAATGACATTTGGATTATAGAACGATATGGACAATGGATGGAAAAAACTGAGAGTTGGTAAACAGGTTATTTGGTGTCCCTCTTGACTGAAATAACAGAAAGTTTCGTGAAAACTGTGTAAACTACATTGCCCAAACAAAATCTTCATCAATGTTTTACAAATTTGTATTAAAGGTAATTAAGTGATTGATTGAGTTAGGTAATTTCAGTTTCAAAAATCGATTTTTTTAACTTTAACTTTCAGACCGTTGAAACAGTTTTGTTCCAATTTGAAACAAGTACTTGAAATTAATTACGTGATGTAAATGACGTATGTCAAAATTGTTTAGTGATGTTGATCCAGGGAATAGTCATTTTTTCGCTCTATTTTCTACGCTCACTGGATATTATTCAAAAATAATAGTTTTTTAATTTTCTTGTTCAATTTGGAGAAAAATGTATTCCTTGTAAAATTTTGATTTGAAATTCGGTTTACGGGATAACCGGGTTCTTACGTTTTAAGAACCAAAAAAAAAAAAGAGGGACGTCCGACCAGCCAAACACTGTAATATTTTCTTTTATAAAAATAGTGCTGCAAGATTTCATTGTCCTTAAAATATTCAAAAAATGGGATTTTTGAACAAATTTTTACTGGCGTTCAGTTTTTAACAATAGTGTAAAACTGAACATTCAACACTTGTGAGAGTGCAAATTTGTACTAAATAGTATAGTCTAAAAACTTGTTATTTACTACTAAGAACAGTCTTATAATTCGTCTTTTTTCAGACTGCTATCCATGGTCGAGTGTCTGAAACTCGCTTTCAAGAACTAAAAACAATCCGGAAGTCAAGACAAAGATTGTTGCGCATAAAACTCATTTCTTACAACTAAAAATAGTCTAAAAGTTGCTTTTTAAAGCTAGAACTGACTTTACTGGATTAAAGAGTGTCCAAAAGTCTATTTTCAAGAATTTAAATGGTGTACAACTCAATTTGCATTTCAATTAAACACTGGAAACTAACTAATTCGTTTCTAAAAAATGGTTCACAAGATTTTTTTTAGTTTCATTACTGAAGAGTCTGAAATTTGACTTTTACTATCAGAATTAGTCTGCAAGTCGATTTTTCAGTTTTAAAGCACTAAAAACTCCAAATTTCTTAGAAATGCTACCATTTTTTGGACCTAGGTGTGTAGAAGACAATTTATTATTGAAGAAGCTTGAAACGGCATTTTCAAAACTATGGACAGTGTGCAAACTGGCTTTCAGGACTGATAAGTCAAAAACTTTGTGAAGATAGTCTTGAAACTCGATATTTTATGCTGAAAACATCCTTAAAGCACTAAAAACAGTCTAGATTTTTAAGAAATGCTCGAATATTTAGCACTGAGATGTCTAGAAGTTAAGTAAATTCATTTTTTAAGCTTATGGAGATAGTAAAAATTGTTTTTAAGTCTGCTATATCAAAGACTTGGTGACGAGAGTCTCTCTCGATTTTCCAAGCTGAAAGCAGTCTTAAAGCACTAAAAAAGTGCAGAATTTGCCAGAATTCTAAGAAAATGAAAAGCAAAGTAAAAGGGTCAAGTAATTTTTCGTGAACCTAATGTCATTATCCTGTATTTAAGAATATTTCTTCAAGACTAAAATATTAAAATTTGTCTTCTAATTTTGAAAAGTTACTTTAAATGCAAACTTTAAGCTTCTCATGTCACTTTTCATAGGTTCGGAGTCACTTTTTGGTGTTCAAGTGAATTTTTAAGGTTTAAATGTGTGAAGTTGTAGTAAAAAATTCTAGAAAAAGTAGTTTATCATGTCTACAAGTCAATTTACAAGACTAAAGGCTTTCAATTTATCTGAAAACAATAAGAACTGGTTACAAAGACAATTTTCAAGATTCTGAAGTCAATTTGTACCGTTTCAAAGTCATTTTACTGGTTTCTAAGTCAAGTTTAAAGACTAAAGCCTATCAATTTGTCCGGAAACGGTGAAAACTGGTCCACAAAAACATTTTTAAGCTTCTTAAGTCAATTTTCCGTTTCCAAGACAATATTTAAGTTGTGTTGGTTTTGGGTCCTTGAACGTAATAACAATCACTCAATTATCTATTAAAGTTTTAAATTAGAACTTTATAACAGATACTTTCTTTTTCAGTCTGAACAAGAAAATTAAAAGAAACTGTAATTTTTGAATGGTATCCAGTGACGTAGTGTAACGAAGTTACTAATTTTTTGTTAATATGTAGAATTAGTTTAAAGAAAACAATGCGCAGCCTCACACGCTTAAGGTACAATGCGTCTTCGCGACAGAATGGTGAACGCACCGTCGCGATTGATAAAGGTTCAGCGCGCAGTCGCGGTAGCGTAAACGAAGCAACATCGCGCCGTCGCGACTCGCGAGCTGGTAACCAGGTAATGCGCCGCGCGCTACATTAGTGAGTTCATGAGTTCATCTGGGAGTTACCGACCGACGCTTCAGCCAGCTGAACGGTAAATCTTAGGGTAAAAACACACGGAGCGGTTTGTGTCGTTTCGGCCACCGAGTCGGCCGCCGAAGCTGCGCTTGCTTTATGTCGTTTCTGTTGAATGAAACAGACGGTGCTTTTTGGAGCGGCACGCAGTCGCGGTGGCCGCGCGTACCCTGCCGAACACCATGCGCCGCGAACGGTTTTACGATTCTGGTCGGCATGTCATTACATGTTTGCTAATAGATTGAAACAGACGTAGGGCGGTTTTGTCGCGTTTTTTTTATTTTTTCGTACTTCAGTGTTGCCAGTGAAATATTTAATAATGGAAAACTTGGACATTGAAAAATTAATTAATGAAATTCACCTTGACAAGCAATTTGGGATATGCGTTCAGAAGATTATTCCAATAAGATTAAAAAAACGAGTTCTTGGGAAGAGGTAACCGACGCTTTCATGGGTGAAGTGAAAAAAATCATTTATTTTTTCTCTCATTGATTATAGGATGAATCCAATATTTGCGTTTCTTTTTTTTTATTCTCTTGTATAACAAGCATGAAGTTGTTAAAAAAAACAAATCATCATCACTTTCATCAGAAGAAGCCATATGTAATGCTTTCAACGTCGTGTTCAATTTACAACTAGACAACATTGATATTTTGAATTAAGAAAATCGCCCGTCAGCACTTGTAGTGACGCCCCGTGTGTTTTAAGCCGCTTTTCCGCCGAGCGGTGGCCGACTCGGCACAAACCGCTCCGTGTGTTTTTACCCTTATTGTTCCTGGGGGCAAGCTTGAAGGTGTAGGTATTTCGGAATCGCTTCCTTCGGACCGCCAGTACAGGATGTTATAACACTGCTGGTTAACTTCGAGGGCTACGACTCCGAAAACCTCTCGGCGATTTGAGTTGTTTCCTCTGGACTGCCAGTACCGGATGTTATAACACTGCTGGTCAACTCCGGAGGCTACAATCTCACTATCGCCTAGGTATTTCCGAACCGTTTCCTTCGGACCGCCGGTACTGGATGTTATAACACTGCCGGTTAACTTCGAAGGCTATGGCTCCGAAATCCTGTAACCAGACCTGATCTCACCCAGGTCTTTCCGAACTGATTTCTTCGGACTGTCAGCTCCGGCCGTTTTAGCCCCCAACTGGTTAACTCCGAGGGCTGACCGTTTGAAAGCTGTTACTGATTCTCTGACCCCGTCTGTACCCCCAGAGCACAGTTTTCATACCGTCCGAATCTGTCATGCATACCGTAACCGTCCTAGTTTTCCGTACCGTTCCCCGTTCTGAACACTAGGTTGTGTTGTCCGCTTGTTTTCCGTTTCAAAGTTACCGTATTAATTTAGTTGGGATCTCCAGGTCCGACTGTACCGTTTATTAATATGAACACGAGGCTGTGTTGTTCTCTGTTTGTTCATTTGTGCTAGAGTTTTAAGTAAGGATATGAATGTTTGTTATTTTTCATGGTTAACACGACTTGTTTAATTTTGCTGACTACCCCGTGTTTCCTTATTTTTGTCCCACTCCCTTCATCCATTCACAGATAAACGTGAACTCTGTCTTCGACTGTGTAAAAGCTCCCCAGGTATACGAAGCGAGTTCCTTAGTTACGCTTCTTCAAATAAAACTAAGGTGGCGCCCGAGTTTCAAAGCACCTACCCCTAGGTGTGGCAAAAACCGTACCAGGACCGGTACGTAAAGGTCGTTACAGTAGAAAATAAGGTGGAAACAAGAAAACCATCTTCCTGTATCTAGGTCACTGGAGCATTTTGACAAACGTCGTAACATCACATAATGACTATTAATTTCATAAGTGATTTGATCAAAATTGATCCAACGATCTGACTGTTATATGACAAAAAATCGATTTTTTAAACTGAAATTTGAAGCTCAGTATTTTCCTTAGAAAGCATTTTTCAGGAAAATGTCATAATGCATGTCAACTTAGTCCAATTCAATTCACATTTACACCAGCTGTAGGATGTTCAGTGATCTTTTTCGAAGTCAATAATAATTTACTCTTGTTGTCGAAATACATAGAACGGAACTAAATTTAAGGTAAATTAGAATTTTTCAAATTTTCTTGCTCCATCTTTCTCCGAGTTCGTGGGCCAAATTAAAAGCAAAGTTGGCGAGCAAATGATCAACGTCCAATCTTATTCAAAGCTCCTCGGTCCTTTTAAATGAGAAACTCGACCTTTGGATGGATAAATAATACCCGGGCTCAAACCTTTAGGTGTGCAGCACGTGGGAGAATAAATCCTAGGGAAAGCTATTTACATACGAACGAGTCGGATTTATGCGATTTATGCGATTCAGAAGTCCATCATAAATCTTTTGAGAGTCGTCACTGAACGATTTGTCAATTTGCTGTCCTTTTTTGTACCAAAAAATTGGTTGTCTGCTTTGAAAAATTGTTTCGGGTGTGTGATAAGTGATGTTGGATCTATCAGGGTCGCAGTCTTTTGAAAAGAGAACAAAGAACCAGATTGCTTTTTGTATTACAAAAAAACACAGATTTGAAATATGTTTGCAGTTACTAGTTAGTATAAAATTAATAGTTATGAGCAATTTAATTACTTCAAGTAATAATTACTACTAACTATTACTAACTAAGGTTGACAGTTTAGAACGAGTTACTTTTATATCTTTCCTAATCATATGGTAACCACTTTTGTAAGAATAAAAGTAGCCAAGATATAAGAGTTTGTTATTATTTTATACATTATTTTTAAAAAGGTAAATATCTCAGAACTACATGAAATATGTCTAGAATTTGATGTAGAATCCGAAAATGCTGTTTCTGGAAAATGATCGATTTGGCAAATGACTGCAGCAATTTGGTACCAAATTAGCAATACAATCAACTTGGCAACGTTGCCAAATTGAAAGAGGTCAGTGTGGCAACGTTATCGACCTACAATTATCGTTTGTTTTTTAGAAACTGGATGATTTGGAAACATTGCTGAAATGTAAATATTGTTTACTTTTGAATAATTTTGGCAACAATGCATAAATTTAGTACTACATTAGAAAGTTCTCTGGCAACATTAACAACTGCGATTATTATGTTATTTGTTATTGTTATGTTATTGTTTTTGAAAAATGGTTGATTTGACAACATTACTGCTATTTGACTCTATATTAGCAAAAAATAAAGACAAGTTTGACAACGTTGCAAAACTATAAATAATGTACATTTGTAAGTCTGTCTGTTTGTTTTCTGTAAGTTTCTGATAAATGGTCGATCTGGCAATGGCAACACTGTAGCAACTTGGTAAAATTGCCAAACTGTCAATATTTGTTTATTTGTAGGGAATTTTTAGAAGAAGTTAGAATTTGATCAAATGCAAGAATTCGATATTAAATTAGCAAAACGGTGAGTGTGGCAACGTTGTCAAACTATAATTTCATATTGTTTTTTTAATGGAATTTGACAACATTGCTAAACTGAAAATATTGTTTATTTATGAATAGTGTTAGGAATAGTGTCAATTTGACAACAGTGCATGAATTCGGTACTAAATTATAAAAGTGATCAGTTTGGCAGCAATGAATAAATTTGGTGCTAAGTTAGAAATATGATCAGTTTGGCAACGTTGCCAAATTATCAATATTACCATTGTTGAATTATGGTCGACTTGACAACACTGCAGCCACTTGACACTAAATTAGAATATTGATCAGTTTGAGAACGTTGCCAAATTGTCAATAGTGTTCATTAGTGAGAAATTTAAGTAAAAGTATCAATTTGACAACACGGCAAAACTTCAATACTAAATAAGCAAATCAGACAAGTTTGACAACGTTGCCGAACTGTTTCTGCAAAATAGTCATCAGGTTGACAACGCTACTGAATGTAAACATTAATCATTTATGTGTAGCTTTAGGAAAAATGGTCAGTTTGGCAACGTTGCAAAACTATGAACATGTTGTACATTTGTAAATCGTTTTAGAAATAAATTCAAATCAAATTGGCAAAAGTGCAGTAATTTAGTAGATTAGAAAAATTGTCAATTTGGCAACAATTTTGTAGTCAATTAGCTAAACGGTCAGTTTGGCAACGTTACTGAAATGTAAATAATTTAGGGAAAGTCTCAACTTGACAAAATGCATAAATTTGGTACCAAAATAGAAAGGTTATCAGTTTTTTTTTCAACGTTGTCAAACTGTGATTATTACTGTTCCTGAAAAATGGTCGATTTGGCAACACTGCAGTAATTTGACACTAAATAAGCAAAATGATCAATGATTGGTAACATTGCCAAACGGTCAATATTGTTCATTTGACGACAAAGCAATAATTCGAGACTAAATTATCAAAACAGACAAGTTTGACAACGTTGCTGAATGTAAACATTTATTTATGAGTAACTTAGGGAAATGGTCAATTTGGCAACAGTGCAAAAATTTGTCACCATATTAGAAAAATAATCAATTTGGCAGCAACTTGGTACTACATTAGCGAAACAATCAGTTTACCAACGTATCCAAATTTGTTTTTAGAAAATAATCGATTTGGCAACACTGCAGCAGGTTACTAGCAAATTTAGAAATTGATCGGTTTTGCAACGTTCCTGCAATGCAAATATTGATCATTTATGAGGTACATTTTAGGGAAAGTGTCAATTTGGCAACATTGTAGCAATTTGACTAAATTATCAAAACGATCATATTGTTTATTTCAATTGATGTCAATATTGTGCATTTGTAAGGAATTTTAGGAAAAGCAGAAAGCAAAAATTCGATACTAAGAGTGCAAAAGTTTGTTACTAGATTACGAAAACAATCAATTTGGCAACTTGGCAACAATTTTGCCGTAAATTAGTAAAACGCTCAATTGGGCAATGTTTCCAAACTGTGATTTTAGTCCGTTTTTAAAAAATAATCGATTTGGCAACACTAAAGCAATAATTACTACCAACTTAAGAAAATAATCAGTTTAGCAACGTTGCTGAAATGTAAATATTGATTACTTATGAAGAAAATTTTAGGAAAAGTGTCAATTTGGCAACAGCGCATAAGTTTGGTACTAAATTAATAGAACCAGTTTTTTTGTCGTTGTCGAACTGTGATTACTACTGTTTTTGAAAAATGATTTGCAGCAATTTGACACTAAATTAGAAAAATGTTTGACGTTGTTAAACTGTCAATATTGTTCATTAATAAAGAATTTTAGAAAAAGCAATAATTTGGCAACATGGCAAAGATTTGATACTAAATTAGTAAAATAAACAAGCTGGCGTTGCAAAACTATTTCTGCAAAATAATCATTAGTTTTGAGCCAATATTTTTCACTAGATTAGAAAACTGGTCAATTTGGCAACAGGGCAACATATTTGTACTAAATTAGCAAAACGGTCAATTTAGAAAATAATCGATATGGCAACACTGAAGCAATTTACTATCAAATTAAGAAAATAATTAGTTTAGCAACCTTGCGGAAATGTAAATATTGATGATTTATTAGTAATTTTAGAAAAATGGTTAATACGGCAACATTGCAAGGGTGAATTTCGCAGCGTTGGGAAACTATATTTATTGTTGGTCATTGCAAAATGGATATGTAAATATTGTGATTGTTGGCAGTTATAATTAATAAATAATGATTGTGCGTATATGGCGCAGTTAGGGATCAAATTTAGACCTAAATTGACTGTTAATGTGGTTAGAAAGTGGCATAAGTCATATAAAATAGAATATCACATGATTTTTGATTTTGAAAAAAAAATCTGTCTAACCTCTATTTGCACTGTCGACATTAAACTGTTTAAACCAAGTTCAAGTTACGTGTGGTTCAGACTGTAATTTTTTTCATTTCTATCGTCACAGTCTGAATCGCTCTTAACTTAAACTTGCTTAAAGAATGCTGTGCCAATACCCCTTTATATTGTTTCTTAAATAAAAATTGTCTATAATCATGGATTTATTAAATTTTAGACTTTAATTAAATCTACTAAACTTTCTATTTTTTGAGTTTTTATACACATTAATTGAAAATATGGTACATACATTCAAAAAAGCACTAACAATGACGCAAATTGAGATTTGATTTAAAATGCTCAACTGACTCATTTGCTTCATAAAAGCAGGTTTTTCACTTTTCCAGCTTTGGTAATTATTATTAAAAGTCCCATCGAGGAAAGCTTTAATATCCATTTTGGCGGGTCTGGCAGATCTGCGGTAGTAAAACCCATTATTGTTTCTGAGGCTTTTATGGATTTAATCAAGTCCATAAATGCCACTCGCCCTTTCTTTTAAGGAGGATAAAACGTAAAACAACCGAAGGTTTTAATACACCTATTTGGGGTTTACAACAATATTTTACGGGATAGTCAATAGTGTAACCACACATAAAAATATTTGCCAAGGTTGGGAGTGTTTAAATATTATAAAAGTATTTCAGTTAAGACCGATGGAGAAACTCTGGGGAGTTTTCGGTGGAAGCGAATGTGAAGGTTGGAGAACGGATTCCCCCAGGTCCTATTCCACCCTTTCTACTTCGATGGAAGACTAAATGAGGGTTTCCATGTATTTTTCAATTGTATTTACTTTAGGTGATTGTTAGTTCAAGGATTTTACTCAACAGTTTTATGTTGGAGAAAAAAAGTTATAATTTAGCAATTAAGTAAAAAAATTAAAGCTGCTTTTGTTTTTAAAATCTTTCAGTATTTTTTATTCTTCAATACAATATACAAACCTTTCAGGACTTATTTAGACGATTAGATACAAAGAATTACCAATTTTGTAATTCTAGCGACGAAACCGTACCACTAACAAATTAACATTTATACGTCAGTAGAAAGCTCATTTCATTGGTTATCCATTGATATACCAGGTGTCCAAGAGCACCCTGGACATAGGAGATTAACATGGGAAAACAGTTTTGATTTTTTTGCGCCTGTACGGTTCATTTAATAGAAAAACGCTTTAGATAAAAGTTGTAGAGCACATTTTCGGCTATCTACTTGTAATTTTTTCAATACCGTAGATTTGACCATTAAGACGAAAAACAGATCTAAAATTCGGAAATTTTAAATCTCCCGCCAAGCGGTCGTTAAGGAAAGTTTATATCCGGTCGTGCTACCAACCTTTCAAAATCATAACAAATCGTTGTCAGTCAATCTGTAATCAAAACATTCAAAACAAGTTTATTTAGTAATAATTTTGAGTTACTACCCACATACTGCGAAGAAAATACAAATAAATCGTGATAAAAACACTTAATCAGTAGCCACAGCCCAAAAATCTGGTAAGTTGCATTCATAACCTCATTCAATGTCTCTACTAAACTTATTTACTTTGTAGCAAAATTCTTAAAGAAAACACTGGTTTTGCTTGCAAATATTTAATGAGGATGACCGAATCACCTATCTCAAGCCTCTTCATAACACTACCAAACGATTTAAAGTGATGAAAACAGTGGACAATGAAGATCTTTGAAGATAAGTTTCCTACTGTACAGGGTCAACAACAAAGGGGCCAAATACCTACTTCCTTCATAAGTGGTGTGATTTAGTTTCAATGTGCTTAACTTCATGGACTATCATCAGCGAGGGTCTTCACCAGTGTTGCAACTAAAACTTAAAATGATTCAGTGTTGATATCTGACTTAAATCTCAAAATTTGATGTGCCTGTGAAATGTGAATAATCTTAAACTGGCTATAAAACCTCTGAGAAACCCCTTCTAAGAAGAGAATATGGACTTACACAGTCAAATTATCAGTCAGGTGACAAAACTTTTTGTATATGGGTAGGTATTGTTGAAAAAACAACATTCCAATTGAGCTATCTACATGAGCTGTTCTATTCTAGGTTTAGGTATTAACATTATAATTGTGTTCTTTTTTCCACACACTCAATTGTTCCAAATAAAACTTTATACACTGAACATTTGTATTAATTATTTATTCACAGTTCAAGGTACAGTATACATTTTCTTCAAGTGAAAAGCTTAGGTACAATAGGTGGCAAAGAAAACTGGTCTTACCACATAAACAGTGATTGTTCCACAGATTGAGTGTGAGTGGGTGAACCTTTCACCATACAAGCTATGATAAAAACAACTTTGTCTTACTAACCTAATGTTTGTTTGGATAATAGTGGAGTTCCAAATTAGCAAAGGTAGGTGAAATGTAGTGATTGAAAGTCTCTAAAGAGAAACAATTTGCTTCTAATTCAATACACCATGTCACAGGACATACCTTTACTAATCAAATGTGAACTCGAGTTACACATTACTTGCAAATAAACTATGTTTGGTTAGTAGACATTTTACAAGTATCCTTGTAGGTGAATGATGTTCAAGTTAACTAATGGAGCTAATTAAATATCAGTACTTACCTTACCCTGTAGAGATGGGAAAAAACATTGACAATCAGTTATAAAAAATGCCTTTTTATTAACATCATACAATGTAAAACCACTTAAACACTATGGTGTGTTGATAACACTACAAAACAGAAGGATACAATAAACTATCAGTCACATAGGTCACTAAATTGCACCACTTTTGAGGGAAGTATTTACCCTCTTTTGTGGTCCCTGTATAGTAAAGCAACTTATCTTCAAACATCTGCAGGCCTTCCTAGTCCATTGTTTTTATCACTTTAAATCGTTTGGTAGTGTTATGAAGAGGCTTGAGATAGGTGATTCGGTCATCCTCATTAAATATTTGCAAGCAAAACCAGTGTTTTCTTAAAGAATTTTGCTACAAAGTAAATAAGTTTAGTAGAGACATTGAATGAGGTTATGAACGCAACTTACTAGATTTTTGGACTGTGGCTCCTGATAAAGTGTTTTTATCACGATTTATTTGTATTTTCTTCGCAGTATGTGGGTAGTAACTCAAAATTATTACTAAATAAACTTGTTTTGAATGTTTTGATTACAGAGTGACTGACAACGATTTGTTATGATTTTGAAAGGTTGGTAGCACGACCGGATATAAACTTTCCTTAACGACCGCTTGGCGGGAGATTTAAAATTTCCGAATTTTAGATCCGTTTTTCGTCTTAACAGTGTTGCCAACCGTTTCACGTTCTTCGCCGCCACCGGCTATTCAATATTCCGCTACATTTGCCAAAACTCCGCTACAACCAAAAAAAAAGTAGCCTAAGCGCGATTAAATGGTATTTTATTTGAGAATTAGTTTTATTTGTTCAGCTTAACTTCAGTACGTAGTTTAAATAGTAAAATTTTTTGGTAAAACTGCAGATTTACGTTTAACTGTATACATACCACTGCTTTATTTTTACTGTCTGAATATATTTAAATTTCCGCTACTTAAGCTACAATATGTTAATTCCGCCGCTACGCCGCTACATAGATCGAAAATCCGCTACAGTAGCGGAATTCCGCTACGGTTGGCAACACTGCGTCTTAATGGTCAAATCTACGGTATTGAAAAAATTATAAGTAGATAGCCGAAAATGTGCTCTACAACTTTTATCTAAGGCGTTTTTCCACTAAATGAACCGTACAGGCGCAAAAAAATCAAAACCATTTTCCCATGTTAATCTCCTATGTTCAGGGTGCTCTTGGACACCTGGTATAAAAGTGTATACAAAGTGTTGCAAATAAGCTATTTATTGACCAATAAACGAAAAAATATACCAAAAAAACTCGTCACCAAAAAATCTAGTCAAATTTGATGCCCTCTGGCGGCCAAAACGTTGAACCCAAAGTTGGGATATTTTTGGAAAGCTTTTTTCATTGGCTGTCCATCGACATGAAAAAGTAATATAGAAAGTGGTACAAATACACGTGTTATTTATAGTTTAGTGACAGGGTGCACCAGAAACACTTTTTGACTGGTTAAGAAGTAATTTGACCTTGTAAATGTTAAGAAAACATGGTTACGTAAGCTACTAAGTTTATTACGATGTAATGCTGGGAAATATTTTGACAATTTTCGTGAGGGTCAAATTTGCCTGATACACCGCCACTATTCTAATGGGTTTTGCGTTATGTTGGTCACTTAGCGCAAGCGAAAATCAACCTTAATAGTTTAATTTCCACAGTTTTGCTACGGCCCTAGATTTGACAATCACTGTGCACTGAGCAGCCTGTTCGATTTAAGATCAAAAATCCTGAAATAAGTGGTATATAACAGTCAATGAAAACATTTAGTTCTTTGGAGCCCTCTGGGGGGCCAACAAAGCACCCTATCAAAACAGGCTGCCATATTTTTGAAAAGCCCATTTTATTTTCTATTCATTGAGATTAAAAGTCTATACAAAGTGTAGCTACTACTATAACCTTCATTTCAACTCGGTTATTTTGAGTGTGTGATTCAATATAGCAATTTAAAAAATTAATTGTTTAAATAAGTGACCTAATACAAACTAATTTTGAAGAGAGAATCAGACAAAGTGGTAAGAATAAGGAGTGTGAAAACTAGACTCTCAGATCTTTTTTTGAGCACATTTTTTGACCACCCTGTATAAAAAAATTTGACGTTTTCTGCATCCACTCTTAGAACAAACCTTGTTCAACACGGCAAAACGCAAAAACCAAGAAAAAGACGTTTCCTGATTTGTTTAAATTAAAATTGTGTTGGAGACTGAAACTATCAAATTTTACATAAATTAGTAAATATCTCAGAAACGGATACAGATAAAAATACGACATTAAAACAGAAAATATGTGTAGAATTGGACGTAGAATCGAAAAATGCTAAATTATACATGGTGTCCCATTTAAAATAAGCAGCAGTTGACATCTACTTCCGGTTAAATCGTTGCACGCATATTTCCTTATTTTAACTTTTTTTGATTAAAAAAGTTTTTTAGACTCTCCTTTTAGAATTAGTGGGCATTATTAATCATATTAGGAATTAGTGTATGTAGAAAATGTTATGTGTTGTATTGTGTTATATGGTGATTAGTAAGTAGTCCAACCAGGTAGCACCGTAGCGTGTATATAAACAATAAGCCAGTTGAGAGGAAGGCAAAGTTCACTTATCTCGGCTGCACGTTGAACGAGGACTGGGATCAATCACAGGAGATAAAACATAGAATTGAAATAGCGAGAAGTACGTTTATGCAGATGAGACTGCTCCTGTCAGGTCGAGATCTGAATCTGGCTCTAAAGAAGAGAATAGTCATGTGTTATATACCTATACACTCTTCTGTACGGTGTGGAGGCTTGGACGCTGTCAGACGCTATGGAAAAAAAGCTGAAAGCTTTTGAAATGTGGATTTTCAGAAGAATTCTTAGAATCTATTGGATAGAAAAAATTACAAACGAAGAAGTACTCCGAAGAATGGGATGTGAGCCTGAAATCATGATTACTGTGAAGCGTAGGAAATTAGAGTATTTTGGCCATATCAAGAGAAATAACAAATACAGAATTCTCCAAAACATAATCCATGACAAAGTCGATGGCCGACGTGGGCCTGGAAGAAGAAGAATTTCATGGCTGGCTAACCTGCAAAAAAGCAACATCTTCTGAACTGTTCCGATGCGCAGCCAATATGATCCGCATAGCCATGCTGATTCAACGTCCGTAATCGGATAGGGCAATAGAAGAAGAAAATGTTACTCAGCGGTTTACTCCTCGAAGTTGGTACTTTTTGGTTGACCCGACATCATCGCAAAATCACAAATAGTTTAGAAAAAGAGTTTCTTCCACTTCCACATTCCAAATTAAAAAAAAATATATTAAAACTCTTCTAATATACTATCACCGTGAATCACACTGTTTATTGATGTAAACTATATACATTATTAGTAACTGTACTGTGGATTATTAATAATATAATTAAATTTCATATCGCTTCCTGTTATCAGAAAATGAAATATTATTCCACCTCAACTTAACAGTTTAACAGTTCTGATAAGCTTAAGGGGATTTGTGCAATAGGACACAAACTGATATAATATTAATTAATAACAGTTGCCAACTTAGTAAACACGATTTTCAGGAGAACAAGTTAAATAGGTTGATCAATATCCATGGCTAAAATTATATGAAACAGGGTATAAATACTGATTACAAATTATAATGTAATAACAGTAATTTGATGTTTTAATTGCCCCTCAGCAACAAGTTACCCAACTGAAATGATCTCCCATTCGACTAATTAGAATTTCTTGGAATAAATAAATAAACCAAATTGAATTCAGTGAACCTCTTCAGATTCATTAGGGAAAAATCGCAGACAAAGCGACGAAAGGTCACCTGAAATCCACCCTTAACCTTTTGAATAATTCTCCACGAAGTGTGTTTAAATTTCACGATTTTTCGTAGAGGAAATCGTTCCAATTAGGTTCTGATAGCCCTCTACATTTTACACTTTTAACGATTTGAAAAAGTATGAAGAATACTTTGTCTCAAATAAAAATGCTGGTGGTGGTATTTGAAAAACCGTTTTGTGTGATATACTGTAGGTGGTATGGTGGTCGGTGGTATGGTGGTAATCGTCTATATCGGATTTATGAAAAAGTTTCAATAGCATTATTAAAACAACGAAACGTTTTTAAGCGATAATTAGATAAGGACAACGTAGTCTGGAGGGTGAAAAATGGCAAATATGCTTTTTATTAAATGGGACACTATATATTGTTGCAGTATTTGTATAAGATGTCCCAAGCCTCTCCGTTTTGCAATCATGTAAGCTATGAGTGAAACAGGATGGCAGCCAAACAAATGAATGACGTTTTTTGGAGAATGTTATCTGTTATCTGTCCGTGGATGTCAAAGTTTTTGTATTATTTGGGTGATATAAAGGCTTCATTCGTTTTAAAGTTTTTTTGCAGCTCAGAAACAGCAAAATGCTATTAGTGGCTCCAAAACTGTATTCTGATCTTTACAAAAATCTCTAGAAACTTTCAAACAGTTTCTTGCAGCTCAGAAACACTAAACTGGCACAAGAGGCTTTCAAACTGTCTTCTGAGTCTTGAAACTATTACGACTACAGTTATCAAACAGTTTTGCAGTCAGAAACAGTTTCTTGTCACCAGAAGTTTTAAAACTGTTTTCAATTGCTTAGATGCTCAACGTAGAGTGAAAAACTGGTTAATTTTAAAGGCCTATAGCGGTCAAACGGTTTAACCTACCAACCAGTGTTGTCATATCATTGGAAA
This sequence comes from Ips typographus, assembly GCF_016097725.1. Classification (NCBI taxonomy): domain Eukaryota; kingdom Metazoa; phylum Arthropoda; class Insecta; order Coleoptera; family Curculionidae; genus Ips; species Ips typographus. The sequence continues at coordinate 11,040,394 of NC_138423.1, forward strand.
GACCATTTTATTAACTATCTATTGATGTATACAAATCTATGCAGAGTGTACCAAAGTTATGTACGAGAGTGAGACAAGTTATGAGTGAAAAAAAATTGGTTAACTTTCACTCCCTCTAGCGGCCAAACATTCAAACCAATTAACCAAAGTTGTCATATTTTTACAAAGCCCATTTTATTGGCTATCCATCGACATATAATGATTGTAACTTTTTTATTTGAACTCTTATAGATTTCGAAAAATACTACAAAATTAGCCAAAACTGGCCTCTCTAGCTCTTCATGTTACAGAGATATTGAATTTCAAAAGAAGTAAAAAAAAGACCCTTAATAACCCCCCCAATCTTTAAATTTTTTTGAAAAATGAATAATTTTAAAGTGCTTTTTCTCTACTTATTTTACCTAATTTAAGGTCCTTTTGCATAAATATGCTCTTTGATGTGCATTGGAACCCACCTGGAGCAAAATAAAAAATTACCAAAATTGCACTTTTTGCAAAAACGGCATTTTTTCAATATTTGAATTATTGTAACTTTTTTATTTGAATAGATTTCACTCAATAGATTCACTCTTATAGATTTCACTAATACGCCATTAGAAAGAGGATAAAAAATACTACAAAATGAGCCAAAACTGGCCTCTCTAGCTGTCCATGTTACCGAGATATTGAATTTCAAAAAGTAGTAAAAAAGACCCCTAATACCCCCCATTCTTTAAATTTTTTTGAAAGTTAGGTTAAGTCGAACATTATGTGTCAGATAAGATAGTTATTCACTACTGAATGAAACCTCGAATAAAACAGTGCATAAAAAGTATTTTAAAAAGTAAATTTGGCCAAACGTGTCACGTGATCTAGAGAACACGTGGAAAAATGGTTAGATAATGACGAAAAAAATCACGTAAATTTTTCCTTTTAAATGAAAAAAAAAGTCAAAATAGCCGCCAAAAGTTACGTGACGTCACCAAAAAACGGTTAAAATGGCGAAATTGTGTGTGCGTGTCTCACGTGACTTTGACAGAACAGAAAGTGAAAAATAAAGGCAAATCAAAATGACGGAGAAAAAATCATGTGATCTTGGAAAAACGGGTTAAAATAAAACAAATTAAATAATTAAAATGGCGGAAATGTCACGTGATCTTAAAAAAAACTGGTTAAGGCTAACCATTGTCAAAAGCGGGTTGAACATAAAATCTCATGTTTTTTTGTAATTCCTAAAAAATATTTAAAATAGTTACCCTTGGCAACGCGCGATAAAGTAAACTCCTCAGTAAAGGGTAACTTTTCGTTGAGATTTGGAAGCGAAAAATGCATCATTATTGAATGTTTGTAGAAAAAAATAATTGGGAACTTCCAAATTCAACCAAGCATAACTCGGTTATTTGGAAAAATGTGAAAATGTGTAAAGGGAAAGTTGTAGGGAATTGTAGGGAAGGCACTTTTGCTCTAAGGCTTTTTCAGGGAAATATTTTCGAAAAACTGTGTGTGCTTTAAAAGATTCTAACTAAGTTCAACCAGGCGTTACACGGTTATTCTGAAAAATATTGTTACGGTCAGGGCCTACTATGCTCGATACTTCTTAACGGGCGCTCGCTTCGGGATGAAACCGATGCGCCGCAATATCTGGCCGGGCGCGTATTAAAGTAGGCCACAGTTAGGAAGCGCTACCTGGAATATTCTTGAATGGTCAAGGCAACCCGCGAAGCGTTTCGCGGTCATTCTAGAACGTGGTTTGCGAATATAAAAGAAGCGGCGTTGACGACGGCGTAGTTAGTTAGAGAGTGTAGTAGTAGTGAATTTGGGAACGCGGTAAAGTTTAAATAGTGGAATAATTGTGGAATTGTAGTAGTGTTTTTAGTAGCTGTGTTAATTATTGTACGGAGTGTTTTGAAGTGTAATAAATTTATTAATTGTTGAGTTAAACTGACTTTGTGTGAACCCACGGGAAAATCGTAACAATTGGTGTCAGAAGTGCGATCAGACTTTAGTGCGACGTGAATTGGAACTAAACTTCGGGTTAAAGACTTGTGTTCAGAACCGGACTAGAGATTTTCGGAACAGTGGTGTGTTAAATTTATTTTATGCCAATAACAAGACGTCAAAGTGCAAACATGGAGGCCCAACTTGCAGCTATTATGGCAATGCTTGAAAAACAAGAAGAGATTCGACAACGAGACAAAGAAGAACAAGAAAGGATTCGACAACAAAACAAGGAAAAACAACAAGAAAGAATTCGACAACAAGAAGAAAGAATTCGACAACAAGAAAAGAAAGAACAAGAAAGGATTCGACAACGAGAAGAAAGAATTCGACAACAAGAAAAGGAAGAACAAGAAAGGATTCGACAACAAGAAGAAAGAATACGACAACAAGACAAAGAAGAAGAAGAAAGAAATCGACAACAAGACAAAGAAGAAGACAGAGAGCGGCATGAAAAGCGTAACGTAGAAATATTGAAAGTTCTAGCGGGGACCAAGACAGAAATCCAAGAGTATGTAACCCATAGTCTTAATAAAATTCAAAACGATGTTCGGGAGGACATGAATAAAATTCAGAACGATGTTCGGGAGGACATTAATGATGTTCGGGAGGACAAATTCAGAATAATGTCGAGATAAAGTTACGCGACTTAGAGCGGAAAATTGACAGCACAAGAGTCAACTCTACAGTGATCACCGGAAACGGGCTCAACAAGATCAAGCCTCCCACATATGATGGTCAAACTTCATGGGCAACGTACCAACTCCAATTTGAGGCCGCTGCAAATGCAAATCGATGGAGTAACGAGGAAATGGCTGTAGCACTGGTGGTGGCATTACGAGGACCTGCATTGGAGCTGTTACAGACTCTGCCTATCGCCCAACAAAGCAACTATGACGCATTAGTAGCTGCATTAGAACGTCGTTATGGGGATCAACATAAGAAAGGACTGTATCGAACGCAATTAATGGCAAGACAGCAGAAAACTGGTGAAAATCTAGAAGAGTTTGAAACCGAAATTCGTCGCCTTGTGCATCTGGCTTACCCAGCCGTCCCGGATGAAGTCCAAGAAGAACTTGTGGCACAGTATTTTGTAGATGGGATTCGAGATCCGGAGGTAAAGAAATGGCTGAAGATGTTCGAAGGGAGCAACAACAGCGAATTACTGATTCGAGCGCTGGAAATTGAAGCTGCGTGCAATGATTTAAAGCCAGAGCCTATTCAAGAGGAAAGAGAACCGCCAGCCGATCATGTTGCTACATCAATAAATAAAATTGAATCAATGTTCGGCCAATTAGTGCAACAAATGGCAGCATTAGGAAATGGTCAGTCCAGACAGTTAGAACGGTCACGTCCGATCACGAGAGTGGAGTGTTACCGATGCGGACGTACGGGACACATTAGAAGGAATTGCAGACAGCGGTCTTGTTCTCCAAACCCACAGTGTCGACGAAATCAGGACATCAGAACAAATCACCGGAACTCCTCTGTTAAAAGAAATATTACATGTTATATTTGTGGACGTAAAGGACATTACCAATGGAATTGCAGACAGCAGTCTCGTTTACCGACCCCGCGGAACTGGCGTAACCAGGAGCAGGAAATGAAGAATCCGGAAAGACATTTACCGCGATATGTAGAGGATCGTCAAGCTTTGGATAGTGACTTAAGGTACCGGAAAGGACAAATTCATAATGGTTGGAGGATTGGTCAAATCGCGAAGGTGACAGATAAAGAGGCTACAAAAAGAATGAAGAGCAGCGTTTCTAAGGAAGACATAATAAAAGGACAGCGCTCAGACTCTGATTTGAAAGTAATCAGAAGATGGTTGGAGAAGGATTTGAAACCGGATTGGCAACAGATTTCCAGATATGGACCAACAGTAAGGGGTTACTGGTTGCAGTGGAATTCGCTTCGACTGCGAGATGACTTAATTACTCGCAAATGGGAAAGTCCAGACGGAAAACGCTTTGTTTACTAAACAATAGTGCCCAATTCCTGCAAAGAGAATGTGCTGCGGGAACTACATGACAGTCGCGGAGGAGGACACTTTGGAGTAAATCAGACTTTGGCTAGAATAAGAGATCGGTTTTACTGGATTAACTTCAGAAAGGACGTTGAGGAATGGTGTAAACGGTGTGACCAGTGTTCGTTACAGAAGGAATCCATCACAATTCGGGAACCTGAGAGAGAGAAGATGAAACCAAACAACGACCGTATGAAGATGACGCTGGACCACAGACCAACTGGTGGCAATTATAAGGAAGGTGATGCTGTGTGGATGTTTCAACCCAGGAGGAGCAAAGGATTAAGTCAAAGATGGCAACGACACTGGGAGGGACCTTACAATGTGGTAAAAAGGTTAAACGACGTCGCATACAGAGTCCAACGCAGCCCCAAAGGCAAGATGAAAATTGTCCATCTGGACAGACTCAAGAAATACCAGGGACTAGATGAAGCGGATCGGGACGATCAGCTTTAAGAGGGGGGCAGTGTTACGGTCTGGGCCTACTATGCTCGATACTTCTTAACGGGCGCTCGCTTCGGGATGAAACCGATGCGCCGCAATATCTGACCGGGCGCGTATTAAAGTAGGCCACAGTTAGGAAGCGCTACCTGGAATATTCTTGAATGGTCAAGGCAACCCGCGAAGCGTTTCGCGGTCATTCTAGAACGTGGTTTGCGAATATAAAAGAAGCGGCGTTGACGACGGCGTAGTTAGTTAGAGAGTGTAGTAGTAGTGAATTTGGGAACGCGGTAAAGTTTAAATAGTGGAATAATTGTGGAATTGTAGTAGTGTTTTTAGTAGCTGTGTTAATTATTGTACGGAGTGTTTTGAAGTGTAATAAATTTATTAATTGTTGAGTTAAACTGACTTTGTGTGAACCCACGGGAAAATCGTAACAATATCAAAAAAGTGTATCACAAGAATGTTATAGGAAATTTCATCCTCAACAAGATTGCATTAGAGTACTTTAACTCTAAAGGGTCCCCTCAATGATATATAAAACCTGTAAAAACTGTGCTAAAGCACAAAATTGTGTTTCAAAATATCATAAACAAGTTCCACAAGCGTAATTCGGTTATTTGGAAAAATATCAAAAAAGTGTAAAAGGGAAATTTTAACGTTGTTTTTCAATTTAACTCCATAGTGTTATATATTTTTGAAAAGGCAATTTTTAGCTTATCTCAAACCTGCATATTGTAAGGTGTCCAAAAAAGTATGTTTGGTTCATATCTTAAGAACGTTAAGTAAAAAAACTTAACGTTCATTTTCTTAAAACCATCTCTGTCATATCTAGCGGGCGTTTTAAATGTTACTATGAAATTTGACTCTTTTTATTTAATTCTTGTTATGTTAGACTTAGTATTTTGAAAATATAATAAAATACGTATTTCATATATTTTTGCGTCTTAATCAAATATGAAATAAAAAAAAATATGTGTGATGAGCCCATTAGCGTTTATGTTATAATTTTTGTACGTGTAAAAAGTAAAAACCTGTAAAAGAATACCCAGATCGATTTGTGTGTCATAGTTAATTTCTGTTCTGCTCATTGCTCTTTTAAACGACCGATTACACCGTTTTTTTAAGAACAAACGTTCTTGCTATCTTTCTATAAAATTATAAAAGCAGCAACATTACCATTATGCAAATTAAATTTGTTGTCTCTTAAATATCTTGCAAGATTAATTTTCATTTAAAATCAGACATAACCTTGTTAGCTGCATGTTTCCTTCAAGACAGTCTTTTGTCTAACAGTCTGTATATTTGAACTATTTGGCTTTGTGGTGATATAACCGTTTCAAGAGGCTAAATATGTGTGCAGGCATGTTGATGCACGTCAAACTGCTAAATTGCACTTTACAGAATAACTTTGCAGTCAATATTTTATAAGCTCAGAGTTGGGAAAGTGCATGAATGCACGAGTGAACCGTCTATAAATGGTTAGTTTAGGCATTGAGCACGTGTGTAAATTTAACCCAATTATTCACTCATATTTCGTGCTGTATTGGCTCGAAATCTTGTTCCGTGTTGTTGGCTTATGCATCAACGATTCCTTTTCCAACCGATGCAAATTACTTCCTCCAAATTAGTACTCACTGATGCTTGATCCTTTGAAAAGGCTTTGTTAAAAGTTAATTCGAGTTGTACTGGCCAAATCCTGTTACTATTCCAATTACAAACAAAATAATCAAGTTGTAATTACTTAATTATTTATTAACGTATCATCGGACCTATTACACAGGAAATTTTAGCCGTTTAAGCATCCTTGAAGACATGTTGGGCGTATTAATTTTCCGCTAATAATTGTAAACTGCGCACCGCTTCATTAAAATTTCCTTAGAACTAATTGAGAATAACGGTGTAAGGTTAACTTTATCAGCAAGTTGGATAGAAATCGTTAGTTTAGGCGAAGAAAATCCTTCGTGTATTTCCTGATTAGTTTCCACTAATAAAATTTAATAAAAATCACTTTTTGAATAAAATGTTAAAAAGTACATTTAGACCTTTTGCCTTTAACTCATTCTGAAGACTTGATATGTGTTTTGAAGCCGTTGGGAATGAGAACCCACATCTTATCTGCTATATTGGTTTTATTTGATAAAGTTACTTCTAAACTCTTTTGAGATGTAACTTTTTGATTTTTTAACTCTTCTATGTACCCTTCGGCTACTGCGAACAATCGCCACATCCCCCATGTCGTTTCAAAGTTAATAAGTCGCCACCACCTTCAACCAACATTCACGCTGAAGATCTCCTTACCAGTATACGAAGCTGGATTTTCCAATTTTAAGAATTCGACCATTTTTCGTGTAACACCGCTAATAGTATGGCATCCAACATTTTGTGCGTAACATGTTTCACATGTTTTCCTGCTTATCCATTGCGATAAGCAGGAAAAAGTCTTTTACTCGTCATGCTGGTTGGCCTCAGTGATGAGAACATCCATCATCTACAATGGTAAAACTTCTCGACCGATGAGTTTTCCCGTCTCGGAAGAACACCACCAGGAAACGACCATCATCTTCCACGTCATCCACACAGAGGAGAATCATAGAGAACTAAATCATCTCTCCTACAGGCTCCAAAAATTCCAAATATTGCAAGAACTTTTGTCAATAGCCATTTATTATCTCGGTAGTTAGTACATTTGTTTTTTTTTTGGTTTGTATCCAACAGACTGACGTTTTAAAAAAGCGATTTTTTTGGAAAAACTGGTTATATTTACATTATCCTTGATTGCTAGACAGGTTTCATTGTGGCTCCTTGTTCAGAAAAATGGGGTTTCCAGTTGACAAATAGATTTGGACTTCTTCTGTAGTAGTTCGGTAGTTATACTTTCTGCTTGTATTAAAATGTCATCAGGGATTTCACTATTGGAACAAAATAAACGCACTCTTTTATACAAATATCAAATGCTTGATAGAATTGACATTAATGGTGACAAGAAGTTACTGTTGTTATAAGATACATGGAGGTGGTTGTCCTATTATGAAATTTTATACAGTCGATTTTACTTTAGTTTTTTATAGATCGAGTTTATAGTATAGTATAGTAAGAAATGAGCATCTCATCAAGTCCTACTACTACTCCATTCAATATTGGATAGAAATCGAATACACTAGAATCATGAAATCATGGATTTCACTAAAAAAATAAAACTTTTTTTATCAGCGCACAGAAAAATCTACCAGTAGTCTATTTTTGACCATACGCAACTTTAGAAACGTATGAAAATTATTCGCAAATTTGTGAAGAAGATTTTAATAACACACATTATTATATCTATATTTACGTATGACGCGAAAAACCAACAATTTTGATAATTTTATATTTTCAATTGTAATTTGTAATTTGCACCAAACAATGTCAATAAAGATTAGTTATAAAAATTAGGGTCACTTGCCTGTATATTACGTCATACAATTTTTGTTTGATTTTCGCCCGAATATTAGATAATAAACAAACTGAAATTCTATTTTTCGTGCTTTACTGCATATAACCAGATTTCCATAAAACGCGTACCAAAAGAGAGTTTCACGTTCGATATCCGGTTGATAAGACCCGAAATTGCTCATCAACGCGAGTATCCGTTTTCCATTTCACGCGTTTGAGTTTTGAACTGCAAAAATTGCTTTTTGCGATGTTGAAATTTAGGTTGGGACATGGTCGCATTACCACGTATTCGACACGTAAGAGTTATTTACTCTATTCAAGCTTGAAAGTATAGAGTTTTTGTGGCAAAAGAGAATTTAAAATTGATGTAAACAATATGTTTTTATACAGGATGGAACTAATTTACTGCAAAACAAAAAATAGTCCTAACTAGCAAGTGCGACAAGCATTACGTTTCCGTACACGATTGCAGTTGCCTAGTAGTCGAGTGTGGAAAAGATGCTTTCCACAAGTATTATGAACAAAGTTTTTCCTCGGTTTTTCCTACGAGCGGTTATGAATTATACTGATTTTTACCTCGTTTTCCTTACACCAATTTGAAAATAATATTTATTCCTTCTTGTATATAGTAAATCCAAACTTTGGGCGATTGATACAACGAATTCAGGAAGGCAATATGCAATGTTACTCAAAATTGTCGCAGAATGAATGTTCAATAAAATTCTTTTAAAATTTGTCAAGGTGAAGGAGTTTCATGGAAAAGTTAATACGATGATAAATGCATAACATTACACGCTTGTTGAATAATATACAGGGTGGTCCAGTTTTAAGTGTAAATGATTCACCAATCGATAGCCTATCAAAAAATAAGTTGACATGCATTATATCATTTTCCTGAATAATGCTTCCTAAGGAAGATGCAGTAGGTACTCCAAACATTACTTTAAAAAATCGTTTTAATTTTGATGAAATTTAGAACAACTGCTTATGAAATGAATACTCGTTATATGATCTGAATGACGTTTGTAAAAATGGTTTAGTGGCTCCAATACAATACATTTTCTACCCTAACTAAATATTAATCAAAAATCACAGTTTTTTAATTTCCTCCTCCTTTCCAAAGTCAATTTTGTGGACTGAAACAAGTCTAGAATTCACTTAAACAACAGTCCAAATATTTTTAGTACTGAGGAATTATAAATATATAGGGTGTCTCTAAAAGGTCTGTACAAAATCCTCTGACATATTCCTGACATCAAAATAAGCCGATTTAAGAAAACTTAAGTCCGAAATTGCTCCGTTTTCGATGTAGAGGGTGGTATATTATATTATATTAAAGCACTAAAAACAGGTCGAATTTCTTAAAAATGTTTCAATTGTTTGCACCGAACTGGATTTCAGACCTTATAAGTCAAAAACTTTGTAAAGATATACTTGAACGAAAAAATGAAATATTTCAGGACGAAAACAGTCTTAAAGCAATAAAAACAGTATAGATTTTAGTACTGAGATGTCTAAAAGTCAATTTAATAGTGACAAAGCTTGAAATGACATTTTTAAGTCTATGGAGAATGTAAAAAGTCAGCTATGTCAAAAACCTGGTGAATGTAGTCTTGAAACTCGATTTTCCAAGCTGAAAGCAGTTTTCAAGCACTAAAAATAATCCAGAGTTCTAAGAAAATCAAAAACAAAGTAACAAAACTTGAAATGTCAGTCTTCAAGTTAGTTTTCGCAAACCTAATATCAATATCCTATATTTCAGACTATTTTCAAGACAAAAATATTGAAATTTGTCTTCAAATTTTGAAAATTTACTTCAAATGCAAATTTTAATCTTCTGATGCCACTTTTCATTAATTCAGGGTCAGTTTCCTATGACGACTGACTACAAAGACAGTTTTTATGTCCTTCAAATCAATTTTCTCAATTTCCAAAACTAAAGTTTTTCAATTTGCATGAAAACTGGTTACAAAGACCATGTTTAAGCCTCACAAGTCAATCAATTTTTTACGTTTCAAAGTCAATTTACTCGTTTTTAAGTCATTTTTCAAGACTAAAGTCTTTCAATTTGCCTGAAAACTATGAAAACTGGTTACAAAGACAATTTTAAGGCTTCTTAAGTTAATTTTCCCCGTTTCCAAGATAATTTTTAGGTTGGGTTGTGTTGGTTTTGGGTCTTTGAACGTAATAACTCAATTATTTTGTACCCAAAGTTTCAAATCAGAATTTTATAAGAGATACTTTCTTTTTTTAATTGAACAAGGAAATTGTGACGTAGAAAACAAAGCGGAAAAATGAAAACTTACGCCACTGGACAATTTTGCCAAACGCTATTAACATTACCTAATGAGTATTAATTTCATAAGTACTTGTTCCAAATTTGATCAAAATTGTTCCAACGATTTGTCAGTTATGACAACAAACCTACTTTTTAATCTGAAATTTGAAGGACTGTGAAACGAAGTATTTTTTGGAAAAATGTCATAATGCAAGTCAAATTATTTTTTGATGGGCTATCGAATGGTAAATTATTGATATTTAAAACTGGACCACCATGAATACTATTATACAAGTTGAAAATAATTAATCGCAAAACTAAAAAACAAATTATAAACCCTGTTTAGTTACATAAACAACTATTTGTTAAACTAATCGTTTAAAAAAAACCCAAGTTGATCGTATTACGCCTTAAAGTTACTTTGAGTTGAAGTTTACGATGGTGGTTAAAGTTTCAAAGCGGTCATCCGCGTAATTGATTTCAAGTTAGGAAGTTTCGGTCATATCTTTCAGAGACGGACGTTTTATTACCGAACCCCTTGTAAAGTGTCATATATTTAAATTGGTAATTTAAGTTCGGAGGTCGTGTTTTGCCATACTTTCCCTCGTCACTTTCGACGGATTATTATAAACTTAATTTAAGACTGAGATAATTACCGATCTTTCCTGGTTCGGAAACTAATTTTCCTTTCCTTTTGATCAAGTATACCGATAATAAACTAGCGTTGTAAATGTTTCAGTGCGTATAAATCTTAACGGTAGTTTGCGAGAGTCCAAAGAGAGAAGGTAATTTACTTTAGGTATAGAAGGAAAGAAAACTTTCTTGGCAAAAGGTCGTGTAGGGTTGGAATAAATTTTATTTTCTGAGCGTGCAATGGAAGCACCTTTAAACCCACACATTATTAAATTTCAAAAAAAAAACGAATCTTTTTATTTGGGTGCGGAAAATATTTGATGGAAATGTCGAGGGTTAAGTTTATTTTAAAACGTTGAAAAAACGTATAAACTTACAATTCTGGGTTGCTTTTGGGATTTTAAAGTAACGTCCGTTTATGATAGGGACGAAATATTACCATTTAAAAAAATTAGTTATGAACACCACAATAAATTTAGTTTTTAAATTTAGAAACAAATAAATTAGTATATTTAATATTTTTAAAAGTGTAAAACTATTTTTTTAATTACTCTTTTTTTAACTTTAAATTTACTATTAAATTACTTATTTAAAAGAAGACAATTTGTGATTTTCTATCTAGATTATCTCTACACTGATTAATGTGTGTGTATTTTTGACGTAACAAGTTTATATAATATAAAAACTCGTATTTAGTTTATATAATATATAAACGAATGTTGATGGTATGGTATGTCAATTTGCTCCATTGTCACCGGAAAATATTTTATCAAAAATACTGAAAATGAAAGAAATTAAATAGAACTGCTATTACTGTTCACGTAACCAAAAAGATTTTGACAGCTTCTGAAGATTTGGAAGGTTAGAGTTTAGAACAACTTAGTAATCTAAAATTGGTTATAAATTTTAATATTAAGCGAAACACAGATATCATTGACTAATCTTGATTTAATTAAACTGTAAATTTTATGAAATTGTAAGGTAAAGTTTAATTTAGTTAAATTACATTGGTGGAATTAATTTTAATACTATTTTTTAATTGTGGATTATCAAATCTTTGGTTAGAGTGTTCAAATCAGTCAATCCAGTAATAGTTTAGGTTTGGGGAGTTTTAACTGGTACTATCACAGTGAAAGATTGTCAAATGTAAAAAATATAAAATTGAACATGATGATTATTAATTAAAATTTTAGACTTTTAGAACTTACTAGGTGAGTTTTTTCAATCTTTAGTCCTCTGATACTTCAAAATTGTGATTGCATAAAATAAAAATTAAAAAAATTTATTTAAATATTAAGTAAATTTGTATACACTGCGAATTAAATGAAAATAATATATAATTAATAATCTTCAGTTTAGAAAATAGATTGACTTACAAGTATTTTAGTGCTTTCTGAAATTTATCACAATTCAAAAAATTACTTTGCTTAAACACAGTGAAATAAAACTCTGAAAAGTTTATTACTAGATTTACCAAAATAAGATGTACACTTCATCGTAATGTTTTTAAGTGTTAAATGAGACAACTTCTTTGTTTTCTGAATTTAATTAAAGCTTAATCATAGTTTAACTCTTTCTATACAGGATAAGATAGAAAAACAAATTTTTCGGAATTAATAGAAGGTTTTAAAAGAAGCAAAACTCGAATATTTCCAGAATCAGAAATTCGTAAATTTCTAGTTTAAATTTTAAATAATTTATTTAATTAACAGTAATAGTAAAAAATAGAAATCATTTAAAGTGATTATGTAGATATCTATAAAGGTAATTTTTTGTCAATATTTTTTGTTTATATTTATTATTTATATTTAAGTTATAAATAATATGTTTGTATAGATATAGTATTATGTTTAACGCTAAACACAGGAGTATTTTGAATTTAACACAAAGCGTAAATATCCACACATACATAAAGAACAATAATTTTTCATTAAATTTAAAATTTTATTTTTGTAACCTGCAAAATATTTCTACATAAAGTCTACATAAATTGTATCCTAAGCAAAATTGTATGTAATATTTAGTAAGAAACGTAGACAAATAATAGAAATTAACGTTGCTCTCTTATCTGGCAAATTCCAGTATGGTGATAATAAAAAATACTTATAATATTATAGTGCAATAAATAAAAAGAACGGTTATTATAAACAATACATATTCGTTATTTGTCGTCAGATTTTTATATGTGTATAAATCTGTTTAAAAAAGGTGTTAATTTAATTAGTTAGCAATTGATCAACAAACATTTAAAAAATAAACACAATGAAATTGAATACAGGCTTTGTTACTACTGTTCTCGTAAAGAAATGGATTCATCTTTCAAAAATTATTAAGTATCGCTTAAAGGCAATTAAAAAAAGTGTGTTTAAGTCTAAAATTTGACTTAACACGTTAACAATCTCTAGTGATAGAAAAAACCTAAACATTTTCGGTGGATTTAGTTTTATACTGTTTTGTGGCCAAAACTGTCTTGTTTAATTAATTTACTATTTCAAAATGACAATTTGAGTGCACTGTCGTGATAAACCAAAATTCTCCACTTTATTTGCTTCGTATAAGGTAGTGACTGAAAATGACGGCTTACTGTCGCTCTACAGTTTGCCACAGTTTGTTACTTAACAAACAACCAACAAAAGAAAACAAACGCGTTTCAGTTCTAGAATATTTTGTTTGTCTAGTTTATCAACTGTTAAAGTAATCGGGACTAAGAGTTTTACAATAATGTGTGTGTGTAATTGTGGTTTTGGAACTGAAGTCCTGAAACACATGTGTGAACACTGTGAACACATTATACGAACTTTCTCCCTGAAAGCAGGTCTGTCACGTAATCTGGGAAGAAACAAAGCTGTATTATATGAGTTTTCTAGTTTAAATTTCACATCCTTGCGGATTCGAGAGTTAGACACGATCCTAATACGTGACATTTGCGAAATGCTGACCCAGTAACATATTCTAGATTTTAGGTTCCACCAACTCAGCAAAACTAGGTTATACTGTAAGATTTTCTAATAAAAACCATTCTTACTTACATGAAATTTTAATTTCTGCAGATTCATTTTATTCATGCTCACTACTAATAAATTTAAACATAAACCTTGAGCTAAAGATATTAAAACCGGGCAAATTGAATTTAGTTAACAAATTAATAACGAACGTACAAGAGAAAATGACCGTCCACCCATTAGCCTTGCAAATAGTTTTAAATTTAATATTTCTGTAATAACGGCCTGTGAAAGCTTTGTTTTATAAATACGTGCATAAAAAATAGGTGCGAATATTTTTGAAACAATGTTTATTTTGTAGAATTAATGCAGGTCTGTTATTTCCAGTCCCGATTTCTCAAAATGTGAATGTCAATGTGGTGAAAAATTGATAAAGCCTTTTTATTGACACAAATTGCAAACAAGCTAACTACTCAACTAGCTAATGTTTTTTAAAAATGCATATTGTTGGACGTAAATTTACCGTGACCGGTAAGGTAAAGTAAAATTCAATGTGACAGGAAAATTTACCAATTTTACCAGTACATTTTAATTTGACCAGTAAATATATGGGTCTAATTAAAATGAGTTCCAATCTTACAACTTCTTTATGAACAAGTAGCCTTTTCTAAAAAAATAGCATTTTCAGCTTTTTTTTTACTTTTCTTTATTATCTCATGTTTAGCTTATGACAAATAATATGTTTTTGAGATAAGAAAAATGACACGAATCTGTCTGAAGATATTATTATTTAAACAATTTGTAATTACCAGTCATTTATTGACAATTGTTTAATCACGTGGCCAGTGTCAAAATAACTGTCAAATCTCAGAAACACACACGTTTTGTATCGAATACTGCAAGAAAACTATTCTAAAGCCTGATTTTTGCAACTTTTGAACCCAGTTTGACAGTTAGGAACAAAATTGCTTGTTAAACCCACTAGGAGTTTGAAATGACAGATTCAAGCTCGGTTTTGGAATCCTCATTAAATTTCCTATCCAATAACTTGTTTCTATCCAAAAAGCATTTTTAAAGTTTGAACTACCAAAAACACAGTTTGAAAGCAGAGTCAGGGACAAAATTCCACTTGTAAAACCCACTTGGAGTGAGAAAATTACTGTTTTAAGCACATTTGTGAAATCTTTTTTAATTTTCCCATCCAATAACCTAAAAAATACTACAAAATATGGTACTGTCAGGGAAAAAAAACGGTGCCAAAATTTGAACTGCCAGAAACACAGTTTAAAAGGACAAAATCGCCTATAAAACCCACTTGGAGTGAGAAAATGACTGTTTTAAGTACATTTTTGAAATCCTCATTAAATTTCCTATCCAATAACTTGAAAAACACTACAAAGTTTGGTAAGAAAAAGAAAGTGAGAAAAGCGGTGTCAAAATTTGAACTGACTGAAACACAGTTTGAAAGAAGAGTTAGGATCAAAATTGCCTGTAAACCGCTTAGTAGTGAGAAAATTACTGTTTTAAGTACCTTTTTCTAATCCTCATTAAATTTATTATCCAATAACCTAAAAAAATATTGCCATTTTTCCATTTACTGCTAAATTTGTGGTCAAATTTTCTTGGTCAAGTATAATATTTTTTCTACAACTAGTTTTGAATAGGTAATAACACTTTTTACCTACCCGTGAGTAATGAGTCACTACTCACTGGTTCAGTCTACCCGCAGGCACCACCAAAGTATAGCAAAAATCAAAGTAAAATATAGTGACGTAACAGTGTAATACAAACATAAATGTTTTCAGTGTTGACCTTTGTGAACGTTTTCTTCTTCATTTGTCATTTGTCTAGCAACATTTTTTTTTTTCCTTTTTATTACGTTGTTACGTCATTTCAATTTACTTTGATTTTTGTTATTGGCGTTTCAAGATAAATGATACTCTCTCTGGTAATCAGTTTTGAAAACAGTTTCGGGCATTCCAGCTGTCATTTCTCTGTTTGTTTACGTTGATTTTGAATAAATTCATGAATTTCTTTGACATCAAAGCGCGGTGTAAAACCTGCTTTTTAGGAATTTAGGACTGGTTTCATAAATATGAAGTGACAGTGTCATATTATTTATAATGTTAGGTTAGGAATGTGTTGCCCGATTTTAGTTCAACTGGCGCTGCGATCTAAACTTGAAACGCCAATAGGCGTCAAATTGTCTGGAACCAAACCAAACACTAGCAGGTGACAGCTATTGTCACGTTGACACTAGATTAATTTATTTTATTTTCAACCAGGTATGTAATAACGTTATTTCTTATGTGTAAACCAGGTGGAAAGATGAAAATTACCTGCTTTTACTTTCCACCCGACTGGAAAGTACTCACTTTCCACCCGGGTAAATGTCACTTTCCACCCGGGTGAATGTCAATATTAGTTTTGCCATAGCTGGGCTTACTTTTTATAGTTAATATACTGTGCGGCCACCTCTGCAACAGCTCGCAGCTCAGGTGATGATGAGTAACATCTCCGTCTTCAGAAATCTTCATGTTAAAAGCACTTTAAGAAACGTTTCAGCTCAAAATATTAACGACGGAATAGCACAATAATGACGTTGTCAAGATTGTAAACAAATCACCAGTCGTTTATTATGGTTGAAGTCATAACTACTCGTGAACCTATACTACCTTATTGTTAGAGACTATTAGCAATCAATATTTCAACTGAATGATTTATTAAAAATTCGATGAGATTTTGATAAATGGTTGAAAATAAAATAGTATACAAACCACGGTAGAAAGTTTAATTTCTGTCTCGACAAAGTTTACCTCCACTTTGTCTCGGCGTAATTCTCGACAGCAATCAAACACTTTTCATATGTAATATACTTTTTTTTTAATTTTAAATTAATTTATGTGCAACTGCGCAAAATGTTATTTTCTTTTGTTTTGAATACTTACCATAGAGAGTCGTAGAAAATTGATACTATTCAACTCCCATGTAATGGTTATTACTCACTCGATGATATACAACACTCGCCTTTGGCTCGTGTCGCCAATTTAAGTATTATTAAAAAACTCCTCGTCTTGATATGTCTAGCTAATACAGTGTATACTGATTATTATAATTATTTTACATATTTTTTAAATGTAGTTAGTCGAATAAATTTACTTACCATACAATGGGTATGCATATAATTTATTAAACCATTTCAATAAGGCATTTAAATTGAAATGGCTGCCTGGTGCTCGTGAATTATTTAGGAGGGTGCACCAGGGTTAAAAGGAAAACACTGTTTTCCACCTGTTAATTCACATTATTGTTTACACGAAAAATGTTTAATTAGTGTAATTTTCTTTGGTCAGAATGAACAATGTGTGAAATTTACACGGATATTATTTTAATTTTCCTTATTGATTGCTTATTTAGATGATAGTTGTCGTTTAGACTGTCATTTCAAACGTAAATATTTCCAAACTAGGGCTGCATTAAAATATTTAAAGTAAATAAGACATTATTTTACCGGTAATTAAAATGAACTAAATAAAAATAAATAACACAATATTAACAATTCACTATTTTGGCTATCAAAATATTGATTTTTAAATAAGATCTGTAAAAAGTCAGCTTGCAGTTGTGCAAATTCTAGTAGTATGATGAGAATTGTCTGCAGCAATTGTCATCATATCACTACAATGTGTTGCTGCAGAAAATCTTACAAGGAAAAGTCTTTGTACGAAAAGGACTAGGAAGACGCAGGACATCGTGGTCAAGAAACTCAGAACCTGGTTCCGTAAAACATCTACACAATTGTTCTGGATTACTGCAGACAAAGTCCAGATCGCTATGATGATCGCCAACATTTGTAACGGATCGGCATTCTAAGAAGAAGAAGGTGATGACAATTGAGACTGACTTTTGATATTTACGACAGTTTCACAATTAATTTTCCAGTTTTGAAACTTTAAAAAGTGTCAAAATTATATATTATTTAAGTTTAAAGTAGACTAATTAATTAATGAATAATTCAAAAAAGTTTAAACAAGAAAACTATAAGCCTCAGCTTAATCAAGTTAATTGAAACCAAGAAACTTAATCCATGTTAAAAATTTGACAGGCCAGATCCAGGAAATTCTCATCTCAATTTCAATACAGGGATCTACTGAATGGCATTAGCTTCTTTAATCTATATTACATTTTCCTGCCGTGCACCATTAATATTGTATTAAGCTTCGTCCGTGTTTTTACTGCAATATTTGCCCAAAACGCTTTTACTCGAATTGTTTGCATTGTCCAATCGAAATTTCAGTGCGATTAGATTGTGATTGAAAGTTTTCCACATGGTCATTGAACGACAACCACTCTATTTCGAGGGTTATTCGATTAAGCTGTATTGTCGCTAAATATTGTTTTCTAATTTTGACTTTGATTTTCCGTCCTTTATCTGATTTTGTGTGAAAGAGCGGTCAAGAAACTAAAAAGCTTTTCATAACTGATAAAAGAGGTGACCGTCACAAGTTAATCTTCTTAAAAGGGGTCATTTCGTCAGGTCGTCTGGTTTAATACTCGTCTACCATTGGATATCAACTTGCTGATAAGACTTTCTGTTGTTAATTATTTCAGTCAGAAAAGGGTTTTCACACATTCACTCTCGTTAATGGAGCTCTTTCGAAATTAAAGCCATATTTAAACGTGGAGGATAATTTTGCTTTGACTGAAATATATTTCATGCAAGATGGTGCAGAATTGATTGTACAGACATTAACTAAATTTATGGCAAAAGCGTGCAGTATCGGTGATTTCGGTTTAGTTTACTCCGCTTGATTTACCGCACGTTATAATGCATCAGTGGATTTGATTTTCTATCCACCTGTTTCGAATAATTGATACTTTTTTGAAATTGATTAATGTAACCTGTTTGAAAAAAGTCTAGTTTTATTTAACGAGTATGTTGTTAAATTTGAGATGATGTTAACACAAAAAATTTCAGTGTTTTAGTTGAGTTTGTTGAATGGCTCAGAATAAGAAACAGTTATAAATTATTGTATGTAGAACACGTTTAAAATCACTATTTTATGTAATTCCCGTTCAACATAAAATCGCACTTTTCTTAATTAATTACATAACCAGCAATATTTCATTGCAATGTCCTATGTAATATTAATTAATATAAATTTACAATCAATATTTTTGCAATATCAGGCATAAATTCTTAATTATCGTTGATGATGCTGCTTTATTTCCAATTGAACTCTATTAACGGGTAGAAGGATTTTAATTGACGATTGCAATTTTATTTAAATTTGCACATGTCCGTTATGTAGAAAATTTAATAGTAATTATATAAAAATTTCCACTTTATGTTGGACACTTTATGTAGAAAAGTTTATCAAAAAACAAGAATTTTAATGCAAAGTAACTTAACACATTAAAAATTCTTTAACAAGACAAAAGATTTAGATTTTTGATATTTGGAAACTTTTTAATTTGTCTTTTTAATTGAATTTGTTACAAATTACGTTGAAAAAAAACAAATTTTAATTGCTTTGAAAAGTGGTTTTAGTTCACCTTTTACTACACCACATGTCTTTTAAGACCATAGATCAAATTTCAGTATCAGTAAATTAATGTGAATAATTAACAATGTCAATTTTAGCATCAAATTTTTAATTTTCATCAACAATAAAAATTCAGTATGTACTGACAAAAAAATTTCAAATCTAAAACTGTAACTCTAAATTTAATCAACAGATTGGTACGTCTCATTATTACTTAAACTGTCAAAAGAATCTTAACAAACCTGTCAATTTCAACATTTTCACCCCAAAAGTGCATTTAATTCTCCAATTTATATTCAAATTTCAGCAACAAAGTTTTCGATTTTTGCAACTTTGATTTGATTAGTATGAAATCAAGTTTAGACGTAGCTGTTAATTAACAGAAATACAGTGTTCTCTGTCAAGTAACTATTATTTAGTATACCTGGATGTAAGAAAATTTATCTGTAGAACTTTCTAGATGTTCTTTCTCTCCTTTAGAAAATAACACTATTAGAAAAATCTAAACTAGGTTTTTACACAATAGTTAGTTGGAAATAGGGAACTGTTTAGTTCAAATTAACATTTAGTTAAATCAATTCTATATTTTCATAACAATGCAGTGTCCTAATTAAGGACTACTCTAATCTTAAAAACAGTTAGAGACCCAGGTTTAATCTGAGAAAAATTGTGTAATGGATTTAATAAAATGACATTTAGAAATCGAATTGAGATATTTTCAAAAAAGGTAATTTTTTGATTTTACATTTTATTTTTTTGTGACGTTATTATTGGACATAGATCAAAACTAATTCATCTTAACAAAAACTTTTAAGGGCTATTTATTTATTTATTTATTCGTGTCCTTATTTTTTTTTTCTTTAAGGGCTTTTAAAGTGATATAACCATCATCAACTTCATTTTTCGTAAATACAGTCCTGTTTTTTAACTTTAATAAAGAATTGGCCTATTACGGATCTGAAATATATTATTTATTCTTTTTTAAATTAAAAATTGTCTATGCCAATAAATCGTTTAAGTGGTTATTTTTAATTTAAACTAAAAATAAGTTGAAAAAATCAAATTTTGTTTCAATACCAAAAAAAAGTGTATAAATAGGGTTCCTGTACCTCTATAGGTAAGTTCCTGTAGAGAAGTGAAATTTTTTTTTCTAAATATCTGAAAAACCGAGAGAAAATAAGTCATGATCCGTTTTCAAGATCTCCATAGAGACTCTCCTTATCCTGGATACACTGTATAGATTACAAGGTGGTCAAAAAAATACTTTAATAGCTTTGAACTATCCTGTAACTCTCAAGAGAACCGAGTTAATAGTTATTTACCCAGCAAGTGCGGAAAGTGATACTTTTCAGTTAAAGGGCGGGAAAGACGCTTTCTCATGTGTTAGGTACAACATTTTTCTTACGAGTATTAATTTTCATTAAGTTGAACAAAAGTCTATAGTAAAATTACTAAAATGAAAGCATCTCTGTTTGCAAAGATGATTAAAAATGTATGATAAATCAATTAGTATTATAGTTAATGTTAATGTATTAGAGTTAATGTTTCTTGATTTAAATGTATATTTTTTAAAAATAAAATGTGTTGACGTGGATATGTAGAATCGTGGATTGGTCGTGAAATTGAATTATATACGAGAGTGGACTGTATTAAAATTGTTTAATTTAAAGTTGAAAAACATACAACAACTAAGTAAATAAAATGCGTGAACGTGTATTGTCTGCATTCGCGAGAGAGAGAATAACGCGAGAATCACCACGCTGCCACCACAACACGCCAACATTTGGTCTGTCTGGAAGCAGCGCGCGGTGTTGCCACTTTTGTTTAGCACACACAATTAGCACACTAAATGTTTTTGCGTGAACATTGCCGGCTCCGTTGAAAGGCTGGGCGTTTCAAAATCTAATCAGGCGGATGCATTTTTCTCAACATCGCCTTGGTTGCCATTTCCATATAAGTCTTCTTCCAAAGCTTCCACTGGTAACGGGCAGATCTTGGATAGGGTCCTCTCTACCACATTTCCACTTGGTAACCGAACGCTTGCCACTCGGATAACTCCATCAGCTCCAGGATGTAGAGTGACAACTCGAGCCATTGCCCACCGTAGGGGCGGAGTGTTTTCGTCCATCAGAACAACCAGACTGCCAAGTTGTAGAGAAGTTGCGCAGTCTTTCTTCCACTTGGTCCTTAATTGTAGGGTGGAAAGATATTCTTTCGACCAACGTTGCCAAAATCTCTGAGTTTTTTTAGCAAGCAATTTGTATCTTTCCAGGGAAGATATTTTAGCATCCGTAACATTTTCATCAGGCTGGGAGAGTAGAGAGTCGCCGATCAGGAAATGGGACGGGGTTAACGGGGTCAGGTCGCTTATGTCCGTAGAGAGAGGTTGTAACGGTCGAGAGTTGAGGCAAGCCTCAATTTGCACGAGAAGCGTGTACATGTCCTCATAGGATAATACAGATTCTCCTAGAACTCTTCTGAGGTGACACTTAGCTGATTTTACGGCCGCCTCCCACAATCCTCCCATGTGAGGGGAACGAGCTGGGATAAATTTCCAGCTAATTTGGTCATCAGCTAGAAACGTAGCAACGGTCTCATTATGTTTCGTGTCATTAAGTAAATTATACAGATCTAGAAAATAGTTATTTGCGCCCACAAAGTTTAATCCATTGTCGGAATGAATGCTAGAAGGTTTGCCTCGTCTGGAAATAAACCTTTTTAGACAATTTAAGAAACTATGTGTCGTTAAGTCCTTAGCGACTTCTATATGCACTGCCCGCGTCGAAAAACAGACAAAAATGCAAATATATGATTTTAATCGTTTACTATTACGCAAAGTACCTTCTTTGACTAACACAGGACCTGCGTAATCCACACCACAGTGGAAAAAAGGTCGACATGGAGTAACTCGGGTTCGTGGTAAAACCCCCATTAAAAAAGTTGCAGGTTTTGGTTTAACTCGACAACATCTCATACAATTTTTTAAAACGCGCTTTACGATAGTCTTTCCCTTTATGGGCCAATATTTAAGCCTAATGATAGACAATAAATTTTGAACTCCAACGTGCAAATGTTTTAAATGAGCATCTGTGAAAATCAGTTCAGTTAATCTGTGTTGATAAGGTAAGATTATCGGATGCTGCTGATCAAAGTCCAGTTCAGAGTTCACCAACCGTCCACCAACTCGAAGAATACCATGTTTATCAATCAAAGGATTCAAATTAAGGAGTTTACTGGTCGATTTAACTTGATTTTGTTTTTTAAGTTGCAAAATGTCCTCCTTAAAGTCCTTCATTTGAGCATGTCGAATTAGCGTTAGTAAAGCATTTTTTAACTCTTCAGAAGTTATAGTCCGAGATATTGGTCTAACCTTGTGTTTTAAACGATTAAAGTAACGAAAAATGTATGCAGTTACTCGTGTTAGTTTTCGCAATGAAGAGTACTTTTCAAACAAGTCTGTGAAAGTACTATTCTGCACTTTATTGTTTTGATTAACATCTATCAAATTTAATACAACAGCTCCTGATTTTAATTCAGGAAGATTATTCAATTGATTAGCGTGTTGCGAATTGTCAAAGCCGATAAAGTCTTCTTGTATTGTAGGTCCTACGAGAAGTAAATCGTTAAGTGAAACGTTGGTAGATGATTTGGCACTAGCGTCAAATACCACCCTACATTTTGTAGTGGTAGCTTCTTCGCGCAAAACCGCGGTATGAGACAAAAAGAATGAATTATCGGGAAATGACTCATCAGTGTCTAAAGTATTTTTTAAGGTCATGTGCCCTAAAAATTCGTATTCGTGCATAAAAGAAAAATATTGTCGTTTTAAATCGTGATTTCGCTCTAAGCGGTTTTCTAAAGACAAATACCTCTTCAAGGCCATGCTTTTAGATTCCCCTAATGTAGCATCAATTTCTTTATCAAAAGGATAAGAAACTTCGAATCTACCGTCAGGTTTACGGAGAGTTGTATTCTGAAAATGTGTTTCACACTCTTTTTCTTTTCGTGAAAAATGTTTGGTTATGGGTAGTTCTTCTTGTTCCCAAAATCGAGTTAATAAGTCTTGTAGTTGTTGGTTAGAAATATCAGTTATTAAATTACAAATCTGTGTTTTGTCTTTGTTTAGTCGAGTGTCAAAAAAATGTAAGTTTCCACCAAACACCCATCCGAGTCGAGTGTCATGTAATACTGGTAAGTTATGTCCTAGATTAATTTGGTTTTTACCAATTACTTCATAAAACACTTCAATTCCTAAAATAATATCGATAACCTTAGGAACGTTAAAGTTTTCATCAGCCAAATACAAATTATCAGGGTATGAAATTTGAGATTTGTCAAATCCAATAAGCGGTAACTTTTCTGTCAACGATGGTAAAACTGAAAACTTTAATTTTCTTGAGTAATTGTCGTGTCTGGATTTAATTATAGCGACTGTTGTATAAAAAATGTCAGTAACAATTTTATTGACTGAAGATAAATTAATGATTTCGCGGTTTAATTTCAAATTTAATTTGTCACATAAACTTTTTGTGATTAGGTTTGATTGACTACCGTTATCCAAAAGCGCGGTACATTGCTGATAATTACCTTGATCATCTTGGATAAAAATTGTAGCAGTAGACAGTAAAACTTGCCGATTTATACAATTATTTTTGCTGCTTGAACTGGCTGATACTGTATTATTTGAATCTACCAATTCTACACAATCAAGAACATTACAATTCCTGATACCTTCAATAAAGTTTCGTGATGTAACAGTTTCTGAATTAGTTACCGAGTTTTTCGATTGATTTAAATGTACATTTTGCATGTTAGAAACATTTCTTTCGAGAAGCACATTACTTTGACTATTGGATACAATATCAGAGCAATTTGGTGACCACTCACTCCTTACCATGTCGTGTTCCGTTATAGAGGTAGTGACTTTGCTGGAATTAATACTATTTTCCGAATTGTTTCTATTATCTCTATGCAACAATGTATTATGTTTTAAGTTGCATACTTTGCAGCCTGTAGATCTACAATTGCCTCTGTCGTGACCGGTTCTAAGACAATTGCTGCATAGATTGTATTTTTTTATGTGATCATATCTTTGAGAAATGTTGTAGCTTTGAAACGTTCTACATTGATAGATAAAATGTGATTCCCCACAAACTTGACATTTAAAAGCATTTCCTGTCAATGAGTATGATACTTGACGAGTTTCCGGGCGAGAATTTGTGTGAAACGATGACGATGGTTTTTTATTTTGTGTTTGTCGATATTTTAAATTATTTTGCGTCGAAGAGTGATCATAATTTCGTGATTCCATGACAAAACTTTTCTTTGTTAAAAATTCAACAAGTTCTTTTAAAGATGGTAAATTATTGGTGGCTTGCTTTAATTCCCACTCATTTATTGTGATTTCATCTAATTTTTGAAGAACAATTGGAATTAATAAAGCATCCCAGTGTTGAACAGGCAATTTTAGTTTATCTAAAGCCAAAATGTGATGGTTTACCCGATCAAGTAATTTTCTCATGCAACCAGCAGTTTCTTCTGTTACTTTTGGCAATTTAAATAAAAGTTCGTTAATGTGAAAATTAATTACAGCTTTTTCATTAGCATATCGGTTTTTTAATAAATCGAGAGCGATAGAATAGTTAGATCCAGTGACCTCCAAACTGTCAATAAGTTTTAAAGCATCTCCTTTACAGCAAACCCTTAAATATAAAAACTTATTAATGTCCGGTAAGTCCTTTCGATTATGTATGATTGAATTAAAAACGTCTATAAATCCAAACCAAGTTTCGTAATTGCCGTAAAACGTGGGCAATCCTAAGTCTGGCAACCTTGCAAACGCGGCAAGAGATGGCGTGTTCGAGGCGCTTGAAATATTGGGCAAATGCGCTTGCGTATTTACTTGGGCAAAATTATTTATATCTGTTTTGCTTAAATCAGAAATAATCTGCTTAGCTTCTGCAATAAAAGAATAAAACATTGATTCAGTGTCAATTCGAGAATCATCCTCGGATCCAGACAAAAATTCTAAACGCGTTTGTATGCGATCAAATTCTGAGAAATCCTCCTCAATACTCTTTAATCGGGTTTCAATGTCAAACTTGTTTTGTGGTTTTGACTTTAAAAATTCTTCAAAACGGTATAAACGCTTACAAATGACGTCACGAGCATGCTCAAATTCGAGAAACTCTTGATCGATAGCCGACTGTGTATCGACAGATTTGATATTCGATTTTTTAGGCATTTTTATCGATTAATAAGGAAACAAATGAGCCGTGTACTACGAGAATATCTGATTACGTTCGAGAATGAAACGTGGATTAGGTAAACTGTCGTAAAATCAACCTATAATTCATAAATGCAAAAATCAACCGAGATTCGTGTACACATTTTAGTGCAATTGAGGTAAATACGTGGTAAAATCGATAAATAAACGTTCAATTTTAACAAACGTGAAAAACACTCTTTACGTCATAAACGAGATTATTTGTGAGGGTAAAACGATATAGGAAACTTGACAAATGGACAAATAATAGGAAGTGAGAAAATTCAACGATCTCACCAGCTAAATGTCTCCGTGGTTGTCCCAACTTCTCCAGTGTAATTTCACCAAGTCGTGTTGTGCGTCGAGCTCGTGTGAAGGCCGTATTTCGTGTTTCTATGCGGCCGGTCCAAAGGTGCAGGCTTCAACGGATCTTTTTACGTGAAAATCCGTGTCGAAGGTCCAAATGTTGACGTGGATATGTAGAATCGTGGATTGGTCGTGAAATTGAATTATATACGAGAGTGGACTGTATTAAAATTGTTTAATTTAAAGTTGAAAAACATACAACAACTAAGTAAATAAAATGCGTGAACGTGTATTGTCTGCATTCGCGAGAGAGAGAATAACGCGAGAATCACCACGCTGCCACCACATCACGCCAACATTTGGTCTGTCTGGAAGCAGCGCGCGGTGTTGCCACTTTTGTTTAGCACACACAATTAGCACACTAAATGTTTTTGCGTGAACAAAATGCGTGCTGGAAAGTAACTTTACCGCACTCAGTACGGAGAAGTGCACTTTACCGCACCCGACTGGGAAAAAACTTTTAGAGTGACAACTTTCAAAATGTGCTCAATTTTGTTTAACAACAATTTAATTACATATTTTATTTTTTTAACAGGAAAGAAGAACTATAAACTGAGTAAACAAATTTAAAAGTTATATATTGATTCAACTTGTAACTGTCAAATTAATTGAGTTATTAACTGCTAAAATAGAAATGGTAGTTAAATCTGTTGTATTGCATTTCTATTCATTTTTTTAAGTCAATCATTTTTACTATGTAACTATACA
Organism: Ips typographus; assembly: GCF_016097725.1. Lineage (NCBI taxonomy): Eukaryota > Metazoa > Arthropoda > Insecta > Coleoptera > Curculionidae > Ips > Ips typographus. The sequence goes on from NC_138423.1 coordinate 11,067,011, forward strand.
GGGTGGTCAAGTGCAGATTTTTAAAAATATAAACTTATTTATTCAATCAGCTTGACAAATATCAGAATGAAATAACTTATAAGTTATTTATGCTTCACAAAGCAAGTATGTCAAACAAATAATTAAAGGTTATAAGTTGCTATATTGAATCACGCTGTAACTGTTCAGTGTTCAAATATCTTACATAACAATTTATCAAAAAAAGTCTTGTTTCTGAGTTAATGAAAAACTGATTTATACTCAAAAAGTGTGATAAATTGTTACAATTTTCAGTTTTCCCTTCTTTAAACGTTAAAATTTACAAGTACACCATTTTTCTTTAAAGTGAAAAGTGACACCAAATTACAGAACCATGTTATGTAACCTAACTAAATGACAGAAATTTTGAAATCATAGTTATATTCTATATTTAGGAAGATACGGACTTACCCTACAAAAAAGTCTTACTTGAAGATGATGACCTGATTAGATTTGAAATATAATTTAAAGAATTGTGAAAAGTATTGCTTGTAATAATAATTAGGTAATAATCTTTAAAACCATTAATACGTAAATCAATTTAAAAAATTGCCTTTTGAGATTTAACAATGGTACAAACTGTAAAACCACTTATTTGTAAATTGCAAAAAATAGCTCTCAGAACAGTGAGTTTGGTTTAAAAACTGAAAAAATCTGTCACAAACTGTGGGAGTTTGGTTTATAAACTATAAAACCATTTATTTGCAAACAGAAAAAATAGTATACTACATACTCAGGTGGAAAGTGTTTGATTTCTGTCGAGAAATTAGGTAGTTTGCCAAGAAGAAGTGGAGGTGAACTTTATCTCTAGACAGAAATTAAACTTTCAACCGTGGTTTGTATACTATTTTATTTTCAACCTTTTATCAAAATCTCATCGAACTTCTAATAAATCATTCAGTTGAAATATTGATTGCTAATAATCTCTAACAATAAGGTAGTATAGGTACGAGTAGTTATGACTTACAACCACAATAAACGACTGGTGATTTGTTCACAATCTTGACAACGATATTCTTGTGCTATTTTGTCTTTAATATTTTGAGCTGAAAGTGCTTTTAACACGGAGATTTCTGAAGACGCAGATGTTACTCATCATTATCTGAGCTGCGAGCTGTTGCAGAGGTGGCGAAAGTCTCTTAACTATAAAAAGTAAGCCCAGATATGTGGGGTTTTAATGGACAGGCAACACGGCAAGTAGTTTAACTGATTGTATTAAATAAGATTAACAATAAAAGTTGAAAAGAAGGTACAGAAACACGTAGTGATCGTAACACTCGTAACGTCGTTAATCGTTTTATCTACGTCGTGGTCGTCGTATCTGGCGTTAAATCGTGCGCACCGGCTTGCTTCGTATTTAGCACTGCTGCCGCACCGAATCTCTAGGTCGCTCGCCGACGTCGAGTCTGTCTGCATCCGTACGGAGCTGGCGGAGGGGAAAGGGGTTTATAGCCGCAGCCAGACAACCTTGAATACACCGAATACACGATATTCCCACAATTCGGCCGTCCTGATCATCACACGCCTCGGGTGATGCTGCTTCATCTTCATCTTCATCTGGCCAGTCAAATCCTTTTATAAAAAACTCTGCAGCACCAGTAAACGGTTTCATGTATTCCGCACAGGTCGAAGTCTTGAAGGGTCCATCGTGGCATCCGACTTTTTCCACATCGTAGGTGTCTTTTGGCTTTACTTTCACAACTTTGTATGGGCCAAGATATTTGCCTTTTAATTTTAGATTAGGTCCAAACTGCGTGCGCTTGATGGCTACTAGATCGTCTAATTTGTATTTTGTAGGAGATTTACGTCGCAAATTATAGGTTTTCCTGTTTTCGTCTTGTAGTCGTTGAATCTGAAGTCTTGCTGAGCGTCGTAGTTCTTGTCTTGCATGATCAAATTCTGTCTGCAGTTCTTCTTCAAGCAACTCTTTGATTCGTAAATCGGTGTCATTTCTCATTTGCACTCCAAACATGAGTTGGAAAGGGGTGGTATTTATGGATCTCTGATAAGTCGAGTTAATTAGTCGTTGCACCTTGTCGACATACTTAAACCATTTCGTTGGATCCTCTATAGACAACTTAGACAAAACAGATATGATTATCGAGTTGATCCTCTCAACCTGGCCATTGGCTCGGGGTAAACCTGTTGTTATCCGAGTATGGTTGATTTTGTTATTGAAACAGTATTCTTCGAATTCTTTGCTCGTAAATGCGGATCCTCTATCTGAAATTATATTCTTCGGGTTTCCAAAATTGGTTTTCTGAACTTCCAATTTGTTAATCACTTCTTTAGTGTTAGTCGTTTTCGTTGGATATAGCCACACAAATTTTGTAAAGGAATCAACGATCGCAAATATGTGGTTATAATTCTTATTAGTCGACTCTAACGGGCCCAAGTGGTCGATGTGATAGGTTTGAAGTGGTGTTTCTTCTTTAACCAATGGATTTAAAAAGCCTTCCTGCTTACCCCTTTTACGATTATTGAGAATGCATGGAATGCAAGCATTCACAATTTTCTCAATCTTGACATGGAGTTTTGGAATATAATAATCCCGTTTCAAAACCTCCTCAGTCTTTTTGGTTCCAAAATGTCCTTCTTCGTGAACTTTTTTGATAATTTCATATTGCATTGTTGCAGGGATTACTAACAGCTCTGTTGTTCCTTCCATTTTGAAAAGTACACCATCTTTTAAAACATAATCTTCGTAAGGACTGATTTGCAATATTTGTACTATTGCCTTAGTGAAAGAGGCATCTTTTTGTGCTCGTCTTACTCTTGAAAGTATGCTGTCAATTTCTATGGTCCATACGGGTTGGCGACTCAAAGCGTCCACATGCTGCATTTTAGTACCAGATCGATGTTGGATAGTATAATCATAATCTTCCAACAACAGCGCCCATCTAGCAACTCTTGTAATTAATTCTTTTTTCTTCATTGTCTTCTCAAACGCAGCACAATCTGTCACGATTTTGAATGGAAATCCAATAAGATAAACACGCAGCTTCTTTAAGGCTTCCACGACTGCTAACACTTCTAACTCGTAACTACAGTATTTACGTTCTGCATCTGTTGTTTTCTTGCTGACAAAGTACACGGGATGCAACTGATTATCTTCTAAGGATCTTTGCAGTAAAATTGCTCCCAATCCATCTATTGAAGCATCAGTGTGAAGTTCCATTTCCAAACCTTGTTCAAAAATTTTCAATACTGGTTCTTCAGCTAGAACACGTTTCAGTAAATTGAAAGCTTCCTTTTCTTTGACTCCAAAAATAAAATTCTGGTCCTTCTTCAATAAGTCACTTAGCGGCTTGGCAAGCGTCGAATACATAGGAATAAATTTCCTAAAGTACCCCGTGAGTCCTAGAAAACTTTGAATTTGCTTGATCGTCTTTGGTTCGGGATAGTTCAATACAGCCTTAGTTTTATCACTAGATGGATAGATATGTCCATTTGCGATTTGGTGCCCTAGAAATTCAACTGTTCTCTGTAAAAACTGACACTTTTTAAAGTTTATTTCAAGTCCATAATCTGCAGCTGTTGCTAAAACTTTCTTTAGTCGAGTCAGAGCTTCTTCTTCATCAGGAGCCGGAATGATGAGATCATCCATGTACTGCAACGTCACACTTTCGTCAATAAATTCTCGAAAAACTGTATTAATAAATCGTTGAAATACAGCTGGTGAGTTGCACAAACCGAAAGGCACTCTTCTAAACTGATATTGTCCCTTGTGAATAACAAAAGCTGTGTATTTCCGACTAGATTCTTCGACAGGAACATGGAAAAATCCATTCTTCAAATCCAAGGTGGTAAAAATCTTTGCGCCTTGAAGTCTATCTAGTTGGTCTTCGATCAAAGGTAAAGGAAAGCGATCCTTGACAATTTTTCTATTAAGATGGCGGTAATCGACACAAACTCTCGGTGATCCACACTTCTTTTTCACTACGACAACTGGAGAAGCGTAGTCAGAATGACTAGGTTCAATAATTCCATCTTGCATCCATTTTTCCACTTGCTCGTCTACAATATCTCTTTCTTTGAATGGCAGTCTCCTTGGGCTGGCATAAACGGGTTCGTCGTCCTTCAAGATTAATTTCATCTCAATATTAGTCGTTTTAACTTTTCTTGGTTCATACGAATTCACCAGTTCGATGATTTTCTTCCTCATTACTTGATTGATGTCTTGTCCAATGTTAATATCATCTTTCGTCCCAGCAAAATCTATCTTCATTAAGTCCAAAGTTTCAATGTTTTCAGGTTCCTTATTTATTTTAATCAAAGATAAACCATTTGACTTGGATATGCGAACTTCAGCTTGTCCTAAAAGTTGATTTCCCAAGATCACTTCATGATTGCCCATTACTTGGTTGTCTGTCACGTATACAGTGTTAGGAAAATATTCTTCATCAATCTTTAAGTCACACGAAAATTGACCTAAAGGCGTAACCGTGGAACCTCCGAATCCTCCAAGAACAACATTGGTTTCCTCTAGCTTGGGTGTTCCAATTTTCCTATACGCATTTTCGTTCATCAAATGCACGTCACTTCCAATGTCGAAAAATGCATTGAAGGTCACTCCCAGTATAGACACTTGTTTGAACGTCCGGTTAGTTGAAGTAGAATTTTCGATTTTGGCTACATTGTTTTCGCATCGTGGTTGGGGAAACGTTCTTCGTCGTGGATGTGGACAGTCCCTTGATTTATGTCCAAATGTGTCGCAGTTGAAACATTTACATCCCTCACTTCTTCTTGTACATTCTGTAGACTTGTGTCCCAGTTGTCCACAATTAAAACATCGAATTCTTGGCTTTAAATCTCCAGTACCAACTGTCCTGTTGTTCGATGAACTTTTACCGTCGTGTCTATCCATTTTTTGAAAATTCTGTCCCCTGTTTTTAGTCTTAAACTTGTCTCTATAATCTGAATAAACCCGTAATTTAATTTTAAAATCGTCAAGTCCTCTAGCGCCATACAACAACACTTTATTACTCGGATCGTCCGGTATTCCATCGATGACATAATGTATTAAAGCGTCTGCTTCGATTTGACCTCTGCTGGCCATTTCTCTCATTTCCAAAAGGTATTCATGTACTGAGTCTCCTGGTTTTAACTTCTTTTGTGACAACATTGCATGCAAATTTGCACTAGTCATTTTTTGAGAGAACTCTTTTTTTAAGGCTTCCTTCAGGAATTGCCATGTTCTTATTCCCCTTTCACTTTGAACGAACAGCTTTGCTACACCAGTCAGACGTTTTTTGGCAAAAATAAAGCAGTGTATATCACTCCATCTCATTAGTTGAGCCATGTCTTCCACGTCCTCGATCCACTTTTCAATAGGGTAACACTTTCCTCCATCAAAGAGACGAATAGATTCCTCAATGTCTCGAAAATTCATTGAAAAATGTGTCTGTTCAAATCCACGTTCCAAAACAGTACGATTTGCTACTGCTTCATGATCGTCACTACTAATATTTCTAGTTAATTTTTGCTCAGAATTCCGCTGAGAATTACCACTCGGTACATTCAAAGGAAACGTAACATCTTCGCGGTGTTGAGGATGTACTGAAATTCTGTCATTATCCTCTTCAATCTCTGATTTTTCTTCTTCGCTTTCCGATTCATCTTCAGAATAAACAACTTCCTCCAAAAGCTTCAAATTTGACAAAGTTGAGCAAATATTTTCAATCAGAGGTTCTTTTTCTGTATTATAATCAATATGCAAAATATTTGCAATACCAGTTAAATCATTTGTTGACAAATTATCCTGTGCAAACTTTACTTTAGTTTTAAATTCTTCAGAGTTAGAACTGAATTCAAAACCCTTAAATTGTTTGACGTCTTTTTTCACGGATCTGCCATCAGCTTCACGTCCATACAGCAACAAATGAAACTTTTTGACAACACTATTAGGTGCCGTTTTAATATTGTTCGCGATAATGTCTATTTCACCAAGTGAACACATCGTTCCAAAAGTCAGCTACTAGGACTTTATCAACCAAATACTATACACACTTACGTTCGATAACAGTCTTAAAAAATGTTAGAAATAAATTGTCAAATCCACGTCGTAAGTAATCAACAATTTACCATCGGTCTACTTCATTCACACTCGTCGTTATTGAACAGTTCTTTAAATACAGTCTAAATACACAACATCAACTGTCTATAGTCTTTTTAGTCCATCGTTACAACTTTCAAACAAAACGTATTGCAAACGTTTTCAAATAAACCAAGGCCACGTACCTTAATCGTCATCAGCGTCGTTTTCTAAACGTTTACCTTCCGTTTTGAAGTCGTCCTACAGCTTTTCCAATGCCGTTATTGTCCTTCAAAATCCCTTGCGATATCACAGTTGAATCGTCGTTAAATCACAGCCAGGTCCTGATTGAAACCCGGTAGAAATCACAGTTGAAGTCCTGGTGTAAATCGCGGTCGAGCCCCCAATATTTGTGGGGTTTTAATGGACAGGCAACACGGCAAGTAGTTTAACTGATTGTATTAATTAAGATTAACAATAAAAGTTGAAAAGAAGGTACAGAAACACGTAGTGATCGTCGTAACACTCGTAACGTCGTTAATCGTTTTATCTACGTCGTGGTCGTCGTATCTGGCGTTAAATCGTGCGCACCGGCTTGCTTCGTATTTAGCACTGCTGCCGCACCGAATCTCTAGGTCGCTCGCCGACGTCGAGTCTGTCTGCATCCGTACGGAGCTGGCGGAGGGGAAAGGGGTTTCTAGCCGCAGCCAGACAACCTTGAATACACCGAATACACGATATTCCCACAGATATGACAAAACGCATATTGACATTCACCCGGGTGGAAAGTAAAAGCAGGTAATTTTCATCTTTCCACCTGGTTTACACATAAGAAATAACGTTATTACATACCTGGTTGAAAATAAATACCTTTTACAACTGTAAATTGGGGTAAGAAACTGTAAAACTACTGAATTGCAAACTGCGAAAAGTATCTCTGGAAAATGTGAGTTTGGTTTAAAAGCTATGAAACCATTTTTTTGCAAGCAGCAAAAAATACTTCTTACAACTGTGAATTGGGTTAAAAACTACTTAATTGAAAACTGCTAAAAGTATCTCTCAAAACTGTGTTATTATAAGTGTTAATTACTTATATGATGACCTGATTAGATTTAAAATGTAATTTAAAAAAATGTGATAAATATGACTTTTAACTATAATTAGAGAATTATTCTAATCCATCAATACTTAAATCAATTTAAAAAATTGCTTTTTTAAATTTAATACTATTATAACGTTTAATTACCCCTTTTTGGCATTGAACTAACCGCAAATTGTAGTCGTAAAAAACTCTCCCCTAAGGCATAACATGCAATCTACATTAGCCTTCAAGCTCTGTGAGCTTATGACTATAAAGTGTTTACACAACTCCGATATTAAGAAGACACAAAAAGGTTGCCAAACATTTTTTATTTCACAATATAACGAAGGTTTATTAGTTGGTAAGTGCGTAATTTATCATCGGAACATGGCGTAGCACAAACTATTTGAACTGAGAATCCTTGTCCTAGTTTGCGAAACTTCCAAGAACAATTTGAATTAACCGCAAGCAGCAAGCACCCACAGAGACCATGCAATTACGGATAAACGTTTGCCTAAACACCCACCAAGCAATCCGGATTTTAGAAAAGGAATAGTCTTGTAATAGCGTTGTGCATTGATCAACGTTATTTGTCTAAAGAATCTATTTCTAGTGCACAAAAGAGGGCTTGATAATGTCGGGCCCCCAATCGAATATTCAGTCCTAAAAGGATGTTTTCAAAGCAAAAATCCTTTTTCTGTCGTATTATTACTTGTAAAATTTGCGGAGAAAATTGGAATTTGTTCAGGCTGGATTCGATAAATAATGGAAGAGAAATCAAGAATATGGGCTCAATTTTTCTCTTTCAAATATGTTTTATTATAGTTTTCTACGCAGTTGCTTACTTTGTTAACTTTTTCCTGGAAAGACAACCGTAAAAATGCTCTCCATAAAGCTCTCCGACAAAACACAAGTCTTAAAATCTAATAAAATTAGTATAAACAGCACCAAACGTATTTTATAGCTTTCTGAGTGGAATTTTGAAAGTTATGACATTTGGCCGTCAGTTACAGTGCTGTCTTAAACCTAAAAACTGTCCAAATTCGATTCCATGGAAATATAAAACCTCCAAAAATACTTGAAAAGTAACAAAATCCATTTTACTTTAGTTAAATGCATTTAATACGATTGTCAGTACATTTTTGGCATTTACAACATTTGGTTTTGTGTTTTTGACTTAATTTTAGTCTAGTCTTAAATGACAACCGTCAAAATGTTCTCTATAAAGATGTAAAAGCCTTAAAATTTAGTAAAATCAATATAAACAGTAGCAAACGTATTTTATAGTTTTATGAATAAAATTTGTTAGAATATTTTAATTTTATTAAATAATTAGGATGATTTTGATAAAGTCGTACAAAAATAGTGTAAGCATTACAAACACTAACAGCTTTACTGATCTCAGACAAATTAGAAACTTTGTTATCGATCAATTTCTTACTGTTCTTAATACTTAATATACTGTTGTTGCAAAAACATGAAATACTATACATAACAATATTTGTACTCCCTAAGTATCCATTTTTTCCATATGGGATATAAAGATAAGTTTTTTTTGCTTTCAGGAAAGTAAATCAGCAAAAAGAATGTAACTCTCAAATATTAGAAAAGACCTTCTAAATACACAATGGAAGTAAACACACCCAGGAAAATGTACCGAAGTTGTTCCACAAGGTAAACCCAGTTAGTTATGAAGCAATAATAATCATAATATTAATTACATTTTTGCAAATAAACCATATTTGTTTTAGATCAACCAACAAACCAGTAGTGAATCTACCCAAGTCTTCTTATTCTTCTCCAACCCCTCCCCCTCACAAAAGTCCTCTATGGGAGGGAGGAGGGCACTTTGACTCATTCGAGTCAGCTAGAGTCAGTTCTCCAAAATTGAGTCTGAGCAGTCCCACTGAAACTGAAAGACGCTTACCAGACTATAATCATAAAGGTAAGTACAACTTAATTTAAGAAAAAAATGTTACAGTTAGAAATTTCGGGAGTTTTTTATACATATCTGTTTAAATTTCCATAATCTGTAAAACTATGATAGCCATTTGTTTATATTTTACACATTGAATTATTTTCGCCCTATCATGATTGAGATCATTTGAAAAGCTATGACTGCTAGTTTGTATTCATTCAGAATATGTGCAATTCTATATAAATATGAGAGGAAAAAGCTTCCAATGGCAAAAATAAGGCAAATTATAATGTGTAACACATAATACAAAGTTTACAGACTAATGATAATTTCTAAGGGCAGAATTGATTGTTTTAATTGTCCAATAAGAAAAACCGGACTTACGTATTAATCTTCCTACTAAAAGGTTAAATTTTGCAATTCCGGTTTATAACACTTGAATATAAATTAAATGAAGCCATAATAAAATAATATCGAACTGCACCTTCGTTGTTTACGTCGGCTTTTAAATCCCGTATAATTCGAGGATCCTGATGGCAGATTGGAATTAAATTTCTTAGAAATGTCGCCTTTGTAAAGACGTTTTGCAAAACCTCGAGGGTGAAAAGCGACTTTACCCCGCCTCCCCATTTACACTCGACGAGCATAATGCCGCTAAATCTAATAATAAACGTATTACCCGCCCCGTGTATATACAAACGACACAAACGTAGTTAAGCCCCGGGTGGAAATTTGCTATATACTTATGTGATGACAATCCAGAGGAATAGGATAAAGTTCTAAGTAATGTAATTAAAATCCAGTCCATTTCCGGTTCAGACAGGTTTACACCTTTCCGGATTAAAAGTCTCTGAAGGAATTTCAGTTCATACCGAGTGTCTTAACCTAAAAGGAAGTAAAAACTTTACTGAGAAGTTTCATGTTTGTAATAAAAGGGAAATTTTCATTGATTATATTATGTAGTTATAAAGTATCAAATTGAAAGGCACAAAATCTGACTAAAAAATTAAATTTTGTAGTTAAAAATTCCTTTACTCTTTATCTAGTCATTTATTTATTTTTTAGTAAAAAAAGTTTATTTTGCTTAACATTGACATATTTTACCACAGGAAACTCCAATACATAAATCATTTGTGGTAAGTCGATTTTTTCTTAATACAATAAAGTATAAATTTTTACCTACATTATTTATTACACAAAAATTACCATTTCACAATGTTTCAACTAAACTAGAAAGAAAAAATTACTTTTTCCAGTAATGTTAATTTTAATTAACTACGTTACTGTTCTTGTTTTTTGAAGCTGCAAATCTTGTTTTCTACAGGGTGTCTAAAATACAACACATCACTATTGCCATGTTGAGTCTTTTAAATAGGGATGATAGAAATGATCTTCGATTCTGTTTATATTCATTTTGCAGTGTTTTTATACATTTCTGTGTTATTTTTTGTTGTTTGTGTCATCATTCATAACATCAACTATTTACTATACTAATTTCAGTAATGTTAGTCATTTTAAAATCAACTCTAACTCACTTTGAAAGAAATTTGTTACATACTTTCAATTCAAATGTTTGCAGTGCTTTTCTGTGGTTTTTGGTCAAAATTAGTTTAACCAACTGTACCTCACCTAAAGATTTTTCACATATTTTTCTGAGTACGACCCTATATTTTGCGACCCTACTTTTTGCATTCTTTATTACAGGTCTGTAACTGCCAACTATGTTACAGAATTTCAATTCAAATATTTACAGTGATTTTGTGTAGTTGTGTGGTCATTTTAACCAACTGTACCTCACTTATAAGGATTTTACTATAATTTTTCTGTACGGTCCTGTATTTCGCCACAAATTCCGTGATTTTTCTGTTAATTACAGGTCCGTAACCGAAAAATTTGTTACAGAATTTAATTTCAATCGTTTACAGTCGTTTTCTGTGGTTTTTAATAAAAATTAGTCAGTTTAACCAACTGTACCTCACTTAAAGATTTTTCAATTATTTTTTTGGGTACGGCCCTGTATTCTGCTGCAAGTTCAGTATTCTTGCTGTTAATTACTGGTCTGTAACTGCCAAATTGGTTACAGAATTTCAATTCAAACGTTTAGAGTACTTCTTTTTTTGATCAATATTAATCAGTTTAACCAACAGTACCTCAAGAATTTTTCTTTAATTTTTTTGAGTAGGTACAGCCTTGTATTTTGTAGCAAATTCAGTGTTTTTGCTGTTAATTACAAGTCCGTAACTACCAAATTTGTTACAGACTTTCAATTCAAATGTTTGCAGTGCTTTTCTGTGGTTTTTGGTCAAAATTAGTCAGTTCAACACTCTGTATCTTACTTAAGAATTTTTGTATAATTTTTCTGATCGTTAATTTAATATTTAAATGTTGAGTCTAAAAACCATCAAAACGATATTATTATAAAAAAATATACGAAAAATTTAGTTTAACTTGGCAAGTTATAAAAAAGTACTGTTTATTTGAACTTACAAATTTTGAAAACTTTAACTTGTGTTCAAAACATTGAACAAAGAATAGTTCTGAAACTTTATTCTAAGACATTTTTCCATAAAATTCACTATAATTGTCATACCGACATTAGGTTAGATGTAAAAATAGAAAGCTTCAACATTTCGCTAAATTAAACATGATAAAAACGTTGTTTTAAATTGGCAACGTTTTGATCTTGATTTAGTCTTCATCAAGGCTTGAAATTTCTTCTTTGTAGCATAGCGTGTTGTTTTCTCAAAAATGTGCAACTTTCTCTCTATTTAACCGATTTGGTATCTTTCGTGTGTATTTAGGACACATTGTACAATAACAAATCGACTTTTCTTAACATTGTTAATTCAAGTGCCGAAGATTATCTGAGGATTTATTAAAAGTAAAGCAATGGTTAGCCCGTAAATTTTTAATTTAATCACACAGGGTCATAAACTTTAACAGACAAAAAACTATTTAGGAACTGAATATGAAAGATTTATATATATACAGAAAAGCCAATCTTTTTAGAATTCAGGAGCTATTGCAACCAGAACTAGAAACTGCAAAAAAGTAGAGTCACGGAGGATTAAAACCGGTTTCTATAAATCCCAAGATCCAATTTAAGAGAGCTGTACCGTTTTCTGCGGAAAAACTCTGGAAAAGTCTCGTAATTAGGTTTTTGCAACAAACCTTAGAAGCTCTTCGTTGTAGAATGAATTATATTCATTACAAAAAGTAACCCTAAATATGACGTGCTTATTCTAAAGGCTAGTACTTTCACTTACCGGTCCTAAATATGACAATTTTTAAAATAGTTGCCATTGTTAGTTACTCGTTAATTACTATTTTTTTAAATTACGTATTAAACACGGTTTGAGAAATATTATTCTGTTACTCATTCAAACTTAATCGGTTATATGGACGTCAAATCGTTTTTTATTCAAAATTGATTTCCCTTTCACTACTCTATGGAGGCACGGTGGAAAAATCGTCTCTGCTATATCCCGATAAGAATAAATGTTCGCCTTTTTGATATAAGAAAACTACGAGCAATTTATCATTTTTGTTTTCCGGGGGTGGAATGAAAAATCTCGACTTTCTCCTCGGGGAAATTTTAAATATAACACGCGTCAAGAAACCATACTACTACTTTTTTGTAAAATGAATTCTTAGCTGGATTCAGAGGACTTTCAATTATTGCGTTTCAATTCGTTTCCTTCAGTGAAAAAAACATGTTTTTTACCATTATTTCTTAACTTTCATCTTTCACATAAACAGCTTTTTGAATTGCAGTTGCTTTATTCCGCTTTTCGGTAGAAAACTTTTTCTCAATGTTCGCAATAATTAAGGCGCGATTAAAGTTAAGTGAGTTTGAAATACGGAAAAGTTTTGTTTGGATTACACCTAGACCGGTATTTGCAAAGTTAATTAAAATAGATTTCCGTAAATTATAGATAACATTAATAAAACTTACTTGCCATGCCTTGGAAGTTATAGAAGTTTCGAGCGATTTATGGCACACGTGCAGAAAATATGCTGTTTTGATAGAGTGCAAGGTCTTAGTATTTCTACTAGTATTTCTAGAGCTTTTCTTATGCAAGCATAATAATCTTTACATAGCGTGCGGTAAAGTGCACTTTTACGTACTCATTTGAGTGCGGGAAGGTTATAGTTCGGTAATAGTTATTTACATTACTAGTGTGGTACGTGTAGCATTATTACGTAATGAGAGATTTTACAGCCACTAGTGCGATAAAAATGTTTTATTGTGCTCTTTGTGCTCTCTACCGCACTAGTGCGATAATAGTTATTTATACAGCAAGTGACTAAATTCTTCGAGTGAATAAACCGGATTAAGTCACGTGTTTTATACAATATTTTATTAAACTTCAACTTCTTATATTAAAAAAAAAATACAGTTCTATTAAATTAAAGTTACTTTTCCGCACTCATTTTATTTAAAAAAAAACATTTAAATCAAAAATACTTTGTTTTTATGTACTTTGTACATAACTTCTCACTTTCTCTCCATTTCTTTAAAGTAAACTGTGTTTTTATTGAGCATATGTCCCAAAACTCTGCGACTGAAGAACAAAACTCTCTTTGGCTGCTTTCCTTTTGCTTCTTTTAATGCTTGTTTATTTTATTATTTCTTTTTTCTATTGTCTATATATTTCTAATGTTTTATTCTGGTCTCTTAGGTTTAATTAGGCATGTCTAGTAAATTTCTCTGTTTGGCGTCATTACTTCTACTTTTCTTTTCTCTTGTTTCTCTTTTGCTTTGTTATGATTTTCTTAATATGGAAAATCTTCAGGTAATATTAGATGATCTTCATATCATACCAGGTGTCCAAGAGCACCCTGGACATAGGAGATTAACATGGGAAAACGGTTTTGATTTTTTTGCGCCTGTACGGTTGATTTGATTGAAAAATCGTATTAATGAAAGTTGTAGTCCCTATCACGGACTAGTTTTTTGTATTTTTTTCAGATCTCTAACTTGAGCTCTTTTGTCGTAAAACACAAACAAAAATGAGAAAATTTAAACTTTTGGCCTGCACTGTATAGGCGGTTGTCGAGCAACGGGTAAACAGATCATTGTTGCTGGTACGGTTGCTCAACAACCGCTTATACAGTGCAGGTAAAAAGTTTAAATTTTCGCATTTTTGTTCGTGTTTTACAACGAAAAGGCTCAAGTTAGAGATCTGAAAAAAATACAGAAAACTAGTCCGTGATAGGTACTACAACTTTCATTAATACGATTTTTCAATCAAATCAACCGTACAGGCGCGAAAAAATCAAAACCGTTTTCCCATGTTAATCTCCTATGTCCAGGGTGCTCTTGGACACCTGGTATATTTGCATTTAAAATATAAAGTATTCCAAAAACAATGACAAAAATTTGCATGAAAGCGTCAAAAATTAAGCTAAACGTGTATTATAGAAATTTTGATGCTTATTTTCATTTATTTTTAGGCTTGAAACTCTGTAAATGAATTCCTTAGTTACATTTTTTGAATAAGGAAAAACTAGGTTATTTTCCACTAAAAAGCTGTTTAAATGACATAATGTCACTCTGTATCTTAAAAAAAAGTTTGCAAAGCCAATGGTACCAGTGTAACTGTAAATACCTAAAAAATGGCCAAAATTACTCAAAATTTTCATAAAGTATACTTTTTTTAATTAATTTTTATGATTTTGATGTTGAAACTCTCTATTTTTGTTTATTCCATTTCTTTTATTTTCTTTTTTGAAATTTAACAATATTTTAGTAGGTTTGGCTGTTAAAGTTGTAGCTAAGAAGAACGTTAAAAAATAAATCCAATAATAAATGTTGCTGATATAACTTGTTTCCATGGGATTTAATCTAAACCTACTTAGTACTAAATTTAAGTTAGCCACCCAAACCGTTCATATAAAGTTTATTAGGATCTAATATTATTAGAAATTTGAAATTTTGGAATTAAAAGACATTTACTTTTACTACCAAACCTTTTACTACCAAAACTTTTACTACCAAACCATAGGATCAAAGACGACTCCCCAAACATAACCGCGGACGGCCACATAACTGAACCCAAACATGACGTAAAATACTTAGGCGTAATACTGGACCAAAAACTAAAATTTACAAAACACTTAAAAAATGCAAGAACTGAAACTATTAAACGGACAAAACACTTTAGATCACTGACATACAAAAACAAAGGTATTAGCACGAAAACCGCCACACAAATATACAAATCCATCTGTAGACCAGTTCTAGACTACGGACACTTACTTAGAGCAAACGCTACTGACAAAACTAAAAGATATACTCAGACTACGGAACAGATTGCTCTAAGACTAATAACCAAAATAAGACACCCAGAAAACCCACTACACAACCCATCCAACCAACTTCTCTACGAACGTACAAACATGACCAAAATAACAGAGAGACTTATACAACTACAAAACAAATGGAAAAATAATCCAAACAACTGGACAATAATAAACCCACTGTGCATAACAAGACCAACCAGACAATCCCGTTACCTCTTTCCCACTGCCACCCTACTAGAGCACTTTAACTAAGACTACTTTTTTTTTTTTGTAAATAAATTGTAAATAATTAGAATAAGTTAACATGTATGATAAAACTATAAAAAAAAATCCCACTGTAAACATAGGCAGAAAGACCAAGTGGTCGATAGCCTTTTTTCTGTTGAAAATAAAGATTATTTATATATATATATATAGACATTTTAACCGGAAGTAGATGTCAACTTGCTTATTTTAAATGGAACACCCTATATTATTGTATTTTTGAATAGTCCTAGCGATTTCAAATATTTTTCATATATCATAACCTATAAATATCTACAACGGTTTTCGAGATATTGGAATTTTTTTAAATATAGCATTAAATTTATCTTACTTCCTGAATTTCAAATTTCCATAAATATTTAATCTTGATAAACTTTTAATGAACGGTTTGGGTGGTTAACCCTTACAAATGCTAGAAAATATACTTTGTATTTGCCTAATGATAAGGACAAACATTTCTAATGGAAATATAATATAATATTACTGTCAAAATTCTGCTTTATAGTGAAGCTAACAAATCCAATATGAAAGGTAGAATAGCATTAAAACGTAAACCTGAATTTATAAAACACGTTTTATTCAAATTTATACATATAATGCATGACATTTCCTTTTGATTTTCCACACTTTTAGTCAAAAACATAACCATATATTTATCAATGTTGCGTGTTTATTTCATATAACAACTAATCCGTTTGAAGTTTAATTTCTAAATGACATTTCAATGTGGATAAAGTGGTTTATTACAACAATACCTTTCAATTGTTTTTATTACAATACTCGTTGATAGTCAAAAGGTCACCTCGACAATATTGATTACAGAATTATATCAGGTTACCTCAAAGGCACATCTCCGAATTTGCATTTCTATGGAAGGGCATTATGAGATTTTATTGGGAACATTGTAGCAGCGTCCATTATTCTCATGCAAATTCGGTCTGAAAACAAACCACCGCAACATGCTCTCTCCCGATGGTAAATTTATAAAAGCTTTCAGATTCCAGAAAGTCTGTGATTAATATTTTTTTTGTTGCAGCATAGCCCAGCCTTATATTATAGTGGTGCACACTAAACATAATTAAACAATTAATTAAACAAATAGGCGGACAATTAATAGATTAGTGTTGCATTCAATATAGATAATCGACTAGACTAGACATTCTCCGTAGTAATTGCAATTAGTTTATAAACGCTCTGTCACTCAGCTTATGTGTAGGTCATTTGTTATTATGTTATCTATTGAAAGAATTATTTAGAGTTGAAAAGCAAAGCACACCTAACTTTTCCGAAGTGACATAGCTTTACTTTATGTAAAAAACAGATTAAGAACTGTGTGTGCTATATATTGCTGTATATTGTTCTAATAATTGTAAAATGAACTAGTAAATAGATTTACAAATTAGGAAAAACTTATATGCCATATCAAACACCAATATTTATTCTGAATGATGGTTATATTCTTGGTAACATTACATACACGTAGTCATTTATAGGACACATTTGAAAGCCTATTGTATGTGACTTATCTTTTCTGCAATCCGGTATTCTTCGCTTGAACAAAACTATTAAATAATTTTAAAATTATACTGAACTTTGTAAAAGTTTTTTTTAACATACTGTGCTTTGTTTTAACCTACTTTACTTTTAAAAATATTGAAATACAAAGAAGTAATGTGTATCATTAACTTACTCAAAACCAGGGCAATGTAAACATGGATAGAAACTGGAGTTTCCAATGTATCTCAAATATTGATCGTAACTTTTTTGTACCTTAGAGCTGGTTTTCTTTATACTAACGTATTCCTATAACGATAAAGAAAATAAATTAATTGTTCATACTTAAATTTACTAACACTAGAACAAAATATACATTATTGTTGTTTTGATAGTAATCATTATCGAAACTTTGAGGTACTCATTTAACATTGCTCTTCACTAAAAAAAGGGGTAGTAAAATAGACGATTTTTCCCTAGCAAAACAGCTGGATATATTGGTTAAATTATAATCTGCAATACATGCATGAAAAAGCCAAAAGTTATTTTTAATTGTTAAAAATGCCAATCAATCCCAATCCTCTTACCGGTTTTAACAACAAAAACAACTATGTATTTTTAATCGTTATTATTCATAGTTTGTATTTAATTAAGTAAGGCGTATTTTTGTACACCGTCAATATTTGTTATTAAGCAAATTCCCATTACAATAGTAATTTGTTCGAAGCAGTTTTGGACTGTAACAATCTTTTTATTTTCATCTTAAAAATTAGTTTTTTATGCATCAAAATAACAAATCAATATTCGTTATTATGGTATTATTTGTAAGTAAGTATTATCCTGATATTCTTTGATTTGACATTAATCGATTTTGATTTATCCTAATTTATTAAAATAAACTAAGGCACAAATTTTTTTGTGAAAATGGCAGGTTAATTTAACTAGATCAGGTTTTTTTGTCTATCACATTAACGCAAACTATCATTTGCGTAGAAATCAAGTTGATTGTCCATTGAAATCGATAGATTGGTAGCGATTTTTAGTGTAAATCTGATGAGCGCTATTGCCCCCCAAGTTTTGATGTTGTCAATATTACTTTTCAAAGGCCTCTTGTTATGAGTTATTATTGTTCACGTTTTTGCTCATAATCGCGTTTTGTTTTTGCACACGTTTTTCATGACTTTGAAAATAAAACAAGTTTTTTAATCCGACTTTTTGACTTTCACAAATTTCTCTTAAAAGTTAAGTTCAAAGTGGTTCTTCAAAATCATCATAGCAATTCCACGTAACCTCAACATTTCTCTCAGATCCAAAGTGATTCTACATGATTTAACTATTTAACTTTATGATTAACTGAATAAAATATTTAAAATATCTTGAAATGAAACGTTTAAAAATTTTAAGGTTTCTGACAATATTACAATGATTCATTTCGACCAGGTTCTAGAAGTTTCTGCTCCTTTTAAAAAGTTCTTGAAACGTTTCAATGGTTCTTAAATTTCTCTAGAATTTCGAAGGTGATTCTAGAGGCGAATGGCAATTTTTAAATTATTTTGAAAGGTTGAAAGAGTTTTTGAGGCTTTTGTGGCAATTTTAAAACACTTTTCGTCAAAGTTTGACAAATATTAAATATATCTTTCAAGGTTTAGTGAGTTGTGAAGGTTGGCAATCTTACAATGGTTCTCGACGAGGTTTTAGGCTTTTGATGCTCAAAATATGGAGTTACAATCTTGTCAATTCACTTGCAAACATGAAATTTGCCGAAAAAATCAGTTTTTACAATATGTTACTTGAATATCAAAATTTAAAAAAATGATTTAAATATCATACAACTTGATTTTTTAAATTATAAGTAATTATTGCTATTTATGTGCATATTTGAGTTTTGACTCTCAGGTTCAGCTCTTAGATTTTGGGTATATTAACTCATTCAACTTAAAATTGTACCTAAATTTTGAGTGTTAGTGAATAATTTCGCTATTGTAATTTTCAAATTGTACCATTATTATTTATATTGAATTAACTTTCTATCTAGATTTTCCTTAAAGAACCAAATATTACCTATTTTCCGACGCCACAAGTAGCTTTATTATTTCAATAATATCGCCAGGAAACTTGCTAATTACTACAGAGTAGTTTCTGTTTGTAATTAAGTTTTTAATTCCACTTTTAATAGCTTTTCAAATATTTTTCTTTAATAAATATTAAATCGGGAAGAATTTTATGTAATCATAACAGAAGTTCGATTCTTGTCGGCAGGTTTGTCCTTAGATCCCGTGGTTTACTTTAGTTATTAAAATACAACTTTTAATACATTTAATAAACCACAATTTCAGTTTTAATTATAACTTAATTGTTTGCAAAAAGCAGGGTTAAATATTTTTAAAAATAACGTCAGAAACAATGTCAACTTTATGAAAATATATTGGAAGTTAATGAAGAAATAGTGAAATTGATATTTCAATATTCGTATAACATAAAATCAAATATGTTGTAATTCTTGTTCCAAGTATCTGCTACGCTTCAAATTAAAAACATAGTATTGCAACAATAATAGTATATTACGTAGCTAGTGCTGTAAGAAGCATTTTACGCACGATATGGAAAATGTTACGCACGAAGCCGCGTATCGGCGAGTTTGTAATTCCATGAGTGCGTAAAATGCCTTAGAGCACGTGTGACGTACTATACTTTACCTACGACCAAATGGAAAGTCCTGTTTTCGCAATTAATATAATTCAGAGTAATTTTTCATAAAAAAAGACCATTTTTCACGTATTAACATCACATTTGTACTAATCGTAGATATGCTACTAAAGAAAAAATAATAACGTATTACAAAAAAATTCGCAAATCATGTTACTTATCTAATTATTAGTGTTGTTCTTAAAATAATTATTTAAGGTGACATTACAGTTATTAAGAAGAAATGCGTATCTTGCTTTTTTTATATTACTTCCATTATACACCTCAGTTGAATTATGTATTATTATTATTAAAAATAGTATTTTCAGTAATATTACTTGATGTGTTTGCTATTGCAGATAATGTTCTAGATGAAGTGGTAGTTACTTAAAACTGTATGAGCAATGCATTACACGATACTCTGATGAAAAGAAAAAAGCAAGAAATGGAAACAAAATCATTTTATCCCAGCATTAGAGCAGTTAATTTCTGGACCATCTTTTAAAACTGTGCGCTCTTTAATACAACCGTGCGTTTTTTTTCCAACTGTGTGTAAAGAGGGTAATTACGTAACAAAAAACTATTCGTAATTAGCTATTTACACTGAGGTCGTAGGAAAAAATAAATTAACAAACAATTTTCTTTTTTTTTTTGTTAAATTGAAATCATCTCAGTTGCACAATCTCAAAGTCGTGCAAAAACTTTTACAATTCTAATATCTCTTTCTCGATTCAAGCTGACACCACTATGAAAGCAATTTATGACTTTTCCGATACATTGGAAACTTAATTTCTTATCCGTACCAATATATTGGCTTTACTGGCCGTATACTTGTATGGTATTCGTTTAAGTAAAACTAGTTTCACATGTATTGAGAGTCTGGAAGCCTTTCAAGATCAATACGAACGCTATTGTTGGCAATGCTAAGATGAAAGAGGCACATAACGTTATGAAATTCTAAATTTTGAGCAGAACTTAGAAATGTTTATTTAAAAATTCAAGATTAAGCGATGTAATGGTCCATTAGTAAAATTTTGCTAAATAAACATGCAATTTTTTCTCCCATAAAGAACTTAGTAGTTGTGCTAGTTTTAGTATATCTGAAAAAAACTTATCCTGTATAGAGATAGAAAATTATCAGATATGTAAAAAGAGATAATGCCAAGAAAATTAAAGAAAATTGAGTAGAATTTAATGATGAACAACAATTTAGGCAAAACAATTTGCCGATTTAAGGCTATAAAATGTTCTTGAAGGAGCCACATTGTAAGCAGCCTTTACAGCTCGATGTCAAATTTGACGTTAAGGAACACGTATACTTTTCTTTACGTCTCGTGACAACTGTCATAACTGTCAAAACTCACTCACCAGTGACCTAAAAGTATAAAATTAGAAATAGTTGCTTATTTCAGGAATTACACTGGAAGTTGTGTTCAAAGCTCTATGGAGCCAAATTTCATAATTGGGACGTTAAGGAACACTTTAATACGTTGCTTGCTTCACGTGACAGTTATCATAATTGTCAAAACCGACTTACCAGTGACCTGAAACTGTAAAACTAGAAATAGTAGGTAATTTGAGGAATTACACTGAAAGTTGTGTTTAAAGCTCGATGTTGGGACGTTAGGAGCACTTTTATACGTTGGTCGCGTCACGTGGCAGCTGTCATAATTATCAAAATCCACTCACCAGTGAAGTTCTTTGAGAAGTTGGACTAAATTGTGTTTACAGTTCCATAAAACCAAATTTGTCAGTTCTCACGTTAAGGAAGACTTTGATATTACGTCACAATTGTCAAATTTTGCTCTATATAGCTCTAAATACAATATGCAGAATAATTCATTCAAGCTATAGGAGTAAAATTTTGAATTGGTAATTTTGCGTCCCAGTTGCGTGATTTTTGACAGCTGTTAGGTGACGTAAAAAATATCAGAGTCTGTTAATGCACAACTGTTAAATTTAACTCTAAGCAGCTATAAATACAACTAATCTGCGTATTCCAGTTGTATGTTAGCGCTGAATAAGTTTTGACAGTTGACAGCTAGCAGGTAACGTAAAAACATATCAATCTATTTTCTAATTTGAGGCTCTATCGAGGTGTAAATACAAGGTACAACTGTTTTGTATCTGATAGTTTTATGTCACTGCTGAATGAGTTTTAATACTTATAACAAGTGTCACCTGACTCTAAGCGCCACTGTGAAGTGTCATAACTGTCATTTATCGTAACAACTGTCAAATTTAACCTACAGTTATGAATAACAATTTGCGGCTTGATTCCTCAAAGAGAGACTATTTCTATTTCATTTTACATTTTCACGGCACTGTTTAATGGTTTTGACAGTTGTCAGGTGATTCTAGAACTACGTCATTCTGTTTGTCAAAGTGATCCAGGTTTTTCCAACCAGGATTGGCTTTGAAAACGTTGATTTAAATGTAATTTTCAAGCTTCTCCACGTGGAAAAGGTGCAACCGGAGTATGAAAAACTGTCATATATTTCGGTTTGTGAAGGTTTGGCGGGAGTTTAAAACGCCGGGAATTCTCGTTCAAAATTCCATTTCCTGAATTGTTGCAAAGCCATAC
Source organism: Ips typographus (assembly GCF_016097725.1). NCBI lineage: Eukaryota > Metazoa > Arthropoda > Insecta > Coleoptera > Curculionidae > Ips > Ips typographus. The sequence goes on from NC_138423.1 coordinate 11,089,395, forward strand.
TTTTCACTTTATTTTTGAAAATATTCTTTCGTTTAAGGGCCAGTACTGCCACTTTAGAATAATTTTATTTCAAATATAATTTGTAGACAAACCGTGGAATCTGACGCTATTGTTGGTCAATTTCGTTATTTCTATAGAAATTATCCTAAGAATAAATTTATCCGGAGGTGACTTAATAGTTTGTCCACGTTTGGTTAATAAAAATGTATTTCACAAATATGCTGTCTTGAATTTATTTGTGCAAACTAAATTTGAGGACAATGCTTCAAATTTTATGTTTTGATTTTGGTAAAAAGCATTGTATTTATTGTATTTATTCACAACTGACAAAAGAAGCGTTGAATATGTTCATTCTCGATTAATTACTGAGAACAAAAAAATATTCAAACTTCTGAGAATATTTGTAAAAGAAAATTTTTAATAATTTACCGTGTAAATTATTTACCTTAGGCCATCTCTAATGCTGTATGATATTAAAAAAATTAACATAAAAAAATTTGGTGTTGTAAGAAAGAAGACTGGGTTTTGCGATTTCCAATTTCAAGCACATATTTCGTAAAATGGTCTTATTGTGTGTATAGGAACACAAAATGAACCCTCACACAGTTTGGTTGGTAAACCAATGCATATCGGAATATTTTGGTAGTATTCCCAATTCTAATCCAATTTCGATGCGTGTTTGTTCGTGTATGATCAGCTTTGTGCGAGATTTTGGGAAAATATTGCCGACAGCACTTTCGTGTTTCTAAACAGAGCGAAAATAAACTCCCCCTTTTAGTCTGGTAAGGGATATTTAAATTCCCACGTAAACTATGCCTCAAGCTGTTGGTTAAAAGGAGATAAAAGAAAGGTTTGACGGACAAGTCTGTTACGGAAGTAACCAGATAAGGCATAAATAGGAAAAACTGTTTGAATGTCTGCAAAATTAACTTTCCAAGACATGCTCGGAAATAGAAAGGTTTTATTCAAAACCAGCCACGCAATGTAAGGAAAAAAAAGCAATACCGGATATTAAAAATCGTGTTTCTGGCTCGCTAAGAATTTAATAATCCACCACATACACTTAAACCGTAAAAGCATATCGGATTTACGAGTCGCTCATTGAATATTTAGGAGGTTTTAGAGGGATGTATTCGCTCCCCATCCTACGCTAGCCGGGGACTTGTTTATAAAATTGAAATTCGAGAGAGTAAAGTTTGCCGCCGCAAAATCGCGTTATATTTTTGCCCCAATAAAGTTTTTGACGTTCCGTATCCATCAACTTCTCGGTAAAAGATATAAAAGAGTAAATTGATTGCCATAGAGACTGGGACGTATACGGGCTATCAATATTACTTTTTAATTTTTATGATTTTAATTAGATTTCCGAGAAAGATATTGGAAACTTTTGAGTTAGTATATTATTAATGTATATTGTACAACAAGGGTGGATAAGATGTTCTTATCGCACGAGGACGAAATTTTTACCCAATCGGAAACGGGGCGAGTTTGTACTAATTGGAATTATTAACCAAATTTAATATAACTTTTAAACACTAAAATTTTGGTAAGTTTTTATGTTTACATATCAGTTTTGACATACAGGGTGTCCCACGACGAAAGACCTCGATTGATATTGGAAAAAGTATAAATAGGAGAGTTTTGAAAATTTGGTAGGATACTGATGTGGGCATGCCCAATCCAACTAAAATATTTTCAAGATGGTTGCACTTCCGCTTATACCGGAAGTCGATCACAACTTTCTTATTTTAAATAGAACACCCTATATATTATTACATATTTGGATTCCTCACAAAATTCTGACCAACTTTTGTATAGAATGCCCTATGCCTATCTCTAGCCGTTTTCGAAATATTTGATGTTTTTCCAAAAAAGTGACAGTTGCAACGCTCAACATATTTTTGTACTATGTTAAAACCGTATTTCATTTTGCAATGAAACTTTGGGTTATTGTAAATAAAGAATCGTTTTATTAAACTGAGGGTGCGTAACGACTCATTTGTATACAGGGTCGTCAAAAAAAAATCATAAACTTGCCACTAAAAAAAATGAAAAATCTCAAGTTTTTTAAATAGAAATCCACATTTTTTATGACGGAATCATTTTGAGCATTAAAAATTACTATAAGTTTCAATTTACTTGCCTATACCTAAATCCAACCCATTTCGTTTTATTTGAGAATAAACATTTTTTTATTAGGCTGCATGGTTGGGATTAGCTGGTACTCTAGTTAGCCATGCTTTTGACACACGGTGATATTGGAGAACTGCAAAGCATGTTATGTTGAGCGTTGCAACTGTCACTTTTTTGGAAAAACATCAAATATTTCGAAAACTGCTAGAGATAGGAATAGGGCATTGTACACAAAAGTTGGTTAGAAATTGCAATTTCTACATTTGTATTATTAAGGATTGGTTTTGTTTTAATAGCTTTTATCTTCACAGATCCCGTATTCTTAAAATTTTCAATTATTTGCTTGACAGCTTTTGGTGATGGCTTTGCTTTTTCTGGATAACGAGCGGCAAATACCTCATATGTTCTAGTCACAACTTTATCACATTCTCCGTAAATAATAAACAGATTTAAGTAATCTTGGTTTGAATAACGTAACCGCGACGGCATATTTGCAGTTGTCAAAACACTCAAAACTAGTGTTATTAACATGCCCTGCAGGTCTCCAATATCACCGTGTGTCAAAAGCATGGCTAACTAGAGTACCAGCTAATCCCAACCATGCAGCCTAATAAAAAAATGTTTATTCTCAAATAAAACGAAATGGGTTGGATTTAGGTATAGGCGAGTAAATTGAAACTTATAGTAATTTTTAATGCTCAAAATGATTCCGTCATAAAAAATGGGGGTTTCCATTTAAAAAACTTGAGATTTTTCATTTTTTTTAGTGGCAAGTTTATGATTTTTTTTTGACGACCCTGTATACAAATGAGTCGTTACGCACCCTCAGTTTAATAAAACGATCCTTTATTTACAATAACCCAAAGTTTCATTGCAAAATGAAATACGGTTTTAACATAGTACAAAAATATGTTGAGCGTTGCAACTGTCACTTTTTTGGAAAAACATCAAATATTTCGAAAACGGCTAGAGATAGGCATAGGGCATTCTATACAAAAGTTGGTCAGAATTTTGTGAGGAATCCAAATATGTAATAATATATAGGGTGTTCTATTTAAAATAAGAAAGTTGTGATCGACTTCCGGTATAAGCGGAAGCGTGATCTTGAAAATATTTTAGTTGGATTGGGCATGCCCACATCAGTATCCTACCAAATTTTCAAAACTCTCCTATTTATACTTTTTCCAATATCAATCGAGGTCTTTCGTCGTGGGACACCCTGTATAGTAGGTCAATGTCAGTTCTCACAAAATTCTTTGCTCACTCATTTAAAATGTTCACTCCTAAAGTTACAGAATTCTTCAACGTTGTATTTATAATTATGAAACAATACGCTTTTTAATTTTCTCCTGAATAAACGCATCTGTAATCTTCCAATTTCAAAAGCAATTTATTATACAAATTAGTTGTCAAGAAAACTGGGTTACTCTGGTACTTTATCAACCTGCAAAGGGGTGCTGCAACTCTATTTTTCGTTGAATATCTTGTGAAAATGCCCAAAATTGTCAAAGTTTGATTCCAACTTTTTCATATTCAATAAGTTTTGAATTCCTTGAAAAGTCCTCCTACAGTCGTTTCTCTAACCCAGCCCTGCTATTATAGTAACGCAGTCAAAAGTCACGAAACAAAGTCCCAACATAGTCTCACCGCTTTTTAATGCCATTTCATTATGTGTGATAGTAGAATAAGCCTACTGGAATGGTAGTTATATCCTTTATATATCAGTCCTTGGTCTAATAATCCAATTAGTACCATCATCTTATACGCAGGTCACTCAACATTATCATAATGTATATACAGTGTGTCCATAAAATATGGAATAAATTAAAATTCAGGAAATTATCTTCAGAAAAACGCTCGGACACGTATGTTATTATTTTTTTCTACAAACATTCAATAATGATGCATTTTTCGCTTCCAAATCTCAACGAAAAGTTACCCTTTACTGAGGAGTTTACTTTATCGCGCGTTGCCAAGGGTAGCGAGCGATAAAAATTTTTTCGCTTGCTGTCCAGAGCAACGGCCACAATGCATGCCATTATTGGAAATGTCAGTGTCACCAGTTTGATGTCAGTATTCAATTGTGTATAGTTTTGATCCTGTTTTTGAGTACCTACGCAGTAAGTTTAGTTGTATTAGATATTTAGCGATGTTTGTAGAAAAAATATTGTATGTATTACGCGCACAATGTGACTTTTATGCTTAATACATAAATAACTATTAAAGGCGCATTTTTTGAGGATATGACCTTCGTGTTGAGATTTTCAAAAGAGAACCCCGATTTTGTGTTGCATTTATGGATTCTACGTAAAGTTCTGGGTATTTTTCATGTAGCATATCATATGTCGATATTCAGCTGTTTTCGAGAAAATAACGGTTGAAAAATATAACATGTTTTAATGAAAATAGTGTTCAACTATAATAAAAAACAATAATTAAAAAATAAATAAAAAAAAATTAAAATAATTTATTATTAAATTAAATTCCCAGTTTCAGTGAAAGTTTCGTGCACTTTTTCCAAAAATGATCCTTAACTTGCTTATTTGACAGTTGACAACCAAAGAAATTAAATAATAGCTCAGATCGTAATCTTTCCAAAAATATGCTTATTTAAGTTAATCGGTGGTACCGTTTGGCCGCTAGAGGGCGTCAAAGTCAAGCTTCACAAACCTTCAAAGTGATTTAACCACTTTTTCTTTAACATAAAATAACTCAATTATTTTAACAGTTACGACAAAATGTTACTGAAGGTAAAATATAGTCCAGACCAAAGGCTTTTCAACGGTGTATTCAAAAAAGGTCATTGGAGTGATAATTTGACCGCTAGAGGGTATCAAATTCAAGTTTTTTGACAATTTTGCTTTTCACACTGTTTTTCGAGATAATTCCCGAAAACTCAAAATTGTTTTTCACTTTTTTGAGACACCCTGTACTCAGCCGCTAATCTGAGACACCTTATATCACCTTGACATCCATTTTGCCCTAACTGTCACGGTTTTGGGGATGACCTGGAAATGATGTTAGTTTTGACGGTTTTCAGTGCGTGGCACCCTACAAAAATGGCATTTTTACAAATAACACTTTACGTCATTTTTGTATCATTAACCTGAAGGAATTTAGGCCGTGGCAGTTTATTTTAAAAAATCAAAAATTTTCTCTAAATAAATTAAAGGACAATTTTCGTTTTCAAGGACAAACGGTGCCTAGTACCAAAAAAGCGCATAGAAGGTAAAAGTGCATCCCCTCGAGGTGAGCTGGTGATAAAAATTTTAGACTTTTAACTTGAAGCGTTCCTGAGATATTTCGCAAAAACTACAAAAAACCAAGGTCAACTTTGACGCCCTCTAGCGGCCGAACCTGAAAACTTTGCCGTGTTTGCTCAACGTCACGTGAGAGCACCATTCACTAGCTTCATTTTGTTTTATAGCTCGTATATACAGGATGGTTCAAATAAGCGAGTTATTCACGATTTTCTGGAAAAGTGCAGGAAAATTTCGCTCAAAATAGGAATTTCTGCTCGATTTTGAGGGACGGCCAATCAAGGCTGCTAAAGCAAAAACAGTTGGGTATCGATACAGACATTTTACATCAAGTTGGCCTAGAATTTGACGTACAATCCAAAAATCTAATAAAAATTGGGTCATCTTATTTAAGAAATTATAAGTTTAGCATGGTATGGTTTGGAATTATAAATTACCTAACCTAACCTAATCTAACATCACGGGAAAATATTGGAGAACATAAACGGGGAGTGAACCACCTGAGGTTTGCAGATGACATAGTCCTTACTGCAGACAAGTTAGATCATGCTTGTCTATTATTCTTATTCAGAGATCTTGTGTACGAGTTGGCCTAAATATCAACTTCTTTAAAACTTAATACATAGCCAGCTTTGTATTCCCCAAAAACGCAACTAGAACAAGCGTATGCATATAAATATTTGGATCACGAGATCAAATTAAAAAGAGACAACCAGACTGCAGAATTAAACAGAAAAATAGGACTGACATGGACAGCTTACGGAAAAGTAAATAATGTCTCTAAATCAGATATTCCCATGTGTCTGAAGAGATAGTTGTTTGAGATCAGTGTGTGTTCCCGGTTCTAACATAGAGAGCATAAACACTGACCCTTACCAGGAAGGTAATAAACAAAAATCAGATGGATCGATTATCTCTCAGAGACAGAGTTCCAAATCATATAAATAGGAAAAGAACCGGTGTTGCGGAGGCATTTGAACGGGTTGGAAATCTGAAATGGAATACAGCCGGCCATGTTGCCAGAGTCAGAAGTGGAAGATAGACAAAGAAAATCCTGGAATCTAGAAATGAGGCACATCAGAACCGAGAACGTCTCCCAACGAGATGGTCGGACGACATCAAGCGTTCCCATTACCACTGGAGGAGTGCTCAAGACCTAGAGATATGTCCAGCAGTGGACTCAAAATGGCTTTTGATGTTGATGATGATGATGATGACAGCGTCTTTAGTGAAAAATAATGTTTCAATTGAACGCATTGTTTTTCTAAGATTGTAAATATCTAAATCTACGGGAACCCGACTGATCTATCGAACAGGTTCAGTTCAAATAGGTTTTACCAAAATTTCTCAATTAAATGACAATTGTCACGTAGCTTCATTAGATACACACCAAGGAAAGATACGTATACCAAACTCAACTGAGTCATGGTTGTTGGTAAAGCACAATATGTCTCCGTTTTACAGGTTTCAGTTAAACCATGGCAATTAGGCAGTCCAACAAACTTGCACTAAATTTTTTATAAAACAATAGTAGTAGAGAATAAAACAATCTTATTAGTAGAAAGTAGTTAATTTCCGCTTAAAAAAGAAAGTTGTCATTTATCACACACGGAGTCACTAATATATGGATAACTTTATAAACTTCTTCCAATTTTGAAGTGTTTACGGAAATTTTATAGTTTATTATACTATTAATACTAAAACTAAATCATCAATTGGTTTGTAGATTTACAACTCAATTTTACTAAAGATCATCATTGTTTTTAGCTCCAAAATCTCCAAGATCTCCACGTTCACCATCTACTCACAATAACGTGTCTGCCTCTCCTAAATCACCGACAATCTTCCAGTTCGGTCCACCAAGTCCAATCGTTGATGAAGATTCCAGAGACCACTTTGCGATGATTGGGTGTACGTTTCAACGCAACCACCCTAAGGTAAGTTATTTAAGTCCAGTTTTGAAGGCTAAATTGAAGTTTGAATGTGACAGATAAGATGCAAAACCTTAACATAACGTTGTTGCAAATTAGGTACGTTCAACCAATGAGAACCAGCCATATCATTCCCTGGACTCTGACTCCCAAACTCCTTCAGTGGGTTCCACCATGACCACCAATTTGAGTTCCAGACATTCTTCACTTAAAGAGAAACGGTAAGTGAAATTACGGTCAACTATACTATTTTAACAAGAATTTGTTCAGTAAGACACAATTTTCTCCTTTTGCAACGGTCAGTTTACTTTCCATAAAATGAAATTGCTTTTTTTGTGAGAGAAACGTAAGGTTTTCGAACCGTTTAAAAATTTAAATAGAAATTACGTAGTAATTGGGGTTTGTCGAGTGATCAAAAGCAATGCTATTCAATAACCTTTGGAACCGTTCGTCTTTGCCTTTTCCGCCCTTCGGCTTAACGTCAAACGGGTTTAAATGAGAATTAAATTTCATTTGGTACTGCGATTCGTGGTTTTGTCCGTCATCGGAGGATTTGAAACTTAAATCACCCAGGTCTCGGTCTTTGACAAAATGAAGCGGTTAATTATACTTGATGATAGGTTAGACGATACTTAGCGTGTTCTGTAATCACGTTTTGCTCAAATTTCTTTGTTGATTTCATAAAGTATAATGGGGATATTTAAGGGTGTACAATTTAATGAAAGATATGTAAGAGTGATCGCGTTTAGCGTTGTCCACTTACAAGCCCAAAAAAAAATGAAAAGCCGAAAATAATCAGGGTGTTCAGTTTTTGTTGAAATATGACGTTATTTTACAGTTCACATGACCACTTAGTTAACTTAGTACTGTTAACCGTTATATCTAGCCTAAATGCTGCTGACCTTCTTGCTGTTAGCGAATTGAGGATTTGTTAAGCAGGATAACTTAAACGCTGATTATTATCTCAGCGTTAGCTTCATTCTTATAATTTAAGCTCATACCGCGTTGCGTTTTTTGAATTTTATTTAATTTTATACCTATATAATATTTATTAACTAATATTTTTTACTGATAAACTTTTTAATACATTGTTACACTAAGAATTTCTGGCTGCTGGTTGATAATTATTTCACCGGTAAAAATGTTTTTTTTATTGTTACCTCTCAACTTACTAACTAGAGTTTGATGATATTCTTGATACATTTAAAGGTACGATTTATCCCAATAAACACACACACGTTTATTCTACGTTGAAACAACGTTCTCACCGATATTTTAACGTTTTTCGAATAGAAAACGTTACACATTTACCGTTTTTATAACACATTTATATTAAACTAAAATTGATTTGTATGTTACTTTCAAAAGGAAATGTAATAATAAAACATTTTAGTACATTTGCACAACAGCGTTGCTAATCATCTTTTACAAACGTTTTATAATATCTGCAAAGTGACGTGAAACAAACGTTGAAAAACATTTCTTGTAAAGGTTAGACTACATTTTTTGCATATCAACGTAGCGGTTGCAAATTGATTTAAGCGGCATTTATACTTTTAACGTTTTCCAATCTACCAAAATCAACGTTCAGTTACGTTTCACTACAAAGTTTCTTCGACGTAGTTGTGCTTATTCGAAAATAACGTTAAATAGATTTCGAGAATCGAGATTTCTCGCAAACGTTAAATTACATTTCCAAAATCAACGTTTGGTTGCGTCTTATTACAACGTTTCTTCAACGTAATTGAAATTACTGGAATGAAACATGTTGTCTGTCATTTTCATCAACGTATTTTCAGTTGCTCCAGCTTTAGCCAAGCTAGTCACTCTGGAATGATTTGTAAATTTAAAATTCAACACATCAAGGCTTGTGTTTTCTGCTGAATATATCTTGTCTACTTTGATATCTCTTTGCGTCCCAATGGAGTATGTTTATATGATACATCTCTAGTAAACCAGTTAGGATTTGGCATCACGAAAAGGCAATTATTAGTTACATTTGAAGTCATCTTTCCGAATAATTGCATCAAAAATAAAACTTTTGATTAGATCGAAATATGCAATATTCCACAATTCCTCAGATATTATTGTAACCAACTCGACAATTCCGCTTCACGTTTCCCCACTCCACTCTGTTGGAGCATTTCAGTCAAATGTAAATAACATTCCTATGTAAATGTATTGTAACATCTCTACCTTACTGTACACATTTCGAGATTTTGCAATGTTTCTAATTAACCATTTGCTATCAACAAGCTTGAAGTTTCTGAGAAAAGGGGGGACCGTAACGTATTTATTCTTAATAATAATAATAATAATGATATTTATTTAGCATGTAGCTATAAAAATAAACACAATGACAAATCATGCAAATATAAAAATATTAAAATTAATGTAATAATAAAATAATTAAAATGGACAAATATGGACCTGTTTAAAAACAAGTAACGAATTAAAAAGTAAAAACATTAAACAAGAACAAGCTAAAGCACTTAAATTACAACATGTTGTCTTAGGGCTCTTTTAAAATTGTTCAAATTATCACAGTTTTTTATTACATTAGGCAACATATTAAAATCTTGAAGGCCTTTGTACAATACTGGATAGAACATATGTGTTGTTCTACAATTTCCACTCAAAACAAAATCAAAACAGTTTCTCGTGCTGTAACTGTGGACTTCGTTAAAAGACTTGATCCGCTTGCATATACAGTGTGGAACAGCCAAATGGAATAAATTCGATAACGAATAAATGAGAGCGTGTTGGGAAAAACGCTTGGACACGTCGATTTGTATTTTTAGTTGCACATTTATTAAAAAAAATAAAAATTTTATAGGGTGTGTCATGTGACATTGGCCGATACCAACTTTCTTATTTTAAATACAACCCCCTGTATATTATTAGTTTTTTGGATTCTTCAGAAAATTCTAGACATAATTCATGTACAATGTCCCATACCTATCTTCAACTGTTTCGGAAATATTAAGTGTTTTCAGATGTATTACAACAATTAACATTAAAAAAAAAAAATTATTTTATTTCACAAATTCCCTACATTACACTCAATACTTATTTTCACGAACATTTTGAACATCTCTTACATTAATTTCAATGTTTTTTTGTTTTTTTTTACATTATTTGTGAAAGAAAATAATTTTCTTTTTTTAATATTAATTTTAGTAATACATCTGAAAACACTTAATATTTCCGAAACAGTTGAACATAGGTATGGGACATTGTACATGAATTATGTCTAGAATTTTCTGAAGAATCCAAAAAAATTATAATATACAGGGGGTTGTATTTAAAATAAGAAAGTTGGTATCGGCCACTGTCACATGACACACCCTATATAATTTTTATTTTTTTTAATAAATGCGCATCTAAAAATACAAATCGACGTGTCCAAGCGTTTTTCCCAACACGCTCTCATTTATTCGTTATCGAATTTATTCCATTTGGCTGTTCCACACTGTATAGGGTGGTTACAGTCCATTTTTTAATTTAAACACAAACACGTGAACGGCAAACACAATCATTTTCTGGACAGGTAACATGCTTAAAATCGTGGACATTGTTACGCTGGGAGTATACCTGTTGCATCGCAATATGCACCTCATTGCTCGATTTTGCACAATCTGGATCTGATCTATCTCAAAACGAGGTAGACCGTACAAAAGAGCAGAACAAAACTTGAGATCAGGGGCCGCAATACAGTTATACAATAACAGTCTGGTCTCCATAGACAATTGTCTTCCTACTCTCGAAATGTAGCCCACCTTCTTTGAACATTTTTGAGTTATATAATCAGCGTGGGCATAAAACTTCAGTTCGGAATCAAAAATTACTCCCAGATACTTTATTTGACTTTCGTACTTAATCCTGGTGCCATTCATAATTACATCGAGCTGCTCCAAGGAGATGTTTCCCAACCTACTTTTTCTCCGAAACAGACAAAACTTTGACTTTGACTTTGAGTGGATCGACACGAAGCTTATTTTTACATCTAAATATATTTTCCAAATCGTTGTTTACGTTCGTCTGCATAAGATTCAAGTTACTCCCAGTTATATAAATCATTGCATCATCTGCGAACAGCTCAATGCAACACCGATCCACAGCCCCAACTATGTCATTGACATAAAGCAAGAACAGCAATGGCCCCAAGGCAGTTCCCTGTGGTACTCCATGCTGAACACACAAAGGATCAGACATGCTATTCTTATACTTTACTCTTTGATGTCTGTTAGACAAATAAGACTCGAACCATCCCAGAACCGTACCGCTCAAGCCCATACAATGCAATTTTTTTATTAAAATTTTGCAGTCAACTGTCTTGAAGGCTCTCCTAAAATCGAGGAACACTGCCAACACAAAGTTACCAACGTTCAACTCTCTTTTAAAAATATCACATAAATTAACTACAACAGTTTCACAAGAATGACACTCACGAAAGCCCGATTGGTTCTCCACAACAATGCTATTCCTGTCACAATGATCTTCCCCGCTTTACGTTTCCCCACTCCACTCTGTTGGAGTATTTCAGTCAAATGTAAGTAACATTCCTATGTAAATGTATTGTAACATCTCTATCTTACTGTACACATTTCGAGATTTTGCAATGTTTCTAATTAACCATTTGCTATCAACAAGCTTGAAGTTTCTGAGAAAATTGATCCATACTCAATAATATTACTTAGGGATCGTAACGAATTTATTCTTTAAAGAATTCTGTCAGACCACCTCCGAGAACTCCTCCTCCTCCACCTCCTTGGAATGCCAGTTCGTATGAAAACAGGATGAATAAGTTCTTCTGAAGCCCATCGGGAGAATTTTGATCGTAAACTTGTATCATTCCAAGCTGAAGATCTGACTTTCCTTTGTTTAATATCACTGCAATTTACGACGCAAAACATCCCTTGTATCCCTTCGTTTTTTCAACCGTATGTTAGGTAGTAACTATTACATTATTACTGTTACGGTGTGGGCCTACTATGCTCGATACTCGATGAAACCGATGCGCCGCAATATCTGGCCAGGCGCGTATTAAAGTAGGCCACAGTTAGGAAGCGCCACACCTGGAAGATTCGAAGCAAATCGCGAAGCGTTTCGCGGTCATTCTAGAACGTGGTTTGCGAATATAAAAGAAGCGGTGTCGACGTCAGTAGTAGAGTGTAGTAGTGAATTTGGGAACGCGGTAAAGTTTAAATAGCGGAGTAATTGTGGAATTGTAGTAGTGTTTTTAATAGCTGAGTTAATTATTGTACGGAGTGCTTTGAAGTGTAAATAAAGTTATTAATTGTTGAGTTAAATTGACTTTGTGTGAACCCACGGGAAAATCGTAACAATTGGTGTCAGAAGTGCGATCAGACTTTAGTGCGACGTGAATTGGAACTAAACTTCGGGTTAAAGACTTGTGTTCAGAACCGGACTAGAGATTTTTGGAACAGTGGTGTGTTAAAGTTATTTTATGCCAATAACAACACGTCAAAGTGCAAACATGGAGGCCCAAGTTGCAGCTATTATGGCAATGCTTGAAAAACAAGAAGAGATTCGACAACGAGACAAAGAAGAACAAGAAAGGATTCGAAAACAAAACAAGGAAGAACAAGAAAGGATTCGACAACAAGAAGAAAGAATGAGACAACAAGATATAGAAATGCGTCAAGAAGATAGAGAGCGGCAAGAAAAGCGTAACGTAGAAATATTGAACGTTCTAGCGGGGACCAAGACAGACATCCAAGAGTATGTAACCCATAGTCTCAATAAAATTCAGAACGATGTTCGGGAGGACATTAATAAAATTCAGAATGACGTCGAGATAAAGCTACGCGACTTAGAGCGGAAAATTGACAGCAGAGGAGCCAGCTCTACAGTGATCACCCGAAACGGGCTCAACAAGATCAAGCCTCCCACATACGACGGTCAAACTTCATGGGCAATGTACCAACTCCAATTTGAGGCCGCTGCAAATGCAAATGGATGGAGTAACAAGGAAATGGCTGTAGCACTAGTAGTGGCATTACGAGGACCTGCATTGGAGCTGTTACAGACGGTGCCTATCGCCCAACGAAGCAACTATGAAGCATTAGTAGCTGCATTAGAACGTCGTTATGGGGATCAACATAAGAAAGGACTGTATCGAACGCAATTAATGGCAAGACAGCAGAAAACTGGTGAAAATCTAGAAGAGTTTGAAACCGAAATTCGTCGCCTTGTGCATCTGGCTTACCCAGCCGTCCCGGATGAAATCCAAGAAGAACTTGTGGCACAGTATTTTGTAGATGGGATTCGAGATCCGGAGGTAAAGAAATGGCTGAAGATGTTCAAAGGGGGCAACAACAGCGAATTACTGGTTCGAGCGCTGGAAATTGAAGCTGCGTGCAATGACTTTCAGCCAGAGACTATTCAAGAGGAAAGAGAACCGCCAGCCGATCATGTTGCTACATCAATAAATAAAATTGAATCAATGGTCGGCCAATTAGTGCAACAAATGGCAGCATCAGCAAATGGCCAGTCCACACAGTTAGAACGATCACGTCCTATCACTAGAGTGCAATGTTATCGATGTGGACGCAAAGGACACTATAGAAGGAATTGCAGACAGCGGTCTTGTTCTCCAAACCCACAGTGTCGACGAAACCAGGACATCAGAACAAATCACCGGAACTCCTCTGCTAAAAGAAACATTACATGTTATATTTGTGGACGTAAAGGACATTACCAATGGAATTGCAGACAGCAGTCTCGTTTACCGACCCCGCAGAATTGGCGTAACCAGGAGCAGGAAATGAAGAACCCGGAAGGACATTTACCGCGATATGTAGAGGATCGTCAAGCTTTTGATAGTGACTTGAGAGAGAGAAGATGAAACCAAACAACGACCGTATGAAGATGACACTGCACCACAGACCAACTGGTGGCAATTATAAGAAAGGTGATGCTGTGTGGATGTTTCAACCCAGGAGGAGCAAAGGATTAAGTCAAAGATGGCAACGACACTGGGAGGGACCTTACCATGTGGTAAAAAGGTTAAATGACGTCGCGTACAGAGTCCAACGCAGCCCCAAAGGCAAGATGAAAATTGTCCATCTGGACAGACTCAAGAAATACCAGGGACTAGATGAAGCGGATCGGGACGATCAGCTTTAAGAGGGGGGCAGTGTTACGGTGTGGGCCTACTATGCTCGATACTCGATGAAACCGATGCGCCGCAATATCTGGCCGGGCGCGTATTAAAGTAGGCCACAGTTAGGAAGCGCCACACCTGGAAGATTCGAAGCAAATCGCGAAGCGTTTCGCGGTCATTCTAGAACGTGGTTTGCGAATATAAAAGAAGCGGTGTCGGCGTCAGTAGTAGAGTGTAGTAGTGAATTTGGGAACGCGGTAAAGTTTAAATAGCGGAGTAATTGTGGAATTGTAGTAGTGTTTTTAATAGCTGAGTTAATTATTGTACGGAGTGCTTTGAAGTGTAAATAAAGTTATTAATTGTTGAGTTAAATTGACTTTGTGTGAACCCACGGGAAAAACGTAACATTACTAAGGTAGGTTACACTAAACAAAACATGTTTCATAAAATTCTCGTCCTAAATATAATTCGTTAGTATAATTCCAAGAATTACCTTAAGTTTAACTATTTTTTTCAAGAATGACGTTTAAAAACAATATTATTTCTGATCACTGTGTCTATTTTGTTTCAAACTGGCAGAAAACCAATTTTGTCAGCACCATAGGAAGCTAAAGTCTGTGTCGTAAAGAATACATGAGTGATTACCCAATTTTCTCTATACGAAATAGGGGACGAAGACGCCAACTTCCTTCGCCGATTGATTCGACCAATTCGACTCCTACGGAGGCCCCAAAAATCCACAGATGCCGAAAATCGACCTCGGATTTAACAGACATGACCGATGACACGTACAATACGACCACCACAGCTTTAAGCAGGTCCGGATCCAGAAAAAGTAAGTTTAACAATAAATCAATAATTAAATCAATTTGTTGTCCTGCTATGTTGGTCCTTTTTGTAAAATTTAAATGAATGTTAAATTAAAAAACAAAGTTAAATTTCAAACAACCCTAGACAGATTCAACCCCCCTTTGGTAAATTTTTTTTCCACGTGATTATAACAAATCCATTATAATAGTATGACATTGTACACACAGGGTGATTGTGTATATTTTACTCAATAGCTAACTACCTTTAATTTTGATTTGACAACATAGTTGTTATTTTTACTTGTTTGTTGGATGATTTTATTTGTATTATGTCTTGATTGACAACGTGTGCATGTACCTGTTTGACGAAGTGTACCGTGACAGAATTGTTCTGCAATGTTAATTTGTTTTTCACTGTTAAAAATTCGAGGTAATTCTTATTGTTATTCTTATTGTTGATTCATTGTTGGTTTCTGACATTAACTTTCTACCCCAGCCCTGAGGAAGTTTATGTACAAATAAAAGAAAAGTCCGGCGAATAATTTAGAGTAACAATTTATTGTCCCTCTTTGCCAATCATCTTGCCAATTCAACGTTAATTAGCAAAGTTACAGTATTTTTTCTAAACCGCCAGAATGTAATAGTTATGACATTTGTATAAATCCGAAATCTTTCTACAAGAAAAATCAAGATTTTTTCCTAAAAACTGTTCCCGTATACCTTTCAGTGCATTTACTAAATTATGAAAGTAACATACATGTTATTGTTTACATACATTGTTATGTTGGTTACTTTAAAAAAAATATATAAATTGTAATGGTCAAACGTAACAGTATTGTTGCCACGAATACGAAAACAATAATTGTTTTTATGTTGTTTTACAATTATTTTATTACTTGACTAATCTTGGCATTTAGTGCTAATTGGCATTTAGAGTGTTGCAAGCACAAAATTGCTTATAGTCACGTGACGTGTCGCGTACAATTTCAGCTTTCACAACCGTTCAAACTTGATCTATTGTTATTTCAAAATTTTTTAAGGTTTAAACTACATTTTAAATGTCACGTGACTGTTTTCGACAGGTGTTTACTGGCTTTAGCAGTGTTGTGAATTGATATTATCAAAGTTACGTGACGTGACTCATACGATTTCAGCTTTTACAACTGTCTAAATGTAGTTTACTAATTATTCAACTTTCAACAAGATTTTAAAAGTCACGTGACGTGACTGATTTTTAAAGGTGTCAACTAGCTTTCAGAGTGTAGGTAGATCAGAATTGCATTATCAACGTACAACAATTTTACATTTTTAGCTTTTAAACAACTGTTCAAAATTAATATACTACATTTTCAAGGTTTAAACAATATTTTAAAATCACGTGACAATTTTTGATAGGGGTCAACTGGCTTCAGCAGTGTTGCAAGTTGAAAATTTCATTATTAACGTCACTTGACGTGTATTTTACAATTTGATGAGCTTTTACAACTTTTTATATTATTTAACGTTTTAACAATATTTTAAAAGTCATGTGACTAATTTTGACAAGTGTTAACTGGTCTTTACAGTGATGTAAGCTTAGAATTGCATTATCAACCTCACGTGACGTGTATTTAACAATTTCAACTTTTACAACTGTCTAAATTTAATTTACTACGCTTTTAACGTTTAAACTAGATTTTAAAAGTCACCTGATTGATTTTGACAGGTGTCAACTGGCTTTAGCAGTGTTGCAAGTTGAAAAATTGCATTATCAACGTCACGTGACGTGCATTTTATAATTTGAGATTTTTCAACTGTCTAAATTTAATTTACTAAATTTTCAACGTTTGAACTAGATTTTAAAAGTCCCGTGACTGATTTTGACAGGTCTTAACTAGCCATTACAGTGTTGCTAGATCAGAATTACATTATCAACGTCACGTGACGTGCATTTTTACATTTTTAGCTTTTAAACAACTGTTCAAATTTAATTTGCTACATTTTCAAGCTTTAAACAATATCTTAAAATCAAAGAAAGAAAATTTCATTATTAACGTCCCGTGACGTGTAATTTACAATTTGAGCTTTTACAACTTTCTACATTTACTTTAATCAATTTTCGACGTTTTAATAAGGTTTTAAAAGTCATGTGACTAATTTTGACAAGTGTTAACTGGTCTTTACAGTGTTGTAAGCTCAGAATTGCATTATCAATCTCACGTGACGTGCACTTAAAAATTTCAGCTTTTACAGTGTTGCAAGTTGAAAAATTGCATTATTAACGTCACGTGACGTGCATTTTACAATTTGATATTTTACAACTGTCTAAATTTAATTTACTAAATTTTCAACGTTTGACTAGATTTTAAAAGTCCCGTGACTGATTTTGACAGGTCTCAACTAGCCGTTACAGTGTTGCTAGATCAGAATTACATTATCAACGTCACGTGACGTGCATTTTTACATTTTTAGCTTTTAAACAACTGTTCAAATTTAATTTGCTACATTTTCAAGCTTTAAACAATATCTTAAAATCAAAGAAAGAAAATTTCATTATTAACGTCCCGTGATGTTTATTTTACAATTTGAGCTTTTACAACTTTCTACATTTACTTTAATCAATTTTCGACGTTTTAATAAGGTTTTAAAAGTCATGTGACTAATTTTGACAAGTGTTAACTGGTCTTTACAGTGTTGTAAGCTCAGAATTGCATTATCAATCTCACGTGACGTGCACTTAACAATTTCAGCTTTTACAGTGTTGCAAGTTGAAAAATTGCATTATTAACGTCACGTGACCAGTTCGATTTTCAACTTGAAACGTATCGCACGTCTGTTTCGTGGGCGCCTTTTTTTGTCGCTAAGAAACCACGTTTCTTGAAACGGTGTTCAGGGAAATTTGAAGTTGAAGACCGAATTCCGCAGCCGGTCGAGTGGAGATGGTGGGAGCTCTAAGTGGAACCGTCGATTCCTAAAAGTCTACGGGGAATTGTCTTGTGCGGTGCACTTCCAGTAGGCGGAAAGGGTGAAAACCTAGGTCAAGACCACGTGGATGTGACAGTGACGGTTATAGTTTCCACGAGGAAGGACTACATCTCTTGCTCGGATCGTGCCTTTAAGCGATTTTTTAGAACTTTTAGTAGCTATTTGGGGCTCAGGGGCCCAACCCGACTATCTGAGCCTCTTTCGTATCGAGCTGGCAAATACCCTAGTTGGTAACGCCATTAAACAGAAGAAAAAAAAAAAAAAAAAAACGTCCCGTGACGTGCATTTTACAATTTGATATTTTACAACTGTCTAAATTTAATTTACTAAATTTTCAACGTTTGACTAGATTTTAAAAGTCCCGTGACTGATTTTGACAGGTCTCAACTAGCCGTTACAGTGTTGCTAGATCAGAATTACATTATCAACGTCACGTGACGTGCATTTTTACATTTTTAGCTTTTAAACAACTGTTCAAATTTAATTTGCTACATTTTCAAGCTTTAAACAATATTTTAAAATCGAAGTTGAAAAATTGCATTATTAACGTTACGTGACGTGCATTTTACAATTTGATATTTTACAACTGTCTAAATTTAACTTACTAAATTTTTAACGTTTGAACTAGATTTTAAAAGTCACGTGACTGATTTTGACAGGTATCAACTAGCTTTTACAGTGTTGCAAGCTCGGAACTGCATTATCAACTTCACGCAATGTGTATTTTACAATTTCAGCTTCTATACAATTGTCTAAATTTATTTTAGGTACCAAATTTTCAACGTTTAAACAAGATTTTAAAAATCACGTGATTAATTTTAACAGGTCTCAACTGATCTTTAGAGTTTTGCAAACTCAGAATTGCATTATCAACGTCACGTAACATGTCGCTTACAATTTCAACTTGTGCAACTGTCTAAATTTAATTTACTACATTTTCAACGTTTAAACAGGATTTTAAAAGTCCCGTGCCCCATTTTGACGGGTTATGGCGTTTACAGTGTTGCAAGCTTAAAAATTGGATTATAAAAGTCACGTGACGTGTCTTTTACGATTTCAAATTTTGCAACTGTCTAAATTTAATTTACCAAATTTTCAACTATCAAACTTCATTTTAAAAGTCACGTGACTGTTTTTGACAGGTGTCAACCAGCTTTAACAATGGTGCAAGTTCAAAATTGCATTATCAAAGGTACGTGACGTGTCTCATTATTTCAGTTTTTTCAACTGCCTAAATTTAATTTACTACATTTTCAAAGTTTAAACGAGATTTTAAAAGGCACGTGACTACTTTTGACAGATGTCAACTGCTCTTTACAGTGTTGCTAGTTCAGGGGAGGTCACAAGTTCAAAACAGCATAATAGCAGCTTTTTCAGCAGAATAAATTACCTTCAGTGTTTGAGGCGTCAGGAATATAGACAAAAAAAATTGAAATACAAAAATTAAAACCCTATATTTTTGTAAAAATAACCCTTATATCCTCAAAAAATTACATATATTTGAAATCAAAAAAAGGGAATTTGCTGATTGAGCAAATAAAATACATAGTGTTTTATATGAAATAATCAAAACATCTGTCAAAAGTCGAACAAGTGATTGACATATTTATGTCAACTTTAAAATTATATTCAGGAAAAAAGTGCATATTTGCTAATTTAAACTAACTGTTGTACATACATATAGGACTACCAATAGTTACTTGCGCAACAAGGGAGGAAAGTGCACCTTTTGCTCCCGCGTACAATTTGAGGCCCTACGCAAACCGGAGGATTTTAAAATTTGAGGATGCAAAAAGCAGTTTACTACTCCTACCTTTTATGAAAAAAAATTGTTGTCAATTTGTCAAGAAAGTGTCAGAAACATCTCATTGATTTCACTTTTACTGGTGGCACTTTTACTCCCTAGGGAAGAATATTACTCTCACTCGAGGAGTAAAAGTGACATTTTTATCCCTCAAATGAACGAGGAAAGTTTTATTTTCTATAGTAATCGTAGAAAAAAGTAATTTTGATATTATTTTTTTTGTCATTAGGTTCTAAAGGTGGATTAGCATATTTGGCCAGCAGAAGAAGTTCCAGAGGTTCGAGAGAATCAATCTCGTCCATATTGAGCAATGCGTCCAATGAGGGCCTAGGGCCGCTCAATTTTCAGCACCCCCGCAACCGTCAAAGAAGGACCTCAAATTTTCTCGAACTGCCAGGCGAGTATTTTTATTTAATTTTTATCTTCAAACTGACGTTTTCGTGATAAAATCCTCGACAAACATTTTCGGGAATTTTAAATCACATCGAAACGAATGGTAACTTCACAAAGAACAAAAGTTCAAAGTTCGAACATTGTTTCCGTTCATTCGGCTAGAAGATAAATTATTTAGCTCGTTTGCGGTTTTTCCCCGGAGGCCAAAACGTCCAAAGTTGCGTGTGATATTTCGTTTTTTTTTCCACCTTCGGGCGTCCGGAATCCTATTTTTTATTTAAATTGCCGGGGAATAACTTCTCAAATTACCTGTCGCGGCATTAACGAAATGACAAAATCAGCTTATCTGTGCTTTTTTAGGGGAGAATTAGAAGAGTCAGATTTTATTTTACCACATTGGCGGCTCGTGCCATTTCTGTCACTGTTTTTAAAGATCAAGCAAATTTGTTCCGTTTAATCAATCGGATAATGAAGTGAAAAGGTAAACCAGACTTTGGTGAAATTGCCGCGTCATTCTCCAGCAAACTGTCAAAATCCGACTTAAGCTGGATTTATAGATTGACACAACACAACATAATCACAACATAGCATAGCTTCTTGAAATGTTAATTTATAGATTTCTTTGGCATAAAGCAAATTTTTGTGTAGAAATGACAGAGGTTAGGCTTTTTGTTATTCTCAATACAATAACAACAAAATAACAGAAATTAAGTGGTTGAAGTGAACTAGAGTGGTAGTTTGTAGTCCAGGTCTTGGTTCAGCGGTGCAGAGACGTAAACTGCGACGTATACCAGGTGTCCAAGAGCACCCTGGACAAGTTAGAGATCCGAAAAAAATACAGAAAACTAGTCCGTGATAGGTACTACAACTTTCATTAATACGATTTTTCAATCAAATCAACCGTACAGGCGCAAAAAAATCAAAACCGTTTTCCCATGTTAATCTCCTATGTCCAGGGTGCTCTTGGACACCTGGTATATGTGTTTCTTGGATTATACCAAGGCTTTTGACATGCCAGCATGGAAAAATGATAGAGATGTTAACAGATATTGGACGATGGAAAAGACTCGATGGAAAATAGGCAGACAGAATACATTGCCATCAAAAGAGGTGTACGACAGGGTTGCCTACTGTCGCCGCTCCTGTTCAATCGTTATTCAGACAGCGTTTTCAAGGAGTCTCTAAAAAACTCAAATCGAGGCATCAGAGTTAACGGTGAAATCCTCAATAATATCCGCTATGCTGATGACACCGTCTTGTTATCGGACAGTATAGAGGGGCTACAAGAGTTGTTAGACAGGGTCAACCAAACTAGTGAGGAGTACGGGCTGAACTTAAATGCCGATAAGACCAAATATATGGTGATTAGTAAAAATCCAGTCCAACCAGGTAGCGTGTATATAAACAATAAGCCAGTTGAGAGGAAGGCAAAGTTTACTTATCTCGGCTGCACGTTGAACGAGGACTGGGATCACTCACAGGAGATAAAACATAGAATTGAAATAGCGAGAAGTACGTTTATGCAAATAAGACCGCTCCTGTCAGGTCGAGATCTGGATCTGGCTCTAAAGAAGAGAATAGTCATGTGTTATATATACTCCACTCTTCTGTACGGCGTGGAGGCTTGGACGCTGTCAGACACTATGGAAAAAAGTTGCAAGCTTTTGAAATGTGGATCTTCAAAAGAATTCTTAGAATCTCTTGGATAAAAAGAATTACAAACGAAGAAGTACTCCGAAGAATGGAATGTGAGCCTGAAATCATGCTTACTGTGAAACGTAGAAAATTAGAGTATTTTGGCCATATCATGAGAAATAACAAATACAGAATTCTCCAAAACATAATCCAAGGCAAAGTTGATGGCCGACGTGGGCCTGGAAGAAGAAGAATTTCATGGCTGGCTAACCTGCGAAAATGGTTTGGAGCAACATCTACTGAACTGTTCTGATGCGCAGCCAATAAGATCCGCATAGCCATGATGATAGCCAACGTCCGTAATCGGATAGGGCAATAGAGGAAGGAAAAGAGTGGAGTGGAGCATCCTCCAGGATGGTGGTGGAAGAAGATTAAATTAAAAGACCTTCACAAATCAAAAATCACAGGTCAACAAAAGGTCTGAGGTCTGTGAAGTAAATTATCATCGTCAATAAATTATGTTGAATGACATTTGAAATTAGTCGACAAAAAAGGATTCTCTTTACCATACAAATATCTCATTTGATTGGTTAGACACAAGTATATGTATAGCATAAACACAACACAAAACTTGAAGTAGTGTCGATCTATAAATCCAGCTTAAAAACAAGGACCTGGACCGAAAATTGGAACGGAACCCATATTTTGGTTTTAGTCGAGTACTGGTACCGGAACGGAACCGATATTTTCCGGTACAAACAAACAAACAACTTAAGACGTACGTTAGCTTAGGAAAAAATTACTAAAAAAACAGTTTTTTTATGAAAAAATGGTCGTATTTAACCAAAGTTGTGTTTAATGTAATTTGTTGGTGAATACCGGAACCTAAATTTGTCATTTTGCTTTGGACCGAAACCGAAAAGAAACCGCTTTTCATTTCGGTCCAGGTTCCTGCTAAAAACCAAGAAAATTAGGAATTTTGGCAACGTTGCACTCACTGTTGTCAGTGGGATAAAGTCGCGCGCCAATTTTGCATTGTTGCCAAACTTTACACTGTAATCAATCTAACCTAGTTAATTTTTTTTAAGTAAAATATTCCTGAATTTCCTGACAAAAATTACAGATTAGGCAATATTGCCAAATTTTATTCAGAAATTTTGGCAAAAAGTGAGCTTTACAGCCCAGTAAAAAATATCACTGTCTTTACTGTAATTTAAGGCAACCATACAGGGTGATTCACGGTTATGGTAAATTAGAAGTATCTAGAGAACGGCTCAATATTTTTCGTTGAAATTTAGAGTGTAGCCTAGGTTAGGTCCAAACTCACTTTCTAAAATATTTTGGTCTTTGAGGTGTTGCCAGATCAGTAGGAAAGAACACCAACTTTTCAAATGGAACACCCTGTTTCTAATCTTATTTTTGAATTCCTTCGAAGAATGCTGGTAATTAATGTTATTACTTGCCTATACCTATCTTGCACCGTTTCGTAGATATTTCATAAAATGGTGGATTTGTCAGCAAAACGGTAGTCTAAACGTTAATTAAATTCTGAAGTCCTGAAAGGTTTGCTGATGTAAGCTTTGGTCCTCAGTTAGACAATACTACATGGTTGAAAAGCACAGAGACAGAAAATGAAAAAAGGCCAAAATATTTTAGATAGAGAGTTTGGACCCAACCTAGGCTACAATCGAAAAATATTAGGTCTGTTCAGAATTAAATATTTATAGAAATTTCGAATATTGGAATAAAGATAAATCCGATGCGTGCTATGTTTTAATAGTTATTTATACAACAAATGACTTAAACCATTTTTTATTGTTAACAGGCAAAAAAAAATATTTAATAAAGTAAGTAAATATTTAACAGACACACAATTTATTCGCATTTGGGATATAAATTCATGTATTCTTAATTATTTCATAAAGTATACTTTTTTCATATCAGTAAGCTACCAACTTACCCTAGTTTTGAACAAAGAAAACGTTAAAATTATAAAAATTGTGGTGTTTAGGTTTGAAAAACTTTAGTTTCTGTCCTACTTGTACTTTTAATTAACCTTTTAAGCTAATTCTTTACCACCCTCTATAATTATATGACATTATACATGAAATGCCTTTAGAATTCAACGTAGAATCCAAAAATGCAAAAATAAACATGGCGTTCCTGCCATGGTTTGGTTCTGATTCACATGCAACACTTTCATATTTCCAATTGATTTTAAATGGAATAACAGTAATAGTCACTTAACCTGTCACATATTTGTAGTCTGTTTGTAAACGAGCTACCACTGCCGTCCAATAAAATATAAAAAAAGGTGCGTTAACGAGTTCCCTTTTAACGCGTCAAAGAAGACAAGCGTCAAATTATACGGCCGATTTATTCCGCGTATCTGTTCAAATTGACGCGATTCGTCGAAATCCAAAACAGGGACAACAACTCCAATTATGCGCTGTTTCAAATGAGAGGGAAACTAGAATCCAATTACGTTTCCGCTGTCGGAAATCGGCTACGAAATTATACCGATTTTTTGGTTCTGACCTTAATCGAGAACTTAAAGGTGTGATTGTCACGTTTCCCGGAAGTAAAATAATTGGCGTACAATAGTTTTTTTTTTCAAGCGGTCTAAAATATGCTTATTATTGACGTGTACTGCCGGCGTAGAAATACTACATTATGTTACTAGTACAATAATGAATGTTCATTGTTGCACTAGTAAATAAATAATGTCAATATTGTAATTTTTAACGCATGATGATTGGGTTTGCGTGACATTGACATATTGACGTTTTGGCAAAGGAAATGAGGTTGTGGTTGTCTGATGAATCTGTCGATATTTTGCAATTTGAACTAAAAAACTCTAGGAAAAAGCTTCGCTCAGTTGTCAGTGGACAATCTTCTGAGCTCAGCACAATAATCGCCTCTTTCTACTCCTAATAACATAATATACTATTATACACCTATTCCGTGAAATGCTAGTGTTTCGCCCGAAAGAAAGTTTCGAGTCCGAGGCCTTCTTACGACCGAGGACAACAAGCTTGAGGACGATTGATATACAGGGTGTCCCAAAAATTGGGATATGACCTTCGAGTTGATATTTTAAATTGAGCAAAACGCAATCGCACAGTTTTTTGTATAATGTCAGCCAATAAATTGAATATTTTTTTTCCGATTTTGTAAATTATAAGAATTTGTAACACACTTGCAGTAGTAGTATAAAAATTAGTAGCACAAAGCACACTGATTGTCATTTTTTGTTTTTGATAATGGAGGCGACATTTTACAAGGCCAACTACAACAAAAATTTAAAAGACCTGTTTCTGCCTTTTAGAAAGCGCTTTCCAAAAATGCAAAAATTCAAGATGCCGGCTAAAAGAATTTACAAATTTATCATCCATATCTCGGAAACCAATGACGATAGATTTTTTCTAATTACATCATCGTGTTCTACGTAAAAAAGTGCCTTAGTGCCTTAATAATGCCTGAGTTTCAAAACTCTCTTTGGCTTTGTTAAAGAGCTGTAAGCAATTGTTTAAAATGCAGCCTCTGAGGTTTGCCCAATTTTCCGAAAAACAGAGAAAGATAAGTTAATTTGGAAACAGGAAATAAGTTTCACATAAAATTCTCTAAAAC
This sequence comes from Ips typographus, assembly GCF_016097725.1. Taxonomy (NCBI): domain Eukaryota; kingdom Metazoa; phylum Arthropoda; class Insecta; order Coleoptera; family Curculionidae; genus Ips; species Ips typographus. Next base: position 11,115,083 of record NC_138423.1, read on the forward strand.
TTTCCCCATTTAACCGACTCTGTAGCTCTTATAGTTACCGAGATCCCAATACATGTAAAACCAATTTGGAACACACTGTACATACACAGTGTGTCCAGGATAAGGAGGGCCAGTATGGAGATCTTGGGAACGGTTAGATTCCAAATACGGATCTAAAAATTATTTTTTGTTATTTTTTTAAATTCAAAATTGCTTATGCCAAAAAATTGTTTAGGTTATTTAAATATTTATTATTAATTTATTTAGAATAAAAAGGGCTTACAGAATCTCACATAAAAACATCAGGATCGTGTTTAAAAAAATGAACTTGATGATGGTCGCAAAAATAAAACGTCGGAATGAAAAACTGATAATGAAAAACTACTGTGGAGAAGTGTCATTAGTTCTAGTCTAAGTCCAATATTAACGCCACAAACAAATAAAACGTAAAACAAAAAAATCACTTTTTTTAAATATCTCAAAAACCGAAAGAAAAGTCGATGTTTTCTGAATGTTACTTTATTAAGGCCATGATTACGCAACTTTTCTTCCATTTAACCAAATCTGTATCTCCAGCCGTTTTCTAGATCCCCATAGTGGCCTTCTTTATCCTGTTAATTGTGTGTAATGAGGAGTTTGCAGTAACTTCTATTATAATATGTAAAGATAAAAAACCGCCACTGAAATGAAGAGAAACAAGTTAATTTATTAGCAAAACGTTAGTTTTTATCTCGACATTAGTCAAACGTCAATATCACGTCAGATCACGTCTTATGACGACTAATCATCAGATATTGACGACATTATCACGTAGCTCTGCTGGCTGGGTAGGTTTTACATTGTCGTCACTTCATACAATCGGTTTAACTAATCCATGGACTTTTTAGAGAAGAAGAAGAAGAATCGTTAACTACGTGAGATTAAAGCATAGTTTGGTGCATGCAGTTAATAAATTTGTGCTTTGGATTATTAAATAATAATACCACTGTTCTCTACTGAAACACCAATTCATACTTTTACTTAAAAAACACTTTTGCTTAATAAAATATTCCCTGAGCTGCATATTTTCTGTTTTCTAGGAAATTCTGATTTTCTACGTATTTTCTAAACTCGCTAATCTGGTTAAACCTTAGTTTTAATCAAGTTATAATTCAAGGTTTACCTTCCTCAGCATTTTGTTGTCTCGTTAGTTGTATGTAAATTTGTTTGGATACACTAATTTTCAGAATGTCACTTGGATAAATTCCTTATGTTTTGTTTTGTGATGTTGAATCGTTCAAAAAGTCTGACAAAAAAACCGGTAATTTGTTCTTTTAATCAAATTTTTTGATACAAATTCGTGAAAGCGTTTTATCTTCGATACGCTCGGTCATTATTTACGAAGAGAGAAAAGCCTTCTTTTGGCATATAACAGCGTCGAAAAAGGTAGAACGCGAATCCATTTTGCGAGAGCGCTCGCTGCGAAATTACATTCGCTGATTAAAAGTACGCTTGATAAATTTTTGTTTGATCGTTCTTGCTGGGCACGTGCAAAACTCATATTGAAATTAATCAATCACGCGAAAAAATATCGTTTCTTTTAGAGAAGCTATAATGGATTAATTTTTGCTGTTTTCTCTTACCCGAACAGTTCCGGATCATATTAGACCTCGAGTATGTTCACTACCAGAGAAAGCAATTAATCCCAGATTAAGCGACGACCTATATCGATTAAGACATTTCAGCATTACGAATAAAGGAGTCGTTAATTGCGGGGATTCCATCATTAACAGGAGATCGCGATCTAACACGAGCGTCAACTCCATCACCAGCAGGTAAATAACTATCGACTAATAATAAATACAAGTAGTTATTGAATATACCGACAATCAAAGAAAATTGGTTTGACGTCATACAAGAACGTATTCTAGGCAAAATTTCTAGAGCAATTAGCCAAACATTTCGACACATTCCTCTATTCTTCTCTTGAAAATTTTAGGCAACTAGTGATGGACGTAAATTTACCGTTATATTTGCCGGTAAGGTAAAGTAAAATTTAGTGTGGCAGGAAACTTTACCAATTTTACCAGTAAATTCCTAGTTGACCAGTAAATGTATGGGTCTAATTGAAATGCTTGAAATATATTATTTTCCTGTCATGGCTGTTATTCATTTCGTTAAAGTAATTTTCGGTCATTATTTACAAAAAAAAATCCAATTTTTTTTTGTCAATTTGTTTGTCAGTTAGTTTATCAATATTAAAATAAATGAAGTAAAACTTTCAAAGTGATTCTTGTACCAAATGAGTTCCAATCTTATCACTTTTTTATAAGCCTAAGAACAAATAGCCTTTTCTTAAAAAATAACATTTTCAACTTTTTGTCACTTTGTTTGTTGTTCTTTATTTTCATGTTCAAATCATTATGACAAATAATATGTTTTCAAGTTAAGAAATATCACGAAAATATATTTTATAATTTACTGACAATTGTCAATAGAACTGTCAAAAATCTCAGAAACACGTCTTGTTTCAAAAACTGGCATAAACCTGTGTTCAAAACTGTAAATCTTGCAAATTCTAGACAAATTTTGACACACATTAGTGTTTTGATATCACGTGGTTTCTGGAGGATAAATTATCTAGGCAGTCACGTGACCACTGTCAAAATAAGTGTCATAAATTTCAAAAACAGGTTTTCTATCGAATACTTCAAGAAAACTTTTCTAAACCCTGATTGTGGCAACTTTTGATCAGTTTGACAGTGATGAGAAACAAAATTGCTTGTTAAGCCCACTTGGAGTGAGAAAACTACAGTTTTAAGCACATTTTTGGTATCCTCATTTAATTTCCCATCCAACAACATAAAAAAAAACTAGAAAATTTGTTACAGCCAGGGAGAAAAACGGTGTCAAAGTTTGAACTGCTACAAATACAGTTTGAAAGGACAGTCAGGGAATAAATCGCATGTAAAACTCACTTGGAGTGGGAAAATAACTGTTTTAAGCACATTTTTGGAATTCCCATTAAATTTCCTATACAACAACCTGAAAAGCACTACAAAATTTGATACAGGCAGTGAGAAAAGCGGTGTCAAAATTTGAACTGCCAGAAACACAGTTTGAAAGGACAGTCACGGACAAAATCGCCTGTCAAAACGCACTTGGAGTGAAAAAATGACTGTTTGTATCACATTTTTGGAATTCTCAATAAATTTGCTATTCAATAATGTGAAAAAATACTACACAATTTGGTACAGTCAGGGAGAAAAGCGGTGTCAAAATTTAAACTGTCAGAAACACAGTATTTGGAATTTATTGTTACTTTACCGGTAATGTACCCTTCACTAGGTAACACAATTATTTTATTAAATTCTTTTACTGGTATCTTCTCTTTAAAATTTTAGGCAATTAGCCAACACAATACTCATCTTTGACTCTAATGACCGTTATAGAACCTGCAGACCACATGACTTATTTATGTCAATTATTTAAGGTCTAACGTTTCCGGAGAACGGTCACCGTTTGACGGTTCCTGTTGCGGTTCCGGCTACCACAGCGTCGGTTCCGAGTCATTCGATTCCATGAACGAAATCGAGGTACCCAAATACAGGGTGGTCACGTTAGGGGACGCGGGCGTCGGCAAAACGGCGCTGGTTTCACAATTTATGACGTCCGAGTACATGAACACGTACGACGCGAGTTTAGGTAAGCCAAAAGGTAAACTTTGCCATTTCTTTCTTTTGTGGCCCTTTCGTAGTATTCTAGGTAGTGTATTTGTTGGTTGTGAATTCCTATAGTTTGTTGTGATTTTTACATCAAATCAATGAAGGAAAATTTGAAAATTTGTTTTTTATTTGCAGATGACGAGTTTGGTGAAAGAACCGTGTCGATACTGTTGGACGGACAAGAATCTGAGATGGTTTTTATCGATCATCCAGCTTCAGAAATGTCTGTAAGTAAATTGTATTAATATTACAGAAAGTAAGATTAGCATGGAAGAATTTTTATTTTGAATTTTTAGGTTGAAAACTGTCTAAGCACATACGAACCGCACGCTTGTATCGTTGTCTATTCAGTGACTTCTCGGTCTTCATTTCGGACAGCCGAAGAAATTCTGAATTACCTTTGGAAAGAAGGCTACACCAAGGAGAAAAGCGTGATAGTAGTGGGAAACAAGGCCGATTTGGCTAGAGCTAGGGCGATCACTTCAAATGGTAAAAAAATCAGTCATAACATTTCCTACTTTTTAAAAACTATTTTTCATTGCTCTGTGTAACTTTTTGTAATTTGTTAACTCAATCTATTCAGAAGGAAAAGCCTTAGCAGTTTCTAAAGACTGCAAGTTTATCGAAACCTCCAGCGGTATTCAGCACAACGTGGACGAGCTGCTGGTCGGTATCCTGAAACAAATCCGGCTTCGAGAAACGTTAGAAAAGAAAAAGTCCATGACAAAGGAGAAAAGCAAAATGAAGGGATCGAAAACCAGCTTGAGACTGCATTTTGCCAAGGAAATCCTACAAAAAATATGCCTGAACGACATCAGCAAATCCAAAAGTTGCGAGAACTTGCATGTGTTGTAATCTGCCCCGTCTGTTGCCAAGCCAATTAATTCATATGTTTTAGTCTATTTTGTTGTAACTGTACATAATTATACAATATGAGACGTGTAGGACATGGCCTAATTGTAATAATGACGTCACGGTCAATCAAAATACGTGTATGTATCCTTCTTGTAAAATTCCTACCTTTTCAAAGTATACTAGATAAATATAGTAGGTGATAAATAATTAAATTGGTTGTAATTATTATTATCATTATTATTAGTGTGTTTAATTAAATTATCAAGTCGCGTTCCAAACGCGCACTGGAGGTTGTAAAGCTTTAAGATATTACCGTAGAAAAATACATAATAATAATAAATGTTATTATAAATAGACCCTTATACTCTTCCTATCCTGTGAAAAGCAGAAAATATATTTTCTCAAAACTTTATAAGACAATCATAGCTTAGTTTTCTATAAGTGTAATTCATCCTGACTTTGTCGGTGTTCCCCTCTTATATGATGTACTACTATTTTAATGTAGCGCCGGAGCAATAAATAAACTAAAAACCACTTTAAAAGTTGTTTGATTTGTTAATCAGCAAATAATACAATGTCCATAGGAACATCGTTTGCAGTTAGAGGCAACTCAGTGACGATTTGCTCATTGAAACCCACAGCTACAGTTGCCGGGGGACTTTTTTGTATTGCTTTCAGTTTTTTCAGGTATACATCGTAGTAGCCTCCTCCATGGCCTAAACGGTCTCCTTTTGCTGTAAAGGCCACTCCAGGACAGATAATCAGGTCTAACCCACCTATAAATCACACTTCAACACTAGATTATGGTGATTATAAATGCAACAAACACCTGTTTCTACAGCATCTTCGCGTTCTTCCTTCAACAAAGGTTGCTTAATATTCCATTTAGTCATTGGTAAATTGGTCCAATCTTCCATTGATAACAATCGAACCATTTGCATTCCAGATTTACTGTACCTATATAGTTTAGAATAAGACAAAATATTACAACTAATGATCTAGAAAAATAGAAGTCCGGGAAATGGGTTATTAAGGTACAAGTTTAGATGTGTACGAACAAAGCGGAGAACGAGCCGAGTCCAGAATTTCTATAGACGAGTACTTAATTGCATTTTATGGAAGAGAATCGTAAAACGGTTGATGTTAGGTTTCGGAAGTTGGATCATCAATGTTTTGAAATCAAACTTTACAGTAAAGACAAAGTTTCGCGCAGTTTATTTTTGCTTCATCAAGGCAAGCTGTTTGCTTGTTTTTGATTCCGTTTTGCAAAACGTTAGCTTTACTGTAAAGTTTGATTTCAAAACATTGATGATCTAACTCCCGAAACCTAACATCAACCGTTCAACAGAGGATCTTAAACCACAAATCCGTAATAATGTCCAAAACTGATGTACTTCACGCACAGATACTTCACGTTTTGTAATTGATATGTTTACTCGGATTGACATAACATAAATGCAGGTGACATAACCAGGGTAAATATACTCAGAAGTTTCGAAGAATGACTGTGAGGCCGCATCTGTTTTCACGCTCCATGGAGCGAGCAGAGCGTTTTAGACGCACGATGAGGTAATTTGGCAAAACCACCTGTCAAATTACCACCAATTGTCAAATTACGTTATTGTGACGTCAAAAAGGCTCTGCTTGCGACGACGATGAGATCGTAGATCGAGTTGTGGTGATCACACAAGTCCATTAATTTGCCATACCACACGAGTATTGAACACTATTTTATCTACGATTAACACAGAAATTATCAATTTTTAACTCTAACTTTGAGTTACGCAATGAGGGATTTTACAGTCACTAGTGCGATCATGATTATTTTATTGTACTCTTAGGGTGCTTTACCGCACTTGTGCCATAAAATCAATTATTATCGCACTAATGACTGTAAAATCCTTCATTACGTAACTCAAAGGAAGCTATGCAATGGATCATTACCGTGCTAATAGTAGATAAATACTTTTTTCCGCACTAGTGCGGAAAAGACAAACTTTCTTCACTCATATGCGTATAAAGTATCAAATTCTGCACGCGAGTAGAAAACAAACATTTTGCCGGACTAGTAACGTAATGAATCATTTCCCGGACTGAAACCAACTACGTAATAGAGCATATTACGATACATACAGAATGAAATAAAAGTTATTGTGAGTCGTGATTAATAGTGTCACGTTTTGGGGGTAGCGCAGGAAGAGAAACAACAAACGTAGCTCAAGTATGTCTCCTTTATTTTTATACTGAAGATGATGCCTAACTAAATCTTACCCCCAGATTAAGAGGGCCGCTAGTACCGCTACAGGCGGGACGCCCATGGAACACTCTCTACGAGGGGGTGCGTGGGGGTGTGTGTGTGTGTGGGTGTGCGTAAGGCCTTCTGATGTGCCGCCAAGCGGAACCCGCTCGATACGAGCAGGGAACCCCTATGTCCGACACGCCCCAAAGGACTTACTTTAGGTACTGAAAGGGTCAAGAGTCCCGACGGTCACCACTGGGTTGCGTAAGGACTCTAGTCTGTTCAGCCTGGATTTCCAAGAAGGTATCGAGCCGTCCGGGCACTAGGAAGTTCGGACTGATGCTCGATAGACCGACCCAGAGACCAGTAATCTTCGATGGCTTGAGACGCTGATTAAATACTCGTCTCATGACCCCAATTTGCCGGTCTCGCTGATTCGGCAGTGCACTGGGGGAGACCGGGGCCAGACTAGGTAACGGAACATGGTGCAACTTATGTTATTCGTGACATCTCCCCCCTCTGAAGAGTGTTCGCCCCGGACACTTAACCCTAACTTAACTAAATAACCTACATGCCCCATGGCTTTATTTACACCGTGTGACCAATCGTAACTTATGTCCTATTACGCTCCCCTTGTTATCTCCCTTATGGTTCTCCTGGAATCTGTTGCTCCTTCCTGGAGGGCGGCCTTACGCGGCTTCGTCTTGCCTAACTGTGCGCCAGAGCACCCGTTACTCAGTTCGCGGGTGGTGGCGCCCTCTACTGACTTTTCTCGTCCACTTCGAAGTGCGCGGGATGGTCGCTTGTTCCGTGAGTTCCTAGGTTGTGATATCCTGGCGGAAGAGGCGTAATGATTGGTCAACCTACTTAAATAATTGTTTAGACTATGTTAGCTTTATGAAATATACTGAGTTTGCACCCTACTTATGCAAAATGTTACCCTTACAACTTATTTTATTGTTCCACTTCCTTGCTTTCTACGTCTGAATCCACATCGGATATATCCCCCAAAGTCCATTCATCGTAAAATGGTAAAATCCTCCCTATGTGCACTATATCCGTTTTTTTTCCTTTTTCCTGTTTTACTTCATAGTTAACTTCACTGAGTTTCCTTATTATTCTGTAGGGTCCGAACCATCGTAGCAGCAGTTTCTCACTTTTTCCCACTTTCCTAATTGGGATGAATATTTTCACCCTATCTCCTACCTCAAATTCACCATCTCTGTGATATTTGTCGTAAATGTCCTTGTCCTTTTCTTGTTTTTTGTGGATATTATCTACAGCAATTGCCCTTAACAGTAAAGCTTTCTCTCGTAATTCGTTCGTGTTCGACTCGTCCTCAGTTTCTAAAAGGGTGGCGTCCAGTGGGAGTGTGGGGTTCCTTGCGAATATTAGTTGAAATGGGCTAAAACGTGTCGTCTCCTGTTTGGCCGTATTGTATGCGAATGTCACGAAAGGCAGATACGTGCACCAATCTGTCTGCTCTGTGTTGCAGTATAGTGACAGCATGTCCGCCAACGTTTTGTTTAAGCGTTCAGTTAGGCCGTTGCACGAAGGGTGGTATGCCGTTGTAAAAGTGCTTTTCAGACCCATAATCTGTTGTAATTCCTGCACCAGTTCGGATTGGAATACCTTGCCTCTATCGCTGAGGATGCTTCTAGGAACGCCGTGAATTAGTATTACTCGTTCCAATAAGAATTTTGCCACAGGTCCTGCCTTCCCGTTAGGCAGGGCCGCTGTGATGGCGTATCTTGACGCGTAGTCTGTCACTACTACTATCGTTGTCTTGCCTTGGTTACTTTTCCGGAATGGTCCCAGTAGGTCTATCCCTACTTTATCAAATACTTTGCCCACTTTTATTGGCTGGAGTAAGCCCAATGGCTTATCATTTGTTGGCCCTTTTCTCGCCTGGCAGTCCCTACAACCTTTAACGTAATTTCTGACGTCCTTAGTCATCGAATCCCAATAGTATTTGGGAGTAAGTCTGCTCAGAGTTTTTGTTACCCCCATGTGTCCGCTGGTAGGTGCGTTGTGAGCTTCCCACAAAATTTCCTCCCTAAGTGACCGGGGGATCACGAGTGCGTGTTCCAGTCCTTCCTTAGTTTGTGTTGCTCTATACAGAACGCCCTCCCTCAGCCTAAAATTCTTTATTTTTCGCCGTGTCAGTGCGTCAACGTTTGTTGATTCGGGGTTGCTTATTGCTGTTTTTAATTCTAGTATGGCCTTATCCTTATTCTGCAATTCTCCTATGTCTAACGTTGATATCGTGAAAGTGGGTATATCGTCTAATTCATCTAATTCGACTTCGCTCCATCCTGCCACCGGGTTCCGTGATAGGCAGTCCGCATCTTGGTGCTTACTGCCTTTTTTATAGACTACCGTGTAGTCAAATTCTGCCAACTTGAGAGCCCAACGTGCTAATCTTCTTGAGTGATCTTTTACATTGTGTATCCAGCATAATGCGTGGTGATCTGTTACGATTTTTACAGGGTGTCCATAAATTAGATGCCTAAGGTAGGTCATTCCCCAGACTGCTGCTAATAGCTCCAGCTCGCTGATCGAATAGTTCTTCTCTGCTTTTGACAAGGCTCGGCTTATATAAGCTATCGGGTGGTCTTGACCGTCACTGCCTTCTTGGAGCAGAATTGCCCCTATTCCATCTATACAGGCGTCCGTGTGCATTGTACATTCTATATTCGGATTGTAATGTTTTAATACTGGGGATGACGTCAGTTTTTCTTTCAGCAGTTCAAATGCTTTCGCCTGATCTTCACCCCAGCAGAACTTGTTCTTTTTTGTGGCCTCATGTAAGGGCCGTGCCAATACCGCGTAGTCCTTTATAAATTTCCTATAAAAATTGCATAATCCTAAAAAACTTTGTAGGTCCTTTGTTTTCTTTGGTGTGGGGAATTGCTTAATCCCTGCAAGTTTTTCTTCCTCTGGGCTTATTCCTTCTTTGCTTACTGTGTAGCCCAAAATCCTTATCTTTTCCTGCAAATATTCGCATTTACTCGGTTTTAAGGTCAGATTGGCTTCTCTCATTTTCTGGAATACTTTTTGTAATTTTGCTAAGTGTTCCTCTAAGTTTTCTGAATAAATAATAATATCATCTAGATATATTAGTATGTCCTTCCACTTTAAGTCTCTAAATATCTTATCTGCAAGTTGTTGGAAGGTTGCTGGTGCATTGCATAGACCAAAGCTTAACACGTTGAATTCGTATGATCCATGTCCCTGCGCCGTGAAAGCCGTGTATTGTTTGGACGACTCTTCTATAGGAATCTGCCAGTAACCCGAGAACATGTCCAAAGTTGTAAAGTACTTGGCATTTCCCATGTATGTGAGAATGTCATCGATTTGTGGTATCGGGTAACATGATTTTTTGGTGACTGGGTTTATAGTTCTTTTGTAATCCACGCAGAACCTCGTCGTGCCATCTTTCTTTTTCACCAGTACAACGGGGCTTGCCCACGGCGAGTGGCATGGTCTTATTACTCCGCAATTGAGCATTTCTTTTATTTGTGTGTCAATGATTTCTCGCTCGGATTGTGAGACTCTATAAGGGCGGCATTTCACTGGTTTATCTTCTGTTACTTCTATTTTGTGCTCTATCAGTTGTGTTTTGCCCATATATTTTGGTGACTTGCAAAATACGTCCCCATATTCAACCAGTAGACTCTCTAGTTCTTTTTTGAACTGCTTATCCGTAATGTGGTCCAGTTTGTGGTCTTCTAATGTCACCACTTCTTCGTCTATTCTCTGTGTTGTAAAGAGTGCTGTGGTGCTCAAACCACTGGGCTCTTCTAGCCGTGCCACCGTTGTGTCTTTGTAAATAACCCTTCTAGTTGGCCCTATGTTCTCGAGGGTCAATGATATAGAGTTTTCGGCTCTTTCTAGGTTGCATAGTAGGTTGTTGCGTACTAGCCATCCCTCGTTTTGTACTAATAACATCTCTGTAGATAGGGGTATTTTTGGTTCAGTTTTGATGGATTTTTTCTCTCCTGGCTTCAGAGTGTAATCTTCCTTTGCCTTCAACTTAATTATCCAGCGGTCATCGTTTTCTATGTAGTTCGGCAGGGTGTTCCAGGAGCTGGTTTCTTGTGTCTTGGTCTTTCTTGGTCGGGGTTCTCTATTTTTTGAAACCAGCACCGTCACACTCGTTTCCTTGAAAGTCTCATACAGCAAGTCTTTAAGCTTCTCCCAATCTGACTCGCTGTTTGCGGTTGCGGATGTCAATCTAGGTATAGCCACCTTACTTATTTTATTTCGTATTGCCCAATCTTTCAATTTCCTACAGCAATGTTGGAGCGTATGAGTAGGGATATATTCGCTACCCTCTTCTTTTACTACCATCTGTAGGGTATGTCTGTTTTTCTTAAACAAACTGACCACGCTCCATACGGGTAGTTTTTCTGTGTTGTAATCTGCCAAATGGTCCCTGATGGCTTTTCCTACTCCTCTATCTCTACTGGGAGCCGAAGAGACTGCAACGGCCCATGCAGTGCTGCTTGGAAGACTGAAGATGGACCCAGGTATTTCTTGGATCACTTCTCTCCAGCTTCGTGTTTTGCATGGTATTTTGGGTGCAGAATCTTGCTTTGCCCCGAGCGGTATCACCAAATCTTGATTTAGGGTGAGTATGTTGGATATTAAGCAAATTGCTGCCTGCATTTCCCTTAAGAACTCCATGCCCAAAATAAGGGGTTGTGGTGTATTCTCCAATATCGTTGCTTTAATTTCTAATTTTTTCTCGTAATTGCCTCTGAGCTCCAGTGATGCCAATGTGTCGCCTAGACTTCTTACTTTCTGACCGCCAGCTGTCACAAGCAACGTGGGTGGGTCTCTGATCCTATGTTTTTTGTTGACCAGGAGATGGCTTATCACATTTAGTTCCGCACCTGTGTCAATAATCGCCGGTACGTAATAATCGTTCACAACAGCATTTATGTATAGTATCTTATAGCACGTTGTGCCCCGAGTGGAGAGGGTGACGGGGCTTAGTTTTGCCACCCCCTGGAGTTTGGGTGCTGCTGTCTACTTCTACACACAGCAGCAAAGTGGCCTATTTTACCGCAGTTGTAGCACCTGAGCCTGTTGTCATATGTCCTCGTGGATTGGTACTGTCTTTCTGGATTACTGGCGTGGTTTGTGCCATAGTCTCTCCTGAGCGGTGGCGGGGTTCTGTAAGGGCGGGGATTGCCAAAAGGTGACTGTCTTTGTGCTACTGGTCCAGCGGCCTGTTCTTCTATTTGATGCTGCGGTCTAAAAGTGAGCGGTGTCGAGAACTTTTCAGGAGCGTTATCTATTGTGATGCAAAGTTTTTTGACTTCGTCCAAGTTCCTAGGTGGGTTATTAGGAAAATTTGTGAGCCAGTAGTATTTAGCTCTTGGTATATCTTTTAGCCCACTCTGGAAAATATCTACGAATTCGTCGAGATCCACGTTTTCTTTGTATTCTTCGTATAGGACCCTTAGATCATAGAAATAATTCTTTGTCTGTTCCAGGTCCCTTTGCTTCCTTTGCCTTAACTTTGCAAGCAAATGGCGACTGTTGATACCGTCGCTAAACTCAGTCTTGAATGCTTGACAAATGTGTTGCCAGTTGCTGTCAGGGTTTGCTGCTTTATATTCTCTATACCAAATGTTTGCGGCGCCCTGCAGGTACGAGTGAAAGTATAGTATTTTTAACGCATCGTTCCAGCTATTGGCCACTGCCGTTCGCTCGTATGTGCCGATAAACTGAGGGGCTGAATCACTGCCCGGGTTGAACGTTGGTGGGCTGATGAATTGAGGTAGTGCGGGTGTTTTCTCCCCTGCCTCAACCGCCGAAATGGTAATGTCCGCCATTTCTCTTGACCCCTTCTTGCCTTCTAATGCTTTATCTCCTTTCTCAGGGTGTCCTTGTGCTCCTGTCTCTATCACTGTATTTTCCAGATCGTTTTCTGTTTCTTGTGGCTGCTCAATGTCTTCCCTTCTTGTATTTACAAGCGTAAGGGTTAGATAATCTGTTTCTTGCATCCAAGGGTCTCCTACGCTTGAGCTCCTGTGCCTTGGTTGAAAGGGGCTGCTAGGATTTGCTGATCTCAAGTTGTACGCTTTTCTCATTCCTGTTAGGGCGTACGGCTTGGTTTGGCCACAGATATGGAGATCAGTAGCCCCGGGATTCAACAAGGCGCCTCCACCATGTCACGTTTTGGGGGTAGCGCAGGAAGAGAAACAACAAACGTAGCTCAAGTATGTCTCCTTTATTTTTATACTGAAGATGATGCCTAACTAAATCTTACCCCCAGATTAAGAGGGCCGCTAGTACCGCTACAGGCGGGACGCCCATGGAACACTCTCTACGAGGGGGTGCGTGGGGGTGTGTGTGTGTGTGGGTGTGCGTAAGGCCTTCTGATGTGCCGCCAAGCGGAACCCGCTCGATACGAGCAGGGAACCCCTATGTCCGACACGCCCCAAAGGACTTACTTTAGGTACTGAAAGGGTCAAGAGTCCCGACGGTCACCACTGGGTTGCGTAAGGACTCTAGTCTGTTCAGCCTGGATTTCCAAGAAGGTATCGAGCCGTCCGGGCACTAGGAAGTTCGGACTGATGCTCGATAGACCGACCCAGAGACCAGTAATCTTCGATGGCTTGAGACGCTGATTAAATACTCGTCTCATGACCCCAATTTGCCGGTCTCGCTGATTCGGCAGTGCACTGGGGGAGACCGGGGCCAGACTAGGTAACGGAACATGGTGCAACTTATGTTATTCGTGACAATAGTATGTACAAAACAAAATGAATAGTACAAAAGTAAAAGTAATATTGACTATACAGGGTGATTCCAAAGTTGGGGCGTTCCTTTCACTTACGAATAGGGCTTCAAAAAATAATTTTTTTTTCCTTTGACGTTTTTTCGAAATATGAACAATAACGGAGATACAGGGTGTCAAAGTTTTACTGAAATAAAAACAAAATAAAACAACTTAAATTTAATTTTAACTAACTACAGGTTATTCCTTATCAACAGACATAAACAAAAACAAAAGATTTCAGCCGCATTTGAACTAATTTTTAATAATTTGACATTTTAAATTAAAACAGCATTTAATTTTAGGCACGCATTAAGACGGTTTTTATTTTTTTACTGGGAAATGGTGCGTCGTAGCAAAAAATAATAAAAGGGGTTTTATTTTTAGAATTGAACAAGGAATTCAATAATAAATTTTATTTTGAAAAAAACCAGTAGGGTAATATTTTTTTTGAAAATGTTTTAAAAAAATTATACGCACGCCACTGGTAAACGCAAGAAAATTGTTGTTTCTTGGAAAATTTCCTTTCCACGTAGCTATTGACACCTACAAAATTTTGTTTAATTACTTCAAGTGGTTTGGCCAAAATCATTAAATTATTATTTTTTCAGTAAAACTTTGACACCCTGTATCTTCGTTATTGTTCATATTTCAAAAAAGCGTCAAAGGAAAAAAAACCTTATTTTTTGAAGCCCTATTCGCAGGTGAAAGGAAAGCACCAACGTTGGAATCACCCTGTATTATGATCTAAATGCTAAATTAATACAAATGCCTTCTGTATACAGGGTGGTCCAGTTTTAAATGTCAATAATCCACTATCCGATAGTCCATCAAAAAATAAGTTGACATGCATTCCATTATGTCATTTTGCTGAAAAACGTTTCCTAAAAGGAAGATACACTCCTCCAAAATTTATTTTAAAAAGGGGTATTTGGGCGGCCAAACGATTTTTTAAACTGAATTTGGAAGACTGTCTTTTTTAGGAAGCATTTTTTACAAAAATGGCATAATACATGTCAACTTATTTTTGATGGGCTATCGGTGCTATCGAATGGTGAATTATTAACATTTAAAACTGGATCACCCTGTAGACTCAATTTACACAGTTCAACGTGCTAACTATAAGTCAGTAGAAAGCCATTATCACAGTGTATCTAATCATTTTCTAACATTTTTTCATTTTCTAATTTCAGTAGATTTTTTGTTCTCTATGAAGATAACATACCTGGGTACAAAACATTTTTTCTGATCCTGGAATATTTTCCTAACAATCGGTTCGGTATCGATTTCACTTTGGGTACTTAAGTAAACCGACACTCGAGTACTGGACTTAAAAACTGGTAAATTCACCAACTAAAACACATAAAAAAGTCAATTAAATAGCGCACCAGTCAAATTGTCAATTAGTTTAAAAAAATCTTGCTAGTATTGTCACATTCCGTCTTAAGCTTGAACCTTCAAAATGACGGATGACAGAATGACTCCATGGAAGTTTTGAACAAATTTGACGTCACGATGACGTAATTAAACAATTGGTCAAATTAAACTTTCCTTAAATTACGTCATCGTGACGTCAAATTCGCTCAAAACGCTCCATTGAGCAGTTAAGCAATCGTGACGTTGACATTTTTGAGAGCACTGAACGCATATAAATGACTGCATTCATAAGAACAAACTGATTAGCAATCGTTAGGAAATGTCGATTCTTCGATTTTTCAGCGATTTGTTCTTATAGATGCAGCCACACACAGTTGCATTCGTTATTGTGTTTTTGAAGTTGTTTTCTATGCAATTTTTTGCTGCTAAGACTACCTAGTAAATTTTCTATTATGGAAGCACAGCGGGCGAATTCTGTAAGGAATAGCAAGGAAATTTCTTTGCTATCATAGAAAATCCTTCTCTACCCCAATATGGTACTCTCTACGTTTCGATTGGCAAAGATCGGCTACTCAACGTAGCTAATCCGGTTGTGCAAAATAGAAGGACCAAATGAGGTCTTGCTATGATTTTATCTCTCTTGGGGCTATGAAATTTTGTATTTGTCAATCTTTCTTTTCCGTCGTCTTCTAAAATTCAAATGTTTTGTTTTTTAACCTTTTATGCAAACATTATCAACATTGTGTCACTAAGGTTGGGTTGGGGACCAATTGGTTGTGTTTTCAACCCCCTTTCTTTGTTTTTCAGTTTTTAATTAAAGTGTTAGTGTATCTATTAGTTATTGTTTTTGAGGTGTTAGCTGTTCATGATGGAATGGTTGTGTTATGGCCGCCTATATGGGTTCCATCAACACATTCTAAAATCACATCCTACTTCCTCCACAAAATGCATAAAAATTGGTAGCATTTTTACAAGGAACTGAAAAATGGTCTAACAAGAAAATAAGAAACTTAAAACTGAAGAGTTATTTTCTAGAAAAAAATATTTATTTTTAAAATATGAATGGCGCAGCAACTTTTCTGATCAAATCAACAACTTAACAGTAATCTTGTATATTACCTGCTTACCTTATCAAAGACGATTTTAGATTGTCTGGCTATCTCCTCAGTAGTTAGTTGCGATATTTTCTCTGCTATATTTTTTCTAAGGGCTGATTTTGAGGCCTCAATCGCTGTCATGGTGCAATGCTATAATAAAAAATTGATTTGTAGTATTACACTAATATTAATATAAGTGGTTCACTCAAACTTAAAAACAACAATAAGAAACAAACTGATGCTGATGGTCTATAATTAATCGAAAGAATGTAAATTTGTTTACAAAAACAATTTCCTGTCTTGTGATTCGTCTTATCATGTTTTAATTTCATTATAATATTACTAAATACTGTTATCGTAATGTGTCGTGCATACTAATTTTTGCCATTTTACATGTTGGTATCAGTTTCGGGGAGAAAACTGCTCCACTACTCTGTATATCGTGTGCTCAGAAAAAAATAACAATTTTGTTTGAGTTCTATTAATAGAGAGCGGTCCAATCAAAAACGTCATCTAGCTAAAATGTAAATATAATAACCTGATTTTATACCTGATGAGTTATGTGCTGAACGAGCTTCTGCTTAAAACACTGTGCTTTAACAAATGCCATTTAACTAGACATGATATCTGAAAGTAAAAAAATACACACGTTAAAATTCTTAGAAGGATTGTTACACAATTTTGATAAAAAGCGTTTTGTTCTAAATTACAAATCCGATAAATATTTGATTAAAAAATGTTTTCAAAAACCTATATTATTTATTATACGTCAAAACAGTAAACATTACGAAGAGCAGATTTAAAAGTTGTCAGATGTGATTGAGCACAAAAATATACTATAAAATTTTTTTGTCGCTTTACGAAAAACACATCTTATTTTTAATAAACTGGCTGAGTTGTAGGTAGAACCCTTATTATTGAGATTTCTAAAAAGTGTTACAGGGACTTGTCAGACTTATTTTTGCTGTAGAACTATACTTCGTTAACTTTTGGTTGCACCTTTGCCGGACACCCAGTATTTCGTCATTCTGCGCTTCAAAAAACTTGTTCAGTTCAAGCCTGTCAAAAATTAAGAGACTTGAGTTTGGCTTAAAGAAGCTGCTTGAGATAACAGCTGAACACGCTATAGGATTGGTTCAAATTTAAGCAATAACAAGGCAATAACCCTTAAAATTTAAATGAAGCAATCAAGTAGCGCAAAAGAATATAATTAATAACCACCAACATGGTCACTTTTATAGGGATTATGATTTACATCTTTACTTACACATTTTAGATTAATTAAAGTGTTTAAAGTTTATTCACAACATCAGATATCACTGTCAATATTGATTTAATTATGTTAAAAGTGCAAGAGAAATCAGCTGTTGCTGTCAAAGTAATCTTGATTATACAGGGTGTTACATAAATAATATGGTAAATAATTTAATAGCGGCTTTCTGAGATCAAGGGGGATCAAAGTTATTTTTTTAAAATGGTCTTTTTTAAATAACTCCCTACTACTTGAAATGTTTTGGTAAAATTAGATATTCGGGGGTTTTGAAGATACTAAATTTGATTTTCAATTCAATTTTAAGCCGTTTCAAGTAGAGGTCATCTGCAACAAATAATTTGCTTTAAAATCGACATAACTTTTTTCTGGTATAGCCAAGTCACAACTGGAACCCGAATATCCGTTTCCATATCTTCTATCCAAAAAAAAGTTAGTATCTTTAAAATCACCGGTTCTCGAGATATTTGCAATTAACGTAATGGGCTCGATGCATTTATGAGACAAATTTAAGACAATTTTGGTTCAAATAACTGCCTATTATTGTTCCAAACTGACTCAACTGCTTTTTGAGTTTGATTTCATAATTTGCCTCAGTTATTTATAATTTCTTCATACACAAAAGGCTTCGTGTACTCGTACACAAAAATTTGGAGGATTAAAATTCGAACTTTGTGCTGGTTATGTTTTTTGGGTTCTCCGACCAATTCAACGATTCGGAATATTTTTGTTCAACTTATTTTTTACTTGCAATGAGAAATGAGCTGAAGTTCCATCCTCCAAGAAGATGACAAATTGCAATCATTTATGGCACCGAATACTTTAATTGCGAATATCTCGAATACGGTTGATCTTAGGGATACCATCTAAGTATACCTTTTCTGTTCAGAAAATATTAGATAACAGTTACTCGGATGTCAGTTGTCATTTCGCTTTACCAGAAAAAAGGTGGAGCGATTTTAAAGAAAATCATTTATTGTAGTTGGCACCCTCTATATAAGCTCTATAATTTAAGGAAAAAACTCCAAGTGAATTGCAAGTTATTCGAAAACGTGCATTAAAAAAAATAAATTTGACCACCTGTATTTCTGTTTTCGTTAACTTTTCATCTAAAAGGTAAGTTATGCTAAATCGTATTATTTTGACCCCATAAATTATTCACCATTACTTTTGGGACTCCCTGTATAATCAGACATTTGCAGACCATTGACAACGTCATCAAATCAACAAAATTCATCGAGGTTTTGAGCAATATCGCAATCTAGGGCTTATTGCACCGTCGTATTTAAGCTTAAGTTAGGTGTGGTTCGTTGGTTCAGACTGAGACTATTTTTCACTCGTTCTGTCACATTCAAAACCAAACTCAAAACCTACTTAAACTAGGTTTAAAATACGACGGTGCAGGTAAGTGTCAGTTGCATAATAACACAAAAAAAATTGTCTCAACTCACTCAATAATATCATAATTTAAATTATAATTACGTATTAGTACCAAGTATACATTTGTGCATTATACATTTTTTTCATTAAAACCCAACCTAAAATAATCGACAAAAGTAAAACTCTAACAGAAATTATAAATCAAATTTATTACAACTGTTATAATGTATAATGCACTAAATCAATATTTGTATAGTAAAATTAAAAGTTTTATAATTTCAGCCACAATGCATCAATAATAAAGACACTATATGTATAAAAAAATTGAATATCTTCTTGTAGATTTAATTTTTCAATCATAATTTATCACATCCGCAATGAAGCTAAAAATCACTATAAAGACGGTTTAAAAATGTTGGGCATCCGCTTGAGTCAACTCCAACAGTGATTTGTACAAATACTCGTTATTGTCAAATCGTTCCACCCAAGATTGTATCAAACCCTCAACCGAAGCGTCATACTCTTTAAGCTTGACCTGAGAACCGTCCAGCACAGTGTTAGCCTGGACAAAAATCTTCCTGGGCTGCTTCTTAGCCATCACAATCGACCTACATACAAACTTAACTAGATAGAATAACAAAAATAATAAAAAAACAACCTCCAACTAAGCCAAGGCTCGTTGACCTCCGAATAATGGTCGTACAACTTCTTTGCCGCCTCTACATTACCAGTAGCCTTGTACACTTGCAGCTGCAAAAGGAAATGACCAATAGCGCAACGTCCCGCACCGCGAATCGCCGATCGATCAAATGTAATCAGTAAGTCACCTTCACTAGGTTGAGTTACTTTGACAACCCCAGCTTGGATAAGAACTCTAGACAAAACAAATCTAGCCTGTGGAAAATCATTATTTTAGACCAAAATCGAAGAGTTAGAGGTTGAAATTAACTTGGGCGTGAGCTTGCAGCCATCCACGTCCAGGTTCCCATAGCTCTAAGCCTCGACCGGCGCCTCCCCAAACCAATGACAACCAATTGACGTAGGTTACTTCTTCGGCTTGGCTTCCTTCATGACCGAAGATTTTCAAAACCTACAGAGAGAACACTTAATTTCAATAGAATAATAAATGGATAATATTTGGTTAATATTTGTCTGTATAGAGCAGTTTTGTGTCCGAAATGCAGGTCAGGCAAGAAACAAATTCTTATATTAAGACTTCTTAAGACTTCATAGAGAGACTTCATAGATTTTTTAAGTAAAAAGTGGCTTGAAAAACATTAGTTTGAATCTTCTAGAGTTATTTTGAAAGTGCCTAAATGCTACGGAGAACCTGCTAAAAAAGTGGCAGAGACCTCTAGGTCAATTTTGAAAGTGTCAGAGACCTCTAAATGCTACTGAGCCCTCTACAAGTGTCTTAAATCTTCCCATAACTGTTTTAAACTGGAAGAAGCCTCTACGAGGGTTTTAAACCTTCCTAGAATTGTTTTAAATTGCCATCAGAGACCTCTAGAACAATTTTGAAAGTGCCAGAGCATCTAAATGTTACTGAGAACCTGCTTAAAAGTGCCAGAACCCTCTGCAAGTGTCTTAAACCTTCCCGTAACTAACTGTTTTAAATTTCCAGAGGCCTATAGAACTTCCTTGAAAATGTCGGAGACCTCTACATGCTATTGCCAATCTTCTTGAAAATGCCAGAGGCTGTTATGTGTATTAAACCTTCCCATAACTGTTTCAAATTGCCAGAGGCCTCTAAAACAATTTTGAAAGTGTCAGCGCCCTCTAAATGCTCCTGAGAACTTGCTAAAAAATGGCAGAGCCCTCTACAAATGTCTTAAATCTTCCTGTAACTGTTTTACTAAGTGCTAAACGAAGTGTTTTAAACCTTCCTAGAATTGTTTTAAATTGCCAGAGACCTCTAGAACAATTTTGAAAGTGCCAGAACTTTAAAATGCAACTGAGAATCTGCTAAAAAGTTCCAGAGCCATCTAAAAGTGTCTTAAATCTTCCCGAAACTATTTAAAATTGCCAAAAGCCTCTACAACTATCTTGAAAATATCGGAGACCTCTAAATGTTACTGAGAACCTGCTAAAAAGTGGCAGAGCGCTCTACAAGTGTCTTCAACGTTATATACTATTCAAAACTTCTTAAAAATTGTCAGAGGGCGCTACAAGTGTCATAAACCTTAGAAAGTTACTAAAAAGCCCCTAAATACTACCGTAAATCTCATGAAATTGTTAAAAATTGTTAGGGGCTTTTACAAATGTCTAAACTTTAGGAAAATCGTTTATAATGCAAATATAAACGATGATATATTGTATAGCAAAAACTTCCTAAAAATTGTCAAAGGCCACTTCAGTTGTCCTAAATCTTAGAAAAGTATAGTGTAGGCCAAGAATTGGTGTTTTTTAATGGGAATTCGATTTGTTTAGTAAAAGACCAGTACTAAACTTGGGGACGTTTCTCCAGTTTTATTTTGGCTTCCTTGGGGCAAATTTACTTGAATACACACTGAAACAGAGACAACACCGCTAAACGTGACCTATTTGAAACGTGCTTTGTGACGTCTCACAGCCTTTAGACCAAAATTCGTAGTTTTGGCGGGCTTAGTTTGCGTGTAAACTTCAATTGCTGATAAATTCGTTATGCTTTGTCAGAAATAGAAAAAACCTTTGCAGAACCGATTTTCATATGTAATTAATCAATTTAACGAAATAAAAAAGTGTGCAACGGCCTTATTATGTCCAGAACTTTTTTAAATAAAAATACATCTGTTTTTAGAGAAAAATGTTAACGAAAAACGGACACATATTTTATTTTTACGCCGGTTTTTTTACGTAACCAACTTTATTCATTTCCAATGGTTTCCAAAATCCCTACACGTACTTACTTTATAATATAATTAATAACTTACCTCAGGTTCCACACTAAGGTACAATCCCACAGCCTCAGCCCTGCACTCCTCATAAGTAGAACTTAAGGGACCGAAACGGGTGTCGTAAGTGTCTCCGGGTTCGTACCACGACGCTGGTGGTTGCCCCGTCAACGGATCCAGAAGAGTGGAAGCAAAATTGGCCGTTCCGTCTGCTTCTTTGCGCAACAACTTACCGGAACCGTGACCTAGAAGCTCATGCAGGCCAACCTGTTGTTAATTTGACAAAAATGTCACTTAACGTTTGTGAAGTTGCGGTTGTACGATAAACTTGCCTGCAGTTCAAAAGCAGGCACACGCCACTTTTGCAGCAAATCAGCATCTTCTTGCGTTAAAAACGGCGTAACTGATTGCTGGTAACTGGCCGGAATCACGTTACCAAGAGAAACATTTTTAAATCCCTCTGTTTGCCTAATATCGTCGTCTGAAATTTTTTATCAAGTAAAAAGAGTATTAATATTAATTAAGTTTTCCATACAAGTTAAATAAAAGTTAAGGGCGTAAATCTGTTATTAGACAACTAAAACAAAGTATGTAGGTATTTACTTCTGGGTCTATCCCGGTCTAACAACAGCTACACGAATTTTGCCACAAAAACTGTATTTTTTTAGGGTAGGTTACGCCCTGTAGTATAGTACAGATAAAAAAAATGTGATGATTGTGAGACATATTTTTTATAAAAATCACAAGATGTCCGCGAATTTCGTGAAAGAACAACTAAACAGGATGAAATGTTCTGTTCGCTGTTGCTAACTTTCTTATTGGAACTTAAAACTAAAGGTTTTTGACATTTGACATCATTTTGTTTTTATTTAAAATGTCAATTTATATTTGGTTTTCATCTGTTTTTTTTTGTTGCTTTTTGAGAAATGTCTATTTATTGTTTTAAAATACAAGTTGCACTTAACAAGTGCAAAAAGTACAGGGTGACCTAATTTGCTTGTTTTTATATGGAAACTCCCAGAACCCTTAAGAAATTTCAAAATCAAAAAGGTGTTGCCGGGGTCTTTTTTCAAGTTGAGCTTTCGTCTTTTGTTTTCTTGTAATTGTCAAATTTTCGATCCAAAGTTTTACATCAAAAGTTTTAATTCAAAGAAATTGGAAACAATTTTATGCCTCAAATAAATTCATGAACTTCATGAAGTGATTTGATTTTATAGTTATCAAACTTTTATGTCAAAGCTGTCAATGAAAACAGTTTGACCAACCAAACCAAGTGAATTTAGTGTTTAGGTGGATTACAGATAACTAATAATTACAGATTATTCCTACTTGTTTTTCTGGTATTTTATAATCATCCTGAATTCTGTGTTTATGTATTGAATTCTGCAGCTCTCACTCTCACTTTTTCGTTTTTGTCTGTTGGCATTAAGTAAAACGGCAAGTTTGATCAAATAAGTTGGATGAAAATAGAACCTGTCCTATTCAGTAAAAAATTTGACATAAAGTTATTTGAAGGTAAATTTGACATAAAATTTTGTTAAAATTAATATTATTTTTATAGATTTACTATTTTTTGAGTAAGTAGTAAGTAAGTAGTAGTAAGTCGGGAAACTTTCACATTTTAAAATACGAGTCATATTTTATTTTTACCTCATCAGAAATATTATTTTTTTCCCTTTAAAACGGCCTATAACAAGTATGGTTTCGGATAAATTTTTCCGCCAGAATAACCGGATTAAACATCTTTTTTATGAGGACACTTAAATAACAATTTATATAAACATACAAGCAATAGTTAGGACGTCCGATCCCTCGTCCAATTGAATCCGAAATTTTCATCCTTGTCCGATAAGGACATCTTATTCACCCTTGTTGTACAATATACTATTAAATCGTTGCTAAGCGTTGAAAAATTGACTAATAATAGGACAAAATTTAATAATAGCAATGTAATATGATTGAAAATCATGAATCAATTTGCAAGTTAGTTCATGAAAATATTTACAAAGAAGTTGTCAGTGTTAAACTAGCCTAACATTATTGGACCAGTACAACTTATTTTAATGTAACAATTAATAACTTACAGTTTGGAATGTTAATCCCAGCAGGAATACCACTTCCAGCAAAAGTCAAAACATCCAAAGAAGTAAAATCAGGTTTCAAAAAAGCATCTTTTTCAAACTCCTTATTCCAGGGTAAAAGGTTAAGAAAGCTTTCAGCATTCTCAACCAGAGTAGTAAATTTAGCAGACATTTGCCTGTTCACCTAAAATCCAATATGGCTCACATAAAATATTTAAAACTTTTTAAGATTTCTTACAGCTGCCACAAACCCTTCAAACTCAGCCCTAACACCAGCAGGGTCTCTGTAGGTCTCAATGAAACCAATATAAGTTTCCACTGCAGGTCCCTTATCTTGAATCCAATATCTGGAACCTTTCTTGTGATCATCCAAAGATCCAGTTTGGAATGATGACACATAACTTTCAAGCATTAATTTTTCAGTATCATTTGCTGCATATTTACTAGCATCAGCTAAACTGGTTGCTACCAAATGCATTAGTGGTGAATAATCTCCATAAGTGATGGAGTAGGTGACACCATCTTCATTAAACACTTCAGGATCTTTTTTAATTTCAGAAGCCATTCGAATTTCATAACTAACTTTGCCATTTTGTTCAGTCTTGAATAGTCTGTTATTGTAGCATTCAATTTTTTTAGATTTTAACCAGTTTTGTACTTTGGTGGTATCTTCAGGAGTAATATTCTTAGATAGGTATGTTGTTATACCTTGTGGATTATAACTGAAACAGTGTGAATTTTAGAAACTAGATTCTGTAGAGGTAAGTAGTAGTCTCACCCTAAGCAAGTTTTTCCACTACTCAAGTCATAAACACTATCCTTGACCTGTTCCCATAAAGGCTTTAAGTCAGACCAATTAGAACTCAAACTTAACAAAGACTCAAACTGATTTTGATCAATATTGGGGATAATCTTTGTATCACCAAATCCCTTCACATTTAACAAATGAAAAACCAATCACAAAATTCAAACTACACACTCACTTTGTAGTTTCCAGCATTTGCCAAAACTCCTGCAGCATAAACAAGCAAAGCCTTGACCTGATCTTCAGAGAACCCAGCTTTCACAGCCTGACTCTTCAAATCAGAGACAGGCTGGGATGAAAATAACTTGTGTAGCAACACAAACAAAGGACCTGACTCAGGACTAGTTTGGAGGAAAGTTACCAAGCCTCCAGCCCACGAAGCTTTACTAATATGATGAGCATACAATTTTTCTTGTTCAGTCAGGCCATTGAAGGCTGATTCAATTTCAAGGCGTACAAAAGGTTGATCAGTAGGCAAAACATACTGGGACTTGTCCGCAGCCATTGTGGAGTGAAGGGGCTTAAGTTCGTTGGGTTTTGAATTCGGTACGGCTAAGTTTTTTGAATCGACGTCTACAAATTAAACTTTTATTGTGCAGTTGAATATTGTACAAGTCATGGTTTGATAAAGGATATAGAAAAAAATCATTTATTGTGTACCGCTTACCTGATAGTATATTCAATAAAACAAATAATGATAATTAAAACTGGAGAGCTTATAAGCAGCCTTCCTTTACAAAAGAATAATAAGATTACACAAGTAGAAAAAGAAAATAGGCAAATTAAAATGCTAATTTGATGTTTATAGGTTATAATACTGTTATGACGTTGACAATAGTCCGTCTTTGTTTACGCCGTAGGATAGAAAAGAGTTGTGAACATTTTATTATTAATTTTAAAATATTTAAAATACTTACAAGTTTTTTGCAGAAATTTAAATTTTTCACATTGTTTTTGCAGTAAACACGTTTTAAATACACGTTTGCTAATAAAATTCATTACAAAAATTTGTCAAATGTAAATTTGGAAAACATTTCAATTTATAATGCCAGTGCCAGTGTCAAACTAGGTTATGTGTTAAGTTAAGGTGCATAGTGCATAAGTAAACATCACGTGACGTGCCTATTTACTTCACCAAATATTACCACGTGAAATTTCAAATTTCAATATGTTCCATAGAATTAGGGAGTTATTGCACCGTCATACCGTAGTTTAGCCAGACGTAGTTCAGACTGCTCCTTTTTTTACTCGCTCTGACACATTCTAAACCAAACTCAACTTAAACTCCTTTTAAAATACAACGGTACAAATAGGGATAAGCCGGATAAATTGGGTTTTTTTATTCTATAGCTCCATCTTTGTTCTTTTTTCGTAACGTAAGTGTATAATGCCACATTCTTTTTCACGCACCATTCTGCGAGCGCAGCGAATGAGACGTCTGTCAAATGTAAATAATGTAATTTGACGTCAAATTACGTCATTATGACGTCAGATACGATCTACTTGCACCATCAAGCGTAAAAACGAAAGCGGCTGTACATTATTTGACGGTTGACGATTGAAGTGTGTACTGTCCGTGTCACTCCTGTCGTATGGCTCAACTTGTTGTACTGTAGTAGTTGTCTTCTTATCTTTTTTATGTTCTTGTTTGTTTCTTGTATTGAAGTGATTTGTATTATTGCATCTTCTATCTTATATACCCTGTCTGTAAGTTTGTATTTTGACTGTTTTATTTGTCAGAATAAATACTATGT
This sequence comes from Ips typographus, assembly GCF_016097725.1. Classification (NCBI taxonomy): domain Eukaryota; kingdom Metazoa; phylum Arthropoda; class Insecta; order Coleoptera; family Curculionidae; genus Ips; species Ips typographus. The sequence goes on from NC_138423.1 coordinate 11,141,290, forward strand.
TACCCTTTTTCTTTTGTTTACTTAACTGTATTTTATAGAAATGCAGCTGAATGTGCTAGTGATACAAACATTAGATTACAATTCACCCTCTTGATTTTTCGGAAGTGTTGGTTTTACCGCGCTTACCAATGGTGAAGTGATGCGGGTCGACGAATCCCAAGTGTGGAGAATACATTTATTAGCACCAGGACATGTCTGAAAAAACAGAGGAATTGCGGGTGACTATATGCATTACTATGATTTTGTTTATTTTTTAACATTCATGTTCATTATTCTAACTTTATTTCAGACTATGCTCTTGAGTTTTCGAGTTTCTGAACTTCATATGCTGTTAGGTTTTGCTGGAAGGAACAAGTCGGGAAGAAAAACTGAACTGCAGCAGAGAGCTTTAGAGTTGCTGCGAGTTAGGTCTCATCCAATACATCAGAAAATCCGCGAACTCTATAAAACTATACAAGCGTGAGTAATATCAAATTTTAATGTGTTATAACTTGAAATAATGGAAGATCCTGTAACATGTGAGTATATTTGAATCTGGGCAAACTCCTAAGTTTGATACTAGTGTTGGTCAGCAGTAGTGAAAGGTAAGTATGTGTAGTATAGTTTTTGATATAATGGTTCAAAGAAATGTTAATGTTTGGGGATTTGAATGCAAGTATTCTATTTATGATTCTACAGAGTGTATTTTTGCAATAAATTGCATGAGTAGCTTTATATAAAGTAGTAGGTAGTCAGTTTATATTCAGTTCAGTAGAATTCATAATTTTGTTACAATGCTATTCATTGTTTCGCTGTTAGGATAATCGATAAAGTTGTTTTATCTTGGAGTTAGGTTTCTGTTGAATTATTATTGCTAATATTCATTTCAGTCTCTACATACTGGTGCTATAGAAATATTGTGTTTTTTCCAATTATTAAATTACATTCTCTTGCTGACCACTCCTTTTATTGCATGTTATTAGTGTTATTTTCATCATTCACATCAACATCATGTAAGTAAATTGATAATAAGGGTATTTAGACTAGAGTATGAACAATTTTCTGATCTTAGTATCTTAGGAGTCTGTTGTTTTTCTGTGAATTTGAAGGCAAAACATCTCTCATCACACTGCTTAAGTAAAAAACTTGACACGTAGGGCACAATTAGGTTAGAATGGTCCTTTGTTCATTTTGAATGTTTTTGGGTAAAAAAAAATAGTGTAACATACCAGGTGTCCAAGAGCACCCTGGACATAGGAGATTAACATGGGAAAACGGTTTTGATTTTTTTGCGCCTGTACGGTTGATTTGATTGAAAAATCGTATTAATGAGAGTTGTAGTACCTATCACGGACTAGTTTTCTGTATTTTTTTCGGATCTCTAGCTTGAGCCCTTTTGTCGTAAAACACGAACAAAAATTAGAAAATTTAAACTTTTGGCCTGCACTGTATAGGCGGTTGTCGGGCAACGGGTAAACAGATCATTGTTGCTGGTACGGTTGCTCGACAACCGCTTATACAGTGCAGGTAAAAAGTTAAAATTTTCGCATTTTTGTTCGTGTTTTACGACGAAAGGGCTCAAGTTACAGATCAGAAAAAAATACAGAAAACTAGTCCATGATAGGTACTACAACTTTCATTAATACGATTTTTCAATCAAATCAACCGTACAGGCGCAAAAAAATCAAAACCGTTTTCCCATGTTAATCTCCTATGTCCAGGGTGCTCTTGGACACCTGGTATATTTTAATTTAAGTGAGAACTTTGTTTTTGGTGTAGTTCACTGTTCATTGGAGAAATACGGGATTTATGAAGGGTTGTCCTACGTAAATATCAAGGCAAAGGTTAGGTCACACACTAGATATTTGTTGAAAATAGAACGCGTCCTAACACATTTCTCAGACTCAGGCCATCTTTAGAATTCAACCGTTTTCCTGTTTTACATTGTCACATCGAAATGGTAAGATGTTGTATCAAATCTGGTATAAAAAATATGATAGTTTAAAACGGGTTTAAAAGGCAATGATTTTCTTGAAATGTCCATATTAGAGGTTATGTTCACTTTCACTGCAGTTTTTCAACTGTCAACCTTCAAGCGTCACTGTCTCCTGTCAAAATACGATAAACGTTTTGCAAAATAAAATGGAGAACCTACATTTTCTCAATTTTCGGTTTTGTAGTGTTTTTTGCTTGGATTATTTTGATGGTTTCTACCTTTTTTGCGAATGGATCTGAAAGGAAAGTAAACAGGAACAATGTCCTTGCGAGATATGTTGTTCAGGTAATCTGAAACTGGTGGTTCTTTTTAACCCTATAGAGAGGGGTTTAAAAATGCTAAGTAATCATTTTTTCAGAATTTACATCATTTTGCTCTAATAATCGCTTTGTAAAAAGCGTTAAAAACATACCGTCGACTTTTAGAGCTGAAACTACAAAAAACTTTTTACCAATGCAACTTTGGTTTGAATTATAGGACATCAAAATATGTATTACAGGTACTGCTCCGCCACAAATCTTTGGGTCCATCATGCTGTTGAATGGGTTTTTAATTTTCTGGAGCTTTAGCCACTTTGATGAAAGCATTTGTGCATGTTCTTGACGTTTTTTGTTAGCAATTTTGATTGCAAAGTTTTGTTTTGATTCCAGGCTTTTTATTGGTGTTTACTGGTTTTGCCTATTCTTGCATGGTACATGGGTTTTAAATTATTGATTAAGCTGTACTGTAAGGTTGCAGTTTGATTAACAAGTCACTTTATATTTTAGGCAGAATGCAAGTTTACCATCACCAAATTCACCTGTAACTTCAGATCAACAAACTGCAACTACCATGCCGCAGCAACAAAGTAATATTGTTCGAAGCACTGCTACTGTTCACCCTTACAGTGTTGACACCAGGGGTATGGCAGTGAGTATTAATATTCAGTTTTGAAAGTTTTAGTTAATGTTTTGTGTGTAATTTCAGACTAGACAAGCTGCAGCAGCAGCAGCAGCTGCTGCTGCCTTATACACTCAACCGGGGATGGGGCAAAACATGTACTACCCTCCTCAGTATAGTAATACCAAACAGGCTTCAGTGCTATCAAATAACTTTCCCGTACATCCAGATGTTCGGTTTAAGCGGCTGCCTTTCTATGACATTATTGGTAAGGCTGTTAATCCCTTAACTTTGATTGTGCTAATTAGTGAGATATTTCTAGCTGATCTCATTAAGCCTTCAACACTGGTACCCTCCACCACTCAAAGAATGCAGGAGCATCCATTCTATTTTCATTTAACACCACAGCAAGCTACAGACATAGCTAGTTCAAGAGATATCAGACCAGGTGTAAAATGTGATTATGTCAAACAGGTTCAGCTAAGATTTTGTCTTTTGGAGACAACCTGCCCTCAGGAAGATTGTTTTCCTCCGCAGGTTATTGTCAAAGTAAATAACAAGCTGTGTCCTTTGCCTGTAAGTATTTCAGTATATTTTTTTTTTCCCGTTGGCCGATTTTAGTTCAAATGGCGCTGCGATCTTAACTTGAACCGGTTTTTAACTTTGACTAGTAATGACAGAAGCTAACATTTGTCGCCATAAAATCAGTCAATAGAAAGTTGTTTGACATTTGTTATATTTACTAAAGGTGGATTCATAGTTTTGTTTCCGTAAATCATACAGACGTAAAACATAAAAACGTAAAATTAAAACTCATTCACTGTTTGAAATGTAAACAAAAACATAACTCCCTTAAAAACACAAAAACATAAGAAATGAACCATTTTCATTTCTTCCTAAACCTAACCTAATCTTTTTTACTAATTTTCCTGGTTTTTTCCAGACGAGTTTTTCTCTTTCTTCTCTTTAGTAAAGGCCGTTTTACACTTCGCAAGTTTTAGTTCAATTTGGTTGCTGCAACTTTCTTGCAAAAATAAACTTTTTGGCAAGTTTATTGATGGTTTGCATTACAGTAAGAAAGTTTATTGTCATTTCAGAAAGTAACTTTTAGTTACCAACCTACAGAAAAAAATAACCTCTTCTGCCCTTGCCTTCCTCCTGAAATTCCTGACTGTCATCAATGTCAGTTGTTATAAATTGTTTCTTGTTTATTTGTGGAAGCTAAAGTCTGCTGAAGCCCAATAATACATCAACCGCTCAACACTAGTGGTTTTTGTGCCAAGATGGTACCTCAAAAATCACTAGAAAAGTTACCAAACTTTCCGGCAAGTTGAAAGAAAAATCGAGCAGAACCGATCTCCCAACAAGCGCAAGAACCTTGCCGAAATGGAACAGCTGTGTCCGTACTGCGCATGCGTTGGGAAGTTTGTTGCCGCTTTCCGCAAAAACTTTCGAAGTGTAAAACGGCCTTAACGCACAGCACAATATTCCAACAGCCGCCTCTATAAAAACATCGTCAAAATCCATTTTAAATAAAAATCCTAAATAAAGATATCACCAAATAAACCACTCAACCTATTTTTTTTCTGACAAGATTGGCTGCCAAAAGTCATTGCAAAATGACAGATTACATTTTACGGATTTACGGCAAAACTATGAATTGAAATGCTTATTTTTATGTTTCTCATTTCATGTAATTATGTTTTACGGAAACAGAACTATGAATCCACCTTAACAGCTGCTAATAGAAAAGTTGGTACATATCGTAATAATTGGAATCAAAACACTGATACTCCTGATCCAAACTCTCTCTCATTGCTTAGGGGACCCTTCCGTATTTTATTCAGCTTTTGATATAACCATAAACTCATCATCTACAGAGGTAAAAGATCATACACAAATATGGAATGATTAAAATTTTAATTTTAATAAGGTTTATTAATTAATAGTCATTGGCAACATGCTGAGTTGACAGATATTTGATAAAGTAATGCCCGGTTTATACCACCAAATTAAACAATTAAGGTGAGTTTTTTTTGTTTTTAGTGAAGGGATCTCGGAAACTAACAGAGTTACGAAGTCGGTTAAATCGGGAAAGAATTGCAGTTTTAGGGGAACAATTTAAAACCATTCTTGTTTTATAGAAAAAGGTCATAGCTTAGTAGATATTGAGCAATAACCAAATTTTGACGATCTCTTTTAATTGATCTGGACGAGTTATTATTTGTTGTAGAAAAATTAAGAATTAAGTACTGTATTAAGTGAGTTTACTCATGCGTCACGAAGGCTACGTCATTTATAATCATATGAATCAAATCAAGTTTTCGTCAACAAACCTGTTGTGTTCATATTATAGAAAAGGGCGTGTCTAAAACTTCGTCACGTTTAAATTTTTGCGTGTATTGTCAGTCAGAAAGTAGAGATCTTTGGCTGCAAATTTGCACTAAAACAACCTCATACCAAAGCAAATCAAAAATATCTTGACCGAAATAACATTTTTTATTTATGAGAAGTCTCTGTTTGGATCCTAGAATTCCGTCTAAATTTGAAACCTAATTTATTTACCAAAATTTGCAGAGATGTATCACCAATTTAAGCTCTTGATTTAGGTTCTGGATGGTTACATGTTTCTCTAAAATAAATACAACAAATTAAAAATTCAATAAGACATTCTGAGTGATGCTGTAGTATCATATCTCATTTTCAGGTTGCAATCCACTTATTTTATTTTAAACCCGCTGGAAAACATTTTAGACGCTTATTTTATTTTTTCTGACTTTATTATTAATATGTTTGAAGAAATTTTTATGAAAAACCTATAATGCAACCCAAAAATCTCAGTCTCTGGAAACAATGAAATGTTAATAGATTTCTTACAAAAGTAAGGAAGAGAGATTTATTTAGCATAATAGCTACATATAAAAAAAAATATGAATAACTTATACTAAGTAAATAACAGCATACAAAATAGCGCCTATAAAGCATAAAATCATACAGTCACAAATCATAAAATCCTTTAACCTATACCATCCACCTACGACACTAAATGTTTCCTTAATAAAACTTTAAAACCATGAAGAACGTGACACTCTTTAACATTACTCGGTAACATATTAAAATCACTCAAGCCCTTACATAACACCGAATTATTCACCTGACCAGAATTACATTTCTCTGTCAATATGAAGTCCAAAGCATTTCTTGTGCTATAAGCGTGTACATCCCTAAATAATTTGGTTTTATCACAAATATACTCCGGTAACAGGTTATGTCTTAATTTAAATACAAATACATGGACATTAAATGCAATCTTCTGTTTCACGGATAACATATTGTACCGTCGTACTCCTTAATGACACACTTCTTGTACAACACTGTATATTGTTTACAAAACAATAAACTGACACTGACACTTAACCTCGTTATCTGACAACTTCGACTTCACTACAACCATCAACTCAACAACTAACTAACCAGGCCTGGTTCAGCTGCTTATATAGGCTTCCATGGTTTCTAGAAAGTTCCCAAATATTCATGAAATTGACTTTCTCTCTCACACTCATTAAGCTATAACATAAATCTCTCTCTATATAAGCAACGGAGCCAGGATTTTCTAGAACACAGACAAAAGAATGTAGAACGTAAACAAAGCAACGTAACATACAGGGGTAACAACAAATAACTAAAGAAATCCTAACTAATAATCAAAAGTTCGCTTCGCAACACTGCCCCCCTCCTAGAGTTGATCGTCCCGATCATCAACTTTACCAGCTTTGGGTGGTCGGTAAGGTGCAAGTCGATCCAGGTGAACTATTTTCATTTTCGCCCGATGTCCTCGCTGTATTCTGTAGACGACGTCGTTCAGACGCTTTATAACGTCGTAGGGTCCCTCCCATGACCTCTGTAGCTTCGGTGACTTTCCTTTCCTTTTGACGTGATCATTCAAGAAGATGGCTCCAACCGAGAAGAAGTCGCGACCAAGGAACTACGATCTTGGTAACGGAGTTGTCCGTTTTTCAAGAAGCAGAGTATATCACAAAAAAGCTCTGTATAAGTTTGTGGGAAAGAAAGTAGCCCCCAAAAAAAGTCCTGCTAAACCAAGGGTTGTTGAAAAATCTATTGGAGGTGAAAAAAATGGAGGGAAAAGATTTGTACTGGTGCAAAAGAGAAGGGCTGTTTATCCCACTTCTGACACCAAATGTACCGTCGTACTCCTTAATGACACACTTCTTGTACAACACTGTATATTGTTTACAAAACAATAAACTGACACTGACACTTAACCTCGTTATCTGACAACTTCGACTTCACTACAACCATCAACTCAACAACTAACTAACCAGGCCTGGTTCAGCTGCTTATATAGGCTTCCATGGTTTCTAGAAAGTTCCCAAATATTCATGAAATTGACTTTCTCTCTCACACTCATTAAGCTATAACATAAATCTCTCTCTATATAAGCAACGGAGCCAGGATTTTCTAGAACACAGACAAAAGAATGTAGAACGTAAACAAAGCAACGTAACATACAGGGGTAACAACAAATAACTAAAGAAATCCTAACTAATAATCAAAAGTTCGCTTCGCAACAATATTTAAAACTTGAAGCATTGTCGCAACGGGGGTGTACCTATTGCACTTCAGTATCGTTCTCATAGCACGGTTTTATTACAAATTTTATAGGCGGGCAGAACGTATAGAAGGGTCGCACAATACTTTAAATGTGGGGCAGCTATGCTGTTATATAACAATAATTTCGTTCCCAGCGAGAGTTGATTCCCTATTCTTGCGATAAAACTAATTTTATTTGAAAATTTACGTGTTACATAATCAGCATGCGTATGAAAGTTTAGGTTTGAATCAAATATAACTCCCAAGTATTTTATTTGTTTCTCAAACATGATTCTTTCGCCATTTATAGTTACATTTAAATTCTCCAAATTAACATTTTTTAAACTACTTTTTTTACCGAATACACAAAACTTTGATTTTAGAGCATTTACTGAAAGTTTGTTGTGACAAAGCCACTTGAACAAACCTTCCAAATCATCGTTCACAACCCGCCGCATCCGATCTAGATCTGTTCCCGCTAAGTAAATCATTGTATCGTCCGCAAATAGCTCGATGTTACACCCCTTTACTGCTCCCACAATGTCATTTACATATAAGAAAAACAACAATGGACCCAAGACTGTTCCTTGAGGTACTCCATGTATGACACTTAATGGATCAGACACAGAATTTTTAAATTTAACTCGCTGGCGCCTATCACTCAAATAGGATTGAAACCATCTCAGGGCCGTACCTTTAATGCCCATACCGCTCATTTTGTGCAACAATACCTTTCTATCAACCGTTTCAAAAGCTCGCTTAAAATCCAGAAACACGGCCAGTACAACGTTACCCTTATCTAATTGTTTTAGAAAAGTATCGCATAGATTAATGACCACCGACTCACAAGAGTGGCGTTCCCTGAAACCTGATTACAATGCTCCTGCAAGTGCATCTTTACCGCAATTTCTAATACTTTTTTGTAGGTTTCTACATTGTTAATCGGCCTAAAGTCATTGCATTTGTCTGAACCTGACACCTTTGCAACAGGAACAACCATGGATTCTTTCCATTCATCCGGAAATTTCCCACCAGAAAGAGAAGCGTTAATAATGTCCAATAATCTATTTCCAGCAACATAACACACATCGCACAAGACAAGTGGGTTATCCAATGTAGTGGATAACCCACTACATCCGCCCCCGACATTTTTCATACTTTTAAGAATTTTTTTCAAATCTGACATAGATAACATTTTAAATTTTGCAAATTCTGTCATGTCTTGTTTTGCGATGTATTCGTTATCACGCGCTGAACATCCGGGAACACCATCTGCAATGCTATTGACACTACTTATAAAGTATTTGTTAAATTCATTTGCAATTAAGGATTCGTCACTAATCTTGTTACCTTCGAAATTAATCTCCTCTGGTGTTCTGGAGTGTTTTCCGGGCAGTAAAAATTTCAGATCCTTCCACATTTCTTTGGGATTACTTCGATTATCATCAATTTTTTTTCTAAAATATTTTTCTTTTTCAAGTTTGATTTGTTTGACTATATAATTACGAACTTTTTTGTAATTGCCCCAAGCTTCATCGTCATCCCCCCTAGTCGCCCTAACATATAAATTATCTCTGATGCGCATATTTTCCCTAACATCCTCCGATATCCATGCCTTATTCAAATGCTGTGACTTAATGACACTTACCCTTTTAGGACATATACTATTCAAAACAGTTTCAATATCAACAACAAAATTATTGGCAAGAACACTTACATCCCCAGTGTCACTATTCCATGTGGTGTAGAAAATAATCCTGAATTTTATCCCTGTCATAATGTTTCATTGATCTAAAATGCATAGCGATATCAGGACTCTCATCAGGTTCCTTATCCGTAGTAGATATATTTTACTATTATTAACATACTATCGTTGTACATATTGTACCGTCGTACTCCTTAATAACACACTTCTTGTACAACACTGTATATTGTTTACAAACAATAAACTGACACTGACTTTTAACCTCGTTATCTGACAACTTCGACTTCACTACAACCATCAAAACAACTAACTAACCAGGCCTGGTTCAGCTGCTTATATAGGCTTCCATGGTTTCTAGAAAGTTCCCAAATATTCATGAAATTGACTTTCTCTCTCACACTCATTAAGCTATAACATAAATCTCTCTCTATATAAGCAACGGAGCCAGGATTTTCTAGAACACAGACAAAAGAATGTAGAACGTAAACAAAGCAACGTAACATACAGGGGTAACAACAAATAACTAAAGAAATCCTAACTAATAATCAAAAGTTCGCTTCGCAACAATATCATATAATGTATTTCGAACATCCATTTTAATGCTTTCAGATAAATCAGTGGTCTTGGCCCGTCGATAACGTCTCGATTTACGTTTTCTAGGTGAGGAAATCATAAGATTACTTTTGCTTGCTTTTTTCGAATCGAATAAACAGTTTTGCGGGAAATTTTCAAAGCAGCTGCAACCTTCTAGTATCAAAAAAAAATACATCAGTAAGAATAAGTAAGGTCTTAAAATTTCTTATTTTCTTCCTGAACAGATGATAAAGCTTCTAAAGGTCCTCCATTGGTTTTTTTCAATTCAAAATATTCACCAAGGTTAAGAATTAACTGCTGGGCTTGTCTGTGGAGAATTTTTCCAGGCATTTTCTAAAAAAATACTGTAATAGTAAGTAATTCTGAATTTACGAAAAACCAAATGGCTAAATAAAAACCATAATAGACACTCCCACTTTTTTTCAAAACAGGTCAGTAATTGTGCCAATTTTGGTTAGATCGTTACAGCCGACATAAAAAAAATAAAAATAATAATAATATTACGAAAGTACTTAAAGAATGTTAAAAGCGTAGAAACAATAGCTCTTAAAAGAACTGTGGTGGTGTGGTAAATAGAAAACTTTATAAATGATTAACAACACAAAGAAACGGAAAAGAATTAATAGCAAACAAATCAAATAAATTTTGATGGTTTTCGAACTGACAATGACTGAAATAGAAGCGCTAATCAGTAAATGTTTTTTTTTTTTGGAAGACATTCACTTAGATATTTACCCTTTCTGAAAGTGAACAATAGACAAGGATGAAGTCAATAATGCATGTCTACTTCTAAATCACAGGGAGATGACGCACGGGTAAGCTCAGTCCGCGAGAACAGTATGAAGATTTCTGAAATTCTACTTTAATTTTCCAAATTACAAATAACCATATCTAAAATCCAACTGCTCTTTTCTGTAATACAAGTGACTAATATGAAATACAAATTGCAATTTCAAAAATAAAAGTTATTATTCTAAAATTGAAAGCACCTTTTCTGAAATACAAGTGATATTTTTTAAATCCATCTTATTGTTACTAAAATTCAACTGACGCTTTCTAAACTACATGTGTAAATGGTGTAGCTACTCTTAAAATTGTTTTCTCACAAAATATAAAGCAGCCTTCACACGATCAGTAACAGTATCTCGAAATACTGTCAATGAAGTCAAATTTTGACATTGTCAGTATACTAACCAAAAACATCAATATTTAACATTCAACTTAATACTGATAAAGTTCGCTTTAATATTGATGGTTTGAGAACAATTTTGATAAACCGATGAAATACTGGCAATACTCAATACTGATCGTGTGAGGGCCGCCTAGCAAAACACACATCATTAATAGAGTCTAATATTGCCCAGAATCCGATTCCAACAAATAAACCGGGAGTGGAACCAAAACGGCCACCGAGACCGGTAAACATAACACAAATGGTTAAGCTTAGTCCAACAGTGGCTAATCAGATTATGGTATCTTGGGCCGCCGATTATGGCCGAGGTTATGCAATGACGGTCGCTCTAGTGCATAAACTGACGTCATCAGATTTGTTGCAGCGTCTGCAGAAAAAAGGCGCCAAACACGCCGACCACACACGCGCTTTAAGTAAGTTTTTTTAGCTACATTAGGTGTAACACTTGGTTACTTACCGTAATATTTGGTTACTTTAGTCAAAGAAAAATTGAGTGACGACGGAGACTGCGAGATCGCAACCACAAGTTTACGCGTTTCACTTATGTGTCCGTTGGGCAAGATGCGGATGACGACACCTTGCAGACCGCACACTTGCGGCCATTTGCAATGCTTTGACGCATCTTTGTTCCTACAGATGAATGAGCGTAAACCTACTTGGAATTGTCCGGTATGCGATAAGCCTGCTTTGTACGACAACCTTGTGATTGATGGGTATGCTTGCTTTACTTTGGTGGAGCACTTAATGTGAGAGGTCTATGGTTTTACAGTTATTTCCAAGAAGTGCTGAGTTCTTCCATGTTGCCGTTAGATTGTAACGAGATCCAGTTGCACAAAGACGGTAGTTGGAGCGCTCAAAATAATGAGAAAAAACTCATCAAGTGTGAAAAACCTGCTACAACCAGTATCTCAATTGATGATTCTATTGAGATCATTGAAGATAATGTTGGTGAGTATTCAAAATTGTTTTACTTTTCTACATAAAACACACAAGATTAAGAAATGCGAGTGCTATGTTAAAAAAGTGAAACACAAAATTGATCTCAATGTCATCTGTTATTGAACTTGCAAACTACTTTTGACGCAAATTATGCTGGGACCCAATTATTCGTAAATAATGTGAAAGGTGTCTCATTATAAACGGTCCCCCCTTTAACTTTTTTGTTTATGATTTTAGAAAAAAAAAATGTTTATACAAAAATTGTAGAATTTGTTCTAAAGATTTGAACGCAACTTACTTGAATTTACAGGATGTCCGTAAAAAGTGGGACAGACCAAACTTATGCTTTTTTTTAAGGGAACACCCTGTGTATTATTCAACTGTTGAATAGAGCACGTCAAGACGATTTCAACGATATATGGTTTGTGGATTTACCTGTAATACCAAAAAACTGAAACCAAAAACGAGTATTAACAGATGAATCAACGTATTCCATCGCAAAAATACCTAAGTGAATGAATTCAGTATTTTTCATTATTCTGTTATTTACTACCGTCTTTACTGACAAAAGAAAATCATTATTATCACTATTTTTGAAACCAAAACTATACAGGGTGATTCCAAAGTTGGTGCTTTCTTTTCACCTACGAATAGGGCTTCAAAAAATAAGTTTTTTTTCCTTTGACGCTTTTTCGAAATATGAACAATAACGAAGATACAGGGTGTCAAAATTTTACTGAAAAAAAACAAAATAAAAAATAACTTTACTAACTACAGGTTATTCTTTATCATCAGACATAAACATAAACAAAAGATTTCAGCCGCCTTTGAACTAAGTTTTAATAATTTGACATTTTAAATTAAAACAGCATTTAATTTTACGCACGCATTAAGATGGTTTTTATTTTTTTACTCAAAAGCGGTGCGTCGTAGCAAAAAATAGTAAAAGGGGTTTTATTTTTAGAATTGAACAAGAAATTTAATAATAAATTTTATGTTAAAAAAAAACTAGAAGGGTAATATTTTTTTACGCGCGCCACTGGTAAACGCAAAAAAATTGTTGTTTATTGGAAAATTTCCTTTCCACGTAGCTACTGACACCTACAAAATTTTTTTTAATTACTTCAAGTGGTTTGGCCAAAATCATTAAATTTTTATTTTTTCAGTCAAACTTTGACACCTTGTATCTTCGTTATTGTTCATATTTCGAAAAAGCGTCAAAGGAAAAAAAACTTTATTTTTTGAAGCCCTATTCGCCGGTGAAAGGAAAGCACCAACTTTGGAATCACCCTGTATACAGTGTGTCCGTAAAGTAGCGCATAAATTTTATTAAAAATCAGGGATTTGTTTTCTGGGAAAAAACTTTAAAAAAAATATAACAAATTGAAAACTAATTTTGGTAAGACCGTAAATATTGGAAATGACCACCATTCAATTCAATACATAGTCTCAATCCTTTTTTAAACTTTTCCTTTTTTTACTTATCTTATCCTTTTTTTTTCATTTCTCTTAATTCTATTCACACTTTATTTGTAATGCCATTTTAAATAATGTCAGGGTGGTTTAAAAGATTTGCTTTTTCTCATTTTGTGAGAAAAGTATTACAGATAAATTCTCTTCTTCTGTTTTCTCTTCTTTTGAGTGTTTGTCCAACTCTACTCCAACTTTCCTCGAATAAACTGAATTCTTGCGTAAAGGCTTCAGATAGTCTACATGATGCTGAAATATACATTCTGCGCTGCTTTCTTGGCACTGTATTTTTAACGGTTTTTGACTCGTAAAGTTGGCGTCAAAACATTTATCCCAAATCGTCTCGTATTTTAGAGGTATTGTTGCCTCGTAGGTGATTGTGTTTGACAGCGGTATCCAAAACGCCCCTGCGCTCACTTCCACGTAATATTCCAGTTCCTCATATTGGTATAACAGGGTCGTTAATCTATACAAGATAATAGGATTAATAAGTGGAAATTACTCTTCCTAATATGCTCAAACCTATAAAAAAGTATAAATAAGAAAAGATTATATGTTTAATTGTTATTGTTACTATCGTCCTTGGGAAAGGTCTCGGGAGTCCAAGGGTCGTTATATGGTAATATTCGGCTTACGTGTATTATGTCCTTCTTTGAGTTTTTTGATGTTCCGATTTGTACCTAGTAGTCCACGTCGGACTACTCCATTCGGAATACATGTCCAAGGTTGAAAAATACTTTGAATTGCCTAGGTATGTTAAGATGTCGTCGATAATTGGTACTGTGTATGCTGATTTTCTTGTTACGTTATTAAGTTAAGTTTTCTATACTCTACGCAAAACCTAGATTCGCCCGATTTTTCCTTTACCAGGACGACCGGACTGGCCCATGGTGATTGACTAGGTCTGATGATGTCGTATTTTTCCATTTTGACAATTTAATGATCCATAATTTTTTTTTCTTTTTGTTACACCCCGTAAGCTCTGCTTTTTATTGGCTTCGCATCCCCCACGTCTATTTTATGCTCGACTAAGTTCGTTTTTCCCATGTACTTTGGTATTTTAGAAAACACATCTGAAAATTCCAGTATTGTTTCCTTGAAGAGGTTTTTTAGGATTTCGTCCTTGATCTGCCCGATTTTATGATCTTCCAAGGTGACTACTTCTTCATCGTCTTCTATTTGTAGAACGGAGAGTTCGTTAAGGTTATGGTTGGTCTTCTGATGTAAATATCCTATGGTTGTCCCTTTGAAGATTTTTGGCTGTTATTCTTTTTAGTAGTTGCGTGCACTGTCCATGTGTTTTTGTTTAAGTCCGGTCCTTCATATATGAGTATTCCCCTAGGCCCTAGGTCATAAGAATTCATCTTTTTCTATGAATTCGAAATAGAAGGGCGCAGTAATAAAAGGAGCATTGCCCAAAAAATCGTTTTTGAATAAACTTGAAATTAAGTCTTTAATCTTATAATTTTCTACATAGTTCAAATAAATGATTCTTTTTCTTATGTGGAAAGTTTCTAGTAGTTCCTCAAATTTAGGAAAAGTATTAGCAAAAATTTAATGTTTTTTTCATTTTGAGGATTTTAATAAAAACAAAAAACGTAACACTTCAAAACGGAATAGAACATGGAATGTCCAAATAAATAATATAAAAAATATTCTAATTTTTTTATTTTAATGGATTTCTTCGTTTTTCTTTCATGAGAAATTGTTGAATAAAAGGCCCTAGGTGACGGGTTTTCGCAAAACTCTTTTAGGTTCATCAAATCTTCTCGACGTGCTCTATTCAGAACAGTTGAAAAATATATTGTCATTTTTGGAAACTTTGATAGACAATGAATAAATCTGACAACACAGAGTTTCAGGGGTCGTCAAGTTTTTCATGTTGCAAGGCCATCTATCAAAGTTTTACCCCCCTGGTTTTCCAGGATCTTTTTACTGTGTTATTATTGTGTGTGTTTGTAATATCAAGAGTGTCGTCATGAGTGAGTTTTACTATTAAGATATTTTGTATGTTGACACTTTCGGTATAAATAATTGTTTTTTTCAGAAATTGTATCAACCAACAGTGCTGCCACTTCCTCAACAGATAAATTAGCGGCCGAGCCCGAGAAGAAGAAAGAAGTAGTGGATCTGACATTGTCCGAGAGCGATGACGACGAGCCTTTGGCGAAACGCCGTCCTCCTCCCAAACCGGACTCTACAATCAACAAGTTCAACGGTGAGTCTTAGAAAGTGCACGCTCAATCTGTCTCTAAGTTGGGCGGCCGTACCGTCCAAGCATTAGACCGTAAAAAGAATACCAAGCTTCGGCCTCGTCAGATTAAAGTATTGAGAAAAAATAGGGTTGACAAATCAGGGAGTTAAAACAGATGTGGCTTTTGTTAAGAGTTTGTCTGATTTACTTTCGTGGTGATTTTGCTTTGCTACCGACCATTTTGTCATTGATATTTTTGTTTTATCTACTCATAGACGTTAATTATTCTTATTGTAAATTTTTCATATTTAAGTATTTATTCTGCTAATTACCCTTGATGCAATTCAAATATTTTTGCAACAATTACATGATACTTTACTCAAAATTGTCTTTTATTTATGCATCTGGGGTGCTTTATTAAATTAAGTGGAATTATCAAACTGTCAAAATTAAGCAATTATTATCTTAAACTAGTATTAGTCAAGTAATTTCATTGAGTGTGAAATGAAGACCAGATTTATCTAATCTTTATTGCAAAGTAAAGGATGTCATAAGTGCATACAAAAACGATTTAAGTGTAGATCATTACTCTCATATGAAAGGAGCCCAAGTACAAAACGGTTTTTTTTTTAGGAAACAAGAAAACCAGTTTAAGACCAAAACATTTTTACTTAAATATTACCTTAAAGCTCTTACTTATAAGAGAGATGGTGCGGCTTCATATGACAGCTCATCATGATTAGGATTTAAATTTTTAGGCAGTTTTTCGGTCAAATGAGCTATTAATTTCACTTTATACAATAAAGTGAATAAAAAATAAATATTTTAAATGCAGGCTATACCATTGCATTTGAGATATCTAAGATGAAAGTGCAATTTTTGTAAAAACGCCCTCTATCGAAAAGTCCGAAAACTAAATGGAATATTGTTTTGGGACGCTCCACAGGACAGAAAATGTTCTTTAAAATGCCGCAAAAACAAAGTCTCTACGATTAGCCGTTTTCGAGATATTTCTTTTTTTTTCAAAGCAAACTTTGGACTGCTCCCACCACTTTATTTGAAGAGATAGAAAAAAAAGTTAAATAGGAAAATTTTTTGTAGAGAATATGGGATTACTTTTATGAGATTTTTACTATACCTTTCCATTTCAATTTTCAGAGTTTTTGGACATTTTTCATTTTAGTGATATCGAAACGCCCGCTAGCGGTGGATTTAGAAAGCTGAAATATATTTTCAGTATTTTCTCTTGGCCACATTTACTAATAAAAAAAATTTCTTGTAACCATACTACGAATAGTTTCCGAGGAACAGCCGCGTGCACGGCTTATTGGGACACCCTGTACAGGGTGTCCAGTAAGCACACAATCAAAAGAGTACTATAAAATTCTTTAGATCGAAAGATGACGATTTGACGGAATCGTTATTAAGAAAAAAGTGTTTGTTTCCTCTGCTCTCAATGGTCCAAGTTGTTGAAAAGAAACTATTTTTGAAAATATTTGGATAACGTTTTGACGGATTTCAATGGAACTTATCTCTAAGTAAGGCTCATGTTTTAAGGAAAGTACCACGTCCATCTATCTTTGGCAAATGGTAAGTTCTTCAGTGTCTTGGTTCAAAAATTCCCAAAACTGTTTATTTTTTTAAGACTGATGCATTGATTCTTTCCCAAGGCTATAGTACACTTGGAAAAATCTTTTTCCATTCATACTTCAAAGTTTTTCCCCAAAAAAATGTTTCTGTCTCCCTGCTCTTTACCATTTTATTTAGCTATTTATTGCAACTAACGTAGCCACCAGTTTGATAACTATAAATTAACTATCAAACTGTCTGAGTTCCAAAAAAAAACTTTTATTAACGAAATTAGTGACATGGTCAATCTTTTTCCTTATTTACCCATTTTACACATCCATTGCGAATATCGTACCTACTACCTAGTAACTAGTGATTTGAAAATGCCATTAGATTTGTTTGAAACAATTTTTTTTTAAACTGTCACCAATGTTAAGAGTTTAATAGTTGATTTAAAATTATCAAATTTACTAATTGCTACGTCATTTGCAAAGAAAATGTGTAAAATGATAATCAGCAGGGAGAAAGAAGAAACATTTTTTTCGAAAAAACTATAAATGCTAGAAAATTTTACCAAGAGTAATAAAACCTTAAAAAAGGACCAGTGCATCAAACTAAAAAAAATAATTCCAACGACGACAAGCCTGAAACAAGCCTTATTTTGGAGAAAAAAACGCTAACAACCAAAGTTTAAATTTACAATTATCACTAAAAGAAGGGCTGGGGCAACCTTTAAAATTAAGGAGAATATAAACTAACATTTCAAGATCTTTTTAAAAAACGATTTTGGTGAAGACTTATAGCAAGTTGAGAACAAAATGGACGTTCTCCTTTCAGATTAAGGAAAAGTTCCTGGTATTACCCTGTGTCAGTGCAGAAATGTGTTTTTTCTCTATAAATGAATTATCAATATCTTTTTAATGAGAGTATCACTCCATGTACCACATAAAAGATACTAAAATGCATGCAATGCATTATAAATAGAAGGTAATGAAAATAGTGTAGTTACTTACTTCGAAAACGGATCTTACGGGTAAAACAGAAAATTATCCACTTCTATCTGAAAATATTTCATCAACTGAAAAATCAGCTGCTGTACGCACTTACTTTAATACCTAGGCATATTCGGTAACCAAAAATGTCGAAATTACAAATACAACTACATAAAATAAAAACTAAATCAATAAATTCAAATTACAGCTGGAAAAAAAATTAGGAAACCGTCAACAAACGTTAAAAAATTTAAAAAAATTATTTTTAATGAAATAAAACATCAGTGCATACTCCGTGAATCATTTGACAGTTTGTCACGTGACACCGGTTCGTTTTTTAATTATGTTGATTAGATTACACATTGTCAAATTAGAAACGTGGAGATATTTCTGAACGAGGCCTCCGGACCAGCACGAACATTCGCGAGTTTAAAAAGTAGTAAATACCATAAATCAATGACGTCAAATTTCCATCTAGTTCAGTTTATGTTGAGAACGACATTGTTAGGTGATGTACGTCATTGCCACTATAGTCAAAGTTTTATCCATCTAAAATGACGTCAAGCAGGTGAAAAAACACGCATGTCTTGAATTAGATCAGAAATTTTAACCTGCAAATACTTTTAAAAAATGGCGCGTTCCGAAATACCGTAACTTGAATATCATTGATCAAGAAAAAAAGTTCACTCATCGTTCATTCACATTCAAAGTGGAAATCTTTTGTCTCTGTATCTAGTTTTAAAGCTAAAAACTACATATCAACATAAATCACAGCTTGGTAATTAACAACATTTCTGACTTTTACTAAGATTACTAACTGATTTGCCAGACGGAGATAGTTTTTTGTGGCTATTTATAGTTACTATCCATTTAAAACCAATAGTTTGCACCATATTTGCAACGCAGAAATGGCCCTGAAATTTTTTAAATGTTCTTCAATCTGGTCTAATAATTCTTTTTGCAAAATTTCTATTCCTACTTAATAATTCTCTTTTAGCAAACGTCAATTTGATCTATCATTGTGTTCTTCATAAATGTAGTTATTTTGGTTTTTCTGACCGACATTTTCTTAGAAATGTTGCTGAAATAAGGGTCGATAGCTTAAATTCCAGCTATAGTTGGATTTTTACCTTTTGAGAATGACGTCATCATTTTACATCTTTGTTTCTCGCATATCAAACATATGAAATAAACAATTTTTGCAAAAAAGGCACGTTATTAATTTAGTCATCGTGTCAAATTAAAAACGTTGACATTTACTGTCACTTTGATCTAAACAAATATCAAAGGTATACAAATCCCAATTGATTATTCCAATGTAATGTATGATAGAGCATCACAGGCTTTAAAAGTGAGTACTGCTACCCTATGCCGAATGAAAAAGGCTGGATTTCCAGCTGACGACTCCTATTTCACCAACATTTCTAAGAAAATGTCGGTCAATAAAACCAAAATAACCGCTTTTATGAAAAACAAAAAAGTTGGGGATGTTGGTATGTCAAATTACTATTTTCGCTTTATTGTGCCAAGCACAATAACACAGCACAAAATCAATGAACATTAATAATATATTATGTTATTAGGAGTAGAAGAGATCTTTAAGTGAGTGCAAGCACACCTATTCACTGAATGAATGATGATTAAACTGAAACTCTCATGATCATGTGATTTTCAAGGCACTTCATCATCAGTCACTTCAGAATGCACTAATTTTTCAAAGCATTTGTAGGTTAAAATTTGTGATCTAATTCCAGACATGCGTGTTTTTTCACCTGCTTGACGTCATTCTCAAAGGGTAAAATTTTGACTATATTTTTATTCGGCATAGGGTATCAGTACTCACTTTTAAAGTCAGTGATGCTCTATCCAACACATTGGCGTAATCAATCAGAATGCCATCTTAAAACTGTTTCTTTCCGTGCTCGTTAAAAAAGCAGCACATTTAGAATTAGCATTTGAGCTTACTCATTGTAGCGCGGCGTTTTCATAACGTTGATATTTATTTAATTCAAAGTGACAGTGAATGATAACGTTTTTAATTAAACAAGATAACCAAATCAACAACGTGCCTTTTTTGCTGAAATTGTTTATTTCATGTGTTCAAGAACACAACAACATTGCCAACATATTTTAAGGCACGTAGATTAAATTGTTGTATCTTTGCAATATTATTGTCCTGTAAGTTCGGTTGGCAATAGAATCACCTGAGACATGATGTGCAACTAGAGTTATAATAATCGAACTATACATCAAGATTACCAGTTTGGAAAGAAAATTATTTACCTTTCAGAGAACAGCAACATATCTTCATCGAGTAGCAACCAGCAACGTTCCACAACCACTCCGGGACCGTCCTCAGTTTCCAGTTCCGGTTACCCACTAAGTCCTGGCGTGATCAATCTGGATAGTCCGTCGCCACCCAGATCGCCGCAACCGCCCGCCCAACCGCCATCATGTATGTTGGCCGCTCAGACTGCGGCTACCAATGGCAACACTAACGGTCAGCAAAGTTACAGTATGAACTCTGCATCGGCCAGTATGCCATTTATTGATATGGAGAATGAGGCTGCGCCTAGTGTTAATAACTTTACTCCATCGTATTGAAGTGTCTATTTTTGTGAGGTGTCTGCGCCTGCGCTATACCACAGTGTTGTTTGGGATTTTACAGGTGTGACACTGATAAACTAATTGTCGGACTAAATATGTTCAGTGTCTGGTGTTTCTTACCTCTTAGCAGAGTTTATCAAGTGATGTAAGTATAGTGTTGGGTTTTAGTGTTCCTGGTGGAATTTTTGGACCAATTTGCTCAACTTATTAAATCCAGTATTTCGAGACTTCACGCATTTATAGTTGAGCTTTTATACTAACGTTTGATGTCTGGTTGTACTTAAGGTTAATGGGAAAACCTAAAAACACCTTGTTAAAGTTGGGTATTTAGCTATGGACGTTGCTTCTGGGACAACGTTTAAATAAAACTCTCTTGGTGTCCAGAGCGGACTCTAAGTGCTATTATGTGTTGTTGTCCATGTTTAAAATTACCGGTAATGGTGTTAATGCCTAATTATAAGACAGGACGACTTTATTTATTTTTACCGTTTGTTTATGCCAAAGGAACGTTTGGTTTAAGATTTATTCATAATTGTGTATACGTACAGTGCATTTTTTTACGCTCACAAGTCACAATACAGGGTGTCCACAATGTCATGTCTTACTAGTGTCTGTGAAGTTTAAGATACCTTGTAGCAATTACTTAACTACTGACTTTCTAGTGCAAACTACAAATTCTTCTAGGACAGTGGCATTAAACAAATGTACAGCTCCCTAAATGAATTTGTAAACTTATTAAAAAAGACAGTAGTAAAGACAGGATTTTTGAACACCCTGTAGTTTACTTCAAATGTTAAATTTTTATGCTATAATAGGCATAGTTTTACTAAAACCTGCAATGGAAAGGAACTTTATAACTTAAATACTTTTTCAACATTTCCTAAAACAACAAAAAACACTACTCTTGAACTTTTAGTGTACTTCCAGGTGAAAATGGTGTTTAAAGCAGATGAAATTACTTGATTCTGCATTACATGGAGTTAAGGAAATACAGGACATAGCGACACCCACTGCAGAGATTAGCATAAAGGTAAAATACAAAAAAAAATATTTTAGTATTTTTAAAAGTTGTTAAGGTGAAATAATCCGCTAAATTTCAAGGTTTCAGTTAAAATATTTTTCTTAAACCTGATTTTTTGTGTTCATTCTCGTTGCTAATGCTTAAACTTTCCGATTTTTTTTTTGTATTTTTTGGAAAATGTTATTTTATTACTGAAATATTTCACTGTAGCTAGGTTATCTTAACACGAAGATGCAGTGTAACCAAATGTTTGATCACTTTTTATAAATAGAACCAAGTACTTCTAACTATTCTAGGTAACGGTAACACCATGCCTAAATTGAGTTTAAATATTTAACAAAATAAGAGGAAAATATGCGCAATGAAAAAATACAGTGTATATAGTTTTGTAAAGGGATCTAACTAATTTAAGATTTTAAAAGATGTAAGTTATTATGTCTGAAAAAGGTTGAATTTAAAATTTCTCATTTTGTATTCTTAGCCTGTGAATAAACAGTGTATTTTTTGTCGACGGACTTTATGTTACAAATCCAAACATGATAAACTTGTGTAGGTACTGGTCAACTGCGCTAATTTTTTAAACCAAAAAAAATAATAGCAGGATAAAACCCATTGGAAAAGGAAGACAGTATAACAAAAATGAAAGAAACAATAATTTACGGGCGTTTTTAGGTCAGGAGGTGAGTTTTTAAAGGTAAAAAATGTTTTATTTCTATTTCTGAAAAAGTCCTCTGACACTCAAATACAACTTTTGTATTTACATTTTTGTTGCATAACCTCAAAATTTATGTAAAAAATTCAAATAACAATCTTTTTAGTTTTTTATAATATATTTTTGACTGAAAATTAGGGTGACTTTTCGATATTAAGTCAAAATAGGGTGAAAGAAAGAAATATTTTAAATAAAAAACAATTACAGTGTAGAAAACCAAAATATTGATTATTTGAATTTTTCACATACATTTTTAGGTTATGTGAAAAAAGTGTAAATACAAAAGTTGTAGATCTTTTTATTACAACTTTGTCATTTAACTTTTTTCTATAGGACTTGTATTTTGCCCAAAATTGAGATAAACCGTTTTTTACCCTTAAAAACTCACCTCTTTTCACTTCCCGACCTCAGATAAGCAGGGAAAACCATTACAAATCAATGGACTAGACAAAAATAAAGAAGAAGAAGAAGGGTCATGTGTCCAGTGGATGTGACCATCTTTTAGATGATGTCATATTCATTTTGGTAGACTACATGTCAAGCATTTGCGTCTTGCGTAAATTTCAGCACAGTGGGTAGTTTGTGATTAGTCAAAAAAAGCAGCTTTTTCTTGACCAATCATCACAAACCACAAATAAACTGCGCGCCATCTCAACCGGGACACAGTAATTTTTTTGGGTAATTTTTAAAACCTTGACCTTTCTAAACGAAACGACAGATTTTGATGCGCTTTGGACTATCATTGAGCTTAATTTATTGGCTTTTGCAGCGCGTGCAAAAAAGTGAAATTTTTAAGTAGTCTCCAATTGATCAATTTTTTTTGGGTTTTTTTTAACAAAAGGAAGTGTTGCTTAGGTCAATATTTCGGGACGCTTTTCACCGTTTTCCAATTAACATCCTGTGACTCAAGAAATAGACATAGCAGTGTTCAATCTCGAATTAAGGCAGTAGCTTTGAACTGTCATTTTAAGTCCCATATTATGTGTTGCATAGTTTTAAGTCAACTCCCTTGACGGATAGAACCATACAGGGTGTTTAGAGACAGTTAAAGTGGAACAACAATTTGAGCAAACAATTTCAAGTTTCATTCACTGTCGCTGGACACCCTGTAAGGTCTTACCAAATATGGGGCTTGTCCTGAAAAGTACTCAGATTATGTAACAGATAATGTTGAATGTTACGTACAAACCTGCTAATATGGCTTAATTCAAGATTGAACAGTGTTATATCCATTTTCCGGAAAATGGATATTTCTTCGGACACATGACGTTAATTAAGATACGCCCAAAAACGTCCCGAGGTAATATTCTATTCAACAAGGTACTATGTAAGAAAAAAGTTAAAAATATTTATTAGTAAAGACTGTAATTTAATACTTTTCTCCTTTTGCACACGTTCTTGTCCCACTTTGATTGTCTCTAGCCACCCTGTATGGTCTTATTGGTCATGGGGTTGCGTTAAAAATTATGTAACCGATAATATTGGATCTAAAATGACACGTAAAAAGCTGCTGCTAACTTAATTCCAGCTTGAGCACTGTAATGTCGTCTTTTTCGAAAAAATCAATATTTCTTGAGACATGGGACGTTAATTGGGAAACGCCCAAAAACGTCCCGAGATATTGACCAAAATAACACTTCCTTATGTTAAAACAGAAAAAAAAAGAAAAGTTTTTGGTCAATTGGGAACTACTTGAAAATTTCACTTTTTTGTACGCACTTCTTTCACACCCTGTATGGCAGTTAAAGTGCATTAAAGCAAAAGTTTTTTACATTAGTAAAAAACCAATAAATCAAGCCCAATGACAGTCCAAACCGCATTAAAATCTGTTGATTCGTTTCGAAATGGCGAGGTTTTAAAAATAACCCAAAAAAATCACTGTCCCGGTTGACGTGGCGAGCAGTTTAGTTCTGCGATTTACACAAATGCTACACATGTAGTCTTACCATAAAAGTATCCATTTCCATTTCATAATCAAAATTGCTTTACAAAATTGGTTTAATAAAAAGGATCGTGTTTCTTAGCAAACCTTAACACCATACTAGAAATAAAAATCAGTACGTTTTGCAGCCAGATTCCATATCCGGGCCATTGATACACTTCCGGCTTTAGTATAAAATCGTTTACCAGAATATAGAAAGCGGCTATCAAGCATCCAAAACTAATCATCAACCATACGAAAAGGTATGATCTGGCAAATCCTGGTGTAAAGCAGCCTTGTTGGTACGTGAAACTGTCGTAGAAGTAATGGGCTGGAACCACGTTGGTGAAGAAGAACGCTGCGGTACCGACTATTCCTGGAGCGTAGTAGGTTTGTCGTTTTTCCATTTCATCATGGACGTCCGCATCTGCTATTACCCACCAACCGGTGAAAAAAAGCAGGCTGGATACTGCCGATACTATAAGATTTTTTTGGAGGTTTGTTAGGCCTATTTGGGATCTGGAGATGCCGTACATTGTCTACTTAGTTAAGCGAAAAATTTTGTAGTTGCAGTACCAAAATACTGACGGAAAATTTAACCTTTGATTGGCAGATGAAGTACAGAAAGGTTAGCAATAACAATGTATTTTTTAGTAGATTTTTTAAAACTATTTCTAGAAACTAGGCAAGTAGTTAAGTTTGCGAAATTTAATAATTTCTATGCGCTTGTAAGGGTTGCCTACTTTAAAATTGTTCCTATTTCTAAAAGTTTACTATCTAATGGCAAAGTACAAACATTTTTTCTATGTATAAGTGAAAAACAAACAATCATATGGTATTATTTTAGGAGAAACATCAAACATACTGTTACGATTTCCCCGTGGGTTTACACAAAGTCAATTTAACTCAACAATTAATAAATTTATTTACACTTTAAAACACTTCGTACAATAATTAACTCAGCTATTAAAAACACTACTACAATTCCACAACTATTCCACTATTTTAACTTTACCGCGTTCCCAAATTCACTATTACACTACTCGCCGTCGTCGACACCGCTTCTTTTATATTCGCAAACCACGTTCTAGAATGACCGCGAAACGCTTCGCAATTTGCTTCGAATATTCAAGATGCTTCCAGGTGTCGCTTCCTAAGTGTGGCCTACTTTAACACGCGCCCGGCCAGATATTGCGGCGCATCGGTTTCATCGAGTATCGAGCATAGTAGGCCCAAACCGTAACACTGCCCCCCTCTTAAAGCTGATCGTCCCGATCCGCTTCATCTAATCCCTGTCTGTCCAGATGGACAATTTTCATCTTGCCTTTGGGGCTGCGTTGGACTCTGTATGCGACGTCGTTTAACCTTTTTACCACATTGTAAGGTCCCTCCCAGTGTCGTTGCCATCTTTGACTTAATCCTTTGCTCCTCCTGGGTTGAAACATCCACACAGCATCACCTTCCTTATAACTGCCACCAGTTGGTCTGTGGTCCAGTGTCATCTTCATACGGTCGTTGTTTGGTTTCATCTTCTCTCTCTCAAGTTCCCGAATTGTGATGGATCCCTTCTGTAATGAACACTGGTCGCACCGTTTACACCATTCCTCAACGTCCTTTCTGAAGTTAATCCAGTAAAATCGATCTCTTATTCTAGCCAAAGTCTGGTTTACTCCAAAGTGTCCTCCTCCGCGACTGTCATGTAGTTCTCGCAGCACATTCTCTTTGCAGGAATTGGGCACTATTGTTTGGTAAACAAAGCGTTTTCCGTCTGGACTTTCCCATTTGCGAGTAATTAAGTCATCTCGCAGTCGAAGCGAATTCCACTGCAACCAGTAACCCCTTACTGTTGGTCCATATCTGGAAATCTGTTGCCAATCCGGTTTCAAATCCTTCTCCAACCATCTTCTGATTACTTTCAAATCAGAGTCTGAGCGCTGTCCTTTTATTATGCCTTCCTTAGAAACGCTGCTCTTCATTCTTTTTGTAGCCTCTTTATTTGTCACCTTTGCGATTTGACCAATCCTCCAACCATTATGAATTTGTCCTTTCCGATACCTTAAGTCACTATCAAAAGCCCGACGATCCTCTACATATCGCGGTAAATGTCCTTCCGGGTTCTTCATTTCCTGTTCGTGGTTACGCCAGTTCTGCGGGGTCGCTAAACGAGACAGCTGTCTGCAATTCCAGCGAGAATGTCCTTTACGTCCACAATTATAACACGTAATGTTTCTTTTAGCAGAGGAGTTCCGGTGATTTGTTCTGATGTCCTGATTTCGTCGGCACTGTGGGTTTGGAGAACAAGACCGTTGTCTGCAATTCCTTCTATAGTGTCCTTTGCGTCCACATCGATAACATTCCACTCTAGTGATCGGACGTGATCGTTCTAACTGTGTGGACTGACCATTTCCTAATGCTGCCATTTGTTGCACTAATTGTCCGAACATTGATTTAATTTCATCTATTAATGTAGCAACATGATCGGCTGGCGGTACTCTTTCCTCTTGAATAGTCTCTGGCTGAAAGTCATTGCACGCAGCTTCAACTTCCAGCGCTCGAACCAGTAATTCGCTGTTGTTGCTCCCTTTGAACATCTTCAGCCATTTCTTTACCTCCAGATCTCGAATCCCATCTACAAAATACTGTGCCACAAGTTCTTCTTGGATTTCATCCGGGACGGCTGGGTAAGCCAGATGCACAAGGCGACGAATTTCGGTTTCAAACTCTTCTAGATTTTCACCAGTTTTCTGCTGTCTTGCCATTAATTGCGTTCGATACAGTCCTTTCTTATATTGATCCCCATAACGACGTTCTAATGCAGCTACTAATGCTTCATAGTTGCTTCGTTGGGCGATAGGCAGAGTCTGTAACAGCTCCAATGCAGGTCCTCGTAATGCCACTATTAGTGCTACAGCCATTTCCTCGTTACTCCATCCATTTGCATTTGCAGCGGCCTCAAATTGGAGTTGGTACATTGCCCATGAAGTTTGACTTTTGAATATTTCCGGTACAGTTACACTGTTGTAGTTAATGTTAAGCTG
This sequence comes from Ips typographus, assembly GCF_016097725.1. Lineage (NCBI taxonomy): Eukaryota > Metazoa > Arthropoda > Insecta > Coleoptera > Curculionidae > Ips > Ips typographus. The sequence continues at coordinate 11,168,709 of NC_138423.1, forward strand.
AAATTACGGGCTATATTTTGACGTTTGAACGAAATTTCTAGCTGTCATAGTAACTAAGGCCGCATTTGTTTTCACGCTCTATGAGGCGAGCAGAGCGTTTTTGACGTAACAATGACGTATTCTGACAGGTGGTCAAATTATGGTTTTGCTAAATTATGTCATCGTGATGTCAAAAACGCTCTGCTCGCTCCATGGAGTTGAAAATAAATGCGACTTAAGTTAGCACGTGTCAAATAAAGACACGTGTCATATTTAAGGAAACAGAAGAAAAGTGGCAGTTTGAATGAAACGGAGAAAGAGACAATTAAAGAAGATATAGGGAAAGAGCCATGTCAGTTAACGAGAAAAAACAAGATAGATAAAGAATTTGAAGAGAAAAACAAAATAATTTAAAAATCGGTGGAGTCGAGTATGTATACAGGGTGTCCCGATTTAGAGTGTTTTGACAGGAAAACCCCATTTTCCGGATAGATAGGAAAAAACTATTATACATGTCTAGAGGTCGATTTTTGAAAAAAGATGACTGGCAAACACCGTATTTCGATATCTTGTCAGTTTGTTGCGCTAGATGGCGTTCTTAAAATTTGGCCCATTTTGAAAACTCCTCACAACTTTTTTGTTTATCAAAATATCGAAGTGAAACACAAACATTCTTAAGGCACTTTTTTGATGTGATTCCAGTGGCGTGCTTAGCGCTTTTTTGACATCAGCTGTCAAAAGTCACGTTTATTTATTTCTTGTTTCTATGACAACACTTGAATACTTAAAATTACTGCGTTTTTAACTTTGGAATTAAAGTTTCAGTTTTTTTCTTTATTTTTTTTTTAATTATTTTCTACCATAAATTTAAAAATTAGTTCTTTAGTCGTTAGTTACTTTAATGTGTGTGAAAATCGAGGTGAAAATATTTATAAAGTAATTTATTATTGGGTCTATTTCTGTAACTCATTGCAACTTCATATTTCAGTTATTTGTAGGAATAACTATAGACATACTTACATCGTAGTAAATGTTTAAAAATAGACATTTTTTTAAAATTATATTTGATTATTACTTCCATTTAAAATAAAAAAGTTATGTCAATTATTGAGAAAACGGAAGACAGCAGCAAAAAACTAAGCACGCCACTGGAATCACGTTGAAAAAGTGCCTCAAAAATGTTTTTGCTTTACTTCGATATTTTCATAAACAAAAAAGTTGTGAAGAGTTTTCAAAATGAGCGAAATTCGAAAAACGCCATCTAGCGCCGCAAACTGACAAGATATTGAAATACGGTTTTCGTCATTAATCTTTTTTGACAGTTGGGGCATGTTGGGGTTTATGAGGAACGCACTATACTTCATATCTATTATTCTATCAAAATCTGTGGAAGAAATAGTTTTGTATCGAAGTTTGTCATGCGCAACAGCGCAATAGTGTTCTAGTGTAGTTTTCTCAGTTATTATTGGTAGGTATGTTTCTGCAGCATCCCATGATTAAGTTCCGACTGTTGACGCATGCTCTATGCGCTTATCATCATGGGCATCATTTTTAAATGAAAGAAATTGTAGAAAAGTGGCAGTTTAAAATAAACGAAGAGAGATAAAGAGTGATGAAATGTAACAAAACCCAGGAATAACCTATTTTGAGTCAAAATCTTTGACTATGGAAATCGAATCAACGGATCTGGCAACGCTGAGTAAACGTAAACACAACATTTGGACATAACCTAGAAAAAAACTCCTAAACTTTTTTTACGGAAATTGATATGAATATTTTTAACTTTCACTTAAAATTCCCATTATTACGACCGGTTGTATTGCTCAAGGTATCGAAAATGGCACAAAGTAAGTTCGAATATGTCCGGACTTTCGAAGAAGAAGACAACTTGCTCCCAAACTGTTGGATTGTAGTCCGCATTGATGGAAAGTCTTTTCACAAATTCTCAAACAAGCACAGTTTTCACAAACCCAACGATTCTAGAGCGTTAAATTTGATGAACCGTGCGGCCAGCACAGTGTTGAACGACTACAAAGACATCTTAATTGCCTATGGACAAAGTGATGAGTATTCTTTTGTGCTGCGTAAAGACACTAGTTTGTACAAAAGGAGAAAGAGTAAAATTATGACCTACATAAACAGTTTATTCACATCGAGTTATGTATATTTTTGGTCACATTATTTCAATGATGTACTACTGAAATATCCACCTTCTTTTGACTCTCGAGTGGTTTTGTATCCAACTGATCAAAACTTAAGGGATTACTTAAGTTGGAGACAGGCTGACTGTCATATAAATAACCTCTACAATACTACATTTTGGGCTTTGGTGTTGAAAGGTGGTTTGAGTAATACTGAAGCTGAAGCAAGACTCAGTGGCACACTGTCAAGTGATAAAAATGAAATATTATTTAAGGAGTTTAATACAAATTATAATAATGAGCCTCTAATGTATAAAAAAGGCACTACATTGGTGAGGAAAAAAGTGAAGCATCCAGTTTCAAAAAAACATAAAATTGTGGTGATACCTTTACATGAAGACCTTATTCAGGATGACTTTTGGACTAGAAACAGTGAAATATTAAGTATTAAAGGAACTAGTTCATATGATTTTGATAATAATAGTGATATTTCTGACTTAGTTTTAAAGCAATTGAATATTCAGGAGGATTGTAAAGAAGAAAAACAGCACAGTAATGTTATTTGAAGAATTAAATTTAATTTTAATTTAACCTTTTTACTAAAATGTGTTGTTTCCCTCATTTTATTCGGCGGTGATATCCCTAGTGCATTTAATTTTTCCGGAAAAATTCAGAAAAACGAGTCTCTCTCGCTCATGCTATTTGTTAAAAGAAATTACTTAGAAACGAGTATTCCAATTTTTCCACAGGAAAAATTAGATGCTGTGAGGGATATTTGGTAAGATTATTTCCTGAGTTAAATAAACATTTTATTTTAATTAAAACAATAAGAACAATAATTAATAAGAACAATAACTTTCAAGCTAGAAAGGGTAACACTATTCTTTATGTTGTTGTGAGGAGTGTGCAATTTTTTCGATTTTTTTTCTGGAAAAACTGCTGACAGCTAAGTTGACAAGTGATTTTTCCACTTAAAATTTACATTTGTTATACTAATTCTTGATAGCAATTGGTCAAAATTGATAGGAAGGAAATAATCACAGAAAAAAAATTGGTGCAGACATTGAGAACACAAAATTTAATGAGCAGTTAACCAATACAAAGTAAAAGTCTACTACAACTCAAGTAAGAAAAAACAAGTTGTCTTTAGACATTATCACAAGATTTATTAATAAATGAATTCTATGCGCGAAGACAGATGACCTAGATTATTGATAAGAATATCCAGGAGGTGGTTGATTTTGCCCCAATTGTGATGGGTCCTCTATAGGGGGTAACTGAGGCTGAAACTGTTCAGCACTCAGTCTGGTAAATAGAATTCCTACGCCTTCAATTAATGCCAAAAGAACACCTCCTACAGAAAATCATTACATAAAAACTACCACTAGTAAAGTAATTGTTATACATACCAATAAATGCACTACCAGCCATAGCTGGGAGCCCATTTCTGGCTGCTAAAATTCCTCCCGTAGCAGCACCACTAATAATAGAATTCCAGGGGTCTTCTTTCTTGCGTACATGAATCAGGGCACAATCTATAGTAGAAAACATACCACCCCAAACTGCAAAATTCCCAGCAATAATAGGCGACCTCTGTTTTATAGCAGCAAGAGAGCCAATCTGCATTAAAATAATCAAATTAATTTAAACTTTTACACAATAAAAGAAAAAGTTTACCAATCTCCTGTTAATTCCTGATGGAGCATTTCTGAAACCTTTTATACTTTGAAAGACACCACCTCCAATAAGGCCCATAGTAAAGGCGCCCCCACAGTCATCCACAATCCTCCAGGGGCAAGGTTCTCTTGTGTATTCTTCCATGTCTTAATTTTGAATTTATTTGCCAAAAGACAGATAACCTAAAAATCACCAAATACACAGACTTTTAATTTTAATATAGAAACTTTAAGGAAATCTTGAAGCTTACCTCTAAAATTGCATTTAAAGTGGTTTGATGTCCTGTGTTTCTGTAAACTCAAAAGTGGAAGAATTTTTTTTTCTTGCAGCTGAAATAATGTGCAAGCTGATGAAAAATTACACTTTAAAACACTCTTATTGGTAAGTACGTAGGAAGTTTGAAAATGTCTTTATTTAAGTGTTATAGTGTATTATTAGTTATGTTTAAACATTTTTCAATTCTTATGTAAAAGTTTCACAATTTTTCTACAAACATGAGGATGAGGGGTGAAGGTTGTCTGTCAAAAGTCAAAAGAAAAAGAAAGACATTGGTAGACGTATTTTGGCGTCAGTGTTTACTATGCCTGTCTCGTTTTAACTCATTCTGATAAAAAAAGATGGTCTATTTTACTACAGCTTAAAACTCAGGATAATAGTTAATACTAATACTGCCGCCAAAATACGCTATTAGTATTATTTATTGATATCTTAAATTAATAAAGTAATTAGATCAGCCAGGATCCATTTCAGAAACACCTCACAAACACAGTTGACAGTTGTCTTAGCACTTGTCACTCTTGTCAGACAATTTTAAAAGTTCTAACCTAAAAATTTATCCAGTTTTTCTCCAAATATTGAAATTTTTCAAATTTATAATTAAAAGTAAACAAATCAAAGCATTTAGCTGTTGTATTAAATGGAATAAGCTTAATTATGGGGGTTAACAAGTTAAGTTCCAGTTTGAATCGATTCTTCAAAAACAAATCAGTTAGGTTTGGATTGCCCTTTCTCATTTTGATGGTTGGTGGCTCATTTGGATTAAAAGAATTTACTAAATTAAGGTAAATGTGTTCCCCTTTATTTTTTTACCAATGTAGAGTTATTTTTATTATTAAAAGTTTATTATTGTTACTGAAAAAGTAATCTCAATGTTAGTAGAACTTATGAATACTACATAACATGAAGTGGAATTTTGTATTATAGATATCAATTCAGAAACGTTTCACCTATACTAACACCAGAAGAAGCCAAGAAACATGGGATAGAAATGAAGCGTCCCGGAGAGGTAACCCTAGAAAGTGAATATAAGAAAATTCAAAGTATGGACATTGACAATTGGGTGCAAGTACGCGGTCCAAGGCCTTGGGAAGAAAACACTCAAAATCAAAAATCGTAGCAATGGTTACATGTAAGAATTTGTTCTATGTATAGTATTTACTAGTCAAAGTTATAAGTACATTTTATTAGTAGCAATACAAAAGAGACTGTTTTGTAAAAATATTGTTACTTTCCAAAGACTTATTTGACAAACATCCTTTCTTATACTCACTCCCATACATCCTACATGCAATCTGTATGATTTAAATGTTTTTGGAAATCATTTATTTGTTCAACCAAACAGTGCAACCACCAACAGTGTACCAATCTACATTCCTAATGTCATGAACTAATCCACTTATAAACAAAAGGCTTAATTTTGTAAACAAATATTCTTGTTATTTGTGGTTTTTATGTTATTGTCATTAACCAAGAAGCAAGTTTGGAATAAAAGTTATTCACCATACAAAGCACAACTTAGTTGGAAAAAATATTGCAATGCTATTTCTTGGATTAAAATGCAATGCCTCATGCTCAAGAAAACTTTAAATAAAATCTCAGTCACAGAAGAAAAACCACCAAAGATCTGTTGTTTTATTTTATGTTGTATTAGTAATTACTATAATTTACAGCTCCTGAAGCAATGGTCAGGTAATGGTGAACAATGGTCTTGTAAAAATTAACACAGAAAAACAAAGAGTTATGCCCGGTCCACATTAAACCGCCAAAGGAGAAACAAAACAGAAATTTTATGTTTTTCAACAATTCTGCAACAAAGTTGGAACATTTCAGCAACTTTTTTGTGGCGCCTCTGTTTTGTCCCCTTATTCCCCAACAATTTTGAGTCCCCTCGCTTGTCGGTAAACATCAAAGGGTTTTTGTTTGCTTTATCCTGGATTCAGTGGGGACCCAGAAACAAAACTTGGGTGTTATAGAAATAGAATTTCTAAAATTCGTATCTTTCTTCTGTATCGCTGGTCCAACTAATTGTAACAAACTTTCAAAATCCTAGACATTTGTGAATAATTGATAAAACTAGAACGTATCTCGCCTGATAAACCAATGTCGTCTTCAGGGATATCTCTAATCAAATTTTCGACTTCCTGACTCGTTCGTTTGCGCAAAGCGGGTCTCACCCAAAAATGTCTTCTTTTCTTCTTCAAATTTAACAAAATATAATAATAACCAACCATTAATACGAAATCTTCGGCTTCTTCAGCACGAAAACGGTAACGAAACATGCTACAGTGTGGACTGCAAAGACAAAACTGAAACATGGAATGTTTGTTGCTGTTTTGTTTTTAATAAATGGTCTGCAATGTGGACTTTGTTTCAAAAATGTTTTGTTGCATAAAAGTTTTAAAAAAGTTTTGTTTTCTGTTTTTGTTTTGTCTCTTTAATGTGGACCCGGCATTAAAATTAAGAAAAGTTTCCAATTGGTGAAAAGTTAAATATTCTGTGATATTTACAATTTTTATTTTTGCAGCCAAAATTTGGTACTATTATTATTATACTGTGGAGGCATTTTGTACTTTTTGAAACATTTAGTTGAAAGCCATTTCTCAGTAGAGATAAATATCTGGAACAAATTAGTGCTCCAAGTTTGTTAATGTTAAGAGCATTTTCTTTAAATTTTGTTTGCATTTTGTACTAACCAATAATAAAATTTAGCTATTATACTTCTTTTAAGTTTATCAACACATATTCTTGGAGATGCAAATGATATAAAATGTCAGATAAGGAGGACAATCTTAAAACAAAATGATTTGTGTAGCAAAAATGTGTTTTAGAAAAACAACTAAATAGAATGAAAAAAAAACATTGATTAATTGGGGACTATTATTAAAATTTTTATTTACTGCCACAGGGTTTTTTTCTCACACTGTGGCAGTTATAGTGCATTAACCTTAACGTTTTTTTTGTCAGCAAAATGCCAATTAATCAAGCTTCATGATGGTTCAAACTGCATCAAAATCTGTTTCATTTCAAAATGGCGAGGTTTTAAAAATGACACAAAGATTTCACTTTTCCGGTTGCCATGGCAGTATTTATTTTACTTTTAATACAACATCAAAACATAAAATTAAATAATATATAATCCAAATTCCATCGCTGCCAGAATTATATACAAATAAAAAGTTAAATAATTAAAACAACCAATTATTATAAATATTATCTAAATAAGTACATAAAAAAAATACAAAACTGTATACAAACATATCCAATCTCTGATTGGCACTTTACAGTCTAATGGCAGTTCTAAATGCTAATTGCTTGAGTTTTATATACAATAACCACTCTATTATCAAAAAAGCTGTATAGAATGTTAATATAAAAAATGTCATGTGTGGAGCATTAGTTTCTTATCTAGTTTTATATAGAAAAACAATATAAAGAATCGAAATAAAGGTTGTGTTGTTGTGGTATAAGTTTACCAAGCTTTGATTCGAGCCCTCCTCAGGGCTGATACCACAATAACACCACATCTCCTTTCCAATTAGTCGGACAAGACTACTTTTTTTATAAATAATTTAATGTGAAATTTGAGTATTTCTGAGAGAACCTTTTGTAAATTTACGCTTTGCTCGAACTTGAGTGAGAATATTTTAAATTATTTGACTCAATGAGCATTGAAGCGTCGCTCATCATCCTGGCGTTACTTCTGACTAGGAAAAGTAGGTGGCATTCTTCATATACGGTCAGTTGCACTCTGGTGCAGACTAAACCATGAAGAACAGTAGCGCGTTGCAAGTCCAACCATCTAGAAATTATACACATTCTTAAAAAAACTAATAATTTTAATTCCTAAAAGCGTCTAAAATTACTTCAAATGTTAGGCTAAGAGGATGTCAAAAAAATTCCAAGTGAAAGAAACATTTCAGTGATCAGCAAGCTAAACACTACTTTCCACGGTGCTGAGATTTACGCAAATGCTGCACGTGTGGACTTAGCATTAAAGAGAGTTACACATGCATAGATTTACTTGCGCCAATAGAAACTGGTGTGCCAGTAAATTCAATTTTGCACGTGTAAACATCAACTTGCATGCAAGTTGAATCTTTGAGTGCATTTAGCCTTGCTTGCAGCCAATCGATAGTTCACATCTGAATTGACATTAATGACAGTTGAGGTACAGTAATAAAATTTTATAAAACCAGTAAAATAGTTGTGGGTTTGTGTCTGTTCAAAATTAATCATCTTTTGTTGGTTTACGTTTTTTTTTGCTTCTCTAGCAATAGAGTAGTTGCACTTAAAATTTACATTGAAATTTTCATAAGCCTCTAAAAACTAAGATTGACAAAATCAAAGAAGTATTCTGCTGTACAAGCATAAAAATTTCAAATCTACCCATATGAAATCAATTATAAGAAGCGCAAATAATCATTAGGAATGCTAGCGACAATGATGAAAAAAACTTTGAAATGACATGTGTCAATAATGTTACTTCCTTGATCACTAATTAAACAGTCTGAATGATATTTTGTGATTAAATGTCAAAAAATTGCGTCATATCCACTATGTCAAATTTTTCCATTTTTGTCTATCCCATTGATTTGTAACGGTTTTATTTTCTTAAAAAATAACAGTGTAATTCTTACAGTATTTATTATCATTTTTATGAGAACTTTGGATTAGTTTTGTTTTCACTGTGACATTCAAATTCCAACTTGGCTTAAGCTAGCTTAAAATACACTGGTGCAATCGGCCATTGGAAACATGGATTCTAATCACACCGACCAATAAACTACTCTTATTTACTATCAAAAACCAGACTTACCTTTGTAGAGTAAGTTCCCTTTCTCTAACTGTAGTACCTAAAGAAACATCTGTAGGTCCCCAAAGACTGAACTCAAGAACGGCCTTCACTTGCGTTAGCGAGACTGATCTTTCGTTACTCAGAAGGGACTGTATCAGACTTGTGGTCTTGGAATTCGGTTGTAGCAAAGATATGGCTTTGGACGCGCACATGCACAACGTTCCGTACTTTTCCTCGGGACTTGTCAAAGTTGTCAGTTCAGATGGTAGAGAACTGTGTAGAATTACATTCTAAAGTTTGACAATTAAAAGGATTAAGGTGCAGGTTACCCTTGAATGATTGATAATCTGTGATGAGCTTCCCTGTCCATTTCCTTGGTCAATATAAAACTGTTCAAGCTTAACGGCAATTCTTCAATCCCTTGGGCTTGCAACATCTTCAAAGCGTTAACCAGTTGAAGCATTATGAAGAATCCATCCTTCCAGGTTTCTTCTTGGTTTGTGTTGGTTTTTAAGTGTTCACTGTATGATTGTATGGTGTGAACTTGAAGCCAAGGCAAGATAGAAATTGTGGCTGCAATAACGTCATCATTAACTCAAACTCAATGAGAGTTACAACAATATAAACACCTTGAATTTGCTTTTTGTTCTGTTTCTCATTTGGACAATATTCACACGGAACTAGATCGCTAAAATCAGTCACTGAATGTAAGTTGAACGTTCCTAGATTTAAGGCACTTGAAGTGCTGATACCCGTGTTGAACATGAGGGTAACGTGTTGGGCGCCCCACAATGCTTGATGAAAGGTTTTCGAGCCTACATTGACTGGTGGGCTACCAGTTTTAAGGGAAAAGTCCATTAAACGAAGATTGGAACACATTTTTAATCCTCGAAGCGCCGGTTGTATGTATACAGTTTGCTGAATCTATAAGTTTGATAATAGTAACAGTGAAAGTAGTCCAGTTTTTTTCCTAAATTGGAACATACATTTTCAAGAACTTGAGCCAGGGCTTCGTGATTGGCTACAATTACGGCACCGTAGTTATCTTCCAGATTTTTGTGAACGATGCTTCGTCCTTTCCGCGATCGAAGTTTGTGGGTGCGACCGTTTTGAATCCAATCATGGTCATCTTCAGTCACCTATTACATTACACACACATTATAACAAATGGTTATTGATATCACCTTGTTAACAAACCTCAGTTTCGCTCCCGTAAAAACTGTACGGGGCGTATATTTCCGATTCCGTCTCACTTCCGCAATAAGTAAGCGACATACTTCTAGGAATATTTCCGTACTTGAAATATTCGCCGGATACGTCGACTGAGCTTTCAGATCTACAGAATATTTCATGATGTATCACTTCCAGAAACGTATAACTTCAATTTTACCTTTTATTCAGCCTAGCATTCTTCGTTTTAGGACTATTTTTGCCGCTAGAATCGCTACTTGGACTGCTAGATCGGTTTCCTGACCCATTCACGTAATCGTAAACATTTTCTGAGGATTTCAATCTGCCATTTCCAATCGACTCGTAATGGTTCTTTTTCTGATTCATTTGTTTCTGTTGCTGTGCCTCCCTTTCTCTCATGCTAGCAGTTCGGACCGGTTTATTTGGAACAATAGAAGATCTGAAATGTCAATTATTGGTATACAGAAACCTACAAAAACAGACTGCATGTGCAGAAAGTTAGATGATGACGATATGGTCATTTGTCCTGCTTTGGACCTTACATAGTGTTGCAAACAACAAGAAGGCCGCAAAAAATAATGTTTAATTATGTTCCTACCTGACTTCCCCAATATTAGCGTAAACCGTCTCAGACTTTGGTTTTCCATTGCCAGTGCTCGAATTTGAGCTGCTTCGAGACAGAGCTTTCTGTTTATTGAGAATTTCGGTGCTCTTGGGAGGTGGTGGACAACTGACTGGAGGCTTCCAGTTGTCATAGTTCCTTGGAGGTGGAGGCGGTTTGTTTGCTTTTGTGCTTGACCTGAAAATAGTTAAAATTACACCTTTGGACCAGCAAAAACCACTAAGAATACCGTTCAGTATTAGGACAAATTGAATTGTCAATTTGGTCCGGTTTGGCCACCACTTCCACTTTGGATCCGTTAAGTTCGCTGGGATGTACAATCACTAGCCGCGGTCTAGGTTTAGGCGTTTCGTGTATATCTTCAGTGATTAGGGTATCACCAGCCAAACGTGGTAGTTCTTTGCTCGATCCCATCCTTAAGAACTTGCGAAGTGAGAATCGTCCTTTCGGTTTTCGTTTCTCATCAGTGGATACCTTGAATTAGATTATTGTTTTATGGTCAACTTGATATGAAATCACTGAAATGTTAACGTGATGCAAAATTCCTGCTCTTTTGGATGTTAATATAATTACTGTCTTCACAGCGTGATGAGAGGACGGTATGTAGCAACTTCTCATGTTTTGTCTTACAGTCTTACTTAACGAGCGATAGTTATACTCGATTTGATAATTTGCACTTCAATTCGTTAAATTAATCCTATATATGAGATCATAAAGAAAACATTACGCTTTTTTTTGCGTACTTACCAGATTGTCACTAGAAATTGACAAACTCTTCCTTGGAATAGGAGAAGGAGTGGCATAATCACTTTCTGTACTAGCTGGAGGAGTCCCAGTGGCCACATAAATTTTGGGTGTGCAAGAACTCGCCCTTTCGTTTCTCCCCCTTTTCTCCTTCTCTCGAACTACCGGCGAATCTCCATTAGACATAACTGTAGAATTCCGGGTAAATAATGGTGGACTAGGCTGCTTGATGTCTTCAGTAGGTATGATTTCTTCTGGAGGTTGTGGCGCTCTTCTCTTATTCATCCTGCATTTTAGATACCACTCAACATTGCTAAAAGTGTCTTAATAGTATATAATTACCTAGGGTCGCTTTCAACAGAGTCTTGCTTAGAGAGTGGGTCTTTGACGAACGTGGTTAATGGTAGGGTTTGGTAGACTTGGTTGATGTTTGGTGAAGCCACTGGTTTACGGATTAGCACTGTAGCTGGTTTAACTGGAATTTTAGGTTTTTCGTATAAAGGAGGGTGATAGGAAGTGGTATTACCGGTAGAATTGATGCCGTTTGCTTGGGGATGTAAGAAGGATGCCTGGTTTTCTAGCGTTGGCGGTGGGGTTAGTGGTAGTGCTGGTAGCTCTACTGATTTGGGGTCTTCCCTCCCATCAGGTTTTCCTGCTTGTTCCCGACTTTGAGCTAGCAGTTCTTCATTTGGTTGCTCAGATTTGCTTTCTTCACTTCGCTCATTTGCAATAAAGTCTGCAGTCGAATTGATTGTGCTTGGAAGACTTTGGTCACTTTCACTTAGTGAGTTAACTACTTCTTTATTGTTGTTTTTGTCGTTCAGTTCTTCTGGTTGCTTTCTTTCCATTGGTGCAGATAATCTTGTGTTTTTAGAGTTTAGCAGCTCAATTCTTGCAGTGGAAGTTTGATAGAGAATAGGTTTTTCTAGATCTCTACTTTTCAAAGCTGGAGTTCTGGTTAAGGTGGTTTTTCGCTCCGACTTGTTGGTAACTTCTGACTCTACTTTTTTGCTTATATTTTCTTTATTGTTAATATCGTAAGAGGACTCTTCGGTTTCTCTTACAGGAATTTTGCGTCTTCCAAGTATAGAGTTGTTGCTTTTCTCTAACGTTTCAGATATTTCATCAAGTAAAGATTTCTCTTCTTTGTCTACAGTTGCTACATTGTCACTTCCGTTCTTGCTGCTGTAGACACTTAAAACGTTACTGTTTTTAGTGTCTTTAGGTTGAGCTTTAGTGTCGTTGCCGTTAGTGGTTGCAACGCTGGAATACCGGCTGTTTACATACTTTCGAGGACCACCACTTTCTTCACCAAATGGCGTTACGGTTACCAAAAGGGTTTGCTTTTTACCTTCGGAGTTTACGACAGGTTTACCAAGCATTAAGTGTGCGTAGCTCTTCTTTTCTTCAATCACATCACCCAAGGAGACAGTGTTAAAATTTGTGTTTTCTTTAGTCAGTCTTCGAATTTCCTTGATGTGATCTTCTTCATCCGAATCGGTTAGAAGATCATCAATGTCATTATCCTCAGAATCGTACGTCACTTCTTCAATCACTTCTTCTTCAGACAACCAGGATTCACCTCCATAACCTGCAATGTTTGTAGTATGTAGTTAAAAGCAAGATAAATTTATAAGCGAAAAGATATGTTACGCTAGTTCTTTGGTTATTATTACTTTTACTTACTATTACTATTATGGGATCATTCAAAATGTGTTGCTATTCTTGTCTAATTTGAGTAGCAAAGATATGTAACATTAGAAAAGTTATGTAGGAGTATGTTCGATGTTTAAGAAGGTTGAGAGGAGTTACTCATTTATTTTCTTTGGTTGAGTTTTTGTCTCACCACACCAAAAAGGCTCATAGAGGAGACAAAAATCCCAACTAACGAAAATAAATTGAATAAAACACTGGTCATATGTTTTCACTAATAAAACTCCATCTTGAGCTACTTACCTATGAATTGTGTTAATTCTTGAGTAAACTTAACATTCAGTTTTGTTTTGGGCTTTTTAGGATCTCTGATTATTCCTGATATTGCGCTACTCGAAACTAACGTCACAAGCTTGGGTTTTGGTGGTGCAGCATGTTCATCTTTGGACTTGAAGCAATTCGAACAAAGTTCTTTCTTCCAGGCGTTTTGAACGAAGTTCTGGCAAATGGCTGACGACATCCTGGTTCAGGTAGATTTACGCTGCAAAAAAAATATACCAGCGTGAAGTTGGAGACATTAAAAGGTTAAACGTCAGTGTCAGGAAGAAGTTGAACTATGGCTGAAGGAGAATTTGGCGAGTCTCCAAGACCGTTTTTAACAGCGGAAGATCATCCATTTTACAAACCGCCTTCCGCTCATTTTATTGTGCCATTTGAGGTGCCGATAGTGGAAAAAAAGCTCACCTTTGAAGATGCTTCCAAGTGTTTAAATACCCTAGGCAAGGACGAGAGTGGCATCCGATACGCTTACTTAATGATTACCGCAACCGACAAGAAATTAACAGATGTGTCTGTGATACTAAACTTTAAGCACGTGTTGTTTTTAGATTTGAGTGGGAATTTGTTGAATCTGGAAGCATTGCAAGTTTTAGCTAATATGCCTTTTTTAATAATGCTGAAAGCTGACAGGAATAGGGTGGAATCGGCTGCATTGGACACAATTCCTTACCTACAAGTACGGGAACCTTCTAATTAGTTTGAATCTGTGATGATTTTGTAGGTGTTGAGTTTGAATGTAAATAAAATTGAAGAAACTTACGACATTTTACAACCAATGTTGGAGACTTTGAATCTGGAGTTTAACCAAATATTCACAGCACAATTTGATAACGAGAAACTACCAAAATTAAAAGAACTGGATCTTAAAGGCAATCATTTAATGGATCTGAACGGAGTTTACCCGCAAAGGTTTACTAAATCTACATTAATTCAAATCATAAAAAAGATATTGAATTTCAGCCTTGAAAGACTATTTGTAGCCCAAAATAAAATCACCAGACTGAACGACCTTAGCCAGCTCACTAACTTAACCACCCTACATTTGCGAGATAACAACATTCGGAAACTGAACGGTTTCACACAGTTTCTGACCAAACTCACCTACCTAAACTTAAGAAGTAACAACATAATGAAGCTCAGGCAGTTTAGAAAATTGGCTTGTCTACCCAGTTTGGAAATATTGGTGTACACGGGCAATCCAATGGAAGGTAAAAAGCCCACAATTTTAGGCATACAGGGAGAAGGAGGGGTTGATGATACTGAAGTGGACGACGAAGAAGCGTTCGGTGAAGACGGACCGGATTTCAAGAAGCCTGGATTTGACCCCACTAGAATTGGCGTGTTAGTGCTGCTACCCAACTTGAAGGTATTTCTTTCCTACAGTGGGACGAATTTTTAAACAGTATTTACTGAACAGAAAATCAATAAAGAGTTAGTATCATTGCAAGAAAAAGACGAGGCTTTCCTAGTTAAAGATAAAAGACTGGATCAAATTATGGGTGAGGTGAGCAGTGACGAGGAGACTGAACCACCAACGACCACATACACAACAGACATTGGAGACTCTGAAGATGAAGGTGAAGAAATTGATACTTACGATCCCAGGATTGAGGAAGAAGATAACTAGAAATGTTACTATGTAGAATACAAAATAAATAAAATAAGTTTTAATCATGCTGGTTACCCTGAGAAAAATGCTTGGTCGAGTGTCTGTTGGAACCAATAGTAGAGGAGCTTTGATGTAAATACGTGTGAGAAATCTACTGCCAGTCTTAAGGTCAATAATTATTGTCAGGTGGCAAACCGGAAAATTTAACTACAAAGGTAGATACAACGCTAACCATGGGAATTTACGTTAATGAAACAATTGTGGACTCGGTGTCTGGTTTAGCACGAGTCCTAGGTCAAAGATTATAGTAGATTTCACGTTGTGTGGCTGAATACTTAATTTTGAGTAGTAATTTTATGTCATTAGCATCAAAATAGTTAAAGATGATGAACATTTTAATTCAAAAAAGCGGATTAACGAAAAGATATAGAAGGAAATGCTTGGAACACAATTTTTGATTTCGCAACTTTGAACTAGTTGGGAGGTTAACATTTCCAAAAGTCCCTGCCCGTATGCCCTTAAGCCATAAGGGTGAAGGGGTTTTGAAAGTCTCACTTTCCAGTTTTTTGTTTATATATCGGAAACTGAGTGTTCTACCGATATGATCACTTTATACATAATATAAGCTGATTAAATTTGCTACAAGTTTCACACAGTTAAGTTTTTTGATATCATTTATAGTTTTTGAGATATCCGCTCTTAAATGTCTGTAAGCCTGACAGACGCCACGCGATTTACCGCGACTTTCTAGAGCAGATATTTTGAAAACTACATACAAGATACTGAAAAACTTATTCAGCGTTCATTTTGTATAGAGTGGCCATGTCCGTATAGTGGCAACCCAGATTTCAAAAATACTACCTGGAATGGCGATTTATTGCATTTCTGGACTTTCCTTCATTTTCAAAAGAATTTATCACAGTTCTGAGTTGATTATGGAAAAAATTCTAAACGTCCTTCGATTTTATGGTAAATTTACTGGCTACACACCAAATTTCAGGGCCGTGACCCTCAGATTTCGTAAATATTGACTGAAATTGTGTTTCATTGTATTTTAACTGACAATCTTTCTTTTTTATGGTATTTATCACAGTTTGTTTATTGAAAAGTGCAACACGTCCCTGAATTTTAAGGTCAGCGAATATCTCGAAAACTAAAAAATGTCGATAAATGTGACTAAGTGAAACTTGTAGCTAGCAAATTTCATCAGCTTTTATGTTGTATAAAATGGTAATGTCGGTAGAACACATAGTTTCCGAAATATAAAAAAGCCCGAAAAAAGGGCTACAGCCGGGGACTTTTGATATTTTCATCTCCTAGCTAGTCCAAACAAACTTACGCAGTCAAAAATTGTGATTCAAGAACATATTTCCCTTTATGCTTTTTTTTGGGCTTGTTGCCTGGACTAATTTTGACAAATCCTATCTTAATGTTATCAACTCAAATATACAGCGTAATTTAATAAGGACTCTTTATATAGGGTCTACTAAGTGGCAATAAAGCCAATTTACTCTTTGTTATGGTGGTAGACGTAATAATTGATAAATTGAACACACCCAAAACCAATATTTAAAGTATTACAAGATCGACAAATCCAGGCAATTAATATCATTGTGGAATTTCCAATTTTTGCTCTATCAACAAGTTTGAAAAACAAAATAGGGTGTTTCCTGTATTTTTGTTTCGACTGTTTACGTTAGGTCATCAGTATAAAATGGAAATTAAAAATATTTCAAGTCAATAATAGTATATTTAACCAGTTTAGACAGAAGCTTTTATTAACCATATGTCAAGTTTAAATCCCGATGAGTGAAGCGACGAGGGATTTAAGACATAAGATTACATTATTAGATACATAATTTTTGATGGCCCTTTTATTGAAAATTTAAATCTCTCTTTGTCAAGTCAAGTATATTTCATATATCTTAATAGACAATGACATTATTATTTACCTAGGTCAATAATATTTCCTTTTTTGTTGTTTGTGCCAGACTAGAACTAGAGATTAGACTCTATTTTTGACCTAGGTCAACAATGACCATTAAGGTAGAGAAAACGAATTTCTCAAGTTACTAATCGGTCAAAAATGATATGTTTATCATGTTAGTAGTGGAAAAACTGAATTATTGTACCGGTGAACCAAATGAAAGGAATAAAGCCCAGCGTTGCCAAGTCAAAATATTTAATGGCAGTAGAATAATGAGTCAAAAAACGGTAGATAACGGTAGATCAAAATAAATTCATTCATTTTACATTATTATACAGGGTATCTTTTAATAGTTGTCAAACATTTTATTCATTGATTCTTGCTATAAAAACCGTACTTCAAAAATACAGATTTTTCATTTTTTCATTAATAATAGTTTTTTAAGTTTTGACATTAGTGACATTTATCACGTGGTTTTAAAGGATAATATAGCTAGGCAGTCATGTGCAAGAAGACGTTTCTAAACCCTGATTTTTGCAACTTTTGAGCATGGTTTGACAGTTTTGACGTTAGTGACAGTTGTCATGTGGTTGTAGAACACTATTTAGCTAGACGGTCACGTGACGATTGGCAAAATAACTGTCATAAATCTCAGAAACACATTTTATATGAAATACTGCAAGAAAACGTTTTTAAATCCTGATTTTTGCAACTTTTGAGCATGGTTTGACAGTTTTGACGTTAGTCACAGTTGTCATGTGATTGTAGAACACTATTTAGTTAGACGGTCACGTGACAATTGGCAAAATAAAAAATAAAGTAATTAAAAACGGTAGATTACATACAAAAAACAGGAGAACGGTAGAAGAACTACAAAAACGGTAGATATACCGTTTTAAAGGTAGACCTGGCAACATTGAATTAAAGCCTAGTGAATTGTAGGGTGATGGCAAATTAGTACTCTTAGCTCAAATTCTCGGTACATGCCAAATCAAAAGCCTCAAAGCTAAACTATGGAATTTACTAATATTTACTTACGTATTCAAGAAAAACATAATTAAAAAGTTCTTAAATCCTTAACCCTAGGACTAGCCCGTGTCTGCTTCCTCGTCTAGGAATATCTCTATATTTTTGTAGAGTAGCAGGTTATACAGGGTGTCTAAAAAGTCTGGAATATTGCAAATATCTCGAAAACTGCTGATTTTATTTTTCTCAAAATTTGCGTCTTGTTAAAGTAAATAACAGCGCATGACGTGAGGGTGAAATGAGGTTCGCAAGTATACAGGGTCAGTCACAAAGTATACCAACTTTCTTAATTCAAACCTAACACACTGTATATTACTTCAGATTTTAAGAGTACTCATAAAGGCCAATTCAACGATATACGATTTTTTTTTTTTAATTTTTTTTTTTTTTTTTTTGATTTTTTTTTTTTTGATTTTTTTTTTGTACCTACCTATAACAATGATATGTGTAACAATGAGAGCTAACGTCAATATAATGTTAAATTAATTGGCAAATTTTCCTAACTGTATAACAACTGTATAACTAACACACTGTATATTACTTCAGATTTTAAGAGTACTCATAAAGGCCAATTCAACGATATACGATTTTTTTTTTTTAATTATTTTTTTTTTTTTTTGATTTTTTTTTTGTACCTACCTATAACAATGATATGTGTAACAATGAGAGCTAACGTCAATATAATGTTAAATTAATTGGCAAATTTTCCTATTACTTAAAATGGTGTTTTTGAGTGAGAAGGATACTTAAGATTTCAGTCTTTTCCGTCTCACTCAAAAACACCATTTTAAGTAATAGGAAAATTTGCCAATAAATTTAACATTATATTGACGTTAGCTGTCATTGTTACACCTATCATTGTTATAGGTAGGTACAAAAAAAAAAAAAAAATATTAAAAAAAAAAAATTTGTATATCGTTGAATTGGCCTTTATGAGTACTCTTAAAATCTGAAGTAATATACAGTGTGTTAGGTTTGAATTAAGAAAGTTGGTATACTTTGTGACTGACCCTGTATACTTGCGAACCTCATTTCACCCTCACGTCATGCGCTGTTATTTACTTTAACAAGACGCAAATTTTGAGAAAAATAAAATCAGCAGTTTTCGAGATATTTGCAATATTCCAGACTTTTTAGACACCCTGTATAAGAGCCGGTATAGGGATAAATTAAGAAAATCAGTACAAAAGTACAGTGAAAATCCAAATCCTAAATAAAAGAGCTTCAAAAATAACTATTTAGAGCAGATCTAAATTGCTAACAGGTGTAAATGCTACTTTTGCAACTTTAACCAAGTTGGTATTATCTTAATATAGTGTTTGAAAAAAAAATGCAGTTTGAAGGTTAGATGCTACATCATTGGACACTGCTATTGAGTGCAAATTTAAAAGGAAAAACCATTCCAATAAAAAGATGTTTGGAATAGTGGTCGTTCTCGTTCTTTTCTAGGTCCAAGGTAAAATATCTTCGATTTGCCGATCAAAAGATCAACGCACTGACAAACTTTTAACAATGGACAATATCGACATTGAAAAGAACCTGCTTGGGAAATATGGTGAAAGTAAAAGTTCACGTACAGTTTCAATGACGGATTATCAAGTTTTATTACAGCGACAACGATTATAAATTCGTAGAAAAAAATGTTTAATTATTGTGATGTTTGTTATTTTGTTAAATGTTAAAGTTCCCACAGTTTATTTTAATTAACGAAGTGGTATCACTTCTGGGTAGGGGCGTTTCGTGTTACTTTTACCCGATTTTAATTATTTACGGTTTTACCCAGCTGCTGTTTCGGGTGAATGTATTCGACTTTGATGAACCTGATTCGTATTCGATCAAGGTTTCACTTTCTTTCTTTTATACAAGTTACACATTAATGTGAATAATTTGGAGCGCTTTCAATGAAGTTTTATTACAAACTGGTCTTGGATACTAAACCACGAAATTACCCGCTATATTTCGCAATATGTTATCAATTCGATAAGACTATCAGTGACTATCAGACAATTGAGATGTACAGGGTGCTTGATTGAATTTTGACCACCCCCTTAACTTCCCTAATTTTGATTTTAGCAAAAAACGTTAAATACAAAACTAGTAATTATTTAGGTCTACTTTATTCTTAGCTAAACAGTTATTATACAGGGTGTCCCAAATCTGAGTAACGAACCAAACTTATGTTTTTTTAAATACAATGACTAACTTTTTATCCGATATTTGAATTCTACGTCAAATTCTAGACCTAATTGATATAAAATGTCTGTATCAATATTCAACTTTTTCCGCAGCAGGATCTGTTATACTTATTGTATATTAACAATATTGCCTCGACTATGTGATTAAGGGTTAATTTGGTTACTCAAATTTGGGACACCTTGTATAATAATTGTTTATCTAAGAGTAAAGTAGACTTAAATATATACAATTAAGTTGTTACAACTAGTTTTTTAACTAAAATCAAAAATAAAAAAGTTAAGGGGGTGGTCAAAATTCAATCAATCAAGGACGCTGCTGCGGAAACAGTTCAATATCTATACAAACATTTTACATCAATTAGGCCTAGAATTTGACGTAGAATTCAAATATCGGATAAAAAGTTGGTCATGTATTTAAAAAAACATTAGTTTGGTTTGTTACTCAAATTTGGGACACCCTGTATAATAACTGTTTATCTAAGAATAAAGTAGACCTAAATATCTACTAGTTTTGTATTTAACGTTTTTTGCTAAAATCAAAATTATTGAAGTTCAGGGGGTGGTCAAAATTGAATCAATCACCCTGTACCTTTATAGGTGTCTAGCACACCCCGTTAGCCAATTAAGTTTTGTTAGAATGTGCTAAGAAATTCATCATGATCTCATCGTCTCAGTTTATGCGATTTGGTATTATATTGATTAGATTTGCTCACCCATGAAATATACTACTTGAATTGGAATTATTCTGTGCAGCAAGAGACCTTTGTCCATGATTACCTTCTAGAGGATATAAAACTGGAATAAAGTAACTAGTTTTCCGCATCTTCCGATATCAAAATGTCTATATCCGCCTAAAGTTGTATTGAAATTCCTCCTTTTTCTAATTAGGCATAATACCTGTTCCTCATCGAAATTCGCTTTATGGAGGTAGATTGTCACTCCAACGTTTTCGAGGCCTTGCTGTGCTTCGCCTCCCCAAAGTGTTATACGTGTCATAGGGTCATTCTATTAAATTTTTTTACTTAGCATTCAGTAGTTAATATTCTCGATCTGGAAAGCTTGTCTGATATCCGCCCCCGGTCCCTTCTTTCGTTGCCCCGTAGTGTTTTCCAATTCTATCTCTTTATCTTCGCCTCTGTTGTTTCCATAATTTGGCTTGTTTTTTATGTTTCGGGTCTTGTAAATGATAAGTTTTTCTTCTTTTTTCAAATGCTTACGAATTATTATGCTTCGAAATATTGCGTCGTTGATTTATGCTTTCATAGCTTGTGTTCTTACTTCTTGGTTCTATATCGCCGAAGCTTGATGGTCCAGGTCGACCAAAGGTATCAGGGTGGGTAGTTGCCAAGTGAAAACTCAGTTGTATTTTAGTTATATGTATTTTCTTCTGTTCTGTTGTTAAATAAAGTGGTTACTGAGTTCCTGTATTATCGAACATCAAACCCCAAATCAAGTATCTGAATTGCATCTCTAATCGTCAACCACTAATTTACTCTCAAAAGTGTTTCAGATGTGGTCACGCATTTTGTCTTGATCTTGATATGGTCTTTCCGAGCGTTTTAGAAACTGTTTTAAATGTATAAAGAAGCTTCTGCAGATCATCTTTATGTTCCGCTATCAAAACTGCAATTCATCAGCGTAGCATAGGTTTTGTATCTCTCGACTTTTCATTCGATATCTTCTTTCCTTGCGTACTTGTCTTATTATTTTATCCATAATGATATTGAATAGTAATGAGCTTAGTGGATCTCTTTGTCGTATACCCCCCTCCCTTCTGTGAGTTTGTTGTCTATCTTTACTTGTAGTCGGTTATTTCAGTAGTCCTAATGAGCCACACACTAAAGATCTTCCTCAAAGTTATCCAACGTATAATTTATAAGAAGCTGAAAGAAAATATCGCCGAACCTCAGTTTGGGTTTCGAAAGAGAAGTGGTACGAGGGAAGCCCTGTTTGCCTGCAATGCCTAGATGCAGTGGTGTCTTAATGTGCACATACCGTAGGATGATGAGAATACCCTGGACGCAACATGTTACAAACGTAGAGGTCCTAAGAAGAATGGAAAAGGGCGTGGAGATCCTACATGAAGTTAAAAAGGGAAAACTGCAATATCTCGGACAAGTTATGAGAGGTAAAAGGTATGAGATTCTGCAACTCATAATCCAGGAAAAGATTGTGGGAAGGAGGTCTGTTGGTCTATTTGTCTACCATATTCTTGGTATTGGGCCTTTTGTGCGCAAACCAGTAGGAAGCCACAACATCGCGTGAATTTGGCACCTCTTAAAGATCTCTAATTCTCGCCATGTTTTGGCTTTCTACCTCTTTATGCGTATCCGACATATAGTCGATAAATAGAATTCTACTCTACTTATATCACACGGAGTCCCAGTGCTGGCTTAGGAACTTCTACACGTCTTCCAACCTATTCAAAGCCGCAGTTTCCAAAGTAGGGATAGCAATGATGATAGCCAACTTCCGACATGGAGATGGTACATGAAGAATGATGCTACTCAATATATTTGTCTGTCATACAGGAGATGCACTATATCTGCTAAGCATATCCAGTTAAACGTCTTTTCTAGATCTATAAAACAGAAGAGTGTTGATTTATTATACTCTATAGACTTTTTGGTTATATGTCTAGTAAAAAAACACTGTGTCTGTACATGATCGTCTCGATCTAAACTCTTGTTGTCGTTCGTTTGTTACACTCGTTATTATTTTAGTGACTACTTTTAGAGTGACACAAGACACAAGTAAATTTATTCCTCTGCAGGTTCCAGGCACTTCTGATCGCCTTTTTTAAAAAGCAGGATTGTTGTACTTATTGTCCATACATCGGGAATGTTCAAATATTTTTTGCGTTGGAAATGTCAATTCAAAATCCTTGTTGACCTAGGCTTTTCCTATTTTTGAGCTTATTTAACGCCTTTTTTATGTTGGACTTATGCTGCTTCCACACCTTTATATAGATCTTGACCAGTAGCTGGTCTATGTTTTCTTAAACGTTCTGACTAACGAGTATTAACTCTATTTATTGTAAAATAACCGACTACACTGTCTAATACAGTTGGTAGAGTACCTAATTACCGACATTCAACTGGATCAAATTAAATGCGTGGTGACTAGACGCATACATCTCGAACTTTAGGCCATCTAACTTTAAAAGTAAGCAGACGGACTTAAATGACCTGGCGGACATTGAATCGGATTCTCTGAACCGGCCTTAAGCCATGGGGTTACCGTACTCCGTTCTCTTCAAGTTGGCTTGAACCGTGACCAGATTTCTTCAATTCTGAACACGAAGATGCTTGAACTCTATCGTCTATTCGTATATAACTTCCGAGTAGGTAATCGATATTTGTTTAACGGGTCATCTATAGTGGTACTGTCGCTGGGTTAATACACTGTTACCGCACAATTACCACACGTCTTGTTTACTAACCTGTTCTGACGATTAAACTTACATTTTAGCTTTGTCTATACATACAAAACAGATGTAAAGTGTGCACAGGTGTTAATAAACTTAATTCTGGTAAAATCCTTTTACCACAGTCTTACTATTACAATTTACCAAGAAAGAAAAATTTCAAATTCTCAAATGGAGATTAACCTATTTGTTCTTACAAGGTTAGGACGAAATAAAACTCTTGTCTCACCAAGATTTCCATTTACAGTAATTGAGACTTTGTTACTATCATATTTTAGTTTTGACGAAAAAATGCTCAGAGCAGGTGGCTGCAAAGTCCAATGGTCAAGTGACATATACAGGGTGTCCTGTAATTGTGTGAAAATATTTTAACAGCGCATTCTTCTAGTTATTTTAGAAAGGAGAGTTTATGAGACTTTTTTCAATTTAAGATCTCATTGTTGGGATAATTAAATTTCAAATAGGCAGAAAAAATTAGGTTTTAATTTTTTCCTCTACTACACTTATTTATAGATACTTCAATTTTGATACACATTATAAGCTAAATAAAGCAATTTTGTGGTGGTGTTTTTCGGTTCAATTTCTTTTATTCAGTGAGGAGATATGCAACCTCAACTTTTGTTTAAAAAATTTATTTTTGTTGATTAACACATTTCTCTTACGCTTTACTTTTATATTTCTTGTAATATATTCCTTTCTGCAAAAAATATATTATTAAAATAAAAACTTTACCAAAATACTCCAGTGTAGCTGAATAAACATTTATTGAATGTTTTTAAATGTATATTTAGAACACATTATCCTTACTAAATTCCTTTTTGTAATGGTGTGTTTTGGTTCAGTTTACAATAACTGAGTTTTAACAAGTTTATAGTAATAGTCATTACATGAGTGTAGAATACTATAGTGACTATACTTTTTCTACGTCTGTGGTATGTATTTACATCAAAATAAAATAACATTTTACGTCACATTCAAGTATGGTTTGTTGTTTTGTTCCCCTATGGGATCGAATTTCACAGTTTCTATTCCAGGTTTAAGACAGTACTGTGACTGACGGCCAAATGTCATAACTGTTTATAGGTATACTGATTTTACTGGATTGTAAGACTCTTTTGTGGTTTTACAGCTTTATTGAGAGGATTTTGACGGTTGTCATATTTAAAAAGAGACTAAAATTAAGTCAGAAACATGTTACAAATGACAAAAATGTACTGATGATGGTATAAAATGCATTCAACCAAAGTCAAACTGATTTTGTTACTTTTCAAGTATGTTTCGTTGTTTTGTACCTCCATAGGACTGAATTTGACAGTTTCTAGGTTTAGGACAGAAATGTAACTGACGGCCAAATGTCATAACTGTCAAAATTCCACTTATAAAGCTATAAAATACTTTTGGTACTGTTTATACTGGATTGTAAGACTATTTTGTGGTTTTACAGCTTTATTGAGAGGATTTGGACGGTTGTCATATTTAAAACTAGACTAAAATTAAGTCAGAAACACACAACCAAATGTTACAAATGACATAAATGTACTGATGATGATGGTATAAAATGCATTAAACCAAAGTCAAACTGATTTTGTTACTTTTCAAGTATGTTTCGTTGTTTTGTACCTCCATAGGACTGAATTTGACAGTTTCTAGGTTTAGGACAGAAATGTAACTGACGGCCAAATGTCATAACTGTCAAAATTCCACTTATATAAAGCTAGAAAATACTTTTGGTACTGTTTATACTGGATTGTAAGACTATTTTGTGGTTTTACAGCTTTATTGAGAGGATTTGGACGGTTGTCATATTTAAAACTAGACTAAAATTAAGTCAGAAACATACAACCAAATGTTACAAATGACATAAATGTACTGATGATGATGGTATAAAATGCATTAAACCAAAGTCAAACTGATTTTGTTAGTCTTCAAGTATATTTCGTTGTTTTGTACCTCTATTTGGGCTCTATGGGATTGAATTTGACAGTTTCCAGATTTAGAACAGAACAAAAGACGAATCAGTAGCTGACAGCCAAATGTTATCTGTCAAATGACGTAATAATGTAACAGACCGCAAAATCAAGTGCTCAAAAGTTCTGAATAAAACAAAATTGTTACATATTTCACCCTGTAATCGTAGCCCGATAAAGTTTTACATTAGTAAACAAAATGCGGCTTTATTGACTTGAAATGATGGTACCGAACTTCTGATTGGTGGTTTAATATTTATAGGCGTGGTAGGTTAGGCGGAGCTTATACCAGAAAGCGTAGAGTAGGTGGATAGAATAAGGCGTGGCCTGGCAAAAGGGGCGTGGCTGAAGTAAGTGGATATGAGAGCAAAGACGCCAAAAATACTTTTTTTAAAGTTACTAATAATGAAGACTTATAGTAGAAGACTCGTATTTTAATAAGAGAGGGTTATTTTTATTGTAACAAGGCAAAACTCAGAATATAGGCGATGTTAAATTGCTCTCACATCAATAGCAGGCGTGGTAAAAGAAAGTGGGCGGAGCTTATACAAGGAAAAGGGACTTGTTTGACAACAAAATGGGCGTGGTTTACTTTAGGACAAGGGCGGCACTGACTAAAAAAAGGGCGTGACCAAGATCATCACTAAAAAACGCTTGCAAATTTCTTGAAATTTTGACAATAATAAAAGTAATAGTATAATAAGAGTCAAATTAATAAAATTTTTCAAAAGGTCAAAGTTTTTCCCTTAATCTAGACTTATTATTACTTCGTACATTCGGTGAACTTATTGTATTGCAGGTAAGTAGATTTACTATAGTCTATCCGGCGAACCTACGGAGTAATAAAATTCGATGGGCGGCAACTTTGGTCGGTCCGCATTACCTACACTGTAAAACAGGTACGTAAAAGTGAATTGAGACATGAGACCCGAGAGTCCTTATATTAGAGAGAGAAGAAGATATTATATTGTAAAACGGACCGGATATAGACCAATACTAATGGACGGGGCGGGTCAACCCCTCCTAATTTTCGCTTTTATTACTCCGTAGGTTCGCCGGATAGACTATAGTTGTGAGAGATTTTACAGTAAAATTACACATTCAAAACTTCGATCTACTTTTCATTGATTCAAAAAGACAGAAACCTGTCTGATTAACTTGAACTGAAACGTCTTGCCTTACAGCGATGCAGGAACGAAAAAAAGAAAAGAGAAGACACCATGATAACTTATAAGCGAAACCGCCAAAGCCCATACATGTGGGAACCACTAGGTGGTTCTACCTATAGGTAGGTATTCATTGTGAGAACCTGAATCGTGGAATGCCTCGCGGCCAATGTGTCAGTGGTGTTAAAAGAGAAACGGTAAAGCTATCTTCTATCTTGTTTCTTTACTTTTCTTGGTATATGGTATAGAGTAGACTTGAGACCGCCCAATGGGTAACCGATACACGTGTGTGCCTTTTAATAAATATGAATTAAAAGCT
Organism: Ips typographus; assembly: GCF_016097725.1. Classification (NCBI taxonomy): domain Eukaryota; kingdom Metazoa; phylum Arthropoda; class Insecta; order Coleoptera; family Curculionidae; genus Ips; species Ips typographus. The sequence continues at coordinate 11,195,765 of NC_138423.1, forward strand.
GGGTAATTGATGGTGGGACTTTTCATTTCAGGTGTAATATTCGTAAACAATTTTAAAGTCATTTAATAACTTCCTGTATAAAGTTTGACGTTTGTTTATTGTCAAGATTTGCCAAAGTTTCGGCGAGGATAGCTAGTTATCTTCAAAGTTCTGCTTTTGTTACAATAAACGATCGTCAGAAACTACAGGGTGATCCAGTTTTAAGTGTCAATAATATTCACCATTCGATAACCCATCAAAAAATAAGTTAACATGCATTATGTCAATTTTCTGAAAAACGGTTCCTAAGAAAGACTGACATTTAAAACTAGACTACCCTGTATACCTTATTTATAAATGGAGAGTAAAGAAATGAAATATTTTTATTAAAGGAGTGGTAACGTGTTGACATCGTACTACTACTACAGATTAAATCTTTATTTTCTAAATTTAAGTCAGGTTTAGCTACCTATCTCTATTAAAAGATTAAAACCCAGAGACACACCTTTCAAGTTATTCCTTCAACGTATTTGTACACGATTTGTATTTAATGGACAATTTAATCAGTAGTGAACCATAAATACCTTATATGACTTTGCATAAATCTGCGTTAAACAATGAACTCACTCACTTAACTCACAATGGTTCAGCAACCATAAGACCACATTGTTTTCACTTAAGGTTTTTTCTGCACATCCACTCAATTAACTCAATGGCAAACACTAGACTGATTTATCAATATTTGCCATTTGCAAAAAGATAGGATACATCCGTAAATGGCATTTACTCGGTTTAAACAAAAGTGACTAATACGGTGTACATAACAGGAATTTCAACAGGGAAAGTGCAAATAGTTAATTTATGGCTGTGTTTAACTTGGATATTCTCAACAGCAGATAGTCGTAAACGTTTTAAGATTATTTCCAATTAATCTGTATAGATGAGTGTAAAGTTAATAACAGGCAGACAATTGAAACTAACTGAAGATTTGTTCAATATTTGATTGGTAAATTGGTTTGGTTGGGTTTGATCGGTGTAAACGTAGTCATTCATGCAAGGTAAGGAATCGAAGTCCATTGAAAATGCCGAATAATAATAATCACGTCGATGACAAATCATATGGGTAATACGTTTGTCAGCAGAAATTGTTTATTGTTCCAAGAAAAACGGAAGTCCAACCCAGTATCAATTTGTCTAACAAATGAAATTTGAATCAGGTAAAAGGGCAAACGGGGTTGCCGGTTTTCACAGAACACAGTTTTTTCATTACCGTAGTTCTTTGGTATCTAATTAATAAATATAATAATAGAGTGTTTCAATTATTGCACTTCAACTGTTTAAATATTACGTTACATATTACAGCTTAAGGTGAGCAGAATTAAGAAGGCTTACTGTGTGGGAGGCGGTAAGAAGGGGGAAGAACAGAATAGATGACACACCGAAAGGTGCCTCTGTGGGCAGCAGGGGTTGAAATGTTGAAAAGCTGAGTAAAGCTCATCTTACTCCGGAGTGTTGTGAGTATATTCAAAAAGTAGGTGATGTATTGTACCCATTTGGTTACAGTGGATCCGGTTTAACTCCAATCTTGTGGAGGTGTACCGGAGAGACAGTGTCCACTACGCAATCGGTTTAGGGTTGTAATCTCTTTACGTTTCAGGTGCTTTCCTCCCACGAACAATGACGTCCTCAAAGGCTTCTCCACCAATTCAGCGTACAAGGCCCCTTTTGTGGATGAGATGCGTTTCCACTGCCCAGTCCAACGCTCCCATATTTGCTTCTTAATTATAGGGAGATATTCTCTATATCCAAGTTGAAAGTCGAGTTAGTCTGCACTGAATCTCCCTTTATTTGCCAGGTAATCCGCCATACCGTTTCCCTCAATCCCGGTGTGGCCGGGAATCTATGCCAGGCCGATGTCAAATTCCTCCACATGCAGTCTCCCCAGACTTTGCAGATGAGTGATGTGATCATCTCCAGGATCAGGAACAGACACAATACCTGCGAGGGCACTTCTGCTGTCCCTGTATATGACACTTCGTCAAATGTTAAGGGTCTTTACCTCCTCCAAATGGCCAGGATTTCCCCAGTGCATATCCCCTCGAAGTCCCAGGGAAATGCCTATAAGGTTTCTGCTGTATCCTTGGAAGCATCCGTGAAAATCTGAACTCTACCTGGGTACCTCCTAAGTGACTCCATTTCAAATGCATGACAATTAATATCAGTCTTCTCCAAGGGCATAATATAGAAGTGTTTCCTATGATTAAAAGATTTTTCAGTACAATAAGGTGCCCGAAGAACCGAAAACCTCGACCAGAACTGATAATTATGATTATAACTATAATACGTGGAGGTGATTGCCTCCTTAGTAGGATTATCCGAACAGGAAAAGGCTCTAAACAAAAATCTGGCAGCAAGCCAGTTGCGACGCAGGCTCAAAGGGAGCTGTTAAAAGAACGGCGAAGAATTCATCATCCCCAGGACCAACCGCAATGATGAACCGTGTCCAATGGTCGGAAGATGCTATCAACATCAGACAGCCATAGCCAATGAAACTGCTGAAAGTCGTCCACGTCATATACACGGCAAAACCGTCGATTTGAATTTATTTACGCCAATGAATAAAAAAATATAGCAGGAAGGAGCAATAGCAATTAACTGTCAGAAAATCAGTGACGATAATCAATCTGCTGTTGCCCACTATTCACAAATCCACTCGTCAATAATAATTCAACTAATTTAAGTTTGCAAAAATTAACCATTAACGGACCGAAAAGCAAAACAAACAAAAACAACAAATCTTTGCGGTTTTTAGCTAACTTCACATACCACCAAATATAAACAAAACTGTTTTACGACTAACTTCGGAAGTTTCAGTCAATTGCGCAGTAAGCGAATGTGGGGGACAAAGATGGCCACTTCCGTCTCGGTCTCTTAATGCACAAACGGGTTATTTGCTACCTCCTGATTCTTTTTGCTCGAAGATTTACGAATTTTCATTTTTTTTTTGTCCTGTAAATTACCAAAAAACGTTATTGTTTGTAAATAAACTACAAATTCCGACATTTCAGACTAAGCTTCCCGAATTATATGCATTGAAACGCAGTTTTTTACGTTATGTGGGATAAGTTAATTACCGTAGTTCTAATATAGTGTTTCAATTATTGCACTTCAACCGTTTAAATATACGAACTAATATTATACTTACGTTTTAATTAAACACTTGATTATTCCATAGTTGTTTGATGTTGTTCATTAGAAATCATCGGAATAGTAATGAAGAAATCTGAAAGAAAAAGAAGACATTGTGAATAATCTGCGTATTATTTTTTTACTTAAATAATTTTAATTTTTCAGTACTTTTTTTGAGATATAGCAACTGACATCAGCAATTAATTTGTTAAACAAGAAAATGTTATAGTAATCAAAAATTTACTGTGTTAATAAGGAAGTTTTCTGATGAAAATACATAAAATTTTCCCAACAACCATCAAAGTATAAACAAATGTATGAACATAAACAAAACTGAACAGGGTTCTCACCAATGAAGACCACATAATACTTTCCATTACAACGTATAAACATTATTCGTACAACCTACTTAAACGTTTCAATAAAATGTCATCTGGCCGTTCTAACATAAATACACGTAAAATAATCTTCTATAGCATTCCTGCTAAATTAAACTTATGCTAAACAGTTGGCCTACTCACTATATTGACTATTAATGACTCAATAGATTTTCAGATAATTAAACCAAGCACAACATGAATCAGTTACAGGAAAGTGTCTGATTTTAGTTTTGCTGTAAGTGGTTATTTCAACACTTCTGAAAGGTGGATTAATATTCCAATTTTACATGTTTTAACGTTAATTAAACTAGTTCGTTAAAAAATGAGCGTGATGATACATTTTCACTTTTTTTAAGTGATTTCTCCAGTTACAATGTTTGGTTGTCGTTAACAGGTTAATTAAAATAAAATTGTCTGTAACTAAATTGTTCAAGTAAACTTATTAAGTACATACTTAATAAGACGATTCACAGCTGTATTTCACACTATTTTATAATTTACTTCAATGTAACATTTTCTATCTTTTTCCCAGGAATGATTACTTTAAGGAAATGCTATAAACCGGGTGTATGATTTGAAACTTTCCAGCACATGTCACATAAAGAACTGTTATTGTTTCCGCTTCGCGGATTCTAACTTCTGCAGCAGATGTTAATTCAATAAATATGATTATGGTCAAATAGTGTGTACAGTTAATAAAATAGTGGTTCGAAAAACTAGAAGGTCAAGGCTGTATTTGGTTTGAAAGTGTTTGGCCAGAGGGCCCAAATAAGTCTACATTCGATCCGGACAAGTTTTCTTTCAGCTTTCACGCTTATTTTTTTTTTCTTCCACCGAACCGGTCTTTAAAATCGCATAAACGTAAGGATAGTTTGGTACCCGTTTAACTGACTTAAAGAAAATAAATGTGTGGCATATAGTCACATTTTATTAGGTTCTTACTGTCGCACAAATTCAACCCACTGGAACACACAAATTCAATCTAATCAAGTCAGAAACCATCATAATTTGCGCAACTTGTAAATGCAATCTTTGTGGTTTATCGGTTGTGGTTACCTACCAATAACGGCCTTCACCGTTTTACAAGCCGACACTAATATGTTTAATGGGACAGAACTGATCGCCAAAATGCCAAAATAATAAAATAATGCTTGGTCTATTGATTTGTGGTGGATATGTTGCAATGATACGCGCACACGTACTGGCTAACGTCAATACAGTAAATTTCAAAAAACATTGTGCAATTTGAATGCCAATTTAACACTGCAACTTGCAATAAAAAAAGAAGTGTGTTAAAGCTATAACAGCAGGTCATGGACATGGACAAAATTATTAGCAGAATAGTCTGGCCTCATTGGTATTTCTTAAATCATTGTTCAGAGGCAGATTATGCACAGACAACACAGAAACAATTCAAATTTTGAACACTTGCATAACAACAAACGAAAATATAGTTTCGTGATAATAGTGTCAGAAGTTAAAGAGACATGTACAACTTTGAAAAAAATAAACAGAGCACCAGGACTAGAAGAAACAGTCTGAGAGAAATATTTCAATGTAAGACTAAAAAAGTATTTCGTGCTTTGTGAGAACCTTGTTCCAAATGTGAAGACATATTCTCTATCCACCAAAAAGGAGACAAAAATAATTGCGATGAAGAAAAAAATTACCTAAAATCAGAATAGAAAAAGGAATACTGGGAGACAGAAACTGAAGTTATATGTATGTAGGTTTTAGAGCTGGAAGATTCACAATTCTCTTTATGGTTCATGCTATCACAAATCCTAGAATAAAACAGCATTTTTGCGACAGTGTTGACATTGTGACAGTGTGCTTCTAGTAACAGTGAAGACCCGCCAACCCCATAATGTAATAACTGAAATATAATAACTTTTGTATATAAAGACTGTAGATTTTTTTATAATTTTTTTCGTTAAAAAATCCCAGATAATGAACCGTAAAAAGTTCGACTAACCATACGTTATTCGAATGGATATTATTCACATGTCCAAATTTTTTTGCATTTTTTTCTTTTGAAAAATATGATACGGGTATATTTGCTTCACCAGTTATACAAATTTATATTTAGTTAAAAAGTTAAAAAATACTCTCTACTCTTTTTAGTCCAAAAATTTCGATAACGAGTAAAAAAAAATATTGAAAAATTTATCTATCCCTGCATTTTTCCTTTTCTACAATATTTTATATGCAAAAACAAATGCATTGATTTTACATATATAGATTCATTTAGTCATTTAAAAAACTTAAGCAAAAAGTTCAAGTTTTATTAGCTATTCCCTATTTTCTTTCATATGTGTTTTGTGCTTGAGAATTTTAGCAAAAACAGGGATGAGATTTTAGAAAGTTTCAATATTATCATTTTGCTGTAATTTTACATTATTGTATGCTGACTTTACATTAAGAAATACTGCTATAACTGTTTGGCTCTGTTTTTAAAAAGCAATGCCAGAGTATTTGGAATTTCTTGACCTTTTCTGAAACCCGTTTGAAACCAGGAATAATACTCTATTAGATTCTTTAAAATGATTTCAAATGTCTTCAGAAGGCAGGATGATAAACGTTCTTGGTCTGTAGCTTTTCCATTTAGTGTGGCTCCTTGTTTAGTTTGACTAAGCGTAAAGATGTAATTTTGTAATTTTTTCAAGGCTCTGGTAACTTTTTTAAAAGCAACATGTTTTCAGATTTATATTTTAGGGGTTAACCTCCCCCATAATACCTAAAATCGTTGGATTTCTCGCCATAGAATGTCCCGTAATTGATCGGAAATTTCTCCGTTCCATTTTGTTAACTATGCCCAGTCTAAGGGAATTCTGAATCGGAGTGATATTTTGTATCATAAAATCATTTTCTTTTTTTATTTTCCTTTTTTTCAGCAATTTTATGTAAATTTCTCGAGAATAATAAAATGGAAAATATTCTTTAAAAATTCTCATATTCGGTAATTTTTTAAAAACAATTTTAGGTAAACATTGCTTCTTCGTTAAAATATCATTAATTTACCGAAAATATTTTCTTTTATTTGTCAGTTTTCAATGAATCCTTGTTTTTTACCACATTAATAAAATGAAGTTTGATATTTGGTCTTCAATTTGCAACTGTTGCAGTGCACAAATAACTTTAAAATAACATATTGGCGGAATAGGTTTTTATTGACGGTATAAATATTAGTAAACTAAAAAAAGAAAAATCTTGGTTTATATAAAACGTTCGAAATCCATCAATTCCTTGACAGTAATTATTAGATATGTAATTGGAAATATCAAGAACTGCCTCTACCAATACATCTAACCTAACCCAACATTATAGCCAAATAGTTGATATAAAATAAATACGTAATCGCTTTTATTGCTTAAAATTACATGTAAATTCCAAATATAAAATAAAAAGTATAGCTTTGCATTTGAAAAACTTCAATATCGATAATTTTTTTGTATGCTCAAGTGTTTTTTCCAAATTCCATTGTCTGAATTTTAAATAAAGTTTGTCTCAGGGCTAGTGGCAGTGACGTAATAGTTGTCGTTCCTTTTCTATTACAGGTGAACGGAGAGCGATGGAAGTTATTTACAAATTTTTAAATTTGTTAATGTTTGTTTGGGGCTGTAGTATGACAATGTCTCATCTGATCAACATATTTAATAAACAAACCGGTGTCACGTGACAAACTGTCAAATGACTTCACACTTTACGACGCCATTGAAAATTATCAGTATTGATTTTTTGACACTTATTGACAGTTTTCTCAATCTTTTTGTGGCAGTAATTTGTATTACTGATTTAGTTTTTATTTTTAGTAGTTGTATTTGTAATTTTGATATTTTCGGTAACCGAAAATGCCTAAGTATCACAGTAAGTGCGAACAGCAGCTCATTTTTGAGTTGATGGAATATTTTCAGGTGCAAAACGAAATGAATAAACGTCTGTTTCACCTTTAAGATGAATGATTGGCCCTTTATAGTTTTATGGATATAATTTAGTTGTCAAGGTAATGACAGACCAAATAACAATGTCAAATTAACAATCATTCGTCAAAACTATCAAAATCACATAATTATAACTATAAACCTATAAAATGATTACAATAATACTTTCTATAGAGTTAATCAAATATCAGGATTTTTTATAGATTTATTGTTATTTTGGGCTGGGTTTGGACAGATGTGACATGTAGCTATCAATTTTGGACGCAACTTCATCTGTCATTAATATGGCGACTGTCAAAAATCCTGTTCCTAGAGCTATAATGCTACAAAACATACATGAAAGTAGTAAGTGAGTATGAATAAGCTGAACGGCACTTTTTAACTTTATTAATACAATTTTGACAGTTATTAAGGTAATGACAGATCAAACGACAATGTCAAACTAACCATCATACTTCATAACTGTCAGAATCGCAACTATAAACGTAAAAAATTATTTTAATATTCTTTCTATAGGGTTAATCAACTTTCAGGGTTTCTTTATAGTTTAATTAGTATTTTGGGCTGGATTTTGACGATGTGACGTGTGGCTGTCAATTTTGGAAACAGCTTGATGTGTCACAAATGTGGCAACTGTCAAAAATCCTTTTCATAGAGCTATAAAGCTACAAAACATGCATGAAAACAGTGTAAATGAGTATAAATAAACTGAATTTTGACGGACAATGTCAAACTAACCATCACACTTCAGAACTGTCATAATCCCAACTATAAACGTATAAAATGCTTTTAGTATACTTTCTATAGGGTTAATCAACTTTCAGGGCTTCTTTATAGTTTTCTTGTTGTTTTGGGCTGGGTTTTGACGATGTGATCGTTAAAACTACAAAAGGTATATGAAGTTTTCGAAGTAAGTAATTATATTATATATTTGCATTTGCTTTGTATTTACAACGTATGCATTTTAGTAGGTTTTATGTTATACATACATGGGTATTAATTAACCTTAAAAACTTATTGATGCCATGTTGTCAAATGCTCTCATAAAAAAGATATTGATAATTTATTCATAGAGAAAAAACATTTCTGCACTGAGCACGGGGAAATGTCAGAAACGAACGATTGCTTCATCACAAAATATTAAGGAAAATCTTGAGAACTAAGTGAAATTCAATATGACGTCACAGTTAACGTCATCACTGCCATTTTTCTCTGTCCCAAGAAAAATGTAAAGTACATTTTTTTTAAACTTGTAATATGCACTTATTCACTTTTTCTTGAAATTTTTTAAATTGTTTTGTAATTTTTTCGAGATAGAAATTTTCTAAAATTTTATGCTCTTTAAGTATAATAAGTAGCTTTCAATAATATTATACAAAATATTTTCAACTAAAATATATTACAGAATAATTAATGTTTATACTATAAACAGCATTATTAATCTACATATTAAATAAGAATTAAAAAATATATACCAAAAACTTCCTCTATCATTGTCAGAATATCCGGAAGAGTTAGTAAGTCTTTGACTATCTCTACTTCTTGAGATTTTGAAGGCTGTCAATAATTATATTGAAAATGGTGTATATGTCTCATTTTTATTTAATAGCTTCAAATTATGGGATATAAAAGCTTTTTGGGCTATTAACCTATTTCTTTTGGTAGAGTGAATAACAAAAATGTGAAATTTCTTTCAAACAACAAAAAAAATACAGTTACAGAAACTTCAAAACGATACATAGAAAACTAGTGATAAGAAGCTTTACAAAGATAGTGACATGTGCCATTTTTCCGAAACGGATATGACGTAATTTGACCGTTAGTTACAGGATAGCAATAATTAGGTACTCTTTCTGATGCAGTGGTCATGTAATCAACTGCCGCACATTTGTTTACGAATTTTGCCATTTTTGTCTAGTACTCGGTGTCCTATGTATAAGTTTTTAAATTATACCTGTATAACTATTAAGTAAGAGATCTCCTGTGTCAATGGTTTTCGATCGAAACAACAATTTTATCTTATTTTATGATATGACTCTGGTTAATTTCTTGCACATCTGTGTAACTAATAAAAACGAACTGGCACGTACTTGACGAAATTCTGTGTTAAGTAATTGAGGCAAAACGTCGTATGCATTATTTAAACAAAACGTGTTCAGAATCCTTTTGAGGATTACTGTAATATGGTAACGTCAAGAACAAGGTCTGCTGTAAGTAATTTACATACGAGTGTATCGAGAGAATATCGTCTGAGTTTTTTCTAATTTGCTATATAATGAATAATTCAAATGTATTCAATTGCTTTTCTAACATTATTCATAGACTAGACTACAGTGCGGCTGTCGTGACTACATGTATCCTGGTGGTTAAATAGTATAGTAAAGCTATCATAGATCATAGTAGAACATTCAAACCTAAAAAGGATCAATAAATATTAGCTTGAGATTCGCAACAAACCATACTAAGTAGGCTAAATGTCTATACATGCTACATATTCACCTAAATCACAACTACCGCTTACATACACTATACTCTCCAAGAATACATAAGCAGAGTTCCAATGGAATTCAGCAACAGTTACTTCTCGTACAATTGTCTATTCTTTCTGATCAAAGTAGTCCACATTGTGTACAATTACAGTTTTTTTTTGCGAGATAGTGACCTTGCCTTTTTTGATACACAACCGACCGTAACACTTCGGTTGGATAATGTTCTATCCTGTTATGTTCACTGCGTTTATTGTCAATCATTATTGTATTATGGTTGATTTGATTCTCAGGCTAAATTATGAGGAATTTTAATTAGCGTGTCAATCACTTTACAGTTTAAAAAGCAACAATAGTACTCATGAAAATTGTAAGCAAAACAGTAATCAATATGCTAATGAATATTTGTGGTCATACTTTTATAAAAATGTTACTTAAAACCATGTAATAACAACGTACAGACTTTTATGTAACATTTTTTTTACTTGTTTTTATATTACAGAGATTGACTGGTTTAATGTCAAGTATTTAAAAAAAATGGCAGTGCGAAATGGTAATAGAAAAGGCATAAACCGTATCTAGTTTGTATTTTAGTCTACAATAACCTGACTAAAACTCTCTACACTACCTCAATCTCTCCACAATAACCTAATCTTAAGCATGCAATTTTGTCATCTCATAGAAATAATTCTCAATTCTTTCTTTTAAGAAGTATATGTAATATGAGACTAATTCCCTGCACAAATTGTCATAGTGTACCTCAAAATTGAAAAAATTACAAAAAACACTTTTTGGTAGGGTAGAGTTTTATATAGAGTAGAATAAAATAGAGAAATTGGATACCCAAGAAGATGAGCTTTGCTGGATCTACAATTTTCTGTTAAATATCAGGTAGTTTAACAGTATTTGACATCCAGACAAGCTTTGCAAGAAAAAATCAAATATTATTGTCTTCAAGTTAAACCTAAGTATTTGTACGAAAACGATACGTAACCTTTTTTAGCAACATATTTTCAAGACTTCAAATTGAGTTTTAAAAATATTCTTTCAGCTGAATACTGCAGCAAAAAAGTCACATAACCATTGAAAAAGGTTTAGTTTATAATATTTCAAACCTTTTAGCAAAATTTGGAACTATTTTTTTTTTTTTTTATAAACATAATGTTTTCAATTCTTCGGGACTTCTTTAAAGAAGTACAGGGTGCTGATGTGTGATATTTTTTTTTTTGTTATTTTACCCCCTCAAACTTTTTTTTGTTGCGCCAGTGATAGATTTTTCCAAAAAATTTAAAATTTTTATTCAATTTGGAAACTTAACGATGCATGTTTGGAATATACGAAAGCGTAGAAGGGCCACAGATGTTATTTTTCTTAAATTCCAACTGCAAACTCAAAAATTAGACGAATTTGTCAGTTTAGCATCATTGCAAGCACACTTGAACCAAATTAGTAGAATATGTCAGTTAGGCAACATTGCAAACACATTTCGACCAAACTGGATGAATTTGTCACTTTTACCACATTGTAGATGAACAAGAAACTGAATTTTAGAGTAATTTCATAACGATGACAAAAGTGCTGTACATAGTATTGCAAATAATGAAAAATGCTCTGAACCACTTGAAAATGAACAAATTTGAGAAGAACTTTGATATTTTAAACTTTCTTTGAGTAAAATCTTGAACTTCTTTGAGTGTTTGGGGTTCTTGGTTGAATACAACAATTTTTACAATCTCCAGCAGTGCAAAAATAAAAAAAAAGAAAATGAATTGTCATATAACCCACTTTCAAAACTATTAATCATACATAGAACACCCAAATAAACAAAAGAAGTTATGCAAATGTTTCGCAAACTGGAAAGTGAGTAATCAAAAATGCTGTGGTTCTTTATTATTATTATTTTAGCGTGACAAAAATTGTTTTCTCCTTAAGTGTGTCAATACCATACAGTGGTTTAACACAGTGCTCCTTGATCAGGTTGTATGTTTATGGATTAAATTCAGTATGCATTTTTTTATAAACAATTTGAAAGCAAAACCAGTTTTTAAATTCCCAACCTGTAATTTCTGGGCTAATGCGTTTTAATAACATGTTGGGTATCGTGCCGCGCTTTAATAATTTGAAATCGATTCAATCCATCTGATTATTATTAATATTTCTTTTCGGATAGTCAGGATGTTTAATAATTTTCCAAGTACTGTAACAAGCAAACCTTGATTTCACGGTGGTAATTTCGGGTACAACAATGTCAGAGGAAATTCTTGACACGGATCTCATGATAAGATACTTATTATAATAATATACTAATTTATCCTAAAAACTATTAAGTTTTTTCCATGGAGATGTTTTTTCAGTGGGAACATACAAGCATTGTTTCTTGCGTTAAATTGGACGGAACCTAGAACCAAGGACGTTCTAAAGTGTTAAAAGTAGTTTACGCTTAGTGATCATGTGTTACATTGATAGATAGTTTATGATCGTAGAGTTAGAAGCAAAATGAACACATATTAATTTTTTTATTATAAATCTTTTTAAATTCCATAGAGAATCTAAAAATGTGTTTCCATTAAAAAAACGAATATTTTATCTGCCACGCTTTTATGAACCACCCTGTATATCCAAAAGTAATTTTAAACTATGCATCTCAATATTCTCTAAAACTTCGTGTATTTAACATTTTTTTGTATTTTTCGAACCTAATGAAATAATGAACTTTACTCTACCGTTGACTCGCCCTGTACACTCTTTAAGAGGATATAATTTTTGGAAAAAATCGTCTCGTTTGACGTATGACAGAAATTATCAGAATATCTTAAATCTATAAATCTAAAAAAAGTAAGAAAGTTAAATTGTTGTTAGAAACATTATTGTTATTAGTATAGCATGGCATAATTTGTTATTTTAATTTAAACAATAATAAGTTCAGTAAAACAATACAGTCTCTAACGGAAAAAATCATCAGCAAACTTGGGTGGTCTCACCATTCCATAATAACGTAAAAAGAAACCGCAAAGTATTTCAGAAAATACATCAAAAAAATCGTAATGGTTAAGCTTTTGATGATTCTTAATAGTAGTAAAGGCATTTGAAGTAAATTTCCACAAGCTGTGCCAAACTATCAAATAAACCATCTGAGCTTTAACTGATATTCAGATAATGTAAATTAACCAGGTAGGTAACGGTTGTAACACTTTGGATATCAGCTGGGTTATTGGCCAGTGGCCAAACCTCAGCATAATTATTGTTATTTTAAGACATTCTTCTGCATATTAACCTTTGATTGTGAAAGACTATGATTGTAGGATAGTATATGTGAAATGTTTGCAGCTAATAAGTTTGATGTAATAACAACAATAAAGCGATCCAACTACAAATTAGGTTCAATAATTGTTTCTAAAAGGTTGCAGAAGCTGTGTCATTGACCGTCTGGTACAACGCAGCAACTGTTAAACAGTTTAATAAGTACCTGCTTCTAATTTTTGTACAAAATATGTATTACTTCATCATTTGTTACATACGTAAATGTTGTGTGGTATAGTTGTAGCCATTATTATTATTTTTTAATCGAGAAACTTCAGTTAAGAGAATATTGACTACTGATAACAACTCAAAAACTTCTTCACTGTACTTGGCAAATTTGCTAGCACACGTCACAGAACAAACTTACATAAAAGTGACATACACCTTAAAAAAATATGACGTCAATTGACAGATCTGACCAGACATGGCGCCATCTTTGTTCACAACATTGCACAAAGTTTGTTGTTTGTTCATATTTCTTCCAAAACTTTCCGGGAAGATACCGGAAACTTTTGTATTAGCATTTTTTGTTTATGGTTATATGACGCATTTAACATTGACAACATTGACATTTGGTGTGTCAAACTGTCAATGTTGTCTTTCAATTGCCTTTTCATCATCTTAACATATTGCAAAAATAGTGTATTGGCCTATTGTTTTAATGACATTTGATGAATGAATAGAATGCAACTACACTAGTTTTGCTCCCAGTGAAAAACACGAGTACTGACTGAACTGACAGGTAAAAATGACAATTATTGACACTTGACAAATGACGGTAAATGGGAACTTTCCAAGACGGAATGTTTCCGCGTGCCCAACTCTAGTTTCTCTTACCGTTGATGTCAAATGAATAAGTTTCAAGTTGAACTGGTGTTTTTGTCTACAACACAAAATACCGGACGTCAAGGGAATAGAGTGTTAAGTTAGGTTGGATTAGTTTCTTAATAAGCAAATCACTTGAAAATTAATCTTACCATGGTAAATAACTACCCTAATCAGTCAGTAGGCAGTTGCAACTTGCAACTATGTACCTACCAGAGCATAAGTAGTCGCCGAAACTACTTTAAGTAATAAGTAGTAAGTAGCCATCACTTTTTGCACGCGCTTCGTTCACACCCTGTATAAGGCAGTTAGAGTGCTTTGAAGCAAAAGTTTTTTATATCAGTAAAAAGCCAATATTTTGATATGTTTCAAAATGGCACGGTTTTAAAAATGACTCAAAAAAATCACTGTCCCGGTTGACGTGGCCAGTTTATATTAGTAGTCATTTTTTGATTTAATTTTTTAAACTACTATCAAATGTCTATTTCAGTTATTTTAGTTAAAAACAGAAAAGCCCAAAAAGAGGGGTTGGCCAGTCTCCAGATAATGTAGGTTATTAAAAATGTACGTAAAAACACACAAACAATCGGCAATCTAACATAAAAATATGGAAAATTGACAAAATTATCTTACTAAATATTAGAGGTAATAAGGAAAATGAAAAATAAACTCTTGGCCGATTGAAATAAACAACAATTTCAGTTAAAATATGTTAAAAACGAAACAAGTTAAAAATGTCTAATTTGGCATATCGATTAGAATCATTTATCTAGAAGATATTCCGGTTTCTCAGTTTGCATCAAATCAATCAAAGGAGGTTAGTAAAGATTGATAAAAATGTATCTAGAAGGCTTTTTAAGGCAAATTGCAGCTGAATGGATGTTTTAAGAGACTGCTATCTAAAAATATGTAATATTTTTTACATGAAAGATATGCTGCACATCTGTTATAATATTAAAATAGGAAGAAAAAGAATCACATAACACAAATTAAGATTAAAGCAAAATCGAAACATTCTTGGTCGTTAACAAATTGAATGAAAGTAATTTTTCGACAAATCATAATTTGATGTGTACCGGGTGACCCAATAAGACTGTTCCAAGGCCATATCTCTATGTAATCGGCCATAAATGGCTGGAAAATATTTTCAAGTTCTAAAAATGACCACCAGAGGCCGTAACTGCCATCTTAAATTTTTAAATTGCATTTTCTATAAATTTTGCACAATAAACTAGAGTTTTTTTTTTTCTCATTATTTTAAAGCGAACCAAGTTATCTATCATTTTCGTAAAAAATAAATTTCTGTTATTTCAAAAACAAAGATGGCGTGAGGTGTTGAATTGTTTTTGCAATAACCTGCTTTAACTTCTTAACGGTTTGACCAATTTTAACAAATTCAGTACTGTTGAAAAGAGCATTTCTTGGGCAATAAGAATCAACCAAAATATAGTTAATTTAGTTGAATCTTTCTGCGCCAGGGGGCTACTTTTGACACCATGACTCAAATTCCAAAAAAAAAAAAAAAACAAATTGAATGATTTTGACTTTTTCTTTATGAAAGTGTAGCCAAATAACATCCAAATAGGCCAGTGAAAACCGTTTTTCAAATTCTCGTTCCTAACCTGAAATATTGAGAAAATGAGATTATGAGATATAGTCGAGGAACAGTCTTATTGGGTCACCCGGTACGTCTGTGTTATCGTAAGTAATTCGTAAAAATAAATTAATTTCACGTAGATTTTTTCAAATCACTGTACGTTTTTCAAAAAATTGAGGATTTACGGTTGTCAGACTGGAGAGAGAGTATCTGGATTAGGTTATTTTGAATTCAGTGCTGAAACTGTAAATGTCGCAAAATACTGCAAATCAGTCTGTTTCTGAATAATCCAAACACTAAATGTTGAAGCAAAGTAAAATCATACGTCTAATTCCACAAAAATTTGCAGATCTCCATGTCATATTCGTTTTTGGCCTCTCAGTAATTACTTCAATGTCATACAGACAGTTTCGCATAAATTAAAGCGAATATAAGACTCAGAATAAATTTCCTTCCGAAAAGTGCCTCAAATCAATTATTCAAATATCAAAATATTAGTGAATTTTTTTAAGACCATTTGTCGTTGATTTTTAACGTTGTGCTTCAATTTAATTTTGTCTCAATATTAGTTGATACAGCTCGTACATACTCTAGCAGTAATAAAAACTTACGTAAGTACCTTCAAAGGCTATTAATTGAGCTTAAATCAATGCAATTTAACCGAGAATTCCGAAAGCTTGTAAAGTTATAATTAAGAATTCCAATGCTTTCAGCCAGCAGTCGCATATTACAATTGTCTATTTTTTAGTACTTAAAGCCTAAAAATTTAAAGAAACTGGGTTTTTGAAACTCATCTATTTAGTTTGTGTTTGCAAAAACTTCTAGACTTGTACAAGATTCTATAAAATTACGATAATGTGGCTATTAATCTTTTCAGCTCCGACGGGTTGCCTGAAAGATAAATTACTAGTGCTTGCGCCAATAGGTACATTCGGTCGGCGATAATTTATCAGCAAATAAGACGCATACTTAATATACATATCAAATTGCATAAGATTGAGAAAATTGGCAAATTAAAATTCTTTTGAAGCTACGAAAACGTAAAAGCAGTCTGAAATACCGCGGCAACTGAACCAAAACCCTAGAAAAGCAAATAAATAATCCGTATGGGATTAGTAATAGACAAACCAATAAATTTCACTTCTTCGGTACAGATTATGCAAAAAGACCTTTTACAGAGGAATGCAAATTAAATAGCGCTGCGGAATTTGCATCGATTACGCAGTAACAAGTACAAAAAACTAGTCTAATCAGTTTAAAACCACTTGTTCTCACCTTGACTAGTACCATTCTTTCCTGGTATAGATATAAGGTCGATGGAAAATACGTAATTGTCTCTGATTTTTCTAAACTACTTGAGACATGTGTCCCATTACATAACCGAACAGGTTGAATAAAATATCCTTTATAATTATAAGCGTTTTTGTCTGGGAAAGATAATATGTTAATGGTGACATAAGATTTATGGCTGGTCTATGACCACCGTGGTGGATTGAGGATGAATTCATTAACATCATCAAATCCTTTATCAGGTTACAACTTGTTTTACATTGCTTATTATCCGGAAGCTAGCAAAACAAATTACAGCATCTGTAGGTGGGTCTTATTTGGTGGCGATGGAATTCCTTGAAAAATTGTTGAAACTTTATATTGAGGAAATCACAGTTTACATCTAAAAACCTTCACAAAATGTCGCACACTCAACATCTGGGATATCTGAGGGCGCAAATGGTACTGAAACTTTGAAGTAGATTAGTTTGTTATTGCAACAACGTTCCATTATTTTTTGTTTTGTGTACCTCGTTGTTTGCAGGATGTATATTATACACCTTACATACATGGAGATCATCCTGTTCCTTTCAAGTCAGATCCTTTATAGTTTATGAAAGCAGCAGTACACTTTTACGTTATGTGATATTGGAAAGTAATAAGATATCTTGAATTGTCAGTTCAAAAAGGGTTTTCTCAAAGACATAATGATTTTTTTTTCATGATATAAACTGTGCCGTTGCTTCAATTTTAGGAATTATGCCAATTTAAGATAATTCTATAGGAATAAGTTGGTTAAGTCAGGAAAACTTGCCGGTTACTCAATTGCACTCCTTTGCAAAAGTCATTTTCTTGGATATTGCAGATCTACCTATAGTAACAATTGTTATTGGAAAAGTACAATGTGAAAAGTGCATCATCATTCTATTGATAATGTAAGTCTTACTCATTTACGCTAGCATTTCTTGATCTTTTTGATTTGGTTAAACTTTAAAACTTCAGTTTATCTGAAATATAATTTCCTTCTTAAGAGTACCAAAGTTACACAGTTTAGTTAACCTTGTAGTTCACTAAAACATATATGTGCATTTTAGAATTGACAGTTAATCTTTACAAAAAGCATGTCAATAACGAGGAATTTCTCTCCAGTTTAATTAGAAGTTCAAACATTGACATCTTATAGATTGATGTTTAACCATAACCTATACAACCGCCCCTAACTCGATTTATAAATTACGTCGATAAGGTTAACATTTGCTTGGAACAAACAAACCACCAGACACAGAAACTTATTACAAACAGTAGTGATAAATTAAATTAAACCTTATTAATACTAATTGCATTATTAAAAGTTAAAAAGTGTTTAAGTCAGTTTTATAAATAAACTTCTGTTTAACTAAATATAATTCTGAACCATTTTTGATAGATCACAATTGCGAATATCTCGAAATCCTTAGCAGATACAATAAAACAGCAAAGCAGAATCGAAATGATAAATAAAATTTCAAATTTCAACATTCTTTATAGTAAATATTAAACAGTATACATGGAAGTTTAATTTTTATGTCAGGAAGTGTACAGGGTATCCCAATAAACCAAATAATCTTTTTTATTTATAAATGTGGCAAAGAGAAATTACTGAAATTAATTTTCAGCTTTCTAAATCCACCGCTAGGGGTCGTTACGATACAACTAAAATGAAAAATGTCCAAAAACCCTTAAAATTTAAATGGAAAGGTATGGTAAAAATCTCATAAAAGTAATCCCCTATTCTCTACGAAGAATTTTCCTATTTAACTTTTTTTTCTATCTCTTCAAATAAAGTGGTGGGAGTAGTCCAAAGTTTGCTTTGTAAGAAATGAAATATCTCGAAAACGGCTAATCGTAGAAACTTTGTTTTTGCGGCATTTTAAAAAGCATTTTCTGTTCTGCAGAGTGTCCCAAAACAATGTTCCATTTAGTTTTCGGTCTTTTCGATAGAGGGCGTTTTTACGAAAATTGCACTTTCATCTTAGATATCTCGAAAAAATCAAATGCAATGGTATGATATGATATTTTAATAAGCAAAACATCTTTATTCAAAAATCGAGCTCTAGACATGTGTACTAGTTTTTTTCTATCTAGCCAGAAAATGGAGTTTTCCTGTCAAAACACACTAAATCCGGACACACTGTACATTAGATGTGTTGATAGATAATAATAAATAAATAATTACAATAAATATCTAACAATTATTAATGAAGAAAATTACATAAATAAAATGGAATTTTAGGCAGATGGAACCATCTAGTAATTGAAAATTAATTAATATAATAAATTGATTTAATCAAATTTATTTCTGTCTTCACTATCACCTTCTTGTAAAAATATCTGCAATAATTGTAATGATACGAACATTAACTCATATAATTACCGTTAGTATGAATCAAGTAAATGGGAAGTTATTAACACATATTATAAACTATAGTAACCTACTTTTTAATTTTTTTTTATAATTAAGTTTCTTCTTGCCGCCGGCCTAGTTTTAGCGACGAATATAATTAGGAATTTCTCTATTAATAATTACTAACACACTTAAAGGTTTCAGACTATAGGAAGTACTGGCTGTTAATGTTAACGACTGTTCGTGCAAAACCTACACCCAAAATGAACAGTCATCTATGCTATGCATTAAATCGTCATTAATCAATGTTAAACATTCAATACAGCCGTGAATATAAATAGTATGGGTATGGTATCCCACATTGGCGCCTCATGAACTAATCCTACATGAAATGGCAATCCGGGAAACAAGGACTTAATGACTTGAATAAATCTTTAACAGGTTTCATCAACCATAGAAAAGCTCATTAGCGTTCGTGAATGTTTCAAAAGTGTAGACGTTATTTCCACCCCCGATATCCGGAAAACTGATGGTATAAATAAGTCGCTTGTACTTGCACTAGCACGTACATGTTTAAATCGAGAATGGCATTTTAGTTCCTTCCTTTTATCGTGGGTAAATGAGTGTTTGTTTCTAAAATAAACAGGCTATAAGTCAAGTATAGTGTTCCGATGGGTGAACGAACCACTACAAAGCGGATTTACCACAGTGGTGGCGAATAAAAACTGGCAAATGTATCGATTTTATTAGCCAAGCAATAATCATTAAATTAATGTACCGATCATGTCTTGAGTAAGGCTTTTTCAGACGGGAAGCTAAAACTTGCACAAAAAATCGAATTGCCAATATGGAACAGGATATTGCGGTTTTTGCATTGAATCTCTGCCAGAGAATGTTTGATTTATTTTGTAAAATTAATTGCTGATCGGGGAAACGTTTACCCAGTTTCACAAAACTCTAAATTTTTTATGAATGCTTTATTCATTAATAGTTAAACACCCTGATAAAATACGCAGGCACAGTTAACGATCAAATATCCTGAATTTTATATGTATTTTTGCCCGAGCGTTTGATATACAATGTGTCCCAAATTGGTTCTACGTGTATTAGGATCTCGGTAACCGTAAGAGCTACAGAGTCGGTTAAATGGGGAAAGTTTTGGAGAATTTTATGTGAAAGTTATTTCCGGTTTCCAAACTAAATTATCTTTTTCCGTTTTCTGGAAAATTGGGAAAACGTCAGAAGCTGCATTTTAAACAATTGCTTACACCTTTTTAACAAAGCCAAAGAGAGTTTTGAAACTCAGGCATTATTAAGGCACTAAGGCACTTTTTTACGTAGAACACGATGATGTAATTAGAAAAAATCTATGGT
Organism: Ips typographus; assembly: GCF_016097725.1. Classification (NCBI taxonomy): domain Eukaryota; kingdom Metazoa; phylum Arthropoda; class Insecta; order Coleoptera; family Curculionidae; genus Ips; species Ips typographus. The sequence continues at coordinate 11,216,488 of NC_138423.1, forward strand.
CATTGGTTTCAGAGATATGGATGATAACTTTGTAAATTCTCATGGCCGCCATCTTGAATTTTTGCATTTTTGGAAAGCGTTTAAAACATCCTTTTCAATGATGTACCTGTTGACGTGACCATAAAAAGGTAGTCTGAATTACAAAAATGTTTAAAATCGGATTTAAGCAGTTATGAAGGAACAATTGTAAAATACAAGACTCAACCAAAAAATGGTAATTTTTGAGCTGGCAACACTGTACAGGCAAAGTGACATTATTAAAAACAGTCATGTGATTATAAAATAGCTATTTATGTAACCAGTTACGAAAAGATCGATTTTGTGTAACGAATGAAGGTTTGTGTAACGAGCGCAGCGAGGTCCTACAATTTGAATGAGTTACACAATAAGACATTTTCGAAACGTGTTGCATACATAATTTTTTCTAATTTTGACCAAAAAGCGGTAAAAACCATCTTTTAAAGTGATTTAACACAAATATTCACTTTCATAGCACCTTGTATCAACAGTGACAACGACATGTTATGATGGATGTCGTCCATATGTTTCTACGGAAATGCATAAAAACAGGGAGTGATGAAATGAACTTTTCATAACTAGTTACATAAAGTGATACTTTATGTAACTAGTTACATAAAGTAAAACGTTTTGTCACTCTAATCAGTTTTGAAAAGTGTCACTTTATTTGCCAAAATTAGAAAAATGTAGTTTTCACTGTTAAAATTCGTTAAATTTAATTTAGACAGTTGGAAAAGCCGAAACCGTAAAATATACGTCACCTGAATAAAAATGCAATTTTTGAGCTGGCAACATTGTAATGACAAAGTAGTACTAGTCAAAAACACACTTTTGACAGTGGTAAAAGTTGTAAAATCTACATTCCACGTGATTTTGGAAAAACAATTTTTGAGCTGGTAACATTGAAAAGGCGCACTAGTCAAACATAGTCAAGTTACCATAAAAATATAAATTGAACTGCAAAATCCGATTTTTTGAGAAAAAAATTGTCACTACTGTCGTTTAACTACCAATAGTTCTGAAAACGTTCCAATGAGTTTATCAGTTTTTAAAAGTGGTTTTGACATTAAAATTACGGTAATATTACTACTGGTTGGAACAAACCTATAATATCGCACGAAAGTTTATTTTAAAAAGAAAAGTCTCTCCGCCTCTGTCCCGCTATATTTGCATTTAGCCGTGTTATTTTGAGACTCACCGACTAACTCAGTCCCAGTCTACACCAGCCCAAGTTTAAAATTAGCCACCGGAAGTAACTTTTTCAGCTCCACTTTAAAATTGCTCTTGAACGATAACGCTTACCTCGACACCTAGCGCCGCTACCCTAACTTAAGTGGTTCCGATTTAAAAATATGTTCCTAAAATTACTCACGAGATTTCCCATTTGTTTCCTTGGGCCTGACACTATGAAGTGTCAGGATATAAATCGTCTCAAAGGCAGACAGGACCGTTATTTTTGGTTTTCTTCTTTGCCCAGATGACACGCAAGATTAGTCGGATGTCCCATTTGAAATCTGGAAGTTTTATTAGTCACGACTATAAATCTGTGACGTGTCACTTTTTTCACGTATAAACGCAGACTTGGTACAGTTTTTGATGATTTTATCATTATATTTAACATTGGTATAAACTAATAAAAGTAGACTGGCATAGTCTCCTACATTATAGTGACGTAGAGGAAAATATGTTCCGTTAATGTGGGTTTTAGCTTCCCCCTAGGGATCAGGGATGGGTAAACACCCTAATTTTGTCAATTCTAATGGAGCTCGAGTGCCACCTTTGTATTTTTTCTCAATTTGATCAAGGGTGGTTTATTATACCCCTGTAGTGGGTAAGGTTTCATTTATTATACTTGTCAAAATACATTCTACACTTAAAGCAGCACATGTGGTTGTGTAATTTACCAGGTTCCATGTGCGTGTTGAAGTTATACAGGGTGTCCCTGAAATGACTGTACAACACATCCAGAAATTTCTTGGCCAAAAATAAGGCGGTCTAGCCAAACTTACCTACTGTGCTGGGATTTACACAAACGTCGCACATTTGGACTTACCATTTATCATAGATTTTTGTTCCAGTCAATTGATTTGACATTATGACATTTTAAAACTGTATCTGGACCTGGATTCTTGTCGTTAATAGGAGAAAGTTCAAAACATTCCTCTAATGTGTCTATTTCCATTCTATTAGCACGTTTTAAATGTGATTTTGAGCTGAATAGGCGAGAACATTTTTCAAGAAAATTAGTGACAGTTCTGTCACGTCACAGTTCTTTACCAATTATAATTATTTGAAGGTTATGTAGCTGTTTTAGCGAACTGTCATCATCACCTGTTTTATAGGGTAGGACAAAATTAGGTTAGAATCGTTGTTGGTTTGCTAAATTTTAAAGCTTTTTGATTACAAAAATAGCTATTACTGTAATTTAAGTTGAAGTGTCTACGTAGTATGTTATGGTTAGGTTATTTTATGACACTATACAGGGTGTTTCTAAAAGATCTGTACAAAATCCTATGACATATTCCTGACATCAAAATAAGCCAATTTAAAGCAATTTTCCTTTGTCCGAAATTGCTCCGTCTTCGAGATACAGGGTTGTTTGTTTGTTTGGTAAACCAGGGGGCAGCGCCCTAGAAATATATAGGCCTCCTGTAGGCTGTCCCGGTTGTTGGTAGCTACAACAGTCCAGTCGACTTTATAAAGCCAACGAGTCTGCTAGGACTTAGCTCCTTGATTGCCCTGGGCGTCATTATTGACTGTCCCAGGGGGCCATTCTTGAAAGTAGGGAACGGAATTCTCAAGAGAAGTGTTGATAGAATGTGACAGAAGAAGCCGAAAATTTCCTCGTTTCAAGAATACCCACCCAGGAATGCTGTCCGCGAACGAGTGAAGGCTGGACACCACATTAAGATGTGTCCTGCCGACTCTTCCTCTTCCAAGCATCCTCGACAAGTAGGATCCTCGGGTATACCCATCAAGTACTGATGCCGGCACAGCTGGCAGTGGCCAGTCAGTAGGCCGGTCACCGTCCTTAAGTTCTCTGTGCTTAGTTCCAGCAGGTATTTCGTATTTTTGACTGAGGGGCCAGGGGCCACTGATGAGTTCTTTGGTCTGCCTCATACCTATAGCGGAGTCCCAGCGTTCTTGCAACAGCTGCTGGGCTAAAGATTTTAGCGACTGGATCACCCTGCTATTGGCGATCCCCACAGTCCGCTCTGGACCAACAGGCACTTTCTGAGTGCCCAGTTTTGCCAGTCGATCCGCCTCTTCATTTCCAGGAATGTCCCGGAAACCACACAAGACGTATGTCGTTCTTTTGGGCCAGCTTTTCCAGGGTTGTTTTGCACTCCAGAACCAATTTGGAGTGCACTACCTCAGCACTGATTGCCATGATGGCAGCTCGGCTGTCAGAACAAATGTTAATTGTGTCTTCCTGTCGCGGGCCCGAAAGTAGTTCTAGCCCACAATACAGGATCGCAAGCACCTCAGCCTGCAATACAGTAGCGTGTATACCCAATGCAAAGTGCATCGCTGTTTGGCCTGTCTCAGAACAGACACCTGCCCCCGTCAGCCCCCTCTACTGGATCCATCCGTAAACCAGTTGGATCCATCACGGACGACCCCCGGGGCAGCTCCATTCTCCCACTCCACCCGCTCGGTAATTACAACCTTGAGGAAGTTTGAAGGCTGTAGCCTTCTAGGCATATGGTCACTACTCATAAGAAGTATTGGGCACCGTTTAGTGGCCCAATCCCATATACAAGTGTGTCCATACGTGCGTACGAGATACAGGGTGGTAAAGTTCAAAAATAAAAATAAAATAAAAATCGATTTTTTTAAATATAATGTACATTTTGTAACGTATTACTTTCAAATCTGGTCCTCTTAGGGTTTTTTTGAGACACGAAACGCGAATTTGGACACATTTTTACTGCGGCCGTTAGATAGCGCTTTACAGTGTACTTCTAATGGTTTTAAGTGACCGTAAATTTTTTCTCGGTGTAATTTTCTTATTTATTTTTTAAGAAAATGATGTTTTAAACATTTTAAAGCAAAAAAGATACTTCTGCTAAGAACCGCTTATGTAAACCGTTATCAAGTTATTTCAGTTTTTAGTGTTCGATACTGTACCAAAACACTGTCACCTGAAATTTGTCCAAATTCGGGTTTCGCATCTCAAAAAACCTCTGGCTACCAGATTTGAAAGTAATATGCTACAGAATGTACAATAAATAACAAAAATTAAGATTTTTATTTTTTATCTTCACCCTGTATCTCGAAAACGGAGCAATTTTGGACTAAGGTAAGTTGCTTTAAATCGGCTTATTTTGCTGTCAGGAATATGTCATAGGATTTTTTACAGACCTTTTAGAGACACCCTCTATAGTACTAATCACTCAGAGACACAGATTACCATCAGAAACAAGCGTTGTCTTTGCTATTATCACAGTCTATTGTTCGTGGTATCAGTTAGCACCGTATTTATGTCATTGGTGCTTTTTTTCTATCATAATATAAACATACTAACAAACACTCATCTAATTTTTTATCTGTAAAACTGAAAGAATCTAGTTGTGGAAACATTTGGGTTTTACTTGGTCCTCCGCTGATGATGGACCGAAACCGGTTCACAAAGGATCAATAAATATTTGCACGTAGCATAGGCTTTTACTGAACCACCCTGTGTCTATATTGACACGGGTAGTCACATGACCAAATTTAACATACAGGGCATTCATTCCAAATGTTCCGAAACGGTCTACCTTTTCCGCAAGGCATCTCTTGATCGTCAATTTGAATTTTTAGGACCTAGGTCTTTAGACCAGCGACATGCATCACCTTTTGGTCCAAAGAACAATAGGGGTTATTGTTGGCTATAATTCCGGTTAATACCCAATTAGAAGATGGATTAGAATTGGGTTTTCGATCTAACAAAACCGGTTGACATTTCCATATTTTCGTGTCAAGTCGCATGGCAAGTTGAATAGAAAATGGTTCAATTAAAGAAAAGATAACGAGGAACATTATTAATGATGGTCAGATAACACATCTCTAAACAGAAATATTCAATAATACATTACCCAATCAAGAAGTTATATGTCTATCTAGATAGATTTTGTAACCATACGTGATATTCCAAAATTCTAAAAGGTCTGTTTGCAGAGGTAATCCCTGACTGGTTTCCAACTCAGAAACAGTAAATGTCAAGTTTCATTGGTTGAATGCTCACGTGACTATGACGTTTTCTGACTTCTGGCCAATGGACGTCTCTATTTCTCTAATTTCTAATTGGAGATTCTCTCTACGAACAGACCTAATATTTGTAGCTTTCATCTTTTGGAAAAAGGTACACCGTTTCGAAACATTTGGAATACCCTGTATGTAACGTTCGTAGTTTTGGAATTCTATACTCCAAAATGACACTGTATCTGAAACTGCTACCAAGATCAAAATTTAAGTATTGTGCTAATCTCAAAAACTGTTGGCTTTATCAAAAAATGCTTGTGAAGTCACGTGAGTTTCATGACCTGCAACCAAACTTATAATGGATTGTAATAAGATATTTCTAAGCTGATTTGTCTCATTAAAATACAGTACTGTGGTACTGGTATCAGAAATTAAATAAATTAATTGCAATTCAAATATTTAATTAAACGGTATAGAAAGCAACAGTATCAACCTTGTTAGAAACAACCATTATTTTGTATTTATTAATTTTTATTTTTGAATTGCTTAGCCTGATTTACAACTGAACAAGCAATCATTTAAATTAAGTCCTCTCGTAATCACTGACAGTACAAAAGAGAGAAACAATCGGACATTATTAAGCGCCTTGCACAATGCCTTTGACAATATCAGGCTTCCATCTTTAAAGACGCTCATTAAACTATAATTTTGTTAAACGATGTCTGCAATGATTTCGGGTTCACTTACACACAGCCGCACCCAGCTAATTAATTGTTAATTCTTTGGTGAACGGAAGTTTTAAATTGCTTTGGTAACTCCGCCATAGGATGGTCGAGGTGGGTTGCACTTTAATACAAAGTGGTCTGTTTAGAAACCGGAATGTAACATCGTCATGTGTGTTCTTTTTAAGTTTGCTTTCTCTACCATTTATGGTTAGAATTTTAACAGAGATAACGATGCAGGAGTTTCCTATACGTAAGAATTTATTGATGGGAATATGTCTGGTTCCGACAATAAATAAATACAAGGCGTGATGGATAATGTAAATATATGTAGCAAGTAGTTTAACTTGCTAGCATAAGGTAAATAGCATTATCTTGTGTAAATAGAACTTTCCAATAAACTATGATTTTTTTCCAATTCATTAGTGCAATGATGCAAGAAAATAACCATGCACCAAACTTGTTGTTTTAGTAATAAAAGAACGCAATCTGGTCTTGCTCAGAAAATGTTTTTCTTATCTCTTTTAAACCAAGAAAAAAATCTTTGTGAGAAACACCGAAGTATTGCAAAGATAAATAGATGTGCCTTAAGTTACGCTTGACTGGTTGCTTGAAACAGTTGGAGTGGTTTTTATTGGTTGGTTAATTTTTATTGCCCTTTTACGACATGCAACAAATAAAGTACCATTATAACTCAACTGACTAGCCTTAAAAGAAATTGGCACAGCATGAAGCCTGCACTCCAATATAGTGGGAATATTAGGTAAATTGATCCTTTCACTTAATAATTCGGTTGCATATTGAGATAAAGTGCATTAGGATGTTAGATAATTAATTGAGTAATTAAGTGATCACGATGCAACAATCTTTCCTTATGGTTTAAAAAATTGTTAAAGTAAATGCGTATTCTCTTTCTCATGTTAACTAATTGTGTCCTTAATTACCTGTATGAGCGTTTAGGTACCAAGCCGGAAATAAATAAATAATAAAAAATGTTATCGCACTTTTAAAATTTTTGATATTTCCAACAATGTCTGACTAAATATGAAGAAACCGTATGAAAAATTCTGCAAAAAAAAATCATAAATAACGCATTGGTTACCAGAGTAAAATAGAAAATTTCTGTTGTTTGTAAACTTGTACTTGTTACAACGTATATGACATGGTATAATGGATTTAATTTAATTTAAATTTCTCGAATACTACATTAGTGCTGGTTTTTTTATAGGGCCGGAAGTACTAAAAGGTTCAGTATTAGGTTAAGTTATTGTATATACAATCACAGTTTAAGGACCGGTTTAGTTATACTGCTGTCAGAGTGACGTTTCTGACTTAAATCAAGTTTAATGCCTGTTTGTTGTCGAGTTAAGTGCAAATAAGTCTCTGTATTTTTTTCTTTTTCTATTAAGGCTTAATTGTATAATAACGACTGAACTATTTTTCTGTGTTTGGTGTATTATATTTACTAATTTTCTGTTGTTCTTTCTTTATTCAAAACGTCTTTTGTCAGTTTTGCAGGTTACTTGACTAGTTCGATTGTTCTTAACTTGAATTTTGAAATATTTTAACACACGATTTGATATAAAAAATAATTTATTTTAGATTATTAGTCACTACAATAACATGATTTTTTTAAAATTTCTGTTTAGTCAAATTTCTATCAAATGTTGAAACTTCTCAAATTTCAAATTAAAAATGTGAATTCAATATAATTAAAATCGATGGTTTTAATTAAGTTGAAAAGTTTTAACTACTTTGAAAGCCTTGATTTTGACGTATTTAGGTACTTACAATTTGAATTTTCAGATCACGTGACTGGTTCGATCAATTTTAACTTAAATTTTATTAAGATTTCAAATCTAAAAGATCTAATTTTAGTTTGATAGATTTTTAAATGAGAGTTGATTTAAATTATGAATTAGTCACGTGATTGGTACGATAGTCTTTTACTTCAACTTTTGAAATAGTTAACTAATAGTTTAAAATCGGAGAGACTGAATTTTAAATTTTTGGTCATTTTGTGGTTTTAGAATGTCAATTAATTATGTTTAAGGCCACCACACAAATTCAATTTTTTGAAACTTTTCATTTTCAACTTGACTTATTACGTTACTTAACATTTTTAAATTTGATCTTGAATTTTTAGATAAAGTGACTGATTCCATCATTTCTAACTTAAATTTTTCAAACTTTTACTCAAATTTTGAAATCTGAGAGATCCAATTTAAGTTTATTGACAATTGATTAAAATGATGAATTTCATTACGTCACGTGATTATTTCAACTGTTCTTAAAAGGTCCAATATGATAAAACTTTCATTTGCTAATTGACAAACTATCCAACAACACATCACATTTCCAACACCTCACAGGTTTACCTTGTCTCAAATTGATTTCTTTAAGTATCTAATGGGAACAACATCGAAATATTTTTTCATGGTTTTGAATAGTTTATATTAAATTATTACCGACGTGTTTTTGCGATTTTCATTCAAAGTAATAATAACTAAGAAAATAAAGTTTTTAAAATGCTATGACGTCACATGTATTGTTTCACCATTTGGCAACGTTGATACTTGTCCTGTCACTACTACTAATTTGATGATGCTTGATACTACTAATTTAATATCTTTCAAAAAAATAAGATATTGGAATCAGGTCCCGTAATTCTAACCTAACTCTATTTTTATATTTTTCTGTCACATATCAATACAGCGGGCAAATTATTTGAATTTGTTTTCTCAATGTATTGTTCCATTTTAAAATTTAATATTAATTTTAATTATGCTTCTGAAAGTAAAAACAGGAATCATAATAAAGAAGTGAGGTTAATTTTAATTCGTATATAATTTTCAGTTTTGCCAATCATTTTAAATGATATAATTTCTCCAAAAGCGAATTAAAAAAGATTTTACTAAAATTTCCCAGAATTTTTTTTGCCATTTGAAGATTGAAGATTTTATCTTATATTTTTGATGATCTCAACGAACAGAATTTTGTCCTTGGATTTTTAAAGCATTTTTATAATAAGTCAAAATTCAACTCATGAACTTATAGCTTTATGGAGTGGTATTTGACAGTAACATTGTGACACATTTAGATATGTTCAAAATGTCAAAATTTAACTTCTAAAGCTATAAAGGACATATAACATATTTAATACGAATTTAAATTTTTTTTAAGTGTGTTTTAGTTTAATAGCTCGATGGATCCGATCCGATCCGATTTTGCCAGTTGACACAAACACGCATTTGTATGTCCCTACTGATGCCAAATTGAATTTGTAGACCTAAAAACAAGCATTAAATATGATTGTATGTAATACAGATTGTACTGATGGTACTCCCTATAAGTAATGTTTTATAATTTTATAGCTTTATAGAGTTGTATTTGACAATTACCACCTTTATTGTGACAGATTGAAACATGATTAAAAGATACCTAGAGAGAGAGATACCTACACATGACAAGTGTCCAATTTCTTGGTTGTTGTTTTAATGAATAAGTTAAATTAAGGGTTGTATTTGTTCAGATTTCAAAAAAATTTAAAATTTTTCCCAAGGGCTGTTCGAATTTTCCAGAAACTGGTATTTTTTTCCCAGACTTCGTAAAAACTGATCTGATTTGAACTGATGATTGGTTATGTTGAATTATTTGTTCTTTTCTGATTGTCAATGTCAATAAAACCACGCCGGCCTTTGTCTGTTTATTGTTTATTGTCTCCGTTGCCTTCACAAATTGAACAGAAACAATGTTGCCAAATAATAAGAGCATTCATGTGATGTCACACGCACAATTTTTTGTTTATTTCACGAATATGAATTAATATGTCCTATTCAAATTTTGGTCTGTATGTTCCTATATTATCTTTAAGACAGAAGCAGACTTTTAAAATACAAGATTAGAGTAGCAGTCACTATTTTTAAAATTACTACAATGATTTTGCCTTTTAATCTCAAGTGGCTTTTTATTAATGACTCAAAAACAATTTTCGCAATTTTGTTGATATTTTATAGTAGAGTTTTGCTACAGTGCCTCTTCTTTTCAACATCAAAAGTAAAAGTATCTACTTAAATTTACCTAATATCTTGGAAATTGATATATTTATAGAGGAATCAGTTAACATACAAATCTGTCAAATAGAACGTGGAACAAGATATGGTTATTATTGATCAAAATTATTTTTAATATCAATATCGTCAAAACTCAAAAAACCTACTTGTGGTTTTACCAATAACATTAACTTATTAGAATCCAATAATTAGCTGATACTTGATAAATCTTACTAATGAAAGGTAAAATCTTGTTCCACACTAATGGATTTAATCCCTCTATGTAATGTCAAAAAGTGTGACTACTTCTAATTTTGCTCTTTAATCAATAGGATTTTATCCAATCTTCAGCTGAATCATCATACCCGCACCTTCCATTCACTATATTATCTCGATTGCTTCATAACAACTCATTACACTGTAACATATTGCAGACAAACGCTCATCCACTGACTTACTTAATAACCAGTTGCACCACAGGCATAATTGTGATTTCAGAACTATGGATGCGTGCAAAGGAAGTACCATGTAGACTTGCATATCGGATGTAGGTATTTGTGAAATTTATCATCTTTGCAGAGAAAGCTAAACATTATGGTTTATTAACTTTTCCTAGAACGCGAGCATCAGTAATCTTGAGGTAAATGTATGATATTACAAATTCCGATCTCGAGGAATTTGCTTAAGTAATGAGGCTGTAAAGGCTGGATAAAGTTGCCAATGATACCTGGCTGTTATGTAAACGTTTTTTGTGTATTGGGGTAGAAAAAATTAATAAATAAGCGACCACTCAATGTAATGACCTATAAATGTGTTAACATTATTTAAACAGCTAGATGAATTTATTTATACTGCGATAAAAACTTAATCTTAATCTACTATTTGAATTTCACAACGTCTAATTGGTTTATCGTGGTAAGTAACCTGATTCAGTGGTTAAATAATAATCACATTATATGTTTTAAATATGCCATTCAATTTAAATGGAAATAAAACCGCAATTCTGCAAATCAACACGTTAATGGTAGCAGAATGACCTTACTTTCTCATTCCTGTGTTTGAAAAAAGGTTTGCGTTCAACTCATATAAATCAATGGAATGGGTACTAGTTTATTGTTCTTTTAGATTGGTACAGTCGCCGATTGCTACTAATACTAATAGTTCCATTCAGAATATTGTTTGTATGTATTGGAAATGTTTCAGTGATTAAAGATGTGTTGTTCAGCTAGAACCTTTTTGTGTAACAACGATAAATGGGAACTAAATAAATATTTACAGCACGAAGCTGGAATGTTGTATCAAAGAGAAAAATCTGATTTTGTTTATGATCTTTGATGAATGAGAATTGATATTCCCGTGAAACCGTAATTGAGAACGAAAAGGGTTCAATGCTTTTAAAATGTCTGTAAAATAGAGTATTATTGCATTTCTGTAGGAAAGTATGGTAAATACCTAGGTATATAAAAGTTTCGAGGAGAATGATGAAATAACACTTGCGTGGACTCTTTTCTTTGAGGTTTTCTTGGAAGATCACGCAATGAGTGTTTGACTAAATAAAAGGTCTACAAATAATCACTCAGTTTTTTTCAATCCTGATATTGTCGCCTTAACAAGATTGAGGATGGAAAGTGAGTTGGGAAAACCCTGTAAAAAGGAAAATGCTTCTTTTGTAAAAATGACATGACAAAACACTAATATTATACACTAATAAGTTAATATACTTTAAAAAATGTAAACATTCTCCAAATTGAGATTATTAAGTTCGATGTCGAGGTTTTAAAATTTCTTGCCATTTTATACTACAGAAAAATTCCATGAATAGAATAGATTAGATAGAAAAATAGAAAAAAACGCTGATTACCGACGAGAATTCTTAAAAATGTCAAGCTACTTGACAAAATATGAAGTAGGGTAGGTTCTCCCTTGTAGTGCGAACCAATGAAGTTTAGAGATTATCCCTAACCAAACATCAAAAATGTCACTGTATTCATACTGTTTGACATTAAGTCAAGTAATTACCAAAATTTGCTTCTTCTTCTCTAGCTCATATGTGCAGAAATTGCGTAAATTCCAGCACAATAGGCGTAGTTTGTGATTGGCTAAAAAAAGCAGTTTTCTCCTTGCTGCTTTTTCTTAACCAATCACAAACTACCATCACCGCTGCTCGGACTCACCATAATAAGTCCTAAAACTGTCAAATCTATCACTCTTTAACCGCCCCATATTTGACAATTTTAAAGAAGCATTCACTTTTTTAAAAATCGTTTCCGTTAAAAACTTAATATCTCAGTTTTTAATCGTATTTTTTTTAAATTGCAGAAAAATTTTGAAAATTTCGTATAACCTCAATTTTTGGGGATTAAGCGACTGTAAAAATCTCAAAATCTTCGTCTGGAACTGGTCTTTCACTTCATGCTAACCGCAACACGATTGAACATACAGTGTGTCCCAAATTGGTTCTACATGTATTGGGATCTCGGTAACCGTAATAGCTACAGAACCGGATAAATGGGAAAAGTTTTAGAGAATTTTATGTACCTAAAACTTATTTCCGGTTTCAAAATTAACCTTTTTCTGCCGTTTAGAAACTAAATAATACCATCATCAATTACATCATTGAAAAGGATTTTTTAAGCGCTTCCCAAAAATGCAAAAAGATGGCAGCCATAAGAATTTACAAAGTTATCATACATATCTCGGAAACCAATGAAAATAGATTTTTTATAATTACGTCATCGGGTTCTACGTAAAAAAGTGCCTTAATAATGTCTTAGTTTCAAAACTCTCTTTGGCTTTGTTAAAGAGTGTTTAAAATGCAGCCTCTGACGTTTTCCCAATTTTCTGGAAAACGGAGAAAGATAATTTAATTTGGAAACCGGAAATAAGTTTCACATAAAATTCTCTAAAACTTTCCCCATTTCACCGATTTTGTAGCTTACGGTTACCGAGATCCTAATACATGTAGAACCAATTTGGGACACACTGTATACTGGGTGTTCAGAAAAACAATAAAATTAATAAAATGCTATGCCAGAAACTGCGTTCAGCCAGTTCTAAGTGGGTGTAAACCTAGACCACTTGTTTTTTTTTAAAAATCTTTGGTTTTTGCAAAATTTCCCTAATTCTAACCATTTCCAGGACATTTCAACTAATTTTTACTTTTTTTTTTAAATTGCATCACAATTTTTAAAAAATTATATCTCTGCTACTTTCGTGGGCTTCAGCGACTGAAAAAAAGCTCAAAATGTTTGTCTTGACTGCCCTTTCACCTCGTAGTAACCAAAATACGATTGGACATATACAGAGTGTAAACCTAGTTCACTGGGTGTAGAAAGTCATTCTGAACATTTTTGGTCTGTTGCAAAGTTTCCGTAACTCTAACCGTTTTTAAGATATTTCAATTTTATATTACTTTTTTTTTGAAAATTGCATCAAAATATTTAAAATTCCGTATCTCAGCCATTTTTTTAATTTCAGCGATTGTAAAGGGCTGAATATGTTCGTCTTGGACTGCTTTTTCCCCTCTTGCTAACTGTAACATGACTGAACGTATACAGGGTGTTCAAAAAAGCAGTTAAATTTGAAACTAACTCTTTGACAGTTGTGAACCCGTTTACCCGGTCCAGTGGCTGCAGAAAGTCATTTTAAACATTTTGGGTTTCGTTCAAAAATTCCCGTTATTCTAATAAAAGTTTCCAAACTTTATTTAACTTTTTTGGAAATAGCATCAAAATTTAAAAAATCTATATTTTCGTTATTTTCACGACTTCAGCGACAGTAAAAAGCTCAAAATGTTCACCCAGAACTGCTCTTTCACCTCGTGCTAACTGCAATACAATTGAACATACACAGGTATATACGTGTTCAGAAAAACAGTTAAATTTGAAACTAACGCTCTGCCATTTGTGACCGTGTAAATTTCTGCAACTCTAACCGTTTCCGAGATATTTGACTTTCTCATTTATATTTATAGATATTATTAAGATCGATGGGACCAAGTAAAATTAGAAAGCAGAATAATTATTGGGAATCAGAAAATTTGTAAGATATCAGATGTTTGGAAAAACACGGAAACTTTAGTTATTTGGTGGTTCTCATTTGATCAAGTACCTACCTAATAAAATTTACACACATTCAGACACTTAGTAAAGTAAGCAAAAAACAATACTTTTTTGCATTTTTAGCTGACTTAAAGAGCAGGTTGATGATAAATAAAGGATACATGCATAATGGTATCATCTGCAAATTAGTTAGGTAGCAAAAACTAAGTCACTATAAGTTACATAGAATTATGCTACCTTATTATACCTTTTGCCTAGATAAAAAATATTGACTCAATTCTTCACTGCAAGGTTATTAACGCATCTGGTAGAAATCATAAAGTTATTGTGTTTCACTCTATTTAATAATATCCAAGAGACCTAAATAATTAATATATTAGTATGGCAGGTACCAAGCCAGATAGTTCCTTCACTAAATCACATAAAAAGTAAAGTACTACTTACAATTTTAGTATAAGTCACCCATCATCAAAGGAAGCCCTCGATAATCCAAAAATTAAAAAAAAAAGTCAATGAACAACAATATATTTTAATTCGAACAACCTTTTGCATATAACACTGCTTCCGAAAAAAAGCACGAAAGAGAGAGCGGCACCGGGCACACAATTTGCTGAAGTTCTTGCGACCGTATATACAGTACGATGTTTATGTTTTGTCTGCACGACCGACTCTATAGAACGCCGCCGGCTTTTTTTCCTACCTAAAAGCGACACTCTCCTTATCGCACCCAAACTAAACAGTATTCGACCGTCTTTGTCGTATTCGTGCATTCAATGCAGAGGTGGTACCGTACTCCCTTTGTCAGCCAGGGTCGGGCGGTACTACGCCGAGTGGTCGCTGCCTGATGGTACGGAAAACGAAGAACAAAGGGCACGAGACTGTGTAGGTTGTGTCCTCGAATTGTTTTGTATTTTTCTATGCATGTAGGTACTATACAAAGCTGTAACTTTGCATTTTTAAAATTATTCTAGATCGGTAGATAAAGAGTCATATAAGTTAGGTCCAGTTTCCAGGTTTCATTTTCCAAGGTCGAATAAAGGTACCATCAACCATAAATCACTTTGGTATAGTGTAGGAAACAAAATCTTAACTGTGAAATATCAAATAAGCCAATCACAGGCAGTTTTAAGCGTGAGATATAAACTAGACCAATCACAGGCAATTTTAAGCGGGAGATATGAAATAGATTGTTTACAACATTGAAACAAACTAACACTGGTTTAGCAGCTATTTGACTTCTGAGAGAATTGGTAAGTATAATTCCAATTAATCGTAGAAAACGATTGTAAAATTCGAGCGTATTGTCCATATCATTCTTTATATAAAAGTCCTCGTGTGATAGGGACATCATATCCACCCTTATTGTTATTGTACAATAACTTATTTTATAATGAAGAAAAAACTAAAACTCATGAGTTTTAAAGCTGAAAAGCAACACCATGATTATTTATTACATTTATTCCATATTATTGACAATATAATTTTATAAATGACTAGAAAAAATAATTAATTCCTCAAACAATTTTAAATGAGGCGAATAGTTGGATTAAATGTGATCTAGCTTTTTAACGCTGGTTTTGTATTATTGTAGCTATTTGAGAACCTGGAAATAATAAAGTGATAAACGGAAAAATGTATCTGCTTTGGTTATCATTAATGTAGTAAGTTTGCAAGACAATATGCGGCCAACTTATGACGTAGACGATAACAGCGCTCGCTGAATGATTGGACTCAACCACGAGTTTATTAATTTAAAAGACCGAAATTGGTGGATACTCTTCGACTGGTCTAATCACCTTTTATTTCAGTTTTCACTTAGGTTAGACCGAAATAGCACTAGTAGAGTGTTTTGACAGTCGCAATGACAATGACGTTTATCTCTCTGTCCTCTGTCACTGTAGTGTCTGTTCTGTATTTATTTTGCAATTTTGTATAGAATAGAATTTTTGAATTTTTTATAGGATATAATATTTAAAAAGGCTTTTCTACTAAATTTTCACTCAAAATGAGCGACAGTAGTAGTGACGAGGGCGAAAACGGCCACATTTTCTATAAGGACCGGCCGGAATGGAGCGATATTACGCCCTTAAAACAGGACGATGGGGAACACCCAGTTGTCTCTATTGATTATACCAAAGGATGTGAGTAAAATATGTTAAACACCTTCAATTAGGTCAATTTTTAAGTGCTAATTGCTTGGGGGAGTATTTATTTTAACAGGGGTTCACAGAAAACACAGAACCAAAGATAATATTTAGGTTGTGTTTTTATTTTAGTTCAGGATTGTTTCGACTATTTCAGAGCCATAGTACAAAAAAAGGAGTATTCAGAGAGAGCTTTAGAGTTAACAAAGACAGCAGCCAGTCTAAATCCTGCTAATTATACTGTGTGGCAATACAGGTAAGAATAATTGTTAGTGCAGCCTCCCAAGTTTAAGTTTTATGTGAACTGTCTGAGTTTTTAGTTAGGTATACAATTAGTGATGAGTCTAACTTATGAAGAAACTAGTGATTAGTTTAATTTATGAATAAATTCAACAATATTGTTGCTTCATATTGATTTATGTAGGTAACTGTTGCTAAAAAGTATATGAAAATAAAACTGAGAAGTCTTCATGTGACTATAATCACTGTTATAAATGATTTGCTAAATCTTTAATTGGCCAGTTTTTTGGAATATGTTTTCAAACCCTAAGATCCATCCAAAAACACAAATAACCAGAAGTCTGAAAAACCAATGTTTTGCCAACCCTGTAACTTAGTATCTTTACTTTTTTTGCTACTGATGATGCTCTTAAGTTCAAATCTTCAATAAAAGTGTTTAATTATATGGCCAAATTCTTTCAGATATTTTAAAGGTAGTAGAAGCTGGAAGCCAGGCTTGAAAACATTTAAAATATGATTTTGAAGTGAATTATTCTGAATTTAAATATGCAATGTAAATTACTAACTTTGCAGACCATCTTGGAGATTACAAAGTTAGTTTAGGTGAATTTCAACTTTTGATTTTATAGCTCTAGAGTGTCGTTTTGAAATTTTACTAAAAATTTGAATATTTATTTGGGTTTTTTAAAATTGATTATCTAGTTAACCATTAGGTGTGTTTACTAGTTGTTAAATTGGTTAGAACTTTTAATTTACCCAACAGAGTAAAAGTTGCTAAAATTTCAAAATCTTTATGTTGCCAAAATGATCACTTCAGAATAAAACTCCTATTGGAAATAAACACTATAATCAGGAATTATTTAAAGACAAATACAAAACCTTTGAACCTAATTAGTAGAATCTTATTGAAACCAAGTATTCATTAAAAATAGAACAACTGTTCTACATTAGTCCTATGTGTGGCCTGTTCTACTAGGTATACTTCTGTGTTGTATGACTGTTGTATACCTACCTTTACTTTTGTGTTTATACTGCATGTATGCCATATGAATAAATAAGAGTACAGGCCAGCACAGGGTGATTGTTTATATTTTACTCAATACACAAATGGTATATTCTGAGGCAGAAAAATATTGATATTCTGTAAGTTGTCATAAAAAAACAACTAAAATCAACCTTAGGCCAGTCAGGAGAGAAAAAAATTAAAAAATATTTTCTTTTTATAAAACCTGAAAAGTAACCAACATAACATAACCTTAATAAAACACATATTTTTGAAAACAGAAAAATAAAGATTTTCTATTGAGGGCCCTTTTCATATATTTTTTTAGTTCATTTTCTTAAAAAGAAAGTTAAAATTGGTTGGTTGTAGAAATCCTTCATTTTTTGTAGCTTTGTTTAACAGAAAAAGTGGTATTTAGTTTTCTTGGTGGGAAACTAAAAATATTTAAATTAGCAGAGATATGCTTTCACACTATCTAGCAGAAGCCTAGTATTTTCAGCATTCTGAATTGTCATTGGCTAATAACAGGCTGACTAGCCAATGACAGTTTAGAACGCAAAAAATACGACGTTTCTGCTGGTTAGTGTGAAGTGAAAGCAGTCTCAGAATGTTAACTGTTTCATAAAATGTATATAAATAAAATAAAATACACTACAAATTTGCGATTAATAGAACAATTTACGAAGATACGTTAAGTGTTAGATTATTCAAATAAATATGATATTGGGTATGAATATCTTAGCAACTATGTTTAAGTTTCTAATATTCAGCTAAAATTAATGCAGAAATTACTTTCAGATGATAGGATTAATATTGTACTCTTATATTATTTGGTAGATTTTTCTAACAAAGGACCACTACATTACTGTTCTCGCGGAGTGAGTTTACCGGTGTGTCACAAAGGCTACGTCATTTATAATCATATGATTCAAATCAAGTTTTCGTCAACAAACCTGTTGTGTCCATATTATAGAAAAGGGCGTGTCTAAAGCTTCGTCACGTTTAAAATTTTGCGTGTATTGTCAGTCAGAAAGTAGAGATTTTTGGCTGCAAATTTGCACTAAAACAACCTCATACCAAAGCAAATCAAAAATATCTTGACCAAAATAACATTTTTTATTTATGAGAAGTCTCCGTTTGGATCATAGAATTCCGTCTAAATTTGAAACCTAATTTATTTACCAAAATTCGCAGAGATGTATCACCAATATGTAGTATTTCTTTAACTTTAAGCTCTTGATTTAAGTTCCGGATGGTTACATGTTTCTCTAAAATAAATACAACAAATTAAAAATTCAATAAGACATTCTTAGTGATGCTGTAGTATCTCATATCTCATTTTCAGGTTGCAATTCACTTATTTTATATTTTAAACCCGCTGGAAAACATTTTAGACGCTTATTTTATTTTTTCTATGACTTTATTATTAATATGTTTGAACAATGAAACAATGAAATGTTAATAGATGTTTTTTACAAAAGTAGATATATTTTACTATTATTAACATACTATTGTTGTACATATCATATAATGTATTTCGAACATCCATTTTAATGCTTTCAGATAAATTAGTGGTCTTGACCCGTCAATAACGTCTAACAGATGATAAAGCTTCTAAAGGTCCTCCATTGGTTTTTTCCAATTCAAAATATTCACAAAGGTTAAGAATTAACTGCTGGGCTTGTCTGTGGAGAATTTTTCCAGGAATTTTCTAAAAAAATACTGTAATAATAAGTAATTCCAAATTTACGAAAAACCAAATGGGTAAATGAAAACCATAAAAGACACTCCCACTTTTTTTTCAAAACAGGTTAGTGCCAATTATGGTTAGATCGTGACAGCCGACATAAAAAAATAATAATATTATGAAAGTACTTACAGAATGTTCAAAGCGTAGAAACAATAGCTCTTAAAAGAACTGTGGTGGTGTGGTAAATAGAAAACTTTATAAATGATTAACAACACAAAGAAACGGAAAAGAATTAATAGTAAACAAATCAAATAAATTTCGATAGTTTTCAAACTGATAATGTCTGAAATAGAAGCGCTAATCAGTAAATGTTTTTTTTTTTGGAAGACATTCACTTAGATATTTACCCTTTCTGAAAGTGAACAATAGACAAGGATGTAGTCAATAATGCATGTGTACTTCTAAATCACAGGGGGATGACGCACGGGTAAACTCAGTCCGCGAGAACAGTATGTAAACCATAGTGCATATTAAGGTTTAAATATAAACTTTTTAAAATTTAGGCATTAAATTAAAAGGAGCTATTACATCTTACATTTGGATATTACATAGCTAGTAAGTTTATAAAAAGCTTAAAAAAAGTTAAATTAGCCAGGCAAGGTTCCCTGTGACCTAATAAGAGACAGTTCAATTTTATAACGTATGTGGAAGTCTAAAGTCAGAACGCGAAAAACTCATTGGTCAGGTATTCGTCTCTCTCGTGAAAATATCTTATTACAGGACAGCTCTTACTATTGTTTGAACGGTATTTTTTCCAGCAGAAGATAACTCCTTAAACACGAATCACTATAAAATAAACATAAAACAACCTACAATTTCAGTTCCGTCTTCCTTGACCCTGACGTTGGGTTAAAAATTAATATTGGACATACTACATCCAAATAGTCCATGCATTCCGTCTCACTCAACTCACTATAAACCAATAAACAGAAGAGGGATAGGGCACATGATATATGGTGTACCAAATAAGTATGGTTTTTACTACGATTTGTTTCGCAATAAAATGTTGCGTGTTACAAAAAAAAAAAATTGGTGGTTAATATTTTTTTGTCTACTCTTAATTACAGCAAAAAAATTTTTTGGTTTATGACCCGAAATTTTCTTCATCGGTCTTCTCACTAGACCCCTCATAACTACTTTTATTTCACCCTTGTTGTCTGTTTATTACATTGTTTTACTCTGATAATTTAGTTATACACAAGTATTTTTAGAAGGGAAATCCTAAAAGCTTTGAATAAAGACCTCTACGAAGAATTGAACTATATAGAAAAAGTCATCCTAAAACAAACTAAAAATTATCAAGTGTGGCATCATAGGAAAGTTTTGGTTGAGTGGCTGCAAGATCCCTCAAAAGAGAAATATCTTACTGAAACTGCATTAGCTAAAGATGCTAAAAATTACCATGCTTGGCAACACAGGCAGTGGGTTATAAAGACATTCAAGTGGGTATTTGTAGTAAATAATATTTTTGGTGATCATATGTGCATGTTTTTTTTTAGTTTATATGAAGGAGAATTAAATTACGTTGATCAGCTTCTTCAAGATGACGTAAAAAATAATTCTGCTTGGAACCAAAGATATTTCGTTGTTAACAACACTACTGGGTTTACACCGGAGGTTTTGGAATGGGAAATTGATTATACCTTAAGTAAAATTAGGACTGCCATTGAAAATGAAAGCGCATGGAATTATTTGAGAGGGTCAGTAAATTTACCCTGTTAATGGTGTACCAAAATTACTAATTTTGTCAAACTATTTAGTTTGTTACTGCACGCCCAAGAAGGATTGAGTCGAAACAAAAAAGTTACCGAATTTTGCGAAACTTTGTTTGAAGAGGGAAATAGATCTCCATTTTTGCTTGCTTGTATTGTTGACATGTGTTCTGAGAGAGCAGCCGAAAATGGAAGCGGGGATAACAACAGCAAATACACGGTGGCCAGAGCCAAGGAGCTTTGTGATGACTTGGCAAATAAATACGATACGATAAGGGCAAAATATTGGGTAAGTAACTTTATTTGGACAAGTTACAAGGTTAATCAAATTTGACCAAACTTGTGGACACTTCAATGATGTCTTTAATTCAATTTGTTAGATGCACATTTCTGAAACGATAGAGAGGCAAGCGAAAGGAGAGCCGGTTGAGGAGGCTAGTAGCAGTGCAAATTAGCTTATTATACGTACTTATACATGTTTTGTGAGAATTGTGGCCGTGATTTAATTTAATTAAAATTTCCTTTGCATTTACAATATTCAATGTTGATTATCTTCTATGTGTTCAATTAGATAATTATTTAATTGATTTTACTGTCTTTCTATTTTTAACAGCTTTGGCAATATGAAAAAAACCTTGCAAAATCATGATCTTTAGAACAGATATTGCTTGCACCATTTTTTGGGACTATATCAAGTTAACATAATACTTTATGGTCTACAATTTGTAGTCGGTTAAATGATCGTATTGATTATCGCGTCTGTTTTGAACGGTTGCACATTTGACTAGTGGACTTTCACACCAAAGTAGCATGCGACCTGCAACGTGTTGCCTGGAAGCAGGAAGCACAAAGATTTACTTTCACACAAAAGTCGCATAGCGCTAAAGCGCGTCTTCATTTATGACCAGTGAACTTTAGAAACGTATGAAAATTGTTGTGAATGAAAAACATTTTAAAATTTGTACCGGATAGTAAGGCAGTATCCCAGAAACTCGTTGATCTTAAAAAACCATCAATGCAGTTATAAGATATAAATTATCGAAGAGTTGCTACTGTAGAAGAAAGGTTATCTCCATTTTTTGATCTCTAAACAAGTAAAATAATGTCTGCGCAGATAGGTAGCACGTGGCAAAGCAGCAAATTATAGAACTTGCTTTATATTCGAGTAGCATGTCGCATGTAGCTACAACGGTTTTCAAGATGCAAGCCGGAATTGCAATTGCAATGCAAATTGAAATCTTGAAAGATGGAGCCTCAGCTTATTTCTCATTGTGAGAAATTACTCCAACAAATTTTTTCCGAATGGTTGGATTGGTCAGGAAAACAAAATGGCCAGCACGAATTCCGATTTTTAATGTTAAATTTTTGTGTATGAGTATAAGTATTTTGTCTATAAAGAAACAGTATACAGGGTAATTCAAATTCGACCCTCACCATTGGGATCTCAGAAACCATAAGAGATACGAGAAAGTTTAAATTGGGGCAAAGTTGCGCAATTTAACGCTCAACCAAATGCTGTTTTAAAATTTTTGATTTTCCGAGTACTTCCGAAGATATCCGAAAAAAACTGAAAATTTGATTTTTTGTTTTTATTTATTTCTAACCTTATTTGAAGAGATATCCCAAAACTAAAAGCATCTTTTCATTGTCACTTTTTCCTAGCTATTCGATGATGGATACAAATTTGCCACACGACGTTTCGTTTTCTGTCAGTCATCATCAACTTTCTTTTTTCTTATGGGCGCCATATTGGATTTTTAGCCCACCAAATAGTACGTTTTATTCTGATTTTAGTGATGTATAATAACTTATGATTTGCTTCATAAATAACAAAATAATTCAATAAAAACTATTTTTACTTTAGTTATTGGCTTTGAGTTAATGGGCCGTTTTAAAAAATGTCATTATTTGACAGTACTTGTCAAACACGATAATTCGGAGCGTCAATCATAGTTAAAAATGTATCTAGAAAAGAAACCCCCGCAGAAAATGTTATTATTATACAAGCATTGCTGAACTATTTAGGTTAATCAAAAAAGAGATTTGTTAGCATTATCTCTAACTTAAAAGGCTTATTTATGTTTCCAAGAGAAAGATCATCATTTTAAGAACTTCATTTTTCGCCAAATTTCAATTTTGTATAATGTTAAGTGCAAGTTTATAGTTATTTATACAGTAAGTGACAAACCATTTTTTATTCATTCATATTTATTCGAGTGAATAAACCGGTTTAAGTCACGTGTCTTATACAGTATTTTATTAAATTTCGACTTCTTATATTAAAAAAAACAACTAAAATTACAGTTCTATTAAATTTGCACCGCGCCCCGTAGATGTAACATTGATGTTTGTTTGTTTACATCTGTAAATAGGCGAATGTCATTCAGAGTGATTTAATAGTTATTTATACAGCAAGTGACTTAAACCATTTTTTATTCACGAAAAGAACAACTAGGTCCACAAGCGTAGCGAGTGGCCTAAGCTCTTCGAGTGAATAAACCGGTTTAAGTCAAGTCACGTGTACACCTTTGTGACTAAGTATGTTCAGGCCAATTGCGTGTGACAAGTACTACCAAGTAATCTTCATAAAACGTCTCATTAACAAAGCTAACTAAGGTAAAATCTCTAAAAGCTCTAATGATCGTCCGAATTATCGTGTTTGACAAGTACTGTCAAATAATGACATTTTATAAAACTTTATTAACTCAAAGCCAATAACTAAAGTAAAAATAGTTTTTATTGAATTATTTTGTTATTTATGAAGCAAATCATAAATTATTATACATCACTAAAATCAGAATAAAACGTACTATTTGGTGGGCTAAAAATCCAATATGGCGCCCATAAGAAAAAAGAAAGTTGATGATGGCTGCCAAAAAACGAAACGTCGTGTGGCAAATTTGAATCCATCATCGAATAGCTGAGAAAAAGTGGCAATGAAAAGGTGCTTTTAGTTTTGGAATATCTCTTTAAATAAGATTAGAAATAAATAAAAACAAAAAATCAAATTTTCAGTTTTTTTCGGATCTTCGGAAGTACTCGGAAAATGGAAATTTTTAAAACTGCATTTGGTTGATCTTTACATTGCGCAACTTTGCCCCAATTTAAACTTTCTCGTATCTCTTATAGTTTCCGAGATCCCAATGGTGAGGGTCGAATTTGAATTACCCTGTATACTCTAGAGATGACCCAAGGTAATTTTGTCCAGGAAGAATTTACAGAAAACGAAAATTATCGATAGTTCTCTTTTAAAAATTCGTTAGAATTTTGAATATTTCTTCTTAATTAAATTCTTACTAATTCAGTTATGAATAAATGCTTACCACAATCAAAACATGAAATTTGAAAAATAAATTTAAAACAGCATATTTATGGAATACATCATTTTGATTAACAAAATATTAACAAATTCTGGAAATGAAAGAAACTTTGCCTATTAATACATCTAATATCAAACAGCATAGCTAAATAGTTGATAATAATATTGCTTAATATTTTATGTGAATTCCAAAAATAAACTGAAAAGTATGGCTTACACTTAAGAGAATGAAACTTTGGACGAGCGGTCTACCTGTTTTAAAAATACGCTAAACCTTCACAAACTCAAAAAAATCAGTTTTTCGGACTCTTAAAACACCTTTTCCACGTGGAAAAACTTGAAAATTACATTCAAATCAACGTTGCCAAAGTCAGTTGATTCAGTCATTTTGGCAACGTCGAAAAGCTCAAGAAGCTTTTAGTTAGCTTCTTGCAACTGGGCATTGGTTGAGTCGATTAACATGATAGAAATTTTAATTTTAAATTCTAAGGGTCGCCCCGACCTACTTAACACACAATGTTAATTAGTTAGTGTTAACTTTAGTTTTAGTGTTTTCTCCATAATAAGATTTTTTAAACTTCTTTAAGTACGAAAGTAATGTTTGGCCTTACGGCATATTAATTTTAAACTTGGGTCTTGCTGTCTCCCCTTTAAAGAAAGATAGCCGGCGTTTCACCTTGTCATATGGGCTCCTGAAGATGGGTACTTATGTGCCCGAAACATATAAGCGACCCCTCTAACATTTTGGGGGTTTGAATAAATTTTTTGTGGAGAAGGCTGTGTGTTCTTTCCCATCACTTTTACACTTACACCTCCACTTTGAGAAAAAATGGACTACTACTTCACATTGAAAAGTTACTCAGATATTCGTGTAGAATCCGAAAATGCAAAAAGGTACACTTGCAATTAAATTTGTTAGATCTGGCAATTTGTAAAATTATTTCTGAGATATAGATCATCCTGCTATAGCTCCCAAAAAAATGTAAAAAGTTATCTACATTAATAAGTTTCCTAGAACTTTTAATAGGACACTTTACTTGAATCACCCTGTTCTTTACCTAAATACTAAATTTCGGATTTTAAAAAGTAAATGTAAATGTAAAAATGTGCCATTGTTTTTCAACTTTAAGGAGTGACTCACGGGCTCAGTTACAAGAATTGCATGACTGATGACTGTCAAACTTCTTTCTAATTAGAATGCTGCTCTTATATTCATTTTTAGGTTTTAGAAAGTAGTTGCAAAAGGTACCCCATTTTTTTACCAAATCAAAGCCGTCTCCATGGTCTACACTAAACGCTAACGATTTCGCCTGAGTGACTGTAGGCTAATGCTTTACTCCATTAATGTGACGTAATATTAAAAAATCAGGTTTTAGAACGTTACTACCTAAAAATTGTCCGAGGCCTTTTCAATTGTCTTAAACCTTTTAATAATGTCTTAAGATTTTAATTGTCTTAAAATAGTTTAAAATGACCAGAGAAGCCTCGATGCCTCTCAGAAAATACTATCGAGAACCTCCTAAAAACCTCCTAACTATTTACAATTTACATATTCTATCTGAAAAACATTTCTTTGTGTAATGATTCACACTTTATCACGATATTAGTAATGTTTCCTGGTGTGGACTTAGCGAACTTGTGCACTCTAACACCGTAATTTAGTATTGACAAACCATTTTCCCGTCAATAATAATTAAGAAACAAGCAAAGGAAGAATTAATAATTACACTAAAATCAAAGAATAGTTATTTAACAAGAAGAGACAGTTGAAAACAGAAAGAGATGGACTCTTCTTACCAAAGTTAAGAGACAATCGACTGATATTGGTTTTGACCGTTGAATGTCAGAGGAGTTTCATTGGTTGATGACCATTCAGGTTGTTGAAGAACGTTGCCATATCTCAGACCACATCAATTATTTGTTTTAAAACATCAGTTTAAAGTTAGTAATAGTTAAGAACAAGGATTCATATCTTCCATTGAATAAGAGGCGAACTTGAAACACTTTGACACAAAAGAAGTAAACATTGATTATAAAAAAATAGTTTATATTAAATATAAAAAAAAATTAAGTTTTGACTCTAAAAATTGGATGCAATTTTTATTTCAAAATTAAATAAAATAAGAGACAACCGGCAACATGTTTCCTACCAAAGGCAAACCGAGGTCAACCAAAAACATCAAAAGAATTATACCGGCTGTCTCTTCTTGTTAAATAGGTATTCTTTGCTAAAACAGAGACATCACAAGCTCCAAACGCGGCCGAACTGAAATATGCCTCATGACGTCACACGGCAGAAAATTCGTTGTTTTGGAGCGCTTGGTTTACATTTAAACGTAAATTGCTGATAAATTCTACATGGCTTATTAGAAATAGAAAAAACTTTGCAGAACCGTTTTTCATATGTAATTAATCAATTTAACGAAATATAAAAAAGTATGCAACTGTCCGATTTATTTTTCTTATCTTATGTGGGTTGTAAAACTGCTGAGAAGTTAAACCGCCAAAACTGCAGAAGTATAATCAAAATACATGTTGTAAAATTATATAATTTATTTTAAATTCTATAAACAGTATTATAATGAGTTTACATAAATCTATCACATAACACATAAGTAGATCCTTATTGTTTATTTACAAAATATAACTAACATCGTAAGGTGGACATCAAAAATTTATTATTCTTAGAATCTCGCGTCAACTTCAATGAGAAACGTACATTATTATAATCTTTTAACAAAGATTGCAGATCGTCGTTTATCTATTTTTTTGGGAGGAAGTTAAAGTGAAATTCGATATTTTAAATATACCTACTATAATTAGGTCTTAATGGATAAATTTGTTTTCGTAACATGCGATTTGAGCTAATTCGGAAATAACATTTACCATCGAAACGTGTAGGAGAATGGAAACCCTTAATTAAACAGATAGAATTAGCAGTCGTACACACCATACATATGATAATGATGTGGTTTATTATAGAGTTAAATAATAGTTAGGTTGCATTATTGTATTTACTTTCTTATTTGTATTTATGTCTTTTTAGCAACTCTCTATGAGCAACTGATAATTTTGATTCGTCCTCTCTTCTTTTGATAATTCTGGCTTCTTCGAGCCAAAATACGAGTTCTAATAGCTCTTCAACTTTTGATTTTTATATTGCTATATCGTATTTCAATTTTTATTGCAATTAATCAGTTTGTTTGTTGAATAAATAATATATCCTGTAAATTTTGTGGTGTATACGACTTGTTACAATAAGGTATTATGGTCATTAACATGTATAATAAGGTACACTGATTTACTTATCTTAAAAGCTAACATTAACTAACAGCTCAGCAAATTTCGTAATCGAACATTAAATTTGTAACACGGTACTGAAAATATAAAAGATCTAACATTGATATATAAATTTCTATCTAGTTACACCATTTTTAATAAAATATTAGTGTTGTTTTTACATTTGATTAACATCGATATCAGTTTCTATCTAAAAATATGTTTATTATCTAAATTCCATAATATACAGGATATGCTTTTAAGTTAAATCTAGAAAATTGGGAAACATTTAAGTTTTGGTAAATGGTATATGTATAGCTTACTGTGCGGTTAAATTGCTCTCGTGTGTTGGTACTTTTGAAGCTAATATAATTTAGATTTAACACTGGCTTTATAAGTATTTATGTATGTTTAATAACAAAAATCAGACATTTTCAATGAGAACTTTAAAAAGACGCACAAATTCGTTGAGTTACTTATTTTTTAATAATTTTGGCATCTCATATTAGTTGGAAACTAGAAAGTGTTTTTCCACAACAGCAAACCCTGTATACTGATGGTTATTGTGTCACTCACGTTTCTTTTACATCGTAATATTAACGTTATATCGTTCTCCGCCATAAAGCGTTTAATACACTGTTAAGTTTGATTAAATGTCTGACTCTTGGGTTTTATCATAGTTGAATTAATTTCTCATTTGGTTACTTCAGATATAGTTCCATAAACGTTACTCTGCTATACAAATTGAATATTATATAGAAAACCATTTCCTTGCTGCGTTCTCTTTCATGTTTGTACATTTAACCTGTTTACTCTTATGCTGAAATTGGTCAAGGAGAAATAACAAAATAAAGGTAACGTGCCTAAATATCCCGAAAACTGTCGTTATCTCGGCCAGAATAATGATACCAACTGAGCGAATTACATTTATAAGGGGTTGAAATGTCCAGGATAACGACAATTTTATAAGTTGAAGTTAATCTATCAATTCATTCGATTTAGCTTCTATTGTTGAGATGCATTGGGGCAACTGCCAACCGAATGTCACATGGACGAATCGAACACTGCCATTGAAGCCGATATGTCCTTGTCGGTTTTACAACATTCTAGAAATTCGTCCAGGGTGACAACTCCGTCCTGGTTTTTATCCATTTTCTAAAACAATACGTCAACAATTAGTTATACAACAAAAATATGAGGAAAATTAACGTAGAATAAAACCAAACGGCTGATATCTGAAATTCAAATTTTCCAAAGGCCAATTGCAATTTAATGCCAATTGCAGTTGGGAAACTAAAACTGCTTTACCTGAACCATTCTAATGGCCATTTTTATTTCCATCGAACTGCCTTTACGACTGTTGGCGGGCGCATTACGTAGAGCAAAGGCAATTTGCAATAATACATGTTGAATTTCCTACATTTGTAGTCAGTATTATTACCTTTTTTAGTGAACATCATATCTGAGAAAGATTGTGTTCGATTAAGTACAGTGCGTTTCATATCAACTTTGATGACATTTTGATAAGCTGTAACTTTTTTGTTTTTAAATATACCGGTATGAAACAAAAAAGCACATTGTATAGGAGTATAAGGATTCTACTCAAAAATCCAAGCATCTTTTTTAAAGCATATACTTCTTCTTTACGTGCCGTCTCCTTTAAGAAGGTTGGCTATCATCATGGCGATTTTTATCTTTGAAGCTGCGGATCTGAACAAATCAACAGAGCTACTGTACTAGTACCACTGCCTTAGGTTGTTCAACCAGGAGATGCGTCTTCTTCCTATACTTCTTTTACCCTGTATTTTTCCTTGTATAATAGTTTGCAACAGTGTGTACCTGTCCCCTCTCATCACGTGGCCCAGATATTGCAATTTTCTGATTTTGATTGTGTTGATTATTTCCTTCTCCTTTCCCATTCTTCTCAACACCTCCTTGTTCGTTGTTCTGCTCACCCAGCTTATTCTGAGGATTCTTCGATATGCCCACATCTCGAACGCTTCCAGCCGGTCAGTGTCGCACTTCTTAAGCGTCCAGGCTTCCATTCCATATAATAGTACTGGAAATATGTAGCATTTAAGCATTCTGATTTTAAGATGTAGACTAAGATCTGTTCTGGTTAATGCATTCCTCATTTTATTAAACACTGATCTAGCCTTTCCGATTCTTGATCTTATTTCCTGTGAATAATCATTATTGTCATTTACAATCGTTCCCAAGTACTCGTATTTGCGGACTTTCTCCACTGGCTCCCCTTTGATCCATAATGTTTCTCGCTGTTGCTGGTGTTTTGTGATTGTCATGAATTTAGTCTTTTTGGTGTTAAGTGTGAGCCCCCTTTCTTCGCTGATCTGTACTACTAGATCTATCAGCCTTTGCAGTTCTTCCAGGGTTTCTGCTATTAGTACTGTGTCATCCGCGTCATCTGATGTTGTTTATAACCTTCCCATTAACTTTCACTCCCGTTGTCACTCCCCTTTCACTATATCTATGTATTTTCAACTGTTTCTGAGAAAATGGCGTATTGGTTGGCTATATACAGGGTGAGTCAGGGTTAAACGGTCAAACCTATACCATGCCTAGAGAATTGGATTTTATTCAGAAAGTTGTAATAAAGTTGTGTCCGAAAATGAGTTGTTACCGAGATCCAGGGTGATAAAGTTTCTGATTTTTTAAAGGTTTTATTGCATAACTTCATTCATTCTTGAAATAGCAAGATTAATTTTTCTACAAATTGCATTTTTTCCGTATCTGTCGCCGTTTTCGAGTTATTTGCAAAAGTGTGAACCAAATTGACCCCTGAAAAAGTATCACTCACATTTTTCATACATTTTTACTACATTGTGTACACTGTAATTGTGAAGATCTTAAAGAGTAGTGCATGTAGAAAAACTAATCTTGCTATTTCGAGAATGAATGAAGTTATGTACTCGTAATAACACCTTTAAAAAATCTGAAACTTTATATCACCAAGTATCTCGGTAACAACGCATTTTCGGACACAACTTTATTACAACTTTCTGCTTAACTTAACTTTCTGGTTTGGCCGTTTAACCCTGACTCTGTATACTATTAACATAAAATGATAAATAAAAAACAAAGTAAATTTGCGTAGTAGTATTATTAAATGATTAGCTCTAAAAGCATGTCAAATAATCATAAAAATTGCTCTACCACCTAAATTTATTTTGTTTATTATTTATAATTTTATGCTAATACATATGACCAACCAAATATAGACCCCAGTTTCTAAGAAACCGTTGAAGATAGGTATGCTTTATAAAGTATGCAAGGATTTTTGAGTATAATTCAAATATACGACTAATAAAAGGCTTCAGGTGTATTGAAAAATCTGAAGGATTAAAATTCCAACTTCGTGCTGGTGAAGATATTTGGCTTCCCCGACCAACTCAACAATTCGGAAAATTTTTTGTTCAAGTAATTTCTGTTTCTGTTAACTTTTCATCTAAATCATATTATTTTGACCCCATAAATACGACATTAAACTATTTACCATTACTTATGAGAAACCTTGTATATAGAAAAAAATCTCAAAAGAGCCAAATTATGCGAGAATATTAGCCATTATTGTAGCATCATTTTCTTTATCAATCCATCAATGTTGAGGGGCACCGTTGTGCATAAACTACATGTCATCATCATCATCAGCCTGTATTAATAAGCCACTCCTGGAGATAGGCCGCTTCCATTTCCTTCCATGTCGACCTGTTTTGTGCTGGGATCATCGAGTTCTTTTCCGCTTATTCGCCATCTTAGCATGGGTACCACCACTGCATAATGATTTTGGTCCATGTCTTATCATTTTGCGCAACGGGTCCCACCCAACGCCACATATTTCTTGCAGTTTGTTCTATACCATCACTCACTTTGGTTCTTCGCATCATCGCACCCTCCAGCGTACGTTGACAAACCCGTAGTTGTTATGCTTTTTTCTTTGTCATAATTTAACTGGTAGTAAGCAGGCATCGTATATTTTCCGTTTAAGATTAATTGGTACCTAGATCTATGAGAATTTTTCTCCTTATCTCGGCTGTCTGGTTGTCTTTGCCTAGCCTGATACTGTGTCCCAAATATGTACGTGTAATCTTTTACTAGTTGAACTGTGTGATTATCGATATTGTTTGAGCTCATGATCTTCGTTTTCTGGAGGTTCATTTCAAGTGCTACCTTCTGTGACTCGCATGATCACAATGTCGTCAGCGAATCGCAGATGACCCCCCGCAGATTCTCCCATCTATGTTGACTTCCTTGCGTTACCATGTCAGGTTCTTAAGCCCACCTTCTAATGCCAGAGTTAATAATTTTGGGCAGATGATGAATCGCCCTGCCCTTTTTCTCCTTATGGGGATTTTATATTTTCGTCTACTTTGACATGTATTGTAGCACCCTTGTAGATATCTTTAATGAGGTTGGTATATCTTGAGTCAATCCTCGCATCATTGATCCCAACACTGCCCAGGTTTCCACCCAATCGAAAGCTTTTTTGTAGTTGTCTCGAGGTGTAATGGGATATTATATTCGGTACACTTCTTGATAAGAGTATGCATCGTTTGAATGTGGTCCTCTGTACTAAAGCCGCTTCGGAACCCGGCCTGTTCCACTGGCTGGTAGATATCGAACTTTTTGTTAAGTTGAACCACATGCATGAAATTGATATATTGTCTTTTACACTTCTTCAAACATTCTCATATTAGTAAAACTACTAAAAACATAAAAAAGCAAAACAAAATCGCGTATAAAACTGAAACTTTTATTGAAAGAGTTTCGAAATGTATCGATGTAACCCACTCGAGTGTGCACCTTTCAGTATTTTGTTGGATAAAAGAGATAGATCCGCTCAACCCTATATGGAGTTAATAAAACTCAATAAAAGGCCTTTATTCAAAAGCGCCTTTAAAGTGTTATCATTTTTCTATTCAATCGCGTACTTGTCAGTATTTCCGAGATGAAGAAAATATTTATTTTTGTCTAATGGACTGTGTGTACTTACGTATTTTATGTATGCATGTGAACAGGATATGAGATTTCCTAAATCGATCTGTAAATCCAACTTTGCTGAAATTTATAAAGCCTCTGCTGTAGTTTCAAAATAGGTGTACATAAAGTTGAAACTACGTAATAGAATGAAATAAGGTTTATACAGTGTATTAGCAATATAATAGAAAAAGATTAAACCAAACTGGGCAGTAAACTCTGGGGACTTTATGACAGTTCAAGTAAACAAGTCGGAGGGAGGGAAAGATCAAATACTAAAAGAGCGCACATTTAGGGCACATAATATTACGTCTTTTCAATTTTATCACGGATATTATAATTTCCTTCCTTGTCGTGTTATTTTCCCATCAGTCATAAAAAGGCAGAGCGTTTTGTGTACATTCAATAACTTTAATGCACATCACAACAATACTTTAAGTTATTTGATTGGAAATTCTAGAAAAGATCTAAGACAGTTTACCTGAAAAATTCGATCCACTTTCTCTTTGATCGTATCATCATCGATGCAAGGTTCAGCCAGTTTGCCCATCAAATCGTAAACTGAGGAAACTATGTCAGTCATTTCTTCTCTCGTGATGTAACCGTCTCCATTAATATCGTACAAAGAGAACGCCCATCGTAGTTTTTCTTCCATGGTTCCTCGTGAAAGGATTGAAAGGTTCTGGACGAAATCCTGATAATGAAATTTTAAATTTTACAAGTTTGGCTTTAACAAAAACTGATGGGGTAAGGTCAATTTAAATTGCTATGTTTATCTAGCGAGGAACGTGCCTATTTTGCCAATCGAATTATTAACGAAGCAGTGAAACCCGGATTTTTTTCCTTTTTAGGGGATTGATAGCTTAAATAATAGATCAGCCCACAAAAAAAGGAATTAATTCCAAGTTACGTTTTTTTATCTTAATTAGCAGAGTCTTGCCTGCATGGTACAAAAAAGTGTGATGATGACAAGGAGGAAAAAATGATATAAAAGTTGCTAATGTTTCACATTTGGTGGAAAAAGTTTTAACATTAAAAAGTCAGGCGACCTGTAAAACTTAATAATATTGGTAGGTATACAGGGTGGTCCACTTTTAAATGTCAATAATTCACCATTCGATAGCCCATCAAAAAATAAGTTGACATGCATTATGTAATTTTTGTAAAAAATACTTCCTAAGAAAGATACAGTCCAAAATTTCAGTTCAAAAAAATCGTTTCTTTGTCATAACTGTCAGACCGTTGAAGCAATTTTGCCCAAATTTGGAACAAGTATTAAATATAATTAATACTCATTACGTGATGTTATTGAAAAAAAAATTGATCGGTTTTCACTTTCAATGGTCTGAGATTATAACAAAAAACAACGATTTTTCCGAATTTTAGAGGGCTGTATGTCTCTTAGTATGAGGTCTTTTATAAAATGACGAAAAAACATGTCAACTTATTTTTTGAAGGAGAACCACTTCCACATCTGGCAGATTTATTTTTATAAAATGATATTTTGCTGCCCGGATATCCCTCTTTTCTTGGGTTTTAAAACGTAATAACTCAGTTATCTCGTAAAAAGAATTTTGAATGAAAATTTTACAGCAGATACATCTTTCCTTAAATTGAAAACGGAAATTAAAAAACTGTAATTTTTGTGAAATATCCAGTCAGCGTAGAAAATAGAGTGGGAAAATGAACACCATCTCCCTGTATCTACGCCACTGAACAAGTTTGACAAAACGTCATTCACATCACATAATGAGCATTCATTTCATAAGTACTTGATGAAAATTTAATCAAAATTGCTCCAACGCAACGGTCTGACAGTTCTAGCCAAAAAACGAATTTTTAAACTAAATTTTGGAGGACTGTATCTTCCTTAGGAAGCGTTTTTCAGCAAAATGTCATAATGTATGTCAAATTATTTTTTGATAAACTATCGGATAGTGGATTATTATCCGATAGTTTACTGTATAAAGTTCTAATAATTATGAGGCACTGTTAAAGCAATTGTTAGAAAAATTTCTTAAAACTGTAATTACTGAATATTACGTAGATTTGAGTAAATTTCCAATTTCTACACCAAAAATCTTAATTTCTCTTCTTGTCTGTTGTATATTATATTCGGATTTTCTCTTTCTAAACATTATGCAAACATTGTCCTCTAGATAAAGCGTTTATCGATAAGAAACTCGTTCACTTCGTCAGCTTTCCCTAAGGCAAGATAAAACTTAGTCCCGTAATAACAAAGTTTTGTCTTATTGTTCAGTGTCCATTACATTGCCAAGCTGTTCAAAACGTCTACATTCAAGGCTTTGGTTTCGTAAAATTTGCCAACCTAAAATGACAAAATTCGACTTTTCCTGAAGTTTAAAACTTTTACCTGTTTTTCTTTCCAACTACGATTGTATAAAAGTTCGGTCTCAATGCCAGTGTTTTCGTAATGTACTAGATAAAGTCGATAAAAGTGTAGGATTTAATTTCTCACAAAAATATCAAAAACTGTCTCACATTTTTAAATGGAGGAACGAAGTAGAACAGCACTTTAGTGCTCTTGTGGAGGCAGTTCTCACGTTTTTCTGGAGTATTATAAAGTCGGTTATTCTAATAAACTTATGTTGACATTTGTAAAATCGGTAGAATGCTGAAATTAGTTTTTTCTACGAGCGGGCGCAAATGATAACATTCCGCATTATTTTTGTTCTCGAAAGATTGAATTTTCCGCACTAGTGCGGAAAAAAATGATTTTATGTTGGAAACATTAAATTATGTTTATGTATCGTTTACTATAAACTTACAAAATGCTAATAATTGTTCATTTATTATTAATATTATTAACAATCTATTAGAGGTAGTTCATCATATTAATAACGATTTATGGTAATCAAGTTTGTAGATTATGTATTATTTTTGTACTTAATAATTGTAATGTGCTGTTATACAAGGTGTCCAAAAAGTCTGGAATATTGCAAATATCTCGAAAACTACTAATTTTATTTTTCTCAAAGTTTTTATATTGTTATATTAAATAAAAGCGCATAACATGAGAGTGAAATGAGGTATGCAAGTATACAGGGTCAGTCACAAAGCATATCAACTTTCTTAATTCAAACCTAACACCCTGTATATTGCTTAAAATTTTAGTACTCATAAAGACCTATTCAATGATTTACAGAATTACTACTTTTACAACATTTTTTCTCAGTCAAAAACACCATTAGTAGTACGAAAATTTAATTACCTTTAGGACACAGGAAAAAATGATATCAATTTAACATCATAATGGCGTTATAGCTATTATTGTTACTCCTACCATTGTTTTGGGTGGGTAAACATTTCAAAAAATATCAATTTTGAACAATTAAATTAAAACTCGTACATAGGAACTTACTTATACAATTTTTTTTACATAATTTCCTCAAAAAAAAGTTATGAAATCGGGTATCGTTGAATTGGTCTTTATGAGTACTCTTAAAATCTGAAGTAATATACAGGGTGTTAGGTTTGAACTAAGAAAGTTAGTATACTTTGTGACTGACCCGTATACTTGCAAACCTCGTTTCACCTTCATGTCATATTTACTATAACAATATGAAAACTTTGAGCAAAATAAAGATTGTTGTTTTTCAAGATATTTGCAATATTTCAGATTTTTTGGACACCCTGTATTTTAGTTACTAAAAACTTAAATTCGCTTTCATTAATAATTTCTTTTTCAATTTCAATTTATCATTTGTTTTCAATTGTCGTTGTTTCCAATTATGGAAAACGCTTGTAGAAAAAATGATGTTCCTATCACGTGCGTAAAGTGCCTTTCCCGCACTCGACTGATGCCCAAACGAGTGTTGCGAGGTAGTATCACTTTTCGCACGTTAGGAAAATAACTATTTTAAGGTAAATTTTTAGTGGAAAACTTCTGGAATATAATCAGGAAAGAAATTCTACTAAACTTGATCGTGACATAAAATTTAGGTTCCAATAAAAATAATACAAGCCACATGAACTATATTTTATATGTCTATGGATAGGATTCTAACAGTTTTGACTTCTTGCCCTTTGTTCAGCTTGTATTCCAAGCTGACATTACACCGGAAACTGTCAAATTTCAGTTTAAAAGCCAATAAAACACAGTTGAAGCGTAACCTTATACAATAAATATTAAATGCATTTAATGTTTATTTACTTTTAAAAAAATTGGTAAATTACTAAAATTATCCTTTTAAAAACAATATTTACCCATAAAACTTCTGTAGTATTTCTATTAAAACAAATCTCAAAAATCAGAAAAAAAATTGTTAAATCGGCGCCAATAAGAAAAATGGTAGTTGATGATAGTAACCAAAAACCGAAACGTCGGATATCAAAAATGATGTGACGTTGTAGAGGAGAAGTGGCAATATTAAAATGTTATCTAATCAAATACATCAACAAAATATTGTACTTATTTTAAAAATGTTGATTTTTCCTCTCGGAAGTAATGGAAACTTTTGAAATTTTAAAGCGGCATCCTAAAACTTCAAATTGCGCAAGTTTGTCATAATTTATCTCTTACCGTTTTCAAGATTCCCATACTTAACTACTACACCCTGTACATCCCAAACAAATAAGTAATTAACAGTCAAAAGAACTCTGAACAGCTGATTTAATTTTTTTTCTTCCATTTTGCTTCTAGTAAAAGATGTAAAACGTACAGTTTAAAAAAAGATTTTTTTGGAATTTGCTTAAAAACGATTAAATATAGTTAACGGGTTAAATATCCAATAAAAAAAGCGGTGTTGCGACTTAAAAATTAAGTTCTGAGCCACCCTGTATACGTCAATATTGCATTAAAATTATCTTCACTAAAAATGAAAATTTGTTGTACAGATTGGAGGGGTTTTGCCAAAAATCAATTTTGCCAATATCTGACGAAATCACTATATTATGGAACTATATGTGTTTAAGCTGATTTATAATGAAATTCCGTAAAGTATTCAGATCGGGTAGGATTCCAATAATGCAACTTTAATCCGATTTGCATCTTGTGTACTCCCATCTCCTAAATTAATACTCAATAACACGAAAACTTGTTACCGAAATTGTGTATGCACTATTGATGTGTTATTGACTTTGTATAGAATAGATCAGGTTACTGTTTTCATAACATTCCCTAACGATAATAATCGGATTAGCACAGCTAATTAGAAACTTAAGCGTTTATCATATGATTACCAGGTAAAACGATACAATCAATTAAACATTATCGTTGTTTAAAGCAACAGCAACGAGATCCGGAAATCGGAGACGTAAAATTAAAACCAACAAACTATAATAGAGTCGGTGGTAGCATATCCGTGTTTGTCCGCAACTCCCCGAGGGATGTCAGAAACGTGTTTCCTGAAAAACCGGAAATGCATATTTTTTGCCCAGTACATAACATTATGTGTAGCCAACGTCGTCCAACCAGAAAATTCGATGGAAAATGCGCTGAAAACCTGACAAAATTTACATTGTTTGCTCAAACAATATTGAATTTTACTGCGAACGGTGTGTCTAAGAAAACTGCCTTTGAGAACAGGAATATGGAACCAGGAGTTCAGTTTTATTATTTCAATTAGGTAGAAAGACATGAAGATAAATTGATGCAAATAAAAAACGAGAATCACGGGTGTTACGTACAAAACCAGGTTTTCAAAGATAATGTCTTTTTCACAATGAAAGTTGACATAAGAATTACATAAACATAAACGTAAACATAATACTAAACATATAAATATAACCGTAAATGAATAAGATAGATAACTTCACATAGCAATGTCGCTTTGTCTTACGGATTCCAACTAATCCTAACAAATAGAGTTTGAAAAATAGTATATTACGTAACTAGTGCTGTAAGAAGCCTTTTACGCACGATATAGAAAAAATTAGGTACGAAGCCGCGTAGCGGCGAGTATGTAATTCCATGAGTGTGTAAAATGCCTTATAGTAGGTGACGTTCAATACTTTACCTACGACTAAGTGTAAAGTCATGCTTTCGCAACTCATATAATTTAGAATGTGAAATCAATTTTCTTCAGCATTAGAATAGTTAGTTTTTGACCGATCTTAAAACTGTGCGTTTTTTGTACAGCTTTATAATATATATCCAATAGCAAACAAAAACTGTGCGTAAAGAGGGTCATTACGTAACGGAAAACTATGCGTAATTAGCTATTTAAACTGTGGTCGTAGGTAAATTACCTACACAAAGATACAAATAGTTCCCCATTGGGTAAACGCGGTCACACTTGTCACTTGGCAGAGCGTTAGTTTCATATTTAACTCTTTTTCTTTTTGTTTTTTGAACATTTTTGATATTTTCAATCGTGTTGCGGTTAGCACGAGGTAAAAAAACAGTTCATCACAAACATTTTGAGTTTTTTACAGTCGCTGAAATCTAAAAAATAACCAAGGTACGAAATTTTGAAAATTTTTGATACAATTTCCAAAAACCAAAGTAAAAAAGTCAAATATCTCGGAAACCGTTAGCGTTACGAAAATTTTGCAAAGAGGGAGTTACGGAGATTTTGCAGTTACGACACCAAAAATATTCAAAATGTCTTTCTACACCCAATGGACTAGGTTTACACTCACTTAAAATTGAGTAAATGCGGTCACAACTGGCAGAGCGTTACTTTCAAATTTAACTATTTTTTTTTTTGCTTTTTGAATACCCTGTATATCTTCAATCGTATTGAGGTTAGCACAAAGTGAAAGAGCAGTTTAGTCGAATGTTTCGGAAACGGTTAGTTACACAAATTTTGCAGGAATTC
Organism: Ips typographus; assembly: GCF_016097725.1. Lineage (NCBI taxonomy): Eukaryota > Metazoa > Arthropoda > Insecta > Coleoptera > Curculionidae > Ips > Ips typographus. The sequence continues at coordinate 11,255,752 of NC_138423.1, forward strand.
AAAAATTTTTAGAATGACTTTCTGCACTCTAAGCTAGAATTTTGTCTTGAAACTTGATACAGGTAAATGTGGTTTTATAGTTTGTGATTTCGAGAGAAGACTACTAGAAAATGTGTTAAACATATGTTTCTGTTCATCTTTTGGGGTAAGGAATTTTTTGGTAAAACCACTTTAAAATTACTGTAAGAATCTTTCATAGGCACTTCTTACAAAAAATTTAAAGAATTGATTAATTTACTGAAATGAATTTGAAATTTTAAGATAAAAGACTACACCAGTCAATTTTTAATTTTTGTTAAATCTAATGTTTAAATTTTTTTACTAATACTTTGCCAAAAAATACACATACCTACGCTCGGAAATTAACAGGATTGTTTCTCTATCTAATCTAATTTGACACATCAATGTGAAGGAAAATAAAATATTAGTTTCACACTAACATTAGTTCACACTACACAGTTAGTTCAGTAAAAATGAGATTAACAAATTTTAAAGCTCTAACACTAAATACAAAACCAGTCTCTTTTAGATGTTTTTAACCAGCAAAGATCTGCAAAACATGATATTTAATTACCAACTGAAACGGATATTGTGCCCTAAAAATAGGGGTATCCTAAAAGCAAAATATGATTTAATTAAATGTCAGCAAGGCAGAATTCGTTTTTGGTTGAAGCACATATGTTTATAGCGTCGTACGTTTTTATTGCCAAAATTTAATTTTACTTTTTAAAAGCCTAAATCAGTTTTTGCCGAAAGGATTTATAGTGTTTGTCCTCTGCGGTTTAATAATACGTGGATAAAGTAATTAGGTCATGTACACGAACACTCGTTAATTTCCATGTATTGACTACTGTAAATAGACAGTTTCTGTACAGTTCTATTAAAAATTTCAATCGATCTTAGTAAAGTTTTTTGTGACGTTTACATTTCTTTAAGTCGAGAATAAATGGATAAAATTCTATCATTAATCTAGATTCTTATCCCATTCTAATCTTATCCTTTTAATTTAGAAGTTTCAGTCTTAATAAAAGAGTACATTAGACGTTTAACTAAATCAGTCGTTACTTTTACTTCAGTTTAAAATAATGATGGGCGTAAATTTGTAAGGTAAAATAAAATTATAAAAGTAAAATTCAGTGTGACAGGAAAATTTACCAATTTGACCAGTAAATTCCAATTTGACTAAATTTATAGGTCTAATTGAAATTTGTTTGAAAGATATTGTTACGGTCTGGGCCTACTATGCTCGATACTTCTTAACGAGCGCTCGCCTCGGGATGAAACCGATGCGCCGCAATATCTGGCCGGGCGCGTATTAAAGTAGGCCACAGTTAGGAAACGCTACCTGGAAGATTCTTGAATGATCAAGGCAACCCGCGAAGCGTTTCGCGGTCATTCTAGAACGTGGTTTGCGAATATAAAAGACGCGGTCTCGACCGCAGTAGTAGTGAATTTGGGAACGCGGTTAAGTTTAAATAGTGGAATAATTGTAGTAGTGTTTTTAGTAGCTGTGTTAATTATTGTACGGAGTGTTTTGAAGTGTTAATAAATTTATTAATTGTTGAGTTAAACTGACTTTGTGTGAACCCACGGGAAAATCGTAACAATATCATTTTCAAGTGAATAACAAGTGATTATTGTGACAAATGAATAACAAGCTTTTAACTTTTTTTTTTCTGAAAAAGTAGCCTTTTTTAAAAACTAGCAAATTTAGCTTTTTGTCACTTTCCTTTATTATTTCATGTTTAAATTATGATAAAAATAATATATTTTTGACATTGTCAAAATTGCTGTCATTAATCTGAGAAATACGTCTTCTTTCGAAAACTGTAGGAAAACTGCAATTCTTGCAGATTCTAGTTAAATTTTTATAGTTGACGTTAGTAACTGTCATAAATCTCAGAAACATGTTTTGTATCAATTACTGCAAGAAAACTTCAGTCAGGGGCAAAATTGACTGTAAAACCCACTTGGCATAAGAAAATGACAGTTTTAAGCACATTTTTGAAATCCTCATTAAATTTACTATACAATAACCTGAGAAAACACTACAAGATTTGGGACACTCAGGGAGAAAAGCGGTGCTAAAACTGCCAGAAAGAGAGTTTGAAAGGGCAGTCAGGTACAAAATCGCTTGTACAACCTACTTATAGTGAGAAAATGACTGTTTTGGGCAAATTTTTGTAATTCTAATTAAATTCCCTATTCAATAAATTAAAAAAACAATAAAAAAAATAGTACAGTTAGGGAGAAAAGCGGTGTCAAAGTTTTAAAGGACAGTCAAGGACAAAATCGCTTGTAAAACGTACTTGCAGTGAGAAAATGGTTGTTTGAAGCACATTTTTGGAATCCCAATTAAATTTTCTATTTAATAAACTGTAAAAACACTACAAAAATTGGTACACTCAAGGAGTAAAGCGGTGTCAAAGTTTGAACACAGTTTGAAAGTACAGTAAGGGACAAAATTGCCTGTAAATACCACTTGTAATAAGAAAGTGACTGTTTCAAGCACATTTTTGGAATCCTCATTAATTTTCCTATCCAATAACCTGAAAAAACTACGATTTGTTACAGTCCGGGAGGAAAGCGATGTCAAAATTTGAACTGCTAGAAACACAGTTTGAAAGGACAGTCAGTGACAAAATCGCTTGTAAAACTCACTTGGAATAAGAAAATTACTATTTTAAGCACATTTTTGAAATTCTCATTAAATTTCCTATCCAATAACCTGAAAAAACACTACACGATTTAGTAACGTCCAGGAGGAAAGCGATGTCAAAATTTGAACTGCCAGAAACACAGTTTGAAAGCACAGTAAGGGACAAAATCGCTTGTAAAATTCAGTTGGAATAAGGAAATGACTATTTTAAGCACATTTTTGGAATCCCCATAAAATCTCCTATCCAATAACCTAAAAAAACACTACAATATTTGGTACAGTTCAGGAGGAAAGCGATGTCAAAGTTTGAACTGCCGGAAACACAGTTTGAAAGGACAGTCAGTGACAAAATCGCTTGTAAAACTCACTTGTAATAAAAAAATGACGGTTTTAAGAACATTTTTGGAATCCTCATTCAATTTCCTATTCAATAACCTGAAAAAACGCTTCAAAATTTGGTACACCCAGGGAGAAAAGCAGTGTCAAAATTTGATCTGCCAGAAACCCAGTATTTGTAATTTACCAGTAATTTACTCGTAATTTCCGGTCAAATTTTCTTGGTAAAGTAAAATATTTGTTTTACCGGTAATTTACCATTACTTTAAAACGATTTTTACTTACAAGTTAATTTTCATTATAGTTATATATTTCATTAAAAGTTTTGAATCTAAACACAAAAAGTAATTGTGCGCTAAATGACGTAACAGAAAAAATCTTGTGATAAATAAATGCGTGTCATACTCCACTCAATTATGCAATGCTTAAGCACAAATTAGTAGAAATGTTTCTGCTGCTATAAAGCCAAATTTACTTCATATGTTTAATACCGATGTAAGAAAAAAGTTTTGATTGTTTTTATCATTGACTCGAAATAAAACCGCAATAAATTACTCGAAAAAAGCAATACACAGATCATAGATCCTTATCCACTCTAAGAGGTTTGTAGGGCCTGATAAAAACTTTTCACCACTTGTGGCACTTGAATGAAAATAAATCTTGTGCAAAGCGCGGTTCGGAAAGATAAATTCCATTTTCCAGCAAATTTATTAGTTATCAACACAGTTTAGGCGAAAAACCACGTAGGATTTACCAGATTCTTATATGTAAGTAACTGGACTTGAAAGCTTGCCTTTTTTCGGCTAAAAGATTTATACTTTTATTTAGTTTTTGGATTTGAATTTAAATTCAGGAGAAAGACGGAGGAAATTTGGAAAAAGCTAATTAGTAACTAATTGACAAAGGATTTCACTGCAGTAACAGTTAAATTGAATACTGCTGGAAACCTGAATTACGAGAGATACACTTTTATTTTTTAAAATAGCTGCTGTAATTTAAATGCTTCCATTGTACGTAATTATCTGAGTTACGTCTAAAGGCAGTAAAGTGAAATTTAATATACCTGACACTACTGCGCTTATTTAAATAGAGTTAATTACCTGTAAAATTCAAGCAAAGTAAAATCGTGTTTCCCATATTTTCGACTTTCTTTCTGTTGTTTTTAGTTTCTAATGATTTTTCGTTCACCTTATTATAATCATATCCGCTCTATAAAGTTCCCATTTTCAATGTTTGGGAAAGGTTAATTTCCAATAAACAATCAAGTTTCCTTATTAATTATTAGCCATCAAGGTTAGCCAATGGAACATATTGTATGAACGGTTTTAGCAGCAGCAGTTAAATTTCTGGCAATTAAGCCTGCAATATGTCAACTGTGTTAATTGGAAAGCGAAAACTTTGTTGTTTGTTAACTTAACCAAATTTGTGAAACTGCTCGTTTTACTAAATTGGTGGTTGCATCTGCCGTTCTCCTTAACCCACAAACTATCGGAACAAACTTTTAACCTCACTAATACATTTGAATGTTACGTTTTCATTATCAAATCGCTCTCTGTTTCTAAACCAAACACACGTTTCGAAAACGATAACTGGCATAGAATTAAGTTTTCAAAGTGAATGGGTCCCTTTCGGATATACATATATGCATACATTTTAACAACGGTCCTTAACTTGTTGGCCCGGCTAACTAATTATAACAGAACGAATTTGTCTGTTTTGGTTACGACCCCTGAAATGTGGAGTGTGGTCCAACGTTGATAACTTTAGAGATTCGAAATAGTTTCGACCCTCTCCGGGGACCCAAAAACAATTTAAATCTGCACTCCAAACAGCCGTGGTAATTGTTTTTGAGGCAACGGCAATTTATTTCTTGGAAGTGTATAAATTTTCAGGTTGAAACGCATTTAGCTCGAAAGTGTGGAGGGTTATCACTTTCCTTGCTTGCATCAATTTTCGTTAAATGTCTACTAGTAAAATTTAATTAATCAGTTCTATGACTTAAGCAACATGGTCGCTTCCATTTGACAGTTTTTAGTAGAAATTTTAAGTCAGAATTAGTTGAATTATGAATTAGTCATTTTGATAAGTTTGACTATGATTGAGAGGGTGAAATGAACTATAAAAAGTTGATAAAACGTTTAATAATAATACAGGGTGCGGCAGGGTGATGGTTGACAACATACAAAAAGAGTGTAACACAAAAGTTTTAATTAAAAATGTTTAACCAAACAAGAATTAATATTGGTGCTATGAAGCACAAAAAATGTGTGTGGCTTTGGTCGTGAATGATCTTGGAGATTTACAGGACCGGCCTTAACTTAAAGTTAATGTGTGCGTTAACCAACTGCAGTTGATAACAGACGCTTTGCTTTGAAGCAATCATTATCACAAATTAATACTTAATAACACAAAGTATGGCTTAAAATTGTAGTATAATATATTATTAACCAAGGTTTAGACAGAAGCTTTTATTGACCGTATGTCAAAACATAAGGTCAATAAAAGCTGTCTAAATGTGGATAATATAGCGTTTTTCTCACTATTAACCATATTTTTGATGATCCTTTTACTGACATTTATTTAATTTAGGATAACAAGAACATAAAGAGACAACCTAATTTATCTGTCTCTGTGAAGTCAAGTACATTTCATATGTCATATGTCTTAATAGACATTGACAGTATGATTTACCTAGGTCAATAATATTTCCTTTTTTGTTGTGTTTGTGCCAGACTACAACTAGAGATTAGACTCTATTTTTGACCTACGTCAACAATGACCATTAAGATAGAGAAAACTAATTTCTCAAGTTACTAATCGGTTAATAATGGTATGTTCTTCGAGCAAAAAGAATCAGGAGGTAGCAAATACCCCGTTTGTGCATTAATCGACCGAGACGGAAGTCGCCATCTTTGTTCCCCACATTCGAAACTTCCGAAGTTAATCGTAAAACAGTTTTGGTTTATATTTGGTGGTATGTGAAGTTAGCTAAAAACCGCAAAGATTTGTTGTTTTTGTTTGTTTTGCTTTTCGGTCCGTTAAAGGTTAATTTTTGCAAACTTTAATTACTTGAATTATTATTGAGGAGTGGATTTGTGAATAGTGGGCAACAGCAGATTGATTATCGTCACTGATTTTCTGACAGTTTACGGCTTTCATTTTAAACGATGTTTGTCCCCCTCTTTGATTGCTATTGCTCCTTCCTGCTATATTTTTTTATTCATTGGCTATGTTTATCATGTTAGTAGTGGAAAAAAATGTTTTTTCTACGACCCTTATAGAAAATTAAATTTTTCTCCCTAATTTGAGAGATGAAAGTATCACTTTCACTACCTAGGGAGTGAAAGTGCCACCAGAGAGACTGAAAGAATTTTCCTCCCATGGGCAGAGAAGTGCCACCAAAAGTCGCACTTTCTAAAGACAGTTTGTCACTTTCTTGACAAATTCACCAACATATTTTTAGTAACAGCACCTTCTTTTTCAGTCAGGTATTTCTGTTGTATTCTGCTTTTGTTCATAAACCTTATCATTGGTGGTAGAAAAAAATAGATACGCAACTCTGGAGTAAACTGCTTTTTACACAAGGAAGCAAAAGTTGCACTTTCCTCCCTAGTTGAGCAAATAACTATTTTTTACAAGCGTGCGCAAATGATAACCTTTCTGCACTATTCTTGTTCGCCAAATATAGGCTTTCCCGCACTAGGGTGGAATAATTAAATTATATTCATTTATGTATCATATTCTAAATTATTATTCCACATAATAATTGTTCATTTATTATACAGTGTGTCCCTGTGTGTGTGGTGTTAGTACACCCTGATATCTTAGTTAATAATAATGCGATTTTCTCTAAATTATAATGGTGATTGTATGTCACAAAAATTAAGTATTTAGTATAGTAAACATTTTTATTTACGGAAAAAATATAGAATTTAGAGAGACGTTTAACAACTTCGCAGCAAAATTTTCGCCAACTAGGTCTTTTTCTAGGTTTTCTGTCATGTTACATGGTTTTCCTATGGCCAGTATAGTTTTATTACATTTGTATATAGGGTGTTTTAATTTCTGAATTCATCAATTAATTTTCAGATTTCCAAATGATGAAAATTCCAATCAGTTTTGCCGAATTTCCTTACAATCTTATTTTATGTTTCTATTTTTGCCGAAATAATTATACTGTTCTCGCGGACTGAGTTTACCCGTGCGTCATCCCCCTGTGATTTAGAAGTAGACATGCATTATTGACTTCATCCTTGTCTATTGTTCACTTTCAGAAAGGGTAAATATCTAAGTAAATGTCTTCCAAAAAAAAACATTTACTGATTAGCGCTTCTATTTCAGTCATTGTCAGTTTGAAAACCATCGAAATTTATTTGATTTGTTTACTATTAATTCTTTTCCGTTTCTTTGTGTTGTTAATCATTTATAAAGTTTTATATTTACCATGCCACCACAGTTCTTTTAAGAGCTATTGTTTCTACGCTTTTATCATTCTGTAAGTACTTTCATAATATTATTATTAATATTTTTATTTTTTTTATGTCGGCTGTCACGTTCTAACCAAAATTGGCACAATTACTAACCTGTTTTGAAAAAAAGTGGGGGTGTTTATTATGGTTTTTATTTAGCCATTTGGTTTTTCCTAAATTCGGAATTACTTACTATTACAGTATTTTTTTAGAAAATGCCTGGAAAAATTCTCCACAGACAAGCCCAGCAGTTAATTCTTAACCTTTGCGAATATTTTGAATTGGAAAAAACCAATGGAGGACCTTTAGAAGCTTTATCATCTGTTCAGGAAGAAAATAACACATTTTAAGACCTTACATATTCTTACTGATGTATTTTTTTTGATACTAGAAGGTTGCAGCTGCTTTGAAAATTTCCCGCAAAACTGTTTATTCGATTCGGAAAAAGCAAGCAAGTAATCTTATGATTTCCTCACCTAGAAAACGTAAATCGAGACGTTATCGACGGACCAAGACCACTGATTTATCTGAAAGCATTAAAATGAATGTTCGAAATACATTATTATGATATGTACAACGATAGTATGTTAATAATAGTAAAATACATCTACTTTTGTAAGAAACATCTATTAACATTTCATTGTTTCCAGAGACTGAGATTTTTGGGTTTCATTATAGATTTTTCATAAAAATTTCTTCAAACATATTAATAATAAAGTCCTAGAAAAAATTAAATAAGCGTCTAAAATGTTTTCCAGCGGGTTTAAAATAAAATAAGTGGATTGCAACCTGAAAATGAGATATGAGATTCTACAGCATCACTCAGAATGTCTTATTGAATTTTTAATTTGTTGTATTTATTTTAGAGAAACAGGTAATGTAAATCCAGAACCTAAATCAAGAGCTTAAAGTTAAAGAATTACTACGTATTGGTGATACATCTCTGAGAATTTTGGTAAATAAATTAGGTTTCAAATTTAGACGGAATTCTATGATCCAAACGGAGACTTCTCATAAATAAAATTTTTTATTTTGGTCAAGATATTTTGCGTTGGTATAAGGTGGTTTTAGTGCAAATTTGAATCCAAAGATCTCTACTTTCTGACTGACAATAGATGCAAAATTTTAAACGTGACGAAGCTTTAGACACGCCCTTTTCTATAATATGAACACAACAGGTTTGTTGCCGAAAACTTGATTTGATTCATATGATTATAAATGACGTTGCCTTCGTGACGCACGGGTAAACTCACTCCGCGAGAACAGTATGTATAATGCCTTCTTGTCCTCTAATAGGCAAAGAATAAGAATAATTTTCACATGTGTATAGTTAAGATAATATCCTTTAAACGGTGCATTTTGAGTAAACTTTGTAAAATTCATCACTCACACACTTGCAACATATTATCAACTTGCTCCTTATTTGATATACGCAGAGGAACATTGATCCATCACTCGCTGCAGGTGCCTACTATCCAATCTGCCTTTGGAAGCCAGACAATTTGTTAGAAAATCGCATGACGCCGTTGTCACGTGACTTTGAGATTTATGTCGAGAGGCAAAATGGGCGACTTCCAAACCACACGTCCTGTCTGTCCTGCTGTTTGATATAGATTAAAGTCCAGTGTCGCACTCGTACAATTTTTTCCTTTTTTTTGCTAAGAAAACAAAATACTACACGTCACTGAATTTTTCGGTATGAGCCTGGTCAATTCTGACTGAAAATATAATACACGATTTGCAATTGTAAGAGATCGTCATCCATAAATCAGCAATACTAAACCGGTGATTTATACTTTAAGCTTTGCGAAAAGTAAAAATAAAAAATGGACCACAATATAATATGTTCACCGGTTCCTGGACGTATTTCTCATGTCCCGAATTTATCTTTTTCTTTCGCCAAAGCACACGGTCGCACATAAAAAGAAAGCCACAGAATTCTAAAAACGCACTTTGCCGGTTGCCCTTTTGATAAATCACGGTTCATGAATCTTTGCCATTGAAAGAGAAAGCCACGCCATCAGGATAGAATTTTTAGGGTTAAAAGAGATGTAAAAGCGTTTTTTATGTGAAAATAGCAGTCAGAAACTCTTTGAAAGTTATTTGTTAAGTATATTTCATAATTTCAGCTTCTGTAACTGTCACAGTTTGTGTATTTTTCGGAGAGCAATTTTACTGATATTTTATGAATTAACAAGATTTTGCTGTCCCAAAAAGCACACAACTTCAATGCCCTTTAAAATGTCGCAAACGTGTGTTAAGAGGGCTTAGAGGAGAATTTGCACCACAAATTTATTTCCAGGGAGCTTTGTATAGGATCTGTGTTAATTTAGTGAACTTAAATTCAGGCAAATTATTCTGCAATATTTCCTGGAGAGTAAAATGCGACTGGCCTGGGTGTGCATTTATTATTAATGAATTTAAATTGTTATGATGTTGGTGTTAGAATATCCAAAAATACTACTTCTGTGTTAACTTGTCAATACCGATTTTTATACATAAGTAATGGGACATAGAGCTACAGCATGTTTATCAAAATAATACAATTTAACTAAATTGTCGTATACCGAAAGTTAATATTAAGAAAGATACAGGGTGTGATAGTTGAAATTTTGTTCCTGATTTTTGATCATATCATCTAGGTCTTTGGATATAAATTTCTGAAAATGTGTATAAGGGGGTTTTGCCAAAATACGATGCTTTTCTCTATTTGGTAGTAGCTGATAGGGGGCGCTACCTGCAACTTTTTCAGCTGATTAAAACACTTTTCTACGCCAATGAAACGGATATACGACTTCAAATAGGTTTTCTACGTGAAAAAGGTATACTTATTCTAAGTCTTAAAAGTTGTTTTCCAGATATCCGATATTTTGATATTGCATACAGCAACTTTCAAATAAGTAAATATTAAATTAAAGTAAATTTTTATTTAGTCATTGTAGAACACTTGTTGCCTAAAAGAAATATTTTAAATGCTAATGCTTTCTTAATTTCCAGTGGTTTGTGGTGTAAGTTGTTTCACCAAATTCACTGAAAATTTGTATGAATTTTTCATTTAATTTTATCGGTCTTTTTGATGTGTGATTTAGCTGAAAGGTCTCCTAATTAGTTGTTTAGGGTTTGTATGAATTATGTAAATGTACTTTACCCTTTCACCATTTAACCGTATTAGCAATAGTAGCACACAGAATTGTATACAATATTAAAACTTTAAATATCTCGAAAACAGTAAACTTTTAAGATCTAGAACTAGTATACCTTTTTTACATAGAAAACATATTAGAATCATATTTTAAAGTCGTTCAGTTGCGTAAAAAAAAGTTGAGTCTTTTTAAGCAGCTGAAATGGTTGAAGGTAACGCCCCCTATCAGTTACTAAAAAATAGATGAAAACATCGTATTTATCGGCTGTCAAAACCCCCTTATAAAATTTTTCAGTAATTTATATGAAAATACCTTGATAATATGATAAAAAATCAAGAACAAAATTTCAACTTTTACACCCTATATCTTTCTTATTATTAACTTTCAGAATAAGACAATTTAGCTAAATCGTATTATTTTGATGTCAGGAATGGGCTGTAGCTCTATGTCCCATTACTTATGGTCCACCCTGTATACAGGTGTTGTAAATCTAAAACTAGCCATAGGAAAACCGTGTAACGGATAGAGTAACATAGATAATTGTATGCGCCAGACAAAGACAGAAGGACTCCAATACGTTTAAGTAGGCCAAAATTTTGCTGCAATGTTGCCAAATGTCTTTCTGAATTATGTTGTTTAGTTCGGTTTCGGTGTACATTTGATTAAAAACTTGGATAAAATTATTTGTTCTTCGTCCAGTAGTCAATCTGCTTGTAGGTTACGACAGCTCTCTAATTCTAGTCATTTTAATCAAATAGAAGAAGCTAACATAGCCTCAAAATAAAACCAACAAGACAAACAGACACAAGTAATGCATATCTCTTTCACCTATATTGTAAAGTTTTGGCAAAACAACAAAAAAGTGCACAATTTACATAAAAATAAAAGTGATTCTTAAAGTGGCCCCACAACAGACCAGCAGATTACCGTATGCAGTTGAAAAGAGTTTAACTTATTTAGAATATAAACTGACCAACATTATAGCTTAAAGACAAATAAAAACACAATTTTTACTGTATGAAGGTGCCAGTGTAGCCATATTACAACCACAAACCAATGTGTACAGGAAATAAAAAGTAGTCTTTCTGAAGCAAGTGCCAGGGACACTTAAGTGTAACCATAATCTAAACACCGACTAACTTAAAACTTATTTTAGTGGCCTATGTTGCCTATATACACATCTAGTTTTCTGTAAATTTTTTCGTGAATTTTTGTCTGAATGAATGTCCACAATATCAGTTTTGACTTAATCTGCTTTGGAAAAAAAAAACCTCTTCTGGTTGAAATTATTATTTTTTCTTGAATCAAAAGAATCAATTGTTGCAACTTTTGCTTGCTAATATTAAACTAAGGGTAATTTTTCTGTTTACAAATGAATATGATATTTTAATTATTTTAGTAATAAAAGCAAAAATGTTCTTATTATCTAGAATATTATTTATAACTTACTTGAGCAAAACTGTGTGTAAATTTATTGGTTAACACTTTTTTTAAGAACTAATACTAATTATGAAACTGTGTCCAATTTTTTATGGAACGAATTCCATAACTTAAAACCGTTTTTTTCAAAATTCCCTTCCGATGTCAGTCTATACATTTTGTAGATCAAAACATGATCAATAAAGCTTTCATCTTCTATGTTTATTAATGTAAGCAGGACCTGGAAAACTTATCGGAAAAATACAGTTTAAGGTGGATTGTAGAAATCGCAGGATTGCAGTTGTCAAAAATAATAAAAGCGAAAAAGATCGCGACCGAATCTATCCTCGTCAATATTTCATAAGTCCTGCTTCGGATTTCTATTTTTCCAATATCACAACCGACCGAAACGAGTCCGGTACGTCACTGTAAGGTATTAAAGTTACACAAGAATAACATTCTAGCCTTGTTCCGTGCTGTTATGAAATTCGGGGGTAACTTTTCCACCTTACCCGTGTCGTTGACTTGGGAACTTTTATGTCTCAATAAATCATACAGCCGGATCGTGCAAACGAAATTGTCCAAACGTATTAAATGAGTTATAACCTAAAAAGTTTTTTGTAAAATGTTAGAAACTTACCTCAAAACTAATTAATCCACTATGGTCCTGATCAAGGGTGTTGAAAACGTAATGAGCGTATTGATTACAGTTAGCTGAAACAATATAATATTTTAATACAGTGCGTTTGAAAATATTAATACAGTAAAACGCAGCACATCAAATAAAAAGATAAATGGATCGAACACCTACAAAACTCGTACATTGGGATCAAAAACACCGTTCATGTATGAATGATGGATAATGCTTAACAATATCGCAGGGATTTATATGTTTGAACTGGCAGTTATGTTTCGGATCATTAGACTTGCCAGAAATATATCATTTATGCAGATTGGCCAACTTAGTCATCATAAATGTCATTTCATCTTGAGTTACAGCTGCAGATGTTGGGCTTTATGTGCTGTTTGCAAGGTGTAGTAATATAGTAAAAATGAAATAAAATTAGAGGGCGTCATAAGTTTTAAAAGTTGATCGGAGTTTCTTTCTGTCAAACTTTAGGAAATAAAGAAGATTGTTACATGTTTTCATGCGATTTAGTGCAAATAAAAATGAGTTTCAGTTTTTTTTTGGCATAACCTATATATTTATTATGTATACATATGTACCGGGTGACCCAATAAGACTGTTCCTCGGCCATATCTCAGAAACCAAAGAAGGGTTTAAAGAGAACCAGATTATATAGCATTTTCGTAAAACAAAAATTTCAGTTATTTCAAAAAGAAAGATGGTGGGGGCTGTTCAATTGTTTTTGAAATAACCTGCTGTAATAGATGTCCTGTTCTTATTTGGTGTTGTTGTTCTTATTTGGTGTTGACACTGAAATTTCTTGTAAAATATAATACACTGTCATGAACATACTATTGAGTTTGTTTGATTGCCTTAAACACACACAACTTGGTGGCTGTTTAAGTACAATTCAGACAAAACTTTTGGCGGGTGTGACATCATTTTCAGTATACGAAAGCATCTATCACCTATAAATTGTTTAAAAAATTTGCTTTAGGTTACAATTTCAATCAAGTATTCAACACGTTATTAGTAATAAATCAAACTACGGTTCATCAAGCGCACTGTCGGGATTCTGCATTCGATTCGCATGAAATGATGTTAAATTAATGTCGTTAAGTATTCTGCATGTGAAATATGTTTCATTTGCTGCAAGACAATTAAAGTTAAAGCCCGGTGTAAATCAGGTGGCAAACCGCTTACATTTCCTTGCAAGGTGCTCCTGACAATTTAGAGCAGAAGGTCGAAAAGTGTGTTGAATACTAATTTTTGCACGAGGTAGATATTTAGTTTTAACTGTTATTTTTTAGTTTATTACGTATAATTTAGAGGAATTTTTTTAAGTCACGTTTTGTGTCTTTATAAGTAAAAGCAAACTAAACTTTAGATGACATCATACATTTGACACACTAGTGCCAATATTAACAAAACCACCTCAACGAGGATTACAAGCACTTTATTTGTTTTAGCAATTTAATTTCTTACCCTTACAGGGTATTTTTCTGGATCTGAGCAAGGCATACGATTGTGTTAATCACGAGAATCTGCTAGTCAAATTATCAAAATATGGGATAAGGGGAAAAGCAAGTGAATGGATCAAATCCAATCTGTCAAATAGGCCGCAAAGAGTGGTAATAAATTCGACAAAGTCCGAAATAGGTATAAAAGCAATACAAGGGTTGCTCAGGGAAGCATTTTGGGTCCAGTTCTTTTTGTTATTTATATTAATGACATGTGAAATATGGGAGAAGAATTTATGTTAACGAGCTATGCAGATGACACCAACATTCAAATTATATATTATGCAAACTTCGAATCTGTATTGCGATACGGAATAATTTTTTGGGGAAGTGATTTTAAAATACAGAAGGTTTTTGTAATACAAAAAAGGGTTATTCGAATAATACGGAAAATCAGTCCAATAACTAGCTGTAGAGGTGTTTTTAAAGAACTAAATGTGTTAACAACAATAGGTGTGTACATTTTTGAATGTTTAATGTTTGTATATAAGCATAAAGATAAGTTCAACATGACCCAAATACGTCAATATAATACCAGATCTAATAGTGTGCCTCTACCAACTCACCGCCTGAAAAAAACTGAAAAAGGTCCATATTATTCTTGTATTAAGTTATATAATAGTTTGCCAATGTCACTTAAGAATCAAACCAACGTAATATTTTTTATGAAAGAGCTAAAATCATTGTTAATTAAAATGGAGCCATATTGTACACAGGAATATTATAACAAACTACAAGGTAGAAATTTGATCTAAGTAAGTAATGAGTAACCTTTTCTTTTGGTTTATGTTGGCATTGCTGATATTACAGTAAGATAGGTAAAAGCAGCATCCACCTATTGATTTATTGACGCTATTTCATTTTATGTACTATAAATACGTAATTTAAAATAAAGAAACATTATTACAATTGGAGAATAAAATATATTTATAGAATATTAGAAACTTAAAAAAGAAAATCTAATTAACTGCACTATTAAAACCGGATCTTCTTGACACTAGGGTCGGGAAAAGAGCTAATTTCAAATACGTGCATCACCGACAACCCTGTTAATTTTAGTTTTTGTTTTCATAAAAGCAAAATTTCATCTCGAGTAATATGGCACACTAAGCGGATTTACGGTTTTAATGAGTTGAATTTATCAACAAAAATGTGTTAGCTCGCGCTTAAGCTCTAAATTAAGTTTAATCAGGTTTGCCGAGTTAAAATTGGAGACGGCACCATATTGCCGGCAGCTGATATAAATTCATTAGATCTTTGAAACTGTTTTCCATTTTAAACCGAATTTTCTGCATACTACCACTAATAGCAAACCTTTTTTAATGTGGTTTAATGTAAAAGCGACGTTTGTAATCAAATATTTTTTGCTCTAATGAACTTGACTCATTATGTCAGAAATTACATTGAGTTTGGTGAAATTGTTCGGATATTATGTTCATTTTAACGTGACATTTAGGTGAAATAATTGCTTTGGTTTTCAAATTTAATTTTACACATTGAAACGTAATTTTGCAGTTCTGGAAATTGAAACTAGATAAAGAAAAGAATTTAATAATCTCCGTTGATAATAGTATCGAGTATTCTAGTTATACAGTGTGTCCATAAAGTATGGAATAAATTTAGGAAATTATCTTTCAGAAAAATTCTTGGATACGTATATAATTGTTTTAAACGTGCATTTTTTGAGAAAAAATAGATTACAGTGTGTCTCAAAATTGAGATACGACATTCCAGTTGACATTTTCAATTGAGAACCTTCATTTTTGGTTGCATTTATGGATTCTTCTATGTCGATATTCAAATGTTTTCAAGAACTTAATGGTTGAAAAACATAACATGGCTTTATGGAAAATAGTCTTAGTTATAGTCTAATTAACTTAGTATTAGTTAATAGTCTAAATGTTCAAACTGAAACCTTTCCTGTACCTGGCAGTATCCCAAACGATTCACGCTGAACCCTAGTTATGGTTTCTTGACTAATGTTAGCACACGCTCTTCTAATTCTAGTTTTTAATCCGTCAATTGATTCAGGTTAGTTTTTTAAAAAAAAAATAAAAATTTGAAAAAGCCCCACAAAAAAAATCCATAGGATTGAGATCAGGAGATCTTGGAGGCCGTTCAATTGATCCACGCCTTCCAATCCATATGTTGGGAAATGCTATTTCGTTAAAATACTGTCTAACTTGTTTTCTATATCTTGCTGTAACTATCCATTTTCTTCATGTATAACTGGATTATTAACGCTGAAAAATAAATTTCTTGAAGTGGGGATTAGGTATTGCTGTAAGAAATTAAGTTATCTTGGACCGTTAAATGTCTCTGCAAAAAAGGAAGGCTCAATGATTTGATTTGTCACAATTCCTGCAAAAAAATAATTTTTTTCAGGATATTGGGTATGATCCATCTGGGATTTTCGTTTGCCCAATACCGACAGTTTTGTCTATTAATGTGAAAGTTGATTTATCTGTGAATATAATATTTTTTAGTTGAACAGGAAAATTATGACACAACTCCATTAAGGTTTTACAGAATTGCATTTGTTCTGTAAAACTTTATGTAATAAACAAACGAGGAATATCATAGTCGCGAGCAACTTGACGAATGCTAATATGTGGATTTTCTTGCCACAGATAATAAAATATTTAGTTTTTCGTCTTTGTTTCTCGCAGGACCATCCTTTGACTTAGTTTCTACAGAACTCGTATTTCACAACTTCTGACTGGTTTATTGGCCTTTCTGAATTTTTGTTATTAAATAAAACACACATTTCATGTTGTTTTTGTGTCCCTCTCTCATCACACCCAATCATCATTAGAATATCAATTCTTTGTGTAGTCGATAAACACATTGTAATATGTATTATTATTTGTTTGAAATATGTTTTAAATAAAGTCAAAGCAAACAGACAAATTAGGAACTTCAAAATAAATGAGAATAGAATTCATATTAAAAAAAACAAACTTTGCTACAATAAGTAGTAATTAAATTAATAAAAGGTAGATATCTGCTTAGGAATATTTTAAGACTTTTTGTAGTACCAGCGGTTCTCAAAATGTTTTTCTAATTTTGGAATTTTACTGTCTGTGAAACTTCCTTCCTTCCTCCCTGAACCCCCTATCTAACTAAAGGAATATATGGCTTCTGCTCCCTTTATGGGTCAATTTCAAGAATTTAATTCTCAATAACATATCCAAAATTTACTTTGTTAAGTTTACCCCTTCACCAATTTTTGCAAGCGTAAATTGTCTATTATCTTAGTTGCAAAGGTGCATTTTAACTTGACTTAGGGTATTTCACGAACCAGAACAGTCGACGCCATTTTTTGTGTGAATTGCAGATAATTTAAGGCTGAATAACATATCAAAAATTTCTTTGCAAACTACACTCCTTTACTACTTTTCATAAGCTCCAAATTGTCTATTGTCTGAGTTTTAGTTAAAAACTCGCATTTTTATTTCAATTAGGATATTTGAGGAACCAATAGTGTTGTCGACGCCATTTTTCGTGTAAATTTTAGTGAATTTAATGCTAAATAACATATCCAAATTCACTTTGCCATTTTTACTATTTCACCAGTTTTTTTGAACTTAATTATGTAGACTATTTAACTATTTTCAATTAGTTCATAGATTTCTAAGTAGTTTTACAGATTTACAGAAGTTCAATTGTTTTTTTTTGAGTAACTGCGACGGCCTTGGTCGGTAAATATCTCGAAACCGATAAAATTTAGAGAGGAACAAACTTGTCGAAACCAAGTAGCAGAATCCAAAAATAATGTTACTTACCGACGAATGTAAGGTTGCCGAACAACCAGCCGTTGTTGTTACTGATTGTATGTAAATGTGGCAACGCTGGAATCACAAAAATATTTTAGAGGTGTTTCTCCTGGCCCTTTTAGTGATAATTTTTTTTTTGCCTCAAGCCTCTATGTTGGATGGTTAGTAGTACCACCCATTCTTAGTTGGCCACCCTGTACAACTTACGTTGTAGTACAAACAAAACGCAAACACCAGAAACTAATTAATATTTCTGTTTTGACTGACCAAATCTTTCAATTAAAGCAATTTTGAAACTTGTAAATAGAACAGTTGTCGCAGTCAATTAATTCACCGTCTAAGAATACTCGAAAACGTTATTAATGCTCATTTCAAGACATTCACGTAAACCGCTGACAAGTTGCTGGAAATTAAGTTAAAGCCGCAAACCCATGTCAACCTGAAAGGACATACAATATTAAATTGACAAATGGTCGTAAATAGGATTTGGATGCCCAAAATTGAGATAAATTTAGATTTACAGCTAAATTTTTGTCTCAACTTTTATAGTTTGCTTCTACGTAAAAGTGAATCCTGCAGGAATAATGATTGTTAGACTGGTTAATTGACTCCCTAAAGATTTACTAAAAACTTTCGGGGGATAAATCACGCTTTATGTTCACTTAATACCGCCGTTAAGCTCAACTTACAACCACATTAACTCCAATTATGGCGCCGTTGGGCGATAAGCAATGACACCTACAGCTGTTCAACCACATTTACGTCCGACAGGTTTCCATTGATTGAAATAATAGCCATCGTGCTAACAACGTAGTTTGGACCTAAATTAGAATCCTACCGAAAATCTCGGCAATTTAATTAGGATCGTCAGTTTTGAGATGGATACCGTTAGTCCTCTTGATTGATTACTAATTACACTTTGTGATTAAAAAATGAAAATTTGACATCGAGTTCATAAAGTGCAGTTCATACAAGGGACAAAACGAAGAGTTATGATGACTCGCATTTGCTTTTAGTCAACAAAATATTAAATGACTTTTTCCTAATAATAAAATTGTAAAATGCTATTAAGAAATAATTGAATTGTTTCCTAATAATAAAGTTCTTTACAATTTTGAAAATTTTATTTTACTCGGTCTATAATATTTCAACAGGTTTCAGAATTTTATACGACAATTAAACACGACTTTCACAAATACGTCATTTCAGCAAATATTTTACGACCAAAAAATCTATTAAAGCTAGCGCAAACACCTGGGTTCGGACTAAATTGAGCAAAACTTCTGTCAGTAAATTTGTAATTTCAGTTTTCAAATTATTTGTTTTCCCCACGGTATATTCGTACGTTTATTATTAGTAAAGGAAGTCTTGGCTGTTACAGCTGCGATGTTACCACTATACTAATTAATATGTGCGTTTTCTAAAACAGTCAAACCAGTAATAGTTGACATATTAAGGTATTAAGTACTCAGATTGAAATTCAAATAAAAACTAACCGGGACAAAACCTTGTAAACCTTAAATAATTAAAAAATAAACGAAACTAAGAAAAAACAGTTGACATTATAGAATTATTCTTGCTTGTCAATGCTTTCAACACTGATAACACCAAGTTCCATTGTACTACTACAAGTAAATGATTTAGTACTTGCAGCAAATCTTACTGTTTGAGTAATTCGTTTCAGGCTAATTTCCATTAAGATTTTTTTATGTTTTTCTGTGAGAGAGCAGGGAACTTCAAAATAATATTTTTATCAATCAATCTTCCATCAAAGTTTATGCGCAATTAGCCAACTCAATTGTTTGAGCAAATTCTTCTTTTCCGATACTGATAGAATATTGATTATTCTTTAAAATATGTTTGCCCTTTGAAATAAATCTAGCCTTCTACCGCAATGTCTAGACCATTAGCCAGCTCAATCATTTGAGCAGACTCTTCCGTTCTTCTAAGACGGTGATAACATTCAGTTTTTCTTTAAAATTGTTCAGCTTTTCATCACTCAATCCTTTTTCGAAAATTGTGGGTAATTAGCCAGGTCAATCATATCAACCCATTTTTAAGCTTTAATTTTGTCACGCTGATAAAACCTAATTCTTTTTTAAAATATGTTGGGCTTTAACATCGATCATCGAGACCAGATTCTTCTGCTTTTTAGTTATTTTTTTTTTAAATTATGTTGACTTTTAAAAGTAATCACTCAGTCTTTCAAAATGTTTGGACAATTACGCAACTCAATCTTTAAATAGATTCTTCTGCTCTTCCTTTCTCCTTTAAAAAAAACTTAATTCTTCTTAAACATATGTTGGCCGTTGATATCGACCACTCAGTCTTCTTTCAATATTTCTGAGTAATTAGCCAGCCCAATTATATTAACACATTTTTCCGTTCTTCTTTTCTGACACTGATAGAATTTAATTCTTCTTTAAAATATGGCGTTTGAAATCAATTTGCAGTATTTTATCAAATTTTCTGGGCAATTAGACAACTCACTCTTCTTTTCTGCCGAAGATAGAACTTAATTCTTCTTTAAATCTGTTAAGGCAATTCGCCTCCTCAATGATTTGAACAGATCATTCTGCTTTTCCTTTCTGCAGCAGATAGAAGTTAATTCTTCTTAAAAATATGTTAGCCTTTAAGACAAATCTCTCACTATTCTTTCAAAATTTCTGGGCAATTAGCCAGCTCAATCATATCAAATATATCGATATGCAGACGATACTGTACTAATTGCAGAGACTATAGAAGATTTGCAAAACATATTAGAGTTAATAAGTGAGGCAATGAGACAAAAATGTACAAAAAACTAAAGTAATATGTCTGTCATATTTATCTAAACCACACCCAACTAGAACAAGTCCATAAGTTCAAATAGTTGGCGGAGTAGTACTAAATGATAAGTGAGATCCAGATGTAAAAGTAAAAACACAAATAGAACAGGCCAGGAACATGTACAACAAATGAAAGCAAATTATCTGCTTAGACACTCGAATCAGAGTTTTTAAATGTTAATAATTCTATATGGAGTTGAAGCGTGGACACTAAAATTAAATAAATACCAGGAGATGACTAGAAGTTTTTGCACTGTGACTCTATCGCAGAATGCTCAGAATATCATGGACACAACATATAACGAACCAAGCAGTGTTGAGCACCATTAACAGAGAACTAGAACTAATATAACAACGATTAAGACAAGAAAGACTTCGTACCTGAGTCAAATAATGAGAAACCACTAATACAACCTGCTAAGACTAATATACTTGAAGAAGAGAGGCAGAAGAAACTGTTACATCAGAGCTTGGACAGGCATGAACGTTCAAAAATTATTAGGAGCGGCACAGAATAGGGATGATTTCGATGTAGTGATCGTAAACCTCCAGTAACTGGATGCACCAGAAGAAGAAGAAATCCATATCAACACTATCTTCCACTCACCTTTTCTGACGCTAGAATGTAATTTTTGTTTACAATATTCTTGGAGTTTGAAATCAAATTGCAGTCTTCTATCAACATTTCTGAGCAATTAGCCAGCTCAATCATATAAACACATTCTTCTGCTTTTATTTTCTGACGCTGATAGAATTTTATTCTTCTTTATTGAAGTATGTTTGGCGTTTGAAATCAATCTGCAGTCTTCTATCAAAATTCCATCAACTCAATCATTTGAACAGATTCTTCCACTCTTCTTTTCTGACGCTGATAGAATTTAATTCTTCTTTAAAATACGTTTGGCCGTTAATATCGATCACTTAAGTTCGGTTTTCAACTTGGAACGTACCGCCGTCAGTTTCGTGGGTGTCATTTTTTCCCACTAAGAAACCACGTTTCTTGAAACGGTGTTCAGGGAAATTTGAAGTTGACGAATTGACCGAATTCCGCAGCCGGTCCAGTGGAGATGGTGGAATCTCTAAGTGGAAACGTCGATTCTTAAAAGTCTACGGGGAATTGTCTTGTGTGGTGCACTTCCAAGAGGCGGAAAGGGTGAAAACCTAGGAGAAGACAATGTGGATGTGACAGTGACGGTTATAGTTTCCACGAGTAATGACTATTTCTTTTACTCGGATTGTGCCCTTAAGCGATTTTTTGGACTTTTTTGTTTTAAAGGTGGGGTGGTAGGGTCACAACCCGACGCGCTAGGGGCTCCTGGTGCGCTCTCCCTTAGAGCGTAGAAGTACTCATATGAAGATTTGCCTGGATGCTAACAAGCAAGAGGCCATTGGAACTCACGAAACAACAAACAAACATCGATCACTAAGTCTTCTCTCAAATTTTCTGGGCAATTAACCAACTCAATTATCTGAACGAATTCTTCTGATCTTCTTTACAGTCGCAGATAGAATTTAATTCTTTATTAGAATTTTGAAATTAGGAAATAGGCTTTTGAAATCAATCATTCAGTCTTTTTTCAACATGTCAAATGTATTACTTTATTTATTTCGTCATCACTTATTGAACATCTGACATATGTATTTCATTGTTAGAGCGTTGCTATCAACTTAACACAATTTAAGTATGTTTTGTCTAAATTAAAATAAGAACATTTCTGTGTATTTTATTTGGAAATCATCTAAGACAAACATGTTTCTATTAACACTTTTGCCTAATATTTTTTTGTGTGTGTTTCATTACTCATTAAATTTTGGGACACACTGTTTGTGTTAAAATAACATTCTAAAATTCAGCATTTCTCTGACTAACAAAAAAGGAGTTGAACAAAAAGTCTAAGATTATTTAAGCTTGAGCGAATTTCCCAGGTTCCTGCGACGTTCACATATTTCATTGTCCCCAGGATTTTATCTAAAACTTTTGACTTGGCTGTTTAATATGTTTCTTGCACTCCCTCAGAGAATGAATGGTTCTGCATTTTTAATCTATTCCAACGCTAAAAATGCGTTTTTGAGCGTCACAGGTTTTTCTGAAATTATCGCCTTAAATTAAAAATTTATTTATGAAAATTCGTGGAATCGAAGCATTGTAATCAACTTGAAACTTGCAATAAACCGTATTAATTTTCAAAGCTAACTACGCTGCCTACGGAGCCCATTCATTACAAAACTTTCTACTCTCATAACAGGTTTCCAATAAGCCTCGACTACAAAATATTTCTTGGAAATCTTTTGTTAAGTTTAGAACAGCGATTAAACCGGTTAATTAAAAAAATCCAAGTGGGTTCACTTAATTTAATTAAAAGGAAACCTTGGACTAAGCAGAAAAAAAACGTTATCAGCAAAATTTAAGTAAGCGCTCTTCTGTCTGTGCTTGAGAGCCGCATAACAACTCTTCTTTGTATCGGGAAATCGTTAAGGAGATTGATATTATATTGGCTTTTTTTTTCAATTTTGCTGTCCCTACTATCTTAGCAAAGTTCTAATAGAGTTAGAAAAAATGAAAAAAATTTCATAAAATTGCCCGCGACTATCAATCACTTTCGTTCGGACACATGACACGGTCAACTGGAGAAACCACCTGTTTGATGAAAAAAAAAAACAAAAGTTCGACCCTCGAAAATGTATGAAACGTACAAAGACCAGCTGCTCGGAACGGTTAACCAAGATAAATGATCCCGCCACGAATCTGGACCATATTCTTCCAGATCCGTTGCTAAATTTAATCAAAATGGGATGTGTTTATGTCCCCATAAACAAGGAACGGTAATAAACACGGCATGGCGTTTAAATATACCTCGTGACTAAAGGTTTATTTAAATGAAGTTTTGTTACGTATTTTGTCTCGATCAGTAACGTGTCAATTAAAAATAAAATTTGAATAACGATGGGAAAATATTTTTGTATTTTTAGTTTCAAATTTTATAGTCGGAAGGATTTTGATCAGTTGAACGTCACACAGTGGGATATTGTGGCAATTTAGCTGGACATAATGTTGAAATTTTCTTTCTGGCTTCAAAATTGGCCAGTAATATTAATTATAATGTAAGAACTCAAAAAAGTTGCATAAATAAGTCCACATAAGTTTAGTTTCACAAAAAAGCAACATGGCAGGCGGCAGGAGTATATAGAAGGAGTCTATTCTCTAATGTAGAAAACGATCAGGGAGAATTAGCGCAGGATGATCAACAGCGTAAAATCATATGGGAAAACTATATTAGTAACCTTTTTGCCGATGAAAGATCTGCTGTTGAAAATGTAGGAGACAAAGGCCTCTCGGGACCTCCCATCACAAAAGAGGACATTATAAAAGCGATCAATACATCCAAAGATAGAAAGGCGATTGGCCCAGACCACATACCTGTAGAGTTGCTCAAACTATTGGACGACAAAAGCATCACAGTTCTTCAGACGATATTTAATAGAATCTATAACACAGGCGAATATCTTGCCAAATGATTAACATCGAATTTTGTCCCCTTGTCGAAAAAGAACAATGCAACAAAATGCGAGGACTAATCAGCCTCATGAATCACACACTGAAGATTAAGATTATCCACTACAGAATATCAATAAAGTGCGAAAGAAACATCGGATCCACACAATTTGGATTCAGACGAGTGTTAGGCACGAGAGAAGCATTAGTTGCGACTCAAGTACTGATTCAGAACTGCAACGATCAGAGAAAGGACATAATGCTGTGTTTCATCGATTATAAAAAGGCGTTCAACATCATAAACTGATCCAAATACTAAATAGATTGGACATAGACCAAAAAGACATCCGCTGTATTTTGAACTGACAACTCAAAATTTAAGAGAAATTTTGAACGTGTAAATGCTACTCAACGTGTGATAATCATGAACTTCACTCTTCTTGAGAGTCTATATAAAGTGTTTTCCAAGAAATGCTGATGGAGAAATATTTATATACTTTACAACACAACATATCTCTCTCACAATAATAACAACATTAGGATTCCATCCTCGTCAGACCGAGAATGAAAAACGGTAGAGTGAACCTTAACGTATATGGATCCCGGAAACGGCACAGCTGGAGATAAATAGTAATTTTCGTTTTAATGTAGTTGCCGTTTATTGCATTGTTCAGAGTAGTATTTGGATCTTTAAAGAGAATTGCAGCAAAAACTTCCTGTTTGCCAGTTTTAATTGCCAGATTTACTTAAGTCAATATTGCGATAAGCTCCGGTATTTAAAACCAATTTATTGCGGGACGTATTTGTTACTATATTTGCACATTCAGGGAATATCTCCAACTCTGTGTAACATTTAACAAGCGTTCCCATTAAAATTCCAGACAAATAAACCAGATTAGAGAGCGTATCTCATAACCAAGACATACTCCAGTCGTAAAAACGTCATGTGCATGCACAAGTGCATATTCATGCTGCGATGAACATGTTTCTCGGTACATTTGCTAGCGGCCATCTTAGGTATGGCGTTTAATTCCGCAGCTTCAGGAAAAGCGCCAAGATAGATGTAAGACAATTTGTCAACGATACAAACCAAAATTATACTTCCAGACATTGTTCGACGTTAGGAGTTGTTCATTAATCTCTATTAAAGTTTCTTCCATTAAATCTGGGAAAAGTTAAATTGGAGCATTGTAGTGGCTCGAGTTTTGAGCGATGCCACGCCAATTCTATATTTGTCAAAAGTTTTTATATTTTTCTTGTTGGAACGTAAAAACGCCTTAAGTTTTAAGTTGAAGACTGTTTTTGGTGGAAACAAGTTTCACTGATATATTGTTCTGTTTTTCTATCATTCTTTTTAAGGTTTCTTTCCACGAATGGCTGATCGCTTTTGTAGAGAAAGAAATTTCAAAAAAGAAATTTTTCCTAAATACTGTTTAACACGTTAAGCGCCACAGTGGTTTCTTGTAAAACGTCGCTCTGGGCCAAGATGTTTTTTTGGTGGAATTTTATTTCTACTGACCATATTAATACATATTTGCAATGTTTTCTTTTTAACCTTTTGATTTGGTATAATTATTGCAAAAAAATATCTGCAGTCCTTAGGGACCGCAATGGCCCAGTAATATAAATTTCTTGTGCCGGGCCATAGCGGTCCGTATTTGCGGTCCAGACAAGTCGAAACAGGAAATTGTATCGGCGCTATATATACAGGAACTTATAAAGAAATCAATAATAGTACCATCTCCATTACTGACTTTCGCCAAAATGTGGTAGAGCAACTATTATTTGGTTTCGATGAGAATCAAACTAAATCAATAGCCGGATCTAGTTCCAGAAGCGATTCAAAAAAAAGAAAAGTAAATAAACATGAATTTAGAAGAAAAGAAGGAGTGGCTCCCAAAGTCCGAAAATATTGCCGGGGGTGTTACTCAAAAGTAAAAACCGGTAATATGGAAAGGAATAAGGTTCCAAAGGTAACCACCTACTGTGAAGATTGCGATGGAAAACCTCATTACTGCCTCGAGTGTTTTGCTAATTTCCACAATTGATTTGTTTATTTTGTAAATATTTTAAAATACATATTTTTGCATTATTTACCTTTTTAAATGTGTACCTAATGTAACAAAAATCATATCAGTATAAAATATGTTGTCGGACCGCTAGTACACGGATACTCTGCTTACATAGGACCGCATCATTCAAGTTATTATGGTTACTTATATGATTCAAATGTCGAACTGGTGTCAACTGAAATGAAATCCCAGTTATGCGCATCGCTTCGTCCAAGCCATTGCGAGCCCGTAACCACATCAAACAAACAGTAAATGCGGTCCCCTGGCCCCAAGAACAATACAAATTTAAAGAGCAACTGCGGTCCCTAGGGACTACACTGGCCCTGTGAAGAAGTAACCGATGAGGTCCCTAGGGACCGCTGTGGCGCTTAACGTGTTAAAGTAGTTATTTACCTAACAAATGCAGAAAATGATAAAAATACAGCAAGAACAAAAATTCTAATTTTATCATTTGCTTACTACGCTTGTAGAAATTTGTATACTGTATAACAATGATGGATATGATGTCCCTATCGAACGATAATGAAAAATGTTTCTATATGCTTTAAATTGTTTATATTATTTATTTATATATTTTAATTATATTATATTATATTTCGTGTCACGGATGGTTACTATGCGACTGGACTAATTTAGACTTTTAGACTGACCACATATAACTAAATTTCGATCGGATCCTTGAATCGGATAAAGCTCTATCCACTTGAAAAACATCGATGTGTACGCGTACGATTGAAATTTTGATCCGATAAAGTGATTCAGTTCAATCCTCTTCTTCAAGTGGACAACACATTCAGAAATTAAGTTAATTTCAGCATTTCATAGAACATAATATTTTCATCCCTTCTGTTCATCTTATCATTTGTAACCAACAATAGCTGGACACTCTGTATATTAATTGAACAGTAACTCTTTTGTAACAAAACTCAATTCAAATTGCAATGTTTTAATGCCAATGTTACCCCCTTTATTGTTCTTAGAGTCTTCATTTCTACGTTACTCATTATCTGTTTTGTTCTTTTTTTGTGCTAAATTTTTAGTTTTTTTATAAAGTTGTTTTATCATTTTTCATACGACATGATCAAGTGTTATCTCCTCCTCTAGAATATTTAACAAAGTTTGGTCAATATTAATAGAGGATCACATGGTTGTGGCTCAGTAGTGAAGTGACTGAAGCTATTTTTCAGGCTAAAAGAGAGGCTTTTTAAGAAATTCAACAGTTATTTTATTATCCGGCATTGAAGAAAAAAGTTTTTGCCTTAATTCTCTTAAAAAAGAAATGTAGAGCAGGTTCAATATTTTCTAAACAAAATTAATAGCAACATTTTGTTTAAATATTATGATCTGTTTAAAACACAAAATGCCCTTTAAACAAAAATTTTACGTACATTTTTTAAAAAAAAATAGGACGTGTAAAACGACTTGTGTAAAACACAATTTTTTCGGTTTTTGTTTTTGTGTCAAAATTTGTACTGAATATTCTTTGTGACGTGATAATTTGTGGTGTCTGTTACTTAACTTTACAACAGACTTACAATATTCAACTGTAGAATTATTTAAAAAAAAATTTGTAAAAATTTTTTTTGTAAAAGTCACGTGATGTAGTTGACAATAATAAAATGGCTAGTAAAACCAAAATTCCAAAAGGATACTAAGTAAGATATAAGCGCATCTGAAAATAGAGAAATAAACAAAAATCGAAATATCAACACAAGCATACAAGTTGGCTTTGACTCAAGGACGGTAAACAGTACAGGAGTGCTTAATCCCATAAGCGCAATCTTGCCGGTATCGGCTCGGGCCGGTGACGATTTTTACGTCACCATGGGTCTCTCGCGTTTGCGCGATTGTTTTGCGCGATGCGCGATTGCAGTCGATCATTCACGAACATGATCTCGTACATAGCATCTCGGGCGAATATTTAGCGTATTGTGCACCCGAAGGCCCACTGTGACGTCAGAATTCATTCGCCGCCGGGAAACAAAATCGGCCGATCGAGCAATCCTGTCTGTTTAATATCCTTGGCTTTGACTCAGGTCTTGACAACAGTTGTCAAAAGTGACGTTTATTCATTTCTTGTTTCTATGACAACACTTAAATGTTTAAAATTACTGCGTTTTTATCTTTAAAGTCAAAGGTTAAATTTTTTGTTCTTTATTTTATTTTTAATTTGTTCTACCGTTAATTTAAAAATAAATTCTTTAGTCGTTAGTTCCTTTAATGTGTGTGAAAATACTGAAAAAGTAATTTGATATTCAGTCTATATCTGCTACTGAGTTTAAGTTTAAGTAGTAATAGTTTTCCCCAAGAGAAAATTCGTTTTTTTATGAGAGTAATTCATAAAATTCATCAGTCATTGTAACGTCAAAAACGCTCTGCTCGCTCCATGGAATGTTAAAACGAATGCGGTCTGTTTGTTTGTTTGTTTGTTAGCAAATGTTTAAATACATTTTAACACTTGTCAGTTTTCCCTGCAGAAAAAGGAAGCGTTTTTGAAAGAAAAAACTTATAGAAAATAGAAGAAAGCGATGAAAATTACGTTTCTCACATTACTCACTTCATCATCAATTATGTCAATTATTGTGAAAACGGAAGGCACAATCACATCAAAAAAGTGCCTTAAAAATGTTTTTTTTTTCACTTTGATATTTGAATAAACAAAAAAGTTGTAAAGCGTTTTCAAAATAGACGAAATTCGAAAAACACCCTCTAGCGCCGTAAACTGACAAGATATCGAAAAACGGTTTTTGTCATTAATCTTTGTTCAAAAATCAAGTTCTTGACATGTATCAATATATCAATATTCCCATCATTCCATGGCAGAACATAGGGCCTCAACAAAGTTTCTCCCTCGGACTCTATTTCTGGCAAGCATTTTCACTTCTTGCCATGATTTATTCGTTTTACGTGTTTCACTTAATATCGTTCTTCTCCAAGTTGTCCTTGGGAGGCCTCTAGCGCGGCTGTGTTGGGGATTCCACTCCAGGGCCATTCGGGCTATATTATTTTCAGGTCTGCTAAGGGTATGACCCAGCCTTCCCGATTTACGCTTCCGTATCTCTATATCGGTCGGAGTATGGATGGTTCTTCTCCAGAGCTTTCCATTTGAAATGCGGGCCGGCCAGAAAATACGTAATATCCTGGGTAGACATTTGTTCACAAAAACTTACAGAGCCCTGGATGAGCTTTTAGTGGATTTCCATGTTTCGCATCCTTAAAGAAGAACAGATTTTACGTTTGTATTGAAGATACGTAGTTTTGTGTTGGTGGTGTATGCTCTCGAGCTCCAGAACCTGCTAAGCTCTTCTTGCTTTTTGTATTGCGCCACCCTCCTTGTCAATTACACTTCCAAGATAAACAAAGTGTTTGACTTGTTTTGTTAGTTCGATTAGTTGGTTCTCAATAGGTAATGGATTAACGTTGTCAGTGTTAACTATTAACCTTAATCTTAAGACCAACTTTCATGGCTTCTTCACTGAGTCTGACGAGCTTCTGCATCGTATCTTCAAAGGAGTGAGCCAGAAAGATATCGTCGATGTAGTCTAGGTTCTCTAGCCGGCCATTGATGTGATATGTGATATGATTCTTGACATGTATACTAGTTTTTTTCTATCTAGCCGGGAAATGGGGGTTTCTTGTCAAAACACACTAAATCCGGACACCCCGTACATTATTTGATCGTAATATAAATACAGTACGTACATTTGCGCACAACCTTAAATATTAACAGCAAAACTTTACCGTACCTTTACTACAATAAACGTTTTGCATATTTCACTAGTTATAAAGTGTAATTAAAAACTGTAAAACTAATTTTGTTTCACGTAAACTCTTAATAAAAAAATCAAAACACAAACTGCAAGAATTCTGCTGCGTTCGAATGAAAGCCGTATAATTCACTTTCCTTTACGTGAGCGCTTTTTTACTACATGGTCCCTGTATTTTAATATAAAAACCGAACATCAAATGCATTATTACTTTGCCAGACTGCCCCTACTTTTTTCTAAACCTGGCATACTAAAGTGGAAAAATAAGCCGTTGCTAACGCTATAATTATGCGTAAAAAGAGAATTTAAAAACCCCTTTTTTGAATTTATGACTACATTTATTTATGCAAATCTTTGTGTGAAATATTGTAATTAAGGTGCGAAGCTTAAATGCTAGTTGCTTGCATTATGTATTCAAAAAAGGGAAAATTACACTTCTAATTACTGCTGCGTAACCGATATTTACCTTCACATTTTCTTTATGGGCTTACAAGACGGATTTTCTTGCGCAAAAAAATGTTTTCGATCATAAATTGCAACATACAAAAATAAACTAAAAAAACCAGTTCGGAAAATTTTATTACCATCCAGGCTACGCAGTTTATCATACAACATTATCCACGATAAACGTTTTAAGAACTGTCTGATATTTATTTTCGTTACAGTGAACTTTTCGTATGCGAGATACTTATTATATAATTTAACAGCTTAATGACTTTAAAGGATTAAAGAAAAGTATTCAATTTGTTAAAAATCTCACTTCATTCGTAAAAATTTACGAGTTGTTATAATTTAAATTCTTTTTTTAATCATAGGCAACTAGAAAATTGCCATCATTTTCGTTCACAATTTTAAAAAAAAAACCTAAACTTGAAAGCCTGGATTGCTTCAGGGATTTCCAGAGTGAAAAAAGCAAACTCGATATTTTACTGCAGCTAAAAAACAAACAATTCTACACTTTCTTACCTCCCTGCGGGAAAAACTGAGCGTAGATCATCTTAAAAGTATCTTCTCTCACAACTCCCGTGGGACATTCGGCTTTGAAGCCCCGGTATATCCTTTTAATTTCGTCTTGTGTAAATCTGGTAGCCCTACAAAGAGACTCTATACTGCCTGGTCGGTAACGCGGTGGTGTTTCGAGGTCTTCTAATTCGGAATCTGGAAAAATTATCTCAGTAAGAAAAACTGGAAGTTTGAATTAAATAGTATAGTAAGTTGGTAAAAAAACATGGAAGAAAGTGTACTTCCATAATTAATTTTTAGTTATGAGAGTTTGTTCCATATTACGTTTGTATAGGTAGTTAAGTTTACTGGTAAAAACTGTAGCTTATTTACCAAATCTGTAAGAGTTATGTAAGTGAAAATAGTCACATAGAGTATGTTAAATTAGTCAAATAAACTGGTTAAAAATTAGACATGTATAACATTTGAGAAAGATGAAGCAAACTTGTGTAGTGTGTAATAATTGACAGTTGATGACAGAAAACCAATCAAGGTTTTTGATTAAGTGTTCTTTTTTTGTACCAATGATTTTGTACAGATAATTTTGAATTTGCTTTCCACTTTTGTAAATATATACTGACTGTCACAGACATTTGTCACTAAACTGCATGGTATTGAAATTATAAAAAAATATACAAAGAAAAATTGATGTTAAAAAAGCCATTGAAAAAATTGTGCATATAACGATATTAAACGGACACCCTGTACATTTCAATACATGCTTTCATTTATTAAGTATGCTAAAACGTTATGATAATGTTAAAAAACTATTAATGTCGTTACTGATCCTTAATACCATAAGTAACTGAATTAACTGACATTTTGCAAATGCCAAAAATACAACATAATTAACTAGTATAGTAAGTATTGATAGTAATTTTGCATAGATAATAACACCTATTAACTATCCGACAAATTACAACACTTCATCTTGGTGAGTAATAGCTATCATTACAAGCTCGTTGTAGTGGACATAGTATTGTTCATGAGTCCTTGGTTGACTTTTTTTATAATAAGTATTTCTACATTTACTACAACTCTACCTCAAATTTAGTAGTTTGTAAGCTTTGTAAAACAAAGCTCTGATGTAAATTATCTTAAAAAATTTCCGCTTTTTCTGTGTTTAAAAAAAAAATTGTTTAAACTCAGAAAGGAATTCTCAAACAGGTCAATATGTCTAAGCTAAAATTAGTCAGACATGGAACCACACTGATTTTTAAAGCAATCCAATTCCATTACACTGTTTGTTTACAATGCGGAATAAACATTTGTTCGTTCTTTTATTTGGATAATTTTAGATTTTAGAGTTTTTAGAAATTGAAAAACTTCAATCACAAAGTAAATATTTGTTAAAAACATGTTAAAAGCTTTTTCTTTATGACGTCGTGTTTGGAGAAATCTAG
Source organism: Ips typographus (assembly GCF_016097725.1). Lineage (NCBI taxonomy): Eukaryota > Metazoa > Arthropoda > Insecta > Coleoptera > Curculionidae > Ips > Ips typographus. Next base: position 11,288,267 of record NC_138423.1, read on the forward strand.
CATGTAAAATTTTTATTGGTTTCAATAACTGTCATGTCATGTTGATTAATAATTTTTAAGTGTTTTCTTAATAATAATTATATTAACTGATATAACTTCCTTGAAAACAATCAACATTTTTTCAAAAGTTGCCTAATAAATGTGAATTTCAAACAGCTTCATTTTAAACCCAAGCAGCTTTGCCCTTTTTTCTTTTGTTCTCACTTTAACCCAGAAAAAACCTTTTCTGGTCGTGTTAATAAAAAATTTATTTTAATTATTTTGAGCTTGTTGACCTTGTTCCGCAAAAAAAACGGTGGCGCATTCGGACTTGCCACTTTTCACAAAATTGCTTTCAAAGGCAATTTGCACAGAAGGAGCAATCCACAATATCGGAACAAAACAACACAATCCTGTCAATAATTCTGCCAGACACGTTCGCAAATTACATTTGCCAGGTAGCTTATGCATGGGTTAGAGTCTGAAAGTGAACACAATAAGCCTGTTTCTTTGTATGGGTGCTAAAGGTATATGCGAGAGGATCAGAGCCTTTTTTTCCTTTAATCTTTATTGCCCGCACGTAAAAAGTACATGTAAATAAAGAATTCATGTTAATTCCACCAAAGGGGTGCACTACCCTTGTCTTTACTGGATATAAAAGCATAATCTATATCGGTCGTTTGGGAATCCCTTTTTTTTTCACGGGCCCAGCAAGAAAAAACTTTATAAATGGAAGGATAACGTAATATTAAAAATTTACTTTTTTGTTCTATAATTTTGTGGATCACGTTTCCAAAAAAAAAATGAGGATTGTAATCATTTTATCCTTCTAGAATATTCATAATTAACAAAATCGCATTACCCTTTTAAATCCTTAACGAGCAGGCAATCTGATTCAATACGCCGAATTGTTTTAGGATTCCAACGTGGTACACCCAGCATTTCATACATGAGTTGACTTAAATTAGAGACACTGTAGAGTCTGCGAGAGCCCGGCAATTTACGAAAAGCCTAAAGCTAGGCACATTTTCCGCGTGCGGAAACTGGAAAATAAAGAAATAAGACCGAGAATTGTAATGGGATATAACCTCTTCGTTAGGGCCTTCATTTAAATAATCATCCGGACTCAGAGGCCCATGTTTCTCCATGTTGTAAACAAAAAACACAATAATAATTGATGTGTTAAAATAAGTTAACTAGAAAGACGTAATGTCAAAAAAAGGACAGTAAAGACACTTTTCTTTGGACTGCTATTAAACATGTTTACACTAAATAAACTATCTAAGAGTTCAGCTCATATTATTAGACTTGCAATTATTCGTTCACTGTTATGAATCATACCAATCATAACAACGCAACAACCCTCAATGTGAACTTCCAATTAAATGTGGTTTTTCGTCTATTGTTGTTCATTCGCTTAGATCCAAACATAACTCTGAATCCTGACATCTGTATATTTAATTAAGAACGGCAAAGTAATACACTTTTAGTGCGTAATCAAGGTTTGCTGAACAAATGTCTAATAGTCCAACACGTTTGAAATGCTGTTTATTGATTTTGGCGCTAAAGGTAGTTTTAATATAATCTATATCAATTAGTGAAACAAAAACTAGTCTGATTATCTTACTGTCGATTATTCGAAAATGTTGTGAACCAATAGTTTTTTCTGTTATTTTATCGAGTGCCCGACTTTTTGTATTTTGTAATTTAAGCACGTTTATGTCCAAAAATAAGTCTAGTTTGTTATACGATGAATAAACTAGATTTGAAAGTGCTTCATTAAGGAAATACAGTGTGGTAAAGTTTCGAATTTTCTTCTCCATTTCCTTTGTAACTCGCTAGGTTTTTGAGATGTTGAGCTAAAATTTGTTTTGTTTACAAACATAAATATGTTTTGAACTTTTTGTTACTTGTTTCCGTTTTAATTTCTTGTTATTTTAAAAAAATAATAATAATTTTTTTTCTCATGGATTTGAACAGTTTATGTTAAAGTAGTACTGACGTGTTTGTATTGTAACATAGACATTACACTAGGTACCGTTACCTTAAGTTGCCCCGATCTCCCCCAGTACCGTAGTTATGTCAACAAGATCGGCGAATTGGGGTCACGATGTGAGTATAAATACTGCACCAAAAGCACGTACAGATCACTGATCTCTGGGTTAGTCTGGGTACGCCTATTGTGCAACTTAAAAGTGGAGCAGTAGGTGACCAAGTGCCACACCCTAGATCAGCCCTAACAAAGGAATTAGTGTGGACGCGCAGCACGAGTTGCCGTTCCAGCTTACCTCCCTTTGTTAGGCTCTTCGCGTCTTTGCCGGCTCGGTGAATGCCCTCGGACCTAAGTCTAGGGTTCATTCACCACCGCTAAAGCGTTGCCCTCCGTGTACCTTTGCCTAGAAGCCAGACCACGTCATGATCCCCGCCATCTTAGCCATCTGGGGGTAAGATTATCGTCTAGAGATTAAGGCGCTATTACGTAATAAAGAGTGGGTTACCTGTGGAAACCTGAGTATTCTTCCCCCTCAACCAACCCTTAACGTGACAGTATTGCAACTACTTTGACGTCACATGTTATGTTTCACTATTTGGCAACATGATACTTAATTTAATACCGTTTCAAGAAGATATTAGAATCACTTAACTTAGTTCTATTTATAATTTTGGTTATTGCATTCCGGATTATTTTAATTTGCTATCTCAAAACTTTGTCCAAGTATTAAATTTTAAAATAGTTTTAACTACACTTTTGAAATTTGTGTGTGTTTGTTTAGGTTTGATTTAAAAATCATTTAATTACCTTTAATTTAAGTGTCACTTATTGGCAATGCATTTGTTTTCTGTAGTAATTGATTGTAGTAGTTTTGAAATCCAAAAGCTCTGATGATCTTCAAGCACAAGATTTGTCTAAAGAACTTTTCTTGATAAGAAGAGGTTTCTAGCTTTAAAAAGAGAGAAATTTCAGAAACTGAATTGAAATTCACATAAGTATGTTCAAGACATTGCATAACGGAAAATTAAATTTTAATTAGTACTAATAATAAGATTTTTGTTAAGCTTGAATCAACGCTTAACATTGCTATAAGGAATAATGATAGTCCACATTACTCCTGTTAGGAAAACTTGCTAAACTTACCGCTAATCTGAATCAGATCACTTATCGCTAATCACTTTCTCATTAGAACTGACAGTAGCAGTAACAGTCAAAATAGTCGATTTGAAAAGTATTGAAAACCGAGGTACCAAAGGTAAGTTGAACTAGGTTTAGGATACTATAAGATTACAGTAATTGTGATAATAAAGTATCATATGAATTGAGTTAAATCCTGTTTAAATTGAAAAATCTTCTGGAAACCATTGCTTGTAGTAGTGCTAAATTTTGCCTCTGTGAATGTTTTACCTATAAATAGTTATTTATTGAGGTAGTGTCACTTTTCCTTTATTAATGTAATTATTAACTGACTGATTGACTTAAATTATGGCTTTATTTCAGTTCAAACACAAGGCGAATGTATGATGGGATGTCCTACGTAAATTAACCTAACTTTAAATTATCTGATTTTTTAAAGTGCCTAATTGGTTATGTTGAATAGTTTCTTCTTTTCTGTCTACCAATGCCAATAAAATCATCTTGGTTTTTTTCTGTTTGTTTATTGTTTGTAAATATGCAAAAAATTTTTTTTTCAAAATTTCAGTCAATAAAAGCTGTCTAAACCGTGGATTGTATAGCGTGTTTTCCATTATTAACAAAATTTAGGATAACAACAAAACAACAACATGAAGAGACAACCTAATTTATCTGTCTGGTCAAGTCAAATATATATCATATGTCATATGTCTTAATAGACATTGACATTATTATTTACCTAGGTCAATAATATTTCCTTTTTTGTTGTATTTGTGCCAGACTAGAACTAAAGATTAGACTCTATTTTTGACCTAGGTCAACAATGATCATTAAGGTAGAGAAAAAAAATTCTCAAGTTACTAAGCGGTCAATAATGGTATGTTTATCATGTTAGTAGTGAAAAAAAAACATTATTATGAATATCACTAATAATTAGTTTTATTACAGTTCATTAATAAAAGTTGATCGATTTCAATCCCCTGTTGACCATATAATACCCTGTATAACAACCTAGACTTATTTTTGTTTTGCGTCGAAGAGTTAATGTTCTGCTTTGTTCACCCTATATTTTTAAATAAATAATTTAATTTAGTATTCAGTAAAGTTTTAAGAAAGTACCTGGTAGAAAAGAAGGGAGTAGTCAAAATATTAGAAAGTAGATATAGAGCGAGCTACTGTAGATGGCTGCTACGTCATCGTGAGCTGCTATATTGAAATTTACTACTACCAGGTATGGAAGATTCAAAACTACTACATATTTAAGCATTAATGGAATGTATTGATTTAAAGTTTATCAAATACTTTATTTTTGTAAAACCGTCAAAAGAACGATTGACACTATACATTTGGCAGCTTGCGTACATGCTGTATGCGTAATGTTTCACATAGCACTCTAGTGAAATTAAGTAACTATATTTTAAGTAAAAAAAATTAAAAAAATTAATGTTTTTCTAACTTTTAAAACGTCAAATAATGAATTCAAGATGTAACAGGGTACTTAAATCTTTATACAAGGTGATTAAAAAAAAGGTGCCCGAAATCTATATTTGTGAAAGTCTAATTTTTGATTAAGTTGAACTAATTAGTTTCTTACGGAGCTTTTGTTATTTAATTTTAGGTGATTTTCACACTCAAAAGTCTGTTTGGCCGCTACTATTATGTTTTTAGTATCAAACCGGAGGAAAAACACTTTTGTCTAGAAACTCTTCTTGTCTGCAATTTATAAACGTATAAAAAGTATAGTTTTTGCTTTGAAGGGCAGTGTAACCAGTTAATTTAATTTATTTATGGCTACTTGGATCTTCTGTCTCTGCACACAAAATAGTTTTGTTGGGAAAAAGTCAAAAATAATGTCAATTTTTATTGACAAAAACCCTTCTCGGAGTTCCAAATTGCACATTATCAGGTATAATATTTATTTAAGTTGTTGTTTTCTGTGTTCTGCCGTTGTGCTCTATTTTAGATTCTCTGAAGCAGGTGGTAGATTTCCATCAAAACGTCAGGTTTTTTACGAAATTCCATTTTTCCAACAAACTTTTTTGTGTGATGAAACAGAAGACCCAAGTAGCAACATAGAAATGAGTAACTCGTCTCAACAAACATATAGAACATATCTCCAGTTAATTTAAACCTAAATTTTACAAAATCCAGGTAGAATAGGAACAGTGTAGCTATTGTAATGACTTATATGGACCCACTTTTGATGTTGAAAAAAATTTGGTTTTGAATAAACGCAGGTTTGATTAACACTTTTCAAGTTTTCAAATATTTAGGCAAAATCAACTTATCACTTTTTGGGTTATAAATTTTACATGGGTTTAGTCTACTCAAAAAGTAACTTCAATGAATTATCATCTGAGAAACAAACGCACTTTATAATTTTTTATATTCTATTTTGGATGTTAAGGATGTCTGAACAGTTTTACAATTTACAAAATTCTTGACATACCTACAATCCTGTTGAAGTAAACCTTCTTCATTGGTTTTATATTATTCGAACATATTTAAACTGAAAATCGATCACTGTCAATATTTCACCAACATTAGGCACATGCAAATTTTGCAGTTTGACTAATTGCATACACAAACTAGTCCAAAATCGCAATAATGGCACATCGCACCGTCGTGTGAGACACTTGAAAAAATCGACAAGTTCATTAGCAGATTAATGCACTTTTCGAAAAGTCAAACAAACAAAAGCTCAATGAAAGACCGGACGATACTAAAAGTGTGTTTAGAATTTTGGAAAATCAGCCGTCTCGCTAATGTATACAACATTTGGGTTGTTTATTCTGAAACCGAATGCGAGTTTACGAACGTTAACTAGCTACATTCAGGTTGTGTTTGTCTATAAAATTTCGACGTTTGTGTTGGCAAGATAAAATTGTACTAGTCGGTTTCATGTGTCAATGCAATGACGGTTAATTACTGTGTATTTGGTCGCAGTTGCGATGATTGATACAACGAATATTTGTGCTGTAAGGTGTTAATACATAGATGCATTTGTTTGTAATTAAATGTAGAATTATACAAAGTACAGCCAAATTTGCATTAATGCAATGAAAAATTATTTTTTAAAAAGCTTATGAAGATCAATAAAATAGTTGTCATAATAAAGAAATATTACAACCAGTTTCCTTTTTACCAACAAAAGGTTATTAGATGATAGATTTAGTAGATGTATGAACCGTGGTTCTTCTCGTTTTTTACACTATTATAGCATAATTAAATAATATCATTTTATAATTTTCAAGGAGCGTTTAATAATAGTTATTAGTTCGGAAGTTGAAGATTTCATGACGAGGTTGTAATCTAAACGTGTTTTGGGATATTCAGAAACTTTTCGAATGTTTTGCATGTACATTACTTTGTTCATTTACTTCATATTTCTGACAAATACTTTAAATGTGTATTTGTCAGAAATATATGCTCCAATAATTGCAATCTCAAGTTTTCCAGTACTATCTTCCGTAATATTGTAAACGGTATTTTTTCGTAACTTTGCGAATCTTTATTGTTAATTTGTTTCATTAAGTTAGATTCCATTATATAAAAATGTAAGTTTATGAGAACCTGATCATAACCACACTTTTTAGCATATAATGTTATAATACTTATAAATAGATTCTTATTTATTTTCGCATTATTTCTATTCAATCATATTCAATCAATAAGTTTGAAGTTTAGTGAGTAGTGAGGCATAGGTAGCCTGTATAGTATCTGTATCTGTAGAGTGCGGAGGGTGACATGCCCGACAGTTTCATCTTCCTGTTCACACACCCTGAATAGAGGTGTGTCCACTAGCCCCATAGTATGGAGGTGTTTCCTTAGCTGACTGTGGCTAGTCAGAAATCCTACTGTTAAACGTAGGTTCTTCCTAGTCTTCGCCATATATTTCTTCAGCGCCAGCTTCCCAGGGTCACCCAGGGTGATCCTGGCAAGACTGCATCCTTTGATTCCATCCCATCTCTTTACGGATTAAGCATGGGTGTAGCGTTTGGCTATCACTGGGTCCTAATTTTTTTATGACCCAGTGATACCTGCGCAATGCGATTACCTTTGCTCCTATGGTGCCCTTTAACACATCTCAGGATAATATTGTTATCTTCCGAGGCGTTAGCTAAATCTTGGTAGCACTCTAGTACTAGCTCTGAGGTAACACGTTGTCTATTCAGGGTTAGTAGGGCTTGTCTACTGTCAGTGCAGATTATTATGTTTTTGCCAGAAATACCTTTTCTGGTTAGTTTTTTCGTGGCGATTGAAATACCAGCCAGTTCCGTTTGAACCACGCTGGTATTTTTTCCCATTCCCCACTTAATCCTTGGGCTTAGTGACCTAGAGTAAACTCCACATCCTGAGCCTTATTTGGTTTTTGACCTCTGTATAGTAACAGTCATAAAAACTGAATAATTGTCAACAAGACGAACTTCTCAGGCATTCACCTGGCATATACTTACTTAATGGATTGTTATCCAAATTACCTTAAAATCTAAATATATTTTCCGATTCATACAAGATGGTTGATGGTCAATGGTTAACTTAGATGTTTCTGGAAAACATGCCGTAGAAAATTTTTGGAAATTTGAATTCTTAGGTTATTTTAGATCAATAGATCAGAATAATAAATCTTTCGATAGGCCTAAAATGTTTTTAAAAATGCGACGTTGACCTTTATACCAAAAAGTGGTATCAAGTATGATATTTTAACTGAGAGCCTGTATATTATTGCATCTCTCAATCCACTATTTAGTTCTAATTATTGTTGTGTAACCGTTTCCTATACTTACTATACTACCATTTTATTGTTTGCCTTGAAACATAGCTAAAATAAAATTGTTATTACTACGCCACTGGGATTAGTAAGTCAGCGTGCGGGAAAGTATCACTTTCCGCATTTGTTAGAAAAATAACTATAGTTTATAGGTAGCCTAAGGAGGCAAGAGACTGAAACTTTATGCTAAACATAAAAATGATAGAAAGTTTTTTTTTTTTTTTCAAATAGAATGCTCTGTTATAATAAAAATAAAATTTCTTTCAAATGGTATGTCTTGATCGTATACCTAAAGAGTAAGGTTTCGAAATAAAAGCATATTTCTGCAAGAATTGGATTATCTACAGGGATATTGGTTAATTCATTAACAGTTTAGAGAACGAATAAGTAGGCAATTGCTATCGGTTGAACGAATATAGAATTCTAGATTTTCCGAAACTGTCCGATATGAAATAGACCAATCACAGACAATCTTCAGAGTGCGATATGAAATAGACCAATTACAGTTAATCTTGAACGTAAACAAAATTATTCTTTTGATTGTCATCTCACAGACAATTGGCATCAAAAAATTTCATTTTGGCTAAAGTTTTGAGGCAATGAAAAAGCCGTTCTAGTTTCAGTGACTGTTCAATTAAAATATAAAAACATCTTCTTTATTATATGAAACAGAAAACGATACAAACTTAACACATACATAAACAGGCAGACAGACATAAAGCAGTCTGCAAAAAAAAGATGAATTTTATGGCATAGATGTGAACGAAGACTTGAATATCAATTTGTATTAGGACATTTTTTTTTAACGCTGACAGGATGTAGGTACAAAACCAAGTACAAATCATCAATTAAAACAACCTATTTTTACCTTAAAACTGGGAAATCCGTAATGCATCGTTTACCTATTACGTACGAATATAAATAATACGAGAAATTAGACTTTTCAATCGATAATGAGTCAGTGCGCTAACAACCTAATGGATAATTCGTTTTGAGTAATGCTACATATTTTAAAATTTTACATCTTACTGCCAAATTTATAACGATGATTGATTAAACCGCGAAGCAGTTTGGGATTAATTCAGTTTATGAAACCGTCAGCTATTTAAACTCGCAGACAATCCAATCTGTTACGGTTTGCTTTTTCAATTAAGACATTTCTGGCGGACCGAAATCAACATGCCAATTCTATCCAGATAAATATTTGGACTTCTGTTCTCTATTTTCTATAGTGAGAGAACGTTCTTCCTTGATAAAAGTAACCGTCAAGTTAGACAAAACAAATTCACCGATAAAAGGTCAAAGGTAAACAGGGTGCTACAGTAAGAGAGCTTTTTGATAAAAACCCTTTTATGGCTTAATTGCGTAGGTTTTGAAAGCGTGGAAAGGGTAAATGTTGTTATTATGGACGGTATTTTATGCCATTTAGTAGAGAATACGAAAAACTGTTGTAAAATGTGCATTAGACGCTTTTAAAAACCCATGTTGCTGTATAATGTTTTATTAAATTTAAGTAATTCAGTGTAGAATTATCCACAAAATGATAATACAGTCGATGTTCTTAAGTTTGCAGATTTTTAAGTTACAGAATAAAACTAAAATAACATATTTTTATTTTAACTCTGTTATTTATTGCAACGCTTTAATAAACATCCTGTATATGAACTGTTTTATAACGCTCTTTTAATGTGCTTAACCAAGATTACTTTGATATATTTATAACACTGCATCATAATTAGGTATACTGGAAACTTACAACTTAACAAATATGTTGCTCCCAGCTTGCGTGCTGGTCAGTAATAAGGTTAACTCTATTTCAACATCTACAAAGCTAATTTTGTAAACTCATGCATAGTCCATTAGCAAATTACGCAATACAACAACTGATCCAATTCAATCTTGTTGCTTCTAATACTAACCATTATTGATGTAAATTCCAATTACAAGACCAAACCTACCATCTAAGTGTGCATTAGAAATTAATTTTCAGTCTTGGCTTATTACTAATTTGTTAACTCGTGCATTAAGGAATTGTTAGACATAGCATACATGGGTTCATGTTTAGTTAATGAACATAGTTTCGGAAAACAAAGCCAAAAGATTAACTATTGATGTACTGTGTTACAGAGGAGCTGGATTTAGTTGAAGATCGATTCTCTTTAAGCTGACTCGTGTTTTAAACTATTCAGCACTCAGTTTAACACGAGATGGAGGATTGTTTTAACCAATTGTTTCTAGCCAGTGCTAGTATACATTTATAAAAAAAAAATAAATGGATAATTAAATTAAAGAAGTCCGAATATGTATCTTTAATACAAACACCTTCTTTTGTATATTTTTTTAAGAGTTGATTTGACTGTTGTTTTTTAGTTTTTTTTTAATACAAATCTTCTACAAACACTCCTTCATTAATCTTATACGTTTGCCCTTGTCCAGTTTATAATTGTTATCATTAAGAAGTTTGAGATACGTTCTATATGTTTGTTGAGACGATTTACTCATTTCTTTGTTGTTAGTTGGGCTTACTGTCTCCCCACACAAAAAAGGTTTGTTGGGAAAATGGACTAACCTAGTCGTCCCAACACAAGCCGACTGACAGGCTCTTGATACCAAAAAAACCTGACGTTTCGCGAAAATCTACCACCGTCTTCAGACAATCTAAAAAAGAACACAACGCCAGAACACAGAGAAAACAACAACTCAAAAAATATTAAACCTAATAATGTTCAATTTGGAACTCCGAGAAGGGTTGTTTGTTAATAAAAATTGACATTAATTTTGACTTTTGTCATTCCAATATTATTGGAGCCTCATCATAATCATCATCAGGTCTCGGATTTATCAAGTGTCCTTCATCCTGATTCAGAAACACTTTTAAATCCCTAAAAATCATATAATTTTTGCAGTTTTAATCGTAAGAACAAGATATGTATGTACTTTTTATAGGATAATATTTTAGAAACATTTTTTTCTAATTTTTGTTTTTTTTCCTTGCACAAAACTAAAAATGCAGAGGGTTGTAGACTTTTGAACATTTAAAACAATATACTTTAGAGCAAAACTTTTGACTCGGCTATTTGTGAACTCTCTCATTTGTTTAAAGTTTAAAACCTTTTGACTGGCGTATTATAGAATCTAATTAACTATGATCCTCATAGACGTGAACATTAACATCACCCTGATGGTCTAAGATTGTAAATAGTTTCAAAAGAAAGGAATTCCACTGATCCTCTGGTAAAAATAGTTCAAGAACTACGTATCAAACTGATATATTATCACCAATTAAAAAAAAATATCCAATCACACACGAAGTTTCACAGAGGACATTCTTCGAACCAGTCTTATGGTTATGGATTCATGTATGTAATATGTAATAATCATGGTAACTTTAGACGAATAACGATAGAAGGGGTAAGTTTATAGGGTACGCAGATGATATGATGAGAACGAGAATACCAAATGCTTTGAAAGATCATACAACCAATCTACAACAAAAAATAAACAAATATGTGTCTTGAAAAAAAATGAAATGGGAGTCTAAGCAGAAAGACGAACAATTACCAACCTAAATTAATATGACAAAAAAAAGTGGTTGCATCATTTGATTAATACGAAGAAAAAGCAACAGATTTATTCAACAAAAAAAGGAGTTTACTCAGAAAATCAACTTAACGATATGCGAGCACATAAGTTAATAGGATATGCCCAGCTCACATGTATGTAAGACATTTTCTCTACGCTCTTTGAAAAAAATATTCTATTGAAAATTCTATAGAGATATTACTAGTAACCAGTACTGGGAATCCGTGTAATGTAAGTAGAGTAGAATTCTATTTGTCTTCCATATATTCTTGGTATTGGGCCTTTTGTGCTCAACCTGATAGAAGCCACAACATCGCGTGAATTTGGCACCTCTTAAAGGTCTCTAATTCTCGCCATGTTTTGGCTTTCTAGCTCTTTGTGCATAGAATGTCCGACACCTAGAGTATAGTCGATAAATAGAATTCTACTCTACTTAAATCACACAGTCCCAGTGCAGAAGTTGTTGTGTATCTTACTTCTTAGTACAGTTTAGAAGATGATCCAGTCAACTTTTTTCTACATATTAGTCAGATTGGCTATCAATTTAAATAAAATATTTCTTGTAAACTAGCTGGAAAATAAAGGAATCGTCTCATTCATCAGATTTAGTTCTTAACAAAAAATTCACTTTTTTAGCTTGAGCAAATTAAAACAAACTGAACTGGTTACCTAGTGCTGATTTTACTCCAGTCCACGCCTCTCTCACATAAGTAAAAAACCGTCTATGGAGCGGCCTTTTAGGTTTTTCTTGTTCCTCCTCTTCTTCGTCAGTACTTTCCGGTTGCTTCCCAGAACCGCTTTGTAGTGGTTCTAAAACGTCGTGTTGCTGATAACGCCCTCTCGATATTATCGAAACGGTGGGCTCTTGTTCGAGTATTCGTTGGTCTCGATTCCGGTTTAAATGATGACCATGTTGAACATCCTGCTGTCGTTGCACCATTGGGTACATTATGTGCCCGGCATCGTAAAGCCGCGCATGCTCTGTTGCTCGACACCGTGTCAGCACGTCATTTTCATTGGTTAGCACTCTCTTTTTCTCATTTGGTTAGTGTGGATTAGTGGGAAAAGTTAGTTTTGTAGGGGGAGGATAACCTGAAATTAGAGAAAGTGGTTAGTACAATTAGGCAGAGAAAGATTTAGAAGACTACCCTGTCTAAACTACTCGGTTTACGAGTCTTAACCTTACTTTAATAAGCCAGTTAGTCTGACAACACTGCTTCTTTTTTGCTGGTCTGCTAATTAATGATTATTACCGATTACACCTGGGAGTTCACATGGGAGTAAGAATTTTTACATTGTTGAGGTTTTGAACAAAAAGTGTATGACACATTCAGGATATATCATCAATTAGCAGACAGGATAATGCAACATTCATACTATAGTGTAAATGTATGGCATTACTTTAGTTTCAATTTAGTAGTTTATCAAGTTTTTCAAATAAAAACGTATATTTTTTATTTATTTTTCGCATTTTGCTTTGAGTTCTAGGTTTTTGAGATGTATCATGTTCTATTCCTATTAGTAGTTGTTGAGAAAATTATGATTAAACGTTATTTCTACTCGTAAAAAGTGATTTATCATTACAAGAAATGCTCAAACTGATGGTCTTCAGCAATTATTCAACGGAACATCCAAGCGTCAAATTCATTTTCCACATTTTCCAGAATTTCTGGAGAAATTTCTGTTCTAATGCGTTTCTTTAACTCTTCAAGATTGTTAGTACACTTTTTCCTATATACATTGCACTTTCAGTAGCCCATAAAATCTAATGGACTTATCTCAGGGGATTTTAGTTGGAATTCAGTTGTGTGTAGGCGCCCCATCCTGCTGAACCCACAAATCGTGTCTCTTTGGAAATGGTTGGTTCAGTTGTGGTAGTAGACAATCTTGAAGATTTTTGACCTTCGGTTTCAGTAAATTTTATTATTTCTATATTTAAACTACTTATACACTAAACTACTTTTTTTGTCGGAAACTCATGTATCCAAGGATGTCGATCTGTGTGAACTAAAGATTGATGGTTTTCATTTAGAACAGTGTGTCAAAACCAACAAAAGAACTGGAAGGGTAATGGCTTTGATAAAGAGCGACATCAGATACAAAATTAGGTCAGTACAATGTGTATCAAACTTCATCTGGTGGTTGTCCCTTGAAATAGGCTTGTATAGCACCAAAATGTTATGTACAGTATTGTATCATCCGCCGCTAATATGATAATGAGTAATGATTTTATCTTAGATCTGTTAAAGGAATCATTTTATTGTAATAAATTACTGAGCTGCATTCAAGCTCGCCAACACGAGTTACAGTAAAAAGGGCTACTCTTAAAGACTAGAATCACATTGTATGTACATGAAGTGCACCATATACCCAAAATTAGTGATTATTCTATCCTCTGTAAATTTTAATCTTAAATTAGATAAAAACCGTGATATTATTGTTTGTAAGAGAAAAGTACATGATTACAATGGGGAAGTTTTCCAACAACATCTGCATAACACTTTTTGGAATAATGATTGGGCTGTTGTCAATTTATTGGCTTAACTGTTTGTGGAAAATATCATAAAGGTTTTGGATGTCGTGTGCAAGAGAAAAATTTGTATTAAACTAAATTATGTTGATAAGCACTGGATTACACATAAAATCAGGGAAATTCTGAAGGAAAGAGATGATCTGTATCAAAGGGCTGTTATTGTAAAAGATACTAGTACATGGGAACAGTTTAAAAAGAAGAGAAGTGCAGTTGTTGGTCAAACTAGAATTGAAAAAGATAAATATTTTATTGGTATCATAGATGAAAATAAGAATAATCCTAAAAAACTGTGGAAAAATCTTAAAACCTTACTACCTGACGAAATATTATTTGATGACTTAACTTTGGACAATGACTTGAATATTGCTAACAGGTTTAACGAATTTTTTATCGATAGTATTTCTGAGCTGGTTAGATCATTACCAAAAAAGACTATAAGGTTAGTAAACTAGTTTGTTCTATACCTCGTAAAACCAACGAAAACTGGCAACCCTGTACATACATGAAATTCTCATAAAAAAACCCACCAAAAATATCCATCATGTCTAAGTCCATCATTCGACGTGTCTAAGGGTTTTTCGAAAAAATTAAGAGTTAAATTTGTATTAGGTTATTCCATACATTTGCCCATCACTTTTTAGCACAGAGTATTCTAGTTACCCTATAGGTGGTATACGCAAATTTTATAAACAAAGACATTTTGACTGTCTTACTGATTTATGGTGATACATGAGAGTTTTCAAAAATTTCTTGGAGAAACACGGAAATTTTGTCGAATATTTTAACACCTGCGTCATTGATAAATACCCCAATGAGATTATTGTGTGTAACTTTTATAATAGCTAAAGCTGCACAAACATCCAAAAACCATCCTTTTAGCCAAAACTTTTACTATATTTCCGTCCGTCCACATATAAGCCCTTTTTATGGCCTTTGATCCTACGCAAAAAAAGTTATGAATAACGTTAACGCCTTCAATGTATCAATATCTTGGGTAAAGGAATAATAGCGTTTGTGAATGATATATCGGTCGTTTCCCAAAAAAGAAAGTTAATAGAAACGACCTTATCGCTGCACGACTCAAATTAAATAAATTTCCTTCAAACTGAACAAAATTGAATGACATCAGAGAAAACAGCACATGAAATTCAAGTTTGGCATTGTTCGGCAAAGAGGGCGATACGAAATCCATTGTTGTGCAAAGTTCCATTCGCGAGGTGAAACTGACAGATAATTTAGCGACTATGTAATTCCGAAAGGTTCTATTTAGGTTGAATAATGACTTCTAGATCGTTTGTTATTTGTCTTTAATGCCTTCCTGCATTTAGTTAACAGATCCTTGTTGCGCACAAGGTGTCTTAAAGTTATTAGTTTACTTATGCAGAAATGAAATACTCGTCTGAGAAAGTTTTGCCAAGACTG
This sequence comes from Ips typographus, assembly GCF_016097725.1. Lineage (NCBI taxonomy): Eukaryota > Metazoa > Arthropoda > Insecta > Coleoptera > Curculionidae > Ips > Ips typographus. The sequence goes on from NC_138423.1 coordinate 11,303,681, forward strand.
ACTGACACATAATCAGACCCAGTACGTTAAGACGACGTCTCAGAAGACAAAGCCCATTCACTGGTGACAACATAATATTGTTACGTATAACGCACAAACGGAATTTCAAATCGGCTTTATACAACTTAAGCCGCTCGACTACCCGTCGCTAGTTATAATCACGTCATCGTCTTTCACTATATCGGCCTAATTTAGGGAAAACTTGGGAAATCCCACTAAATCCGGGCAGTTGCGAAAATTAATTTACCCGACCAAATTTACACGTTATTAAAACAGGAATCCCCCCAGTTTGACACAATTAGTGTATTACGGTCGGATATGGGATATTTGCGGCCAATTTTGGTAGATACATGCAGTTAACTTATCCCGTCTTGTGATTTTAGTTTTTTTTTGTTTTATGTCAAATTTCTGATTTATTTCACATATTGTGACGTCACTATAGTACGTCTTTTGCAACAATGAGGCTGCAAAAAAAACACAAGTTATACAATGCAAATTGCATGGACGTTTTATTATTATAATTATGTCACGTGACAAAAATTCAGTGTTGACAACGTTAGTAGGTTATCTCCAACTCCTCCTGAAATTGACTATACTAGTAACAATGACATTCTGCAAATAGGAGAAGTTTATCAGGATTACACAATACTACGAAGGCGTAGAAGGGCCACTAAAAAATAAAAAAAATATATACCAAAACTGTTTTTGTTTGGTGCAATTTTAACCTACAATTGCATGTCGGGCTTGCAATTGCATGTCGGAGGTGCAATTGCATGTCGGACATTGCACCTCATTTTAAAGAAAAGTTCCGGTAATTCAAGAAATGAACAAAATGGCGTCCACTTCCGCTATTTTGAATTTCCTGTCAAAAAACGATGTTGCACCTTATTTTAAAGGGAATTTCGCGTATATTTAAAATTTGACCCACAAAATGGCGTCCACGTCTGCCATTTTAAATTTTCCGTCAATAATCGATGTTGCCAGTGTAGCCAGCGTTTGCAAAATACGCATTTTTTTAAATTTACTAAATTGAGGAACACATACTACTCTGATAACTAGATACTCTGCCCATACATTTGAAACCAGTTTTAGTAAAGTTTTGCATAACAGTAACTAAATGTTAGTAATAAGACTAATAAGTCAAAGGAAATAATTTTTGGCATTGCGCTATGAATTCGAGTTCCATAAAGTATCGATTTGCTTATAAGTACTCCTTTCCGCACTCAAATGAGTGCGGAAAAGAGCACTTTACCGCACCCGAGTAGGAAAAGTAATTAGTAGCAACATTTTAAATTAATCAATAAATCTGAAAGAACATTAAAGGGTATAACACTTAGGGCCAGACAAACAAATATGAGCATACGGGAGCAATGTAACATTTAGATTCTAGAGCATCAAAAAATGAGTAAAAGCAAGGAAAAGGGGCTGGGATAGTCATGTTCATAGAAAGGCATCTGGCAGATTGGCTAACATCTGCAAAAATAATAAACCTTACAGCAAAAGACTAACAGGAACACCAAAGAAAAGATGGAGGGCACAACACACTCACAATAACAGAAACAGAATGAGAGGCAGACAAACAAGAGCAATCCTAGTCAGACAAAGAAGAAAAAGATGAATAAATCTGCTTGATCGATCGCAAAATCATAGATTCTTTAAATTCCTAAAATCAGATCAAATTTTAAACTTGAAAAATGTTTGTAACACGGTAAGTACCACAAAGTATTGAACAAAAAAGACAAGTTAATCAACAGTTAAAAACAACAAATAAAATCACTATCAATCAGATCTCCAAAAATAGTTAAAAATTTAACCTATAATATTAACTGTTATGGGAAGGTCTTGCCTAGATGCCCAGTTTGGTTCTCAATTTGGACGCGTCAGATATGGGCAAGGTAGTACTCACTACTCAGCTATAGTCGGATTTTTACCTTTTGAGAACGACGTCATCTTTTTACATCTTTGTTTCTCGCATATCAAACATGTGAAATAAAGAATTTTAACAAAAAAGGCACATTATTAATTTTGTCATCCTGTCAAATTAAAAACGTTGACATTTACTGTCACTTTGATATAAACAAATATCAAAGGTATAAAAATGATGCGCTACAATGAGCAAGCCCAAATGCTAATTCTAAATGTGCTGCTTTTTTTGGAATACGAAAAGAAACAGTTTCCAGATGTCATCCCAACTGATTATTCCAATGTGTATGATAGAGCCATCACAGGCTTTAAAAGTGAGTACTGCTACCCTATGCCGAATCAAAAGGCTGGAATTCCAGCTAACGACTCCTATTTTACCAACATTTCTAAGAAAATGTCGGTCAGTAAAACCAAAATAACCGCTTTTATGAAAAACAAAGAAGTTGGTAATGTTGGTATGCCAAATTACTATTTTCGCCTTATTGTGCACAGCACAATAACACAACACAAAATCAATGAACATAAATAATATATTATGTTATTAGGAGCAGAAGAGATCTTTAAGTGAGTGCAAGCACACCTATTTACTGAATGAATAATGATTAAACTGAAACTCTCATGATCATGTGATTTTCAAGGCACTTGATCATCAGTCACTGCTGAACACACTCATTTTTCAAAGCATTTCTAGGTTAAAACTTGTGATCTAATTCCAGACATGCGTGTTTTTTCACCTGCATGACGTCATTCTCAAAGGGTAAAAATTTGACTATATCTCAATTCTCACCCAAAACAACAATAAAATGACTTTTTAGAATATGTTGCATTAATTTCAATGTTAGCTTCATCGGATTTAATTTTTTTCCTATTTTGACTTAATTAATATTAATTTTTTTCGTTATGTATACTTCTGTAATGATTGTATTTGTTCAGGAACGAGTGTTAGCGTGTGGTCAGAGTTTCTGGAACAATTTGGGAGTGACATGGAGTTAATTTTTTTGTTTTTAATCACGATTGTTTTTTTGATTTCCCCACAACTTGTATACATGAGTTTGGTATCTTGCGTAAATGTAAATTCGTCGTTTTTTTTTGACTCGACTACTATGGAAGAACGCAAAAAGATTGAATTTTTCTCAAAAATTACTTTTCTATCTGGTCACCACTAAGTAACAACTACTTTTCTTAGTTGTAAAGGGTTTATCCACGATAAAGATTTCTTTCCCAGTCACCGACATTTCCAATAAGCTTGAATCAGAACATTTCCAGATTAACTCATACAATAAACAAAAAAGTAATTCACACCCAAAGTGAAGGAAAAAATCTTTAAATTCCACACAAGCAGACCAAGTACACTAAGACAGAATCTACTCAATTCAACATTGGCTTGTTCAAGTTCGCTCTCAAATAACGACCCAAAATAGATCCTTCTAAAATTATACAGGGTGTCCCTGAAAAAATGCTACCACAAGTTCTTGATTCTTAAGTATGACGATATAACCCAACTTACCTCTTTTGTACATTTTGTGTTTTTTTTGTCACGTTGCAGCCACCTCTATCTACTAGAGATTCAGTGAATAAAATTAAAACGAGTCAAGCTGATTAATTTTTAAATTATCGTCTTATAAAAAATCCTGATAAACGCCCTTATTTTTAAAGTGACATCTTTTGATCCAAAAATTGTTGACAGCTCATCAGGGTCAATTTGTTACACATATTGCAGTTCACCATAATGTTATTCTTGTTACTACATCAATGTTTTTCAATTAAGAATTGTGTTGATTTTTCTACATTTTCAGACAAAAACAATAACCTCACCAACTAATTTTCCGGCAGAAAATCGAACAAAACAATAGACCGATGTGTGGGCTATAATGAACTGCGAACGCATACATTCCTGCAAGATTTATGAAACAAACGTAATACGTGCAGGAAATAATAAACGATATAGCGCCACTTTTATACTATTTTCACGCATTCGATATATCAGGGTTTCTGCATAGCACAGCGTAAACAAATAATGCAGTACGTGCAGAGCGTTTTATGGGTCCGAATTTAGAAAATAGAGTAGTGCAAGGGTAATTTATTGGATAAATATTCATTAACGGGACGGCAATGAACCGGGATAGGTGTCAATGAATATTTAAATTCGTGCAAACGTGCTCTAATATTTATTGTAACTTCAACCTGCAAGCGGTATAGTATAGTAAATCTTGTATGGAAACGTGAAATTTCAGTAGTTAGAATTTTCCCAATTAAAAAAAAATATAGAAATTGTTTGCTATTATGCAGCACCGAGGGGTTTTATAAAACTGCGTCTGTCGTCTGGGCGTCTGGACCCTGACCTAACCTTTTGTACTATTAATTATATTAAGAACTGCTTCTTCAATTATTGCTATTTATGTACCAAGAGAGTTATGGAAAATATGTCCTGATAGAATAGGATTTGCCCTTATGTGACTTTGATGTTACTAACAGTTAGTAAAAACTGAAAAAGATGGATGAAATTCCAGGGAATATAAAAGAAAACGCGTAATCTCAATACCTATAAGGTCGAAGACTTCTCTTATGATAGGAAATCTTCTTATAACTATACGCTGACCGTTCATGAAAGTATAGACATTTCCCAATTTCAACGTAATATTAAGTCAAAAGAATATTAGGTTCCTAAAAAATCCAATCTTTTAGAGAGAAGAGAAGTTTTAAACTGTCTGAAAACTGATTCTTATGACATTTATGTGTTACATAAAGTAATACTGGCAATGGTGCTCTTAATATGTATAATAGGAAAGTATCCATTTAAGATTAAGAACCGTTTTATAAATCTGGAAATATCCACAATAGTTTGCCTCCAAATTTTTACCGAACTTAGTTCAATTTATTATCAAGAAAAGTATTGCAGTTGTCTGACATAAAATAAATTTTACACTTAAATGTGAAAGTAATTTTTACGTTAACTACAAAACCAGCCACTTTAAAAATGAATATCAATTAGTGTTGCCAGGCCTGGGGAATTCGAACCACATTTGATTTTTTTGAAAGCTGGATAAATGCTAATACAACAATCCATTCAGTTATTCAGTTAAGCAACAAACATATTTGTATGCTGAGTCAGAAAAATAAATCGTATTTCAATCGGTCATTACCTTGAAAACTCTCAAATATCCCTCCATGAAGTTATAAAACTACAAAACTTATTTAGAAGCTATACAATCCGTGGAAACCATGTTATATATGATTATAGTTTTATAGTTTCATGAGATGTTTTTTGGCAGTTGTGGCATGTAACTGTCTATTCGCTGGATCTATTTCTAAATGTCACAATGGTAGTAACTATTAATTCCATGAAGCTATCAAACTATAAAGCATTGCCTAAAGGCAGTACAATTTGTACAAATCATACTTAATGCTTGTTTATAACTCTATGAATACAATTTTGACAGTTCTGACATACAAATATATATTTTCGGACCGAATATGTTTACAAACTTGTCTAGAGAGCTATTAAACTGAAAAGTCTAAGTTAGTGTAAATTTGTGTTATAGCTTCAGAAGATAACTTTTGACAGGTAACGCGTCCATTTTGAACATATTTAAATCTGTTACACTGTCAAATACCACTTCATATAGCAATAAAACTACAAAACCAGCTTAAAAGCACTGTTATAGTCAATACAGTTGTAAATCATATCAAATTCTTGTTTATAGGTCTACGAGTACCTGTTTATTTTAATCATATTTCAATCTGTCATAATGGTGGTAACTGTCAAATATCACTCTATAAAGCTATCATACTATTAAACATTGCTTGAAGACAGTACAACCAAAACAAATCATTTAATTTAAACAAGCATACATTTTAATGCTTCTTCATAGGTCTATAAATACAATTTGGACAATTCTGGCGGTTCGTGGTAAATCACCCTGTATAGGAAATGTTATGTTATCTTGTCAGATACCACAAAAAATAAAATTTGGCCTAATTTTTTTAAAAAGTAAGGAAAAGTTTTTTACGTGTAAAACGGCCCTAAAGAAATTAAAAAAACAGAAATTCTTGAAACACACTGTACATACAGTACAACCGGTAGGTAAGAGTACGATAGAAAATGTACCGGCAGTTGCAGCAATAGAAAAATACTTAAAATTTCAGAGCTACATTTAGGAAAGTTTGAAAGTTGAGGGAGAGGAATATACTGAAGAAAGCAATGCTTCAAAGTACAATATTGCTCAAATGATAGGAAGTTTGGTGTCTTTGCGCGGAAAGGCAGAAGAAAATTCTTAGATAGAATCATATCAATAGGCAGTTTTCGGAAACGCACAGATAAACGATCGGTAACCTTATAACTTATATGTTAACATAAACGATATTAGACAAATTTCAAAATTTGTCAATAAAAACATATTTTTTTCGATCGATAGCCGCTAACGTTACGAAACGAGTGCACTGGTAAGCAGGGTTAAAAACAAATAACAAAATAACCCCAAAACATTATTTTTAATTTTAATCAATATTTTATTTAAACAAATCGGTCCAAATGGTTAATGAAAATATTGTTTTGTTTCAATCTTCTGATTCAGATAGTGATCTGGATAATTTTTATTACTGAAAGTTTTAAATCCAAGTTGGAATGAGAATAGGACTGAATTGTATGTAGACTTTGATTTAGAAAACTTATTTGAAAAAGAATGTAAAAGGTATATTCGCTTTCAAAAAAGGTGATATTCCAAGACTGGCTCAACCACTGAAAATCCACAATAAATTCTCGACAGATAGTACATATCAAAGTACAGCCCATGAAGGACTCTGCATTCTCTTAAGCCGTCAATTTTAATAAAAGCAAAATTTGTCCCTTTGAAAGTCAAAAATTAAGTCATATTAAGTAAGCGCTGCTGACTAATGCCTTATTACTCTTGAATTAATTTTTTCCATAAAGAAGCTACTTACTCCAAAAAGAAACGGGGATTAAAAAGGAAATTGATGCTTTTAATGAGATTCTCCGACTTAAAAAACGGAATAATGAAAGAATTACAGCAAACTGATGAATTTTGTATTACCTCTATTATTGGAGAGGTCTGAAGAACTCTTAAAAATGCTTTTCCAATTTATGTTTCACGACAATAAAAATGGGTGGATTTTGTTCGGGGATAATCTATGACCGAACCGAATAAGCCGGTGACTCTAACGTGAGTTTACGTCAATAAAAGAACTTTTCGTCGTTCAAGGTGCTATTAAATCTTAAGGGGGAGAGACAAAAAGCTCTACTGACAGATTAATCGACACGTCCGAAGAAAAGGGTGCCCTTGTCCGAACCAGTTATAAGGAATGGCGAGTTGAAGTCAGGGGTGGTATGGGGAAGCCTTTTTTTATGTATACTTTTTCCTAAAAGTGGTCATTTTCCGAAAGGCCTTGTTTTGTACTTCGATTTTGTTGTTTTTTTGTTCACCAGGTTATTGTTAGGGAAGCAAGATAAAATAAACTGCTCGCCACCTCAACCGGGACAGTGATTTTTTTGGGTCATTTTTAAAACCACGCCATTTCGAAAATGACACTTAACGTCATGTTTATACCATTATCACACCTAACCTAACTTATCCTCAACTAGTTCAGTCATTTAGTTAAGAAATCGATTTTTGAAATTCAAAATTGTTAAAAAATCTCTCTTTAAAAAATGACAAAACATTTTTCACTCATACTTATGTATGTATTCCATATTTTTAATTGGATAGTTTACTTTTATGAAAATAAAGAAGAACAAATCTCGTCACACCAGTATAAGGTTTGCAGTCTTCTGCTTCCTAATCTTCATTCTTACCGATCTCTCAATTCTTCTTTCTGTGTCAACTTTTTGTTTCCAGCATTGGCGTAATCATATTCATTTTCTTCTTCTGTATTTTGTATTTTGACGAGTTGTAAATTCTCATTTTATAATTTAATTCAGTTCATTCGTTACACAAAACAAGACTTCTCGTAACTAGTTACATAAATATCTGTTAATTGCATAACTACAAAGTAAGACTGTATTATTACATTTTTAAAATAAAAAAACATTATATTTTCATAAACCATATTGTTATGTTTAGTGGTTGTGCAAAACAAAGACACTATTGATTAATAATAGATTACGTTTAGGAAATTGGAGTAACGATAAATCAAGACAGAAAATGACATGCGATGAAACGGATCTCCCATTTTCAATAGACTCAGTATAGCTAAAACAAGATGTTTTGGTAGAAGATGTGACAAGGGTGGGCTCCTAATAGATTTTTGAGCCGTCTGGAATTGATAAATTGAGTTGCATTAATAGAACGTAATAATAGCGAACATAAAAACGTCTGAATTCTTTCCTAACTAGATTTAGGTTTGCTTCTATTATTAGCAAAGTTAATGAATTAAGAATTGCAATTACTAAAGTCGGTAATAAAGCGATTTCCTGGAGGATTCGAGTGCAACCTGGATTTGAAGTCTTTTGTGTTCCGGTTCGTTTGTTTTCCAGAAATGTCAACAAACGCTTCTCTATTTTTCACTTCACTTACCTGAAAAACCAGGAAAATGGGACACAATGTAAACACCGCGAAATTCTGCGGTGCCAAAATACGTAAAAGTGAAATATGATCGTGAAAAGCTCTACCGTTCATGCAAGTGCAATTATAAACTTCGCGTTTTACGGTTATTAGTGCGTTAACAAAACTCACCGTTTAATCTAGTTAATGAGAGTTAAGTTTATTGCTTTGTGATTAGTGTCGTGAAAACCGATTTCTTGCAAGTAGGTGTTATAAATACGGAATTGCTGGAAAGTGACTAAACTCATTCAGTGAAAAGCATCTGCTTGCAGGTTTTCATACTCTTCACCGAGCTGGATAATCCGAAATGGGACAACACAGTCAAGTCGGTAAGCACAATTTATGGAATTTACTAGTGGCTCTCTGGTGGCATTTTTATCTTTTTAATGGAGACCACATTGATCTTTTCTTGACACTTTTTTCTTCGACTCAGCAAAATAGAATTTTCTATTATTTGTTTTGTTATTACCAAGGCAAATACTATTTATGTAACCAAAGTAACTAAAAGTCACATTAATAAAGTTCAAAAAAATAAAAGTTCTTTGACCTCCCATAGACGACCAATACTATATTGGATTTTCTCTGAATTTGGTCTGCTGCAATACAATACTGAATAGCTGTGTTAATTTGTCAGAGAACAATGTGTTGCCACATAAATTACGTCTCGAATTTTTAACTGAGCTACCAACGGCACAAAATTTCAATTTCCGGAAAATTTGCAACTTTCAGCTTGAAATATTATCAGCCACATGATTAATCGAATCGATATGTTTCCTGTTTTTTAATATATTTTTAATTTCAGTTCCAGTTTTTTGCCTAATAAATTGAAACTGATTGAACATTTTTTTTTTAAATTGAACGTTTAGGTAATGTCTTTATCTAAAGGTCAATTTAGCTGTTTAATTTTAGCTAGTGGATTTTCGTTTGTAATAGTCCGTTAACCGACACTCAAAGCACCGCTTTAATAATAAAACCGACCAGCTTAGTGCAGTTAACATCTAAAAGTACACGGAAGCGCTTTCAAAGATGGTAACTTTACTGATCTCATTTTCAAGAAAACCGTAAGGGCCATTTAAGAACGGCTATTAAAGCTACTAGATAAGTCTGGCAGTAATCAGATCAAAATTTAATTACATCTCAAAATTTCTGAGAGTACTTGTTAGTTAAAGTTATGGAGAGCAAGTTGTAGTTTATACAGGGTGGTCCAAACTGATTGTAGGATAATTCAAGGGTGAAAAGTATATGTGACAGTCCCATATTGTTGGTATTTTTGATTTTTTCAAAAAAAAAAAACGTTATAGTATAACAGATGATCACAATCATTTGGTCTACAACATAAAAATACTGCACAGGGTGTTTCGTGCGGTACAAAAATGTTTTTTGGTTTTTTAAATAAAACGCCCTACATATTTTTACTTATTTGGATTCCTTGTAAAATTCTGCAACTGAATCAATTTTCTGTTGCATAAAATGGTAAAACTTATTTAACCAAATAGTCAAATTTTGAGCAAAACGAATAGATATAGGGTGTTCTATTTAAAAAACCGATTAAATCCGCTTTGAAATTTTCTCGGGTGTTCTGTACAGGTGTATTTGGGAAATCAAAAATAATATTGTTGCTGTATCTACATGAAATCAGTAATAACAACGGATTTTCATTCGACAACCCCAGTTACTGATGCTATTTCTTGATTCTGTTGCTTAATCTAGAGAGTTTTTCATTTTCAAATATTTAAAAAAAAATTCAAATTTACAGTATTTTTTTCTCTCATTCCTCATGTGTAAAATTTATTTCCCATATGAGGAGCGGTGTTTTCGAAAACTTATTTACTTATTCGGAATATTTCCCTCATGTGTTAAATGTCCCATATGAGCAATGCATTTTCACCAGAATGACAGCGACAATTCCACTCATGTACAAAAAATGCCATATATACGTCATCAAAACACGGTTTGCTATCGGCTAATAAGGAAGGAAGAGAGTTTGCTAGCGGATAAAAACATCGGATAAATTTTGCTGTTGATTTCATCGTTTCCACGGATTTTTACTACACTTCTATTGTTGCAATGTCTCACCTTGAGGTTTTTACTGGCATTGTCAATTTTGATTTTTGTTCGTATTGTTTTGGTTATGGCTCGCTTCGGATAGAGTTCTACTGCAGAAAATCAAAAGAACCAGAAAAATGTATTTCTGCCAGTACAAGGCAGTCGCAGTCTTATAATACTATTGATTATATTCATAGAATTGTCTTATCAAATACCATTCGAGCTCAGATTTTTAACAGGATAATTTTTCCGCTTGTCTTCTCATACTTTCTTTATGGTACAAAACTCGACCTGTTTGGCAAAATCACTCGAGCTGCGCTCTCGTGATTTAGTTACAACAGGTCTCGTGCTCTTACACCAAACAGAAAGTGTTCTAAGACAAGCACAAAAATTATCCGGCTAAATCTGAGCTCTTATGGTATTGCCCCCGAATATTTCCCTCATGTGTTAAATGTCCCATATGAGCAGTGCATTTTCACCAGAATGACAGCGATAATTGCATTCTAAAGTGATAATTGCATTTCGATAATTGCACTGTACGTATCTATAACGACTGCATTGTTGTAGAGCCTATTGCTAGTATACTAATTGTTGTCTTTGCGCAGTTTTTTGACTTTTTATAACCAAACAATGTCAAACGCGATGTCAACAATAAATTAATGAACGGTTTGGAACTTGTTCATTGAGCTCCATTGAGCAATCTATAGTTGCAGCAAAACCAAAACATTTTCTTTATTCGGGAAATATTCCCCAAAATTACATTCGTGCCTTAAAAATGACCTGATAATTCTGCGTTCAAACTTGTTATCTTTGCAAACTGCATTCGGTCATTTTCATATTTTTTTCTAAAAAAGCCCTCCACCTTCGGTGTCGGGCTCTTTCGCCAAAAAAATATGAAAATAAACTCATGCAGTTAAGAGATAACAAGTTTTCATGCAAAATTATCGGTAATTTTTATGCACTTGTGCAATTACCCCCGATAATTGCATTCTAAAGTGATAATTGCATTTCGATAATTGCACTGTACGTATCTATAACGACTGCATTGTTGTAGAGCCTATTGCTAGTATACTAATTGTTGTCCTTGCGCAGTTTTTTTACTTTTTCTAACCAAACAATGTCAAACGCGATGTCAACAAAAATTCATGAACGGTTTGGAACTTGCTCATTAAGCTCCATTGAGCAATCTATAGTTGCAGCAAATCCAAAACATTTTCTTTATTCGGGAAATATTCCCCAAAATTACATTCGTGCCTTAAAAATGACCTGATAATTCTGCGTTCAAACTTGTTATCTTTGCAAACTGCATTCGGTCATTTTCATATTTTTTTCTAAAAAAGCCCTCCACCTTCGGTGTCGGGCTCTTTCGCCAAAAAAATATGACAATAAACTCATGCAGTTAAGAGATAACAAGTTTTCATGCAAAATTATCGGTAATTTTTATGCACTCGTGCAATTACCCCCGATAATTGCATTCTAAAGTGATAATTGCACTGTACGTATCTATAACCACTGCATTGTTGTAGAGCCTATTGCTAGTATACTAATTGTTGTCCTTGCGCAGTTTTTTTACTTTTTCCAACCAAACAATGTCAAACGCGATGTCAACAAAAATTCATGAACGGTTTGGAACTTGCTCATTGAGCTCCATTGAGCAATCTATAGTTGCAGCAAAACCAAAACATTTTCTTTATTCGGGAAATATTCCCCAAAATTACATAAAATGCTTAAAAATAACCTGATAATTCTGCGTTGAAACTTGTTATCTTTGCAAACTGCATTCGGTCATTTTCATATTTTTTTCATAGGTTATATCCCGAGACGTTTTTTGCAAAATTTTGCAAAAAACCTACCAATGCACATTTTACGTGATAAAACGTGAACGCCGAGGGGTATATGTCAAGATTATTTCCTGAAAACTCACATTTTAGTTTATTAACAAGAAAACACCTTAGTTAGAACACAAATACTAAACTAAACGTGATGAAATTAATGATAATAATTTTCGTTCAGCCATGTATATTTTTGTTTACATTTCAGATTGACAAGCAGACGTCATAATATTTTAATTTATGTAATTTTTTAATGAAAACTACGTTATAGTGATTTATTAATTGTTAATATTGAAGAAAATAGCTTAAATTTTATATGTGTCTAAATCCCGTTTCGTTTAATATTAAATTTTCTTCAAAAAACGTATTCGAAAAAGGTAGGTGGTGTTTAATCACTGTTAAATTTTAGCAGCCAGGGATTTAATCAGTATAAAACGGTTTCCATTGGTGGAACTAGAAAAGTTCTCGGAATTTGATTGGTTGCTAGTACAATGAGGGAAATAATCGGGGGCAATACCACAAGAGCTCAGATTTAGCCGGATAATTTTTGTGCTTGTCTTAGAACACTTTCTTTTTGGTGTAACTGGACGAGACCCGTTGTAACTAAATCACGAGAGCGTAGCTCGAGTGATTTTGCCAAACAGGTTGAGTTTTGTACCATAAAGAAAGTATGAGAAGACAAGCGGAAAAATTATCCTGTTCAAAATCTGAGCTCGAATGGTATTTGATAAGACAATTCCATGAATATAATCAGTAATTATAATAAGACTGCGACTTCCTTGTACTGGCAGAAATAATTTTTTCTTGTTCTTTTGATTTTCTGCAGTAGAACTCTATCCGAAGCGAGCCTTAACCAAAACAATACGAACAAAAATCAAAATTGACAGTGCCAGCAAAAATCCCAAGGTGAGACATTGCAACAATAGAAGTGTAGTGAAAATCCGTGGAAACGATGAAATCAACAGCAAAATTTATCCGCAATTTTTTTATCCGCTATCAAACTCTCTTCCTTCCTTATTAGCCGATAGCAAACCGTGTTTTGATGACGTATATATGGCATTTTTTGTACATGAGTGGAATTGTCAGTGTAAAATTTTAGCAACTAGGGATTTATTCAGTATATAACGGCTCTCATTGGTCGAACTAGAAAGGTTCATTGAATTCTATTGGCTGCTAGTACAATGAGGGAAATAATCTAAAAAAAACCCTCCACCTTAGGTGTCGGGCTCTTTCGCCAAAAAAATATGAAAATAAACTCATGCAGTTAAGAGATAACAAGTTTTCATGCAAAATTATCGGTAATTTTTATGCACTCGTGCAATTACCCCCGAAAATATTCCCCAAAATTACATTCGTGCTTAAAAATTCTCTGATAATGCAAAAATTCCCAGATAATCCAACCCCCTGCGTTCAAACTTGTTAACTTTGCAAACCGCATTCGGTAATTTTCTTCTTTTTTTCTAACAAAGTTCCTTACAAATTTCCCTCGTCCTAAAGGACTCGTGAAATTATGGAAAACATGCTATCATGAAAATTTTTGGTAATTTTAAAGCTCTCGTGGTATTGTTCCAAATAATTTTTAAAATACCATCACAACCTAGATCTCAAAAAAGTACGATACGAACATGTAAACCGTTTTGCTCTATCTTCAACCGTAGTCATATATAATAGTCAATATGTCAAAAACGAACATTTAGAGAAAAACTGATTAGAGCAAAAACTCCCTTTGGAGGTTGAATTATCCTGTATACTATTCATATCAACTTTCTACCGCTAATAACGGACAGGTAGTTTGCGGAAAATCTGTCAACAGACAGAATCGATGGCTGATATTTATCATGTGTACGTGCTAATCCTAAAACGTCAAAGTTAAAAGATTCATAGCCGAGATCAGTCGGTGTTAGATAAAATTTATTGGATACTCAAAACAGATGGGATATGTGGTTTCAGTAACACCACACTATACAGACTTTATTTCAAAGCAATTATTTTGCTTTTTAATTACTTCGGTTTTGGTCTGCGCTTGTTAAGTGGGGCTTAAAAGAGACCGCATGAAACCGAAACCAAATATCAGTTTAATATTATAGGCCAGTAAAGTAAAGCTGTGGTTATGGACCACGGTTGGGTGCACTGCCCTCGCTATATAGAATTCTAACTGCCCAAGAATAAAATCTTTCCTATAAAACCGAAACGGCCCGCAGGCCCACATAAAATTGTATATACCCGGTAATATATTCCAGAAAACTGTCACATTACCGGGATAAGGGTCCTCCAATCCTCACCGGATTGGTCGTTAGTAACTCAGATACCCTTGAAGATTCTGAAATATAGTCATGAAATGATTGAGGTTTATTAAAACGGAAACTGAGAGAAAAGGGTTTTGATACTGCATTAGATAAGGCAGTCGTGAAAAGTTTCAACAGATGAAACGTCAAACGGTTTCACTTTGTTCAATGTAAGATTTATCTGTAATGTTTTTATCGATTTACGAGATTTCAGGTTTTTTTTAAATGGTCTTTTTAAAGAAACTTTTAATTTTATTTAATTAGCAGTCAAGCTGTTGATAAAACGTTTAAAATTAAAGAACCTTAAGTAAGAAACCAAAAAATTCTTATAAGATGTTTCTAACTTAAAAAGACTATAGAAAATGGAACAGCAAACTGCTGCTCTCAAGAAAACTACTAATCAAGAAGACTAAGAAAACAACCAGTCATAAAAGTAAAGTTTTTAAAGTAAATTCTGAAAGCAGAAAACGATACAATAAGTGAAGGGATTGTTGTTCCCTTGAATATGTTGCCATCTAATGGTCAAGATCAGAACCAATCACGTAGTAAAACATAGTGTCATAGATCCCAACTTTTCGGTCATACAGTCATCAACATTTTATTCTTTAAAGAATACATTGTTTTAGAATCTTTCAAAACCAAAGGAGTTAAGCAAGTAACACCAGAAATACACTAGCAACTCCCACGAAAATCGACTGTTTGTGACTTAGAAGGTAATTTTGACATTAACCAAAATGGTCCATTACTCCCTGAAATACAAAAATAGCAGTTTCAAAATGAAATTTGTAAAACTACTATTTATTAGATTCCTAAAACTTTTCGTTTATTAGAGTTACCCAGTGTAGGAAAAGAACTGAAAACGGTCTAATAAAAGTTCCTTTTGTCATAATATTATCTAATATCAACTTAAATTTCTTTGTCAAGACGTTGTCAGCGACGACAGGCAATTTAACCTCAGAACCGGAATACGAAAAATAGAAATTGTAGTAACAATTATTTTTGCCGGTGCTCTTCAAGATAAAAGTCGCAAGAAATGAGAAAAGGTAAAAGTGAAACAACCAGATTTTCCCCCGATCGAAATCGTGTTAGAAATTGGACGGTGGGATTTTATATTGTTTAAAAACGAGATTTTCCGCGGCGTTGGTGGAAAATTTTGTGAGATTAAAAGAAATGAGAACGGAGGTCAGTGTAAAGCCTTTGCGCCGCTTAAGAGATTTATTAGGAGTTTTAAAGATAAACTGCAAATTGTGCGGAACGTTTTTACGAATTTTGCTGTGCTTATAGTTAGATAACATCAGTTCCTGCTTTATCCGGTTTGGTATTTGGTTTTAGGGTTTACTTTGCCAGGCGTTAGTTTAAGAAAACAATAAGACGAGGGCATTGTATAATCAACTTTTTGATTGTAAAATGAATTGTATGAAAATTATTATCAGTTTTTTACGGCCAACAGTTCTGGTCCTGACGATCTACCAGCGGATATGCTTAAGCTGATTGAAGAGCAATATTTGAGTCCTGTGACAATCCTGTTTAATAAGATCGATGAAATAATACCAGAATAGTGGTTTCGGTCTTCGTTTGTCGCAATTCCTAAGAAGCAGAATGTCAAGAAATGCGAAGTACACCGTACAATACAGCCTGATGAACAGCACACTAAAGATCTTCCTCAAAGTCGTCCACCGTAGAATTTATAAGAAGCTGGAAGAAAATATCGCCGATACTCAGTTTGGGTTTAGAAACGGAAGTAGTACGAGGGAAGCTTTGTTTGCCTACAATGTCTTGATTCAGCAGTTCTTGATGTGAACCAAAATGTTCCACCTACACCAGCGTTATTGACTATAACAAAGCATTGAAGTGAGACACAAACAACTAATAGCAGCTCTGAAACGAAAAAACCTTGACAGAAGAGTGAATACACGTTCACAATAATTACAAATAATTGTATTTAAACCACGTGCGTCTGTCCGTTTCCAATCCGAACTAACAAATGCAGTGGAAATCAAACGATGAGTTAACCAAGGTTGTGTTCTTTCGCCACTCCTCTTCAACCTATATACAGAGGAAATTTTCACCCCAAAATGAAACCGTAGAAAAAGAATAGGATGGAATACGAGTTAACGGCACTGAACTATTTGCGCTATGCCGACGATACAGTACTCCTCGCCGAAAACATGTCTGACCTTCATAATATGTTAAATAGCGTCATCACATCTAATCGAGAATATGTTCTAACACTCAACGTTAAGCAGACCAAATATATGATTGTTACCAAAACTGAAGTGCCCAATGAGGATCTGTATGTGGAAGGCAAAAAGTTGGAAAGAGTCGGGAGCTATGACTACTTGGGGACAAGTGTCAACTGTTCTGTGGACTATTGTTCGGAAATAAAGATTAGTCTTTCGAAGGCCCGTGCATCCTTCATGAGGATCAAGCTCTGTAATCGCGATCTGAGCTTGGACCTAAGAGCTGGGATGTTCAAATGATATGTATTCCCTGTCTTTTTGAATGGTGTGGAGGCTTAGACCCTGAACATATATTGCAAGCAAAAATTGGAAGCCTTCGTGATGTGAACATATCGTAGGATGTTGAGAATACCATGGACATAACATGTTACAAACGTGGAGATCCTAAGAAGAACGGTGAAGGGTATGGAGATCCTACACGAAGTTAAAAAGAGCAAAAACTGCAATATCTCGGACACGTTATGAGAGATCAAAGGTATGAAATTATGCAATTCATAATCCAGGAAAAGATCGTGGGCAGGAGGTCGATTGGAAAGAGAAGAATATCCTGGCTTAGGAAGTTATGGGAATGGTTTGGCATCACGTCCTCCAACCTATTCAAAAAGCAGTTTCCAAAGTGAGAATAGCAATGATGATAGTCAACCTCCGACATGGTGATGGTACTTGAAGAAGAAGAAGACCCCACTGGTAACGTTGAATCTGAAAAGTTTGATGAAAAAATTTGAACGTTTCATACTGAAGAAAAATCTTATAAAAGTAAAGAGGTTCAGCTAAAACGATAGAGGCGATTAATTACCTTAAATTTTTCTGACTGAACTCCCTGAGAGTCATTTCGTACAAATTTGATCCTCAACTACATTTTTAGTATCCGTTTCTTTCAAACATTAAAAGAGTTAAAAACCCACAGAAATGATAAAACCTTCATCAAGAGAGTTAGAGTACGTACTATTATTCAACGAGTGTGTAATTCTTGTAATACCGTCTGGTTACTGGTTCTATAGCCAGATTGGCTGTAGGGAGTGAGATATGGTATTGATACTATTAACCAGTTTAAAAAACCGCTGAAATGAGTACCTATATCATTTGATACTAGTAGAGAAAAGAATATGTTATATGTATATGTTTCAATTTCGTATACCTGCCTATTCAGCTATTATGAAAAACTCATAAATAAATGATTATTGATGTTTTAAAAAACTTCAACCACTTGATCATTGAATGATAAATCTTCCTATTGAACATACATATTGCAGATAGAAAAAATAAACGTTATATCCTGGCAAAATGTAAGTAATATTTATTAGTAAATGTTACAGAAATGTTAAAAAACAATTGTAAATTTACCACATCATTTGGTTGAATCAGCTAGCTACTAACGATAATTAATTGTGAGTGAATAAAATCAATTTCCGTTTTGAGTTGAAACTCATTAAATAATATATAAAATCGTGAATTTCAGTGGATTCAACTTGAACTAAAATATTTATCTACTGAACTATTAAAAGTAGACACTTAGTGCTTTGAAAATGCGTTTTAAAGCAGTAGTGCGCTTGCAGTCTCATCAATCTGTTCCATGGCACTTTCTTCATTCATTTATTCGACGAAGTTGATATTAACACGTATTAAAAACTATATTCACAAAATGTTTTTAAATTGGATTACAGCCTTCAAACAAATTTATTTTTAAGGCCAACAATGATCGTTATGGAATTATTGACAAACGGTTTGACTGTTTGCAGAAAAAGAAAACTTTCACATGCGTGCCTTAAAATCGCACTTTCAACATCATATCAGAAGTAGCCATTAAATCGTATTATACACTCCACAAGCGGAAATGCCACTTGAATTATTTTAAAAAATTGCGCCTGAACTGGCGCGTGTTTTCAGCATCCGAACCGGATTTTCAAGCTCTATGAAATGAAGATCAATTTATTTTTCTGCATTTGAAGTTTATAAAACTTTAATGATCGGCATACGAAACATTTTGCATCGATCGATCGTCAAGCTTTCGCATGTCAATATTTTATTATTTCAGTTTTGAATCATCATAAAACTTACGATCGGTCTAAAGATGGAGATAAAACATGGTCCTGGTGTCGATATCGGCTTCTTTTTCTGCAGTCCCTTGAGAACACATAAATTCTTCCTGCATTATGGATTCGGCAGGTGGCCGAAGGGCACTTACGAAGTGCTTTTACTAGAATTTTAAATCACACTCAAGGTGTAATACACCCGCGTTGATAACCTGAGATGTACTTCCTGGTAAATTGCAGTTGCTGACTGAACGAAATATCTTAATAAAACCAGCTGGTACAGTTCGTTTCAATTTACTCAACCGAAAGTAACGATGGAAAAAACAAATTTTGTTGTTTTAAACAAATTTATCCAATTATGAGGTCTTTTATGATAATTAGAAATGCAGATGGATCACATTGGTATCAATCATTTTATTTTCTTGACAATGTGGCAATCTTCAAGAGGACTTTCAGTATTGGTGGTTTTACAGAACGGCATAAATCCTTTCTTCTACGTTCCGGTTTAAATTCGCTTACCAAATCAATTTCCCCATGAAGTTTCTTATTACACTTTTATTAGATAAAATAATAATATAAAATTGCATAAAAAATTCACTGTTGGTTAACAATCTACTAAATTGTAAATAAATACAATGTCAACACAGCCTTTTCCTCCTTGCTTGTCCAAATGCCCGGCAAATTTAACAAATAGATAAAATAAAATAACAACCAATTTTATCAATTTAATCATGATGTTATTGGTTTTACTGATGGTTTCAATATCAGTGGTGTAGGTGTCTTAAGAGAAGTTCTATATTATGATTATAAATCAAATTTGTTAGAAATAAATTGAAATACCTATATGGGCTTTGGTATAATATTTAGCGCTAATAAACGATAATAGAACATAATAACACTTATTTACCTGTAGGATCATTTTGAAAGTGCCAGAGACCTCTAAATGCTACTGACAATCTTATAAAATCTGCCAGAAGCCTCTACAAGTATCTTAAACCTTCCCAGTACTGTTATAAATTGCCAGATACCTCTAGCACAATTTTAGAAATTCCAAAAACCTCTAAATGCTATTGAAAATCTTCAAAAAAGTGTCAGAGGCTTCTAAATTGCCTTAAATCTCTTCATAGTTGTTTTAAATTATCAGAGCCGTCTAAGATCGTTTATAGTGTACCAAAAACCTCTAAATGCTTCTGAGCACTTTCTGAAATTTTCCTCTACTGTCCTAAACACAACTGTTTTAACTTGCCAGAGGCCTTTAGGACCATTTTGGATTGGAAAGTTCCATAAACCTCTAAACGCTATTGATAACCTTCTGAAAAATGCCAGAGGCCTCTACAAGGGTTTTAAACCTTCCGAGAGTTGTTTTAAACTGTCAGATGCCTCTATAGGGCCGTTTTGAGTGCGTCAAAGACCTCTAAACGCTTCTGAGAACTTTATGAAAAGTTCCAGAGCCCTCTACAACTGTCCTAAACTTTTCCAGGACTGTTTTAAATTGCCAGAAACCTCTAGAACCACTTTGAAAGTTTAAAGAAAAATGTCAGAGGCCCCTAAAAATTTTTAAACTTTCCTATTTTTGCTGGTGATTATGACGTAACAGTCAGAAGTCGCTGAACAGACTATATCAACGTTTAATGACTGTATTTGAAGCACTACCAAGTTCACTACAAAAGTTCATTATCCCATTTGTTTCAAGAAATACAAAAAAATGTTAAATACAAAAGTTTTAGAGAATATTGAGGTGCATAGTTTAATATTACTTTTGGATATACGGGGTGGTTCATAAAGGTGTAGCAGATAAAATATTAGTTGTTTAAAATAAAACCCCCTATTTTTTAACACATTTTTAGAATCTCTATAAAATTTTAAAACTTTTTTGTTAATAATGTCATATACCTAAAGCTAATAATTTTTCTAATATAACAATTTTTTCACAAAAATATTAGTTTTTACTATGATGGAAAATTATCTGTATCACCATTCTTTCTAAAGGTAGAATACTCATATTTGGTGCGAACGTTCTACAGAGATGACAAAAAAGATGTATCCGAATAAACTTGCGATAAATGCTACAGGTCGTTCAATTTTTTAAAATATTCTTTGACAAATTCAACTTAAGAAGTCTCGACTTTTTTAAATGGCACACCCTGTGCATTATTCTTTTTTCTGATAGCTTTTACGAAACACCGAAAAACTGCACAAAGAGCACAAGTAAACACTTAATAAACTTGAAGTTAGTTGCTATGGACTCATTTACACAGTTTTGTTTTGTTTCCTTTAACCTCAAAGGTTTCTTAACATTAATACAACTGCATAAAGCTCTCTCTGTGTTGCTGAATAATTCATCCGATGCTTCATATCGTTTATTTAGAGATTATGGGGTCTGGTATAAATGAAATAATAAAAGGGTAACTGAAATACTGCCCTATCTACTAGCTAACTCTATTCTAACTGGTTTAGAATTTTATTTATGGAAAATAGAAATAATTGTATCCCTATAACGTGTGACAAAATTTTGGTAAGGTATGCAAATTGCAAATTTTGCCCAATTGCGCGATTTCTTAATAAGAAACTTAATAGAAAACGGAAACAATTTCATAATTATTTTATTGAAGGTTTGAAATAAAAATTCAGGGATTTTGCATTATGTGCTAAATTCACCTCTAAGGCAATTTTTGTCAATGCAGATGACATACTTATTAAAGAAAAACTCCTTTTATTGTCTTGAAAGAGCAAAGTAAAAATTATCCCATTTAATTTTTCCATAAAAAATCAACTTTTATTACTACTGCAACGTGGTTAAGAACTTAAATCAAACACGGTCGTATAAAGTAGTGCACTGGTGTTACTGGAGATGCATAGATACGAAAATTTAAATTAGGCGCCTTAAAATATGTTGGCAATAGTGTATAATATTGTCGCCTGTTTTCCGATTTTCTTGCTGTCGGGCTATTCCCATCACTGAATATCTCACCCGATCCTTATAAGTCTCGAAGTGTCAAAGTTTGACGTAAATATCAGTGTTTTCGAATTTTGTTGTGACTTGTGGTCCTATTTTATGTTCCCGTGGTCATCATTAAACGTTTCACTTGTAGACCAACAACATTCCAATGACCTGCCATTTAACTGTCTCGTTATGCCAAAACCGTCGAATACTGGCTTCATACAACTTTATTCTATTAGATTATTGTTACATTGAATATTGTTAAGCTCCTACCTGAAAATCAGATCTGATTATATAATGATGGAAATATGTCATATCTCAATCATTACTAAAAGCTTATACACAAATGCCGAGTAAAACACATCATATCTCAAAACCCTCAACTCAGGGTCTCCTAAACACGCTTAAACTAAGCTTTCCTGACTCTCAATACCCTTAAAGTTTAATTAAAACAGTAAAAACCACTCAGATCTTTCTGCAAATGCAATTCAAAATGTAAACAAACACGGTAGCGACATTAGATGACACATTTTAAAGTAAAATCATCATCTTCAATTTCGGTCCGTATTTTTATAACATTCAGAACGCGGCCCATTTTCACCTTGATGAATCAGGGTATAAAATGACCTTTGATGATCTTTTTTGCATTAAGTTCTGCATTCATGTTCTAATTATGATAATAACCAAAGGAGAAAATGTTTTCTATTTTTGTTTCTGAAATACCAAGTTGTTGAAAAAAGAAAATGAATAACCAATTCACATAATTCTGTAAACACTTTACAATCTTATGAATGGTAAAACTTGATAAAAATTTTATACAATCAATCAAAAAAAAATTAAATGTTTTTTTTTTGCAAATAACTTAATAAATAATGTCCGGCCAAAGTTTTATTAAATTAGACTAAAACGGTGGTACTATTTCGTGTGATTCGTTTTGCGGTGTTGTTAGCTGAAATTCTTAATAGCAAAATTATTGGTTTGTTTAACTCTTTCTAATGTTTTGCTACCTCTGGTCTATTTGACATATTAATACATGTTAGAAGTAGAATTTTTATTCCATATTGATTCGTTTTAAAGTAGATATTGTGTGCGTTTCAACTATAAAATTACTAAATTTTTATAACACGTTTTACCTCTTGGCAAACGTTTTTACATACCTATATGTATTTTGTGTGCAGTAGTAATTTTCAAACTCTTTCGCTCTATTCAGCATTACGGTATAACCGTAATTCCAGCTCGATTGAATGGAAACAGCGGAAACGTAGCGCTTCCAAAAATTGTCCGTAATAAAAGACGAAAATTTTGCAATTTGTCCGATTGGTCAAGGCCTAAAAACCAGCGAAGCGTCGTTCGCCAGATAAAAGCTGAAAATCCATCAAATTTTTTGCTAAATGTACAACTTTCTGAAACAATCGACGAATTAATTGCGATAAAAGCTCGTTAGAAATCCAGTTTTTAACAAAACCAAATCGGTAGAACGGAGAGAAAAAAAGTTTAAATTTGCACCGGTCTCGCATTTATCCATGTCCTTAATTTAGTGCTACGCTTGTAACATTGCGACGTTGATGTATCTGGCACGTTCCAGTAGAAAATCCAGATTGTTTCGGTATGTCTAATTAAAAACGGTTTAGTGCCACAGAGTAATCTGAAAATCCCGGATTAAGGTCTACGTATCAACTTTTATATGCAACGAGAGCTATCAATTAGCTGTTATGTTACTGTAGGTAAATAGTTTGAAATTTGAGAATTTTCCGCTGCAAATAGAATCACTTTTGTGAAAAATATAGGTATATAATCATTATTCTTGAGACTTAACTCCTCACAACTTACTTAAGTAACTTTTTTCCTCTTTTTTAAAATAAACAGTAAAAAAATTACAGGTTAAACAAAATTTTAAAAATTTTCATACAATTTAAAAAAAACGATTAATAACTGAGATATTAAGTTTAAAATTTTGAGCAAACTAAAATTTTTTGTAGGTACTTACTTCTTTATGCGCCCTATAGACCTACCAGAGATATGGAATTAAACTTGTCATACAGTGCGTTTTTTTTAACGCGCAACATAGGATTTTACATGTTAAATTTTTAAGCCCATGTTAGACCATGTTATTTTGGAACTACAAGTATAAAACTTGACGGGTGGCTGTTTCGTACCCTGAAGCTTAAGTAAGTTCACCAATTCGGCCTAAAAAGTGTTAAAAAGCTTGCAAAAAATCATCTTTTTTCGAAAAGGTTTTATCGTTTCATACTCCCTGTATGCATTGTTGTTCTTTGTTGTTTTTGATACTGGCACGGCAGGTAGCAGGTAAAATTTGGCGTAGAAAGTAAAACAGGGTGATCATTAACTTTATATCAAGAAAGTTAAGAACAAAAGAAGTATTTTTATAAATGAATTGTTCAAAGTGACCTCCGGTTGAAGCCAAACAGTATTCCAAACAATCATAAAATGCCTTTTTGACGTTCAAAAGATGTCGGGTCGTGATGCAGTCAAAATATGTCACTTTACCTGCTACCTGCCCTGCCAGTATAAAAACAACAAGGAACAACAATACATACAGGGAGTATGGAACGATAAAATCTTTTCGAAAAAAAATGATGTTTTTCCAGTTTTTAATCACTTTTTAGACCAAATTGGTAGACTTACTTAAGCTTCAGGGTACTAAAGACACACCCGTCAAGTTATAGACTTGCAGTTCCAAAATAAAATGGTCTAACATGGGCTTAAAAATTTAACACGTAAAATCCTATGTTGCGTGTTAAAAAAAACGCACTGTATATCAATAAGTGTATTATTTCCAATAAGCTTACGAGTTTGAAAATCGAATGAGAAGTTCTCGTTTTATCTGCAATTTTTTAGAGAGGAATTTAGATAAATTATATGTTTTTATTGTTAAGTGTTGTGTGTTTTCATTAAAAAATGCAGTAATAGTTTGCTTTTATGACCAACCATAATCTGCCATTTCCAGACTTAGTTTCATCTAGCATTTATTTAATGAATTTGCCTGCCAAATTATTCTGTTTCTCTAATGTTCTACTTTTTACAAAGTTTTGGTGTAAAACGAGACACACAGTGTATAACAAACTTTATATGCAAAAAAAGGTTGACTATACTTTTTCAAAGAATCTACAGCAAAAACAGGAAAATAACTTTAGAAGAACTTTTCGCTACTAAAGTAAATGGAAAGTTTTCAGCTTAAAAGCAGTACCAAACTAAATTATAATCCAATCCCATGGGGGTCAGTGGCTTTGCGAACCGGTCAGCGAATTCGAAGCGATCCATTCTACGAAACGCATATTTGAATTTAATTCGGCGCAAAGTTTAATCCTGCGAAAATTTCTAAACCTTTCTCCCCCATCTTAACAGAAGGCCGAAAATTGTATTAATGTCGTCCCGTGTCAGTTTAAAAGGGCGTTTTGGGTCAAAATGTTATTAGGTGCGTTAGAAAAAGTAGAAAAAGTTTGACAGAGGAGCAACATACAGGTGACAACTGACAACAAGAAGTTGAGAAGTTTAGCTATATAAATCTGGCAATAGCGCTGGTAACTCGTTTATGACAAGCTTTCAATATTTGTGACAATTTTTTAAATCATTTTTACATTCTGTTTGATCTTCTGTATGAAAGAAAAGTAAATAGAAAATGAATGTAATTAGGAAAAATCTACTTTACATTAACAATTCAAATGTTCAAATTTATATATGAAGCTTTAACATGACTGACACAAGTATTTGGCAAATCTAATCGAGCTTAAAAGAGAAGATTAAGATTGGTCGATTTGCATACATTTTCGCCCTTTTTGTCAGATAATTAGTGTTTTACATTTTTGGTGGAAAATAGCTGCTCTGTTTTACTTTGTAATTTACAACCGCAACTCAAAACACGTGACCTAAACTCTGCAAACCATCTGAAGGTCACATGATGATATTTTAAACCGATTTAAGTTAAGTGCGGTTCAAACTGCGATAAGACAGGTAACAAAATATCACAGTCCAAACCACACTTAACCTAAGCTAGGGTTAAGTGACTTTAGTACGATGCGTTGCAAATTATGGTAAATCAAGCACAAACAATTAAATAGCTTTTAAAAAACATAATAATAGTTAATATAGATAATAATAATTAATTAGATTACTCACATTTACACAACAACTTACCGTAAATGAATGATCTTTCCCAAAAAAGTTGCGATTTGCTTTCAAGAATTTTACAATCCAGCCGATTATCACTTAAGACACAATACAGTGAAAAATCAATCATTAAAGTATAAATTTTCACAAACACCAGTTAGATTACCACAAGGTAATCTAATTTCTTGTCATTTTATTATACAGTAAGAATTTTATGAATTGTGTAGACTCAATTGGTGTTTTTTTGTTTTTCAATTTTGATGGATTTTAATTTTGGTTAAATCAAGTAAAAATAAATGAAGAAGGTCTCAGACTCAGACATAGCGATATTGTTCTTTCTTTTGAGACAATTTCATATAATAGGTTAGTTTAGGTCGAATTTTAGGTTAGGTTAGGTTAAGTTCATTAACCAGTTAATACTACATTTTGGCATCCCTGTTTGTCGTGTTCAGATAAACTTTGATAAAAAGGTAATGGAAATAATAGAATTCCAGTAGTAATACTTTTAGTTCCAATGTTCCAAATTACAATGTTAAGAACAGACTGGACAGGTAACTGTGGAGTTGGAGAAAACTGGGACAGTTCAAGTCAAATATCAATGGAAGAAGTGCAATGGATATTATTTGGCAAATATATTGGTAAAAATATTGTTAGATTTCCTACTTTAAACTAAATTTGCTATGTAGAAAATTTCAATTAAGGATAAGTTTTTATTAAATTTATTAAAGATACTAAAGCACAATATACAATTTTTATCGTGTAAAGTCGTAAAAAAACTAAAAAAAACTAAATGATTATCAAAATAATTTTCTTAATGCGGTCTGAATGTTAACGTCCTTATTTTTCCATACATATTTCTTTGACAATTGGCCAATTTAAAATTTTTAGCGGTCAATACGACAGCTTTACTTTATTCTTTATCATTCGCATCGGAGAGGCGTTTTATCGAGCCATATCGTTCTGGCAGAAATATGGACCATATATATTTAGATTAGAAAACGAGCTTTTGCTCTGCATATTTAATAGAAAATGTGGGTCAAGTCGATTTTCATATTAAAACGTTATCCGCATGTTTATTTTCTCTTAAGTTAAGTTTTTTGTTTCATTCTTAAAAACCAAATTACGATGCAGACGTAAGAGTCTGTCAAGTAACACAGTCAGACAAATAAGTTTTAGGGAGTCAATAGTGGTAGTAGCTGAAACAAATCCACCTTTTTCCTCTGGACAATGAATTCAAGCTTCTTTAATAGGATAATTTTTTTTTGCTGTTTTAACAACTCCCATAAAATATAATCCTTTTTTATACAATTCGTAAGCTGTTTGACAGATCCAAACCAAGAGTCTCCCACAATAATTCTACCAGAACCATGCCATGGTCGACTTAGTCGTAAAGTTGTTGCTGCCACTCTTTTTGCATCACACGTTTTTGCCTTCATTAACTTCAAGGCCTATCAATATCCCTGAAAGTACATCTGATATAGTTTTACATTAACAGCCAACTCCATGAGGTTTTCTTTTGATTTCGATAACTGCCGGCATTCCACCTTCGACATATTGTCCTTTTCCATACCAAGCAAACATACTTCCGTCAATAGTCAGCTTATACCCAGATGTAAATAGACTCTGCCACTTTGATGTGGTCATTTGAATAAGAGGTCTTACTTCATACCACTTATCATCCTTGTTTTCTTCTGGCATTGCAAACGACATGCATGCTAAAATTTCCTCAAATCTCTGTAGGCCCATTCCAAAACGTTTACCAAAAGCCGGAGCAGTAAAAAGACCAGATTCCGTCGACTAATAGTCTCGTCGATTATGCAGTTCGTTAATTGTCATAACCAACAGGAATCCAATTGTCTTATAAAATTCACTTTTTGAATCCTGGCATTACAACATTGCAATATTTTATCTATTTCTTCAGTAGGAAAAGACGCCTCCCAAAAACTCAGTTCATTCATTGTTTAGGTATAAATGTTTAGGTTTAGATTTAGCTGTGGTTTATAACGCGAATCTTTAAAATCATTTATATAGTTACTTGTTCTCCAAACGTCTACAATGTATCATGTACTTCTACTCCATTTTAAACATTATTGATTGGCCTTATTGAAGTATCAGTTGCATTTGAACATGAGGTAACGCCATTGTCTCTCTTTACGGTGTCGCTGCAAGGTACCAGCAAATCTAAAAGAAACCAAACATAAAAGTCTAATACATTTTTAGCAGCTTCAGAATTTTGTAACTCACCATCTGGGTGCGTATTCTTGAAACGAGGGAAGGGAATTATCAAGAGAAAGGCCTGTAGAATGTGACAGGAACTCGCCACTGTCAGCTTCTCTTGTCACATTCTATCAACACTTCGCTTGAGAATTCCGTTCCCTGCTTTTAAGAATAGGCCCCCTGATGGAGACTCGAGTGTATTTGAGGTTGAGGTAAAAATATCGTCCATGTTTCAAGAAGAAGTACAAGCTTGACGTAAATCTACACAAAAAACCAACAAACAGAAAACTTATAAAAATAGGCTAAACTTACCGTTATTATTTACCGTTATTTTTTATACTTTCAGAAATAAGTTCCAGAGCAGAGAGCTGCACTGTGGTTATTTTACCGTCCACATCCCATTTGACTCGCGCTGATTTTCTGGATACCACTATAGAAATAATGGTATTTTTACACTTGGCACTAGCCCAATTGTCACAAAATAGAGAAAAACTCCATGAGTTATCGCCTTTTGTGTCAAAATAGTGAACCGGAACGGCCACGCGCGCTCCTGCTTGCAGCATATTTGCGATTGACAGGCTTGAACTAGTTCAACTTGTAAAACGCCCGTAACTTTGTAACGGTTAATCGCACAGTCAGTTTTAAAAAAAGCGCGAAAACTATGAAATGTGCTCTATACTCTCATATAAAAATTAGTCCTGCTAGAAGGCCCGAATGTACTCTAATACTGCATTAAAAAGCGTCCTACATTGGGGTCCGTTTCAGTACTGCTGCAAGGACGCTGTGCAATCAATCTATCATTAAGCAGGACCGGCGTAGTGCTGTTTCAGTCTGAAGCCTGATTGCGTGGCAGGATCTACGCTTTTTAAAACATACTCAGATAATTGTTGATGCAAGGTTTTCTCTAGTACTTCTCTACTTCAGAAAATATTGGCAAGATTTTAATGGGACGAAACATCTGAAGGATTTACAGTCTTAAGAAGCCGACTTCCAAGCCAAAGAAAAACTATTATGCATTAATCAGAAGTTAATAATGTAAGTGACATGCCTCAGTAAATAAGGAAGGATGAGTAGTACCATACAGAAAGAGATTAGATCACTTTCATGACAGTAATCTCATTAACTTCAACAAAACGAAACGAAACAGGTTCACCAGGACACCGAAAGGTATCATATTTATTTAGGTAATCTTTAGCATGGCAATCAAATTTGATTGCTATAAATGAGTTGAAGAAACATTCCCCACTGAGCTATATTAGATCCCACTGGGACATTAAATGCCTCACTTAAGGCGATAAAATAAAAAGGAAAGCATAACAAAAAAAAGAAAAATGAAAATAAAACCTGTCTGGATCACATTCATTTTCCACATGCTCCACTATTCGCATGTTTCTGCATAATTTGCCGCTTGCCTAAACGTTTTTCGTGACTATTTTTGTTTTGTCCCCAAAGCGCCAGAGCACGAAACTGGGTAAGATATACCATTAACTTTATAATTGCGTTTACTATATCTTTATTAAACACTAGCGCAGTTCCTGATAGTCATATCAGAAAATGTAAAACGGTATTGCTGTCAAAACTTGGAATAAAATTTAAAAAATTCATAAATAACCGGATACGCGTTTCCGCCCATTAAGCTTCACAGACAATGTTTTATGAAAATATTTTTACAGAAGCTGTCAGTCAAGCTACAAGTTTCGGAATATAATTTTCTTCCGTCGCGTTTAGAAATTGAATTCTTATCTGTAAACGAGGAAGGCAACTTTGCGTCTCTCTGGATAAATTTGCTATAAACCACTTTCCGTCAAAATTTCCTCAAATTGATGTCATACTCGGTCAATACTTAAGTTGATGAGACAGCATCCATTAATCATTATCTCGAATATTATAAAAGTTTAGCAATATCTTTTCTGGTTTCAATTCAAATTACAAATTTCCAAAATAGCTAGGGGTCTAGGGGGTAGCTAAGTAACACACAATCTTCTCCAAAAAAAAAAAGAAGAGACACTCTCTTTCTAGAATGTTATCTAGAGCTGGTTTGGGCCACCTATTCTCGTTTATGCGTTGTACATACCATATTAACTGTCGAGGTTCTATTCTTTCTGAGATTCTATAAATTCTATTTATTCTCCGCCTAATTTCATTAGTTGACATGTGCTCTCTCCTTGATAAGCGACAAGCTCTTCCTAGTTATCTCCACACAGTACATCCTTCTTCTTGTCTTTTCTAACATTTGCCAGCATTCTGCCCCATACCTTAGGATAGGCTCTACAACTGCTGTGTAGATTGTCTTCTTAATCCTTAAACTACTTTAGTTAGACCAAAGTAATGAGCTAAAAATATGTATACTAGTAACTCCCTTATTTTAAGACCTAAGGGGTGGTTCGTATTAGTCAGCCCTCATCACCAAAGCTATTTTTCCATTAATAAATAAACTATTTATGCAATAGGGCAAAATTATACTTTTATCATAAACTTTTATAAAGCGAAACCTGGAATAAAACCAGCTTCA
This sequence comes from Ips typographus, assembly GCF_016097725.1. Taxonomy (NCBI): domain Eukaryota; kingdom Metazoa; phylum Arthropoda; class Insecta; order Coleoptera; family Curculionidae; genus Ips; species Ips typographus. Next base: position 11,334,395 of record NC_138423.1, read on the forward strand.
TATTTGCAAAATTAAGCATTCATTCCGTTTTTCGTTCCGCTCTAAGTAAAACGGTATGTTTATTTGCATCCGCTGAACTTTATAAAGTCAAAAAGAGCGATATTTTAGGAACGATCGGGATACGAACAAAAAAAAAACAACACAAACAAAAAAATAGTTTTGTCCTTATTTTTCGTATTTCAAAAAGCTGTGCGACGAAAGACTAATTCGTATTTACGACGTAGCTGGCAAAAAGGGACACTTTATCGATGTTTTGCCCGTTATTTACAACTAGTGCACTTTAATTGATTTCAGTCCCGGAAAAGCTGGAGTAAACTGAAGTATGATTGATGATGCGAGAGTGCCCTATTAGACGTGGTCTAATAAAAATGTCGGTTTTTTTCCTCTGATGATAATAATGGGGATAGTTTTCTGGAGATTTTCTAAAAATAGTTGTCAGATGGAGTGTTATATGCGTTTGTCAAAATTTCGAAGTATTTATGAGCAGAAGTTTCGCAAAAATTGACAAAGTCGTTTGAAGACCATATACCCAAATAATCAAAATTTTTTAAGTAGATTTCTAGATTTGTAGCTGGCGGAGTGAGAATGCACTGCGGCCTTGAGGCCTATTATACCCCCCGTTACTAGGACCTGGGCTAAGGCTAGTCTCATTACAGTTCCTCCTCTAGCTTCAAGGCTAATAAAGGCCATCAGCTGAATCGGTTTTAAAGAAGAAAATTCCTCATCATTGATGTTGCTACCAAACACGTTGGTCCTTATGTTTAGCCTTGAGTTCCTAGGCCTATCCGTTTCAGGTGGCCTCCCAAAAGACTCAAGCTGTGAGTAAACGTAAGTTTCTCTTGCTCAATTTTACTAATTCATTACTCCTCTCCCGGTTGTAACCTCCAAGAAGATTTTTAGAGTGCGCTAAAGTCCAGTGAGTTGTTCCCAGAGCTTGGCTATTTCGTGTTCCTTCGTCAATTTGAGCTCGTGTTTACAGGTGACATCCCTCCAGCCACAGAAGGGTTCTGGTCCCGTAAAAGAAATCTCGGCGCCTTCTCATTTCCTCGGTGTCCTGGAACCCAAAGCAAGGTGACTTTATTATTTCTGCCTAGTTCATTGAGTATGCCTAGACATTCCCATACCATTTTAAAGCTGACTATGGGTGAGCTCAGCGCTGTTATGACTGGTTGACTATCGGTCAGAATTGCAATATCCTGCTTGCGATAGCTGTTTTGTCAATGCTGAACATTTTTTATTGCGTGAATTTACGCCTAAAAGATACTGGGGTATTTACCCATTGGCACCGAGTATTTGGTTCTTAACCGAAACACTCCTGCTCCTGTTCCCTTGTGTCTCTTGGACCTATCTGCATATCATTTAATGGTGTGTTCGCCCAGACACTCCCTCTTGTTGCTCAACTTGGTGAAAAAAGTACTTCCAAAGTTAAATTTCTTGATAGTTTCATCTTTCGGATACATCAGATATGGAATGCTTTTTGATAGAGATATCCAAACTCTCCTACTTACCAGCAACCCTCCTCCAACTCCGTTCTTATCCATTCTAAACAAAGCTCCCTGCACCGTGAGGTGCAACGGTGTGAGATCAAGCATTACCTGCATTGCCGCTGTAGGACATGGTCTTATGGCTCCTGTTATGCAAAGGCATGCCAGTCTTTGTATTTTGCTAAGGGTTTGCCTAGCAGTACCTTGTCTGATTTTATTGTACCAAGCAGCCGCCCCATACGTAATAATGGGTCTAATCATAATGGTTTGCATCCATCTCAGAATGCTTGGGTTACAAACCCAGGTCTTTCCTGCCAAGCTTCTGCACACCATTAAGGCTCTTGTGGCTTTACTGACAGTTTCCTGAATGGGCCTAATGTTATTCTTAGAAATTTAACTTTTTGCCTCCATTCTATGAATTTTTCAGATATCTGGATTGTTTTCAGATTCACATACAGATGGAGTTACATGCCTGATGATGCCAAAAAGCAGAAACACGTGTCGCCGGGTTATCATCCTTGTTCCTTTCTGCTTCACTTTCTTTTGCGAAATTTACCAAAAAAAAAAAACACTTTTCTGTCATTCATTACATCCGCGTTAAACTCTTCAATAATTTTTTTTTGCTGAACGTCTGTGTTCGTATATCAATGGATTTCATTTTCTATTTTTTTTTATCCCAATTCCAATATAAAACGAAATGATTGAAACACATTTCCAATGAACAAGGATCGAGAGTTTTGCAATAAAATATTTGTCCGACAGCGTCGTCCTACAAAATATTTCCAATCGTTTATATTGAATGGGGTTCTCTAATAAATCAATTTAACGTGACATCATAAAACCGAAGAATTTTTTTGGTTTAAATACAACCCAAAACAGCATTCAGGTGTTTAACTGATGCAGCTAACGTAAACTTAAAAATGCTGCATTCCAGTCATTAATCATCCAAGCCTCTCCTAGCAGAAAAAAATCAATTACTCACTTTTTAGGAACAAAACATGCAAAAGTGATTGTCAGCGTGTAGTACATTTGACAGTCTTAATTAACTGAAACGATGACGCGTTAACTAGGGTGAATTCATCAATCATAATCCCCATTTGATTGGAACAAGAACCCTCGCTTAATGAATGCAAATAAAATAGATGTCAGCTTTTTTGTTGTTTGATGTTGGGGATTTTAGGGAACATTTTAGCCGCTTACGAAGCTTAAAAGTCCGACCACTAATGGTGTCGAAATGCTTTTTATTGTGTATTTGATGTGACTTTTTTTAACATACAAAGAATTACAATTTAAATTGAGTTCTTTATTTGGGTTGAAACGTTGTGTCCTATTTAGTGTTAAAAAATCGAGTGTCAATAATTCTGGTTAATACAAATTAACCTATTTTGTACCACATTTAGGTGTAAAGAAGCCAATCAAAATGTTTAGTTTAACTACTTCACTTCTAGAAAAGTAGAAGTCAAAAAAAAAAATTTTTTTTTTGTTTAACTTGACTTTGAAACGCCACGTGTCATGATTGGTTTTTCGTAGGGTCTTATCACGTAAAGTGAAAAAATATATTCCGAATTATAATATGAGTCTCTTCTTAGTCGTCATTCCTGAGAAATCGTGATCTCATGGAAACAGGTTAACTTCCATGTTTAGCTTAGATTGTTTGAGTTAGCAGGGTTTGTAGTGGTGTATTTGTAAACTTCTTAACTTGGTCTATCCATTTAACAGGAAATCTGCCTCTTGGTCGTGTACCTTCCACTTTTCTTTGTACTATCAAATTTGCTAGGTTGTCTCCCTCTCGTCTTGTAGTGTGTCCAAAGTACTGTAGGATTCGTCGGCGGCGTATTGTAGTCTTTAACCTTTAACTCTTTTAGAATAAATGCAGTGGTGCGTTTCTCCGCCCATGAAATCCGCAGCATACGCCGCTAACACCACATTTCAAACGTATCTATACTTCGCATGTCTGATGTTTTTATTGTTCAGGATTCCGCGCCGTACAGAAAAATATGATACAGATGATGATCTTTGTATTTCTTGTTAAGGCACGATCTTTCCATATTTTCACAAGGTTGCTCATGGCTCCTTGTGCCATTGCTATTTGCCTTTTTGTTTCTTATTCGCACCCTCCTTGGTTACTCACTAGGGATCCCAGGTATATAAATTCGTTCACATTTTCTATATTTGAGATGTTCGGTCTAGGAAGAATTTTACCTCTATTGACCACCATAAGCATAGTCTTGCTGAGATTTATTTTCATGCCTATTTCAGCGCTTTTCTTTCTCACTCTATCCAACATCATCTTTATTTCTGCCTCATCTCTTGCCAGTAACATTGTATCGTCTGCGTGTTGCAAGTTTGTTAGCCTTTTCCTACCAATTGACACGCCCTTTTCAAAGTTGGCTAGGGCTCGTCACGTTCACCGTATATGTTAAAAAGCACTGTCGGTATATTCATGTAAAATTTGTTCTCAGTGTGACAAACGACTCCGGAGATATTTACAAAATACGACATTAGTTGTTCAACTTTATCACCCTGTAACTCGGGGAAGGAGCATTTAAGAGGGTATTTTTATAAAAAAATTGTTTATATTTTCGGTTGGATTTTCTCCTTACAGTTTATGACACTAATTCAGGGACACCCGTACTTTCTGCTAGTGGCAACACATTTCTCCACTAGCTGAATCACAGCATTATTCATTTATCTGTCTAAAAATGAAAATAACTGCAACATGAAATTTAATAAAAAGTGATACATTTTATAGTAACATTTGCCATCAAATATTTTATTATTCGTTGTTTTAATACCTACAGCAATAAAAATTATCTCCTTATTGATTTTATCGTAGCATCCCGATTCCAATATTTGCCATATAGCATGTTTTGCATGTTTGGGGAGGGTAACTCCCCTACATAAAAGCACTTTTGACTAATAGATTTTAACATTTTAATCGTTTGTTTTGTATTGGATTTATAACTTTCAAATATTCAATTTATAAAATTAATAATTTATATAACAGGAAAAAAATTACCCTACATTTAAGGAGGGTAAAATCACTATAAATTGCTGCTATCCGTTACGGTCGAAGCGTATCTCGAAAAGCAATTGAAAAATGTTGTGAATAGGAAATGCACTCCGTCATTATTTCAACGTCAAATTGTGTCTGCCTCTCGTTCCAGTGCCATTACACTTTTAGATTTATTATTGGGGTCAGGAAGGCTTATGTGCTGAAAATTCAAATTGGAAAGTTAATACGTTTCAATTACCCTTCAATATTGCCAGTCCGATATTATGCCATAAAGGCGGTGGAATAATTCTCGCAATTTTTCACACACTTTTAACTTCTAATTTTGAACACAATTATGTGGTTCAAACAACTACAAAAGGATTGAGCAGCTGAACCTTAAATTTCTGTTGTAAAAGACGAAGTGCCATTGAAATTGTCATGGCACAAATCCTATTGTAGAAACTAAGTAGGATAAGTAGGATGTCTCCGGCAACGCTTAAAATATGGAAAGCATTGAAATGAGAATCTTACGAGTGCTTGTGACACCTCATTTTTAGCCTTTATTGTGTATGTCGCATCTATTTTCATATTACAAAAAAAAGTAGTAATGTTTCACCAGGTGCGCAATGAATCCACTTAAAAAATAATTACTCAAACATGATAATAATGGACAACATCGATTCATCAACCCGTCTTCCTACATAAATGTAACTAATAAATAACGAAATACATGATCTGAAATTCCGCTATCTAAAACATCTGCCAATTAGGGCTTCAAATTTACTATGGCGTAACTAGGCTGCGGGCTATAAATCAGCTTTATGTAGAACAACCTAAATTTTGTACATGCATGGGGTGTTGGTAGCAAATAAACATTGGATGATCGATTAGCATCGATATTAACAAATTGTTCCTGTAGGTTAAGTTCAAAATATAGACCAAATGGGAATATGTGTATTATCATACACATTTGGCACTTCGGGATAGTAATGTATGGTGGGGTAATGATCACTTAATGGAGTTCAAAAAATATGAAAAATGGTTTTTACCAGCCATCAGCAACTTATTTTTTTTAAACGCCAATGTTTTTTTAAAGCAGATTTTGAGAGTGCGTTGTTATCTGATTTAAATGATGTGCAATACTTGATATTGATAAAAAAAATAAAGTTGATAATGGCTGGAAAATCTCATCAAATAAGCTTACAATAAAATAGAAACGTTTTTCCGAAATATCGTATTTCTTCTGATATTTCCATACTTCACGAACACGAATTTGTGTACCTATTTGCATAAATGTTAGAAATTAGTTTTTTTTTGTGTGAAGAAATTAAAACTGATCTGAAAGTTATCATAAAATATATTCTTTCAGAACGTTTAATGTAATTTCAATTAAACATGAAGGTTTTCCAAAGTTACAATAGATCAATGTATGTATAAAGGATCTTGCAAATACTTCAAGCAGCTGTAATTCAGAAATATAAATAGTAAATAATGGTAAGGTATATTCATATACATAGAAATCTTTAGACCGACATAGGCTGGGAGTTTGCTAATTTTGCAATATTTCCCTAAATTTTTTTTTCCCAATTTTCGTGCTCCTAGCAAAGCCTAGTCTGGCCAAACGATGACGTCGGTGGAGTAATGGAGCTTTCTTGATCCTATAGGCCTTGAAACCAACTTCCTTAAGCCTTCTGCTAATGGTCCGAGCACTTGTTCTTCTTCCACGTACCTCTTCCAGTTCGCTTCTTAGTTGCGGTACTGTTTTACGCCTATTCAATAATGTTTGCAAGACGATGAATCTGTCATCTCTAGTCATGGTTGACCGTTTTCTTCCTTGACCTCGTCTCTTCACATACTCTCCCGTTTGTCTCCAACGTCTTACATTACGATATATCGTAGATTTTGATTTTCCAAACATGTCAGCAACATTGCTGTAACTTGTACCAATTTCAATCAACGCTACAGCCTTTGCCACATCAGTAGAAGATCCATATCACCCATGTTGGATTTTTAAGAATCAAAATGATGATGTTCTTGACTTTCGCTTGACAAGAACCAATGACGTATAGCAAATTTCATTAGGAAACCATGACAATAGACTAAAACAGGTGTGGAAAAATAATATCAATATCCACATTTTCTTCGAAACCCTGTATTTTCTTTAATAATTGAGATATCAGAGGGAATAAAAAAGGGAAATGTTCAGAAAATAACGGGCTACATGTGATGTTATAAACTGTTTTCAATTCTCAGTTGTTCTCTCCACAAGGTATCTCAAAGCACAGAAAATTCCTTACTTCCTTTTCGTCCCTGTATATGACATAAAGACAAACAATTTAAAAATCGTAATAAGACAGATGTATTCACGAAGAATGAAGATACAATTCATAAAAAAGATGATCAAAATCGAGCGAAAGATTGATCTAAATTTTGGCCGCTCCTCTAATTTTGCCGGTGTGTGTATCATACTTGAGTTTGTGAAGAAGACGTTTTTTATTGTAAAAAGTTCCTGAATTACATAAAACAGTAGAAGTGTTTAAACGTGTTTCACACTTGATTTGGTCTAAATATGAACGTTAACAATAATATACGGGGTTGACCAAATTGATTGTAGGATACTTGAAAGGTAGAAAGTACATCAAAAAAAGCCTAAGTGTCATATAAAGTATGGTTGAAAAGTGCCCCCTTTCGGAGCTAGCGGGCCCTAAGTAAAAATCATCTTAATTAATAAACTAAAATAAAACTCATATGAAATTTTGCATGCTTGTTCATCATGTTGAAGCTTATTTGGCGTATTTTTAAATTTTTAAACATAATCTGGACAGGTACTAATTTTTTTCATTATGGATTAGCGTATAAAAATGACGGTATTTAGAAAACTGTGCAAAATGACAAGAAATGTTCATACAAACTGTTCTTACGAAAAAGTATGGGCTATCATATGTGCCCCATCAGAACGATCTAAAATTACAGTTTAAAAAAAATTATTTGTCCAGATTAATTTAAAAAACTGGAATAAATTCTAAATAATCAATTCAAAATTGTGAACATGCATGCCAAATTTCATTTGACTTTGATTTAAAAATAAAAATTGGTTTTAGTGGCTCACCTTTAAGGTGCTCTAACTCCGCTAGGGCACACTTTTCGACTACAGTTTATATGACACTTTGTTTGAGTTTATTTTTAATGTAATTTCCCCTCTTGAATTATCCTACAATTAATTTGAACCACCCTGTATAACCGTCATAATTATAGTTTATTTTACTTATTCTAACTAATTAACCATAATTTTCTTCTTCAAGCAAAATACCTAATAAGCCTATTCAGAAATAATCTCTAAACGGTCCCATTCATCTAATTACCTCCTCTAAATGAAAGTCTAGTACACTTTACGTTTACAAAGATAACGAGTGCTAGTAATTACTCTAATGATATTTTCCCGCTGAAATTATTTCCTTTGTGGTAATCCCTATCTCTATAAGGTCTAATGAATATTTCAAGTCGGCTGGAAAATAAACAGAGCTAAAGCAATCATTTCTCTAATTAAAAATTCCACGTCGCTATATGCTGCAGCGCAAAAACAATTTAAAAAAAGACAGTTTAATGAAAGACATTCTTATAAACTTTTCTCCGTTATCGGTTCAAAAAGAATTCTTTTGACCTATTGTAGTTACCTGAAACGGAGATCCTTTTCGAACGGATATTTTAGAGAAGTGTAGTTTTTTCAAGTCTTTTTTTAACGACATTGTTGTTTGATTTAGTTTCCTTTGGGACTAGTTTAGAACTTTTCAGGGCGAGTTTTAATTGTAATCCTTCAAACTCTAATACAAAACCTCCAATTATCCATCCATGGTCTCGGGCAAGTTTTAATGACGTTTAAAACTTTATTTTGTATTGTTATATGATAGCTGATTTTTGTCAATTCATGAAACTTTTTAGGTCGCTATTATTGCAATATAATGGGACTTGCATTGGCAAAACCCAATTACAAGTTTATTATTTAGAGACACACTGGTTTGTTTTTGTGTTTTGTGAATGGCATTGATGTTCAGTTAACGAGTTTTCACCTAAAATTGCTGTTTCAAAGTCTCATTTTCCCTAGTTTACAAACGTGTTTTTATACTCTACCATGCAAAACCATTTCAGTTCATTTTGGAAACCGTATTTATATAAACAGCTCGAAAGCACAAAATCAGCACTAAAACTGTCATTAATTGGGCTCCCATCTACAATTTAAAACATCCACTTTATTTCCCGGGCTACCCATGTCTATTTCGAATACTGTAATTCGGTTAATGTGTTTCGTGTCTGCACTTTTTCGGATGCAACACGTTTAGGTCACGGGTGGATCTAGAGCATTAAAGAACTCGAGCGTAAAGTTAATTTATTACTCGGAGCGGTAATGTGCTGGAATGCTTGTTTGCGCATCGTCAAAATGAGGATTTTCGTTTAAAAAAATGAAAAAATTAGGAAAATTTTAGAAATAATTTGTTTGTCCAGCGAAGAGATTCTTGTAAACAAGTCATCCTTTGCTATCTGGCATTAGATTTTGATCGTTTTAATGTCATTACAAATTTTTTTTACTGGTTTTTTTGGTGTTCATTTCAACAATTTTTGAATTGACTTAAAGAAGGGTAAAAGTACCTTTCGTGGAAATAATCGCCACAGTAACATTTTTGAACTTTTTCAACGCCCTCTATTTTCAAAATTAATGAACCAAAAGATTTGAAAGGCGATTACTTATAGAATCTTTTACAGATTGATTCATCAGTAGAAGTTACTTTCAGGGGAAAAGAAAAAAACATTACAAATTTGTTTAGAAAAAATTTGAGATTATTTGTTATTGTCTTATATGATGGTTGGTATCTCGAACTATGTTTGGTGGTTTTTCCATTTATGGTCTACAATAGAAATCACGGGATATTTTTGAAAATAGCACTTTTTTCATAGTTTATCTTTTATTTGGAGAATACCGCAAGTGATTTTGATGGAAAATTATTTTGGTGATTAAAATTTCATTGCTTCCAAAACCAGTGACATACGTCGAAGATACTTTTATTTATCCAAAAAAGAAAGTAAGTAGAGTGTTTACAAATTTACCAAAGTGTGCTAATTCCTAGAAGTCTTCCTGTGTTACAAGAATATTGAGAACAAATTTAATAAAAAGATTGGTCGATAAAATTTCATGAAAATTATGTCCATGATGATAAGTCATCGATATCCGCTGATGTTTAACAAAAACCTTACTTATAAAAAAATAAAACTTCTTCAAAAACACACCGTAATAGTTTCCGAAGCCCGTTATACAGGGTGTCCAAAAAGTCGTCTGAAATATTGCAAATAAGAACGGGTAACGTGAGGGTGAAACCAGGTTTGCAAGTTTACAGGGACAGTCACAAAGTATACTAACTTTCTTAATTCAAACTTAACACCCTGTATATTACTTCAGATTTTAAGAGTACTTTTAAAGAAGAAGAAGTATACTTTGTGACTTACCCTGTATACTTGAAAACTTGGAATATGCAAACTTTGAGAAAAATAAAATCAGTAGTTTTGGAGATATTTGCAATATTCCAGACTTTTTCTACACCCTGTATGTGGTAAGATGAAATGTTCTAATTAATTGTTCTACCTACAAAAAGCACAAAATTGAAATCCAAGACATTTGCAAAGTAGTTTTCAACACCTTGTATAGCCATAAAGAACAAATGAATTTTCATTTCAGGCCCTGCTCTATAAGAAACGTTTTTAAAAACATTTTTTGTTCATCAAATTCAATCCAGGCATTTCAGAGATACACAGTGTTCAACATGATAAAAATGTTTTATTATTAGCCGATTATTTTTGGGATCAGTTTACTTCTGTATATTTGTTTTTTTTTTCTGACTGATTCCTCATTCTTTGACGATATTTGTTCTTTCTTTTATTTACAGCTTTTGGTCTTTTGAATGCAAGGATCATCAGACTGAAGAAATGAAAACTATTGGGAAAGTTATATTTAAGAAAGTTTTAATACAATTACTTGTTATGTTGTATTTTTATGTATTTGTTTGTTTTTTAAACTGGTCAGAAGATATTAAAGCGACGTACGCTGGGAGTTTTGCAATTTGAACAAATATTATATTATATTTTTGTTAGAACAAATATTACAAAATTTTTAATTCGTTTAAAAATACAGACAAAATTCCTTATTAGATTTGCAACACTTTCAATTAACAGACATAACTACACCTAAAATAACTATTGTGTATTGTACGATTACTCCGTTTTGTCTGTATTTATATCACTATTTTACTTACTAGACAATATTAAACAACCATCCTGTCTTTATTGAATGAAGCAAAATTTAAAATATTTAGCCTATTAGTGCCATAGTAATAATACTACAAACTCCAAATATCTTTGACAAATATTTTTTTTTATTAAGAAGTTGTATTAGATTTAAAACATAAACATGTTAATTGCCTTTTTTCTGTTATTAATAGTGTTGTTGATATTTAAGAAAAAGAAAAATTTGACTGCGGAACTGTTAGGAATATTTTAACTTGACAAAGATATTCCAAATATACAATCAACGAGCATATTTGTCTTCATTTAACCAATCCTGTATCTCTTTCGGTTTTATTATCGATAGAGATAGCTTGCAGACAAAAACTACCCCTAAATTTTAAATGGAAAATGGTATAAAGTCGTGATATCTTAATTTTACAACTTTTTAAACCTTTCATTACTTTTGAAAATAAAGAATTAAATTTGTCTTTCTGAATAAACATATTTTGACCACATTTAAGTTTTTTTAAAAGTTGTTTTAGTATATTTCAAAAATATATTTCTGTAACTTTTGGTTTAACCGAAAGTAGATGACAAACTGCTTTTTCTAAACGGGACACCCTGTATATTTTTGCACTTTTTGATTCTGCTTGTTATTTCGGAAAATTTTGTGTGTGTCCTATACCTAGTAGTTATGGTTGTGGAGATATTCAACTTAAAACAAAAATGCGTAAAATTTTAAAATGTCGTAACACAAATTTAACTTAATAAATTACCATCTTTATTTTCAGGTATAATAATAATTTATCTATATTTCTAATTTAATTTTATGAAAAAAAAATTAGGTAAACTTGGGATAAACAATCAATTATTCTTAATTATTTCAAAAATCATCAATTTTTCTAATAAGTCTTTTACTACAAATTGATCCTAATTTTTATCAGGACATACGATGTATTATAAAAATAGGAATGTTCTCTTTGAAAAACTTGACTTTCTGCCTTTTTTAGAACTGACTTTTTGAGACCAATTTTGGACCACCCCGTATAAGTATTTTTGTCGTTTTACTACACTTATTTTTACAAAGAAACTTTGTATAACACGACAAAATACAAAAACATACAACACAAGAAACAACAAAATTGTTTTTTGATATGTGTAAACTCACCTTGTTTTTGTGACTAAAAATTTCAAATTTTACATAAAATAGTAAATATCTAAGAAACGGATACAGATATGACAAACCAGTTGACATCTCCTTCAGGTTACGCCGGAAGTGAAAAAAAGATGAAAATATTTTTTAAATATAGCACGTATCGAATTTATTTTAACTCGAAAAATAATTGATCATAGAGTCAAATGGAATGAATGTAGTACCTATCATAACTAAAGAAACTTTTGACTGATAACTCATGGGTTGCGACATTCTCTATTAATATTGACCAAACTTGGTTAAATATTCAGAGATAACACTTGGTCATATCAAACAAAACTGAAATTTCTTAAACAATAATAACCCATTTATTATCTTCAATTATTTCTAATGACAAGCTTTTAAATAAAAAGAGCAAAGCTTCAACGTCCTTTTCAAGCGAAATTTACATAGATTATAAGATTAGCTACAAAACAAGTTAACCTCGTAAATTACTATAAAGAATTCAATTCAATTTCTCAATTTGCATCCTGACTAAGCTTCCTTCGATCCAAACGTCCGATCTAAATGAAAATTCCAACTTGTTGGAAAAAGGACAGTTAAAGACACTTTCGCTTTATTACTCAGCTGAGGTCCTAGAATATTAATCCGAAATCGACCACAAGGGCATGAGCTTTATTAAAATTTCACGACACACTGTGGAGACGACGTAAAGAAGCAATTTTCTCGATTGCGGAGACAAAGCCTTGAAGTGATAAATCACTGTCAGGTACGCGATTTAAAGTATATAAATTGACACTTTTTCTCATTAAACGAGACCATTTGTTTACAAAACGAGTTGCTGCCGTGGTTTGTACACCCCGAAAAAGAATTTTTAATACCAAAAATTTTCTATTTTCAATGCACAACAAACTTTAAGAAGGCTCTTAACTTTGGCAATATATGCTTAAACTGCTCCGTTGTACGTGCGGCACAAAATCGAAGAAAAGATCTGAGAATATTCAAAATTCCTATTGAACACGTTCCGGCACGGTTGACCTATTAATATGAGATCCACGAGCTGGAAATAACGAACAACGTGGGAAATTTCCGCATAATTGGAACACCCCAAAATAATCCATTTTTGAAACAGTTGCGTATGTCAGGACAGCCTGATCAATTTGATTAATTGGTGGTTTCGAAAGCTGGTAAGGTTCCAACTTTCTCATCTTATGCTGTAAGACGAACAAGGAACTCGACTTAAAGACCTAATTGAGCTCATTTAAGTTTTAGAGCTCTAATTTGCTTTAGACGAGTTTGGCTACAAATTACTACGCCAGTTAGGCTACTTTTAGAGTTAAACATATTCGTGTGTAAGTGTTTTTAACGAGTAATCAGAACTTTAATAAGATTTGAAAAGCTTTGATATTACAAAAGTTTAGAAAACTTTCTAAATACAGAGTGTTCCAAAAAATAGTTTTGGTGGACATACCGGATGGTTCAGTTTAAAATGTCAATAATTCGCCATTTGATAGCTTATCAAAAAATAAGTTGACATTAATGATGTCATTTATTTAAGTTTAATTTAAAAAATCGGTTTCTTGCCATAACTGTCAGACCGTTGGAGCACTTTTGATAAAAATTAAGACAAATACATATAAAACTACTTATTATGTGATGTTAATGACGTTTGTAGAAACTGTCGAGTAGCGTAGATACAGAAATATTTCATTTTCCGCCTTATTTTCTACGTCACTGGATATTTTTGTTTTACTTTTCTTGTTCGAGATATGTTCTATATGTTTGTTGACAAAGCAATTTCGCACTATTTTCAAGTTTTCTTGTTCAATTTGAAAAAATAAGTTTTATTTTTATTTATTCTTATAAAATTCTGATTTAAAACTTCGTTTACGAGATAATTAAGTTATTACGTTCAAAGACCCAAAAGCAACAACAAAATATTGACTTACACACCAGTAAGTTTACTTTGAAATTGAATTGAGAGGCTTAAAAATTGTTTTCGTAACCAGTTTTCATAGTTTTCAGAATAATTTAAAGACTTTAGTCTTGAAAATTGACTTGGAAACTGTGAGAATTGACTTCAGAGGCTTAAAAACTGTTTTTTTTTCAGTCAGTCGTCATAGTTGTCAAATAAGTTAAAAAGCTTTAGTATTGAAAATTGACTTGTAGACATGAAAAACTACTTCTTCTAGAATTTTTGACTACAAATTCACACATTTAAACCTTGAAAATTGACTTGGACACCAAAAAGTTACTCTGAACCAATGAAAAGTGACATAAGAACTTTGTATTTAAAAAATTTGTATTTGAAGTAAGTTTTTATAATTTGAAAACACATTTTCTCTTAAATACAGGATATTGATATTAGATTTATGAAAATTGATTTGAAGACTTTTTATTTTACTTTGCTTTTTATTTTCTTAGAACTTTGGACTATTTTTAGGGCTCTACATTTTAAAATCGAGTTTCAAGGCTATCTTCACCAAGTTTTTGACATAGAAGACTTAAAAAACAATTTTTAAATTTTCGATAGGCTTAAAAATGCCATTTCAAGCTTTGTCACTATTAAATTGACTTCTTGACACTGACACAGAAATTTCATCATTTCTTACAAACCTAGATTGTTTTTAGTGCTTTAAGGCTGTTGTCAGCCTTAAAAATCGAGCTTTAAGGCTTTTCAAGATCTTCACAAAGTTTTTGATTTATGAGGCCTAAAAGTCCAGTTTGTACACTGTCCATAATCTTGAAAATGTCGTTTAAAACTTCTTCAAATTACAGCATTTCTAAGAAATACGGACTGTTTTTAGTGCTTTAAGACTGAAATCGAGTTTAAAACTAATGACATAGTATTGAATAATAGCAAAAGTTAAGTTTCTGACTCTTCAGTGATAAAACTAAAAAATGTTGGAACTAAATGCTACGATATTAGTCTTGAACACTAATTTTTGGAATTGAATTAGTCCGAAAATTTAATTTGGACTTATCTGTGTTTAATTGAATTGTAAACTTGTCTATCCAGAAAATTGAGATGAACAACAATTTTGAAAAGTCTTGAAAATAGAATTTTGGATATTCTTTAGTCTTGGTAAAGTCATTTATAGCCAACTTTTATACATTTTTTAGTAGTAAAAAATGAGTTTTATGCGCAACAATCTTTGTCTTGATTTCTAGACTGTTTTTTGTCCTTGAAATCCAGTTTCAGACACTCGACAATGGATTTCAGTCTGAAAAAACGAATTTTAAAACTTAGTTGCAAAATAACAAGTTTTTAGATTATTCGGTTCAAATTTTGACTCTTACAAGCCTTCAATGATCAGTTTTACACTACTTATTGCCTAAAAAATTGAACGCCAGTAAACTTTTTTCCAAATATCCTGTTTTTTGACTATTTTCAGTGTCAAAAATTAATTTGTAAACCTCAATTTTGAACCATTTTAAGGTAAAAAATACAATAACCATATTAGACATGTTTGTCAATTTTGAATAATATCCAGTGAGCGTAGAAAATAGAGCGGGAAAATATAGACTATCCCTCTATATCGACGCTTTTAAACAATTCAACCTAAAGGCATTTTATGGAGTACTCAGCCAATTACACTTTTTCGATTTAATGTGTCAAATGCTTCTTACAGCACTAGTCATATTACAGCATGTAACCTAAAGAGCTGTAATATGACAAGAGTAATTGGACAGTAACCAGTATTTGACCAATTTTTACTAAAACTCTAAAAACAAGATACCTTTGTAATTTTGCTTCTATTTTTTTCTATTAAAATGTAAAGCCGGTGAACTAACAATAATGGTTTATTTTATTACAATATGTATAAATCATTTTTCCAAATTTTTTTTTAATAAAAATACCATCATTCTTGTAACATTACGGGTTGAAAAAAGAGGCGGTAAAGTGAACTTTTATGCGAAGTTGAACCTAATTTAGATGCACCCCGGTCGTAAGATTTCACTTCCAAAAAGCCGCAGAGGTATTTTTACTCTCGAATACTTGTTGAGCTTCTGTTACGAATTTGAATAGTTTTTGGGGTTTTCACTACTTTAAAGTTTAATCCCGGAGAAATTTTCCCTTTTAAAATATTGTAGCAACTTGTATGTAGTTTGAATATTGTGGCACACAAGAATATTTTCTACTAAAAACTAAGGGAAGCGAATGAAGAAGCCTGACAAACAAAAGCAAAATTTACTAAAAAAAAATTTCCCAGATTTTATTTACGGGTTTGGGTGACATTGGCAAGTTTTTGATGTTTAAATGAAATAAATAAAGTTATAGTGCCAGTGTATAAAAATAAGAACACATTAATTTAAAGTTTTATTGAAAGTTTAACTAACATAAACATAAAAATTACTTGCTTCAGTTCACTTATTTTTGATACAAGATATACGGTTTTTGCATCCGGGTCTTCTATTTCAGTCACTTAATATTGGTTTGTACAGAGTCAACGATAGAGTAAAGTTCATTATCTCATTAGTTTCGAAAAATACAAAAAATGTTAAATACAAAAGTTTTAGAGAATATTGAGATGTATAGTTTAAAATTACTTTTGGATATGGTTCATAAAGGCGTGGTAAATAAAATATAAGTTGTTTTAAAAGGAACCTCCTATTTTTTAACACATTTTTAGATTCTCTATAAAATTTTAATACTTTTCTGTTAATTATGTCATTAACTAACTAAACCTAACAGTTTTTTTAATATTTCAATTTTTCATCAAAATTTTAGTTTTTATTATAATAGAAAATCTTAACTAAACTAAGTTTAATAACTAAATTGCTTACGACAAACCAAATATGCAGGAACCCAAACAAAAGTTGCCAAACTTTGACATGTAAAATAAGTTAGTTAAAAAGTTATTATTATTTATTTTTATGACTTATTTTTGTTAGTCTTTCCAAAAGCGTATATAAAAATGATTCTAGTAAATCCATATATTTTTTTTAAAAAAACCATAAATGTTTTATTTATTACGTCAGTTACAATAGTTTATAAAGTTTATTCTTACTCAACTGATTTGTCAAAGGCAATGTTTAGATTTTCCTTTAGTTAATTTAATAAGAAACAAAGGTAAAAGATAAAAAATGTAAATAAATCGCAAATTTTTAAAATTAGATATATGACATACTTAATAAAAGTTAAAGTGTTTCGTAAAAGCTATCAGAAAAAAGAATAATACACAGGGTGGTACATTTAAGAAAGTTGAGATTTCTTAAGTTGAATTAGTCAAAGCAAAGTCTAACGCAAATTTATTTGGATACGTTTTTTTGTCATCCCTGAAGTACTATTTAAATAGACTATAGTTATGAGTCAAAAATATGAATTTTGACACGTGTCAACAAAAAATTTTCCATATAACTGTCAAAATTAGTCACATATAACATAAATTATTATAAAACCGTGAGAGTAGTTACACTTCGTATGCAATAAACGTCTAGATGCAAATTAATTACTCTGCAGATTTCGGCGAAGAAACGATTAATCCTCGTGCTTTTGTTAACGCTGAACATTCCGTCATACTCTAATTCATGCAAGGCATGTCGCTTCAAACCTATTAATTACTTTCATTAACCCGGGCGAAATGCATGTATGAATGTGGTGCACAGTTCCTTCACTACGCTGTATAAACACCGCTAATTGCTTGTACGTGCACGTACTTTCTCATTATTAAACCGTGTAAATAGAGTGGCATATGTTTTAGTTTAACCTGATATAAATAAATTGCAGTTGGAATTATGTCACCTAGCTATGACAGTTGCAGAATCATTTATGTGAATGAAAAACTGTATAAAGTTATTTTGTATTTTGTGTATTTTTCTTTTCTTCGTGTAGTTTAGTTTCTGTTGCATAAAAAAATGGTTAACATTATTGTGTTATTACATAAAATATGTATAATCTATTAAAATACTGTAATCACTACTTACAAATCACGTTTATCACTCACTATACCGGGTAGTCCTCCGAGAACTGCATTTATCTGTTATAAAACAGAACATTTGTTAAATCGCCAAAAGGTCACACATTTGTCCAAAAGATTATTTGCCAATTACCAGTAAATTACTGGTAAATTTCAAAAACTGTGTTGCTGGCAGTTCAAATTTTGACACCGCTTTTCTTCCTGACTGTACGAAATTTTGTAGTGGGTTTTCAGGTTATTGGATAGTATATCTAATAAGGCTTCCAAAAAGGTGGTTAAAACTGTCATGTTCTCACTCCAAGTGGGTTTTAGAGGCGATTTTGTCTCTGACTGTCCTTTCAAACTGTGTTTCTGGCAGCTCAAACTTTGACACCGCTTTTCTCTATGGCTATATTAAATTTTGTAGTGTTTTTTCAGGTTATTGGATAGTAAATCTAATAAGGCTTTCAAAAAAACTGGTAAAAACTATGATTTTCTCACTCCAAGTGGGTTTTAGAGGCGATTTTGACCCTGACTGTCCTCTCAAACTGGGTTTCTGGCAGTTCAAACTTTGACACCGCTTTTCTCTATGGCTATATCAAATTTTGTAGTGTTTCTTTAGGTTATTAGATAGTAAATTTAATAAGGCTTCCAAAAAGGTGGTTAAAACTGTCATTTTCTCACTCCAAGTGGGTTTTAGAGGTGATTTTGTCCCTGACTGTGTTTTGAAACTGTGTTTCTGGCAGTTCAAGCTTTGACACAACTTTTCTCCCTGACTGTACCAAATTTTGTATTGTTTCTTTAGGTTATTAGATAGTAAATTTAATAAGGCTTCCAAAAAGGTGGTTAAAACTGTCATTTTCTCACTCCAAGTGGGTTTTAGAGGTGATTTTGTCCCTGACTGTGCTTTGAAACTGTGTTTCTGGCAGTTCAAGCTTTGACACAACTTTTCTCCCTAACTGTACCAAATTTTGTAGTGTTTTTTCAGGTTATTGGATAGTAAATTTAATAAGGCCAAAAAGGTGGTTAAAACTGTCATTTTCTCACTCCAAGTGGGTTTTACAGGCAATTTTGTCCCTGACTGCCCTTTCAAACTGTGTTTCTGGCAGTTCAAACTTTGACACCGCTTTTCTCCCTGACTGTTCCAAATTTTGCAGTGTTTCTTCAGGATATTGAATAAGAAATTTAATGAAGATTCCAAAAAAGTGTTTAAAACAGTCATTTCCTTACTACAAGTGGGTTTTACAGGCGATTTTGTCCCTGACTGCCCTTTCAAACTGTGTTTCTGGCAGTTCAAACTTTGACACCGCTTTTCTCCCTGACTGTTCCAAATTTTGTAGTGTTTCTTCAGGATATTGAATAAGAAATTTAATGAGGATTCCAAAAAAGTGTTTAAAACAGTCATTTCCTTACTACAAGTGGGTTTTACAGGCGATTTTGTCCCTGACTGCCCTTTCAAACTGTGTTTGTGGCAGTTCAAACTTTGACACCGCTTTTCTCCCTGACTGTTCCAAATTTTGTAGTGTTTTTTCAGGGTATTGAATAAGAAATTTAATGAGGATTCCAAAAAAGTGTTTAAAACAGTCATTTACTTACTCCAAGTGGGTTCTACAGGCAATTTTGTCCCTGACTGTACTTTCAAACTGTGTTTCTGCCAGTTCAAACTTTGACACCGCTTTCCTCCCTGACTGTTGCAAATTTTGTAGTGTTTTTTCAGGATATTGAATATGAAATTTTATGTAGTCATGTATGTCAGTTAAACTGTGCTCAAAAGTTGCAAAAATCAGGGTTTAAAAAAGTTTTCTTGCAGTATTCGATATAAAACGTGTTTCTAATATTTATGACAATAATGTTGACACTGGTCACGTGACTGCCTAGTTAAATTATTCTCCAAAAATCACGTGACATATGTGACTAATGTCAAAACTGTCAAAATTTGCCTAGAATTCGCAAAAGATTACAGTTAACACAGTTTTCGAAACAAGGTGTTCTGGAGATATAGGACAGGGATTTTAACAATTGTCAGTAAATTACAAATTTTTAAATAATAATATTTTCAGATTTGCGTAATTTTTCTCATCCTAAAAACATATTTATCATAATTTAGTCATAATTTAGAAATGAGCTACCTAATAAAGAAAAGTGACAAAAAGCTGAAATTGCAATACTTTTTAGAAAAGGCTACTTATTCATAAAAAAGTTATAAGATTAAATCTCATTTGGTACAATCTCATTATAACAAATGCCCATCTGAGGGCATTATGAAAAAATAACGCGCTAGGGAATTATTTCTTAGATAATTGACCTTAATAGGTGTCATTATTGATGAAATAATAGCCCTGTCGGACATTAATGAAATTAATGACGGCTTTGATAGGAAAATGTTCAAGCAAATTTCAATAAGACCTATACATTTCAAATTGGAATTTACTGGTCAAATTGGTAAATTTTCCTGTCACACTAAATTTTACTTTACCTTAACGGTAAATAACCGGTCACGGTAAATTTATGACCATCACTATTTTTTACAGTTAAATAGGAACACTATTTTCGGTTATAATTATATGATTCTTCAAAGATAGTTGCTGTATGTACTGTGTGCTGAATCTGTATGTCTGTGTCTTGTTGTATTTGTTAATAATAACATCCACTTTATGCCTTGTAACTTATTTACCAACGCTAACCTTATGTTAAGAAGAAAAACGATCTTCAAACTGAAACTTGATCGAAATTGCCTCTTTCCTTGAGTGAAGACGTAAAAGTTTTAGGGAGTCAAATTATTAATGATTTGGCTTTCGACTTACACGTTGACCGGGGTCCCATGTAAGTATATTTCACTTTGACCAAAATAGCTCGGGCATTTTTCAGATCCGAATTCGGAATTGTCTCGCTAAGTATTTGATACGATTGCTGTACGTTTCTACAGAAGAAAATCAATTTTTCTCGTGAGAAATTTCGCTCTTTCCCTAGGGAGCCACTGGGTGCGTAATATAAGTAAATTCACTTCACAAAATATATTAGATTTGAATCCCAAGCACGACGTACACACACACTGAAATGGAATAAATCCTGATTTTATAGCTGAAATCCCAGTTTCGTTCCATGGATCAAAAGCTAATCGCTGGAGCTAGAGCGTAAACACACAAGAGAATTTATTTGAATGTCACTGAGATTGCAGCTGTACTGTTTCTCTCGTATTTATTTTTTATTAAAAAATTGTATTTACAGTTTATCAAGTATATTACAGATATTTTAGTAACATTGCAAAATAGTCATTTATATTAACCTGTGATTTATACAGTGTTGGCGAATTTTACTGTGAAATAATTGAAATACAAAAAAAAAAAAAAAATATTGTCTTTCTATGTGTTAAAATACAGTTTTATGGGTAAGATTAAGTAGTCATTATTGTGACAATTTGCAGAACTGCAGGACACTTTAATGTTTAATATGTTACGCCACTGATCAATATGTTTTAGTGGGCTAAACAGTGGGCTAACAGTGGGTTGGTTTCATTTGGGAACAAAAAACGAACTTTTTCAAAATCACTTTTATTTATTGGTGTTTTTCAATGCAATTTGTAATTAAACCTTAGTTTCTTTATTTGAAACCTTATCAAAATGTCTAACACAAATTTCTCGATGGTTTTCGAAAAAAAATCTCATTCCAGTTTTGCATACAATAGAGAAATTCCATTGAGGTCTTACTCTACATTTAAAGTGGCCGTGCTATAGTTCGCAGAAATTTCCATTTACGTTCAAATAGATACATTTTGCATTTCAAATTCAGACCAAACGACAAGACTAATTCTCGTTTGCCGCCGCTTGCGATGTTAATTTTTGGCAGCTTCAATTATAATTCTGGACTTTGGGAAATAAATATTGCATACATTTTCGGGCACTGAAAGATTTTCTACCTGCGGGATTCTAAAACTAGAGCTAACGTGATTGAATCGGTTTTCAGGGTTCGGTTTTTCGGAATGAAACTACCCCGAGATATGCAGATGAAACAAATTATTGTCAATGCAAATTCATTCGGTAATCGGTTTAAAATGGTTTTTATGGTATGTGATTTACGACTGCAACAGCTTTTTTAAGTTTATCTGTAAATTTAAAATAAAACACCTTAACTTTCCGAAAATTTCGGCTGATTAATGCTGCAAAATATGGGAAACGGAAACAAATTGTTTAGCTTCCGTTCTACAAATTTTACCTGTCGTAAGTTCCGAATGTTGGTGAACGTGACACGAAATTCAATTACCATTGAAGTGTGCCGTAAGAAACCTTAATTCTAAAGCTTTTAGAAAATCGTAAAAGATAATTATTATCAGAATATTATAATTAGTTAAGTTAGTTAAATCGACCAACCTGTTATTCCTTTGCTTTTGGCCATTGCAGTTTCAGACGTACCTTTAGGATAGGAATTAATTACAGGCAAGTTACAAGGTATTAATTAAACTTATTAGAATCAATCTTGTCTAAGTCTTCAGGGTGTTTGTTAAAACTAATATAGTAACTATAGTTCCTGTCATATTTATGAAGCTATAAAGAATACGAGTAGGTAGTATGCAGCATTCATGAGTAATACACATTTGGATAAAAATAATCAAAATACCTAAATCTTCTTAGATTCTTCTATAAATAAAATTCCTTAAAAATGTAACCATTTTTTAAATCACTTTGTATAAGCTAGCTTAAGAGATATATTGGAAACTGACAAACCGCAATAGCTTCTCGATGAATGATAAATCAATACCCAAATCAAATATTTGATTTTTTTTCAGTTTTTTTCAGTATGCAAATATTTTAACTTAAATATTATAATAATATAATATTCCAAAATATACAAAATTTAATGAGTATTCAAAATGTGCTTAAAACTTGAATTTTCTCACTCCAAGTGGGTTTTGCAGGCAAATTTGCCCGTTACTCTTATTTCAAACTGTCTTTGAAGTGCTCGATTTTGAAGTGCTTTTCTTGTCGTTAGATAAGAAATTTAATAAGAATTCCAAAAATGGACTTAACATGATTCGGTCATTCCTGAATGTTTTTTAAACCGTGTTCAAATTTCAGATCACTATTTTACTGATTTGTAAATTTGTTACACCAAACCAGTTTTTCCTAAATAATTCGAAAACGTTGAAGGTTACAAAAAAATTGCGATAGACCAAAATGTTCCTAATCAACTCCTTAACCCAACACCATAAGTGTGCAGGACCGTTTTCATTTCAAACATACAGGGGGTGCAAGAAAAATATGGTAGTTCACTATTTTTTCACTCTGTACGCAATTTTTAAGATACAATTTTTTTCTCTACACCACTGGAAAGAGGAACTCAAAACGTTATTTTTAGGTGGCTAAAACAACCTTAAACTCACAAAAATAACCGAGTTTTAGGGTGTACAAATTTCAAACCACAACTGCATCAAACCACTTTTTCCTAAATAACTCGAAAGCGGTAAAAGTTACGAAAAATTTGCAACAGACCAAAAATGTTCCTAATCAACTCCTTAACTGAGCACCGTAAGTTTGCAGGACCGTTTTTGCTTCCAGTTTACAGGGTGTCCACGAAAAATATAATGATTGACTGTTTTTGGTCACCCTGTACGCAATTTTCAAGACATAATTGTTTCGTAAACACCACTGAAACGAGGGGCTCAAGACTGTTCTTTAAAATCAAAACAACCTTGACTTGACGACTTTTCAATAAAATTTCAATAAGAGTCATAAATTTACTGTCACACTGAATTTGACTTTTCCAATTTTACTTTACCTTACAAGTAAATCACCACTCATGGTAAATTTACGCCCATCACTAACAAAAAGTGTCTTTCACATCACGATCACTCTATTCTGTACTAAGAATACTGTCAAAATATTTCAGAAGTTATCTCTAAACAGCCCAGAAATATTGTGAAAATGCCTTAAGTTATTAACAATTTTTAATGCCAGAAGCCCCTAAGAACATTTACATGTAGTCTGTTTCTTATTTTTTTAATCTTTCAAAGTTATGAGTTTATTTTTATTTAGTTATTTAAAGCGTGTCTATTGACACAATCCAAAATACTTTTTATTCCATTTTCTTGATTATTTTATTACCATTACTTTCTCAATAATTCTGTTTTTTTCTAAAAAAATTGGTTCATATCTTATTATATCATAATAAGTTCCAATTTTTGTTTACCAATATAGTTTCTAAGAAAAATAATTATTAGAGTTAAAGTAACATTTTTTACCTTGTAACTTTCACATATTATCATTTTTTTGTGTCTTTTCTCTTGACAGATAATGTTGAAAATGCATTAGACAAATTGAGCTTGAAGAACGTTGATCAAAATCGAGAAAAGTAAGCGATAAACAACAGTTTTTCCACTTTCCTCTAGATATTCTAAAAAAAAACAGTGGTGAACGTAGGAGGAATGTCCCTTTACTATCCCCCAGTTGGCAATATTTACAAGTTTTGTCGCTTTCTCAGGTTTCCAACAAATATAAAAAATGTTTTACCTTGATGAGCGAGTGCTCTCAGAAACCGATAAAAATACATGAAATCGATCACTCTTTAAAATATTAAACATAGAGTCAAATCGTTTTTCCGATAAAATCAAATAGGAAAATAATTTCCACGTTTTAATTTTCCATTGAAATAAAACATAAAATTTAATTTCAACCAGTTGAAATGCAACAAAAGCGGTTTATGACACCATCCGTCCAATTATTTAAAATTAATTATTGTAAAACTTATAAATTGTGCAAAACGCAAAACGGATGCGACAGAAAGTTTTGAAATTTAGTGCGGCTTTTGGCTGACCCCGCACTATTTTATTCTATTATATTTTGTTTTATAGCGGGACCGAGTTTCGTTGTTTTAGCCCCCTGATCGCGGATAAATGGAGCTCAACATCCCCAGGGAATCCTCTGCATAAAACGGGTTGGAAATTTATAAGGTGAATGACACGGCGTTTAACTTTTTGAATTAAAGCAAACCAGTTACCATAGTACATTTGGGGGTTATTTTGAGTTTAGTTTACCATGTACCTATGTCGAGTAACGTTCAATGTGACATTTACACAGAAGACCGACATTTCAATTTTAAGTTAAGACACATTGTGTCTTTTTCCAATGTTTGTGGCATTAAAAAGTATATAAAAAGATAAAATTGAATTTCGAAGGACTTTCAGAATCATCAGTAATCTGTAAATAATAATAATTTTATATACAGGGTATTTGATGCCAAAGGAAACACTCCGTTCTTATAACCTAGTAATTGTTAAAAAAATCTAAAGCATCATTCACATAAACTGTATGGCTATTGCAACGGTAAGGTAAGTGTACTGCTAAAGGTTAGATACATTATAAACTACGGTACTGTTCATACTTGTATACTGTGGAATTAATAACTTAATAGTGGTGCAAAACCTATCTAGCTTTTAGCTTTTACTCTTAAGTTTTGCCATCTTAATACAAGCAACCAATAAGGAGAGCCATTTCAGACGTTTGACACATGCATATTTTTGTTGTCAATTAACTGTTCAAAATTAGAAAAATTGAAAGAATGCTTTTTTGTATTTGTTTATAAATGTCTGTTTAGTTTGTACCTAATTATCTTTTTTGAAACAAATAGTCGAAGTCTAGAAGAAAGCTACGATTGCACGTGCACTTACCATTAACAGTACAAATGCACTGCATGTTATGTGAATGTTACTTAAAACAGATTGTTATGTCGAGTTAATTCCATTTTACATTTCCTTCATTAGCAGGCCTTTATTTGAAGTATACAGGGTAACCTAAATTTATTTGGGAGTTCAGTAAAGATCTTCATGTAGTTTAATTGCTTCCTTTTCGAGACAGAGTTAAAATTATGATACATTGAATGATTTTGTGTTGTTATCACAGGTGACAAGTTTTTGAACGAATAGCATTTAACTTCTTTTTCATTTGAAATCAAAATGTACTTCAAAAATTTTACAAGAGAGTTACATACAAATATACATACTCTGCCCAAGAAGAAGTGGCAATGACGACACTAACTGTGACGTCATAATGAAATTCTTATTATCTTAATGAAAAACTTATGTCTTAGAATAGTTCTCAAGATTTTCTTTGATATTTTCTGCTTCGGCGTTTTGTCTTAAAGCTGACATACGGTCAATAAAAGCTTCTGTCTAAACCTTGGTTAATACTATACTATTATTGCACTAGTGTAAAAAAGAAAAACTTTTTGCACTAGAAATCATTAATAAAAGTGAACTTTTCTGCATGATTTTATATAAAAAATATACAAATACGCCATAAAAAATAAACAAATATTTTTATTAAAGCAGTTTATTCAGACATCAGACAGACAGTGTTATTGTCAATGAGACACCCTGTATTTTATTGTTTTATTAATTTGTTGTTTTAGTCATATACGGGGCGTTTTTAAATAAGTGTCCGATATTTCACAGGGAGATTCCTCATGTATTTTAAAAGTAAAAAGTCCATGTAGGCATACTTATCGAGCTACAGAGTGTCAAAAATTAATTTTAATTAGCACCCTCTACAGGTAAGAGCAAAATCTAGATCTAATTTAAGTGTCTCATGTTACAAAACTTTCAAATACCTAGTTTCGTCCAAATATCGATATTATTACAAAAGTTATTTAGAAAAAACTCAAATTAAAATTAATTTTTAACACCCTGAAGCTCGATAAGTAAGACCATTCCTGTAAAATATGGGACACTTATTAAAAAATACCCTGTATATTATGTACCTGGTTTGGACATTTTTTACACATATAGGCCTACAGGGTGTCTAAATTATTAATTAAATATTTATCTCTAATTATTAAATATTGTTTTTAGTGATGCCAAGTTCTTTTTAATGGAAAACTAGGTTACGCTAGGTTAGTCAAAATTTAGTTTTGCATTCATAACAAATTTTTACCTAATTTTTAATTTATGTCCGAATGAACAATTTGAGGGAAGGTTTCAAAGTTCAAGGGTGCAAAAAGCAGTTTACTCGAGAGTTGCGCAACTAATTTTTTGTACGACGAATGTAATATTTTATGAACAAAAGCAGCAGTCAAATACTATGTTAATACCTGGATAAAAAAAGGAGGTGTTGTTTCCAAGGATATACATATTTGGCAATTTGTCAAGAAAGTGTCAGAGGCACCACATTGATTATATAGACTTTTCCTGATGGCACTTTTACTTCATAGGGAGTAAAAGTGACAGTTCTATCGTTTAAATGAGGGAAAAAAGTTTTAATTAAATTTTAAAATAAAAAAATAAATGTATTCTTAATAAGAGAACTATAGATGTATGATCTGTTTTCACAAGTTTTTACAAATTTATTGCCTGTTAACAAGTTGATAATCCTAAAACATGGTGTATCCTGTTATGTATACAGTCAAAAATGCTTTATTAAAATATACAAAAATCAAATTACACCTCTTTATCACCGGACCCCCAGTTCTAAATTACACTTTATCACACGTGTACAATATCCATGTTCCATTTGCTACTCATTAACCACAATGTCATGAGTTACGATTTAACGACGCTTATTTTATTCCCGGAAAACGTAGCAACATTTGTGTTTTTCCAAAGAAAAATCGCAAAAACTGGATAGTTTATGTATGCACTCGTCTCTCAAGTCTCTAAATCAAGTTAGAAAAGTTTTCTTGAATCAGACGTCCAGTAGAAACAAATATTTGTCTTTGGTGTGGTGTATAGAGACTGGCTCGAAGTTGGAATCTTATTTTGTTGTAGAACTTTTAAGAAAATGCTGATGGCTGTAAAAGTTACGTAGTATAAAGTGTTTTTTTTTTTGTGGAGTGAAAAGTTAGATTGGTGAATAATTTACAACTTTTGTCTATTATATCATTAAAGAATGTTTTTTAAAACGCAGAACTTAATATTTTTTAAGACAACATTCAATTTTATTTAACAAAATGTGTTTTATGCAAAATATTGAGTCAACAAAATCACAGTTAAACAATTTGGGTTCTTTTGGTTCATTATAGTTCCAAAACAAGAATTAAATATTGAATTTAAAGATAATCAGCTTGAACTGACTTGAATAGTAATCACTATGACTTTTAATAGAGCCACGTCTTACAAAATCCAAACGATTCTATTATCTCATGATATTAAAATATGCTTTAAGTCGCAAAACACTTTGGATACTCTTCTGATAAACAATAAGGATAAAATAAATCCGTTAAACAAGCCTTGGGTCTATCAATTATCGTATGAGTGTGGTAATATACAGGCTTCCACAAATTTGTGTCTGTATGTATGGGAATCTCGAAAACGGTAAGAGATACAAAGTTGGTTAAATGGAGGCAAGCTGCCTAATTTAGAGTTCAATCTTATGTCGTTTTAACATTTAAAAAAATTCGATTACTTCTGGAAATATCGACATCAGTTTTTGCCTATCTTTATTTTTGGTGGTCGTGTAACACGTTTTTCGTCTTTGTTACTTCTAGTATTGTGCCTGATGTTGTAACTCGACGTCACGATTTGGGATAAACAGGAAAGACTTTGTACCACAATCGAGTATAAATAGTAATCATTTGAGATTACAATAGATTGACTTAAAATTGAAACAATATGGAATATAAAATATTGGTCGAAACGAAAAAGTTAAATACAAAATTAGATTTTTCCACTTCGCAACACCAATTCACTCTAAAACTTTCCGCACTTTCCGATTATTTCATCCATCCCAATTGGCACGTCCAAATAGATTTCGAAGATGAAGTTGAACCGGCACTGAAATCAACTTGAAAAACTTTCCTAAAAATTCTTCCATACTCGAAAACTTTGTCATCGCCGAACGATAAAGTATATTAGACAAAATAACTGAAATTCAAATCCCCCGGCATCTGGAATCCAGACCGAAACCTATTTTCTGTTTTGTTCACGAAATATGGCCGCGAACAACTTTTATAACTTAAATCCAGTTACAGGATGTAATTGAAGCACAGAACTAGATTAGGAAAAGACCACCATTTTGTCGGTTTTTTTCTGTCGTTTAAGTTTGAAAATTGATAAATTTGTGTTATTTCCAGATTTACAAAATTCCCTTTTTAACGGTATAGCCCTTACGTAACTGGTCCTGACTTTTAAAACAAATCCCAAGTTATCCACAGTAAAATGAAAAATAATTGGTTAATAAAAGTTTGCATGAATACGGCAATGAAATTGTAAAGTTACCGAACTATCCACATGGAGTAACAACAGTGGAGTAATTTCTGTACGATTGGGAATAAGTCCCAGGATCTAGTCCAAATTTTCTTTTGAAAAAGGAGTTTAAATAACTAGAGTGAATAGCCTTTTTTCCTTTTTATGATGTACTTATACTATTTTTCAAGATATTTTCACTGCCCATAGAAAACTACTTATTATGTACAGCTCATATGAGATGTTTTTATCGCAAATTTTTCGTTAAAAAACTTTGTTTTTGTTTCCAATGAATTACGTATTTTTTTCTTGCAGCCTTCCTCTGAAAATTTATGAGGCAGAAGCTTTTATCAAATTGGCTCGATATTCAAATGAAGCTTGAAACACCACATAAAGGGGGTGAATGAAAATTCAATTGAACTCCCTCGCATTTTTTACACGAAACACCTGATTGCATTTTTATGAGTTTTTCCCAGCACAGATACAAATCCCAGGATAGCGGAAAATCATAACTGGATAAAAGTTAAAAGTCACTATTTCCCAAACAAGCAGAATGAGGGTAATTAATTCACCTGCTAGGAGGTATAATGACATAATTTATCATAGAGATAAGCGTCTGACAATTCCGGGTTGAAACATAGCCACTTAATTTACGTTTTCCATAAGAAATTACTTTTTTCCGTGTCTGGTGTCTTCAGTCAAATTTCAACGAGATAAAAATAATCATGAAGGAGTTAATGCCAATTTATCATTCTTGTGGCAAAACTAAAATTAAACTGCTTCAAGTTTTATAATTTGTATTGTTATTTCCCAACAACATTATGATTGATAACACCCAGAATAGCAGGAACTAAGAAATTTTGTTACAACGAAAATAACAATATAAAAGAATAGTTACAATGTACAAACTTTTTGCACTTATGCCTTTTTTTTGCAAAACCGATCATAATTTACAAACTTCTGTTAACCATTGACACTATAAATAATAGATAAACCTTTCCAATGACATAGATATCATTAAGCTAAATTCGAGCGAATTTGGACTGCGGACAGAATTAATCCGGCAACATGATATTCTATAACCGGACATTTACCTAAAATTGATTATACCTACCTACTGAAACGTTAATTATTTTGGTTGCACATATCGGAAAATTGGTTTCATAGTTGTGTGTTGTTAATAAGGTTGGGTAATTTCACTTTGATATAGGAAGGAATTAATAGTCTTAATATACCAGCTGCAACAAAATGAACAGCAATTACATTGTGTTTTACAGAAAATATTGGATTGACCAATAAGCTTCAGAGTTACTCAACAAGCAATAATTTTGCAAACCCTGTACTACTGATGATTGATGAAAGATTAAATAACTGTCTCAGGAATATCATTAACCTGTAAGATGCTAATGAATTGTAGAATTCTCTCGAGCTGGAAAAGACTTTTTTTTATTTTTTTGTTTAGACGACCTATATTATACTTTCATTATCACTGTAGCAAAAAATCAAATATCAAAAGAAACTATCAGCGTCTGTTAATTTTAATTATATTTTTATTATACAAATAAGGGCTCGTATTTAAGAAAAGGTAAGTTGGGTTGCCCACGTAATTTGGAAACGTCCTGTATAATTAAAATGAAGAGTATAGCTTTGCAACAATTCAGGCAATGGAATTTTGTACGAGTAATCTTGCCGTTTTAAAAACACGCCAAACTATTGCAAACCGAAAAAATGTCAGTTAATCAGACTCTAAAACACCTTTTTCACGTGGAAAAGCTTGAAAAGTACATTAAAATCAACGTAACCAAAGCAAAAACAACTGATTTAGTCATTTTGGCAACGTCGAAATGCTCAGGAAGCTTTAATTCGTGGTATTGAAAAAACGTGGACCACTTTGACGAATTGAACTAGCTATGCCGTTAAGTGACAGGCTTAGAATCTCCTGACAGCTGTCAAAACTCATTAAATAGTGCCGTAAAACTGTACCTAAATCGCGCCGTAAATTGTTATTTGTACCACTGTGGATTTAAATTTGACAGTTATAACGCTTCCCAGCGTGACTGATAGTCAGGTTTTTGACATTTGTGAAGATAAGTGACACTTTGATATGTTTCTGCAGACAGGTGTCAACTGTCAGAACAGCGCTAACATAGAACTAGAATACGCAGATTAGTTGTATTTCACACTGGACATTGTATTTATAGTTACTATGGAGCGAAGTTTGACAGTTGTGACGTTAAGTGACGTAAGTATCAAAGTGTTAACGTCATAATTGACAAATTTGTCTTAATGGAGCTGTAAACACAACTTACAGTGCAATTCCTCAAATTTACTTTACTTTATACGTTCAGCTCACTAATGAGTGAGTTTTGACAGCTGTCACGTGACGCAATCAAAGTAAGAAAAAGTGTTCCTTAACGTCCTAAATGTCAAACTTGGCTCCATGCAGCTTGAACACAACTTCCAGTGTAATCCCTCAAATTAGCAACTACTTTAAATTTTATAATTTTCAGTCACTAGTGAACAGATTTCGACAGTGATGACAGCTGTCACGTGATGTAAGAAAGGTGTAAAAGTGTTCCGTTTTAACGTCAGAACTGTCAAATTTAGCTCTATAGAGCTGTAAAGACTACTTACAGTGTGGTTCCTCCAAGAAATACATCTACTTGGCATTTTTTTAATAGCCAAATATTTCAAATTCTCATTGCCAGAATTGTTACTTTTGATGTGTACCTTAGCAGATCAGATCTTTATCATTTTCTTGAAATCTTCTGAATTTCCTTAAAATCTCTTGGCATTTTTTCCTCTATCTCGTTACATCTTAGTAAAGAATTTTATTTTCAACCAGGTATGTAATAACGTTATTTTTTATGTGTAAACCAGGTGGAAAGATGAAAATTACCTGCTTTTACTTTCCACCCGGATGAATGTCAATATGCGTTTTGTCATATCTGGGCTTACTCTTTATAGTTAAGAGACTGTGCCGCCACCTCTGCAATAGTTCGCAGCTCAGGTGATGATGAATAACATCTACGTCTTAACAGCTCAGGTGATGATGAATAACATCTACGTCTTCAGAAATCTTCATGTTAAAAGCACTTTAAGAAACGTTTTAGCTCAAAATATTAAAGACAGAATAGCACAATGATGACGTTGTCAAGATTGTAAACAAATCACCAGTCGTTTATTGTGTTTATACTACCTTATTGTTAGAGACTATTAGCAATCAATATTTCAACTGAATGATTTATTAGAAGTTCGGTGAGATTTTGATAAATGGTTGAAAATAAAATAGTATATAAACCACGGTAGAAAGTTTAATTTCTGTCTAGAGATAAAGTTCACCTCGACTTCGGCAAACTACCTAATTTCTCGACAGAAATCAAACACTTTTTTCCACCTGAGTATGTAATATACTATTTAATAATTATTCACTCACTCAAAAAAACCGTTTTAGACAGAGTTTTAATGTAATTTCCTAAAGAATGCGTATTGATCTAGTTTGACAACAGGTACATACATTGTAATGTAAAATTGATTTTTAAACTCTGGAATTAACTATTGATTTAACCCGTTATAAACACGTAATGGTAATACAACTATATCATCATATTTAACTTATTTTTAAAAAGTTACATTTCTATTACAAATGGACAAAAAGGCATGAAAAATTGTAAAAATTGTTGTACAGGCAAACTCTCAAAATTCTATGGATAAAGCAGATTAAAAAAAATCTTGGACAGACTTACATACAGGGTGGTCCAGTTTTAAATGTCAATAATTCACCATTCGATAGCCTATCAAAGAATAAGTTGACATTCATTATGTCATTATCCTGGAAAACGCTTCCTACCGAAGATACAGTCCTCCAAATTTCAGTTTAAAAAAATCGACATCATGTACAAATTTGAATAGTGTTTTACAAGTTTGTTACAAAAAATTTGACAATTCAAACTAACTAACTAACTGACTTTTAAACACCCTGTAGTTCAATTCCAGACACGGTTAACACAAAGAATACATTGCAGCAATTTCAATTGAATTTTTATACAGCAAAAAAGCGAAACAGCAAATTTCAACTTGCATGATAATAATTGCACCCTGTATATCTATTTAATTTGTTTATTACCAGTATGGGGCAATTACCACAGCCTACCTGGGTTAAAGTATCTTTTACTTTAAAATGGTTCAAAAGGATTCAAATCTGATCAACTGGGAGGTTTACAAGTTAATTTTTGACACTGAAAGTAGTAAAAAAAACAGGGTTTTCGGACTAATTTTTACTACTTTTTACTAAAAATAGTCTAAAAGTTGACTTTTAAGGCTAGAAATGACTTTACTAAAACGAGAGTGTATTTAGAGAAAAGTTTATTTTCTTTCTCTTTAATTGGTGTATGTACAGCTTAATTTCCTGGACTAAAACAAGTGTAGAATTCAATTAAACACTAGTAACAGTCCAAATTTTGGACTTCTTTATTTTTAAAAATTAGTTTTCAAGACTTATGTCGTAGCATTTAATGCCAACATTTTGTACTTTCATTACTGAAGAGTCTGAAACTTGATAATCTTAAACTCGATTTTTCAGTCTTAAAGCATTAAAGTCAGTCCGAATTTCTTAGAAATGCTCCAATTTTTTGCACCGATGTGTGTAGAAGTCAATTTAATAGTGAAAAAGCTTGAAATTACATTTTTAAGACTATGCACAATGTACAAACTGGTTTTCAGGCCTGATAAGTCAAAAACTGGATTTTTCGATTTTTCAGGCTGAAAACAGCCTTAAAGCACTAAAAGCAGTCTAGATTTTTAAGAAATGCTCAAATTTTTAGCACAGTGGTGTCTAGAAGTCAATTTAAAAGTGACAAACATTGAAGTGACATTTTTAAGCCTATGAAGAATGTGAATATGTGAAAAACTTGGTGACGTAAGCCTTGAAACTCTATTTTCTCAGCTGAAAGCACTAAATAGTCCAGGGTTCTATGAAAATGAAAAGCAAAGTAAAAAACCTGAAAAGTTAGTCTTCAAGTCAATATTCATAAACCTAATGTCAATATCCTCTATTTAGACTATTTTCAAGACTAAAATATTGAAATTTGTTCATATTATGAAAACATTTTACGTGTCCAAGTCAATTTTCAATGTATAAATGTGTGAAATAGTTGTCAAAGATTTTAGTCAATTTTCAATACTAAAGTTTTATAATTTATCTGAACAGTATGACGACTGACTACAAAGACAGTTTTTAAGCCTCTCAAATCAAATTTCACAGTTTCAAAGTCTATTTTCAAGACTAAAGCTTTCAGTTTATCCGGAAACTTCTTAAGACAATTTTCACCGTTTCCAAGACAATTTTTAAGTTCGGTTGGGTTGATTTTGTAATGACAAAAAAACGATATTTTAAACTGAAATTTGAAAGACTGTATTTTCCTTAGGAAGCATTTTTCAGGAAAATGACATAATGCATGTCAGCTTATTTTTTTATGGACTATTGAGGGGTGCATTATTGACATTTAAAACTGGACCACCCTGTATATTTTTAACTCTCTATTGATTTAGTGCACATTGATAACCGTGTTTTTTACTTTAACAAGTAATTATTATAAACTACGAGATGCGTTAAACCGTTTTTTATTTTGCTCATAAAATATGCTGCTTCTTCCATTAACAGATTCCTATTTATGTTCGAATATACTTCATATTTAATTTTCCTTCTCTCCACAAACACAGACCGCTCCGTCGTCGGCCATCTAGAGCAATTACATTCTATTGACTTTTCTGTCTCGGCTTGTAGTTATTTAGTGACGCAGTGACCTCCTTAACTTGAGCAAGAATCATCTCGGTTTCAACTCTTCGAAATCGCTCCTAAATATTAAACTTTTGCCGATGGCCAATTTCCTAATGGGAATTTTTAGAAGGCCAATTGAAAAAGAATTTCCACAGCGGAATTTACTGGAAAGTGCTGAGTGGCTCACCGAAATACGGAAGGACTCGAATTTGAATGCAAAAAGCGGTTTTCGAGGAAAAACCGACGGAATACAGTTTTCCTGTTCATGAGAGCGGGGACGGCAAAACGATATCCTTACCTCTTCAATATGTCTCTCCACTCTTTAAAGCTCCTGCGGATTTAGAAAGCGATTTCGCAATGTCTCTGGTTTAACTACGTGCAGATCGATTTTGCGACAGAGAAATGATCACAATTATTCGAATCGAATTGCGGTAATCACTGCTATCAAATGATAACCGAATCGTGGAAAAGGGTTTGCGTGAATAATGAGGTAAGGTTAGGTAAATTCCATTCGACAAAGCTGCTGAGGTAATGTTTGAATAAAGTTATATTATTTTAGATTAGATGAAATGATGATAAATTATTTAAATGAAAATGAACTGATGGTGCAAATAATAATAGTTGTTTTGACGTAACTGTCACAAAATTTTTTTTTGCAAACTCTTTGGCTGAGTCAAAAACGCTCTGCTCGCTCTATGGAACTTGAAAACGAATGCGGCCTTTGAGTTTACTGGCTGAATCATTTGCCAGGAAAAATAACGATTTATGTTGAAAAAAGACTTTTCAAGAAAGCATCAAATTATAAATCCTTACTCTGGAAACTTCACTTAAAAAAATAAAAATGTTATAACTCTATCCATTTCCGATTCCGAGATATTCGGTAATTTTTTCAATTTTTCGCCTTTCAGCGACGGTAAAAATCTCAAATTGTTCTTCCTGAACAGCTCTAGTCTACTGAGTGCAAAAACTTATTCTCAACATTTTTGGTCTCTTGCAAAACTCTAACCCATTTCCGAGATATCCGACTTTTTTACTTCTTTTTTGAGGATTTTTTTGAAGTCAGAAATGGTAAAATAAATAGCACAAATTTTCTTCATAAACTGCTCTTTTACTTCGTGCTAACTGAAACACGCTTGAGCATATACAGTGTGCTCAAAAAACAATATAAAATAACGGTACATTTTGGTTCTAAGTAGGTGTAAACCTAATACAGTGGGTGTAGAAAGTTACTCTGAAAATGTATGGTCTTCTGCAAAATTTTTGCAACTCTAACGGATTGCGAAATTTTCCACTTTTTTATTTCATTTTTTCAGGATTGCATCAAAATTTATTTTATTTTTTTGAAATTGCATTAAAATTCCGTATTTTTGCCATTTTTGATGTTTCAGCAACTGTGTAAAAATTCAAAATATTCGTATTGAACTGCTCTTTCACGCC
The DNA here is from genome assembly GCF_016097725.1 of Ips typographus. Lineage (NCBI taxonomy): Eukaryota > Metazoa > Arthropoda > Insecta > Coleoptera > Curculionidae > Ips > Ips typographus. The sequence continues at coordinate 11,370,580 of NC_138423.1, forward strand.
GTATAACCGCATCACGCTTGAACATCTACAGGGTGTTCGAATAACAAAATTTCAATTAATCATTAATTTCAATTAAATTTGAAACTAACGCTCTGCCCGTTGTGATTGCGTTTATCCGGTTCAAAATGGGTGTAAACCTAGTCAACTGGGTGTAGAAAGATATTCTGAACAATTTTGGCCTCTTGCAAAATTGTCGTAACTCGAACCGTTTCCGAGATATTCGACAGATTTTTGTTTAGAAATTGCAACAAAATTCTGAAAATTTTGTATCTCCGCCATTTTTGGGATTTCAGCGACTATAGAGTTCAAAATGTTTGTCTTAAACTGTTATTTCACGTCGTGCTAACCAAAATACGATTGAACATATACAGGGTGTTCGAAAAACAAAATAAAAACAGTTAATTTTTGAAACTAACGCCCATTCTGAAGAAAGAGAGTTATTTGATGAGATTTAGATTCCGCGTTAAATTTTGTTTGCAAAAGTGCTTAGTTTTACCGTGTGGCTAATAAAGAAGAAAATACAAGGAAGGTTCTAAATCGACACATTTCATTAAAAATCACCCTCTAGCTCATGGTCTGTGGTAATAGGAACGACTGCAAGATCTTTAGTATTATGCACATCGATCAGAGTTTGTTAGTTTCGGAAATACCCTGTACAACCATCGAATTTGAGACACACTATACGTACAGTTGAGGAAGATCGATAATACTTAAAATTAAAACCATAATGAAGTTTGTAGTAAAAGTGAGAAATTATCGAATATTGTACACTTTTTTCTATAAGACAAGACACTGTGCAAGTTGTCAAAAAATACTTTCCTGTTTTGTTATGTGTTTTGTAACTCAGTTTATATTGACAGTGATGGTACGTATTTATAATTTTAACTAAAAATGTGTTAGCAATTAGGCCCTGATAAAACCTAAAAATTGAAAAGTTCAAACATTAGGAAAGCTTGTTTAAACTAAAAAAACTTAATGATCAAAGTCTCATAGTTTAATATTGCAAGCAATAGCTTCAAATATCCAGTTTAATAAATAATAATCTCGTTAAAGTTTTTCGTATTCTCTTTAATGACCAAATATTAAAGTTTTAATGTACCGTTCTTTAAAAGAACATCCTGCCTGACCATATTTTAACTACTTCCACCCACTCTGGCAAGTTGATTAAGCGAAGTTTATTTGGAAGCGCCAGGGCAACTTCGATAATTATAAAGGATAATTTAAATAACAACTACCCTCATTAACAATAACAATAGCTGATCAACTAAGGGGTAAATTTCCAAACAATTCAAGTTCCCGCCGAGCAAATAGTTTTAAGTTGTCTCCTTTATATGTAAATATTCCTCGAGTTTCGTTGTTTCCAGCTAACCGCCAGTTGGAAAGTTTTAATAGTACAACCAAAGTTTCGGTTTTGACATTGAATAAAGTCATCCCCAGTCATTAAAAGGTGACTGACTGAAACGATCGAAACTTGTTGTAGTCCCAAAAGTAACCTTTTGAAGCTTTTGTGGTTTAAGACCAGCAGGACACGAAACCACAAGTAAAATCAATCACTTTATGTTGTAGCGACATTCAAAAGCACCTTTTTTTTATTTCACTCGGGGACGTTTCGATTCTTGGTCGGATAGTCTTGTTTGCCCGTGACAGGTTTTACTTGCTTTATTGTCAACGAATCAAACCGAAATGTTACCATTTCCAATTTTAGATTCGATAGTTACACTCGAAATGGAATAGGTTTTCCAATTTTACTAAAACATTCTGTTATTCGAATATTGCGGTGTTAAAAATGTCACACAATAACAAATTCTTCATCCAACGTCTTTTATCACGCAACATATTTTATCATGAATGATCTTTAATCAATTAACCAGTATTTAAATTAAAAATTAAATAGAAATTCCAGAGCAGCACCTATTTTTAATAAATCACACAGAAGTTTATCCGACATTTTAATCACATTAACGCTGTTTTATGATATAATGTAATTAAAAGCATAAGAAAAATAATGAATTTTATAAGTAGGTATCTTTGAATGAAACATCAACTATGTTTTACTATTATTTAATTAATTTAGAACTTATTCCACATCGCAATATTGACTAAAATATCATTTAATAAGTGGCTGACTTGCTCAGACATCATTCTTTAATAACATGTTAGATATTTCTTACCAAACATTTAAATAATGTAAGAATTTACAGAATATTATTATTTTAGTGTAATGCTTCAAAATTACATTTTGTCAATGAAAGACAAATAATTATCATTTACTAATCAGTTGATTAATCTAAGCTATATTAAAGAGCTTTAGTTCACTTTCACCAAATCGACGAATAACTGCTAACCTTTTAATATTCACGTTTACATCTTTGGAAAATTGAAAATATTAAGTTATTTATTCAGGTTTTATGCTGTTGATCGACTTGAGAGTTTAGTAGAATTTCCAGGTCTATTGAAACCAATTGATATATTGAAGACACTTATTAAGCAGCTTCAGAGAACAATGATCAATTTAAGACAATTTGGCCGCCATTCAAAATTAATTAATAACATACATTTAAATGAGGTTGATAATTTGATAAATAATTTATTAAAATGTTTGTGCTCTAAAGAGTTTTATGCTGTAGTTTCAAAGGTCAATGGACAATTTAACAGAATACATCAAAAACTTCAATAATCAATAAAAAAAGCTAGTTTCAGTTCAAGAAACTTATTGAAATACTTTTGGGTCTAGTAGTTTATTTTCTTAAAAGGATAACTATTGCGACATTAACATCTGAATTATCAATTTGAGACAGTTATCAGACAGTCAATGACAAATCATAGATATACTTTTAATAGTTATTTACATTACTAGTGTGGTATGAGCATCTTTATAGTCACGACTGGGTAAGTATTGCCACGACGAGGTCGTAGACAGAGTTGTGGTAATAAGACTAGTCCATTAATTTGCCATACCACACGAGTAATGTATGTACAATACTTGATCTACGATCTACACAGAAATTAGTCGTTTAAATCATTGTTAAGCGTTGAATAATTGACTAATAATAGGAGGAAATTTAATAAAATCAATTATTATCGCACTAGTGTGGTAAAATCGCTCATTACAAAAACAATTTTTCACCTAGTCTATAAAATCTCAAAATATTCAAAACAGTCTAAAAGTTTTCATATGATGCTAAAGCAGTTTAAAAGATTCCAAAAATGTATAGATTTTTTAAATTGTCCAAAAACCTTCTAAATTCTCCTGGAGTAATCTTCAAACAGCCTAGAAGTTTCCAGGTTTCTAAAGTTGTCTAAGCTCTCAAATTGTCTTTAAAGCAGTTCAGAACCTTTTATATGCTCCTTAAACTACCCAAAAACCTTCCAAATCTCCTTGAAGTAGTCCAAAACGATTTCAAAAGCTTCCAAAACCCTATAGAAACTATGAAAACTTCCAAAACAACGTCCATAAGCTTTCAAATGTTCCTGAAACAGCCTAGAAGCTTCCAAAGGCTTTTAGAACAGTCTAAAAGCTTAAAAGTGCTTTTCAACTAGTCTAATAGGTTCCATAGGATGCTAGAGCAGTTTAAAAGCTTCCAGTAATTTGTAGAGTTGTCTAAGAATTCCAATTGCTTCTAAAACAGTCCAGAACATTTAATATATTTTTAAATTGTTCAAAAACCTTCTAAATGCTCCTCAATTAGTCTAAATATATTTTAAAAGCTTCCAAAACCTTGTAGAACTTCTAAAAGCTTACAAAATAATGTTCGTACGCTTTCAAATTTTCCTTAAATAATTTACAAGTTTCCGAAGGCTTTTAGAACAGTCAAAACTTTTTCGAAAATGCTTTTCAACTAGTCTAAAAGTTCTCAAAAGATTTAAAAACAGTCTAAAAACTTACGTATGATTAAACTGTCGAAAAACCTTAAAAATGCTCCTGAAACAACCTAGAAGCTTCCAAACTCTTTTAAAACTGTCTAAAATCTCACAAATACTTGTCTAAGGATTTGAAAATAGTCTAAAACCTTTCGTATGATTCTAGAGCAGTTTAGAAGCGTCCATCAATTTTTAGAATCTTCTAAGATTTCCAAATTCCTCTAAAGTAATCCAGAATCAACATGTTCTTTAAACTGTCCAAAACATTCTAAATGCTCCTAAAATAGTCTGAAAAAGCTTTAAAGTATAGAAACTCCAAAACTGTGTCTATAAGATTCCAAGTACTCCTGAAATATCATAGCAGCTTCCAAAATCTTTAAAAACAGTGTCTAGAAGCTTTCAAATGCTCTTAAACTGAAAAATGAAATTTAAAGAAAGTAATATTTTTTGCATTATGGTTATTATTATACTCGTATAGTACAAGTAGCAGTATAGCGTCTTGTACAACATTGTTGCGATACAAATGTATGTACAGTGGGCTTGTACCTTTAAGTATAAATGAATCTTATGACCAGACTATTAACACAGACAAAACTTGAAGCATAATAATCAGTAATATTAATTATAATTAATATCATTATCAGATTAAAAGGCAGAAAATTCCAACATTATGTCCAGTTATATGGCCACAATAGTCCACTATGCGACGTTTTTAAGGGCACTTTAAGCTAAATTGAGATTAGACTGATATTTTGCACTTTTCTGTGATATTTATCGATAATATTAAGATCGGTTTATTTGAATGTTATTCCAAAAATGTCAGAAAATAATAAATCTGCTTAAAACGGTTTATTAAAACTTTTATCTACAACAGTACAATAAATAATCTAAACTTAGTTAGTTCTCCAGTCGTCTTAAAACGAACAAAGTTTTACAACAAAAGATATGTAAATTTATGTATATTTCAAAAGTGCCGTATCTTGCAGAGAGTGCATGTTGGTGTCACGTAGATGTGGAAATTGTTATAAAATACAACGTTAAGTGTCTTTCTACAATGCTCTATTTTTAGTTAAGAAAATTTATAATCCTCTATAAGGGGAACGTAGTAAGTAGGCATACATATTCATGAAGAACACGAGAATTAATTTCCGTATTTAAATTATTATTAAGTACCTCTATTTTTAAATTTTTCTTATTTAATTTTCAGTTCATATTGAGCTGTTTAAAACTGATTTTTTAAGAACCTAAATTTAATTAAAATAAAGTCAATAAAAAATAATTACCAATGAAAATGGTTAGTTTTATTTATCTCCTTGAAAGCTTTCACATTTAAATTTATGCCAGCCGTTTTATAGGGAAATTTTTTCCGTTTTATAGGCACATTTACGTATGCTACACGAGGACCGAAGTAATGTTACAGTAGTGCAGTATGAAATATTCATGAACAGCACATAAGTTAACACTTAGTGCAAAATAAAAATGTGGTTTTTGAAGACTAATGTGAAGGTAGCTTATTCAAGTTTTGGTGGTTCATTGTCGGTATAGAGAAGAAAAATTTATTTGAAAAGAATATTTTCTACTTTAAAGCATCATACGATTTGTATATGTATTACTTGATTTTGCCCCACTGGATTTGAAGATATAATTTGTTTAAAGTTCATAATTGATATAATTAATACCTGAGTAGTTGGGATTTCTAGTGTTGCCTCATAAATGTGGAAATACCGTAAAATTCTAACAAAATCAGATCATTTCCTTACTAAATGTATGCCACGAACTTACCCAAGAGGGTGGCTAACCGAATATAGTTTAAAAGTTTTACAATTTTCAAAAAGAAAAAGAGGAATAGTTTTGCTATAGTTGACGTGATTGTAAATTATACGGGAATATAGTTAAATAGCCTCAATCTCTTGTGGAGTAAAATAGACAACGTTCTTGAACAGTTAGAATAACGATAAAACCACGTCATCTTTGCTGATTATCTATTGTGTCTCTCTATTATAGTTCTTGTATGACTGACGTGATTTTCAACAATAATGGAGCTACGATAGGAAAAAATATAAAAAAAAAACATGTTTAAAGTCATTATGGGAGATACCGAACATGTTTTCGACTAAACTGCCTCAGCTGACATGATTTCAACTATGTGGATCATTGACTACCACAACAACTGACGTGATTTTGAGCTATATGGATCATATAACAGGGTTGTAGTAGAACTAGTTTCACAAACTGTGTAAAAAAGAAGTGAAAATTCGTCGTTAGATACAAATAAGAAAATTTCAAAGTTTTTAATAGAAAACCAGTGGTGAGAAGAAAAAACCTTTATAAATTGATGGACTACAAAGTTGGTCGTCATCTTTGTATAGCCGATTGGTTTTTAGTTATTCTTTCTTCTCACCTCTGGTTTCGTATGTATAATTTTGAAATTTTCATACCTGTGTAAGCCAAAATATCTAGAAAACAATTGTGAAAATGGACTTAAACGGACAATGACGTAGAAAGTAGAATTAAACAAAAAAAAATCAATAACATTATTGTCTGAACAAGCTGAAAGCAGTCACTTGTCTAATGAGATTTTTTGTTACATTTTGGAGAATTGATCAGCAAAAATACACTTTAACCTCTTTTTAAACGTAAACGTTTGTTTTTTTTTTATTTTTATTTTCTTAATTATTGATTAAGTCCCTCCTCGGAATTGATACTTTTAATTTATCTTAATTATATCTGGACATCCTTTTGAAGTGTAATGAAATCAGACAACTGACTTGCTTCAGGCCATAATAAGTACGACCCAACTATCTTTTGAAATTTATTTATTTGGTTTTCTTGGTGTTTTGTCTGTTATATTGATGAGTGAGTGGTTATTTTGCTTCTATGTGGAAAATGGCCACCACATTTGACCAATCAACCAATGTCTGGAAATACCAATCGGTGGAAAAACCAATTTATTGGTTATCCATCGACGTATTAAAGTCCATTCTTGTCAGCCAAATAAGGCACTGTCTCAAGTTTAAACAAAACAGTGCATAAGAAACAGTAAACAGAAAACTTTAGTCAAGTTTGAAGCCCCCTAGCAGTGAAACTAGTTAACTAATCAACCAATGTTGACGCATATAGCTGGAAAGTCCATTTCATTGGCTATCTATCAACATATAAAAGTCCATACCTTGTCAGCTAAATAAATCACCTTTTTTCTTAAACTTTAGTCAAGTCTAGCGGCCGAACTCGCATTTAACAAATAAATCAATGTTACATATTGGTGAAAATCCCATTTTATATGTCGATGGATACATATAAAAGTCCTTTCTGTATAAAAATATTTAATTTACAATGCAGACAAAAGGCATTGCAATAAAGTATGACTTAAAATACATTTTGACGTTACGTTGAGAATAAGTTCAAACACAAGTTGGAAAACACAGATCGTCCATTCGAGATAATTAGATTCTATTGACTTTTCAGCTTTCCATTGCAGTCGTTTATTAGCGCAATGACCCAGTTAACTCGGTAGAAATTGGAAATTTACGTCGCCCTCCCACAATAAAATTATCCATCTGCATCTACGACGAAAAATTTATCTAAAAATCAAGAGATAACAATGCAAACATGTGGAAAACACCTGATGCTAATTTGAGAAGAGTTTTTTTTAAGAATGCACGTCAAGAAACTCGTCGGAGATGCTTTGGGGGATTCACATGTTGCAATATTCAGTGGCTCGTCACATATTTTTCAAAGGAGTTCAGCCAGTCGACTGGAAAATCCATAAAAGTTGGTTGGTTTGGATAAAATTTTTGAAATGCAGGTATATGTTTTCAATTCCTGAACGTTTTATTAAACTATGCTTCTTGGGGCGACAATATACAGTATTAGGAAACCTGCTTCGTCTATTTGTATTCAAAAAAGTGATTTGATATTGTCGAACAAAGAATCGTTAAATTTCACAAAGATGATTTAAGTACGCCTCCACACAAATAATACCAAACTATAAAATAAAATTGTAATTTTCTTTAAAATGCGGGCGTTATTTTATGATAGAAACTAAATTGTAAATTTGATGTACTTTCATAAAGTCTTAATTTCTTTTCTATTCTACTGAACGGAAATAAAGTTGCTTTGCAAACAAACTAAAAGCACCTAGTGCGCTGTTTAAATATTTTAATGAGATCCGGAAATTACGACAGAACTCCTTTTAAAGCATACTGAATATCGAACAATTTCAGGACATTGTAATATAATATTTACATCTGATTATTATTCGTACTAGAATTTGCCTGTTTCAGTCTCACTAAGGGACTATTTAGAGCAAATTCCCTGACCGATTTCTGAGGGAGATTGAGGTGACAAAAGAGCGATTGTTTGGTATTGTGGTCATCTAAATTTAAAGCTGATATATTGACATTGTCTCCCACGCAATTTGCTGCTGAATGCATTTTCGCTTTGGTTTAATTCAGAATTTTCAACATTATCATCGACGTGAATAATTGTTTGCACTTTATCTGTATAATAGTCCCGAGGGAAATTAAATTTATTCCCAAGTTTGCAAACAAGAAAATCTCCGGTATTAATCAAACTTCTTTACAAATTGATCATAATGCACCTAAAGGAATAGTAGAACTTTTCTGTGGTTACACTAACAGTCATCCCATATCGGATCCATCAATAAATTATAGCTTTTTACTTAGCCGTAGCCAACTTTCGACCTCGGCATAAATAAGTTCTGCTGTCGGGGAAAGTAAAAGTTTACGGTCTCTAAAAGTTGGAGGCATTTTATCCGGTATACTACGTATTCAGAACGAAACTTTCCAAGTAATAACATTACCGATTTGTTAAAGTTTTTTGATGAAACAACACCCAGCACGATAATAATGTAAATGTTTTTGCTCTTGCCTAAATGGCCTGAAAGAAATACGGTTATCTTAAAAAATGCCTGTGTGGACTATGATAAGTTTACGCAATGGAGCTGTTTTAAAAATTGCTTTGGGCTAAATGTGTTAAGTTTTAAGTACAGGGTGATTGATTAAATTCTGACCACCCCCTTAACTTCCATAATTTTGATTTTAGCAAAAAACGTTAAATACAAAACTAGAAGATATTTAGGTCTACTTTATTTTTAGATAAACAGTTATTATACAGGGTGTCCCAAATTTGAGTAACGAACCAAACATATGTTTTTTTAAATAGAATGACCAACGTTTTATCCGATATTTGAATTCTACGTCAAATTCTAGGCCTAATTGATGTAAAATGTCTGTATCGATATTCAACTGTTTCCGCAGCAGCGTCCTTGATTGATTGACTTCTGGACACCCCCTTAACTTTCTTAATTTTGATTTTAGCAAAAAACGTTAAATACAAAACCAGTATACAGGGTAATTCAAATTCGACCCTCACCATTGGGATCTCGGAAACTATAGGAGATACGAGAAAGTTTAAATTGGGGCAAAGTTGCGCAATGTAAAGCTCAACCAAATGCAGTTTTAAAAATTTCGATTTTCCGAGTACTTCCGAAGATATCCGAAACAAACTGAAAATTTGATTTTTTGTTTTTATTTATTTCTAATCTTATTTGAAGAGATATTCCAAAACTAAACGCACCTTTTCATTGCCACTTTTTCTCAGCTATTCGATGATGGATTCAAATTTGCCACACGACGTTTCGTTTTTCGGCAGCCATCATCAACTTTCTTTTTTCTTATGGGCGCCATATTGGATTTTTAGCCCACCAAATAGTACGTTTTATTCTGATTTTAGTGATGTATAATAACTTATGATTTGCTTCATAAATAACAAAATAATTCAATAAAAACTATTTTTACTTTAGTTATTGGCTTTGAGTTAATGGGCCGTTTCATAAAATGTCATTATTTGACAGTACTTGTCAAACACGATAATTCGGACGATCATTAGAGCTTTTAGAGATTTTACCTTAGTTAGCTTTGAGTTAATGAGACGTTTTATGAAGATTACTTGGTAGTACTTGTCACACGCAATTGGCCTGAACATACTTAGTCACAAAGGTGTACACGTGACTTAAACCGGTTTATTCACTCGAAGAGCTTAGGCCACTCGCTACGCTTGTGGACCTAGTTGTTCTTTTCGTGAATAAAAAATGGTTTAAGTCACTTGCTGCAAAGTAACTATTAAATCACTCTGAATGACATTCGCCTATTTACAGATGTAAACAAACAAACATCAATGTTACATCTACGGGGCGCGGTGCAAATTTAATAGAACTGTAATTTTAGTTTTTTTTTAATATAAGAAGTCGAAATTTAATAAAATTAATAAAATACTGTATAAGACACGTGACTTAAACCGGTTTATTCACTCGAATAAATATGAATGAATAAAAAATGGTTTGTCACTTCCAAAATAAATAACTATAAACCTGCACTTAACATTATAAAAAATTGAAATTTGGCAAAAAATGAAGTTCCTAAAATGATGATCTTTCTCTTGGAAACATAAATAAGCCTTTTAAGTTAGAGATAACGCTAACAAATCTCTTTTTCTGATTAACCTAAATAGTTCAGCAATGCTTGTATAATAATAACATTTTCTGCGGGGATTTCTTTTCTAGATACATTTTTAACTATGATTGACGCTTTAATGATCGTCCGAATTATCGTGTTTGACAAGTACTGTCAAACAATGACATTTTTTAAAACGGCCCATTAACTCAAAGCCAATAACTAAAGTAAAAATAGTTTTTATTGAATTATTTTGTTATTTATGAAGCAAATCATAAGTTATTATACATCACTAAAATCAGAATAAAACGTACTATTTGGTGGGCTAAAAATCCAATATGGCGCCCATAAGAAAAAAGAAAGTTGATGATGACTGACAGAAAACGAAACGTCGTGTGGCAAATTTGAATCCATCATCGAATAGCTAGGAAAAAGTGGCAATGAAAAGATGCTTTTAGTTTAGGGATATCTCTTCAAATAAGGTTAGAAATAAATAAAAACAAAAAATCAAATTTTCAGTTTTTTTCGGATATCTTCGGAAGTACTCGGAAAATCAAAATTTTTAAAACAGCATTTGGTTGAGCTTTATATTGCGCAACTTTGCCCCAATTTAAACTTTCTCGTATCTCTTATGGTTTCTGAGATCCCAATGGTGAGGGTCGAATTTGAATTACCCTGTATATTTAGGTCTACTTTATTTTTAGATAAACAGTTATTATACAGGGTGTCCCAAATTTAAGTAGCAAACCAAACATGATTTTTTAAATACAATGACCAACTTTTTAATCTATATTTTAATTCTACGTCAAATTCTAGGCCTAATTGATGTAAAATGTCTGTATCGATATTCAAATGTTTTCGCAGCAGAGTCCTTGGTTGATTGCATTTTAACCACCCCCTCAACTTTCGTATTTTTGATTTTAGTAAAAAAACTAGTTGTAGCAACAGTATAGATATTTGGGTTCTACTTTTACTCTTATATAAACAGTTATTATACAGGCTGCCCCAAATTTGAGTAACTAAATTAAACTTTAATCACATAGTCGAGGTAACATTGTTAAAGTAACAGATGCTGCGGAAACAGTTGAATATCGATACAGACATTTTACATCAATTCCTAAAATTTGACGTAGAATGCAAATATCGGATAAAAAGTTGGTCATTGTGTTTCAAAAAACATAAGTTTGGTTCGTTACTAAAATTTGGGACACCCTGTATAATAACTGTTTTTCTAAGAATAAAGTAGACCTAAATATCTTCTAGTTTTGTATTTAACGTTTTTTGCTAAAATCAAAATTAAGAAAGTTAAGGGGGTGTCCAGAAGTCCATCAATCAAGGACGCTGCTGCGGAAACAGTTGAATATCGATACAGACATTTTACATCAATTAGGCCTAGAATTTGACGTAGAATTCAAATATCGGATAAAAAGTTGGTCATCGTATTTAAAAAAACATAAGTTTGGTTTATTACTCAAATTTGGGACACCCTGTATAATAACTGTTTATCTAAAAATAAAGTAGACCTAAATATCTACTGGTTTTGTATTTAACGTTTTTTGCTAAAATCAAAATTAAGAAAGTTAAGGGGGTGGTCAAAATTCAATCAATCACCCTGTACAAACAATTTTTTTAAATATGTTTGAAAACGTGAATTTTTAGCATTTTTTCTTTTGCTCTTTATAATGTAAGAAAATGTTATAAACGTTTAAATGTATAATAAGAAGTCATCGATCGTTTTTATAGTATATTATTATTTAATCTTTTGAGAAATCTTTAGTTTGTAATGTTTGTAATTTGTGTATAAAAATGAGACAAATAAATAAATGAAAACTAACACAAAATTAACATCGTTGCCGTTTATTAGGATGTAATGTTAATAGAAATTTGAAATTTTGGAATTAAAAGAAATTTGATGAGTGCTATGTTGTAATAGTATATTACACACCGGGGTGGGAAGAGTTTCATTACTGTCGAGAGATTAGTTAGATAGCCGAGACGCGAAGCGTCGAGGTTTAGCTAGGATCTCGAGACAGGAATGAAACTTCCTACCGAGGTTTGTATACTATTTTATTTACAACCATCATATTTCTATCAAAATTTACAAATCATTGTTTCATTCTGAACATATCTAGAATATTACATTTAACAAAAAACTACCAAGCAGACATTTTTCTATATGCTTTTCTTCTGCTTTTCTGTTATGCTGTCCCAACGTGCCATGTCTTCTGAAGCTGTTGCAAGTAGTTCACAAACCTCAGTCATTCAGCAGCAAATTAATTTGTCGACCAAAGAGACAACTGTTGGAGACGCCAGTGCTGGTACTGACCTAAATATTTCTATAAACACTTATAATAATTCAAATGTAACCATTAATTTCAATAAGTAGTTTGTTTTAGTTTAGATCATGTTAATTTTAGTATTGTAATGTATTATAGGCATTATAACCCTTAGAATGCATACAATTCGAGTTGTAATCCAGGACAATTTATTATTTGCGAACTGAATATCGATCCGACTTTATCTGACATTTAAAAAATTTGATTCAATCATCATTTTTTTTTTTTTAAAATATTAACAATCACAATTTTAGAGGGCGGGAAATGAGGGCGGGAAGTGAGGGCGGGAAGTAGAGGTGCGCAATATGATACTTCCTAACCTTCAATGACGTTAGTAATGACAGCATTACATATATGGTTGTAAATAAAAATATTTTCATCTTTCTGTCACTTCCGGTTTGACCAGAAGTTGATGCCAATTTGCTTATTTTAAATGGAATACCCTGTATAATATTGTATTTTTGAATACTCCTATCGATTTCAAATATTTTTCATATATCATATGTTATATTCATATATAACCTATATCTATCTACAACAGTTTTCGAGATATTGACATTTGAAAAATGACTCTTTCAGGTTTTCAAGTGTCATAACTCCTATCCAGAATGAGATAGAGCAAAACGTCTTGCATGTTCTTATCTTAACTTTTTGAGAAATATCATTTGGTAGTATTTTTAATTTTGACAGGTGACATCGGTAAAAAAATTGACACCTGCCAAATTTTCTAATATGACCACGTCATTTAATCAAAAAGTTAAGATAAGAACATGCAAGCCGTTTTGCTCTATCTTATTTAGATTAAGAGGTATGACACTCCACAAACTAAAAATTTTCTCTTTCAAACGTAAATATTTCGAAAACCGTTGCAGATAGCTATAAGTTATGATGCATTAAAAATATTTGAAATCGATAGGAATATTCAAAAATACAATAATATACATGGTGTTTTATTTAAAATAAGCAAGTTGACATCTACTTCCGTTTAAACCGGAAGTGAGAGAAAGATGAAAATATTTTTGAAATTTAGCACGCATCGGATTTATTTTCCTTCCAAAATTTCAAATTTCTATAAATATTTGATCCTGATAAACTTTTAATGAACGGTTTGGGTGGCTAACCCTGAATTACTTTAAATGTGATTACAATAACCCTATTTTTCAGTCGAAATCGAGTTAGTTTAAAAACTACTTAAGAAGAGCAAGAAGGCTCCTAATTTTAAGGTCACGTGACTCTTTTAAATCTGAAAATATTATTTGAAAGGCGACAGTTTTTCAGTTTAAGGTGATATTTTTAAAGTCACTTGACTGTTTTTAAAGTGAACATGGTCACGTGACCATGACTATGTGACAGGTTTTAAGGTAAAAATGGTCACGTGTCTATTTTCAATAATAAAATTTAATTTTAAAGGTCACGTGACTGTGTTAAATGGCGATATATTTTTTGAAGAGTCACGTAACCGTTTTTTAGTTTGAACGGATATTTTAAAAATTACATTACCCTTTTTAAGGTACAAATTCGACACGTGACGATTTTCAATCATCAAATTTATTTATAACGGTCTAGTGTCTCTTGATTAACGTCAAAACGGAATCCTAAAAGGCAAAATAAAAATGAATCAACAATAAATAATATATTTTAATATTAAAAATGAAATTCTTAAGGTCACGTGACAGTTTACGTTTAGACTCTTGAAAATTGAATTTGGAAACCTTGTAAGTTTAACGCAATGGTTCAAATTAACATAATATGTATTAATCTAGGTATTATAATTTATATTATTTATAGTAAATCGTGGTTATCAGTTTGTATTTTACCTTTTTGCCACACCTTGTATAAGAAATCAAAATTTAAAATATCTGGTAAAGCTCAAAGTGAAACATTTCTTTTACACTGTTACTACGTTTAGTTTAATTTTGAATTTTGCCTTATTGTTTTAGGAAGTTACTTATCAAAGACCACAATCATGCAAACTGTACTTATAGACCCCGTTTTGTAATATAAAAGTTTTGTGATACTTGTCAAAGAATTAATTTTTTTTTAACAATTACTTATATAATAAATTTGTTTGTTTTGCTAAATATTCATTACGCAAAAGATTTGAAAAAAACCCAAAATACATTATTAATGAAATAATAACATTGTGCATGTCAAAACATCGAAATTGGCATGACTTTTACTATAAACTAATGACACAATTATACAGGGTTTTGGACTAAAGCATCTAAATGTAGTTCCCAGAATAGTTTCAAACGCTGAATCTGATTCTTATTTTTGATTCTTCCGATTGGTTCTAGTTTTTGAGATATTTAGTAAGTATATAAATATGCTGCAGCAGTTGTTTCAGTACAACAAAAAAATAGTATAAAAATAAAAATAATATGTTTGCAGATTTCAGTATAATAAACAAGAAAAACACAAGTTTTAAACAAAATAAATTAAGGGCCGGTACTTTCCCTCCGGATAAATGTATTCTTAATAATTTTTATAGAAATTACGATTGTCCTAATAATATCGTCAGATATCTCGGTTTCTATCGAAATTATCTTTAAATAAAATTATTCTGAATTAAAAGTACTGACCCTAAATAATTGTTCAGCCGCAAGAACTCAAAAGTTAAAATCAATATTGGCAAACGGATGACAAATTCGTATTTGGCTTGTCAAATTACGTCAAAAAATTGTTCTCATCTACGCAGGTCTAAAAAGTTGAGCAAAATTTGTAAACTTGTGTAATTGCTTTTCCAAATTAAACCAGGTTGAGTTTTGTAAAAAAAAAATAATATGATAATGGTAATTTAAAAATGTTTAATCAAATCAAACAAAACGAATAAACAAAAACAATATAAAAAAATATGAACATACTCGTATATTACTGAGCACAAGCAGCATGAAACACTGAAGTTACTTTGACGATTGTATAACAACGTAGCCTGTGAAAATTTTAACAAATAACTACAACAACAAAACTAACAAGAAATTAAACAACCTTGTTTATTCTGAGTCTAATTGAGGAAAATAAGGTATAGCTTAACCTTATACACGTTTATGACGGTGCCCCCAAAGATGAAATTTCCAGACTATTGCGAAATTTATTAGACGTTAATATCTTCGGGCAAGTCGTTATCTCTTTTGAAGCTAAGGGTTCTTGTGATATCAAACCCGCTTACCAATACTCTGGGGTTGTCTCTTTATCTCCGAAACTACACAAAGGCAATAACTAAGTCAAAAAATGAAATCATTTGTTGATTTTATTGTAAGGAAATAGCACTTTATTATGTATTTGGAGAGAAGCTTATTAAAGTTCTAATAATCTAAATTGTTATGTTTAACAATTTCAGCTTTAATTTGTGGAAAAATGGAAAACAAGTTTTTGCTGTTTCTGTTGAATATATTGTTAAACGCGGAACGCGGATAGGATTTCGGCTTTACTGCCCTTAACGGCTTGTTAAACATGACCGGAAATCAGATCAGGTTAAATTAAAACCACCGCTTTTCCTACTACAGGAAATCAAAACTCAAAACAATGCTCTTATTATAATGTAAGAATTATAATAATCATTAATCATACCAACTTTAATCTCATTTCTGTCAGATCAAATTACAGTAAAATCAATATAGTACAATAGACCTAAACAAATCAAAACGTGCCCTATCATCTGACTAAATAAGCATTTATTTGCACTAAATGAATACGTCAATAAATATTTGTATTTAATCAGTTATGATTTAAGCCAGCTCATATGTAAAATTTACGTATTTGACTGAATAAATAGATATACCGTCACTGTAAACAGTATAGAACCTAACAAAATTCAGTTGACGCTTGATGGTTGAAAGGAAATAATGTATATTTTGTTTTAAAAGAACAGTATATTAATATATTGTTGATTTATTTGTACTAAACAGGTTTATTTTAAATTTTGTTGCATTAGAAGCCACATGATTGAATTGAACCACACGTTGAATTAATGTAATAAAGTTTCCTCTAAAACTTTTGGAACTTGTTTCGAAACTCACTCCTAGCCAACATCAGTCTATTATGAAATGTATCTAAAAATTAAGTTACCACTTTTATTATTATTATACCTGGTAAAAAATTAAATCTGATCTTATAAAAACGTCATTAAAATAGAATAAAATTTTGTTTTTTCTTAACTGAAGCCTATTCATGTATTGCTTAAACATGTTTCTTTAAACTTCGTGCCCTTATCAATCTGTTCCGTTCTGTTCAGGTCATTTTTTTTAAGTAAATAATTCAGTTAGCACATGTATTTGTAGCCCCAATTTTTCTACGTTACATAATAATGAATTAAAATCTAATCATATAAAAATCTCATTGGAGTAAAATAAAATTTAGTATTTTCTTAATTAAACCTTCTACATGCAATGATAATATTTAAATATACTACTATTTATACTTGATAATGTTTAAAATTTTTGAGAACTACTTACCCTCAGCATTATACAGGGTGGTCCAGTTTTAAATGTCAATAATCCGATAGTCCATCAAAAAATAATTTGACATGCATTATGTCTTTTTGCTGAAAAACGCATCCTAAGGAAGATAAGAGTCCTCCAAAATTTTGTGTAAAAAAATAGTTTTTTTGCTATAACAGAGCGTTAGAGCAATTTTGATCAAATTACTTATAAAATTACTTAAAAATACTCATTATGTGATGTGAATGACGTTTGTCAAACTTGTTAAGTGGCGTAGATACAGGGACATGGTGTTCATTTTTCCACGCTATTTTCTACGCTGAATATTTCCCAAAATGTACAGTTTATAAATTTACTTGTCCAATTAAATTTAATTCCTTTTACGAGATAACCGAGTTATTACGTTTTAAAACCCAAAAAAAGAGAGATATTTTTAGAAATTTATAAAAATAAATCTGCAAGAAGTGGGTTTCTCTTTAAAAATTTAAATTGACATGTATGTTGTTATTTTTAAAAGATCTCATCCTAAGAGAAAGGCAGCCCTCTTAAGTTCAGAAAAATCTTAATTTGTTGGCCTAACCTCAGACTCAAATTTGGTACGTGAAACTGATCTTATAATCAATTATAAAAAATTAATGTAGCTAAAACAGAGTTTTTTTGGGGTTTTAAAGCTTATAAAACTTAATTATCTTGTAGCAAAAGTTGACAAATCAAAATTTTACAAGAATTACTTTCTGTTCCAAATTGAACAAGAAATTTTAAAAAAACCATTTTGGAAAAATGTCTAGTGACGTAGAAAATTATGCGGAAAAATTAAAACCATCCCCCTGAATCTACGCAACTAGACAATTTTCACAAGCGTCATTAGCATCACATAATGAGTATTAATTTTATAAGTGTTTATTCCAAATTTGATCATAATTGCTTTTTATATTTTTGTTATGACAAAAAAAAAAAGATTTTTTGAACTAAAAATTCTTTCTTAGGAAGCATTTTTTACAAAAATGGCATAATGCATGTCAACTTATTTTTTATGGGCTATCAAATGGTGAATTATTGACATTTAAACCTGGACCACTCTGTATAAGCATTTTCTGGTGACTTTTTACAGTAATTTACAGAATGTTTATTTGAAGTAAAGATTATGGAAAGCTTTTCATTTTCTTAAATTCCTCCTAGCCCACATCAAACTATTATGACATGATTGTATCTGAAAATTCAGATACCACTTTTAAATACCACATAAATAATTAAAATGCAGTTTTTTAACGTTAAATGTTTAATAAAATAATTGTTTGAATTCACCTGATTCTTAATATTAGTTAAGAATATTCTGCTAACTTATTTTTTTACACTAAATTTCAGGACGTTTATTTGAAGCGAAAATTATGGGAAGCTTGGTTTTTGTTTAATTCCACACATGCACAGTAATTTTACGACTAAAATTATTACTTAAACTTTTGTCCCTTTTTAGATGACATATGGTTTCGTAAAACGTTGAATTGAATACGTCCAGTTTTATACACAAAAAGAGCGAACATTCAAACAACATCTAACTTACTTTTGTTGCAAAAAGCGTGGCTCTATTTTTCCCTATCGCATAAATGTGTATTGTCTCCTCCGTAAAAGTTTCAAATTGGACGCGCGTCAAAAGTTTACGTCACAAAAAAGCGGACCTCCAGTACGCAAAAAACCGGAGTCGTATAGAGCCGCATAGAGACTGATCGGTCGCTCTAGCCCGTTTTAACTCTGTCCCCGCATCTTCGGCTGCTTAGCAACCGTACAGAGAGCTGCTGCTGCCACCACGCCTATTTCGCGTCCGTCGAAGAATGGAAAAATAATGGAAAAAATAATGACGGAGAAGAGCTTATGGTTAATCCGACGCCACCGGTAATAAAAAAGTGTGTGGCGAATTATGTTTTGATAGGTGTTTTAATGGTTTGTTTGTTTTTAGATATAAATTATTGGATTGAAGATATTAATTTGGATTACAAAGAAAGTTTTCTGTAATTTTTTACACACCCTGTATTTTTCAACCTCATTTGCGGAGATTTTGATTTAAAAAGTTGTTCTAATTTTCAAATAACACACCATTTATCCAGGTTTGTAACCAGTTCTGGTCTGGTTGCAGGTTTTGGTTACAGTCATCTTCTGCAGATTTTATACACATATTTCTTAGGTCTTCTTCAAATTCTTCTTTGAAGATGTTGGTGTTTTTTAGTTGACACTAATGTATTGGCATATGCTTTCACATAAAGTTTGTTCACGATCTTGTTGGAGCTACCTAAATTTGACAATGATTTTTCTTTAAGGTTAGGATAGGTTGGGTTAGGTTTGGTTAGTTAAAAAATAATAATTAAGTTAAAAAATGTCAAAATGTAATAAACTCTACTTTCTTCTTGCAAAACTATAAAATTTAAATCTGTACGAAGTTCTGTAGATATTTGTGTGATCATGGAAAAATTAGATTTTTGGGAAAATTGCAATTTTGGCAATTTTCTAATGAATGAATGATGTTATTTTGATAGTCCTGTCAGTGAGTTAAAATGGCAAAAGCTGGATGAAACTTTAGAGAATATAAAAGATAATGCAGCCCAAGCTAACGAAAGTTTATTACCTAAAAAGTTCAGAGAATCCCAGTATAGGGAATACGTAGTTTTTATAGCATGGAGGAATGAAAATGCCATTGCTAATATTAAAAAAGGTTTCTGGGCGTTATAAGCAGGCGTTATGATAACACCCGTCTATAATGACCTCAGGTTGTTATGAACACTATAACCTACACCGTTTCCATGGTATTATGTATATTATTCATAACGTATGTAAAACATAAATAGCTATAAAATAATTTTTCTGTTTTTTTTTTTAAGTTAAATAATACAGAGAATCACAAAGTTTTAATATTTTTTAATATTGCATATATCTAGATATATCAGAAACTTGAAGAATCAGAAAAACGTATTTGTCATTTGTGGTATTTTTCATGCTTTTTCGAATGTTATTTGAACGAAACCGATTGAAATTTATCAACTAGACACTTTATCTATAAAGTTACACTGAAGTTGTTTTATTCTGGATGTATAGTATGAAAACATAATGTGTTTAAAGACCAACAAGTTGAGTATTTTAAATGAACACCCTGTATGTTATTATGCCATTCTATTCAGCTTGTGATGGTTAATTTGACGGTCTACCAGGTGCTTTTCAAAAAGTATACAGTTCCCGAGATATACAGGGTTTACACAGGAAATTAAACCAGCTGGTTGTCGGTGCGTTCAAAAGCTAAATAGAGCAGTATTTCAGACACCTTATATATTACTGCGTCATTCGATTCAGCTGATCATGGCCTTTTTAATTTTTTTTTGTGCTATAGGAAAAACGTACAGTTCTCGAAATATACAGGGTGAAAGTTTTAACAGACAATTGAACCAAACTAGTGTTGAAAATACAAAACTACCCTTCTTTAAATCAAAATATAATTGAACGCATTTATTTTATGAAAGTTTATGCATCAAATAATTGTATATTATTAACCAAGGTTTAGACAAAAGCTTTTATTGACCGTGTGTCATACCCAACCAAAAAAAGATCAATAAAAGCTGTCTAAACCGTGGATAATATAATGTTTTTTTCATTATTATATAAAATTTGGGATAACAACAAAACAACTACATGAAGAGACCTAACCTAACCTAACCTAATTTATGTGTCTCTGTCAAGTCAAATATATTTCATATGTCTTAATAGACATTGACATTATTATTTACCTAGGTCAATAATATTTCCTTGCTTGTTGTGTTTGTGTCAGACTAGAACTAGAGATTAAACCAATGTGGTATTTCGGTTCATTTTCGCTTCAAACTAGTCGCAGTTCTTATGGCAAAACCAAATTAGACAGTGGCTTATTTCAAGCAAATTTGAACCATAATGATATTTCTTGTTTTTGCTGTAATTAAAGCTGTATATGTGCCAAAAACATAACACTGCTTAAGAGTTTTTGTCACTTAAGTCACCTTTATTGGGTTTTACCATTATACATTTATTACAACTTACACGTGTATGTTTAAACAATTTCAAAAAGTCAAACTTGTATCATAAATATCACATTAAGACCACAATATAAAATTATATTCTTATAACTGTCCTGTTACACAATGAGTTTAAAAAGTATCTTTTATGTATGCAAATAAAAGCATGGTGATAAAATATGTATAATACAAGTATAATCCAGTTCAGCCACCATATGAAAACTAAAATAATATAAAACACGAAACGGAATTTCCTTCTAACTCAATGAATATACAAAAGGACGTGACATACATTTTTAATGCATTAAGCCCGGTCTAAATGATCCAATAATAATTGAATAAAATATGCCAGACTTTCAGCGGTCCAACGCTGGTGGTTTACGAAAATAATATAATAAAGTTTCCAAGCAGTTTTACTGTTCGGCTGTATATTATTAATAATAAATAGGGTTGCAGACTAGAAAATATACTGCTCAGTTTTCATTATATTTTATCAAGTTTCGACAATGTAACGTAGTTTTGAAATTAGGAAATTTGGCCAGGACCCTTCAATTCATTTGAGTTGAGCGCTAAATAGATTTAAATAATGCATAATTCAACAGCTTTGATAAAACTTTTTAACGCAAATTAACATAGCCTTTTGGTCATTTATTTGGTAAATTCGAATAGTCAAAACGTTTGCAGTTGTAATATATTTCATTCGAATTTACCGGTTTTTTTAGGCAGTACATTTGTTATTTAGTTATTTTAAATGACAGCAATTTTGTTACTGCAGTTACGTTCCAGATATGTGCCGAGTGGGTTTCACTGTAGTGGTTTTTTTATGTATTGATCTGGTCCAGTTAGTTACGCAGTTTTGTTTTAAAATAATATTAATAGTAATTTACTGAAGTAGCCTTGTAAAATTTAACATGATAGATTATATGTTGATATGTATACTTAAACTGTAAAAGGTTAAATTAACCAAAAGTTATATCAAGTTAATTGACCTTAAAAATTTCGAAAAGGTTTTTTAACAACCGAAATCTAAAGATAGATGGCAAAAAACGACTTTCACACAACATTTTACTAATTTTTAAAACTCTACAGATAAAGTTTTGTAAAGATTTTTTTGTAAAAAAATTGTAGCAGCCATTATAAAAAACAAATCAGTGGCTTTGGTTGTATCTCCAAATTTTTATAATGTACAAAATCGCAAAAAAACATCTATTTATTGACTCCATTAGGTTCTTGATTTTTGCGTACAGAATAATGTAATAATTTGACTTGATTATAAAAAAAACAAAAAACTGTGCGATTGAGTTTAGTTTGGATTTAAGTAAAAGTTTTAGTAAAGTCGCTCTATCAAAAGAACATATGTTATTGTATGTATGTATGTATTTATGCTAAATAAACGCCATTATTATTATTATTATTATGTTGTCATACTTTTTTCACTTTATTTAGATTATTTACAACTCTTTTGAAAGCAACTTTACAAAATCTTACTTAAATACTGTGACACCCTGGGTACAACATTTTTAGGGCACTCCACTATACTAAAATTATTATAACTTTTTACTAAAATTGCTAATAAATTTACAACAAGCCTAATTGAACAAAACGTTAAAAATTCCAGCTCCCACATTTTTCCTCATACACAAAGAAGTTCAAGCGTTGCTTCTAACCTCAACGCGAATATTAAGGATTTTCACTGAAATTCCTACTCCCCAATTTGAGTAAGCGTGCGTTAAACTATAAGTAATTTAATTGCATTGAAATTGGATTCAAAAGGGATGCTAATTTTGCTTTTATTTGAGCGTCGTTTGTAGGAGGTGGTAATTATATTTCTAACAAGGAGACATTTATTATGCCGAGTGTTTAATTAAAGGTTAGGGAACAATTAATTAAGTTACTTTAATAAATAATCTGGTAAAATGCTTTTTTTAAGACTTCAGTTAAGAATTAATATTGATGAATTAATAGGTTTAGAGTGGCATTTAAAATTTAGTTGCCCTGTCATTCACTATGCATTTAATTCAACTTGAAATTTTGGCAAGGCGATACAATCTTTGTTTATCAGTTTCTAACGTAATTTGTGATATACTGCCACGCAATTTGCTTGTAAATTTCCTCCCCGTTTATTTGCCAGGACCGTACCCCGACCTCTTTTATTAAGTTTACCCAATTACTCACTTAATTGACATACCTAAACTGGTTAGTTTATGTATCTTACAGCAGCAGTAAATAGTATCCGACCCTATCAATATTCATATCAGCAAGTTATGCATGGATTAAATCAACTGCCCCAGTTATACAGTTGCAGTAAACTTTCAATAAGCTATTCGGCTGAATTGTAGCTATTCATTTCAGTAACGCATTAAAGTGCCTAAACCGATTTATGTAAATTATGGATAATTTTCAATTATGCGTTATTTCAGGATGATTATCAATTAAATAGCAAATGGTGCTAGAGTAAGTTTATTTTCTGTACCGGGTGCATCTTATAGTATATTACGTAACTAGTGCTGTAAAATGCCTTAAGTGTAAAGTTCCGCTTTCGCAACTCATATGATTTTTTTTTTTCATTAAAAGATATATTTTTAAAGTATTAACATCATATTTGTACTAATCATAGGATTTATGCGACACAAGAAAAAATAATAATGTAATAAAAAAATTTACAAAAGCATGTTATCTAATTATTATTAGTGTTGTTCTTAAAATAATGATTCATGGTGATATTACAGTTATTAAGAACAAATGGCGTACCTATCTGTTGAACCTATCTATGTGAAATTTTACATTTTCTGTCTCAAAAACAATTTTAATTTACAACTAACAGAAAATAGTTTTTCTTAGGGTTTGTGTTTTGTCATGTTAAAGAAGGTTGGTTAAAAAAGTGACAAAAAAAAAATTGTCCGCAAAAAGTCAATTATAAAAAAAGCAGAGTTTTTCAAATGGAATATCCCTATTTTTATGATTTTATTGTATACCAAGTTCAAAATTAGGGGAAGTTTGTTATGTTTATGTATATTGGTTACTTATTTTAAAAATTGATACTTTTTCAAATAATTAATAAAGAATAAATGATTTTCTACCCCAATTACGCTTAAGTTATACAAATAACAGCAAAATTTAATGAAACGTAAATTAATCAATTTACGTTTCACACCTTGAAATTAACTTAATTTTGTTTCAAGTTAGAAAATTGACTTGAAAACTTGAATAACAAGGCATATTCATGTTTTGACATTTGAAACTGGAAATATGAGTAGAGAAGTTGATAATTTTATGAAATTTATATTTCAGATAATGCTAATTGTCTTGATAATTTGACCAAATAGAGAATTGGTATATTTTATTGTTTCAAGCAGAAAAATTGACTTGAAAACAAGGTATTTTTCATGTTTACTTATGTATGCAGTATGTTCAATATTTACCTCGTTCATCTGAAAATAGTTTTATATTGGTCAAAAAAGCAGATTTTAGCTTGCTGATTTTTTTGTTGACCTATCACAAATTACGAGCAGTGATGTGATGAAAAAAGTGTCCACATCAGTAAAAATCTAAAAGCTGCACTTTTAACAAGTGTAATTGAAATGTTCAACCATCCCTTTTTAAATTCATTGTAATCAATTCCAACCATCGTAAATTTCTGACTAATTTTCGTGGTCCCCAGTAATGAAACCCGAGATTGCTTCTATCAATATACCTGCATTAAACCGGGCTTATGAATGATTTAATATCCCCGCATCCCGACAATTAAGGACCTTCGAAATAAAATGGAGGTTCCAATTAATGCGAAAATTTTAATATATGCGCATTAATTTCCAAAATATTCGTAATAGACCGTTAATAAGACAGTTTACTTATCGTATTAGCAATCAGGCGTGAAAGGCCTCCAGCCAGAATTTCATTACGGTTTCCTCTAACCCTTTAGCTCCAATTTAATTTTCATATCTGGGCCTTCTTGGCCATGAGCGAACATTTAAGACTGGGCGATATGCATCTGCTAAGGAAATACGCCGCCATTAGCTTTGGCTCGTTATTTATTATATGGATGATATGTTGGAGAATACTCGGCATAAGCACGGAACGATACTAGTTTGCCAGGAACATAAATTATTTCCAACGTGGTCGCAAGTTTAAAGGATTTGATTTATTTAAAATACACGTGCCAGGAATTTAGACAATACAGTTTGTTACCTAAACTCGTTAAATATACGTTTTTTTCCAAAGAATTTTTGCACAGTCAATAATTGAACAGCCTGTAAAAAATTTCAATTAAGTTTATGTTGAAAAAATAACTCAAAAATGTGAGTTATTTTTTCCACATTTAGAAAAAAATACTAGGAAACTTTATAAGTTAAAGGGAAAGTAGTAAAAATAAAGTGTACAGGGTTATTCCCACCCAAAACAACAAAACAAAATTAAAGGTTTCAAACGTAACACTCTGTGTATTATTACATCTCTGGAAAGCTCCTGTACTTCTGATTTCAAAGATATTCCGTTATTGATATTATATTATTAACACAGTATAATAACACAGTTAATTTATTTAAGCAATCGTTATCATTTCGAAAATAAGTTTCAGTTATACACTTAACATTTTGATGACTGAATTAATAAAATGTCTTAAAAAAGATTAGAGATACAGATTTGGTTAAATGGGGAAAAAGTTGCGAAAAGTAAATTTTTTGATTATACCTGTCATTTTTTTGTGACGTTACTTTTAAACTTAACTTTTTTATTTTTGGTATTGGAGAGACAACTGTTTTTTCTTGTCTTATTTTTAAGTTTAAATTTGTGATGGGTGCTTTACCGGTAAAGTAAATATTTTTATTTTCAACCAGGTATGTAATAACGTTATTTCTTATGTGTAAACCAGGTGGAAAGATGAAAATTACCTGCTTTTATTTTCCACCGGGTGGAAAGTGAGTACCTTCCGTAAATGTCACTTTCCACCCGGGTGAATGTCAATATGCGTTTTGTCATATCTGGGCTTACTTTTTATAGTTAAGAGACAGTGCCGCCACCTCTGCAACAGCTCGAAGCTGAGACCTTTGATCTTAGGGATGCCAACAAGTATACATTTTTGTTAGGAAAAGATTGTAAAATAGATAGTCGGACTTCAGTTGTCATTTCGCTTTACCAGAAATAAGTTAAGAGCGATTTCAAAGCAAATGATTTGTTGTAGATGGCGCTCCCTATAAGCTGGCTTAAAATTGAGTAGATAATCAATTTTGGCACCCCTCGAATACTTGATTTTAGCAAGAAACTAAATCAGAACTTGATTTTTTTTTAGAAAGTGGATCGCGAGTTATTTGAAAATGTGTGAAAATTTTTTGAAATTAAATAGTTGGTTTTTCCTGCTATATTTGATTTGACAGATAGGAAAAGAAGTTTATTTTCAACCAGGTATGTAATAACGTTATTTCTTATGTGTAAATCAGGTGGAAAGAGGAATATTACCAGCTTTTACTTTTCACCCGGGTGGAAAGTACTCACTTTCCACCCGGGTAAATGTCCCACCCGGGTGAATGTCAATATGCGTTTTGTCATATCTGGTCTTACTTTTTATAGAAGAGACTGTGCTGCCACCTTTGCAACAGCTCGCAGCTCAGGTGATGATGAGTAACATTTGCGTCTTCAGAAATCTCCACATTAAAAGCACTTTAAGAAACGTTTCAGCTCAAAATATTAAAGACAGAATAGCACAATAATGACGTTGTCAAGATTGTAAACAAATCACCAGTCGTTTATTATGGTTGGTCATAACTACTCGTACCTATACTACCTTATTGTTAGAGACTATTAGCAATCAATATTTCAACTGAATGATTTATTAAAAGTTCTATGAGATTTTGATAAATGGTTAAAAATAAAATAGAATACCAACCATGGTAGAAAGTTTAATTTCTGTCTCGAGCTACCTAATTTCTTGACAGAAATCAAACACTTTCCACCTGAGTATGTAATATACTATACTTTGAACTTTTTTATACTTGATACTTTTATACTTTTGACTGAAAATTTTGACCGGTAAATACTGTTTCTTCAAATTGTGACCCTGCTTTTCTCCCTGACTGTACCAAATTTTATAATGTTTCTTCAGGTTAATGAATAGGAAATTTAATGAGAATTTCAAAAATGTTGCTAAAACAGTTATTTTCTTACTCCAAGTGGGTTTTACAGGCAATTTTGTCCCTGTCTGACCTTTTAAACTGTTTTTCTGGCAGTTTATACTTTGACACCGCTTTTCTCTCTGACTGTACCAGATTTTGTAGTGTTTTTTTCAGATTATTGGATAGGTAGTTTAATGAGGATTCAAAAAATTTACTAAACACAGTCATTTTCTCACTCCAAGTGGGTTTTACAATCGATTTTATCCTTGGTCAGTGTTTTTTTTGGCAGTTTCAACTTTGACATCACTTTTCTCACTGACTGTACCAAATTTTATAAGGTTTTTTCAGGTTATTGGATTGGAAATTTAATGAGAATTCCAAAAATGTGCTTTAACTACAAGTAGGTTTGACAAGCAATTTTTTCCTTGACTGTCAAACTGTGTTAAAAAGTTGCAAAAATCATGATTTAGAAAAGTTTCCTTGCTGTATTCGAAACAAGACGTGTTTCTGTGATCTAGAACACTATTTTGACAATTGTCAGTAAATTACTGGTAAATTACGAACATGTTTTTTTAATGAAATTGATGATAGTCATGGCAGAAAAATGATATCTTAAAATTGATAAATTTTCCTGTCACACTAAATTTTACTTTTTTCAACGAGCGTGCGCGACTGATAACATTCCTGCACTATTTTTGTGCTACGAATATAGACTTTTCCACATTAGTGCGTAAAGAAATCGTTTTCCCACACTAGTGCAGAAAGAAATTATTTCCGCGCATTAGGGTGGGAAGCAAGGTGCGTAGCGAGCTCAGCGTGCGAGAAAGTATCACTTTCCGCACTTGGTAGTAAAATAACTATTCCAATTTTACTTTGCCTTTACCTTTATTAATAATAACTTTAAAATTTTTACTTTTAAAATTTATTGGCACAGGTAATTTTTAATTAAAGAAAAATAAAACATAGGGCATTTCTTTATTAAGGTCAAAAAACAGAGTAAAACGCATTTAAACAATAAAGTGTCATACATCATTGAATTTGCAATAAAGTGGGCTTTCAGAATCTGATATTAAATAACAATGACTGTATGAGGTTGATGATGGTTCCGCAAAGACGAAACGTATTTATGAAAAACTGATAATGTCACTTTAAAGAGCTTTAAAAGTTGGTGTGGAGAAGTGTTATTAGTTTTGGTCCAAGTCCAATATTAACATCACAAAAAAATAAAATATAAAATCGAAAAATTCACTTTTTGAAAAATATCTCAAAAACCAAAGAAAAATTCGACGTTTTCTAAACGTTTTCTTAAGGTTTATTTACCTTATCACTGAAAGGATAAATTAAAAATATGTGTTAACGAACATCAAACTCTTATTTTATTTTAACTGTATAAACTCTCCAAAAAATTCTTAGTTTATTTTATTTGCTTCATAAACCGGGCATAATACAATTTTGAAAGAATGTGTGTCAAAGTTTTTTTTAAATATTCCTTATTCTAATTTAACCGATCCTGTAGAATCTCTAAAGACAAAATTTCCATAAATGTCACACATTTGGCCATTTTACTACATACAATACATTCAATTTAGAATGAATTCAATCAAGAAATTTGGTTATAAACTACCTTTTATATAAAAACATTGTTAATTTTATTATGTAAAATAAGGGTGAGGCATGGTGAGTTTATCCCTCTTTTACTACTGAATCCCAGGTATAAAAACTTGATATTTTAGCATATTTATTTTGTTATCAGGACATTTTTTTGTAAAAAAAAAACCGACCTAGTTGAGTTACAAAAACAGTGGAAATATACTGTTTCGTATTACAACTTGAAATCTCCTGAAGGAACGATCTTGTTTCGGTTTACGCTTCGAGCAGTTTACCGCCACATACTCTTAAAATAAACCTGCAAAAACGAGTTCCCTAAGGGTTATATTTACATAAAATATTTCATGCACTTATTTTTCAGACATTTTTAATTAAATTTACCTTTTTCGCTTAATTAAAGGAAAAATAATAGCACTAGGTTTGAAAAATAAAGCCGGATTTATAGATTTGCGTAGCGTAACACAACGCAATCCTAGCGCAGCGTAGCACAGCATAGCGCAATTTTCTTACGTAGTGCAATTTATAGATTCATTTGTTTAAGATGTGAGTTCCTTTGAATACATGCGCGTCAAACAAAGACTGACAAGCGACAAGTGACATTTAACCTATTTTCATTGGCTAGACGCGAGGTGCACAGCGTAAGCGTAGCGTAAAAGTTGAAAATTACCAACTCTTGCGATGCGCTGCGTTGTACTTATGTTGTGCTACGCTACGCTTGTGCATCTATAAATTGATCAACATATTCTGGATGATTCAACTTTCTTACGATGCGCTAGGATTGCATTGTGTTACGCTACGCAAATCTATAAATCCGGCTTAACTTTTTCGACGACTTACTTTGAAAGTACCTCATGTACGCTTCCATTTAGAAGCAGAAAGGGGTTATTTGCCGCGCGCGAGCAGAAAGAGAGATTTTCTGCTCTAGAGCGTTTTCGCTTTCTACTAACAATCTACCCACCAACTTTTTTCGGCGTTTCCATAACAACGCTTGACATACCTGTTTGAAATAACCACATTCCGTCAAAGTGATTTATCGGTGACAATGAGTTCGAGCGACGAAAATGATGTGAGTTGTCCTTCTAATCCACCCCACAGCAGTCGTCGAAAAAATATCGTCTATATTTCGAGCCAAAAGTACTTTTGCCGCTTTTACATGATTGCAGCGTTCGGCTTCGCCTCAAGCTGCAAATTTCATGTGCAAGCGGCAAATATATACTTTCCGCTCTTAATATAGAATATACTATTTTCGACTACTGACTTTGAAAGGACCTCATGTACGCTTCCATTTCAAAGCAGAAAGTGGTTATTTGCCGCACGTGTACAGAAAGCGAATCATTTTCTGTCCTAGAGCGTTTTCGCTGTCTACTAAGAATCTACCCACCAACTTTTTCGGCGTTTTCATAACGACGCTTGATATATCGGTTTGAAATAAAGCCATTCCGTCAAAGTGATTTATCTGTGACAATGAGTTCGAGCTACGAAAATGATGTGAATTGTCCTTCTACTCCACCCCACAGCAGTCGTCGAAAAAGTATCGTCTATATTTCGAGCCGAAAGTACTTTTGCCGCTTTTACATAATTTTCATGTGCAAGCGGCAAATAACTACTTTCCGCTCCTAATATAGAATATACTATTTTCTACTTGCATGCAGAATTCTTTTCCGCACTCATGTTCAGTACAACATACTACCAAATACGCCATGTGACTTACCGACTTATTCTACAAAATTTCTGAGTAACATTCTATGTATATTTGGTGTAACAAAAAACTGGTTATGTCACTTGCATTTACTCCATCACGTGAAGTAAACATATCAATTGCAAATCGTGCAGTATATGAGTTTGAGTATTTGCCCCCAAAATATATTGCAAATTGCACTGATTATACTCATCAGATGAAGAACTTTCTGAATTCGTCGTATCAACTGCCCAGAGCAAGTATTTCCAAATTAGTGTAATGAAAACCAAGAAATCTTTTAGGAAAAGGATCTTTTCCGAACTTATTTTACAAATCTCTTTAAGGTCTGCAAAAATCGCCAATTTAGACTTTAACTTATACGTGATTTTTTAAATTATTCAAAATAACGAAAGTTCTAAAAAATACATTTACAGAAAACTAATATCAAGTAGAAAATACGTTGTCATATTTTATTTCGTTTCTCGAGACTTCCGGACTTACTGTGCACTTGGCAGAAATATTGCTTAATTTTTCCGGAGATGGCAAAAATTATGAAGTTCTCCCTACTGAACTTCTTAGAAACCCCGAATACTTATGGCACAAAAATCTATGAGATAAAAAGTTCAATTTACCAGTTTCCAATAAGATCTATTCAGATATTCCCTGTAGGTCGATAATAAATTTATTTTATTGTTTTTACGTGAGCAGAAAAAATGTTGCTAATCTTCATGATATACAATCATATTGTCACGTTTTGGGGGTAGCGCAGGAAGAGAAACAACAACGTAGTACAAGTATGTCTCCTTTATTTTATTCTCAAGACGATGCTTAACCAAATCTTACCCCCAGATTACGAGGGCCGCTAGTACCGCTACAGGCGGGACGCCCATGGAACACTCTCTACGAGGGGGTGCGCGGGGGTGTGTGTGTGTGTGGGTGTGCGTAAGGCCTTCTGATGTGCCGCCAAGCGGAACCCGCTCGATACGAGCAGGGAACCCCTGTAACCGACAAGCCCGAAGGACTTACTTTATGCACAGCAAGCCCCCTTTGAAGTGTCGCCAAGCGAAACCCGCTCGATACGAGCAGGGAACCCCTATGATCGACACTTCCTAAAGGACCTACTTTAGGCGCTGAAAGGGTCAAGAGTCCCGACGGTCACCACTGGGTTGCGCAAGGACTCAAGTCTGTTCAGCCTGGATATCCAAGAAGGTATCGAGCCGTCCGGGCACTAGAAAGTTCGGACTGATGCTCGATAGACCGACCCAGAGACCAGTGATCCTCGATGGCTTGAGACGCTGGTTAAATACTCATCTCATGACCTTAATTTGCCGGTCTCGCTGATTCGGCAGTGAACTGGGGGAGACCGGGGCCAGGCTAGGCAACGGAACATGGTGCAACTTCTGATATTCGTGACATCTCCCCCCTCTGAAGAGTGTTCGCCCCGGACACTTAACCCTAACTTAACCAAATAATCTACATGCTCCATGGCTTTATTTACAATGACATTTACAACGTACGACCAATCGTCACTTATATCTTATCACGCTCCCCTTGTGATACTCCTGGAAGCTGTTGCTCCTTCCTTGAGGGCGGCCTTACGCGGCTTCGTTCTGCTTATCTGTGCGCCAGAGCACCCGTTACTCAGTTCGCGGGTGGTGGCGCCATCTACTGACTTTCCACGTCCGCTTAGAAGTGCTCGGGATGGTCGCTTGTTCCGTGACTTCCTAGGTTGTGGTATCCTGGCGGTAGAGGGCGTGACGGTCGGTCAACCTATTTAAATATGTATATTGTAAGTTTATGTTTTATTGTTTATACTTAATTGTTTAGACTATGTAAGCTTTATGAAATATACTTAGTTTGCACCCTACTTATGCAAAATGTTACCCTTACAACTTATTGTATTGTTTAACTGGTCGTCGAAGTGTAAGAACAGAATAATGGAATCAAGTAAGTTCACTTTTCCCTCTATTCTCTATTTTTCTCTGTATCTTTTCCCCTTTCTTTTCCTTTTAGCTTCGCATTACCAAGGGTTCCCTTGCACCAGGCGGCGGTTAAGGGCCCGGCTACTACGTCTCCTACACTTCGTCCGTTCCGACTTTCCACGAGTATGTCATTCTTAGATTGGAACTGCTATTTTACTTTTTCTTTCTCTTTTTTTTTTTTTTTCTTTAAGGGAATCGCACCGGAAGTGTATATTTTTAAGGTACCGTTTGGTGACTGGCCCCCCAGCTATCCAGACACCCATGTGTTGCTTCGCGAGGGGTCGTTTTGCGGACAGATATGTCTGATTTCTTTTACCCCTCGCCTTCGGCGACCAGTTATACATCTGTATTATTAATGCTAAATATATCTATATCCTATCTAGTCGTTTGTTTGTTCTATGCTACGTTTGTGTGACTTGACTTATTGCTCGCTTGCTGTGCGCGCGTTTCCTGTCAGTTGTCGTTCTAATTGATGAGCCACACCTTCGGTCAACGTCTTGCCTAGTTCTGATGATTCGTCGATTTTCAACACGAAGGTTCTCGGTACCTGATGGCGTCCTTCTGCCGCCATGCTTGATATCTCTAAATTTTCCTGGCTTTCCTGTCTTAAACCTTCTGTTTCGGTGCTCTGACTGGGTGATTTGTGTTTTTTACGGGAGGTAAGGTAGTGTTTCAGCAGGCCGTATAATATGACGCCGATTATTATCCCTCCGATTAGCCACGTTGTCACGCCCAGCCAGTATTCCTGCGTGCCCCCCTCGGGTGCTTGGGGGGCCCCGTTTTCTGAGTGTGCTGTCTGTGCCAGTGCGAGTACTGTTGGTCTTCGTAATAGTAAGTAAATTACCGCTATTGACAAGACTATGTTCCACGTGAACATGAAGGAGTGGTTGCCCTGGTGTATTTCCACGTGGGCGCGGTGTTCCTGTTTTTCCCATTCGATGTCCATGTTTAACCTTACTTCTTTTTCCGAGGTTAGGTTGAAATGTGGCAGGTTTGTGGTCCAGTTACTGTTTAGGCATTCTGATAGGTTATGAAAGGTAGGTAAAAATGCCTGGTTATCTGATGGTTTTAACACGAACGTTTTTAGGTTAGTCCATGCGGCCGGTAGTATGTGCCGTATGGAAGCTGGATTTTCTTCGTCTTTGCAAGGAAATCGTTTTTGGATGACAACGTCCCTGTCTACTAATAGCTGGCATTTGCATGGTAAGTTGATTTTTAATGCTCCTGGCAGTTTTAACATTTCCTCTCCGAGTTTAGTGGTGCTTTTAGGGCAGCTGATTGTCGTGTTGGCTTTTGGGTGTGTGATTAGGAATTCCTCGGACCCTGTTTCAGATATGATCATTAGGTTTGACTGGTGGCAATGCATAGGGCAATGTTCCGCTATATCTTCCACTGTGGATCCATGAAACAGTTTTCGAGCGCACGAAGGGCCTTGTGTTTGGTCACCCGAGAACCTTGGTAAGTAGCACAGCCTATCTTGAAATGGTTTGCATTCGTGTAATGCAATGCCTGTGATTTCTTTTAGGACCGTGGTCCCCTGGTTATTTGCTACGGCCATCATCAGTGGTGAGTGCTTTAATGTGCATGTCTGACCCTGCCATGCGAATGGGTTTGTCTGGAGTTGAAATAGCTGCCACTGGTGATTTTTAGTTACTGTTGGTACCTTGATGTGTACCACCAGCTGTTCTCTGGAGAAGGTGCACTCGCTTATTGGTATCCGGAAGTATGATGCTAAGTTGGATACAGGTATGGCTAAATCGATGTTGTCTTTTCCTATCTCGTTTTTTATTTTATTTAGATCGCTCCTTAATGTCTCAGGTTGAATTAGTGACAGTGGTATATGTTTATGCCTACATTCTTGTATTGCGGATTGGCTCCGCATTCTTCTAATTAGTAAGATCATTTTCCTTGCCATCCCCAGATTTGCTTGCATGTTTGCCTCCAGAGATCCTGTTGCTAATTCCCTTCCTGCTATTTCCCTTTTCCGAACCTCGTTTAGGAATTCCTCTAATATGTGCACCCTACTTTCTGTTGTCTTGATTGCCCTGTTGGTTTCTTCCTGGCAGCGTTTTTGTTCTTCAGAATGTGTGCTGATCAATTTCAGCGTATTGCTCATAGTTCCATGTAGGGCATTTATATGTGCTTCCAGTTTGCCTTCTTCCATGGACATTGAGTCAAGTTTTTCCTGGGTTGCTACCCCGCAGCAGTAATTTAGCCCGTCCGCGATGAATCCTAGTGAGAACGTTCGTTTCTGACGTTTTGTCTTTCCAGACTCTGACCACTCCGGGTACCAGGCCGCTTTGTATTTGTCCATTTCCACATCTATTGCCTTTTCTAATTCCTCCAAGTGTTTTTTCGCCCTGCAGTATATGTGTTGGGCATTGCTCTCGCAATTATCTGCCTGTCTGAACCCTGGTTCTGTACTTAGTTTAGGTTCTAACCATGGGATGACGTAAGTCAATGGAATAGTGCCCTCATAAAGTATTGTTTCAGGTAGTGTTTTCCATGTTGCCCCAGCTGATACTTCCACATGCTGTGTGTCCGACGTGCCGGGCCTACAAGAATTGTTTTTATTACTGACTCCGTTCCATGTAGGCCGACCGACTTGTGCTAGTCATTGTTCCTCTTCCTTGCACTCTACGTCCGAATCCCCCTCGGATATGTCCCCCAACGTCCATTCGTCATAGAATGGTAAAATCCTCCCTATGTGTACTATATCCGTTTTCTTTTTTCCATTCTCTTGTTTTACTTCGTAGTTAACCTCACTGAGTTTCTTTATTATTCTGTAGGGTCCGAACCATCGTAGCAGCAGTTTCTCGCTCTTTCCCACCTTTCTGATTGGGATGAATATTTTCACCCTATCTCCTACCTCAAATTCACCATTTCTGTGGTATTTATCATAAATGTCTTTGTCCTTCTCCTGTTTTTTGTTGATATTTTCTACCGCAATTGCCCTTAACAGTAAAGCTTTTTCTCTTAATTCGTTCGTGTTTGATTCGTCTTTCGTTTCTAAAAGGGTGGCGTCTAGTGGGAGTGTGGGGTTTCTTGCGAATATTAGTTGAAATGGGCTGAAACGTGTCGTCTCCTGTTTGGCCGTATTGTAAGCAAATGTCACGAAAGGCAGATAAGTGCACCAATCTGTCTGCTCCGTGTTGCAGTATAGTGACAGCATGTCCGCCAACGTTTTGTTTAAGCGTTCAGTTAGGCCGTTACACGAAGGGTGGTATGCCGTTGTAAAAGTGCTTTTCAGACCCATGATCTGTTGTAATTCCTGCACTAGTTCGGATTGAAATACCTTGCCTCTATCGCTGAGGATGCTTCTCGGAACGCCGTGAATTAGTATTACCCGTTCCAATAAGAATTTTGCCACAGGTCCTGCCTTCCCGTTAGGCAGGGCCGCCGTGATGGCGTATCTTGACGCGTAGTCTGTCACCACTACTATCGTTGTCTTGCCTTGGTTACTCTTCCGGAATGGTCCCAGTAGGTCTATCCCTACTTTATCAAATACCTTGCCCACTTTTATTGGCTGGAGTAAGCCCAATGGCTTATCATTTGTTGGCCCTTTTCTCGCCTGGCAGTCCCTACAACCTTTGACGTACTTTCTGACGTCCTTCGTCATAGAATCCCAATAGTATTTGGGAGTAAGTCTACTTAGAGTTTTTGTTACCCCCATGTGTCCGCTGGTAGGTGCGTTATGAGCCTCCCACAAAATTTCCTCCCTAAGTGACCGGGGGATCACGAGTGCGTGTTCCAGTCCTTCCTTAGTTTGTGTTGCTCTATACAGAACGCCCTCCTTCAGCCTAAAATTCCTTATTTTTCGCCGTGTCAGTGAATCAACGTTTGTTGATTCGGGGTTGCTTATTGCTGTTTTTAATTCCAGTATGGCCTTATCCTTATTTTGTAATTCTTCTATGTCTAACGTTGATATCGTGAAGGTGGGTATATCGTCCAATTCATCTAATTCGGCTTCGCTCCATCCTGCCACCGGGTTCCGTGATAGGCAGTCCGCATCTTGGTGCTTACTGCCTTTTTTGTAGACTACCGTGTAGTCAAATTCTGCCAACTTGAGAGCCCAACGTGCTAATCTTCTCGAGTGATCTTTCACATTGTGTATCCAGCATAATGCGTGGTGATCTGTTACGATTTTTACAGGGTGTCCGTAAATTAGATGCCTTAGGTAGGTCATTCCCCAGACTGCTGCTAATAGCTCCAGCTCGCTGATCGAATAGTTCCTCTCTGCTTTTGACAAGGCCCGGCTTATATATGCAATCGGGTGGTCTTGACCGTCACTGCCTTCTTGGAGCAGAATTGCCCCTATTCCCTCTATACAGGCGTCCGTGTGCATTGTACATCCTACATTCGGGTTGTAATGTTTTAACACTGGGGATGACGTCAGTTTTTCTTTCAGCAGCTCAAATGCTTTCACTTGATCTTCACCCCAGCAGAACTTGTTCTTTTTTGTGGCCTCATGTAAGGGCCGTGCCAATACCGCGTAATCCTTTATAAATTTCCTATAGAAATTGCATAATCCTAAAAAGCTTTGTAGGTCCTTTGTTTTCTTGGGTATGGGGAATTGCTTAATTCCTGCCAATTTTTCTTCCTCTGGGCTTATTCCTTCCTTGCTGACTGTGTAGCCTAAGATCCTTATTTTTTCCTGTAGATATTCGCATTTACTCGGTTTTAAGGTCAGATTGGCTTCTCTCATTTTCTGAAATACTTTTTGTAGTTTTGCTAAGTGTTCCTCTAAGTTCTCTGAATAAATAATAATATCATCTAGGTAAATTAGTATGTCCTTCCATTTTAGGTCCCTAAATATTCTATCTGCAAGTTGTTGGAAGGTTGCTGGTGCATTGCATAGACCAAAGCTTAATACGTTGAATTCGTATGATCCATGTCCCTGTGCCGTGAAGGCCGTGTATTGTTTGGATGACTCCTCTATAGGTATCTGCCAGTAACCCGAAAACATGTCCAAAGTCGTGAAGTACTTGGCATTCCCCATGTAAGTGAGAATGTCATCGATTTGTGGTATCGGGTAACATGACTTTTTGGTGACCGGGTTTATAGTTCTTTTGTAGTCCACGCAGAACCTTGTGGTACCATCCTTCTTCTTCACCAGTACAACGGGGCTCGCCCATGGCGAGTGACATGGTCTTATTACCCCGCAATCGAGCATTTCTTTTATTTGTGTGTCAATGATTTCTCGCTCGGATTGTGAGACTCTATAAGGGCGGCATTTTACTGGTTTGTCTTCTGTCACTTCTATTTTGTGCTCTATAAGATGTGTTTTGCCCATAAATTTTGGTGACTTGCAGAACACATCCTCATATTCAACCAGTAGATCCTCTAGTTCCCTTTTGAACTGCTCATCCCTAATGTGGTCCAGTTTATGATCTTCTAATGTCACCACTTCTTCGTCTACTCTCTGAGTTGTACAGAGTGCTGTTGTGCTTAAACCACTGGGCTCTTCTAGTCGTGCCACCGTTGTGTCTTTGTAGATAACCCTTCTGGTTGGCCCTAAGTTCTTGAGGGTCAGTAAAATAGAGTCTTCGGCTCTTTCTAGGTTGCACAGTAGGTTGTTGCGTACCAGCCATCCCTCATTTTGTACTACCAACATTTCTGTAGACAAGGGTATTTCCGGTGATGTTTTGATGGTTTTTTCCTCTCCTGGCTTCAGGGTGTAATCTTCATTTGCCTTCAACTTAATTATCCCGTGGTCATCGTTTTCTATGTAGTTTGGCAGGGTGTTCCAGGAGCTGGTTTCTTGTGTCTTGACTTTTCTTGGTCGGGGTTCTCTATTTTTTGAAACCAGCACCGTCACACTTGTCTCCTTGAATGTCTCATACAGAAGGTCTTTAAGTTTTTTCCAATCTGACTCGCTGTTTGCGGATGTCAATCTAGGTATAGCCACCTTACTTATTTTATTTTGTACTGCCCAATCTTTCAATTTCCTACAGCACTGTTGTAGTGTATGAGTAGAGATATATTCGTTCCCTTCTTCTTTTAATATCATCTGTAGGGTATGTCTGTTTTTCTTAAACAAACTGACCACGCTCCCTACGGGTAGTTTTTCTGTGTTGTGGTCTGCCAAATGGTCCCTGATGGCTTTTCCTACTCCCCTATCTCTACTGGGAGCCGAAGAGACTGCAACGGCCCATGCAGTGCTGCTCGGGAGATTGAAGATGGACCCCGGCATTTCCTGGACCACCTCTGTCCAGTTTCGAGCTATGGCTGGTTTTTTGGGTGCGGAATTTCGCTTTTCCCCGAGCGTTAATACCAAGTCCCGATTTAGGGTAAGTGTGTTAGATATTAAGCAAATTGATGCCTGCATTTCCCTTAAGAATTCCACGCCCAAAATGAGGGGTTGTGGTGTATTCTCTAATATTGTTGCTCTAATTTCTAATTTTTTCATGTAGTTTCCTCTGAGCTCCAGTGATGCCATTGTTTCGCCTAGACTTTTTAATTTCTGGCCGCCTGCTGTTACCAGCAACGTGGGTGGGTTTCTGGTTCTACGTTTCTTGTCCACTAGGAGATGGCTTATCACGTTTAGTTCTGCGCCCGTGTCGATGATCGCTGGTACGTAACAGTCATTTACAACTGTATTAATATACAGTATTTTGTAGCACGTCGGGCCCCGAGTGGAGAGGGTGACGGGGCTTAGTTTTGCCACCCCCTGGAGTTTGGGTGTTGCTGTCTACTTCTGCACACAGCAGCAAAGTGGCCTATTTTGCCGCAATTGTAGCATCTAGGCCTATTATCGTAAGTTCTGGTGGCCTGGTGCTGTCTTCCGGGGTTACCAGCCTGGGGAGTGCCATAGACTCTCCTGGGCGGTGGAGGGGTTCTGTCCTGGCGGGAATTGTAAAAGGGCGGCTGTCTCTGATCTGTTGGCCCGTAGTCTTTTCTAGGCGGCGGCGGGGTTCTGTACGAGCGTGTATTGCCATATGGAGGTTGTCTCTGCGCTATTGGCTCATAGGCCCCTTCTTCTGTCTGACGCTGTGGTCTAAAGGTAAGTGGCGCTGAGCACTCTTCAGGGGCGTTATCTATAGTAGCGCAAAGTTTTTTGACCTCGTCCAAATTTCTGGGTGGGTTATTGGGAAAATTCGTCAGCCAATAATATTTGGCTTTTGGTATGTCTCTTAACCCATTCTGAAAAATATCTAGGAATTCGTCGAGGTCCAGGTTTTCCCTGTATTCCTCGTATAGTACCCGTAGATCGTAAAAGAAATTCTTTGTCTGTTCTAGGTCCCTCTGTTTCCTCTGTTTCACTTTTGCCAGCAGATGGCGACTGTGGTTACCGTCGCTAAATTCTGTTTTAAATGCCTGACAGATGTGTAGCCAATTGCTTTCGGGGTTTGCTGCCTTATACTCTCTGTACCAAATGTTTGCAGCCCCCTGCAGGTACGAATGGAAATACAGAATTTTTAGGGCATCGTTCCAACTATTTGCCACCGCTGTTCGTTCATACGTTCCGATAAAATGGGGTGCCGAATCGCTACCAGGGTTGAACGTCGGTGGGCTGATAAACTGAGGTAATGCGGGTGTTTTTTCCCCTGCCTCTACAGCCGAAATGGTAATGTCCGCCATTTCCCTTGATCTCCTGATGCCTTCAACTGGTTTATCTCTTTTTTCAGGTTGTACCTGTGTTCCTGCCTCTATTACTGTCTTTTCCAGATCGTTTTCTGGTTCTTGTGGCTGCTCGATGTCTTCCCTTCTTGTATTTACAAGCGTAAGGGTTAGGTAATCTGTCCCTGGCAACCAAGGGTCTCCTACGCTTGAACTCCTGTGCCTTGGTTGAAAGGGGCTGCTAGGATTTGCTGATCTCAAGTTGTACGCTTTTCTCATTCCTGTTAGGGCGTACGCTTGGTTTGGCCACAGATATGGAGATCAGTAGCCCCGGGATTCAACAAGGCGCCTCCACCATGTCACGTTTTGGGGGTAGCGCAGGAAGAGAAACAACAACGTAGTACAAGTATGTCTCCTTTATTTTATTCTCAAGACGATGCTTAACCAAATCTTACCCCCAGATTACGAGGGCCGCTAGTACCGCTACAGGCGGGACGCCCATGGAACACTCTCTACGAGGGGGTGCGCGGGGGTGTGTGTGTGTGTGGGTGTGCGTAAGGCCTTCTGATGTGCCGCCAAGCGGAACCCGCTCGATACGAGCAGGGAACCCCTGTAACCGACAAGCCCGAAGGACTTACTTTATGCACAGCAAGCCCCCTTTGAAGTGTCGCCAAGCGAAACCCGCTCGATACGAGCAGGGAACCCCTATGATCGACACTTCCTAAAGGACCTACTTTAGGCGCTGAAAGGGTCAAGAGTCCCGACGGTCACCACTGGGTTGCGCAAGGACTCAAGTCTGTTCAGCCTGGATATCCAAGAAGGTATCGAGCCGTCCGGGCACTAGAAAGTTCGGACTGATGCTCGATAGACCGACCCAGAGACCAGTGATCCTCGATGGCTTGAGACGCTGGTTAAATACTCATCTCATGACCTTAATTTGCCGGTCTCGCTGATTCGGCAGTGAACTGGGGGAGACCGGGGCCAGGCTAGGCAACGGAACATGGTGCAACTTCTGATATTCGTGACAATATTAAATGGAATCTAAAATTTTATTCTGCATGGCCAGTTCCACTTACATTTTCACGCAAGCACGTTCGAGCTGAATTACACTCTTCGGTATGTAATCGATTTGAAACGCTAAGTTCTATCAATAATAATATCGGGCACTAAACGTGAAAGGGAAATAGAATTGGCAATTTCTGTACATGTCACGTATGTCACCACTAGATTAAACCGTATTCATCTTGAGTAAATTGCGTGATGGGCATTCATGTATTTGGACAAGCTACATTACTAATTCACATTTTTGAATTACTATTTGGTACTTTTTGAATCATCTTTTTGAATATATTAGCCAAATGAAAAAGTTTCAACATCAAAGAGGAAGAAAAATTGAATTGAAGCTTGGAAGTTGCGAAAAGTTGGAAAACACAAAACGCTGCTAGCGTTTACTTGACCCCGGCAAGCTATCTGAATTACTGCGTTTCGTGAAATTAAAGAAAAACTTATTTGTTACGCATAAATGAAAGGGAGCAAAACCTAATTTACTTCTAAACAGTTGCTTTTTTTCCAATTGGTTGTTATTTTGTAAGCTTGTCAGGACTGCTAAGAAACGTTCAGAAGTTTGGGTTACTAAAGAAAATTAGCTGACGTATCAGAAAGTTTTATTATAAAAATGAATCCTGTTTGTTAGGTAAGATTGTTGAGAGGATTTGAGAACATTGTCGAATTGCGATTTAGAAAATAGTGAATTTAAATTTTTTAGTTAAAAGTTTATTTAGAACTTCAAAATTTAGTTAAATCGCAATTCGAAGGATGTCAAATTTTCTATTGTCAGCTTAGTCAGCTAACTTCTATTGCCAGCAGTCAAAAACAGCTCAAATTATGTAAACTGGCACACAGGCTGGACAAGTTTTTGGAGCATTTTTAATTTTAAAAACGTTTTGCTTAAAACTTATTGAATTTTCAGGCAAAATTGATAGGAGAGCGAGTCAAAAAGTGTTAAACTTTTTACTATTGAATGAAAAATTTTAAAAAAGTTAAAATTTAGTGACAACTTTTAGTAAAAAGTTAAATGGTAAATCGAGAAAGTCTTAATTTTGACATTACCATTCAGAAAGTCAGAATTTATTTAATTGGCTTTATTCTTAGTGTCAAAACTAGTAGCTAAATTCAAAAGTAAAAAATTGTTAATATATTAAATTTCGCTTACTTAAATAAAAAAATAAATTTAGTAAAACCTCTTAGAGACTAATTTAATATTGAATTTTCAGACAAAAATAGCTAACAGTTAAAAGAAATATCTACCTAAGTTAAATTAGTCATTAACAAGCAAAACTTTGCTAAATCGATAGTTAACGAAGCTCAATTTTTAGGAAAATACATGCAGTAAAATCATAAATGCATAATTGTTAAATAATAAATGTTTTGAGTCAATTTTCTGTTAAAAAGTTGAAATCTGCCTTAATCGCAAGACAAGAATGTTTATATTTGGAAAAAATGCCAAAATTAAGTTAAAAAGTTAGTATTTAGTGAAGTGGCTTATGGGAATTGGTGAAAGTTTGAGTTTTTAACTCAATTGAAGTTAATAGTGAAATTTTTATAGTCAAAAGTTGATAGATGCTCAATTTTCTAATTTGCCAAAATTAAGTCAAATGCAGTTTCGATTACCATTAAAAATATGAAAAAAACAAGGACAATTTAACATTTATTTAGGACAATTCCACTCATGGAAGGAAGAAAGTTTGCTAGCGGATAAAAAAATCGGATAAATTTTGCTGTTGATTTCATCGTTTCCACGGATTTTCACTACACTTCTATTGTTGCATGTCTCACTTTGAGATTTTTGCTGGCACCGTCAATTTTGATTTTTGTTCGTATTGTTTTGGTTATGGCTCGCTTCGGATAGAGTTCTACTGCAGAAAATCAAAAGAACCAGAAAAAATTATATCTGCCAGTACAAGGAAGTGGCAGTCTTATCATATTATTGATTATATTCAGGGAATCGTCTTATCAAATACCATTCGAGCTCAGATTTTGAACAGGATTATTTTTCCGCTTGTCTTCTCATACTTTCTTTATGGTACAAAACTCGACCTGTTTGGCAAAATCACTCGACTCTCAGCTCGTGCAGTTACACCAAAAAGAAAGTGTTTTAAGACAGGCACAAAAATTATCCGGCTAAATCTGAGCTCTTATGGTATTGCCCCCGATAAAAATTGAGTATGTTATTGGTAAATATAAAAAACTACACAAAAGTTAATTAATAAAAAACAAATCTAAAATATAATAAAATTATAAAAGTAAGAAAATAATTAAACTATTCATGTTTGACTTATTTATTATTAATTTATAATACCTTAGAAACCAGATAGGTAGTATAAAGATAACTTCATCGAGTTGCAACTCATTTTCAACTAATTCATGATG
Organism: Ips typographus; assembly: GCF_016097725.1. Taxonomy (NCBI): domain Eukaryota; kingdom Metazoa; phylum Arthropoda; class Insecta; order Coleoptera; family Curculionidae; genus Ips; species Ips typographus. The sequence goes on from NC_138423.1 coordinate 11,414,081, forward strand.
GACGCCATTTTCTTATATCTTTATTTTGAAAATATCTCGATTTACTCGGTTATCTTTGCAGATAACTCAATCAATTTACAACTCATTTTCGACTAGTTCTCAATGCCAAGAAATTCAATAATGAACGCCATTTTGTGATATAATTACTTTTCAAGATATCTCGATTTACTCGGTTATCTTTGAAGATAGCTAAATCAGGTTGTATCTCATTTTCTACTAATTCAAGGTCAAGAAACTTATTGTTTGACGTTATTTTGTGATATTCTGATACCTAACTTGATGTGTTTGCTGGTTATATTTAATGGTAAATTAATAATTTTCATTAATCGAATTCATTTTCAACTAATTTAAGGTCAAGAAACTTAATGTTGGACGTCATCTTGTGATATCCTTACTTTTCAAAATATCTCAGTTTTTTGGTTATCATAAAACTCATATAGATTGCAACTCATGTTCGAATAGTTCAATGTCAAGACACTCAATGGTGGCCGCCATTTTCAAAGATAACTGATTTTATTCTATCATATTAAACATTTTTCTCTTGCCAACAAAACTGCCAAATTTCAATAAAATCGGCCGAATGGTCTCAGTAAAAACCATGACACCCTGTATCTTGAAAACCAAGCATTTGCAGACTCATGTTTATATGAAACTTTAGCAATTAAATATGCCAAGGAATCACCCCCTTTCGTTTGTACATGATATTTAGAAACACCCTGTATTATGCAAAATCAGTGTAGCATCAATACATAAATTAAATAGCTACAATATTATTGAGACAAAGGGCTAGGTAAATAAAGATATCTATCTAAAGGAGATATATCTCTTTAGGGTAGTGTAAGTGTGTTCCTATTAATTAGAAGCTGTGATATAGTTAATAAAATATAAAGATTTCTTAATAATGATGTGACGCGTATCGACTCATTAGCAGAGTAACGTTAACAGTCGATAGGAAAAAATGCGGTAACCAAACAGCCAAAACAGCACTGAAAAACGGTCACTGTGGAAAGACAAAAACGTGGATAAAAACGACGAAAGCAGACAATTTTTTGCGCAAAACTATTCATAAACCGTTTACTTTTGGAAATGAGCAATGAGATGTCGATGGATAGCCAAAGAAATGGGCTTTCCAAGGATATGGCTCCTTGAGTTAATAGCTTGAATCGTTTGGCTACTACGGGGTATCAAAGTCACTGTTTATTTTTAACCTGAATAACAGCTTTATTTGGCGCACTTTGATTTGTATCTAATAACATATGGCTTTTGGGTTGATTTGGTGACGTTAGTGCACCTAAACTAAGTTAGCCTAATCTTTTCTTTGCTATAACTGAGTATCACCAAATTCACCTGTAAAAATGTTAATAAACATCGGTTATTAATAGGATGTGATAATTGTGACAAAATAAACTTTACATTCAAAGCATTTAACTGTCAAATACCTACATGGTTACGTCATCCTGTTTTTGCATGATCTTTACATATGCCTTTTTTGACAATATTGCCGTTTTGTGTGAAACCGGAGTTCAATAATTGCTACCCTAATATCAAACTACCTTTAAGGTTGCAAATGCACTAAAATGTTTCACCAGTGCACGTCTGAAATGCAGTTTTAGTTCAATAAAGGGGAAAGGAATTTTAAAGGGCAACTATGTATTCTTAGCAAGTATTTACCACAATGCAGCGGCGTATACTCTACAAGTTTACGAGTGTTCTGGGCGTGTAGGTTTGAGGATATTTTAGTTGTAACAGTTTCAAAGGTTCCGTTATTAACTCAGCAAAACTAAGGCCAAAGTTGGCTTTGGGAAAGTCAAGGTTAAACTTGTGTACTTTAGGCACGTTCCTGATGTGCAGAGCAGGAATAATCGACTACCTTAGATGGAACTGAAGCCATATTGAAGTCAGTGAGGTAACACGAAAAATGGTTAAGGGGTTAAGGGGTAAATCACAACTTTTTTTATTCTATATATCTGTTTTAACATGTGAAGAAATTAAAATACACCGCTTCTGTATTGAAATTCTATGGAACAGAAGACTATTAGCAGTAATTTTTTAAGGTGGGTAATTTCGTAAGTTCTTTCGTCAAAGCCCTGTTTAAAAAGTCAATGGATATCTCCGGTTAGGAAAGCTTTTACCTAAGTATTCGAAAGTTTAAATTGCTTTAATTTGTTTTGGGGAACGGCGGTGAGAACTTTGGGAAACTCATGAGAAAGCAATTTTAATCGTTGTACTAGTTTTAAGTAAATAAAAGCGCTACGGGAATTTCCTTGTTAATGTGGACTCGTTCAGTAATATAATTTGAAATTACGAACATTATTAGGGAAAACGAGGAAGAGTAATTAAACGTAGGAGTAACAAAGGATGTCAAAGAGTACTAGTGCGGAATTGCATGTTCTGACAATGCGCCATTTAATGAATGTTGTATGTTAGATACCATAAAATCCAAAGTTTTGCAACCAAAATTTATACTGTAACGTTTCACTAATAAAGTCTGCATTTAAGGTAATTTTTAGAGACAATACTTAATTAAAAGACAAAAGTGAAACAGAACTTGAAGAACAGAAGGAATTCATGAGAAAATATTTATCCGTCAACCTTAAACTTCCCCTTTTATTATTCCGATTTCATTTTAGATAGACATGACGACGTACTTTCAAGTAGAATAATGGCAAAGATAAACATATAATGTAAACTCACGTTGCTTCCAAATGAGTAAACTTTTTAGGTAGAAAATTACGGTCGATCGATTATTAAGTCCAAAAAGTTGCCACACCGCGCGTTATGTGTTTTATTTATTCCGGGCAATTTGAAAATTTCAGGCACCCAAAACCCCGTTAATCTCCATAACATCTGCTAAATTCCTATCTCGAGACACCGTATAATTCAACCCTTGGGTTTGCGGCCCTTAATTACTCCTACAGGACCAAGTAATTCCCGTGTTAAGGGTCCTTTCGCCCTTGCTTACCTTCGAACTGTGACGTCAGCCGTATAATGGGATGTTTAAGGACAATATAACATCGTGATACTGTCTGATACATCGAATCTGTTATAATTGGCTTGACAATGGAGAATTCGAGTTTTGTTATATGTAGAGAGAACAAAAGACAAAGGATAAGTAGACAAGTTTTCAGGTTACTGGGCAAATATGTATGTTTAATTTCGGGAATACCCAATAGGGTTGTTTATAACAGGGATAGTTCACTCTCTAAACTAAACTGGGTATTCTAACCACAACCTCAAACTGGGAGTAGTTTAGTTTATCTCCCTGATACGATTTACAACTACCATAAAACATACAAAATATATTTTCCTTTTTCTTGACTTGACATGAGTTAAGTTAATAAAAATTTGTTCGATTTGACCAGTTTTCAATAACAAATTACATGCAATAGAGTGACAAGAATCGTGAGAAAATATTTTTTAGTTTCGGGAAATGTCTACAATAACACGTACTAACAACTTTAATTAATAATTAATACTAAATTTTTCAGGTTTTGCTACATTTCCTCGATCATTCAATAGTACTGCGTTTGGTTCACATTTCCTTACAAGGTTATAATAATTATTATCTTAAAGCAGAAATTCATTTTAAAGTGAAATTCCTATGGTTTCTTGGCCGGTAATAGTAATATTACAACGTGCTTAATTTAAAGCAGTAGCACTTTTAATTAGTACCAAATTTGAAAAACAGTACTCAGGACAGCTGTTTCGGTACTTGCAAACCTCATCAGTGTTATAACTATAATTGTAATGTTAAAATTATTATTTTCTTACATTTTAATACTTTCTTGTAGTTTCCTTTAACTTTTTATTCAGTGCAGTGTTATGAAAAGTAATATTTGTCAAAGTTTTAGTATATTACATCATATAATAGTAATTGAGATACCAAGGGCATTATAAGAACAATAATGCATGAGGTCGATAGACTGACTTCGACCGTGGGCATTATTTCCTATAATGCGTGTGGTGTCTTCAATGTTTAATGTCTGACTTTCATTCTGTAGATATGTATTTAAAAAATGGCCAGAGGGCATTATAAAAAATAATGCCCTCACCTGAGGCCATTATAAAAAATAACGCCATAGGGCATTATTTCTTAGATAATTGACCTTAATAGGTGTCATTATTGATAAAATAAGAACCCTGTCGGACATTATTATAATTTTCGTTAATAACTTGAAATAGAAGGAAGGTAGAAAGTTACGGTTTTCGCTGTCTGATGTAGTATTTAATCCTCTTCATTTTCACATTAAATAACGTTATGGGTTGCATTTTCAGTTAGACGAAAAAATCGTAAAAGTTCTTTGTAAAAGTCGAAGAAAGAAAACAACTTAAACTTAAATAGGTTGTTTTAAAATCACATTTGCCATGGATTTGGATGATTTCAAAGGTAAAGGTAACATTTTCCAGGTCACGTGACTGTTGTTGACAGTTGCCAATTGAACTTGTCCAGTGTGTCTAGTCGCAAATTTATATTGCCAGTACACAGTATACCTACACAGTATACCTATGTTATATTGCCAGTACAGTGTTAAATTTTCCATCTGTTTAAATGTATTTTAAAACCTTTTTTAGGTAAAAGTCGATATTTTCTTGGTGACATCACTATTGTTGACAGGTGTCAGTTTAATTTTACAGTATTGCCATCTGCGAATTTAAATTGTCACAATCACACGAGACGTGATTTTACTATTTCACCTTTCCCAACTGTTTAAATGTAATTTACTGTTTAATTGAAATTTACAGACTTATTGTCTTTAAATTTACTAATGTCTTAAACATTAAGAACAATTTTGCTAATTTTGCTCTGAAGAGCCTCATAACTAATTTGCACTGAGCGTTCCACTTCAATCAAGCGTATCACTTCAAAAAAGTGGACGCAAAAATGTAAAATAACATTCAAACTTTAAAGAAAAAGTGAAAATAACATAGTTGAGTTTACTTAGCTAATTTACATATTTTTTTGTAAAGGAAAGTATTTTTAATTTACTGACCAGCTGCTAGAAAGCGCTTTTTTAATATTAGTAAACGCTTTTTTAAATAAAAAAAAATTGTCAAAAAATTAAATAAAACTTCCTTTGTATTTAGATAGAATGAACTTACAGTTTTTATCTTAAAAATTTCAAATTGTTACCTCTATTCGTTTAATGAGCATACATGTTTAAACTCCAATTCAATAACAATTAATGCGACATAAATATGTTGAATTTAACAAGATCTTATAACTTCAGCAGTAAAAAGCCAAAAGCAAATAACTGAAAAAATAATAGTTACAGTAAGAGCTTCTTAAATTAAAAGAAGCTGTAATACAGTTTTTGGTTGAATTTTCCATGAGTTCAAAATACAGCTGGTATTATACCCCTTTCAATAGAAATACTCATTTTGCATATAATGTTGTACAAAAATATTATACAAAAATGCATCAACCAACCTGTTCATTTAGAAGACTTTCACATGTTTTCGTTTATTATGTAAGTTGCGCCACTAGAGTTAGAAATTTAAAGTATATTTTAGCATTTTTCTTAGTCACATCAGTAGTTTTTTTTTAATGTGTATTGTTTTTAAATATGTACTTTTCTGTTAGTGGAAGGTAAAATCGGTGGGAAGAAAAGTACCTTTATGTGTAAACTTGTATTTATTTCTTATGCTGCATAGGTTTTGGTTTATAGTTATACACAAATTGTATTGGTTTATACACAATTTAACTTGTCAATTACTTATTGAACTGTTAATTAAACTTCATAACAATTGATATAAGTTGGCTTAAAAGTGTAAATTCAATTTTTTAATCATTTTTTGTTTGTCTAAAACTAAAAATTCAAAAGCAGCAAATCAAACTTAATAAGAACTCTGCTTACAAAACATTTAAGCTTTATCTAAAGCTTAACCTAAATTAACTAAACATAAGCGCTGTTTCTCTGAACAGGCGAAAAGGCATCAGAATATCTCTAAGCACAAAAGTGGCACCTTACGTTTCACAGATCGGAGCATTTCTAAGAGATCTGTATTCCGGGATTTTACGGATTTATTCGATAAAGCTCCGACTTCCTTCGCATTTGGAGCAATTTGGTCGGAGGCTTTATTAAAATATCTCCCATCTCAATCTGGAACAATCTAAATATAGCCATTTATTATACGGCTTCGATATCTCGAATTCGAAACGGTTTCCTTGAATCCAGAGTTGTAAAGGAAAGTTGTATAATTAGATTTTAACTGTTTAATGGTATCATTACTTTAATGGGGGGTTTTATAAACTATATTATTTACAAAAATGTTATTGAGTATTAGTTTCAGTTATTGTAATAGTTAAGATATTTTGAGAAGAACACGTTAAAAAGTTTTCATAAATTATAAGCTATATAGTCAAAATATGTTTATACAAGGTGGTTCAAAAGATACATACATTTTGTTGAATTTTGGCAAAACAAATTGTAGAGGTTTATCGTCTTCTACCAGTCGAGGTTTCGATCATTTTTGGTAGTCATACTCTCAGGTATGTGTACAGGATGTTACGTTTTAAGCTTGAGATCAGTCAGAACAAAAGGAAAGTCTAAAGAATCCAGAAATCTTCTTCATCCAATCCGATAAAGGAGAAAAGATCCGATAAAAGATTTTAATTTTTGAAAACGTTTGGTTTTACCGAGGGGTAAAGCGCTAGGGCATTATGGTGTACTAATTTTAGGAATTAATGGGCATTACTGAAGTACATTGGTATTTTGAAAACTATTAATAGAATTGGGAAAGTCTAAATTATGTTATAAAAAACAATTCATGAATTAATTATAAAAAACCATTCATAATGAATTTCGTTGGAATCCAATGAAAAATTATAAATTTTGTAATTTTTCTTTTAAAAACTTTCACGTTCTCTCGTACCACTAACCCATCAACTTTTACGTCAATAGAAAGCTTATTTCATTGGCTATACATTGACATATACAAGTTTATACAAAGTGTGGAAAATAAGCTAGTTATTGACGATTGAACAAAATAATGCACCAAAAAAGTCATGAAAAAATTAGTCAATTTTGACACCCTCTAGCGGCCGAACTGTATACCCTACCATTCAAATTGGGAGACTGTTAGAAAGCTCATTGCATTGGCTATCCATTGACGTATAAAACACTACTAAAAATGGTACAAATAAACGAGTTATTGAAGATTAAACAAAAGGATTCACGAAAAAAGTCATAAAAAAATAGTTAACTTTGACGTTATCTAGCGGCTAAACCATCTAACCTATCAACCCAAGATGGAAAATTTTTAGAAAGATCATTCCATTGGATCTTCATTGACGTATAAAAATCTAGCAAAAGTGCAATTAAGCGGGTTTTCGAATATTAAACAAAAGGATACACCAAAAAAATTAGTCAAAGTTGACGCCCTCTAGTGGCCAAACGGTACCACTAACCAACCGACTTTCACTACGTCAATGGAAATGTCATTTCATTGGCTGTCCATCGACAAATAAAAGTATATACAAAGTGTTATAAATACGCGTGTTAGTTACGGTTTACACACAGGGTGCCCCAGAAACTTTTTGACTGGTTAGGGCTAATTTGCAAATGACAATTTTCGTAAAGGTCAAATTTGTCTGAAAAGCCACCACTATTTCAATAGGTTTTGCGTTATGTTGGACACTTAGTGCAAGCTGAAATCGACTTTAATAATTTTATTTCTACAGTTTTGCTACGGCTCTAAAATTGACACTCACTACACAATAACTCCATTATTTTGACAGTTACCGGGTAGTTCAATGTATCAATTTAAAGAATAATTTTTTGAAATAAGTGACCTAATACAAACTTAGATTTGAACAGAGAATCAGACAAAAGGAGTGTTTAATTAGAAAAACGTCCTTTTTTAGAACTGATGTTTTGAGCTCTTTTTTTGACCATCCAGTATAATATTTTATCGTTTTTCTTCACCCACTCATAGAAAAAAACCTCGCATAACACGACAAAACACAAAAACCGAGAAAAAAACGTTTCCTGATATGCATAAATTAAAATTATTGTTTTGGAGACTGAAAATATTTTCAGAGAACATCTCAGAAACGCATACAGAAAAGTGTAGGTATGACATTAGTACACCAAATATGTCTAGAATTTGACGTAGAATAAAAAAATGCAATAATATACAAGGTGTCCCATTTAAACTAAGCAACAGTTGATATCTACTTCCGGTTAAATCGATGCACGCATATTTTCTTATTTTTACTTTTTTTTATTAAAAATAGTTATTTGTATACCTAGGCCGTGAAATGGTATTTTTTCGGCCGAAAGAAAGTTTGGCGTCCGAGGCCGTCTTACGGCCGAGGACAACAATCTTGAGGACGAAAAAATTATTTCACGGCCGAGGTGTACACAAAATTTTTTGTTCAAACGATATTTATTTAGAAATTCTTAATTTTTTATAAATAAAATGAGAAGGGTCTAGCAATCGCGGTGACGTTTATCGTTAAGTTTGCTGGTTATGCATTGTTGATGTGACGTTAAATAATAAACTGACTCTTGTCAGAAATATTTTCCATTTTTTCATTTACGCAAAAATGAAATTGGGAGACGAAGATTGCTGTACTTATATGGATGGGTGTACTGCTGTAATTGGTGCACACAGTGGTCACATAGAGAAATCGTAACCAGCAAGCAATAATAAGCGTAGACGGTGACATAGTGATTGTTAATTTACTTTTTCCCTGTATTTTTTTTTCGGACGTAGGGCCGTAAAAGTGCATTTTACGGCCGCTAAACTGTACGTGAAGTGAGTACTTCACGTCCGTTTGAACAAAAAGGTTTTTTTAGACTCTCCAGTCGTGGTAATTCAGAGAATTAGTGGGTATTGTTAGGTTAGATTAGTTATTGAAAATTATTAGGAATTACTGAGCATTACAAGGAATTAGTGTACAAAATTTTACTCAGCGGTTTACTCCTCGGGTTTTACCTATTTTTTTCTTTAATTGTATTGAGGCAATTTGTAGTTTACTTATTTTGGGCATTGGTCTGTACATCTGTTTTAAAATAGGTGTAAATAGGTGTCAAATTATCAATCAATTTTCTAGCAAAAATGTGAATTTACTTTTCAATTTTTAGAAGAAACACCAAAGTATTAGCCTGAAAATGCGTCAAAGACCCGACCAAACTTTCAAAGAAACTCGATGGGTCTTATAAGTGGACTTTTTGCTGATAATTTAAAATTGCCGTTCTACCTCGCTACGTTTTGGTAAAGTCGTTATTGAATAATGAAATTATCGGATGGGTGCTACTGAGAGATATGAAGAAGCTTTTGTCGACGACGATATTTGATTAATTGTGTCTCGTGTATTGATCCGACACCGGGCATTATAACTAGGTTATTGCCAACTTATCTGTTTTTTAGCGCCTGAGCAACATAAAAAGTTTGAGCACTATCGAACGAAAATGGACAATGGAAACTCCTGGAACGCTTATTCATAACATTTTTTTATCCCAGAAACTTAATTATTTAATGGCAACTCTATCGGATCAATTTGGGGAAACAATGACGGGAAACTAATTGATTTCAAGTTCGAAATCTTCATGAATAAAGGAGCAGGATTAGATAAGTAGGTTATTTATAGACAAGTACGTACTATCAGGAAAGGAATATCATAATTTGAAATAATTAATTAGTAGAACCTGTTAGGCCAGATAATTAAGAACTCTGTAATTATAACTATTTTTTAAGTTGACATTTTAAAGTGCGAAAATTACGTATACAAAAATTTCAGGAAAGGTTTTTACTGCGAAAGAAAAAATACAAAGGACGAAGAAGGTATAGTAAAGAAAACAAATAATATAGAGCAAAGGAAAGATAAGAAGTAACATAAAAGAGAGGAAATTTAGGATCCAAAAAAGTGGGAGAGACGAGAATAGGCAAATTACAAAGCGCAAGAGAGATTAAAAAAGTATGTAGTCAACAAATAGAATGACAATAAAAGAAAAAAATGCTGATAAAGTAGAGAAAAAGCAAGAGTCAAGCAATAAATAAAATAAAGAGAATAACAGTAGGAAATGTCTCTTTTAGTAATAACAATAATTGACCTTAACATTTTATGAAAATTTGGTCACCGGCGTTGACACTCTTGATGTCAAAATAAGTTTAAAAAACTAGTATCAAGTTTTATATTTTTTAAATGAGACTCCGTACTTTAATGCTTATAAATTAATAATTATTAAAATATTTTGTCTTTTGAAAAAAATATTTCTCACAAGGTTTGTCAAAACTGCTAATTTTATCGCTGTTAATACTAGATTCAACACACAACTGATAAAAACTCATTTTTTTAAGTAAAACCATCTGTGTTTTGTCAAATATTATTTGAAACAGTTCTTCGTAAATGATACATCAGTTTCAACAGAAGAAAATGTCTGTTAAACTTTTTTTCCTTCTATTCTCATTTGTGTTTTATAGCGTTTTTGGTCTTGTTTTCTTTTGATACAAGTTTCCTGTCTTAATTTTTTTATCAATAAATATATTACAAGTTTTCGAAATATTTTTCCTCATATTTTGCCGATCAAAATATTATTTCTTGTTTGGGCATCTTTTTTGCTTGCTATTTTATTCACTTTACTACCTAGTTTGTATTTCTCTTTTTTAAACGATTATTTTCTTTTTGTTTGCGTTTTAATTTCATTTTGCATTTTTTGAATTGTTGTTTTTTGTTCTGAGAATGGGCAACGATTTGTTATGCATTTCTTCTAGAATTTTCATATTTTGGTGCTTTTACTAAAAAGATTTGTGTCTGTCCTGTTATTTTAAACTTTAATTTTTAGTAACTTAGTTATAAGATTAGTTTAGGACATGCACTGTTTTTCTTATAGCCAGATGCTAAATATAGACTATTATTATTATTATTATTATTAAAAATATAACTCCGCGTTTTTCGTCAACTTTTTTGTTTTTGGCCTCATTTTTCATTCTTATACCATTCTACTATTTTTTGTTATTATTATTCTTTCAAACTTATTATGAAAATGTCAATTGTTTTGAGGCCTAACAAAAACAAGTTTTAAGCTATTATTATATTCTACTTTTTTCTACGCATCTTTTATCTTTTTCCTGTGTTTTTTACAGTTTTGGCATTTCTTGTTTTCTGAGCTATAATTTTTTAGGCATTTCTAGTAGAATATTTTGGTGTCTCAAATATTAACGTACACTTTGGCGCATTTTTCTTTACATAGCTTAATTTTGTTCTTACTCTTTCTTTAGCCTCTTTTTGTATGTTGTCGTTTTTGGAATTTTCTTATATTTTTTTAAAATTATTTAGCGAACCTTCCGGGGTGTATTTAATTCTCATAAATTAAATTTTTTTGCTTATATATTTTTACTTTATTTGAGGTTATTTTCCTCAAACACACAAATTCGATATCAGTGAGATATTTAACAGCTTAGTGGAAATCTCTCGATTAATCTTCAAAATAACTTATGACGGGCTTTGTCTTAGATCTCCTCTAGAATTAGATTAAGTGCCAGTTTAACCGGATCTGTTTGAAACAGGCCGGTAGAAACTGATTTTCCGCTCCATTCATTTGGGAAATGTATTGCAAGAAAGGCGTTAAAACTTTAAATGTTCAATTTAATGTAAAAGCAAACAGAACTTTTATGTTACATAAACTCTTTATTGTCGCATGAGTAATGCATTGAAATCATCACATATTATTATGGAAATCGATAATCATAAAAGGAACTGGAATAGAAAAATGTCTAACTTGTGGACTGCAAATTGCTTCATCTGCCTTTGTCAGCTCAATAAAAGTCATGTGAAATTGCTCTCAGATCGAGTTTGGGTGATCGCTATAGAACCAAATTTATCCTTTTTGAACCGGAAAATTGTGTTACGTGACTATTCTATACATTATCTAGTATTCTACCATTTTAAAACTAAATTAAAATTAGCTTTGAAGGCAATAATAAATGTTTTTTATTTTTTAGAAGTGAACTCATGGAGATAAATTACAAACCGTTTAAACAAATCCCTTATCAAGCTAATGGGGCCATTCTCAGAGGAATAGGCAGTTTTTACCAACATAAAAAAATAGGCCTATATACTTTATAAATGGCACCCCAAGATAAAAAAGATTTAGATCAATTTGGTCAGGCAAGTTAACTTTTTAGTAAAATCACACTTATATTAGACAATTTATTGAAAGCAGTGTGGCCAAGTCAAAATATTTAATAGCGCTAGAATAATCGGTCAAAAAACAGTAGATCAAAAAATCAACAATTTATATAAGAAAAACTAATTTGACTTTAAATTATTTTCCAGGGTTTTTTGCGAAAAATTTTAATCATCAATTCTACATTGAAAAATAATGCCAGTATATTTTAAAGTTTTAAAATTAGTGACAGATCAGGTGGTTTTAGAGAATACTGTAGGCAGTCAAGTGGCCTACTTGCCGTAAGAAAATGACTCTTTCAAGCACATTTTTAAATTCCTCATTAAATTTGCTATCCAATCACCTAAAAAACCACTTAAATATTGAGTACAGTCAGAGAGTAAAGCTGTAACAAAGTTTGAACTTCCAGAAACACAGTTTGATAGACAGTCAGAGAAAAAATCGACTCTGAACCCCACTTGGAGTAAGAAAATGACATGTGCTAAGCATATTTTTGTAATCTTTATTAAATTTCCTATTCAATAACCTGAAAAAACTAACCGTACAAAATTTAGTACATTCAGGATGAAAAGCAGAATCAAAGTCACAAACACAGTTTGAAAGAAAAATCAGGGATAAAATCGCCTATAAAACGCACTTGTAGTAAGAAAATGACTGTTTTTAGCACATTTTTGGAATTCCTATTAAATTTCTTATCCAATAACCTGAAAAACACTTCAAAATTTGGTACAGTCAGGGAGAAAAGCAGTGTTAAAGTTTGAACTGTCAGAAACACAGTTTGAAAGGAGAGTCGGGAACAAAATCGAGGGTGAATCCTACTTAGAGTAAGAAAGTTACTATTTTAAGCACGTTTTTGAAATCCTCATAAAATTTCCTATCTATTAACCTGAAAAAACCTACAAAATTTAGTATGGTCAGGGAGAAAAGCAGTGTCAAAATTTGAACTGTCAGAAACACAGTTTAAAAGGACAGTCAAGGACAAAATCGCCTCTTAAAACCCACGTAGTAAGAAAATTATTGTTTTGAGCATATTTTTTAATTCCTCATTAAGTTTCTTATCCAATAACCTGAAAATACCTACAAAATTTAGTACAGTCAAGGAGAAAAGTACTGTCAAACTTTGAACTGCCAAAAACACCAGTTTCAAAAGAAAGTCAGGTACAAAATCGCCCGTAAAACCCATTTGGAGTAAGAAAATCACTGTTTTAAAGACATTTTTTAAATCCTCATTAAGATTCCTATCCAATAACCCGAAAAAATCGTAAAAAATTTTGGACAGTCAGGGAAACAAACGGTGTTAAAATTTGAATTGCCTGAACGACAGTCAAGGACAAAATCAGACCAGGTAGAGAAAACTAATTTCTCAAGTTACTAATCGGTCAGTAATGATACGTTTATCATGTTAGTAGTGGAAAAAATGTTTTATTTACAACCATATATGTAATGCTGTCATTACTAACGTCATTGAAGGTTAGGAAGTATCATATTGCGCACCTCTACTTCCCGCCCTCACTTCCCGCCCTCACTTCCCGCCCTCACTTCCCGCCCTCATTTCCCGCCCTCTAAAATTGTGATTGTTAATATTTTTAAAAAAAAAATGATGGTTGAATCAAATTTTTCAGATAAAGTCGGATCGATATTCAGTTCGCAAATAATAAATTGAGAAAAATGTCCTGGATTACAACTCGAATTGTATGCATTCTAACGGTTATAATGCCTATAATACATTACAATACTAAAATTAACATGATCTAAACTAAAACAAACTACTTATTGAAATTAATGGTTACATTTGAATTATTATAAGTGTTTATAGAAATATTTAGGCCAGTACCAGCACTGGCGTCTCCAACAGTTGTCTCTTTGGTCGACAAATTAATTTGCTGCTGAATGACTGAGGTTTGTGAACTACTTGCAACAGCTTCAGAAGACATGGCACGTTGGGACAGCATAACAGAAAAGCAGAAGAAAAGCATATAGAAAAATGACTGCTTGGTAGTTTTTTGTTAAATGTAATATTCTAGATATGTTCAGAATGAAACAATGATTTGTAAATTTTTATAGAAATATGATGGTTGTAAATAAAATAGTATACAAACCTCGGTAGGAAGTTTCATTCCTGTCTCGAGATCCTAGCTAAACCTCGACGCTTCGCGTCTCGGCTATCTAACTAATCTCTCGACAGTAATGAAACTCTTCCTACCCCGGTGTGTAATATACTATTACAAGTAAGCAATATACATTCAAACCCATTAATAACATTTTTTGAACTACCTTTTGATAAAATCTTTGTAATTGCAACCATCATTTCTCATTATCTGACAAGTAATTTAAAATACAAATTAAGCACATATTAATATTAAACTGGTTTAAATTTAATATTTTCACTAAATCAACTGTATTTGCATTTATAATGAGTCGGAAAACTGCGTTGAGCACAATAAAATAAAATCAATATTAGGTTATCTATTGCTTGGCGTTAATTTACATAGTGGAATTTGTTTTATAGATTTTTGGTCGTACAAAATTTAATTGGCCCGAACACGCTATAATCGAAAAGGATTATTATAAAATATGCTTTGTTTTTGGAAATCATTTAACGAAAGGATCTTTTATCGGTTGTGTTTAAATTAAAATATATTGACAGGAAATAAATTAATTTACGTTAGAAATTGGAGTTGACAAAACCACAATTCTAAACAACTAGAAACTTAATTGCATTCAAGTCAACATCCAAACGTTAGCATATAATGTATCATAAAGTATAGCTCTGATGCTTTTATGACAATATGCAGTAAAACTTCTTTGCACATAAACTATTCAGTTTTATGTTTCTAGACGTGCAGCAATCAGAAGAAAAGTAGACTTAACTGTCCTTTATTTCTGTATTTACTACTTGGATACAGATTAATAGTTCACACATGTCTGTCTTCTCTAGAGCAAAAGTTTTTTTCAGTTAATTTTTCCAAATGCTTTAAATTTTATTGGTCTGTTTTTCTCAGTTGAACGGAAAAACATCAGAAAGGTTCATGCAGTCATTCCATTGAAAAACTACTCCAAAACCTGAAAATGCCTATACTTTAAAAAATGAAATCAAAAAGTTAAATAATATATTTGACGATACTAATGTACTGAACACATGACTGAACTATTCCTCAATATCTGCAGTAATTTTGATTAGAAATTTCTTGCTAAACTGGTTATACACATTCGATGCTTTATCCTTAGTTTGCATATTCATGTCTTCGGATATGATAGGCCATCACGCTCCAATACAATTTGCCAGTGTCGATTACTAAGCAAGTGCCAGTGGTTTATGTAATTGCATAAAATAGAATGCCGATAATTGAGGACGAGATACACAGCATAGACTAGATGCAAGAATTAATTACGTTTCAGCTTTATGCAAATAGTACCACAAAGGAGACAACGAAATTAAAGCAAATTTGAGGAAAAATTTGATTAAAGCGTGTGTTTAAGTTAGCGGAAACTGCTTGATAACACAGCAGCTTTAATAATTTTTTGAAAACATGTTTTAGCGATTTTAATAGTATTTTTAAGCATCTTAACGCTATAACACCAAGTAGTCTTGTTCGTTAAATTAATTTTGCACAGAAACGCTACATCTGAATATGTCCCTTTAGAGTGCTAAACATAAATCAGACGCGTCACATAAATTTTGCTTAAGACTATTTTCAGACACTTAATATTCTAGCGAAATTTTAGCTCTTCTCTTGCTGACGTTGCCTTTATATTACACTGCAGTATGCACACATTGCTGTTCATAACGTAAGATAAGGCATTTTCACCGAAATTGTTTTTAAGCTCATAATCTTGGAGTATTGTATATGTCTACAAGAATCCCTTTTAATTTCCTAGTTCATTAGGATGAATATTATCAACAAGGTGGAAAATGCATTTCAAACGAAAATTGGACGTCACAGCAGCAAAAGTGTATTGTTTACACGAAATTACGAGTATTTACGTAGTGCGTAAGTGTTTTTGCTCAAAATACTCCTAAAAATTATTACAAGTGTTTTTTCAGGTTATTGGATAGGAAATTTAATGAAAAATCTAAAAATGTGCTTAAAACAGTAATTTTCTCACTTTAAGTGGGTCTTACAGGCGATTTTGTCCTTTCAAACTGTATTCTGGCAGTTCAAACTTTGATACCGCTTTTCTCCCAGACTGTACCAAAGTTTGTAGTGTCTTTTTAGGTTTTTGGATACGAAATTTAATGAGGATTCCAAACATATAATTAAAACAGTCATTTCCTTACTCTAAGTAGGTTTTACCGGCTTTTTGTCATTTCAAACTGTTTTTTTTCGCAGTTCAAATTTTGATACCGCATTTCTCGCTGACTGTACCATGTTTTGTAGTATTTTTTCAGGTAATCCGATAGGAAATTTAATGAAGATTCCAAAAATGTGATTAAAACAGTAGTTTACTCACTCCAAGTAGTTTCTACAGGCGATTTTGTCTCTGATTGTCCATTCAAACTGTGTTTCTGGCAGTTCAAACTTTGATACCGCTTTTCTCCCAGACTGTACCAAAGTTTGTAGTGTCTTTTTAGGTTTTTGGATACGAAATTTAATGAGGATTCCAAACATATAATTAAAACAGTCATTTCCTTACTCTAAGTAGGTTTTACCGGCTTTTTGTCATTTCAAACTGTTTTTTTCGCAGTTCAAATTTTGATACCGCATTTCTCGCTGACTGTACCATGTTTTGTAGTATTTTTTCAGGTAATCCGATAGGAAATTTAATGAAGATTCCAAAAATGTGATTAAAACAGTAGTTTACTCACTCCAAGTAGTTTCTACAGGCGATTTTGTCTCTGACTGTCCATTCAAACTGTGTTTCTGGCAGTTCAAACTTTGATACCGCTTTTCTCCCAGACTGTACCAAAGTTTGTAGTGTCTTTTTAGGTTTTTGGATACGAAATTTAATGAGGATTCCAAACATATAATTAAAACAGTCATTTCCTTACTCTAAGTAGGTTTTACCGGCTTTTTGTCATTTCAAACTGTTTTTTTCGCAGTTCAAATTTTGATACCGCATTTCTCGCTGACTGTACCATGTTTTGTAGTATTTTTTCAGGTAATCCGATAGGAAATTTAATGAAGATTCCAAAAATGTGATTAAAACAGTAGTTTACTCACTCCAAGTAGTTTCTACAGGCGATTTTGTCTCTGACTGTCCATTCAAACTGTGTTTCTGGCAGTTCAAACTTTTATTTCGCTTTTCTCACCGAGTGTACCATATTTTGTAGTGGTTTCTTTAGGACATTGGATAGAAAATTTAATGAGGAATTCAAAAATTTACTAAAAACAGTCATTTTCTCACTGTAAGAGTGTTTTAACGGCGATTTTGTTTTTTCAAACTGTATTTAAGACAGTTCAAACTTTGATACCGCTTTTCTCACTGACTGTACCAAATTTTGTAGTATTTTTTTAAGATATCGAATAAGAAATTTAATGCTGGATTCCAAAAATATGATTAAAACAATAATTTTTTCACTCCAAGTGGGTTTTACAGGCGATTTTGTTTCTGACAGTTCTTTCAAACTGTGTTTCTGTCAGTTCAAACTTTGACACCGCTTTTCTCCCTGACTGTATCAAATATTATAGCGTTTTTTCAGATTATTCGCTAGAAAAATTAATGAGGATTTCAGAGTCATTTTCTCACTCCAAGTGGGATTAATAAGCAATTTTGCTATTGACTATCAAACTGTTAAACTGTGTTAAAATTTACAAAAATCAAAGTTTAGAAAAGTTTCCTTACAGTACCTATTCGATTCAAAACGCGTGTCTGAGATTTATGACAGTTATTTTGACCGTGGTCACGTTTCTGCCTAGCTAAGCTATCCTCCAAAATCCACGTGATATCTGTCACTAATGACAAAATTGTCAAAATTTTACTACAATTTGCAAGAATTTCAATTTAACACAATTTTCGAAATAAGATGTGTTTCTGAGATTTATGACAGTTATTTTGAGAATTGTCAGTAAATTACTGGTAAATTAAAATTGTTTAAATAACAAAATCTGCAGATTTGGGTCATCATTTTTTCAGAAAGTGCTACTTATTCATAAAACATTTATAAGATTTTTACTCATTTGGTACAAGAATCACTTTTTCAGAAAAGTTTAACTTTATTTATTTTATTATTGATAAACCAAAATTCCTAGTACAAGTAACAAAAACAGCCTTTTATTCAGTCTTTATTTTTCAGGATTTTATTTTGACATTATTGACTTAAAATAACTTTTAATGAAATTAATGACAACCATTAGAGGAAAATGATATATTTCAACCAAATTTCAATTAGACCTGCAAACTTACTCGGCAAATTGGAATTTACTGGTAAAATTGGTAAATTTTCCTGCCTCACTAAATTTTATATTGCTTATTTTTACTTTACCTTGCCGGTAAATAACCGGTCACTGTAAATTTACGCCCATCACAATTTTTTTAGAACAAATTTGCTTATTTTATTTAGAACGCGGAAACGTGGTAGTCATATTTTTGGTCAAACTGTACATAGAGAAAAACAACAATAGAACCTTGTTTGGATTTGGAAATATCAATTAATCTGGAAGTAACGCTCGTTGACAGCAACTTATAAAATTAGCTCAATGCAAATATGAATAAAATTTGTTTTTGATCAAGCTGTCTGTGTGAAAACGGTTTAGCAGTAGAATTATATCTAATAAAACAGTTAATAGACCATTGAGTTAACTTTCGAATAAATGAGATTGTAATTTTTAATTTTTTTTAATTACAAAACAAAACCAAAAAAGTAACTTGCTTACGAGCTTTTAACTTTCTTGTAGGAACCTTTTTCTCTATGATTTTTTGAACACCTTTTAGAACGTGTTTTATCGGAAAGTTAAATGTAAAAATTTAAAAAAACCTGCTAAACCGCGCATAAGAATACCACCCCTTCAGACTTTTTTCCGGAAGTTTAATACCCCGTTAAATTCTATTTCTTTTAAAAGCGAAAGCATTCACTTAGCGAAAAAGTTCGAGTTTTTTTAAATACGTCGCGGGCGCTTTCCAGCGACAAAATCCAACTTTCGGAGAGTTTTAAGCTCTGGGTGTTAATTTAAAAATAATTTTCGGAAAGAAAATAAGTTTTTCGCGGAAAACAAAGCCGTCCGCAACTTTAAAAAAACCTAATAGAAAGTTTTTTTAAACTTGCATATTGTTACCAAAATTTTCTTTTTATGTAAGATTGACCAATGGCCTCTTTAATAAAGAATTCTTACTGTAATGTACTAATAGCTTTATTTCTACTTTTTTTAGACTGTCAAAATTATTCTGTGTTTTTGTTTCATCTAATTTGTTAATAAAAAAAAAGTTTGTACATCTTGTATACTGCTTATTTTCAAAACTCACTAGATCTATATGCTCTTGATACCCCAAAGATAAGGACAAGTGATTCAAAATATTTTGACTAATTTGTCTTTTTTAAAGATTACGTGAGTAAACATGTGCTACAAAATGACAAAAACTGATGAAAATTGAGATTTGTAGGAAAGAATTATGACAGCA
Source organism: Ips typographus (assembly GCF_016097725.1). Lineage (NCBI taxonomy): Eukaryota > Metazoa > Arthropoda > Insecta > Coleoptera > Curculionidae > Ips > Ips typographus. The sequence continues at coordinate 11,433,772 of NC_138423.1, forward strand.
AGTCAAAAACCAAGTAGTCGGAAAATTAGAACAAAATAGAAAGTCGGAATAAAAATAACAGAAAAAAATGATATGAAGATAGAAAAAAAGCAAGTGCTACAGAGAGGGAGGGACTAAGAGAGAGAGAGAGAGAGAGAGATATATATATTTCTAATTTAATGATAACACAAAGCACGGAAGCAAATCTCTGTATTTTTCTTTCTTTTAACTTTTCTTACCTGTTTTCCCGTCTTTTTGATAATCGTTTCCGGTCTTAAATTTTCTATATTAGATCAATAATTATGTATTAGAATTTTCTAAAAAAAAACGTTTTTTATATATTCAAATCAATCTTACTACTTGCTTTCAACATATTTTTTCTTTTTTAATGCGATTTTTTTTCATCTTTGCATTTTTTCTTCCCGCATTGATTTCTAATTTTAGTTTGACGCCCTTTTCTCCTCCCGTTTTTCATTTTTGCTTTCTGAGGATGAACGATGATTTTCAGGCATTTCTAATAAAATTTTCATATTGTAATTCTTTTAAATAAACTTCCACATTTTGGCACAACTTTTTTCTGTTAATATTATTTTCCTCTTTTCTCCTTCTCTTTAATAAAAAATACTATAAAATGAGCCAAAACTGGCCTCTCAAACTCAAAGTAGTAAAAAAAGACCCCTAATCCCCCTCCATTCATTCAATTTTTTTGAAAAATGAAAAATTTTAAAGTGTTTTTTTGTACTTATTTTACCTAATTTAAGGTCCTTTGATATAAATGTGCCCTTTGCTGTGCATTGGAACCTTCCTGGAGTAAAATAAAAAATTGCCAAAATTGCACTTTTTGTAAAAATAGCATTTTTTCAATATTTGAATGATTGTAACTTTTTTATTTGAACTCTTATAGATTCCCATTAATCGATACGAACGATATATTAACCTCCCGAAAGAGGGCAAAAAATACTATAAAATGAGCTAAAACTGGCTCTTCTAGCTCTTCATGTTACCGAGATATTGAATTTCGAAAGGTAGTAAAAAAATACCCCAATACCCTGTGAAAAATCCATTTAAAGAAGTGAGTGAAAAATTAAAGCCAAATAAAACTGATTCAATTATTACTATATCTAAGCATTTTTTTTTGGGCAAAGACAAAAATTCCCTTCTAGAAACTTCATTGAAGTAATTTCGAAATTTTTTTAAAATTACAATTTAAATTTTATTATAATGCTTTGGTTGTCTATTTTGAATCTGAAAACCATTGATCGTTTAACTTTATTTTCCAAAATTACGTTTTGCTACTAAAATGCAATAAATTTAATATGATCATATACTCAGTTCTAACTGACAGAGGCATTAAAAATTGTCAGAATAAATGACACTGGTGACAACATTATCACAGTGACATTGTTTAATGATGATTATTTCCTTCTTATCAATTTTGACCAATCGCTATCAAGAATTAGTATAACAAATGTAAATTTTAAGTGGAAAAATCACTTAACAACTGTCAACTTAGCTGTCAGCAGTTTTTCCGGAAAAAAATTGGAAAAAATTTCACACTCCTCACAGCAACATAAAGAATAGTGTTACCCTTTCTAGCTTGAAAGTTATTGTTCTTATTAATTATTGTTCTTATTGTTTTAATTAAAATAAAATGTTTATTTAACTCAGGAAATAATCTTACCAAATATCCCTCGTGCATCTAATTTTTCCTGTGGAAAAATTGGAATACTCGTTTCAAATAGCTCATGCTATTTGTTAAAACAAATTTCTTAGAAACTCGTTTTTCCGAATTTTTCCGGAAAAATTAAATGCACTAGGGATATTACCCCCGAAAAAATTTTAAAATGATTCAAACGACAGATAAAACTTTAAAACTAAAAAGAGTCATTTTTAGATACTGAAACTTGATTTTTTACAAACTTTAAACGATGTATAAATATTTAAATGATGAGTATAACAAAGTGGTATAAATGACCAGTATTTATTATTACAGGTTAGAATTATGATTTTTATTTAAAACTGCCAAATTTATCCCAAATGACACTATGGTTAATATTCCATTTTTTGGATTGATTTGACTCTTTCTCCAACTTTAAAAATACTGTTTCAAGACTGTACCAATTTGATCCAACCATTCAGTTCGGACTCTGATTTCTCGTCCGTAAATTTAGTTGTAATATTTTGCAGATGAGTGAACTATCTGTTCTGCTCACATTTAACTCATTCGCCACTCACTTATTAGGGTCATATAAGTAGGTACCTCACTCAAAAGCAATTTGTTTTTGAATCAGATTAGGCTCCCTTAAAGTTAGATGAGTATAACTTAAGTGATCACAAACATTTACGATGATTTCTGAAACTCATTTTTCATGTATGGTTTTTTCTTCTCTCTTAATAGCTTCTCCTAGATTAAATTGTTGTCCTGTGCTGTTTTTAGAAACAACTTCTTCCCTATTTTTTATTGGTTTGTAACCTTCTGCTTTTCTTTTTAAGTGGTTTGTAGAAGCTTTATGGTTGATCGCAGCATTGAATATTTACTCCATAAACACATACCCACAAAACAACACTTCGAAAGCTTGGAATTGAAATAAGCTAAACTTTTGTTCTCATCGTTTTTCTAAATTAAAGCGGTAAAACTGGAAGTGACAAAAAGATGAAAATGTTTTTAAAATACCTATAACAGGCATCGAATTTATCTTAGTTTCAAAATTTCTTTAAATCTCTCAGCTTAATAAACTTTTAATGAACTGTTTGGATGGCTAACCCTGTATAATTCTAACTCCAGTTCTAAGTTCTTACATATAATTAGACATTTTCATCTTTTATTTCTATAAATTGGATTCTTTGTTGATTCAGATACACGGTGATTCAGATGAGGTGCATATAAAATACACTATACAATACTATACATTTAATTAATACGAAAATAAAATAAAGTACGAAAGTTTCTATAAACGTTGACTGTTCTGGGAAAAGATCGAGACAGCTAAATTTGTTGCTTTTCAACTCAATTTGCTAGCTGGAATAATATTAGAACGTTTTTTTTCAGATACAGGATTATCGGTTATACATTGTGACATGTTTGGCTATTGAAAAAGACCAAAAATTTTGTAACATTCATAAACCTTAATCCTTTTACATCTATAACTCGGAATATCTTCTTAAAAACCCCACAAAAAGCAAATACAAACAACTTTTGCAAATAAATAAATTTTCAAAGTCATTAAAGCGGGCATTAGCTAATTCTCTCTTAAGGACCATAAAAATTAATGACATTTCCGTCTCGCAGTCGAACGTTTCGTAAAAAAGGCATTTTTCTTCGAGTCCCAAGGGGTTTCGAAATTTTGCCGTTCCAGCTGTGTCGAAATAGAGCAAAAAAATGGAAAGGAAAAGTAATTGACCCAGTCAACACGAGAATGAGTTTACGTGTGAAATTAAGAAAACGAGTTAATGGAAAAGATCAATATAGACTGTAATTTATTTTGTTTCAGTTTGAACGACCTTCTCCTTCAGGGCGATAAGGAATGATTTGTAATTAGTGTCAACTGTCGATAAATCGACTTTAAGATGGTTTTACAAAGAATGTGCACCAGGTAAAAATAACAATTATGAACCTAATCTAAATAGTGGTAATAATGTCAATAATTAAGTTAGGGGTACTAGTGCTAACAGTTTTCAAACTTCAAGAAGTTTCTTAACTTATATGTAGTAGTTAGTAATAATGTAACATTTTTTATAGGATCATATAGAATAATAATTATGTATTATCATTGAAAGTACTATTTTTACAGAACTTTTTAATCACCATATTGTCAGAAGTTTTCTTAGCAGGAATAGTATTCCTTTTCACATGCTAGCGCCATCTTTTGTCCTAATACGCAATCAATGCATTGCTAAAGCGAATTTAATTATCTCAGCTTTCTCACAGATTACTGTATTATAACCGTAAATGTCCTTCCCAAAAGGAAAAGTTAACCCTGAACTTAATTTCAATTATAGTTTAAGGTCTTCACTACGGGTGGCTGCACTTTTACCAATAAATATTTTAAGTTCAATGGAGGACAGCCTACTATGGAACTGAAAAGGCCGAATTTAGGTTATTAAGTATTATAAGTAGGGTCCGGATTTCTACGAATTTTGCTTTTCGTAAATAATAAAAGCAGTCAACTTTTGACATCTAATTTGAACGATTTACGCAAAAACACGTCATTTGGCAGGTTCTTTTCATGCTCTTTTTGCTTTGTTCTTTTTTTGTGCTTAATTTAGTTTTTATGCTTATTTGCTGCCATTTTTTGTACGATTTTATTTTGAATCGGTTAATTTACAATTGAAGCTTTTCAAGCTATATTTGAGATATTTGGCTTCTGAGAGACAAAAACATACCAATTATCTGTCGGAAAATGGGTAAGTATTAATTTACAAATTTAAACTGACCAAATAATTTCCAAATGCTTCAAAGTAGTCGAAAAAAATGTAAAAACATTCCAAAACACCATATAAGCTCCAAAATGTTTTACAGAAATTTACAAAACAGTCTTGAAGCTTCCAAAAGCTTTCAAATGTTTTTCAACTTATCTATAGAAGCTCTCAAATGATTTGAAGTCAGTCTAGAAGCTTCCGTATGCTTCTAGAGCAGTTTAGCAGCTTCCAAAAGTTTCTAGAACCGTCTACAAGGTTTCAAATGTCTTAAAAGCAGTCCAGAACCTTCAGTGCTCTTTAAACTGCAAACACTTTTCAAATGCTCAACACTTTTCGTCACATTTCTACGATTAACCTTAACTAACTAAGTCAGTTCAAGAAAATTTTTAAAATTCAAAAATTTTCCAAAAAAATTTATAGGGTTACCCCCTTTAAAAATGTCAAAAATCTAGTTTTTTATTTTTGAAAGTCGACCGGTACGTTGTACGGTAAAATGTTATATTTAATGAAAGTTGCGTCTTTGAGAGGCATACATGAAATTTCACACTGCTAACTCAAACCGTTTTCCAGATATTTAGAAAAATGTCCAAAAAAAGGTAATCAAGTATGACGCCCTCTAGCGGCCAGACGGGGCAAGTTAGCGGTGCCCGCTCAACGTCACGTGATAGCTCCAATCATTAGCTGGTAAAACGGTGTACTTATTATTTAATTTAATGTATATTTTTCTATAATAACACATAATTGTATAATTTGTACTTACTTAAATAATAAAGTTCCAGGCTGTCTAAGTCTTGCTGTTTGTCTCTGGTCTCGGTAAACTTAGCCCAGACTAAAAAAGAAACCAGTTTTAGAAACACTTTTTCACACAAAGTCAAATCTAAACCCAACTTAAGCTAAAAATGTACTGGGTGTTCGAAAAACACGCTGCTGTTTTCTTCTCGTAGGACTATTTTTTTATTAGTAAACTATTTCTCGTAAGACTTTGGAAGAAACGCATCTAAATAAATTTGTTAAGTTACAAGAAATTGCTGCCAATTATTCTTAGTTCTTAATATTCTACCTAAGGGCCGATACTTTCACCTCCGAATAAATTTATTCTTATGATAGTTTCTATAGAAATGACGGAATTGACCAATAGCAGCGTCTGATTTCACGGTTTCCATAGATATTATCCTTAGAATAAAGTTATTCTGAACTGAAAGTACTGGGCCTAATACGACTAAAGTAAAACATGTCCAATAACTCCAAAATTTTAAAAATGTCATTAATGCAGTCTCAAAAATCCACGAATCGTACATAGTACAATTTGATCAGTTTAAAAAATAAACTAAACGACTAATTGTAGATTAAAAAATACGTATTTGCAAGGTAAACGATATCAAAGGCAAATTAGCTTCAATGTAGAACTACAGTAACATGATTGGCAAATTTGATTTAAACCAATACGATTGTTGAATTGAATGGTCAAGTAAACAACTCTCAATTTTTTTATGGTTTTAGGAACATTTTTCCAATCCCGAGTTAGCCATATCCACGATAATTTCAATTTAACTTCAAACTTGAAAGTATAGGTATATCATACAGTGTGATTTATGCATTACAAAGGTGGTACAGCTAGAAAATTTCATTTAATTTACCTTCTAGAGTTCTACCCTCGAAAATTTACCAGGGGTTTCAGCTAAATTGCTTGTACTAAAATATAAAAAAACCCGGTATTAACTTACAAATCAACGCCACTGGCATATAAGTAGGTATTTATAAAAATTATCGAATAATTGCAAGTTGAGAAATTACGAAATTTTTCGACTCAAAGAAAGCTCCTTAAGTAAACTGAAAAAAACTGCCGTATTTTTTTGATTGGTTTGACCTAATCTAACCTAACCTATAGTTGAAAATTTGTTCAGTTTTGTGTTTATTCAAATTTCATTCCAAAAGTCTTTCAAAAGCTTTTTTTACAGTGACATAATAACCTACAAACCATATTTAAATGAAAATATTAATTTTTTCGTTTACTTTACTTTTACTACTTACTACTTTGCTTATTTTTTTCTTACTGATTTACAAGTTTTTTACCGTTGAAATCAGAGTGTTTTAAGCTTTTTCAAACAAATTCTAATACTCACCAGCTTTTAAAAACCCCAAGCAAGGATTAGAGGATGATTTTCTCCTGTTATTCCGCATTTGAGAACATTTTGATATTTTCCTTTGTCTTCCATCCGGATATAAACCTAACTCAATTCGTTCACCACTATCACTTTGTCCACCACTCATATTTTCACCTCACTGTTTAACCTTCAGTTAATATGTTCTTATAGTAATAATCTATTTTTTAATTGATGAAAATGAGTAGATAAATTATTTTTAGACAATGTATGCATATCAGTATTAAATCACAAACTAACCAAGTTACATCCATTAAACTGCAAATCTGAATCGATTTGGCAAATTTTCCGGACATACGCCTATAAAACCGATTTTCACTACTACTATGCAATAACACGCCAAATTTTTCAATCACCCGTTATGACGACGGTGTTTATGACGGACTTTTGACTGGCTACTAATATTCGTAAAGTGATATTTACTCGATCGGCTGTTGCCTCTTGAAACTTTTAGACTAAATTTAAAACGTACAACATTCGCACATTTAAATTCAATCATAAAGTTGCAACCTTTTATCTAAATAAAAGATGGAAGTATTTTCCCGCAGTTATATACGAGGACTGCCAAATTAGAGTTCTTGTATATTATATATTAAAAAGCTCTTGGTTCAAAGAATTAATTACCATAACTTTTTTCCAGCATTCATAATAATCAAGCAATGTAATTTATGTAATTGTTAGTTAAAAGCGTAATTTTTTAGTAAAAAGTAGTCATTTTTAATTGCCCTGGTACAAAATGAATTGGAAATTTCTGCAAATCGGTTTGTATATTTGCTGCAGAAAGAAAAATAGCCCAGAATGATCCGTATTGTAAATATTTTGGAAACAATGGGCAAAGATAAACATTGAGAGTTACTGTTTTTTCAACCAAGTGATTTTTATTTGCTTCAATGAATTTTAGCTAAATAGATTTAGTCCGGTGACTTTAGTTTACTAACACCCATAAAGCAGTAAACCTACATTATGCACTATTTTAATGCACATTAGTCTTATATTAAGAGTTTTAATGCGTTTGAACCATCTGTCAAAACACACACTCAATTACCCAGTTCAATAGTCTCAAATTAAAGGAAATACCACCGGACTAAAGCTGGCTTGATCATTTTGTCTTAATTTATATTTAAAGTTATTGATTTTAAAGGTTAATGATAGACTGAATGAAATGCTGCTGCAACACATGCATGTTTTGTTTTAAATTTATCAAAAATATGTGTTTTGCAAGGTTAGATGTACAGGGTTGGTCCGTATATTTATCAGCTTGTGGCGACTTTATTTTTGCAGATAGGAAAAAATTGTTAATACAAAACTTATAGGGCTTTTCCTAAATCACCATAAGTTATTGAATTGAATTTATTGAATAAAATAATAGACCATGGCAAAGGTGCAAAGAGTTCATAACACAAAGAGTCTTTTTCTTCTGTTCCAAAAATATATAATAAGGTTGACATTTGGTTTATCTGTTTTCGAATTATTGGCGTTTAAAGATTGTTATTTTATTGTATTTTAATATCACAGTTTCCATGAATTTGGATGATTTGAAGGTTAAGTTAAATACAACATTTCCTGGATCACATGACTGTTATTGACAGTTGTCAATTTAAGTGCAAATTTAAATTGTTACGATCACGTGACGTACGTTTACAGTTTTAGCTTAACTGTTTAAATGTAATTGACAGACTTTTTACGGTTAAAGATGACATTTTCCTTGTCACGTGACTTTTGATGATAAATTTTTACTTAACTTTGTAGTGTTGCTTGCTGCGAATTTAAATTTTCCTGACGTTTCCTGACGTGGTTTTACAATTTTAGCTTTACCAGCTGTTTAAATGTAATTTACAGATTTTTCCAGATTAAAGTTGAGATTTTTCTGGTCACGTGACTGATGTTGTAAAGCTTCAACTTAACTTTTAAGTGTTACTTGCTGAGAATTTAAATTTTTACGATTTCGTGAGGTGTTTTTACAATTTTAGCTTTCCCAGCTGGTTAAATGTAATTGACAAACTTTTTACGGTTTAAAATGACATTTTCTTGGTCACGTGACTGTTGTTGACAAGCTTGAACTTAACTTTTAAGTGTTACCTGCTGAGAATTTAAATTTTTACGATTTTGTGAGGTGTTTTTACAATTTTAGCTTTCCCAGCTGGTTAAATGTAATTGACAAACTTTTTACGGTTTAAGATAACATTTTCCTGGTCACGTGACTGTTGTTGACAAGCTTCAACTTAACTTTTAAGTGTTACCTGCTGAAAATTTAAATGTTTACGATTTCGTGAGGTGCTTTTACAATTTTAGCTTTCCCAGCTGGTTAAATGTAATTGACAAACTTTTTACGGTTTAAGATGACATTTTCCTGGTCACGTGACTGTTGTTGACAAGCTTGAACTTAACTTTTAAGTGTTACCTGCTGAGAATTTAAATTTTTACGATTTTGTGAGGTGTTTTTACAATTTTAGCTTTCCCAGCTGGTTAAATGTAATTGACAAACTTTTTACGGTTTAAGATAACATTTTCCTGGTCACGTGACTGTTGTTGACAAGCTTCAACTTAACTTTTAAGTGTTACCTGCTGAAAATTTAAATGTTTACGATTTCGTGAGGTGCTTTTACAATTTTAGCTTTCCCAGCTGGTTAAATGATATTTACAGATTTTTCCAGATTAAAGTTGAGATTTTTCTGGTCACATGACTGATGTTGTCAAGCTTCAACTTAACTTTTAAGTGCTACCTGCTGCGAATTTAAATTTTTACGATTTTGTGAGGTGTTTTTACAATTTTAGCTTTCCCAGCTGGTTAAATGTAATTGACAAACTTTTTACGGTTCAAGATGACATTTTCCTGGTCACGTGACTTTTATTTACTTACTTATTTACTTGACCTTGAGTTTACTTTTTTATTATATTCTTACGTTAACCCAATTTACTTTTATTTGTGCTATATTTTCATTTAATAAACGTAGCAACACAAACAAAAATCGATGATCTGCTCGATGAACAGAGTTGTTTAATAATACAGAGTGAACTGATTTAAATCAAAGTTAAAGGTTTCACAGTTTTTATATTAACGATTCATAAGTCGTTATTTTGCGACACTTACAGGATGGTCTAATGTCATCAGGGTGTCATAAAGTCAATTGGTAGCCCTTAAAAGCTATTCGTGTCCACCGTAGTATTCATAGGACAATTGTCAACAAACTGAACTATTTTATACAAAAATACTTTTTGTATTCAGCAATTTTGAATTTAAAAGGCCATATAATCGTTTTTTCACAATAACAAGAAAATGGATTGCATTATTAATTAATCCATACTAAATAAATATTTTCCAAAAAAAAAATCATTTTACTTAAACTTGCTTAACCAATCTTTGTGTAACAGCAAACTGGATTAGATTTGACATAATCAGATATTGTTCATGGTAAAGTTATCACTTAAACAACCTTTTTCCTTTGTGATATTTGCTTGGATTAATTTGTCATTTTGTATAAAAAAAATCTTAAAATTATATATGACTTTCCAATTGTTTTGTCTACTCGAAATTTAATTGGCAACATTTTATGAATTTTGAAAAATGTTTTGATCTTATATTTAAAAAAGGTGTGAAAGAAAAAGAACACTTTTGTAATTTTTTTGTTAAATTTAAAAATTTAAATGTCCAATTCCACCCTAATCTACGATTACTAAATAATATAAACTAAATATTACGATCGTAACGACTTTTGAGCATAAATATTTAATATTTTTTCGTTGAGATGCAGACGTAAACGTCAAAACACACAAAGCAAAAAATTTTTATTGCCGCCTAACTTAAATAAATAATGCGGGCACAATTTTTGGAAAACGGTTACATTTCAGTTTTACAGATTTATGCTGCTAACACAACATATAATGGTTATTTTTAATTACTGAACACGAGTGTATAAGAAAGTTTGATTGAAAGCATAAATAATTTTGCCTATTTCATCACACGTATGTAGGTTACTATTATTTTAGTTTATACAAAGGAATCGTGTACACCTAATTTTGTGTAAATCGTTTACGTTTTGTTATAGCACCGGTAATTTTTGTAAGTATTATTAGGTAAAGCGTAGTTCTTTTATTAACGTTTAAATAAAGGAAATACGACAATATCTGTTGTTGGATTTAAAAACGAATTATACAAAACAGGATGTTTCAAAATTACGCTTTTGTTTTTCAAACTTATTTCACGAGAAAATACAAGAAATACTATTCAAAAACTATCTAACAAATAATGGTCTATTTTGGAACTCTGTAGATACATGAGTTTTGTTTTTTATTTACGAATATACTGTGGTATTGTACTGATCTGAGTCTTAGCCGTAGTTTTTTTTTTGTTATTCTTGTCTTTCATGTTGAACTTTTTGTATTAAAAAATTAGAACTGCTATAAAAGTAAAACTTCAAATTGTTTCCTGATAAACGAATATTTTACCAACTCATAATTTTAGAATTGTTGGAACTTATAAGTGCTTTAATTTTTCAATTTCAAAAGGTATTAATATTCAGTGAATTAAATGAGATCTAACATTAGGTCTACTACTAAAACAAGAAAAAATCTTCAAAATAACTTCTAATAATTGAAACTACTAAACTGAATAAATAAAATAAATGTGTTTTCTTATTCTTAATACCATATTTATGATTAGGTATAATTAAAACAAGCCAAATTCGTATAAAACCTAGTTAAAGATAAATTAGATCACATAAACATCTTTTTAAGCGTTCCTATTACCGTTACACGTATATTTAGATGGAGCTTTGAAATTATTTTGCTAAGAGCCGAACCACAAATAAATACAGATTTGGATCAAAAACATCAAAATTACAACGTTGGTTTAGCGTTCTTTGGTTTTTCATTCTATGGGAAAATTTGCAGGTAATTAAGTATTATTCACTGTAATAAAATTTAAACTATGATTTTGCATGGCAAAATTAAGTTTTTTTTTGTTATTTTAGCAAATTGTACTATTATTTACTAAGCAATTTTTTTATACCTTTCCTGTTTTCTTATCTTCAAATCTTTGTCTTGTTTTTCCTCTCTTATATCATCTGTTTAAATTTTCATGTTTTCAAGAGTTCTTCAAATATAATATTCAAGTAAAAAACTTAAATACTTAAGTCAACACATTTAGAAATCATATTTCAGCTTTAAATGCTTGTTGCTTTACAAATTTGCAGTTAAAATTCATTTATTTCCAACTTTGTGACGATCAAATTAAAATTAGGACGATGATTCAAAACGTTGACAGAGTGTTGAGTTGAATTAGATAATGATCTTTTACTGAGCTAACTACTGAAAATATTTATTTTGCAAAGCCATTAAAATTTAGTTAAATGTTTAGAAAAATCGCATTTTTGTCGTCAGAATTGCAGGATATAAATAGCGTCGATCAGTTTTATTAGTAATAAAATAACGAACATAGTTATATAAAAGATTAATAAAAAGAATAAAATATTTTTTTTTGCATTCTTTTTTTTAATCGTTTATTTAACATGGTTTATAACCTGTATGGTTTTTAGCTTATTTTAAATACTTAGTTAGAACTTAGAGTTATTTTTTTTTACTTGTTACGAGGCCAAATAAATTGTTAATGTCAATCGTCACACACAAAAATCAATCAACACATCAATTTACGTGACATGATAATATTAGCTATTTATAACTGATAAAAAAAATTGCTTGCCAAACTGTAACCTAACCTAAACGTAATAAAATTTCACAAAGCAAAGTTGTGTTTAGTTTATTGTGAGTGAGTGTGAGTTTATTTAGGATTAAAAATAAATATTAATTGTTTTTCGTGCAGTTTCCAATGCTTATTAACAATCAATCAATTATTTTGAATTGTCTTTTTTTTTTTATCTCTGGGTTTTTATCTACAGGGTAGATCAAGCCTAGCCTAGATCTTGCTTTACTATACAGGCTGGTCCAAATTGATTGTAGGATAATTCAAGGGTGGAAAGCACCTACATAAAAAAACTCCAAAATGTTATATAAACTGTAGTCGAAAAGTGCCCCCTAGCGGAGTTAGCGCACCTTAAGAAGGTGAGTCACTAAAACTTTTTTTTTTGTTTTTAATTTCTAAACAAAAAAAGTTACTCAAATGAAAGTTTGCATGCATGGTCACCATTTTGAAGTGGTTATTTAGAGTTTTTTTTAAAATAATATGTACAAATACGTGGGCTTTTGAAAATGATGTTTTTTACAAGGATTTTTTTTATGGTCATGATTAGGCAATTTTTCTCCCATTTAACCATATCTGCATCTCTAACCGTTTTCGAGATCTCCATAGTGGCCCTCTTTATTCTGTATACTTTCTTGAAGATTTTGTCACATAGTTTATACAGGTGATCACATGACTATATCAGAAAGACTTATAAATATCTTATGACTCCAATTAGAAGACATCTGCTTTGAGAGAAGTTTGTCGCCATTTTTGTCTAGCCCATTGATTTCATATGGTTGTCTTTTCTTACCACTAATTTTTTATGTAATTTTAAAACTTTTCTACCTGTATAGCAAACTAGACATATTTGAACGTAAGAAACCTTTTGTTATCAAAAATCAGGACACTCTACCAATACCAATATGTTTATAGTGTTATCAGAGGCGCCCAGCAACATATTTCTCGATATGTTTCTAACAAAGAGTTGATATGGCCTTGGTTAAGACCTAAACATATTTTTACATTTTCTGTTCAATTACTAAGAGCTAAAAAGTTACCCTGATTTTTATTTACATCAAGCAACGTTTCTGTGTAATTAAATTAAAATCAATTTTCTCACAAATGTATCTGCAATAATCGCCAATGGCATTGGAATTTACTGAAATAATGGCATATTTGATTTGGGATAATCTGTTTAAATATAGATTATTTTTTGTAATTTTTTAGCCTCATGTTCATCTATTATAGCCACTAAACTAAAATTAATATTAAGACCTAACAACATACGTGAGAATCCAACCAAATAAAAAGTACTGTAAAACTTTCAAATGATGTAACTTGGTTGGTTCAGTTGGAAAAATTCTAGATTTAATAGATTCAACTGTATCAATTTAACGTATCCATACTCTGGTCAATCTAGTGTTGTTCAAACTGCATAATTCTTGTGCACCTATTTTATCTGAATTACAAACTAAAACAAATCCTTTTCAGAAGTGAATTTTGATGTATAGTACAGATCATCCAATTTAGTGATAACGTTATAGTATTATTAATTCCTTGTTGTTTATCAGATGTTTACAGCTTGCCAATTTCATACTCTCATTATCATGTTGTCCTAAAAACTAATACAAATATTACTTTACTCTAAAAACGTACAATAAAATAAATTTTTCGAATGTGTATCATTTACTTTTTATTGTTTTTACCGGTATTTGAAAATTTAATAGTTATTTATACAAGTAACTTTTAACCATTTTTAAATCACACACAGATTTAAATCACTTGTTTTATACTAGTTATTTATTCAGCGTGACTTAAACCATTTTTGTTCTTTCGAGTTTCTTCGAGTGAATAAACCGGTTTAAGTCACGTGTTTTATACAATATTTTATTAAATTTCGACTTCTTATATTAAAAAAAAACTAAAATTACAGTTCTCTATTTGCACCGCCCCCCATAGATTTGACATTCATGTTTGTTTGTTTACATCTGTAAATAGACGAATGTCATTCAGAGTGATTTAATTTTTTTTTAAAGAATTAGTGAATAAAAAAAAATTTAAATCGTTGTTAAGCGTTGAATAATTGACTAATAATAGAACGGAATTTAATAAACTTATTTATTTTACATATTGTTTCATAGATAACTTTTACTCACATAAATAATAATTGCTGTGAATTGTATACACGGTATTTGCTGACATAATTCTGTAAAAAAGTTGTCCTAGTGCATATATCTTATGGACACATCAGTTGTATATTAATAAAATGTAAATATGAATCTTAAAAACTGAAATTTATTATATAGAACAATAACTAAAAAATTGAAAAAACCAACCTTTTAACATTTTGAAACTCCCATTTGTTTTACTGTATTATTTACACTAACTACAAAATAATCATTTTCCGGACATTATGTGATTGAGTATGGATTTTTTTAGAGAAATATATTATTGTGTAGTTACTTTTAATACTGAAATGTATAACAATTGGTTATGTTTACGGCTAAACTTTACACTGGTTTTTTGGTGAGCGGCACCACGATCCCGAAGCGAATGTGTAAACTAGAACGCGCGCGCGATTTTGCTATTTTCCTAGATATCGCGGAAACTGACCAAAATATTGTTTGAGAATCCACTCAGGTGGCATCTGGAAATAGTCCAAGTTATTTTCGGATGACTCGCCTCTATGTCACCAAGCACATGTCGCTGGCCATTACGCGATTGGTCGTTTTACTGGAAGTTAAGCGATTTTTTAAAGACGCTTGTTAACAGTTTATCGGCCATAAAATTTAATAGGATTTAATCTTAATTTGTATCATGTTAACAAGTTTTTAATGATTTAGGTTGAAAAAATGCCAAATCTCTGCTAGTAGCTTTTCGGTTAATATAGAAATCAATCAGACACCAAAGGGAGATAAAAACAGAAACCATAAAACCATTGGAAATCAATGTTTTCGACAAAGATGCAAAAAACCTGACATTTCAGTAGGTTTTTACTATAAAGCCTCAAATTCGATGATTTTACAGGGTATCTCCAAAAGTAGCAAAGAAAGTGCAATGCGGTTTTCGCGAACCTGTGCTCAACTTTTGTGAAAAGAGCAGTCGTACCTTTACACAGCTGCCCCCGTTTCTGAGCTACAAGGTGATTTTGAAAATATGACATTTTTGAACTCCCCTCGTATTTTTCTTTATCATTACATACGCATAAAATTTGCACATGGCTTCCCATAGAAAATTTAACGTAGAATCCAAATATTTAATCCGGTTTTTTAAGGCCTTTTAAAACCCTTTTTGGGCCTTGACACAGTTTTCATGGAATATTTCGTAGAAAAATTCCTACAACTTTCCTCTTTTATATTTTTTTTCATATTTTTCCAAATAACCAAGTTACACTTGTTCAGCTCGGTTATAACAATCATGATTTTTAATCAGTTTTTTTTTAGAGCACGTGACATTTCTACCATTTCCATACGTTTTAATTGTTTTATTTCAATCAGTTTTGTCAAGATAAGATAAGAGATTTTAGAGAGTTTAGCTTATTAGCTACATACAAAAAACTGCAAGTATAAAAAATATACAAAATAGTGTTCATAAAAACATAAAGTCATTAAACTGAAATTATATAGAGATCACTTATAAAATCGTTTAACTAATACCATCCTCCTACGATAGTAAATGCTTCCTCAATAACACTAAAATAATGATAACGTCACATTCTTTAATACTTCTCGGTGACATATTAAAATCACTTAAGCTTCTACATAACACATAATTATTCACCTAAACAGAGTTACATTACGTGATTTTTGATCATTTTGATTTGCCCTTTTCTAAAGTTTTTTATTTTTTTGTTCTGTCAAAGTCACGTGACAAACGCACACGCAATTCCGCCATTTTGATCGTTTTTGTCAAAAGTCAAGTATCACGTGACCTACCATATTTTTTCCACGGGTTTTCTAGATCACGTGACACGTTTTGCCAAAAATACACTCTTACATTCAATCGTGACTATCTTATTTGACACATAATGCATGGACATGTTATGGGCATGGATTTATATGTCGATGATTGCCAATACAATCAAAATAAAATGGAACAATTTTGTTTAATTGGTTTGAAGGTTTGGCCGCTAGGAGGCGTCAAAGTTAACCAATTTTTTTACACTTTTTTGATGCAGTATTTTACTCAATCGTAAATCTCGCCAATTTGGTACACTTTGTGTAAACTTTTATACATCAAATGGCAACACTGGTTGGTTGACTTAATAGTTGAACCGCTAGAGGACGCCAAAGTTGATGAATTTATTTTCTACCTTTTTTAGTGCAGTGTTTCATTCAATCGTAAATAACTCTACTTAGTTGATCTACACTATATAAACTTTGGTACACCAATAGATAGCTAATGAAATGGGCTTTCTAAAGATATGACAACACTTGTTGGTAGGTTAAACCGTTTGTCCGCTAGAGGGCGTCAAACTTAACCAAGTTTTCTCTCAACCTTGAGAATCTAAGCAACTGAAGACAGTTTTCACATTTCTGGTGACATTTGTGACAATGCCATTTTGGTGTTTCTGATCCGCAAAACCCGTTTAAGAACCTCTTGTAATACTTTCAAGACTCAGAAGACAGTTTGAAAGACACACATTTCTGAGCTGCAAAAAACTGTTTGAAAGTTCTAATGACTTTTTAAAGGTTTTAGTTTTGGAGCAACTAATACGATTTTAGTGTTTCTAGAAACGTTTCAAATCAAAAATTTAACCAGTTTACATAAGTTTTAAAATTTGCTGATTGTGACGCGCACCACGGAAAAAAGGAAGTTCAGAAATGTTATTTTGAGTGGTTTCACAAAGTCTAACCGAAATACCGAGTATTAAATTTTTACGCTCCTTTCTGGTTAAAAACTATTTAAATTTGATGAAATTGAAATAGAACAACACGTTTACACTTTAAAACTGCATACGTTCGAAGCAATGTTATGCTTTTTAGTAGACAGAAGTTCACAAAAATTACAATAATTTATTTTTTTTGAATGATAATTTAGGTACTAGATTAACTCTATGGAACATGCTTTGTAAAAAGAATATTCTTCAGTCAGAAAAAGAAGTAATTAATATATTTTATTGATAATTTAGGTAAGTATGACTTGAAAAAACTTACTTGTTAAAAATTATGAAATGATAAATATATAGTAAATTGAAAAAAAACTTTTCTGAAGAGAGTTGTTGATGGATCTTCTTATACAATAATTTCTAAAATCTTTCTATTACTATTTGCTTACTAAATACACCGAAAGCGTCCCAAATCAGCGTCATTTAGGGATTAAATGGAACTGCTACGTTTATGATGGAAATAAATCCAAAAATGTATCCCCTAGAACAACAATATCTATTGTTACTGAAATAGCTATCTAAATCGTAACAATCACTGCAAGTGCAGTAACTGGAAAGTGAATGGTAAAAATCAGGATCAGAAGAACTATCACCCACGTGAAGTGCTCTACATGAGACAAAAATGTGACCAGTTACGTTAAATTATAGCAAAAATCAAAGTAAAATGGAACGAAGCGACATAACGATACAATAGGACAGTAAATAATTGAATGAATTAATAACAAAACACCTCACATTCAAAACCTTTCTATAACATTGTTTCGTCATCCCAATTTAGTTTGATTTTTGCTATATAAAAATGTTAAGCATTCACATCTTGCAGTAAAAATGTCTGAAAATCAGATATCTTACTCAACATACATATATCATGTTAAGAAAATAGTGATTTAGCCAATAATTAAACTGAATTTAAGTACAGTAGAACCAGGTTTATAAAACCTAAAGTACCTTTCTAGATGGACCACATCCACATTTTGCAAGTCTTCTAGAAGTTGATTTTTTAGCAGCGGATTTCTTCTTGGTTGACTTCTTGGCAGGCTTCCTAACTGGAGAAAATAAAATACAGGGTGTTCCATTTAAAATAATCAAAACATGTCATATTTGACATTTTGACATCATTCAAGAAAAATTCTGCAACTTTGAAAATGTTTAAACTATGCTGCCAGATCAAAATTAAAACGGACTTAGCTATTGAGTAAAATATCAACACCCTGTACATACAAATATATTTGCGCAGCTCCAAATTATTGAGGTTTTCACTTTCACTTCATTCTCTGAAGTTCAGAAAATGCCATTTTCAAAATGCATAAGAAACTTTAATTGTGTCCACGTCCATTTCATCAAAAGCTTCTACGCACAACAATGTCGTTAGTTACATTCAACTTGGTTGTTTTTTTGCAACACAGAAAATCGACTGACTTGAGACACACTGTACAAGGATTCACTTTTTTATTAGTAATCCCGTACTTTTCCACCATGAAACTCGGTTAGTATACACTTCAAACTACAGTAACCTATCAAATATAGGTGAATCGATTCAAGCGAAGATTCAACTTACTTCTAGGAATAAAATATTAATTTCGGTATTATTCGTATTATTCTCTTACATTGTGGGTAATATACGGGAATAAAAAGGATTTGATAGTGCCGAAGACGCATTCAAGGCACAAATCGAAAATTAACACTGCCGATGCGTATCAAGATATTCTTGTTAAGGCTAATGAGGCTCGATCGACTTCAGACGAATTTCCCAGAATCGTATCTTCTTCGATTTACGCAATGGCATGCTGAAAGATTCTTCGTTCATTGGGTCTTTTCTAACTGCACGAAAGTATTAAACCTCTCAACTTAATTAGAAAGTAAAACTACTTTAAAATCACAGTGAAGTTGATTCAAATATTGACGTAAAGCAGAAGTCGTCAAAAAAATAATTTGTACCATTTCAAATCCATGTCAGATTCTTGTTGATGTTTTTAAACTATTTTTTTATAAGTTTTAATATTTTTCTAGCGTCATGATTAACAACATTCTGTTACCAAACTATTCCTTTTTAACTAACGTTATTAAACATGATATTTGAATCAAAGAATAGTTTGACAAGCAAGTAAAGTTAAAAGCATGGTGTAAATTGTCTTTGACCAATTTCTTACTTTTTGGGCTACGTGGAAAATACAAAGTCTTAAGCAGATATTTGGTCTGTTTACTAGGAAACGTTTATAATCATTAGTTTGTGTTCATTTACACCTTAGAAAATGGTGTTTCATTAATTATTATTATTGTTTGTATAACACGTTATACTCGGATGTTATTGATATGTTAATGTAATTGATTTTTTTTGAAACTATTTATAGCGAAAAGGATTCTCAATCAATGGTATAAGTAGGTCACATAATATTAAGGAAAGACATGGTCGGTCATTGACATTGTGTGATATTTTATTACTTACCTCTAAATGAAATATTTATAATATCCAGATATTAAAATTTACTACCAAGTAGATAAAGTCGAACTTTTATATAATTTTTAGTTAAGTGTGAATCACCTTTACTTTAAACATTTACGTACTTTCTACATTATTTTTTAAATAATCTTAAAACCTGTCAAAACGCGAGTCTGCAAAATATACCGAATATCAAACTAAATTAAGAAAACGCCACAAGTTTCACAAATTAATTCAAATTAGTATTTAATTTTTTGATTTGATATATTCTATTCTGGAAAACATTTGTTCAACGCTCTTTATGGGCGCTAAAATAATATAATGAAATTGTTAAAATGAACTCCAAAGTTGTAATTATTTTTATACAGAGTGAAAATAAGTTACTACCAAACGCGCCAATTAAGTAGTTTTTGAACTTCTCTTCTCTTCTTCTGTCATCAAATCTAAAGAGATCACAAAAATAATATGTAAGTGATACTTTAAGTTATTAAACATACAAATATTGCTTACTATGAAAAATTTTTCTTGATTTTTTACTAATTTTTGTTTGATATTGTAAGCGGTTGCTTTCTGTTTCTTCCTTATTTATCGGTATCCGGTTTTCGGTATCGATACAAAATGCACGTTACAAGTAGTTTTACAACACTAAAACTTTCTGACGAAAAACAGCAAATTTTATTTCTCTAAGGAATTTATTATACCAATACAAGTGCGGTGAAATATAAACTATGTCTTCAAATTCGTTGGATAGACTATACATACAGGTTTGGTAATGCTAAAACCGGCCATAGAAAAACGGTGTATGACAGAGAAACATAGATAGTTGCACGTCCGAAACAAAGACAGAAAATCTAATAAAATATATAGTAAAGAAAAACTTCGGCGCAATGTTGCCATCTGAATTTATCGACTGTATTAGTTACATAATTTTGTTGTTGGCCTATTAATATACACAGAAACCGAAATAAACACAGAGCACTTATCGCAAATACATCATAAAAATAAATGGAATAATAGGAATGTTCTAGTCACAAAATTAATTTTGCTGTCTTTTTTCTGTCAATGTTTCTTTGTCAATTACATGGTTGGTGGCCGGTTTTAGTTTTACCACACCTGGATAAATAAATTCTTTGCAAAATAATAATTTTGAGCGTTTTCAGGAACTTGATGTTTTGACTCTGATTGTTTTTAAATAAAAATACAGCAATTTTTTTGATTTACGGAAGAACAAATTAGATCTGCAAATTCAGTGGAATACACTATATCAAAAAAATATTGTAATTTGTTTTTGAAATGTTATAAAAGATTTTTTATTCTTTATAAAAAAAATATTTATTTGTGTCTGAGAGTCTGATCTACAATTTACATTATTACAGGTAGTTGTGCATGTGAGAAACAGAATATTTTTTTATTATTTTAAGTAAAACATCCTTTA
Source organism: Ips typographus (assembly GCF_016097725.1). Taxonomy (NCBI): domain Eukaryota; kingdom Metazoa; phylum Arthropoda; class Insecta; order Coleoptera; family Curculionidae; genus Ips; species Ips typographus. Next base: position 11,454,772 of record NC_138423.1, read on the forward strand.
TCAGGGTTTAGTCTTTTCGTCAATCTGCATCAATTTTTAGTTTTGCAATAAATACCGACGTTGTCAACTGATTCAACAACTCATTAGTCGAAAATTAAGTGAGTAAGAGTTCAAATAACAACAGAATACGTTATACACAAAGTGTATTGTTAAGACGCTTTTAGATATGTTGTAAAGAAATCAATGCCTTAAAATAATTATTATACATATTTTAACAACAGTTAAACAAATCTGAAATATGCAAAACTTTACAGGGCGATAGTCTATTCAGTACTTTTTTGAATCTACTCTATGCATGGAATTCTTGCCTGTATAATAAAATTACAAGAAATCTAGAAGCGCTAATTCTGGCTACATCTTAGAAGTCACCCTTCCCTCATCCCGTCATCCCTCACATCTTTGTGTTCCTGTTTCCTGTTGAAACTTTCACCCTGTATATCTCCAGAACCTTACCGAGTGGTTTAAAGAATCTATCTACAAATCTGTATTTGGAAAAAAAAATAAAGACTTGCGGCAAAAAAATAACGTAAAAGGCCAAGAGAAACACATCTATAGTATATTTCATTACCAGTACAGAAATGTACTGGTTCATCTATAGTATATTTCATTACCAGTACAGAAGATTGAAAAGAAGAAAAAAAAAGAAAATGAGGATTTCGTGCGCGCGTGACAAATTCATGCAAGAAGTCATGCAAGAACGGAAAATTTTTTATTATACTTAGGTACCTAAAATCAACATAAACAAAAAATATCGCAAAAAATTATTAAGAAAATCGGGAATATTTATTTTTATTTTTAAAACAGTAAAAATGTAAGTACTCACAACTCAAATTAACAAAAAAAATACAAGTAGGTAATTCTAAGAAAATTAATTTTGGACAGAACCGTTATTATTAATAGTAATATTTATTGTACAATTCGTATTATTGTTGAAGCTCAATCCCTTTTGCATTTCTTTTTGTTGAACTAAAGACTCTGCTAAAGATGTTGAAGCGGAGTGTTCGTGTGTGCTTTGGTTCTCTTGATTGACTGTTACAGATGTTGTAGTTTCCAAGTTATAAGGGCTAAACAACTTCCGTAATACTTCAATTTTTCTTTGTATGGACTCTTCTATATATCCTTCTGCTACATTGGAAGAAAGCCATCCTCCGTGTCTTTTCAAAGTGAGCAAATCACCGCCGTTTTCCACCAACATGGTTGCCGAAGAGCGCCTTAGCCCATGTCCGGTATATTCTTCGGGATTTTTTAGTTTTAGGTATTTTGCAACAAGTTTTGGAATACCACTGATAGTATGGCACCCAACATGTTGAGCGTAACATCTTTGGTTTCGGTATGCAACAAATAATCTTCTACTCTCCATATGTTTAGGGCGGAGAACTGCGTATTTACGGTAAATTGTACAGGGATCGAATTTGCAATTTTCATTGGTAATGGTAAAACTTCTTGACCTGTGAGTTTTTCCATCTCGTAAGAACACGACAAGGAAACGCCCATTATCTTCCACATCATCTAAACTCAAACGTATTAAATCATCTCTGCGGCATGCACCGAAGATGCCAAACACTAAAATTACTTTTGCTAGTAGATATTCTCCATCTGAAGCTTCACATAAAAATTTGGTTACTTGTTCTGCTGTAAGAATCTTGGAATTCTTTGGTATATATCCTACAGCTTGTCGTTTCAAAAAAGCAATCGTTTTTGGATATTGATGGTGAGTATTTTCTTTTATTGCCAAACAACTCTTTAACATAGAGAATCGACTCCATAAAGTGGAGGATTTCATAGTGTTGGCTTTTTCAGAAAAATATACTAAAAGAATATCGTCACTCACAATTTTGATTCGTTTCTGAGTCCGCCATTCGGTAAAACTGTTATATTCTTGTTCATATCTCAACCTGGATTTCACTGGTAATAAATCTGCACTCACTTCTGCCGCTCGTTGTAAGATATTTTCGGGAATATCCCGATTTTCTTCACAATCTGAATTCATTTTTGCAAAATGTAATAATTCACCGCCCTCTGTACAAGAAAGCCAAGAAGGTGCATGCCAAAAAGTCCAATATGGCCGAAATATGGGATTGACAGTTTGCATTTGTTTGTATTGTGGAAATTGAGTTTTTGGATGATTAAATTAATTTTTAAGGTTTAAAGTCAAGACTTGGAATTACTTGCCAAAGTAATTTTTGTTTGCTATTATATATTGTTGTTTATATGTTTATTGTTCTAGTGAAAGTGTAGTTTGTGTTCATTTTATTGTGTTATCACTATTGTTATTGTTCCTTCATTGTTCTATAATTTGTGGTTGGTTTTTTAACTTAAATTCTATTGCCTCTACAATATGCCGTCCACTGGTTGTTTGCCAAATTTCTAAAAGCAATTTGGTGAAAGGCCCAAAAGTGTCAGTCTTTTACTTTCCAAAAGACCCTGCTCGAACCCAACAGTGGTTGAAAGCTTTGAAGTGGAATGATTTTACTCCAACACAATACTCAGTGGTAAGTACAATATGCTTTCTCATTCAGTAAACTTATTGCCTCTTACATACATAGGTATGTGAGTTACATTTTGAGGCCGCCTGCATTTTGAGAGCAACAAAGGTTTACTCTGAAGAAACAGGACAGCTTTTAGAAGTTCTATTGGCACATTTACATTTTAAAAGAAAGGTCTTGGTAATAATATAAAACCCATTTACCAGTTTTGCTTACCTAGATTCAAGGATTTCCAAATTTTCTTTGATTGAGCAGTTTTTACATTAGTTTGTTGTACTTTCCAAGACAAAGGGTTCTAACCAAACTTGCTTTGGCTGGACTTTATTGGATATAAAAAGCCATATCTATACATATCTGGATCAGGAATGAAGCGTTCTTTGATTTTTCACTCACAACTTCTAATCAACTACACGAAAAAATAAAAAAAAACATATTTTCTACTGCATCTCCATAGGTTTGTGTACAAAAAAAAATCCGATAACGCCGCCATTAAAAGTGACATTCTAGGCTTTCTTGTAAAGAAGGCGGTGAATAAATACATAAATACTTAATTTTCACTGACAGAAAATAAAATTTGTCATTAATAAATAAATCGTTGCTATAGAAACATTACTCGTTTCTTTTTTTTCTTTGGGTTGCCATAGGATATCTAGTATCATGGATATCTATGTTTATTATTAAGCGCACGGAAAGAGGGATCGGGAAAAAATTTCCGTGCGCTGTTCCGAAAATGTCATATTTACTGTATTTTATAAACAGTTGAAAATGTAGTATTTTCTGTTAAGTATAATAAAAAAATATTTTTGTAATTCCAGCGTTGCCACATCTACATGAAATCAATGAAACAACTTTAATAACCTGAACCATTACAGAACGAAACTGATTTTCGATCCTGCTACTTAATTTCGACAATTTTTATTCTGATTATTTCCTTCCTATCAATTTTGACCAATCGCTATCAAGAATTAGTATAAGAAATGTAAATTTTAAGTGGAAAAATCACTTAACAACTGTCAACTTAGCTGTCAGCAGTTTTTCCGGAAAAAAATTCGAAAAAATTTCACACTCCTCACAGCAACATAAAGAATAGTGTTACCCTTTCTAGCTTGAAAGTTATTGTTCTTATTAATTATTGTTCTTATTGTTTTAATTAAAATAAAATGTTTATTTAACTCAGGAAATAATCTTACCAAATATCCCTCGTGTATCTAATTTTTCCTGTCGAAAAATTGGAATACTCGTTTCTAAGTAATTTGTTTTAACAAATAGCATGAGCGAGAGTGGTTTTAAAAATCATCCGAGTCGAAGACGAGCTCATCGCTCATGCTATTTGTTAAAACAAATTACTTAGAAACTCGTTTTTCCGAATTTTTCCGGAAAAATTAAATGCACTAGAAATATTACCCCCGAAAAGTTTCTCTCTCAATTTTGCCGTTTTCGAAATATTAACAATTAAACTTTAAAATTTTTTATTTTTGGAACACCCGGTTGATGTTTTGACAAAATAGTTTGCATGTTTTTATCTTACTTTTCAGAGATTTATATTATGAGCATATTTTTTTCATTTTTTTAAATTTTTAAAATGCAATTATAATACGGATATCATAAAAGTAAGATAGGTACATGTAAACCGTTTTGTCCTAACATCAACTGTTTGCTGGATACAGCCAGAAGAAAATTTCAATGTATATTAGTAAATATCTCGAAACCGACAATATTTAGAGAGAAACTTTTGAGAACAAAAATTGTCGACATCAAGTAACAGAATCAAAAAATAGTATCAGGGACTAGAAGAAAAATCTGTTGCTGTCATCTGTGCCACATGTAAATGTGGCAATGCTCGAATTATAAAAATATTTAAAATGTGTTTCTCTTGGCCCATTTAGTTATAAGTTTGTTTCTCGCAAGCCTCTATGCTTGATGGTTTTACAAATACAGTTCTTGTTGGCCAACCGGTAGACTGTAAAGTACTTAAGTCATAAAAATCTAAATCAAATGACGTATTATACTATATACAGAGTGTCCTATTTGAAATAGTGCACTTTTTGGCCTTTGAACGCATAGACTGTCTATGCGTTTATGATAGATAGCCAGTTTGGTGCAATTTTCTGTTAAAATTCTAATCCTGTATATCTCAAAAACTAATATGGCGTGCTGAATTAAATGACGTAACAATATACAGAAAGTCTCGTTTGAAAAAGTGCCCTTTTTTGCTTTTGAATACCCAGGCAAAGTAAAGAATTTGTATCATTCATGCTAAAAACGTAGAGTAACTTCTATGTGCATTTGTACAGCTTGTATGCATTAAAACACAAATAAATTTGTCAAAAACATACAAGAAGCAAAATGTCTAAATTCCATAGATAGATCTAAAAAGGTTATATTTAAACTTAACCATTGCACTTACTCAACAGCCTGTAAGTATTTTGAAGTAATACTAATAGGCTAAAATAGTATATTACATACTCAGGTGGAAAGTGTGTGAAACTTTCTACCGTGGTTTGTATACTATTTTATTTTCAACCATTTATCAAAATCTCATCAAACTTTTAAAAAATCATTAAGTTGATTGATTGCTAATAGTCTCTAACAATAAGGTAGTATAGGTGCACGAGTAGTTATGACTTCAACCATAATAATCGAATGGTGATTTGTTTACAATCTTGACAACGTCGTTATTGTGCTATTCCGTCTTTAATATTTTGAGCTGAAACGTTTCTTAAAGTGCTTTTAGCATGGAGATTTCTGAAGACGCAGATGTTACTCATCATTACCTGAGCTGCGAGCTGTTGCAGAGGTGGCGGCACAGTCTCTTCACTATAAAAAGTAAGGCCAGATATGACAAAACGCATATTGACACTCACCCGGGTGGAAAGTGACATTTACCTGGGTGGAAAGTAAAAGCAGGTAATTTTCATCTTTCCACCTGGTTTACACATAAGAAATAACGTTATTACATACCTTGTTAAAAATAAAATATTTTTTCAAAAAACAACAAAACCCTTTGTACAAATCAGTTAGCCTGTAGGTAAGATTCGGACTTTTGTGATTTAAAAGTGAAAGTTATATAATTTAAAACATATTTGATCTAATTTTTGTAATATTCTGATGATCATCTACTTCAATTCAATGCATACTTATTGTTTTCTTCTTGGAAATGCAGTGCGTGTATTAATCCGTGAACAAATGAGATAATAAAAGTGTATAATTGGTAATTTAATCGAATAGAGTGGTTGATGAATCAGGAATATTACACTTTGAATAAAATAATTGAAGATGCAAACTGGTTGGGCCAGTTCAGGACATTGTTCAAACGTTGTTTAACACACACGCACTCTATAAGTGGTACCTAATAAAACACATTACACACTATAATGTCGTAATTATCGTCATCCAGTATTCCAAATGTGGACAGAAAAGAGTTACACGAAGGAATTTTATAATATCGGGCGGTCGATCTGTGGACCACCAAAGCGAAGGGACGACGAACGTGAGGGTATGGGCGCCATTGCGAAAAAAGCCGCTCAGAAATTTGTTAAAGACTTATTTTACTTGTCGAGTGACATTTCTGCTTTGATAATAATTGATGAGCAACTGAGCGGTTTTTATTTCAGTACCGAACAATGATTGTTTTTGCCTAATTAGGCGAGGCGATTCTATGCGACAACGTCTTCGGCCTTGCCAATAAAAAGTTGGACATATCACAGAACATGAAACAGAAAAAGTTACCCAATAAACACTACCTGAAAACCGCTAACAGAATGTAGATAGAAGTTTAAGTGAGTAACTCTGTAAATAATTTTGAAATTCCCAGATTGGTCACTAGAGAAAAATATCATAGTTAACTTAATAAGCAAAGCAATTGTTGAAATCTTTCAGATGTCAATTAGAAACTGATATATCTTAATTTTACGTAAGGGGTGCCTTATAATAATTACTTTTGTGTCCCCATTATTCTGTTCAAATGGATAAAAATCAAATCCTCTCATGAGAACTGCCCTCTAAACAAGACCCAAAAATTAACCTCTCACATTTTGCACATAATTTTATATGAATGAACTGCAATTTAGTCGCTGTCAGCAAATATTTTGCGCCCTGTAATTTTGGGCTCTTAGCTGGGAGCGATCGGGGCCTTAAGTTTAAATTGTCGGCAGTTGGTGTTATTAATTTTCGAAAACCAAACAAATAAGAGCGCGTTACAAAAAATGATGTTTTCCTCTTTAACGTTTATGGGAACCAGTCACCCAATGTATTGTTTGTAATTGAAACTGGATTATATTATATTTCAGTTTTGTAAAACATGGAACAACAAAGATTTACCAGTTTGTCCTACAAATGAGAAAACTTCAGAGCAACTGTAGGTCAAATCGTTTTTATTTCCCAGAAATTAATCATGAACGTCGAGTTATTTGTAATGCCTAATTAAGTAAGGTTCGAGAACCTATTTACAGACAAAGTGTTTTTAGAATAACATATCGAATGTAATTTGACACCTTGGACAAATGATTTGTTTTTATTGTTTTTTAAGAATGTTAAAACAAATCTATTCACAGTATTCTGGGTGTTTTGTTTGTATGAGTTTTACTTACTCTTAAATCAAGAACTTTCTGAACAGAGAAACATTGCAACTAAATGTTTTTAAAAATTTTGCGCTGTTTGCATTGTTTCCAAATTTTGATTATGATTTTTGACGATAATTTTGAAGTAAGACTCTTTTCCTTTTTTATTTACAGAAACACATAATTTTTACTGGTTCATGAAACATTAGCATTCTAACCCTTTGTTTGTATAATTTTTATTCCATTTCCAATGCTGTGATGCGCGACACATTAGATTCGAAATTTATGGATTTTGCCATATAATTCAGTCAATATTACTAAACTTAAAAAATCGGATTAAGCTATTATATGAAAGCCTTACCAAAGATAAAAGACGGCTAATATATCGGCTCTGATCGTTGAATATGAGGAGTTTCAATAGTTGGCCATTCAGGTTATTGAAAAACGTTGCCATATCTCAGATCACATCAAATATTTGTTTTAAAACATCAGTATACAGTTAGTAAGTATTGATATCTTCCAATGATTAAGAGGCGAGCGTAAAACACTTTTACTCAAAAAAAGTAAACAATGATTATAAGAACTTAGTTTGTATTTGACTCTGAAAATTGGATTGGCAATTTTTATTTCAAAATGAAATAAGGTGGCACTTTATGTTTGACCACATTGAACGCTGAATTTGGCTCGTTCGTGGTCAATCTCTACGAAATTGTATTCTTTTGTCTTAAAACCTGGCAACAAATAAGGACAACTGGCAACATCTTTCCTACCAAAGGCAAACCGATGTCAACTTCAAACATCAAAAGAATTATGCCGGATTAGCTATTCTCTGGCTCTACTACTCCAAAAACTACTGGGTCTAACCATAAAAGTAGAATTTAAAATGAAAGTTATTCTGAAATTTGAAAATACCCTCTGCATAAATCATCCTTAGCAGTAAAATCACTGACTTCTTTTCAATATTATAAGCACTTCAAGGAATGTTTACTTTCATTGAAATAATTGGTCAAATGTCATCTTTATGTCGTTTTTCTTGAATTTCAAGATTAAAATGACTACATGAATTAAGTCCTTCTGCATTTGTCATGTTTACCTTTCTACTACCTACATTGCTACGTCATACAATTTTTTTTTGAATTTGCTATAGGGAAAAAGATATATAAAACTTGGTCATTTATTTATTTGAATTTAACAGTAAAATTTTCAAAATATTATTTAGCAAGATTTGCAAAAAATTACAGCAAAATAAAGCGTTCTTAAAATTATAAAAATTGTTAGAAAGGAAACGAAAACATCATTCGAATTGATCAAAAGCAAAAAGAAACAATTATATAAGCAATACTGTCAACATAAAAAAATATATGAAAAATGCACGAAAAAACCTTAAATTTTTTAATTTATGAAAAAATACAATTAAAATCATTGAAAGAGGATTTTCATGTTATTTTAAAAACTTTTGAACAGGGCGATTGTTTATATTTTACTCAGTAGCTTACTCGCTAAGGCTCTCTCTGAGTCAATCTGATGTCCAAATTGACAGAGGTCAATCACGTTGTCACATTTTTTACATATGTTTTGATTACTTTAAAACTCCATTTATTATTTATAGTTATAAAAAATTTTACCGTTGTCTGAATGTCATTTCATTTAAGCCCTGATTAAGCAACTTTTTTCCCATTTAATCAAACCTGCATCTCTAACCGTGATACACCTAGGGGCTTTCATTATCCTAGACACACTGCATCAATGTTGTATTTATTGCTTTACTAGTGGAGGAAATTAAAAATAATCAGAACGTTATTTAAAAAGTGATTATTTTGGTTAAAATTGATAGTTATCGCTTGACATAATTGGATATAGCGACTGTCAAAATCTAATACACCGGTTCGAACAGCAAAAACAGTATTTCCACTGGAAAGACGACTATTTTAGAAGCAACTTTTTCTGTTCAATTTAACAACAGGTTTGCGAAATATTGGTAAAAGAAAATCGGAAAAAGTCATCGCCTTAAAGAGCTGAATGAAAAGCTTTCTGATTGGTGTCACGTCAGAGGTTGCCAGACTGTTTTAGTAGAAAATGGTAGAATTATATCCATCGGTCTTTCTTAGTACAATAAATAATTTTTCTGACAGAGGACTTATTGGCTTTTTCTTCTTAGATTTACTCATATTGTTGTTGGATTACTATACTATTTACTCATATTACTTTTGACATACAGTCAATAAAAGCTTCTGCCCATTATGTTTCGGCTTGATATCAATTGAATTTTCTAGTTATTTTATGTTTTTTATACAAGTTTTTTCTATACAAGTTTGGAATTGGATTTCAATGCGAATTTAAGAGAATCATTGGATATCAATGCTCTAGACAAAGACAGATAAAAACTTCATAACTGACCTGTCCCAGTCTGCCAAAACGGATGTGACGTAATTTGAGAGTTGGTCACAAGATAACTGGTTATGTGACCAATTGTCGGATGACGTAACAGGATCTTCGACAGATTGACACATGTCACTTACGAAGTTTTCAGGAATATTGATTTCAATTAACCGTCGTTAAGGGGGTAAATTGTTCAAAATGTAAATTTAGAGCAGTCATTCTTTTTCAATGGTAGAAACATCTTTCTGAAATGATAAAGATAAATTTTAAAATTCTAATTAGAGAAGTTATCCTTCCAACAGATGAAATAATACTTCATATAGTCTGTAAAGAAAGTTAGATTTGCAAACAGTGTAAAAAAATGAATTTTAAAATATTTTTTATTTAATGTCAAACCTGTAACTACAGGAAATCATTAATAAATTCCAGTAATAATACAGCGAAAACAGCTTGCATAGAAATACCATAGTGAAAATGATCCACTACCTAATAAGTATCATGAAAAATATTAATAGAATAGCCAAAGTTTAATCTAATGTTTTGAGGTTTTTTTCTTCCCGAAATACTCAACTCTAATTCAACTACTACTGTGCTTTACGTCGTTCAGGCAACTATAGTCTCGTGCGGAAAAGTATCACTTTCCGTCCTTGCAAGTAAATTAAACAATAATTATTTCTAAGTTTTTTAAATTAAAAAAATCGAATTGCTAAACATCAAAGGCGTCTTCTGGCCATACGTCGTGATAGTAGGTCGGCGAACACAACAATTATGTAACGACTTCTCGAGGTTTTGAGCGTTTCACTGTTTTGTTTAGTTTTACCAATGGTATTACGGCGTTCAACGCATTCCATAGGCGTTTTCGCGTCCCCTGATTATTACCATAAATCTTATTCTCGGTCAGGATATTTACATTTGTGAAAAATCAGTTTATAAGCCGATATCTCCGTAAATCCTTGAACGTGCTTATCACCAGTTTTTTTTTTTCGGATGCCGGTTTTGCTGGTCCCTTCGAATTTTCAGTGTGACCTTTTAACAGTTTCGACTTGGCAGTTTCACGTTAACTTACAGTTAAACCTTATACATTTGGTAAGTACTTGCTAATGTCAATTACAATAAAATTATTTATGTTTGTTGTTAGTAGTCGTGATTAAAATGCTAGGCTTGGTTGCGTTTTAATTACTGATGAATTGCTTTAACTTAAAGCTGTTTTGTTTAACTTAAAAGTTTTCTCAGTGATACGATTTTTCACAAAGTTAGCTTAATCTGTCCAGTTTCTAATATAATTAATTTTTCTGTTACAACCACTATTCTACAGGGTGTTTCTTGATGATAGGACAGTTAAACGTTCATACAGCCCGTTTTACGAGCCTCACCATGGGGAACTCGGTTATTTGAAGAGATACAACGAAATTTAAATTGGGGCAAATTTGAGCAATTAGCAGGCTATTAAAATGTCGCTTTAAAAATTCTGAGTACTTACGGAGATATCCGTAAAAAACTGAAATTTTGGAAATTAGTTTTTATTTTTTTACTAATTTCTTTGTGAAGATAATTGAAAACATAAGACCCTACCATTGCCACTTTTCCTCCTCTACAACGTGACAATATTAAATTTCAGTTCCGACGTTTCGGTATTTAGTTACCATCATCAACTTTGATTTCTCTTACAGGCGCCATAATGAATTTTTGCATTTTTGAAATTTGCTACTTTTTCTGATTACGGTGATGTGTCATATGATATGGTTCAAATTGGCAGTTTGTTGAAAATAACAGCTCAACAATTTTCTGTTAAACTTGACACTTCTTCACGTGACATCACTGACATTTTCAAACCGATGAGCATGTGACACTGTTAAATGACGTGACGGAATCCCCTCTGACTTTCTAATCAGTTTTTACACATTTTATCGCACCCTTCTGGGTCTTTCCTGATTAATTTGATGAGGTCGGTATCTAAAAATAAATTAAATTTTACTGTGTCATTTTTCCTCTTTTTCTAAGTAGCGTTATCATTAATGACATAAAAAGTCTCAGTTTTTTACAACCATCATCAGTTTTTTTAGGTTTTTCTTCAATCAAAAATGATAAATGCCTCAAAAATGATAAGTGAGAATGGTAAGGTGTCTTTTGTTTTCAGTTACCATATCAAATTAGTAAAAAAATAAAAACTAATTTCCAAAATTTCGGTTTTTTCGGATATCTCCTGAAGTACTAAGAATTTTTAAATTTTGAGAGCGGCATTTTAATCGACTCCTAATTGTTCAAATTTGCCCCAATTTAAACTTCTTTGTATCTCTTCAAATAACCGAGATCCGCATGGTGAGGCTCAAGACAAGTGTTTTTATAATACTCCCATAAAGTCACTGTTATCAGTTACTGGAAACACCCTTACAATACAAGAAAATATTAGTATAAAATTCAATATGTTCTTTAAAAACTTTTACTCTGTATGTCGGAAAAAAAATGTTTTTACGACCATGTAAAATGTTTAAATGTACTTTTCGACTTGAGTTTAGTTCAGAAAGACGTTTTTGGATGTACAGACTGCTAGCACTCTTTATACAAAAAAGTGGAATGGAATTGTTTATTTAAAAATAAAACATTCTTCTAAAAATCCGCATACCAATTTTTGTACTGATTTTCAACAATCACCACTGCAGATGTGGGTTAGAAATATGTACAGATAATCGTCATATTATCAGTAACACACTGCATTTGTTTCATTCTACGTCATTGTTAATGATAATAATTATTGTAAACACATCTTAATCTATTTCCGCGAAAAGTATCTTTTTTTTTGCTGCATATCTAAGAGACACGTGCTAATAATATTAAATAATCCGTTGACCCACGACTATTTTATTACCGAACTGATAATATTTGATGATTTTCGAGGAATTTGTTTTAATTCGTTTTTTGTATTGTTCTAAATCTAGTTCAGCGACTTCTGACTGTTGCGTCACTATCACCTGCAAAAAACGTATATCGGTAACTAAATGTGATATTGATTGATAGTCAAAATGATTATAGTTTTAGGTTATAACTTAAGGCAGGGGCTACAATAAATTATATATTAAGCTGGTGTTGTACTTCAACAGTATTGCCTTAAAATTGGAATTTTGATTGATGTAAAATACAAAAAAAGAAAGTTTGATATTTTTTGATTCTGTTGCTTAACCTAGACAGTTTTTGTTTTAATCAGTTTTTCTCTAAATATTGTCGTTATCGAGATATTGACTATTAAACCTTGGTTTTTTCACTATTTGGTAGGTTATAGCAGGTTAGAGATTATTATAGAGTAAAACGGTTTACATGTTTCTTGTTTTATGAGATCTATCTTACATTGGTATTTTAAAAATTTTCCAAAAAGCTTAGATTTTAAGTATTTTTTGTTTCATTGAAAATTATGAAAATGTCATCCTAAGATCTATATCAGCTTTAAATTTTTTTTTTTAATTTTGACATTTCAAAATACATTTTTTTTTTGTTACGGTGATATATCATGTGATATGGTTCAATCTTGCAATTTCGCAAAAATATGAGATAATTCAAAGTAATTGGCAATTTGTCATTGCAACTTTTTGCCCTTAAAAACATAACAATTTTTAATTACGATCCTATTTTTTAGCAGATTATAAAATTGCTATTTGACCTTATTTAAATGTTGTTCAACACTTTTTTGTTTGTTCGAATTTTAGGTTAGAATTTGAAAAAAAAAAAATGTGATCATTACTCAAAATCAATTTTTGACTTTCAATTTTCCATTTTTACCCTGTTTTTCCATTTTTTTAAAATAACTGATATCGTTTTTTAGTAACTGATATTTTTTTAAAGTAATGGATACCGTTGGAGGATCTAGAGTTATCTAAGATCCATTTGCAATATTTATTATTAATTTGACATTTTCGTCCTGCTCCTCCACCTTCTAAAATATACAAAACTTCCATCAAGCGTGTTTTTTCATGGCAAATATTTTTTGGAATATTTAGAGTCATCTAAGCTTGACTTGTAATCTTATAGATGTCATTTGTTAATTGTGGCTATTTTCTACAAAAAAAAGACCATTAATACTAATAATTCAGCGAATTGTACAAAAACTAAAAATTTAGATTTAGCCAAGATTGATTGTTACACAACAATTAAATAAGATCAAATTGTATTTTCTAATTTTGCTATAAAAAAGTAGGGTCGTATAAAAAAAGTTGATGATGGTTAATTTGTTAACAAAGACAAAAATTTAGAACATCAAATATGACGTTGTCATTTTAGAGCGAAAAAAAATTGCACTAAGTGTCAATTAAGTACTTAATTGTTACATTATCAATAAAAACAGAATTTTTGTTATATTCGCAACATTGCAAAACTGGACCTGATAAACCTGAAAACTGATGATAGTAACGAAAAACCGAAACGTCGGATCTCAAACATGATGATATTGCCACGTTGTATGTCAATATTTTCAGTTATCTAATCAAATAAATTAAGCAAATATACAGGGTAATTCAAATTCGACCCTCACCATTGGGATCTCAGAAACCATAAGATATACGAGAAAGTTTAAATTGGGGCAAAGTTGCGCAATATAAAGCTCAACCAAATGCTGTTTTAAAAATTTTGATTTTCCGAGTACTTCCGAAGATATCCGAAAAAAACTGAAAATTTGATTTTTTGTTTTTATTTATTTCTAACCTTATTTGAAGAGATATCCCAAAACTAAAAGCATCTTTTCATTGCCACTTTTTCCTAGCTATTCGATGATGGATACAAATTTGCCGCACGACGTATCGTTTTCTGTCAGTCATCATCAACTTTCTTTTTTCTTATGGGCGCCATATTGGATTTTTAGCCCACCAAATAGTACGTTTTATTCTGATTTTAGTGATGTATAATAACTTATGATTTGCTTCATAAATAACAAAATAATTCAATAAAAACTATTTTTACTTTAGTTATTGGCTTTGAGTTAATGGGCCCTTTTAAAAAATGTCATTGTTTGACAGTAGTTGTCAAACACGATAATTCCGACGATCATTAGAGCGTCAATCATAGTTAAAAATGTATCTAGAAAATAAACCCCCGCAGAAAATATTATTATACAAGCATTGTTGAACTATTTAGGTTAATCAGAAAAAGAGATTTGTTAGCATTATCTCTAACTTAAAAGGCTTATTTATGTTTCCAAGAGAAAGATCATCATTTTAGGAACTTAATTTTTTGCCAAATTTCAATTTTTTATAATGTTAAGTGCAAGTTTATAGTTATTTATTTTGGAAGTGACAAACCATTTTTTATTCATTCATATTTATTCGAGTGAATAAACCGGTTTAAGTCACGTGTACACCTTTGTGACTAAGTATGTTCAGGCCAAAAGTACTACCAAGTAATCTTCATAAAACGTCTCATTAACTCAAAGCTAACTAAGGTAAAATCTCTAAAAGCTCTAATGATCGTCCGAATTATCGTGTTTGACAAGTACTGTCAAATAATGACATTTTATGAAACGGCCCATTAACTCAAAGCCAATAACTAAAGTAAAAATAGTTTTTATTGAATTATTTTGTTATTTATGAAGCAAATCATAAGTTATTATACATCACTAAAATCAGAATAAAACGTACTATTTGGTGGGCTAAAAATCCAATATGGCGCCCATAAGAAAAAAGAAAGTTGATGATGGCTGCCAAAAAACGAAACGTCGTGTGGCAAATTTGAATCCATCATCGAATAGCTGAGAAAAAGTGGCAATGAAAAGGTGCTTTTAGTAGTGGAATATCTCTTCAAATAAGATTAAAAATAAATAAAAACAAAAAATCAAATTTTCAGTTTTTTTCGGATATCTTCGGAAGTACTCGGAAAATCGAAATTTTTAAAACTGCATTTGGTTGAGCTTTACATTGCGCAACTTTGCCCCAATTTAAACTTTCTCGTATCTCCTATAGTTTCCGAGATCCCAATGGTGAGGGTCGAATTTGAATTACCCTGTATAAAAACTAATTTCCAAAATTTTGTTTTTTTTCCGGATATCTCCGGAAGTAATTGGAATTTTTTAAATGTTTAAACGACAAAAGGTTGTCCAAAGTGCGCAACTTTACCTCCATTTCACCAACTCTAAATCTCTTACCGATTCCGAGATCCCCATATTCACACATGAATTTGTGGCACACTGTATAGTAAATCTACAATATTTGTGCAATAATAATGGATGGCCAAAATATTTAGAAAAAAAAAGTGAAAATTTTTTATCGAGAGGATAAGTTAGCCTATTAATCATTTTTGAGACGTTAATATGTGTGTGTCCCTGATATATTCAATCAAATCATTCTTGTTTAATTACCAAATACACCAAAATAATGTACAACTATTTGTAGTTGCCGCATAAACCATTACTTAAAGTGGATATTACTTAAAGTTTCATCAACATTTGCTATAAACCTCAATTCTCTCCATAAATTTAGTAATGTTTTGTTAAAACTTACACTCGAGCTTACACTATTTATGAAAATAAATTATTATTTATCAGAGTAGTAATTTTTATCAAGTGTGTTAAGTTTAATATGATGCTGATGAATTTTTTAACAGACATTGTTTAGTATATATTCATACCAGTTTGCGTTTAAGGAGAAGACAAATTAACCTGTTTCTCTTCGTCAAGTATATTATTAAGCCTGGTTACATGTATGGTGTGCTATTAATTGAAGCGCAAATTTATTTTAAAACAGTCAGGTGTTGTGAGGTGAGTGACTTAGGTGAAGAACGTACACGTTGACAGAAAGTGTAAGTGGAAATACCGGTAGGTATTTAAAATTACAGAAAATCTCGTTTTCTTCATGATGACAGTATACAGTTTGGAGTAAAAATTTGTATCAAACATTACTATTTTATGTCTTCTTTTTGTTCTTACGTTAGGACTGAGTCCTGTGTTTTCATCAATGATTAGCCAGGAGCAGTTGGGATGCTAAAGACCAGCTTTCATACCATCTTATAGGTGGTTTTCTCTTTCGCAATCTTTGCCAGCCGATCATCTGGCATTCTGTCCACGTGGTATCTCCATTCTCTTCTTCGGTTTTTTGCTCATCTCACTACATCTTGGATCTCCCATATTTTCCTTATTTCTTCATTTCCATTCCGGTCAAATAGCGTATGTCCTGTTATTTATCTTAGTGTTCGCATTTCTGTTGTTGTTCTCCGCTCTAGTTTCTATAGCGTATGCCATGACCGGTCCTACGCAAGTTTTGTATATTCTGACCTTACTTACCTTATCCTGATATTAATGATGCACATTAACTATTTTATATAACTATTTAAAGCTAACTCCCTAACTGATTCCATAATTAGCTATTTTTGTAATTGCATATCTACGATTTTATCAGTTTTCATGGCCTTAATGGGTAGTAAAAATCTAATTTGGTGAGGAATGACGCCATAACCCGATCGTTACTTAGGCTATTTACCCTGTAAATGAATAGCACGAAGGGGTAAAATATAGGTCAAAAGTTCTGAAAAATAATACTTTTTCTACTAGCTAACTACAAACGTTCTATTAATACATACTAACAAAAAAATCTACAAAACAAAATATGTCATGAAAACATGAAAGAATAGTCAATTTTACATTTTTGAATATTAACAATCATAAATCATTCCAGTGAAAAATTTTTTTTAATAATATTTAAATAATAATAATTGTGTCTGCATTGGAAAAATACATGTAAAATATAGGCTCGCATGTTTATTCTTTTTCCCATATTATACATGCGTGACAAAACACTGATATGCATTAATCGATTTAAAGTTATTTTAGTCTGAAGCTATTTCAAGCACAAATCATTTGATTAGCGTTTGACTAAAAATAAGATTTGTCTGCCAATATCTGCACATTCAGGGTTTTTTTGCACAATAGTACAGTTTTATTTAAAAATCTGTCCGCTAATAATAGAATGACATATAAACAGCTATAATGAATTTGCTCTAAATAGTTGCTAATCTATTTGAGTGCATCCAGTTAACTTCGTTACATTTAATGGATACAACGTGAAGTATTTGTTTTTGAAATTAGAAGGCACTGACACACAGTAGACTGAGTATAAATTTGTTTGAATTCTAAACTTTATTCATCCAAACAATTTTTTCTGTGAATAATGAGCTAATATTTGTCGTATCCAATTATTTTTTAATACATATCGTTCAGCATAATAATATCATCTATTTAAACAGTCATAATATATTATAAGATGTAATGTTTTGTTCTGATGGAGTATTCAAAAATACGGGGTGTTTTATTTAAAATAAGCAAGTTGGTACCTACTTTTGGTATAGAAAAAAATGTCATAACATTGAAAATATTTTAGCTGCATTAGACATTCTGACTTTGCTATGTGCCCAATTTTCCTATTTGTGAAATATGAAAGTTATCCGGGCTTATTCGGGCGTGGTTCAATGGAATTTCTTCCTCCTGACATTTTGTCCACATCTGCGGCGGACATTATCAAATGCGATGACGTCACGGTCGAAGTGCTCTTCCATACCTCTCGACGATGACTGCGTCAATATTCTTAGGCAGGGAATGCGGCCTCAGATAGATGGGTCAAGCAAGACTACTGCTTTTTACCCTCCCATCGCTGTAGACCAAAAGGATAGGTCTGGAAGGGGAAGTCGCTACAAGTCCAGGAATCTTCCCTTTTGGGACGTTCCCAGAGTTGCATCGGCGTCCTTTGTCATCAGCTCGTCCATCTCTGGTGGTCCTGGCAAACTATAGGATGTCCAAACAGCCGGCTTTCGTCGGTTTTGGGGAGTTGGGTTTGGTGAGTGGGAGATAAACCATCTCCCACTCACCCTTTTGCGTAGGCAAAGCGGAGGAAAGTGCCAGGAGTGCAGTCAGAGTCTTCAACTTCTCTTGTGCTCTGCTATTCGCATATTGACACTATGATTAGTCGTTCCAATATATACGGATCCACAGCTGCATGGAATCCTGTAAACTCCAGAAGCCGATAAAGGATCCTGTTTCTCCTTGGCCGATATGAGACTCTGTTGAATCGTGCGGGATGGTTTAAAGACCGTCTTGAGCTTGTGCTTCTCTAAAATCATACCAATCATATACGTGACCTTGTGTATGTATGGTAAGCAAGTCCAACCAACTTTCTTTGTTGTCTACGTAGTTCGATACTTCTTGGGCGAGTGGCTCTGTTGAATGGTTTTCTACTGAACTCTGATGGTTCGCAAATCTTGTCCGCTCCGATAGGGTTTTGATCACTGCTCCTTTTTGGCTAGGGTGATGATAAGATACACTATTAAGGTAACAATCCGTATGTGTTGGTTTTCGATACACCGTGTGGACCAATGTTCCATCAGATTTCCTCCTTATCACCAATACATCCAAGAAAGGTAGACATCCTTTTTTTCGGTCTCCATAGTAAATTGAATTCTTGGATTTATGGAGTTTAGATGTACATACAAAGAATTGCTGCAGTTCATCCTCACCGTGACTCTAAACTTCAAAGGTATCGTCAACGTATCGAAACCAGCACTTTGGTTTCTTTGGAGCGGTGGCCAGAGCATTTAGTTCGAATGTTTCCATAAAATAGTTTGCTATTACCGGACCGAGAGGGCTGCCCATTGCTACACCATCATTCTGTTTGAATAATTCACCTTGCGATTGGAAGTAAGTAAGTGGTTAGGCAGTGTCTGAACAATTTGGTGATGTCCAGTGGAAATTCTCGTTCTATCTGCTCCATAGCCGTTTTGATGGGTACTATAGTGAATAAATAAACAACATAAAAGTTCACAAGGACGTCACCAGGAGATAAAGTTAAGGCATGCAATTTGTCCACAAAATGTGCTGAGTCCTTTATGAAGCTGTCCTGTATGTAGGGCTTCTAACGATAGGTCTCAGTGGTACATCCGGCTTGTGTATTTTAGGTGTTTACCTAAAATACACAAGCCGGGCATGTTGGGTCACGTGGCAACTTCTTATAGGTTATGGGATCCTGAAAGGTTTCGATTTTCCGTTCGTAGTCTGTTGTTGATATGATCACTGTTGCGTTTCCTTTATCAGCAGGTAAAACGAGTATCTCTTTATCTTGATTGAGTGTTTTGAAAGTGAGATTTCTTTTTGGGAGCTTTGCTTGCTGCAGGATCCGTGAAGTTTCCGCTGTTATGTGCTCTGCTGTATGTATTGGCAGTATTCCATTTCCGTATTCCACTCTCCACATTTGCAATGATTTTCTCTACCGGCAGCTTTGCAGGTACTCTCGCAAAATTTCCTCCTTTGCTCAAAACACTTTGTACATCAGCAGATAGTTCTTTCTGAGTAAGGTTGACAATACGATTCTACGTTGTGTTTCTTCAGGTGAGGCTTCTATTAAATCCGATTGCCGGTTCTGTTGTGTCTTGTCTTCAAACTTCTTTTTTTGACGCTCTGTTGCTATGGCTTCAGTTTTACTCCTGCGTTCGTGTGTTAAACGGTCCACTTTCCCTTTCCCAGTCACTCTAATGTAATTCATTTGACAGGTGTAAGTTGATATCCAGAAATTTATGGTCATTGCGTGCCAAGTCCTTTTAATCCTGAGAAACTTTGGAGTGATCTTGGTGTCACGACATCAAAGTAGAAAAGCCAGTGAGCTCAATAGTTGAGCCTTCTTTTTACGTAGGCACCCCAGCTGTCGAATCATATCATCTGGATCACAAATAGAATAGTTTTCTGCGATCAAATAGAAATGTGCAAAAAAAATAGAAATTCGAGTTTTAAGCTCAGTTTGACAACGTTGCAGAACTGTACTTATCGTGAGTTTTAGAAAAATAGACGATTTGGCAACATTGAAACAATTCGCTATTAAGTTAATAGTGTGTTTGGCAACGTTGAAGAACTGTCTTATCCTTCGTCTCAGAAAAATAGTTGATTTGGTAACACTGCAACAATTTGATATTAAGTTAGCAGAATAGTCAGTTTGACTACATTTAAACAATTTGGTATGAAAAGTTTAAGTTAGTAGAATAGTCAGTTTGGCATCGTTTGGTACTAAATTAGCAAAATAGTCAGTTTGACAACATTGCAAATCTGTGATTATCGTTCATTTTAGGAAAATGGTCAATTTTGCAACATTGAAACAATTTGGTAATCAAAGTTTAGGAGAATAGTCAGTTTGGCAACGTGGCAGAACCGTAATTATGGTTCGTTTTAAAAAAAATGGTCGATGCGGCAATACTGCAACAATTTGATATTATGTTAGCAGAATAGTCAGTTTGGCAACGTTACAGAACTATTATACTTATCTCTACTGAATTATCGTTCGTTTTAGAATGGTCGATTTGACAACACTGCAACAAATTGATACCATGTTTGCAAAATAGTCAGTTTGGCAAGGTTGCCATCTGACAAATTTGGTACTAAATTAGCAATATGTTTAAATTGGCTTTTGTAAAAAAAACAAAGTGAATATTATTTATGCAGAAAATAAACTGAATAATTATTAATAAATCTGAAAATTCAGTTCTTCGATAAATATTACAAGATTCAAACTAAATTGGCCTGACGTAGCAATGCAATACAAAGATGTAATGAAAGGTGATGTTGGTTTCTTCATTTGTCAATTTCGAAACCATTACTTACCTTTTTTTACATTATATTACGTCATCTTATTACTCTTTGATTTTTGCTATACATGGTGTGATAATTGAATTATATGAATATAATCTCTCATCAATCTGTAACTGCCTATACTTATTCTGACCTACTTGTGACGCTAGTTGAAAACTACAACATTGACTCTTACAACAGCGTTCAAACTGGAAATGTGTATTTATACAGATACTGGCTGAATATATAAAGCATGGGGAATTAGGAATTTAGACGATGTACCTACAGAGTTGAAACAGAAAAATAAAAAAAACAAAGTAACAACAATATTTTCAAAAATCGTTCATTGCTGTATGACACTTTTTAGATTTTAGGTTACCTTTTGCTACTAAAAATTATTAATTAATAAAATTAATACTATGAATTGCAATTTTTGGTGTTATCCAAAAATCAATAATAAAAAATACATTTTATGTTTTCCAATACTGAAAAAGGTCGTTTCGAATTAAAAGTTGAAAGAAAAAGGAACAAGTGTCTGATCTAAATATTGAGGGTTATAAACGAGACAAATTGGTCATTAAAATGTGTGTTAAATTTCCATTTAAGACACTCTGTAGTTATAGTGTTTTGTTAGATATTGAATTAACTTTTACAATGTTTTTAGACTAGGTTAACGCGAAGGAATTGATTCCGAAAACAGGTCGTCCTATAGAAGTCCAGTGCATTTTGCAGCTACACTAGAAAAGGTAAGTAAATCTATTTATTGATTATTGATTGGGCTTTGTTTTATTTTTATAAAAAATACTAAAGTAATCTCTTATGTTATACAACGTTGCGCTTAGTAAGTAGAAGTACATCATTGTTGTTGTACAAAAAAAAGTCTAACGAATCTAGATCCGGAAATGTAGTCCAATTTTAAGTAATTGTTCAGAAAATTTGTTTACTTTTTGTATACAAGAAAGTGTTTAACAAAAATAAATCTGATCGATTAATTAGAATAGTTTGATTATTTCAAATGAGTTATACAGACATTGAAATTTAAAAATTATAGATAGGAATCCAATGATAAGAAATATAACTAAATAGAAAATCAATGCTGTTGACATATGACATATGTCAATGTGCCAAAACGGAGGTAACGTCATTCAACAATTGGTCACGTGACCACTCAAATCCGTTTTGGCACACTAACCCATGCCACTAATAAAGTTTATCTCTATCTTCATCCAGAAATTTCTATACTTGCGTAGTAAATCTATAAAACATAAGTCTACGGTTAGTTTCCTAATTTTCTATTCGACAAATTTTTCATCTTTTTTATTAATTTTTTATTTAATTTTTTTTGTTATGCGTTTGGTAAAATCATATGTTGATGCTTCATATAACATATTCACTAGTTGTGACACTTATTTTATCTTTTTGATTTTTTCTGATTGATTTTTCTTGCTTTATTTCTAAAAATGTGCTATAATTTTATTACTGGAATAACTGGAAAAATTGTGGCTCTCACTCTTTTGTGTTACGATTTTTGATTGCTATTTCAAATTTTTCTCATTCTTTTTTTTTCTAAAAATAAAATATTATTTCTTAATTACTTCTGCTAAACATGTTAGATTTTAACATTTTTATTCTTGCTAACCTTTTCTTCATTTCATCTTGATTATTTTTTTGTAACCTTGATTTTTTTTGAGTTTTTATTTTCTGAGAATGAGCAAAACGTTTTTAGAAATTTTATAATTTGACACATTCAAATACCTTTCTACCTAAATTGGTACATAAATCCAGGTTTTATTTGATTATCACCAGAGTTTCAAAGATTTACAAATAAATCTAAATTTTGAGAATTTTATTTTTTGTTCACTAATATTTTTAC
This sequence comes from Ips typographus, assembly GCF_016097725.1. Taxonomy (NCBI): domain Eukaryota; kingdom Metazoa; phylum Arthropoda; class Insecta; order Coleoptera; family Curculionidae; genus Ips; species Ips typographus. Next base: position 11,477,641 of record NC_138423.1, read on the forward strand.
ACTGAAAGTAATATTCTAGTAAATAAAATTGCTTTTAGATTGATCTTTTACCAGTTTGTAGTTTCAGCATACATCCACCTGGCGACACCTATTATTTGCTAGCCGAACTACAAAATCTATTTCTCCTGTTGCTTAAAGAAAACTGTTTTCTTTCATTGATTTTAATAGTTCCTATGAACAGTTATTCTATTTGGCAAGCTTTATCGTAATAAACCAACAAGCTCATTCACCAGTGAATAGAGAATACAGTTTTATTTATTTATTTATTATTATTATTCTATGAATATATTAGCGGTTTAGTATAATGCTAAAGTAGTTATTGAGTCAATGAGTTATAGTTTGCTAATTAATTCAAATTTATATGATAGTAACAATTTACAACTACTTATAAGACCAGAGATGTCGGAACTACTCAAAAAAAGTATTTTAATTACAATTATGTACCAACTATCTTAAAATTTGTGATTGTAACTGAATTATCAATTATAAATATTTTTAAAATGTAGTTGAACTATCAATTAATTTTGTTAAGTATAGTTGAATTAATAATAATCAATTATAGTAGATAGTTCAATTACACATAATATGTTGTTGAACTACTCAAAAGTAATTCAATCTTGATTCACCCTGCACAGATAAGTAAATTGTCATTGAAGCATCTTTTCATGCCCATAAACTTTTTGTTTGAATTTTTTGTCCTTGTAATCTAGAGATGCCAGGATATTTAGCATCTAAATTGTTTTGGGACACCCTGTATAATAATATTATAATTTTTTTTTCCGGTAACACAGGTTGTTAAAGTTTTTTTCAAAAATACTCCATTGATATACGTAGATACAGATAGATATATCGATTTCTTAAGTTGAATTTGTCAAAGTATGTTTTAAAAGATTGTACGCCCTGTAGCATCTAACGCAAGTTTATTTGGATGAATATTTTTGTCGTCTCTTTAGAAAAAAATTAAGATACAGAAAATTTTCCATCATAGTAAAAATTAATATTTACAGTGTGTCCCAAATTGGTTCTACACGTATTGGGATCTCGGTAACCGTAAGAGCTACAAGGTCAGTTAAAGGCGGAACGTTTTAGAGAATTTTATGTGAAAATTATTCCCAGTTTCCAAATTAAATTCTCTTTCTTCGTTTTCCGGAAAATTAAGAAAACAGAGGCTTCATTTTAAACAATTGCGTACAGTTTTTGTACGTAACAAAACTGTACGAACAACACACGTTTTACTGACGTAATAAAACAATTTGGAGATATAACCAAACCTATAACACACTGATAGTTATTTGTTTTTTATAATGGCGGCGACATTTTCTAAAGCCAACTATGTCAAAAATTTAAAACAACTTTTTTCCACTACTAACATAATAAACATACCATTATTGACTGATTAGTAACTTGAAAAATTAGTTTTCTCTACCTTAATGGTCATGGCACAAACACGACAAAAAAGTAAATATTATTGACCTAGGTAAATAATAATGTCAATGTCCATTAAGACATCTGACATATGAAATATACTTGACTTGAAAGACAGATAGAAGTTATTTGCGTAAGTTATTTTTGTTTGCTGCCGTTCATAAGTTTTCCATGCCACATTGTAACAGCAATTCAGGAAATAGCCCAACCGTGTCAGTTTATTACTTTACAAAAAACCGGATCTAACTCAACAGTGGTTGAACACTTTGAAGTGGGATAATTTTACTCCAACACTATACTCAATGGTAGATACAAGTGCTTTCTAGTACAGTAAACTTATTAGGTACTTGTTACATGCACAGGTATGTGAGTTACATTTTAAAGCATCCTTCATTGTGAGAGCAACAAAAATAACTTTGAATGAATGTTCTTGGTACTAACATAAGAACCATTTACCAGTTTTGCTTACCTAGTTTCAAGGATTTACAGATTTTCTTACATTGTTATTGATTTTCTTACACAACAGTGTTTAAACTAGTTTGCTGTGTGTTGTACTTTTCAGGACAAATGTTCTAACCAATTTGTTTAGGCTGGACTTGATTGTGTATAAAAAAGCTCTATCTATACATATCTGGATCAGAAATAAACATTTTTTTGATTTTTCACTCATCAACTTGCAATCAATTACACGAAACAATTAAAAAAATACATATTTCTTACTGAATCTGCATACGTTTGTGTATAAAACGAAAACCGCTAACGCCGCCATTAAAAGTGGCATTTTAGGCTTTCTCGTAAAGAGGGCGGTGGGTTGTCTCTTCATGTTGTTGTTTTGTTGTTATCTTAAATTTTTAAATTTTCAATAAAAGGACCATCAAAAATATTGTTAATAGTGGAAAAAATGCTATATTATCCACGGTTTAGACAGCTTTTATTAACCTTATGTCTTAAACTTGACATACGGTCAATAAAAGCTTCTGTCTAAACCTTGGTTAATAATAAACTATTTTCTGCCATTTATAAACTAAATAATACCATCACCAAGTTTCATTGAAAAGGACTTTTTAAGCGCATTCCAAAAATGCAAAAGTTCAAGATGGCGGCCATAAGAATTTACAAAGTTATCATCCATATCTCGGAGACCAATTAAGATAGATTTTTTCTAATTACGTCATCGTTTAATCGTCTTATTTGCTCGTATAATTTGCTTCTATCAAAGTATAGTCATTCTGGCAACAATGCTGTGTACTCACTTTTTTAGGTATTACATTTCATAAAACTTTGACATTTCACTGAGGGCTTGCTGATTTAAAAACGTTTAGGATTGACCTGAAAGAAAGATAAGGAGGATATGTTTGGCAACATCGGCAAAGTATCATATTGTCACACTGCTTTTGAATTATTGTCATCTAGACGATTTTGGAAAATCATACTCTCTATAATGTCCCTGAGTAATTAAGTTAAAAAACTACATATTTTTTGTGTCAAAATTGCAATGGTCTATTAACCATAATGCCCTAGAACAACCTAATTTTCTGTATGCGTTTAAGTACCAGTAATTGGGTAGGTTTTAGAAATTTCTATAGCACCCAAACGGCCAACCTACACACCTTGCACCCACAGTAATATTGACAATTAATTTTGTCCGGTATCGCCTTCACTAACACCGATTTGTATTTTTATTTATTTTATTTATTGCAACCGATACTCGACCATTAACTCACATAGACTATGTTCCAACAAGAGGTGTTAATTACTAATTGGTTGTTTTGTTACACTTGATCTAGATGATTTGATCGTTAAATTTTGAAGCATTTCAATTTCCGATTCAGTGGAAATTGCTCGCGTTCTTAACGAACGTTGCTTTTAATTGATAAGATTTTAACGACGTCATTGATATATAGAATTCTAAAAGTAACCTTTTTAAGAATAAAAAGGCAATGAAGCGATAAAGTGGAAGGATTGTCTTGTGTTTGCTGACGTATTAGTTCGATACTTGGCAAAAATACACAACACTCAATAAAATAGAGAAAAAGAAATGAATGAAACTTTTATGTCTGTATAGTAAAAATTGAAATCAAAAAGTAGAGAGAGATACAGTTTCGTGGTTTTACATAATCAATTGCGAAAATGCATACTTTTCCAATATGCAAGTGCATAATATGACATATGCTTTATGAAAATGAATGTCGTAGGCCCAGAATGTATTCAGACTGGTGCGGTGCTTGACCTGACCGCACTTTTATTTGCTTGGAGTGGTACCGTCATCAGTCAAGGTTCATTTTGTGTACGTCTGTATTCCATTTCAAATTTTGAACATTTATAATGAAATAAATAAATAATTTAATAATCTTTGTTCATACGAAATTTAAAAATAATATCTACAGGATGACACAGATGATTATTTCGCTCATATGATGCAGAAAATAAGATTGGATTTAGTCTTAATACTTGACAGGTTTATTTCATACCATTTTTATCAGATGTTTCTTAAAGAAGCATTGACTAACTGAAATTTGTATTGCTCACTAAAAAGTAGGTATTTATGAAATAGGTGCATTTTATTAACTAAATTCAAGTATTTTTTAATTGTAAATCCTCAATCTCCTAACACCCAATCTTCTTACTTTGAAGGATTGACTTATTTCACAGCTTACAATCCTCGTGTTAATGACGATTATTAATCTTAATAAGGATTAGGTAAGCAAAATAATATTACAGTATGCATATGGTCTATTACAATTACGCTGTGTGCCAATTATGTACTGTTTTCTTAATAATGCAGCTTGCAAGTCAAATTCTATTTGAAGAAAGAAGTCACTTGAAAAATTTAATTTTAGTAAAACTTTTAAAACGTTTAATTAAACTTAGAAATCACAAGTTAACGGAAATTCCTAAATTTAAAGATTTTAGGAACATGATGAATTTTACGTTTATTAAGTACATTCTTAAAACTTCAAGGTTATACAAAATTAAAAATTTACTATAAATACTAGCTTTGAACCTTCACAGCCTTTACAGCACATTTCTTTTATTTTGTTAAAAAAAAATTGATTAATTACGTATAAAAACAGTTCTGTGTTGTGACTTGTGACGTCACGAGGCACGTTTCATTTCGGCTTTGGGGTGTTGTCGTGATTTAGTGTGATTATTAATTGTCCCTTTCCTTGTTTTTTATTTATTATTGAACGCAAATGGTTTGTTAATACTAAATGTTGTCAGAGGAGTGCTCAAGTACTGTAAGTTCAAGAAAAGTTTAGAATAGCTCAAATTTTGGACGTGCCCTACTTTTTAGGATCTACATAGTTATAGGTAATAGAAATGCTAAATTCCACAAAGTATTAATAGAGATGTAATAAAACTAAAATATTTTCTAGGGAATTGAAAAATTATGTATTTTCTTAAAAACTAATTTTTCGCAAACCGTTTATTCTGCAAATCCAACTTATTTTTGGATATACAAATTGTGAATAAAGCCCTGCTTGACTGTGCTCGGACATCCCTGTATATCTGGAAATCAGTAAAAAGACAATTTATGATTGATTTACATACTTCGAGAATCTACATTCAAATTTCACAAAAATAGTTTCGAATCTTTATATACCAAAAAAAAAAAAAATAAAAAAATAATTTGAGTAGGTAGTTACCAAATAATTTGTTTCTCATATCTGTTTGCTTTAACTCCATGTCGACAGAAGCAAATATTTCACTTTTAAAAAATTAGCCATTATGAACGAATTTACTGTCAATAAATTGTGGTATTCCAAAACAATTCAGAAATATTTTAACCAAAAAGAAAAAATCCAAAACTCTTATTATCAAATTAGAAAACTAAAATTTGAGTTGGAAAGCAACTTTTAAGGTATGAAAATTTTTAAAAGTTGCTTATATATGGATCACTCTCAATTTTCACAGTTTGTATCACTTAGGGGCATCACCTAGGAATAAACAGAACCTATATTTTTGCAAATATTTCAGTAGAGAAAATTAATAGAAAAGATATTTTTTGACAGCATTTTATTGGATAAACAAAAGCCACTTTTCTGACTATTGAAACTTTGTTGTCCGACCTATGCAATAGGTTTTCAGGTTTTTTCATACTTTTACCAATAACTCGCTTATTTAATTATAGGCATGTATTTGAATACATTTGAATATTTGAATAGATCATGGATGAATAGGACTACCTCTATGTGAAATTGATTTTTTTTCGTACACTTGTATATCTCGAAAACAGTACTGTTCTAACTAAACTTTGGGAATCCGTTAATGGAATGTACTTCTTTGAATTTTTGAGAAAACAAAGTAATTTGGCGTGCTAAATAGCAATATTGGCCCTTATAAAGTAGTTACAATACAATACTTGCCTTCGATAAATGTCGCAAACTTTATCTTGGTGAGTAACACTGTGGTAATAACTATCATTACATGCTCGTTGAATAATATGCAGTTTTTTATTAGTTATCAATTTTTCAAAAAAGGTAAAAAAATGCTTAATGGATCGTGTCAGTTTATCGTGACTTCTATTATTTTAAAGTAAATAATGACCAATTGCATGAATATCCTTAAGATTTGGCTTAACTTTGGTTTGATCTGTGACATTGCACTATATTACTACTACTAATGTTTGGTCAAAAAGGTAATAAGACTTTTGTAATTTGGCAATCATCAAAAAATATCATCAGCACGCCACTGTTAGTCTGGAACGACAAGAACCTTCAATACAAACTTTTATTTTTCTTCTTGCCAAATTGATACTAAATTCACGTTTATGCATTCGTCTTGTTTATAACATAATTAAATGGGGTACTTATGTATGGTTTATGACCGCAAATTTATTGTAGAGGTTATGGCCGCAGCAGATAAGCAAAATAATGATGGTTCGTAAGTTCTCAATGTTTTTTATTTTGACTTTATTGATTTCGTTTAGATACAAAGAGTTTGGGTCTGAATTGTTGGTTTCAGTCTTCTAATTACTAGTAAAGTAAGAATAAATAAATGATCTAAATAAAAAATGATAGATTGGAACAGGGGGAGAAATTAATTATAAAGAGAAAAAAAATTTAAGTTCTAAGGAAGTTTGAAAAGCAATTAATAAACAAAAAATGTGTGATTATCTAAGATTAGTTCATCAGAAGAAAAATTATTCTGTTTTATGATTATTAGAAATTATACTATTTACATCTCATTAATAGAAAATGAGTAATACATCTTTTTATTTATGATGTTCCGGAATCAGAAGCGGTATCACTTTAACCACATCACTACTGTTTAAATATCCGTAAAGTGTTTAACTGTATACCAACAAATTGGTCATTGAAACAATGTATTATTGCGTATCCATTACTAACTAATATTGACCAAAGATAATTGGCAAATAAAAAGGATTTTAAGAAAAATATAGACGTATGTACCAAAATTTCCAAAGCAATGACAGTTCGACTTTTCTAATATTTACTTTTCCAATTTACGATCATCTTCGTTATTATGCTATTCCTGGGTTTTTTTGTAAACTTATTGTTAAACGTGTTGTTTCATTGACAGACAACACATAATATACGTTCTATTTTATATATTAACAACAGGAAAATCATATTTCAACAAATCACGCAATTTGTTAAACAAATACTTTTTAATGACCGAAGGGATCCACCTGCACTAACGAAAGACGGCTGGCTAATTATATACTAAAGAGGTAAACATGCAAATTGTTTACAATACAATAAGGAAATTAGGTAAATGAGATTTTTTTAAATGTACAGGGTGATTATTATATACGTCCCGTAAATCTTTTCAAAAACAGAAAATGCTATATGTATACAAATGTTTTAGGGATTTAATATAAAGGCATAAAGTAAACTAATTGGGTAGCTACATTATAATGAAACACACTGTATATTATTTTAATTTTGATTTATTATCTCAGAAATACGTTAAGTTAAAAGGTAAAACAGTTGCTTCGATATTATTCTAACTAAATCTAGGTTAGAGCCTTGAAAATGTTTGAGGTAATTTTTCCTGATTATACAAAAAAAATCGTTTTGCTCATAGAGCACGCTATTTACGACCAGTTTGACATAAGTTTAAGTAATCACTCTGTACGTCAAATATAAAATTTTACAGTACAAGGAAAAACTCGACTTAACGAATTCAATGTTTCAAAAGTCTTTCTATGTAAATATGTAATGTAAGAACATTTTTCAGTTTTATTTATTTTGTTTCACTGAAATTAAACTTATTGTCAACATATGTGATCCAGTTTTTAGGGCATAATTCAGAGGGAAGTAATATTGATTGGTTGGTTTTGATAGAAATTTTCCTTCAAGGTTGTCTCTTCAAAGTCACAAACATAACGAAATTTAGGAAAATAATTAGTGATGGGCCTACCTAAATTTACCAGTAAGGTAAAGTAAAATTGGAAAAATAAAATTAAGTGTTACAGGAAAATTTACCAATTTTATCAATAAATTTCAATTTTACCAGTAAGTTTACGGTCTTTTAATTTTCCTGTTATCACTGTCATTAATTTCATTAAAGTCATTTTCAGTCAATATTGTCGGGGGTAATATCCCTAGTGCATTTAATTTTTCCGGAAAAATTAGATGCACGAGGGATATTTGGTAAGATTATTTCCTGAGTTAAATAAACATTTTATTTTAATTAAAACAATAAGAACAATAATTAATAAGAACAATAACTTTCAAGCTAGAAAGGGTAACACTATTCTTTATGTTGCTGTGAGGAGTGTGCAACTTTTTCGAATTTTTTTCCGGAAAAACTGCTGACAGCTAAGTTGACAGTTGTTAAGTGATTTTTCCACTTAAAATTTACATTTGTTATACTAATTCTTGATAGCGATTGGTCAAAATTGATAGGAAGGAAATAAGAGAGAGAGGAGCTCAGAAAGGAAAATGGCACATTTAATTTTTTCGTATGTAAAGCAAGGAGAAGAAACATTTTTTGGTGTTTTGGTTAATGTGAAGTTCTAGGAGGGTCAGAAGACCTTAAAACCAAGCTTTACAAGCTAACCCAAGATTTTGGTTGGGTTGCCTAATCCATAACCTACTTAAATTAGTCCATTTTAGGCCAATTTTTACCCATTGTAATCGATTTTTAAGGACAAAATCGCTTGTAAAACCCACTTGAAGAGACAAAATCACGGTTTTAAGCACATTTTTGGAATCCTTATTAAATTTCATATCCAGTACACTACAATTACGGAAACACTGTTTGAAAAGACAGTCAGGGACAAAATCGATTGTAACACTCACTTGGAGTGTACAAATTACTGTTTTAAGTACATTTTTGGAACCACTATTAAATTTTCTAACCAACAACTTGAAAAACACTACTAAATTTGGTACAGTAAGGGAGAAAAGCGGTATTAAAATTTGAACAGCCAGAAGCACAATTTAAAAAGACAGTGAGGGACAAAATCACCTGTAAACCGAACTTGGATTGACAAAAAAACCCATTTTAAGCACATTTTTGGAATCCTCATTAAATTTCTTATCCAATAATCTGAAAAACACCACTAAATTTTGTACCGTCAGGGAGAAAAGCGGTATCAAAATTTGAACTGCCAGAAACACAGTTTGAAAGAACAGTCAAAGACAATATCGTCTGTAAAACTCACTTGGAGTGTAAAAATTACTGTTTGAAGCATATTTTTGGAATCTCTATTAAATTTTCCAACCAATAACTTGAAAAACACTACAAAATTTGGTACAGTAAGGGAGAAAAGCGGTATCAAAATTTGAACAGCCAGAACCACAATTTAAAAAGACAGTCAGCGACAAAATTACCTGTAAACCCAACTTGAATTGACAAAAAGGCTGTTTTAAGCACATTTTTGGAATCCTCATTAAATTTCCTATCCAATAATCTGGAAAAATCCACTAAATTTGGTACCGTCAGAAAGAAAAGCCGTATCAGAATTTGAACTGCCAGAAGCACAGTTTAAAAGAACAGTCAAAGACGATATCGCCTGTAAAACCCACTTGTAGTGAGAAAATTACTGTACTAAACACATTTTTGGAATCCTCATTAAATTTCCTAACCAACAGCATGAAAAACACTACATAATTTGGAGCGGTCAGAGAGAAAAGCGGTATCAAAATTTGAACTTACAGAAACACAGTTTGAAAGGACAGTCAGGGACAAAATCGATTGTAACACTCAGTTGGAGTGTAAAAATTACTGTTTCAAGCATATTTTTGAAATCTCTATTAAATTTTCCAACCAATAGCTTGAAAAACACTACAAAATTTGGTACAGTAAAGGAGAAAAGCGGTATCAAAATTTGAACAGCCAGAAACACAATTTAAAAAGACAGTCAGCGACAAAATCACTTGTAAACCTAACTTGGATTGACAAAAAGACTGTTTTAAGCACATTTTTGGAATCCTCATTAAATTTCCTATCCAATAATCTGAAAAAACAGCACTAAATTTTGTACCGTCAGGGAGAAAAGCGGTATCAGAATTTGAACTGCCAGAAACACAGTTTGAAAGAACAGTCAAAGACAATATCGTCTGTAAAACCCACTTGGAGTGAGAAAATGACTGTTTTAAACACATTTTTGGAATCTTCATTAAATTTCCTAACCAATAACATAAAAAACACTACATAATTTGGTGCGGCTAGCGAGAAAAGCGGTGTCAAAATCTTAACTGTCAGAAACAGAGTATTTGTAATTTGCCGGTCAAATTTTCCTGGTAAAGTAAATTATTTACTTTACCGGTAATTTAACACTAAAAATAATGCACAAGAATGGTGATTAGATAAAATTTACCCCGGAGTTTTATTATTTCTGGCGTTTCTGCCCCTATTATTAATAAATTTTTTTTGGTGACCCAGTCATACCAAATTATGAGTATTATGACCTTTCATTGACGCATACGGTCAAAAAAATCACCGTTCAGAAAAAGTAGGTAAACCGCAATGAAGACGTGCACATAAACACACAAGGACGTTTTTTATGTCACATTCATCCTGTTGTTATTGCCAAAAACCGACTTGAATTTTAAGGAGATTTGGATAAAGACAGAAACAACTTGAGGGACAGTGTGTGAACTTGATTAGAGAAAGACAACAAAAGTTTTTGAGCTTCGGGTCAAGGTGTTTGTGGTCGTATTTAGGTCATGATTATTAACAATGACATTTCAGAACTGTTGATTTTTTTTTCTTATTTATGTAAAACAATATTGTTTATGTAGTTTCTAATGTTTAGGACTAATATAGTTAAAGCAAATTTTACAAAATAGTTGAAAAGCAATGTTGTTTAACCGACCTGGGCCAGTTGACTATTGTCACTCTTCCGTTATTCGCGGACCAATTAACAGGTAACCGAACAATTAACATAAATCCGCGCCTACATTAAACAAACCAGGTGAACAGCAGGACGACAATGAATCATATCAACAACCTGATCAAGGTCTCGGTGGTTATGAATGAAGCACCGTTTGCGTATTTCGGAAATTTTGATTCGGTTTCAAAGAAAGCGCAATTGTTCGCAATTTGAATTTCAATTGGATTTTCGAACGTGGCTATTGACACAACGTTCTCAAGTTAATTGTTAGACGTTTATTCTAATTTAATGCGATTTATTCAAAGGCTCATAGATTGATGTATGAGATATTTTGTCGTACAGTTGAGTAATAGTAAAATTAGTTTTTTACACAAAGTACGTCTCCTGCGTTAATAAAGTACATTCGGAAAATCCTGCAAAATTCTTGGATAAGGTTACTAATATTATGTTTTTCCACTAGCGTACGCAAATAAAACCATTTCCGATGCATTGAAATTATTGGAAACGCTCGTAAAAAATTGTGTTTCTATTAGGTGCGGAAAGTGCCTTTCCTGCACTCACTAGAGTACTACTTCACGCACATGTTAAGAAAATAATTATTCAGAAACTGTCTTAAATATTTCCAATTAAAACCACCTGTGACTTATAACTTCAAACTGAAAATTCTTTGTCTTGACACTTATTTTAGAACTGATCAATGGTGAATATGACGACTTTATATGCGTTCACACAATTGTCCATTAGGAGTAGAAAAAAGGTTTGGAACTCTTAGCAAATTTACAGCAATAAATCACTATGTGACAAAATTTGGGTCGTGATTGGTCCCATCGAAAAAATTTCGGGTTCCTTGACTCTCAATTGTCGAAAACGGTTATTGGGAGCTCTCGGAAAATTAGCATATGTTTTTGCCGTTTTTTTAAATTTTGGCCTATATTTTAGTCGGGGGAAGAAATTTTCCTTGTTTTGCAAATTTTTACCAATTTTTAGCGTTTCTTCCAAGATTTTTTAATCATAACTTAAAAATTATAATTTTTTTACTGGGCTTGGACAAAAGAGCGTATGAAGGTCCAGATTTTTCAATAGCAAAATTCGATGTTGCCTATTTTCAATAATTATTATGTGGTATTAAGAAAAGAGGAAATAAAAAATAAAAAACAAAAAACTACAAATTTTTGATTTAAATAAAAGAAAGACATTTTGTAATATTTTTAACACCGGCAACTTAATATCTTGCCTGTAAATGTGATATTAGTGGTTTTATGAAACAATTTCTGACAAAAACACGGATAATTTCTTCCCTCGGCTAAAATATAGGTCGAATTTTGGTATAAATCAAAAAATACGATTTCCCTGAGCTAATGCCAATTTTCCGAGAGCTCAAAATGGCCGTTTCCGACTATTTGGGACCCAAGGAACCCAGGACACACTTTTTGTCGATAGGACCAAACGCGACCCAAAATTTGTTACGTGGTGTAATGGCACTACCCTAGCCTAATAAAACTTTAGTGAATTTCCAAATGGTTCCATAAAGTACATTAGTAAACTGTCTGTCATCTATTATCAAAGAATGTTCAATAGACCACCATAAATAAAATGGTACTCATAATCAACTATTCCTATCGCAAGTTGTCAAAACCGTCAAACCGTTCACAAAAAGCTTTCTATACAAGGTCAACCTGTCTTAAGATAAATAATGTAGGAAACCATTTTAAATGATTTTGGAACTAGAATTGTAATTTTAAACCTTAAGGTACTGGATTATGTCGTCATTGATTCTATAAGGGTAGGTATACAATCATTAATTCAAATGTGGAAGATTTCTGGTTACTTTTAAATTCGCTGGTGTTATGACAGCTTACACTGGTAAATCGTCCGAGAGCTGCTCTTGAAAAGAAGTGTGAAATTTGCATTTTTATAGCCCATTTTTATAACTCGTGGTGGGGTCATATATTCTGTATTTGCTTGTTTGAAAAGGAAAATGTTAGAAAAACTGAACGTAACCTCAAAAGGACATCATTGTGCTAAAATAGTGAAGAGCAGCTTTAATAGTAGATTGGTCACCACAAAATAAAACCTCGCCCCATATGATTAATATTGGGTTTTGCTGGATATTACTTAACATTTTTTTACCTGCGTAATGGTAAAATCCGTTTTTTCTAAGATGTTACGTGAACTGCCAGGACTTATACCTTAACTATACAGGATTTTTTAAATTAGTAGGTACAGATCGAGGTACAGACATATTTAAAAAAGTTGGATAAAAAGTTGTTACTAGTGTAATTTATAAAAAAATGGGGAGTTCAATGATATAATATTTATAGATCAGTAAAAAGTCATATGTAATTAGTTTTACCTACGACCGTCAGTAAATAGCCAATTAAGTATAAAAACGGTGAGGTTTTGTTTATCAGTCCCCTTCCTCTGACCAGTTTCGCCGTGTTCAGTTACGTAATGAACCTCTTTACCCACAGATGTAAAAAAAACGCACAGTTCTAAAGTCGACCATAAAGCAACTGATCTAATCCTGGACGAAATTGTTTTTCTTGAAAAATATACTGTTTTCTTTTACTGAAAGTACTAATAATAATTCTATTGACGTTTATAATAGCGGTAATATAACAGTTGTTTAAGCCTCAACAATCAAGAAAACAGATACGTCATATGTTTTTTTTTAATATCACTCATTAATAATTATTAGCAGAGTAACTCAAACAATTAGATAACATGCTTCAATAAAAAAAGCATTACATTTTTCTACCTGTAGTATTCTCTGTTATTAAACTGTAACGTCATATTGAAATTCCCTTATGTCAAAATTTTCTTTGATATTTTGTGATTGCCGGTTTGAGCCATTTTTTTTTCCTCGGTGATGTAAAAAGGGTTTTTTTGGTGAACCAGACATACAACGAAGTGTTTATGGTAAAAATTTCAGACCTCTAACTTGAGGCGTTCCTGAGATATTGAAGAAAAACAACAAAAAACTACAGTAAACTTTGACGACCTCTAGCGGCCAAACGGTTTAACTTAGCCCTGCCTACTGGTCACGTCACGTGATAGTCCCGTTCATTAGCTTGCTTTTGTCATATGGTGTAGTACAGAATGTTTTAAATAAGGGAGTTATGGACGATTTTTTGGAAAAATGCACGAAATTTTGGTTCAAATTTGGAATTTTTGGCCTACTATAATAACAGCAGCCATATTGGATTGTGCTCAATCAAAGTAACGTTTTTTTTATTAATTTCAAACAAGGGGAACACAAATCTGACGTCTATTTTGCTTTAACTGGCACGGTTTCGGAGATGACTTTAAAATTATGACAATTTTGACAGTTTTTAGGACTCTTAATAAATGACATTGTGACAAATAACAGTACACGTTACATTTCTACCATTAATCTAAAGCTATCAGGGCAGTCAAAAGTAGTAGTTTTCAAAATTCAAAAATTTTACAAAAAATTCATTTTTTTTCCCTGTAAAACAAGCCAAAAATTTAGTTTTTTATTTTTCAAGGTCAAATAGTAGGCAGTACACAAAAATGACGAATAATTAAAATTTGCCTCCTCGGGGTGTATACGGGGTAAAAATTTCACACCCCTAACTCAAACCGTTTTCGAGATATTCATGAAAATATCTGAAAAAAAAATCAATTTTGACGCCCTCTGACGGCCAAACGGTACAATGTTATATAGTGTGTCTATACAGAGTGTTTAAAATAAGCGAGTTATGGGGAATTTTTGGAAAATTGCACAAAGATTTACTTAAAAATTATGGTAGGTGTATGGTAAATTTTGACCTGAGAAACATGATTCTGCTGTCAAAATCATAAAAAATAAAAATAATACAACTACACAAAATAAAAACTAAATCAATCAATTTAAATTGCAGCTGAAAAAAAATCGAGAAAATCGTCAACAAACGTCAAAATACTAGAATTAATAATTTTCATGACGTCGCGCACATATCGTCGAGGACACTACTTGAAGTCCTTTGACAGTTTGTCACGTGACACCAGTTCATTTTTAAAATATATTGATCACATGACACATTGTCAAACTACGGACGTGGAGTTATTTCTGAAGGTGGCACTGCTCCAGCTCCGAACCTGCACGAACTTCAAAATTTGTAAGTAACATACGTCAAAGACGTCAAATTTCCATCTCGCTCAGTTTATATGTAATAGAAAAATAATGACAATCATTACGTCACTGCCACTAGCCCTGGGACGGACCTTACAAAACAAAATGTAAATACATTCAAAATATACTTTTTTGTGCTTCTTGCTTCTGCAGCACTAGTTACTATTTTCTGAATATTGTTATTTATTTTTCTTTAAGTAACTTTATTAGTTTTTTTTTTGCTTGTTTGATGCTTTTTTCAAGCTTAAATATAAATACCTAAAAGTACAAGTTACTGAAAACAGATTTACTTGCATTTATATTGTATAAAACGTCTACAGACTTGTATATGAAAAAAACTCATGGTAAATGTTATCTAACACACATGTAACAAAAAATGACAACTTAATTGAGACTTCAAATTTTACTACTAAATACATAATGCAAACTTTTTCATTAATTTGCTCACAAATTACCGTCATTGAAATGACACGAAATATTTAAACACTATTTAAAAATAAAAAATGCCAATCACTCAGGGATCCCCCTATTACTAATTGCCTAGAGCATACACACATAGGATCATAGGTGAGATTTCAAGGTAAAACGAATAATTAATCCAAAAATAGTCATTTTCAGTTTCAAGATTCCCTTTCGGTTTTAATTTCGTTCTAAAACAGCGCTCGAATATAGAATATTTAAATCGGGTTCTCTCTTAAAGAGGTATAGCACCGTTTACATGTTACCTGTCAAGATTTTAGAACCCACACGGAATAATAAATAGGTTAATTCACTGGCGTAGAGATTGACGCGGATATAAACTCAGTTAATCTACTAAAAAAGCATTTTTTTTTGTTTTAAATTGCTTTTATGTGGTCTAATTTACTCAGTGTATTCCTTTATTTTTCAACTTGTTGCCAACCTTAGTAAGTGTAAGTAAACTTAGGTCAAGATATTATTTGTATTGATGTTAGACTATGGGACAAGATAGAGGAGACTAAACATGTGTGTATGCAAATTTACTGGTCCAAAGCAAGGTGTACAACGGAGGCGTAACTTTTCTTTTTGTTGGATAGTCTCGTTACACAAGAGTTTTAAATTATTATATTTGGGAGGATTATAGTAAAGTGTTGGCTGTATAAGACTTGCAGTATGTAATAGAAGAAGGCCCACTTTATTAAAAGTATGAACAAACATCAAAAGCCTACATTTCATATCATTTCTTGGTTTTGGCTGCTTAAAATTTCCCAAAAACCATAAGAAATATTTTTGTTTGAATTACAGAAAGCTACTCAATATGACATATTTAACAATTATAACAACTGAAAAATGTTAATCTTTGGTTTAAAATAACGGTTAAGCTGGAGTTTATAGAACAACTGCGAAACTAGTCATCATGAGATTGCATTAAAGTGTAGCGTTTTTATTATCTCTTAATTACTACTAAGCAGTTTACGTTAATTAATACAGTACTACTACGTTGAAATGGAACTATTAGGAAAGTAGTATTGGGAAAATATTAAAGTAAACAATTAAACATGTTTCAGTGCAACGCCAAACTTGACAAATCTGTTATTTGACAACATTACATATTATCTTTTTTCTTAAAAAGTTTTTTTTTAAATCCTACATGAAAATTACTCATTTCTATGGATATTAATTATTAAAATCCTACTTGTTTCAACTAACCAATATTTACATGGTATTACTAACATTTTAAAACCGCAATCTGTTATTTGACAACATTACAAATTATCTTTTTTCTTAAAAAGTTTTTTTTTAAATCCTACATGAAAATTACTCATTTCTATGGATATTAATTATTAAAATCCTACTTGTTTCAACTAACCAATATTTACATGGTATTACTAACATTTTAAAACCGCAATACCGCAAAAGAAGTTGCAAACCATGCATTCCTTTTTGCGGATATGGTTTGAAGATAATATCACTGGATTTTCTGAGAAATTTGCAGGTGACAATATTCACCCATAAGTCACCAACCCCGGATGCTCATCTGCGAGTTAATATTTATGGAGTTTGAATAGTTAAATGAATTGGTAAAGCATTCCGTTTTTCTGCACATACTGATAATAAAAAAAATACAAAAGGCAAATCGTAAACAGCAACATAGTGTTTTTTTTATAATTGGTTAAATTCAAAACTTTGCACAAAAATAGTAAAAGAGTATATAATTTAAAATTTATCTCAAAATAAATGGATATCTTAAATCACTGCAATAATATCCTGGTTTTAATGAAAAATTGTCTTCACGTCAATTAAAAGCCTTGGCCAATATCTCGAGAAGTGATTGAAGCTTTTTTTTTGAAAAAGAAATTACAGGGTGTTTTTAAAACATTTGCAGTTGGTGGACAGAGAGATTGATCTGTTTCATTCTAATTATGAAACTTTCTTGTTTCCCTTTTTTACCTAAGAGATTTACTTGCAGATCTACTTTGGCAAAATTTTTATTTTTTATTTAAATAACCTGAAAACCTTGAAAATATGTAACTAAAGTAGAGAGTAAAAACACTGAAACCCTTTTTGAAAAAGTCTACAACATAAAGCCTGGAATAAATTTTCTATTGACAATATTCAATGTGAAATTCTTACTTGCTAAAAACATTTCCACGACCTTTTGAATAATTTCAGATTAGTTCTGAAGTATACAATAAACAACTATAAACTCAGAAATCTTTAAAAATTGTTGTCATAGTCCTTTTGTAAATCTGCAAACAAAATTTTAAGCTAAAACTGTGGAATTTAAAGTGAATATGGCAGTAAATTAATTTAGAAGAAAATGAGGATTGGAAACTACCTTTGAAGTGTGAGAATGTAAAATATGGTAGAAATGTAGGGGGTTGCAATGCAGTTATGTGCAGTGCGGAATTTAACTCATTAAGCGCCGGTTAAAATAGAGTCACTCCACACATTTAGAAAAAAAAATTATAATTGAAAATCGTCACGTAATCTTTAGGATCCGTTTTAACGTTAAAAAAAAGTAACGTGAATTTTAAAATTTAATTTGATGATTAAAAAGAGTCACATGCCTTAAAAAATATCAGTCTAAACGTAAAAACTGTCACATGATGTTAAGGATGACATCTTAACCTTAAACTAAAAAACGGTTACGTGACCTTCAGGATTCTGTTTTAACGTTAAGAAAAAGTCACGTGATCTTTGAGATTTCGTTTTGACGTTAAAAAAAGACACTTAAATTAAATTAAAATAAAATAAAAATAAATTAGATAATTGAAAATAGTCACGTAACAAGAACAGTTTAAACTTAGGAACGGTCACGTGACCATTCAAATTATATTTTGTTTTTTAAAACAGTCACGTGATCTTCAAACACCGCTTTGACGTGAGCACAATCTCAGGTGTTTTAAAAAATTAAATTAGGGCCCTTCTTAAGGAGTTACGAGTACAAGGCAAAAAGTGACAGGGTGCACCAAACTGCATTTTTTAAAACCTACAACTACAAAAAATTGTATGCAATGAAAGTTGTATGAAATTTCATGCTACACAGGATTGTATTAATGAGTTTTTTTCCTTAGAGGCCTCATTAAGGAGTTAACAAGGCAAAATTGACAGGATGTACCAAACTGGTTTTTTAACTAACTTGTCACTCATTTTGACTGAAAAATTGGCTTATGTTAGCACTTTCAATGTAATATAGTTAGGATATGCACTATCACTACTACTAGCACTTTCCTAAATTCGTCACTGGTTATGTGGATAATATAGACAACTTTTACCGAAATTTTTAAATTTTGACTTACTCCTTCGGTTAATAAAATGAAATAACAAGTTCTGTAGTAAAGTCGTTTAAACTAATCCTAAAATGCATTTAAACCGGTATTGCCAATAAAAATAACATAATTTTTTGCCGCCAAAAAACTAGAAAATTAGTGCTCTCAATTTTTAAATTTATCATTGTTTGAAATAGCTGAATTTCTAATTGAATTGGCAAAATAGAAGGTTCTTGGTCGCCTTCAAATTGAAAATTTGCCAGTAGTATTATCGGGGGTAATTGCACAAGTGCATAAAAATTACCGATAATTTTGCATGAAAACTTGTTATCTCTTAACTGCATGAGTTTATTGTCATATCTTTTTGGCGAAAGAGCCCGACACCGAAGGTGGAGGGCTTTTTTAGAAAAAAATATGAAAATGACCGAATGCAGTTTGCAAAGATAACAGGTTTGAACGCAGAATTATCAGGTCATTTTTAAGGCACGAATGTAATTTTGGGGAATATTTCCCGAATAAAGAAAATGTTTTGGTTTTGCTGCAACTATAGATTGCTCAATGGAGCTCAATGAGCAAGTTCCAAACCGTTTATTAATTTTTGTTGACATCGCGTTTGACATTTTTTGGTTATAAAAAGTCAAAAAAATGCGCATGGACAACAATTAGTGTACTAGCAATAGGCTCTACAACAATGCAGTTGTTATAGATACGTACAGTGCAATTATCGAAATGCAATTATCACTTTAGAATGCAATTATCGCTGTCATTCTGGTGAAAATGCACTGCTCATATGGGACATTTAACACATGAGGGAAATATTCTCAGAAACATATTTTCAAAAAAAAAAAAACAATACTTAGGTTAGGTTAGGTGTTTTTTAGAAGTTGTATGACAATTTTTTAGCTTTCAAGCTTTGTCTTTTTTGCGAGTTCTTTTAAAATTCTCTCATTGCAAAAAAAATACAATTTTGTTTCAATTTCAACAATTTTCTTTATTAAAACAGGGTTTTTGACAAATTCTATGTTCATTTTTAATTAAAAATACACAGGTGAAGAATGATGACTCAATTATAATAAAGCAGTTGTCGTATATTATAAAAAGTATCAAAAACCAAGTTTTTCCCTTCAAAAACGTCTAAAAAGTTTAAAATCGTTTATGTATTACTTTGCTATTTTTAAATACTAATTATTATACATTATTAAGTACTTATCTAGATTACAGGAAACATTAAGTGACAAACGTTTTCTTGATTAAACTACTGAAAGAACTAGATTTGTAAAAGACTGAATCTGGTCTCTAATATGTTTGGGTATTTGTATTTGTCAGTTTATACCGTCTTTTATAATAAATTTGCTCTGCATATAAAGTTACTTTACCACTGATTTTTGTTAAACTTATAAAATTGTTTTGATATTACTTTTCAAGCAGAAACTCGGTATAATTTTGAAATGGAATTATACAATAATTAGTATACTTACCCTCAACAAACTTGTTTGTACTCTTTTGCTTTAAACTGTCAATTACCATTTTTTTGACTTAACAAATAAGTATGCAACCAACGTGAACCTAACGAGTCTAAAAGTTCCTGTCGGCACCATTGGTGGTCATTGCGGAGGTGCCACCTTTATTCGGGCACGTTTACTTTGTACATTATAGGATCGTGATGTCTACCAGGTAATCAGATTTAATAAACGTTCGGTTAATAGCAATATTATTTAATATTTTGCAATTAATGTACCTGCTAAATGTTTTTTTATTACTTTTAATACGTGATAGAAGAGCATTTACAAGTAGTAGTAGTACATTTTAAGAAAGTTTGCGGCTTACTCGACTGTTGAACTCTTTGGGAGTTTTAAATTTTTTCTTGAATTCTTCTCTTATATTTAATAGTACTGAATTTCTCCATATTGTAGTAGTGAGATTTAATAATAATATAATATAATAATAATATTATATTTGTGTGTGTGTGTGTGTGGTTTGTGGCTTACTCAACTGTTGAAATCTCTGGGGGTTTTAGGTTTTTTACTGAATTTTAGCTTTATATTTATTAGTACTGAATTTGTCTATATTGTAGTAGTGAAGTAGTTGTAAAATATGAAATTTACACTTATTTTAGCTGTTTTTTCTTAGTCGCTATTTTAGTACCGAAAGAAGTCAACTCAAGGTAGTTTATCACCTTTTGACTCAGATGCAAAAAATGCAAATTTACGGTGTTTAAGCTACTTACTTTCATTTTACCTAACGGAGTTTAATTTCCCCAGATATTTAAACTAATCTTCGATTCAAACCACAGTTATAATACAGATGACTCAACTGTGAAATATCTCAAATACGTGTTGCATTAAATTACACAAGGTCGATGCCGATGTCGTTTGGTGTCCGTTTAATGATTCGAAAAGTAATCATTGACTTTCCTCACAGCTGTTCCAAATTACCAAACCAAAACGGATTTCAGTTTCGTAACTTGGTCCTGATTTAGCGTTTCGGAATTTGGCACCTTTTTGTTATGATACTCCCGGAAAATACTATTTCGTTTATGATTCATATAGGAACAGCCCAATTATCTTTTTGATTGCAGTGTTTTTGATATGAATCATGCTTTTTTGTGATGTTAGGTAATATTTATATGAGGGTAGGAGGCCGGACTTTAACATCAGCTGTATTCAAGATACGAACGTTATTTTCACATCTAACGTAAATTATCTATCATAAATCTGGGTTACTGTAACAAAGCATCGAGCTGAATTAAACAGCCACCTGCTTAACTCCTGCTGCGACAAAATATTGCAGCAGACAGCGCGTATGAGTACTTGTGGTGACATACAGGAAGTACCGGTGGGCGAAATGCAATGCTTAGACGCCCCCTTACTTACGTGTGGTTCTGCGCCAGTATCTAGTAGATGATTATTTTAAGAAAGTGTAGTTATATATTTTATAGTCTTTCAGTTGTATAAATCATGGTTTATAAACGAAATTAGGTGCTTAGAGGTACAAAATGGTGCAGGAAAGTCTCACTAATTAGGAAATAAATATTATTTTATAATGAAAAGAAGTACTTTGTATATTTTGCTTATAATTATAAATAATATAATATACAGGGTGTAAGTACATGATCAAAAGGGTACTGTGACATTCTTTAGATCGAAAGGTAACGATTTGACGTAATTGTCATTAGAAGAAAGTGTTTGGTTCCAATGCTATTGATAGTCAAAGTTCTTGAAAAAAAAACTATTTTCGGAAATATTTGGAGAACGTTTCGATGGATTTTAATGAAACTTGCTGTGGACTTGTCTTTAAGTAAGGCTCATGGTTTGATGAAACAACCACGTCCATTTGCATTCGGCAAGTGCTAAGTTCTTCAGTGTCTTAATTTCTAAGTTCTTAATTTTTTATTATTTAATTTGATGTATTGGTCCTTTTTCAAGGCTTTACTACTTCTGGTAAAATCTTCTAGCATTCATAGTTCTTCCGCAAAAAATGTTTATTGCAAATAACGTAGCCACCAGTTAATTTGATAACTACAAACCAACTATCAAAGTTTTGACGTTGGTAAAAAAAATAAAACATAATTTTCTATTGAAACTACCAGTCAGATCTCAAAAGCAGAAGGTTCTCAATAAAATAGAAATTAAAACAAATGTTCGATATGCCCACAATTTTCTCGGATGCATAGTTGGATCCTTCGAATGAAATTGAATTGAACCTTCCTCAACATTTCTGCATCATCCCGAATTACGTTCGCCTCGTTCTGCACCCTACGTATTAACTCTTCCTCGGATTCCACAGGAGTAGCGTAGACTTTTTTTTTAAGCCACCCCATAAAAAAAATCTAATGGTGTTAAGTCGGGGGACCTAGGGGGTCATTCGACAGGAAAATCTCCCCCTCTCCTTCTGATCCATGTGTGTGAAAAAGTGTTGCTTAAATGTACAGTTTCTATTAATGTGTGGAGGAGCACCATCGTGCATGAACTACATCTGAGCACGCACATTGAGAGGGACATCCTCCATTAGAACAGGCAAAGTATTCAGTAAGAATTCAAGATAATTTTCACCATTCAAGCGATGGAGCAGAATATAAGGACCCAGAAGAATGTTTCCGATGATACCGGCCTACACATTTATGCGTAATTCCAGCTGAAAGTGGTTAATACGCCCCACATGAGGGTTTTATTCTGCGTAATGATGGAAATTATGTGAATTAAAAACACCACTTTTGGTAAATCCAGCTTTATCAGTAAATACAATTTTGCTGGTAAAATTTGGGTCACGTGCCCCCGCTTCTTCAGTAAAGTGGCAAAACCGAAATCTTCTGTCAAAATCGGGTGGTAGAAGCTCCTGAACAGGCGTTGCATGATATGGATGAAGGAACTGCCGTCTTGTGATGCAATTAACTGTACTTTTTGGTACGCCAAATTTGAGTGCTAAACGGCGACTACTAATATTTGGGTCTTCAGCGACCCTGTTTAAAATGTCCTCTTCAACAGCAGCATTACGAACTTGAGGACGACCCACACGGTCAACGGCTCTAACACCAAAATGCCCTGTCTCCCGTAAACTTATTTCAATCTTTGCAAACGTCCGGTAATCCGGAACTCGTCGATTTGGATATCGCGCAGCGTAGACGCGAACATTCTCACGTAAGTTGTCTTCGTAAAACCCTAAGACTTCGATCATGTCAGTCATTTCTTCATTTGAAAACGTCATTAGCTTTGTTTGAAACAATTTTTTTTAAACTGTCACCAACGTCAAAACTTTGATAGTTAATTTGTAGGTATCATATTAACTCATATTAACTGGTGGCTACGTTATTTGCAATAAAAATGTGTAAAATGATAAATAGCAGAGAAACACAAAAACATTTTTTTGCGGAAGAACTATGAATGCTAGAAGATTTTACCAAGAGTAGTAAAACGTTGAAAAAGGACCAATACATCATATCAAATAATAAAAAAATAGTTTTAACGACGAAATAAAAAGTTCTGGTAATTTTTGAACCCAGTCACTGAAGAACTTAGCACTCGCGAAAAGCAAATGCACGTGGTTGATTCATCAAACCATGAGCCTTACTTAGAGACAAGTCCACAGCAAGTTTCATTAAAATCCATCGAAACGTTCTCCAATTATTTCCGAAAATAGATTTTTTCAAGAACTTCGACCATCAATAGCAATGGAACCATACACTTTTTTCTAATGACAATTACGTCATATCGTCACCTTTCGATCTAAAGATTGTCACAGTACCCTTTTGATCATGTGTTTACTGGACACCCTGTATAATAAACTCGGGTTAACGAAACAGAAACACAAGTTACAAGCTGTGGTCTAAAACGACAGATAGTAAATCATGTCATTCTTACATCAAAACCATCATTTAACAGTAGTTTTTTTTGGTGGTTTTGTTTCGTTGGTTATGTCGATGCTTAATTCAGAGTGTTATATTTTGTAGTTATCTTTAGATCAAATCTAAAAACTGAAGAACTGCTGGTTTTAGGTCCCAAAATATGCACCAGCTTATAAAAGATATTTTTTGTCATGTAAAACATTCGGTAAAAATCAGCATCTGTGTAGCTTTGAAGCCAACATTCATAGTAATCTTTTGGCCTAAAATGTTCTTCCCTTGTCGTACTTATACAGTGTGACCCATTTAGAATGGAAACACCCCTATAAAATTTTAGGTTATTAACCGATTTCAATGATTTTTTTTTTAAATAATTAGGAATGAAATGTCTATTACGGGAGAAAATTTTAAATATTTATTTCAGTTTTCAGGTCATATTACGATACTTTTTCTTGATAGAAAATGGAGAATTTTTATTAGCGATTTTTTTATTGAAAAAATTACTACGCCACTGGATCTATAGTGTTTTCAAATAGCTGTGACCAAAATTTCATAAAAATCCATTCATTAATAACAAAGTTATGACAAATTAAAATTCAAAAATCCTCTAAGCTAACGGTCACAAAAGAACACCCTGCATCAACTGTTGCCATAGAAATGGTGTTATTATTTACTTGTTTATTATTAATTATTAATTGATTAATTTAATAAAAAAAAAATAAAAAAAAAAAAAAATAAAAAAAAAAATTAATTAAAAAAAAAATAAAAAAAAAAATAAAATTAAAAATTATTTTTTTAATTTTGGTCACAGCTATTTGAAAGCACTATAGATCCAGTATCCGTAGTAATTTTTTCAATAAAAAAATCGCTAATAAAAATTCTCCATTTTCTATCAAAAAAAAGTATCGTAATATGACCTGAAAACTGAAATAAATATTTAAAATTTTCTCCCGTAATAGACATTTCATTCCTAATTATTTCAAAAAAAAAATCATTGAAATCGGTTAATAACCTAAAATGTTATAGGGGTGTTTCCATTCTAAATGGGTCACACTGTATGAGCTAGGTAATTACCACTATTTTGTGAATAAATTGTCCTCATTTCCACAAATTCAAAGGTATTTAAAATGTTTAAATTCAGCAACTAAAAGGCATTTTCTTTTAATGTAAAAAGAAACTCCTGACGTTGACGGTCGACACTTGACAGAAGATAGAATCAGGAGCAACCCGCTTTTGTAATTCAACAACAAAAGACGTCATATGTTTTCATTCAGACGTTTTATGTTCCATAGAACTGTTTCGTCGCTAAAATTCGGCTATTGTCCGAGATGTAAGCTAAATTTCTCTGTATTTTTCCATAAAAGGTGACAATTTTCTTGAAAAGTAGTTGTAATAATTGAAAACATTTTATTAACCAGCCTCTGTACGTTAACTTAAGGGATATGTTGAACACTGACAAACCCAAATAGGTAAATGGCTCTGGTAAATTTTTGTCATGTTTTATTTTCAAAATATTTCAAATTAAAATTTGTTGGAAATACTGAGCGCTCGGTTTCAATTGTTCAGTAGTTTATTTTTGTTCTTAACTTTTTGACTACTATTAGATAAATATAGGGAAGACCAATTAATCGATAACAAAAACAAATAACTTATTACCTCTAACTTCACTGATATACCTGTCATTATTTTTTAAATTAATTTGTTTTTTTTTTAATTCATTTCTTTCATTATTTTGTTTATATTTATTACAGACAATGACAACAAGGAAAACAGAATATTAAATTAAATCGGTTGCATATTTCACACATCAAAGACCCAATAATGGGTTTCTTTCAAGGTTGGCGCCGCTAAAATCCCACAAAAGAAATTCTTCTTTTTGAATGGACCCCCGACCAGCTTTCTCAGGAATATTTTTTCACCAAATTTCGGCGGCGTTTAAGGCTCAAGTTTCGCACAGTCATTTAAGCAGTCATCTATCATTGATTTTTAAGAAGTTGAGACCACCAAATTGATGGTGTTTCCTGCAGAAATGATTTGTGACCGAGGGAAAGATTACACTTGGTGTGATACGAATTAATATGGGCGGATCGTTGCGTCCCTTTGGTGGGCCATAAATGTGTTAAAAAAAATCTTTCTCAGGTTTCTACCAACATTAAAGTATATGGAAATCGTAAATTAACTAACATTTCCACAGTATCTAGTTCCTGCTTTGTGAAAAGGAGCCGCATTGTTAAACGCTTGACATGGGGTACATAATTTTAGGGTTTATGGGAGTATAAGGTCATTTTGAGGTTGTTGCTATCTCAACATCTCAGAAATTAATGGCCGTCAGGGTCTGCATACGAAATGCCAAATCAACTAGGAATGTCTCGATTTGACTCAGATTGGACAAACCGAAGAAATCAAAAATTGCGCTGTATTGAGTAAGAATAGCGCACGACGCATGTATAATGATTCAGACGCCATACCGGATAACAAGCAGATCTGAAACTCAAACAATGCCTCGCCGATGTCCTGTTATTCAAATACCGGAATTATTCCTAGAAATTCGATGAGCATCTTGGTACGCTTCGTGAATGGGCATTACAAAGATTGTCGGTAGACGAGCCGCTATTTTAGCGCCAGGGGCCAAAATTTCGAAACTTTATGAATGGAACCGCCTGGTAAGATTACACCATTGGCGAGTCGATTTTCTGAGAATTTCTTTTTTTGCCATGATAAGTATAGCCTTCACATTTGATTAAACGAAATGGAGGAAGGTTGATCTGATTTCAAACTTATTCGTCTAGTCAATTTGCCATTTGATACCTGTAAAATATCAAAAA
Source organism: Ips typographus (assembly GCF_016097725.1). NCBI lineage: Eukaryota > Metazoa > Arthropoda > Insecta > Coleoptera > Curculionidae > Ips > Ips typographus. Next base: position 11,504,405 of record NC_138423.1, read on the forward strand.
TATCAACTTTACGTTGTTCTTTTAATACAAGTTTTTAAATCAAGCAGTAGCAATTTTTTCTTGGAATTGGTATAATTCAACATCAATTTACAAAGTTCAATTTTAGAAACGGTCAAGTGAAGTGGTCTTAAATTTTAAAGTAACTATCGGATTTCCATGAGATCTGTCATTAATGTTATATTTTTTTACTATTCCGTCAATCCTCTGTCATCAATCTGTCAGTCATGTCTTGCAAAACTCCATTTCAACTGGTATGTCAACGTCAACAACAACCAATAAGATGACTTTATGGAGAACGAAGACTTACCCTATACATAATAGTGCTGATCACCTCTTTAATGTCCTCATCTAGGAATCCATAATCAGTTTATGTTGGAGAACAAATATGACACTTTTAGTAGTCATATTGGAATAGCAGTTTTCCTAACAAGTGTGCAAAGTAAGACTTGTACGCGCGATTGCTGGATATGCACGAACGACGCGAAGCGGAGTTCGGGCACCAGAGAAGTGCAGACAAGACACTTTGCACAAGACTTAGGAACAATATTGTTTCTGCGAGGAACCCCATAAATAAACACTCAATGTTTGAAACGTTTCCGTGTTTAAATTATCATTTTTGACGCAGCCAAAGTTCGACCGGTGTCCCGGATTGTCACCGTGTGACAGCTAAGTAACTTCGTCTTATAGGTTGAGATGTTAAATGGATTTGAATCGTTGTAAATTGTAAGTTTGTATCATTTGCTTTATCATATAATAAAGTAGATGTTTTTATTCTTTAATTGAACACTGACTGAAACTTGAACGACTCTTTCATTGCCTCAAAACATAAGCCAAAATGTAATGTTTTGAGCGGTTTGTAATGTCTATTTCATATCGCACAGTTGCGGAAAGTATGAACCAATATCCCTGTAGGAGTAGAAAAAAGTTATTTAGTTAGTATTTCGATTAAATTCCCCATTTTTTCCCTAGCAAATACAAGAAATCACTTTAAATAAAAAAACTAGTCAGTGTCCATCCATTAAAAAAAAATGTATCAGAATCTGCTGAAAGAAAGGCAGAAGTTATATCAATCTTTTACGATTATCAGCTGATCTATCAGATTTGAGGTTATACGTATGCAAAACGATTTGTTTGTAAACATCATCAAGTAAATACGAAATGTTGCATTGTATGGTATGATAATTGCGACTAATTTAACAATTATTTTCCAAACTCGGCTTTACTCTTTTTTACGCACACACAAAATCGTCGAAATGACAAATCCTATGCCATATTATGTCAACAATTGCATTTATTAACCTTAATTGCAAGAAAACAAATAACATTGGTTGAAATTAGTTTAAAACCAATAGCACAAATAATGGGATTTGCTAAAAGTGTAGCTTCTGATGATACGCTAAATAAGTCAAAATGACATCAAATATAAAACCACAAATTTACTTTTTTTCTTCACAATTGATTTTATATTTTTTAATGTGCTCTGTCTGGGACATGTGCTCATTTACTCATCGTTTTGGTGGTTCAGAATTGAACTTTCTTCTTGTCATTAGTACTATGGATAATAATAATTAAAAAATCACACACACAAAAACTCATATAATCCACAGTGCGTCATAAAATCCAAAGTTAAACCAAGCAATCGTAATTATTGATTTGTTTTTAAGTTTTCCATTTCCTGTTTTAATCTTCTTGGGCTCTAACCAAAAATATTTTGCTTGGAGTTGGTAGCTCTGAATTGGTTGTAGTTTTAAAGACCCATCATTAACTAAAACTAACGGTCTCCGCTAGACTCTAAATTCTCACTAATAAACCCATAAACATTAAAACGCCAAATCTTAAATCAGCAAATGTAAAACAACTGTTAAAAAGATAAAGAGGAATCGCGGAGAGCGCGTTTTAAAATAAGAGGACCACTTCAGGCGGCCACTTAACATATGTAGGTAGGAATGTATACATGTTGTAGGATTCTTTCGGTAGATCATTCGAAAAGATAAAAAATTACCTGAGACCACTGAAAGGTCGCCGTTTTCGGACAATATACTATATAGGTTGTTGAAATCCATTCGATGCTCCGCTATCCTTTTTTTTTCAGTCTTTTGTTGGCTCAAGACATTTCGTGGAGATTATTGGCCTTTATTGTGTGTGATATAAATTTCAAAACACCAAATGATTCAGAGCTATTACCATGTGACCTAATTTCTGTGACCTATCAGCTGTTTCAGGTTAATTCTATTCCAATTAAGAGTTTCCGGAATCCGGTTCCATTAAAGCATTTCCACGAAAACATATGATTTTCAAGGTTTTCGTATTGATTTTTCTTTTATTCAGTGCCCGAACTCAGGTTTTGTTTTATCTGAAGATGAATCCAGGGTTGGCTTAGGTTCTTTTAATCTGGACCCGCAAAAATGTGAAATCCTAAAACTAATACAACTTTTACTAGAATTATACAGTGTGTCCATAAAGTATGGAATAAATTCGATTACAATTCAGGGAATTATTTTAAAGACGCATTTTTTGAGAAAAAAAAATATACAGGGTGTCCCAAAATTGAGATATGACCTTCGAGTTGACATTTTCAAATGAGAACCCTCATTTTTTATTGCAATTATGGATCCTACGTAAAGTTCTGGGTATTTTTCATGTTAGCATATCTTATGTCCTTATTCAACTGTTTTCGAGAAAATAACAGTTGAAAAATATAACAGATTTTATTGAAAATAGTGTTTAATAACAAAAAAAAAACAATAATTATTTAGTTAATTAAATGTTCAAACTGAAACCCTTCTTGTCCCAGGCATTATCCCAAACGATTGATGAATTCACGCTGGACCCTATTTATGGTCTCTTGACTAATGTTAGCACACTTTCTTCTAGTTTTTTTTCATTAAGTCGCCAATTGATTCAGGTTTAGTTTAATAAACAACATTTTTGAGATGACCCCACAAAAAAAAAACCATGGATTGAGATCAGGAGATCTTGTAGGCTATTCAATTGATCCAGGCCTTCGAATCCATCTGTTGGGAAATGCTACTTTGTTAAGATATTGTCTAACTTGTATTGCTTAATGTAGCGGTGCACCATCCTGCTGTAATGAGGTAACGAGGGATATCATAGTTGCGGGAAACTTGAGGCGTATCTCAAAACGTTCTTTCAATTTTACTAACTACTCACTGGTTTATTATTGGCTTATCTGGATATTTCTTATTAAATAAAACACACACCTCATGTTGAGTTCGCACTCTATCGCCATACTCTATCATCATCAGAATTTCTTTGTGTGTTGATAAACGCATTGTAATATTATTATTTGTTTGAAATAAAGTCGCAGACAAAGCAAACAGACAAATTAGGAATTTCAAAATGAATGAGAATGACTTTGCTATAAAATAAAAACAAACCTTGCGACAATAAACCAAACACCAGCCGATGTGTACGGTGGAAGTTTTTTTCAACATTTATTTTCACCAGACATAGGATATTCTACATGAAAAATACCCAGAAATTTACGTAGAATCCATAAATGCAATAAAAAATGGGGGTTATCATTTGAAAATGTCAACTGGAAAGTCGTATCTCAATTTTGGGACACCCTGTATATCTAATTTTTTACATACGTGTACGAGCATTTTTCTTAAAGATCCCTAAATTTTAATCGAATTTATTCCATACTTTATGGACACACTGTATGTATAGGGTGATTGATTGCCTATCAAAGAAGACGTGAATAGGTCTGATAAATACCTATCGCGATAAAGATTTTCAACCACCACTTGTATCAAAAGTTGTTACCAATTTAGATAATTTTAATGAGACACCTGGTACATAAAAATTATACGAGATGCAGCTGAAAACGACCGTGAACTTTACCTTAACCTAGTCAAGGCTGTTAGTCATCGATTGTCGTAAATTTCCTGGAAAATTGGCTTGGATTTTTGTGTTCCAGAAACCACTTTTGATATAGGAAAGATATCGTTTAACGATTTTACTATTAGGCTAGGAACGGTTTGAAACATATTTTTTGTCAAATCACGAGTCTGTAAACGGAAATATTATTCATATATTTGGTAACATAGAGTAGCAATGAGTAAATTAGTGAAATTAATCACGTCGGAAATTATTAGATAAAAATGTAGTAGTAAAAAGTTTCAGTGTGATTCAGGGTTAAATTTATTTTTGTATGTATCATAGTACCGTAGTTATCGTTTTTAGATTTTATTTAAATAATTATGATTGCAAATGAAAAAAATGTTGAAACATAAAATTGATAAGCAGGATCTATGTTTTTAGATATTACGAGAAAATAAATTTACTTGAAAGTGAAAGTGAATTCTGTGATGTCATCATTAGTTTTTTGGATTGGTTTGTAGGTACAGTAAAGTTTGGCACAACGTACTTTTAATATACAGGGTGTCCCAAATTGCAAGTACGTTATTTTAAAAATACATTCTACATCAAATAATCAAAATAATTTACACATATGCCAATCACTTGTCAAACTTTTGACATATGTTTTATTTGCTCAATCGGAAAATCTGTTTTTTCTGATTTCAAGTAACTATATTTTGTGCAGTTCTATTGGTTACTTTTCGAAAAATGTAGAATTTTTTTTATTTTTAATTTTTTGTCTATTTTCCTGACGCGCTAAACCCTAATTGAAAATTTAGACAGTTGTATAAGCTGTTGTTATGCAATTTTGAACTTACAACCTGTAAAGACCTGTCCACACCTGTCAGAATTAGTCAGGTCACAGACGTACAGTTTTAAAATGTAGTTTAAACGTCACAAATTTAAAATTTAGTAAATTAAGTTTAAATAGTTGCAAACGTTAAAATTGTAAGAGACATGTCACGTGACTTTGATAATACAGATTTGTGGTTGCAACACTGTAAAATTCAGTTGACATCTGTAAAAACAATCACGTGACCTTGAAAAATAGTTTCAACTAAGAAAATTTGCTAAATAAAAATTAGACCGTTGTAAACTTTCATTATGCATTTTTGAACTTGCTTGCAACACTGTAAAAGCTAGTTGACACCTGCAAAAACAGTCACGTGACTTTAAAAATGTAGTTTAAACGTTGAAAATTTGGTAATTCAAATTTAGATAGGTATGGATAAACCTGAGATTGAAAGGAGCCACGTCACGTGACGTTAATAATGCAATTTTGAGCTTGCAACACTGTAAAGGCCAGTTCACACCTGGAAAAAACAGTCACGCGACTATAAAAAATAGTTTGTACTAAGAAAACTTGTTAAATCAAAACTAAACTGTCATAAAATCTGAAATTATAAGGAACACGTCACGTGATTTACATGCATTTTTTAACTTGCAATACTGTAAAGGCCAGTTGACATCTCTCAAAAACAGTCACGTGATCCTCAAAATGTCGTTTAAACTGTGAAAAATGTGTTAACTAAATTTATAAAACTTAAATTGTAAGAAACACACCACGTGACTGATAATAAAATGTTGAGCTTGCAACATTGTGTAGGCCAGTTGACACTAAAGGCCAATAGTAGTCAAATAATTCAATTGTTTTAGTATTCATGGCAACGGCACTATTTACAATCAGAAGAAAAATATCTTCCGATTGAGCAAATAAGATATCAGGTGATGGTGATATATTTAAATTAAGCAAAACATGACTGTCATGTTTCTTAAATTTTCCACTTTACTGAATTGCGCAGAAGAATACGGTACGTCACTGCGTTTTCGTAAAGTAAATCAGTATCGGTTGTCTCTTTGAATGTTTAAGATGAAAGGTTGTACCCGATTTTATGTTTAAATTCTTTATTTATACTAAATAAACTACCACATATTAACAACAGGCATTTACGAATATTCTACCGATAGATACCTGTTTAACCTAGAGCGTATGAAAATTGTTTTTGGTAACTACCATTACCGTTCTGAAATTTTACCCATATACCGAATATATGTACCCGGTTTATGATTTATGGATCGAGAAGTTCCGTCGGTAAATTAAGAAAAAAGTGACTTTTGACAGGTTTTTCTTTAAAATTTAGAATCATAACCTCAAAAATTAGTTTATGGTTGACAATTTGGCGGTTTGTTCCACAGTTTAGCAAGCTTATGAGAGTGACCTGTTAAATTAAAATGGATTTTAGAATATGTTCTGTGTGTGAGATGGAGGAAGAGTATGCCGATATTGTGTCAAAGACATATCAGGAATAGGAATACCAATCGCGTTCTAAAATTCATTCGACCGTAATGAACCAGATCCTTAAAAGTTACACCGATTTTGGTAAACGGTGGAATTAGCAGGTATAATTTTCGTAAATACCTAACATCAACAAAACATTTCTCAACGACATTAGCAACTAAACTGTCAACTGTCTCTGTTTTTTAAACGTCACACTGTCAAATTGTGTTATGCAACACGCGTTACCACTGTATGGTGGGCTGCCTACCCTGACTCTACAGGGTCCTAAAATTTCCTAGAAAAATTATAAATTGTTTTGTTATTGCACTAGTGCGGTATTATATTCTTTGTTGATAATACACTCAGCCAGCTTGATCATATCAAGACATTTTTCCGCTCTTGTCGACCTTTAAAATTGATCACTCAGTCAGCTAAATTTCTGAGCAATTTGCCAGCTCAATCATTTAATCTTTTCTGACTCTGATAGAATTTAACACTTTTTTAAAATATGTTTGACGTTTGAAATCACTCAAGTTTTCTATCAAAATTTTTGGGCAATCAGTTAAATCATTTGAGGCGATATTGTGTTAATTTTGAAAAATCTTGGATGTAGATTTGGCATAATAGTGATTACTTTCAATCTCGATATATTCAGATAAGAATTTAAAATTTTTCTAATAAATAAAAACTTTTGCTGTTTTTTATTATTTCCGTAAGCAGACTTTTTGAAAATGAAAAATTGTGCTGATTACATATACAGGGTGTCTAAAAAGTCTGGAATATTGCAAATATCTCGAAAAATTTGCGTCTTGTTAAAGTAAATAACAGCGCATGACGTGAGGGTGAAATGAGGTTTGCAAGTATACAGGGTCAGTCACAAAGTATACCAACTTTCTTAATTCAAACCTAACACACTGTATATTACTTCAGATTTTAAGAGTACTCATAAAGGCCAATTCAACGATATACGATTTTTTTTTTTTTGTACCTACCTATAACAATGATAGGTGTAACAATGACAGCTAACGTCAATATAATGTTAAATTAATTGGCAAATTTTCCTATTACTTAAAATGGTGTTTTTGAGTGAGAAGGATACTTAAGATGTCAGTCTTTTCCTTCTCACTCAAAAACACCATTTTAAGTAATAGGAAAATTTGCCAATTAATTTAACATTATATTGACGTTAGCTGTCATTGTTACACCTATCATTGTTATAGGTACGTACAAAAAAAAAAAATAAAAAAAAAAAAAAAATCGTATATCGTTGAATTGCCCTTTATAAGTACTCTTAAAATCTGAAGTAATATACAGTGTGTTAGGTTTGAATTAAGAAAGTTGGTATACTTTGTGACTGACCCTGTATACTTGCGAACCTCATTTCACCCTCACGTCATGCGCTGTTATTTACTATAACAAGACGCAAATTTTGAGAAAAATAAAATCAGCAATTTTCGAGATATTTGCAATATTCCAGACTTTTTAGACACCCTGTATTATTCATTTAGAAACTTGAGTTGTTTCGTAGGAAGAACCTGAATTTAACAATTCCTGAAGGAACAGTTAAATTTTAACTGATGCTTGTCCAAGCTGCCGGATACAAAACATCACACATTCGTATTGAGTTTCATGATATTAATTAAGGGTTTGAAGGCCACCAGTCATAAAATTCTGGGTGGCGCTAACCACCAGGTAGTTCCACAAAACATCTCAATTGAAAACGACAAGCGTCCTCGCCTCCTACTTAGCAACCCCCGAGATTTTTTCACACCGATTTCACACATTTTCGAGCCGATAAATAACGAAATTGTACCCTTAGAAATAACATAACAGTTAAAAGCGTTTCGGGGGCGGTATGATGTGAAAGGGCCTAACCGACTTCCTTTTCGAAATTTTTTGGGGGTGAAATATTTTAAAAGAGATGTCAAAAGGTGCCATTAGTCAGGAGCTAAGGCCGAGTGATTTGTCTTGTCAGTTGGTCGGTAACGCTTATCTACAAAGCAATAAAAATGATTTGTTTTTAGGGTGGTTCGGGTACCTAAATCAAAATAAAATGCTTTCTCATCTCTGAGGGATACCATTGTGGTTATGTTAGTTTGATGCGGTCTTTGGATTAATCTTTCAAGTACCAAGCCAAAAATTGTATGTCGTTACTAATAATTTATCAATTTAACAGGAATAGTGATTGTATCTTAATTCGTAAGTTAATTAATAGATTTTAATACTAATGGCAACATAAACTATTTCCGTTTTACCAAACTTCCGTACTTTACAGACACCCTTATCATTTACAACTAATTAATAATTAGTTTCGTGATAATCGTGATCATTTCCTGTAACAAGAAATTTTATAATAATCTGGTGACAAATACTTTACTTAATTAGTAGTATATCAGATTGCTTATGTAAAGCAAATTACTATATAGCTTACTTAATTATTAGCGATACATAACATCTTGTTACATGAAGTAATAATTAATACTTGTCTCATAATAGCAGATTATGACTTATTATGTTTTATTTTTCTTTAAGTATTTAAGTAATATTAGTGCAATTTGGACTTTTTGAAAATCGAACCATAACAACAAAGTTGAAAAATGTTTAAAGCTGCAGAAAAGTCTTGTTTTACCTGAGACATAAAAATAATCTACTAATGTGCTCAAATAAAACAAATATAAACATAAAATAATAATAGAATTATCAAAAGTAATTAAAACTATCAATTTTACTCATTCCTGTATTACTTTGTTTATATTTTAGAAAAAGTCTGATTTTCGAGTCTGTAAGATTAATGAAAAACTTGTTTTTACAAATGAACAGTAATATTTTTGTAGGGATGGGCGTATAGGTATACCGATATGCTCGGCTTGCATTAACAGAGTCCAAAGTCAAACTTACCACACTATTTTTAATATACAAGATAATACCTAAAATTAGAGGTTAAAATTACAAAAATCTTAAAACTATTATTAAAGGATGTCTATAGATATAATGAGTGTAATATGGCCAAAAGCATGTTAAGTTTTGACATATTTTATTACCGGTTTTCTTTTAGGAAATTGATTGCATTTTTACTGTGATTTCAAATATACAAGGCGTTTGTTTTTCGAGTTCCATCATATAAATCTGCTTTTTATAAAGATGCACAAAAAAGGTAAATTACGGCAAAGCTTAATTAGTCAGATTTAGTTCTTGCAAATGGCAGTGATATCACGTGGGCAAGTGTCAAGTTGATGCTGCTCGAACCAACCTTCTGTATATGGTTTGTCAGGTTATTTTTTGGCATACACTCACATAATAATATAGTAAATTTGTCTAAGAATATTACACTTATAAAAAATAATTAGGATTAAATTGGAGGCCGTAAATTAGTTATTACTTGCATTATTGTCAAAATAAACGACGTCAAACTTATGACATTCTGTGTATGACAATGTATGTCAGAAGTGTAGTTTACAAAGAATTTTTATTTTTCACACATTTTTTTTCAAAGAATGTCATGTCAAAACTTGACCACTAAATTAAATAATTTTAATTTTGCATTTATAAACCAAGGATGGATCGTTTTATTTGACATGACTTGTCATGATGCATTTAGGATATATAAAATCTCACTTTTGAGGGACAAGTTTATAATATTTTTTGACCACTTTGTATGAATCTACGTCGTCGTTGCCAATTTTCAGTACAATGTAATAACGTCATAATTTTGCTTGACCTAAGGTATAAAAGAACGTTGCCAAGGTTTTAAAACTTGTATATGTCCATCGAGGTATTTTCATCTGGGACACTGTAGTACATAATAAATTGTATGTACAGTTCAAAAGTGAGAAGTCATATGGACACTACGAGAAAATGTAACCCTAATTTGCTATTTAAACTTGCAAAACTGTATTCTGAAAAGAACAATAATTATAAATATACAGGACGTTAAAGATTTATTTAAAAAATATACAAACTGTAAGTACGTTCTCCATTTTGCTATTTGATATTTAATATTTAATCACAATATTGTTTTTTCCCATTGTAGTAAACTTGTGTTGTTTATGTTTTTTGCATAACAAACATTAGTGATATACGAACGGTTTGACAGATATATTTACGTAAATATGAGATGTAAATCGGACGTCGTGTGTTACTCGTGTAATTAGAATATGAAAGTGAACCATTTAAAAAAAAAACATTTTTTTTAATTAAAAACAAATTTAATACAGACAAGTGCAATCCTACAAGGCACAATTTTTTATTCCTAGTTTGCAATTTTTATGTTAAACTATAGCACCAAGTTGATTCGGACTTTTTTAGAATAATATAATTATAAGTTGCCTACGAATAACACTTAATTAAAATGACTCACCCTGTATAAAACCATGTTTTAAAAATGCTTTATAGGTACAGGATGTCAAAATTCATTAAATTAACAAAACATATTAACGTTATTATACACATACATTTCTGTATCGTTGTGTGATGTTTCTGGGTTAGTTTTTTTTTAGCAAACACCTTTGTTTTTAATATTCTCGGTATCTGTGATCTTGTCATATTGTAGTCGTATAATTTTTTAAGTTTTGCTAATTATAAAAATTAGACTAATCTACTTTTTTTTCATTTCAGCCGTCCATTCAAGTTTGCCTTAATGAATTCCTGTGGAACTGAGGTAAGTACGTTATTTATAAATGTACTGATAAACTCAAAACTGTATTATTGAGTAGAAACTCACACTTTACAGTTTGCTGATTATTATTAGGTTTTATGAGAACATCGGCGTAGGCTCTAAATTTAAAACTCTCATTTGCATTATTCGGTTATTTGCTCTAATTAAAACGTCTTAATAAAACGTTTATTATTGTTAGCGTTAACGTGTGGTCAATGTCGACTAATTGTAAATGTTTAATGGGCTTTTGTACTTTTAATAGTATCATAAAGTATCAGAGTAACAACCTAAAGCAACCACAAGGACTGATCGGCGAACATTCGAAATTTATTCAAAAAGAAGTGTATGTGTAAGTTTTTCCAATATGTCAATGTTTTAGTTATTGGAGATTTAAAGCTCTAACTAGTTTTTTTTCTAGTTTTTGAGTAAGTAAATGTTTACCATAATTCACTTTTGAAGATGTTCTAATCTACTAATTTAGTACAACAAATTTGAACCACAACATAATTTAGTACGTCACTTAAACAAATAATCTCGTCTAAACATCCCAATTAAAATCTGGTGGGATTTAACTATAATTATCCCGTTTAGTGCTTTATTTTATGGGTAATTAAACTGTCTACGTTAACCAAAAATTAAAACAATAACATTCATTAATACGGATGTTTTCTTTTTTGAGATAGGAACCATCAAAAATTTTTTTACACACGTCATAGTAAGGTTGTGTTTCATCGTAAATTTTTTGCAATGTAGTGAAATGTCGTCACAGTTAAATTTAAATTCTAATTTGCATCCTTCACGGGTAACAGATGTTTTTTAAGATCACTTTTAAATATAAAAACGTTAATGAATGTAAAAATAAAATTTTTGCGTTATCCGATAATTTTGTAAACACTTTAAAAGGAGCTGAAAATGGCTAAAAATGTACAATAACAAGAAACTTAACGAATACAATGGTTTTAATAAACCTAAAAACGTGTGTAATTGCATATGTTTAGAATTGCAATTTTAAATCACTTTTGTTAATACGTGAGTGTAACTTTTACAATTTTTGAGATGTTTCTTTTTTTGCATACTGCTTTAATAAAACTTTAATAAAAAGTTTTTATTCTGCTATTTTTTAAAACATTTTACTTCCGGTTTAATAAAAACTGTCGAATTATTATTCCCAGAAGAATTGATATTGATGCTAAAACACTGTAAAACATTATTATTAATAATGAAAGTTTGAATATTCCTTTGGTGTATCATAATCCTATACGTAAATGTTGCAATGTTGTAACAACAAAAAAACTTGTCGTTATATGGGTTAGATTGTTTTTTTTTTCTTAATTTGAAAAAACACTCAATTTTGCTAACATCAAAATGATACATACATTTTAACTTATTCTAAAAGCTGTAAAGTGATAACAACACCTAAACAATATAGAAAGTGATGGAAAGTGAAATATGAACAGGTGTTCGAGGCTTATTCTCCATCAAATTGAATGCATGCCGCCCTTCAAAGCACTGTTCCCCCTAAATTTAATAACTGGAATTAGTGAAATAAAAAAAACCGATTTGATTTAATTTGTATAACAAAAACTTAAATTATTCACGCATCTTTAAGGTTCTATCTGTCGGCTTGCCCAGCTACTTTCTTTAATCAAAAAACGAATATAACGGACAATTTAAATGATTGAATATGTATCAAACGCTTTCAATATCCCGAAAACTCGCTATATGGTTATTTCTGTGACTTGTGTCTAGTAGAAGTAATGCTTTTTTCACTATTTAGGAAAGTGTAACTATGAAATAATGGTTTATTCAGCCCAACCGATGTTGCATAAATAAACTTGTTGATAGGATTCCCAAATAACTGGCCCAGCATTTTTGCGGTTTGTGGTCAGAATTTACAAACAAATTTAGATAATAACGGATTGTTGTTAATGGTATAATTGTTTATTTCTGTGGGAATTAGGAACAGGTAATGCGAAAACCAAAAAAACAAAAAATCAAAAAAATCAAAAGTATACAAAAAAATCATAAAGTATACTTTTTTAGTGTTTTGATAACTTTAATGAAAAGTATGGGTTTAACTGGATTTAAGCCAAATCAAATTCGTATTCAGTTATATGAATAGTTAGCTTTTCGAAAATATTTATTATATAGAAAAAATATTTTGATGAAGCCAAAATGCAGAAACACGTATCACCGGTTTATCATCCTTGATGCTTTCTGCTTTAAATTTTTTTGCGGAATTGCCCAATAAAACACTTTCCTGATATTTATTATAATTTTAATATTTTTTTGTTAAAAAATTCCTATTCTTAAACAGGGTATAAGATAAGACTATAAAAATATGTGTGTTCTATTTAAAAAATTCACTTTTTCAAACTTTTTTTTGAGATCTATTTTTGAGATTATGTTTGACAGTTTTCTGCACCCTCTCTTGTTTAGCACGACAAAATACAAAAACCATGAAAAAAGCGTTTTCTGATGCCAGAATTACAATTTTTTTATGTGTTGCAAATGTCAAATTTCACATAAAATGGTAATTATCTCAGAAACAGTTACATATAACATATCACTACACATGAAGTTTCTCGTTAGTTTCAAAATGTAATTAATAATAAGCAAGTTGACACCGGTTTTCCGGTATACCCCATCTGGAAAATACTTTAGATGAACCACCTCCATCGACTTTATTAGCTATCTAAGTAAGTAAATCGTAACTTTACACACCTAAGGAAAATATTTTTTTTGTTTAATAATTAAATTATAATATTATTTACCAATGTTGTACAAATCCATCAACGTAGCAGACATTTCAATACAACTGATTGCTCAGAATAGTGTTTTTCACATTTTTAACCACAATTGTGCAAATCTTCTACCGTTTCGGATAGCTTCATGTAAGTCCTTTCAACTTGGACACCCTGTATAATCTAGTAATTTGTGTGACATTGAAGTGAAGAAAAAACAAACACACATCCACAAACAGTTTGGTAAAAAGTGACCTTTTGACAGAGACTGAAAAACAGGAAAACGATGAATATGTAGAAAAATACCTCAAAATGATTCAAGAATGCATTTATGTATACTAAGAAAAGTACTTGAAGCCTAACAAACAGATGAACAAATCTTGGATGGCAGACGAGATTTTGAAACTGATGGTAAGAAAGAGATTGTTATAAATAAAACAAGAATATACAGAGAGAAATAAGGGTAAAATAAAAACAGCCAAAGAAAAAAAGAAACTGGAAGAATGTATAAAAATTGAAGAATGTCAAGCCAAATTTGATAAATCTGAACAAGAAGGTAAAGGAAGTGGCAAGAAAAGAATAGTTACTTGAGAATAACCAAAGCCAAGTTATAGTGAAGAAGTCGGAAATTAAGTAAACATCTGTTTGATGACGTGAGAACGGTGCCACCGATATTGATAAAACACATGGTCCCCCAATCTTAGAGGTAGAAGTGGCAGCATTGAAAAATGCTACAGATCGAAAGGCCATTAGGTCCCGATGGAACTCCTGCTGAAATATTAAATTTGATCAGAGAGAACAATCTAAACTGGCTTACCAAAGTGTTCAATTTTATTTATAATACGGGCGTCATAACGTTCTTCTTCCTATCACGCCCTCTCCTGCCAAAGGTTGGATGGAGATCCAAATGGCAGTTGTAGTTCTGAAAACAGACGAGTGGTCGAACCACCTGCTTAAATCTTTTAGCCATGAGTTGGCGTCTTTCTACTGATCTTTGTTTTCTATTATGAGGCGTAGTATTTCGTATTTATCACCTCTCATCACATGATCCAGATATTGCATTTTTCTTTCCTTGATGGTGTTCAGTAGTTCTTTTGTTGGTGATCCTTTATACCTCTGAAATTCGCAGCATCCGTCTATACACATACATTTCGAAGGCTTCTATTCTCATTTCGGTCTGTGAATTTAGTGTCCAGCTTTCACATTCATAGAGTAGGACACAGAAGACGTAGCATATGATCATTCCAGTTTAGAGTTCCAAAGTAAGGTCTAGTCTTGTAAAAAATGATTTCATACTCATGAATTTTTTCCTCGCTTGCTCAATCCTTGAAAGTATTTCCCTTTTTGGTCGCACTGACTATTGACGTTAGCTCCCAAATATTTCTTAGAAAAGACCAATAGTTTAATCTTGTAGACATTGAGTTGCAACCCAAACCTTTTGGTATAGTGAACTACGGAATCTATTTGCAGTTCTTGTATATTGTTGGCTATTATAACCGTATCATCGGCGTATCTGATATTGTGATCCGTGATATCTTGATTCCGTCCTGGACCCCATCTAGTGCCTCTCTAGATATAGTTTCCGAGTACAGATTAAACAAGTGCAGACAAGATGCAACTCTGTCAAACCCCCCGTCTCATTTGCATATTTTCCGATGTTGATTGCTCCATCTCTACTACCGCCGTTTAATTCCAATAAAGTTCTAATATAAAGTGTAAGTCTTGTTCATCAATTCCGGTTGTTCATAGAATTTCGATCATCTCCTGATGATTAACACAGTCTAACGCCTTGTGATGGTATATGAAACATGAAAATACATTCACATTCATGTCTTTACACCTTTGTCTCATTACGTTTAAAGAGAAGTGTGCTTCAGCTTTCTGAGTCCGTTTCGGAATCCAAACTGGGTGTTGCCCATCTGATATTCTCACTTCTTGTAGATTCGAATTGAATTTGTTACCCTTCCTAAAAAGCCTAATGCTAGGAAATTGTCAGCTTGGTGATCTATTTACTAAAGATATTCTTGAAAATAATGAACAGTAGAATATTTAAACTATGTGAAGAACATTGCTGAGACCCATATTTCGGCTTTAGTCTTGTAAGTGCTGTACGTACTAGAGAGGCTCTATTTTCGACCCAGAAACAGTTTCGCAACAGGAAGTTCTGCAAAGAGCTGGCCAGGATGGGAAGGATCTCAAAATCACCAGAAATCTTTACTGGAATCAGATTCTCTAAGGCTAGGAATAGAGACAACAGAGGATATACAAATATTACGTGGTGTAAGGCAGAGATGCATAAATTTTTCTGTAATTTTCAATCTGTACGCAGAATACATCTTCAGAGAAGCTCTGCAAGGTATTGAAACTATTGAATCATGCTAAATGGATGGATTTTATTGGTAGACGGTACTCTTTTAGAAAATACCAACAAATATATCTGGGCACAAACCTAATTGAAAACTGGGACCATTCTGTGGATATTATGACGATTATTTGACGTGGCCTATTGCGATGCTACGTGTTTTAAATCCTTTTTTATGGGGTTGAATTATGGACGCTTATGGAGGCGTTCTCCATAAAACTTGAAGCATTTAAAAAGCGGCTGTACCGAAGAATCTAATGAGTATCTTGGGCATAGAGAATAACCAATACAGAAGTGCTGAGAAGGATGGGAAAAAAAAGGAATGCTAAATACAGTTAAGACTCGAAAGCTAAAATATCTGGGACATGTAAGTAATGCGTAATGTGACCCGATATATCCTTTAACAGAAGATCTTCTAAGGCAAGGTATATGGAAATAGAGAAGTGGACAGAAAAAGAGTATTATTATTGAACAATTTAAGAACGTGGTTCAACCAATTCCGCGTTGCTGTTAACAAAGTGGGAATAGATGATAGCCAATATCCGGAACGGATAGGCACTCTAAGCAGTATCGATATTTGTGTCTTAAACTGGGAATATCCTTACTCATAATTTCAAAAAAACGGTTGCTGTGATACACCCTTCATAAATCTTCTATTATTTACTTTTAAACTGTGGGAATTTAGTACGTTCAAAGTAATTTATAACTATTTTCTCTACGATTTTCCGATCATACAGTCATAGTGAAAAACCTGACCATAGCCAGCCACCGGCAATTATTCTGGGTTATAAAACTTCAAATCATCGCGTTCCGTTACCTAACCATGATGATTCAACCACAAACAGGTTGATAGTTTCAACGATTAACCAACTCAGGAAAAAACCCTACGGAATCAGATAAGTGCGTCGGCATATGTCTTGGTATCTGTGTCGTCAGTACAGTTTCACGAAACAAGCCTCGTAAAAAAATTGCCCAATTGCACAACGCTCCTTGACCATGCGAAATCATTGACGTCACGATTTGTCTTAGAAACGGACCTGTTTGAACACAGTCCACTGAAAGTGAGCTTCTCTCATGCATGATTGATTATTTGTAAAGGATATACGTTTGTCGATAGTACAAGAGCAAATCTTTTCAAACTGTGCAAACGGAACAGAAAGTTGAATTTCAGCATTTTTTTGAAACTTTTGAATGCATTTTAATTTAGAAAGTTTTTTGTTTCTGCACTAGTACGGTAAAGTGTATATGAATAATGAATATGTTGGCCTTTAAAAACCGTCCACATACGTTAGGGTCTAACAAAGAGAGCTTAACCTAGCCAGTGCAGTTGTTCAAATCTGAATTCGTTTATCTTGACAAAACAGCAAAAATGTGCGCTATTCATTTCGAATCACTCTATAAAGTGGTCCATCGAATTTAGAGTAGGGAACTGCCCCCTATACAAGTTTTTCAGAACTACAAGTTGAAAAATGACAGAATAATGAGATGTAAAGTTTTCAATCAAATTACCAAATAACAATCAGGTTAGTGATCCATTTTTGTCAATTTATACGGTTGCTGAATAATTTTTTGATGTACTTAAATTGATCTAAATTACTGTTATTTGACATTTTTATATAGACACTCTATAGGGTGGTCAAAATTATTATGGACTGTTAAAATGGATGTCACTTTCTGGCTGTTAATGTAAAATTCACACCAATGGAGATATAAAACACTGAATTTCTGACAGTCATGACGTTTGTTCTTTAGTATGATAGTTGACGTACATGCATGCGGGTGTCAAAAGTAATTTTATGGAGATGTAAAGTGCAGTTTGTGCTACCGGTCCAGCATGTTACAATTCAAACTATTTTATACGTCTATAATGGAAGTTGTGACACGATTGTCTACGTCTGACGTTTTCGAGATATTTACCAAAATATATTTGCAAAAAGTTAAATGTCTAGGGTGTCACGAAAAAGATGTGAAGGAAAATTAATAATTAATATTGGTGAATACATAAAAAAAGCTAAAACTGAAGGAAATCAAGACTGAGACTGGAAGCAGTTAAGGAGTTAACACTTAATTAATACTATAAATAAAATTAACCTTCTTGAGAAGAATAGATGCTGCATTTCAACAACAAACTATTTCTTTAATACACAAACAAAAAATTAATGAAAATATCGTTAATATTTATTTTTCTAGTAAATTTTATCTTGATCACTATTCGAAATTCGATGAAAAGATAATTAATTTCGATGATGCAAAATAAATACATTATTTCTTGATTTGTAATAATTTTATATCTGAGCTTTTTGGAATATAAACATTATTTATGATGCAAGATGTCACAACTATCTTCAACAACACTGATTACTCATTTGTGTTATTTAAAAAAACACTGGTGTAATTCGTTTTTCGTCTCTAGCTTAAAATTGTATCATATAAATGAAACTTTTGTTGGTTTCCTCGTAGTTTAATTAACTATCTTTAATGAAACAATTAATTAGGATTGGACTACCCTGTATGAATGTATGTATGTACCTTCTATGCAAAACCATTACGAAAAACGGAACCGGAAAAACCGATTAGATGATTACGGTTATGAAACTCGCGTAAATATTACCACAAATCAAAAATCTGGGCTGGTAAGCCCCGGAAATTTCAATAGTACCACAAAATCGTACGTTTATAGTAGTTAGCAGCTAGTATAAAAAATGTATTCTGCGATAATAGGTTAGGATGTAAAGTTAGTTATAAGGGGAAATAAACGTGAAAATGATCACACATTAAAATAATTAAGAAAAAAAAAAAACAAATAGAAAAATCAGAAAAATAATAATTTTCTTCTTAAGATAACTTGATAAGATAACTAAACCCACTAATTTCCTTTCAGCAACTATGCTTTTGTCACTCTGTCGCATAATGTATGTAATAAATAAATGTAATCCTATCCTAATCCCTCCTAATAGTAGACACTTTCGAAGATAACAAACTTCCTAAAGCTCACAAAATTTTTGCAGTAGTCGTAAATTTATATCATATGACCCATTAAGGCTCTTTTCTCGAAATAATCCATTTTAAAATTATCCGTTTTTCCCATAACTTAATTCATTTTCAAGTTTGTGAAAGGGTCGTACCTGCTTTACCTACTGTACTATTATTACCTGCCGAAATACTCACTGAATAGGTTTAAATTTAATCCCTTAGACGACGGAGAGTACATACTTGACGTTTTTAGTTTCTTGTAAAACATAATTTGACTCTAAAAACTATTATGTTTATGAATATTTATGGGGCTAACGGTTCCTGAACGGTTCAGAATCATAAACCCGAACAAAGCTACTATACTGTTAAAAATAATAAAATAAAGGGAGAAAGAGGTCCTTAATGGGTTGATTACGTTAATAAAATTTAAACAAAATTACTTTTTGTTCAAACGGACGTAAAGTACTCACTTCACGTACTGTTTAGCGGCCGTGAAATGCACTTTTACGGCCGGTGTCAATAGCAACGGCCGAAAAAAAAAATACAGGGAAAAAGTAAATTAACAATCACTATGTCACCGTCTACGCTTATTGTTGCTGGTTATGACCTCTATGTGACCACTGTGTGCACCAATTACTCCATATTATTCCATATCAGGACAGCAATCTTCGTCTCCCAATTTAATTTTCGCGTATATAAAAAAATGGAAAATATTTCTGACAAGAGTCAGTTTATTATTTAACGTCACATCAACAATGCATAACCAGCAAACATAAACAATAAACTTCACCGTGATTGCTAGACCCTTCTCATTTTATTTATCAAAAATTAAGAATTTCTAAATAAATATCGTTTGAACAAAAAATTTTGTGTACACCTCGGCCGTGAAATAATTTTTTCGTCCTCAAGTTGTCCACTCAAGTTGCCGTAGGGCCTCGGACGCCAAACTTTCTTTCGGCCGAAAAAATACCATTTCACGGCCTAGGTATACAAATAACTGTTGTAAAGGTTTGATGAACAACACTGATAAAATCGAAATGTCGTAGTCAAAATAATGATGTCCATATCAAAACGAACTAATTCCAATATGTTTTAAAAACTGCTTATGTGTCCTGCAAGTACTTTTATCGTTTATTTTTATCTGACTTTTAAAAAAAACAAAAATCAAATTGTAGTTTAAATGGTCTTCCATTATTAGCCCGAACGTCCCCTTTTTAGCTTGAATATACTACCTTGTACTTTGCTTTGATAGTTTACATCTTTTTTGTAGACTATGCATGTTCAACGTTAGAGCTATTTGAAAATAGCAGAAGCGCCTAAAATGTATTTAGACTTTTCAGAATTAATTAAAAAATAATTTACAGTCTCCTAATTAATTTCAAAAGACGAGAGTTTTAGAGAAAAATATATGTTTTAAACTTTATTAACATTTGGAAATACCATATTTCTCATACTTCTCCCTTGTCAAAGACACAAGCAACATCAATCCCTCATTGTCTGTCACGACTTAACTACATATAGAAATTACAAGTCGTTTTCAATCGTGTCCAAGAAGAGGACCACCATTCCCCCCAGACCTTCCCCCCGGCTGGCGAGAATTTTATTCTCAAAATCGGGGTAGAACCTTTCCGCAGTTATTCCGGTGCTCACTGCGCCCTGACTGCTCTCCTGGCACTTTCCCCCGTTTTGCCTACAGACCCTAACTCTCCAAAACTTTAGAATGTAAAAACAGACGGACGAAAGCCGGCTGTTTGGACTCCTATAGTTTGCCAGGACCACCAGAAATGGACGAGCTGACGAAGAAAAAAGAAATGGAGAATAAGAAGAGGGTCAGAAGAACCCCTCCGTCATCCGGAGCACCTTTGTCCCAGGACAAAGGACGCCGATGCAACTCTGGGAACTTCCCCAAAGGGAAAATTCCTGGACTTGGAGCGACTTCCTGCTTGCTTGACCCATCTATTGGCTGCATTCCCTGCCAAAGAATATTGGCGCTTCAATCGAGTGCGTATATAAGGTACGGAGCTGTCATGTCTTATTACTGACAATTCCAGAGATAGCTCCCGAGACGAAACCCACTTTATTGGTTAATAGGCAACACGCCTCAGGCAAAGTCCACATGACATCAACGTCATGCATCGTCAATTTCGTAAAAATTTAAGCCAAATTCCTTTAAAATGAGTTTTAAACTACTGTTTAACTTTGATATGTCAGAGTTTTATTTAAAAAGTGTATTTTCAAGTTTAGAGAAACCACAACAGTCGACATTTTTTTTTTAAATACCAGTTGTTTCTAAATATGACTCTAACCTTTCTTTTGAGTTTAAAATAGTACAAGATATAAGTTTTCGTAACATTTTAGATTTTATGAAAAATTTACGTTTTGCAATGAAATATGGCATAGGTGTCAATTTCACTTTCAAACGACTTGAAACCAACAGTTACTTTGCTAGACGGTTAAACAGATTTTTCTACTCATTTTTTTTTGTAAAAATTTTCAAATTTTTTTAGTGGGCTGTGCAAATGTTTAAAACAAAACCATTAGACATTCACATACCTATCCAAAAGCGATATTCAGATATTCCTTCAAACCTTCAAGGTAATACTTTACCAATAATAGGATCGTTTTTGTCTGAAAACAGGTAGAAAAAGTGCAAAAATCAATGACATGCGCTTGGACTAAAACGAGCCGGGGGGCAAATCTCTTCAATCCCGACATCTTCACCGGTCGGCTCACGCCACAGCCGTTCTTCCGGGCTTTGGAGGGGGTAGTTTCATTCATGAAATTGCCTCGCACCGCCCAACTGTGACACACCTCTCCAATTTTATAGATATAGTTGTATTCGGAACGTACATTCGTCAGAATGAATTGAGAGCTCGGGCTCGCATATAATACAAGTACCACCGATTACCGGCAACATACCGTATATACAAAACAACAACGTAACGATTTGTAGTGAATTGTGTCACACGCGACGTATTTACCGGGTGGCTGTGAGTGTCCGAAGAAGAATGGAACATCACATGGAGCAGAATCAGATGCTTTACAGAGATCAGAGAACCATCAAAGTCAGATATTTGTTTGGGAAATGCTGCGAATTGCATGAGGAAAACCTTTACTTGGAGACGCTTTATCCAAAGTGCGAGTCCAAGATGGTTGCTACAGATGCATCAGACAGCATCATCGACGATGCTCTGAGTATAGGAAACCCACAAAACGATCATAGTTCCTTATATTCTAATCAATATTGCCATAATCAGTATTCTTCAAAATTGAAAAGACTGCCCTATCAGACTGAGACCGAGTCCGGTGCCTGTGATCCAGTTTGGCACAAAATCAACTTCAGTTGCAAACCAGTGGTGCACAAATTCTGGACGAAAAGTAAGTTGTCCCAATTCAATTCACTTTGTTGTTGTCATTATCGATTTTTGTGGTCGATTTTTTTTACGGTCGATTCTGGCTCATTAGCATAAAATACGTGCATGTAACTTATATGCCATGCTGAAAAGTGCTACGTAAATCCAGATCCAATCTAACTAAACTAAAAAAAATTAGGTCAACCTGAATCATTGTCAAATCATACAATCCATACAGGGTGTTACATGTTATAAAGTAGTTCTAAAAGTTTGTGCGTTATTTAGCTCAGTTACATTTACAAAAAAGTTTGAAGATATCTTCTATTTTTCAACTTGTACTACTCAACTCAACTATTTTTGTTTGTTTTTTCTCCTGTTCCGGAATTTAGGTCGCGTTTTGTAATCACTGTAGGGTTGATACTTCAATTTTGAAGCTTTTTGACATTGTATTAGTAAATTGTGCATCAGTTGTAATACATGCAGAAAAAACTTTGTTGTATTGATAAAAATACAAACAATGTTAAAACTATTACACTGTTTATTTTAAAATAATATTTCAGATTATAATATTATAATTCCTGTATATTGTTGCATTTTTGGTGTTTTTCTCCTGGTTTTCGAAATTCCAGCATTGATATGAATTATTATTGTTTAAGAACATTACATATATTGAATCTGTTTGATTGATTTTACACTTATTACGAATATGCAAGACGTTTTACGAGAGCGTTAAACTTGCAAGTTTGACTTGAAAAATGGCCTTACTTTACTGTAACAAGTTAAATAGAACAAAGTTTCCGTTTACAGACTTTATTAATTTCAGAAATAATGTGTATGAGCGCCAACCAAGTCTTGTTAAAAAATGCTGTTTGGAAATAATCAATTTTCTAGTGACGCAATTTTGGTAAAACACCCTGTATAATTGGAGATAAACTTTTTTGGGATTTACAGTACTTAAAACAAATTGGAACTCTCGTTAATATAAAGTTAAAGCTTCTTTAAATGGCTATATGGCATTGCTCTCTGACCTATTTGATAAATATTGTGATTTTATTACTTTGCTGAAATTTTTAATTTAATATTCTAAAATGGAAATAACTCTATCTTAAGAACAAATGACAAAAAACGCAAAATAAGACATCAGTTAAGTACGAATGCGTTAATTAACATTGTTTATTAAAGTGTAATATGCAAGTTCAAATTCCTCACTAAGTTTGACGTAAAGTCAAAATTTAAAAAAACGTAGGAATCCATGATTGGCCTTTTGTAGAACTTAATCTTCAAATCAAGCGTTTAAACCCCCATTTAACCAACTAAAGTGTTTAATTTTAATGGGGTTCAATGCTGACATAATCTGGGTACATATCTACATAACATATGCCTTTAATATACGTATTATTAACAAATATCTTACTATTCGTTAAGTTTTTTTTCCAAAATTTCATTTCAATAACTTAAAAAAGATTTGTTTCAAACAATAGATACATCATCAATATTTTTATCAAATCTTTGACACTGATTTGTTTACTTTTCACATAAAGGATTTAGCAAAAAGTAAATTATGATGATTTGTTCCGGATTGGCTTGGACAAACTTAATAGACACAAAAAGCTTCATACTTGATTTATTTGATGATTTTCACTAAAGTTACAGAGTAGAATGCACCGCAGATGTGTTGTCTTTCTCCAGTTTCAACCTAGTGCATTTGACTTGGCATTTGATCGCTGAGGAAATTATAGAACATTCGTATGTGTGTGTGTATGGGACATGATTGACAAACTTTAATTGAAAAACTTCTTGGTGCCAATGGTTCTCCACAAAGAAATTTTACAACTAAAATCATAAAATCTCACGACAAAACCTTTAGATAGTAAAAGTCAATAAACAAGATTAGTTACACCATAACACATTCTTCATAATTTGTAAATTATTTCCAACTTAATCAGAACTGAGACCGTTTAATGCATAATTTATGTCGACCACAGAATAGTGAGAGACCATTATAGTATGATTTATATACGGTGTGCATCGATTATAACATCTAGAATTCTGCGAAGAGTTGATCGCGCCTCGTCATCCCCAATTCCATGGAATTTTCGTTTGAATTCCGCGAATCGTTGTTCTCGACACACCATTGGCCACCTGTTGCACTCTCAGTTCCCGCCTCTTTTGTATTCGATACTTGGTTTATGAGAGATTACACGCTATATTATGTTGCACGTATACAGTTCAGTTTATAAACACTGCCCTACCTATATTTTTTGATTTTAATGCCTTGAAACTTTGAATATTTTGAAAAAAATTTGAATAATTGATAAGTTTCAAACAGAAGACAGAAACATTATGGTTTTTGTATATAATTATTTTATATCATACCTGATAATCTGATTTTTTCATTAAGGTAAAAAAGTTTTTTACCTAGATAAGGAAAAATATTTCAGTCATTTGTTACTACTTCTGTACCAGCTTTCAGTGTCTTTTGAGAAGCACTTGAATTTATAACTTTTTCTTCTTAAGTAGAAATACCAATCGATCACAGCTGAAAACCCTTTTAAAACCTCTTTCTAAAAACCTTTTTAAATTGGAAAACACAAATATACTATGAATCATGAGGGAACAGGAATACGAAAATGCAATAAGCCATATAAATAATATTTCTCATTAGGCCTCTTAATGATGTAGAAATATTAAAATAATACAAAGAGAAAAACGAGAAATGTAACATTTGAAACATACACAGTGTTTAAAAAACTCATATTTTGTATAATTATTCCTAAATAATATTTAATCGAGTAATAGTTGAATCACTACTATTTACCACTTTTGCTATATTGGAACATGTAAAAAACAAAACAAAGCTTTTAATACCCATTTACAAGGTTGCCAAAATTCTGTTAGTTTTCCAGATTACAAATACGTCAAAAGATGTATTTTCGATTCTAGACACCCTTTTAATGCAAAACCTGTTCAGTAAAAAAACAGACAAAAAAATCCAGGTCCTTATTTTAACAAATTTAATTAAATAAAGTTTTCATCAAAATTAAAAGACATTTGGCAGCGCTGTAAAAGGGATACTAAACTTTAAAGGCTTTAACCGACTGTGTTTTTTACTGGAGATAATACTATACTACACTACTACTATATCCACAGCTTCAATCTATAAGTAAGCACATAATGACTTGATGATTTGCGGCGATAGAGTCAGATATTATCATTCAATCCAATATCATCCTGTTATACCAAACTAGCTTAGGTTAAATGAAACACCCTGAAGATGTATGCTTTTTTGTTTCCTCTTCTTTTCTTCTTCTTGAATCTGCTGCATTCAGGTTAGAATATGTCAAAGTCAAAAACACATCTATAATGTCATTTCATTTAACATATCTTGAAAAGTATAAACCACATCAATTTTCAGATAATTTAATATTTTAATTTGGAGGTATAAACCGGGCATTATAATCATTATAAATAGGGTTACAAACAAGTATTTAACACAGGCGATAACCATGTGAAGAAAACATCAATAATGAAAATGTTAAAAAAATGAAAAAATGTGAGCCACAGAAACTAATTAAAAATAAGTTTGAAAAATTTTTGTTGGAGAGTGTTTAATGGATATAGAAAATAGTTGACTCTTTTTGGTCAGTTTGGAAAATGCAATAACAAATAAGACAAGAGTTTCCTTTATTGACTCTTAAAAACTTCTTGATTCTTCTTCTTAACCAGAAATACATTGGAAAATACCGCAAAATAATTTTGACTTTGTAATCACCTCATATTGATTTGTTTCACATGATGGAACACTGATACCGGAAAAGTCCTTAGTCACAACAAACGCCATGTACAGCTTTTCTCACATTAAAAGGAAAGAACAATTTTAATCTACACCGCTAGTCAATAAACCTGAAGTACAGTAGTGTTCTATTTTTGCGGCAACTTATAACTATAAAATGGAATTACCGCAAGAAAACCACCGTTATCAGGTACTTCTTAGCCAACGCTTAAAGAAAAAGTCTAATTAAATTACAACTAAAAAAAACTGCTCATAGTTCGACAAGAGTACTTTAAAATGCTACGAGTAAATAACTTGTGGATGAAAATACCTGACGTACCGACGACTGTAATTTTAGAAAAATGCCAGGAAAATGTCATAATGATGTGGTAAATGATGGTAAATTGTGGACATTGCAGTAATTATAGAACATTAGCACTTATTGTTAAATACACCAGATAAATAGTTGGGTTGTCTTCGGTCTTGTCGCCGAGTCGTAAAATAAATAGAAGAGAACATAAAACCCGATGGTTTATGTGCTTCGCCATGGTCGATGACCACAGATTTATATACCATCCTCGGACTGATCCGAACCAACTTAATCAGGACACCAACATTTACGTAATTTCATAAAACCACATTGTTTGACTATGACTGTTAAAAGGCCTTTGACACTACTTTATCAAACGGCAACCATCTTTAAAAAAAAAACTACGGAATTAAAATATTTTTACCAATTATTAAAAAAATATTTCAGTGTGGACCCGAGCTGGCTTATACGTTGGTCGGGGTCAGGCCCCCAGAAAGCAATAAAAACAAAAAAGAGAAGCATTCTCACGGGTATATGCCTTTGTGTGTAATGTCCACACAATCTTGTATATGTATTTAAACAACATGTTTCATTCTGCCATACCGCTTCTTTGAATAATATTTATTTCTTTTGCCGGCCGACACAGGCCAACTTTGTAATGGCTTTTAATTTTTTTTTTGTCTTCTCCTACTCTCTCTTTGATGTGTCAGGTAGTTTATATTATTGTCCTTAATATTCTCACATATTTTTGTGTAAAGAATATGTCAGTTATTTTGATCATATTTCATTCAAGTCCAAAACTTCATAACTTAACAAATTTGTAGTAATACACAAAAGATAATGAAAACCATTTCTTATGGGAGCACTAAAGACTACAAAATCACCAAGTGATAAATGAACATGGGTTGTTATTTATGCTTAACGTTATACCACTTACACCAATTCCTAATATGCCAATAATTCGTAATAATTTCGAATAACATCTAGCAACCCCATTAATTTTAACCACAACTAAAAGGTCTAAGCGACTTTTTTCATTAGGCTAAAACTAAATGTCCCTAAAATATACATACAGCAATTTCTATCCTCGCCTCTATCTAACAAAAAAGTCTATTCTATCATAAGATAAGGGGTAATAAAATATTAGTTAGCCCCCAATCAGGACAACTAACAGTTGCTCCGTTTGGGCGACAGACACAAATTAGACAAATTTGACCCTTACGAGAATTGTCACTTGCAAAAACAGTTTTTCAAGAAATTTCCAACCATTACGTCGTGGTAGACTTTGTAGGTCACGTGACACTCACGTGTTTTTCTTCATTTTTCAAAGTCAAATTAGCCCTTAAATAGTCAAAAAGTGTTTCTGGTGCACCCTGTCATTAAACCATAAATAACACGCTTATTTGTAACACTGTGTATAAGCATATGTCAATGGAAATGATACCCAATGAAATGATCTTTCCATAAACCTATAAAAGTTGGTTAGTGGTAAGGGTTTCAAAATACTAATTTAATGCCCAGTAATGCCTTCTAATTCCCCAACTATGCTCACTGATTCCTACATGTTGTTCAATGGACCTCGCTTTAGACTAATTCGAGATCAAGAAATCGATTTCTGTAGTCAGATTTGATACATACACCATAATGCACCAGTGGTTTGGTTAGGTTAGGTTAATAACAATATTTGTTTGTTCCGGAAGTGTGTAGAAAATTGAACCCCTCACTGTACTGCAATTTTTTGAACAGCAGAAAGCAGTCGCGTAAAATTTTTTTCTGTTAAAATAACCTGTAACATATGGCAGTATGGACGCCACTGATAAAACTGACAAACACTATTTTCATTGCAAAACGTGTTTTCTCTGTAACATTTGGCACTTCCTCAAATATCGAAAAAAGTTTTGGTACTATAAAAAAATTATATATTTTTTTATCATCTTATGTAACCGTAACGAAACAACTTTTGATTCTAGTTTATATAGTAGCGATATTTGTTTATTTTCTGACGCACTTTCAATTCCCAACATATGACACATTTATCATGAAACACTCTGTATGGTGATTCATTAAAAAAGTTGATTTTAACATTGAATTTTAGACAGCTTGTATAATTATAATACTGGAAAAAAAACTGGAATACAAGATTTAAACTATGTGTCAACATTTTGCAAAACATTAAGTTTACTAATAATTAAAATAATTAACGCCATTTAAAAAAATTGTTTTTTAAGAGGCACATTTTTGTTTCAATATGTAAAACTCAAAAAAAAATGTTAAAAATATTTCCAAATTACCGTTTTTACATTTGTAGTCTTAAACGTTTCAAAATCATTCATAATTTAACGATGGAAATTTGATTTATATTGAACAATTGTAACTCGCTCAAATAATCAATATAATACAAATTGTCACTAAATTAAGACGGAAAATATCATAGAAATAGAAAATAGAGCTATTCGATGTAAATAACTTGAAATGCTCTGTAGAATTTCTTTTGACTAAGTTTTATCTTCTCGTGGAATATACGCTACTTAACAAAGCATTAAGCTATTAAATATTTCAGAAACAAATAGGTATCACATTACCCAAGAATCACTCACAATTGTCAACACTCTCCTTACTTTCTTACGGGTTTTCCATAATAATTCACTTTGAATGTTCAAGGTGTCACAAATGGAGATATTGAAAGCTGTAAGAGATCTACAATCGGTTAAATATACCCTAACCCATTTGTGTACATAATAGCATTTATGATACTTTGTGATTGGTCAAGAAAAAACAACAAGTTAAAAGCAGCTCATTTTTGACCAATTACAAACTTCGAACAGGGCTGCGATTTACTCAAATGCTGCCCATGTGGACTTACCTTCGTTATAACAAAATACATATTGACAGATATCCAGATAATAGTTCAATCATTTAAATGAATCTGTTTGTCATGTTTGTGGTTACTCTATGTTCTTCGGAATTCACTCGCATTCAAGTCAATACTTGTAGGTTTGACGAAAATGTAAGTTATTGACCACACTGTATTCTGTGACATTTGCCATAAAAGCATCTTATGTCACTAAAGGAAAACTGTCAAACTGGCAGTTCATGTGACATTATATTTTACTATTTTATATTATTTTATTGTTTCTGTTTAAATTCTTATATTTTATACAATTATACAATTTAACACCTTATGGATTACCAGGAAAAGTAAGTTGCTAAGTATAGGAAAATGTATTGCAGCGTTGTTATTTAGTTACTAATTGAGATTTCCTTTTTTCTTGCAGAGCTTTACAACTTCTTCGTACTAAGCATCTTTCTGCCATTGATAGTATTTCCATCGGTCAGTGCCGGACCTACAACGCTTAGCTCAAGAACGTCTCTGTTTCCATCACGTTACACCAGAGATCTTGGAACAATGGCGTCGCCAGTGAAAAACATCTCGTCAGCATTCCAGACCTCTGCTAATACTGCCACTGTAATGTCTAAGAAATTTCGTGATATGTTCCACCAGATATCGGTAAGTTTTGCCTTCTTCTAAATGTCGCCAAGTGGTTGTAGCGTCATCTGTGACGTAACAATAGGTCGAAGAAATTAGTTATATTACCATAACGTCCTTTGGAGCTATTGTCGTCAAAGCTATAAAACCAACAGACAGGAAGGATGTGGTTCGCGTCTTCGCCAGGATCTCGAATAACTTAATAATCGAAGGTATTCACTTCGTGCAAGAATTCAAATTGTCTTCTTCAGATGAATACTAATTGGGCGAGGTTTCCCGATAAATTTTCGGGTTACGCACTTTTGGCGCTATGTTATATCCTGCAAGATCGCTGAATGATGTGAAGCTATAAGAATTTCTATAATATAAGGATTGCCATATTTTCCATTAAGTTAAAATACCATATTTTAATAATTCCCTACAAAAGGTGTTTTAAGATTGTTTTAACCAGCAGAATCAAGTCCAGATGTTTCTTGACATGGAATTTTTAGCTCCACAGTTTGGCTATCAGTCGCTTCATGTACTTTTCCTAAAGAACTGGAATCTTTCAACTGATGATAATGTGATTCAATGAGATGATGTGTATATTTACGTAGAATTTTCGGCCAAAAACGAAAAACTATCAATGAAAATCGTAAACTAATACTTTTTTACAATCTCGTTGCTAGACTGGCCAGTGCGTAACCTAATCAATATTCATCGAACATTACCCATTAAATAAAGCATTGACTACCAAGCGTATAAGGAAAATCGTACCGTCGTCGTCCGATTACACACTATCATATTTTCTGTCTCGTTCTCCCGGTTCTTTTTGCGTACCGTTTCATCCTTATCTATCGGATGTCTTGGTGGCACATCCGCCCATTCATCGGAAGTCGATGCAATTCTTCGGGAATCCACGTGACTTGTCGCATTTGTAGGTTTGATCTGTTGGTACTCGTGTTCTTGCAACTACGATTCACATTGCTAAGAAAACATCCAGACCAGACGAAGTTAAATCACAAAATAGGAGGAACGAAAAACCTAGCTGGCAAATTAAAACAGTCTTTGCCGACGATTTGTCTAGGCTACAGGAGTCAATGACGTTGTTACAAGGTCGGATTGGTTTTTTTACAAGGAAATGGTTTACAAAACGTAATGCAGCGTTGCATATTTTATTGGTGGAATTTCCATCAAGTTTATTCTATTTACACTGAAAGGTTTGTTAAAACACAATCACATCTAATCAATCAATGTGTAATTTATGAGGAACAAACTGAATTGCCTATAATGGCGAAAACCATGAGACTCTGGCTACATTGTACTCTGAATTTATGTACAATTGCAGTCAGTTGTAATGGAACTTCCTTGATTGTTATGTTTATGATCTATCAGAAAAATGTACAATATTATTAACAATCAGGTTTGCAAGTAGTAGAATGGTGGAACTGATCTTCCTTTAGTAAGTGGACTTTGTGTGATAATGGTTCAAATCATTCTTCAGTTAGACACTAATCTTCAATGTTATGAAAGCTCTACTTTAGCGCTGAAGATATCCTGTGGGTCAAAACTAGAATATAAAATATAATGTCCTCTTCATTTTGTAATTAATTTCTAGTATCTATTGTATTTTTTTATATTTGTCCAGTAAATTGTATCTTTTTTTTCAGGGTTCCGAACCCAATGCGTACAACAAAATTGAAAACAAAACTTACCCATACTTGCCGGACGTACCCGCTTTTCCATCGAAGGAATTTGACGAACAGATGAACAAAGGCGTAAGTAGATTTTTTTTATTATTTTTGTGAATAATACATGAACCCACAAAGTTTCAAGTTAACCTTCTTCATCAAATGAAAATGATCACAATTACAGACTGAAGCAGGCATTACACGAAGCAAATATTTGCTACAGTTGCTACGGAATTTATTTGCGCAAATTTTTGTTTTTAGCAAATATTTCCTCAAAACCTGTTTGCTAAACGGGTAGCAAGTGTTTAACAAACAGAACAAATTAAAAATCAAAGCAAATTACACGGACAAGCAAATATTTGCTTCGTGTAATGCCTGCTTAAGACTCATAGAAAGATTAAAAAAAAAATAAATTCAGCAGAGACAGCCTTCTGTTCAATCTATCACAACGAGATTTTTGGCTGTTCTACCATGATATTTTAGGAACTAACCTAATTTATTAACACGGATTTACTATAATTTCGAATCTATTCAGTACAAATGCTATGACGTAAACGGAATTGCGAAACGCATTCGATTCAGATGAACCTATTACTCGGAATGCAGGAAGCACTTTTCACAGTCAAGTTTGTTTTAGTTTTGTACAGAGTGAGTCAGCTTAAACTAACAAAACTTAAATAGTGAAATATGTCAAAGTTGTGTATCCAAAATTACAGTCAGTCAATACGTCTCAAAATCTGAAGATCAAAACAAGAAAAAATGTTAATGTAATCCTTAAAAAAGCTACAAAAAATGTCTTAAAAAACACACTGAAGATGGTTTTTCCGCAATATTTTCGAAATGGTTTACTGTTTTGAAACAAATGTTTTAGTAAATTGGTTAGGAAAAGTAATATTTTGTTTTTTAAAACTAATAAAATGGTTCATTCAATTTGTGATGTGATAAAAACTGTGATCCACACTTTTTGTTTGGTTTGGTCAAATGTTTTAAATATAGGCTTTCTGGATTATTTATAGCATTTCGATTTTGTTAATGTGTGGGTAATTGATTACGATAGTTTTATTTTGATTTGGATCACTTAGTCAACCTTAGTATTAAATTGAAAATTAATAAGGTTTGTGACATTGG
The DNA here is from genome assembly GCF_016097725.1 of Ips typographus. Classification (NCBI taxonomy): domain Eukaryota; kingdom Metazoa; phylum Arthropoda; class Insecta; order Coleoptera; family Curculionidae; genus Ips; species Ips typographus. The sequence continues at coordinate 11,537,021 of NC_138423.1, forward strand.
TTTCAAATAAATTTTCTTATATGTACTTAAATGTTGGTGATTTTTGTTTAAAAGAGTGATTTTAGATTAAAGGTACTAAACGTGACGTGTTTCAATATTTTCTACAACGAAATATTAAGCTGTTATGTGTTACAATTTAAAACTGGAAATTGTGGTCACAGTCTTGTGACAAATAAAAGATCTTTTGAATAATTTTCGCTATAAAGCCAAATTCTGTAAATTACAATATCAACTTTAACTCTTCACTCTGCTCTTTTTCTATCTTATTTTAACAACAAGTTGCAAAATTAACGTAGAAAAGACACAATGTATATCAAACCTCTTTCTTAAATATAAACATTTTAAAAGTTCTTCCAGTTTAAGTTACAGAATTTCATAATTTTAGAGAAGACCGTTTCGAAAATGTTATCAAGATCTTCAGGGATTTTGATGTGTAACCATCTTAAGCATTTTTAGGTATATGGCTAAACTATTCTAGAAAGGATGTATTCCGTGTTTTTCCTTGTATTACTTTGTAACTTGAAAATTATCAACATTTTGAACTGTTGCAGCTAAAAAAAATCCAGCTGTACTACATCAGGAGAACATGGCAAGCAATGGCATTCTTCTATCTTTACCACCTTGCAATCTCATCTATGTTTCATTCAAATCTCTAGAAACTACTAATTTCGTTGAAAGGTATTATTGTTCTCCATTGCTCTCCTCTTTGGGTTGATCCAATTCTAAAATTATGTGAAAGTTTAAAAATTTTGGCATTTTTTAATCCGAAATTCGGTTCAAATATACGATTTCTGTTATTTGTACCCACATTTAAACTCTGAACTTATTTTGAAAATTTCTGGGTCTAAGAGCTTCTAGAGCAAGATCTGCTGGCCTATAATAAGTTGGATAAACAAGCTGTTATTTTCTATTATGTTAAGCAACCAACTCCATTTGCTTCCAGATTTGGTTGTAAACGCTATGAAAATCTGTGTCATTCTGATTTCTTGTTGATGAAGTTCCATAGTTTCCTTCTGGTAACATCGCTGCAGTGATTTTTAAACACTGAAAGTTTGATTACTATTCCTGTAAAACTTATCAACTATATTGTTTAGAAGGAGTTGAACTAATATTGATGATTATGTCTCCTCTGCAGTGTTCTACAACTGCTACTTCTATAGTAATTGGTAAACTGAATCACATTTTAAATGCTTTTCAACTTCTAATTTAAACTGTCTCACCTTGTATCGTTACCAACTTAGATATTTCTACAACTAAATTTACTTTGTTCAACAAATATCAACTTGAAAATCGTTTACAGAAAAATTGATATTAAATAATATAATTCTTAACTTTAAGGATGATAATAATTTGTGCTAACAATTTTGTCTTTTTGTTTCAGATTGAATGGGTGGTAGACAATCTGTACTACAACCTGTACGTAGCCAATGAATCTTTGACTGTTCTGGAAAATCAATTGGAATTGTATCCAAAATACGTAAACTACACAGGTGAAATAATTCATTTAAAACCATACGTGCGCGGAATGATGACTGAACTTTTGGAGGACGGCCCTAAGGAAAAAATTGATTTTGTTATGGATGATTCAATTAAAAATGTGGACAATACTGTTCGAATGTCGCGCGATTGGCTCATTATCAAGTCTTGTGAAACTCTTTTCGAATACGCATTAGGTGTATACAATCATTTTAACACTACATCGACATCTTAAATTTGCTGTAACCAAAATGATTGACATTCCGACAAAACCACCCAGTTTAGTGGTGCACTTGTTAAAAGAAAATTGACTTGTTTTATTGGAATAATAAACTTATTGGAAATGTTTGTAAAAATGTGATTTTTATTGACAAGGCTGGTCTCAACAGAAGGCTTAAAAATCGAAATAAATTATAGTAACACAGGTATTCGAACCAATTCAATAATAGTGACAATGACATTTTATTTTTATTTCAAAGAGATAAATAAACCTGTCACTATAACTGAATTCGTTTTTTAGTGTTAGTCATTATTTATTTGTTAGTGTATCAGTTTTTTAACATTATTTATTTGTCATTTACCTCTAGTTTTTTGTCTTAACATATTGTATTTCCTTTTTTTGTATATTTTTAAATACATAGTACATTTAATTTTTAGATTATTTATTATTGTAAAACGTACAACGATGATGGAAAAGACTCAGATGTGTCTTTTAGTCTCATAAGTATTATTAGAACGGACAAGTCAACTAGTAATAATTGGCACATTTGAGCGTGCGACTTAGACAGTTGATGTTGATTATGAAATGTTTATGGATTTTAATTGTGATTTACGAAGGTCAAGTAAAGACTTTTTTGTTTAATTTGTTGTTTTATTTTATCCTATATCCCGATGTTATATACCTAAATCAATAAGTGATGTTATTCAAGTGTTACTTCAAAACAAAATAACCTTACAGTGTGATCAAAGGTAAAAAAAAATATCCAACATTTTGATTGCAGCACTCAAGTTGAATAATAATTTTGGACACACTCTGTTGATCTTACAGAGTTAACAATAAGTTTTCTAGTTTCGTGGGGTCATAAAAGTGTTTGGGGTGTCATTTTCCCAGCCAAAAAACCTGTGTTCTCTTTTATCACAAATTGATAATAATGTAATTGCCCTCAAACTTCAGGGTCTCAATTGAAAGAAACATAAACCGATTTGAAGTTTAGCATAAATTATAGTTTTTTAGTGTTTCCACAGCAAAAAAAACACTAATTCTTCAATCTGCAATTACGACAAATTTAAACTATTTTTAAATACTTGCGTTCTGTCTGATTTTCAAATTCACGAGAATATCGGTTGGCAAATTATCTCAATATAGAATTAAATAATTGAAGCAGCTGTTCTTGATTGCTGCTGTCTCCATCTGACGGTCAAGAGACTATATGGTAACTGGATTGAAATTCCACCAGACGTCCAGAAGATGGTTATTTAAAAAGTGGAAATCGGTTTTTTTTCTTAAATAAGTTTTTACAACTTTATTTTTAATTAAATCCTTATAATAAATTGGGTTTTCACACTTGGAAAAAATTAAATTAAATCTCGTAAAAATTTAATTTTAGTATAAAAAGCAAGGTTATTGATGAACTGAACAGATGATCTGATAACGAACCTTGAGCTGCTTAACTCGGTGCGTTTGGCGCTCATCAGTTGACGGAAAGCGATTTAAAAAGGTAAACCACGTTACTGACAACGAAAGTTCCGAGCATTTTTGTCAAAAACCTTATCTGCTGTAGGAAAAGAACGTTCAAAATGATAATTTGACAATATTAGGCAAGTGTTTTTAAGAATAAATATTTTGTATTGTTCACCAAGTTTTCATATTCTAGTTAGTTTTTGTATTACATCAATATCAATTTAAAGTAGTCAGGACACGGACTTGGTGCTTCAAGGATGTAATTTCTAACAGAAATTTAGTTAGAATATTTTTTGTCAATTTAAAAAAAGCGCAAGTAGTAGAGTTAGTTAAACATGGATAACTTATTTGATATGAAATAAGTAAAACTCAGGAAAAAATAGTGTCACTCATGTGACGGTAAAATAATTAGAAATCTGATACGTTGCTGAAATTGATGTTTCTAACTAACAAAGCAAGTTTTATATCACCTAATCTTAAAAGTTGTATGTACAGGGTGATTGATTCAATTTTGACCACCCCCTTAACTTCCATAATTTTGATTTTAGCAAAAAACGTTAAATACAAAACTAGTAGATATTTAGGTCTACTTTATTCTTAGATAAACAGTTATTATACAGGGTGTCCCAAATTTGAGTAACAAACCAAACTTATGTTTTTTTAAATACAATGACCAACTTTTTATACGTTATTTGAATTCTACGTCAAATTCTAGGCCTAATTGATGTAGAATGTCTGTATCGATATTCAACTGTTTCCACAGCAGCGTCCTTGATTGATTCAATTTTGACCTCCTCCTTAACTTCCTTATTTTTGATTTTAGCAAAAAACGGTAAATACAAAACTAGTAGATGTTTAGGTCTACTTTATTCTTAGAGAAAGAGTTATTCTACAGGGTGTCCCAAATTTGAGTAACAAACCAAACTTTTGTTTTTTTTTAAATACAATGACCAACTTTTTATCTGATATTTGAATTTTACGTCAAATTCTAGGCCTAACTGATGTAAAATGTCTGTATCGATATTCAACTGTTTCCGAAGCAGCATCTGTTACTTTAACAATGTTGACTCGACTATGTGATTAAGTGTTAATTTAGTTACTCAAATTTGGGACACCCTGTATAATAATTGCTTATCTAAGAATAAAGTAGACTTAAATATCTACATCTAAATTGATACAACGAGTTTTTTTACTAAAATCAAAAATAAGGAAGTTAAGGGGGTGTCCAGAATTCAATCAATCAAGGACGCCGCTGCGGAAACAGTTGAATATCGATATAGACATTTTACATCAGTTAGGCCTAGAATTTGACGTAGAATTCAAATATCGATTAAAAAGTTGATCATTGTATTTAAAAAAAACATAAGTTTGTTTCGTTACTCAAATTGGGATACCCTGTATAATAACTGTTTATCTAAAAATAAAGTAGATTTAAATGTCTACTAGTTTTGTATTTAACGTTTTTTCCTAAAACCAAAACTAAGGAAGTTAAGGGGGTGGTCAAAATTCAATCAATCAAGGACGCCGCTGCGGAAACAGTTGAATATCGATATAGACATTTTACATCAGTTAGGCCTAGAATTTGACGTAGAATTCAAATATCGATTAAAAAGTCGGTCATTGCATTTAAAAAAACATAAGTTTGGTTCGTTACTAAAATTTGGGACACCCTGTATATTAACTGTTCATCTAAGAATAAAGTAGACCTAAATATCTAGTAGTTTTGTATTTAACGTTTTTTGCTAAAATCAAATTTAAGGAAGTTAAGGGGGTGGTCAAAATTCAATCAATCACCCTGTACGTAAAAAATTGGTTGGATATTGACTTTGAGACATAGTTAAATGGTCTGAAACCTGCGATCACACAGACTTCAACTTAGTTAATGTTTGTCACCAAAACCAACACTAAATTTCAAGTCACTAAAAGTAAAATTAAATGCTCAAAGTTGCTAAAAAAACTATTCTAAATCTTCAACATTACTTAATATTTTACTTTAAAAAGACAATGTAAATTTGCTGTTAAAAACTTCAAGAAATTTAATTAAAAATCAACTCCATTTTTGATCACGTTACAATTTTTCGTCTCCAAAAAAAACAAGTTTTCTGCGATCTTTAAAATTCAAATATAAGTAAGATGAGTCTCGAAATTTTCGTAAGTTACTTTATCAAATTTGAAATTAAAAAGTAAATTTTGAAATCAAATTCAAATTTTTGGTACGACAGTTCAAAATATTCGACCTGAAATTAAAATTTTTAAAATTAGTCACATGACTTTGCTAAACCAAATCTAAATCTAAAACATATTAAATTTGAAATTTCAAAAAGTAAAATGTCCAGTTTTGGCTCACGTGACTGAAAAATTATTTGATGAAACAGTAATAGTAAAAATTGTTGTTCACGTAATTCTACAAACAATCTTTGACATAGGAAATCAAATTTTCGACCACCTGCCCCTAAGAATATAATATGGCTCTATAATTTTAGAGTTGCCATGAGAAAATTGAAGGTTTTCAGGTCATTTGACTTTATTTGATAGCTATTTATGATATGAGTGTTAAAAAAGTGCGTTTTTAAGACACGCATGTGAAAGGTTGCAGGACGAGAAAAGCGAGTTCTGCAATTCGCATGAATTGCTTAAAAAAACTTTTATCACGAATACCTGCAAACAGTCAAACCAGTTCCATTTGTCAATAATTCCATAACGATCATTGTTTCCCTCAAAAATATATTTGTTTGAAGGCTGGTGAGCCAATTTAAAAATATTTTGTGAATATAGTTTTTAATACGTGTTAATATCAACTTCGTCGCATGAATAAATGAAGAAAGTGCCATGGAACAGAACTAGTGCTTTAAAACGCTTTTTTAAAGCACTAGTGCTTTAATATGCTATTTTTAATAGTTCGGTAGCGTGTTAAAATTTGAATTTTGAATCCGTTTGTAGAAAAACAATTTTAAATTTAAATCCAGGAAAATTAAAATTTAGAAATCTTAAATTTTGTATCACTTAACCTAGTAAGAAAGTAGTAGTAAGAATCACATGACCATCAAAAAAATTAAAACTCAATTTAAAAATACGGACGGCCCAAGAGCAGCAAGAATGATCACGTGACTTTATTGACCAGATTTAACTTCTAAGGTTTAAAAATGTTTTTTTTTACAAATGTTTATGAAAATTGCAATTTTGCAAAAACGAACTTCAAGGAGGTTCCAGATTTATTCGAATGGTCACGTGACTTCATTTAAGTATTATATTTTTTTTATAGCAAATTCATTTGTAATGTCATTTCCTCGGCAATTCCAGTCATATGAAGTTAACTAACAGGCACGTAACTTTTTTTAATCAAATCAATTCGAAATACCGAGCTACTAAAAAATGAAAACAACGAAAAATGGTCATGTGAACTTGTTGAATCTTTTTTGAATCTCTCACACGCCAGTTTTACCTTTTTCAAGATGAAATCCAAGGTTTCCAGGCTTAATAACATGGTCACGTAGCTTGATCAGTTGTGGCTAGTTAAAATTTAAACTTAAAATTTTTGGCACATGAAATCCCGTGGTGACGACTGTCAAAACTCTCCATTTTATTTTTTTCGCATGTGGGGAAGAAATTAAATTAATGCATATCAAAATACATACCGTAAAAATTAAACAAGTGGACATCTTATTACAATAAGCATGGTTCTAAACAGTTTACAACCTGAATACTTTTTTGATTTTTTATATACCAAAGAAAACTACGTCACAGCCGAAAATATTTGCATTGTTGTCATAAAATACCAAAAAAAACACTTCTGGAAGTATACTGGAAACTTCTTGACGCTGATTTCAGAAAGATATTTTCAAAATAAATAATATTAACAAACGCATATCAATGTGACAGAAAAGCAACACTAATTGAGGACAGTATATTTTACTTATGTATGGTAGAAATCCATAGTACGTGATTGATTTGCCAGCAGCTTTATCATGATGAACATTTCATGATGTGTTTACTGGACTTTTATTAGGGTTAGGTTAGGTTGATTTCGGTCACGGCTCGCTAATAGTTTAATATTAAAAATAAAAATTACTAGTCTACTTATTTTAATTTATTAGATAGAATTAATGGATAGGATTAATGAATCAGTGGCGTAAATATCAGTGTTTCAAAACACACTCTATTTTATTTAATTCAATTTCAGTTTTTACTTAATTGAAGATTGCAGCCATGTAATTTGTTACCATTGTTCACAAAGCAATAACCGTCAAATAAACTTGATTTTCAGACAATTTTTTTTTCAATTTATAATGTTTTGTTGTTAACAAAAAAAATGTGAACTAAAAGTAGTTATGCATTTTTTTATGACATTTTTGTTAGCACAATATCTTAGGAAAGATTTCTTCGCAATTAATAGATAAATCAAACCTTTCACAATGACTATCAATTTACTAAAGTCGTTCCGCTTTTCGTGCGATAATCAGTTTGGAGTTTCCTGTACATCCGTTAAAATCTATTTTGGTGTTGGATTTACCTAACCAAAGCAACGGATTTTTTTAAGAAACCTTATCGAAAAAACCACCAATAGTCGAATAAATGCTTAAATTGGGTTAAAAGCACTCTGTTCTGGTCGTTTGATCGTCTAGGCTAGGGTTCGTTAAATCGTTTCGGTTTCGAAATGTGCCACTGTAAAAAAATCAGTTTCTTTAGATTTGCTTAACTGAACTCGCCTGTCCTTTCTAAATTTTCATTGCGGTTAATAATAATAATTAAAATATCCACAATACTAATATCGTATCTTCGTAATTTTATGATTTGTCTAGCAAGCATCTTTTTTGCATAAACAGCGATGAGAAAAACCTAAGTTCCACATAGAGAACCAAACAACAAGCCTGAGAAAACAACTAATCGCACCTCGTAATGACTTATTTGTTAAGATTGTAACTTTTCGGTATTTGCCGCTCGGTGTTTGCATAACTTCTTCAGTGATTATGTGACATTTCTCACCCTGTTCAAAACATAGAAACGTAGTAAAGTTTAGTTTATTTAGAGTGTTAGCGGCGCATAATTACTTAGGATATGAGATACGATTCGGTGTGCTTTTATGTACTGTACCGGCGCCTTTTTTGAAATGATTGTTTAGTGTTTAGTTACTTGCCCATTCATCATGAGAACTTTTGTCTCTCCTTGTATTCAAATATTTACCGAAGCCACCAGAACCACAAAAGATACTTCTGCTGCACTATTATCACGTCGTTGTCGAATTAAATGTGTAAATATGCACCACCAAAGTTAATCTTATTTTCTATAGTGAGAGAAAACAAAAAAGTATAAAGAGTGATTTTCTCAATTAAATTTCTCACAAAAGTGGATACTGTGAAAAAGGAGAAAAAAAAAAGTTGAGTAAGTATATTGATTCTCTCTAAGCTGTTTAACTAGTTTTTTAATTTGAGTACGTAACGTTCATCAACTTCAACAAGAGTATGTAAATTATTGCTCATAGAACCCTAAAAAAAATCAACTTTTTAAGAGAACCAAAAGGTTCTCTTAAAAAAAACAAACACCGTTATACTTAAGGCCGTTTGCACTAATTCATAAATCTTGTAAATTTAATCAGGTTTAAAGTAGTTTTAGCTAACGAGGTGTATTATTGGCATCAACGTAGATTTCTAGTAACTGTTGATTTGGCTTCGATTATTACAGCAACCGATAACCTATAAACGCCTTTTCTGATAGAAATAATGAATTTTGTCAGTCAGTTGTTTGCCTTACCAAATACCCATCGTTCACAAAAAGAAAAATATAAAAATGCCAGAAAAAATATAATAGCAGCTGAAAAAGAAGAAACAGAAAAATATAGTAATAATATATAATTCTACTAATTTAACGAATACAAATGCTTGTTACTTTACATTTCAACCGACAGAATGACTGAATACTATGAAGATTTGAGGAAAAAGGAAAAAAACATTGAGGAAGTATAGTATTTTATAATTGCTTTATAAAATATACTTATTTATAATAAAACGAAAAGTGTAGATTACAACGGATTGCAACTCTTTGAAAATCGTTACTTTTTTCACTTTTTTCTTTTTTTTGACGTTCTTCATGGTTTTAAAGTTTTATTAAGGAAACATTTAGTGTCGTAGGTGGATGGTATAGGTTAAAAGATTTTATGATTTGTGACTGTATGATTGTAATATTTTATGCTTTATAGGCGCTATTTTGTATGCTGTTATTTACTTAAGTTATTCATATTGTTTTTTATATGTAGTTATTATGCTAAATAAATCTCTCTTACACTTACTTTTTTTTTAATAAACCAGATATTCATTTTGTTGTCAAATTGACAAATTTTGACCTTAATCAATCTTTTGTAGACATGCAAATTAGCAAAATGATCACGTGTCCGTATCAGAAATAGTTCCTGAAATTAAAATTTGATATTAACAAATCGAGTAAATTTACAAAATCCTAAAAAAATGCATTTTAAAATGAGCCGACATACAATTTTACACTTACATACACAAACTTAACAATTGGATCACGTGACCTTATTAAAACAATTTTACACTTAAAACACTAAAACTCAAATAAAAAAATACAATTACAAATGTCAGTCAGTCACATGACTTACCTACAACGATTCAAATTCTGCCACGTTTGAGAAATTATAATTAGGTGACGTAAAAAATTTAAATTTTGTAATTATGTCAACAAAATTAGAATTTCAAAATAACTTAGTTTAGGTCACGTGGCCTTTGTTAAACCGATATATATACAGGGTGTTACAAATTCGAGGCATTAGCATTGCTATCTCAGAAACTAGTTGATTGCTTTAGTTAAATGGAGGCAAAGTTGCGCATTTTATTGCTTAATAATTTGGTAAAAAAAAAATCTAAATTTTTTTATAACATCGGGAGATATCCGACAAAAACCGAAAAAGACTTCTGTTTTATTTTTTTACCACTTTATTATTGATTATTTTAGAAAACCAATGGCACTTTCTGGGGGCACTTTTTTATGCTCTTCAAGAAAATAGTTTTAGTTTTCAGCTCCGACGTTTCGTTTTTTAAATACCATCATCAACTTCAATTTTTCAAATACGGATCTGAACTTTTTATTTCGTTTTTGAGTAGCTACAGACTTTACGAAACAAATTATGTATCACACTTGTCAAAAAAATATACCTAGTGTATTACGTACTTGGTACTTTGTTTTTTAAATAAATTAAGCGATTGAAATTGATATTTTTGTCATAATGAGTAGATAATTTAGTTTCATATGATTTACTAATTAGGTTTTTCTTTTTATTACCAAAAATAAAGTTAAAGCTGTTTTATCAAAACTCAACATCGAATTCAAACATGTGAATATCTGAAAAATAAATAATTAACCAAAACATTTTTTTTAAACGAATGAAAAGTACCATAAGAAACTCTCTTTTTCGAAGCAGCAATGAACCTAATTATTAAATTATATCAAAATAAATTATTCATACTCATCATTATACTCATTGTGACAACATATCAATTTCAATTGCTTAATTTAGTTAAAAAACTTAATACCAAGTACATAAAACATTAGGTATATTTTTTGACAAGTGTGACCCATCGTTAGTTTCGGAAGGTTTGTAATATAAAGGTTGTTGTATAAAAAGTTTAGGTGCGTATTTGAAAAATTGAAGTTGATGATGGTATCTAAAAAACGAAACGTCGGAGCTGAAAACTAAAACTACTTTCTTGACGAGCACAAAAAAGTGCCTCCAGAAGGTGCCATTGGTTTTCTGAGGTGCTAATGCCTCGAATTTGTAACACCCTGTATATATAAATAATCTTTATTTTCAATAGATAAAAGGCTATCGACCACTTGGTCTTTCTGCCTATGTAGTGGGATTTTTTAGTTTTAGATTTAGTATGCATGTTAACTTATTTATAATTATTTACAATTTACTTACAAAAAAAAAAAGTAGTCTTAGTTAAAGTGCTCTAGTAGGGTGGCAGTGGGAAAGAGGTAACGGGATTGTCTGGTTTGTCTTGTTATGCACAGTGGGTTTATTATTGTCCAGTTGTTTGAATTATTGTTCCATTTGTTTTGTAGTTGTACGTAAACCGATTTAATTAGGAAATTTCAAATTTTAATTTATGAATTAATCTTTTAAAATAAATTCAGTCCATTTTTTATTTTTGCCAGAGTTTTTATCAGTTTTAAGTTGAGTTTAAAGGTTGAGTTTTTCATTTTTGTCTATAATTTGCTATTACTTATTTTGCAGAAAAAAATATCTATACACTTGTATGTTCATAATAATAATTGTTCTTGTTTATAATGTACCGTCGTACTCCTTAATAACACACTTCTTGTACAACACTGTATATTGTTTACAAACAATAAACTGACACTGACACTTAACCTCGTTATCTGACAACTTCGACTTCACTACAACCATCAACTCAACAACTAACTAACCAGGCCTGGTTCAGCTGCTTATATAGGCTTCCATGGTTTCTAGAAAATTCCCAAATATTCATGAAATTGACTTTCTCTCTCACACTCATTAAGCTATAACATAAATCTCTCTCTATATAAGCAACGGAGCCAGGATTTTCTAGAACACAGACAAAAGAATGTAGAACGTAAACAAAGCAACGTAACATACAGGGGTAACAACAAATAACTAAAGAAATCCTAACTAATAATCAAAAGTTCGCTTTGCAACACTGCCCCCCTCCTAGAGTTGATCGTCCCGATCATCAACTTCACCAGCTTTGGGTGGTCGGTAAGGTGCAAGTCGATCCAGGTGAACTATTTTCATTTTCGCCCGATGTCCTCGCTGTATTCTGTAGACGACATCGTTCAGACGCTTTATAACGTCGTAGGGTCCCTCCCATGACCTCTGTAGCTTCGGTGACTTTCCTTTCTTTCGAGCAGGATTGTATAACCAGACCTGGTCACCGGCTTGGAAGCCGCTGCTGTTGGCCCTTTTGTCATATCTTGTCTTTAGTCGGTCGCTTGCAAATTTCAACTTCTGCCGGACTTCCTCATGGATCACGTGCAAGCGTTGCGCCAATTTTTCTGAATAGCTATCACAAGAGGCTGGGGGTTCTTCCGGTCGTCCAAAAAGAAGATCCATTGGCAAACGAAGCTCCCTTCCAAAGACAACACTAGCTGGTGTTTTGCCAGTGGAATCATGTACTGCCGATCGATAAGCCATCAGGAACAACGGAATGTGCTGATCCCAATCTGTCTGATTGTTATCGACGACTGTCCTTAGGTAGTTGTCTAGTGTCCGGTTGAAACGTTCCACCATTCCGTCCGACTGTGGGTGTAATGGAGTAGTTCTGGTTTTCTTAATTCCCAATCGGTTACACACTTCCGTGAATACTGCCGATTCGAAATTACGCCCTTGATCCGAATGCAGCTCCCTCGGTACTCCAAATCTGCAGAAGAAGTTGTCAACCAGAACTTCTGCTACAGTAGCGGCTTCCTGGTTTGGTATTGCGTACACTTCTGGCCATTTACTGAAGTAGTCCATTGCGACCAAGACATAGCGATTTCCGGAATTAGTTTTGGGAAAAGGTCCAGCTACATCAACGGCAATCCTCTCAAACGGAGCTCCGACATTATACTGCTTCATACATCCTCGGCTCCGAGTTTTGGGACCCTTGCTACTGAAACAGTCTGCGCAACGCCGACACCAATCTTCTACATCTGAGCGGCTTTGTAGCCAATAGAACCTTTCCCTAACTTTATTTAACGTTTTGTTGATGCCAAAGTGCCCTCCACCAATTCCATTATGGGCTTCTTTCAGTACGTCACTAACTCGGTTTCTTGGCAGAACTACCTGTAGTCGTTCTTCTTTCCCATCCGGACTTTCCCATTTTCTTTTTAGTAAATCTCCATCAATAATAAGGGACTCCCATAATGCCCAATATCCCTTTAATGTTGGAGACTTAGCGGAAATCTCCTCCCAATTTGGTCTTTCTCCACGCTCTTTCCAGTTAATTATCTGCCCTAAATCGGGGTCTTCTCGTTGATCGGCAGCCAAGTTTTCCCGATCCCATGCGATGTCATTTTTCAGAGCGATCCTTCGACAAGGCTTTCCAAATTCAGCTATCTCCAGGCGTTTACAGTGATTGCAACCTTCCACACAAGGTCTTCGTGACACTGCGTCCGCGTTTCCGTGCAAACGTCCCTTTCTGTGTTCAATCTGGAAGTCATATTCTTGAAGTCTTTGCAACCATCGAGCTATTTGTCCTTCTGGATTTTTGAATTGAAATAGCCATTTCAAAGAGGCATGGTCCGTCCTTAGTCTGAATCGTTGTCCGTACAGGTATTTGTGAAACTGCTCGACTGTTTTCACTACGGCTAACAGCTCCTTCCTGGTTACGCAATAATTTCTCTCTGGCTTTGATAGTGATTTGCTGAAATAGGCGATCACTCGTTCTTCACCATCTTGGATTTGAGATAAAACTCCGCCTAAACCAATATTACTAGCATCTGCGTCCACAATAAACTCTTCCCCAGGTCGTGGAAAAGCCAAAACTGGTGGAGAACAAAGGGTTACTTTCAGTTCTTCCATGGCTTCCTGACATGTTGTAGTCCATTCGAAGGGCTGGTTATTCTCCGTCAATTTGTGTAGGGGTCTGGCTATATCAGCAAATCCACGAACAAACCTTCTGTAATAGGAACACAATCCCAGAAAACTTCTTAATTCGTGCTTGTCTTTCGGAACAGGCCAATTTTTTACAGCTTCAGTTTTCTTCGGGTCGGTTTTTACTCCTTTTGACGATATAACGTGTCCCAAGTATTCAACTTCTTCTTGGAAAAAGCTGCACTTCTTCGGATTTAATTTCAGGTTTGCTCCTCTGAACTTCTTGAAGATTTCTTCAACGTTTTGCAGGTGTTCTTCAAATGTTTTGCCCATAATAATGATGTCGTCTAAATAAACAAGACAGGTTTTCCAAGTCAATCCTCGTAGAACAGTTTCCATTAATCTTTCGAAGGTTGCCGGAGCATTGCAAAGTCCAAAAGGCATGACGTTAAAATGCCACAAGCCATTTCCAGTTGAGAAGGCAGTTTTCTCTTTGTCCCGTTGATCCATCTCCACTTGCCAGTATCCACTTTTTAGATCCAAGGTGGAAAACCACTTTGCGTTAGCCAGAGTGTCTATGGTGTCATCTATTCTGGGCAAGGGATAACTGTCTTTCTTAGTAACTTCATTTAGTCTCCTATAGTCCACGCAGAATCTTGTCGACCCATCTTTCTTAGTAACAAGTACCACAGGAGAACTCCAAGGGCTGGTGGATGGCTCAATGACGCTGCGATCCGCCATGTCCTGTATAAGATTTTCCACTTCTGCCTGCTTAGCCAATGGGAGCCGTCTGGGTCTTTGCTTAATGGGCAAATAATCCCCTGTTTCAATTTTATGCCTCACTAAATGAGTTCTTCCCAAATCCGTTTCATTTAAGGCGAACACGTCCTTGTAGTCGTGAAGCAAACGGCGAAAAGTCTGTTTTTCTTGATCAGTCAAAATTGAGCTCGTCTTTTTCATTAAGTGCACCAAACACTCAGGAAGGTCACTGTCGGGGTTTGGTTTTGTTTCGTGCGACTCCTTAGTCACCATAAGTACTGGTTCGGATTTGGCTATTATATCGCCTCTTTTTAATCTTTGACCACATTCCTTCAAATTGGCGACTTTTACGTATGCTTGGCCGTTTTTCTGCTGGACTAGGGTGCGGGCTACAAGAATTCCCTTCTTCACAGCATCATCTTCCTCTTCATAACTCGGTTCTATCAGCTGAAGTTTGCTCAATTCCGTTTTTCTATCCAAATTAACTTTAACGATGGTCTCTGATCTTGCAGGTAAGTTGACATCTTCTTGCAACGTGACTTTCCTCACACGCATATCTTGTTCGGGTGTCATCATAACAATCTCGTCTTGTCCAGTCTTGATCAGTCTATTCTCCAAATCCAGCTGGAACTTGTGTTGCTCCATAAGATCTAAGCCCATTAAGACGTCATCAGTTATGTTGGCCACAAAAACGGTATGGTTGAAGACATGCCGCCCAAGCTTCACTTCAGCTTCATGGATTCCCAGAACAGGCATTGACTCACCAGCGGCAGTTTCCAATATAAACTTTGTACCAGTGTCGCTAATCCCGCAGTGTTTCACTATGTCCGGCCTTACGATAGTATGGCAAGAACCGGTATCAACAACCATTTGGCAATCCCGGCCGCAAATCTTACCGGTCACTATTAAGCTGGTGTTTTCGTGCTGAAGACGAGCTACTTTAATTATGGTTGGTGGGGCTTGACAGTGTTGCGTAGCCAGCTTTTGCCCCGGAAAACTGGCTACTCTTCGTTTTCCTGGTTCTGCATTCTTCTAGGTTTGCGGCACTGCGATTGAATGTGCCCCTTTTCTCCACAGTTCCAGCATTCCAATGACCGAGTAAACGTGGTGGTTTGAGCGTTTCGGTTGTTCTGACTTCTTCTATTTAACGCTCCCATTAGTTCTTTTCGAAATGTCTCCAGCTGACGATTCAAGTCTGACTGAGTGATTGTGTGATCTGAATTGGAATATCGGTTTCCCGGTTCCGGTGTAAGGCTTCCGACTTGACGCACTCGAGTATGTCCTCGTGATACTTGCTTGACCGCCTCAAACTCCAAAGCGTAGGCAAGAGCATCATGCAATGTTTGGCATCTCGCTAATCGTATTGCCTCCTCTGTGTCACAATCTTTAAGACCTCGTACAAAAGCCCGTACTGCCATTCGCTCTCTAATGTCGTGAGAGGCCGTTGGATAGGCCAGACAAACTAATCGAGCAATGTCGGCTTCATACTGTTGAAGTGTTTCCGTGCTTCTTTGGGTCCTACTAGATAACTGAGCTTCGTATACTTGTTCTAGGTGCTTATTTCCAAATCTCATCTCTAAATGTTGGATTAAGTCGTCGTAGTTTTTGTACTGGCTCTCGTCCAAAGTCTGCAAAACCTCCAGTGCTTCTTCTCGAAGTGACAAAACCAAGGCAGTGGCTTTGTCACTTGATGTCCAATTGTTGGCCTCTGCGGCAGCCTCAAACTGTTTTTTGTAAACCTGCCATGAGGTCTTACCGTCGAAAACTGGTGGCTTAATATTTGAGCAGACACTAGAACTGGCGACTACGGTTGGCTTTGAAGACTTTTCCTGTAGTTTGTCAAATTCCTCTCGCAAGGTCTGAACGGTCTCCTCCATACCGCTTATCCTCTCATTTACCTTTTCTTCCAAAATTTCCATCCTGTTGTCCATTTCTCCTTTTATTTCATTTATTACTTGGTCTAATTTTTCATCTTGTTGTTGAAACTGGTCTTTAATTTGGTCTTGGCTTGCTTTCATTTCTTCGAACTTTTGGTCTTGGCTCGCTTTCATTTCTTCGAACTTTTGGTCCTGACTTGCTTTTAACTCCCCGAACTGCTCTTGAGTTATTTGGCTTGCTCTCATTGATTGAATCATCTCCATAAGTTGTTTCATTCCTTCATCCATTTTGGCGCTTTGTTGTCGTGTACTCACAGGCATTCAACACACCTTCTGCTTTTGTCGGTTTATTCTGTCTTCCTCTGGATCTCTTCTTCGATTCTCCAATCCCACTTCTGACACCAAATGTACCGTCGTACTCCTTAATAACACACTTCTTGTACAACACTGTATATTGTTTACAAACAATAAACTGACACTGACACTTAACCTCGTTATCTGACAACTTCGACTTCACTACAACCATCAACTCAACAACTAACTAACCAGGCCTGGTTCAGCTGCTTATATAGGCTTCCATGGTTTCTAGAAAATTCCCAAATATTCATGAAATTGACTTTCTCTCTCACACTCATTAAGCTATAACATAAATCTCTCTCTATATAAGCAACGGAGCCAGGATTTTCTAGAACACAGACAAAAGAATGTAGAACGTAAACAAAGCAACGTAACATACAGGGGTAACAACAAATAACTAAAGAAATCCTAACTAATAATCAAAAGTTCGCTTTGCAACAATAAAATTACAGTGAGTCAAATTTAACATTAATTATGATGCTAGTAAAAACACAAAAAACAGGAGTTTTAATTATTCAAACGTAACGTTATGTCACTATTTCTGACTTCAAAAATTACAACACGAGCGTAATAAACCTGAAATGTACGTAGGAAAGTCCACGATGCGTCAGAGAAAAAAATGATCCGCCAATTATAACGCACACACAACAATAAACATCATCTGTAGCAAAAGTTCGAAATTAACGTAGCGATTGAAACAATAGGTGCAATGCCAGTAGTACTAGCAAAAACAAAATAGGTATTTTACACTTCAGTAAACCGGGCTTAACCGTTTGCGTATAAGGGAAATCCAACGTTAAAGCCCACCGCGAATCGACTTTCTGCAAAAATCCTTGTAGAATTATAATAGTACCTACACCTGGTGGCGAAGATCAAAGGTCGTTGCTAATGATCTAAGTCGAGATGAAATCTATTGGAGAACTATTTGTACGGATAAATGACTTCCATAATATATGAGCAACGTGCGAAACAGTTCAGGAGTGTCCATATAAAGATCAGCCGATGACGAATGACACAACTGTGCGGTCATAAACACATGAAAAATCGTTCGTGTACACCAACGTTCTGCGACAACTGCGAACAATGAACAAAGAACAGTTTTGAGATTTAAAGCGCCATTTAAATTGTTTAGCCGTATTAACGCGGCAATAGAATTTTTAATTGAAGAAAACACGATCTTGCAGTCTGCAAGAGAAATTTAGAAGCTGACGAGTCGGTTATTGAAATGGTCTAGAAGATTTATGAAGTGGAACAGAAGCGTTTGATTTCGTGGCTAAAAATTCGTTTGTTGCTTTGCTTCATATTAAAATGCAAGAAATCCTATTTATTGAAAGGTTGATTCAAATGTACTGATATGAGGAAGTAAATAAGAACTAAAAACACTTGGTTTGTTATATTTTGCCTTATGTAACACGCTGCTGATATATTTGATTAGCCAAATGTTGGTCACCATCGATTTCAACATATTGAACAAAAATTCCTCCGTCTTCTTCTTCTTCTTTCTTTCTAATATGGGTGTCCATATAGGTAAGCTAATGCCTGTTTTGTCCTATTATGCCTCTTCGGACGTTGATGTCCAGCACTCTTTCCAGCGTTTTGGAGGTCTGCCTTGGGTGCGTTTTCCGGCAGGATGGTTTGTTTTTGCGATTTTTACAAGTCTGTCATCTTCCATTCTGTTTACGTGTTTATTCCAGTATTTTCTTCTCTGCCTTACCCACCTTCCTATGTTCGGTATCTCGATCTGTTGTCTAATGTCTTCGCTTCTGATTCTGTCGTGTAGTGTTTTTCGGTGTATACTTCTTATTATTATCATTTCAACCGTTCGCGTCATTTCTAATGTTTTCGATGTGTCTGGTCTTGTTTCAGCTGTAAACGTTATGACAGGTCTGATTGTCGATTTATATACTCTTATTTTACTGTTTATGTTGACGTTGATGTTTAACTGGAGCAAGATTGAACGTAAACAGGATGTTAAAAGAACTAAAAGAACAGTTAAATCAAAAATAACGCTCTGCAAGTTGTTACCACCATTAGGTGCATAAGCTAGATGTATATTTACTAGCTGAACGTGTTTGGTCTTCTGAACAGTTTCTCTACCTCAAACCGTTTCCAAGATATTCAACTTTTTTTACTTTTTTTTTGAAAATTGCTTTAACATTTTAAAAATTCCGTAAGTCCGCTATTTTTCAGGTTTCAGCGACTGAAAAAAGCTCAAAATGTTCGTCTTGAATTACTCTTGCACATGATGCTAACCGCGACAAGATTGAATATATTCACATATACAGAGTATTTAAAAAGTTACCAAAAAAACAGTTAAATTTGAAACTAATGCTCTGCAAGTTGTGACCGCGTTTACCCTAGCGTTTACATTGTACCAATTGGGTGGAAACGTCGCCCATTAGGTGCAGAAAGTTATTCTGAGCATTTTTGGTTTACGGCATAGTGGCGATTTTTTTTACTTCTTTATTAAAATTATATAAAAATGTTGAGAAGTTTGTATCTCCGCTATTTTTCGGGTTTCAGCGTCTGTAACAAACTCACAACGTTTGACTTTAACTGCTTTTTCACTTTGTGGTAACCGAAACACGATTGAACATATTATGTGCCAGGTCTTTAAAAAACTAAAATAAAAAACATTCTTTATGTTTACATAATTTGAAACTAATGATTTGCCAATTGTGACCGCATTTACCCGGTACTGAGTGGATGTGAACCTAGTCGGCTGCGTGCTGAAAGTCATTCTGATCATTTTAAGTCTACTGCAAAGTTTCCGTAACTCTAACCGTTTCCGAGATACTCGGTTTTGGTTACTCATATTGCATTCAAATTTTTAAAATTCCGTACTTTTTTGCCATTTCTGGGTTTCAGCGACTGTAAGAGGCTCAAAATATTTGTCCTAAATTGCTCTTTTACCTCATGCTAGCCACATGATTGAACATATACATGGGTGTTCAAAAAACAAAAATGAAAACACATTACTCGTGTGGTATGGCAAATTAATGGACTCTTGTGATCACCACGTCTACGACCTCGTCATACTTCCTCCTTCACTCGTGACTATAAAAATGGTCATACCACACTAGTAATGTAAATAACTGTTTTAATACCATCAACAAACTGACTATATTTTAAAATTTGTGACTAGCTTCTCTTTGATTTTTAAAATCCTGACCTTTTTCTGCTCAGTTTTTGCTGTAAAATCTTTATGGTATTTCTTCCAGGATACAAGCCTACATAAGCCAAGATAACGTCATGTTCGTCAAATACCTCAAAGAAAGGTAAATAAAAATATTTTGTAAAAAGCAATGATCAGCATAATGTCCTTCTGTAATAAATTAACAATGCATCTACTTAACATTTTAAGTATTTTAGTTTTGTGGGAACAATAAACTTTTAAAAAATTAAGTGAAAAAAATTTGATTGATACCTAGTAAATTGTTTTATACTAAATATTACTTAAATTGAAAAAGGACTTCCAGATAAAGTGACTTAACTAATCAACTGACCAATTAATACGAAGTTTTTCATTTAAACGGAAGTAAATGAACCAATTTGCAGAAAATTGTTTCGTTTAGATAATCATAACACTTCACAGTGTAACACTAATTAGAATTTAAATTAGTAGATATAATAATTAATTAGAAAGTTCTCACTAACAGACAAAAAGGTGTAATATCCTACTATATAAGTCCGTTTACGTTTCCGGTGATTTAATTCTTTGCCGCTATTCAAGAAGACTATAATAATTGCAAAATATCTTTAAATCGATTTGGAATGGTATTTTAAACGAGTCAAAAGTGTTTTGTACCGGACAGTCACCACAATAATCCATCATTTAAGAATTATTATTTGGAAATTTAGTGAATGTTTTTACACAACTGGTATTATCGTAACCGAATTATTTTTGTACAAAAACATCCGAATTGTTCTAAGTGGTGAACAAAAGTTCATCGGGCTTTTACATTGTAATATGCAATTAAACGCCCATCGCTTCACTGATCCGAAACTGATGTAATAAAAATCGCCACCGTAAGAAAAATCCACTCAATTGCCAATATAATCAATACACGAGCTCTTTGATCTAAGAATTTATGACGACTCATTGCATGATACATCCTCCGGCACTAACAAGACAAATTCCGAGAAAACATGCTGCGATTCCTGGTAAGAAACAGGTTTTTCTCGCTAACAATTGCATCAAAATAAAATTATGATTATCCACAGTTAAAGCGCTATTAAAAATAATAAATGATCGCCAACAGCTAATGGATTTACCTGAGAAAAAGAGAGATACGGTTTATGGTGCTGAATGGAGCCTGATTGTTTTTGATGTAGCATTTGTTACTTTGCAAATTAAGTGGCTTATTTTCGATGAGATAATCATGAAATAATGCTTTAAATATAAACGTGTATACAAGGGGGATATGGCAGTGATGATCTCTGGGTCGGCAAATTTCCAAACTCTAGAAACTTCAGAGAGTATAACTTGTATGGTAAGTTTCTGTTAACGTTTCTGGGGAACATTTTAGGTTCTGTCAATAGTTTTTGGAATAAATTATTCTAGTTTTTATTTTATTTTCTTTAAAACAAAGTTAGATATGTAAAAAGGTCAGTAATTCACTTTTTTCCCTTCCAAATAGTTTAACCCAATTAGATTTAAATAAACCGTCGTTACTTTAAATAACGATCACATCAACTTAATCGATTAAAATAATCATATTTTACTAAAAATAATGCTCGGAATTTTTTAAACGCCTTGTATCTCAGAAACTAGTTTTTTTCATAACAACCCTACAAACTATTCTCTGTTCTTGTATTCTTGGGAAACCCCATTTAGAATTAACCTAACTTCAACACTTTTTAAGGTTGTGGTTAGGTTAGGTTAGTTTAGGATTGTTATTTTGTATAACAATTGACAAAAAAACATGATTTACCTATCTGTTGGTTATAAATGGTCAAACAAACCGTCTAAACTACTACTAACTTATTAATTATTTCAACCATCAAATTAAAATAAAAAATATGTTTTTTAATCCTACAATGTGTCT
Organism: Ips typographus; assembly: GCF_016097725.1. NCBI lineage: Eukaryota > Metazoa > Arthropoda > Insecta > Coleoptera > Curculionidae > Ips > Ips typographus. Next base: position 11,558,786 of record NC_138423.1, read on the forward strand.
CTGGCAAAGGTTCAGGGATAACAGTAATTTGTCCTGAATCAGTTTGTCAGGTCATCATCATCATCAGCCATTTGTGTCCACTGCTGAACCTAGGCCTCCTCCAAACTTCCATTCCGTTTCCAGTTTCCAGCCAGTCTTCTCAGGTTGTCATCCATCTGGTCGTTGGTCTACCTCTACTTCTCTTGTCCTCTCGGTCTTCATTCCATCAATCTCTTCGTCCATCAATTCTCCATCTCCCATCCATTAGTGTGTGTGACCCGTTGAATAACATCGGTCACTATAGTTCTTTGTCGTATAACAGTGTTCGTTGGGTACTTAAGTTAAATCATTTTTATCCATACTAAATGTAAATACTTCAGAAATTGCGTAGAGACAAATTATGAAAATCATTGACAGGCAATAATTTTGCTCGTCCGGTTTTATTTATGGAATTAAGGGTACTCATTACAAACACCTGCCAGAGGTAATTTCATGCAATGGGGTGGCAGAAATAAAAGGACTACAATTAACTTAAAATTAAGATACGGACTAAGTAACATACAAACTAAGGAGAGAAACACAACAAGAAAGTACCGACAGGTCTAGGAAGATTGAACAAACTTAATTTGACTTACAGCCATGTTGTCAAGTGGAGAACCACTTGTTTGACAAAAATACACTCTTATTTCTTAATCTAAGGTTGACTTTAGGAACTATAAATTTGATAATATCAATTAAGCTGGAACTTTATTTAATATTGTTAACGACATAGTAAACGAATAGTACCGAACGGACCACTCGCCTATCAAGGAAACTCTGCATTCCAAATATGTCAAGCATAGTCCTGTAGGATACTAACGATGTATAGACAGAGTAAACATTTTTTTAAATAGAGAAATGTGAAGAATTTTTTTGTACTTTTTTAATAAGCTCTTTATGATAGTCATACTGTAGATGCATACTCTGGAAATATTTAATGTTTCTCATGACAAAGCCCAGGACTCTATATGCCCTATTAACAATATCTTTATAATGCATTCTGAAATTAAAATCAGACCAAATAGTGACTCCCAAATAGAAGATCCCTACACCGGTCCTCCTTCTTACTTGACGTCTGGTAAATGTCAGGGAGAAACATTTCTCGACAGTTAAAGAGAGTCTGTTGTTTTTGAACCAACTGATAACAAAGGGTTTCTCCCTGCAAAGAAACCTCTTTAATGATCTTGAAGTCATCAGCAAACAGCAGGCACTGAGAGCCTGTAATGCACCCTGGCAAGTCATTAATAAAAATCAAAAACAGAGGAGAGGAGCTATATTACTTTCCTGAGGAACCCCAGAAGTTGCATAGTATTTCTCAGAGTACTCCTTACCCACCCGCACTGAGTAAGCTTTCCTTGACAGATATGAATCCATGAAGGCAACAACATTATTTGTAAAGCCAATTGAAGCAAGTTTTCGAGGTAGTAGATGATGATTTACTCTGTCAAAAGCCTTTTCAACATCTGTGTAAACGACATCCAGCTGCTTCTTATTCTCTATGGCTCTATAGCAGTAGATTTACCCGGGACACAACCATGTTGCTGTTCAGATAAGGTATTTTGTACAAATTTGTAAAAATTGTCAGTCACAGAGAATGGATTCAAATATTTTTGCCAAGGGAGATAGGATACTGATTGGTCTATAGTTTACGACATCATTACTTTGTTCCTTTTTTTAATACAAATACAAATTTAAGTTTTTACTTAGGAAACGTGTTTCGACGGGCATATTAAAATGTCGATGGACCAGAACCGATTACTTGAATACATTGAACGCTGCGTAAGGACAATCGAGCATCTGTTTGGCTCTCGTTCAGCTTTAGCAGGTATAAAAATAATAGCAACGAGTAACGAACAAAGGCAACAATTGATTGAAATCTTAGAATACATTAGTGTGGGCCCGAGTCGTTCTTAACCAGATCGGGCCGCATGGCCTAAAAAGACTTACAAGAATTCGCGGGCGAATTCAAGGAATAGTGAAATCGGCTCGAGGAAACCGACACAGACCTCGTAAATTATCGGAGTGTTTTCGTCGGTACTAATTTTTACCGGAGTACTGCAATTTTATGGATTTTAATTAGAAATTTTTAATTTGTTTCTGGTCTTAAATTTGTTGACTTATCTGGCCGATTACCAATCATGCAGCTTGTAATTGACCTACCTTAATACAGCTAATCGCATTGAGTAGATTAGTTTGCAAACACTATTTAACAACTTTGCTTTAACCTTGACAATGACAATTACTTGAAAAATGGAATTTAGCATTGATGCAATCTTATAATATTATTCGCTTTAAAGGTCCCTATTAATTAAAGTTGTAACTAGTCTAATAGAAATTATTATTGTTTTGTCATATCAGGTAAATTGCTTTTAGGCAGAAAAGGGAGTTTCGGTCATTCTACTGCTATTAGAAATATATGTATATTTTAATAATGTATATTATGTATATTTTTCTTTACACAATAAAAGACAAATTTGGCAAAAAATGGTCACATGAATTAATTATTAATTTGAAAGGAAATTAGTAATTATTACATCTAAATATCAACATGGTAACAATAATCACTTTTAGCATTTTATTAGATTTAATTACTATGTCAACAGATTGCCTTCGCCATCGAGTGCAGAAAATTATTGCTTTAACCAAAAGATTTATTAATAAACTGCTCAATAAAATAAATTTTTAATCATATACAGAGGGTCTCTTTTGAGCTTCACAACGTGGATCTTGGTTATTTGAAGAGATACGGGAAATGTTAAATCAGAGCAAAGCTGGACCGATTTAGAAATTTAAATATCGCGACTACTTTCCAAGATATCAGAACAAAACTAAAATATTGGAAGAGTTTTTATTGTTTTACTAATTTATTGATTGAGAACTGAAATGAAACGCAGCTTTTAATGTTTTAATATTGTATTCAATTCTAGAAAGTTATCGGTATAGTAATTGCACGAGTGCATAAAAATTACCAATAATTTTGCATGAAAACTTGTTATCTCATAACTGCATTATTTTAACCGAATGCAGTTTACAAAGATAACGAATTTGAACGCAGAATTATCAGGTCATTTTTAAGCACGAATGTAATTTTGGGGAATATTTCCCGCATAAAGAAAATCATTAAAAACAGAAGGAACCCAACATAGGTACTTATGTATTTTAAATGAAATTTTTAGGACTTATAGTGGAAAATGGCCGTGTGTAGAGGAAACCGTCAAAAGAAAAAACGAACGCGGTTAAGAAGTTTCCTCAGCCAACAACAGTGAAGCAAGTGCAGTCTTTTTATGAACTAACTGAATATTTTAGAAAATTTATATACTCCTATTCATGGATTGCTAAACCTTTTGAGAAAAAACCTGACTGTTATATTTGATCCAGCCCATATAGAAGCATTTAACAGACTAAAGACTCTGTTAGTTAGCGAAATAGTTTTGAATATTTACCGACACGGAGCAGAAACTGAGTTACATACAGATGCCAGGGGCCTAATTCTTGAAGGCAGCGAACGGAATTCTCAAGAGAAGTGTTGATAGAATGTGACAGAAGAAGTTGACAATAACGGGTTCCTGTCACATTCTACAGGTCTTTTTCTTGATAACTTCCTTCCCTCGTTTCAAGGATGCGCACCCAGAAGGCATGGATATGGTGCATGCTTATTGCAACGGTTACGGCAAGATAATGAGCTGCATCCGATTTATTGTTTCAGAAAAAAGACTGCACCAGCTAAAGAAAAGTATACTATAGTGATGAACTAGAGGTAGTTGCAGTCATTCAAGCTGTGAAAAAGTTTAGAGTTTACCTCCTTGGACATACTTTCAGAATGGTCACTGATTGTGCAGCTTTTCAGCGTACAATAGATAAAAATGATCAATGCACTGATAGAGTGGCAAGATGGGTTTTGCTTTTACAGGAATATTCCTATAAAATTGTGCATAGAAAAGGACGAATGATGGGACTCGTAGATGCATTAAGCAGAAATATAATGACTATTGCTGCTGAGCTTAGTAATGTAAAAAAATAAATTCCGGAAACAAATAGAAGTTGCTCAAAGTAAAGATAATCATTTAATTGCTTTTAGAGGCTGAAGACACTTTTGATAATTATTTTTTGAAGAATGGAATCTTGTATTGTTAAGGTATTGAATTGTTAGTTGCGGAAGACTTTAACGAGAAAAGAGATCAAACACGAGCAGAAAGTAAAAGAAAAATTCTGAAAGTGCAAGAGGAAAATAGACAACATTATAATTTACGTAGAAAAAATCAAGACCTATACAACTTTTTATTTAATATTTCCTTTTTATGTACTGTCACTTGTCAGTTTATAATAACCTCCATAAATTTATCATTTATAAACACCTTCCCTTTTTAAGAGCTAATACTAATATTTTATTACTAATACTAAAATTAAATTTGGTTTTATAAACCAGGCTTAAATTTTAAACGACGAAAATACCTAAGTAAGTACAGTAAGGTGACATGTTGTAATGCACCAGTAATCTGCAATTCTATTTATTGTTTATTAAATCTTGTGCAATTGAACGCTGCCTAAGTTAAACCACCCCTACTGCCCAAATAGAATCCTACAGTAGCACCAGTGTTTGTTCTAAAATTTAAATCTGTCATAAAATACATGGAGCCATTATTACAGAACAAACATTTATTGATATCAAACAGATTAATTCAGTTCCCAACGGGTTTTTAAAAATTTGAAGAATCTTTGGAGTACTGCTGTATGCAGTAGTCGAATACTCGTGACTGCAGAATCCAGAAGTACTGTATGCTGGGTAACTGAAAAACAAGCAAAAGTAGCAGAACATCAAACAAAACGTGGTGAAGAAGTTTCACAAACCTCCTGGCAATCAAAAAGGATGTTCATCCGAACGGGCGCTAGAATTATAAAACAGTATTAGAAACTGTAATATTTTAAAACTAGTAACGATAGGAACCAGCTAATAACGATGGTCAAGTTCAAAAAATGAGTAAAAGAAGATGGTTTTAAAAATTTGTTTGAACTTTAATGCTTAACTGATTTAAGTTTTCTCACAAACACTGAGTAAGGGCCTGCATGACTTAAAGAAGATTCTCCGTCGCTTTTTCGTATAATTAGATCAGACACTTATTAAAATTCACTTGTCCTACCGTACAGAGTCCTTTTCAGAGCCGAAAACAGAACCAACATCAAATATCTTGGAGAAAATATATTCTTGGCAAAACTTCTCGGGATAGGACTTGGTAAACTGTCAAAATATACGCAGTCAAGTTTCAGTAACATGCAGGTACTAATACTTATTACTTTTTATTCAAAGCATGTGGATTAAGCACGACGGAGCTCTATCACCATTTCCTTTACTTAAAAGACAATTTTTAGATCCGCAAGATCGTGTTAATGGTAGAGGAAAACAACATATTTCAATAATAGACACTATTTGTATCAAACGGTATTCTTGATGGTTTTGTATTGAACATGTTCTCAATATTGTACATCTTGATTGGTAGTAACTGACGAAATAATTTAAGATCCTTTTCTAACTGGTTGAATTTTATTTCCTCTTCTTTTGTCTCTGTTTGCTATTACTGTAACAAATATTACAATAATTGTTAGAAAACTTAGAGATAGTTAAAAAATCTATCAAACCCCATATCTATCCAAAATTGGCATATTATATGGGCATCAAAAACCCCCCATAAATTAGACAATCATCTAGTTATGGCGTCAGTAAACAGTGTAACCTCCCAAATTGCCCCCTGCTAAATTTTAATATCGTTACCTCGGCGCTAACATATTCTGTCCCGAAATTCCACGTCCGAGATTCTTCTCTTCTTTTTCTTGTGTACGCCTTTGTCTACACGCCTCTGAAATGCGAACCGCACCGTGGTCTTTTCAGCCTTGTTAAACATATATCCGAAACCGCGGCGATTTGGTACCCTCTAAAAAAAACGACTCGGTACCACCTTCTGCTCTTTTACCTGTGCCGGTGGTTCTCGCCACAAATCGCTTTATCGCTGTTGGACATCGTGGCAACCAGGGCACCACAGCGGCGTATGTGAACCTTTTTTTGGATGGGTTTTCTGGCGTTTGTTTATTATGTAGTAAGTACTAGTTTACTCCACTAGTAACGTGAAAACCTTGGATGAGAATATTTAATTAGAGATGATGTTTACAAATTCACTGGTGAAAAATACACTCAGATGTGACATTGTGGTCCTTGTGGATCTAATCCATTTTGTTCATTGGTTAAGGTGGTTAAGGGTTAGAAGATACTCCGCCACTGATGTATTTGGCTCGGGACCATTCAGCATGAGTGTGATACGCCCTGGCGTTCATCTCTCGGCTCTTTTTTAACGACCGGTCGGTTATTTGCATTTAACATTTGTTAGTTTTAGGCTAATCGCGACCGAACATCAGTGGGTATTTTTTGAACGGACATTTTTGTGTTTTACAACACGTCGATATTTCTTTTGAGGGCAAGGCGCCGCTCGAAACGCCATTTTTTTCAATATTGTCTAGAGATTTTGCGGTCCCTTTCAACCTTTCGGATTGTTCTGCGTCGCGCCCGTGAGAAATAAGCTGCCCCAAATGATGAAGCAGTTTAGGAGATTATCATCCAGATTAAAAACGATACAAAAATGTTATTGCCTCTGCTTGAATTAGAGCTACAAAGGATTAACAGTTTCCAAAATAAGTATCTGTACATATCACATTAACAAGCATAGAAAAATGGCTTTAATTTTTTTTGCGTTAGTTCCTCAGTTTTATCAAAAAAGTACCTAACGCAAAGCATTGTAAGGTGATAAAGTACTTTTCAGTAAATTTTAAAAATACGTCAAGTTTGTTTATCAGAGGGCCACAATTTAAGGTAAAACACATAGTAAAACCTTCAACCCCCTGAGTAAGGGTGTCACACCATTCTTCAAATAGAAAAGGGGAGAGGTCACGTAATACCTCATTAGAAAGGGCTCGTCACTTCTTATATGTATAGTGCTACTTAGTTTTTAAAAATCGATAAATTTTTTTAGAAAATATGGAACTTATATTCTCACGATCTCACAGACAAGGGTGTGTTCTCTCCCCACTTCTCTTCACATTATATTCTGAAGCCATCTTTCAGGAAGCCCTAGAAGAACGCAACGTGGGCGTTAAGGTGAATGTTGTATGGGTCAACAATAATTGAAGATAACATGGAGGATTTGCGGGATATGCTTGGGACTGTCGGGGAATGCAGTAAGAACATGGGCCTCAATATCAACACCAAGAAGACTAAATTTATGATAATTTCTCGAAAGCCACAAAAATTTCAAAACTCAAGCCTAACATTTGAGAATCAATCAATAGAGCGAGTAAATAAATTTAAATATCTAGGAACGTGGCTGCGTGAAAACTGAGAAACACAGAAATCAGATGCCGGATTGAAAATGTCCGCAGTGCGTTCATAAAATTCAAAAAAGTGATTTGGATCTTGGCTTGAGAATTAGATCTGTCAAATGCTATGTCTGGACAGTGTTGCTTTATGGCATGGAGGGGTAGACACTGAAGGTGAGCACTATCAACAAGCTGGAACCATTTGAGATGTGGGTCTATAGGCGTGAACAGAGGATTCCATGGACTGCAAGAAGAACCAACGATGAGGTCTGGAGAATAATCAATAAAGACCACGAACTGTTAGACACCATTAAACGTCGAAAAACAGCATACCTAAGCCACGTAATACGAAGCGAGAGGTACCAATTCCTGCAAGTGATAATTGAGGGAAAGAAGGAGGAGAGGAATCGGCAGGGAAAAGATGTCATGGCTCCGCAACGTTAGGCAGTGGACAGGTCTGCGGACAATGCAAGAACTAATGCATACCATACGTAATAAGGAAGAGTGGACAAATGTGATCGCAAACATCCATTAATGGACACGCAGTAGAAGAAGAAGAATAATAATATATGACCAAAAAATGCAAAAATTGATTCAATTGTACTTTTAATACTATATATTTCAAAGAGCATGTAATGATAGCTATTACTCACGAACACGTTTGTTGTAAATCTATTATTTTTAATTGTAAATATTATTTGATTTAAATGATAGTTTTGAAAAATAAAATGAGTAAAAAAGTAACTTTTTCGCACTGAGTAGTAGTAGTTTTAGGTAAAAGTCTTATTATTTTAATAGCAACAACGTCATTTTGTAAAGAAGCCTTAGTCAAACCCCAGGCTGTACATTTCAAAAAACGTTTTAACTTTTAAAAAGAGGAATGGGACCCATACAGGGCAGAAATGGACAGGCACAAATCACACCAACACCGGAGAACTACAAGGATTTCGTAGACACAGTAAAGCAAGTATCTAGAAGGTTCAAACTGAGTAAGTATAGGCAACATTACCAAGATGACCCCTTCCCGGAGGAAACCATCATAGCCGGAGAAATGCTAATGGCTACAATTGCCGAAGGTAGAAGAGAAAAATGGACAACGCTAATGGAAGCCCTTGGCGTACACTTCAATAGAGACCCCACTAGTGCCCCATTGTACTTCAGCAAGTTCACCGCGAACTAGGTGACCACCCAGCTGCTCCTTAATGGCAAACCCCCCGAGGTAAAATAACAAAACTAGGATAAATCGAAATATAGCAGAGGAAACCGACTTTTTCCAAACCCCATTTAGCACCGGGAAACTTACTAAAGCAATTGCTGCATTGAAACTAAACAAAGCAGCGGATCTAGATGATGTCAGAGCAGAACAGATTAAGAACTTTATCTCAGAAACACTTCAGTGGATGCTCAAAATGTTCATGCAACACGTGTATCACTACCCTCAAGATACCAAAAATATGGAGACAAGCCAGGGTCGTTGCTATCCTAAAGCATGGGAAAAAGCCAAATGAGCCTAAAAACTTTCGAGCAGTCTCCCTCCTATGCCAGATGTTTAGGCTAATGGAGCGAATGATCCTCAATAGGATAATCAGGTAATTAATAATAAAATTAATAGGATATCAATGAGAGCCTAATACCGGAACAGGCTGGCTTGGGGAATCGTGTGGCGGCCAGGTTCTAAACCTTGTTCAATATACATCGAGGATGGCTTCGAAGAGAAGAAAATCACAGGGACTGCATTCATTGACCTGTCTGCGGCATTCAATACGGTCAATCATGAAAATTTGCTATACAAACTGTATGAGATGACTAATGATTTCCAAATCACGTCGATTGTCGGAGTTTTCCTACAAAATCGCCGTTTCTTTGTCAGCTTGTTAGGGCAAAATAGTAAATGGCGCCTGAAGAGGAACGGACTTCCGCAGGGCAGTGTACTGGCCCCATTGCTATACAATATCTATACCAATAGTACAGTATAATGGGTATTATTCACTCATATGTTTCCAAAACTCCTAAATAAATAATAGTAGTATATAACTATCATTATATCTACCCTTGTTGAAGAACATACTATTACGTGGCTGTGTTAAACGTACTTTTTCGTTTAGTTTACGAATTTGCGTCGTCGTATTTTAACCGAGCTAAAGTTGATTTGGTTTTGAATGTGACAGATCGAGTACACAAAGACGCAGTCTAAAATCCTCTTCAAAAACATAAATATCTAAATCAACAAAAATATGACTAAACAAAAAAAAACTTTTAGAAATAATACATTTCTTTTTGTCGATTAGGTTAATAGCCAAGAAAATGTCGGTAATTATGATTTTGTGCTTGTTATTTTATTATTATTACATTTACTATTAATACAAAATGCAACTTTTCTTTAAAACATCTCACGTTAGACTTCTAAAAACAGAGAAACTTTTTGTGTAAAAAAATTATTGATTTGTTGGAATATACATTCAAAATTTAAAAAAAAATGTGTCTACTGGTGACAAAATAGCTCTTTGGTCAAATCTATACAAAGTAAAACTGGATGTATCATTATATGACCTATGATTATATTACATGACTTCTGTTACATTTTTTCTTCACGTAATAACAGTCTTTTGCTATATCTCATTCTCATAGACTGATCGATTAACCTTGTTTGGTCAGTAATGTAAATTTGCCTTTAAATTTTGAAATTTTACTTATCTAATTTATCTGTCCTCTGTAACATTGTAATATTCTTACTTTATATTGATTAGGTTTGGTTGCAGACGTTTAATAAAAAAATTAACTTAGTTTGTCAAAACTTTACTGGATGTGAACTAATTTAAATTATTGATGCTGGTTCGTATAAAACTATGTCAAAATTAAGTAGGTACTGAAATCTTATTTAAGAAAATGTCAGGAGACCGGTATTAATGATATTTTTACGGTCGGGCTTCCTAAACGTCTAATATTACTTTTATAGACCACAAACTGGGCAAAAACACATAAATCAACGGCCGAAATCCTTGGCTGCATCCTTAAATAGTCGTCCAACTTAGATCTCAAAGAGACCGCCAATTTAAAATTAGCATTCCATCGGCCACTATATTGAAAGCACACTAAACCTATTGTGATCGTAAACGTGAGTTTGTTGCCAAATTTTCGGGATCCTTTTTCAGTGTTCTACCACTTTTGTGGCTGTGAAAAAACACTAGAAATGATAGATGAAAAATAACTATACCATCTTTGGCAACACGACATATTTATAGCCCACCTAATAAACCTAAAGAAACCAAGGTGGTATATTGCCCCCAGTTTACTGTAAATCATTTATTTGGTAGCTTTTTTTTCATTTTATAACTCGAAAAGCTCATAAATAAAGCCGTTTTGATTTTTATGAGATTATGATTTTGCGGCTTGCCAACAAGATCAAAAAGTCGTTCCTGATTTGTTTACTGGCGGTTTTACGGCCCAAACTGACTGGAATGAAAATTTGATTAGTGCCTTTTTAATTTTTGGTGAGTTGTTTAACTTGTTATCATGTCTGGACGGTTATTTATGACATCCTGCCCGAGTACTGGCTACTTTTATTTTCTTTAATTTAATGCCTCGTTTGTTATGGTGGCCTAATTGTTTTTGTTTAATGATCTCGAATGATTAATGCGGATTAATTAAATTTTCGCTCCAGCAATGAAAAGTATTGATTTCATCTGTATAATGGCCGTAAAATTTCTGGGTAAAGTTGGACTTATAAACTCTGTTGCTACCGTTGTTCGTTTTTTTTTGTTTACAGGTTCCCCTGTTTGGAAATTAATTGTACGGCCAAACTGCAAATAATGCTACATCCTAAGTTCAAAATGGTTTGAACAACCGAATTTAGGTAATAATTTGTACGTGAAAAGAACACGATATTTTATTGGTACAAACCAAAATAATCATTGTGGAAATCTGACATTCAAACAGATTTACAGATATTTACTGTGATGGAAAATAACCGATTTGAAACAATATTAATTAAGGATTCAACAGAAACAAGTTGTATACTGCAGCATTACCAAACAAAACAAAATTAATTATACTGACAGCTATACATTCTTAAGATTCAGATTTGTGAACACTAATTATTTTAGTTCAGTACCTTTCGGAGGACTAAGTGCATATGTAGGGTGTTTCATAAGTCGAAGATAAGGAGGATAAGGATACTTCAGGATATGGTAAAGTTAATGGTTTTTTTTCGCTGAAATGTGCGAAATGGTTTTCGATTTCAAAAACCTTTACCGTTTGAGGAATTTTAAAAAGACAAGTTTTGCATTTATTACATTAACATTTGATTTTGTTATTCCCGGTTTATACTTCCAAATTAACAATTAACCTAAATTTGCATTAAAGTCAAAGTAATATTCTTAAAGTTAAAGCTACACGTTTTGTACTTTTTATATGACATGCTATACTTAAAATTTGCACTAAAGTAAAATTAATTTTAACTTAAAAGTTGACCAACTTTCAGCTTTGGGTGAAATTGGGGCTAATTCGTGAACTCTTCCTCATTTTTCGTTGTGTTAAAATGTGAAACTATTTCCTTTCCTTCATTTAGTGTTTATAGGTCTTACTCCATATCTTCAATTTCTTTACCATGGTTTTGTCAAGGATATACCAATTCCGACTAGTGCGTTAACCACAGCCCAATAAAACTTCATCCATTTTTTATTATACAAGTGATTATTTTATAGCTGAACTTTTTCATGAAAAAAATCATCAATCTTTTACCCTCTTTAGGTTAGAATATGTCTAGAATACGTCAAAGTCAAAAACACATCTATGTCATTTCATTTAGCATATCTTAAAAAGTATAAACTACATTAATTTTTATTTAATTTTACATGTAATTTAATAGCTATTTATGACATGAGTGTTAAAAGTGCATTTTTAAGGCACGTTGTGAAAGTTTGCAGGACGAGCAAAGCGAGCTCTAATTCGAATGAGGGCCTTAATAGCACTTCAAACATGAATACCACACAATATTTTTTCTACAAAACCATTAGAAATTTCAATGATTCTTTATATTTGAGAATTTCTGTTTCTGCGAAAAGTCAAACCAGTTCTATTTGTCAATATTTCCATAACGATCATTGTTGCCCTCAAAAATAAATTTGTTTGAAGGCTGTCATCCAATTTAAAAGATATTTGTGAATATAGTTTACAATATGTGTTAATATCAACTTCGTTGCAAAAATGAATGAAGAAAGTGCCATGGAACAAATTGATAAGACTACAAGAAAGGCCACGTTAGGCCCTAGCAAACAATCCTGATAATAGTACTAAATATCTTACTTTTAACAGTGTAAGACGTAGTGCATTAAAACGCTTTCTTTAATAGTTTAGTAGGTTGTTAAAACCTTGTTCCAACGTTCAAATACAATTTCAAAAAATTTACCATGTTTGTCAACATAAAAGTTGATTTTAGTCTTTAGTATGTGATGGTATATTGGCTTATAGCGTCTATACTTGAAGTACCTTTTTCCAGTAGCGTATAAGTTGGGAAGAAAAAACGCCAAATACCTCTTAAACCGTCACCAATTATGACTAAAGTAAAAAAAAACTACAAAATATAGCTTATTATGAGTAGAAAGTGCTTACAAATGCTGTTTTCAGTACGATAAAAGGTTTCGGAGATGATTGCAAAAAACTTATTTTTTTGACAACTTTAACACCCTTGTTTCTTTAAAATGCATCATTTTAGAATTAATAGAATCTTGTTCCATATTTTTGAACAAGCTACCGTATCCTGAAGTCTTGTGCATATATTATGAAACAAAAATTCTTTCTATACTATATGAACTTCATTAATAAAGAGGAGATGAACAAAATCTGACTGCAAAGCATATTATTGTCGATACGAACACTCTAAACTAAAAAGTTTCGCTCCTACGCGACTGTTGATATCTAAGTGATTATAAATAAGCATTTCGCGAACAATTTAAACGATGGCTTAGTTGCAAATGGCAAAAACTGACTGTTGAAGAAGTCTTATCAATTAAATTTTAATAAAGCTGTTAAAAAAATGCTTTAGTGCAGATGGCTGAAATTAAATTATGAATTCATTAAAAAGAATCGGACTAGACTTTCACTCAATATTTTTAGTTTTTTTTTAATCAAAACTCTCTTCGTTAAATTTAGAATATTTAAGAAAGTATTAAAGCAACTAGAACAATTACTAAAAAACATTTTAATGATAAAAAACTGACGATTGGTCAACGACTCCCGGTTCAAGTACGGACTTGTTTCGAACCACATTTGTTTTAAACAAAGCATTTTAGACGGCGACGGTTAAACTAAAACGAGGGCCAAGGTCCTTCTACGAATTAAAGCGAGAAATCTGAGAATGGCTGGTCGGAACGCCAAGTTCGAGTGTGATTCATTTACTTACAGATCAATTTAAATAACGCAAATTGTAAAATGTTTAGGGTTGGCAGGTGTTAAAATGCTAAAAAAATGGCCCACCCAGCACACGCTGCTACCCTTGAAATTGACTTATACATCCATCCAACAAAATCACCACAGTAATCCCGTTTCGTACGGTTATAAACTGAGATCTTTTGAAAGGAGTTTTTAGATGCAATAAAACAAGTTTTGAAAAACCAATTTGTACAAAACACCCCATAAAAGCTCAGTTCTCCATTGTAGCACGTGCAGAAGCTTTGATATACGAGTGCTGGTAAAAATGATCAATTTGACTAAATCAAGGAACGATAAGGAGCAATCAATGTTATGTAAAAACACTAACCGCTTACAGAAGCTAAGTAGTCAAAGTATTATACAATACCAGGTAAATATTTTGAAGACTACGTTCATAAATGATTGTAAATCATGTTTGAGCTGGCCTGGTAAAACCCCTAAAGATAAAATATTTGTCCAAAAAGATTTTCTGTTGACATATTTATAACTACTGTAGTAATTATTTTTTCGTTAGTACAGAACCGGAATGTGGATGGTCAAGAATGGAAATGGGATTAAGAATGGTTTTCAAAATATTTTACGGGCGGTATTGGCAGGTAATATAAACATCACGCGGATTGGCTACGGTTTATTATACTAAAATCTTTTTTGCCGGTTGGTAAACTTGACTGTATTGTCATGGCGTGCTGAAATTCGGTAAATGAATTATGGCTTACATATTGTATGTCACCTAAAATATGTTGTGGCCGGGGTTTTAACGGGCTTAGCCTTGGTTTTATTACTCGTCTTAAAGAAAGATCCGTGGCATAGAAAACCTTGGTTTGGCCAACGATAAGTCAAAACTTTAAAATTAGTTTTAGTTCTCAAGTTCACGTAGATAATTAAGTTTCTTAACTGGCTAATGAGTAGTGTACGATAGCAAATCAACAGACGAAGATAAAATTGAAATTAACTTTTTGTTAGATATCATGGGTGATAATGCAATAAATATTCGAAATATCTTTGAGATATGCAAGACAAAAATACACTACTTGACACTGACAACTTCAAACTCAGACAACAATCAAGCAACAACTAACTACTAGTCCTAGCCCAGCTATAGAGGCCTCTAGATCTTCAAGAATATTCATGAAATTGGCATTCTCTCTTTAACTTTAAACTACTTAATAAGTAAATAATGCATTATAAGTGGTTACGAGAAATATCTCAAGTCCTTTTCGTAACACTGCCCCCCTCCTACAGTTGATTGTCCCGAGCAAAACTTGTGAGTGTGACTGAAACAAAGTGTTGAGTTAAGAAAGATGTAAGAGTATACAACTTTAACTTTTACTCGAGGTCCTTGCTGTATCCTATGGCTACCGATCGTCATTTGCTTCTCAACGTTGTAAGGTTTTTTCCCAAAACTTCTGTAACATAGAGAATTTTTCCTCTTTCCGAACTGGGCTATGAAACCAGACCCAAGACAGCAGTTTGGATTCCGCTGCTACTAGTTCCGACATAGCTTCTGCTTGTTCGGAGATTCCTTCCAAACACATTTTCACAAACTGGTTCAGGAATCCGTTTAACAAGAGCTCCTAAGTTGACGTTTCAACAATGATACGGGCCCAATGTTTTCTGTTTCCTGACGGTCTCACTCCTCAAAGCTACGGGCGGCGTCCCATTGTCACGCACTTTAAGCTATTTGCATCTTTTTGCTCCACGGCTTTAGGTAAATCATTTCAACTGCAATCCCTGCTCGGTCATCTTCACATCAGTCTCGTCTCGATCCGACTTTATGACACTATTATCCAAATCTAAATGGAATTTATGTTGCTTCATAAGATCCAGTATCATCAGTACATCATTCGTCTATAACTCGCTTATTTCAAACACCCTGTATAAACACACTGTATAACAAAAGAAAGCTAATGAACGTGACGTTGAGCGGGCACGACTATGTTGTCCCGTTTAGCCGCTAGAGGGCGTCAAAGTTGACTTTCGTTTTTTGTAGTTTTTGGTCAATATCTCAGGAACGTTTCAGGTTCCAACTGAAATTTTTACCACAAATGCTGCCCCGATGGGATACCACGCACTGTTTGACTTTAAAAAATTAAAAACTAGAATTGTCAAGAAATATCAAGTAAACATTTTTTATTATCAAAATTAACCTCAACTGCCTAAAGACCTTCAAGTTAATAGTACAAAAATGTAAAAAACTAATTATTTTTGAATTTTCAGATTTTCGAATTTTCCGGAAATTTTACATCCCTGATCCCAATCCTCTGACCGGTTTCGTCGTATTCCGACTCATCAGAGAAGCTATAGGGCTTGACAAACAAAGAACAAAACCTTTAGAATATATTAACTGAATGACAGACATGATAGCCGTTGTGAAACATCTCATGTAGTAAAATGTCATCATCGATCATTCGGTTGTGGTTTATTGTTCACATCAATTTGAATATTTTTACACTTAAACAAATATCACTTTAAAGCAATTAAAATGCTCACCCTGTAGAGTGGTAAAACCAAATGAACTTAGTTAACATCTAAAAGCAGTCATCTAGGTTAACACACTGAATTTAACAGTCATTTACTGATATTTTGATAACTACGGGGTGATTCTATAAGCTCTTACCTTTTGGGTTTTGAAATTTACATTT
This sequence comes from Ips typographus, assembly GCF_016097725.1. Lineage (NCBI taxonomy): Eukaryota > Metazoa > Arthropoda > Insecta > Coleoptera > Curculionidae > Ips > Ips typographus. The sequence continues at coordinate 11,575,234 of NC_138423.1, forward strand.
CCTTTAAATGGAAATTTCGAGCAGCGGTTAATTGTCAACAGCACGGTCTAAGAAAAGAGTAACCAACCTTTTGGTTTCACTTCTAAGTTGAATTTTACAAAAGACTACTAAAATAATAAAAATTTCAGTAATTTGACCAGTATTGTCTTGACTTAATTCAGAAAGTTGAAAGTCTATTGACCGTCGCGAAAAACAGAAAGAATAATAAAATTTGGTTCACATACACAGTGAATTAAGTTTTTTGGTAGTTCTTTAAGAATGGAAAAATTGTCCACTTATTGAGTCAGTGGACACCCTGTATAATATTTATTAAACAAAGAGTTTCACTAAATTAAACTTTGTGCTGATGCAGGATTATTGGCTCAATGCAGTTTTAATCGAAACCAATCAAGTGGCTGCGTTCGGTCCGAAAAGTCCCCAGTAATCACTTACCAAGTTGCAAAGTTGGCGCAACAGTGTGCAAATATGTAAAACGATATTCGTGTTTGGTTTATTATGAATAATCGTCTGAAATATATCAAAAAACTAAGGTACCTACCTGTTAAGTAGCCGACTATCGTGAAACCCATTCCGTCTGGGGACCTTGAACGATACCGCAGAGAGCGCGGCGTTAAATTCACAAAACACTACCGCACAAAAGCAAAGAAAAGGGACATATTTCACACTTTATTGACACTGGAATGTTGGGGCAGAAAGCGGGGGGCCTGACCCACGGGGCGCCCCCTGAAAATTCGTATGCTGATCCGCTATGTTCCCAGGATACGGCATCATTATATTATACTACTGGGTTCAATCATAATTTTCGAAATGCGCTTTTTTCTCATTCAGAAAGTTTTTATGCTAATTCGTTAGATCGGTATCTTATTTGTAACCTGATACATTTTGATAGATGTTAACTTATGTGTAAATAGTAAATAACTGTATGGATAAAATGATAATGTCACATTAAAACCATTCACTATAATTCATTAAAGTTGGTCTAACCTACCCTATGTGATTTACCAAGATCGGTTAAAATTTTAGTTTCTGAATATGTAAATTGTACTTTGAATGCGGCCTAGAATTTAATAAAAAGAAATATCTGCGAAAATTCGGTTTGCAGTCTGCATCTGCAGCTTTTATTCGATTTAGCATAAGTTATTGTACTCTGATTGATAAATTCAATTTCAACAGGAATTTAGAAAGTAGGCTGGTTTTTTGTCCTTGACTGTACCTTCAAAATACAGTCACTACATCCTTTGGAGGATAATGGAAAGAGCATAAGAAGGAGGAGTACTTTCAAACTGTGTTTCTGGTAGATCAAACTTTGAACTTGAAAAAAAGTTGAAAACTTTGAAACTTATTTTTTCTCACTGATTACCAAATTTGGTAGTGTTTTTTCAGATTATTGGATAGCAAATTTAATGAGGATTACAAAAATGTGCTTAAAACAGTAAATTTCTCACACCAGGTGAGTTTTACAGGCAATTTTGTCCCTGACTGTCCTTTCAAATTGTATTTCTGGCAGTTCAAAATTTGACACCGCTTTTTTCCATGACTGTACCAAATTTGGTAGTGTTTTTTAAGAAGTTTAATGGGAATTTCAAAAATGTGGTTAAAAAAATCATTTCCTCACTCCAATTGGGTTTTACAGACAATTTTGTCCCTAACTGTCTTTTCCAATTGTATTTGTGGCAGTTCAAACTTTGACACCGCTTTTCTCGCTGACTATTTCAAATTTTGTAGTGTTTTTTCAGGTTGAAGATTCCAAAAATGTGCTTAAAAAACTGTAAATTTCTTGCTCTAAGAAGGTTTTACACTCAATTTTGTACCTGATTTTCCTTTCAAACTACGTTTCTAGCAGATCAAACTTTGACACCGCTTTTCTCACTGACTACTAAATTTTGTAGTGTTTTTTCAGATTATTAAATAAAAAATTTAGTGAAGATTCCAAAAATGTGCTTAAAACTGTCAGTTTTCCACTCCAAGTGAGTTTGACAAGCAATTTTGTTCGTGACCGTCAAACTGTGCTCTAAAATTGCAAAAATCAGAGTTTGAAATGTATTCTCGCAGTGTTTGATACAGTACGTGTTTCTAAGAATTATGACCGTAATTTTTGCCTAGAATTTTCAAGAATTACAGTTTAACAGTTTTTGAAGTTTCTTACAGTTTTTGACAATTGTCAGTAAATTACTGGTATATTACAAATTAAAATATGAAAGTTATCCGGGCTTATAATTTCCGAATTTCAGTTTAAATAATAATATTTTTAGATTTGGGTCTTTTTTCTCATCTCAAAAACATATTATTTGTCATAATTTAGACATGATAATAAAGAAGCTGAAAATGCTATTTTTTTGGAAAATCAAATCAACAAATCAAACAGCATTTAATCAATCTTAATTTTTTAGAATTTTATTTGGAGAATATTGAGCAAAAATGACTCTAATGAAATTAATGACAGCCATGACAGGAAAATGATATCTTTCAAGCAAATTTCAATAAACCTAATGGACAAATTGGAATTTACTTGTAAAATGGGTAAACTTTCCTGTCACACTGAATTTTACTTTTCCAATTTCCAAACCTTACCGGTAAATAACCGGTCACTCGAAATTTACGTTCATCACTATTTAAAACAATACAATTCTCAGAATACTTAAATCAATCAAGAAACTGATCTCCATTAGATTAATATGTTCCCATTGACATACAGGGTGTCCCACGACGAAAGACATCGATTGATATTGGAAAAAGTATAAATAGGAGAGTTTTGAAAATTTGGCAGAATACTGATGTGGGCATGCCCAATCTAACTAAAATATTTTCAAGATGGTTGCACTTCCGTTTATACCGGAAGTTGATCACAACTTTCTTATTTTAAATAGAACACCCTATGTATTATTACATATTTGGATTTCTCACAAAATTCTCACCAACTTTTCTGTACAATGCCGTATGTCTATCTCTTGCCGTTTTCGAAATATTTGATGTTTTTCCAAAAAAGTGACAGTTGCAACGCTCAACCTATTTTTGTACTCTGTCAAAACCGTATTTCATTTTGCAATAAAACTTTGGGTTATTGTAAATAAAGGATCGTTTTATTAAACTGAGGGTGCGTAATGACTCATTTGTATACAGGGTCGTCAAAAAAAATCATAAACTTGCCACTAAAAAACACGAAAAATTTCAAGTTTTTTAAATAGAAACCCACATTTTTTATGACAGAATCATTTTGAGCATTAAAACTTTCTATACGTTTCAATTTACTTGCCTATACCTAAATCCAACCCATTTCGTTTTATTTGGGAATAAACATTTTTTATTATTAAAACTCCAGATTTCTTGAAAATTTCTCTCTCTAATTACGTGTGGATTTATGTCACACCAGTAGTGTGAATTATGTCTATTGAACATTCTATTTTTAGTGAATTTGGCCTCGTCGCTCTAAATAATATTATTCAAAAACTATTCTTCTCCATAGTGACTAGTCAGCAAAAACTCACTAAAAACCACTCTCTTCGGAAAGTCAACCTCGTTTAAGTGCACTAATTTAAATGAAAAAGGGTGAAATTTATGTTTCTTCAGGATCCTTTGAATTGAGCTTGTGGATATGCCTGATTCTACGGAAACTTGTCTTATTGACGAAGTTGGATTTGCAACAAAATAGCCCAAAATTGCAATTTCTACATTTGTATTATTAAGGATTGGTTTTGTTTTAATAGCTTTTCTCTTCACAGATACCGTATTCTTAAAATTTTCAATTATTTGCTTGATAGCTTTCGGTGATGGCTTTGGTTTTTCTCCGGAACGAGCGGCAAATACCTCACGTGCTCTACTCATCACATTCTCCGTAAATAATAAACAGATTTAAGTAATCTTGGTTTGAATAACGTAACTGCGACGGCATATTTGCAGTTGTCAAAACACTCAAAACTAGTGTGATTAACATGCTCTGCAGGTCTCCATAGTCTCCAATATCACCGTGTGTCAAAAGCATGACCAACTAGAGTACCAGCTAATCCCAACCATGCAGCCTAATAAAAAAAGGTTAATTCTCAAATAAAACGAAATGGGTTGGATTTAGGTATAGGCAAGTAAATTGAAACGTATAGTAATTTTTAATGCTCAAAATGATTCCGTCATAAAAAATGTGGGTTTCTATTTAAAAAACTTTTTTTTAACTGATGAACCCTTGAATCTGTCTAGACTGATGGTCAATCTCCATTTATGGAAGAAAAACGGTAAAAAAAATAATTGAGACCTCCCAAGATAACACCTGCAAACTGCAAAATAGGCAACGCATTTCCGAGTGACAACTTCGACAAATCAATCGACATCAAAGCGACATGATATTTAAAATTCAATTGTTTTTCGCATACCGATATTTGACATATTGTCCGCGATTCGCCATCCTCCGCACTGTACAGATCCCGGGTCCATTGATGGTTTGCGAACGTGACTGCGAATATGCGATATTCATAAGGGGAGTCTATAAATTTAATAAAAAGCTTCACGCGTGCACGAGAACGCGACATATCGTTTAGTCATGGCGACGTTAGGGCCGTTTTGGTCACTGTCAGAACATGAATGTTGTCGGTTTGTTGCCCGTTGCCTCTATGCTAATAATCCATAACTTATTAAAAGCTATGTATCGCGTATAATAACTTATTAACAACTCTAATACCATCTACAAGTGTTTTTCAATATGACAAAGGTTAAATATAGGGACTTAGAGCCTTTGCTGACCTGTGGCTTGTTTAAGAATGCATCAAATTTGTTTATTTTATAGTTGTAACTTTTTTCCACATACAATATTTTTCCAAATAATTAAAACTTCTTGCATTAAATGTTAATAGTTTTATCAAACCAGCTAATTCAAAGGACGTAGCAACAGAGAACAGATTCAAGGCAATACTCAAGTCATATACATTACTTACGAGACACACACAGATTACAATACAAGATTCCTCGTTAGAATTTCTTCCATAGAGACTTACCTTGTTGTTTTCGTAATTTTGCAGTTTCGTCTATTTTGTTTACTATTGAAGTTTGAAGTTAGGCCATTTCCTTCTAAATTTTCATTAGTTTTGTTTTCCAAGTCAGTTCATAGATGGCGACTTATTCTTTATTTCCGTTCTAAACCCCAATGGGAGAAGCCAAGAACTTAAGTAGTTAATACAACAAGACAAACAACATATACACCCTTAACCCAACAGACTGCCACCTAGTGCAGATTATCGACAACAAAACAGAATGTTCTCTACAAAAGAGGACATATTGAAATATTTTAAGAACAAAAAAAAACTTTATAAGATGCAGGATTTGAGATTTCTTTAGTTTGGATACCAAGCCATTTCAAAATAAACGGTCAAAAAGTGAATCAATTGGCAAAATTAGGGAGAAACCTCACTGTTTCTAAGCAACTAGACCTGGACATAAGACATATCTTACTTGCCTTACACAAGGCAAGAATTGATGGATAGAGAAAGGAATGAGATGCAAAGTGGCTTTATTAAAATAAAAGAGATACATTATGTGGGAAAGAAGGATGCCTTAAACCTAGAGCCTTTGGTTCAAAAAATAAAATATAACAACAAAAAAATTATCACATCCACTATAAGAATGCCAACAGGACATTGCCTGACTAATAAACATCAATTTAGAATTGGGGTGGCAGATTCCCCATTTTGTGAATGCGGAGCAATCGAGGACTTGAATCACATTTTTTTTAATGCGCTATCAACTATGATGGAGTCTTTGACCTTTATAGAGACCTGCAGAGTGGGGGTGTATCATCCCCCATGGGTTTTCCTAGTTTGATTCAGAGTATAATATAAATATTGTCACGAATAACATAAATTGCACTATGTTCCGTTACCTAGTCGGGCCCCGGTCTCCCCTAGTGCACTGTCTGAATCAGCAAGACCGGCAAATTGGGGTCACGATGTGGGTATTTAATCAGCGTCTCAGGCCATCGAGGATTACCGAACTCTGGGGTCATCCCCAGAGGGAGGTCACGAGCGACAGTCCGAACTTTCTAGTGCCCGGACGGCTCGTTACACTTGGACGACTTGGCGACACTTCAGAAGGGCTTACGCACCTACCACTATACGTACACACCCACACACCCCCTCTTGGTCAGTGTTCACTGCCTAATAAAGAAGACATACTTAAGCTACGATCTTGTTTCTCTTCCTGCGCTACCCCCTAAACGTGACATGGTGGAGGCGCCGGGCCGCCGGACATACTTAAGCTACGATCTTGTTTCTCTTCCTGCGCTACCCCCTAAACGTGACATGGTGGAGGCGCCGGGCCTCCCCATGTCACGTTTAGGGGGTAGCGCAGGAAGAGAAACAAGATCGTAGCTTAAGTATGTCTTCTTTATTAGGCAGTGAACACTGACCAAGAGGGGGTGTGTGGGTGTGTACGTATAGTGGTAGGTGCGTAAGCCCTTCTGAAGTGTCGCCAAGTCGTCCAAGTGTAACGAGCCGTCCGGGCACTAGAAAGTTCGGACTGTCGCTCGTGACCTCCCTCTGGGGATGACCCCAGAGTTCGGTAATCCTCGATGGCTTGAGACGCTGATTAAATACCCACATCGTGACCCCAATTTGCCGGTCTTGCTGATTCAGACAGTGCACTAGGGGAGACCGGGGCCCGACTAGGTAACGGAACATAGTGCAATTTATGTTATTCGTGACAATATCCATTTGATGTAGAATAAGAATGATAATAATGGCGCAAAATAATAATAATAAACTACTACTACTATATTGACTTATAACACCAAAAATAATAATCATTTTACGATTAAACTTAAAAAAAAACACATATACTATACCAGGTGTCCAAGAGCACCCTGGACATAGGAGATTAACATGGGAAAACGGTATTGATTTTTTTGCGCCTGTACGGTTGATTTGATTGAAAAATCCTATTAATGAAAGTTGTAGTACCTATCACGGACTAGTTTTCTGTATTTTTTTCGGATCTCTAACTTGAGCCCTTTCGTCGTAAAACACGAACAAAAATGAGAAAATTTAAACTTTTGGCCTGCACTGTATAGGCGGTTGTCGGGCAACGGGTAAACATTTCATTGTTGCTGGTACGGTTGCTCGACAACCGCTTATACAGTGCAGGTAAAAAGTTAAAATTTTCGCATTTTTGTTTGTATTTTACGACGAAAGGGCTCAAGTTAGAGATCTGAAAAAAATACAGAAAATTAGTACGTGATAGGTACTACAACTTTCATTAATACGATTTTTCAATCAAATCAACCGTACAGGCGCAAAAAAATCAAAACCGTTTTCCCATGTTAATCTCCTATGTCCAGGGTGCTCTTGGACACCTGGTATTTGTATTTAAACTGATTTGATTGTTATTGAGATCTAGGGATTAAGATAGTATGATTGTAGACAACTGATCTTAAATGCATTTCCTATATTGTTTATAGATAAGGCTTTGTTTTGTTGTTTTTCTAACGCTCAGCACCGTACGAACCGCCCATATCAAGGAGGAAGCAAAGCTCAGAAGCCACACAAGACAACCAATTGATTTGTATACCGAAGCACCAAGAGGCCTGCCTGGAGATGGCCTAGAGTCAGACAAATCCTAGGCAGAAAGAAAACCGCTGGCAAATTGCCCCATAAAGGAAGCAGAAGCCATATTCCCCTAGTTAGATAGGGGATTCAGGAAGGAAGGAAGGAATTTCAGGTATTCTGGTGTCTCATGGAAGAAAAGGGTGTTCTCGAATATTCGTTTGGTTTCACGATCTCCGACCTTTGATTTCCGGTGCCCTGGCTATTTAAGCGCAGGAAGGCCTTTTTGACGCTCTCTTGACCAGTGACTTTAGCAGCAGAAGTAAGCTAACTTGAACCTCTCTCTTTGTTACACACTCGTTGTTTCTTTTGTGGCAGGGGTTAGAGCCAGCTAAGACATTCGAGTCCAGAGGAGACCACCCACCCTTTTAACATAAACCAAAGAGTCCTTGGTCCAAATGTCCTAGGTTAGGGCAAACGCCAGGGTTACGATTAACACCATAACTGATTAATTTGGGACAAAGACACCGTTCCTGTGGAGGGGCTGATTACTTACGAATCTAGAGAAAGTTATCAGGCAAACCTTCCTAACGAAAGTAACCCCTTATAAGTAATTCTTGCGGTCATCTGAATTGATAGTATTGAATTTCTACCGTTGATTGACTTACCTTACATTATCTCTTTCTACCTTTTTGTTGATAACTTTAACTACATTTAATTAAATTAATTCTCAACTATTTTAATCACTAGCTTGTGATTTTTTGTTTGTAACTGTATTGTGGCCGATGAAGCTATTTGTCAATATATTTAATTTCAGGTCAGAAGCGTCTTCATCACCATACGAAATGTGCAATTTATAAAAAAAAACAATTTTTCAGGTTAATCTTCTTATGTCAATAGTTCTCCTGAATAAAGTGAAAGGAATTGAACAGAATTTGTCACTAAACTTTCCCAATTCAAAACAAAAATGGCGTCGATTTCCTTGTACGGTTATCTAGATATTGGCAATTATGACTGATGAAATCAGTAATCTTTTTCGAAAAGATTGAAATGTAATAAATTATAGTCGTAATTGTAATAAAACCTTTAGACAACAAGAATCAATGAGAATATCTAATTTTTAGCAACGTTTTTGACAGTGAAACAATTTTAAAAATCACCAACTAAACCAGAGATGAAAAACACAACCATCGGGCCGTATAATTTTATTGGCCAGTATCGGAACGTTTTGTATTTTTTGACGATGGGCAGTGACACCTCGTTATGAGCCGAAAATGATAAAATTAAGCTGTCAAGTACCACTTGCACCGGGGGACGTCTCGCAACCATGGAGATAACGAGGTGAGGATGCGGCGTTTCTTTATGACCGCAGTGCAGGTGAGAAAGAGGCCAAAAAAAGACGAGACCAGACTTGAACTGTGAAAGACCACCAGTGAGTATGACGCAGTTTTATATTGAAATGAAGAATGGACATGCTGAGAGTTCGGGGGGACTCAGGTAGAAATGCTGCGAAGGTGGGTGTTGAGGCGCTGCCTATTATGAGATTAACACTTATGCAAGAATTAGTACGACGATGTTTGTTGGATATAAATACGTTTAACCCTACACGTACACAAAAACGAAATATTTTATTTTTTATCAACCACGTTTCAACTAATATAAATGTTTATAAAATACATTATTTTGCATTTGTCCCAATTAATATTTCGACAGCCAATCATCTGTATACATATAAAGCAGAAATTTGCTTAAAACACTTTAAATTGCAATTACAATTTTTGGTTAGCAAATTTTATGTCGTTGCAGTCTATTACATTAAACAATAATGCATACAATAGATTTAAAAAAACTTCAAACTTTTCAATACTTAATTAAGAAAAATGCAAATAAATATGTGTCGTATATTTGTAGGCACAGGGTAAATAGACAAAAAAAACTAAAACTAAAACATTCTTTTTGCCAGCATACACAAAAATTATAGAAATTCAAATTGTGTATTTTGTTTTAAAAAAAAATATGACAATATGGAACTTATTACAGTTTTTTAGTATACATAAAACAGGGTGTCCTACGTATACAAGGTGTACTCCTACGAAAAATATCAATTTAATACATGAAAAAGTATACAAAAAAAAAATAAAAATTTGTTTGTCATTCTGAAAAAACCCCAATCCAACTAAAATCTTTTCAAGACTATGGTACTTCCTATTATTATGCTGCTAGAGAAGGTCGACCATACCTTGGTTATTTTTAATGAAATATTCTATGTATATGTATTTTTACATACTTTTACAACTTTCATGTATGTATAATACCCTACAACCAGCCTCAAGTCATTCTTAAAATTCTTGCAGTTTTTAATAGAAAATGACAGTTGCATCGCTCAGTATACAGGGTATCCTGCTATGTTGACCAAAAAGAATAGATTAGGATTGTGTTAATAAAATGTCGCTGGTTTTCGAGATACATGTTTTTCCGCCTTTTACCTAGTTTTAAAATATTTTTAGAAGAAATTTTATTAGTTAACCTCTAGTTATTGAAAATAAACCAAATTTGATGCAGAATCAGAATTCTGATATATCAATTCTGAATTTGTACTGTTTAAAACTTCCAGCATCAAATTTTGGTCCATTTTCAACAACTAATGGTTGAATAATCAAATTAGTTCGGAAGATATTTTAAAACTAACATCTTGTATCTCCAAAACCAGCGACATTTAATGAACACACACAACCATGTTTTGTGGAATACTTATATTTTAGCATCTCATATTCATCCTACGACACCCTGTACACTTGAATACCGTGTAGGGGGCAATTGTAACCAAAAGTACTATTTTGTGTAACTGACAACACGCATAGGCGGTGCTATTTCAAATGACGTGATAATATACAGGATGTTCCATTTGAAATAGTGCACTTTTTGGCGTTTGAACGCACAGACAACCAGTGTGGTGCAATTTCTGGATGAAAGTTTCATTCTGTATATCTCTGAAACTGTAAACTTTTTGTACAGCATATAGTAGTAGTAGTAGTTTGCGTCTTAATGGTCAAACCTACGGCATTGAAAAAATTACAAGTTGATAGCCGAAAATGTGCTCTACAACTTTTATCTAAAGCGTTTTTCCATTAAATGGACCGTACAGGCGCAAAAAAATAAAACCTTCTTTTCCATATTAATCTTCAATGTCCAGGGTTCTCCTGGATACTTGGTATAGCCAATTCCAATACGAGTTAATTTGAGATTCGATAGGTTCCGTATTCAAAACAATATTCAATCAATGTCATATTACGTAACCTTGCTTGAATTTTTCTAATTACATTTTGAGAAGATGTTTTAAGTTAATAAAGTTTAAGCCTTTCATAGGAAAAAAAAATATTGTATGGTTTTACATATGTGTAGTTTGCTAAGATACTTTGCTGTTATAAACCATACTAATATGGTATTGGAAGTTTGAAAAACTGCGTTAAAAAGGTAGAGTATTTAATTAAAAGAAAAAAGCAAACAGAAAATACAATGCATAAATCGAAACTGAAAGAGCAGAAAACATCCCGAACACTTGTCCAAATTAATTCAACATCGTTATCCGAAAAGGAGAACGAAATTCCTGAGCCCTCCGCCGATCCAATTATCCTTTTTGATGTTATCCGGCGCGCGTTGTGGCGCCCGAGTCGCGCCGCGTTCGAAATATCGGCGGACCGATCGGCCACCCTGTATAAGATTAACCGGTGTCACACACCGGTTAACGAGAGTGGCACTCACACGGTGCACGCCGATGCACGGGCCCACCCAGACGTCAAAATATCGCTCGGGTTCAGATCGGGTCATCCGGCCGGCCACAACTACCACCCCAACCAAAACCGACTCATTTACTTATTAATGAACCCACTGGACCACTATTGTTCACAGTAAAGGTGCAATGTGCCTATAATCTACAAACGTCTACTTTATTACTTTCAAATCAACCGGTAAATTGTACTCTAATAAACTGGAAATTAAACTCACTTAATTGTAATAACCAGTAAAAATTGGTTAGTAGGTAGTGACTAAACACTCAGTGAAGTAAAATTTTGAACCAATAAATTAGAGAGACCAAACACCTTTCGGAGTCCCTGAGACATCAACAGTCAATTAGATGAGAAACCTATACTTGCTCGCTTACACTAAAATGTTCCTTTCCAAATAGTAGTAATTGTTAATAGTATATTATACAGTTATTTTTTTTTATTTAAAAGTAAAAAATTAACCACTCTAGTACGAAAAAGTAACTTTGCTGCATCCGGTGCAGAAAAGTACTCCTTCTCTAACTCAAATGACTGCGAGTAGCAAAAATATTTATTGTTTATTATTCTGCATGGCGGCAATGAAAATGAATTTATGCGAATTAGCGCAAAGTTGGTGTTTTCCTCGAGTAGAGTAAGAGTACGTCAGAAGATTACCATGAAGAGAATCAAAATTAACGGTTCAAAAATTAACTAATTCCCACTTTAGAAGAGTTCTTCTCAGTTATTATACTGAACACAGAAATTCAGAAGTAGTATACCATTTTCACCAATAGCTTTTAAAGAGAGTTATTTTGTAGATATAAAAACGGTGAAAAGTTAGAAATATATTTTTTCTAATTATGGCATATAAAGTGACACTTTTCAAAACTGATTAGAGTGACAAAACGTTTTACTTTATGTAACTAGTTACATAAAGTATCACTTTATGTAACTGGTTATGAAAAGTTCATTTCATCACTCCCTGTTTTTATGCATTTCCGTAGAAACATATGGGCGACATCCATCATAACATGTCGTTGTCACTGTTTATACAAGGTGCTATGAAAGTGAATATTTGTGTTAAATCACTTTAAAAGATGGTTTTTACCGCTTTTTGGTCAAAATTAGAAAAAATTATGTATGCAACACGTTTCGAAAATGTCTTATTGTGTAACTCATTCAAATTGTAGGACCTCGCTGCGCTCGCCCTACAAACATTCATTCGTTACACAAAATCGATCTTTTCGTAACTGGTTACATAAATAGCTATTATTATATATTATTTATACATTTTTTAGATGTCTGTATAGACTCTTTTTTATAATCATCACATGAAATAGTTATTTTCCTAACAAGTGAGGAAAGTGATACTTGCCTGCACGCTGACTGAAGTTGGGCATCAGTCGAGTGTTTTCATTTTTTATACGAGCGTTTTCCATAATTGAAAATAAATGATAAATTAAAATTAATTTTAATAATAGTGAATTTAACAATATTGTTTTTTTATACATATTCATATTATGTATGTAACTAACAGCATATTAAAAATATTAAGTACAAAAATAGAACTTGATTAAAACCGACAAACTTGATTACCATAAATGTTTTAGTTATTGATGTGTTGAATTACCTCTAATCTACTTTTGTTTAATAATAAATAATTGAATTATATGGAATAATAATTTTGAATATAATACTCGTAGATACAATTAACATAATTGAATTTTCCCACCCTAGTGCGGGAATAGTATATTACACACCGGGGTGGGAAGAGTTTCATTACTGTCGAGAGATTAGTTAGATAGCCGAGACGCGAAGCGTCGAGGTTTAGCTAGGATCTCGAGACAGGAATGAAACTTCCTACCGAGGTTTGTATACTATTTTATTTACAACCATCATATTTCTATCAAAATTTACAAATCATTGTTTCATTCTGAACATATCTAGAATATTACATTTAACAAAAAACTACCAAGCAGTCATTTTTCTATATGCTTTTCTTCTGCTTTTCTGTTATGCTGTCCCAACGTGCCATGTCTTCTGAAGCTGTTGCAAGTAGTTCACAAACCTCAGTCATTCAGCAGCAAATTAATTTGTCGACCAAAGAGACAACTGTTGGAGACGCCAGTGCTGGTACTGGCCTAAATATTTCTATAAACACTTATAATAATTCAAATGTAACCATTAATTTCAAAAAGTAGTTTGTTTTAGTTTAGATCATGTTAATTTTAGTATTGTAATGTATTATAGGCATTATAACCGTTAGAATGCATACAATTCGAGTTGTAATCGAGGACATTTTTCTCAATTTATTATTTGCGAACTGAATATCGATCCGACTTTATCTGACATTTAAAAAATTTGATTCAATCATCTTTTTTTTTTTTTTAAATATTAACAATCACAATTTTAGAGGGCGGGAAATGAGGTCGGGAAGTGAGGGCGGGAAGTGAGGGCGGGAAGTAGAGGTGCGCAATATGATACTTCCTAACCTTCAATGACGTTAGTAATGGTTGGCATTACATACAGTGCGTTTTTTTTAACGCGCAACATAGGATTTCACGTGTTAAATTTTTAAGCCCATGTTAGACCATGTTATTTTGGAACTACAAGTATAAAACTTGACGGGTGGCTATTTCGTACCCTGAAGCTTAAGTAAATTTACCAATTCGGCCTAAAAAGTGTTAAAAAACTTGCAAAAAATCATCTTTTTTCGAAAAGGTTTTATCGTTTCATACTCCCTGTATGTATTGTTGTTCTTTGTTGTTTTTGATACTGGCATGGCAGGTAGCAGGTAAAATTTGGCGTAGAAAGTAAAACAGGGTGATCATTAACTTTATATCAAGAAAGTTAAGAACAAAAAAAGTATTTTAACTGAACAATCACTTTAAGTGAATTGTTCAAATTGACCTCCGTTTGAAGCCAAACAGTATATTCCAAACAATCATAAAATTCCCTTTTGACGTTCAAAAGATGTCGGGTCGTGATGCAGTCAAAATAAGTCACTTTACCTGCTACCTGCCCTGCCAGTATCAAAAACAACAATGCATACAGGGAGTATGAAAGGATAAAATCTTTTCGAAAAAAAATGATTTTTTCCAGTTTTAAATCACTTTTTAGACCAAATTGGTAGACTTACTTAAGCTTCAGGGTACTAAAGACACACCCGTCAAGTTTTATACTTGTAGTTCCAAAATAACATGGTCTAACATGGGCTTAAAAATTTAACACGTAAAATCCTATGTTGCGCGTTAAAAAAAACGCACTGTATATGGTTGTAAATAATAGTATATTGTACAACAAGGGTGAAAAAGATGTCCCTATCGCACGAGGACGAAAATTTCGGAAAAAAAAATCGGACGAGGGCGACATGGACAATTCGCCCGAGTTTTACAGGCTATTTTTTCTACGACTAATTGGAATTACTTACCAAATTTCACACAAATAAACACTTAATGTTGGAAACGTTTCGGTGTTTACATTATCACTTTTGACGGAGCCAAAGTTTGACCGGTGTCCCGGATTGTCACCGTGTTACAGCTGATTAACTTCGTCTTTTAGATTGAGGTTTTGAATGGATTTGATTCATTGTAAATTGTAAGTTTGTATAATTTGCTTTATAATATCATAAAGTAGATGTTTCTATTCTTTAATTGAACACTAACTGAAACTTGAACGGCTTTTTCAATGCCTCAAAACATAAGCCAAAATGCAATGTTTTGATGCCAACTGTTACTGATAATAACAATCAGAAGAATTATTTTGTTTACGTTCATGATTAGCTGTAATTGGTCTATTTCTTTACGCACGCTGAAGATTATCTGTGATTGGTCTATTTCTTTACGCACGCTGAAGATTGTCTGTGATTGGTCTATTTCATATCGCACAGTTGCGGAAAGTCTAGGATTCTGTATTCGTCTTCTCATCTTCTCTAAACTGTTAAGGAATGAACCAATGTCCCTGTAGGAGTAGAAAAAAGATGTTATCGACCATATGTGTAGTTGAATAATATGGGCATAAGTTTTTCGTTTACCACATTACCCCTGCATTTTAAATGCAGTTAAAAAATTATTTGGGGTTGAAGATGTTATAATGTCCATGTTGGAGAAGACGGGTAAGGTAATGACTATCAATAAAACTTTTGCCAAGTTTTAAATCCATTAAAAATCTCTTAAACTCATAGTATGTAGACCAAAACATTGCAAAGTGAGACTCTGGAAAAGTGAAGAAATTTCACAATTTCACTCTGACCAAAACCAGATTTGCCTTAATATTATTATAAATTTCAATCATAACTCTATAGTGATATAATAGCTTCAGTTTTTTAGTGCTATCTCTGATTGCAGTTTTTTAACTTGAAAATCACTCACCAACTAAAAATTGGTATACTATGAACATCATTCATTATTTTCAGGAAATCGACAAGCCATAATTTTTAAATAGAACATACTGTATAATAATGCATTTTTAAATTGTTCGTTTAAACTGTAGAATGTTTTGAAATTCAATTTCTATAAATAACAAAACTCAATATTTTAAAGAAATTCTGATAGTCCGCTGTAAGTTCTTAATTTTGAATGTTAAAATTATACAGGGTGTCCCACGACGAAAGACATCGATTGATATTGGAAAAAGTATAAATAGGAGAGTTTTGAAATTTTGGCAGGATGCTGATGTGGGCATGCCCAATCCAACTAAAATATTTTCAAGATGGTTGCACTTCCGTTTATACCGGAAGTCGATCACAACTTTCTTATTTTAAATATAACACCCTATATATTATTACATATTTGGATTCCTCAAAAAATTCTGACCAACTTTTGTATAGAATGCCCTATGCCTATCTCTAGCCGTTTTCGAAATATTTGATGTTTTTCCAAAAAAGTGACAGTTGCAACGCTCAACATATTTTTGTACTCTGTCAAAACCGTATTTCATTTTGCAATGAAACTTTGGGTTATTGTAAATAAAGGATCGTTTTATTAAACTGAGAGTGCGTAATGACTCATTTGTATACAGGGTCGTCAAAAAAAAATCATAAACTTGCCACTAAAAAAAATGAAAAATCTCAAGTTTTTTAAATAGAAACCCACATTTTTTATGACGGATTCATTTTGAGCATTAAAAATTACTGTAAGTTTCAATTTACTTGCCTATACCTAAATCCAACCCATTTCGTTTTATTTGAGAATAAACATTTTTTTATTATGCTGCACAGTTGGGATTATCTGGTGTTCTAGTTGGTCATGCTTTTGACACACGGTGATATTGGAGACCTGCAGGGCATGTTAATAACACTAGTTTTGAGTGTTTTGACAACTGCAAATATGCCGTCGCGGTTACGTTATTCAAACCAATATTACTTAAATCTGTTTATTCTTTACGGAGAATGTGATAAAGTTGTGAGTAGAACATGTGAGGTATTTGCCGCTCGTTATCCAGAAAAACCAAAGCCATTACCAAAAGCTATCAAGCAAATAATTGAAAATTTTAAGAATACGGGATATGTGAAGATAAAAGCTATTAAAACAAAACCAATCCTTAATAATACAAATGTAGAAATTGCAATTTTGGGCTATTTTGTTGCAAATCCAACTTTGTCAATAAGACAAGTTTCCGTAGAATCAGGCATATCCAAAAGCTCAATTCAGAGGATCCTGAAGAAACATAAATTTCACCCTTTTTCATTTAAATTAGTGCAACACTTAAAAGAGGTTGACTTTCCGAAGAGAGTTGTTTTAAGTGAGTTTTTGCTGACTAGTCACTATGGAGATGAATTGTTTTTGAATAATATTAGTTGGAGCGACGAGGCCAAATTCACTAAAAATGGAATGTTCAATAGATATAATTCACACGTAATTAGAGAGAGAACTTTTCAAGAAATGTGGAATTTTTATAATAAAAAATGTTTATTCTCAAATAAAACGAAATGGGTTGGATTTAGGTATAGGCAAGTAAATTGAAACTTATAGTAATTTTTAATGCTCAAAATGATTCCGTCATAAAAAATGTGGGTTTCTATTTAAAAAACTTGAGATTTTTCATTTTTTTAGTGGCAAGTTTATGATTTTTTTTTGACGACCCTGTATACAAATAGAGTCATTACGCACCCTCCGTTTAATAAAACGATCCTTTATTTACAATAACCCAAAGTTTCATTGCAAAATAAAATACGGTTTTAACATAGTACAAAAATATGTTGAGCGTTGCAACTGTCACTTTTTTGGAAAAACATCAAATATTTCGAAAACGGCTAGAGATAGGCATAGGGCATTCTATACAAAAGTTGGTCAGAATTTTGTGAGGAATCCAAATATGTAATAATATATAGGCTGTTCTATTTAAAATAAGAAAGTTGTGATCGACTTCCGGTATAAACGGAAGTGCAACCATCTTGAAAATATTTTAGTTGGATTGGGCATGCCCACATCAGTATCCTGCCAAATTTTCAAAACTCTCCTATTTATACTTTTTCCAATATCAATCGATGTCTTTCGTCGTGGGACACCCTGTATAGTTTTTATTTTAAGTAAATGGTACTATATTACAGGTAGAGAGTGAAAACTTAGCTGATTAATCAAATGACTATTGGTTGAGTCACAAAGAGATTTTCGTTTTTTCCAATGACTACCACAACATCATGTGGTAAGACACGAAAATTATTAACCGTTTTAAAACCATCGGATTGCCGGATTTGGTCCACTTTTCTTCAGAAAACTGTGATTCATTCACGGATCTGACCGAATGAAGCAATTCATTGAAACCCATTCCCAGACATGTTCATCTCGAACTATGCGGTTAGGAACCGAAACATTTCCGGACCTCGGTTTGACCACACAAGTTAGGACGATGTTGAGGAACGCAAACTTTTTTATAGTGATCGTCGGCATTCTTGATAAAACTCAGGATGGATGACGTACACGTCGATCGACAAGATTAGCAGACGCTAATTAAATCCGGTATTGACTTTGGGTTTTGGTCTTCATTTTAAAGAATGGAACGACCATCGAAAGTATTACATGAGAATAAATCTTGCTATTATGCCCTGGAATCTGTTTGAGTTACTAAATTTTCTAGAATCTTGAGTATTAAGTTGCTTTGAAGCAAGATGTAAGATGTTTCCAGAACAAAGCAAAGGTATAAACAGTGTGCAGAAAATATGTAACGGAAGAACTTCTTAAAATTGTCATACACTAGAAAACCATACACTGTGTTCGTAACGTCAAAAAATAATAAATGTGTTCGAACAAATTATTCAAAAAATATTTCTTAATTTTTAACCAATTTATTTTATTTTTGGAATTATAAGTATGTTGCACGTATCTCAACCTATATCTAAAATCGATTTAGTTTTTATTAAATCAACTTTTTATGCAATCAATCACAGTAAAAAAGTACATGTAAAGGCATTTCCAATAAAGTTAGATTGTTGTTAATGATATTTGTATTAAAACATCTCAAACGTTTATACTTATTTCTTGGCTGTCACTACTAAAACCCCTAAATGTAATTGCATAGTCTGAAAACAATGTAATGTAAGTTAAAAGGTTAAACATGCCAGCAAAATCAACTAACTCTATGTGATGACAGTTTCTCCCGAATGTTTGTTTGTTTGCATTTTCTTAATTGCTTATAGCACCAATAACTACTTTTTCATTGTCTGTGCTTCAGGTTGAGGTTGGTTTTAAAAATTGTATCTTTATTTAAAACCTCGTAAAAATAACGTTTTATAGTAGTAGTACAGCGTTGGATTAACAGTTCATTAATAAAAAAATTGTTCTTCCATTTCAATTCAACATTCTCATCTTTATTTGATAATTTTTCTTTCATCACTTGAATTTCCTTTTGTTAAAAACGAGTTTTTTCTATATTTAACATTCATTGCTAGGTTTAAGCTCAGGTTATATTTTAAAAATTCAAATGCTGGTCGTCAGTTGGTAGTCATTGTGTCTTATACAAAAACAGTTTTCAGAAACAAAGTAGATAAAGTAGAAAAATTGTAAAATTTTTATGATATAAACTAACTTATAAATGAATTGATTTTGGTTTTTATTTGGTCTATTTATCTTCGAGAATTGTGTAATTTACAAAAAGCGTAAAATAAACAACATTTGATTGTAACGATTATTCTATGCTTGAAATAGTATATTTCATTACCAGTACAGAAATGAGGATTTTTCGTGCGCGTGACAAATTCTCGTGTGAGGCGCAGCCGAACACGGGAAGTCATGCAAGAACGGAAAATCCATTTCTGGACGAGTAATGAACGATATTTTTTATTATACTTAGGTACCTGAAATCAACATAAACAAAAAATATCGCAAAAAATTATTAAGAAAATCGGGAATATTTATTTTTATTTTTAAAACAGTAAAAATGTAAGTACATACAACTCAAATTAACAAAAAAAATACAAGTAGGTAATTCTAAGAAAATTAATTTTGGACAGAACCGTTATTATTAATAGTAATATTTATTGTACAATTCGTATTATTGTTGAAGCTCAATCCCTTTTGCATTTCTTTTTGTTGAACTAAAGACTCTGCTAAAGATGTTGAAGCGCAGTGTTCGTGTGTGCTTTGGTTCTCTTGATTGACTGTTACAGATGTTGTAGTTTCCAAGTTACAAGGGCTAAACAACTTCCGTGATACTTCAATTTTTCTTTGTATGGACTCTTCTATATATCCTTCTGCTACATTGGAAGAAAGCCATCCTCCGTGTCTTTTCAAAGTGAGCAAATCACCGCCGTTTTCCACCAACATGGTTGCCGAAGAGCGCCTTAGCCCATGTCCGGTATATTCTTCGGGATTTTTTAGTTTTAGGTATTTTGCAATAAGTTTTGGAATACCACTGATAGTATGGCACCCAACATGTTGAGCGTAACATCTTTGGTTTCGGTATGCAACAAATAATCTTCTACTCTCCATATGTTTAGGGCGGAGATCTGCATATTTACGGTAAATTGTGCAGGGATCGAATTTGCAATTTTCATTGGTAATGGTAAAACTTCTTGACCTGTAAGTTTTTACATCTCGTAAGAACACGACAAGGAAACGCCCATTATCTTCCACATCATCTAAACTCAAACGTATTAAATCATCTCTGCGGCATGCACCGAAGATGCCAAACACTAAAATTACTTTTGCTAGTAGATATTCTCCATCTGAAGCTTCACATAAAAATTTGGTTACTTGTTCTGCTGTAAGAATCTTGGATTTCTTTGGTATATATCCTACAGCTTGTCGTTTCAAAAAAGCGATCGTTTTTGGATATTGATGGTGAGTATTTTCTTTTATTGCCAAACAACTCTTTAACATAGAGAATCGACTCCATAAAGTGGAGGATTTCATAGTGTTGGCTTTTTCAGAAAAATATACTAAAAGAATATCGTCACTCACAATTTTGATTCGTTTCTGAGTCCGCCATTCGGTAAAACTGTTATATTCTTGTTCATATCTCAACCTGGATTTCACTGGAATAAATCTGCACTCACTTCTGCCGCTCGTTGTAAGATATTTTCGGGAATATCCCGATTTTCTTCACAATCTGAATTCATTTTTGCAAAATGTAATAAATCACCGCCCTCTGTACAAGAAAGCCTAGAATGTCACTTTTAATGGCGGCGTTAGCGGTTTTCGTTTTGTACACAAACCTATGGAGATGCAGTAGAAAATATATTTTTTTTTATTTTTTCGTGTAGTTGATTAGAAGTTGTGAGTGAAAAATCAAAGAACGCTTCATTCTTGATCCAGATATGTATAGATATGGCTTTTTATATCCAATAAAGTCCAGCCAAAGCAAGTTTGGTTAGAACCCTTTGTCCTGGAAAGTACAACAAACTAATGTGAAAACTGCTCAATCAAAGAATATTTGGAAATCCTTGAAGCTAGGTAAGCAAAACTGGTAAATGGGTTTTATATTATTACAAAGACCTTTCTTTTAAAATGTAAATGTGCCGATGGAACTTCTAAAAGCTGTTCTGTTTCTTCAGAGTTAACCTTTGTTGCTCTCAAAATGCAGGCGACCTCAAAATGTAACTCACATACCTATGTATGTAAGAGGCAATAAGTTTACTGAATGAGAAAGCATATTGTACTTACCACTGAGTATTGTGTTGGAGTAAAATCATTCCAGTTCAAAGCTTTCAACCACTGTTGGGTTCGAGCAGGGTATTTTGGAAAGTAAAAGACTGACACTTTTGGGCCTTTCACCAAATTGCTTTTACAATTTGGCAAACAACAAGTGGACGGCATATTGTAGAGGCAATAGAATTTAAATTAAAAAACCAACAACGTATTATAGAACAATAAAGGAACAATAACAATAGTGATAACACAATAAAATAAACACAAACTACACTTTCACTAGAACAATAAACATATAAACAACAATATATAATAGCAAACAAAAATTACTTTGGCAAGTAATCCCAAGTCTTGACTTTAAACCTTAAAAATTAATTTAATCATCGAAAAACTCAATTTCCACAGTACAAACAAATGCAAACTGTCAACCACTATTTCGGCCATATTGGAATTTTTGGCATGCACCTTCTTGGCTTTCTTGTACAGAGGGCGGTGAATAAATACATAAATACTTAATTTTCACTGACAGAAAATAAAATTTGTCATTAATAAATAAATCGTTGCTATAGACACATTACTCGTTTGCTTTTTTTCTTCGGGTTGCCATAGGATATTTAGTATCATGGATATCTATGTTTATTATTAAGCGCACGGAAAGTAGGATCGGGAAAAAATTTCCGTGCGCTGTTCCGAAAATGTCATATTTTCTGTATTTTATAAACAGTTGAAAATGTAGTATTTTCTGTTAAGTATAATAAAAATACGTTTTGGGGCTTAGAATTATAATCGAAGTGAAACACTAAAAGACAAAAAAAGATTTTCTATAGAATAAACAACTATTAAAGGTCTGGTAACATCATTTATTAAAGTGGGAAACATGAAACCATTCGGCATTTTCATAAAGAACCTAACAAATCTCGCTCTTAAAGCAATTTCCGATGGCTACACATGTTTTGATAAACTGTGCATTGTTTAATCCTATACCGCAAATAATTTTAGCGCTTGCCGATGCTGGTACAGTTCCTTAACCTTATAACATTACACAAATAGCTGATAGGATAAATTTTATCTGGGCATGACGACCAGTGCCACTACGTATATTTTTGTGGATAGGCACTTTTTACACATCGTCGTGTTTTTACACTTGTTTAGTTCATTAAAACATCACAAAATTGTAGTGTGAGATAAATAGTTATTTACCGTTTACATGTAGCCCCTACAAGAGTGTAAAGTCATTATTTCTGCTATGGAAACTTAGCAAACCTAGCAACTAAATGTGAAAGAAAAATTTTCACTAAAATAAAAAAAAAGGAAAACTCATTTTTAAAATTTGATTTTTCCACGCCACTGAATAACAATACTGACCAAATCCGAAAAATGTTGAAAAACACCTAACAAATAGAGGCGTTAGGCGGTAGATCAAGCACAAGAGATAAGTTACTCGGCATAATAACCCTCACCTGGGAGTTGCAGCTTATGCTTCATCTCCCTACAGGGTGTCGCAACGGCGGGAGATCAGGAACAACGAAACAAATGAACCTCGGAATTTATGTATACAGGATACGACACGAATAAGAAACCATAATTGGACACAATGGCGGTGTGTGGCTACTAAAGGTGTTTAAAAGTAGGCAACCTCTTGAATAGGGCGAGCTCCCATTTCAATGCCCGTTTCCGGATTTAAGTTTTGCTTTTAGTTACAGTACCCGAAAATAGTAAAATAAATACGTTACTGTCAAAATAGTGCTTTGGGATTAGGTAGCCGTTACAAATCAACGGATTGGAATGCAAAAGTAAAGTTTAGAGTAAGCAAAGCCATGGTGAAGTTATTTTCAGTTTGGAACACTCTGTATGTTTTATTTTTAAATCGAAAATGAACTGTTCTTTCTATCGAGTAGTAATGATACAACACAGTGTATATTTTACTTCAGTAAAATATTCGGGGGTAATATCCCTAGTGCATTTAATTTTCCCGGAAAAATTCGGAAAAACGAGTTTCTAAGTAATTTGTTTCAACAAACGCCCCTTAATCGCCAAACTGGCCAAAACGTCTAGAGATATGAATTAGATTACTAAACCAATAGTGTGCTTCTCTATCCAATATCATTATTTTCCATTAAAATGACTAAACATGCTAAGATTTATGATAAAACATATGATTTTCTTTTCAAATTTTTTTTGGGTCACCCTGTATCTCGCAGTGTATGTTTTTTACTTAAATTGGGTAGTTTTAAGTGTAAACTTGCTAATCCCGCTCTTCTTTCACAAAAGATCTAAAGAAATTGTTTAATTTTAAACAAGAGAATCAAAAGTAACCACATTTTAAGAATTTTGCAATAAATTTTGTAAACGGCCTTTAATCGCCAAACTGGCGAAAACGTTTAGAGATATTGACCACAAGACTCGATTAAGGCTATTGTAAAACGTAAACATTTTTTTTGCGAGAAATGGCGTTATACCGAATTTTTCATTTTTTGACTACACCTCAGTCACACCCTGTATACTCGGATCTGTGGCACCTTTCAAAAAGATCATTTAGGTCAAAAGAAAGAGGAAGAAAATACCTTTTAATCCTCAAAAAAATTATTAGAATCAAGTAAATCAATTTGAAGAAGCAGCCGCTCAAAAAAGAGCAACAAATTTGCTGTCCCATTCTTTTTGACGAGCAGTTTAGCCTGAGCGAGAGTGGCTTGTCTTCGACTCGGATTTTTAAAACCACTCTCGCTCATGCTATTTGTTAAAACAAATGACTTATATATCTACTATTATATACGAAACGAGTATTCCAATTTTTCCACAGGAAAAATTAGATGCACGAGGGATATTTGGTAAGATTATTTCCTGAGTTAAATAAACATTTTATTTTGATACAACATTTTTTTTTAATTTAAACAATAAGAACAATAACTTTCAAGCTAGAAAGGGTAATTACTTCAAACTCATTTTAAATTACAATTAATATAAAAATTACAATTATTGTAGGTTACAAGAGTATTGTTAGCCATATCGGTTAGATTGTTTTTAATTGTTTGTAGTAGCACTATTCTCTATGTTGCTGTGAGGAGTGTCAAACGATTGATGGTGTTGGCTCGAAGAAGTGTCTATTTTCTGTTTTTTTCAATGGAGCTTCGAAGCTTGTAGATGGTACATTATTTTGAACGGTTCTTAAAGCAGTGATGATATTTGAATGATGCTGACTGTCCATTTGTAGATATGGTTGGATAGACGCAGCTTTAGAATGCAGCTCAAGATTAGTAACAGCAGTTGATCGGATAGAATGGTTAGATATTTTAATTTCTTTCGTGTTCACACCTGTTTTTTGCGCTGCGTCTTTTGTCCATTTTGATACTTCATTTCTTCCAACAGGAACGTTTTTAAACCATCCAGTGTTACGATTGGATTGCCATGCTGAATTTGGTGTCAAAAACAATCTATTTGTTGTTATTTTAGACGGTCGTTTGTCCAACAGGGATTTGTACAAACGTACCGGACAAAACTCAGTGTTTTTTGAATTAGGAACAAGCCACTTGCTATCGCACAGATTTTTTGCACCACCTTGTGCAGTTTTGCTGAAGACTGTATTGTACTGAATCCTTCCTGAAACAAGGGATACATAATTTAACTTAAATGTCAAAATATCTTTTTTAGTGTGATTTTAAAGTAGATGTATGTAGCTTTTATTTTTTTTGGAAAAGCAAAAGGAATTTTTGTGGTTATATATCGTTTTTGATTTTATTACAAAAATAGTATTGCTAGCAAATTTTGGATGCTAAAAAATGACAAACGTGATTTATACAAGCAAAAAAGACATTAAAAAATTGCGAAAACAGATTTTATGCCAAGTTAAAAAGTATGCGTACATATTTTGTTTTGATATAAGCGTTTTTTGTGCCAAATTACAATAAATATTTACAGATTTTGTTGCAAAATTAAAAAGCAATATCTCACCTGTTTTGATCGTATAATTATCAATTTCTTCTTTAAAATGTTCTGTTAAGCAACGAGCCGCTTCTCCGCCCCTCCAAGCAAGCTCAACTGCTGCAATAAAGTAAAATTTACGCTGAAACCCGGTTGGAGTTGTCTCATCCCATAAGGACACCATCTTGTAGTACTCGTCCATATTTAAAGAAGTTGAACTTGTTTTCCTTTTTTGTTCATGTTTCTGGAGACTTCTCCTTTTCGCATTTCGAGCGTCTCTAGCTGGCTTAAAGGATGATCATTGTGGTTCATTTTTTCTTGACACTACATTTATAACTTATGGGAAAACAACGTCAGCAAATCGTCTCATCATCTGACAGTTTCTCACATGATCATTATTTTGCAAATGACAGTAATTGACGTGGAGTAGTGTCATTTGACCGATCGACGAATTTTTGAGATATCACTTTCAAGGCACTTTTTGCAAATACATGATTTTCGTCATTTTTACGAAATTCCAAAACTGAACCATTACATATGGTACATCATCGTAATCAGAAAAATAGGCTCTATTCAAATATTCAAAAATTCAATATGATGCCCATAAGTAAACGAAACGTCTAATATCAAAAATGATAATGCCTCGTTGTAGAGGAAGAAAAGTGACTCTTGTTTTCAGTTATCGTATCAAATAAGTTAGTAAAAAACTAATTTCCAAAATTTCGTTTTTTTTTTCGAATATTTCCGGAAGTACTAAGAGTTTTTGAATTTTTAAGTCGCATTTTAATCCACTCCTAACTGCTCAATTTTGCCCCAATTTAAACTTTCTTGTATTTCTTCATATAATCGAGATGTCCATGGTGAGGCTCGTAAAACGGGCACCCTCATAATTGCCAAAACAAAGAAGAGAGGAGAGTAACAAGCTACTTAGACTACTAGGCAAGGTTAGGAAGGAAAGTCGCTTATTACGCCTAATATCAACATTTCATATACTAGAGTTAATCATAAATTTATTGATATATTTCCTTAAAAATTCTTCTTTTTCTAAGATGATATCCGGTGTTCTACTTGCTTTACCATTATTTTTAAAATAACAAATTTACTAACAATACTTTCAGGCAAAATGACGTTTCTCGTGACGTAATAGAAAATCGCATTGTTATCATCCCCTGTTAAATTCCATACAACTCCAGACAAAAGAACATCGTCGTGGTGGCGGTTACATTGGCATTTCGAATGTTGAGCGCATTAGCAAATGTATCTGATTGGGCGGCCATGATGCCAATATGGAAATCGGTCGCATTTTAGCGCAACCTCGCGTTTGGGTATGGAATTTGAAATGAGAGCGGATTTTTTATTTATTTTCAAAAGAGCTCGAGATTAATCATGAGCTTCCTACGATGCGGATTCTTCAGCCTACTGGGGTTAATATGCTCAGTCATTGACCATGTTTATCACATCTACTTGCAGCTTACAAAACCCGGGTTGATGACACCACAGATTCACAAAAGCGTTGCAGTTTTTTTCATGTGCGATTCCCACCAAAGTAAATGAAACAGGAAAAAGAAAAACGGCAAACGTTGCAAGGCATTGCGCTTTGGCCAGCACAAGAATTAATGATGGTAACTTACGCGACCTCAGGTTTGGCCAACACGTTTTTTTTTCGTGTGAACTAGTGTGCTGGACTGCACTATGCACACCTTGAACATTCAAATACTTATAAATATATCTGATGTAAACGTGGTCATCAAAGCGGAGCAACAGAAAGCGTAATACCTTGTTGCATATAAGCTGATGATCGGGCAGTATTTTATCATAAAGTGGGTCTTTTACCTTCTTTCATATGTCCCATATAATGCCATGTTCTCGCTTACGGAACATATAATGTTTCCATTACCGAGATTAATTTTTAGCTGGGAGCTTGTATATTTTATGCAAGGTAGCCGACCGACTGAAGAGAGTTCAGTCAGGTGTGTGTATTTTGGATTAACATGGTCAAGTGGGAGGACAATGATACTGAAAATTGTCGTCGTGCAACGTTTTATACGTTGGCAACAAAGACAGTCTTATGTATTGTTAATTTGCCTTGTTAATTAAACGATTAGATTGGTGATTACTACTGCTGGGTTACTATTGAAAAGTAATTTTACTAGAAATGCGATACTACAAGATCAATTTTTTCCTGACTGATAAAATAGATCAAGACAAGTCGTTTTAATTACCAACTTAAACGACTTAACTAATTCGATACTATTTCACTATTGCGAAAATAGTATATTGTACAACAAGGGTGAATAAGATGTTCATAACGCACAAGGCCGAAAATTTGCTCAATCGGACGAGGGCGATATGGGCCATTCGCTCGAGTTTTACAGGCTATTTTTTCTACGACTAATTGGAATTACTCACAAAAATTTCACACAAATAAACACTCAATGTTTGAAAGGTTTCCGTGTTTACATTATCAGGATTTGATTCATTGTAAGTTTGTATCATTTGCTTTATAATATAATAAAGTAGATGTTCTTTAATTGAACACTCACTGAAACATGAATGGCTTTTTCCTTGTTTTAATGTCAATTGTCAGTGAAGATGACAATCAAAGGAATTATTTTGTTTACGTTCAAAATTAGCTGTAATTGGTTTCATATCGCACGCTGAAGATTGTCTGTGATTGGTCCATTTCCTATCGCACGCTGAAAATTGTCTGTGATTCGTCTATAAAGTCTAGGAATCTATATTCGTTCAACAGGTGGCAATTGCCTACTTATACGTTCTCTAAACTGTTGAGGAATGAACCAATATCCCTGTAGGAGTAGAAAAAAAGTATTTTCCGCACACATTTTTTAATTTACGTTCAATGCAACATACTTACTACATAGGCGTCATGTGACTTACGGACGCCGTTAGTGATGTTATGAATTTATAGTTAATTCACTTTTTCGTGGAACTCATTTATCCTATAAATTTTAAAATAATTCTATTGACTATATCCCTCATCCATTTAAGTTACTGTGCAAATTTCACTTGATTACAGTGAATATTTCTTCATGTGTTAAATGTCCCATAGGAGCAGTGTATTTTCATCAGAATGACAGCGAATATTTCCCTCACGTGTTAAATGTCCCATATGAGCAGTGCATTTTCACCAGAATGACAGCGACAATTCCACTCATGTACAAAAAATGCCATATATACGTCATCAAAACACGGTTTGCTATCGGCTAATAAGGAAGGAAGAGAGTTTGCTAGCGGATAAAAAAATCGGATAAATTTTGCTGTTGATTTCATCGTTTCCACGGATTTTTACTACACTTCTATTGTTGCAATGTCTCACCTTGAGATTTTTGCTGGCACTGTCAATTTTGATGTTTGTTCTTATTGTTTTGGCTATGGCTCGCTTCGGATAGAGTTCTACTGCAGAAAATCAAAAGAACCAGAAAAATGTATTTCTGCCAATACAAGGCAATCGCAGTCTTATTATATTATTGATTATATTCATGGAATTGTCTTATCAAATACCATTCGAGCTCAGATTTTGAACAGGATAATTTTTCCGCTTGTCTTCTCATACTTTCTTTATGGTACAAAACTCGACCTGTTTGGCAAAATCACTCGAGCTACGCTCTCGTGATTTAGTTACAACAGGTCTCATGCAGTTACACCAAAAAGAAAGTGTTCTAAGACAAGCACAAAAATTATCCGGCTAAATCTGAGCTCTTATGGTATTGCCCTCGAATCTTTTCTTATCACTGTTTTATCGGTTATCTACCGGCAACGTGAGATCACTAAAATTCTATCTGTTCTTGTTTTACGAGTATGTGTTTAGCAGAGATAATCTGACATTCAAAATGAATTGAATACTATGTCTTACACTTTTTCTATAGAATAAATGACAATCAAATCATTGACATCATCTGGTCAAATATAAGAAAAATGTCTGAAGGAAATTTGGACTAAAAAATGGAGCAGGTAAAGAATATGTTTATACAGTTCTGACAAAAAACTGACCGATTAGCATAAGCGAGAACTTCTTTCTCGTTAAAGTGATTACTCATCATCGGCCAGGTGATGTCTTGCGGCATCTTAAAACACCGTTTTTTGTTCTTCATTATGCAAATCACTAATTTACACGCTCGAATGCTCTTTGTATATTTATTGTTTGTCTGGCTTATAATGGCGAGCTATTTTATATGGTGATTTACAGCTTACGGGAATGGAAAAATAATCTTTTAATTTCGTATTATGCCCACGTATCGATTTAATGGTCCAACAAAGCAATTTATTACGGACACGTTATTTTTTTTTCATATTTACTAAATTGAATTATTTTCATTTTGTCATTCTGATTTCATCAATTTGGTACACCACCTAGATAATCAAAAACAATTAACACTAACCGTGAAACACCTTGAGTGCCGGAAATATTGACACTTTCACACTTGAGTCGTTTGAAAAATGGTCTTCTGATCACCTGGGGCTTAGTCCTATTGAAAAGAACAGCTAGAAATCTTTAAAATCTCGCCCTGAATCGAAATCATAAACAGCTTTCCGACTTGAAAGCGATAGCGGTGGCGTCTCTTTGATATATCCAGACGATTCTCTAAGCCTTGAGGTAAAAATCGAAATATTTACTATAGAAGGGTATTGTTCAAAATTTTGACGGCTCTATTCACGAATGTACGAAGGTCTTTTCATTCACACAGTGTCAGTGAGGTTCCATTGAGATGAAGACCTACCGCACGTGTACTGCTATGTCAGAACCGGAATTTACCACTCTTTCCAGTAGGAACAATGATATTTCACTGACTTTGAAACAGCTATTTAATTTACTTTTATAGGACTTTATTAATAAGACTTTAATTAACTTGTACTTTACCTCAAGGATGTAAATAGAAGTTTATTTACTAGCCATCAAAATGTGAAATCCGGATCTGTCGTTTCATGTTTAAAAGGTGGTAATCTTCAGGTATTATTAACTATTGGTAGCTTAAGAGGTTTTTGCACATTAACAGGGTAGAGTGCTTTCAAGGCTGAACATGGGTTCTAGGTGTTAAAATTAACAACTAGTAAAGCTAGAATAATACATGTGTCGAATTTTGATTTTAACCGAATCATCCTCATCAAAATTTGTCATGTTTAGCGTGTCATTGTTATTTGGGGCGTCTATTGAACTTGAATCTACAAGAATGTTGAGAGAGGTTTCATTGTTTGTTTTTTTTTTTAAATATAATGATGGTGCTTTCAATTGGTAGTGCAATCTCGGTTTTTTGCTGTACTGTTTTAAGAACATTTAATTAATAGATAAGAATACAAAGTATTGCAACTTTTTGCATTTTTGCAATGAATTTGCCAATCCTAAATGGCATAAGACCAAGTTTCAATAATCCAAGGTTAATTTTAAAAAATTTCTGTTTTAGTGTCTGACGCACACGCTGACAAATAACAGAAACATATTCATTGACAATTGGCAATGACAGTGCTTCAGAAGGCGAACTCTCTAACGAATAGCAAGGAAATTTCTTTGCTATCATAGAAAACCCTTCTCTAACGTAATATATGGTACTCTCTACGTTTCAATTGGCGAAGATCGGCACTCAACGTAGCTATTCGGGTTGTGTAAAATAGAAAGACCAAATGAGGTCTTGCTATGATTTTATCTCTCTTGCGGCTATGAAATTTTGTATTTGTCAATCTTTCTTTTCCGTCGTCTTCTAAAATTCAAATGTTTTGTTTTTTAACCTTTATGCCCGTCAGTGTCAACATGTGTCAATAAGGTTGTGTTGGGGACCAATTGATTGTGTTTGCACCCCCCTTTCTTTGTTTTTGAGTTTTTAGTTAAAGTGTTAATGAATCTATTAGTTATTGTTTTTGAGGTGTAAGCTGTTCATGATGGAATGGTTGTGTTATGGCTATATGGGTTCCATCAACACATCCTAAAGTCCCATCCTACTTTCTTCACAAAATGCATAAAAATTGGTAGCATGTTTACAAGCAACTGAAAAATATTAATGGTCTAACAAGAAAATAAGAAACTGAAGAGACAGAACTACAATAAATAAAACCAACAACAAAAATGGCAAGAAAACGGATTATTTTAGAATGTAAACTTTGAAATATATGATTAATTACTGAAAAAGAAAGTAAAAAACGTAGAATTATTCAAATTATTGTCATTGATACTTGTCATTAACCCTGAATACGACGAAACAAGTAAAAGCCCTAGATTTGTTGGCCGTAACATTGATATTACAGTATTTGAAATTTTGTCTTTCACAAATAAAATATTTTTTATTTTAAGTGGCCTGGAAACGGTCAGTAATATGGTCAATTAAATTGATTGCGATTGATAGATCTATATTTTAACAATTCCTGGGAAAACCAGTTCTACTCTGAAACTATAATTTCAGCATAGAAAATTAATTGCCTTTTTAAACAGTATT
Organism: Ips typographus; assembly: GCF_016097725.1. Classification (NCBI taxonomy): domain Eukaryota; kingdom Metazoa; phylum Arthropoda; class Insecta; order Coleoptera; family Curculionidae; genus Ips; species Ips typographus. The sequence continues at coordinate 11,606,961 of NC_138423.1, forward strand.
CATTAGTGTACTACAATCAGATTTCCTATCAATGTTTGTCAATCGTGGTGTAAGGGGCGAAGGCAAGAACAGCCCAAAAGTCAACCTCACCTGCACGAGTGATGTCCTTCCGGGGTATAGACCATCCGGCACACCCTGCTAGATAACAGACGAGGCTCTGGCTCTGGCGGTATAACCGTTAGAACGGAAATTAAGGAAATGTAATTTCATACCCATGAAGAAAGATAACGCAAAATCACCTCCATTATACTTCCCAAGAGCACCACATGATGACGCCGTTAAATTCAAAATGTTCTTGAAAGAACACATGTTCAAAAAGTTTTGAATGAATCCAATGAAACCAGGATACAAAGATTAAATGCCCAAAAAAATATCAATATAGGGACCTGGAACGTACAAAGATTATTTGCAAGCTAGCAAATTTAACTCAAGAAATCAAGAGACTAGACATAGATATATTGGGAGTCTCAGAAACTTGGTGGCCGGACAACAGAATGTGTACTGTCAATGGAGGCCGTTTCTACTACTCAGGCAACCAAAACAGGAACCACCGAAATGGAGTGGGAATATTTATTGCAGATAAATTATCCGCTAGTACTTTAGACATTGTTCTTTAGACTTCTTCCCATACTCCGACAGATTAGCTCTCTTAAAACCAAACCCGTTAACCTGAATGTTATCCCAACGTATGCCCTTACCGCAGAGTCAACGGAACAGGAGATTGAAACATTTTATGAAGGATTAAAGGAACTACTCAAACTCACCAAAAAACATGAGATGAACATTATAATGGGCGATTTCAATTCCAAAATAGGGAAAGGTAGATCTGAGGACCTAGTTGGAGCTTTTGGATTAGGAGATCGAAATGATAGAGGCGACAGACTGCTACAATTCTGCCAAGAGTAGAATATGAAAATACCACTTCGCCGTCTGTACACGTGGAAGTCTCCAGCAGACAAACCAAACAACATAGTGCGTAACCAGATAGACTTTACCCTTATCAACAGACGTTTTGGAATCTATGTCACCAGAGCCTGCACATACCCAGGAGCAGATGTACTCTCTCATCATGTCTTGCTTCTGGCCTGCCTTAAAACTAGAATAGCAATGCACAAAAATTTAGCCCCGCAAAGTAAATATGCCTACGAGCCATTACAACAAAAACAGCTTGAGCTTAGGGATACTGCAAGTAAAGAAATAAACCGGGGGATAAAAACAGTCACAGCAAAAATAGAAGCAGGCGAAGACCTAAGCTACCTAATATATGGAAAGAGACCCAAAATATCGTAATGAACACAACTAAAAAAATAATAGGGTGTAAGACACGGGAACACAAGCATGCATGGATGACAGACGAAATTCTTTTGTTGATGGATGAACGCAGGATATTCAAGAACCAACCGAACAAGGACAGCTACCAAAATGTTCAAAAATAAATACGAACAAAGATTAGAATAGCGAAAAATGAATGGTTAAAACATGAATGTGAAACTTTTGAGAAATTTCTACTTACCTACTTATTTCTTTGCCATTATAACCGTATAGAATTGATCTGAACCGCGAACAAAATAAGGTAGAAGAATTAGTAAAGACTTAGGAAAATTTATTGTATTTGACGTTGAACAAGTTTATTAAAAATTTGTTAGAAGACAATAAAATACTGTGATGTTTCAATATTTTGATCTTTGATCAATATTGAGAGTCATTATTAATATTATCTAAATATTAATTAATATTAATCTTATCTTATATTAATTAATATATTCTGTTATGTTATGATGATGTATGAACTATAAGTTTTTGACAACATCCGCCGACGCCACTGCTTTTTCCAATTTAACCGATTTCGATAATTTCACAGGGGGTTGGTGACTGTCCAGCTATTTGGGCAGAAGCGGCAAAATATTAACTCAAAGGTAAATTTAGCCCATTGTGTTGTAGCTCGCTTTCTTTCACACCGGATTAAGGTCGCTTGTGACAACTAGATTTATTGTAGGTGAGTGTTCTCTTGAGGGTATGGTGGCACAACAAGGGCGGTATAAAGCTACCCAATCCAGTGACGTCCCGAAAGTAAATCCTCTTATGAAAAGGCTTACCTAAATCCATTTTTGCCGTTAAGACGGTTTAATCTTAGTCATTGACTCGGTATTTTTAACTTAGTCGGTTTTGCTTATAAGTAATTGGAGAAAAACAGAGTACCGACACTAATTTGCAGTAGACGACAAATTCTTCAAAGAAATAAATAATAACAGGTGTTGTTGGATTGTTCGACCGGAGACTTAGTGGCGTGGTGGAGATTGTGCTTGATAAACAAAATTTCTAATAGCATTCAACTTGAAATTAAACATTTTTCAAAGTTCATGTCCCGTTGGCAGCATGCGAGATGGTTGTTAACCTTGTAAGATTTTTATGAATAAGCTACTCCGATGTATATGAATGAACAGCGTTTCTTCATTTGGTTTCCGGGATATGATTAAGCACCTCAAGATTCTTGGAAAATTGATTGTACAATCGATTTCAAGTAGTCCGGGATAGAACTCTGAATCTGGATCTTTTTCTTTTAAAATCCTCTAGTAATGTTCTTGGCTTTGTTTTTGATAGATTCTTCAATATACCCTTCTGCCACTTCTATCCACCGTGATGTTTTAGAATCATCGCGTCTGTCGTAAGAATTGCGGAGGATCTTGTGAAGCAATGACTTGTAAATGATTCGGGTTTCTGTAGGTTTAGGAAACATGATATTTGACACGGACTAACCTTTATTTGTAGTATAAAAATACCCTGTTGCTGGACCTGTAGAGGTCGCTGTGAGAGGTATGTGTTTCAGTGTTCTTGGTCTCTTCCAAAAAGCACAAACCTTCTGGAAGTGTACGTTTGGAATTGTAATGGCAAGTACAGGGTGATTGATTGAATTTTGACCACCCCCTTAAGTTTCTTAATTTTGATTTTAGGAAAAAACGTTAAATACAAGACCAGTAGATATTTAGGTCTACTTTATTTTTAGATAAACAGTTATTATACAGGGTGTCCCAAATTTGAGTAATAAACCAAACTTATGTTTTTTTAAATACGATGACCAACTTTTTATCCGATATTTGAATTCTACGTCAAATTCTAGGCCTAATTGATGTAAAATGTCTGTATCGATATTCAACTGTTTCCGCAGCAGCGTCGTTGATTGGTTGAATTTTGATCACCCCCTTAACTTCTTTAATTTTGATTTTAGCAAAAAACGTTAAATACAAAACTAGAAGATATTTAGGTCTACTTTATTCTTAGATAAACAGTTATTATACAGGGTGTCCCAAATTTTAGTAACAAACCAAACTTATGTTTTTTTAAACACAATGACCAACTTTTTATCCGATATTTGCATTCTACGTCAAATTTTAGGAATTGATGTAAAATGTCTGTATCGATATTCAACTGTTTCCGCAGCATCTGTTACTTTAACAATGTTTCCTCGACTATGTGATCAAAGTTTAATTTAGTTACTCAAATTTGGGACAGCCTGTATAATAACTGTTTATATAAGAGTAAAAGTAGACCCAAATATCTATAACTGTTGCTACAACTAGTTTTTTTACTAAAATCAAAAATACGGAAGTTAAGGGGGTGGTTAAAATTCAATCAATCAAGGACTCTGCTGCGAAAACATTTAGTCCTAGAATTTGACGTAGAATTAAAATATAGATTAAAAAGTTGGTCATTGTATTTAAAAAAAACATGTTTGGTTTGCTACTTAAATTTGGGACACCCTGTATAATAACTCTTTATCTAAGAGTAAAGTAGACCTAAATATCTACTAGTTTTGTATTTAACGTTTTTTGCTAAAATCAAAATTAAAGAAGTTCAGGGGGTGGTCAAAATTCAACCAATCAAGGACGCTGCTGCGGAAACAGTTGAATATCGATACAGACATTTTACATCAATTAGGCCTAGAATTTGACGTAGAATTCAAATATCGGATAAAAAGTTGGTCATCGTATTTAAAAAAACATAAGTTTGGTTTATTACTCAAATTTGGGACACCCTGTATAATAACTGTTTAACTAAAAATAAAGTAGACCTAAATATCTACTGGGTTTGTATTTAACGTTTTTTGCTAAAATCAAAATTAAGAAAGTTAAGGGGGTGGTCAAAATTCAATCAATCACCCTGTACTGTACAATCAGTAATAATTAATGATTGAAAAAGTGGTACCAATAAAAGGAATAAACAAATCTAAACTACATTTTATATTTGAAACACATTGATATAAACCTACCTTCTGCAGTAGAGAATCTGTCGATACTAGTATCATGACGCTACTGGAATGTTTAAAAACCTTGAATTAAAGATTTATTTTATAGCTGGAAAGAATAAATGTAAGGAGTCAAGTTGTTTTATTGCTTTAAATTGTTTGTTTTTTCTGTCCATTAAAATGATGGTTTTGCCAACTTGACTACAGAGCGTACCATGTAACAAAACTCAATCAGACATTACTGTACATCATGTCTGTTAAATTTTCATACGATTTTCTGACGATTTTTTATGGCAAAAGTAGCACTTTTCTGCTCTAGTGTGGTAAAGTATTTTTATCTACTCCTAGCATGGTAATCATTCATTACATAGCTCATTTTGAGTTACGTAATGAGCGATTTTACCGCACTAGTGCGATAATAATCGATTTTATCGCACTAGTGCGATAAAACAACTTTAAATGAAAATTTCTGCTGTAATTGTTTATTGAATTTAAACATAACTTTGATACATTTTTTCATATTTCTCCTTTGACTTGGCAGGCAACAAGCCAGATACCACGTTTGCGGCAGCTTCTTCAATATCTGACGGAAGTTCTTCAGACATGTTCATAACGAAATGTACTTTTAAAAATTTGTGACTGACACTGTTAAATTGTCGCTTAAGTGATATGTGGAAACAAATGGCCACCATAGCAACAACACCAAAACAGTACAGCGTAGATGACAAAATTTAAGGGTAACAAATAACTACCCGTAGCAAGCATATACGAGACGTTCCTAAATAGTTCACATTGCACAAAATATGAATTTTTTTCTTACTTTACGCTGCTTCTGATGGTCGTAGATAAAATGTTGTACATCACCCGTGGGGTATGGCAAATTAACGTACTCGTGTGATCACCACAACTCGGTCTACGACCTCGTCGTGGCAACACTCCCACTCGTGACTATAAAAATGCTCATACCCCACTAGTAATGTAAATAACTATTACCGCACGATTTTGATTGCATAATTAATGTCTTTCGTTGAATTATTATAGTTTAAGTAAGTATGGTGGCATAAGTATGGATCGCAAAAAAATATTTATAAATTTAAATTGACAACCCACCTGTCAGAAATTAACGACTGGTTTTCTATTGTTAGAAGAGAGATAGAGAAATTCAACTTCCCCTTCATCTACATAGAGCATGACATAAATATTATTAAATGCTAATGTTTGCATTCCAGTTTTTTGCTGGATCGTAGGAAAAACATTGTACCTAATAGGTGCGAGAAGTGTCTTTTCCGCACTTGCTAGCGGACCGAACTCAACAAGTCAACCGTAATGAGCGCGCGGAAAAGTGTCGCTTCCCGCACTTGTTAGGTAAATAACTATTAACAATTAGTATGCATTAGTATGAAGTTTATTTCTTGCTTGTTAACCATCTTACGTGAAGTTAGGTTAGGTTAGGTTACTAAGAAAGAACTTCCACATAGTAAAGGCAAACTAAATATCAACAAAATCCAAAGCAAAATTAAACCAAGTTAATAATGAAAAAAAAATTCGATTTTTCTGGTAAATTTAGGTTTGGTAACCGTTTTGCTACACTCGACTTAAGCATGTTCTTTAGAGATCACAAATAACCGAAATATTGATCGTTAATTAGAGCAGTTCAAGAAAACAAGTTTTATTGAAGATGTCACAATTTGACAGCTCGTAACTCGGTTATTATGACAGTTAGAAGGTTTCTTCAAACGTCACAATGTAGCTCGTAATATTAACTTTCTTTTAACTGAATGCAATTTTCTTCTCCCATAAAATACAAAGTGTATCTGTACTAGAAATAGTGAGGGTGTCACAATTTGACAGCTCCTTACTTGGTTACTATGACAGCTAGAGGTTCGTTCAAACGTCGAAATGTACTTCGTAATTTGGTCTTTTTTTAACCTAATAATTTTTTTTTTAAACCGTAAATAACCGAGATATTGGTCGTTAATTAGAGCAGTTTAAGTAAACAAGTCTTATTGAAGATGTCACAATTTAACAGATCCTAACTCGGTTCTTGTGACAGTTAGGAGGTTCGTTCAATCTCAAAATGTATCTCGTAATTTTGTTTTTTTACCTGAATACAATTTTCTTTGAAAAATTACAAATAAGTGAGATATTTGACTTGAAATACAACAGTGAAACAGCGTCCTAGAAATATTGAAGGTCTCACAATATGACAGCTCTTAATTAGGTCCTTGTGACAGCTAGGAGGTTTCTTACAACGTCAAAATGTAGCTCGTTATATTGACTTTCTTTAACTAAATACAATTTTTTTTCAAAAATTACAAATAACCGAGATATTTTCACATGAAATACGTCAGTGTAACTGTACTAGAAATAGTCACAGTTTGACAGCTTTTTACTTGGTTACTATGACAGCTAGAAGGTTCGTTCAAACGTCGAAATGTACTTCGTAATTTGGTATTTTTTTAACTTAATATATATTTTTTTTAAACCGTAAATAACCGAGATATTGGTCGTTAATTAGAGCAGTTCAATTAAACAAGTTTTATTGAAGATGTCACAATTTAACAGATCCTAACTCGGTTCTTGTGACAGTTAGGAGGTTCGTTCAATCGTCAAAATGTATCTCGTAATTTTGTTATTTTACCTGAATACAATTTTCTTTGAAAAATTACAAATAAGTGAAATATTTGACTTGAAGAAATACAACAGTGTAACAGCGTCCTAGAAATATTGAAGGTCTCACAATATGACAGCTCTTAATTAGGTCCTTGTGACAGCTAGGAGGTTTCTTCCAACGTCAAAATGTAGCTCGTTAAATTGACTTTCTTTAACTAAATATAATTTTCTTTCAAAAATTACAAATAACCGAGATGTGTATGTGTAACTGTACTAGAAATAGTCACAGTTTGGCAGCTCCTTACTTGGTTACTATGACAGCTAGAAGGTTCATTCGAAGGTCGAATTGTAGTTCGTAATTTGGGCTTTCTTTTAACTAAAAAACAATAAATAGCCGAGTTAACTAGAGCAGTTCAAGTAAAAAAGTTAAATTGAATAACTGCGTGTGTGAAAAAGAGCGAAATAGCCCTGAACTAGTCAGTTAGCAAAAAAATGCAGTTTAAAAACGTCAGAATCACTGATTACGTACAACGGCCGAATTGATGCCGACGACGATTTAATATTAGTTTTCTGAAATATTATTTTTAATTTATTATAAATTTAATTTGCCAGACTGATTTTCATATGTTAAACAATCTGAAATGTACTAAAACATGCATTATTCTGGTAATATTTTATTTTCATTATTTTTTTTACATTAAAAACACTATATTACTATTGGTCAAAGTTTTATTCATGTTTTATTTTACTAAATTACTCAGTATACCTTGTTTTACAGCAATTTGCCCTTTTTGAAAAACAGCTTTAAAAAATTACTCATAATTTGACTGAACTCAACGGAGCCGGTCGTCAAATGGGACATCATATACGACCGGTACTCCTGCAAAACTTGTAACGTGTCGTAAGTCAAATGGTCTGTAACTGCATGTCCGAACAGTAAACATCTTTATTTTCCCTTGTTGTCACTTCTGATTTACAATCGGGTGAGTACATTCGTTTGTGTATACCGCCATGCGGTGCAATATTACACCCGAAGTGAAATATTACTCCGGGTGCATTCCTTAGATGGTGAGAACCAGATAACTCGACCAGTGGTCACGTGGGTTATATGCTTTATGCCCTTTTCAATGTGAAAGTTTGGGTCACCACAATGACCCTCGTGTATCTTGGAACATTACTAGTTTTCAAAATGTTACATACTGTAGTAAACTAACGGTGGTGGTAAAATAATACGTAATTTTAAATTAGTGTCATAGATGATTTAATTCAAAGGAATTCCATTATCACCATACCTTCAATTGAGAAGCATCAAAAATACTTTAAAAATGTCCAAATCAGAAAAAAGGTAAAACTGTAATTAAGCAAAAATTTAGGGACCTTATTTCTGAGTTGGACGTCACTTGTATCATAGGTCATCACGTCTTGACATATTGTAAATGATATTTGACAGTTGACGGCAGTCATATAACGCTTACAAACATAAGTATCGGTTAATAGAGCAACATCTACACAAAGGCACTACAGAATGGTACTAAAATACAATGTAGCAGATCTTGAAAGCAGACCATCCTGTAGGAATTTGATGCTGGAAGACAATCTGACGTAGTTACGCCAATTAGTCGGATACCATAAACAAAATAATACGAGTAATGGCATCATTAAATACTTTAAATATACTTATATGGGACAATTACCGGGACTTGTTGACAGCCTGTATTAAGGCTGTTTATTTACACGCAAATGCTTCTTTATTTTCGCATCTCAGTTTTTTTTGCAATTTGTCGTAAAGACTTACGTAGGTACGTTCCTGTATATTTGGGTTACAATACCCTGAGAACTGTAACTTTAAATCATAACCAATTAATCTATAATGTTTTTATAATACTAAATGGTTAATAAGAAATCATAGAAATAGTAATTTTTTGCTCAAGGATACTTGCAGTAGACAATACAGGGTTATTATTAAAACAACATTTTTTTAAAACTTTGACTTTGAGTCTCAATAGTATTGATTGGTTAATAAAAATAAATAAAATCATTTTACTTTTATCGTTGATTATGAGAAAATAATGATCAAATAACTGCCCAATCTTGTAATAAAGAGAATGGCAATTTAAATGAAGTTAGAAATTTTAATTTACAGTCAGAACGAAAAAAAAAAGGAAGACAATAAACAACTCTACCAAATTATGTCAATCATTGAGAAAACGAAAGGCAGTAGCAAAAAACTAAGCACGCCAATGAAATCATGTCGAAAAAGTACTTTAAAAATGTTTTTGTTTTACTTCGATATTTTAGCAAACAAAAAAGTTGTTAAGAGTTTTCAAAATGGGCGAAATTCGAATAATATTTTTCCAAAAATCGACCTCTAAACATGTATACAGTAGTCCGTTTCCTATCTTACCAAGAAATGGAATTTTCCTGTCAAAACACACTAAACCCGAACACCCTGTATAAGAATCAACCTGTCAATCAAAGCGTCGTAGAATTGAACCACAAAACCCATTATCCAAAGCATAACGTAGTTCACTAAAAATATAGAAAAAAGAAAAAATACGATAGTTTTTGCACTGAGTCTGAAAGTTGTTTTACCAGTTTTGTGCTTTAAGATTGGAAGTTGTAATTATACTGCAACAGTACTAAAATTACAGTAAAATTAAACTTTACAAAGATCTCAAATAAATAAAAACCTAAACCTAACCTGTGTTTCACTGTCAATTTCTCAACACTTTGCTTAATACAAGAAAACTATCAAAACAGTATTCCTCAATGACTAGAATTTCCCGAAAATAATCAAATTTTGGTTTAGTTTGTTCTCTTGTATTATTAAATAACTTTGTTACTTCACCTTCCGTTATATGTCTATACAGAGTGGTCAACAGAAGATTTAAAGAGTTACAGAATGACATGTATTCTGAATAACCTTGTAACTGTCAAGTCAGAATGTTAAACTAGAAACTATGGCATTCAGACTTCAATTTGAGAAATCTGAATTTATTATTAAATTATACTGTTATTTGTCTTTTTGACTATCCAGGATGGTCAAAAAAATATTCAAAAAGTGAATCAGTATGCAAGTATCGAAACGTTATTGAAATGGAAACCATCAAAATTAAATTGAAATTTTTAGTGTAGTAGTTCAAATTAATCGTTACCTAGTTCAATTTATCTTTATTACTAAAAAAATTGTCCTTTTATTTTGCAGTTTTTAGTATATCACTATACCGGATGGACAAAAAACAATTGACAGTGCCACCAAAGGATAAATTGAATCATGCTTTAACTAGCAAAATAATGGAGTTTTAAACTGTCAAATGTGCACTGTCGAAATTAGGATTCAATTTACTGCAATCTGTATATTTATTTATAAATAAAAATTTGATAGCTTTACTTAATATAATAATGTAAGTAAATTCTGTACAAAAACAGGTTTGTTACAAAAATATTCTTAAAACATAAGTATAAAAAAATTCCTGTAATGCGGTACTGAATTCAGTGATAAATTTTGTGAAAAAAACAGGCTCGTAACTGCTAAATTTGTAGTAATAATTTTTTCAGTTTTTCGTTAATTTCTACTTATTAACAGACCTAAACTAATTCTGAAATTATTAAACATTTTCCTAATACGACACTGAATCTTGTGGTAAGCGAAGGAAAATATGTGCACATAACAGGTGCAAACAATTTAGGCAATTTTGTGATGAAGAGTAGGTACGTAACTATGCTACTCAGTTTTTAAGAATATTTTTTAAAAAATGTTTAAAGAGAGTTTGTTGTTTAATTCCTACTTGTATAGCAAATTTACAAAATTGTTCAGGAATGTTAAATCAAGTGAATTCGTAGATGATCAACTAGTACAAGAAAAAAACCAAATCTTCCAGTTTCCACTGTGTTTCAAAATTCAGAGCATTTTGTGAAACAGCTACAGGGTGCTCATTTTTGCAAAAGTCATGTCTTCTTTTTGGTACACCATTGAAAACTAAGGATATTTTCTGTCAGTTCCTTGTTCAATTCCGTTACGTTTTTTTAAATGAGTTTTTATGCAATACTCTGTATCTTGGAAACGAAGCGTTTACTGACCTAGGTTTATTTTTTTGTTTTTTTGAATATATTTTGAATTTTTAATCACCCATCACATAGATTTAAATAAACTAAATTATTATTTCCTTAATGCTCAACTTTGCTTATATTACGACAGAAAATTTGTGGAACATTTAATTATAAAACATCCCATGGGAATTACCTGTAATTCGATCTATTATAGTCAATGAGTTCCGCAAAAACGTAGGCGTGTCCTGCCTAAATTAGTATATTCCTAGTCATTTTTTAGGCTACACCGATTTCTATGAATAACGTTATTTTTCTAATGGGATTTTTTTAGGTTTTTTAGAAAATAATGGTGACACACGCGACTTCCAGATAAAGTGTCGATGCTTCGTAGAAAAACGGTGTGGCGTCAAACTCTCAATGAATCAAATTGGGTTATTTAATGGGCCATTGTTTTCATGGATTTTATTCTATTTATATAGAGCTAATCTGATGATAATCGCTAAATTATTCATTAACTTATTACACCTGAGGATTTTTAGTGGAAAATGTTATTTTTTACACTGGAGAATAGTATATTAGTACATTATTCGTCGAGAGAGTAGTAGTAAATTACATGCTAGTAGAATACTTATTCATTTAAACTTGAAGATGTTCTCAAAGAGGAGGTGTAAAAATACGAAAGGAAGATGAAAAACGCAAAACCTTCTCCACAACAATAGTATATTCTATATTAAGAGCGGAAAGTATATATTTGCCGCTTGCACATGAAATTTGCAGCTTGAGGCGAAGCCGAACGCTGCAATCATGTAAAAGCGGCAAAAGTACTTTTGGCTCGAAATATAGACGATATTTTTTCGACGACTGCTGTGGGGTGGATTAGAAGGACAACTCACATCATTTTCGTCGCTCGAACTCATTGTCACCGATAAATCACTTTGACGGAATGTGGTTATTTCAAACAGGTATGTCAAGCGTTGTTATGGAAACGCCGAAAAAAGTTGGTGAGTAGATTGTTAGTAGAAAGCGAAAACGCTCTAGAGCAGAAAATCTCTCTTTCTGCTCGCGCGCGGCAAATAACCCCTTTCTGCTTCTAAATGGAAGCGTACATGAGGTACTTTCAAAGTAAGTCGTCGAAAAACATTTTATTGTGGAGAAAGCTTTTTGTTTTTCATCTTTTTTTTGTACTTATATTTTTTTCTAAAACTCTTTTCTTATAAATCAGCACCAGTCTGATGATACTAATTGTTCAGTCTGAGGTGTAGAGTACGGATTTCAATGAATTTGGCTTTTTGTAAATAATGAAAACAACCAACCTTTGACATATAATGTCTGATCTACGCAAAAACACGTCATTTGACAGATTTTTCTATGCTTTTTTTGCCTTTTTCGTGCTTAATTTAGTTTTTGGTGCTTATTTGCTGCTATTTCTTGTATTGGTTAATTTACAATTGCAATCGATATATTGAGATATTGAAGGCTTCTGAGAGACAAAAACATACAAATTATCTGTTGCAAATTGTGAAGTATCAATTTACAAATTTAAACTGACCAAATGCTATTGAAGTAGTCTAAAAAAATTTAAAAACATTCCAAAACACTATAGAAGCTCTAAAATACCTTGCCAAAGCTTACAAAACAGCCTAGAAGCTTTCAAATATTTTCCAACTTATCTAGAAGTTCTCAAAAGATTTCAAGACAGTTTAGAAGCTTCTAGAGCAGTTTAACAGCTTCTATAACCTTCCAAAATAGTTTAGAAGCTTCCAAAAGCTTTTAGAACATTCTAAAGGCTTCCAAATGATCTTCAACTAGCCTTGAAGCCCTCAATAAACTTCAAAGCAGTCTAAAAGCTTCCGTATGCAGTGTGTAAAACCGTCTATAAGTTTGCAAATGCTTTAAAACCTTCAATGCTTCTTAAACTCTTCAAATGTTTCCAAATGTTCCTAAAGTAGTGAAAAAAGATTTTAAAATACTACAAAGAAATTCAAAAGTTTTTAGAACAGTCTAGAAGCTCTCAAAACATTTTAAGACAGTCTTAAATTTTCCGTATGCTTTTAGAACAGTTTAAAAGCCTTTAAAAGTTTTTAGAACTGTCAACAAGGTTTCAAATGCCTTAAAAGCAGTCCAGAACCTTCATGCTTCTAAAATAGTCGGAAACTTGAAAATAATCTAGAAGCTTCCAAAATCTTTTAGAACAGTGTAAAAGCTTCTAATTGTTTTTCAACTTATCTAGAAGCTCTCAAAAGATTTCAAGACAGTCTAAAAGCTTCCGTATGCTCCTAGAGCAGTTTAACAGCTTCCAAAAGTTTTTAGAACCGTCTATAAGATTTCAAATGCCTTAACAGCTCTAGCATCCAGTATCTTTAATGCTCGTTAAACTGTCAAAACGCCTTCCAAATGCTCTTAAAGTAGTCTAAAAACGTTTTAGAACACTACAGAAACTCCAAAATGCTTCTTAAGCAGTCAATAACCTTTCAAAATAGTCTAGAAGCTTCCAACAGCTTTTAGAACACTTTAAAGGCTTCCAAATGATCTACAACTAGTCTAGAAACTCTCGAAAAATTTCAAGGCAGTCTAAAAGTTTCCGTATGCTTCTAAGGCAGTTTAAAAGCTTCCATAAGTTTTCAAATGCTTTAAAAGCAGTTCAAAACCTTCAATGTTTCTTAAACTCTCCAGAAACCTTCCAAATGTTCCTAAAGTACTCAAAAGATTTCAAAATTCTACAGAAACTCCAAAATACTAAAGCAGTTGAAAGTCTTACAAACGCTTTTAGAACAGTCTAGAAACTCTCAAAATATTTAAAGATACTTTAAAAGTTTCCGTATGCTTTTAGAACAGTTTTAAAGCCTCCAAAAGTTCTTGAACCATCTACAAGGTTTCAAATGCCTTAAAAACTTTCCAGAACTTTCAATGCTTTTTAAACTTTCCAAACACTTTCCAAATGCTCATAAAGTAGTCTAAAAAGGTTTTAAAACTACAGAAACTTCAAAATGCTTCTCAATCTAGAAACTTCCAAAATCTTTTAGAACACTTTAAAGGCGTCCAAATGATTTTCAATTAGTCTAAAAGCTCTCAAAAAATTTCAAGGCAGGTTAACGGCTTCCGTATGCTTCTAAAGTAGTTTAAAGGCTTCCATAAGTTTGTAGAACCGTCTACAAGGTTTTAAATGCCTTAAAAGCAGTCCAGAACATTCAATGCTCCTAAAGTAATCTAAAAAGATTTCAAAACACTACAGAAACTCTTAAATGCTTCCAAAACAGTCGAAAACCTTTCAAAATAGTCTAGAAGCTTCCAAAAGCTTTTAGAACAGTCAAAACAAAATTCCAAATGCTCTTTAACTAGTCTAGCGAAGCTCTCAAAAGATAAAAACAATCTAGAAGCTTCCAAAAAATTCTAGAACAGCCTATAAGAATTTTCAAATACTTCTAAAGCAGTCCAGAACCTTTAATATGTTCTTGAAACTGTGCAAAAACCTTCCAAATGCTCCTTAAGTAGTTCAAAAGAATTTAGAAAATTTTCAAAACCGTATAAAATTTTCCTTGACTAAAAAAATGCTTCTCTGAAAGAGTTTTGTGCCTTTTTACAGATTTTTATGCTTTTTAAGCGCTTTATTTCGGGATTTTAGTGCTTTTTAATCCTAACTCTAGGTATATGTAATAACTCAGGGTTATTACAGGTATGTAATTGGCATAAAACCTATTAACTATTTGAAACTACAATAAACAACAATTATTATTGTGTACTACTACTGTGATGTTAACCTACTTTGAGAGACATTTTCTATAGACTGACCACTACTGACTGTACTTTTGTTATTGTTACTAAACTATCACTTATTATGTTATACTGGTACAACATTTTTACAGTTAAATTATGTGTTAGGTTTGAAAGACTTTTTCATCCGAGTATATCATATAAGGAAGGCCGGCAAGCCCAATAACTTAAAGAAGCATTGCGTGCTTAAAAGAACCAGATAATCGTTCTCATTAGCTGTTACAGATATATACAAGACAACAATCATATCGTATTAGTGGCTAATGAACCAAGTGAACCGGTTGATGAAACAACGCTGCTAGGCATACGCAACACGCAAGGTTTTCTTCTTTAGATGAACACAGTTGTGCTGTCGTTTTAATACTATTTCCGTTTATGTTGTAAATATTGAAATTTTTCCATAAAAAAGACACTGAAATGTCACACAATCAACAGTAAATTACCCTAAAAACTTAACTCAATCCCACATACGCCGGGATATAGTCCACAAAATAAAGTTTCGTGCATGTAAAATTTTAGAAAACCTTTCAATCAAAATCACAGATCAATCTTTTCCTAAAAAAGGACACTTTTTGTAAAATAACAGTAATATTCATTCAAGCTGTTTTTATGGCAACCTTTATGCATGATTTCCTAAACAGTGGTCCCTACACTCCCTAACATCATTTCTCCAACTACTGCTGCTATTCCTATAATCGGCATTTTTGGATGAACTCTCATTAGACACATTAAAATATAATAATTTTATGAGCAAACAAAACAAATTTACTAACTATGTTTTTCTGACACATGGCATATTGAAAAAAAAAAACGCAATTGTTTGGTCTAGGAAATAAAGCGTTAAATAAAATACATGCACATTTCTTTACGTGTTTACACATTACACTTGCGCTAAAGAAGTTAATAGTAATTTCGGATTGAAGTTAGAGAATTAGCCAGAAGAGAAGACAGCCTAAAAAAGATGATACATGATAACCGAATAGGATAACCGGTTTCTTACATTTTTAATAACAATAAAAAAAACCTTGTTTTCTTTTGAGTGTATAAATTATAACGTTAGATAAACATAATATACGATTTAACACTAATATTGACCAAAACTTTAGTTTGGTAGCAGTTTTTGACAAAACAAATATTCTATAAATAGTCTAATGTATATTACACCACATTATACAAAATTATTTTTGTATATCAATGTTTGGGCAGCTAAAAATGTATTGAGCGCCAGATGTGGGTAGTTCAAAGCGAGGACTCTGATAAGTAATAAGGAATTTAGGCGCCACTATTAGTAAACAGTGGATCAGTATTACAAAGATCCTGCGGCCAAAACTTTATTAATTGATTACAGTGTTTTGATTGTCACGTCAAACGCGGAACACCGTGTAAACTATGTTGAATTACTTCTTGAAAACAAACAAAATGAGGTTTGTGCACTTCATTTATAATTCGATCCACTGTGAATCAATGCTATTTCCGGTTAATGCGTTAATTCGTACTCCTGTAGGCGACACTTATGACACACTTGATTTACATTATTGATTCATCTTAGCCGATCATATAAAAACCACCATCACATTTTTAACGTAGGAATTAGACCGTTACCGAATGTCCTAATTTAGATGGTTGATTTATGCTACCTTTGGACTGACTCAGTTTTAAACCTTGCATAACTCTGTCATTGAACAAATAGTCAATAATACGGAAACCTGACCTTTTTTATTAACTTAATATGACAAAACTTTTGCGTCATACGATTCATAAAACTAATTAGGCTTAATTAATTCATTCTGGACGCAAGCTCAATTATCCTAAAAGTGAATGAATGTGCTCCAACTCGTAGTAATTAATAAAAATGTGAGTGTGAGTAACTTATTATCTTAAAACTTACGTGGTTTTGAATCATAGGAACTCCCACAATTAACTGAAAGAAAATAGTAAAACTTAACTGGTTGTATATTACATTTATCTACAGTGCAAACCACTTAAAACAAATCACCTAGAATAACGTCACTTTTATAAAAAAAACTCAATACACATAAATGTATATTTTAAAGGGAGCTGTTATATGTAACTGTCAATCTGACAAGTCCGTTAATAACAAAAGCTTTAAATGGAAAGTAAGTTCGACATGTAATTCAAAATTAATTGGATTAATATTAGGATTGCGTTTTACGTCCAAAATTGTTGTTTGTATGAACATAAACACTTTGTTTTTACGGTACAGGGAGTTAAAAGAAAAAGATACATATAACACTTGAACATGAAGGTTGAAAAAAAAATTCAAATCATTTAAAATGCCTAAAAATGTATATTTGGAAGTGTTATACTGAAACATTCTAACTCTCGCAGTGTCTAAATACAATTCCGTAGCATTTAGTTGCCAGATTTAAGAAATATAGAGTGAAATGATAAAGAAATAAAGCGAAAGAGGATAAAAGTTATTTGATGAAGCTCCAAATGAAGAACAGTCAAAGAGAAATATAGAGGCAAATGTAGAAGAGTGGAGTATTAGTGTTGATCTGGCAATGGAGGAAAAAGGGAGATGTGAAGAGTTTAATGATGTAAGACAATAACAGATTATTGAGTGCTGAGAAATTTACCTGTTTGGGGCCCGTTGGTTGAAAGAATGAAAAGATTTGTTGGATTTGGCGAGCAAAAGAAATAAAATCCGTTTGGAATGGGAGATAATATGAACATGGCAGAGAGTATGGCAAGAAATGCAAGATGGGGGAGTGAGAGAGTAAACTGAGGTAAGTACCTATATGAAAAAGAAAGTAGACTACAAAAAATGGATGACTCAAACAAAGGAAGTTAGTAACAACTGGTGAAGGACAGGCTGCCACTGTCCTCTGATAAGGTTAGTTTAGTGTTGGTCTTTTTACAAAATAGAAGATCTGAAGAAGAAAAAGACCTTCTCGACGTGGAGAAGTGTGGGATGGTAAATTTCCAAGAGAGGTCTCAGTGAATAGTGAAGTTTAAGCTTTCAAGAAGAAAAATAACTTTCTTTTACCGTACGTTGAACGTTTACTCATGTCAATTATTTAGGTTTGTGTTTTATCACGTTTAGTTTTAACAATTTAGTCACCATCGGCAGTTACGTCTTCAATTAACTCAGTGTCCAATCTATAATTATATTATATTTCTACTATACTACTTTTGGATGGAAACACGATTGGATGACAGATGAGATACTGGCGCTGTTTGAGGAATGAAGAGGGTACAAGAACAAAGGGAATGGTGATAACTACAAAAAAAAACAGAAAGTTATTAAAACGAAGATAAGAACCGCTAAGAATGTGTGGCTGAAACAACAGTGTGAAGAACTAGAACAACTACAAAGAATACACGATGACTTCAACCTACATAGAAAGATAAAAGAGACTGCAGGAGTATATAGAAAGAGTCCATTCTCTAATGTAGAAAACGATCAGAGAAAATTAGTGCAGGATGATCAACAGCGTAAAATCAAATGGGAAAATTATATTAGCAACCTTTTTGCTGATGAAAGACCTGCTGTTGAAAATGTAGACGACAAAGTCCTCTCGGGACCTCCCATCAAAAAAGAAGAAATTATAAGAGCGATCAATACATACAAAGATAGAAAGGCGATTGGCCCATACCGCATACCTGTAGAGTTGCTCAAACTATTGGACGACAAAAGCATCACAGTTTTTCAGACGATATTTAATCGAATCTATAACACAGGCGAATATCCCACCAAATGGTTAACATGGAATTTCGTCCCCTTGCCGAAAAAGAATAATGCAACAAAATGTGAGGACCACAGACTAATCAGCCTCATTAGTCCCACACTGATGATATTTCTTCAGATTATCCACTACAGAATATCAATAAAGTGCGAAAAAAAAATCGGATCCACACAATTTAAATTCAGACGAGGTTTAGGCAAGAGAGAAGCATTAGTTGCGACTCAAGTACTGATTCAGAACTGCAACAATCAAAGAGAGTACATAATGCTGTGTTTCATCGATTATGACAAGGCGTTCGACAGAGTCCAACATCATAAACTGATGCAAATTCTAAATAGATTGCACATAGACCAAAAAGACATCCGCTGGAACCAAATGGCTGAAGTCAGAGTTGGTAACGATCTCACAGAAGCAAGACCAATTTGTAGAGGGGTCAGACAAGGGTGTGTTCTGGAGAGCCACCACCCTTAAATTTATATTCTGAAGCCATCTTTCAGGAAGCCCTAGAAGAACGCAACGTGGGCGTAAAGGTGAATGGTGTATGAGTCAACAATATTCGTTATGCGGACGACACAGTTCTAATTGCAGATAACATGGAGGATTTGCGGGATATGCTTGGGACTGTCGAGAAATGCAGTAAGAACATGGGCCTCAATATCAACACCAAGAAGACTAAATTCATGATAATTACTCGAAAGCCACAAGAATTTGAAAACTCAAGCCTAACATATGAGAATCAACCAATAGAGCGAGTAAATGGGAACGTGGCTGTGTAAAAACAGGGAATCAGACAAAGAAATCAGATGCCGGATTGAAAATGCTTGCAGTGCGTTCATGAATTCAAAAAAGTGATCACCAATACTGATATCAAACCTGTATAGCAGTAGTACTACAAAACCAAATAACTAGGCTAACTAAAACTTTTATTAGTAACTACCCGAATATTTCAATTTTTTTACTTTTAAAGTGTG
The DNA here is from genome assembly GCF_016097725.1 of Ips typographus. Lineage (NCBI taxonomy): Eukaryota > Metazoa > Arthropoda > Insecta > Coleoptera > Curculionidae > Ips > Ips typographus. The sequence continues at coordinate 11,626,319 of NC_138423.1, forward strand.
TTAAAAGTTTTCAAAAACATCCTCAAAAGGTCAAAAAACACATTAATGTCCAATCCTGTAATCTAGTTTAATAAATTCATAAATAAAATACTAATCAATTCGCTATTATAATAATGGTTCTACAACGTAAATAACAATCAGTCATAACAACAGGGATCGAATATAGTGGCTCGAACCCAATCCATTCAGACATCTTTAAATTGAATGAATGAATAAGCAAACCTTTGCGGAATCTAATAGGGTACTTGTAGTTGGCCGCCAAAAGCGCCGCCAAATATCCATTCAGACTTTGAAATGACTAACTACTTATTAATTTTAAAAGTTTTGACAACCAAATATGAACAAAACCCATAATTTGCGATTAGGAGACCCCGTAATTTAAAAACCTGTATTTTAATACATTATGAAAAAAAAAGGATGGCACAGAAAATTTAATACTGCTTTGATTGTTAATTAAATGTTTTTAATTGTAATAGAGTAAATTTAGTCATCAAAATTCCCTCATTAAATAAGACACTATGTTATTAAACTATGACAAAGCATTTAAAAGCGTACATATTTTTTACCAAATTGAGTCAGCAGGTTACAATGTTGGAATTGTGTGGTTCAATGATCAGGTAATGTTATGGAAGTGGAATTAAGTTTCGTCTTGTATGCTCTACAAAACTGGTAATACCAAAATTCTAAAAATAGATGTTTAAAAACTTGATACCTCCATGTCTAGACAAAGCAAAGATTTAGGTACTTCACCACAAATATTGAGAGTTGTAGAGTTTGCTAAAACTAAATTTAGGATCATTTATCAAAAGTTGATGTTATCAAAGATTGTGTTCTAATAGTAGCATACAAAACAATCAAATTGCAACAAAAATAAATGTAGCCGATAATAATAGAGACATCTGATTTTGATGATTCACATTTTTATAGCATCCGTTCGCTAATATGTGTGTGTATTTAAGATTTGCATGCAACACATGAAACGATCATCGGTTTGGTTAATAACTGGCTACGACCTGGCACATTTTGTAATTTCCAGTTGTACCTGAGTCACATTATTATGGTAACCCGGGTTTATGAGAACGCATTTCGGAAATTTTCCAAGAAATTTGATGCAAATGTAGGAAAATCAACACATTCTTTGCATAACACACTGATGAGCTGTGATTTTCACATCGAACCGTACCAAGAAACGTTATTATGTTAGAAATTGTATAAGAGGAGAGAATCCTGTTACAGCTTTGTAAACACAATAAATAAATGAGTTGTAAAACATGTTGGGTGATTCCCAGTTTCCGTCTATTATTTATAATAGGTTTTGCAAATAGTATATGTAACTTAATATTAGGCGTACAAAATTGTGTTTACTTGTGGTAAGAACATCATACCCCAATTTTGGGAATGAACATTAGTACATTTCAAACTGAAATTAGTATGTCATTCGTTAACTTTTAATATATGGTAGGTACACTTTGCTTAGTACTAAAAATTAACCTAGTAAAACCTAGTAAAAAAAAATTTGAAAGAACAAGTTGGCATAAACATACTCTTACAAATAAATTGCCAAAATTTTCAGGAGCGCTGAAGAATGTCAAAACTACTAACTTATAAACCAAAGGAAAAGATTATTACACTAAATTTTATGTAACAAACTAAGCACAGCAAGTTACACAACGAAAGGGAGTTACATAAAATAAAAAATGTATTTAAGGAAGAAGTAAAATGGGTTAGCAAACGGGAAACTTGATATTCAATAATTCAAACTAGAACTGTACCATTAGAATCTTGAAAACAATAGGAATTACGAAATAGGCGTTTTTTCTTTATGGTGCCATATTGGATTTTTAGAGCGCTTTATGTTGATTTCAGTGATATCTTATAATAAGATAGCCCTAATAAGCACAAATAAAAATATATGTTACCAAATCTCATTGTGAAAAAACTACATCCAGGGAATTCTAAAAGAGAGTTAAAAAATATAGTATCTGGCTTTCAAATAAGGAAAATTTATAGAACTACTTTTTGAAATCTATTATCTGAACCGATGAAGGTATACGTTTTTTTAACTGATGTATAGGATATTTTTTCTTCCGGATCTTAGAGTTGTTTCTTCCATTAAGCGGGATCAGTTAATCGAGAATAGTTGGCCGGATTGTATTTGCTATGCACCGTGAAAGAATTACTTGATCTCCAAGAAACACTTGCCAACATTGTAAATGTATGTCACTTCTGTCATTAAAAGAAAATAGAACAGAGAAAACAGCATCAAAGAAACAACAACATCAATTTGCCATTTCAAACGAAACTAAAAAATGTCATAAATCTAGAATGTCTAATGTCTGTGTAAAAACATATTTCACCTTTCCGGATTCTCATTTTAAAGCTAGAAAACCAGGCTTAAACTGTCATTATTAAAGGATTAGTTTTAACCGCGATCATGACCGTTAGAAGTAGCGCACATAGAAAAATTCAACTTTACTCCTGATTATAGATTAATCTGGATTATATTAGTTCATACGAAGCTAATAGTTTTTTTATTTACATTGAAAAATATGGTATATGGTGAGACAAAATACAACAGAATAGAAGAAATTCGACAAAGTATTGTTGCATCTTTACTTTTGTCTCTCTTATTTTAAAAAAATCAATAGTTTAGTTTTTATGACAGTGGCTTCTATTAAAACTAGATCATTTTGTCCTACACTCTGCCATTCACTGTCAATAATTATTATGACTACTATAAAATACTTGAATGGGATCTAATAACCATATTTAATTTTATTGCCACTGAACATCTGGTTATTAGACTTCCTGAATGATGGAGAAGAGGTGATAAACTGTCCATCCGGCCAACCATTCTAAATGGACTACCTGACGGCAATCATATAATTCCAAATTAAAATGCAAAATTTATTCGTCTAGTCTGTCCGGAATATTTAATTAAGTGACACTGATTCGCGAAAACCAATTAAAAACTAGAACAAATCTCTCTCTCAATGGTAATGACACGTGTTGTGACAGGTTGTTCAGTAGCGTAGTTCAACCAAAGAGTCGATTTTTACTGATTCACCTTCTTAAATTAATGATTAGTTTGCTACTACACTAATCGAACTGTGGTTAACAACACTCATTCGAAATTTGCTAATTAACATGATTCATTATAGAAGTTATTTAGTAGCCTATGATTAGGCATTTAGTGTTACGCCCATGCCATAGCATACGGTCTTTAAAATGGGCGATGACGCGATTCGAGAGTGAAAGATACCGTCAAACCACCTGTATGAGTCAAAAAACTGTTAGTACGGTCGATCAATATTAAAATCAGTTTTTATGTACATTTCTAACATGCTTGATGGTAAATCAGATCGAAAAATCCAAACCATCAATTGAAATAACCAGTTTTAGTGATGATCAGATTGGTTATTGTATAACCGAAGATATAACGATGTTACCTACCTATCAAATGAACCCTTATTATGAACCCTCTAATTATTTCGTAGATGTCCATTGATGTTTTTTAATGATCTGGTTCCTGGTAATAAGTCCAGATTTCCAGTGATGTTTTCCAACTATTAATTCTGTTGTATCGTATATTTGATTCGTGTCCACGTCTGTAAAACAGTTTTATTGTCTCTTCTTGTCTATTTTTTTTATGTTTTTTTATTTAGTTGGTCATTTGTTCTGAAGGTAAGAATAATCTTCACTCAGAAAATGTTAGTATATTTCTTATTGTCACTGTTAGCACTAGCTACAATTTTGAACAACCGTTGTTGTCTAACAGTAGTTCTGCAATTTCCTGAAAGGATAAATTAGTTATTTTTAGAAGTTCAGTTACAAGATCAATCATAGAATTTTACCAAATCATGTAACTAAGGTATGGTGATGTTATCTTATACACATGATAGTCTACGCGGTTTTCATTTTAAATTAAATGTTCGTTAAAAAATATTAAAATAACTTTCTCTGTATATTATTACATTTTCTAATAACTTTTCCAAAATACTTCAACTTTGTTCTGTATATCATTTTTAATTTTAATAAAATTTATTTCAAATTCTTATTTTTTACTGAAATATTTACAATTGCCTTTATTAATTAAACTTTAAAAGCAACTTACAACATAACCAAGGCATATTCAAATTTTTGTCGTTTTAATCTGGCTATTATTATAGTAGTTTAATTTGTAGTGTGAAAATAAAAGTTATAATTATCCAGGTATGGCAACTTCAACACAGAGAAGGATCATCAGAATCAATGGGACGTCATTTGACAGTTAATCACATGACCACATTATCAGAAAGTCTGATTGATATCTTGAGACCCATTGCCAAATTAAAACTTATCTTCGTCAAGGGACTGTGTATTTCATTCATTGCTGTATACAGGGTGTTAACGCAACTTAATCCATTTATTTCACGTCTAAAAATAACTAGTTTGCTATTCAAACTTTATTCCAAAAATTATTCGTTTCAGAAATACAGGGTGTAAAAGCAATCTAAATAACTATTAAAATTAGATATACAAAATATTAAACAAAAGTTGAAGAGTTTGAACAAAACCGCATTTTTAACAGTTGAAAAAGCTAAAAATTCCATAATTTTACTGTGAATGACCTGAAGTATCTAACTAATTATTTTGACAGTTTTTTTCTGTGAACTTTATAGAACCTTAGTACCAAGTATGGATATTTCGTCTTTAGAAGTAGTGGCGACATAGACAATTTTGTAACAAAGTAAAAAACAAAACTTGTTACAATGACGTTAAGGTTAAAATATGACAAAAAACTGTGCATGACAAGCGTCTGTCAAAGCGGAATTATATTTATGTTGCAAAATAAATTAAGTCTGGGGTTCCTCGTAGAAGAAATATTGTTCCTAACTCTTGTGCAAAGTGTCTTGTCCGCCCTTGTCTAGTGCATATTCAGCCATCGTGCGTACTTTGCACACTTGTTAGAAAAACTACTATTTCCTAACAAGTGTGCAAAGTAAGTCTTGTACGCACAACGTTGTTTGAAAGGACAGAGACAAAATTGACTGTAAAACCCCATTGGAGTGAGAAAATGACTGTTTTAAGCATATATGGTACTATTGAGGAATACTAAATTCTTGTAATTAGTGAGGTTTTTTATTATTAAATCTATGATATTTTTAGAATCCATATACCACCTAACGTTATGCAATAAGTAATTTATGCAAAATGAAAAGGTAAATCACCCATAAACAATTACAGAGCTATTTAACGGAGACAATAAAAAAACCAACGTTGTTTATTCCGGTAGTTTATTTTTAGTCATGGTAATAACCGTTGGTAAATCTAACAAAATAATAATAACAGCCAATTATTTATGTATAGAGAAAAACTGAACATTTCACATTAATCAATTATTTTTTTATAAATGATTATATCAATCATAATAGTGTTAAATTTGAAATACGAGTTTCCTAGAAATTAGGAAAATCCTCTTAACAACCAAATGAAAACAACAGTTTATCGGAAATAGTTATTAGCGAGGAATTGCTGGTAAACAATAATTAGCCTGAAGGTACACTATGACCAATTACATAAGATGTGTAGTAATTGCACATTTAGAACATTTTTGCCTTTTTTATAATTTGTCGTAAAAACAGAACAGCAGAAATCTTAAATAACCATCACCACAGTTAAACTAACTGAACATTATCGGAAAAATTATTTGATAAATGACAAAAATAATTTTTAGTGCAACAACTACTAGCAAATATTGCAATTGCACTGTACGCAAGCAATTATGATTATCAACATTTTTGCATAATCACGTGGGTACTGGGGGTTTTTCAATTTTTTCCGTTATTTCCACATAGAGAGTGTTTTAACTAGAATTTTAATCTGAGAAATATTCGAGATCCACATTGAATGCTAATTCAACGCATGTGTGATATTAATATACAGAGTGTCTCAGTTTTGGTGTTCAGGAATTCTGATACACATTACTTGATGTTACACGCACTTACAACAGTTATTGTTTTACATATTATTAATTAGAAGAAAGAAAATTATGATAATAAGTGTATGTACCTAATAAATACCTAGCTAACTTATGACATTATATAATACTAAATTCAGTAAATCAATGGGGATTTTCTAAGTATACCTGAAGTTTTTATCGTAAAAACTCACTGGGACACAAACATGTATGTACCAAAACAATCCTGTACAAAAAAAGTGAAGACGATGACTAGATTACCTTGATTGTTTCCTAACCGCACTTTATAGCTAAAAACCAAATCTTACGATTTTACCATAGTTGAAACGAACGGGTTTTACCGACTTTCTATGAAAAATCCTAAAAATTTGCCAATAACCAACAAATCTGACAGTCAGTAGCTAAGATTTAATTATATGTGACAAGGTACATTAGGTCAATTAGTCATACTATGTAGGTAAGCCGCGTTTTTACGCTCTGTGCGTAATGGTTGGTAAACATTGGATTTTTTAATGACGTATATCAAAATGATTCTATTTTTTTAGGCGACCTACACGGATGTAGTAAAAATTGCTACTTGCAACTGAATAACTGAAATAATTGCTTTTAAGAGTTTTTCGTATCAATTTACAGAAAAATAAGAAGCTTATTTTTATGGCAAAGTTAAAAGTTCAAAGGAAAACAAAATTTACTAAAGATTGTCATATTCGTATTTGAATTAGTCAACGCGTAATCAGTATTTATCAATGTCAATATAATCTCAAAATATATTCTGTATATTCTCAAACGATAAATTCTCAAAAAAAATTACAAATTATTATTATTATTAGATTATAAACAGAACACGATGTAAATTTTCGTATTCAGTTTTTAAATGCGTAGCATATCTATAAACAAATTTAAAAAAAACTGAATGTTGCAAGTACAAGCGTGAACACATGGATTTCAAAAACATTTATCACAAAGTAAAAATTGAAATAATCAAAAATCAATTCATATTTTAAATACCTAAGTTTTTATGGCATTGTTTTGGGTAATTTTAATTATTGTTTATTGAAAATATATATAAATATCTTCTGGATGTTGTTGACGATTGATGATTGTTGATTACATTTTGTAGGTAAATGTTTCTTGGGAGGTTTAAAAAATGGACCAAAATTAAAATAAGTGGTAAATATAATTCTAGAAGTATTTGATATTTTAAAAAAGTGGTTTGAGAATACAATTAATATTTGTTATAACATCAAACTAATTAGTAGGTTAGTACGCTTTGAAAGCAAATATTAACTTTGTATTTGCTAAGACATTATTGTGACTAAAAAATGACACTTAATATGCATGAATTATATCAGTGCAGCAGGAAAATATCTAGAATACTACTTTAATACATCAAACAGACTATATTATATTAAACATACACGGTGACCCAGAAAAGTGTGACATCAGGTAACCTCATATTTTTAAATTAGACATAATTAATTCGAGTTTAATAAATCTTGTTGATGCAGTGTAAGATAAACTTATTAATGAATTTTAAATGTTCAGTATGAACTTTTAAAAACACACATTATTTAAATTAAGAATATTATTTGATTTTCAAATTTATTTTTTATTACTATTTGTTATTAAACATGGAACATTTGATCAAAATTATTGCGAGATACCATTTTATTATAAATAAACAGTGAATAAAATACACTTTCAAGTCAATTTGAGGTGATTTTTTTGCATGTAATTTGCAGTTTGTAAATTGATTTTACAAGCCTATTAATTTTACATATAGTAGTAATTTTAAAGTGTTTGTGTTAAACAAAAACTATTAAAACTGGATTTGTAGTTAAGTTTGACTTGACTTCCCAAATCAGTTTTTAAGGTTTGAAAGACAATTTTAAAGTTGCAAATATTTTACTGAATGCAATAACCATAAAAAATCTTAAAAATTGATTTGATAGTTTAATATTTTGATTTGGAAGCTTTTAAAGATTTAGTATTCAAATTTTCAGTCAATTCTAAAGTTTGATATTCAATTTTTACATGAGTATTGATTGGTAAGTCTAATTTGGAGTTTGTGACTTGAAACTTATGGTAAATTTGTAAGTTTGCAAGTCAAGTTTATTTACATTACAACAAAAAATATGATAGAAAAACAACAGAAGGGAAAATCAGTTTTTTACAATAAATCATTTAAACTAAACGACGTGTTTTCATTTATTTAAGTTAAGCAATATATTTTTTATTATTTCTAAACTACTACAGATAGAAATGTCTAGTTTCCAGGGTCAAGTTTTGTCAAAATCTACTTAGTAAAAAACCCATTCAAAATATCATGTTACGTGAAGTCACATTTAGTCACCTTCTAGTCTAGTCTAGTTTCTTAGTCACCCTGCATTTATTCATTAAGTATAAATAATGTACGAGTATGCCTAAAATTAAATGTATGTATTTTTTTCAGATATACGACACAAAATGTATAATTTACAAAACTGTAACTTACGAACCAGCTCTCAATGCTAAATTAGAAATATTGAAGAGCCCCCTACTTAACTACTCAAAAAATGCATAATAAGTTTCAGGTCTTAAAGCAAAATGTTACAACTCAAGAAAAAAATACCTTGAGTCCGGACAAAATGATGATGACATAAATGGTTGATAAATGTATGTTAGATTTACGTTCTATAATACAAAATAATAAAAATGATGAAAAATGGCAGAACTACGAGGAGGGGTCTCAAAATGCAAAATTTTCAAAATCACCCTGTAGTTCGAAAACCAAGCGAATCACGAAAGTTTTGTTTGCACCACCGTATGTTTTACAAAAAAGTAGGAGAGTAAACCCCAAACAGTTTTGTTCCAGCGTTTGTATTTTTCGAGATACTCGGGAAAAACGTCGAAAAATGAAAATCCTGTATTCTTCAATTAATTTATTGATGTCACAGTTAATGGTTCATTGTTTTCCATCTTTCAATGTAAAGCACCACAAACTTGCATGTTTTTCAACAGACAACCAAAACTTCACTGAAGAAAATAAATAAAAATAAGTCGTAACATTTTTTAAATAATAAATATTTAGGTTAAGTGTGATTTTTGCTGTGTTTAAAAATTACCACTAAATTTACTGTGAAATTTATTTGATGTGTCAGACAGCTGGAATACTTTTTTCAAAAATAGTTTTATACTTCAATTATGACAATAATTTTAGTGCGAATTATTCTAATATCTATTCCTACGTGGTTTGTGGGTTCAATTTGTAATCAATAAATCAACCTTATTTTTTAAAGATCCACAGGTTTTTCGTAAATCAATTTTTGTAAAATTTAAATGGTGTGTGCAAAATTTTCATAATACTTTTGGCTTTGTAAAGGTACAGGGTCAAACTGAAAAATATAACTTTTGGAGAACTCTTCGTCCTCGAAATCTCCAAGTAAAATTGTATCTCTTTTGAACATAACTCTCCTTTCTTTGGAGCAAATCAAGTTTTTGACGTCTTCTCGAATCCGCATAATATCAATACTACTGCATTTTGAAAAATTGACGTAGTACGTTTTCCAATAAAACCACAAAAACTGCTACAGGGTGATATTTTTATTTTAAACTTAACGACATCAAAATATGTCTGAAGAATTAAAACGTTTAGAGTAAAAACATATTTTCAGCAAGAACCAGACCAGAGGACATACCGAATACCCTATAGTTTATCTATCAAAAAAACCGAAATACAGTGTGTCCCAAATTGGTTCTACATGTTTTGGGACAAAAGGGGAGTATTTTATGTGGAACTTATTCCCGGTTTCTAAATTTAATTATCTTTCTCCGTTTTCCGGAAAATTGAGAAAACGTCAGAGAAACATTATCAATAATATTGTATACTTAATACTAAATAATCAATCGGGTAATTCACGATAATCCCCATATTTAATATGCCCCCAAATTTAACAAAATGTAAAGTAATAAAATGTGGATATTTTTTAACCAAACCAAAATTGTTACCGCAATTTTACCATCGACAGACTTTAGAAAACACGAAAATACAGAGTGAGTCAAGAATTTTTGTTTAATGTTAAATGTTTTGAAATAAGTGCTCTAGCACAATTTTTACGTCATTTTATAATTAACAAGTTTAAACTAGAAAATAAATATAATTAAAAAAAAAACATTATTAATAATTGAATCACAATTTGATTGATGACGAGTTGAACGTATTTACCTATCTATTTTAAGCCTAGATCCGTATTTACATACATAACCAGTTCGGAAATCCGCGTTCGATTGTAAAAATTTTGCGGTCGGAAATCCCTAAAACAATGTCAATCTCGATATTTTTCACTCATCATCATCCTACACCTAATTATGTCAATTACACTGATGTGAAATCAGAGTGAAACTCGATACGGAAGTGGCGTTTTGCAATTAAAGCAATTTACCGAATAATCGTTTTTATTCAATTATTTTTATTAATCAACATCCGTGGCATTTTAAGGGTGCGACTATTTATTTCAGCTAAAAATCATTAAGTTGTGTAACTGAAGATTGTAATCCACAAAGCGGACATGCATACCTTAATTAACACCATGATTTTAGGAAACTGACACCTCCGAAAAGGATCCTAGTGTCGAATAGACGTCACCAACCGCCTTCTTTTTGTTATTTAGACATTTTGAGAACGACATGTTCACACCACAATATCATAAATAATTCAATAGTTCAAACGCAATTAAACATTATCATCATAATTACCTTCAAGTTAACCTCCTACGTTTTATCTGTAACTATGGTCTTTAAGTTTTCTCAACAAGAGACATGTTTGAATGTATTTTTTCTCGGAATCTGTGTTATGCAGTTTTTCGTATAGTCTGATTCTATAATTGTTTAATTAATTTGCGGTTTTTCAGTCCCAGTTCAATCAGAGGAATTTTCTAGGCAATTTGAATAATATGTTAATTTTTTGTTGTGGGAGAATGGATGTGGAACGGTAAAAAAAATTCCACTCTGCTCTACTAATAGATTAAGGTGGAAATTTATATTATTGTACTTTTGCAGGGTATTCCAGTGTTTTAAATTACAAATTAGCAGTAAAATGCTTTTTAAAAGGAGTGACGTCGCCGTTAAGAGAATGTTTTGTAGATCGTTGATTCCAGAGTTGCAATTCTGAAACGCAGGGAACTAAATTCTCTCAAAAGAAGTGTTGATAGAATCTGAGAGAATTAGGTGATAATGGCATATTTTGATGCAGAATCTGCGCAAATAGTTTAACTTGTCTTCTGCAAATTATATTTAGAACGGCAGTTTCCAAGATCAGAATTGCCACGATGTTGGCAAAGTATTTTTCAGAAAGGGACTTTCAAAGTATGTGGAAATGATTCTTTTCAGATATTATAATCTCTTGCAGAAATGCAGAATATGTGCAAAATGAATATATGGTCCAAAGTATCATTTATTTGAGCACTAGTGCATTTGTTTCCCATTTACTAACGTCCATTATTCCATTTAGGTGGCTGTTTGCCAGTCCGAAGACAAGTCAGATTTTTTTCCCTTTCATGTCCCGACAACAATAAAATGTACTTTTATACTTATTACTAACTATAATCCAAAGTTGTATGGGACTTTTTAAACCCTGCCCATTGGAAAGAATATACTAACCCCTTTGACTCGAATAATTGTATTTAATTATTTTTGAGCGCACTGTAGGGCTACTACCCAGGGACTCTATAGCTCATAGTTTTGCTCCTGTATCCCCTGAACCACCACGCCTATTTATAACTACAATCGGACGACTTCTTATTAAAATGTCACTCATTTCAGCTTTGACGGTGTTTTACCACCCACTTTTAAAGAAAAAGGTCTATATTTGTTTACATAGAGCGGTATGACGATATATGCCCATAATGATGAACTGCTTTAAATTCTGCTGCTTGCTTCAGTCTCAAAGTTCTCAGAAAATACACTTTCTTTGAATTGAGGTTTAGAAGTAATTCTTACCGTTGGAGTAGTGCTCTTGGCAGTTGATGATCATGATTTCATTCGATTTTAGTACCTTGACCAATTTTTTTAAGTACAGGGTGTCCCTCTAGGTAAGGGACCAAAATTTCACTCATTGTTTAAATTTCAAAATGATTGGGCAATTCTCTGTAGTTTTGCGGTTGTCTTCTCACATTTCTTACTAAGGCAGTGGCTTCAACAAAATATTTTTTGTCTAATAAAATTGTTAATTCATCCATTTCAAAGTAAAATATCTTTTATATTACTTAAACGATTATAAATGAAAAATTAAAATCCAATTTATCCACAGAAAACCAGCACTATTTTTTTTATCTGACCTTCCAAACCCAAGCAAAACCTTATTTAGACCTGCACACTGAACTCGAGATATGAGTGTACAATTTAAGAAATATTTAAGTGAGATTCAAATGTTGAGGGCGCCCTAAACCGAGGTTGTATAACCGGGACTTAAAGACATTTTCTAGCGGAGAAAAGCAAAATTATTCTAGTCTTACTTAGTCTAAAGTGTTACTTAAGGAAAAAAAATTAATTACCGAAAAAGAAACGCTCATGCAATCACAAAATATAAAAAAAATCTTGAGAACCATGCTAAGACATAAGTGAATTTCACTATGACGTTCCAGTTAATGTCGTCCCTGTTCCTAGGACAGAGAGAACTAATTTCACTATAACACTAAATCATCAGGAATTGTTGAATAACGCAAAGTCAACCACTCCTGTCTACTTCAACTTCAATTAGTGAAAATAGACTACTACTTCACACTAAATCACCATTTAAACAAAACTTTCCATTTATTAATAATTATAAAATAAAAACCCTCAACACTTACAATGTCTAAACCGGAATCAAACTAAATATTTATTAAAACACATCAGTCATATAAATAAAACACCACGGCCGTCAATATAAACATGATTTGCCTGCCGAACATTGAATTGAGAATCCTATCTGAGATTATGATCTAAAAATTTTAACGAAGCCTGTTTTTTGCCTCATTGTCCGCGTTAGGAAAATATGTAAACCGTAGTCATCTTTTCGGTGTAAATGACCGAAATGATTTAACATTTTCGAAGATATCTGATCGGACAATGAGCGGCCTGTTTTGAGAAGAGGTTAATGCATCATTCGGTGCTGAATTGAAATGTGTTCGCAAGTATCAAGGTTGAATTTGTAATATACATTTTGTTTTTTTAAATATTTAATTAAAATTTATTAAAAATTTGTGAAAAATTAATGATCACATTTCATCATTTTTGTCAACATAAATGGCTGCGTTGGCATTGGCAACAATAAGCGCTCCTGTCAAGTTTATACAGTGTGTCCAGGATAAGGAGGGCTATCAACTTATAAATTAGAAATTATAAAGGCGGTGTAATCCTTATACCATGGTACAGCATCTAGAGTTAAAACAAGCTATGGTCTAACATCAGGATTTACGGTTACCAAGGGGCTCAAACAAGGTAGTTGCATGTCTCCAACACTATTTAAAATTTACCTAGAAAACGTACTTGAGAACTGGAAGCGGAAATGCAACAATATGGGAATACCAGTGGACGATGATTCTACGGTTTACACCCTATCCTTCGCAGACGATCAAGCTGTTGCCGCACAAGATATAGATGACATAGAATACATGACCCGCAAACTAATGGAGGAATACAACAAGTGGGGTTTAGAAGTCAACATCGACAAGACTGAATATATGTGCATTGGAGGGCAACAACAAGATCTGCGGCTGGCAACGGGACATACCATTAAACATTGCAGTGAATACAAATATCTGGGAGTGAAAATCTCTAAAGCCGGAACCCTCGACGAAGCAATAGCTGAGAGGAACGTTCAAGCACGAAGAGCAATTTCCATGCTAAATAATACACTATGGAATAAAAATATACACACAAATAACAAAAAAAAACTAATACATATACAACTCAATAGTGAAAAGCATAATAACATACAGCTCTGAAATATGGCCCCTAAAAGAAAAAACACTCACAGCTACAGAAATGGAGTACTGGAGACGGGCGGCCGGAAAATCCAGAAGAGACAGAATACCAAACAACACAATAAGACATCATGGACATAAAACACGACATTATGAATGACATTAGAACCCAGCAGCTGATATGGTCTGGACACGTACAGAGAATGCCACAAAACCGAATCCCAAAAAAAAATCCTAGATTGGAACCCCCAAGGAAGAAGAAAAAGAGGAAGCGTGGTCTAAAAGAGGAAGGTCTGGAGAGAGGGAATTGATAGTAAAGTTCGGGAAAGGGGCCTGGAAGAAGACATGTGGAGAGATAGAGAGGTGGAGATTTGGAATCGAAAGACGTAAAACGTTGTAGCCCCGATATATACGAGTATATAGGTATAGAATCAATATATTGAATGTGCCATTGATGGACATACAGAGGATATGCCTGGAACATTCGATTAGCGGCCCTATATTCATACTTGTAGGAACGTGACACTTGGCAACGTTGCATACCTTCAAGAGCTTATAATGCCCATGCTCTAATTGCCGCTGAAATGGAACCAATTACCCATATGTATCTAATAAATGATGGCGGAAAGGCGAAACACCTGTGAACACCTACGACAATGTAAAGTTCATTGATAACTGTTTTACTATGAAGGTTAAACCTCCAGGCTGCGTTTGAACGATTACGTCATCGACCGCGTGGTCTAGTTTACGAGGCGAAATGATTACGTTTACATCGGCGCAAGTCGGCGAAGTGAAAGTGTCTGTAACACTGAACGAGTAACATTGCTGCGGTATCGCGGAATTAATTCGACCCGATATACTTTATAGAGAGTCAAAGTTTCGGATTTTCAATTTTCTCGTCAGGGTTCTTTATGAAGCTATAAAATTATAATTAAAGCCCTGAGGTTGGAGATTGTTTCTATGTTAATATTATTAATCAATAAGTTATTGTGAAAACATATGGAACTGAATAGAACACAATGTCAGGATATGATAAAATTTAAAAAATTTTGCAAGTCTCCGCACAACGATCCCACATGTTTACATTTTCACCATATTGAATTTAGGTTAAGTAATTTCCTAAATTAAAAATCGACCTCAAAATAGTACATTTCACACATTTGATGTGCAGTATAAAGGTTTTATGGATCAACGGAGAACCAATAGAGAAAGTTAGCAAATACAAATACTTAGGAACAACGGTTAATGAAGATAATGAGTACACCGAAGAAATTAAAGCAAGAATTGGACAGGCCAGAACCATATTCAACAAAATGAGGAATGTGTTATGCAGTAGAGATCTTAATGTACACCTTAGAGTCAGAATATTGAGATGCTATGTTTTCTCGGTGTTGCTGTACGGGATGGAATCCTGGACGTTAAAGAAAGAGATAAGCGACCGACTGGAAGCATTCGAGATGTGGTCATATAGAAGGATCTTGAGAATAAGTTGGGTGGACATGGTAACAAACGAGGAGGTACTGGGAAGAAAAGAAAAGGAAATATTAAACACAATTAAAATAAGGAAGCTGCAATATCTGGGCCATGTGATGAGGGGAGATAAATATGTATTGTTGCAGAACATTATGCAGGGAAAGATACAGGGGAAAAGAAGCAGAGGAAGAAGACGTATCTCTTGGTTGAATAACCTGAGAGGATGGTATAACTGTAGTTCCACTGAGTTGTTTAGAGCTGCAGCATGGAAAGTGAGGATAGCCATGATGATTGCCAACCTTCTGAGAGGAGATGGCACTTAAAGAAGAAGAAGATAAAGGTTTTGAAATATAACTGGAACATTTAAATGTAAAAAGCTAGCTTTACCTTAGGTTGGGTTACAGTCATGTGATTCGTAGAAGGGTAATACAAGCTTTAATAATATCAACCTACTTAAATCAAAGAAAAAGTTGAATGTTTTGATGCCAACTGTCAGTGAGGATGACAATCAGAAGAATTATTCTGTTTACGTTCAAGATTAGCTGCAATTGGTTTATTTCATATCGCACGCTGAAGATTGTCTGTGATTGGTCTATTTCATATCGCACGCAGAAAATTGTCTGTTTCATATCGCACAGTTGCGGAAAGTCTAGGATTCTGTATTCCTTCAACCGTTGGCAATTGCCTACTTATCCGTTCTCTAAACTGTTAAGGAATGAACCAATATCCCTGTAGGAGTAGAAAAAAAACATTATCATACTATTATCATACTATATCATATTTTAATAAATTTACGCTAATTAATACACGGTTGTCGTTAGAAAACGACCAATTTTGGGAAAAATTTGTGAATATAGCGACCTAATCGAGAGAGATCATTTGTAAGGTTGTTATTTCAAAAATGAAAGTTCTGCGTTTTTGACCGCCATTTTAATAAAAATAGAGTAATCTTACGAAAATATGGCAAAAATTAAACCTACGGAGTTCTTTATTAAAGTAAGCACGTTAGTCTCTATTTATTTACATTCTTTTTAAATACCGTTGTTGATTGTTCTTCTTCTTTGTATTCAGCTTCAAGCTCAGGAACTTGCTTAAGTAAGGCTTTCTTCATAAACTCCATGTGAATCGAATCTTCCAGTCCTTCTTTTCCAAGCACATCCATCAGTAGTTAATTCTTCTTCCCTTCTACTGTTAAGATAAAGGTTTTTTTTCTTTACAGGCTTTTTTTTCAAAAACCCGTTTTCTCAAAACTCTTCAGCACACTATCTCAACTTTTCTTCAGCAGCGGTAATTTCTTGTATTTGTTCGGTTATTTCTTCAACAAATTCAAGTTTTCAGGAATTTCATCTACAATTACTGTAGCTTCAGGGTTTTTTTCATCACAGTGACAATTTCGATTTTTTCACTTTTACTCTCTTCCTTTTTTTAATAATTCGTTTAACAATGTTCTTCTTTAGAAAGCCTTCTTCAAATAGTACAGTTCTTGAATGTCTCTTGGAGTTTCTTCCACGCAGTGTTCAAATTGTTGTTCTACAGTTACGGTAGTTTTAGGCTGCTTCCCTTCATCATCATACTCTTCATCAGGTTTTTCATATTTTTCAGTATAACAGGATGCCGCCATCTTAAAACTATTTCAGTTTAAAAACTTAAATTTTTTTACAGTAGGACTAGTGAGAGAGTTGTTTTGTTTTTTGAGCATCATCAGACACGTAGGGTTCGTAAAATTATAAAACCAATCAGATGAAACAAAATCAAAACTAGTCAAATAAGATATACATAAATTAAAGTTTTAGATTTTTTGTGATTGACTTGGTCCCATCGTCGAAAATACAAGGTGACCCGAACTTAAATAACCTCACTAGTGTGTTGTACATTCAAAAATATTTAGATGTAAATATGACAGTTAAAAAAAATTTCAAGTGTGTCATCAGTAGCTTAGATTTTAGGTTTAAGCAGGACTGAAAACAGGTTTTAAATAGTAAATATTTTGTTCGAGTAAAAAATCAAAAGTAACACTTATTGTGTTAAAAGTTTATCTTTTTTTATTTCGTAATCAACATGTATTTCGAAAAGGCTTCAGTAATATCTGTAAGTAATAATTAGAAACCACCCTGTATAGGATGATATCTTACAAATATCATTAGGTAATTTACAAATATCACTTCTTCTCAAGTTAGAGTTTTTCTCAGTTATCAAATATCATTATTATGTGTCAATCCTGTTTACATCAAAAATCCATGGCATGAACGTCAGTGCTTCAATCGGATAGAGCATTTCAATCCTGTTATTTTTTAAGATTGACTATAGTCAATCCGAATCATTAATCCGCGTTGTTTATATACAGGATTTTATTACGGTTTACTTGATCGGATTGAATAAGCGGATTCAATTTTCTCGATATAAACGTAGTCTAGTTTATCGTGTTTTACTTGCATTTGATAATTTTGGATTATTGGATGCGTTCGAAAGATTCGCAAGGATCGAAAAAAGATTATGGCTGTTCAAGCAGAAAGAGGTGACATCAGATCGTAATTGTTCAGCAGTGTCAAAAATGTGTGTATTTTTCCTATAGAAAATCTACCATGTCGGCAAATAAACAAACCCCCAAATCTGTTAATTTAAATTTGGTAATTTAAATTTGAGATTAATCATACCTACACACTTCAAATAAAAAATGGGAACCGTTCGTAAAATTAATGTGTCAATATCAAGATCAGAAAATGTCATTACTTACGTCCTATAAAGTACACGTGCATTTTAGGTGTGACATTCCACGTTACAGTTAAATGGAGGTGCAATTAGTTTTTTTTTTGTGAACGGAAACTAATATTTTCTATAATAATTATTAATGCATTAACTTTTTACAATGGAAACCTACTAGGTGACGTTAAACTACATACAAATTGTATTGTTCATTCCGTATGATTATTATTTATTCTACTGTTTTGCGACATCGAAGCTCCCAATTAAAACAAACAAATATAATCATCGAACAGATTTACTGCTCTTACGTGCCTCCGAAACAGAAGTTTGCGTAAATCCAGCAAAAAAAAGCGGCTTTAACAAAAACCATATTCTCTCATCGAGATTCGGGAATCTAAATAAACCTGGTCCCACCATAATACTCCACTACGTCAAAAAATTATCTTTCATCATGGTGACGTAGGAAATTACATTTTTTTGTTATCTATATCCGGAACTTCAACCACATTTATTTTGACTGAGTTAATCGTCATCTAACATATGTGTGTTTGGTGGTTTCTGTTTTGCTTGAAACTAGACTCTGTACGTCATTTTTGGTTGTGCATCAACCTTGGGTGGATTAACCGATTAAATCAGATGACAAATTTAGAATTACTGTACTTTATCTAACATTGATAAAAAATACGTAGTTGGTATGACTGCATACCCCAATTTATTGTTATTTTATCGTTTATCAAATAGTTGTGTAATTTTGATTACATTTACAGTTGTTGTTGGATAAATGTGTTGTGTGTTGATTAAATGTAATATTGTTTTTATTTTAATTTAATTTCCTTAAAGACTTAAACCGTTTGATCAAGAATATTACGTTGACACATTGGCATAACAATGTTTGTGTATTGTATGTTATCAAAGATTACATTTGGCAACACTGTGATTTTGCCTACTTTATGACTTTCTGTGACTGAATATTGTAGCAAGCTAAGTCACCACACATGACCATTGATTTAATAACCAATCACTAATTAATATCCTCATGGGCTTTTACAATCTGAATTTATGATTTATAATTACATTTTTCACTGACTATGAAATGTCATGTTTTAAAATGTCTCGAAATTTAAAAAAAAATTTATACTAGGGATAAATAAAAAATGGAAAAAAAGAAAGCGTTATACAATACAAAAAAACAGTGGAACAAAAAATACAACAAATAGACAGACAGATAATTGTTTAATTATTCAAAACCCAAATGGGCGTAACCCAGTGTCACGCAATACAAGCAAAGTTTATGAAAATAATTTAAACATAATAAAACCGTTTATTAAAATTATAATACAAATTATCTAAAATACGTCACAAGATTTACGAATAACAATTTGACTTGTCCATGTCACTATTAAAAAAATCGTCAAGTGTGTAGAACGCTTTGTCAATCAAAAAACATTTTTTCTACGACGCCTATAGAAAATAAAATTTTCCTCCCTAATTTGAGAGATGAAAGTATCACTTTCACTACCTAGGGAGTGAAAGTGCCACCAGAGAGACTGAAAGTATTTTCCTGTCATCGGAGGAAAAGTGCCACCAGTAAAAGTCACACTTTCTAAATACAGTTTGTGACTTTCTTGACAAATTCACAAATATATTTTTAGTAACAACACCTTTATTTTCAGCCAGGTATTTATGTTGTACGCTGTTTTTTTTCATAAAACTTAACATTGGTCGTAGAAAAAATTAACAACTTTGGAGTAAACTGCTTTTTGCACCCTTGAACTTTGAGAAAATTGTTCGCAAGAGCAAAAGTTGCACTTTCCTCCCTAGTTGCGCAAATAACTATTAAAATACTTTTTGGACGATTCCAAGTCATTAAGCGCCATTTTTCAGGATGAAAATTACATATACTCATCATTGTCAATCCTCCTGTCATGTCCTCAAAGTAACATTTCTCTGAAGATAACGTACACACACTTTCGCAAATAAGATGACAAAACAAGTGACAGTCAAAATTTAGTTACATACAAATACAGGCTTAGATGACTCCACCAGACTCATAGAAAAAATGTTTCGAATACACCGTTTCTGCAAAATAAATACCCTGTTTATATCTCTGGAGTTACCCCAGAAAATCGAGCCATATCTGAATCTAAAGTCGATTTAGCCACGATACATACATACATCGACGTGTTTCAATCAAACTTTGCCGTTTTTGGTATAAGCGGCAACGTTGTAGCATTGAACATATTTTAAGTCGTTAGATCATGTAGCTTGTCATCAAACCTAACCTAATCTAACATATTTAACAACATTTTCAAAAATATATTTACGTTTCCTTATCATTAAACGTGTAACTCGTAATTGATACTTTGTCATTGCAACTTTTTCCTGTCTAAAACATGACAAAACATTTCAAATCCGATGTTTCGGTTTTGAGACAGCCATCACCAACTTATTTTTTTGCCACTCTGCTCATTTAAAGCAGAATATGAACTTGCTCTTAGAACAGTGCTCTTATTCATCGATTTTTCGATATCTCCGAAAGTATTCGCATTTTTTTAAAGTTTTTTATTAAATTACAAACTCAGTCTCTTAACGTTTTCGAGATCCCCATACTTACATACGAATTTGTAGCACCCTGTGTGTAGATTGTAGCTGTCGGCTAGTCTCATCACAGTTCCTCCTTCAGCTTCAAAACCTTAATAAAAGCCAGCAGCTGAATCGGTTTTACAGAAGAACCTTCCCCATCATTGATGATGCTGCTACCAAACAAGTTGGTCCTTATGTTTGAGACTGCATCACATTCACAAAGCAAGTGTTCAGGAGTCTCTTCCTCATCCCCACAGAATCTGCAGTCTCCGAGTTTTCCTAGGCCTATATGCTTCAGGTGGCCTTTTAAGCGACAGTGTTCTGAAAGGAAACCTGTCAGTGTAAGAGTGTGCTGCCAGAGGTTAACTCTTTCGTGTTCCTTCTTCCTCTGTGTCCTGAAACCCACAACAAGGTGACTTTATTATTTCTGCCTAGTTCATTGAGTTTGCCTAGACATTCCCATACTAGTTTAGAGCTGAATATGGTCGAGCTCAGCGCTGTTATGGCTGCTGGGGCATTGGTTCCGAGCATTTGATTCCTGGCCCAAACACTCCTGCTCCCGTTCCCTTGTGTGTCTTCATCCGCATACCATTTAATGGTATGTTCGTTCATTCGGTAAGTAACAGATTCATTAGTCCCGCATATCTTAACTTTTTGAGATCTATCACCTCGGTAACATTTTTAAATTTGGACAGGTGTCAAAAATTTATAAGAGTAAAAAAATTGACACCTGTCAAACTTTGCTGTATGACACTTCACATGTTAAGATAGGAACATGCAAGTTATTTAGTTCTAACCCCTTCTGCTTAGGTGTTATGACACTCTAACTAACTAGAGAGAAAATGTCATATTTTTCATATGTCAATATCTCGAAACTGTTGCAGATAGATATAGTTTATTATACGCGAATCATACTTGAAATCGTTAGCAGAATGTTAAAGTATAATAATATACAGGGTGTTCTATTTAAAATAGTGGAGTGCGTACCAACTTCAGGTACTTAGGATGGTTCCTCGAACGTCGAACGTTTTAGATGTAGAAACTTGAGAATGCAAATACTAAACCGTAAAATTTTCAAAACGTTGTCTTTTACAGTTTTCAAATTATCGACCGCGGTAGTTTCCGGTGGGTCACCCTGTATAACTGACACAGATCAATGACAAATTTCAATACAGGGAGGTCAAAAACAGTTAAAAGTAAAACAGTAAAAAAGAAAATTTAGGTTTTTTAGTTTTTTTTGAGCATACAGTGCGTCAGTGTGGTTTATGAAATAAAATAAACTACATTTTTATGTTGAGAAATTGTTTTATTTTAAAAACGCTCTGAAACATGTTTATAGGGTCGAAAAATGCATTAAAGTACGCAATTTTTTTTTATTAATAATACCTAATACACACCTGGTATAAAGTAAGAATGGCTGAAAATGACCGTATTTTAAGTATTGTAAGTAAGTAAATAAAAATGTCACAAAGTGTAGATAAGAAATTTTCCCTAATGAATAGGAAACTAGTAAATTCAAAGTATGTATGTACATTGCCACGTTTCTGCAATTCTCATATAGTTTACGAAATTCCTTTATAACTTAGAAACTTAGAGCACCGTGTACAATTATAGTATGTAAATGAACCATTCTTCAATATTGCACCATAACTGTGGCAAAGAATACCATCAAAGACTAATAACAGTTCGATTACCTACGCAAACGGTATACCTATACCATCGACCAAAATCACGCACACGTGAATCATGGTAATTGAACCAACAGGCAAAATCTGCATGTTACCATAACCATCCTAAAAATAGCACTAACCGCCCACTTAACCTTAAGGTTAAAGAAAGTGTCCGTTAAAAACGCTGTTTTTGGTATGACGACAGCTATTCCTTTTACAGATCGTCGGAATTCAGATGAGCAATCTCCTGATTGTTAATCACATAGTTAAATGTTAAATTACTTAACATTGCGAACGAACATTGTAATAGTCGAATCGTTTTGCATTGTAATTTTCGATGTATAGCGGAGGCGTAAGATTACAGAGTGGCTCCAATTTTGTTCACCTGCTAACACCTAGAAATTCAAACCAGCAAGTTAACCTTAATATGTTATATTTAAAAAATTACATTAGTCATAAAAAACCGCTTTCTAAAGTCGTCAATTTATTATTAACTAATGAGCAGGAAATTAGCTCTCACCTTAAATTTTGCAACTGGAGTAACAATAAAGTACAACAGTATACATTTATCAGTTTTGTTTGCTTCAGGTTTAGACACGCTTAACAGTAGTTAATAATAGACACTGAATAATTCGTTAATTATGTCAACATAATAGTTGTTGATATAATGATTTATTGACAATGTGTTAGTAATCATTTGGAATCACCTTAATGCGTATTGGAGGTCGATTTTGGAGGAAAAATGTTATCAATGCACGCATAATAGGCTAAAATTGTGAAGTACTTGAAGTGATAGTTAATAACAAAGGTTTTCCATCAATGTTAAGAAACATCGTGGTTTTTAAGTGCATACATCATTTATGTGACTAGGAAATTCCCAAGTATTGTTACATATTATTATGTCCTAGCTTTATTTATTTTAAGAGAGTGGTAAAAATGGATATAACTATTTAATGTTTTTTTACAAAACACAACATTTTCTAGAACTAGTAATGAACCTTTTTATAAATGTAGTATTGTGACAAATTAAACTTTATAGTAATACTTATTGCAAGGAAAGTAAATTGCACAAGCACACCAAATACTCTTCAGTTAAAATCCCGGATATAGAGAAAAAATCGGTCGTGAATTACTTATTATTACCATGTTTTTCTTTTATTTTATCAAACCTTTACACATATTTCACCTACATATGACCATATCCCTGAATACAATTTTGGTTTCAAATCTGGCTACAGTCGACATTTAGTTGATGGTACAAGATGTCCCATAAGTACGTTCTTAAAATTTGTAGGGAATATACCTATAGGAAATGTTAATGTAATATGATTTGTTTATACAATACTTTTCCTAATTTGTACTAAAGTCGCGCACACACATGCGGCATTCGGCAAGTCTCGAATAACGAATGTTTGCTAGCGAATTCGTAGCGAATGTTAGCTATTTGGTGTTCTCGCTCGTTCTGTGTTCGATGAATTGAGCCCTAACTTTTGAACAAATAAAGAATAGCCAAATTCTGATTTACACACTCTAGTTATTATAACAAACCAGGAACTGGCTCTACCAGATACTTACGTGCCAGGTATGACTTGTGTCATTACATTTTCTATTAACACTTAGTCTTTTAACTGTGAATGCTTTAGGTATGGTTAAAGCCCGATTTATACATTTGCGCAGCGTAAGAAAGTTGAATCATTCGGAATATGTTATATTGTTAATTAATTTACAGATACACGTGTAACGTAGCACAACGTAAGTACAACCACAGACTAGATGATAAAGTATTTAGATAAAGTATTATTATAGCCATTTAGTCTGTGGTACAACGCAGCGCAGCATTTGGGTCTAGCCAATGAGAACAAGTTATTTTCCTGGTAAAGTAGGAATCTGTCTTTTCAATCTATTTGGCTGCCTTGACAATTGACAAATCGATTCTTTTTTAATATTTAATTTGTGTAGCAGGCAGTTGTAGCTTAGTTGAGCGGAGAAACGCAGTCTGATTTATAAAAGGGCTGGGTTCTAGAGAGGCTCTATTTTCGGTAAAGCTTCTAGTACAGAAGTGTTTTGACCAACGCCAGAATGTGTTTCATTGACTATCAAAAGGCCTTTGACAGTGTAAAACATGACTTGTTGATCAGTAGGCTGCGATAAAAATAGGCATCAAGGACAAGGATGTTAGAATTATAAAATAGCTCTATTGAGGACAGCCTGCTGAATTCCGAATAAGAAAGGAGCTCTTGACGCAGGACTTTAATATCGCTAAAGAGGTCCGCTAGGAATGCGTGTTAATCTCCCATGCTTTTTAACATCTATGTGGAGAAAATTTTTCAAATAGCACTGGAAGGCGTGGTTGGAATAAAAGTAAACGGCAAACCCATAACAACTTTAGATATGTGGATGACACTGCGATCTTGGCTACTAATCTGGGGGATCTACAGGACATACTAGATAGAGTTACCGAGGTCGGCGAGCAGTTTGGTCTGAGCATTAATATCACAAAAACTAAATTGATGGTTATCAGTAGATAGTAATTAAATAACACCAACCTAACAATTAACGGCCAACCAGTTGAAAGAGTGTCCACATTTAAATAGCTGGGAGCTATCCTCAATGAGAAGTGGGATTATGATAAGAAGGTAAAAATACGAATCTGAACTGCAACAACTACGTACCTGAAAATGAAAAATATACTTCTCCAGAGAGCACTACCGATTTCCCTTCGATTGCGACTGCTAATATGGTTGTACGGAGTGGAAACATGGTCACTTAAAGTCAGATCACTGAAACGAATAGAATCATTCAAAATGTGAACACTACAAAAAATGCTTCCGATCTCCTGTACACAGCACATGTCAAACGAAGATGTCTTGCAGATAGCTGGGGTAGTCCGAGAACTCCTAAATATCGTAAAACAACGAAAAACGTGCTATCTGGGCCACATACTTAGAAGTAGTCGATACTTTATACCGAAGCTTAATATCCAGGGCAAAAGAGGGAAGCCGTGGACCGGGAGGTAAACCATATGAATATACGTAAAAATGTCACTTGGTTCTTACCAATCTTTGTTTAATGATCATGCGTTTAAAGCAAAATAACATAACCTACAAATGAATCTATAAACTGCTTTCGTAAGAAAATTACGCTAGATTGCATTGTGTTATGCTGCGCGAATCTATAAATCCGGCTTAATACTGTGCGATTTATTTTACGGTACCAAAACTATAAAATAAAGAAGAAAAAAATTAAAAAGCACTTTTACATTTTGACACATTACGTACTCAGTAAAACTTGTAGCTGAAGGTGACGTATGAAAAACACCTGGTATGGATTTTCCTACTATCGTATTGTTATTACTGAATATATCACATTTAACTACTTTTACATAAACAAACTAAATTATTATCACTTACTTAATTGATATATAGAATTTCAACAATGCCTGCAGCAATTTATTTTGTCATTACTTACTTAGTTTATAGCCTTAATCTCATTAGTGCAATTAAAACAAATTATTATGGTTAACAGCAAAAAGTTAAAGGCTCACTTAACTTTGAAATAAAATTGAAAAAGCTTGGATTAAGTTACATACGAACGTGGTTGTAGTTACATACGGCATCATAATAAAATTACGACGTAGTCACCATTTATATAGATTTTGGATTAGGTATACTACACCATTTCCAAATGTAGTTCAGAAAAGGCCAAGTGAGATTCAGAAAAGTTCAAACGTAATTCAGAATAAGGAACTGCAATTCAGAAACCATCACGTGTAATTCAGAATAGACAACTGTAATTCAGAGACCATCAAGTGCAATTCGGAAAAAATATTTTTAAATTCAGAAACCATCTAATGAAGTTCAGAACATTCAACGGCAATTCCACAAAAATACATTTTCTGTGGATAAAATTACCGAAGCTGAAACTCAGGAAGGCACTTTAATAAATTAATATACTTTATACCACAAAGAATGTTATAAAAAAAATAACACAATTTAGGTTAAAAATTAAACTGAGTTTTACTTTACGATTTCTGAATTACAGTTGCCTATTCTGAATTAATCTTGACATTTTCTGAATTACAATTAACTATTCTAAATTACACTTGACTCTCCCTGAATTTCAAATGACTATTCTGATTTACACTTGACTGTTTCTCAATTACAGTTAGAAATGGTGTAGTCACAGGACCTAATCTTGTCAAAAAAAAGAAAAAAAAATGGTTGGCTCTACTTGTAACTAATGCTCAAATGTTTATACCGCTTTTGCGTACTATCACAATCGATAAAATTTTAAAATTGAAACAGGAAATGTCAGTTTTTGGTGTTCAAAGTTAGTAATAGACTTTCTGCAGTAGTAGAGGAAGTAAGATGGTAAAAAGGTGGTAGTTTATATAAACAATTCTTTTAAGACTTTTTGCTCAATTTTCCCATTTGCAATTCCACATGTTCCAGTTAGCTAAACAGCACTAGACTAAGTACAACTTTGAAGTTTCAGTGATCCAGTTGAAATCTTTGTTCGTTGGTAATGAAGGTTTACAGTCACTCTGATGTTGTCATAATATGGCAAAACTCCTTAGTAGATTGGGATTGATATCCATTAAACAAAACCTCGCACAATTCAAAAAAATAATTTTTCTCCTGGATTTTGAGGTATTTTTGACATTTTTGTGTCATTTCTAAAAAAATTCAATTCCTTTTTGAGATAACCCTTTGTAAAACTTAAAAAAATAATCTAGTATAATTGTAGTCAATGTTTTTAATATAACTCTACACTAAAATGAGGTAAATATGTGGAATACAGGCAGTATTGCACTGGTTTATGGTTTGCATCTTTCGAAAACTAATACATACTGCAAAAAAGAAAAACCCGAAACGAAAGATTCTCCTGTTACAAAGTAAATTCGATACGTCTGCACAAATATGCCAAAAAGAATGAAAATAAAAATAATAGAATGGTTCACTTTATACCAGGGTAGTACCCATTTTTACCCACAAATCTCTGCTAGATTGGCTATATCTGGAAAGCGTTTTAGTTCAATGAGACCATACGTTGATATTTAATTCTATCAAAGAGTATTAATTAACCTTTATTAGTTTATATTTTTGCCATAAATAGATGGAAGTGGGCAGGAAATAAAAGATTGAACACACATAAAAATCAAAAACTAAAGTTAACATACTTTGGACAACGGACAAAGTTTGTCACTTCTGAGGTTACGGTCTGCACGGTGGAGAATACAGGGTAGTTCAGTGAAAAGCGTATACTAGGTGCAAATATTTATTTGATCTTTTGTAAACCGGTTTCGGTTCTTTAGGTCATCATCAGCACTCAAGACTGATCCACCGGATCCCACCACGCAATCAACCATAGACCACATGTCTGAAGGACAGGACTGAAGACGTCCACAAAACTTTAGGGGCGCAAGACTCAAAACTTAGTCCAGAATTACAACTCAAATGTAAAACTTACAGCTATATGTTAAAACTTGTTAATATTTTCAAAATAGGGTTAAAACTGTTTTAGAAGATAAATAAAATTAAGAAGTTTGACCAGTTTTGGGCGTTTTTTGATTTTTAATTTTAAAAAAGTTTTGCCCTGATCCCTCCCTCAGATCGTTAAAGGTCGTAATGACGTTAATGGTCGTCCTGTCCTTCAGCCCAGACATGTGATATGTGGTTATGTGGATATTTGAGTGCTGATGATGGCCTAAAGGGCCGAAACGGGTTCATGAAGGATCAAATAAATATTTGCACGTACACGCATTTCACTGGCAATTGAGGAGGATGGAAATATGGAATACTCAGTAATCATTCTAGAAAAAAGACAAAACTATCTCTGTCAAGAATATCTTTCTTCTAAAGTTCTTTATTGTTTATTATTTAATTAGAGTGGAATGATTATTATTAAGCAGTAATTTTAGGGTTTATAGTGACTATATCAAGCTATTACATCACTTCTGGTTTTAGCAAATCGACTGTTATAGAATAAAAAAGAAGATTAATTGCGGCTAAAACCGTTACCAATTCCCGTTAATCCAGTCAAATTTCTAGCTAATTTAATTTTCAGGGCATTGCAGCTAATTGTTTTTCGTATAGTTCAGCTTATAGTTTAAGGAAACACAAACAAACCCCATTTTTAATGCTTTCGGATCGATCGACGATTCGTTCGAACAGTAAATTCCTAAAATTGGGGCCCCACGACGTCATCATTATGTACGTAACAATGGTGTTATTTTATTAGACAAGTGCCACGATGTGCGATCCAGTTCACAAAACAAATCAAATTAATGGAATTAAACATTTCCGAGAAAACGATCGGTATTATAGACGGTAAAGACCTACGATTCGCCATAAAATCATTCTTTCACATACAATGCCCCGATAATCGGTTAAATACCAGAAGTCGAACAAGAACAATATGCCGTCGCGTACTGGCTACATTATTTTTATGTGCACATTTTATTACTGGTAATGCACCTTCGTACCTCTTTCATGTCTAATAATGATTTTTTTAATTATTGTCGTGATTGCTGGTGTTCGATTCATATCGGTTGTTGTGGATCTCACGAGATCTTGATAGTTTATTTGCTTAGTCAGTGGCGTCACAACAAACAAGTAAAAATCAACAATTTCATATGTTTCCAACTGTCGAACTCGTTAGCTGAGTTTGAAAACTTAATCCAAATTTAGTACAATCGGAAGTAGTAACAGAAAAAGTAAATAGTTTTTCTGAATTGGTGATCAAATTGACTTTAACTATATTAAATGATCCCTTTTTGGCATTTCACCCAGAGTTAATGTTGCAGAATAAAATGTACGAGGGTGATATACTGCAGTAAAATCACAAAACACAACGTTTGTTCATGGTTGCATATTAGAAAAATTTTATTTCGTCAGTTTTAAAATTGTCTTTTACTGTAGGTATTTGATTTTAACTAAGTTGGTAAAAGTGTTCCGAGAAGAAAATAAATGAGGTCCAGGACGTCAAAAAAGCTTTAAAACTCTTACTATTTTTAACTAGATAGCTCCAGTTACAGAAAGTGGGGTTAATAAATTGAAAACATATCAGTTGTTATTGTTTTAATGATTAAACCAACTACATTTCTCTAACCAAAGTTTTTTGCTACTATTTCTTTCTGTTGATTACTCAAATCGATCAAACATGGCCACATATCGAGTGATACAACATTGCAAGGATCAAAGAAATGTAAATTTAGACACTGCGTTTGCAAATTACGTACAAAAACCCATCACAAATTTAGTGTTTAAAAAAATAAATAAAACAAAAATGACTGTGGTGAAAGGTATATCATGTAATATTCGGATTTTTTAATCATTAAAAAGTTTATAGTAGATTTTAAGTAACTCCAAAAGATAAAATCAAGCTGCGTCAAATCTGAAGATCTCGGGGCCCATGACAATATTAATTAAAAAATGTCAATAATTGGTATGATGTACAGTTTTTAATCATTCGAGTATTAATTTAGTGAAAACTTGTAAAGTAAATAAGTTTATTCGTCAATTTGCTATTTAACATATAGCTGAAGGAGTTTTTTCCACTCGACAAACTAAAAACAAAAAATCCGGATTCCTATAGGGATCTTAAAACGGTTAGAGCTACAGATTTCGTCAAATGTTTTGACTTATTAAAATGATATTAAATTTAGAAAATATCATTTTTTTTTTCGGTTTTACAATATTTTGAAAAAACAATTTTTTTGATTTTATGTTTTAGTTTTTTATGTCGTAAATTTGGCTTAGTTCAAAACTAATTACACTTCTCTACAGCCACTTTTAATGCTGTCAGTTTTTAATTCCGACGTTATTTTGAGTTTATTTTTTTATATTCGTCTTTGCGGAGCCATTATCAATTTTATTTTTTTGAATTAAATACTGTCTTAATATTTTTATGTTAGATATTGAATACATTTTATTCCGAATTATTGATGTATAAAACTTAACTTCTTTTTTCATTTCTTAATTTTGGTATTCTAGAAAAATTATTATTTTTTTCTTATTTTTAAGTTTAATTTAATAATAACAGTCTAAATAACCTGACTTTTTATTGAAATTTTTTATTTAAAAAAACCAGATCTGTAATAGGACATTAAAGGTCAAAAAACATAGTAAAACATGTTAGGTTAGGTTAGGTTAGAGTTTAGGTTCAATATCATGGTAAAAAAAATAGAACATAAAATAATATAAAAAAATCAATATTTTTGAAATGTCATTTTAATAAAGCCATGATTACGCAACTTTTCTCCTATTTAAGCAAATTGTATCTCTAATAATTTTTAAATTCTCTCTCCTTTTCCTGGACACACTGTATACACACTCGTATAAACGCATCATTTCGAAGATACAGAGTAAAAAAAGACCCTGTAGGTAAAAATAACATCAAATATGCCTAACAATGTAAACTTTACAGTTAGTTTCATTTTAGCTCAATATTTCAAGAATCTGGACAAAAACTGGAACTTTGACACCCTGTATACAGGGATATCTTCGAAATAATGAGTTTGCGGTCTTATATTGTGGTTTATACGTTTTTTGCTTAAAATCGGTCAAAGATTTACCCGTTAAACTGTGTACAAGTACATACTTAATATTAAGGTACAATTTGTAAACTTTGTCTACTAATACAGAGCGGTTCTTTAGATTTTAACACAATAATTAGCCTACCAAGGTGAAAAAGCGTCATTAACTAAAGCGTTCCGAAGAAAGTGGCTTTTCCTGTTCTACCAGAAGTAGGTACGACTGGTTCACTGTAAATGAAACACTCTGTATATTACTCGACATGTAGTTTTAGGTCGTTTCTAACCACAATTGGTTTTTCTATACGAAAATTCGGATTTGCATACTAAAAAATGTCTGGACAAAAAAAAAATTACCAATGGCCAAGTTTAGAAAATTCCAATCCAATTCAACTAATTTATTTTTAACGTTTTGACATTTTCGGTTTTACCGGAATTAGATACCAACTTGCTACCCATGTATATTACTGTATTTTTGAATACTCTTATCGATTTCAAATAATTTTCATATATCATAATTTATATTTAAAATAGTACCATTTATAGTAAGAACATATTATTTCTCATCGAATATGAGGGATTTGTAGAACGATTATTGTTTTTAGATTCTGGAAAAAATTTGGATTTTAAAAACATACAGGGTGCGGCAGGGAAACTTGCTGATTTGAAAGGTCAATAAAATAATGCTCGAATGCTGGAAGGAGTGAAGCTTCAAAAAGCGGATGGTCATGGATCAGTGTATCGTTAGTGAGAGCCGTCATTTGTCCGATGTCATTTTCAAAACTACTTGAAACAAAAATTCAGGATGTGTACGTTAAACTAAAAAAAGAATTAAATCGATATTTAAAAAACTTTTTTCTAATTTTGGCATATAAAGTGACACTTTTCAAAACTGATTAGAGTGACAAAACGTTTTACTTTATGTAACTAGTTATGAAAAGTTCATTTCATCACTCCCTAGGCATTTACGAAAATTATACCTGCTAATTCCACCGTTTACCACAATCGGTGTAACTTTTAAGGATCTGGTTCATTACGGTTGAATGAATTTTAGAACGCGATTGGTATTCCTATTCCTCATATGTCTTTGATATTCATTGTTGAAATGTTTTATAATATCGGCATACTCTCCCTCCATCTCGCAAACAGAACATATTCCAATATCCATTTTAATTTAACAGGTCAATCTCATAAGGTAGCTAAACTGAAGAACAAACCGACAAACCGTCAAACATAAACTAATTTTTTATGCTATGATTCTAAATTTTAATGGAAAACCTGTCAAAAGTCACTTTTTTCTTAATTTACCGACAGAACTTCTCGATCCATAAATCATAAACCGGGTACATATATTCGGTATATGGGTACAATTTCAGAACGGCAATAGTAGTTACCAAAAACAATTTTCGAACGCTCTAGGTTAAACAGGTATCTACCGGTAGAATATTCGTAAATGCCTCCTGTTTTTATGCATTTCCGTAGAAACATATGGGCGACATCCATCATAACATGTCGTTGTCACAGTTTATACAAGGTGCTATGAAAGTGAATATTTGTGTTAAATCACTTTAAAAGATGATTTTTACCGCTTTTTGGTCAAAATTAGAAAAAATTATGTATGCAACGTTTCGAAAATGTCTTATTGTGTAACTCATTCAAATTGTAGGACCTCGCTGCGCTCGCCCTACAAACATTCATTCGTTACACAAAATCGATCTTTTCGTAACTGGTTACATAAATAGCTATTTTTTTATTGACTTTTCAAATCAGCAAGTTTCCCTGCCGCACCCTGTACCTTATGTAGTTGTTTAAAAACAATAGGTGGCGAGTACATCTTTTTTTAAGGTTATTAAATCAGTGTCATTTAGTTACTACTGATTAGTGACTGTTTTCCACAACAATAACACTAGTCCAATTAAATAGATATTATTTATCAATTAAAGTAGTAAAGATAAATCATCAATTGAGCTAAATCTGGATGAATTCGCGCTTCGATAACCATGTAAAGTACCAAAACCACCCAAACACAAGTGAATCGCATCATCACGATGTAATTCAGCGACCCATTGTTTCAATACCAATGACGTCACGTAGATCCCGAATTTCCGAACTTTCAGGATAGATTATGACGTCTAATTTCGCAAAGGTGGTGGGGTGATCTATATAATGAAGCCGATACTTAGGATAATTTCAGAAACGACATACGAGACAAACGATAAACGATACTCGACGAGCCGCACGAACGAAACACCGCGCGGATTTTTGAATGAATCACGACCTCTGAACATTCGACTACGTTTACTTCAGTGACTTTCTCGTGTATTTAGTGTCTAGTTAATTTATTTATTGTGTAGACATCACATGGCTGGAGTATTTTTGGGGTTAAAATCGCTTAAAGCAACAGGTAAGTCCTTTTGATTTTTAAAATTTTTTTTTTGATAAAAAACTGAACATTTTTACCAAATTTAATTCAACACCCTATATGGGATAAAGTTCAACGTACACACACCATTACTCATGCCCGGCTTATCTCGACAATGAAATTTCGTCACCTTAGCTGGTGTTAAAGCATCCAAAAAAAATAGCGGAAATAACAATGCGGATCTTCAAAACGCATTCATAACCATTATGAGTAATACTGTTTCCCAAGATTTCTCAAATCAATCTCATTCATTCACCTACTTAAACGTGTGGGAGAAATACTATTATTCTCGTATTTCAGGGACCATTAAATTTATTACGCGCTTTTACGGATACATAATAAGCATTGGGAAAGTCATGATAAGGCGAATTAAATGCTGCCAAATTACTTAATCAATTATTCATTATTTGTAAGACCGATGCCTTTACTTGATTATTACACACACGGTAAAGGTACTTTTTATATAAAATGCTAGTTTTCTGAGTATATCAGTTTTTTGCTGCTACAGGGTTTTCCACTTTACATGCTGTATTATTTAGTCAAGGTTTCGGTTAATAACTATGGAAAATAAAGTTGTTATTAATAAAATATAGTTACACATAACACAAGCGATCCAGGTCTGTTTATATTAGATTGCTAGTAAGGAATGATTACTTTCGCTGGTTGTGGATGATATTTAGAAGAACTTATTTTATTAGGAAGGCGTAAGGGAGACTAAAAAAAATATTTACCAATACTGTTTTTATTTGGTGCAATTTTATCCTATAATTGCAAGTCGTACGTGCAAAAATGGATTTTTGGAATGGTTCATATTAGAAGTTTAGTAAAAATAACAAAAATTAGGTTTCTTTCATAAAGAATTCCTTAAAAATAACTGCTCAATTATTCTCTGTTAAGTCAGTTGACAATTATTTACGTGACATTGTTATTTTCAAAACGATTAGAATGTGACACTGTCAAATGACGTCACGGAGTCCGTTCGATTTACATTATTTTACTGCACTCTTCTGAGTTTTTCCTGATTTACTTG
Organism: Ips typographus; assembly: GCF_016097725.1. NCBI lineage: Eukaryota > Metazoa > Arthropoda > Insecta > Coleoptera > Curculionidae > Ips > Ips typographus. Next base: position 11,660,635 of record NC_138423.1, read on the forward strand.
ATTAGATAACTCAAAATAAATGACATTCTACCGTGCCACTCTTCCTTCTCTACAACGTAGCATTATCATAAATCAAAGAAAAAGATTTTGGCATTGCGCCCATAAGAAAATTAAAAGTTGATAATAGTAACTACAAAACGAAACGTTGGATATTAAATCTGATGTCAAAGTGTCACTTAGTTTCAGTTATCTTATATACAAAACTAATTTGGAAAATTTTGGTTTTGTCTTCGACATCTCCTAAAGGACTCGATGTGCAGTTGTCCTATCTACCCTAGAAAAAGGTTTTCACGGGCTACCAATTGATATACTTCAGTCAAATTCAGACTTTATTGCATAAAACTCGGTCTTTATCAGTAAATAGTTCAATTATTTGACATTATCTTTATTACTGTTAACGTCAAAATAACCGAGTTAAGGACTGGGAACTGTCAAATTCAGACTCAGTCTTTATCAGGCAATGTAAATGGTCAGAAAAGGTTTTCAAGCCCTACAAATTGGTGTATTTGAATCGTCCTGAAGAGTCAAAATACTCGAATACCCTAAAAATTAGTTCGGTTATTCCCTTATTCCCTTATTCCCTTATTCCCTATTGTTAGAATTATTGGTCATAATATCAAATAATCCTTAACAAATTGTGACTCAGAATGTTTTTTCAGGTTTCTCAATCTTATCTCCGATTAAAGTGATTTGATATTGATAGACAATCAAATTAAAACCAAGTCAACTATGTAACTTGTTTGAACCTGTTTACAGAACATTACACTAAATTAGATATGAATTATTTGTAACCATAAAAATAATAGGATTACGTACTGTTAAATTAGTAACTGTCAAATTCAGACTTAGCTACAGTCAACTCAGATTTATCAATAAATAACTCAGTTATGTGACATTTTCACTGTAAGCACTATATTGGTTGGTCAAAAATAGCATTAACCAGCTACAAATTGGTGTGTTTAAATCACCCTGTAATCGTCAAAATATCCGAATTAAGGACTGGTAACTATCAAATTGAGTCCACTGTAGTCAACTCAGTCATTATCAGGAAATACAAGTGGTCAGAAAATAAGGTTTTCAAGCCCTGCAAATTGGTGTAGGTATTTGAATCGTCCTGAACACTCAAAATACTCGAGTTACCTAAAAATAAGTTCGATTATTCCCTCTTGTTATTGTATTATTGGTCATATTATCAAACAATCCTTAGCAAATTATGACTCTTTTCAGGTTTTTCAATCTTATCTCCGATTAAAGTGATTTGATATTGATAGACAATCAAATTAAAACAAAGTCAACTATGTAACTTGTTTGAACCTATTTACAGAACATTACACTAAATTAGGTGTGAATTATTTCACTTAATCTTTACAGATTACCGAGTTAATACTGATAATGTCAATATTGTATTGAAAATCTGTGAAACAACTGGTTTAAATTTAATGGTTTGTGTAACAAACTTCATTAAAAGTTCAAGCGCTAAAGTACTTGACCTTAGCATTGATCTGTACAGACGATCATGAAACCATAACCTAGGTCAAGTCCATTGGAATTCGTTTCCGCTATTTATAGTCTGGTGGCTTTAGTTTTTATCATAGTTTTATGGTTTGCTAATATTTTGCAATACATTGAAAAATTTGCGGTAACGCTAATAAACGAAAAGCAAATATATACCAGGGAACTACCTACATGTTGTAACGTGTTCTCTGCATACATATGAACCATTTTAAAACAGGATATAGCACGTATGTGACCTTTCCTTGACAAGCCTTCACAAATCCGGAAAATGTAGAGAAATCATAAACGTTATTGTATTATTTAGATACAATTATTTTCGGCACTTTCATTTGACACTGGGAAAAGCAGATCATTGCCCTGTATTATGATATTTTACACAAAATTACTAATTTGGATGAATCACCGATAAGATAATGATAAAACCGTACACGTGAGTTCAAATCTCGTGTGTTTTCACTCACATAAATGAACGATTTGGATGCGGTCAAGGTTATATTAGAAGTACTCAGCTGGTTTATTTCAGTGCCAAAGTACGACAATGCTTTAGCAATAAAACGGAAATATTGACACGTCAATAATCAGATCTTTTCGTGTAGCAATTAAATATTGCAGGCGTTGACCCATTCGTTGAACTATATCTTGGTGTATTATTTACTATGATGACATAACTTAGACTACCTCAGACGAATTGGGAGCAATAACCCACTGTTTAGATTTTATTTCTTGTAACATTAAAACAGCAAATTAATTGGTTTTTAAAATTAAGAACAATTTTGGGAATGTAAGGGATTAAAAGAGACTACAATGACTAAAATACAATCTATGTTATTATGACAAGTTTTTAAGAACCAAATTCATTATCTTTTTTCAATGCTACATCTATACCGTTAGATTCTATGATAAATACAAATTATGTGTCTTTGAAGTTCCTGTGAATTTTCGTCAAAAGTTTCGATTGCTTGTGGAAATCAAAAATCATCATTAATTATAAAAATTTTAATTCTATCTAATTGTGTATAAACCGAGGTAATAAAAAAATAAAATAAAATAATAAAAAAGACTAAATTCTCTAAAAAGAAAAATTTAAGAATACCCTAATTCTGCTAGATTGAAATATCAGTGATTAATAGACTATTCTACACAAAAATATAACAAAAACTTGCAGGGTGTCTCAAAAATGCGATTAATGTTTTCAATCGGCTCTTAAATACTCAAGAAAAAATTATTTTTCTGTTTCTTTTCGTATGTCTGATAATCTATTCGGAATTGCGTGTTACACATAAAAATGAGCATCTTCCTAAGTAGCCAGTCTCACAAGACAATTTCGGATACTCTGTATAGTAAACGATGCCTTTACATAGCTATCAAATAGTATTTACTATGTAGAAAAGCAGTAAAGAAATGCTTTAGAAAAGAAAAATACCGTACCTATTCCAAAAACTGTCATTTAAGTGTCAACTGTCCAAACGCGTTTTATGAACTGTCAAAGCAGTTTGGACCTCCATTAATATCAGACATTTTGTAATTTTGACAGTTTGTAATTAAAAACTGTCTTTGTGACATGTAGCCTGGTTTGTCATCGAACTGTCACCAAAGACTGTAGAATTAAATGTGAACATTTTAGAAAGGGAAGAAAAGAGTCAAAAATTCAAGCAGAGAAAGGAAAAAACATGACACTGACACCTGTTTCTGCACGTGTACCTTCATCCATCTGTATTAGAAACTATTGGTTCTATTATTTTAATTATTATTTTTGGATAACTAAGCCTTCTTGGCTAAATTGGCTAGGCTTGTGATAAACAAAACTAAAAGAGACACAAGGCAAAATTTATATTTTATTTTTTTAAATTAATTTTACTGAATATACAATTTGTTTTAGAGTTCAGCTGCTATACAGGTTGTCTCAAATTTGGTGACACACGTAACACGTTAACGTGTACATATTTAAATTGTACTAGGTGAGTTTTTAAAATGTATGAGAAACAGATAACGAAAAATATTCCTGCGCCTGTAAAACGTGTGTGGAAAGCTACAATTTTGTAAAAACTCAGTTGAACATATTGCACACTACTGGAAAATGCTAATTTAACTTATAAAATGTTTTTATAGTAATTCCTAACAGGTTCTTGAAATCTCTAAATTTATTTACTTTTTTCCGAATTTATTTGATCCTTTCCGATAGCCAAGCAGCCATCAAAGCGTTGAGCTATCTAACATCAACTCGATGATGGTTCTGGAGTTCCTAGGAAAGCTCAATGATCTAGGAAGGAACAACAAGGTAACCCTCCTCTGGGTTCCGGGGCACGTCGGAGTAGTAGAGGGTAACGAACAAGAAAGATACTCTGGCACGAAAAGGAGCATCAGCGCCACTGATCGGGCCAGAACCATTCTGTGGCATTGGAAAAGTATGTTCATGTCCAGGAAGTACTTAATAAAGCTGAAGAAGAACTAAGAGCAACGCACAGGCAAAGACTTCCAGGACTGAGGCAGGCCAAAGATCTCATCGGCAATTTTAACCGAGCAAGATCGAAGACACTGATTAACCTAAGCAGAAATAGTCTCAAGACATTAACGGGGTTTCTAACAGGTCATTGTCGACTCAGAGAACACCTAAGGACGCTAGGCCTAGAAGAGGACAGTAGAGTGTTATGCTGTACGCCACAGAACATTAAACACACTGGGATTACACCAGCTGGCTGTGGAAGAAATACCTCGAACAGACCCACTCAAGATCCTGAAATTCCTAAAGGAACTAAATCTTGAGGGGCTGCTATGAACAAGGAAACCTTGAGTTAGCAGAAGAAGATGGGGTACAATAGATTTAATCAGGTCGCAGTACATCTGTCACCATCCACACCTACCATTACATTACCATTACTTTTTTTTAGTTAAAACTGCATTTTCAAATAGTTTTGAGGTATTAATCTACACCAAAATTACAATAAAAAGGAGTGATTTTTTAAGTATTTCTTGCAAAAGACCGTTTAAAAAAAATATAGAAGAATACAAATTTAGCCATAAAGACATTCTGCAATTTATTACCCTACGACCCTCTGGTAGAGCAAATTTGTTTTCTATTTGCTAGAACCTCAAAAAGTCAACGGGAACTAAATCAGGAAATCTCGTAGGCCATCTTTAGACTCAAACACTTATCATAAAATCATGTGTTTTGGGTGTTTTAACTAAATATGTTATTAGAATCACTATACTTTTTCGTAACAGCAGGCTTTGCAGTAGGTAAAATATGGCAGCTTTTCAAATATGTCCCTTTTTTATTTTACCTATAAAAAAAGTAAGGATTTAAAATACGAGTATGCTTTATCCAGATTGATTCTCATGTACACCATTTTGAACACCCAATATTGTATCTATGAAAATCAATATTACCGACCTAAAGGTTTAGAACAACGGGCTCTCAGAGTGTCCTAAAATTAGTGTAAAACACGTTAACCATATACACAATCAGAACTAGAACTATACGACAAAATCGAAAGCCAAAAAGAATGACGCGTAACAATCTAATAGAAAGCTAAACGTTTTGAATGTAACGTTTGTCAATTTACTTCACATTCTGAACATTTACCTTTCTAGTCCATTGTTACGTCATTCAAATTGACTTTAAATTTTTCCATAGTAGCTTTATAAACGCCCTGGGTCCTAATTTTTGAAAGCAGGAAGCAGATGAACTGTCAGAATGTGACAAAAAAAGGTAACAATGGCAGGTTTCTGTCACATTTTGAATACTTTTGCCTTGAAAACTTGGACAAATTTTCTTATTGTTAAATAATTGAACAAAAATGTCATAAAGGGAGATTACAATACAGGTTGTCTCAAATTTTATTTAACAACTAATAGCCTAGTTACTAAAGCTTTCATAGGCAATAATTATACGAAGATTTTGTTGCATTATTTTTTCTTGTAGAATACACAGTTAATCTATTGTCATTCTATATGTATGTCAATGGTCCAACTCACATAATGTCAATTTTGCAAGAAAGCTAAAAAATTTGCAGCTTGTACTGTTATGTATATTAGTATAGTGAGGTTTTACAGGCTAAAAAATATATTAACAATTATCTTTGAAAAAGCCTACACTGAGGAAACCAACAATTTGGGTACCACTTTTACCAGCAATTCTACCTTCATTTCTGGGTACCAAAAATTAATTCCAAAGAAACAGAATGATTTCATTCATAGAATGAATTCGAGCGCCCTCTTTCTGCAGCCTCCCTTACCACATCTTACACACCCCCAGCCCCCACCCACCCTCTTGTAACACCACCCACATAACCGAAAGAATATCAGCAGGTACTGTCGGCCAACCGAAAACAATTGCCACTCGATAACAAAAGAAACGATGCGCAAAACGAACACCGAAACGTCCTGAAACAAGTGAATAGCAACTCCCCGCTTTCGGGGGCTGGGCACAATACCGTGGTACTACTGAGATAGCCTCAGCCTCCCTTGACTTGACACAGGTACGACTTGGAATCAGTCGGGTTTTAGACAAATTCGCGACCGGTAGTACTATGAATAGTACTTAGTCATCATCGTGTGCGAAAGGTGCGCAGCGAGAGAAAAATCTCTTGGTGGTAATGATTCCGGACACTGACAGGATAATTCAATTTTCATTGTGATGGTACCATTCTAATTGGACAATGTTTGTTTCTTTTTGAATTATGTGCAAATTTTTTTGGATTTCCTTTCTATTGGGATTTTAAAATAATGGGTAAGTTTTCGCTGCTTTTTTAAAAAAAAAAAAAAATAAGTAAATAAATTTCGAGTTTTTACTAGCAGTTAATATTTTTATTGATGATGAGAATGGATTTTCTTAACGACTGTAATAAAAAGTTGATTGATATTTTGCATTCAAACAATTTTTTTACTAGATTTTTCTGCATTATACAACAAAAAGAATCTAGGCTTTGTTTAAAATAAGTGTTGAAGTTATCTAAACAGATTAACCATCTTATCATAAACAAATAATGGTGAAACAGAATTGCAATTTTTGTACAAAGCATGATTAATCAAACTGGTAATTTTTCTGGTTTGAAAACTGCCAATTCATTTTTGTTTTGTCGTTGTTCCGTCCCCTTTGCACTTGCAATTTACGTTTGACATTGATTAATTGTTAATAATAACAAAAATCAGTGTTACCAACAGTTTTATGACGTCCTAATAAACTATTCTCTGCCTTCAGGTATACTCTTAATTAAGTTTGTTCATTATGATCGTTTGCATTATTTGCACTTGTGTGGGCATTTCAACACTACTCCAGTGAAAAGTAAGCCTCAGCAGAAACTGTTTATTAAAAATTGTCACGCATTTGACCTCACTTTATCTTATTATTTTCATTAAAATGTGGTATACTAGCATTATGAGTGTAAAATATTACACATACTACACTAATTGGTTAAGTTAAATTTTTGTATTAGCCATAGCAATTTAGTAGTTTAATGCCGATTTTTTTTTTATTTTATGTGAAACATTTTATTAGTTAGAGAAACATAAGACACTATTTTTTTACACCTCGTATAATAAAATTTTTTCTTTAAAGTAAAGTATGTCTTTAAATATACTAAGTGAGTCACTAACCATGTTTTAACGAACAATTGATTTCATCTGAAAAATTTATTCTGTATAATAATGTTTTAGACACATTTTACTTAAATAGCAATAACAAATAGTAAGCTAGAAAGTGTTTGTATGATTTAAGATTTTGAAAACTGCGCCATAGAATAAAATTGTTTGAATTTTATGGTAACCTAGTAAATTTTCTGGAACCTATTGAAATTAAATGAAAATCTCTAAGTGGCCTCGCAAAACATAAATTAAAAGTCGAACAGGCACTAAAGGAAAATAAAATACATTTCTTTTGGTCACATCGAGGTCGTATTTTTGCTAACTTAAGCTAACCTAACCTAAAATTTGTACATTTTTAGACAGAACTTTAATGACTGTTTGGGAAAACTAGAGAATCGAAAGATGGACAAGAGCAATTTCAATTATAGCCTAATTTCCATATCAAGTTAATCTAAGCCTTATACTCCTTGCAGTTTCCGAAAAAAAATTCCAGACTCAGTGATTTTTTTGTGCATAAAATGATCTAAAGTTAGGACATTTTTAAAAACATTTAAGAATCAAAAGAATTTAAGTTTTTTAATCATTTTTGATAATGTGTCAAAATTTGAAAACTTCTTGGAAGTGTTAAATTAACAGACATTAAAAAACTCAGTTATTTGATATTTTCACTATCGATACACGGCAACCAAATAAGGATTTAAAAGGCTACAAATGAGCTATCTAATCTCCCTGTATAACTCTCAAAAATTCAGAGTTTTTACATGACAACCAAAACACAACAGTCAAAATTTAGCTCAAAAAAATTTAATGTATTGTAAATTTAAAATTGTGACAGATATCGAGTGAACTGCTGTTAAATATCCTCAGTACTACGACGAGGCAATAATAGAGTTTGGTCTAAAGGGTTTTATAAAGAAAGTAGGTAAGTGAAATTAACTAACTAAATTTGGCAGATTTCAGTAAAAAAATCTGTCAAAAAGGGATGAAATCGGCCAAAATTATGTTGAGGCTATTTTATTTTTTTTTTATTTGTTACTGATGCTTATCTTAGTTTTCCTTTAAAACTGTCCTAAATTTAGAAGTTTACGTCAATAAAGTTTGACTCTACTTGATTAGGTTACAATTTACCTACTAATCCAATTTACGTATATTTTGAGGTTTATCACGGTTTTGCAAAGGGCAGTATCAGATTTATTAAAAATGTTTCTTTCTTTGTAAAACAGTCAAAAAGGAAACGGTCAAAATTGCCTCAATCGATACAAATTTTGCTCATATGGGCAATTTCTTGTGTCACACGTATTCACAAGGTTTATAAATAAAAAGTGGATGAAGCTGTACTGTTGAAGAACAATATTGGAATTTTAATATTTCCAAGGATTAAATGTTACCCTCGATGTGACCAAAAGTAATGTAATGTTTGCATATTTTCCCGCATTTTGCACGTTTTCTGTACTTCGTAAAAAATTAGGTTAGGTTAAGAAATTAATTTGTCTTCAAAAAACCTTAAAAAAATTGGTGACGATGAGTTTAATTCTTATATAAAAATTGCAGGGCTACTGTGTAACTGTACAAATATACAAATGAATTTTTGCAAAATTATTTTGGTCTTATTGGTAGCATTTTTCATTATGTGTTACTATTCTAATAAATTTTGCTTCAATCTATGAGAGTGTAACATCAAAATCCAATTGTTTACTAACTGACAATAAAACCTCAAATATGCAAATGTATACAATGCACGAAAGTTATTATTAAATGTACTAAGCAGAACAATATTTTTTTTTTGACAAAGTGTTTTAAATATTTTATCTTAATAACCGAGATATTTTATTAAACTAACCTTTGAATCCTAAATGAAAATTCTGGGCTATTTCCAGTCATTTCAAAGGTCACAAGAGCTGATTATAATCAATCAATCGAAAAAAAATGAATTGTACATATAGTAAATCTAGTTTACTATATGTGAAACGAGACTAAATAATTTACTATTGGTTTCTAAATTAAACTAAACCTTCATAACTGCCAAAAATCAAATAAACATTTTCACCTAGAAAATCATAAATATAACCGCGATTTTACAACTTACAGAAAACTGATATATCTGACCTTCTTCTGTATGCATTACAGATTATGTTAAAGCCTAGATCTTTGGGAATCCCCTTTCTGAAAATTAAACATTTATTTTTTCCGCCCAGGAATGTTGTACCAATTATTCGCTTGATGTTTTAATTACATAAACAAATTGTACTTTCCACCTTCAACCGTACATAAACGATTTATTATTAAGGTCTTAAATGCAGTATTTTAAGTTCCGTTTTTCTGTTTCAGCTTCCTGCGTTAAAATAATTTCCATTCTATTGCTGACTTTGGGATCGACTCGAGCAGCACCGTCTGAACCGTCACAGGAATTTGATATCTGGAAGAATCCCTGTGAATCGACATCTGCAAAACGCCATATGCGAAGCACCGCAGAAAGAGAGCTTTACGATTTTTCAAATATAGTTAATGGCAAAAAGTTTAAGGAACTAAGACAATTATACCCTAAGGTAAGTCATTATTGTTAAACCCAACAGGAAAGCAAGTTTTAATAACGTTACAAATTTTATTGCAGCATCCTGAATTTAAAAACAACCAAACAGCTAGCACTTGTCCTAGAATCAACAAAATACTGAGACTACACAGACACACTAAAAACAAACTTGTTGTAAGTATTTTCTATACATGTTCATTTACTATTGTACCGAGTGTCTCGTTAACAGAGCTCAGTGTAACTATTGGAGATAGAACCTTTGAAAAAAATTATAAAAGCGATCAAAAAAAGATATTAGCTAATACAGTAAATAAAAAAATGTGTAATTACACTAGAAAATTCAGTAAAATATTTAATTAAATTCTTGTGCAAATTCTTCATAATTTTTTTTTTGTATTTTCTCATAGCGTAGGGGGCGTTGGAAATTTGGTTAGACGAAAAGTAAAATATCTCGGAAACGAATTGGTTCATTAGTTAGAAAGTTATTTACTCTATTGTATGATGAATCAGAATTTCAATTTTAGTTGTTGAGCACTAAAGGGGGATTAAAATTTTAGGTAATTTTCTTAAAGATGTTAAATCAAATGGTATATGAATGGCTTCGATTACGAATACCCATCAAATTTCTCTAATTGTTTAGAAAATATGACTCGTATAAAATTTTCAATATGCAAAAAAAAAATAAACAAATTTAAAAAGAAAATGAATAAGTGGGATTTAAAAACAACATAATGATATTAATTTTGTTGGTAAATTATTTTGTTGATTTAGTATTTGCTTTTTTGGTTTCTTATCTTGTTTTTTATTTTGAAAAATGAGAATTTCAGGAGAATACCCTGTCGATATGTTGCTGAACGTTTTTTTACTTGGAATCAGTTGTTAAAAGGAGAAGCACTCAAATAATTTCTCAGCGAAATTTGTATATTGCAAAAATTAAACAAAAACGTTATTATGTCATAGAAAGATAAAAAGGTAAATTGTTTTGAATGTGACAATTAAAGAAGCGAAGGTGACATTCAGAACAAATTGTCTTTTTACTTTTCTATTGAATTATTACGTCATCCCGTTTTGTTTAATTTTTGCCATAGGTGTGTTAATATCACATACTTTTTTCTTATTTTTGTTGTTATTATTTTTCAACACATTTGCCATGAATAATCGAGGAAACTAAACGTTATCATTGTTTAAAATCATAATGACGTAATTTGACAGTTGACATACTGTTTTGTTTAATTACGTCATCATGACGTCAAATGATGATAGCGTTCAGTCTCTTTGACTTATTCTTGGCAAAAGAGTAATTTTAAAAAACAATAACATTGCAGTTTTTACTCGAATACGGTTATACTAAATGTCCATATTATACAGGGTGGTTATTAAGTACTTTTACAAAATTTAAGAGGTGAATGTTTGACCAATTTTAAGTTAAAAAGATAGTATGAACATAAGTCCGCCAACGCATCATTTCAGAGATACAATAAGGTGTCAAAGTTGCTTTTTTCTTCCAGATTTGTCTATACAACAAAAAATTTTGACACTCTGTATCTCCGAAATGATGCGTTTGCGGATTTATGTTCATACGAACTTTTTTGCTTTAAATTAAGTTGACCCCTACAAAAGTACACCCCTAAAAAGTTTGTATAGGTAAGTACATAATAAACACCTTGTATTTTTTCGGATTCAGAAGACCAAGATCTATTAATTAATAAGAAAATGTACAGAATGTTTTAATAAAAATGTATCAACTTTGTATATTTTTTCACTTTTGCCATGGCCTTTTAATTTATTCAATAACAATTTTTAGTGGTAGAAGAAGCTCTATACCTTTTGTCCTAACATCAGATTTTTGTTTCTTAACTCAGAAGAAGAAGAGAAGAAGCACAGAAATATTCAAGGTTTTATTCTCCTGATGAACCGATCGCCTCGAAACTAGATTCTTAACCTTAGTGTAACATTTTGTGTTTAGAGAGGGTACATTTCTTAAGTAAACTTAAGTCTACATTTTACAATGTTTTCCGCTCGGTTCCTCATTCCGCTAGTTTCATCATTGTTTTGTTCATTCTGTTAAGGTGAACTGTAGTTGAATTACTTTCTTCTAATAACTCTGAGAAGACTATAAAATATGGATGGAAATTAACAGTTGTTAATAATAGTATTTGTGGTTGATTTGAAAACAAACTAGTAACTAGCGAACAGTATGTCAACTTGGCAAAATTCAAGACTACTTGAATCTGAAAATAGTTTTCGAAATATTACCACGTAAATAGTACTAACCATATTATAATATTTTGAATTAAACATTATTAACAAATATCACTTCTATTTCAGAGTCAAAGAAAGTTCTACGTTGCCATGTTAGACTTCTATCAATACCTCGAAAAACTGGAAAACATCCAAATCAACACTAAAACCGACCTTGATTTAGACAAGCGAAGAGATATATACCGAACAACCAAAAACCGATTAAGACTGGCAATTTGTGAGTTCAATGAATCGTTTCATCAGAATTATGGCAAGAAACCACGTGCACCGAATATGCAGTGTATTCCTGATGCAACCGATACGACTGGCATCCCATCATTTGACATACAATTTTTCAAAAAACTGAGAAGATTTCTAAGAATTGGCAAGAGAATGTTGATGAAATGGACCCGGAAACACCGGAAACATGGAAGAGTGAGTGTAGAGGCAAGGACTAAAATAAACTCCAGTTAATAAATTAGTGACTTAGGTGAAAAAGGTTGATTTGGTTATGGTAAACCAATGTAGATTTGACTCGTTCGTTCTCTGTAAATTTTAATTTTTTAAGCACTTTTTTTAAGGTTATGACTGTGATATATTAGTTTATTAGGTATTTATTTATTTATTTCCCTATCGATATTGTAGATTAATTCGCACTGCGATACAAACGAAACACGAACACTGACGATATTAAAAATTTGTCTTCTACAAATTCAGAAATTTTAGGGAAAGACTTCGAAATGCATTTTATAGCTTAGAAATATTAAAATGTCATTCCAGTGTAAATGTACTTAACTATAATTTAAGCTGAATTTTTGCACTATATTATTCAAACTTCAATCAAAACTAAATGCTTAATAATTCCTCAATCGATATTTAAAATTTGTATTATATCTTGTGATACTTATGTAATAGGTACTATTTATTATTTATTTATGTGACTTTTAATATTAAATTTCAACAGTTTGTCAAAAAAATGTGATACATTTTAAAAACTATTGGTGTATCTCATAGTGTAGTAATTATAACCAAAATTAGTTGGTTTAGCACTTTCAAAACGCTTGGACATTTTTTTCGACCTGAATAATTCTGTTGAAGGCTGACTGCGAATTTTTTAATCAGTATTATTTTTTATGTTGATATAGTTTGCCATTTTTCATATTATTTTATCTGAAGGATGGTTGGTTATTTAAAAAAAAATATTTATGGACGATTCTGTATTGTAGAATTACTTATAAATATGAAAAATCAAAATAATCAACAATCCTGACAACGCATTGTAATATTTTTTTGTAAAGCTGTATTTTTTTACATAATCAAATGATAATAAATCTTTTTGTATGATAGTGTTTGTGTTATTTTAATTGTTGTTAAGTGCAAAATTTAGGCGATTACCTAAAGAAGAAGAAAAGAAAGACTAGAAGAAAAGAAAAATTTAATTATGGTTAAACACACCTTTAAAGTTCTTCAATCTATGACTGAGGTACAGAAATTGTGAGATTATGTTCCATTTTGAGAGAAGAGTTTCTGATAAATAATAGAACGTTTGTATTGGTATTGTATTTTACTGGATGCGTCATTAATGACCGTTTCCTCAACATTGAGTAAGTTGGGTTTAAGGGTAGTTGAGACTGTGTTATTTTGCATCTGATTTGTCACATTCAAATTAAAATCAACTTTGAAGTGTCGGAGGAACAGGCATAAATACCCAATGAACCATCACTTATCAGAGATTTTGATAAATTTTGAATTGTTCTAAAAAAACTACTAGTATGAGAAAAAAAATCTACAACCTTAATAAAATACAGAGTGTTGTATAGAAAAAACAAAAAATTTACTTCCTTACTATCATCAACTTTGATTTTTCTTATGGGCGCCATAATAAATTTTTACATTTTTGAAATGGGCTATTTCTAAATTGACAGTTTATTGAAAATAACGAAAATTATGTTTTAATAAAGGGTCTCTTGAAAATAACAGGTTAACAATTCTCACTTGACTCTTTTTCACGTGACATCATTGACATTTTCAAACCGATGAGCATTCCAGTCTGACTTTCTAATCAATTGTTGATTGATGTTATTTTATCGCACTCTTCTGGGTCTTGATTTATTTAATGAGGTAGGTAATTAAAAATAAATGAAATTTTACTGTGCCACTTTCCTCCTTTCTCAGTTTTTGACAATCATCATCAGGTTTTAGGTTTTTGTTTTGAGAACGGCATATTAGATAGAATTTTACTTATTTAAAGTGTTTTTTGTTACAGTTTAGCTAAAATCTTCACAAAGAGTACATTTGTACATGATGTCCGTCAACTGTTTATTAGATTAAAGCGCGTTTCGTGTCACATGATCATTGTTTTGCAAAGGGCAGTAATATCACGTGGACTAGTGTCATTTGACCGCTCAACGGATTTTTGGTGTAATTTTCAGGGCGCTCTTTGCAAAAACATAATTTTCGTGATTTTCACGAAATTTAACGAATAAAGTTACTGTCTGTCTAATTTAAAAAGGATATCTGAAAATTTTGGTAGCCACCAAAAACGTTGAGTGTCGTTCTTATTTTAAATAAAACATCCTGTATATTAGTACATTAATCAACTCTATGTTGAATTTCAGGCCTACTTCATGTATAATGTAATATACCTAACTTAAAATGTTTTTGAGATATTTAACGTTTTCTGTCAAAATGGGCGTTTGCAGACCAAAACACAATTATTGTCATGAACAACTATCAAAAAATCTTAGCTTTTTGGTGCAGTTTTTATAACAGTTTGAGTGAGAATTACAGCAAATAATTTTTTCTAATTTTGACATATAAAGTGACACTTTTCAAAACTGATTAGAATGACAAAACGTTTTACTTTATGTAACTAGTTATGAAAAGTTCATTTCATCACTCCCTGTTTTTATGCATTTCCGTAGAAACATATGGGCGACATCCATCATAACATGTCGTTGTCACTGTTTATACAAGGTGCTATGAAAGTGAATATTTGTGTTAAATCACTTTAAAAGATGGTTTTTACCGCTTTTTGGTCAAACGCCCTACAAACATTCATTCGTTACACAAAATCGATCTTTTCATAACTGGTTACATAAATAGTGTTACGATTTTCCCGTGGGTTCACACAAAGTCAATTTAACTCAACGATTAATAACTTTATTTACACTTCAAAACACTCCGTACAACAATTAACACAGCTACTAAAAACACTACTACAATTCCACAATTACTCCGCTATTTAAACTTTACCGCGTTCCCAAATTCACTACTACACTCCACCACTCGTCGACGCCGCTTCTTTTATATTCACAAACCACGTTCTAGAATTACCGCGAAACGCTTCGCGATTTGCTTCGAATCTTCCAGGTGTGGCGCTTCCTAACTGTGGCCTACTTTAATACGCGCCCGGTCAGATATTGCGGCGCATCGGTTTCATCGAGTATCGAGCATAGTAGGCCCAAACCGTAACACTGCCCCCCTCTTAAAGCTCATCGTCCCGATCCGCTTCATCTAATCCCTGGTATTTCTTGAGTCTGTCCAGATGGACAATTTTCATCTTGCCTTTGGGGCTGCGTTGGACTCTGTATGCGACGTCGTTTAACCTTTTTACCACATTGTAAGGTCCCTCCCAGTGTCGTTGCCATCTTTGACTTAATCCTTTGCTCCTCCTGGGTTGAAACATCCACACAGCATCACCTTCCTTATAATTGCCACCAGTTGGTCTGTGGTCCAGTGTCATCTTCATACGGTCGTTGTTTGGTGTCATCTTCTCTCTCTCAGGTTCCCGAATTGTGATGGATTCCTTCTGTAACGAACACTGGTCACACCGTTTACACCATTCCTCAACGTCCTTTCTGAAGTTAATCCAGTAAAATCGATCTCTTTGCAGGAATTGGGCACTATTGTTTGGTAAACAAAGCGTTTTCCGTCTGGACTTTCCCATTTGCGAGTAATCAAGTCATCTCGCAGTCGAAGCGAATTCCACTGCAACCAGTAACCCCTTACTGTTGGTCCATATCTGGAAATCTGTTGCCAATCCGGTTTCAAATCCTTCTCCAACCATCTTCTGATTACTTCCAAATCAGAGTCTGAACGCTGCCCTTTTATTATGTCTTCCTTAGAAACGCTGCTCTCCATTCTTCTTGTAGCCTCTTTACCTGTCACCTTCGTGATTTGACCAATCCTCCAACCATTATGAATTTGTCCTTTCCGGTACCTTAAATCACTATCAAAAGCTTGACGATCCTCTACATATCGCGGTAAATGTCCTTCCGGGTTCTTCATTTCCTGCTCCTGGTTACGCCAATTCTGCGGGGTCGGTAAACGAGACTGCTTTCTGCAATTCCATTGGTAATGTCCTTTACGTCCACAAATATAACATGTAATGTTTCTTTTAACAGAAGAGTTCCGGTGATTTGTTCTAATGTCCTGATTTCGTCGGCACTGCGGGTTTGGAGAACAAGACCGCTGTCTGCAATTCCTTCTATAGTGTCCTTTGCGTCCACATCGATAACATTCCACTCTAGTGATCGGACGTGACCGTTCTAACTGTCTGGACTGACTATTTCCTGATGCTGCCATTTGTTGCACTAATTGGCCTACCATTGCTTTAATTTCATCTATTAATGTAGCAACATGATCGGCTGGCGGTACTCTTTCCTCTTGAATAGGCTCTGGCTTTAAATCATTGCACGCAGCTTCAATTTCCAGCGGTCGAATCAGTAATTCGCTGTTGTTGCTCCCTTTGAACATCTTCAGCCATTTCTTTACCTCCGGATCTCGAATCCCATCTACAAAATACTGTGCCACAAGTTCTTCTTGGATTTCATCCGGGACGGCTGGGTAAGCCAGATGCACAAGGCGACGAATTTCGGTTTCAAACTCTTCTAGATTTTCACCAGTTTTCTGCTGTCTTGCCATTAATTGCGTTCGATACAGTCCTTTCTTATGTTGATCCCCATAACGACGTTCTAATGCAGCTACTAATGCTTCATAGTTGCTTCGTTGGGCGATAGGCAGAGTCTGTAACAGCTCCAATGCAGGTCCTCGTAATGCCACCACCAGTGCTACAGCCTTTTCTTCGTTACTCCATCTATTTGCATTTGCAGCGGCATCAAATTGGAGTTGGTACGTTGCCCATGAAGTTTGACCGTCGTATGTGGGAGGCTTGATCTTGTTGAGCCCGTTTCGGGTGATCACTGTAGAGCTGGCTCCTCTGCTGTCAATTTTCCGCTCTAAGTCGCGTAGCTTTATCTCGACATCATTCCGAATTCTATTAATGTCCTCTCGAACATCATTCTGAATTTTATTGAGACTATGGGTTACATACTCTTGGATTTCTGTCTTGGTCCCCGCTAGAACGTTCAATATTTCTACGTTACGCTTTTCATGCCGCTCTCTGTCTTCTTTGTCTTGTTGTCGAATTCTTTCTTCTTGTTGTCGAATCCTTTCTTGTTCTTCCTTGTTTCGTTTTCGAATCTTTTCTTGTTCTTCTTTGTCTTGTTGTCGAAATCTTTCTTCTTGTTATCGAATCCTTTCTTCTTGTTGTCGAATTCTTTCTTCTTGTTGTCGAATCCTTTCCTGTTCTTCCTTGTTTTGTTTTCGAATCTTTTCCATAATAGCTGCAAGTTGGGCCTCCATGTTTGCACTTTGACGTCTTGTTATTGGCATAAAATAAATTTAACACACCACTGTACCGAATATCTCTAGTCCGGTCCTGAACACAAGTCTCTAACCCGAAGTTTAGTTCCAATTCACGTGGCACTAACGTCTGATCCCACTTCTGACACCAATTGTTACGATTTTCCCGTGGGTTCACACAAAGTCAATTTAACTCAACGATTAATAACTTTATTTACACTTCAAAACACTCCGTACAACAATTAACACAGCTACTAAAAACACTACTACAATTCCACAATTACTCCGCTATTTAAACTTTACCGCGTTCCCAAATTCACTACTACACTCCACCACTCGTCGACGCCGCTTCTTTTATATTCACAAACCACGTTCTAGAATTACCGCGAAACGCTCCGCGATTTGCTTCGAATCTTCCAGGTGTGGCGCTTCCTAACTGTGGCCTACTTTAATACGCGCCCGGCCAGATATTGCGGCGCATCGGTTTCATCGAGTATCGAGCATAGTAGGCCCAAACCGTAACAATAGCTATTACAGTGTCCAAAAAGTGAGTTCAATATCAACTTAAAAAAAATATTTTCGAATGGGGCATTTAAAATTGTATAATTTTATCTTGTTTTTGATACAAAAAAAAAGGTACTATCAGAACTAATAAAAAGTTACTAAATTAAATATTTAGTTTGTACTAGTTCTCATAGTTTTTTAAGGGTTTTAACGGTTTGTCAACACCGGTATTTATTCAACATAATAAAGTTGATATTTACTTCAGGTATAACCACAAGTGTCTCTATCTTAAAAATATTTGAGATGAACAACCCCCATCAACTTTTCCTTACCACTCTGTAAATCATTAGATCCAACATACAAAGATCTACAAAATAAATCCAACAATGGAAAAGATTTCATAAAAATACAGGGTGCGGAATAACACACAGTCTTCTCCACTATAAATTTATTAACCCACCAGTTAATGGGGGCGCGCTCGACTAGTTTCGGGCATAGACATGCCCATCATCAGGAGCTAAAAGAATTAAAACGCTCTAACAAAGGTGAACTCAAAAATGTGGACAATGGCGAAGGACATACCTTAAAAGCTGCTTAACACATTAGACGCTGTCTTTCTATACAGGGATAGACAGCGAGACCCATTAGTGGCAAAGAGTTAACTTATCATTAATGGAAGGCAACTAAACTGTAAAATGGTTGAAAAAGAATTTGGAATATAAAATTAAGTATAAAAAAAGTTTCATTATCTTATCATGGAGAAAAAACACTTAACTACACTTAGTAACTATTAACATTCTAAATATTAATTATAAAAATTATAAAAGTAAAAACCGCGTGGCGGGGGACCCTATCCCGTATGTGCGGGAGCCCCAATCGTACAGGGGAGTGCAAAAACTTTCAGATGTATGTTGCTGAGGGCAGAACAAGGGCAAAATGGACGAAGCAGAGTGATTTATTGAAAAAAGTTAATTTGAATGTGCGCATAGGAAAACTGTTAAACTTAAGAGTGGGGAGGAAGGTAGGTGTCAAGAAAGAGGAATTATTGATTAATAAAATAAAATTCAAAAATTGAGAGTTCCGCAACCCACAAGACAAGGCACGCCGTGACCCGCAAAGCAAGAATACGCACTCAACAAGCTGACACCTGACAGGTGTAAAAACACTGGAGTGGCCAACATGGGGGGCAGAAAGAATGACGGCTGACAAAAGACAGATGGTGATTACAGTAGGAAGGGGAGAGGGGAGTTTAGTGTGATGTAATGCAGAAGGAAAATTAGGAATATTAATCGAGTTAAAAGAATGGAAAAAGATAATTTAAAAGGTCAAGGACTTGAAAAATGCTGTAGCAACGTGGTTAAGCTGGTCATTGAGGCAGGGGTGCTCTCCATCCTCTATTGCTCTGCCAATCTCCAACACCTCCAGCAGATTCATAAGGTTACCCTTATCACAAAAATGTAAGGATTTAAAGCCCTCTTCGGTAGTAAAAGTATGGTTGTTGAAGTGAAGGTGGCGGGAAAAATTAGATCCCATGTTGGTGGCGTCCAAAGTAGGTTTTTTCTGGAACTTGTCAAACTCTCTAAGGTGTTCATGGATTCTAGTGGAGAATTTCCTACCAGTCTGGCCAACGTAACGGGAATTGCAGTTTGGGGTACAGCAAGTTAACTGATACACTCCGGATCTGTTAAGAAGAGGGGTGGGGTCTTTAGAATTGCAGAGGAATCGACCGGAGGTGTGAGAAACCTTGAAACAGATGTTGATATTATGTAGGCTAAAGAGATTTTTCAATTGTAGGGAAATGCCACCAAGAAAAGGGATAGAGAAGAATTTTGAGGTTATTTTGTCCTCATGTATTATTAGATTTTTGTTAATAAATTTTTTAAAATGGTTGAAATAAGTTTTATTGATTATGGAGGGGGGAAATTTGTTGTTGATGGCTACAGTTCTAATCCAGGATAGTTCATTATTGAAATTGGATTGAGACATTGGGATGTTGTACAGGCGGGTGAAGAAGCAGTTGAGGGCGGCCATTTTTTGGTTAAAGGGATGGTTGGAATCAAAAAGAATAATGGAATCAGTGCTGGTGGGTTTATGGTAAATGGACAAGTCAATGTGGTTGTCAAGTTTAGTGCAAAGTATGTCAAGGAAAGGGAGGGAATTATCAGACTCTAGTTCCATGGTGAAGGTTATAGACTCGTGTAGAGTGTTGATGAATGTAAAAAAGTCGTCCAAATCGCTAGCGGTGCCGTCAAAGATGCAAAAAATGTCATCCACGTAGCGTTTAAAAAAGAGGACTTTGTGAATTGAATGGTAAGACTCCAATGAATCTTCAATTTTAGCCATAAAGACCTCAGCCAGAAGTGGCGAAAGGCAAGAACCCATTGCCAAACCTTTGATCTGAGAATAGTAATTACCACCAAATTGGAAAAAGTTCTGGTCAAGTACTAAGGAAACCAAAGATAACAAGTCCTCAACTTGAAAAGGATCAATGGTTTCGGAACTGGAGAGTAGCTCTTGGACAAAGGTAATACAATCGTAAGGTGGGATACTAGGAAATAAGTTACAAACGTCGAACGAAACCATAACAGCAGATTGAGGAATAACAATATCCTTTAGTTCTGAGCACAATTCAACTGAGTTTTTAATTGAGTATTTACTTTTAAATTTAGTGATCTGTAGTATGGTGTCATTCAACCAAGAGGAGAGGTGGTGACAGGGAGAACCACAAAAGGAAACAACGGGTCTAACTGGGATATTAGGTTTATGGATTTTTGGGAGGCCGTAAAGTTTGGGAACAGAAGGATTAAGTGGCGTTAATCTGTACTTGTTAAAACCTAGCGGTGTTAGAGATTTAGCGGTTTTGGTTAACTGGTGGGTTAATAAATTTATAGTGGAGAAGACTGTGTGTTATTCCGCACCCTGTATTCTTACACCTCCACTGCGAGACAATGGACTTCTACTTCAAACTACAAACTGCTGGTCGAGCATTTTTGGTCCGAGAGTTCAAAAAGAGCCTGCTCACGAGGAAGCTCACTCAGCTGGACATTTGGTTCAACTGCGAATGCTTAAGGAGGAACCTCAAACCCAGATACATTTCCCTTCGTTGCAACACGGATTCTTCTTCCTCCAGGAAAGCCATCTCCCACGCCAGCTAAGTAACACCGACCTTAAACTTAAGTGTATCTATTTTAAACTTACCGCCGCATTACACCCCGTTGAATTTGACACTTTGCACCATGCCCTCCTTGATTTTGTGGCTGACATGGGGGACAGAAAGTTTGAGTCTTTGCGCTCCAAGCTATCTCATCAGTTACGTCCTTTGCCTACACCTTCACACAATTCCCCTGCTTTCACTCCCTCCCACAATCCTGATATTTCTCCTTCACAACCCATTTTACCTCCCACACCCACACTCCCTGAAACATCTCCAGATTCAGTGGAATTTTCCAACGATGTCTTTGTGGGCATTTTTGGTGTCAAAAAGACACCAAGATCGAATTTCTCTTTTCACCCTCGTACTCTCAATCTTTCAAATTGTACTCTTTCTCATGACGACTTAAATATCCTGAACCGTGGCTTAAAATTTAATTTTACTTTTCAACCAAAAATTACAGACTTACATACTCTTTCTGCACATGTAGAAAATGTCATCTCCAGAGCTGTCCCTGAACCATCACAGGGTGCAGTCCGTTCTGCTTGTGCTGTCCAGTTAAACAACTTCCATCATCATCACATGTCTTCCAACAACTCTATACCAATGAGTGAGGGCAAGGCCTTGTCAACTTTACGAAAAAAGGTCAAGGACAACGACCTTATTGTCACTAAGGCAGATAAAGGTAACTGCGTGGTAGTTCTAAACAGAGCCCAGTACGTTGACAAGGTCTTGACCTTTCTGGACTCTGACTCTTTCACACCCCTACACACTTCACCTTTGAACAAGTTTGTTACTAAATTCAAATCAACCTTAAACAAAACCGCTAAATCTCTAACACCGCTAGGTTTTAACAAGTACAGATTAACGCCACTTAATCCTTCTGTTCCCAAACTTTACGGCCTCCCAAAAATCCATAAACCTAATATCCCAGTTAGACCCGTTGTTTCCTTTTGTGGTTCTCCCTGTCACCACCTCTCCTCTTGGTTGAATGACACCATACTACAGATCACTAAATTTAAAAGTAAATACTCAATTAAAAACTCAGTTGAATTGTGCTCAGAACTAAAGGATATTGTTATTCCTCAATCTGCTGTTATGGTTTCGTTCGACGTTTGTAACTTATTTCCTAGTATCCCACCTTACGATTGTATTACCTTTGTCCAAGAGCTACTCTCCAGTTCCGAAACCATTGATCCTTTTCAAGTTGAGGACTTGTTATCTTTGGTTTCCTTAGTACTTGACCAGAACTTTTTCCAATTTGGTGGTAATTACTATTCTCAGATCAAAGGTTTGGCAATGGGTTCTTGCCTTTCGCCACTTCTGGCTGAGGTCTTTATGGCTAAAATTGAAGATTCATTGGAGTCTTACCATTCAATTCACAAAGTCCTCTTTTTTAAACGCTACGTGGATGACATTTTTTGCATCTTTGACGGCACCGCTAGCGATTTGGACGACTTTTTTACATTCATCAACACTCTACACGAGTCTATAACCTTCACCATGGAACTAGAGTCTGATAATTCCCTCCCTTTCCTTGACATACTTTGCACTAAACTTGACAACCACATTGACTTGTCCATTTACCATAAACCCACCAGCACTGATTCCATTATTCCTTTTGATTCCAACCATCCCTTTAACCAAAAAATGGCCGCCCTCAACTGCTTCTTCACCCGCCTGTACAACATCCCAATGTCTCAATCCAATTTCAATAATGAACTATCCTGGATTAGAACTGTAGCCATCAACAACAAATTTCCCCCCTCCATAATCAATAAAACTTATTTCAACCATTTTAAAAAATTTATTAACAAAAATCTAATAATACATGAGGACAAAATAACCTCAAAATTCTTCTCTATCCCTTTTCTTGGTGGCATTTCCCTACAATTGAAAAATCTCTTTAGCCTACATAATATCAACATCTGTTTCAAGGTTTCTCACACCTCCGGTCGATTCCTCTGCAATTCTAAAGACCCCACCCCTCTTCTTAACAGATCCGGAGTGTATCAGTTAACTTGCTGTACCCCAAACTGCAATTCCCGTTACGTTGGCCAGACTGGTAGGAAATTCTCCACTAGAATCCATGAACACCTTAGAGAGTTTGACAAGTTCCAGAAAAAACCTACTTTGGACGCCACCAACATGGGATCTAATTTTTCCCGCCACCTTCACTTCAACAACCATACTTTTACTACCGAAGAGGGCTTTAAATCCTTACATTTTTGTGATAAGGGTAACCTTATGAATCTGCTGGAGGTGTTGGAGATTGGCAGAGCAATAGAGGATGGAGAGCACCCCTGCCTCAATGACCAGCTTAACCACGTTGCTACAGCATTTTTCAAGTCCTTGACCTTTTAAATTATCTTTTTCCATTCTTTTAACTCGATTAATATTCCTAATTTTCCTTCTGCATCACATCACACTAAACTCCCCTCTCCCCTTCCTACTGTAATCACCATCTGTCTTTTGTCAGCCGTCATTCTTTCTGCCCCCCATGTTGGCCACTCCAGTGTTTTTACACCTGTCAGGTGTCAGCTTGTTGAGTGCGTATTCTTGCTTTGCGGGTCACGGCGTGCCTTGTCTTGTGGGTTGCGGAACTCTCAATTTTTGAATTTTATTTTATTAATCAATAATTCCTCTTTCTTGACACCTACCTTCCTCCCCACTCTTAAGTTTAACAGTTTTCCTATGCGCACATTCAAATTAACTTTTTTCAATAAATCACTCTGCTACGTCCATTTTGCCCTTGTTCTGCCCTCAGCAACATACATCTGAAAGTTTTTGCACTCCCCTGTACGATTGGGGCTCCCGCACCTACGGGATAGGGTCCCCCGCCACGCGGTTTTTACTTTTATAATTTTTATAATTAATATTTAGAATGTTAATAGTTACTAAGTGTAGTTAAGTGTTTTTTCTCCATGATAAGGTAATGAAACTTTTTTTATACTTTAATTTTATATTCCAAATTCTTTTTCAACCATTTTACAGTTTAGTTGCCTTCCATTAATGATAAGTTAACTCTTTGCCACTAATGGGTCTCGCTGTCTATCCCTGTATAGAAAGACAGCGTCTAATGTGTTAAGCAGCTTTTAAGGTATGTCCTTCGCCATTGTCCACATTTTTGAGTTCACCTTTGTTAGAGCGTTTTAATTCTTTTAGCTCCTGATGATGGGCATGTCTATGCCCGAAACTAGTCGAGCGCGCCCCCATTAACTGGTGGGTTAATAAATTTATAGTGGAGAAGACTGTGTGTTATTCCGCACCCTGTATTCTTACACCTCCACTGCGAGACAATGGACTTCTACTTCAAATTTCATAAAAATGTTTACTAATTCAATATTTTAGAAAATTTAGACCAATAGCTACTACGCCCCTGGATTCTACGAAAACCTATAAGGGGATTTTTTTAGTTTTTTTTTTTTTGTTAAGTGACAGTAGAAATACCGTGAAGTACCGTATATGACCGATTTTCAAAAAATCATCCCAAACAAATGAGGATAGCCCAACTTTTACTGGACCAATAGATAAAGCTGAAAAATCAAACACATCCTACTACTTGCTCTGTATTTCGTAAAATCAGCGAAAAGGAGCCACCCTGTACAGGGTGCTGCATTTTCGATGGTTTTACGGGGTACAGAGAAAACGGTAATAGATAGAAAAAAAGTAGCATACGTGTTCTGATCTCTTTTTCTGAGCTGAGATGACTGGCGAAGAGTGGGCTGCGCAAACTTCTTTTGTTTCAAAGATACGGGGGGTTTTTGAAAAATGGTCATTTTGGAACCTCCTCTGTATTTCATTTGCTATTAAAGTTATCAAAAAAGGAAAAACGGTTTCCGGTAGAAGTTTTGATGTAGAATCCAATGGCGTAGTCAGTTTTTTTCTATTCCGTTTAGTTTCTGACATATGACAGTAAGTTAAATTTTTTTAACTGGAACATCCTATATATTTTTACACCATTTAATTCTGTTGATTTTTACCTTTTTAACGGTGTATTACAACATATAAGTTTGTAGAGGTTAATCCTGTTATTTTAAAAAAAGACCTTTGCTCAGCTAAAAAAAGGCCAATATCTAAAATACCAAACAAAATCGGAAATCATATAAACTAACACATCAGAAAATTAAATATTTTTAATAAATCTTATTAAAAATTTAAGTTACAAACAGTTCTACCGTCACTTTAATAAGAAAAGTGGCCATTTCTATTTTCTACTATTTTTAAGGTAGAAGTTGAAAAAACTGTTTATAAACGACATGTAACATGTTAATATGAACATAGCCAAATTTTGTTTCGACGTGGGTATTTTTATACGTATTATTTAGCACTTTTTTGTTAGGGAAACGCTTTTTTTCTAATTACCAAGATTAACTGAAAATGGTGAGGTTTTGTTTTTTGTTTATCAATCCCAATCCTCTGACCGGTTTCGCCGTATTACGGCTCATCAGAGAGGCTATAGGGCTTGATAACCAAAGAACAAAACCTTCGTTCCAGTATAGTCAACTGGATGCCAGAAATGATAGTTGTGTGCAACATCTGGTGACATCTGTACTCAACTCTATGAGTTAGAAAGTTCAGATGGCGTTCCAAAATCTAGGAACAGCACCATTAATGCCGCATCATTCGGTAAACACCGATCTGATTGGTTGAAAATGGTAAAAAGATAGAAAAAAAGTAGCATACGTGTTAAAAAAAAAAAAAAAAAAAAAAAAAAATAAAAAAAAAAATATTAATTAATTTAAAAAAAAAATTAATTAATATAATTATATATATATATATATTATATATTTATATATTTATATTATTTTATTTATTTATATTATTATTCAAATATTAATTTTTTTTTTGTTTTTTTTTCTATCTATTTATTTTATCCTCCCAAATGTATATGTTTTTTTTGGAACGCCATCTGAACTTTCTAACTCATAGAGTTGAGTACAGATGTCACCAGATGTTGCACACAACTATCATTTCTGGCATCCAGTTGACTATACTGGAACGAAGGTTTTGTTCTTTGGTTATCAAGCCCTATAGCCTCTCTGATGAGCCGTAATACGGCGAAACCGGTCAGAGGATTGGGATTGATAAACAAAAAACAAAACCTCACCATTTTCAACCAATCAGATCGGTGTTTACCGAATGATGCGGCATTAATGGTGCTGTTCCTAGATTTTGGAACGCCATCTGAACTTTCTAACTCATAGAGTTGAGTACAGATGTCACCAGATGTTGCACACAACTACCAAGATTAACGTTTAAAAACTTTTTATACACCGTTGAAAAAGTAAAAATCAACAGAATTAAATGAACTAAAAATATATAGGGTGTTCCATTTAAAAAAATGTAACTTACTGTCATATGTCGGAAATTAAACGTAATAGAAGAAAACTGACTACGCCATTGGATTCTACGTCAAAACTTCTACCGGAAACCGTTTTTTCCCTTTTTGATAAATTTAATAGCAAATGAAATACAGAGGAGGTTCCATAATGACCATTTTTCAAAAACCCCCCGTATCTTTGAAACAAAAAAAGTTTGCGCAGCCCACTCTTCGCCAGTCATCTCAGATCGGAAAAAGAGATCGGAACACGTATGATACTTTTTTTCTATCTATTACCGTTTTCTCTGTACCCCGTAAAACCATCGAAAATGCAGCACCCTGTACATTTATAAAAACTGCCATTGAAAGCAACTTTGTTAACCATAAACTTTTTATCTCAAATTTTTTTGACTGAAATGTGCAAGGGCAGAGATATTTAGCATCTAAATATAGTTGGGATACCCTGTATACAAAGTACTCTAAAACAGCATACTCTACGACAAAATACATCTAAGGCAAGAAGTTCATATAAACATACAAGATATACAAAGTGTTAAAGTGTAGTTATTTGTTCAGTTTTTTCTTTATAGTACTCAGAATTTTAGAGATATTTAGATTATTTGCTTGATTGGCTTAGCTAACTATATTAAATGTTTAGAAGTTATCTGCGTCAACTGATTGTCAGAAAGTATACAGGACGTTTTTTTTTGCAGTAATTGTATACATTTTATCCTCCCAAATATGGTTTTGGTGCTCCACTGTTTTATCCTAAAAACTTATTAAATCAAAATAAGTTGTCTCTTTGAAGCACGATAAGTTAGTCTGATTTATATTGGATGTTTCAAGTTTTTATAATATGTGAAATGATAAAAAAATAAGCACATAAATTTTCACACAAGCGGGTATTTTTCAGCTTTGCCTTCCAAGTATACAAGATGTTAGTTAAATTTTAAAAATATAAAAATAATATTTGAAAAAAAAAAACATGGACAGGCTGAAGACTAAGAAGACTTTTATTGATAGAGCAGGCTAAATGATTAACAAATTACTTTTTTCATCCTTTTTAACACCATATTAAAATGTACTAATACTAATAAGTGTAATTTTGATGGGGACTAACTGCCGTGAAAACTCAAAACCAAAATTTCTTGATTCCCAATTTTCAAAAATACTGCCTGAAAATGAATTTTATATGTAAAACTGATTTTCCTATTCTAAAACGATTCAGACTAATTTAACATAACCTAATATTAGCAAAGTAAAATCCACCATTTTGACCACATTATCATATACAGTGCGTTTTTTTTAACGCGCAACATAGGATTTCACGTGTTAAATTTTTAAGCCCATGTTAGACCATGTTATTTTGGAACTACAAGTATAAAACTTGACGGGTGGCTATTTCGTACCCTGAAGCTTACGTAAATTTACCAATTCGGCCTAAAAAGTGTTAAAAAACTTGCAAAAAATCATCTTTTTTCGAAAAGGTTTTATCGTTTCATACTCCCTGTATGCATTGTTGTTCTTTGTTGTTTTTGATTCTGGCAGGGCAGGTAGCAGGTAAAATTTGGCGTAGAAAGTAAAACAGGGTGATCATTAACTTTATATCAAGAAAGTTAAGAACAAAAGAAGTATTTTTATAGGTGAATTGTTCAAATTGACCTCCGTTTGAAGCCAAACAGTATATTCCAAACAATCATAAAATGCCCTTTTGACGTTTAAAAGATGTCGGGTCGTGATGCAGTCAAAATAAGTAACTTCACCTGCTACCTGCCCTGCCAGTATCAAAAACAACAAGGAACAACAATGCATACAGGGAGTATGAAAGGATAAAATCTTTTCGAAAAAAATGATTTTTTTCCAGTTTTAAATCACTTTTTAGACCAAATTGGTAGACTTACTTAAGCTTCAGGGTACTAAAGACACACCCGTCAAGTTTTATACTTGTAGTTCCAAAATAACATGGTCTAACATGGGCTTAAAAATTTAACACGTAAAATCCTATGTTGCGCGTTAAAAAAAACGCACTGTAGTTATGTATTACATGTATATCATCAATTATTAAATTTACTTACAATTTTAGTATTAACTATTTTTGTCTGATTAGTAACACATTTTTGTCCTGTCTTAAACCCGAGATAAAATAAACTTACTACAATAAATGCTACTACTTTACTTGATAGATTGAATTCTTGTTTGTGGTTCTGTAACTAGCTTTGTTGTACATTTTATTAAAACTTTTAAATATATGACAACACAGAGATTTTTAAATTAAAATGACTTACATTTTAGTGCTGTTATAATAAAACACCATATACGAAATACAGAGACATTCTAGAGTTAAGTTAGACAAATCGGGTTACTTGAGAATCATAACTATGGTTTTAACATTAACAAAAAAATCATACAACATCGCTAAAAAAAATAAAAGGGATTGGGCAATACATAATATTATTTATGTACAAAAACGAACACCGAAAGTTGGAAAGTGTGAAGTTGCCAAATCAAGTAATTCAACAAAAGACGTATTCATTTTCACCGTTAAGTAGTTGGCAAATAGTCGATAAATCATACACAATTTGCCTAAATTACGGTTAAGTAGCAATAACAACTAAATACGTTGCTAATTGTGCTAGCAAACAAACGGTCTCAAAATGTTGAGAGAAGTGCCAATATTTCCACGTCTTTGTTCGGTAAATTTGAGGTTTCTTGGTCAAATTTGTGTAAACAAATGTTGATTTTCTGCAAGAAAATTGGCTCATACACGCAACAAATCTGTATGAACTCATGTTTATTTAATAAAATGAAACTAAATTTAATTATTATATGTTCCACGAATGTTAAAAGAAGTAAATTACGCAATAATTCAATTTAGTTTGTCTAATTTTGACGTAATTAATTTTGCATACGATTTTTATGCAGTAGGTTTAATACAATTCGTGACTTTTTGGAATAAGCTCAATCCATCAGGATGCGTATCCTTGAAACGAAGGAAGAGAGTTATCAAGAGAAAGATCTGTAGAATGTGACAGGGACCAGCCAGTGTCAGTTCTTCTGTCACATTCTATCAACACATCACTTGAGATTTCCGTTCCTTGCTTTCAAGAATTAGGCTCCAGGAGGGTTATAAAGCATTTTTTTTTATTTTATGTATCCTGAATACTCTATAAAAATACAAACATTAGAATGCGTTCGTCTGTTTAAAGAATGATAAGGAAAAATCAAAGGAAAAATGAAAATACAGTGTGAATCAGACGTTATGAACACTAATTAGAGCCCTTTCCATACTGTTTAATAAAGACTATTGTCA
Organism: Ips typographus; assembly: GCF_016097725.1. Lineage (NCBI taxonomy): Eukaryota > Metazoa > Arthropoda > Insecta > Coleoptera > Curculionidae > Ips > Ips typographus. The sequence continues at coordinate 11,690,438 of NC_138423.1, forward strand.
CAGGTCAAATAAAAAATTTGAAAACTATTAAAAAATTAGGCTATTAATTATATCAAACACTCTAGCATTTAAACACGCGTTGTAATCACTAATTAGACCGATTATTTCTTAGGTAATTGTTTTTTTGAGACCATTTGGCTAGATTATATATTTTTTTCAAAATTTGATAAAACATAACTTACAGTAAAGCCAAGTAAACGCTGTCCAGACACCATTAAGACACTGAATAATTTATACACTAATTTTAAGTTTATTAGAATAATAATTAGTTAATTCTAGTTATCGAATAGACGTTATATGAATAATATAGTCTATTCTCAATCTTTTTGATCTACATATCTAACCTAACCTATGTTTGGAATGTTTTTGTATAACAAAATGATAATTTTGTCAGACGGCAAATACGATGTATTTATCTATTTTGTAATATTTTGAAGTCAAGTCAGACAAATTTGGTAAAACTCAGCCTGAACATTGTCACAGCATCGTCTTCCTGTTTTCTGTTTAAGCTTTCACCCTGTATATCGCTAGATAATAAGCGCATAGTTCAAATAGTGCACTTTTTGGCCTTTAAACGCACCGACAACTAGTTTGGTGCAATTTTCTGTTGTAGCTTTGTTATCTCCGAAACAATATGATTTTTGTACAGCACACAGTATACTGTAAAGTAAGCCGTGACAAGCTAAATCGAATATAATATACAGGGTAATATACCGAGTGTCCCGTTTAAAATAGTGCATCTTGTGGCTTTTGAACGCACTGACAGCCGAGTTGGGGCAATCCCTTTTGAAACATCTTAGAAAGTTATATACATTTTTGCTAGTAGTTGACAAACAAAATTAGAGGTATACAAGGTATAAAATGTTTAGAATAGGGTAGATCCTAACAACTTTAGAGTATTTGCATTTTATGTTCACATATTATCTGAAAAAAGTTTTTGGATTGTTAGTTTTTGTGTCTTTTTCAAGATTCTCAGAGTACGAAATGAGTAAAAGCTAGAAGAGCACTTTCTAGACAATATTCTTAGACACTTTTCGGATTTCAACACTGTAAGGAACGAAAATGTATTGTTTTATCTAAGTATAGTCTGTTCCACCAAACTGTGTATTGTGTATATCTCAAAAAAGTGAACTAGGTTTATACTTCGTTCCACTAACTGTCAGGTATCGTGCAGTATTCATAAATTACAAATTTATTTTTTTGCATCATCCAAAGCATAGAAAGTGATTGGTATTTAATAGTATGTTGATTTCGATTCAACCCAATTTATTTCAGTAGGTAAATCCTGATTTTTTTAATTCAAAAATATCAAAACGCAGCGTCTTAATTAGAAAATGGCATCATCCAAATATTAAAACTCAGATTTGTACCAACTCAATTTTTTAATTATAGTAATCAACCTAACGTTTTTCACAACTTAGAAAGTGTGAAATATTATCGAATTTAGGAAAGAAAACATGATTATAAATAGCAGATTAAAGTAACAGAAGAGTGTTTTGAAAAAAAAGAAACCTAATAAAGGTTTTCAAAAATCAAATAATACGAATTCGATGGCTAGGCTAACCATTTTTGCTATTTAATCGAGCCTGCATTTTTTACAGTTTTCAAGTCTCTATATTCAAGTTTATCATAATTATTTTAACCTTAAAAAAATAGATTTATATTAGTAGTTGACAACGGGGCTATGTTTTAAAAAATGGAAACAAAACTATAAGAAAAATTATTTATGAAAAATACCATACATAAGCATTCAAAAACATCGTGAACAGACTTGGCGTGCTACTACTTTCACGTAATCGCAATTTTTTATGATTTACAGCATAACTATCATTAAATCAAACAACTTCTTGATCCAATACTTCCGATGAGCTAATGTACAATTTAATTTGAAACTACTATTTCGTCACGATTAAGAATGTAGTAAACATATCGCTGTTTAAGGTAGTTCTTAGAATATTCCAAATGCATTGACGTCAACGCGATTGCCTTATCAACCCACAGTTATAAAATAAGTAATTCATCTCAAATTTGTGGTTTATAATAAAAAAAGTTTAATAAACTTGGTTCAAATTGAAAATCTAAAAGTTATTGCTGCAAAAGTTTTTGACTGAATTAATATGACTATACTGAAAAATTTCTAACAATTATTGAAACCAAATTTTAGAGACAATGGATTAAATTGAAATATTTTAATTCAGAAACAAACACCTATCGATGAAGGTATAATTTTTAATATTGTTGAATCACTAAACTTTTATTCTACTTTAGGTTATTTTCTGGTATCGTGCATGATAACAAGTGTGATAAGATATAAATTTCGTTTCATGCCAAATGTGAACCACAAAACGATATCAGTGATACATTTTTTTTTTAAATTCATGCAATAAATTACACTTTTTTTGAATGATTTTTAGTGCAAAAAGTTCTACTTTCTTGTACTAGTGCAACAAAGTCTTTTTTGCACTATGTTATATTTGCTGTGCTTTTGTCATCAAAAAAGTCAACCCATAAAAAAGGCCCTTTGTTGCCCTTATAATAAAATGCAAAATTTATTTCAATGTACTGGGTGATTTGTGTATATCTTACTGAACTCCATTTAGTTTAAGTTCTGCAAGTCGGAAAACATAAATTACACAAGTCAAATGTTTGACACATCTTTGGATTAGTTTCAATGTAAATTTAAAAAGATCTGATAAAATGATATAATACTGAAACTAAAGTTTATAAAGCCATTTTGTCCTTAAAAAATTACATTTATATTCCTAGTTGACAACGGGGCTAAGAAATCATAAAAAATGTAATAGATCTTTTAAGAAAAAGCTTTTGTCAAAAATATACGGAGGACAAAATTTTACAAATCAAAAAACATCGCGAACAGATTTCACTTTACTTGTCACGTTATCGCAATTTTTTATGATTTATAACACAACTGAATTATCATTAAATCAAACAACTTTTGATCCAGTACTTCCGATGCGTTAATGTACAATTTATTTTGCAATTACTATTTCGTCACCATTAAGAATGTAGTAAACAAATCGCTGTTTTAGGTAATACTAAGAATTTTCCAAATGCATTGACGTCAACGCTTTTAGCGATTATTACCTTATCAACCGACTATTAATAAATAATTAATTCACCTCAAATCCGGGGTTTATAATAAAAAAAGTTCAATGAACATGATTCATATTGAAAATCTAACAGTTATTGTAAGCAAGACACAATACACACAGAGCGATTAAGGAGAAGAGTTCAACTGTTAAGACATGGATTTCTTTAGCAAAGTTGAACTTTTCTCAGTTTAGCACATTTTAATGACATATTAAATAAATATGAACAAGTTATTATCTCTGTATCGCATATCTGGTATCCGGTGTTTGCAGTAATTCACTTTAGATTTTGCTCAGTTATAAAATTAGATTTAGAATTATTATTTTGATGAGAGAGTGTTTAGAAAAATCACCTTTCAAATCAGTAAAATTGTTATTTACTTTCAAACTGTTTAAGTTCTGTGAACTGGAAATGTATAAACACCTATCGATGTAGGTATAATTGTTAATATTGTTGAATCACTAAACTTTTGTTCTACTTTAGGTAATTTTCTAGTATCGTGCATGATAACAAGAGTGATAAGATATAAATTTCGTTTCATGCCAAATGTGAACCACAAAACGATATCAGTGATAAAAAAAAATTATTACTGCTGAACACGATGTGATGCCTAAAAAAACCAAAATGCAATATTACTCTCAATGTACTGGGTGTATTTTTATAAGCAACTAAATGGATAAGTCCGTTAACTTTGATCAACCAGCATAGTTTTCGCCATGACAGGCAAAATTTTAATTAGTTTAAATGTAAATTTAAATTTAAATACGTTCCATAAACTCTAAATTATGGGTTTGTCACACACTCTTCAATACGGAAACTAAAGTTTCTAAAATCAAGTAACAGGTTTACCAATTATCTATGACGGATTTAAAATATTTGACATATTGAACATTGTGTCACAAACCCATATGTCGCGTAATTTATTTTAAAAAATTTAGTTTCCAAACTTTTGTTTAAAACATTATTAAGCCTTAGAACAGACTTCTTAAGGTCATGAAGTTTTGCATACGAAAAACAAAATTAAGATGACGTCACCGCCAAGAAAAATTACAAGGTTGCCAAAATATAAAAAAAAAATTTAAAATTTATAAGCGATTCACAAATATTTTGAAATTGTCAGATGTCTCTAACATTATTTTGAAAATTCCTAAATACTGTACGGTTTTTCCCACAAAAACGCTACTCGATACTTTTAACTCGCACTTTATATTGCATTTTGTTTGACAACTGCTGTCCTAACCTCGAACTGACAACTATTCTTAACAATTACAACAACAACTGACTCCCCACCGGTCTTAGCCCAGCTGGGCCTTAATTCTTGAAATCAGGGAACGGAATTCTCTAGAGAAGTGTTAGAGAATGTGACAGAAAAAACTGACAATAGCGGGTTTCTGTCACATTCTTCAGACCATTCTCTTGATAACTCACTTTCCTCGTTTCAAGAATACGCACCCTGTTTATAAAGGCTTATATTCATAAAATTCGCTCTTAAACTTCAAACTGTGACATAAGTCCCTCTCTCTCACAAACAGCTAAACTACGACGTTTGAGAAGATAAACAATCAAAATACGGGGTAACTATCCTACTGCTTACTCTAAGTTAACAAGTCCTTTTTGCAACAATACTATAAAATCTATCCAAAAATTGCCAGATGTTTCTACAAGTGTCCCATACTGCTAATTTTTTTTTAAATGTTCAAAGGGGTTTTAGATCATTTTGAAAATGCCATAGGTCCCTGCATGTGTTCGAAATCTTCCAAGTTTTTTTTAAATTGTCACAAACCTATAAAATCATTTTGGAAATGCAAGTTTCTGAATACTACTCAAAACATTCTAAAAAATACCAGAGACCTCTATGAGTAGCCTTTTAAGTTTAAGTAATAATAATAATAATGGTAATTATTTAGCATATAGCTATAAAATAAACAATATGACAAATAATGCAAATCAAAAAAAAATATTAAAATTAATGTAAAAAAATAAAATAAATAAAATGGACAAATATGGACCTCTTTAAAAACAAGTAACGAATTAAAAGTAAAAACATTATACAAAAACAAGCTAAAGCACTTAAATTACATGTTGTCTTAGGGCTCCTTTAAAATTGTTCAAATTATCACAGTTTTTTATTACATTAGGCAAACATATTAAAATCCCGAAGACCTTTGCACAATACTGAATTGAACATATGTGCTGTTCTACAATTTCCACTCAAAACAAAATCAGAACAGTTTCTCGTGCTGTAACTGTGGACTTCGTCAAAAGACTTGATCCGCTTGCATATACCAGGTGTCCAAGAGCACCCTGGCACATAGGAGATTAACATGGGAAAACGGTTTTGATTTTTTTGCGCCTGTACGGTTGATTTGATTGAAAAATCGTATTAATGAAAGTTGTAGTACCTATCACGGACTAGTTTTCTGTATTTTTTTCGGATCTCTAACTTGAGCCCTTTCGTCGTAAAACACGAACAAAAATGAGAAAATTTAAACTTTTGGCCTGCACTGTATAGGCGGTTGTCGGGCAACGGGTAAACAGGTCATTGTTGCGGGTACGGTTGCTCAGCAACCGCTTATTCAGTGCAGGTAAAAAGTTTAAATTTTCGCATTTTTATTCGTGTTTTACGACGAAAGGGCTCAAGTTAGAGATTCGAAAAAAATACAGAAAACTAGTCCGTGATAAGTACTACAACTTTTATTAATACGATTTTTCAATCAAATCAGCCGTACAGGCGCAAAAAAATCAAAACCGTTTTCCCATGTTAATCTCCTATGTCCAGGGTGCTCTTGGACACCTGGTATAGGATGGTAACAGTCCATTTTTTAATTTAAACACAAACACGTGAACGGCAAACACAATCATTTTTTGGACAGGTAACATGCTTAAAGTCGTGGACATTGCTACGATGGGAGTATATCTGTTGCATCGCAATATGCACCTCATTGCTCGATTTTGCACAATCTGGATCTGATCTATCTTAAAACCAGGCAGACAGTTATACAATAACAGTCTGGTCTCCATAGACAACTGTCTTCCAATTCTCGAAATGTAGCCCACCTTCTTTGAAAATTTTCGAGTTATATAATCAGCGTGGGCATAAAACTTCAGTTCGGAATCAAAAATTACTCCCAGATACTTTATTTGACTCCCGCACGTAGTCCTGGTGCCATTCATAATTACATCGAGCTACTCCAAGGAGACGTTTCTCAACCTACTTTTTCTCCCAAACAGACAAAACTTTGACTTGAGTGGATTGACACTAAGCTTATTTTTACATAGCCATCTAAATATATTTTCCAAATCGTTGTTTATGTTCGTCTGCATAAGATTCAAGTTACTCCCAGATATGTAAATCATTGTATCATCTGCGAACAGCTCGATGCAACACCGATCCACAGCCCCAACTATGTCATTGACATAAAGCAAGAACAGCAATGGCCCCAAGACAGTTCCCTGTGGTACTCCATGCTGAACACACAACGGTTTAGACATGCTATTCTTATACTTTACTCTTTGATGTCTGTTAGACAAATAAGACTCGAACCATCCCAGAACCGTACCGCTCAAGCCCATGCAATGCAATTTTTTTATTAAAATTTTGCGGTCAACTGTCTCGAAGGCTCTCCTAAAATTGAGGAACACCGCCAACACAAAGTTACCAACGTCCAACTCTCTTTTAAAAATATCACATAAATTAACTACAACAGCTTCACAAGAATGACGCTCACGAAAGCCCGATTGGTTCTCCACAACAATGCTACTCCTGTCACAATGATCTTGTAACTGAATTTTGACTGCTGTTTCCAACATTGTTTCATAAACCTCTACGGTGTTTATTGGTCTAAATTCATGACACTGAGTAGTATTTGTGACCTTAGCAACAGGAACAACCGTTAAGTCACTCATAGAGAAGTTTTTTTTAGCTGACAGTTAGGTTAATACAAGTCTTTTTTTATTTTTTTTTTTAATTAACAGACCCCTCAATAACCATTTTACATTTGCTATAAGTCAGAGACGAAATTATCAAACACCTCCACAAGTGTGTTAAATCTTCTAACAATTTTTTAAAACTTTCAGACAGAGCTGAAATCATATTGTGAAAGCCAGAAGTATCTAAATACTACTGAAAATATCACGAATATTCCCAGACTCTTCTACAAGTACAAAAACTACAAATTTTTAAAATTGTCAAGAGGTCTGTGAAGCCATTTTAGAAATGCCAGAGAGGGTTCTAAATTCTACTGAAAACCTCCCAAAAATTGCCAGAAGCTTCTATAAGTGTTCTAGATTTAGACGACCAAAAGTCTCACCTAAAAATGCCCTGAGGATGAATGAAAAAGGCAAAACGTCGTTGTTTTTAAATACAGGCTTTTGTTTTTTCAACCCAATCCACATCCCGTCAAACCAACCGAAAAATTACCATTTGCAAATTTTAGAATCAGACTATTGAAAGCTTCTCAAAAATGTGTCATAAGTCTCTACAAGTATCCTAAACCTTGGAGACATTTTTTTAAATTGTCAGAAGGCTCTAGAATCTCTTTGGAAATGCCAAACAGTTCGAAATACTACTGAAAATGTTGTTCCAAAACTTTCAAATAAGTTTTAAAATTGCTAGGGGCACCAATAATAATTTGTGGAATAAATTTGTGCCATACGCCTTAGAATCACTTTTCAAATACCAGAAGCCTCCGAATACTACTAGAAACCACCCATAAATTACCAGAGACCTCTTGTCCTAAACAAATAAAATTTAGAGTTAGATAGAATATAGAGAAAATAAATTTAAAACATCATTAATTGATTGATTTCCACATTGTATGATTTCTGTTTTTTTCTAATCTAATGTTATTAAAATCGAAAGCTTTAAATCGTGAAGTTTTCCTAGATAATCAACAACTCTGGGGCGCTCTTTACATATGCAAGTCATCCTGTTCTTTCCAAAAATATTATACGTGCGCAGAAAGTGAATCATTTTCTGCTCTAGAGCGTTTTCGCTTTCTACTAACAATCTACTCACCAACTTTTTCGGCATTTCCATAACCACGCTTGACATACCTGTTTGAAATAAAGCCATTCCGTCAAAGTGATTTATCGGTGACAATGAGTTCGAGCTACGAAAATGATGTGAATTGTCCTTCTACTCCACCCCACAGCAGTCGTCGAAAAAATATCGTCAATATTTCGAGCCGAGAATATACTATTTTCAATTTCTCCATCGAAAAAAAAATTGTGATTTTTTAACAATGTCTTGCTGTTTCTAGTAATTTTATAAATTTGTTATCAACACTTCTCACTTTACTAACACGCCGCCTAATCCCACTGATCACAAAATAAACCTTTAGTAACTGGAACTGAGCATCAATTCTACGAACGCACTAAGCTTTTTTTATGTATACGGATGTGATGCAAATTTCAGGTGATATTCCAGAAGAAACCAAAAATATTAGAAACAATAATTAAATCTTATATTATGATAAATAATTTTATCAAGCTCGTAGAAGTAGACAATTATATGTATACCCATATATCTGTAATCCACATGCATTTTTCAAGCACGCGTATTTAAGATGATTTGTAGTGTTATCTGATATAGGTAATGAAAAACCGCCAAAAAAGTACTACCTTTCTTACTCATACTGTTTTGAGCGTTTATCTAAAACAAGCTAGATTAGAGGTGGTATAAAAAATATCTCGGAAGCAGGAAGTATCTAGTCTCATTCCAGTTTCATCAATCGTAGCAGTATCTTGTAATTTTGTGTCGGTTTTTGTATTCAAAATGAAACGTAAGCACTAAACAGTCTTATGGTTATTTGTTTTACATTAGTCACATTTTATTTTATTTATTTCAGTTTTACTTAGTGTTAGTCTGGTTATTGTATTACTGATGAGTATATCTGAGTGCTTCGATTGTTCACGCAATCGATCTGCTTCAGAATTGGAATTGCGAAATTTAAGGCGCTTAGTGAAGAAAAAATTTGCCGTGCAACTAGATGTCAATTTTAAAGTTACCACAGTAAGTTTATTTATTCATATTATTAATATTAGTGACTTAATTATCTTCTACGTGATATTTTTGGTGTTTAAAATAAATTTTAAACTATTTTATATGGCCTTGAATTTATTTGGGTAAACGTAAAATATTATATCCGTGCAAAATTGTAGTTTTATTAGTCATTATTTGGATTATCACTATTGAGGAAGCAAAACACATTTAATTCATGTCCAAACATCAAACTAATTTAATAAAACAACTAAAGCACAAAATAACTTATTAACATTTTCCAAGAACTTCTTAACCTCACTTATATCTAACCGAAGACTAAAAAAAGAACAGATTATCCTGTACGTCTTCTGTCAACCGATACAATTATAAAAGATAGCTGACATTTAGGCGTTTACTACAACAGAACCTTATTTCAAAAATCCAACACTCCCCCTTAAACGTTTATGGTAAATGGCAGGAGAGAAAAACACTTACTTTAGACCCAAACCATCAATACAAAATTTGTGTTTTGGTAATGGCAAAGACTTTGTGCAAATGTCACAGGGTGGTTATGTACAAAGTTACACTCTTATTTAATAATAATGGCACTTTAAAAACTACTGTCAGTTTTTTCCAATAGTTGACTATGAAGTGTCGATCTTTGATTTACTAGTACATGACCATTGAAGATGTGAAGAATAACACAGTTCTTTAATTATTTATATGGATATCAATAGATTACTTCAATTTCTAAAAAGAGAAAAGTACTCTATATTTAATAGTTATTTATGTATTCAGCGCAAAAAGTATGACTTTTATGCTCTGAGAATGAGGTTTGCTGCGCGACGCAAAGTGGAGCGCAGCAATCATTCGAGAGCATAAAAGTCACATTGTGCGCGTAATACATACAATATTTTTTCTACAAACATCGCTAAATATCTAATACAACTAAACTTACTGCATAGGTACTCATAAACAGGATCAAAACTATACACAATTGAATACTGACATCAAACTGGTGACACTGACATGTCCAATAATGGTATGCATTGTGGCCGTTGCTCTGCGATAACGTAAACTCAGTAAAGGGTAACTTTTCGTTGAGATTTGGGAGCGAAAAATGCATCATTATTGAATGTTTGTAGAAAAAATTGATTTTTGACGTTTACAAAAGAATTCCCAGCAACGTAATGAAGAGCTTGTGAGCGATTTTCAATGCACCCTGAAGAAATTAAAAAAGAATAGAAGCTAAATTATAAAAAATCTTGTTTTTGAGCGAACTTAATTAAAATCGGTCAAATACTGGTTGCTGGTCCATAACTTGTGCAGTGACCCTATACAGGGTAATTTAAATTCGACCCTTACCATTGGAATCTCGGAAACTATAGGAGATACGAGAAAGTTTAAATTGGGGCATAGTTACGCAATATAAAGCTCAACCAAAGGCCGTTTTAAAAATGTCGACTTTCCGAGTACTTTCGAAGATATCCGAAAAGAATGAAAATTAGATTTTTTGTTTTTATTTATTTCTAACCTTATTTGAAGAGATATCCCAAAACTAAAAGCAGCTTTTCATTGCCATCTTTTTCCAGCTATTCGATGATGGATTCAAATTTGCCACAAGACGTTTTGTTTTTTGGCAGTCAACTTTTTTTTTTCTTATAGGCGCCATATTAAATTTTTAGCCGACCAAATATTACGTTTTATTCTGATTTCGGGGATGTATTTGCTTCATAAATGATAAAATAATTGAACAAAACTGCATCATAGGTTAATCAGAAGAAGAGATTTGTCAGCATTATCTTTAACTTAAACCGCTCGTTTATGTTTCCTAGAGAAAGGTAATTTTTCGAGATATCAAATGTCAAAATTGCAATACAAATTTGGAAAATTTTAATAACGTTCTGAATATCTTGAGATTTTTTGTACTTCCGATTGTAAAAGGGTAGTTTTAGGGTGTAAAATAGTGCTGCCCAATTTCTTTTAACAGGAAAGTAATAATTTAAAAAATAATGACGAACTTACTATGCCAATAAATACTTCAAAATTCCACTTTGTAGAGAGAAAGTTGAGTAAATTTTAAATATTTTGTTTGATTATTGGAGATTAGTTACAAATAATGAAAATTGACTACAAATCAAATTATTGATTTTTTAAAATCAATTTTCAGGACTTTAGAATTTCACTTTTAGTTTATACAATACTAAAAATGTTAAAACCCGAAAAACCACAGAACACATTCAATTATTGAAAGTTCTAATTAATTTCTCAGTTCCAAACGTTGAAAATTAGAAATAAAAAAATAAATTTAAAATATCATTAATTGATCAGTATCTGAAATAATTCTGTTTTCATCTAATGTTATTAAAATCCAAAGCTTAATCAAGAAGTTTTCCCAAGTAATAATCAGCAACTTTGGGGTGTTCTTTACATTCAAGTCATCCTATTCTTTTCAGAAATATTATTAAAGTAATATTATTTTTCAAAAAAATTGGGACTTTTTATCAATTACTGGCTGTTTCTTGTAATTTTATAAATTTGTTGTCAAATCACATCATCTTCATTAACACGCCGCCTTTGTTTTGGTTTATAAAACATATCGCCTAACTCAATAATCCAACTTATCACAAAATAAACCTTTAGTAACTGGAACTGAGCATCAATTCCACGAACGTACTAAGCGTAGGACTAAGTATGTACTCGTATAGGATGTGATGCAAGTTTCAGGTGATATACCAGAGGAAACCAAAATATTAGAAATAATAATAAAATACCTTTCTTATATTATAATAAGTAAGTCTATCAAGCTTGTAGAAGTAGACAATTATATGTATACCCATATAACTGTAATAATGAAGTACTTTATGCCAATAAATAGTTCAAAATTCCACATAGTCTTTGTAGATATAAATTTGAGAAAACTATTTTTTTTTTAAATACCTTGATATCCTATACACCCACTTTTCATCTTAACCAACAACATACAAACAATACACCTCAACAACAATAAAACGGCTTGTTTATCCATGGACATAAACAAAGCTTTTGACAGTGTTTGGCATAAGGGACTACTCTACAAACTACATAGACTTAACACACCAAAATACTTACTTTACACTATCAGAAACTTACTGGAAGACAGACAACTGCACGTTCAAATAGACAACACACTCTCCTTTTCCTTCAGCCCTGAGCAGAGACTACCGCAAGGTTCACCTATCTCACCTTTACTTTATAATCTGTACTGCCATGACATATACAACCATAACAAGCAAGACAAAAATCATATTGCACTTATTGTTCACGACAAAACTACAACAAAAGCAGTTTCACAACTACAATCACTTACTGACGACACCATGACATGGTTCTACAGATGGAGACTAACGCCCAACGCAACTAAAAACCAGCTTTTATTACTGAACCATCAAATAAAAAACGACTCACCAAACATAAACGCAGACGGCCCCACAACTGATCCTAAACAAGACGTAAAACTCTTAGGGATAACACTGGACCAAAAAGTAAAATTCACAAAACACCTTAAAAATGTCCGGACTGAAATTATTAAAAGAACAAAACAATTTAGGTCACTAACATACGAAAACAAAGACATCAGTACCAAAACGGCAACTCAAATATACAAATCCATATGTAGACCGGTCCTGGACTACGGACACTTACTTAGAGCAAACGCTACGGACTAAAAAATATACACAAATTACTGAACAGCTCTAAGACTGATAACAAAAATACGACATCCTGCAAACCCACTACACAACCCATCCAACCAACTTCTCTACGAACGTATGAACATGATTAAAATAACTGACAGACTCATACAACTACAAAACAAGTGGAAAAATAACCCAAACAACTGGACCAACAACTGGAAGTAAATCCACTATGCATAACAAGACAGACTAGACAATCCCGTTACCTTTTCCCCGTTCTCACCCTGTTAGAACATTTTAATTAGAACTTTTTTTTTCTCAATGTATATTTGTATACAGTGTGGAACAGCCAAATGGAATAAATTCGATAACGAATAAATGAGAGCGTGTTGGGAAAAACGCTTGGACACGTCGATTTGTATTTCTTAGATGCGCATTTATTAAAAAAAATAAAAATTATATAGGGTGTGTCATGTGACAGTGGCCGATACCAACTTTCTTATTTTAAATACAACCCCCTGTATATTATAATTTTTTTGGATTCTTCAGAAAATTCTAGACATAATTCATGTACAATGTCCCATACCTATCTTCAACTGTTTCGGAAATATTAAGTGTTTTCAGATGTATTACTAAAATTAATATTAAAAAAGAAAATTATTGTATTTCACAAATAATGTAAAAAAAACAAAAAAACATTAATTTCAATGTAAGAGAGGTTCAAAATGTTCGTGAAAATAAGTATTGAGTTGAATGTAGCGAATTTGTGAAATAAAATAATTTTCTTTTTTTAATGTTAATTGTTGTAATACATCTGAAAACACTTAATATTTCCGAAACAGTTGAAGATAGGTATGGGACATTGTACATGAATTATGTCTAGAATTTTCTGAAGAATCCAAAAAACTAATAATATACAGGGGGTTGTATTTAAAATAAAAAAGTTAGTATCGGCCACTGTCACATGACACACCTTATATAATTTTTATTTTTTTTAATAAATGCGCATCTAAAAATATAAATCGACGTGTCCAAGCGTTTTTCCCAACACGCTCTCATTTATTCGTTATCGAATTTATTCCATTTGGCTGTTCCACACTGTATATTAATTAGAAATAAGATTACCTGTACATATTAAAAAACATGTATACATAGGCAGAAAGACCGTAATGGTCGATAGTTGTATTTTCTTGTTGGAAAATAAAGATTGTTTATATGTGTTTATATACCATGATATCTTTTGTGCTTTTGGGACAATTTCATATCTTGAATGCATCCCTTTTTTTAATCGAACAGTTAAAATCTTCTGTTAATTTTCTAACCATTTATGCTAAATTTTTTTGTTGTTTCATATAGGTCCGTCAGCCAGGATTCAAAAACAGTTTCAGGAATGTAACTCGGAAAATTATAAATGCGAAAAACCTTTCTAAGGTAACTACCTACCATGATATTCACGCACAAATGGCTTTGTAATCTTCGTTTACTATTTTTCAGGATCGTAAAGTAAAAATAAACCAAACTAAACTAGTAATTTGAATAAAAAAATCATTTGTGCGTAAAACGTTGTACGTACCATGGGCAGAAAGAAGCAGAATAAAGATCACCCGCTTTGCGGCAATCTCAGCGGGCATAATCTCCTTTTTTCCGCCCTCTATAATAAAATATAGTAAAAAAGTAATTATTTTTTTGTTATTAGGCATTTAAAACAATCTACCGAGAAGTTTGTCGTTACAATGCCATTGCGTTAAACGAGACAAAGTTGTCTGAACCAAATGAGGCCAGATCAAAAGTGTATGGAAATATTAGTAAATATCTCACATTGACAATGGAAGAAATTAAATCTGCTATAAGAACTTCAGTTAAAAATCCTGAAAAAATGCTTCAAAAGCTAGATGCCAAATGTGGGGACAATTCAGACAAACTCCCTCGGATCAAAGATTTTACTACCATAAGGGCCTTTGATGAAATTTATATTAAAAACTTGAAATCATTTTTATATCATTCACAAAAAACGATAAAAAAGTTTTTTCTAAAAAAGTGTAAAAAGTTTGGTAAAAACATTCAAATTAGATGACAGTATGTTAGACAATAAATTTAAATGTATGTTGAAAATGTGATATTTTTATTTGTTAGTTATTAAAAAAACTTAATTACTAAGTAGGTAAATTTGTCTTTAATGTTTAATTGTAAATGTCAAATCCTCCCGAATATCCCTGACCCCTATTCATATTTTTTGTTATGGAGATTTTAATTTTTTTAAACTGTGCAAATCAGGAAGAAAAACTCTTACAAAAGCAGGTAATTTAATGCTTAAGATTGCCTTAGAAGAACATATGTTAATTTAAAATCTAAAGAATTGATTGCAATTCACATAGATACAATTTTTCAACTTTCCCATGTTTAATAATTTTTATTCTTCTTCAAGTTATTAAAACAAAAAAAATTCTAATTAATTATTAAAATCATTTATTCACAGAACATTTTAAGTTTATTAAATAGAACCATATTAACTTCTGAAGTATATACAGGATGCTACTAATTGAGTGGCAAATAGGAGCTATTTAAAAGCCGATTTTTTGATATACAAATTAGAAGCACATACGTTGAAATTCCAGGTTACAAAAAATCGTAAAACCGAATATTGTAAAAAATTCCATTACAAAATAGCCAACACAGTTATGTTATAAAACGTGATTTTATAATTGAGAATAATCATCAAAAAAAAATAAAAAATTAGAGAAAGAAGAAGAGGAGAATAAAGTAGGAAAAAAATTTTGGGTAATACACGTGAAATGTCAAAAATGTCTGCAACAATATAATTCTGGTTTTGAAACTGATCAAAATAGTCGTGACTGATTTTCAAATCTGACATTATACCTACCATATTTCCTACTGTCACGTGACCTGAAAACAAGCGAATTCTTATTTTGTGACTAACCTAAGATGGTTTAGAATTCAGAACAGAAAGTCACGTGACACACGTGACTAACGCGTCCCTTCACTGTAATTTCCTGACTATAAACAAAACGTGACTAACGTGCCTCTTGAATTTGAACTATCATTTTAAAATCTAACTGTAAATCAAGTTTAATTTGTTACTGTCAAAATTCAAATCTAAATTGCAAGCTGGTCAAAAATAAAATCAAGGATGACTGAACAAGTCATGTGACTTACAGAAATTGTATCATTTTTAAATCATAAAAAAACTCGAAATCATATTTGAAGACATGGAAGAATGTTTAACGATGAGTTTTATTGGGTAATTCCGCAAAAAAGGTGAAGCAGGAAGGAATAAGGCTAATTTTTGGCTTCATCAGGCATGTAATGATATGACAAACGGCCAGCAGCTACACAATTGTGATATCCATATTTATTTTTGTCCCTCTTTTCCTCTTTACACCCGTATATGTTTCACTATGTTTTAAAACTCCTTTCTACAGCTAGAGTTACATGCCTGATGAAGTAAAATAGTTACCTGACTGTTAGAATAGTCACGTGACTGTCTTAAACTGTAAAACCTACTGACTATAATTTAGAAAAAGTCCAATTTTTGTAGTTTGAAATTAAATTTCAGAAGAATTCAAGTAAGCGATGGGTGAAAACCGCTTTCTTCTAATTTTAAAATGGTCCAAATTATCGCGGGACTGAAAACTATAGTTAATTTTCATTTTATAAATCATTTTGAAATTACTGCCTAAATTTGAAGAACTCAGAACAAGGTTGGTTAAAATAATCACGTGACTATCGTAAACCTTCAAATCCTAGAATTAAACTTCGATTTCGCAATTTTGCTCAAAATTACTTTCAAAGTTCGAGAAATTGAGGACAAGAAAAAATATGGTCACGTGACTCCGATATCTGATAGTAAACCAAAATTGAAACTCAAAATTCAAATGTCAAATTGCAATTTGGCAACAATTAGTATCAAGGATGGCTAAAACAAGCACGTGACCTGCGAAACTAGTAATTCACATAACGTTTGTACTTAATGAGTTATTCAATGAGTAATAGGAACTTAAGGATTTGGAATTTCCGTTTTCTAGTGATGCCAGGTGATTTCCGCTAGTTTTCCTACAAGGTAATTCCAATTTCTAGTTACTAAAGTAGCAAAAATGCTAAACATGATTGCGGTAATAATACAGTTATTATTGTCTAGAGGAGAGGTTTGCGTCAGCATGATAATTCTACAACGAGAATTATTCTATACTTTGTCTACTTTCTTTATCATTGGTAACTTAACTGACGAAAAAAGGCTGGCTTCGACTTGTATTTTTTGTTCTCCTTGTATTTGCTTTTTATTTCAAATACATGCTACAAATCTATTCCTATAATATAATTATGCTGCATAATAATTTTTACTTGAAATATTGCAAGTACCTACTACAGTACTAGTAGCATTATACTCATCATTTCACCATTTATTCGAATACCTTTTTTTTCGGCATGTCGCGATTACTGATCAATTTAGATTTAAACGTTAAAATAGTTTTGTTGTTTTTCACTTAAAACTGACAATTTCGAGGCATAGTCACATATTTGCATTTGTTATAGTTGGCTGGTATTCGATCACACAGAAAATTATGTTAGTATTTTAATAAATACATGGATTAGGAAAAACGTAAATATCGAAATTTGTCCCCTTTGCCGAAAAAGAACAATGCAACAAAATGTGAGGACCACAGACTAATCAGCCTCATGAGTCACACACTGAAGATATTCCTTAAGGTTATCCACTACAGAATATCAATAAATTGCGAAAAAAACATCGGATCCACACAATTTGGATACAGACGAGGTTTAGGCACGAGAGAAACATTAGTTGCGACTCAAGTACTGATTCAGAACTGCAACGATCAGAGAAAGGACATAATGCTGTGTTTCATCGATTATGAAAAGGCGTTCGGCAGAGTCCAACATCATAAACTGAACCAAATCCTAAATAGATTGGACATATACCAAAAAGACATCCGCTGGAACCAAATGGCCGAAGTCAGAGTTGGTACAACAAGGATGTGTTCTCTCCCCACTTCTCTTCAATGTATATTCTGAAGCCATTTTTCAGGAAGCCCTAGAAGAACGCAACGTGGGCGTTAAGGTGAATGGTGTATGGGTCAACAATATTCGTTCTGATTGCAGATAACATGGAGGATTTGCGGGATATGCTTGGGACTGTCGGCGAATGCAGTAAGAACATGAGCCTCAATATCAACACCAAGAAGACTAAATTCATGATAATTACTCGAAAGCCACAAGAATTTCAAAACTCAAGCCTAACATATGAGAATCAACCAATAGAGCGAGTAAATAAATTTAATATCTAGGAACATGGCTGTGTTAAAACTGGGATTCAGACACAGAAATCAGATGCCGGATTAAAATTTCCCGCATTGCGTTCATGAAATTCAAAAAAAGTGCTCACCAATACTGATTTCGACCTTGGTTTGAGAATTATATTTGTCAAATGCTATGTCTGGACAGTGTTGCTTTATGGCATGGAGGGGTGGAAACTGAAGGTGAGCACTATGAACAAGCTGGAAGCAGTCGAGAAGTGGGTCTATAGGCGTGTACTGACGATTCCGTGGACTGCAAGAAGAACCAACGATGAGGTCTTGAGAATAATCAATAAAGACCTCGAACTGTAAGACACCATTAAACGTCGAAAAACAGCATACCTGGGCAACGTAATACGCAACGAGAGGTATCAATTCCTGCAATTGATAAATGAGGGGTAGATTGAGGGAAAGAGAGGAATCAGCAGGAAAAAGATGTCAAGACTCCGCAACGTTAGGCAGTGGACAGGACTGAGGACAATGCAAGAACTAAGCATACCATACGTAATAAGAAAGAGTGGACAAATGTGATCGCGAACATCCATTAATGGACACGCAGCAGAAGAAGAAGATAATTCGTTTCCTATTTTAATGTCGCTTTCTTGTTACAAAAGCCTAACTACTGACGTTACTGAATATATTTTTGAAAATGATCTATGCTCTACTGAAAGTGAAATGAAAAACACGCAAAAATCTTAATTGGAGATTTACGATTAAAAATTGACAAAACATTAGATCCTAATTCAAAATCATTTCTTATCAAAAAAAAATGCAACAACATTTATGGGTATGAAGTCTTATCAGACTGATGATTGGGCAAACATTTCTCGGATCTCGGTGATTCACTTACTGGAGTCAATTTTTGCCACTCACGTAATGATAACTCGTTATAAATTCATGATTGATTATTTTCAAGAGGAAGAAACTATACCTGGATGTACAAATAATTATTAAGTAGGAATAGCATTCGCCACATTACTCTGTCTGCACATCATCGATGATGTAGATATTCTGAAAAAAATAACAATTTCTTTTATTGTCTCGTATAGTTGTCACTAACTAGAAGTATTACTTCTATTTACGCCTATGAATATAAAGGAACCAACTCATCTTTATAATTGCTATACATTGACAGATGGCAGAATACCTTTTCTGCATTATTTTTGATTTAGTCAGTAATGTGCTCAATAACAAGTTATGCCTCAAATCACACTTAATTTTGCAGTAAAAGATGAGCTTCTATGTATACATATAGAAAATACTACTTTAGCGTAATATAAACGTTCATGTTAGGTTAAAAACTTAATTGTTATAAAAATGTATACCGTAGTTTAAAAATTCGTGATTGTGATGTGTCAGTATATCGAAGGGGCTGTGACATCATCCGAGTGATTAAAAAGAAGAATTTATTTAAATAATACTTGATTAATAATCAGTTGTTTTCAGTTCTTTAACTTGTTTCAAGTTGTAACTAATCAACCCAATTAAATTTTTCTTTATATTTTTTTTTTCAACACAATTCTCGGTTATAAAAATTTTTGGCAACTGCTATTTTTATGTAGGAAGCTAATAAACAATTAATTGCGGTTAGGTATAACAAACAAAAGTGTTAAAATAACAAGGTTTTTAAATTTTTAAACGTTTATATTACGTGATAGTAACATAACCAAAATAATGTGACATTTCGGAACTGTCGTAAAGTGAAAAAAACTAGACATTTTTGGGGTTAAAATTCAAACAGAAAAATTAATTAAATTCATAAATTAATGTCAGGTTGGAGAGACAAAATGGAGGCTGTTGTTGAATAGTGTTGGTAGAAATGAAATAAAGAGAACAGACAACAAAGCGGTGGTTCTCAAAAATAACTAGAAAAATGTTGAAAACTAAAATGATGGTTGTTAATAAAGAACTTTGATTACTTCATAAAAGTAGCACCAAAATGGTGGACAAAATCTAATCTACCCTCGAAGTTTCAACTTTATATTTCTAACCATCGTATACAGCGATTGTGTTTTAGCAGGTTTGGATTAAATGTTACTTTGACTATGACAGATTGTGGAAAAAATGTCACAGTCAAATTAATATTACAGTACTTCTGATAGTTAAAAAAGTGACTAAAAGCTTTCAAACAGATTTTTGCAGCTCAGAAACATCAAAATGTGACCAGTGTCTTTCAAACTGTCTTCTGAGTATTGACAAAAACAGTATTACAAGAGGTTTTGAAACAGTTTTTCCAGCTATGGTAAAATGACAGTGGATTCTCGTACTTTGAAAGCCCTCTAGAGGCCAAACGGTTTAACCTACTAACCATTGTTGTTATATCTTTAGAACGCCCATTTTATTGGCTACCTAATGGCGTAATAGTTATTTACATTACTAGTACCGAGTTGTGGTGATCACACGAGTACGTTAATTTGCCATACCCCACGGGTGATGTACAACATTTTATCTACGACCATCAGAAGCAGCGTAAAGTAAGAAAAAAATTCATATTTTGTGCAATGTGAACTATTTAGGAACGTCTCGTATATGCTTGCTACGGGTAGTTATTTGTTACCCTTAAATTTTGTCATCTACGCTGTACTGTTTTGGTGTTGTTGCTATGGTGGCCATTTGTTTCCACATATCACTTAAGCGACAATTTAACAGTGTCAGTCACAAATTTTTAAAAGTGCATTTCGTTATGAACATGTCTGAAGAACTTCCGTCAGGTATTGAAGAAGCTGCCGCAAACGTGGTATCTGGCTTGTTGCCTGCCAAGTCAAAGGAGAAATATGAAAAAATGTATCAACGTTTTGTCACCTGGTGCGAGACCAAGAACATAAAGAGTCCCTTTCAAGAAAAAGTGTTACTCGTGTACTTTGAAACCTTGGCAGCAACCTATAGTTCATCCAGCCTTTGGTCATTTTACTCGATGCTTCGAGCTACTAATTCTACAAAAAAACAACGTAGACATCAGCAAATATACTCAGCTACAAGCATTTCTTAAAAGAAAGTCCGAGGGTTATGTACCAAAAAAATCAAGATCCTTCAGTCGAGAAGAAATAGAAAGGTTTTTAAAGGAAGCTGACGATAAGACTTTTTTGTTTACCAAGGTAAGGTGTTTTTGTTTAACCTCCTATTACAAAAATCTACTGAGATATTGATCTTATTGCTTTACCTGGTGTTTTATTCTTATTTTTAATACATGTTTTAATAGGTAGTATTAATTATTGGAATTGCTGGGGCTTGTCGAAAACAGGAAATGACAGATTTATTATATGGAGACGTTATTGATGAAGGCAGTGTTTTTCACATAAAAATTCCAAATTCCAAAACAAAAATTGCCAGAGAATTTTATATCACTGCTGGAAGCATGGAAACTGTCAACATGACTGATATTGTACGACGGTACATATCTTTACGTCCTTCAGGTTTGTTACATTTTTTGGAAATGCGATTTCAAAAAATATACGCAACATTTTGTATAGGTCTTCAGAGCGGACGCTTTTTTGTCGGCTTTAGACAAGGAGTGTGCATAAGGCAGCCTGTTGGTATCAATACTCTTACAAGTATGCCCAAAAAAATCGCATCCTTTTTGAATTTGCCTCACGTGAACGAATACACTGGACATTGTTTCCGGCGTTCTTCTACATCCTTGTTGGCTGATTCAGGAGCAGACCTTCTAACTGTCAAGCGCCATGGAGGATGGAAAAGTAATTCTGTTGCCGAAGGATACATTGACCCTTCAACGGCAAATAAAAAGACAACCGCTAAGAAAATACTGGGTGAAAAAGTTCTTACGCAGAAGACAAATGTAAAAGAAGAATTTTCTTCGATTAAATCTGTTTCTTCGTCTTCAAATCATTGTGTAAATTCGATCCAAGAACTTTCTAATTCAGGAATTCATTTCACTTTTAATATTTATAAAAAGTAAAATATAGTTATTATTTAAGATAGGTCTGTTCATGGTTTTATCAAAGTTATGTTTAAATTCAATAAACAATTACAGCAGAAATTTTCATTTAAAGTTGTTTTATCGCACTAGTGCGGTAAAATCGCTCATTACGTAACTCAAAATGAGCTATATAATGAATGATTACCATGCTAGGAGTAGATAATAGCTATTTATGTAACCAGTTACGAAAAGATCGATTTTGTGTAACGAATGAATGTTTGTAGGGCGAGCGCAGCGAGGTCCTACAATTTGAATGAGTTACACAATAAGACATTTTCGAAACGTGTTGCATACATAATTTTTTCTAATTTTGACCAAAAAGCGGTAAAAACCATCTTTTAAAGTGATTTAACACAAATATTCACTTTCATAGCACCTTGTATAAACAGTGACAACGACATGTTATGATGGATGTCGCTCATATGTTTCTACGTGTAACTAGTTACATAAAGTAAAACGTTTTGTCATTCTAATCAGTTTTGAAAAGTGTCACTTTATATGCCATAATTAGAAAAAAAAGTTTTATAGTGTTGACTAAATAAGCGAGGTATTTACGATTGAATGAATGCATGCAACACTGCACTAAAAAAAAAGAAAAAAAAATCAATTTTGACGCCCTCTAGCGGCCCAAACCCAAGTCTTGACATATCGTTGGAAAACCCATTTTATTAGCTATCCATTGATGTATAAAAGTCTAGACAGAGTGTATCAGATTGATTGTTATTTACGATTGAGTGAAATATTGCATCAAAAAAGTGAAAAAAGAAAAAACGGTTAAATTTGGACGCCCTCTAGAGGCCAAACCGTCACCCCAATCATCCAAAGTTTATATTTTTACAAAGCTCACTTTATTGGCTATCCATCGACATATTAAAATCCTTAGCATGTCTGTCAAATAATGAAGTTATTTAGGTTCAAACAAACAGTGCATAACAATTGAACAGAAAACATTGGTCCAATTTGACGCCCTTTAGCGTCTAAACTAATCAACCGGTCAAGCAAAGTAGATATATCGTGAGAAAGTCCATTTTATTGGGTATCCATCGACATACAAAAGTTTATACATTATGTACGAAATAAGTTAGTTATTAACGTTTTGATGAAAAAGTCTAAGAAAAGTTTTAAAAAACGTAAATTTACTAACACGTGTCAAGTGATCTAGAAAACACGTGGAAAAAATGATTGGGTAATGATGAAGAATGTCACGTAGTTTTGTTTTATTTTCAATGAAAAAAAAGTCAAAATAACCGCCACAAGTCAAGCGACACTTCACCAAAAAAGGTCAAAATGAAGGAATTGTTTGTCACGTGACTTTGGTTGGATTAGAACATGTCAAAATGGCGAAAATTTCACGTGATTTAAAAAAGACTGGTTTTGGTCTTTGTAAAAATGCCCATTGTCAAAACCGGGAACATAAAATCTTTTTGGTTTGGTTTTTTTTTAGGGATTCGTGAAAAATATGAAAAAAATAATGGTAAACCCTCAAATTCAGCCAAACGTAACTCGGTTATTTGGAAAAGTAGGAAAAAATGTAAAAGGAAAAACTTTCAAAATTTCACGTTTTACCAGATTGCTTTAGAGCAATTTTGCTCTAAAAAACCTCTCAGTTAAATATTTCCGAAAAGCTGTGTTAAGGCACAGTGCTTTTTCGACTACTGACTTTGAAAGTACCTCATGTACGCTTACATTTCAAAGCAGAAAGTGGTTATTCGCCGCACGTGCACAGAAAGTGAATCATTTTCTGTCCTAGAGCGTTTTCGCTTTCTACTAACAATCTACTCACCAACTTTTTCGGCGTTTTCATAACAACGCTTGACATACCTGTTTGAAATAAAGCCATTCCGTCAAAATGATTTATCGGTGACAAATGATGTAAATTGTCCTTCTACTCCACCCCACAGCAGTCGTCGAAAAAAGATCGTCTATATTTCGAGCCGAAAGTACTTTTGCCGCTTTTAGATGATTGCAGCGTTCGGCTTCGCCTTAAGCTCATGTGCAAGCGGCAAATATCTACTTTCCGCTCTTAATATAGAATATACTATTAAAATACTCTATCCAAGTTTAGCGGCGTTACACAATTTTAGAAAAACTGCTTAAATGTATGTATAATGTCCCATTAAAAACAAATATTGTTTGGTTTATATTTTAAAAGCTACAGAAGAAAAAGGATTAAATATTTGTATTCTAAGCTAAATTTTCTAGCGAAAGGCATTTGATACTTTTATGCGTCGCTAATGAAAAAGAAAATACGAAGGAGTTTTAAAATCAGTTTAAAATCACCCTGTAGCTCAGAAACGGGAGCAGCTGTGTCCTTTCACAAAAATTTTCTATCGACTATCTTTGCTATTTTTGGAGATACCCCGGAAAACCATCGAATTTAAGACACACTCTACAGCGTTTTAATTGGCACTCCCCATCGAGAAAAATCGCAATACTTAAAGCTCATAATTACAGATATGCTTTTATAAATTTTAGTTTTTGATACCCATCTTGGGCGCCAGTTTTGTGCTCTCACTAAACTGTTTTTACCAAAAAGAATCTCCGTTTAACTTTACCGCAACACTAATGTTTTTTTCATCATCCAAAGAATCCAAAGTTCAAAGAGATGACGTCCAGTGATGCGTTTAAACCTGTTTGCATTCGAACTTTCTCGATCGACAACTACCTGCCTATTATTTTATCTACCTGATAATAATTATCTGATAGATAACTCAAGGAAATTCGAGCGAATTCGAGATTAAAAATATCTGGATATATAAGGTGACCATGAGTGGCCCGCTCATCACAAAGAAGAAAGATGTGTGTGTCCTCGAATGTATTAGGTCAGTTATCTACTATCTACTATATCCATATCCAAATATTGCTGTTTAATTCTAGTTGTCGTTTTGCCATTTTTTGCCATTGGAGTGGAAACTCATCCCGTCTGGAAAGATGAAGTATTCCAGAATTATCCAGAAATACGTCAGCTACGTACTGTGCAGTGGACACAAAGAGCAATAGTGCGAGAAGCGATCGGAAAACTCCATACAATTGTGAGTAATTTTGATTTGAATATTTTATTCAGTCTGATTTTGAAAACATTTAACATACTGAGGGTTGTCTTACTGTCAAGCTTGTTGTGTTGTTCGCTTATTACTAATGTTTTACAAGACAAGAAATCTTGCCTTGTTTGGCCAACTCTTGTCGTGTTACTTACATATTATGAGTTTTGTGATAAAAATCATAGTAAATTAAAATGATGTTACAGACTTTTATGGACAGTAAGATTTTGAAGTTGTATTTTTGATAATAACGGTCGCCATTGCCCAATTTTAAATACTTACAATATTTTGTGTAAAATCTATTATTGCTATGAGCTAAAAACCGACGGGTTTGAAAAGCTTTTTATCAATCCAATAATCTTGGATTGGCAAAAATGGGATTTTTACTGTGACACCATTCTAACTGACTTATCATATAAGTGGCTTCAGTTACAAAAAAGTGATCTGATTGAAGCGATCAATTTTGTTGGTGTCCAACTCAAAACTGAAAAAAAATTTACAAAAATGTCGAATTTTAGCCTAACAGAGATTAAGTCACTGAATATACTATAAGGCAATTTATACAAAAAAGGATGACGCAACAATGCAATAGATAGGTACATCGTTTTGAATGTGACGTTTGCTTTTTAATTTGTCACAATCGAAACAATGTAATTGTATTGAATTGTTGCGTCATCCTGTTTTTTTTTTTGTAATTTTAGTTATATATGGTAGTTAAAATAATCGATCAAATAATATTAAATTTCAGAATCTAAGTCAATCCTTTATGTCCGAGGAGCACGTTCGTGTAGAGCAAAACCTGAGAGATCTTATAAGGAACACAAATACTTATCTCGAAGTAAGTGATTTAATTAAGTATTGCATATATAAATTAATTAATAATAATATTTAACAAAATCGTTATCGAATATTCACTTTTACTAAGTGCACATAACCAAATTTTGAACATTTTGATAGTATCCAGATATAATGAGAGTGGCTTTTCAAATTATCAATTAGTATACTGTCCATATAGGGCGTTCCAAATTGCACTGAAAATATTCAACTTCGCATGACACTTCGCACACACTATATTCGTTCTGTGAATTGATTGATTTTGGACACACCCTGTCAAATTCTGACCATTGTGTTTCTTTTCAAACGATTAAAAATGTACCAAAGAAATTCGGTGGAGTACATATATAGAATTACTGATTCCTGTAATCAACAACTTGAGATTAGCCTATTGTCTGATCTGATTGTTATGGTTATTAGAAACTTTATTATTATTAATGTACTTTACGAAATGTAATCTAATGATAGGTACTTAATATGCGAGGTGCCTGGAAAATATCAGTACCAAATTTTAAGCACTATGTCTGGTCTAATCCAAAAGTGGACAAACACGAAAATTGAGTGAGTATTAAAAACTATTCACTTTTGGATTAGGAGAAGTTAATCAACTTTTTTGAGTAACTAACAGTTATCTGATGACATATTTATTTTGTCCACGACCGCTCAATAATTTAGTAATATTCAGTTTCTGTGCAAAAATTAAATAAAGATTAATCTAACGTCAGAGGCATTAATAAGCTTGCGATTAACTGATCATGATTACCGCTTGTTATTCAAGTTACCTCGACATATGTTTTATGTGACACGTATGACGTATGTCATTATCATTAAATTTTGAGGATAAATTTAAGTTCTTACATGGAAATAATACTAATGAACAATGGCCGTGGACAAAGTATAGTACTATACTCACTTTTTTGGACCATTATTTCCAAAGAAATTTTTCCTACAGGGAAAATAAGTATCATAAAATGCTGAAATTTAAACTCATAGTGATATTTTCACTGTGTCTTTTCAGGCTAAAGAAGCAGCTTTTCACATATTCACAATACTTTCAAAGCTACTGGACAGAGTGATGAAATTTAAATTGGAATCTGAAACAAACACGTTTGAAGACATGATGATGGAACGACAAGTCGACTTCAAACCACTTAAAAACCAAATAGATCTGATTTTGGAGGAGTTTCTGTACGCTATTATTGATCAAAGAATTACGTTGGATATGCCGGAGTTTGAGCCATCATTTGATTACGAATTTTTCGGCAAAACTACCGGTTCCCTTACCACTCTAAAACAGACTGATGTAAGCTTTGTAGTTTTAACCGATAATCTTTTAACACTCATTTACGACGAATTGAAGCTAAAAGACTGTATTTCGAAATATGAGGAAATGTATTATTCGAATGGAAGAAGATATTGTATTTAAAGCTTAAAAACGTTCGATCTGATGTTTTTTCCGAGCGTAAAAAAAGTACAAAAAGGTGGTGTATGTAGATAAAGAATTGCGCATTATACGTGTGGTAAAGCAAATTAATGGCCTCGAACATCACCACACTATAGTAATGTTAATAACGATTTAATATTAAGTATTTATTTTGACATACGTAGGTATTTATTGACTATGTTAGTATTTATATTGTTCAGTATGAGACTGCAAAACAAAATATTATTGTTTCGAAAATCACTAGCACGGTATGATCCATTAATTAATTTATCGCATATTATAATAATTGATTTTATCTACAACAGTTACATAATATCGTAATTTCGCACTATTTTCAGTGTCATAATGACCTTTATTACCGCACTAGTGCGTTAATAATCGGTGAACAATTTGTTTGTACATCTGGAGTTCTGTTGCCTCCACTATCTTGCTTCTTGTTAATATTAATATTAAAAGTAGCTTTTAGTTAGATTTTTTTAAATTAAAAAACGACATACAATTACTCGAAAACTCAATTATTATTAGGATAAATATTAATGGTAAACTCTTTGCAATTGGATAAATTAATCCCAGATGTTGACATGCCTAACAAGTTGCTGGAAATATATTTTTTTTTTATATTATATATATTTTTTATTTTTTTTTCAATTAATCATTAAAATAATTATCGTTGTAGATAAAATGTAACACGTAGGATATGTTATTAACGCACTGTATGAGTTCATTCATTGAGTGATGCAAATTTTCACATGCGTGCGTTAATAACATTCATATCCTACTTGTTACGTAAATAACTATTATCGCACTAGTGCGTTAAAGCACCCTAACAGTACAATAAAACAATCATTTTAGCACTAGTGACTGTAAAATCCCTCATTACGTAAATCAAAGTTAGAGTTAAAGATTGATAATTTATGTGTTAATCGTAGATAAAATATTGTACAATACTCGTGTGTTGGAGCAAATTAATGGACTGGTGTGATCACCACAACTCGATTTACGATCTTGTCGCAATGCTTTCGTGACTATAAAAATGCTCATACCACACTAGTAATGTAAATAACTATTTTATAATTGTTGGCAATTAGTTTATTAGAGTCGCTCGCCTATTTACGTTATTAGTTTATATTATAGGTAATAATACTGAAAAGCAAAAATTTATTTCAAAGTTCTGTTAAATAAGCCAAATTATTATTGTAATTATATTTTTTTTTAAACTTTTTTATAAATAATGTTAACTTTATACCGATTATAGTATATACTAACACAGTGTATTAGTAAATCTAAATGGCAATCTCTTAATTTTCACAAATAGTTCAAAATTTTGTATTACTTTTAAATTTAAGGGATAGTTTAAAGTTTAATCTAAATAATAATAAAATAATATTGTTTTGCTAGAAAATATTGAACCTGATATTAAATTTTTTTTTATGCTGTGTGAAGTTGTTTTTATGCACCGAAATTTGATCCCTATTTTATGAGTGCATATCACCTGTATATTATTGTATAGTACTTTTAGATCCGAGGTATAAAACCTAATTAATATCGAATTAAAGCGAATTATTCATTCTGTGTAACCAGTGCATTATTGCCAAAGTTACTAACATTTGCTTAATAATGTCTTGCATTAATCAATTAATGTTTGTTAATTTTGGTATGTTTTGTTACAGTATGAACAATAGCAGACCTAAAAAGTAAGAAGAGGCAAAAATATTTTTTCAATGTCTCTAGGCTTAATTCAAATCGGTGAAACACTAAAAACTAAATAACAAACCTTCTGTATTTAAAAGTGAATATGGCAACCTGCTACTTGCAACGATATTAGAATGTGATTCAGTGAATAACAGTTGCCACTTTAAAAGTTGAAACTTTGACTGACTTTGTGAGATATGGTAAAAATTTATAATACAAAGGCGTTTCTTGTTGCTAATCGCATTCGCTGAATGTTTTAAATCGCTTTAAAACGCAACGTCATAAGTCGTATTCTCAGGAAAATGAAACAAATTCAATTAATGTCAAGATTGTCAATGTGATCTGTCAACTGTTGACTGCAACCCCTACCCCAGTTTTTTTTTTATTTCTTGTGGTTAGTTAAACTTTTATCAATTTTGAATTTGTTATATTACATTACCATTACCAATTTTCCGAGAACATCTAACTCTGCATATAACGGTAAAAGTTATTTATGTCCGGTTCCTGAACATCAAGCTCTATTATTTATTCAATAACTTTAATTGGGTTTCCGACCTATAAAATTGTGGAACATAAGAATCTGACAGATATTTTTGTGGCTATTATGCCGAAAACGATTTGGCCGCTCAATGGCGTGGACAAATTCCATGACTTCTTTATCAGAAGAAGAGGAAACACTGAAATATCCATTTGATAACGAATTAACAACACAGAAAACAACAAATTACTAGAACATTAAAATTTAAGTGAAGGTCCGTAACCGTCTGTCATATCTGTGAAGGTTAGCCGTCAATACACGTGCGTCACTAATTGTGGATCAGATGTCGTTCGTTTTAGCTGAGATATCTTTTCCATAACTTATGAAAGCGAAAGGTTTGTTCAGAAACCCAAGTTGGGTAAATAAGAGAATTTATCGAATCGATATTCTTATGTGAAAGATATCTATCTATTTGTTCAGAAACCGGGCATTAGTATTGGTGCCAATAGAAGATTTTGCAACACTAAAAGGCATTTTAAAGAGAGAAATGGAAACATCTTGCAATTTTGTGTTTAATTGCATAGGTGGAATGATTTTATGTAGTTTTTATAAGAAAACTAGGCGTTTTAGGGTGATAAATGCGTATTTTGCAAAAGTAGCGTGAAAGTTGAAAGTTTTGTATGTTAAAGCCAAATTGAGAAGTAGAGCAATGTTATTATAGTTTTTCCAGGTAAAAAAGAAAACATTAAAAAAAAAGTTATGGCAAACCAGTTAGACCTTGACAAAATTTTCAAAACTGGACTTTTGTTATCGTATTATTACTAAAAGCAAACTAATAGAACAAATGACACACAACCAATAACGAAACAGCAAAAAGTCAAAAACTTTCACAAAATATTTACTTCACTTCGATTACTTACTCAAAAAACTTTTTGCAAAAAAAGGCACTACTGCCAAATAAAAACAAAAATAATCAAAAAACTAATTAGTAAACCATAACAAAAGCATTTTAGACTAACAATTCATATGTCTACTTTAGTCTTATTAATCACTTAAAAACGTGTAATATCTCTATTTCTAAATTTAGCAGTAGCCACTACTATGCATAAACAATCCTGTAATCTCGTTTTTGCATTGTG
This sequence comes from Ips typographus, assembly GCF_016097725.1. Lineage (NCBI taxonomy): Eukaryota > Metazoa > Arthropoda > Insecta > Coleoptera > Curculionidae > Ips > Ips typographus. The sequence goes on from NC_138423.1 coordinate 11,721,101, forward strand.
AGGTTATTAACATTTTGCGGTTGTAAAACTCTCAAAAATGCTGATTTTTGCTAAAATTCGCTGAAAATAAACATTATATGTGTGCTTTTGAGCGTATATTCCATAAAAGGTTTACTTTTATGTTACCGCCTGTATTAAGTTACAAAAACAGATTAAAAGTAGTATTTAAAAATTGCTATGACAAAGTGAGTGCATTTACAGTAATATTAAATCAATGTAGGATTATTTATAAATGATTTTTTAATCATATTTGTAACTTTTTGTTTCATAGTCTAATAGTAATAATAATTTTAATTCCAACAAATTTTAAGAAAATATAAATTGAGCTTTGTGGCGCCACCTAGAACAGAAAGAGTGTACTACACGAAAGCTTTATCTGGGTCATAACAGTTACCTTGAAAATCTGGTTTTACCATCAACCAGCTGTAGTTTGGTTACAGATTTTGCGATAAGATGTCGACTTAAACCAACTAAAACAAATGTTGCTGATTAACAATAACAAATTATCTTATTTAATCGAAAGAATTTGATAGATTCCACCACGTTCTCCACATTTACAACCACTATTTTTTTTCTAATTGTGTGTGTTATTGCTTCATTAAACTTTACATTGAAAATAGAAATGTATTCAAACTTGTTATTGATGAGCACCAGCAATACCATGAACGTGGTAATGAATAAAGACGAGAATAATACTTGACATTTACTTATTAAGGTTTAGGCAGTTAGAATCTCACAACAATCATCACTATTAGACATTTTAAATTACACCAGAACAGATAAACACTCTCATTAAGTATCACTTTGATTTTGAAGCCAAAACATTTACTTCCTGCCTTCTGTAAAATATACTCTAATTTATTTAGGAGATTACTAGAGTCCGGTTTAAAAAGCACTAAAATCCTGAAAAAAAGCGCTTAATAATCAAAATTATTTTCCTCCAAAAAGCATAAAAATCTGGAAAAAAGCTTTAAAAAAGCAAAAAAGTCTTTCAGAGATGCAAAAATATTTTTACTTTTTTTGAGTTCTAGAAATATTTTAAAGCTTTTAAACTGCTTTAGAAGCATACGAAAGATTATTGACATAGAGATATTTGGAAGGTTTTTGGACCGTTTAAAGAGCATATTGAAGTTTCTGGAATGCTTTAAAGGCATTTGGAAATTCATAGACGGTTCTAGAATTTTTTTGAAGCTTTTAGACTGTTTTGATATCTTTTGGGAGCATCTGGACTAGTTGAAGAGCATTTGGAATCTTTTAGACTGTTCTAAAAGCTTCTGGAAGCTTCTAGATTGAAATCTTTTTTTAGACTACTTTAGAAACATTGAAGGTTTTGGTCTGCTTTTAAGGCATTTGAAACCTTGTAAACGGTTCTAGAAACTTTTAGAAGCTTTTAAACTGTTTTAAAAGCATAGGGAAGCTTTTAGACTAGTTGAAGGTGTTTTGGAAGCCTTTAAAGCGTTCTAAAAGCTTTTGGAAACTTCTAGACTGTTTTGGAAGATTTTCGACTGCTTGAGAAGCATTTTGGAGTTTCTGTAGTGTTTTTTTTTTTTGTAATTCTAACGGTTTTGAGAGAAGATATTTTCCAAAAACTACTTTGATGCACTTTTTATCTTGTAGCTTGGTTATTTTTGGGAGTTCCGGGTGGTTCAACCACTCAAACAAATCGTCTTGAACTGCTCTTTTCAGTGGTGTAGAGCAAAAAATTGTATCTAAAATAATTGTGTACAGAGTGAGAAAAAATAATCACTAACAATTTTGTGCACATCCTGTATACTGGTATAACTGTATTGAAGTTCAAATGCTACGTAGTTTGGTTTAGTGGTCCATTAGGAACAATTTTGCACTCTTGTAGTTTTTATGTAAATCTAACCGTTTTTGAAAGTTTACTAAAAACCACTTTAATTCAGGCGGCGGTCAGTATAGTAGGCCAGGAAAAACTTTCATTTTGACAAAATTTTGATGCATTTTTCTAAAAAATCGCGAATAAGTTGATTATTTGAAACCTACCGTATAGACACATTAAATGATCGTAAATGGCTAATGATTAGAGCTATCACGTGGCGTTAAGCGGGCACCGCTAACTTGCCCCGTTTGGCCGCTAGAGGGCGTCAGACTTGATTACTTTTCTTCGGACATTTTTCTAAATATCTCGAAAACGGTTTGAGTTATCAGTGTGAAATTTTTACCACGTATGCTCCTCAAAGCTCCCTATATAACAATATCTTTTATTAAATATAACATTTTACCATACAACGCACCCAAAACATTTTTTGGAATTTTTTTTTTTTAATTTTGAAAATTGTCTCTAACTGCCTTAGTAAGTTTAGGTTAATGATAGAAATGAGACGTAAAGTGTCATTTGTCAAAATATAATTTTTAAGGGTGCCATGTCTTGAAAACTGTTAAAACGTTCCTAATTTCAAAGTCAGTGACTAAATGGCGGCAGTTACAGCAAAACGGGCTGTTCAATGCAAAGATTCGTGTTCTCCATGCCATGATTAGTTAAAATTGCCTTTTTAGACTACTTTAGGAGCATTTAGAAAGTTATTGCAGTTTAAAGAGCACTAAAGATTCTGGACTGTTCTTAGGGCAACCTTGTAGACCAGTCTAGAAACTTTAGGAAGCTGTTAAACTGCTCTAGAAGCATACGAAAGCTTTTAGACTGTATTATAAATCTTTTGAGAGCTTCTATAGATAAGATTTGGAAGCTTTTCGACTGTTCTAGAAGCTTTTGGAAGCTTCTAGACTATTTTGTAAGCTTTTGCAAGGCATTTTGAAGCTTCTATATTGTTTTGGAATGTTTTTACACTTTTTAGACTACTTCGGAGCATTTGGAAATTTGGAATTATTTGGTCAGTTTAAATTTGTAAATTGACACTTACCCATTTTGAAACAGATAATTGGTATGTTTTTATCTCTCAGTAGTCTTCAATATCTCAATATAGCTATTGCAATTGTAAATTAGCCTCTACTTAAAACCATACAAAAAATAGCAGCAAATAAGCACAAAAAACTAAATTAAGCACAAAGAGAAGAAAGAAGCAAAAAAATAAATCATTTAGATTAGATGTCAAAGGTTGTTACTTACAAACACATAATTTCTTTGCATTAAAAAGTCTGGCAACTAAATACCTATTATTAAAATTAATACTGCTACAATGGTCTAAAATAAAAAAAAATAGATTATTGAAGATTTAATAGGTACATGAATTCGAATAAAGTACTAAAAGCTAGTAAAACCACCTAAGTAAAATCTTTAAATAAAATTTTCAATTATAGCCAACAAAGATGAGGTTAGAAAAATATGAAAAATGTATTGTAAAGTAAGGTTCAAGAGTGTTTGCAAGTAGGACAAAGAAGTCTATTAATTAAATCCCTTATTTAAGAACTCTAATTAATTATTATTAAATTTCAGGTCAGTTTACGAGATTTAAAAACTGTGCCAAGTCTGGAATCAAACCGTACATATGATTGTTACATTTTATTTTATATATTATGACGTGTTGGCGTTAACAACCGTCATTTTTCTCACTGGATAAATACAAAAAAAAATAACCGGAAAACGTTAATACGTTTAGTAAGTTTGAGACACGAACTTTACTTATATTGAGTTGTGTATTTTTCTTTTAGTGAGTTACTCTGTTTTATAGAGCATGCAGAAGGACTATTTATAAAAAAAATGTTTAATATTCCTTAAAACCTACGTAACTAATTTTCAACAGGTAATAAATAATAATAAGCTTTATTGTATTGTTAGGACACCCTGTAAAATCAATAACAAGTCATGCATGATTAACATAAATATTTTATCTCATAAAAAAAACCTTCTCAAACCGTACATTAAATCATGCAGTATAGTCTCTTTATGAATAATTATTACGTAATTTACATAACATTTAACCTCTAAGTGAAATTCTCGATGGTATCGCTTACAATACGAAGAAAGTGGCAACCCATTTGCCGGTATACGGTTAACGTATTTGACAGCTCCAAATTTAGGTAACGGATTATATAACGAAAAAAATCGTCTCTCTTTGAAAAAAGTGGTGTTTTGTTGATCTGACGTTACATCAACGTAATTAAGGTGGTATTATAGTTAACGCACAGAAAAATGTTTATGGAATACTTCGAATCATGTTTTAAACGGTTGTCAATCCGGTTGCCTAATGCCTTAAGATACCCTAGTTGACCTTTATTTCAGAACTAATTAATAATTTACTTTACTACGGTTTGATTTGAAAAATTTCGCAACAAAGACGTCGTGAGTATTCGGTTCACGAAAAAATAATTTTGTAGAAGAATTATTAGTTTTGCACTGAGATCCTGTTTGAATAATTACAAAACGTAAACATGTGGAAATTTTTGGGGTTTCTCACATTTCCTTAAACGTGATGCTATTAGATCAAGCTTAGAATTCTTCTCTCTCAGCTTCCTACATTTTTTTGTCATTTTTTAATTTTGGTTTTGTCAAAACTAAATAGAAATAACATTCCAACTATGTTTTGGATTCTAAATCTGAAAGTGTCTGAGCAGTAAACTGAATCTGGTTCCTAAATGATCCCATCAGTATTAAAGGACGTCCTTTTGGCAAAATTCAAAGTATAATAGGATGACGTAACGATGTACTAGAAAGTTTTGAATGTGACGTTTATTTCTTTACTTGTCACATTCAAAACGTTTATCTTTCTAATTTTAGATTATATAAATTTTAGATATATATGATATCACGTTCAGTTTTGTCACATATCTCAAGCATTTAATGGGAAAATTTCATCCAAATTGACTTCCTGGAACATTTGCAGACATTTTAGCCAATTTTCAAGTGCTGGCGATCGTTTGTCGGCGACAGTTTATTAAAGGTGATTACGCACGATTTGGAAACTCTGCCAAAAATCGCTTGGTTTGACACACAAAATCTGTCACTCCGTCTGTCAAAAGTGTCATTCTGATAAAATAACAAAAAGAAAATTATTTAAGTCAAAACGTGTCAAATTTAAAGAAATATAAATGTATGTTTTGACTTGTGTTAAATTGACGCAAAAAGCTAAGCCAACACTGGAACTGTCTGTTTTTGTTAAGGATTTAGGATTAAGAAGGACCAATTCAGCGAGACACGCTTGTAATTAATCAGAAGCTTTTAATTACTCCACTCTGACTATAAAAATAGACTCAACATTTTACAATGACATATTTTAAATGAGGCCAACCACGATCAACAATACACAAACTGGGGATACCGAATTTAGCCAGCGCTTATACTTAATCGTTCTTATACTTTCACAATTATACAAAGTATTTACTTCAACAATTTTTATCAAAAAAACAATAAAAATCAATGTTAGGCGAATCAGAAATCTCTATTTTGACAGATTATCCGATTCTGGCGATTCAGGAAAAATACTGCAACTTACTAATTTAAACTATGCTGTATTGTGCTATGATAAATAAAAATTGACTGTTACCTATATAGAATATACAGGGTTTTTCAATGAAAAGTAGCCACCCTGAATATCTTCCAAAATAATTTCTCAGTTAAAAAATGCTCACACATTTTTTCACGTCAACAAAGATTGCAAGGGGGACATCTTTTTACGTAGGATTTGAATTTCTGCCATCAGCCCCTTTGCCGCCATAGCCACCCCCACTAAGTTTTCAAATGTCACCATACCCTGTGTGGCACATCGTTGGAAAGGGTATTTCATAAGGAATTAATTGCACTATTTTATTTGTACATTTGCTTTGAATTGAGTAATTTAAATTTACAAGAATAAAAATGTTTTTTATTTCTTTAGTCACAAATAGTGTATTTTAGGAAAAAGCCTTATTCGGGATTAAAAGAAAATTTAAAAATGTTGTTTATGTTGATAAAAATCAACGCCGCCAAATTATTAATATAACTATTTGTGTTTTTCAATTTAATTTTAATTTTGAGTTTTTAGTTATTAACTCCCTGAATCACGAGATCTTGAACTTTTTGCTTTATTTTTCAAGAGAAATCATCGCTAAACTTTTGTTACGACAACTCTGAAACACCCTGTATACAAATGTAGTGTTTATGTCAAATTTAAAATTTTTTATTCTGTTTATATGTATAAACAAACATCCGTACCTATGGCAGAGTTCAAAGTAATATAGGATGACGTATCAATGTAATAGAAAGTTTTGAATGTGACGTTTGTTTTTTTATTTGTCACATTCAAAGCGTTTACCTTTCTAATATTACCACATTCCAATTTACTTTGAATTTTGCCATAAATATTAAGCATTTGAGTTAACTTTAAACTGAATTTTAGAATAAAAAATTTTAAATTTGACACAAACATTACATTTGTATACAGAGTGTTTCAGAGTTGTCGTAACAAAAGTTTAGCGATGATTCCTCTTGAAAAATAAAGCAAAAAGTTTAGGATCTCGTGATTCAGGGTGTTAATAACTGAAAACTAAAAATTAAAATTAAATTGAAAAATACAAATAGTTATATTAATAATTTGGCGGCGTTGATTTTTATCAACATAAAAACTGTTTTTTAAATTTTCTTTTAATTCTGAAGAAGGCTTTTTCCTAAAATGTACTATTTGTGACTAAAGAAATAAAAAACATTTTTATTCTTGTAAATTTAATTTCAAATTCAAATTATTGAATAAAAAATTTATCAAATTTTTTGACAACATTAAAGTTTTGTTTTCCAAGTGATCGTATTCTTATACCAGAAGATTGAGAATTTGGGATACAGGATGTCAAGCTTAAAAAATTGTTTTTCTACGAATGTTTGCAAATAAGCTACTTTGCATACGTAAAAATGTGTGCAAAGTGGCACTTTCCCGTACACTATGCGGAAAAAAATTTTTCCCGCACACTTTTTAAAATGCTGATTATACCTTGCAACAGTGGTTTTATATAGACTATTATACATAAAATCTGCTTAGAATTTTGCGTAGAATTCAAAAATGTAATAATATTCAGGGGTTTCATATAAAAAACACGACTTTTTTCACATTATTTTTCCGTACAGTTTAGGTAAATAAACCACCTTGTCTCTGTCTTTGAAAATGAGGCTTGTTTCCTTAGAAACCAAAGCTCATTGTCAAACAACGCATTTATATGCAATTTAAAGTCTACAACAGTGTTTATTCTTACTTATTTAAGTTAAAAAAACTATTTTAATAATGGATATCACTGAAGATGAACTTCCGGAAGATGTTCTAAAAGCCGCCAACATGGCTAGTTTGCAATTGCTGCCTCTCAAATCGCGAGAAAAATACGAGAAACAGTACGAGTTGTTTACCCAATGGTGCGAACAAAAGGGGATAAAAACCTTAAAGGAAGAGGTACTTTTAGCGTATTTTGTTACTTTAAGCAAAGAATTCAAACCTAACACAATGTGGTCAAAGTATTCAATGCTCAAAAATGTAATAAAAATAAAAAGAGACATCGATATCGGTGAATTTTATAAGCTCACTGCATTTCTGAAAAAGCAGAATGTTGGTTTTAAACCTAAAAAGGCGAAAATTTTTACAAAAGAAGAAATATTCAGTTTTATGAACTCCGCACCAGATGAAATTTACCTGTTAATTAAAGTTGCCACTATATTCGGACTTGCTGGTGCATGTCGAAGGGAAGAGCTAGCCAATTTAACCACTACAGATATTGAAGACAAAGGAAACCTCATAATTGTTAAAATTAGGGATTCCAAAAATCATACAGCAAGAAACTTTATAATATCAGAAGAAGTTCATAACGGAACCTACCTGCAACTGTACAGAAGATACACCGGCCTACGTCCAAAAAAGTCAATCGTTTTTTCCTAGTTTACAGAAAGGGTAAATGTTTTTCGCAAAGTGTTGGAGTAAACAGTTTTGGAAAAATGCCTTCTGAAATAGCTATTTTTTTGAAGTTGCCAAATCCAGAACTCTACACAGGGCACAGTTATCGTCGATCATCGGCAACGTTCCTGGCCGATTCTGGAGAAGGAATCACTGACATAAAACGCTTGGGGGGTTGGAAATCGACTACGGTAGCTGAAGAATACATTGATGAATCCACAAGTTATAAAAAAGGATTAAGTAACAAAATTCTGACTTTCAATCCTAAAGAAAGTGAAGCAGTTCCAAGTACCAGTATTTTACCTTCAGTTGCTCAATCTGCGATCAATTTAAAAAACGCGACCAACTGTACATTTAACATTAATGTTGTTCATAACAATAAATAGTTATAAGTTGTTGTTTTTAATATCAATAAAAATTAAAAACAAAATGTATAGATATTTCATTCGTAGAAAAAATATTGTTCCTAACACGTGTGCAAAGTAGTTTTCCCGCACTTGAAGCTTATCCGAACTCCGCTTCGCGTCGTTCGTCTAACTGCTTTCGCGTGTGGAAAAACATAACTTTGCACACTGAATAGGAAAACTACTATTTTTTTCGATGATATTGATTTGAATCTGTTTATTTAAACATTAACTATTACACATATGCTGGACTAGTTCGTTTCGCTTGGAATAACAAACGATTTTTATGTAAAAAACTTGAGTGCACTTTTTTTTTCTTTAAAAATATTCTTATGTATCTCAAAAACAAAGCACGTTTTGCTTTATTTTTTATGAACACTCTCAAACACCCTGTTGTACTTATCCTAAAAATTGAAACCAAAAGTGCTTAAAAAACAACATTGCGTGATTGTCAATATGAGAAAGTGTTTTGTCACATTTTTTCTTACATTACAATATATTTTACCTCTTACTTTCGCACAATCAGAATAATTTATAGCAGGTAATTATTTAAGAATAATCATGATAGCCATACAATAATTTATTAATTATGAGGATTAAATTTAGTCCAAGTTTTCTTAGTTGGAAAGGCATATTTACGATATACGCAATTCACTCTGTTTGCATAATTAATAACGTAAATAATTCACACATTTTAAAGTGAGATTGTTGTGTTAGAGTTACATTCTTACCTCACACCTACCTTTACGACTGATGTAAATAATCCTTCTGACTCATAAAACATTAATATTTATGTATTGCTTGTGTTGTAAGGATTGCCCCCATTTCCAATCAATAGTAAAACATCTTTAATTACAATTTTAGTTACTTTGTATCATTTACTTGTGTGGTTCCATACAGTGGGGCAGAATAAAAGGGCCTTAAAGTAAAGCGTGGAGCAAAAAAGCGTATACAATTTATTCGCGGATATTTTTAGATTGCACGGATGGGTTCATGAACCTCAATCGTCGGGTACCTCGAACCCAGTAGGCCTGTTATCTGAGTGTATATTTTTACATAATGGTTACTGCATCTTCTTTATAGGTCTCGGATCATTTAAATGCCTGGTGGCAATATGGAAATCGCCACTGGATTTTGTTAAGTACTATAAGCACCAATATCTCATACGATTATTTTACGTCACACAAAAAAGCAATTAATCTGAATACCTGATTTGCATAAGGAAATATGTTGTCTATCTGAAGATGATTTTGCATTCTTAAATAGTGATTAAAAAGGATTAACCCAAAAAAGTTTGATGTGGCACTTTGGGTAATCGAAACTTACGAAAGATTTTAATTAATTTCGTATTGTTATATAACTGGATGTATCGAAATTTGTCTTATTTTTCGTCAATCGTCTAGAAATAACTAAATTTCAAAATCTCATAGTTTACCAGTATACCTGGGTCAGTGAGGTGATATACATATGATTAAACTTTAAGACACAATCTCCTATCAACAATAATTTTCCATTAAGATTGCACATCATGTACAAGGTGTCTTAAAGATAAAGTGCATTATAACATTTTTTTAGAATTTTAGGCCGCGTTTACCCAATTACATAAAATTCTCCCCATATTTAATGTTTAGTAGTGTTTAATTTTAATATTTGAAGAACAATGATACATTCGTCAAGACAATTTTATAATTGTGATAGTACTACTATGAATTTACATATACAAACTACAAACACTTAACACCTATCCACAACACACTGAGTAGTAAACTGAATATGAATAATTAGAATTACTAAAAGCTCTAAAAAGTACAACAAAGTACTGTTCTTATTTTTGTTCTAAGACATAAAAAAATTTCAACTTTTAATGTTATTTTTTGTTTTTTTTTAATGTGTATCAAAATAACTGTCATAAATCTCAGACAAACGTTTTATACCGAATACTGCCAGAAAACTTTTCTGTACCCGGATTTTTGCAACTTTTGATCACAGTTTGACAGTTTTGACATTAATGACAGTTGTCACGTGGTCCTAGCACACTATTCAGCTAGAGGATCACGTGACAGCGGTCAAAATAACGGTCGTAAATCTCAAAAACCCGTCTTGTTTCGAAAAATGTGTTAAGTTTGTAATTCTTGCAAATTCTAGTCAAATTTTGACAGTATTGACATTAGTGACATTTATAAGGTGGTTTTAGCCAATAATTTAGCTAGGCAGTCACGTGACAACTGTCAAAATAACTGTCATAAGTCTCAGAAACACGTTTTATATTGAATACTGCTAGAAAGCTTTTTTAAACCTTTATTTTTGCAACTTTTCAGCACAGTTTGACAGTTTTAACGTTAGTGACAGTTGTCACGTGGGTCTAGAACACTATTTAGCTAAAACGGTCACGTGAAAATTGTTAAAATAACTGTCATAAATCTCAAAAACATGTCTTTTTTTAAAAAAAGAAAACTGTGTTAATCTTGAATTCTTGCAGATTTTAGACAGTTTTGACATTAGTGACAAAAATCACGTGGTTATAGAAAACAATTCAGCTAGGCAGTCACGTGACCCACTTGGAGTAATAAATTAACTGATTTAAGCATATTTTTGAAATCTTCATTTAATAACCTGAAAAAACAGTACAAAATTTAGTACAGTTAAAGACAAAATCGACTGTAAAACCCACTTAAAGTAAAAAAATACTGTTTTAGCACATTTTTGGAATCTTCATTGAATTTATAACTTGAACAAAAAGTACCAGATTTGGTACAGTCAGTGAGAAATACGGTATCAAAGTTTGAACTGTAAGAAACACAGTTTTAAAGGACAGTCAAGTACAAAAACGCTGGTAGAACCCACTTTTAAAAAATTACTATTGTAAGCACATTTCTGGAATCCTCATTAAATTTTCTATTCAATAACCCGAAAAAACCGTACAAAATTTAGTACAGTCAGGGAGAAAAGCGGTGTCAAGTTTTAACTACTAGAAATACAGTTTGAAAGGTCAGACAGAGACAAAATCGCCTGTAAAACCTACTTGGAGTAAGAAAATGACTGTTTTAAACACATTTTTGAACTCCTCATTGAATTTTATTTTTCAATAACCAAGTGGGTTTTACAGACGATTATGTTCCTGACTGTCCTTTCAAACTGTGTTTCTGACAGTTCAAACTTATATACCGCTTTTCTTCCTGACTGTACCCGATTTCGTAGTGTTTTTTTATGACATTAGGAAATTTAATAAAGATTCCAAAAATGTGTTTAAAACTTCACGTCATTTTCTTACTGCAAGTGGGTTTTACAGGCCATTTTATCCCTGACTTTTCTTTCAAACCGTCTTTTTGACAGTTTATACTTTGACACCATTTTTCTATCTGACTTTACCTGATTTTGTAGTGCTTTTTCATGTCTTTAAATAGAAAATTTAATGGGGATTCCAAAAATGTGCTTAAAAACATGATTCGGTCACTTCAAGCTGGTTTTATAGGCGATTTTGTCGCTGACTGTTCCTTGAATCGTGTTCAAATTTCAGATCACCATTTTACTGATTTGTAAATTTGTTGCACCAAACCACTAGTTCCTAAATAACTCAAAAACGGTAAAAGTTTGCAATTAAAAAATTGCAAGAGACCAAAAATGTTCCTACCCAACTCCTTATCCCAACACCGTAAGTTTGTACGACTGTTTTGGTTTCAAACATACAAGGTCTGCAAGAAAAGTATGGTGGTTCACTATTTTTGTCACACTGTACTCAATTTTTAAGATAGAATTTTTGACTCTACACCGCTGGAAAGAAGAACTCAAAACGTTTTTTTTAGGTGGTTGAACCACCCTTAAGTTCCAAAAATAACCTACTTACAGGGTGCTCAAATTTCAAACCACAACTTCAACTGATTTGTAAATTTGTTGTATCAAAGCAGTTTTTAATAACTCAGAAACGGTGAAAGTTAAGAAACATTTGAAGAAGAGTTATAATGTTCGTAAAAAACTGCTAAACTCATCCCTGGAAGTTTCACAGCCCGTCAGAGTGCATGAAAATGTAGTGATTCAGATTTTTTGGCCACCCTGTACGCAATTTTTAAGATACAAGTTTTTTGCTCAACACCTCTGGAAAAAGGAGTTCAAGACGGTTCTTTTATATCTCTAAAACAATAAATAACAAATCAAAACAGCCATGATCTAAAATTACTTTTCTAATGAATGACAGCCATGATAGGAAAATGAGGAAAATGATATCTTTCAAGCAAATTTCAATTAGATCCATAAATTTACTGGTCCAATAATTGGAATTTACTGGTAAAATTGGTAATTTTTCCTGTCACACTGAATTTTACTTTACCTTACCGGTAATGGTAAATTTACGCCCATCACTAATTTACATACAATATAAATAGCAGAAGCCCCATGACAGTTCTTTGAGGCATCCCATATACAGTTTCGCGAGGATCAGATACACTGTTTTTGTATTCAACTTTCTGGCAACTTAACATTTCTTCATTAAATTTTATTGGTGGTACTTAGTAACGGTGAGATTAGGTGGTGACATTATAAAATTGCAGGAAATACTATACTAGATTTTGTCGCTAACAATTTGCATATGGTATAAAGTCTCCTTTAGTACTTGATTAAAGTAAGTGGCATATTTTGTTTTACACTGGTCACATTTCCTTATGGTTATGGCGATTGCCTGTTTATTAAACTAAGCTATTAAGATAAATGGTAATCTAATCCCCCAGCTAAAATTGTACCGACAAACCCGCTGATTGTCAATTGAATTTGCAATCAATGTCTTACCACCACCTACTGATTTATTAAAAGGTATATCGAAGCTGCAATCAAACGAAGTACTTCTTGCGACCGAACCACCACGGGTACATTTTAAATCTTGTAGAAAGTGCTTGGACGACGTGAGTCTGTTACCAGCGTTCGCCTAAACTGGTACCGAGTGGTAGACTTCTTACAAGTAGTTCGACTCGATACGGGTTTTCGGTGTTTATTTTTGCTTTAATTTTAATTTAATTGACAGGAAAACAGGGTTTTTCCGGCGCGTTTTGTTGACATTATCAATTATTACCCGACACGAAATAATGGATTTCAATGTGATGTTTGGATTGCTGTTTTGCGTGATGGCGTGTGCCGGACAAACGAGCGAAACTACCGGAGGTAAGTTTTTTTTTAGATAAATTTTAATTCTTTATTGCACCAATTTATTGTTTTGTCATTATTTCGTTTAGATTAAAAAATTTGGTGTATTTCAGCATATTTAGTTTGAGTAACTATTTAGTTTCTCTGTTCACCTAAATTCGTTTTTCTAGTTTATATTTTCATTAATCTTTGTCTAAACAAAAATATTTGGTAAGATGGTGAGTAAAGCTTACTAAAAAATAGCTAATTTCAGAAATTGCAATTATTTTTTTTTACTTTATGTTACAATTAATTTTTATCAAGAAATTTCCAAAAAATAATAAAAGGTAAGGTAAGTATAGCAAAAAAGCAACGTAATGATAGGATCATGATCATATTTTCATGATATTCCTATGAGTAGTAAAACCTCAATTTTTTCTAATTTTAATAAGGACTACTATAGCACTACTCATTATTGATGTCTTTTAGTTTATTTAGTAGGTAGTCCTACAAAAGTTAGTCCTCTTTTTGAGTCTTCTTTTTTCTATTAACTGTCGAATTAGATTTTATAGGAAAAAAATATTTGGCTCCTTTCAAAAGCAGAATTTAAGTAAAGATTGCTTACAAAAATTGAATACAAATCCTTTTGAATTGAATACATTCACTCTGAATATGTTTAAACATTTTGCTCGATTTCGCCACTGTGGACTAATTATTTTGCTATACAGAGTGTCCCAGATTTTCAGCGACAACCAAGATTTCAATGATTTTTTTTGTTATCACTATACATGATTTACATACTAATTTCAGTAATATATTAACAAATCTCAAGTTTTGGTTGGTCAAAATATGCAATTTGACCATATATTTTTTAATTAATATTTATTTGTTGTAATTATTACCTATTAACAGTATAAACTATTGCGTTGTTTCACAAGATGTCTCCTAAGTATGGTATAAACTTTAATGACGTATTCTGCAGCTAAAAAGATACTGTTCTTAATTTTGTATTACATCTGTGGACAGTTTTAGTTACCTAGTATTATTACTACCCCTTCTCAACATTCATACATTTTTGAGGGATGTTTTGTTATCCAGAAATTACACCTAAATCCCAATTCGGAATACATAACAAAATACTTGCAAAATTTCTAGATAATTCCAATAATCCTTAATTAATTCCTATTCTATTCTATTCTACAAGCAAATACTCTAAACACAACAAACTTTTAGGTTTAATTTGGGTAATGTTGATGAGAGAGTTTAAATTTGACTTTTGGTGAGAGTTTAGTTTTTATCTTCATGTCATATTCTGACGGTTGAGAAACGTTACGAGTTATAATTTTTAAAATTCCTAGAAGTAGATTCTTTCAAGAATATAACGTCGATGTCAAAATAATCGAGTTTTGGGCTGTTCAAAACTTGAAACTGTCAAATAAATACGAAGCAATGTAGTCAAATCTCTCTTTAGTATTAAATATCTGTTATATATGTTATTAAAAATCGGTTTTTTCACCTCCGTATAAATTTATTCTTAGGATAATTTTGATAGAAATGACGGAATTAATGTCCAATTGTAGCGTCTGAAATCACACTTTCCTACAGAAATTATCTTTGGAATCGGTTATTCTGAAGGGAAAGTACTGGCCCTATAAATCCTTCAGTAATTTGACACTTTCAAGACATACTGGTACATTGCAGTAACTGTCAAAATAACGTTGTATTGGACTGTTAAGATTGAAACTAGTAAATTGGGATAGTAGTTTAGTTGAATCTGTCCTTACCTTAAAATAAGTTAGTTATTTAACATTTTCCATATACCTAGACTCGATATAGGGCAATCAAGAAAAAAATAAAATTTAATGGTTTAAGTTTGAAAAAGTACTGAATTTGTACAATTAATGTGGGAGAAATTCAGACTCTGGTCCAATCGGTCTAATTTTTATTAAAAACTGAATTATTTGATTTGCAACATTATGTAACTGTTAAAATAATGGAATTTTAGTCAGTTTAAGTGAACATTTCTTTTTCCCAAAATGTTAGTAAATAATTAAGTTACTGTACACTCATATATCTATTCTATTCGGTGGTTTTTGACCGATGTTTGACTGACCCTTAAAAAACTAGGATCAACTTGATAGACTTGGCATCATTAGGGAAAAGACTGCAGTCCATATTAAGTAAAATACCCATCTAGTAATTTATAATGAGTCACCCTCAAGTCAACACAAACTCATCCTGTATACCTAAAACTTATAACATAACCTTAATTAAAACTAAAAAAACAATATTTTTATTCAAAACTATCAATAATTTCCAAAAAAACAATTTTATCTCCACTAAAAGTAATAATTAAAAACATAACATAATTCTGCAAATTTTTGAAATCATTTCTAAAATTATTTGATAATTCCAGACATTGTTCGGCATTCAAAGAAAAGTTTAATTTGCGCCAAAAATTTGAATGTTTCAGTACCTATAACTGGTTTTAATGAAAAAGTAGCTAAATGACGCCTAAACAGTTTCGCAAGGCTTTTTATTAATTTTTAAATAATTTTATTTTTAAACTATATATTTTTCTGAAATTCCTTTTATTAAGTAAGTTGTGACCCTAAAAAGCAAACTACTCATTTTTGTCCTCTCTCTCTGTCATGCCAAGCTTTACTGAACGATTATAATAATTCGTTAAGAAAACTTTTAACAAAATTAAAATTTTGAAAGAAATTTTAACATCATTCCATGTACTGTTCGACGCATTTATGTTAATGAGCAAAATTACTTCTATTTTAGCTGTAGATTCTTATGTCCCTGAAGATATGTAGCGTATAGGAATCATTATCAGACACTTGCTCTTTTTGCTGTTGTATTCTGTAAGGATTTAAACTGAATTTGAAAACATGATTGAAAGGTCTTCTGGCAATACAGTGGTCACGAGCGTGCCTTTCTTCTATTTTTATCAAGAGCATTTAATTATGTTTCGTTCATGTTTTAGATATTTTTGAAACTTGCCCAACTGTAAAAAACAAACTCTAATAAAGTAGAGTCAAATATTACACATTATTGTATTTAAAACTAGTTCAGGAATTTAATTTAGATAATTATATTAGACAAAGGAAATTTAGTTAAAAAAAAAATGTTTACTAAAATCTTGTTCACAAAACGATTTTCAAGCTACTTATAACGTTTTTCAAACTGAAGATCTAAGATGCATGCATCAATATTCTCAACCGTATACTAATAAATAAACCATTTATTTTGAATATTCAATGCTAGACAGGCAAGGAGTTTACAAAATAATTAACATTCATAAACAATAATCAATTTTAACATTATAATAATTATTATTTATTGACTTTTCAGCAAAATTCAGTCTACTTTAATTTGGATGATTTTTACAAAACCAGAGAGTGCGTGTTTTTTACAACTATGTAGATTTGTTATTACAAACTTTTACCAGTTTACCGAGGTCCACCAACAATCAAATTAAATGATGTGAAGGCTGACTTAAAAAATACAAACATTAAAAATCGATTTAAGTGAACCTCTAGTTCATACACAGTTTCAACAAGGAAACATGTAACCACACGTAGTAACAATTGAAAATATCCAGTAAACTAGTGAGTGAAAGTGGAAAGATACTGAATTGTGACTGGAAAACTATGTTAAATGTCAAATGTTACAGGTTACCGCATTTCCGTTACCGCTTCCATTTAAGAGAAAGGAATATCAACATAATAAACCATAAAGTAGTCATTTATTAGACAATTCCGTGGTCATCAAGTCAAGAATTGAAAGTGCAAATCCACTAATTTGTGTCCTTTAACCAAATGAAAAGATTTTGACCTTTGTAACAATTAATTATTGACCTATAGATGTAGGTGTTGTCAACCTGGTCTCCTTGCCCTTGTAATTTGATTGTACTGAGTTGTTACAGCAGCAAGTGACTATAGCTTGTAGTAGTAGGTGAAATCGACATAATGTATTATTAAAGACACATACAGTCGGAAATGGTTGTTTCAGCTACTTCCGGACTACCACGAATTGAAATATCATGGGTGTGCTCGGCTACTGACTGTTTAATACTAATAGCACTTTTCAGTGCGTTGATTGAAATTTACTGAACAAGCATGAGACAATGAGAACACTTAACGACCTTCTGGTCAGATTTTCTAATTGAATTTTTGTCAGTGTGAATGGATTAGATAGATGTGTTGTTCGCAGGCACGTAGTATCTATACAGCAACTAATTGGCTTTAAGTTCAGTCAATGTAATAGAACAAAACGTTCTGAAATGCTAAGTACCTTTAATGGGCATTGTAAAAGTTCCATATGGTGTTTGAGAAATTCTTTCTTTCATACTCAAGTAAGTTAAAATACTTTTACTCTGGGATCTTGTTTATGTTTAAAACATGAGAAAATGCAGATTGATTTCCTTAATTAACATTCTTGTTACCATAGTTCTTGTTTCTATTTCTTAACATTGACAATCGTTGCACAACTTTAGTTTTAATAAGCATACAAATTTTTATAGGATGCAATAATTGTAAATTGCGACATCTGTCTGTTATAAGTACCAGCATTTTTGGAGGTCGAAAGTTGACATCGATAACATGCTAAAAAACCATAAAATTTTTGTTTTATTACTTCGCAACTTGTATAAATTGTGTTGTTTTTTCTTGGGCTAATTTTGCAACTCTTTAGAGAATACTTTTAAACATCATGAAAAAGTGTAGATTTTTTACGTATTGTTAGAAAAGTGCAGAGAAACATTGGGTTTTCAGAAAATTAGAATGTTGTTTAATATGTGAAACAGAGATAATAAACCAGATATTTTCTGACAATCCACATAAAAAACTGCGATTACTTACTAATTTTCTTTAAACACATTGTCGTAACACACATTTTGTTTGTGTATTTGTTTAAACACTTAAAGTCACTTATAAAGTGCACATCAAACGAAATAAAATTGATCATAAATATTCTCTTTCAAAAAAATGCAGTGGCGTGCTATTTTTTCCATATCATACCCCCACTAAAAAAAAAATACTAAATAGTAATCTCATTCGCTTACAATCTTAAACAATATAAAATCTTCTGATGGTTACAGGTTCACTCTCCCATCTTAACATTGACATAATTTCTTCGTGTAAAATATTAATACACTTTGAAAGCGGATGCCACAATGTAGGTGGGACAACAAAGGTCAGTATTTGAACAGGGACAGGCGAGAAAAAGGTTAAATCACTATTTAGGTGGGTATAAAATGGATAAATGGTGAATCCAAGAATTTTAAGGTCATTGTTGGGATAGTCAGTCGTGAACACGAATTTTCGTTGGTAATTGTGCCATCACCAATTACTTTTTGAAAAAATAGACTGCACTGAGATTTTATATGAAATTGCTTCATTGAAGATTTATTTCGTCACGACAACCTGTTAAAAGAAAAGAAATCGTGATTAATCGACTACTATTAAAGCGCAATTAAACAAATCACGATCTGGTATTGTCATTACGGGTTTTGTACTCCACCCAAGATGACTAAAGTATGGCGAATCAGTGATGCCAAATCTACTGAATAGTCCTTAGCTGTATGCTGTATAATTTCTGTATGTAAGCAATAAGTGATTAAAATAACAATAACATGATTACAAAATATACCTTAGGCAAATTATGAATTAAAAAAAAGCTACATAAAGGTCAAAAACACCAATTTTAGCTAATATTTTAACATTTATGCAGTTACAACACTGTTAGATTTTTACTTTTTATAAGGAACAAAAAATTAAAATTGAGCTTTGACAACCCCAATCTTTAAAAAACTGTGCCATTAGGGCTTAAATTTGCTAAACACTAAACTTATAACTAATAACATGAAATCACAGGCAAAACATTTTCTTATTTGATTTTCTTTTTTTGATAAAACTTTTTACAAAAACAATGATTAAAAAAATCAAACGTCGCGTCGTTAGAGTTCAAATAATTGTTATGAAACAAATCAAATATGATTTACAATAAGCCTAACAAATAGCAAACAAAATGAACCTTAATAAGATGAATTGTTTTGATATACGAATACAGAACAATGATGATAAAAATCTAAATGAAAAATGTACCCAAACAACTCGTTATTTGGTAAAGTTATATGGTAATTTTGTCATTTAAGACAAAACTATTGCTACTAAGTGTCTTAAGAATTTCTCTAAATTTCTATTAAGATTTCTGAGTATAAAAATGTCAAACCTTCGACTTTTATATTTTCAAGCTTTCAACGTAATTTGAACATTCATTAGAATCAATTACTACCTACCATGTGCTAGCCGGCCAATCTGCTTTTTCTTCTGCATGGAATTAATAAACAGAGAAAATTTTAATGAATAAAATTAAAACTTTAACCATCTGTATTGTAAAAACGACACGTTTGCAAGTATTTTGTTATTTAGATTATTATTTGTAAAGAAGAGTATATCCTCAAAGTTTGAGAAATGTTTGCATAAAGTGCAACAAATACAAGACATTCTCAATAGTGAAAGTGGAAAAACAAAGTACATTCAACAAAACGCCAAATCAAATCAAGATTTCAATATATGGACCATTCCATTATATATTATTGTAGTACTAACTTGCATCTATTTAAGTTACAAGAAGATCTACCTTCTGCTAAGAAGGATGCCTCCAGCCTCAATGTCCGAAACCTCACATGATCCAGAAGTCTCAGATATCATAGTGTAATTTCCAAATTCGACGTAGTCTCATTTCTTGGTCGGGAGGAGTTATATGTTTCATACTTAACCCTTTTACTAGGAATACCTAATGTTTATACTTAAATGTAATGTGTAGTCAGCATGTATTATTATATAAAATTATTAGAAATGCAGTGCTCGAGTTCAGCTCCATAATATTCTATAAAAAAAATTCTAAAAATGTTCATTACATCAGAAGATATCCGACAAAAACCGAAAAAGTCAAATTTCTATTTTATTTTTTACCACTTTTTTATTGATTATTTTGGAAAATCAATGGCACCTTCTCGAGGCACTTTATTTATGCTCTTCAAGAAAACAGTTTTAGTTTTCAGCTTCGACGTTTCGTTTTTTAGATACAATTGTTAACTTCAAATTTTCAAATACGGGCCTGGACTTTTCATTCCTTTTTTTAGTAGTTACAATTTAGTAGATAGATAGATAGATTGAAATTTATGCAAATTTTAAATATATTTCATGTATAATGTTATATCCGTTTCTGAGATATTTACCATTTTATGTTTGCAATATTTAAAACAATAGTAATATTTGCATGTCAGAAAAAGTTTAAAATTTGATCTTTCGTATTTCGGTTCGTGGTAAATTAAACTTTTTTTGTTTTAACAGTCTGTAACTCAGGTATTTTGACAGTTATATCCCATTGAGTGTTACAGAATATTCGACATACTGCTATCACGAACACGATAAAATATACAGAGTTGCCAAATTTTTCCAGTTTTCCAACTTTTAGTGGCAACATTTTTTCTAATACGAAAGTGGTTTTCTTTGTTACCATAAATGACACATTTCTAGCGTTTCAATGTGGAACAATCCTCTTTGATATGATGACCAGAAAAATCAGGTTTGTGCTTAAAATAAGTTAACAGTGAAATATGGGAAACTAGAACAGGGTTCACAACAGTAACATATTTCCTACTTGACTCTGTACCTACGTCGTTTCTATGATATGACATTTTAGACACTCTGTACTGTAAAAATTTTAATGAAGTCTGAATTAATTAATAATGAATACAAATCTGGCTCTAATCATTCGTTATTTTCATAATCATAAATTAACTCAATTTTCTAAAACATATAGAACATTCAGGAAATCGAAGGTATGCGAGTGAGACATTTTCCTATCTCTAGTTATTTTTAACATTAGCTTGGTAACATTGTCGTGAATCGAACGTTTAACATTTGCAATAAATCTTTCGCCTGCCAGCAGTACACGTTAAGAGTCCTAGGTCAATGTTAGTTAGCACCAAACCAAGCAAATAATGGTGAATATCAATTGTTTCTCAATAGAAAGACCTTTAAAAGAGATCTGCTTGACATTTATAGGTTGGCAATGGGAGTGTACCATCATGAGAACTTCATGCAATTGCATTTCGATTCACACTATCAAATCAATCAATAATGGTCCAGTTAACCAGACGGACATCCTAATTTCGCAAAAACGATTGCAACCAGAGGATTAACGAGCTGTTGCAGTATCTCAATGTTGTAACTGTACCCAATTTAATTGAATGTCAAAATCAACGAGTTGTCTAACTTTATCTTCACCCAAAAATAAAAATGAAAATATCACCTGTACTAATTCGTTAATAACAAACTTGCAGTCAAACATGCAACAAAAAAACACACCATGTCGAATGTTGCGTCTCACTTAAATAGTACCTCGCCCAGTCAGAAAAGTCGGTAGCTATCGCTTGTTACGCAACTTTTGATTTATTGGAAATATTTTTACAGTTGTAATCCCGCAAAAAACTGCCGTACGAATTAGGCTATACATATCGCAAACCGTAATAGAAATTTCAATACCGTGAAATTTATTTCCTCTTAATAAAACCGACCTAAAATTCTATCAATGCAATGTACCAGCGACAAAAAATCCACTTAAGTCTTAAATGATATGTGTTTATGAGATATTGATAAACGGTTCCCCATTGAATTTTAATAAAAATGTTAAACGTTTATAAGTTGTTAATTGAACTGCAGGAAGAAACTCGTGAACACATTAAAACTCTGTTAAACTTTCATTGTACAGATGTTACAATTTCTTCAGCAAAAACTAAGTTTGCAATTTATGTGTTTTTCAAATCTGTTGCAACCAACAAGATGGTACTCCACCCTGTTTTAAGAGCTCATAAATGCCTATACACGTGGTGGATTTAAACATAGGTCGATTGAAAGTAAAGGGTTATTGAGATTTGAATATCTCACTAATAACTCGTATTAGCTAAAAAGAGATTCAATACAGAAGCCAGAAGATTATTTTTATTTTTAAGATTACATTTGTTGTTTTGTTATTAGTGCGACAAATTTATACTTTTTATACTGGGTGTCCCAAATCAACAAGTCGGAGAATACCTATAAATTACAACGGTCATAATGTAAACACATTTGCTCAAATACATCTTTAAGAAAAAAAAAAGTATAAAAAATCTGTATTTAAAACTAACATAACATATCAGCGATTTTGCAACATTTGTACTTTTTTGAAACAACAACTTATAATATGATGATTTTTCCTTGCACTTTCTGATTCCTTATCCCGATTAAACTTAGTGTGTGTTTAAACTGTTTATAGTATCTGCGTACAGATTTTTTGTGACAAACTGTCATATTACCGAATTTTTTATCAAACTGATAAGTTAACTATTAAATTCAATAAATTAACAAAAAAACGTATTCAGTAACAAACGGAATATTTGATTTATCGTCTTGGTAAACTATTAGTGAATTTAATTAAGAGCTGGCTAATTGCCCAGAAGTTTTGACAGGAGTTCAAAAGTCAAACATGTTTTAGAGAAGAATTGAATTCTATCAAGGTCAAAAAGGGAGCAAAATAATGTCAGTCAACGTCAGAAAGGAAGAATATCTTGAACTGGCTAATTACCCAGAACTTTTGAAAGAAGACGAAAATCCAACGTCAGAAAAGAGCAGAAGAATTTCTTTTAGCGAGCTTTGCCCAGAAATTCTGAAAGAAGACGAAAAGCCAAACGTATTTCAAAGAAGAATTGAATTATATTTACGTCAGAAAAAGGCTCATTGCCTAGCAATTCTGAAAAGAGATTAAGGTCATATTTTCACGAAGAATTAAATTCTGTCAACGTAGGAAAAGGAAAGTGAAAAATTGCCTTGAGCTGGTTCATTGCCTTCATTGCCCAGAAATTTTGAATTAAGACTAAAAGCCAAACATATTTTAAAGAAGAATGGAATTCTATCAACGTCAAAAAAGAAGACTAGAAGAATTTCGAGCTTGCTAATTCCCAAGAAATGTTGAAAACCCAAACATATTTAAATAATAATGGAATTTTATCAACGACACGTCAGAAGAGAAGAGCGGAAAAATGGTTTGAGCTTGCAAATTGCCCTAAACTTTTGCATCAAGATCAAAGGTCACACAATTCCATCAACGTCAGAAAAGAAGAGGGACAGAATGCCTTGAGCTGGCTAATTGCTAAGAAACTTAAAAAAAAGGCAAATAGCCAAACATATGTTTGGTTATGAAGAATTGAATTCTGTCAACGTCAGAAAAGAAGAGCAGACAAATGTCTTGAGCTGGCTGAATTATGTTGAATAGCCAAACAGATTTTTAAGAAGTGAATTCTGTCAACGTCGGAAAAGAAGAGCGGAAGAATGTCTTGCTGGCTTATTGCCCAGAAATTTAGAAAGAAAACCGAAATCGAAAATACTTGGAGAAGTTGAATTCCGTCAGCGTAAGAAAAACAAATTATCTTTTTTTTTATAAAAAGTTTGTGTTTGCTTGTTATTGGCCTATTATATGGAAGTATAAAGTATAAATCATGATTGGAACTTTTGAAAATCAAAAAATATATTTTATGCAAGGTGTTGTGTACAAGAATAATTGGCATATAATAGAGGAAAACACCTTATTGAAATATAAAAAATCGGTTAATTGAAAAGATATTTTATTGCAATTTTATAACATAATTAAAACATTATACAATACATACAAATTAATGCCATGAAAAAACGTGTGTAGAATATAAGATATCCAAGTAAAAAAGTTTGTGATGGAACTTTGAAAAATTTGAATTTATGATCTTTGTCTAAAATCAAATTTAATTTGCAATAATTTAGAAATTTTTAGAACTTACAATCAAAAAATGCAACAATAAAGATGACATCGCATTATTTGACAATTTTTTTTTGTCTTAAAATTAGATGCAGGTATATAAGATCGAAATTAGGTTGAAATAAAGACGTTTTATAACGTAAATCGTAAATCGGTAAAATGACCTTTATTTATAATCATTTTACAGTCAATTCAAAAATCAGTTTGTAAATTTCTTCGATAAAATGTTTTATGTCTATTTTTTAATTAGTTTAAATACAAAATTGATAATAATAATTATAAGTGAACGATGAAAAAGCGTGTTTTTTGCTCAAGTAAACAAACAATGCAATTTTTTGATTATTGAGTAGGTACAGTTCATGTTAATTAGTCGTGTATGCCTGTTCAAAACTGTTCACTTATTTTTACAGAAAATTTCCATTTTTGTGACTTTCTGGAAATAATACTTTCAGACTAAACATAAACAGTGTTGCCTAGGTATTTTTTAAATTTATTTTACTATTGCAACAATACATAACACAACACACTTACACATATTGCAAGAATCTTCTGACCCAATTGAAATTGATTAGAAACACCTACTCATTTCTACGTTTTCTCTCTAAAACTCACTGCTTCAAGAAATAATAATAATGACGTGCCTGTTCAACAATCATTAACGCATTTATTACGCAAATCTTCTAAGCCGTGAAGGTTTCATTAATAACGCCACCATTTCATTTTTTTAACACCTACCACCGCACTTTTCTCTCAATTTCCTTAAAGACAATACGTTGTTGATGGTAATTCAAGGATTGTGGGCACTTACTAGGTTACCTCGTTATTGCTGGACAATATTTTTGTAACCAACGAGAAATTGTTTGAAATTCGTTTAAAGTATCAAGGTTTTGATAGTTTTAAATTAAACAATTGGGCGATTAGTTTGTAAGGTGTGTTATTTAACTAAAATACATTTTTATTTCTTGCAATGATTGTGTAACAATTAATTTATTAAAATGGTAAGAGAAGTGCACGAGAATAGTTAGATAAATTACGTACATAATTATATGCCTCAATGAATGCTGTATAACACTGTCTTGGCAACATTAAGTCGTTCTTAACCATAAATTATAATGCTGGAAAAGGCAAATCGCCTGGTGTCGCACAAGTTACATCGCTAATAAATATCATACTTGACCACGATAGGATCTACCAAATAGCAACATTGAAGGTAATTTGTTATGCCAACGTACTATTAAGTTATTAAATATATTGCAGTGCTGTTTCTCGTACCATCTTGTCAGAACTTCATTCTTAGTCATAGAGATCGAAAAGAAAGGATTCAAGAACAAGTGTTGTGTAAATTGAGAAACCATTTATTTAAACAAAACAGGTCATTTGACTTAAAGTGTTACGTGGTTCCTAAGCCAATAGAAACTAGTTTTGACTATATAGGAAATAGTAAACCAGGACATTAAAGATGCAATAAAAATGCAATTTTATGAGGGGCTTCCAATTTTATAATGACAAAATGTCGAAACGTTTAGTAAACCTGCAAATCAGGAAAATAACGTACTTAAGTACTATACGATAAAAAAAAGACCAATAATGTTCAGAATGACTTTCTGAACTTCATAAACCCACTCAGAACCGGGTAAACGCAGTCACAACTGGCACAGCGTTAGTTTCACATTTAACTGTTTTTTGTTTTGTTTTTTGAACACCCTGTATACCATCAGTTGTGTTTCGGTTAGCGCAAGGTGAGAAAACAGTTCACGACAAACAGTTTAAGCTTTTTACAGTCGTTGAAATCCCAAAAATGATGGAGATACAACATTTTTATTTATTTTTTATAAATTAGAGTTACGTTTCAAATTTGACTGTTTTTCTTTTTGATTTTTGGACACCCTGTGTTTGTCCAATCTTGGTGCGCTTAGCATGAAGTAAAAGAGCAGCTCAAGACGAACATTTTGAGCATTTTACAGTCGCTAAAATCCGAAAAACGGCGGGGATACGAAATTTTCAAAATTTTGATGCATTTCACAAAAAAATAAAAATAAAAAAGTGGAGTAAACGCGGTTACAACTACAGTGGGTTAATTTAAAATGTTCTGTTTTCCTTTTATTTGGACACTCTATATACAGTGCGTTTTTTTTAACGCGCAACATAGGATTTTACGTGTTAAATTTTTAAGCCCATGTTAGACCATGTTATTTTGGAACTGCAGGTCTAAAACTTGACGGGTGTGTCTTTAGTACCCTGAAGCTTAAGTAAGTTTACCAATTTGGACTAAAAAGTGATTAAAAACTGGCAAAAAATCATTTTTTTCGAAAAGATTTTATCGTTTTATACTCCCTGTATGCATTGTTGTTCTTTGTTGTTTTTGATACCGGCAGGGCAGGTAGCAGGTAGAGTGACATTTTGACTGCATCATGGCCCGACATCTTTTGAACGTCAAAAGGGCATTTTGTGATTGTTTGGATTCAAACCGGGGTCACTCTGAATTCACTTATAAAAATACTTCTTTTGTTCTTAACTTTCTTGATATAAAGTTAATGATCACCCTGTTTTACTTTCTACGCCAAATTTTACCTGCTACCTGCCGTGCCAGTATCAAAAACAACAAGCACCTATCATACATACAGGGAGCATTGAAAGATAAAATCTTTTCGGAAAAAGATGATTTTTTGCAAGTTTTTAATCACTTTTTAGGCCAAAGTGGTAAACTTACTTAAGCTTCAGGGTACGAAACAGCCACCCGTTCAGTTTTATACTTGTAGTTCCAAAATAACATGGTCTGACATGTGCTTAAAAATTTAACACGTAAAATCCTATGTTGCGCGTTAAAAAAAACGCACTGTATGTTTAATTGTGTTGCGGTTAGTACGAGGACAAAAAGCAGTTCAAGACAAACATTTTGAGTTTTTTACAGTCGCTGAAGTCCCAAAAATGGTGGCAATACAAAATTTTCAAGTTTTTGATGCAATTTTCAAAAAAAAATTGAATATTTCGAAAACGATTAGAATTATGGAAATTTTGTCCGCAATCAAAAATGTTCCAAATGTCTTTCTGCACTCAGTGGAGTAAACGCGGTTACAACTATCAGTGGGTTAATTTAAAATGTTCTGTTTTCCTTTTATTTGGACACCCTATATATGTTTAATTGTGTTGCGGTTAGTACGACGAGAAAAAGCAGTTCAAGACCAACATTTTAATTTGTTTTCAGTGGCTGAAATCCCAAAAATGGTGGCAATACAAAATTTTTTAGTTTTTGATGCAATCTTCAAAAAAAATTTAATATCTAGGAAACGGTTAGAGATATGTAAAAATATTTAAAGTTTATACACTCACAGAACCGGTTAAACGCAGTCACAACTGTCAGAGTGTTCACATTTGAAATTTGACAGTTTTTCTTTTTCTTTTTTGAACACCTTGTATTTGTTCAACTTTGGTGCTCTTAGCACGAAGTAAAAGAGCAGTCGAAGACGAACCTTTTAAGCATTTTACAGTCGCTGAAATCCTAAAAATCGCAAAGATATAAAATTTAGTAAAATAGTCGAATATCTCGGAAACGGTTAGCTATGAAAATTTTGCATCACATGCAGTTTCTGCACTCATTGAACTAGGTTTACACCCACTTAAAATCAGGTAAACGCAATAACAACTGGCAGAGCGTTAGTTTCAAAATTTACTTTTTTTTTGCACATCCTGTAGATATTCAACTGTGTTTGCTTTAGGTAAAAGGACAGTTTAAGACAAACATTTTTAGATTTTTACATTCGGCAGCTCGAACCCCAAAAATGTTTTGATGCAATTTACAAGAAAAAAGTAAAAAAAAATTGAATATCTCGGAAACGCTTAGAGTTACGGAAATTTCACATGAGAGAAAAAATATTCAGAATGACTTTCTGCATTCCGTGAGCTTTTGATGCCCACTTAGAACCGGGTAAACGCAGTCACAACATAACTTTTTTCTGAAAGAGCAGTTGAAAACTTTTTACTGTTGTGTTGAAATCCCAAAAATAGAGGAGATACAAAATTTTCAATATTTTGATGCAAAAAACAAAGATTAGCGAATAAATTTATTATTTTGACAGCGAATCCTGAGAAAAACATTTAACCAAATTAAAAAAATCCTGAAGCATTGTAAATTAAAAAGTTTAAAGGATCTCAGGAAATTAAAACTAATGTGAAAGGGCATAAATGTAATTTGAAAAATCTGAAATGTATGAACCACTATTATAATAACTTTCTGACAAACTGTAAACGGTTATCTATTATGTTATTTTTAAAAACCTAACAATAATGGTTAGGTTTATAAATAAATCTTGATCGTTCTGCTAAGTTAAACCATTATCTATAACTATTTTAGAACCAAATTTGTGATAAAAACTTTTAAAAATTTCCTTATTTAAAAGATAAACATTGTTTGGCATACAGCCACAGACCATGCACCTTTTGGGATTATATCCTTTTGCAAAATACTGCCAGGAAACAGTTCCAACTGGTTTATACAAAAAACCATAAATCAACAAATCATTGTCAAACAATTAAAAGCCCAGCTATAATCAAAGTGTAATTAAATGTAAAGTAGCCATAACAGCGACCATTTAGTACCTGAAATTACGAACATATGTTCGAAACTCATTCGGTCATTTTAATGATCTAACCGTACTAGTAGTACGACAAATTCCTCGAGGTGAGATGTTGGTTCTGTTTATGTAAAAGTAAAAGTCCGGGTCTAGATTATCCGCGTATATTTAGATTTAATTTAGATCAATTCTATCGCGATGATCTTGCGAAATTTTGATTGTTACTTTTATTTTGTTGTTTGTTTGTAGATAATATGAGTTGCACATTGCGACCGTTTTTTATGAGTCTCTTAATGCAATCTACATGTTTTGGAGAGAAGGGAACGCGATTGTGAAAGATGATTATAGTAACTCGTTTTTTTTTTAATTTGGTAATTAATTAAGGCTTTAGGTCGTGTGATGGGACCAGTTTTATGACATCTGATTCGCAAAAATAAGTTAATTGCAAAATAGAATCTTGCAGAATGTAGAATCTTTTGGAACGTTTGTTAGCTTTTTAGGCAAAAAATTCAACACTACGCAGTAAATAAATAATATTCATTTCGAAATAACTAATCGTTGACATGACATCTTTATTTCAAAAGTGTGTCATCGGACACAATGCTTGGAAAACGTATTGCGTCTTGCCAAACTTTTTAACGGTTTATCAGATGGCCCCATGATAAATATCAGACGGACATGCGACCACCGTCATAATACTTCATGTTACTCAACTTTCTTTTTGAGATCGGTTTCACTTTTTAAAGTTTATGTTTTATTCATGACAAATTTATTGGAGGCGTTTTTCAACTTCGGACGGCTATTCTTTAGCCGTGACAGCAATTTTACTTGAGCAATTTTCACAACAGGCCATCACGATTATGACGGACACCATTTCACATGTAACAAACAATTCGTTTTTTGGCCCATTAACTAGGTAAAACAGACGCCTTGTGAATACGATTAGTCTCAAAATATTCAATTCAGTAGAATAACTAGTTCAGATTAGTGAATCAGGCGTCACATAACTATTGTTCGCCAAATTGCTACTGCTATTGTTATTCAAGAGGATTAAATAATAATGGGAACTTGCTTTTGTGTGAATGACTTAATCTTGTCAGATCTTAAGAGAATTACATGAAAGGTTTGAGGTATGTGAACGCAGACATTCAGAAATAAGAATTATTAATTATTTGCTTCTTACGGAAGTGTTAATTCCATATCTGGGAAATTGTTTCATCATTAATCATTTTGGTGCTACAATTTTAGTTGCTAGTTACTAGTCTCTTATTTCATAAATTTTTTTAACAGAATTTTACAAAATCAAATCTCCTAATCCACTCTCTCATTTAAAGTAACTTTTCCGTCGACCGTGTATTAATTAATGCATGATTTTTTAATTGTTTTACTTTAATGCACGATTTCACCATAGCCAACCAAATACGCTCACAGTATAGTTCTATCCTTCTTTATTTGTATTAAACACAGAGAAATAGACGCACATTATTTATTTGACATCATCCATTACCGACAGAAATAACTGTCACTGTCATTGTCAAAAGTGTCTATGATTATGATTTGCCGTGTCGCGTATACAACTGACAATTAGTTTTTTCAAAGTTTTTAAGATAACGATTGATTACAAATTATTAAAAAAATGGTAATCAACTCTTCTATTAATTTGCGATTAATAATCTCAATTTTATTAAACCATTTCGATTATTAATCGCTTAAATCAATACACTCGTTGGTTAAAACCATGGATGTAAAATTTTCGGAAAATTAAATTTATGGACTTTTTTTGGTAATTTTTTTCAAAAATTGGAAAATCTGAAAATGTTAAAATAATTCGTTTTTTACATTTTTGTTCTATTAACTTGAGTCAGTTAAGGTTAATTTTGAAAATAAAAAATTTTCACTTGAAATTTTTCATTCAAAGGTCAAACCAGACCATTTTGGATTTTCCTTAATCAAAGTGGTTTCACTAATTTGAACCTGGAGAACGAACACAAATCTGACGTCCATTTTGGAGATGGCTTTGAAATTATGTCAATTTTGTCACTTTAGGGCGTGGCACCCTTGCAAAATAACATTTTGACAAATGACACTTTACGTCATTTTTGTACTATTAACCTAAAGGTATGTAAGCAGTAGCGACACCCAAGGATTCGAAACTCAGATCACGAATATACTACAAACAAGCGCCAACTCATACACAAACATCAATAGCTTAAACGGCGCTATAACCAACGCGCTAAAAGAAAGCCAGGCGGCATCCTACTCGAAAGGCGGAAAAGAAGACAAAATAAGCCAAAACACGAAAAACTTATTTGCCCAGCGCGACCAAATGAGAAGAAATGGGAGCAACAACATTGCTGAGCTTAAGAAGATAAATAAGGAAATATCAAAGGCAACCAGACGCGACCTCAGAAACTACCGCAGTAGGAAGACTCAAGAGACAATAGAACAGAAC
The DNA here is from genome assembly GCF_016097725.1 of Ips typographus. Classification (NCBI taxonomy): domain Eukaryota; kingdom Metazoa; phylum Arthropoda; class Insecta; order Coleoptera; family Curculionidae; genus Ips; species Ips typographus. Next base: position 11,752,305 of record NC_138423.1, read on the forward strand.
AAAAGCATGAAAGTACTGAGAAGGCATCTAACCGAAGGCAAAAAAGACATAGTAAAACTAAAGAACAAACAAGGAAATGTCACTTCAAACCGAGAGGAAATGCTAAGCATTGCGGAGGAATTCTATTATGATCTATACAAAAGCCGCCACAAAGAACAGCTGAACCTAGACATAACATCACGTATACAGGGAGTTGTAAACCAAGGATCCGAAGAGATGCCCGATATCACCATCGAAGAAATCAGAGCAGCACTAACAAAGATGAAAAACAACAAATCTCCAGGTGAAGACGAAGTGATGACAGAAGCGATTAAGATGGGAGGCCCTCTTTTACTGCAGAAACTACAGAAACTCTTCAACATGTGCTTACAGGAAAGTGATATTCCTGACAAGTGGTACGAAGCAACCACCATACTGCTCCACAAAAAAGGAGACATAATGGACCTGGAAAATTACCGCCCAATAACCCTTCTTAGTCATCTGTATAAGCTCTTTACTAGAATCATAACGTCAAGATTAGAAAATAAACTTGAACTCTACCAACCCAAGGAGCAAGCGGGATTCCGATCTGGGTTCGGAACAAACGACCACTTGCAAAGCATCAAAACCCTCATAGAAAAAACAGTGGAATACAACAGACCACTAATCCTCCTGTTTATAGACTTCCATAAAGCTTGGACGCCCTAACAAGTTGTCGTATCGACTATAGATACGCAACACTTATTCACAATATATACAAAAATGCTACCATGACTATTAAACTACACGAAGCCACCAACCGCATAAAAATCGGCAGAGGGGTGAGACAGGGGGATACCATGTCTCCTAAACTATTCATAACTGTCTTAGAACATGCTTTTAAAAAACTTAACTGGGATAATAAAGGAATAAACATCGATGGTGAAAAACTTAACCATCTCCGCTTTGCAGATGACATAGTCCTAACAACAGACTGTCTAAGAGAGGCGAAACAGATGCTAAGAGAGTTAGAGGAAGCATGTTCTGAAGTTGGTCTAAAAATGAACTTCACTAAGACCAAGATCATGACAAACCTTGTCATGAGCGAGACAATAAACATCGGAAATAATGAAATCGAGCAAGTTGACAAATACATATATTTAGGTCACGAAATCCGAATATCAAGGGACAACCAGACATGTGAACTGCATAGACGGATTGGCCTTGGATGGGCGGCCTATGGGAGGCTGAAAGATATCCTTACGGGTGACATTCCTACTTGCCAGAAAAGAAAAGTATTCGACCAGTGTGTTCTGCCGGTGCTCACTTATGGCGCAGAGACCCTGACTTTAACAACAGTATCGGCGAGGAAACTCAGAGTCACACAACGCAAAATGGAAAGAGCAATGCTTGGGCTGAGCCTGAAGGACCATATCACAAACCAAGAACTGCGCAGAAGATCCGGAGTGTCGGACATTATTCAGCGTATAACCTCACTGAAGTGGAGCTGGGCTGGACACGTGGGCAGACAGGGAAATGACAGATGGACAAAAAGGTTGCTAGAATGGAGACCACGTACCGATAAGCGCAACAGAGGAAGACCGCCTACACGTTGGACCGACGACCTAAAGAGAATGGCAAACAACTGGATCCAAGCGAGCCAGGACAGACAGGGGTGGAGAGCCATGAGGGAGGCCTATGTTCAGCAGTGGACGTCGAGGGCTGATTGATTGATGTAAGCAGTTGAGTTTAATGTTGAAAAAAAAATTCGGAAAAAACACAGAATTTATCACCCTTGAAAATCCTTGAATTCTAGTTTTTAATTTTTGAATGTCAAACGGTGCATGGTATCAAAAAAGTGTATAGAAAGTACAAGTTGCATCCCATCGAGGTGACAAAACTTCAGACCTCTAATCTGAAACGTTCCTGTGATATTGAGCAAAAACTGCAAAAAACGAGAGTCAACTTTGACGCCCTCTAGCGGGTAAACGGGGTAACTTAGCCGTGCCCGCTCAACGCCACCTGATAGCCCTGTTCATTAGCTCTCTTTTGTTATAAGGTGGTTTTATATAAGGTGTTTTAAATAAGCGAGTTATGGACGATTTTCTGGAAAAGTGCATCAAAATTTCGCTCAAAATGGGAATTTCTGCTTCGAGGAGGATGGTCAAAGTAAGGCTGACAACAATTGAATATCGATACAAACATTTTACATCAAGTAGGCCTAGAATTTGACGTAGATTCCAAAAATCGAATTAAAAATTATAAGTTTGGTTTGTTGCTCAAATTTGGGACACCCTGTATACTGATGGATTATCTAGGAATAAAATTATACAACAAGTGACAAGGATGTTACAAATTTATTGAATTACCCTGTAAACTACTCCATTGTATTGTTAATAACTTGATTGTTATGACAATTATAGGGTCGTTTAATATACCAATTTGTAGCCCTTTAAATTCTCTTTTTACTACCCTGTATTGCGTTTTTACCTAAAACGAATAAGAGTTATTTACTGTTAAAACTGAGTTGTTTGATTTTGTCAGTTTTTAATGTGACAGCCCATAACTCTGTTATTTTGACAGTTACAGGGTGGTTCAATATACCAATTTGTGAAAACCAAACTATATAATTGTCTTTTGATCACCCTGTATACCATATATAGTAGAAAAGTCACGCTACCGAAAGATTAAAACTTTTATACCGGGAATGTGTTGTCCAGAAGGGATAAAATTCATATTATTCTGAAAAGTGTTGAGGTTAGGTATACAACATTTTTCAGAAAGTTTCCGGTAATTTTCCGGAAAAAATTGGAAAATCTGAAAATTAAAAAATAATTTGTTTTTTAATTAATTGTACAACAATCCAATATCAATTCATATAAAGTTTAATGTACTTTTAATCATTTACCTCCGTTTGCACCGTTGTTTTGTAAGGCGAGCTTAATTTAAGGGTGGGTCAGACTGTGACAGTGCAGGTGAAAAATGTCACACTCTAAACCACACTTAAATTATCTCATTAGAATGCATGATAAGTTTGACAATAACAAGTTTGACAGTTGTTTTCCCTATCAAGGAAAATTTTCATTTAAGCATGAAATAATTTTTCGGTAAATTACCAAAAATAGAAATTTTCCGACCCGAAAATTACCGCTTTTACATCTCTGGTTAAAGCGTTATTACTCTGCCAGTTGTTGCATTAAAGGCTGTTCGCTTACAAGAAAAAAACAATATCACGTGTTTTTTCTCAATCTATAAGGGTCACGTGATCTTCACTACATTGAAATTAAGAGCAATCCAAGTCCGTTTCAAAAAATTTCATTAAAATTCGTTTACTACAAATGTCGTACTAAACAAAAATGGGGGTTAAAGACTAACTTGAAAAACTTTCTTCAAAAATGTATATCTCCGAAACTAGTTGAAGTACGATCTTGATTTTTTATTGTAGACCAATTTTTTAACTCACCTTGGTCACTAAGTTACCTTATTTTAAAATAGAAAATATTTTTGATGATTTTCTATGATTATTTGACTAAAAGATAAGTTTGAGGATCGAATTTATTAACTTTAAATATCAAACTTGCATTTTCAAAATTTCACATACAGTTTCTCTAAACTAGTATGCCTTATAATTTATAATTGTTCTTCAGTAAACAATAAGTGAAGGAAAGTTACTGTTTTTTTTTAGTCTAATATTGTCCATTTCACAGTATTGTCACCTCTTCTAGATTTTTCAATTTGTAGCCTTTTTTAAATGATTATGTTGCTGTATATCCATTTTGGGACATTTGACATATGTAGGATTCCCAAATTTGACTATAAAAGATTTAAATTAACTTGCACTTTCAAAGTTTTATTATTTTCATTTGGTAAATAGTAAATGGAAATAGTAGTTTTCCTATTCAGTGTGCAAAGTTATGTTTTCCCACACGCGAAAGCAGTTAGACGAACGACGCGAAGCGGAGTTCGGATAAGCTTCAAGTGCGGGAAAACTACTTTGCACACGTGTTAGGAACAATATTTTTTCTACGAATGAAATATCTATACATTTTGTTTTTAATTTTTATTGATATTAAAAACAACAACTTATAACTATTTATTGTTATTAACAACATTAATGTTAAATGTACAGTTGGTCGCGTTTTTTAAATTGATCGCAGATTGAGCAACTGAAGGTAAAATACTGGTACTTGGAACTGCTTCACTTTCTTTAGGATTGAAGGTCAGAATTTTGTTACTTAATCCTTTTTTATAACTTGTGGATTCATCAATGTATTCTTCAGCTACCGTAGTCGATTTCCAACCCCCCAAGCGTTTTATGTCAGTGATTCCTTCTCCAGAATCGGCCAGGAACGTTGCCGATGATCGACGATAACTGTGCCCTGTGTAGAGTTCTGGATTTGGCAACTTCAAAAAAATAGCTATTTCAGAAGGCATTTTTCCAAAACTGTTTACTCCAACACTTTGCGAAAAACATTTACCCTTTCTGTAAACTAGGAAAAAACGATTGTTTGACTTTTTTGGACGTAGGCCGGTGTATCTTCTGTACAGTTGCAGGTAGGTTCCGTTATGAACTTCTTCTGATATTATAAAGTTTCTTGCTGTATGATTTTTGGAATCCCTAATTTTAACAATTATGAGGTTTCCTTTGTCTTCAATATCTGTAGTGGTTAAATTGGCTAGCTCTTCCCTTCGACATGCACCAGCAAGTCCGAATATAGTGGCAACTTTAATTAACAGGTAAATTTCATCTGGTGCGGAGTTCATAAAACTGAATATTTCTTCTTTTGTAAAAATTTTCGCCTTTTTAGGTTTAAAACCAACATTCTGCTTTTTCAGAAATGCAGTGAGCTTATAAAATTCACCGATATCGATGTCTCTTTTTATTTTTATTACGTTTTTGAGCATTGAATACTTTGACCACATTGTGTTAGGTTTGAATTCTTTGCTTAAAGTAACAAAATACGCTAAAAGTACCTCTTCCTTTAAGGTTTTTATCCCCTTTTGTTCGCACCATTGGGTAAACAACTCGTACTGTTTCTCGTATTTTTCTCGCGATTTGAGAGGCAGCAATTGCAAACTAGCCATGTTGGCGGCTTTTAGAACATCTTCCGGAAGTTCATCTTCAGTGATATCCATTATTAAAATAGTTTTTTTAACTTAAATAAGTAAGAATAAACACTGTTGTAGACTTTAAATTGCATATAAATGCGTTGTTTGACAATGAGCTTTGGTTTCTAAGGAAACAAGCCTCATTTTCTAAGACAGAGACAAGGTGGTTTATTTACCTAAACTGTACGGAAGAATAATGTGAAAAAAGTCGTGTTTTTTATATGAAACCCCTGAATATTATTACATTTTTGAATTCTACGCAAAATTCTAAGCAGATTTTATGTATAATAGTCTATATAAAACCACTGTTGCAAGGTATAATCAGCATTTTAAAAAGTGTGCGGGAAAAAATTTTTCCCGCATAGTGTACGGGAAAGTGCCACTTTGCACACATTTTTACGTATGCAAAGTAGCTTATTTGCAAACATTCGTAGAAAAAAGGTGTTTTTTTTTAGTCTAATATTGTACAGTGTTGTCAAACCTCTTTTCGTGTTATTTTTTAATAGCACATAGTTTTAGTCACTACCATTAACACCAATATAATTGCCATTTGGTTTTCGTTAATCGTTTTACAAATCTACCTTCAGTATTGTATGGAAATGAATACGAGATACTCTCCTGTAGTGAGAGTGTGGTATAACTTCGATGGTAATTTAATAATAACTGAAATTAAAAATTGGAAGAAAGATGGCAACACTATAATAAGTTTGTGTTCTAAAATTATAAAGTTGTGTTAATTTACATTAGGCCATATGTAGATGACAAACAAGTATTTAGGCCTTATTTTATAATTAGCGATTATTAGATTTAATAAAAGTTGAATATGAAATAAACAGAAAAACGGAAGAATTATTATTTCTGTAAATTTAACCATAATAAATTTAATCGTTATTATGGTTAAAAGTTTACTTATAAAGAAGTTTAGTATTTAGTTGATACTTTGACAGAAAATTTGAAATAAAATGGTGGAAAAATATTCCCTTTTCGTACTAAAAAATCTGGAAGTTCTCTAACCTTTCTACATCAGATGATGTTATAGAAATTCCACACGTGTAACTTGTGTTTCATGTCGTAGATCATAACAATAAATAACAAGCTTTCAGGCTACTAAACCAATTGTCTACCTCGAGTTTGCATGATAAGTAAATCCAAGATTTAACCTAAGGGGACACGAAAATTGCAACAATGCAAACTGATTAAAGTTGAAGGCATAAGTGCATCCTTAGTATCGACAATTGTTACAACGTACTCCTTTCACTTACACGGAGGAAACGTTGATACATAATTCAAGCTGAATCAGATGGAAGCAATGCCAATAGTTATAAGGCAACGACGCTTTTAGCCATATATTAATCTGACTGAAAAAGGAAAAGTTTCATGTGCATTATTAGATTGCATCAAATTGCCCTCAAGTTGATCTTTAGTCGATTGTGTTACGGTGTAATCTTTTTGTAACCAACTAGAATAGAAAACTGCTTTTATTTAGGATGGGATTTTCAGTTCAACTGTTTCTCCTAATAACACCTGTCACAAGTTTGCCACTTACAACTTTACTGATGCATTAAATTAGATATTTGTTTTTTACCAGCCATCAGACCGCAACAGCAAATTAGTGGTGATAGTTCATGTTGACCAGGATTAGATTTTTACATAATCCTGATTAAGCTGATTAATGTAGGTTAGTACAGGCATCATTATCCGCAGGCACAATCGATTCAATGAGCAAATGAGAAATTGCTTCATAGAAGCCCAAATTAACTTCTAGGAAGCACTGACCAAACTAGATCCCAGCTTTCAATAGAGAAGCTATTATGTCTATAATATATTGCCAATGTCTATTAAAGGAACAGGATCTATGTTTACATAACAGAATGCACCAGCCTGCATTGTAACACGTCTGTAAGTAGGCAATTCCTTATTTTCTAAAATATGATAATGGATTTAAACTATCCAAATTGTTGTTGAAATTCATTTTATCTATAAATGGAATAAAAGTGAATAATACTCGTATGTATTTTTTAAATTTTGTTGTTGTTTTAAAACTGGAAACTTATATACTATAGTGGTAACCCAATAGTAAGAATAGGGGAAGACAAACATAATGTTGGTGCTTTCTATTCATTTATTTGTGATGTTTTGACGACAATCAACGATTGACCGACGTACACATAAAAAAATTGAAAAAATTAACGATTTAATGTTTTGATCTGACCACATAGGTATTCTTCTAATAAGTTTAAATTACAGAAACAACTCAATTGAGAAAATTAATGTTATAATAATAATAATAAGTATTATTATTATGTTAATAATATTAATTATTATTATTTCTCTATTATTATTTCTTGTTGATGCTATACTTTTAAATTGTCGACATTATTTTATAAACTCTGAGTTTGGAAAGTAGAAAAATATGGTTAATCCACTGTGTCCACAGTGTGTCCAAGATCAACATGAGGATCTACTGAACGAATACGAAGTAGTCGATGAAGTATTTATTGTTTTAAACATTCCTTCCAATTCTCAATTTTGAAAGTGTTACACAAAGATGTTCCAGAAACAATAGTATAAATTCCTATAGAGTCATAAAATGTCACGAAATATTCCGATTAACCTAAATATGTATCATAGAATACTTGCTCGTTCCAAATAGGTATATATATATCATACATTTCTTCGCATATTTAAGTAATCTATACAGTTTTTCAGATATTGACATGATTTTTTTCAAATGAGTGTTTTCGTACCCGTCCAAGTGATTTATTTTAATCTAACTGATAGGTAAGGCCACATACATTTTACTTAAAAAAATGTAGTATAACTTTTAAATTAAGTTCTGTAGCAAAAATTGGGCTAGTAATTTGGAAAGATTGGATAGTTTGTTTTACAGCAAAATATAATAAAAAATGCTTATCTCTTACGGTTTAAAAACAATAGTTTGAAAGTATACATACATTATTGTTATTTTTTTCTTAACTCCAAAAACTAAAAAAAAAAACCACTTAAAGTTAACCACCTATTTGAAATTTTATTTTCTGAACAATCTGTATACAATTTGTATAATTCATGCTGGAATTTTTATTTTTGATACTATTCAAATATACCTTGTTTAAAATTAAAAAAATGTCTCAACCAGGTAACAAAGGTTTTTACTAGATGTTAATTGCAATTGTTTCTTGGTCTGCAAAATCTTATTTTAACATAAGTAAAACGTTATAAATATTTAAAAAAACAGTTGAAGTACGGTATATAACGGTATATAAAGATTCAAAAATGTAATCATATACAGGGTGTTACATTTACAATAAGTAAGTTGGTACATTCATATTGCACTACTTTACAAAATAAAACTCTAATAAAATTTAAATTTGGTGAAAAATTGTATTTCTTTGGTCAAAATTGCATTTCTTGTAATCTTACCATTTCTATGTAGGTAGTCATCATGCCATATACATAGCGACTAAAATTATGACCTGATACAAAGCTTTCAATCACGTTTTGTCAAATTTATAATTATGGCTCCTAACAGGTGTCAATTCAGTTTGTAATCAACTAACTAAAAATTAAATCTCTCCATTCAACTGTATTTTTGACTATATTAATTAACCATCGATATAACTATTTGAATTTTTTTGACAAGTTAACAGAGTGATTTTGTTGCTATATATATATATATATATGTATATATATATATATATATATATATATATATATATATATATATACATATACATATATATATATACAATCTTTGTTTCGTTTACAACGAAACAGGCTATCGACCAGTTTGGTCTTTCTGCCTATGTGATGAGAAATACATACTGTAATATGATTACAAAAAAAAGGCATAACTTAACTAGGTAAAGTATCTACAAAATAACATATTTAAAAAAAAAAAAAAAAGTTAGTCTAAAGTAGTGTTGAGGATTATGTTATGTGTAAGTGTTCTAGTAGGGTAGTTGAAGGAAATAGGAAGCGAGATTGTCTTGTCTGTCTTGTGAGACACAGAGGATTTAGTATGGTCCAGTTATGTGGGTTGTTTTTCCATTTTGTTTGAATTTGTTGTAGTCTTTCTGTTATTCTTGGTAAGTTTGTGCGTTGGTATAGTAACTCATTTGAGGGGTTATGAAGTGGGTTTTGGGGATGTCTTATTCGTGTTATTATTCTTAGTGCGATTTGTTCTGTTGTTTGTAAGTGCCGTTTATTTCGTTCAGTTGTGTTTGTCATAGTTATATGTCCGTAGTCTAACAAAGGTCTGCAGATGGCTTGGTATATTTTTGTGGCGGTTCTTATGCTTATTCCTTTGTCTTTGTATGTTAGTGAGCGAAAATGTTTTGCTCTTTTAGTTATTTCTGTCCGGATGTTTTGTACGTGTTTTGTATATTTAAGTTTTTGGTCTATTGTGAGTCCTAGATATTTTACGTAGTTTTTTGGTTCAGTTATGTGACCGTCTGTTGTTATTGCAGGGGATTTTCTGTTAATTCTATGGTTGGAAAGCAGGAGTTGATTTTTCGTCGCGTTGGGTGTGAGTCTCCAAGTATAAAACCAAGTCATTGTCATGTCTGTTAGAGATTGAAGTTTGTTTACCGCTTTTTCAGTGGTTGTGTCATGGACGATAAGTGCGGTGTCGTCAGCGTATTGCAATATGTAGGCTGTTTTGTCTATTTGCATTTTGTCCTGTAGGTTGTGATTGTATATGTCGTGGCAGTATATATTATAGAGGAATGGGGAGAGTGGTGAACCTTGAGGTAGTCCTTGTTCTGGAGAGAAGGGAAAGGAGAGGGTGTTGTCAATTCGTACTTCTAATTGTCTGTTTTCTAACAAGTCTTTGATAGTGTAAAGTAAGTATTTAGGGGTTTGGAGTTTGACAGTAAGCCTTTATGCCAGACACTATCAAACGCTTTGTTGATGTCCATAAATAAACATGCGGATTTTTCGTCATTAAGGTGCGTTGTTTGAATGTTGTTCGTTAGGACAAAGAGAGGATGCAGTCGAATGTTTGGGTTTAAAACCGAATTGGTATGCTGGGACATGTTGTCCGATTAGTCCTTCCAGTCTGTTTTTTATTATGTGTTCATAAACCTTGCTCAGCACCGGGAGTAATGTTATTGGTCTGTAGTTTTGTGTTTTTGTGTTGTCCAGTCCGTTTTTTGGTATGGGAATTATGATGCCGTTTTTCCATGTCTTTGGTATTTTGTTTGTTGTGATGCAGTAATTAAGTTGGGTAAGGATGAGTTTGTGGGTTTCTTGGGATAGGTTTTTCAGTATTTTGGCTTTTATTTTGTCTTTTCCTGGTGCTGTGTTCTTAATGTGAGATATTGCCTCATCGTATTCTATGTCCGTAATTAGTTTGCAGTTGTGGTTTGATGAGGTATTGAAATAGTTAGTGTACCAATTGTCTACAAAGTTCCAGTTGTCATTGTCAAAGTTAGGGTTAGTTGATATGCTGAAGGCTTTCTGATAGTGTCTGGCAAACGCGTCGGCCCTGTCCTTGTCTGTGTGACGTTCTGTTCCGTTTTCGTCAATAGTACCCATGGTGTTAGTTCTTTTGTACTGTGCTAGTTTTTTTATTTTTTGCCAATATGACTTGCCTTTGTCTTTTTCTATTTCTTGGCAGGCTTCAAGCCATTTGTCTTGTCGGTATTGTGCGATTAAAGTTTTAATGTTTCGGTTAAGATTGTTAAGTGTTCGTTTTAGTTCGTTGTTTTGCGTTTGTATGTATAGTCTGTACAGTTCTCTCTTATGTTTGATCAGTCTTAAAATAAATTTAGGTAAATTATGTTGATAGTATGAGTTTTTTATTTCCGGTGTAAACTTTTCAATTGCCAATGTTAGTTGTTGTTGAATGGTCTCTAAGGAAGTGAATTCTGAGTTTGATTGAATGTAATCATATAAGTGTTGGTTTACTTTTTCTATGTCGGTTTTATTTAAGTTTCATTTTTTAGTGTTATGTTGAGTAGGTGGCGGGAGTTGCGTATGCTGTAAGTCTATGTTAAAGGTTATAGCTAGGTGGTCTGATCCAAGTTCGTTGGTTAGGTTTATATCTTTAATGGTATTTGTAAGGTTTTTTGTATGCATTAAAATGTCCGGTGTAGAGTCCTGGTTCTCGGGCATTAAGAATGTTGGTGGTGTATGTTGTTTTGTAAAGTCCGAGTTGTCAAGAAATCCGTTCAGTTGCTTGGTTTTGTCACGGTTAAGGTTAAAGTCTCCTACGATTATAGAATATTTGTACAGGCAAGCTTTGGTTAGTATATTTTGTTCTATTTTGGACTGAGGGTGAAATTTTTTTTTTGAAAGTGCTAATTTGTGTCAAAATTACATAAATTTGTACGAAAGTGGCATTTTACAGTTTTTTTTTAGTAATGTCCAGTACAATCTATTTGTCTCAAAATGGTATTTTGAAAATTACTGACTTAGGACCCACCTAATAAACTGCTAGTTCTAGAAAAATTATATTGCTAATCAAATTTTTAATTATCAAAATTTTGAAGATCAAATAAGTATTTCAATTAAACTAGCCTTGTGAGATCAAGATCCCAAATGACATTTTGTTGCAACATTTGTGCTTTTTTGAAATTCAGATTCTTAAATTTCAGTTCAGTTTGAACTTTTACAGAAAATATTTTATGATTTTTTAAACCATGCTGGGGTACATAACCGATCATTCCTGCTAATTTCACACTATTTGCAACCAATAATTTGGTGAAAACTCGTTAAATATTGAACAAGATGTTGCACACAACTATCGTTAAATATTGTTTTTATTTACTATCCGATTACCTACAGGTTTAAACAGTATAATTCACTGGCACGACCTTTAATTAGGCTGACAAATTAAGCAGCGCCGGCATTTAATATAATTTTATTGAAAGAACCTGTTTGGCGCGGAAACGACCAGCACCCATGTATCCTTCAGCACAATAAAAAGAAAGTGAGTAGGTTGTTTATAATTTCTTTTCACGGTTTTTCGGTTACGTAATGTGTATGTAGTGTGAATTAACTCTTATACGGACAGTTTATCACTTTTTGGTTTGTGAGTATTTTGATTGATGGTTCAATCACGTGTGAATGCTTAGTTCTATGTAATTACATCCTGCATTTTGACACTTCTTTCTATAGTTATGTAAAATCGGTTGCAAAAGTGCTGTGCCAAACACTAGTGTGTGAACGACACAGCTTGAAAGTGAAAGAGCATTTACATATTTTAGTAATTTAGGGTGCTTGCACACTTTCAGTAGCAGAACAGGAAACAAGCGACTACATTGAGGATTTTGGGTTCGAAGATAATTTAGTCGAGTGATCAAGTGATAAAGAAAGCAATTAATTGTGCAGTGTAAAATGTTTTACATGTTTTGGCTTGACTTATCGAGCGATTAATCGGTGGTCATTATTTATAGGGGAGTTCCTGGTCCAATAAAACGTTGACTTATAATTTAATCACTGTATACCAAATTTATGGTAATAAAATTTAGTCAGAAAATTTGAATGCAAAAATATTTGTATTATTACTGTTTGTAGGCCAGGAAATGGCTATTTGTAGAACAGTTAGCTAAGATGATAGAGAATCTTATTACAAGATCACATTACAGGACAAATTTTGAAGAGTTTTTGAAAATTTTGCATACCTTTAGATTTCAGACAAGTAAGGTTGAAATATGAAAATTGCTTTGCTTTGTGGTGGAGGGTGTTTCATACATTTGATAGTTTAACGGGTATCTCCAAAACTAGCAAAGGTGTTGCAAAACTGTGCCTCATTTTTGTGAAAGGAACGATGTAGTAGTCGTAACTTCTACAGCTGCTCCCGTTTCTGAGCTACAGGATAGGAACTACAAATGGTTTTCCATAAAAAATTTAACGGAGAATCTTCTTGTTCGTTATTTAATCCGTTTTTTTTAAGCACATTAAGGTTGTTGCCGGTCAGAAACACCAAAATAGCATTAGTGGATTTTGATGCTTTAAATTTAAAATGTCAACAGAAGTTTGAAAACTTAACACTTTTTAACTTAAAACTTTTTTCAACCTAGATTCTCAAGGTTGAAAGAAAATTGGTTAAGTTTGAAGCCCGCTAGCGACAAAACGGTTTAACCTACCACTCAGTGTTGTCATATCTTTAGAAAATCATTGATTGATTAACCACCATTTCATTGGCTATCTATTGACGTACAAAAGTTTATATAGTGTGAACCAAATAAGCGAGTTATTTACGATTGAATGATACACTGCACTAAAAAAGTGGGAAATAAATTCATCAAATTTTTTTTGGCAAAATGATTCAACCGGTCAGGTAAAGTAGCCATATCGTTGGAAAGCCTATTGTATTCGCTGTCCATCAACATATGAAAGTCTATACATTAGGTGTCCAATAATATAGTTATTAACGACTGAATGAAAGAGTGTATGAAATTAAACTTTCTACCGTATTTTGTATACTATTTTATTTTCAACCAACAAATTATCAAAATCTCATCGAACTTTTAATAAATCATTCAGTTGAAATATTGATTGCTAATAGTCTCTAACAATGAGGTAGTATAGGTGCACGAGTAGTTATGACTTCAACCATAATAAACGACTGGTGATTTGTTTACAATCTTGACAACGTCATTATTGTGCTATTCTCTCTTTAATATTTTGAGCTGAAAAGTTTTTTAAAGTGCTTTTAACATGGAGATTTCTGAAGACGCAGATGTTTACTCATCATTACCTGAGCTGCGAGCTGTTGCAGAGGTGGCGGCACAGTCTCTTCACTATAAAAAGTAAGCCCAGATATGACAAAACGCATATTGACATCCGCCCGGGTGGAAAGTGACATTTACCCGGTTGAAAAGTGAGTACTTTCCACCCGGGTGTAAAAACAGGTAATTTTCATCTTTTCACCTGGTTTACACATAAGAAATAACGTTATTACATACCTGGTTAAAAATAGAAGACATTTCTACGTTGTTTTTCAATTTAACTCCATAGCGTTATATATTTTTTTAAAATTAATTTTTAACTTATTCCAAATCTGTATAAATTTGTAGGGTGTCCTATTAAAAAAAGTATGTGTGATGTGCTCCAGAAAAAGAAACTAAATAATTTGGATTCTACGTTAAATTTCCTGGGAAGCCATTTGTGGCTTTTCCGCAACGCTAATTATAAAGAAAATGCGAGGGGGGTTACAAACTGAAATATTTTCAAAATCAGCCTTTAGCGCAGAAACTGGGGCAACTGGTGGAAGGTACGCCTGCTTCATCGTTCTTTTCACAAAAATCGAGCACAGGTTTCCAAAAACCGCATTTTTCTACCTTTGATAGTTTTGGAGTTACCCCGTAAAACCATCGAACTTGAGGCACTCTGTACAACTGTTTGATATCTACAACCTTCTAAATGTTGAATGAGTTATTACCATATTTTATACCACATTTTCAGAGAAACTAATTAGAACGACAATAGGCTGCAACTTAAGTGTTTTTCAACATAAAAAGGAGGTAAAATTGAATGAGGTTATAATGTAATAGAAAGGTTTAAATGTAAAAAACTTTTTCTTTGTCACATTCAGAACGTCATCGCATTTTACTTTAATGGTTGCTTATCGTTCTGAATATGAAAATTAGAACTAAAAGTTCTAGCTTGCTTCTATCTTGGTACAAAATTGTCAGCATTAATTGTATGGCGCATAGTGGTAGATTTAAAAAAAACTTTAAACTCAACAAACAATACAAAGATCAAACAAACTGACAGAACTTTAACTAAATGATATAATAAAGAATCTTTGTAATTCAATTTTAAGATTTTGTATCTATATCTGCACCTAGACGTAAATACTTCAAAGTTCAAAATCTAATTTGAGAAATGTATAAATAAAATTACTTTTGAACATAAAGGTTAAATATCAGTAATATTTATCAAATCTTCTCTTCTATCTACAGTGCGTTTTTTTTAACGCGCAACATAGGATTTTACGTGTTAAATTTTTAAGCCCATGTTAGACCATGTTATTTTGGAACTACAAGTATAAAACTTGACGGGTGTGTCTTTAGTACCCTGAAGCTTAAGTAAGTCTACCAATTTGGTCTAAAAAGTGATTTAAAACTGCAAAAAAATCATTTTTTTTCGAAAAGATTTTATCCTTTCATACTCCCTGTATGCATTGTTGTTCCTTGTTGTTTTTGATACTGGCAGGGCAGGTAGCAGGTAAAGTGACTTATTTTGACTGCATCACGACCCGACATCTATTGAACGTCAAAAGGGCATTTTATGATTGTTTGGAATATACTGTTCGGCTTCAAACAGAGGTCAATTTGAACAATTTACTTATAAAAATACTTCTTTTGTTCTTAACTTTCTTGATATAAAGTTAATGATCACCCTGTTTTACTTTCTACGCCAAATTTTACCTGCTACCTGCCGTGCCAGTATCAAAAACAACAAAGAATAACAATGCATACAGGGAGTATGAAACGATAAAACCTTTTCGAAAAAAGATGATTTTTTGCAAGTTTTTGAACACTTTTTAGGCCGAATTGGTAAATTTACGTAAGCTTCAGGGTACGAAATAGCCACCCGTCAAGTTTTATACTTGTAGTTCCAAAATAACATGGTCTAACATGGGCTTAAAAATTTAACACGTGAAATCCTATGTTGCGCGTTAAAAAAAACGCACTGTATAATCTATTATCAAGTTATCAAAATCTGGGTTATCATTTAATATTTAATGTTCGACTAACCCAAGTAACCAATGAGACTTTACCACGTATTTTAGAATTTAGTGCAAATAAGAGCAAGATTTCTGTTATGTGTTAAACAAAGCTCCTAACAAATCCTTGGGATTATGGGGAAAAGAATCATTCAATACATCGTATCTTAAAACTGACATAAAACCGCATGATGATTTTGAGAATTTTGAGAACAATCATAAAATGCAATATAATATCTTGGGATTGATGGATAGATCACTTTCAACAGTAATAAAAAATGTGAGATTATATCCCAGTCAAGTTATTATTTTCAAACTTTTCTTGATATTGGAACGATTTTTAGTCAAAAATTGAAAAGTTGTATTTATTTTTTGTCAATAATATTGAAAAATCTACCAGTGTGATGGCGTTTTGGTAATTATCTAATAAATAATATTAATATCCTTAAAAAATTGTGAGTCAACAAATTAGCAAATAGTAACTTTTAAGCTTTATAACAATCTAATTGACTACCACAAAATGTAAACAGGCGAAGAAAAATAACACAAAACAACAATCACAAACCAAAGAGTTTTTCAATGTTTGCGTCTCCAATTTTATTATTTTCCATAACGTTTTTCGTTATTATATTCCTTTTACATAACAAAATTTACTACACAATTTGTCAACAACCAATTGGCTCGCCAAAACTAAGAGATGTTTCAAAACCATAAGAAATCCGATCTAATCCGATTAAAATATCGGTTTTCCTAATCGATCGGTGGGCGATTGTTAAATCATGATGCATTATGTCGCCCATAAACTTTTTCAATAATAGCTTCCTTATGTTGAAACAGTTGTCGGCATAGAAATTGCAAAATGTGCGTAACTTGTCCATAAACATTGATAAATGAACTTTAAACTTTTGCAAAAAGTAAACTATTAACAATAACTTTTTCTAGGTCCGGTAATTTGATGTGTGACTGACAATTTAATTTGAATTAATAGAAAAAAGCCAACAATATCAACTTTCGTTTTATGTACAATGTTTTAATAATAATTCCTTTCATAAATATTGCGGCGCTATTAAAAATAAATTGAACTTACTACGCGTGGGACAATTAAAAGAACTACCGAGTGTAACAAACATTAACAACAAAGATAATATCAAACTCTTTGAAACTAATACTAAAAAATTGCGTAAAGGGGTCAATGTAAGGTTTCTGCCATTAGGAAAACCAAAACGCTAAGTGAATACCGATTTTGAAAGAAAGGTTTTTTTTATGTAAAATCCGGTCTTTTAGTTTTTAAATTTGCTATGGTTAACATGTTTCGCGTTTAGTACCAGTAAACAATACATATTGTAGTGCGGATGGAACGTAATTGGTTCTTTTACTTTATGTACTTTGCTGAAATAGGAATGTGACTTTACGTTACAATGACCTAAAATAGTGACTTTCAGAATGTATTTTTTCAACTGGGTTATCAATGTGTTTATCAATAAGTTAGTAAATTTACCTTTACTAGGTACTTAGTTACATTTTTTTTACCACAAATTATTGATAATTTTTATATGGTGACAATAACCATAGAGTATTCTAGAGAGCTGATTGCTTATTTATATATAATTATTTAAACATACATCATATAATGATAGTTTTAATGAAAAAAAATAGAAGTTGTTTTGCTCAAGTAATGGATCGGTTCAATTTTTTACAACACTCTGTAGTATAGCTCTTAGCGTTTTTGAGAAACTTAAAAGTTTAAATTTTGATTAACATTCCCTAAATTCAGCTTATTTATTCATCATTTGTCATTTGAAATAGTAGCAAACAGAAATATTAGAATAATATCATTAATTTCTATTAAATCTCCTTTTTTTAAAAATCCAACTTTTGAATTTTTTTACACGGTTTAAGAAGATAAACTGGTATTCTAGCTTTTTGGAAAAATGTTTGGAATAGGAAAAGGTCAGTTTTCAAAACATTAGGTCATAGCGAAAAAATTTAAACCGCTTAGGCCCGGTTGTACATTCACAGTTCAAAGACCGGTTCAGTTGAACTGCGACTGGTACTTAAACTTTGCCATATGAAATGCACTGCTGTCAAAGTGACATTTCCAACTTTAACAAAGTTCAAATGTTGAACCACTGTTGTACAACTGGACCTTAGACGAATAAGTTGTTTTGAAATTTGCCTTTTTAGGGTCCTCTTAAATTAGTTTACAAATATTTAATTGAAAAGATTAGTTTAATGTTAATTTGAGTTAATTTTTTATGTTTTGGATAATGTTGTCAATTTTGAAACCTTTGGCTTCCAGATGTGATGGAAGCTATATGTCGGTCACGTGAAATTAATAAAAAATGGGAAAAAAGCGGTCACGAAACAGATATTTTTTTTACTAATGCTTGCTAAAACTGTCAAAATTGACAAGAATTGTGAAAATTCAATATTTAAAATGTCAAAAATAAAATTTTACAAAATTGACAAAAATTTAATTTTACAAAATTGACAAAAATTTAATTTTAAGAAATGTCAAAATTGAGTTTTTTAAAACTGTCATAATTCAACCAAAATTGAGTAGAAAATTATTAAATGATTTTTTAATGTCAAAAGTGACTAAAAAAATTGACAAACTTATGTTTTTATTTGAACTTCACAACTAACATCTGTCAATTAATAAAAAAAAATTAATAAAAATCTCAAATGTACCTACATTCAATTAATACTCAATTTTTGAGACATTTTGGTGGTTTTTGTCTGCCGTCAATTTTGACATTTGGAAAAATGTTATTTGACAGTTTCTAGGTCAATTTTAAAAAAATTAGATTTTGACATTTTGATAAATTCAGGAGTACCAATCAAGCTCGCTTTTGAAATTTTCATGCATTTTGACTGTTTGGATATTTTTGACATAATTTCAAAAATGTTTTTGACAATTTTGTAATATTAAAAGTTATCTATTTGTTTTATGTGGATTTTGACAACTTTTCAAACTTTTCTGTGAATTATAGGTACGAATAAAATCGTTTCAGTAAAAAATGTCAAAATTGACAAAATTTCAGTTAAAAAAGCGTTAATTTCAAGTTTTTTCTTTCTGTGAAAACTGACACATCAAAAATAAAACATGTCGAATCAACGCAATTTGAGGTAACAATTGATAATTTTTTTTTTTAAAAACAAAACTGTAAAAAACATTAAACTTCACATGTGCATTGAGCAAATCTGAGCATTATTTTGCCTGCTTTGTGATTGGTGACAAAACCAGGAAGCTAAACGCTGCTGCTTTTTAGAATTAGTATAACATCTCTATAATGTGACAGACAGCTGTATTACGTCTCTTGTCAAATATCAGTGTAATAATTACGTAAAAAGGAAAAAAAAGAGATTAAGAAAATCATGCTTGGTATGTGGATTTTTCCATATTAAGTACGTCTATTATATTCGAACATTGTATGTACAAAGTCTAAGAAAGAACTATACTAAGAACTATACTTGGCATTCAGTGGAAAAGTCATAAACTTCTGATTCGTTACTCTTTGTTTCCTGGACACTCTTCTTCTTTCGATTTTAAGGGCAACTATTGCTGAGTTGAGGTTTGAATGTAACAGATTGGGTGTAAAATATAATAGTCTAAACAACACTTACAACTTGGCAAGTGTCAGGGAAACAGACATGCAAAAATCACCCTTAATGAATACAGTAGGTTGAAGCTCTAAAATTGAGTAGCAGTATTTTTGGTCTAGCTCTGGCGGTTCTTACGATATTTACCTCAAAAATGGAACGTCGCTTCGAGGTTTACATGGTTCACTATATCTAACAGTTTTAAAACAGTTACACTTATTCAATAATGTCAATGGTTGAGCGTAATAATGTATATTAGAAATTTAAGAAAAATATCTAAAAAATTGGAGGAGTGGGTCCGATAACAGGCAAGTTAATTTTGAAGCCTTAACCCTCAAGAGTCACAGTAGGTTTTAGGTAAGTTAGGTTAGGTAGGTTTGTATATGTACCGCGTGATCAACTAAAAGGACTATATTCAGAAAACAAAAAATACGTTTTGTAGATCCAGCTGTGTCACATTTAATCAACATTAGTAGGCAGACAAACGGTTGAAAATAAGAAAAAAAAGTTTTCTTGTTCCTATTTTCCTTTTTACAGGTTATAGTATTTTCAAACAAAAAACTCAAAAATTAGGTTCTTTACAGATCTCCATAAGTGAGATAGAAACGTGCAAACCGTTCTCCTCTTTTTAACCGTTTTCCTGGTACAGACTTCAAAATATTGATAATTGCTTTGGTTCTTTGGTAATAGTCATTATCTCGAAAACGCGATAATAACTTACTTGTATCGAGAAACCGGTCAGAAAAACATCATCCGTTCCTAAGGTTACCAAACAAATCCGTGGTTGCAACTGATTTCATCTAGATACCGGTTGCATTACGAATTACCCTGTATTTGCGGGCATATGCACCAACACACACTATTAAAAATAGAATGCAAATACAAAATAATAAAAGTCAGGAAAATACCTTTAATTAGATGTATTATTCAAAAACGGGGGTGTTTTTACCTATTTCCAGTAAAACCGTAACTGACTTGAAGCATCAAGAAAACAAATCCACTTACAACCTGGTTACAGCTGCCACAAATTAAACGTCTTCCAAACCAATTACAGCATCTCATTATATTGACAAATGATCAGTTTTACAATGGTATCCTTTGAGTAACTTACTATTTGGTTATTAGTAAAAATTTATTCCAAGAACAACGACAGTTTAGTCATGATTGTAAAACTGACACTAATTCATTTAATTTGCATGTATTCGGCATTGCATCACATTTTTACAAATGCATGTAATTGACAATTGATTTAAATATTTCGAGTTAGTTGCCACACTGCTTCGTTTGAGCCATTTTATGGCTCGTTAGTCGCAAAAAGCTCACATTTCACGTTTCCTTACATTTTATGGTATTAGGGCAGGCGTTAGTTTTCTCTGACATTCTCGAATTTGTGACCACAAATCCCAAATCTCGCGATATCTGAAGCAGCCGATAACCTAGTGGCTTAATTGCGGTACCATACTGATTACTGTTACCTAATACCTGCCAACAAAAAAAATCAGAAATAGTGCATGAAATTATGCGGCTTCTATCACGGGTTAACTGAGAAATGAATCGCGTCCGTCTAGTTTCAATAATGCGAATTCTTGAGTAAAAAAATAACACTTTTGGGACCTTACGACACGCTAAAACAAAGAACTGGATGTTTGCCAATCTTCAAATTTGTTCAACCGGTTGCTTAATGCCAATTAGATGATAATAGGTGCAGTTGTGTTGGTTCAATCGTTTAACGTCCGGTAGTAGTAAAAGTTTTCCTTGTTACTGCTTTCTTACATTGTCATAAATGTGGATGGAAGTAATTTGTTTCAATTACTATTGTCAACTTAAATCATGAAGAATATTTAGAAATAAGCAAGCCAATCATCCTGCCAAGCAATGATTTAGGTGTAGCAAAGATTTGATGAAATTAACGTTCAATAATGCTAGTAATTGTAGCTTTTTGTTCGGTTAATTAACTGAAATCATTCGTAATCAGCAGACTAATTGTTACAACCGTTCATTCATACGCACTTTTGATGATATTCATAAAGTTTAACTGTTGTGTATTAAGGCAGATCGTATCAGTATAGATTACGTGACTCGTGGAATGTTGATATAGTTACAAATTGACAGGACCACAATCAATAATATTATTCTAATGCAGAGGTCGATGAGTTCAATAAATTTCTCACTATACAATCTAGAAATTTTAGATGATCTAGATAGTGATATTACGTAAAAACATTAGTGTTCAGTGAGGCAACCAAATTATGCTAATTCTATTAACTGCACATTTTGTATGCACAGAAAATGCATTAGTAGGCAAGGATATTCGAAAAACTGCAATTAACGATTGTACCAGAAAGGAAATTAGTGACATGCAAGGTGAGTTTTGCGAAATTTCATTCAAAACGTATTTAGAGGCTAATAGAACCCAAGATCCTGGTATACCTTATGGTTTTTCTTTTGTCTTTTTGTTTTATTTTATTTTTTCAATTTACATGTAACATATGTGACATTGAGAACAGAATTGAGGCTACTAGACTTCTTGGAAATCTCAGTTAATAAATTAACAATAATAATCTGAGTTTTGCAAGTTAAATTGAATTCAAATGGATGATATACTTACGCAATAGGCGTATACAGCACAAGTAGTGCGTAAAAAGCGATTTCTTGAAGACCGTCAAGCGAATAAAATTATACTGCACATTTTCTATTATGGTAAACTTTAATTTAAATATTTTACGTAAGTGTTAACTGTTTGCGATCATTGTCTGGGTTGATTACACATATTCAAATTCACCTGTTGCTTTGCAAATCGTAAACAACCTTGCCTACACATCAGGATTTTTAGTGTAAGGTCAGGCAGCAAAGAAAGTAAAGCTTTTTTGAAAGGATTTGCGGTCGTTGAGTTGTCTGTAAAACTGCTACGATCTGGAAGAGGAAAAAAAACGTAAAATTAATTCAACTGTGGCAATTTGGTATGATTAATGGACCTAAACGTGCATAAAGACTCAAGATCGTTTTTCATTTTACTAGGTAAAATTAATTAAATAAACATTGGTTAGGTTTTGACGGTCGCACGTTGCTGGCGGCTCCGGCTTTAATATGCTACACTTTGTAGAATTTCATTTGCTTTCGATCTTTCATGCTTGACGGCTTCAAGTAAGAGAGTATGGTTGAAAGGGCAAGTTTGAAGAATTGATCAATAAATCAATAATTTTTTTAAATATGGCATTTGGTATTGCCTTAACTTTGATAGTAATAAATTGTCTAGTCTTGGCAGTTCTGATTTTTTTCAGTTTTATTTATTTCAATAGCAGGATGTTTAGTTGAAACTATCCCCTTTGATTCAATTTTCTGCAATTATCTACTGACTGTATTTTCTTTCCAATGATCAATATTAAATTATTAAGGTAAAAACATATTCTCTAGACTGTTTAAAAGTTATGGTTTCAACTTATAAAGTTAAATGCTTAGAACTAAGTACTATAAGGGTAAAAGAATGGAAGGGCACATCCGTAGATATATGAGATCAACAGAACCAGAGTGATACGAGCCACCATCGAAAAATATAAAAACATAAAATTCTCAGGTCAAGACTGTCCAGTGTAAAGCAAATAATTACAAATATAAACAAACACGGTATAGTTGTATCGGACCCTCAGCAAATTTAACAATGCAACACCAACAAATCATTGAAGAATTCTACATGGAGTTGTATTTATCTGGGATGCCTCATGCGAAAGCTGACAGTCATCGGGTAATAGTAACAAATCTGGGATAAGAAAGCCTTCCAGAAATATCCCTGGAAGAAATAAGAACAACTGAAGAACGGTAAATGCCCGGAAGAAGACAATGTTACAGTGGAAATATTGAAATATGGAGGACGTAAGATAGAGAAAACCCCACAGACTGCTCAACAAATGTCTACAGGATGGTAGAATACCGAATCCTTGGTATAATGCACAAGCTGTGCTTCTGTTCAATAAGGGGGATAATACAAATTTACTAAACTACCGGCCTGTCAACTTACGGTTACAACTCTATACATTTTTATTTTAAATACTTACCATCCGTCTTTCAAGAAAACTAGATTTCTATCAACCAGTAGAGCAAGCCGGGTTTCAAAGCAAAAACTGACCATCTACAAACATTTCAAACCCTAATAGAAAAAAACAGTAGAGAATATTCCCATATGCCTTGCATTTATTGATTTCCAAGAGGCATTTGATTCTATAGGAACAAGACCCTTATTAAATGCCCTCAACAACACCAGATTAGATTCTGAGTATAGTGCTCTTATAAAAATATATATGAGCATGCAACAATCTAAGTTAAAGAGATATGAAAACAGACAACATCAAACTAAATAGAATAGTGCGTCAAGGGGATACCATATCGGCCGCTAAAGATATTCACTTTGATTCTGGAAGACGTCTTCAAAAAACTTTAGGAAAACAACATCAGCCAAATAACCACCACGACAACGCCTACAGGATAATACATTTTTCGTGAAATTTCCCATAACCAAAGTGGCTGCCTTATGTCCTTGATAGCCTCACTGATTCCTTCTTTGAAATCTTGAATCGACGCTGGGTTCTTCGAGAGATAACAATTGGCCATTGAGATGTTGTTATTTGACACCTTGCGACTTCTTCCTTTAGGGCCACGTGAAAGATAAGGTCTACTCCAACAGCTCAGCGTCGATTCAAGACCTCAAACATGGAATTCGTGAAGCTATCGAGGACATAGAGCAGCTACTTTGCGATTTGGTTTTGAAAAATGTCATGAAAATGATATTATCCTGTAGGCGTGGTCGTGTTGGTCATTTGGCTGATGTTTTCCATTATTAACTACATACCTTCCTCTTTATAATGAAATAAGCATCCGATAATTTATCTCAAAAAATGGCATTTTTCTTTGAATATCAAAATAACACCTCTTATTGGAAAACCCATTATAAAACTGACATTGAACATAATCAAGACCAAAATAATGAACTTCGACAATACTCATATCAACATAGACGATCAGATAGTTAAAAATGTCAATAAATACGTTTATCTAGGTCATATAATCAAACTAGAAAAAGGAAATCATACAGCGGAAATAACTAAACTGATTGAGACTCACGTGGCTTGCTTTCGGTAAACTTAAACACATATTGAAGAACACTGACATCCCAATGTACCTGAAACGAGAGATCTATGATAAAAGCATTCTGTCAGGGACAACGTACGGATTGGAGACAATAACACTAACTAGGCAAATTGTGCTGATCGTTTGAGGATCACTAAGAGAGCTATGTTGAGGATTTTTCTTAGGGATAGAGTGAGAAATCAACAATTTAGAAGAAGGACCAGAGTTGCAGACGTAATATGGCGGAGTTAAAGTGGAGCTGGGTAGGGCACGTTGCACGCCAAAAGAGTGATAAATGGACTATCAGAGTTGTACTTTGGCGACCCAGAGAAGCAACGATAAGTAGAGTAGGCCACAAAGGCCCTGGATAGATGATATCAAGGAAGTAGGTCGAAGCTGGTTCCGGATAGCACAAGACCAACAGAAGTGAAAGAGACACGGAGAAGTCCATGTCCACAAACGGATGGAAGAAGGCTGAAGAAGACGAAGACTATAACGGAAATGGCGAAAACCGTGGGTTAATATCTGTCACCGTTTGACAGATATAGAGAGGATGCTTCTCTGAATTCGTACTTTTCTTCAAAACTGTCTAGCGTCTTCCAGGTTCATTATTTTTTATTTCTGAAAATACATTTCTATAACAACTTTTTGCGTAGAATCCAGTAGTGTAAATAGTTTTTTGTCCTTAGGCTTGAATAAACGATGAAAATGTGAAAATGAAAAATATGTTCAGTTTCGGGAAATGTCCGCAAGAGAACGTACTACAAATGCACATCTACGAAATCTACGTTTACTAGTAAGAACTTTAACTATTTTTTTTTATTTGCTGTTTCCTGGCTATTTAAACTCGGGGAAGCCATTTTGACCCTCTCTTGACCAGCGAATCTAGCTGCAGATAAAGAAACGCAGAAAGGTTTAATTTTAGTATTAGCAATAAGAAATTTTGGATTTTAAGTAAATTCCATTATACTAAAATTAAATTAATTTTTTTTAACTCTTTCGGTCATAAGCATTGATTCTAGTCTTAGTACTAATAATTTACAAACAAGGCTTAAGTCTCATTGTGTGAAGATTTATTGGGTGGTTGAGTATAGTCGCTTTGGCGGATTTTAGTGCTTTAATTTGCAACTGGCGTCAAGTTGAAATCTTACAGGACTGTTTAAATTCGTGCAGATAATAGCCTCTTGAGCAATTGATGACCGGGGAGAGACCCCTCCTTTACGACCATCTAAAGCTAAAGTTGTTGCTTCATTTGAGGTAGAGCCAAGAGTCTTATTCATTTCTGTGCTTTCTGAAGAGTCTTAGGAAAGGGATTATCTGAGCTCGCATTAGAGTTTCATACTCCTAGAATAAGGCTGAAACAACTATAAGTTCTATACTCCTACAAGGGGGCTGTAACAGTCGATAAGGCTCTATAGTCCTTTGAGGTGGGGTTCACCACTAAACACTAGATTCCTGAGTTTATTGCCCGACCGAGAGACAGGAGCTGATCCGATTCACCTCTATACTCTATAGACACATCTGTGACAGTTATCAGGCAAGATTTGTTGGCCTCTTAACCACTGCTAACACCAGTCACTCCCTTACCTTCTTTTAAAAATTGATTAGCATTGAATTGACTTTGACTATTCTTGACTTACCTAGACTAGTAATTGTTTACTTTAGTAATCAATAATTGTGGCCAATCAAGCCTAATATATGCTGAATTTTACCTTGCTGTTTAAAGCCTTGCTTAAGTTAATTTAACTTTAATTCTAACTCACTTTAATTTCATAGCTGCATTATCAACAGTAATAATTAGGTTTCTTTATGGGTGATAACCTTTTTTAGTTATACTTTGGGTCAGAAAACTATTATTAATATCTAAAGGTTTGTGACTTTAGTTCCTGCTTTTAAAAGTTGGTGGCGCTTTAAACCTTTGAGCTTGACGAGTGTTTGCACGCGTTTCTAAGAAAAGCTAATTTTGACTGTTAATTTGATTTTACTATTTTCTTTTAAAATATAATCTCATGTTCTCATCAACTTTTACGCGTAGCACCAAATTCGAAACTCTTCGTCGTAGAGGATTGAGTTTGGCATCATTGAAAAGAGCAGTTTTTTTTCTAGCAAATTCTCTATAAATGATTGTTTAAAGTTGTTTTCTTTTTGACAGGTGGCGCTTTTTTTTAAGACCTACTATTTTGCTGCCTAACTCAAAAAAATCAAATGTAACCCATACCGATAATTAACGTCAAAATAAAGTTATTTCATTAATTGTAAGTAGTATGTTAGTTAAACGAATGTTTAAACTGGGCAAACAATCCTCTGATTTCTACTATAATAAAAATGATAAAACCTTCACCTTCTGACGTAAATTTGCAATTTAAGTGGCAATTTTGAACTATATTAAAAGTAATAAATATAGAACCTCGACTGAAACAACAAAATCGAGTAGGTACTGCAATTACATTGTTCCACTTAATTAAATCAATATCGCGTTCGTTAATTATTTGTAGTTATATTTTACGGAATTATTTTTCCAAAGTGGTGGAAAGGTGACAGTTCAATAACAACACTTTTCTGTTTCACCCCTTTGTGTAATGTTCGTTCATTAAACCCAAGGATAGTTTTGTATAGGAAGTTTGCGGTGAAGCATTTCACGATATAACAGTATTTACCAACATTCTCCATCTGTTCTTTAAAAAGCTTTAATGGTTAACCATTTTACTAACTAATCGCCTTAAGACAATAATTCGAAGAACAACGTGTCTGCGACGGGAAAACACTTCCTTCATTCTTGGTTATGTAATGATTAGATCGAACTGATGAAGCTGGGTTGAATTTAATCGCCGAGATTTATCTGGCAGTTAACTAATTCCTACGTGGTAAAGACAATAGAAATTGGATGAGTGATTAATTGTTCGATCTCTCTTTTAGAGGAAAAATGTTTTTTGTTCTCAGGTTTAGAGAAAGGAGCAACTTTTCCCCGATACAATTGATAGTACAAACTGAAAATGTAATAATTAAAGCTTCATTAAGTAGTTTACTTGTTTTCACGTCGTGATTCAATGTCACTTTCAATGAACACGATTTAGCAGCATCTGAATTACAATCCCTTTAAAAACCGGAAGAGATTACCACAATATGAATGTCATATCTGAAGGGTGTTAGCTAAATCAATGTTATGCCAACTGAATATTACATAATCATTAGTCCTTTTAAATATGCAGAAACAATCGGCTTTATATTATGTTCTGGTTAATTATGCGGCTAACTTGAAGCATAATATTATATCAAAATATGAAATTTATTAGGTAATCAAAGAAGACGCATTTCCTAGGTTGTAAATTAGTTGGTATAGCCGAAAGAAAGTCGGTTGCATATTGGGATGTAGGATAATTAGAGGTAACCCCAAATATTGGATTTGCATGCAGGAATATTGACAAAAAATGTGATTGTGTAAGTTACTTGATAGTCACAACGATGATTGATGACAATGTAATACTTAATTTAGATGTTGGGTATGTTACTAATTTTAGAGTAGTATCGAACCAAATCAACGCTTGACAGAACAACAGTATAATAACTCTAGTAGGGCACAAAAATTAATATTTTCCGGATTTTTACTGGTTGTACCATGCTAATTATATCAATCTTTATGTTTTGTTAACAAACAGATTTGCAAACTACTAAACGGAACGTAACGAATGACATTTATAATATGATTTTTTCCAGCTAATTGATCATTTAGTATTTTTTTATTTTGTAGTCGATATTATAATTATTAATGTTTTCAGAATTGCTGATTTATCACCAACAGCCATATATTATTTCAGAAAAGAAATTATACAAGTTTATCGGGGTTTGTAAAACTTAGTTAGTCATAACATGGTTTAACTGCACTATATCTAGTTAATTAAATTGTATTATTTTATGTATTGTACATTAATGAAGTAAATAAATTAACTCTTCAATTTCTCATTATTTTCAGATCAATTATAATTAGCTTTTAGCCAAAAAGTTTGTTTTCTGTAGTTCTATAAAAATATCTTTTAGTAAATCTACTTTTTTGCGTTTTATGATTGATTTTTTAATACACCAGAGTATTATAATATAATAATATATTATATATTTATTATACTATTTTATATACTATAAATATCAATATAAAGAAATCATAAATGTTATTAAGTTTGAGTTAACAATAACAAAAAATATTCAAATTAAAAACCGCTTCTATTTACAAAATAGTGCGGTTTTTGTAAATAGAACACCTTGTATATTCATGCATACTTTGTGCTCTTTTCAAAAACATGTAACACATATGGACTGTTTTTGAAATAACTTCTACTTTTTTAATTTTTAATTATAGTATAGTATAGGAAGCTTATCGGTCGGTATTTTTGGAGATGTCGAATCATCTTTCTTGTAGATCAGAACAACTACAACATTCTTCCAATTTTTGGGTATATGTTCTTCTGTTAGGCACTCATTGAATAGTTTTTCTAGTTCCTGTATCGTCTTGATGTCACTTACGTTATGCATTTTAGTCAGAATGTTGTCTTCTCCTGCTGCCTTGCCATTTTTCATCTGGGATAGCCCTATCATCAATTCTTCCATATCTACGTCGTATATTTAGAGTTAACATTTACTATTCGAATTTTGTCGCCTCTTGTCAATGTGTTTATTATTTTGGATTCGAACGTCTGACAAATAAAATCTGAAAAAACAAAACAAAAAACAAATCTGTTGTCTGTCTTCTACTATGTTTTTTTTTCGCATCTTTTATTTTTGTTATCTCTTTGTTAGGTGTGTTATGTTTTTAAAATATATTTAGTCCCTCGTTCTGTTCTAATAGAGATTGCACTTGTTTCGTTTGATGTTTATCCTGTTTCGCCATTTTTCTTGCTGTTTTGTTGGTTTCTCTGTATTCTATAGTGTCTCTTTTGTCCTCGGTTATCAGTTTTCTTCTTTTCTCTAGGAAGTATTTTTTCTGTTTTCTCTGGGGGGCCATGACCATATGTATAGTAGCAATATAACCAGAGGAAAAAAAAAAAACAAAAGAAGGCAAATAATATGCTTAAACAATGTTCGAAAAATGCTATATTTAAGAAAAAACAAAGTGCAAAATTTCAGAAAGTTTCTGTGATATTGATGTAAAATTTTTGAGTAAAACCATATTTTAATTATAATTATTTCTATTTAACACTAATTAATAATTTGTCCACATAATTACATGTATAAGATGCTAGATAATATTTTAAGCCTTCTAAACGTTCATGTGCAATACAGAGAATTATGTACTAAAAAACTAAATTGCCTATTAAGTTTTAGTATTTTTTTGTGTTTTGTAATATTGTCTAAATTGAAAATAAATGTTCGATTCTGGTTAATTATGCTTGATTTATGAGCATGCAGCTGTTCATTTTGACAATGAAAAAGCAATAAACACCCTGTATGCTGAGATGTAAGTTAGCATTATTGCTTAAATATTGTTTTATGGTTGCATTGCTGACATTTGATGGCCTACTAAATTAAGATTGAAAGAAGGAATCAAATTTTTGTCTTTGTTTTCATCTATCTTATTCAAATATGCAAATACGGGGTGTTTTATTAAAAAAAAAAACATCCTCAGACTATAGATCAAAAACTATGGTGGAATAAAACGACTAACCATGTCATGGATTCTATGGCAAATATTGAATAGGTAACGATTTGTTTTTACTTTTTGGAAGGGTGTGACAATATTAACTGCCTCCTTTTAGCTTATATTTATAATAAAATCGATGTTTTTTCTTAGCAAGCTAGATGAAAAAAGTTATGAAGATAACAAAAAACATCTATACACAGCGTCAAGAAAATCAAACCAAAACAATAATGAGTGAAAAGGAAACATTAAGATTAAATGAATTTTATTTATGAAAATAAAAGTTAGCCCAGAAGAAAAAACAGGATGATTCGTACGACTTTTAACCAGTTAATTCGTTTTGTTCAAATTAATTTATTAGACGCATAACATTAGCTTTTATAAAGTTCCTATATCCTATTTAAACCGACTAGGAAAGTAGAAGAAATACTTCACGTTTTTTTTTTTTTAAACATTACTCTTTTTGTGTCATGTCAAAAATTGTTTAACACTTAGAGAAAGCAATTAATGAAAAAACTACAGTCGAAAAGTAGGAATCACCAATAGTTTCAGTCTTTCAGGTCAAATAATCTTATCCCGTTTTGTCCAACTCTCCTCTATTAGATCTGAAAATTTGTATTCAGTTTCACTTGCTCATTGCCTCATCATTTTTCTTTAGATAGTATTCTAATTTATGGTCACAATCCTTATAAGACAATTTAATTAAACGCCTAACCAAAGTGGTGTAGTTTTTACAGCGTATACTAGTTACTTAGTGCAATTTATTTATAGCGCAGCATTTTTTGCATAGCTGAAAATTTCCTGGTTTAAATAAATTAACAAACTAATCATTCACCTTAAACTGTCTGGTTCTTTAACATGTTCTGGTTAGGCAACCATCGGCCAAATCAATCGCTTTTAACTTCACCAAGCAAACTAAAGCGCGTGACAGTCAACGTGAATCAACCTTTAATAACAAAGAATCACAAAGCGTGGAATCTGAACTAGATTTCATATTTGCTGCAATGCATCGATAATTATTATTGTATTCACGTTTTTAGTTTTTTCTTGCATATCCATTGTTAGTTTAGTACAGCCAATTTTCCTATGAAACTTAACCCAACATGATCGTAAAACTAGAGATGGAAAATTATCAGAAATTTATTTTTAGAAAAAATGCCAAAGGAATTTAAAAAATTTTAGTGGTATTTAAGAGAATGATGAAGAAAAGACTAATAAATGCACATCAAAAGCAATAATTGTGGAATTTGGACTATTTGGAAATTATAAAAAGTCAAGTCGTAGATGTGTTTCCTGGAGGAATCACGCTGTAAGTAAACTTTGCAGCCAAATTTCACAGTTCTGACATAATTTTTATACTTTTATTACGTGTCACGTGACCACTGTCATCACTGTCTAAACCAGTTTACCAGTCACCTAAAACAATAAAATTTGAAATTGCGTATATGAGGAACTATACTGAAAGTTGTGTTTAAAGCTCCATGGAGCCAAATTTAATAGCTGGGACGTCAAGGAAAACTTCATAGGTTGCTTGCGTCATGTGACAGATGTCATAACTGTCAAAGTCCACTCACCAGTGACCTGAAAGTACAAAAGGCCACAGAGATGTGTTCCTTTAAGGGATTGTACTGAAGTTGTGTTTACAGCTCCATGTTGCCAAACTTGTCAATTCTGACGTTAGCCAACTGTCAGATTTCATATATGCCAAACAAGCGATAGAACTATTGATTGACCGAATGATATTTTTATTTTTTTTTTGGTGTTTACCGAATGATGCGGCATTAATGGGGCTGTTCTTAGATTTGGGAACGCCATTTGTACTTTCTAACTCATAGAGTTGAGTACAGATCTCACCCAGATGTGGCACAACAACTATCATTTCTGGCATCCAGTTGACTATACTGGAATGAAGGTTTTGTTTTTCGGCGAAACCGGTCAGAGGATTGGGAATGATAAACAAAAAACAAAACCCCACCATTTTTAACCAAATTTGAGGATAATTTCTCGGATAATTTTCATGTTTTGATTTTATTAAAAAACATTGTATTTATTCACAAGTGACCAAAAGAAGCGTAAAAAAATAACGATGAAATTGTGAAAGAAAATTCTCGATTATCGTTCTCCGTCAACTCTTCGTGGAGAAAAATACCTTGAGCCTCTCTACATAAACCCATAAGAAGATCATGTTGAGACAATTTTAATAAGTCACTTAAATAGTATGCTTGAAACAATGGCAAGTTTCAACACAATAGACACTTCAAAACCGAGCTGGGGCTTCAACTTAAGAATGCCAATGATAATAACCCTTTATTTGTATGTAAGAATGTCCGCCTTTGAATGCTCGTGTAGGTGCAAATTCAATCACCGCGATTACCTAATGTATTTTGTGTTAAATTGGTAATTTTCATATTAATGGTTGTTCACTGTATATAGTTAAATTTAATCAGGAACCATAACGCACGGAGTTATTTGTTACCTCCCTGTCATTTGAGTTGATTATAGTTCTCCATATTTAATTTGATTCCTTATTTGCACTAAAGTGGTCATTTATTATTGACACTGTAAAAGTGTAATTTAGATGCGTGAAGAAATCATAAATATGTGTCAATTAGGGTCAGATTTACTCTTTATTATTTTAGTAATTTCACATTTTTAATTAAAATACTTGTCTAGTGAGTAGCTCCAGGTAGTCGCCATTACATTTTTATTAAAACAGGGGTTTTCAATAAAAAGTAGCCACCCTGAATATCTTCTAAAATAATTTCTCTGTTAAAAAATGCTAAGACACGTCAACAAAGATTGCAAGGGGGACATCTTTTGACGTAGGATTTGAATTTCTGCCGTCAGCCCCTTTGCCGCCATAGCCACCCCCACTAAGTTTTCAAATGCCACCATACCCTGTGTGGCACATCGTTGGAAAGGGTATTTCATAAGGAATTAATTGCACTATTTTATTTGTACATTTGCTTTGAATTGAGACCAAAAAAAATAAAAAAAATGTTTTGTTATTTTGGTTAAACTGCTGATAACACTACCGAATACCTGTTTTCCATTCCATGTTTTTGTCCATGTCACGAGCTGCCGCGCGGTTTCAATGCAATCCATCCAGATAAATTAATTAGTCATCAGTATGTCTTAAAGTTGATGCAAAAATTCATGGAAACTGGTTCAGTGACAAACAAAAAACATCAACCTGAAAGACAAATTATTAATGAACCAATTGAAGTTGTTGTTTTGGGACACGTTGCAATGGATAATAATCATCATCTTTAAATCAAATTTCCCATGCATCGGGTGTTTCGACAAGCAGTGTATGGAGAATTAAAAAAAAACACAATTTTCATCCATACAAGGTAAAATTGGTTCAGGAATTAAACGAAGATGACTATGATAGAAGACTACAATTTTGTGAAATTATGTCTACTAATCTGACAAACAACGTGAACTTGTTGTACAATATTTGCTTCAGTGATGAGTGTATGTTTTTTTTTGAATGGAGAAGTGAACAGGCATAACTGTAGGTATTGGTCAGACACGAATGTACATTGGTTTAGGGAAACCCATACCCAATATCCAGAAAAACTTAATGTTTGGGCAGGTATTTTAGGAGACCACATCGTTGGTCCGTTTTTTATTGACGGTAATTTGAATGGCGCTACTTATCTTGACACCACTGTTGAGAGACCACTGATCCGACCATAACAGAGCTACTAGAAAATGATGAAAATTTATTTGAAAATCAACTAATTTTCCAACAAGACGGTGCACCTCCACACTATTCACTTCTGTTCCTATTCACCCGTTCGAGAATATCTGAACAATCTATTTCCTGGAAGATGGATTGGCAGACGTAGTCCCATGGAATGGCCTGCGAGATCACCCGACCTCACTCCGTTGGACTTTTTTCTATGGGGGCATTTAAAATCTATTATAGTCTATGCAACACAGCCGGCCAATATTGCAGACCTTAGGCAGAGAATAATACATGAATGCCGACAACTGACACCGCAAGTCCTCACAAATGTTCGCGAACTCTTCCAAAGTCGCTTGTATTATTGTATGGAAGTTAACGGAGGTTATTTTCAGCCATTAATTAAATGATAACCGCTATTTGCTAATATTTCTGCAGTTAACAAAAAATAAACACGAAACGTATTTTTTTTTCTTCTCAATTCAAAGCAAATGTACAAATAAAATAGTGCAATTAATTCCTTATGAAATACAACGATCTTTCCAACGATGTGCCACACAGGGTATGGTGGCATTTGAAAACTTAGTGGGGGTGGCTATGGCGCAAAGGGGCTGATGGCAAAAATTCAAATCCTACGTAAAAAGATGTCTCCCTTGCAATCTTTGTTGACGTGTCTTAGCATTTTTTAACAGAGAAATTATTTTGGAAGATATTCAGGGTGGCTACTTTTCATTGAAAGACCCTGTATATTATTTCAACTATACGGTTTCTGCGACTCTTTACGTTAAGTATTTACAGCGAAATAAAATAAAATAGGTTTAGTTTACTGCATCACTACTAAATGAAATACAAAATTTCTACAAAAAATTTCTGTTCAAGAACTGAATTAAAGAGTAAACTTTAGAACAATTCAATTTTCCTACTCAGAAGGAACTACTACCTTACCAAAAATCCTACTTTTTTACGTTTGTATCCCAGATACATACTACTACTATTTAGGTTAGGTTAGGGTTTTTTGTTTGGTTAGGTTGTATTTTGTGAGACTTTTATTTAATTTAAAAAAGGAGAAACAACGTAGTCAAAACACTAGTTTATAATTTTCACGCCAATTTTTTTGGCAACAATTGGCAATCCGTAGAGTTGTAACGTTCGTGTAACTATAATTGCTAATTTGCATGGTTTGTTTGTGTTTTAGTGAAGTATTTTGGTTGGTTTCAGAAGATGCCAAACCGGAAACAGCAGGAGATGATTCAGATATGTATATGGAACCTTTGGAAGAGGACCATCAACCGGCTTCCAGTAATTATCAAGCAGCAGGAGAATGGTAATAACTATCTTCTTTCTACTTAGTGACTTAGTTTTTTATGATCAAGATTTCAGGTATAGTTGGGTCCACACAAGTCCCTTGTTTTTCTCTTTATTTTGATATTACAGAGGGTTACTAATACTTTTACTGTATACTGTAAACTTACTAAGTACAGCACATAGTAGGTCATGACGTAGGCAGAATCAAATAAGGCTAAAATACATGGGGTGTCCCATTTAAATTAATGGAAATTCAGTACAACTCTCTATACAGAAACAGTACCGCATATAGTAGGTTATAGGCGTTGACAAGCAGAGTCGAAAAATCTAAAATACACAGATTGGCCATGCGTAAGAACTACACTTGCAGTGCATTTTACTGTGGAAAGCAAGAACACACTTTGACTGTAGATATCTCATAACCTTATTGAATTTATAGGCTATCAAATCGCAAAATTGCAAATTTTTGCCAAGCCAAGTTATCTAGCAATTTATGACAATGTTGCCAATCCTGGTAAAATTTATAAAACGACGTATAGTGTCACAACCCTTTTATAAGGGAACCATGTCATGAAAAGTGGATGACAATATAAAAATCGTGTATTTTGAAGTTCATCACCAAACAGTTTGACTAAAGGCAATTTGCCACCGTAATATTCATTGTTGCAAAATGTTAATTATTTCAATACTAAGCAGAAGCTATTGAATACAATTTGCTGTCACCACAAAACATCAAAGTAGCAATAAAATATATAAGCACTGCAATAAAAGTAAAAGAGAAATTTAATTAATTTGTTAGATTGGCTTGGTTGAAGTTATAAAGTTTTTTAAAGATACGATTTTTTACGTAAAATGTAAAAGAAGAAGATATAAAGCCTAACTTAAATGTATACTATTTTTGTTTAAAGAACTCCAATAAACAAATGTCTATCCAAACTGTTCTTCAACTTAGCTAGCTCTTCATCTTCTTCTATTAGTAATTTAATTAAAGTACCCGTAAATGATTTCTTTTTTTATAAGCTTAAGTAATTATTACCAACTCACATTTTATTAAGTAAAGCAATTCAGTTTTGATATGGACACTTTTAACAAAAATAAAAATTGTCAGAATAAAATTACAATTAATTTCCG
This sequence comes from Ips typographus, assembly GCF_016097725.1. Taxonomy (NCBI): domain Eukaryota; kingdom Metazoa; phylum Arthropoda; class Insecta; order Coleoptera; family Curculionidae; genus Ips; species Ips typographus. Next base: position 11,788,527 of record NC_138423.1, read on the forward strand.
GGTGTCATTTTGCAATAGAAATCAATCAAACTGCATTAAAGAGAAGATATTAATGCCATGACAAGCATTTTAAACACTCGTTAGTAGCTTCTGGAATTTTAAAATTATTAACAATCTTTAGGCTTATAGAATGATAGACAGCCAATTATTATTATAAATTGGCTATCAGTTAATAATCTGCCCATAGATCTAGTCAGCAAAATTAAGTAAGTATATTACGTAAAGCCAAATCTTAATTGCTATTTATCTTGTTTACACAGCACACGCCGGTTTTTGTTGTCAAGAAAGTAAAACTTTTTTATCGTTTTACTTCAGTAAGTTCCAATATTACTTTATGTAAGTCAAAAAGTTCGGTTTGCTAGTCGATAAGAGGAAAACAGCAAAAAAATTAGAAAGGGTGGTTTAATCACTTTAAAATGTGTAGACAATTTGTCACTAAAATGTTAATAATCACAAACTGTTCTTCTGTTTTTTGAAATAGTTATTTTTCTTAAGTGCGGAAAGTGATACTTTCCCGCACGCTGACTGAAGTTCAATCAAGTCAATGCACATTAAAAATGAATGAAAATTTGTTATTAGGGGTTTTAGATGGAACGAAATTAAAAAACACAATTTTCCTATGATTATCAAAACACCAGTCACGCATAACCTTAGAGCTATATAATTACCCGTTACAACTATTTTTCAAAGTTAGTACAATTATTTTTCAAAGTTATTTTAGCACGATATTTTAATGTAGTGTTGACGGTTAACAATGATAGTATCTAACATCAATGACGTTTGTAACCAGTGTAATTTTAATTGCCTGCAGGAAAACACCATCAAATGGTATGAATGTGATGTTTGGGAGAAGTTCCAAATATTAGTTTTTTATTTTTTAATATCTCAAATAAATTGAATTTTTTATTTTTTGATTGAGTCAATGAAAGAATATTTCAGCAGTTTTAAGATTAAAATTCACGTATATGATATAGCATGAAATTGCAATTCTGCGCGATAGTCAAGCAGACATAAAATAGCCAATATTCTGACTAAAACAGGTGCCAGAACTTCACAGAGCCAGAACTCTTCTATAGCTTGGGGAAATACACTTACAACTACTTTACAAAAATACAAGCTCGTATTGTAGAAGATCGAACAGTTAAGCTCTGGGAGCAGCTCACCTGTTTAACCCACTCTAATCAACTTCTTGGAGGTTAGAAACGCAGAACGAGAAACACATATCAAGAAACAAATATCTGAGGCGATATTGTTTGAATTTTTTGGCGTATTGCTGCTTTCAATTTTTCAATGGTTCGGGGATGGTGTTAAAAAACCTTGACTTTCAGGTAGCCCCAAAAAAAAAGTCGCATGGGGCAAGATTGGGTAAACGCGCAGGCCACCCAATACTTCCACGTAACGAGATTACGTGTCCTGGAAACATTTTCCTTAAAACGTTCCTTGTTTTTCTTGCCGTATATGCTGTAGCTCTATCCTGTTGAAAATGGCAAAGCTCGAGATACCAACCAAATACTCTAAGCTCTACCTCTTTTTTCCAGTATTTCGGACACAGTTTGCAAAATGTGGGAGATCATTTTGCCGAACCTGTTACAAAACGGAAGCCAGAGTGTTAGGAAAGTGCTGTCATCAGAGAAAGAGAAAGCAAATAATATGAGTACCACAAGAATCAGTCCCTTGGTACCTTACTTTTCTTGACATTATCAATGGTCTACCACTATGGCATTACTTCAGTGTATACACTCGATGTAATAATTTGATAAATCGAAAAAAATTTAAATTTGCTCATTTGTGTAACTTGGGTCAGTTAATATAAATTTATTTTCAGGATTCAAGGTAAAAACTTGTAAAAGACCACCAAAAGAGCATATAAACAGTACATTTTTTTAAATTGTAAAAACCTGTACTACTGCTTAAACAGTTTTAGCTCCAAACACATAGTTATAAGAAACTGATAGACATGCCAATGGCACTCACACCTCTTGTGTAACATTGTTTCTTAAGTAGCCTCGTAAAGAAGTCTAGCGGAGATAAATCTGACGATCGTACCGGATACTGCTTTCATCAACTCGAATGTGCAAGTATGAAGGTGAAAAAAATTCTATTCATGTACATATTTACATATGAAATGCGGATAATTGCAATACACGAGATCAATTTTTTAGAGTTGTTTAGATACTAGAAAGAGCAGCAAATATTTTGTTGTAGAAGATGACAAAAGAAACTTTACTAACTCTATTCACATTATTGGTGCAATGACTTGGTGATGGAACACCTGATGGTATTGTCAGAAAAATGTAATAATAGTTAAATATTGCAAAAAATAGAGTACTATGTAACTTAACATAACAAAAACTGTAAAGTTCCATTGTTTTAGACATTCCAGTGATATATCTTTCTTTGTATTGTAAAAACTGTACTTTTTAGACAATCTTATTTGTCGCCAAATGCTCAACCAATATTATTACTATTTCAGGTTTCCGTCATTTGCTCGATCATACGAACCATACGACCATCCTCCATCTGGACATTCGAGGCCAGCATTTTACAATACTTACCACCAACAAGAAGGTATTCCACCATTTGAGTGACATTAAATTTCAAATTTATTGCTTATAATGAGTCACATCATCGTTACTAACCTATTACCCAACACACTTAATTAATCTTCGGTTTTTCAGGGTGCTGAATAACAGAACTATTATGTGGATTTCTGTAAGAGTTTGAATACAGGAAACGTAACCTTGTCTCTGCAATATTTTTCTAGTTCACGAAACACCGAAATTGCTAAATCATCGTACACTAATTTCAAGTACCAGACTTTTTCGTAATTTTAACCATGTCTCACTTTTACGTTTGAAAAATTCAACCAAGCATTGCTCTGTCTCTTGAAGCACATCGGCGCCCTTCAATTTGCTTTTTGCGTTAATTTTTCAGGTGCCTACAGCCAAAGAAGTGAACCACCTTTCCAGCAAGACTTGTCCTTCAATCAGGTGAAAACTCATCCGTACAAAAAGGAACAGCAAACTGCTCAAGCTCAACAGAAACCCAAAGATGATGCTTCTATTCTTGGTAATTTCAAGAGTGATCTAATAATAGTGTCGGCTCGGGGTGGTTATTGAGAAAAAGGCTACCATCCATTAATAAAAATTGTATGATAGTTTGTTTAACCAATAAGTTTTAGACGATATTCAGTTATTTGGATTTCACGTGATTTGCTCCCAAACTGTCTGATGCTTAAACCAAAAAATTACCCCTGATGGGTCCTAACCTAACCACTCTACAACATCAACTAAACCACTAAAACTTATAGGAACAATTAATATATTTCTATGAGCGTGCCTGGGCCGCCACTATTCACTAACAAATCAATACGATTACATATTTGGTTTTACTGCAGGAGATGGAAACTTCGGCATAATTCCAGGAGGTACTTTCTATCCAGAAAAAGACAGTTTCGACAGTGATAATGGTGGTTTTGAGGACTTCTCCTCTTACTTCCACAACGGCCATGGACGTCCCTCTTATTACTTTGGAGGAAATCCAAAACCAGGTACCCCAATAATTTTACTTGCAACCAAACAGTAGTTAATCTAGGAAAATTTCAGTTAAGAAACAACAACAGTTTGAAAACTTCAGAGATTTTGCTGACATCAACAATCCTCCAGAACGTCAATACTCCCAATATGTGGTGGTATACACCAATAAAAATGGTACCAGAACTACAATTCCAGAAGACACAGTAGAGCATCTGGGTGGTAGTTCACCTGACGATGAAGCTGAAGCTAAACCAGTACAAATTGACATCAAGAGACCTAAAAACATTCTAGAAAGTTTAGCCCTGCTAGACCAAAATCCCAAATCTGACGAAGGTGAAGTAATATACCTTACAAGAACCATGGTACTACCTGCCTATAACCAAGGTGACTTCATTGAAATCCCACCAGAAAAAAAACTATCCAAATCAAAGAGGAAGTTGGCTAAACTACAACCTGTGAAAAAGCACGAGGCTCTTTTACACCAGAAGGCTAAAGACATGAAAGAGCCTTTGTTAGCTTTAAGTTGATTCAACTTTGATTGCTAAATTAGGCCAAAAATATCTCTGCCAGGTCTGCGACCTTTTTACACATCTCCAAATAGTGTTATTAGTAAAGTTAGCCGGTTACAAATCTGTTAATTTTGCCGTTATTACAGATTTGCTAATCGACTCCATTTTCACAAGAATTCCTTTGATGACGTGTGTTTGTGATAGACGACAATCACAAAATTAGAAGCCAGTACAGTTTGTATATTTTTTATTATACACATTGAATGGGAAAGTCTTTTGGTCTTCTAGAAATATAAGATTCAAGAATAAGCAATTTAATAGTAGGTTAGGTAAGTAGTAGTTTTATTTTTGTTGTTTTTTTTTTGTAATATTCTCACCTACTTAAATCATTTTTATTATTTAACTTTGTCTATGTTTTTATTGTTTTTCTGTAGGTGATACTTAATTTATGGCGATTTTTTCAGCTTTGTTAAAATAATCATAAGCATATTTGAAATAGTTTGAATTGCATGGTGATTTTGATCTACAACAGGGTATCTCTTTTTCTGAGGTGAAAGTAGCAACTGTAAAAAACATTGTATTTTTCTGTTCTGTCTCTTTTGTAGTTTTTACTGCTGCCTTTAGTGTAAATTCTTCTTCTTACATTAAGACTGTTTTCCAGGTTTTTCTACGGAGCTTTGCTTAGATATTTTCCAAAAGCTTTTGGTAATCTATTGGTCTAGAAGTGACTTTTGCTGTTTTACTTTTCCTGTAATTGTTTTTAGTCCAATTAGTCTACTTGACTCTTTCCATTGTGGTTCTTTGGCCTAACTTTCAAATACTCTACCATCTTCAATAATACTTTGCTCTTCGTGCCTAATCCTTTACCTCTGTTCCGTTCTCGTTTTTAAGACTTGGTTTTTGATCTTTTCAGGTATTTTTTTCGATTAGGAACCACTGTTGTTCCATCTATTTGTTTTCTCACCATATTTTTTCAGCATATCTTCTATACCTATTTTTCTATATCCTTCTTATATTTTTTATTATTTATAGTGTTATTGTACTGACTTTCTCTATGATCTAATTGATTTTCGTTTTATCTGTTCTTTCGTCTTCTATTTGGCAAATGCTTTTAGCTTCTGTTGTCTATATTTGCTACATTTGTGTGCGCTTTTCTCCAAAGAGACTTTTGACGTCTGTTATATAGAGGGTGTGCTAGGAAAAAATATACAACTGCACCCACAGAGGGTAGCCTTATTTATTTAAGGAAACACTCGAAAAGTAGAATTAAAGCCTTAGCCTAACTCTACGTTGAATTTGGATTTCAACGGTTTCCATTTTAGTAGCTCAATATTCTGTTATTTTGATAATGTTGATTCAATATATGAATTTTGTACTATTTTTACTTACGATTATAACACGTTTCTATTAGAAATGTTTCAAATTATCAAGTTATTCGCGATTTTTTCGAAAAATGCACCAAAATTTTAAAAAAGGATTAGGGATACTATGTAAATTGATTGATTGATTGTAACGGCCGCCATTTTGTCACTGACCTTGAAATTAGGGCATTTTTGACACATGACATGGTACCCTTAAAAATGACTTTTTGACAAATGACAAATCATTAACCTAAACTACACAATTAAAATAATTAAAGGCAATTTTTAAAATTCAAAAATTTTTCACAAAAATTCATGGGTACAAAAAATCAAAAAATCAAAAATGTAATATTTAATTAATAAAAGTTACGTCTCTTTGAGGGGCAGACATGGTTAATATCTCACATTGTTAACTCAAACTGTTTTCGAGATATTCAAAAACATTTATCCGAAAAAAGGTAATCAAGTTATAGGGACGCTCTCTAGCGGCCAAACGGGGCAACTTACCAATGCCCGGTTAACGTCACGTGATAGCTCCATTCATTAGCTACCTACGATCATGAGAAGTATCTGTACGGAATGTTTCAAATAATCAAGTTATTCGCAATTTTCTGGAAAAATGCACCAAAATTTTGTTTGAATTAAGTTTTTTCTTGGCCTACCGACCGCCGCCATATTGGATTTAGACGTGTCAAAGTGGCCATTTTAACTAATCCTGGTATGAAAAACACGAATCCGCTGTCCGTTTTGGTATAATTGCCGCCATTTTGTCACTCACCTTAAAGATAGGGTATTTTTGACAGTTTTAAAGATATGGTACTAGTAAAATTTTGGCCAAATTTTCAGTAAATAAAATTATGTGTATTAACTTACTTTCAAATTTGTGATAAAGCTTTAAAAATATACTATAATCTCTTTTTCTTCTATCCAACTCTCAAATAATGTTCATAAAACTTCTAATTTTCAGTAGGTAGGTACTTGGAAAATCGAAATTTTTAGGACCGCTTTTGGTTCAGCTTTAAATTGCGCAATTTGGTTCCAATTTATGCTTTTTCTTATCTCTTATAGCATAGACTACTTATAGTTTCCAACATCCCAATCAAAGAACAGCTATTTAACAAGAAGGGACAGCCGGCATAATTCCTGATGATGTTTTTGGTTTACCTCGGTTTGCCTTTGGTAGGAAACATGTTGCCGGTTGTCTCTTATCTTATTTCAGTTTGAAATAAAAATGCATCCAATTTTCAAGAGTCAAATATAAACTAATTTCTTATGATCATTGTTTACTCCTTTTGAGTCAAAGTGTTTTAAGTTTGCCTTTTAATCATTGGAAGATATCAATCTTTATTAACTTTAAACTGATGTTTTATTTTTATAAATGTTAAACAACCGTGTGAGTGCTTTATTTGAAAAGTGTCCTTCAATGATTGGCTCTCCCTGTATATTAAAAGTTCAAAGATTAATAACCTTCTTTTGCAATAGTTGCACCACTTGCTTCAACAATTCCGATCTATAATATTAAAATAAAGCCATAAATTAAGTTTATCCCTATGGTTACAGACATAAATATGACTGATTACTTAGTACGTTAAAAGATTATTTAAAAGTACTTATAAAATGTTTTTATAGCGATGGAAAAGTTCAAAGAACACTACCGGTTTTCTGATACAGTTAAATTTGCATCGAATGATTCATTTGTATTCAGATGAATAAAATAACTATATCTGTTTCAGAAAACGACCCTATTACTAAGATAATCAATGTGGAATTTATAGTTACGTATCATTATATTGTGTTAGATTTAAGACTTTAAAGAACGAATATAACGCCGGCATTGATAATGAAATAAGGTGTATTTGTGTCAAAGACAAACACCCATGCACCAACGCATGTAGTAAACGTATGTATGTAGGTACTGGTGGCATAGACCTTATCTGCTTTAGTCCATGATCTGGTTATGGCACTTTTTGCTGTTTGTTTCACTTTCTTTACAACCTGCATAAATAAATATTTTTTCTAAGTTGCGTGTATTTAAATAACATTATTTGCATAAATCCTACACGTCTGGCATACACTCCCAAACGTGGCAGGTAGGTTGATATAGGTACTTACATGTAGCTTTGTTGAACCTGTGTAACATTATTATTCTAGTAGTTAAATAAATTTATTTTTTTGTAGTTATTGTTGTTTTTTTTTGTACTTATACCCAATGAATAAAAAAATATAGCAGGAAGGAGCAATAGCAATCAAAGAGGGGAACAAAAATCGTTCAGTATGGCGGCCGTAAACTGACAGAAAATCAGTGACGATAATCAATCTGCTGTTGCCCACTATTCACAAATCCACTCGTCAATAATAATTCAACTAATTTAAGTTTCCAAAAATTAACCTTTAACGGACCGAAAAGCAAAACAAATAAAAACAACAAATCTTTGCGGTTTTAAGCTAACTTCTCATACCACCAAATATAAACAAAACTGTTTTACGACTAACTTCGGAAGTTTTATTCAATTGCGCAGTAGGCGAATGTGGGGGACAAAGATGGCGACTTCCGTCTCGGTCGCTTAATGCACAAACGGGGTATTTGCTTCTCTTGCTCGAAGCTTATACCTGTCCAGACATCTAGATTACTTGGTGAACAGAACTAATGTTGAAAATTTTGTTGTATCTTACTTACACAAATAATTTTCAGGACAACAAATAAATTAATTAATATCTATTAGCAATCACATAATACCCTGAAGAAATTACCCACATACCTTACCATTTTACATAGTAGATGGATCTAATAAATTTCCCATGTTACAAATATAGTTAATGCATTACCTAACATGATAAACCGACTAATTATTTAACAAGAAAAGCAAGTAAATAAAGTTAACGATTTCTCCATAAAACCATTGTTGACCCTGCTATACGCAAGGAAAACAGTTGCAGTGTATAATTATCAGTTACTTTTTATTGTATCATTAGTATATAGGATTTCAGAGCAAATTTAATAACAGGATGTATAAATTTACGCAAGGTCTTATTTTCTTAACAATTTAGCAATAAATAGATCTTGGTTATGTTATGGTATTCACAAACTTTTTTTCGGTAAGAGTAGAGAGTCATTGCAGTTTTTGCCATCTTGACGGTATTCTCAAAAATTAAGCATCTAAACATTTTATCAAACACTGCTTTTACTTATTTTGTTATCGATTGGAATCATCTGCAGTAAAGTTGCCTTCCTTGTGTATAGAGGGTAGCATCAGTGTGTTTCATAGTTTCAACACTAAATTATATTTATCCGATTGTTTTAGTATAGAAAGTCAATGTTGCCAGGTCTACCGTTAAAACAGTATATCTATCGTTTTTGTAGTTCTAAAACCACGTGATGTCTGTCACTATTGTCAGAATTGTCAAAATTTTACTAGAATTTGCAAGAATTACATTGTAACACAGTTTTCGAAACAAGACGATTTTCTGAGATTTAACAGTTATTTTGACAACTGTAACTGTCAATAACGTCAAAACTGTCAAAAGTTGCAAAAATCAGGGTTTAGAAACGTGTTCTTGCAGTATTTGATATAAAACGTGTTTCTGAGAATTATGACCGTTCTTTTGACAATTATCACGTGACCGTCTAACTAAATAGTGTTCTACAATCACGTGACCTGTCACAAACATCAAAACTGTCAAACCATGCTCTAAAAGAGCTTATTCCCAAGCGCTACAGGTCTGAACACTGAAATTAACCTCTTCTGATGCCTGGAGTCAGGTAGATTGTAGAATGTAGCTGTGGGGCTAATGCACTGCGGCCTTGAGGCCTATTGTGCGCCCCGTTACTAGGATCTTGGCTGAAGCTAGTGTCATCACAGTTCCTCATCAATCAGCTTCAACGCCTTAACAAAAGGCCAGCAGCTGAGTCCGTTTTAGAAAATAAATCTCTTCATCATTGATCGATGATGCTGCTACCAAACAAGTTGGCTCGTATTTTTGGGACTGCATCATATTCACAAAGCAGGTGTTCAGGAGTCTTTTCCTCATTCCCACAAAATCTGCCGTCTTCGTGTTTTCCTAGGCTTTGGCCTATCTGCTTCCAGGTGGCCTCTCAAGCAACTGTGAAAGCTGTGAGTGAGCGTAGGTTTCTTCTGCTTAATTTTACAAATTCTTTACTCCTTGTAACCACCGAGAAGTTTATTCGAGTACGCCAATCCAGTGAGTTGCTCCCAGAGCTTGGCTCTTCCGTATTCCTCCTTCAATTTGATATCGTGTTTACAGGTGGGATCTCCTAAGCCACAGAAGGGTTCTGGCCCTGTAAAAGAACTCCCGGCCCGTTTTTTAGCGAGAATGTTGACTTTCTCATTCCACTGTGTCCTGGAACCTAGAGCAAGGTGACTTTAGTCTGGACAGTTAGCCTGGAAATTTCTATACCATTTTAGAGTTGACTATGGTTGAGCTCAGTGCTGATGTGGCTGCTTTTCCGCCTGAAAGATACTGGGATATTTTCCCATTGGCTCCGAGTATTTGGTTCTTGGCCCAAGAAGTCCTGTTCCTGTTCCCTTGTGTGTCTTTTAGACCCAACCGGGCAGTATAGGTAAATAACAAATTTATTAGTCCACTTTCTCTTGTTGCCTAACTTAGTAAAAAACGTACTTCCAAAGTTTAATTTCCTGATAGTTTAGTCCGTCAGATGTGGAATGCTTTTCTATAGAGATGTCCAAGCTCTCCTGCTTACCAGCATTCCCCTAATAAATTATATGCATAGGCATGCAAAGTAGTCTTTGTACTTTGCTAAGGGTACGCCTAGCAGTACCTTCTGGTTTTATTGTACCAAGCAGTCGGCCCATATGTAATAATGGGTCTAACCATGGTGGTACCCATACATCCATCTCAGAGTGCTTGGGTTACAACCCCAGGTCTTTCCTGCCAGGTTTCTACATACCAAGGCCTTTGTGGCTTTACTGATGACAGTGTCCTGAATGTGCCTGTTCCAAAGAAGTTTGTGATCTAGTGTTATTCCTAGAAATCTAACTTTTTGCTTGAACTTCATGAGTTCTCCAGATATCTGAATCGTTTTCAGATTTTCCAGCTTCCTTGTGAATGTACAACAACAAGTGGTTTTGGCTGGATTTATAGATATTTATATCTTTCAGCGATTTTGATTCCTGCTTGTATCAGTTCACATAATTGCCCTTGGCTACTATGACGATGTCTATGCAGTGTAGGCCAGTGTTTGTTAACTCCACATCAGAGGTGAACATACCTCGCCTTGAGGAGTGCCATGAGTCGTGCCAACTTCAATGGTGCTACTACCCCCTGTAGTTTTAGCACCCCTTGTCGGCTTGTCGCAAACATCTCGCTAATCCAATTCGTGATTGATTTGCCGACACCCATTTTCTGTAGTGCACTTCTACTTGCCGCATAAAACGTGTTATTAAAAGCACCCGAAATGTCGAGAAAAGCACTGTTCCGCTATTTCTCCGTTTTCGAGTGAATTCTGGATCATTTCTGTCAATTGATACAACGTGGTGTCAGTAGATCTGCCCAGGGGTCCCCTCGGTTACCCCCTGAAGTCAAGTAACCGAGACTTGTGAGTTACCACACGAAGTTTCTTTCATAAGATTTACCAGGAAAATTAATGCCTCAGCTTTGAGTTTCAAGTTGGCATGTTGGCAACAACTGATCGCTGTCTTCTAAATTCTCATGCAACCACAACACAAGTTATTATAAAAATTTCTGTGTTGCACGTAACAAATGATTAAAATAGTATATTTGTAAGGAGCATGTAATGAGAGTTATTACTACTTATCGGGTAGCCTTTATACATCGACGAATATAACCCACGTATCGTCGGCATACTGACACTCATCCGCTCTGCACGTTCGTTAACGTAGACTAAAAATTTAAGACCAATAAAATGATACGTACAAACTCTGTGATTTGTAACTTGTAATATATCCTAGAATAAAGTGACTGTTGGAAAAAAGTATTGTATACCCAAATGACCAAAATGACTTAAGAAAAGTTATTGAATTGTTTAGATCTGGACACAATGTTTTGAATTGTTTTTCAACTAATCTAGATTATGAATATGTATGAACTTCTGTAGACATATGTACATTTTTATGAACAAACTTTCCTTTTAAGTTTCATACATGGAGAAATGTATTGTTGTAATCAGAAATAGATTTATTTATCCATTGTTTCACAGTGTATCAAAAATCTGCATTACTTTATTAATAAAACTCTTTCTTTACACTTTGAATGTTAAAAATGTTCATTTGGTTTAAAGTAGTAGCATAAATGTTTAAGAAAGTTACCGTTTACAATTCATCTCTCTTATTACAACTCGAAAGAGCACCTCGGCAAACTGGTAATAAAGTCGTGCATTACAATAACTTATCACGTTCATTCTGTTTCCTAAACATAAAACTGTGTAAAACAAAGTTTCATCAAGATTTCGAGGAGAGGCGGCAGGAATTTTCAGTGGCACACCCTCGCTATTTCAGCCCGCTACTGCAATAAAGGAATAAATCGCGTTTTATGGTTTTACGGTCCTTCTGAGCCGGTCTAGTAAATTGGGTTGAATAAAGCCCTCGTCACTTAATCGAGCGCATTATTCATTCCAGGACTTTATCCGCGGCTTTTGTCAAATAAACATTCATAACTGTTTATCTTTTTTGAGGAATTAGTCTAAAGCAACACTTTGAAACGTATTTATTCTTTTTAAGGAGACAATATTCTTGACTTTATTTAATATTTTACAGAATGACAGCGTCTCATTTGTCACCAGAACTTATATCACATACTTAAAGTATTTACGCAACAGAAACCAAGAAAACTGGAATCTATATAAAACAGAATAAATGCTAGAGTCAGAGAGATAAAAGAAGATTACTGGGAAAGATTCACCAAAGAGATGGAATTATGTACGGAAGCCAGAGAAAGATATGGGGAATGCTAAGAAGGAACACGAACAAATTAGAAATCAAGGATACTATGCAGACCAATAAAATCGATGCGGAAGAATGGAAGTTATATTTCGAAAACCTATACAAAGAAAATGAGGGAATTGAAGAACTACTAATAGAAGAAGACAATGAGATAGAATTGACAAGCAGTACAATAGAACACATCTTGAAACATATTAAAAATCGAAAAAGTCCAGAACCCGACGAGATAACAAATGAAATGTTAAAATACGGGGGAGACAACCTACAAAAAGAAATATTAACTCTTTTCAGAAACATCATAATAGAACAAAAAGTACCAAACGAATGGAAAAGCAGCATAACGATACCTATATTTAAAAAGGGTCAGAAAACTATTCTGGACTTTGTTAGAGGAAATAAACAAAACTATACAAATTCGCGAAGAAGAGCAAGGTTTTCGAAAAAACAGGTCTATTATTGATGCTATCTTCATTGTGAAGCAAATAACAGAAACATCTTTTGAGTTCAATAAACCAGGATATACCTATATGTGCTTTGTGGACATGACTAAAACTCTCGACCGGGTGCGATTGGCGGACATCATTGAAATAATGCGAGAAAAGGAAGTGAACCAGATATTAATAAAACTAATATACGAGATCAATAACCACTGTCGGACTAGTATAGAAGTAGGACATCTATTAACTGAAGAAGTGCAAATACGAACAGGAATAAGAGAAGGTGACTCACTTAGCCCATTTATATTCAACATAATTATGTCGGAGATCTACCTAAAAGTAAAAGAGCAGGATACAAAATGGGAAACACTTACTTCAATGCTGTCTGCTACGCATATGATGCGGTGCTCATTGCGGATTTTGAAGACGACCTTCAGAGATTACTTCACTTCTTTAATCAATCAGCAAAGCAACTAAATATGGACATCAACACAGACAAAACAAGAGCCAACAAGATGCAAACTGGAGATTGACCAGAAAATTGTAGAACAAGTAAATCAGTTCAAATACTTAGGAGCTGAGATAACAAGTTATGGAAATCTACAGAATGAAGTCAGAGAACAAACTATGAAAGCGTCTCGAACAACCCAAGATACGGGCCATAGCAAGGTTGGTAAGACAGAGAAGAAAATACTGGAATAAACACGTAAACAATCCTGTCGGAAAACGAACCCAAGGCAAACCTCCAAAACGCTGGAAAGAGTGCTGGACATCAACGTCCGAAGAGGCATAATAGGACAAAGCAGGCATTACCCTACCTATATGGACACCCATATTAGAAAAAAAAGAAGAAGAAGCAGACTTATATCAATAATTTGTGTATCATTTGCTTTTAAATTCAAATTGGCATGAGACACTCTAGCATGTCTTTGGACTGGCAAGTAGCCACCCAACAGCGGACACATTTTCAAATGAAAAAAAAACACTGGAAACATTGTAGAGACTAGCTGGAAATTCAGTGTAGGAAAATTTCAGGATTGCGTAGACAAGCTGCGTTTAAAAAAAAATTGATTTAACCAAACAACCCACGAGTAACAATAATAATTCTTTATTTCAATTGTAACTATCAGCAAAATATTTTACACCTTTTACCGCATTGTAGCGGGTGACCCAATAAGACTGTTCCTCGACCATATCTCGGAAACCGTTCGTCGTATGATTTTGGCGTAAAATTTTTTTTAGGTAAATCGACCATGAAGAATCGCTGGAAAATATTTTCAAGTTCTAAAAATGACCACCAGAGGCCGTAACTGGCATCTTAAAGGTTTAAATTCCATTTTCTATAAATTTTGCACAATAAACTAGAGTTTTTTTTCCTCATTTTTAAAGCGAACCAAGTTATCTATCATTTTCGTAAAAAATAAATTTCTGTTATTTCAAAAACAAAGATGGGTGAGGTGTTAAATTGTTGTTGCAATAACCAGCTTTAACTTCTTAACGGTTTGACCAATTTTAACAAATTCAGTATTGTTGAAAAGAGCATTTCTTGGGCAATAAAAATGAACCAAAATATAGTTAATTTAGTTGAATTTTTCTGCGCCAGGGGGGCTACTTTTGAAACCATAACTCAAATTCCAGAAAAAAAAAGAAAAAAACAAATGGAATGATATGACTTTTTCTTTATGAAAATGTAGCCAAATAACATCCAAATAGGTCAGTGAAAACCGTTTTTCAAATTCTCGTTCCTAACCTGAAATATTGAGAAAATCAGATTATGAGATATGGTCGAGGAACAGTCTTATTGGGTCACCCGGTACTTATACTAGAAAAATTACGATCATCATGAGGCATTCGTATAAATTCACTCATCCTGTATATAAAGCAAACCATGTAAGAAAACAAATTTAGTCTTCAAAATGACTAAGTTCACTGCCATGCAGTGATAAATAGAGTTTATCTGAATCGTTGAAAACAACAAAGAATCGTGTAAATTGCCAGTTAAAAACCCAAGTGGTAGCTGACATCATGTTTGTTAAATTAACTGCGATTTTGTTCGTAGTAGTGTTAATTTTTCAATTATGGATGGTCAAAGCAGGCAAGTTAAATAAATGCATTATTCATAAAACCTATAATCAAAGCAATTTTAGTTGGAATCAGCTACTTAAACTACGAGTAGGGTTATGTATATTGTTCAGTTCATGGTCTAAAAATAACCATAATGTATATTGATGTGTGCTAAATTTACTTATACAGAGTGTCTCACGAGGTGAGGGACAAAATTTTACTAAGTGTTCTTTAGGTAAATTCTGTAAACTTTTAGTTTGGTGTAACAAAAAATAACAAAAGTGTAATTTTCGGACAGAAGTCCAAACTAAAATTACATAAAAAACCCAAAAACGCTACAAATATTAGCTAAAACAATTTTCCAATATAAAAATTCAGTTTTTACTCATTTTGATCACAATTTGAAAAAATTCACGTGATTGTTCAAAAAAGTGAATTTTGACATCTCAAACGGTTTAAAATTAAAATCGAAACACCACAACTAGACCTGCAAAGAATAAGAAATATGTTCGTTTACTCAATACTAAATTAAGCTATTGGAAACCAAGAATAGTTCACCAGCAAAAGCTATAAAACTTGTCAAAACGGTCACACAAACAATAAAAAATCAATTTTCAATCTGAAAAATGTTTGCTATTTAAAAAAAATCAATTTTTATAAAATCGTGCAAAAAAGTGCACTCTTTTGAATAATTTTGTGCAAAAGTTCTACTTTTATGCAATATGTTTTCATTTTTTAACGATTTTTAGGGCAAAAAGTTTTACTTTCACGTGTTTCTTGTTGCTTAAATAACTATTTTAGTTTAAAGTTCTTTTGCAAACCAAAAATGACATACTTAGTATCAAAAAATTGTCAGGAAATTGTACTGATAAAAATAAAGTAAATATAGTAAATATTTTGCTTTAGCAGGAACATTTTAGTGAATTACGAACCGGCGCCGGCGATTTTATGTCGGCCCTTACTGTCCTTTCAAATTGTGTTTCTGGCAGTTTAAACTTTGACACCGTTTTTGTTCCTGACTGTACGAAATTTTGTAGTGTTTTTTCAGAGGTTACTGGATAGGAAATTTAATGAGGATTTCAAAAATGTGCTTAAAACTGTCATTTTCTCACTCCAAGTGGGTTTGACAAACAATTTTGTCCCTGACTATCAAACAGTGCTTAAAAGTTGCAAAAATCAGGGTTGAGAAAAGTTTTTCTGCAGTGTTCGATACAAAACGTGTTTCTGAAATTTATAACTGTTATTTTGATAGTGATGGTCACTTGACTGCCTAGCTAAATTGTCCTCCAAAAACCACGCAAGATCTGTCTAATGTCAAAATTGTCAAAATTTTCCTGAAATTTGTACGAATTTCAGTTTAACAGAGTTTTCGAAACAATATGTGTTTCTGAGATTTATCACAGTTATTTTGACAATTGTCAGCACATAACTCGTAAATTACAAACTGTTTAAATAATAATATATTCAGATTCGCGTCATTTTTCACATCTCAAAAACATATTATTTGTCATAATTTAAACATGAGATAATAAAGAAAAGTGACAAAAAGCTGAAAATGCAGACTTTTTACAAAAGGGCTACTTTTTCATAAAAAAGTTTTAAGGTTGTTACTTATTTGGTACAATAATCACTTTGTCAGAAAAGTTTGAAGTAAAACTTTTTTTATTATTGATAAACCAAAACCTCTAAAACAAAACAACAAATCAAAAAATCAAATCAAACAAGTAACAAATCAAACTAACGACAGCCATGACATGAAAATGATATCTTTGAAGCAAATTTCACTTAGCTACCCGTAAATTTACGCCTGTTACTTAATCCTGCTAAATATGGAAAATTATATAACATTCCAGTTCATTGTTCTCAAATTGTGAACGATTCCGCAATATTTTTGATTTACGTTAAATAACGAACAAAAAAAATCTCCATATTTTGCTTAACTTAAAAAAAAATTAGCAAAATATCCTCTCTGAAAAAATACTTATTCGTATTTGTTATATATGACAAAATTCTAGAAACATTATAAAAATGCGTTGAAACTTGTCACAGCAGTTGACTACACGATTATTGAAAAGTTTCTACTTTTCGAAACTAAGAAAAGGTTGTAAAATTAGAGTAAAAGTGGATAAGAATGTGTAAGTTAATAGTAAAAATAAATATATTTGCAATCTAAAATTTAAATTATTTTTAAATCAAAATTCACTATAATAATAATATTTAAAGTAACGACACAAACACGAATCAATCTAGTCAAAACTAAAGCTGTAAATAAGTCAATCATAACTTTTTCTTCAGTCATTAACTGTCTTGGTGCTTCGAAACTGTTTTTCCACTTAACATACCAGTTTTTAATTTATTTTTTTCTAAGTTTTAGATTGCAAGTTTAAGGTCGTAAACCACGATAATGAAAAATTTCAGCCAGTGCTGCTATACAACATATCCTCTGGCTACGAACTAGCCGTCCCACATCATGGTCATATTGAATTAAAATCAGGACAAAATATTAGTTTATTATGTTCAGGAGATAGGAACTACGTCAGGCAAAGTAAAACGACATGAATAGTGACAAATAAAAATATACTGATTATTCAAAACGTTTCAGCAAATGCCAACATCAGTACAGTAACGTGCATAGAAGGAAACCTAGTAAAGTTATTTAGGAAAGTGTACAATTTTGAGGACATTCAATGCAAACATATCGTGAGGGGTGAGGTTAGAGCCACCGACGGACAATGCGATAGTAGCGGTGGAAAAATCTATTTAATTGGGTATCCGCCAACTAGAAATGATTGGGTGACTTTAATCACTGTATGTTATAACAATGATGTTGGTCAAACCTTATATACCAAACATCAAATCTCTGGCAAGGAAATTGAGTGTGAGATTTGTTTTTTTGTTTCAACAATTAGCAGTAAATTACTTATTTATTTCAGATAGGTCCAAACAAACTTATAGGCCAAATTTCAGCACAAAGGGCCTTCATAAAAACATATCTGCATATTTGAAGAGACCACGTTTGGACGAAGTTTGGTTTGGCGTTAATAATCGATCAGCTTCCATGCTGATAAAAAATAATTTATACTTGTCTAGAGGACACTTGTCCCCAGATGCTGATTTTGTTTTAGCAACAGCCCAATTTACAACTTATTATTATATTAATATTGCCCTTCAATGGTATAAAGTGCTATACAGCTCGATTGATATATAAATATATTATATTTCAGGCAGTTTATAAACGGTGCAAACTGGAAAAGTCTTGAAAACACTATAAGAAGCTTAGCAATTCATTATGGCGATTTGGATGTTATCACTGGTACTCACGACATACTGACATACGACTTTTACAATAACGGTACACCTCACAAATACTACCTGATGGGTAAGGATAACATCACACTAAAAAACTAAATTAAATTTGTAATGGTTATTTAACAGAAGATCAACTACCTGTTCCAAAATACGTCTGGAAAATTGTTCTCGACCAAAAAACGAAAAAAGCAATCGCTTTTGTTTCATTGAATTTTATTAACCGCCCAAAAACGGTTGAAGAAGCCAAATCAGAAGTATTTTGTAAAGATATATGTGAAGAAAGCGGCTACGTGAAAACGAACTGGAAGAATCTATCCAAGGGTTACATTTTCTGCTGCTCAGTATCAGACTTTCGAAAGAAAGTCAAAACCTTGCCTACTTTTGAAGTGTCTGAGGTGTTGACTGAACCTGAGAAGTAGCATAAGTGCAACTAAGTGAAAATTAAGTAAAACAATATATTTTACTTAAAACTGTGTAATAGAGTGTTTCTATATTTAGTAAAGCTGGTTAGTATCCTCATGCGTCATTTGCCAGAATATTTAAAACAAAGAACCCTACAACTTTAAACCAAAAAATACGAACAGCAAAGGAGTATTATACCTAGAACCATCCACAAAAAAACAGTTAATTAAATCAGTCTTGGTATTTGCTTTTTCTTCTTCTTTGTGCTTATTCTGCCTATTTATTTGCCCCTCCCGGGATGCCGACGACCAGCTGTCTTTCCACCTTTTGGAAAGCCGTCCTGGTGGTCTGCCGGATACTGGTTATCCATATCTGTCGATTTTTCCAGTCTCTGGAAATGTGCTCATTTCAGTAGCGTCTCCTAGCTCGTGTCCATCTAACCACGTCCTCTGTCTTGCATTTTTCTCTAATATCGTTGTTCCTTCGTTGATTTCAAAGTGTATTTCCTGTGATCATTCTTAGTATTCTCATTTTATTGGTACGTGCCATCCTTTTTGTGTCAGCTAGTGTTTCTGCCATGTATGTCATCACGAGCCAGACACATGCTTTATATACATTCAAACTATGGTAGAAATTGATATGCATGATTTTTTTAATATATGAATTTAGTAGGTAATGTTGATCATTTACGAGCTCGTAATTACAAGGCCCGAGGTTATCCTTAGAAATTTAGGACTGTAGCTGGAAACATGAAAATTAAGCAAATAAACAGCAAAAGTAACGCAACATGGGTCACCGCTGATCTGCAAATAATATAGGAAAAAAGTGTCCAATAATCGATTTTGACAAATTGTATTACCATATAAAAACTGGACAGACATAAGGAGACAGTCAGGCAGCAGCATGTGTCAGTCATGCAGTCAGTCCGTATTTGTGCATCTCTCATAGTTGCGCATTTTCTAAAGAAACATTGTAAGTTGTAGTATAGTAGTAGTATAGGTAATTTTTATTAAATTATATTTTACTGTTAATGGTTTAAAACATGAAAGTTCTACGAAAAAGTAAATCAAAGGGCTAACAGAAAATAACAAAGATCAAAGATAAGGAATTGTTTCAACAGACCGATGAAGCATCACAAGAATGATAAAAAAATTCTACCAAATATTATACGTAATGTCAGTCTTGTATTTCTGACATGTCAAATGCAAAAACAACGATTATGAATGCAGGATCCGAAGAAATCCCGGATATAACAAACACATGAAAAATAGAACAACCCCAGGCGACAACATAACCAGCGAAATGTAATGGGAGGAGATCCACTCGTTAACTCACTAAAGACACTCTTCAATAAATGATAAAAAGAAGATAAAACTCCTGAAGACTGTTATCCTTGTACACAAAAAAGAAGACGATACAAATATTGAGAATTGAGAACCATCGACCGATAAAAATTTTGTTACACTTATACAAACTGCTCTCTAGAATAATAATAAATTACCAACCATTGGAATAAGCCGGATTTCACAAAGGTTTCAATACCCTAGACCCCATACAAATAATAAAACTACTCATCGAAAAGGCTTATCGTAGACTATCAAAAACCTTTTGATTCCATTGAGATATGGGCCATACTTAGAGCAATATATGGAGCTAAAATAGATTCAAGATACTCAAAACTAATAAGCAGTATCCAGTATCTGCCAAAAAAACGTCCCTAAGAGTACACATCGATGAAGACCTGTTAACAGACAAATTTCCATCGTAAGAAGCATCCGACAGGGACAGAACCCCAATGTCTCCTAATTTACTCACTGATGTGAACTTAGCAGCCAATTTCTAGCAGCCAATTTGGCGGAAACACCCGAATGACCAGTGGCGTCGGGTATTTTTTAAATCATCAACTAATTGCGTCAGAGGATTAGTTATGTTTATCATAACTAAATGTTTTGTCATTAACAACTGAAAAAACGTCTTGTCAGACCACTTGTTATATAATATATTTATAATATTCGAATGCTATTAATGATAAATATTCAAATGCTAATATCTCAAAATCCACACATACTAACACCTTCCAAATTTCAGTACTAATAAAGTGCTACCAGAGGTAACAGAATCTGTAGAGATCAGCCCTTGGACAGCCGTCAAACCAAAAATAGTAATGCCACATATTGTGAATGGAAATCACTTCTGCCTAGCAATGGTCGACTTACAAAACCAAACATTCAGTAATATTGACCCTTATAGAAGCTCCTATGAAAAATCTAAAACGAAATTATTAATTCTACAAAACTTTCTTAACAGGTATAATCATTATCATAATACTAATATACAATTTCAAAACTTAAAAATCAAAATAGAAAAACACTTTTTACAAAAGGACAGTTTTAATTGCGGTCCTCTAATTATATACTTTTTTGAACAACTTCACAAAGGACGGGATGCAGAAGTCCAATGTAACTTGGTGGAATATAGAAAGTATTTAAAGACCAAAATTTTGAATAACGCCACCTGTGTCAATACAGTATGTATGTTTTGTTCCAGAAATTGTTTGTCAACCGACAGTGTTGTCAAATGTCAATCTTGTTTAAGAAAAATGCATTCGAAATGTATAAAGCTTGGTGATCATTGTTGTATTAAAAACGGAATATGCGAGTTGTGCTATTTGTATTAATAATTACCTTACAAAATAGTGAAGGTAAGTAGGTAGCTTAGTAGGAGTTTATAATACAGATCCTAATTTTTTTAATATGTACATAAAGTTAACCTAATCGAACATCTTGATTACTTCTTTTTTTTTAAATGCTGCAGTGTTTTTAAAATGCTTACTGTTCTCTACAGATTCTGTTACCTTGGGTAGTACTTTATTCTCGACTTTATTAGTACTGAAATTTGGAAGGTGTTAGTATGTGTGGATTTTGAGATAATAGCATTTGAATATTTATCGACCGATATAAACAATGTGTTATAACAAATGTCTGACGGCTGTCCAAGGGCTGTTCTCTACAGATTCTGTTACCTCTGGTAGTACTTTATTAGTACTGAAATTTGGAAGGTGTTAGTATGTGTGGATTTTGAGATATTAGCATTTGAATATTTATCGACCGATATAAACAATGTGTTATAACAAATGTCTGACGGCTGTCCAAGGGCTGTTCTCTACAGATTCTGTTACCTCTGGTAGTACTTTATTAGTACTGAAATTTGGAAGGCGTTAGTATGTGTGGATTTTGAGATATTAGCATTTGAATATTTATCGAACGATATAAACAATGTGTTATAACAAATGTCTGACGGCTGTCCAAGGGCTGTTCTCTACAGATTCTGTTACCTCTGGTAGTACTTTATTAGTACTGAAATTTGGAAGGTGTTAGTATGTGTGGATTTTGAGATATTAGCATTTGAATATTTATCGACCGATATAAACAATGTGTTATAACAAATGTCTGACGGCTGTCCAAGGGCTGATCTCTACAGATTCTGTTACCTCTGGCAGTACTTTATTAGTACTGAAATTTGGAAGGTGTTAGTATGTGTGGATTTTGAGATATTAGCATTTGAATATTTATCATTAATAGCATTCGAATATTATAAATATATTATATAACAAGTGGTCTGACAAGACGTTTTTTCAGTTGTTAATGACAAAACATTTAGTTATGATAAACATAACTAATCCTCTGACGCAATTAGTTAATGATTTAAAAAATACCCGACGCCACTGGTCATTCGGGTGTTTCCGCCAAATTGGCTGCTAGAAATTGGCTGCTAAGTTCACATCAGTAATTTACTCTAGCTCTGGAGGAAGTCTTCAACAAATTGCCTTGGCATGATAAAGGAATTCAAATTGATAGGACATACCTGAACCTCTTAGGATTCGCAGATGGAGATCAAAGGGAAAGTTGCACTGTAGTTTCAATGAATGAGGGATATAGTCAAAAGAATAATGACACTCAAATGGCAATGGGTAGGACACGTTGGAAGTCAGACAATACGACTGTTACATTGGAGACCTAGAGAAACAAAAAGAAGTGTGGAAAGACCGCAGAAAAGTTTGAACGATGTGAAAAGATGCGCAGGAAGACCGCAGGTTCCGAGTAGCAGCAACATCTATTACCTTAATAGGTAAACGCTCGTTTCGTTTAGTATTTTCGGCCTATAAGGGGTCAAAATTGGAAAGACACAATAGTGCTTTCTAACATTCTTCTTCTTCTTTCAGCAGCCCTTTTGCATCCATTCCTGGACATAGGCCTCCCCTTGCTGCTTCCATTCGGATTGGTTCATTGCCATCTGGTGCCATTTTCTTCGCGCTATGCACTTCTTTTATGTTGCCTTGGACGCCACTGTACTATACGTCTTGTCCATCTGTCATTGTCTTGTCGGGCTACATGCCACATCCAAAGCCATTTCTGACGGGCGATGTGCTCTATAACATCGTCGACTTTTGTTATTTTTCTAATTTCCTCGTTCTGTATATGATCCCTTAGGCACAACATAGTTCTTTCGATTGCTCGTTGTGTTGTTCTTAGTATATTCGCGCTTTTAACTGTGAGAGTTATTGTTTCCCTACCATAAGTCAAGACTGGCAAAACACATGTGTTGAAAACCTTCCTTTTAAGGTTGATAGGAAGTGTTGGATTTCTTAATGTTGTTCCCAATTTTCCAGCAGCCCATGTTAGTCGAATACGCCGTGTTATTTCGGCTGTTTGATTTTCTTTACCCAGTGTTATGGTGTGTCTTAAAAATATGTAGGTATTCGTTGACTTTCTCTATTTGTTTTCCTTCGAAGCTAACATTATTACATAACACTATTTGACGAATGAAAGCTACCTTTTGCAGGCCGTAAGGATGATTAAGACTTTGCAGTCATTCATCTAGTTTATTCTTTTCTCTAATCTAAGTTCGTAACTCTTGATGAAACCAATATCATTGTCCCTCACGTGGGTTCCGATGTGGGCTTCCTCAACACTTCTGTTAGTTAAGAAACGTTACGAAAATAAATAGAACTAATTTACTAGAATTTAACAGATTTGCAAGTTTAAAAAAAAACTAAATTGGATGAAGTATCTAATAATGCAAGACGATGTTAAATATCATCCGGTTTGTTGAGTTACTATTGATAAACAACTATCCAATGTTTTAAATTTGATAAGGTTGAGCACCACTTGGCCTGAATATAAGACAACAAAATACTGATTCAATCCAGAAGGTAAACTACATGTGAAACAATGACAACAAATGCATTAAGTAATATCTATTTAAATTTATATGAAAAACATATTTTTGACTAATTTTAAAAGCCGGAAATTTTTCCCCGAGGGTTGTTATATCCAGCCAAAATACAGATAGGAATGTGCCGTTACAACTGGTCCGAGTGGTTTATGTCTTTCGTCCCCCAGAGAGCGCACACGTCACGTTCAATTAATACCTGGACAATAATCTTATTTAACGAGGCCCAATTGCCAATTGCAGGATGCCAGGGAAGAGATGAATGTTGGTCAGTGGTGGCGAAATCATGGAAAATTTAACGAATAGAGATGATGTTCAAGTTATAGTGTGTTTAAATAGGAGTTCGTTGATTAGAAGAGAAGATTTATCAAAAAAGTATCTTTAATACCTATTTACGTGAGCAAGCTAAAAGCTTCTTTTTTTGACCAGTCACAAACTAACCCTGTGCTGAGCGCCATACTAAAACTCCATTAAATCATACTTTCTTAGGAGCAGGACACCACCCGCCAATATCACATTGAGTTTGGTAGTAACATAAAACTGAGGTTTAATGGAATTTACAGATATTTGTTACAAAAAATAAAGCACACTCATCACTATACTACTTACTACATTGTATTTTATTGAGCACTACAAATTTGTAAAACAATGGTGGACAATTCAATGGAGTATATTCATACGATATCCATTAAGTGACGCCACTGACAATGCATCTGTGACGAATTATGCATACACAATGTTGCGGCCCTTTGCGAATAATTAACCGCAAATTGTCGGATTGAGCGGGCGCAGCATCGGTGCGGAGGTCGCTTAATATGATTTGTCGCCGATGACCGTTATTGCGTTTCTATTAATTTATTATTTGGTCGGGGAGTTCTGGGGCACATTTCAAACAAATTAACGACGACGAAAAAATAATAATTGTCGATTGTATGCCAAACAGAAGTTATGAACTATAACTCACCTCATTTGAAGCAGTACCTATTAATTCAGTTCAAAACTCTACAATATTAGGGTATATTATTTGGAATAGAGGAAAAGCACTATTCACCCTATCAAATATAAGATTATTTTTAAAAAGTAACGTATAGTAATAAGTAGTAAGAGAATAGATTGATCCTGATACTTTGAACGCTGTAGGATCAAATTTATAAAATTGCGTTTGAAAAAAGTTTTAAATGTCACTAATTCGCCATACGATAGCTCATCAAAAAATAAGTTGACATGCATTGTGTCAATTTCCTGAAAAAATGCTTCCTAAGGAAAATACAGTCCTTTTTTGTCATAACTGTCAGACCGTTGGAGCAATTTATCAAATTTGGAACAAGTTCTTATGAAATTAATACTCATTATGTGAAGTTAATAACGTTTGTCAAAACTGTCCAGTGGCGTAATACAGACAGATTGTTTTCATTTTTCCGCCTTATTTTCTACATCACTGATATTTTTCAAAAATTCCCGTTTCTTTTACTTTTCTTGTTCAATTTCAAAAAATAAGTATCTCCTATAACATTCTAATTTAAAACTTCGTTTACGAGATAATAGAGTTATTACGTTCCAAGACCCAAAACCCACCCATCCCAACTTAAAAATTGTCTTGGAAACAGTAAAAATTTACTTAAAAAAATTGACTCGAGAGGCTTAAAAACTGTCTTTGTAGTCAGTCGTTCTAGTTTCAACAGAAACGTTGTTGAAACACTTTAGTACTGAAAATTGACTTGGACACCAAAAAGTGACGCTAAACCAATGAAAAGTGCTTAAAATTTGCATTTGAAGATAGTTTTCATAATTTGAAAACACATTTCTAAAACACAGTCTTAAATACAGAATATTGACATTAGATTCATGAAAATTGACTTGAAGACTAACTTTTCAAGTTGTTTTACTTTGCTTTTCATTTCCTTATAGCTCCACTGGACTTTTTTTAGTACCCTAAAACTCCTTTCTCCTCCTTGGAACTCAAAATGCTTGCCAGAAATAGAGTCCGATGGAGAAACTTTGTTGAGGCCCTATGTTCCGCCATGGAATGATGGGAATATTGATTGATTGAAAAGCTAGGAAAATCGAGTTTCAAAGTTTTTGACATAACAGACTTAAAAGACAATTTTCACATTTTCCATAGGCTTAAAAATGCCATTTCAAACTTGTCACTATAAAATTGCCTTTTAGATAGTTCAATGTTAAAAATTCGATTATTTCTTAAAAATCTAGACTGTTTTGAGTGCTTGAAAACTAGTTATAAGGTTCTTTAGAATCTTCACAAAGTTTTTGACTTATCAGGCTTGAACGACCATAGTTTGTACACAGGTGCATAGTCTTAACTTCTTTACTATTAAATTGACTTCTACATTTATCGCATTGGTGCAAACAATTGGAACATTTCTAAGAAATTCGGACTGTTTTTAGTGCTTTAAGACTCAAAAATCGAGTTTAAAACTATTTATAATAGTAAAAGTTAAGTTTCAGACTCTCCACCTTCAGTGATGAAAGTAAAACATTTTGGCACTAAATGCTACGATATTAGTCTTGAACACTAATTTTTAGAATTAATGAGTTCGAAAATTTAACTTAAACTGTTACCAGTGTTTAATTGAATTTTAGACTTTTTTAAAACAGAAAAATGTTGTGCACCAATTATAGTCCTAAAATAGATTTTTGGACTTTCTTTAGTCTTAGTAAAGTGATTTGTAGCCTTAAATATCAACTTTTAGACTATTTTTTTAGTAAAAAATGAGTTTTATGCGCAACAATCGTTGTCTTGTTTCCGGACTGTTTTTAGTGCTTGAAATCCAGTTTCAGACACTCAACAATGGATTGCAGTCTAAAAAAAACAATTTTAAAACTATTTGTTGTAGTAAATATCAAATTTTTGGACTATTTAGTATAAATTTCGACTCTCACAAGTTTTGAATGATCAGTTTTACACTACCTATAGTCTAAAAAATTGAACGCTAGTAAATATTAGTCCAAAAATAATGTTTTTTACTATATTCAGTGTCAAAAATTAACTCGTAAACCTCACAGATGACCAGACTTTAATCCTCTTGAACCATTTTAAAGTTAAAAATAACCGAAGTAGACATTTTTGTCAATTTTAAATAATATCCAGTGAGCGTACAAAATAGAGCAGGAAAATAAACACTATCCCCCTATATCGACGCCTCTTAACAATTTTGGCAAATGTCATTCACAGCATCACTGGAGTCCGGATTAAAAAGCACTAAAATCGTGAAAAAATTTGCTTAAAAAGCAAAATAACTTTCCTCAAAAAAGCATAAAAAAGCACAAAACTCTTTCAGAGATTTTTTTTTTTTTGATTTCAACTTTTTGAAAAGCTTTTAAACTGCTTTTGAAATCTTCTGGTAGCTTCTAGACTAGTTGAAAAGCATTTGGAATCTCTTAGACTGTTCTAAATGCTTTTCGAAGCTTCTAGACGGTTTTTAAAGAATTCCGACTGCTTTAGAAGCAGTTTGGAGTTTCTGTAGTGTTTTGAAATCTTTTTAGGCTACTTTAGGAGCATTGAAGTTTCTGGACTGCTTTTAAGACATTTTACTTTGAATTTTTGAAAGCTTTTAAACTGCTCTAGAAGCATACGGAAGCATTAACACTGCCTTGAAATTTTTTGAGAGCTTCTAGACTAGTTGAAGATTATTTGGAAAGCTTTTAGACTGCTTGAGAAGCATTTTGGAGTTTCTCCAGTGTTTTAAAACCTTTTTAGACTAATTTAGGAGCATTTGGAAGGTGTTTGGACAGTTTAAAGAGTCTTGAAGGTTCTAGACTGCCTTTAAGGCATGAAACCTTCTAGACGGTTTTAGAAACTTTTGAAAGGTGTTAAACTGCTCTAGAAGCATACAAGCTTTTAGACTGTCTTGAAATTTTTTAAGAGCTTTTAGATAAATTGAAAAGCTTTTGAACGCTTGTAGGCTGTTTTGTAAGCTTTTGCAAGGCATTTTAGAGCGTCTACGGTGTTTTGGATTGTTTTTACGGTTTTTTAGACTACTTCAGGAGCATTTGGACAATTTTTGGTCAGCTTAAATGTGTAAATTGATACTTATACATTTTGCAGCATGTTTTTGCCTTCAATATTACAATATAGCAAAAGTCATTATTACCACTTAGGGCCCAATGGCCTACTGTGCGACGTTACAGAACCAATAAGATTACTTCAAAACTCCTGCGTTTTTTTGTCAAAGCAGTTATTAGTTTAGTTTATTTTTAAAAACTTGAAAACTTGTTAAAAACTAGTTAAACCATACAACAATAGCAGTAAATAAGCACAAAAAACTAAAATAAGCACAAAAATAAGAAAAAAGCACGAACAAAATCTGTCAAATGACGTGTTTTTGCATAAATCGTTCAAAAGGTTGGTGGCTTTTATTATTTACAAAAAGCAAAATTTCTAGAAATCCGGATTCTACACATCACATAAGGAGTATTCATTTCATAAGTACTTGTTTCAAATTTGACAAATTGATCCAACGGCGGTCTGACAGTTATAACAAAAAAAAAAACGGTTTTTTAAACTGAAATTTGGAGATCTATGTCTTCCTTAGGAAGGGTCCTTCGGGAAAATGACATAATGCATGTCAACTTATTTTTTTATGAGCTATCGAATGATGAATTATGAGCATTTAAAACTGGACCTGTATAGTGAATCTACAAATGTAGATAGAAGTTTGTCAGTTTGTTTCAATCTTTAGACCTACACAATTTCCATCAGATATCAGAATAATAAACATTACTTAACGCAAAGGAACTTTTTTCCTTCTTGTACTATAAAAGAGCAACTTTGGTCCCACAGCAAATGCCCCAAGTGCACAAATAACGAAATATTAGAATAGAAATGGGCGCGTTGTCGACTTGGCGATGACAGTTGCCCCTATTTAAGGCAAAGTTTTACGGCCGGCCAGGGATCCCCGGAGCGAAATAGCGCAAGTTTTAAGGTTATGACTTTATGCACAGATAGTGGCGGAAACAGTCGTCAAAACATATGTCTTGGCCCTGGATGTATCAATAACATTAAAGATTAAAGTACAACTTGCGTCCCTTGAGACTGCGCCTTTCAAAACTGGTATGTACTGAGAAAACTAAAACTTTCATATTCTTTTTAATATGTAGAAGATAAGTTTTAGTGGAGAGTCATAAGGTGGCGTTGATTATACCTTATTTATCACTAAATGTGCTGACACTGAAATGTATTGAAAAATTCTGAAACTAACTCTGTTACATTCGCAGTTAATTTTTCAATAAAAGACCAAACTTTATGATTCCATCAGGACGAAAAGAGTCGAAAAATAAGAAATAACTCAATAAAAAAACCCTGGATTGGATTCCGAGAGATACCAATTACAGTTCACGCCTTGGTGGAGGCCAAGTGGCGTAAAAAATTAACGAGAGTAGGGATATAATCCGGGCGTGGTTTTATTAAATTAGGGCTGTTGGGGTTATTATGTACGACTTTTTTTTGTATATCCCAGTCAATTTTAGTCGCAAATCAGAAGTAAAAACTGCTCCCTAAAAGTTCTAAACAAGCACCCCATTTTAAAACGCATTCCCAGTAGATTTAATAAAACTGCAATTTAAATTGCAAATGCTCCATTTAATTTTGTAACTTAGCCCTATTAAAGTCGCGTTTCCAAGTCTTAACAGACGCGGAAAGAAAAAGGATCAAGTTCCTTAAAAGCCGCGTAAGCTAATTAAACTCCTAATTGGTAAAATTGCCTAAGAACATTATCCGCAATTTCTCAGCGACCCATTTACATAATGTAATTATAAAAAATTATGCTGCAGTGTCAATCAAATTAAACTGAAAACCTCAAAACAGTGAGAACCTTAAAAAAATATCAAAAGTAAAGTTTACATTCCAGAATATTCCAGCAATAAAAGATTTAAATCAACGCTGACTTAAGGGCCTCAGGGAGTCGTGGCTCAATTATTTAAATGCTCGGAGAAAAAGTAGGGAAAGCAAAGAATGGCGCGAATAAAACACATTGAAAAAAGTCCATAAACAGCATTATAAAAGGCTCTAAAATAAACTTTTATACCTTGCAGAATTTTTGCTCGTAAATTCATTGTTAAACCGAGGCTACGTCCACAAATTCGAATCAGATAAGCTAACTGTTTTATAAAGTAAAGATGATGGCTTTGAAAATGTTAAAATATAATATGTTAAAAATTAAGTAGTTTTTTTTGATTATTTAACATCTTCCATAACATCTGTATGGCAAGTAAAAATTAATCTTATGCCCGTCAGAACTGGATTACTTAGTACCAAATTCTACTTGAAGTAAAGTAATAAGTAGTTTTGATACTTTAAGTAGTTTACTGAAATATTTTTAAAAATGGAATACTTGCTCAAAAGTAACTAGTATTTTTTAAATTAAGTACTTGATACTTATTACTTAAAACATGTCTATTAGAATAAGTAATACTTATTACTTATAATTTGTATTGAAAAGTTTTTATTCTACATAAGTAAGTTTAAAAGTATTTTTAAGTATTAAAATTATTCAGTAAAATTATTTACTTATTACTTAAAATAGTGACTACTTATTCCAGCTCTGAATTGCCTGTTTCGCCGACACTCGCTAAGTAAGGTTTTGGCTTAAGTATCCCTTAACAGGTTAATTTTTGTTCCACCGCACAGTGTAACCGTCACTTAAAGCTTCCGTAACTTAAGGGTAGAAAGTTCATGACTTAACTTCTTTAAGAAGAGATTTCTAACCCCCAATGTCAGTTAGTTTTGAATTTAAATTTGACGTGTATGTTACCGCCATACACTCGGCCATACACCCTTGGGGGATCTTTTCGTTTTTCATTAGTTTTGAGTTGTTTTTAGATGGTTCAGTACCTACCTATTTATTTATGATAATATACTTACACATAAAATGTTTATTTAAGTTTTAATAAAACAAATAATTGTAAAATATTATACACAACTATACCTCCTTCGCTTAGCCAACTTTATGAAAAACTACATTTGAACTTGAACCAATGACAGACTTTTTGTTAATAATATCTAAAAGCAAACCATCTTCACACATTCTTCGAGTTGGGGAAGGTGCCCCACCCCTGTTTTATAAACGGACTTTTTCTCCTCTCTTGCTCTTTTTCTGAGATCTTCCTTTTGGTTTTCATTATATGCATTTCAAGTGAATCAGAAAGACATTATCTGAAGATAGCAAACTTTGTTTTTGTCACCACTTGAAACGACATCAGTTTCTCGATAAGATTTTTGTAGCTTGCTACCATAGATAGGAGTACCTCCTTTTCCCGAATTTTATAATTGGGAGCTCATTTTCTTTTTTTAGGTTCTCTCTCCATATCAAACACAGACGCACCTTTAACACAGAAAGACGTGACTTGACCCAAAACTGAATTGTCTATGAACGGAATTGAAATTGTAAATGTATTTATTTATGTATTATGTGTTAAGTTATAAAAAAGGAAAAAACGTAAAAATAGTCAATGTTGCTAAGTTCATTTGATACTCAATTAAGTGTTTTCATTTAGTGTTTTGTTCCTTAACTATTTCCTTCTTAAAGTGTTTGCTGGGGAAACGGGCATAAATCACATATCTGTAACCTTAAAATAGAGTAATTTCAGTAACCAAATTTTCAAAAAAGTAAAATTTCTTTTGCATGAAAGATCTTTAAAAAATCTGCTGGTCAAAAATTTTGCAAATTTTTTTGTTTAGCTACTATAACCTCCTGTATACCTACTGAGTGAGACAGTATAATAGTCAAGTCGTTTTATTAGTGTAAAATCACATCTTTGTGTTGAAAAAATACGAAATAAATAAATATAAATGATTAAAACTGAAAACGATGGCTATCTGCAAACTAGACAAAGGTTAAAAATTCGGTTACGCAGTTGATATTAAAGCCGTCATAAACTCCAATATTTGCTTTCTTTTAAGTTATAAATTCATCGAAAAACCGGATAAACGCCATTAAGCAAATTGACGTAATACCGCGAGAAAAGACATTTTTTGCGATTTTAGAGAGGGTAAGGGTGGCCCGAAACGAGAATTGAACTAAACATATTTGGATTTTGCATGGAAACATAAGAGGGGAAGTAAACTGGCTTTTGAACGCAACCTAACGAGCCAAATTGTTGACCCTTTTTGGTTATACACAGCAACAAAACTGCGGAGAAACAAAGGTTGAAAAAATCAACGTTCATTACGCAAATTGATTTAGGGATAATGTGGCATTTCGACGGGGGAATCATTGATGCACCGCATGAAAATCAAATTTGCGATCGCCAAACGACGCGTATTCAGGAAAGCAAATCGAATTGTTTAAGCACGGTTGCCGAACATTAAAAATTAGTTTAATTTTTCTTTATGTTGCCGAATGGACTAGAAATCTGTAACAGTGAATAACAAAAAATCCAAGCTGAGTTTCTGCATAGGTTCCTAAAACCTTTAATAATAAAATACTTCAGTACTGGCACAAACCTGTAAGTTTATTAATGTTACAAATATTCAAATTTGAGCATATCTTAACTTATTATTCCATGGACGCCTTTAAGTTGCATGGCCAATCAAACACAATTTGTTTTTACACTATTTATTTATTTCACATTTATTTTTCATGTTAGAAATATTTTACAAAAGAACAATGCAAGTATATCTTGAAAAAAATAAACTCACATAAACACTAGAATGTTTTGTCAGGATGAGACTGTTAAGATAACATCTACCAATCTGAAATATTAGAAAATAAAATATACATTTATAATCCTAGACTGTTGGAAGAAGCACTTACCGTACCAAAGAAATTGCTGTCATTAATCTATAAAAATTTGTGAAGGAAAAAGTTAATTTGATTATTATTTAAAGTTTGTAAAATACAGAAGACAATAAAGTAAAAATAATATATGACTATCCAGAAGTCTTTGCATTCAAATCCAAAAACCTAACCGCCTTTTTGAAATACAAATCGGAAATTGTAGTAGAATAAGAAAGTTGTATGCTTATTGCATAATAACTCATATTGTCCCATATACCAGGGGAATACCCGGTATGTTGGGGTAATGTAATATTTTCATCCTTTAGTATATGTGACAGTGTTCTTGTAGCTGCCCCTGTTTGCTGACCTCCTCTATCGATTTTTTCTATGACGTGATCTCCAAGACGTATAGCAATATTTTCAATTTTAGTTTTAATTTTTGTGTTGCTCACGTTCAATTTTCTCTGATTTCATCTTGAGATCTTCCATCATGTTTTGCAATTTCCAACATCTTGCCCAATGAGAACCACATCGTCCGCAAAACGAAGATGGTTTAGATATTTGCCATCAATTTGTATGCCTTTTCTGTTCCATTCCAGTGTCTTAACACATCTTCCAATGCAAGAGTTTGGAAAGATGATGTCACTCTGCCTAACTCTTCAACCTGATTTGGTTGGAGACTATATTCTCTGCTATTTTTACAATTGATGTTGCGTTGTAGTAAAAATTTTTAAGCAAGTCTTTATAACACTCTTCCATTAAATAAGGTTTCAAAAATAGCCCACAGTTCTTCGGAATCGAACGCTTTGTTATAGTCAACAAAAGCAAGGTAAAGTGGTTCGTTGTATTCATTGCATTTTTCTATCAATGATCGGACTGACTGAATGTGATAGATTGTACTGAATCATTTGCGGAATCCAGCCTGTTCAGGTGGTTCGCAAGATTTTTTAGTCTATTCTATTTTTTATCTTTAGTCTATTGTTTATTGTAACAGTTTGTATGAATGTGGAAGCAGTGTTATGGGTCGGTAAATTTCAATTTATAACTTACCACTTTTTTATGTAATCTAATGATCTGAGCGTTCTGCCACGTTTCTGGGATGATATACTTTGTGTCAGACATTTGTTGAAGAGAATTAATATCATTAGGTACGCATCCCTATACTAAGTGAAATAAATTAGGGCATTGATTGGTTCTAAATGGGATATTCTTTGCTCCCCAACCAAAATACGTACATAAATGCCAAATGGAAAACATTCATATTTCGCAAACTTTCCGGAAATATTCCTGGAAGATTTTAGTTCTAACTATTTGTGAGGTTCAATGATCAAATAAAAATGATTTGCAGCATTCAGTTTTACAATATTTGCAATTGCAACTTTCTTTCTAATCAATTTTAAATTTGAAGTAGATATAATTATTCTAGAAACTGGTTTAACTTTATATTTAGTAAATTTTTCAACGACATTGAACAGGACACAAAATACACTAGTTTTTTCAATTTTTTGCACTAAACTTGCCACTCTTGATAGTGGAAAATGCCATTACTGACTGAAATAGTACGCAAAAGAGACAATTATTGGCACTTGACAAATGACATGAATTCCAGCAAGTATTTTCACTATAACAACCCCTTTGAGATTTCTACGATTTAATTAATGTTTATAGAGTTAAGCGGCATCTAGTAATTCAATTTTAAAATCGCAAGTTGATACAACTTTTCAGTTGATATGGCAACACAAAATCGAAAATTAGTATGTACCCAACTATAAATTTTAAATAAATACTGAATAGTTATCCAGATACTTCTAATTAGAGCTGTCGCAATTAGTAGTTGGGTTTGTAATTGAATTAAAATTACTAACCACTCTAAAATTTATTAATGCCATTCAATTATCAATTGCAAATAATTTTAAATATAAGTTGAATGAGCAATTACTTCTGTAAAGTAGTTGAACTGAACCAAAAATATATCTATAGGGGGATTGAAGTTCTGTTAGTGGACATTGAGGGCGCTTTTCCCCCATTAAACATTCCTAAGCAAATAAATTCCTTCTGACGCCCTTAAGGACCTGATAGGTTTTCGGCGAAAATTATGTTTCCTATAATTTTTGTCCCTTAACGTTTCCATGAAATTTGCCAATTCACGGGGGATTGAAGTTTCGTAAGTAGACATTCAGCGTTCACTAAACATATATTCCTACAAAAATATCGTTGTTCTGAGGCCCTTAAGGACAAAATGTCTCTCTAATGCCCGGTTTATACCTCTAAATTAAAAAATTAAATTTAGTTTAATTCAATTTAAATTACATGTAAAATTAACTGAAAATTAATGTGGTTTATATTTTTCAAGATGTTGTTTTTGACTTTGACGTATTTTAACCTAAAGAAGATAAAAGATTTATGATTCATGAGATCATCGCGAGATCATTTCGTTCATGAAAAAGTTCCGCTATAAATGAATCATTTGTAAAATTAAAAATAATAAACAATGAATGAAGTTTTCTTTGGCTGTGGTTACCCACTAGTCGGAATTGGTGTATCCCTGACAAAACGATGGAAAAAAAGTTGGAGATATGGAGTAAGACTTTTCCTCACTTTTGTCAAAGGAAAAAAATACAGAAGATTGAAATTGTTTTCCTGGCTTCACACATTGGGGCCAACGTTGGCCCCAACGGTATTCGGCTAATGTGTGGACCGAGAAATTCGCGTTGGGGCCAATATCAAAGAGATTCCAAGGGAATGAACCGATGAATCTCCAACATTGCCCCAATGTGTGGAGGCTATACAAAAAATTACCGCAAACATAACCCAACCTTGGCCCCAATGTGTGGAGCCGGCCTTAGCCTTCGGAAAATAACTCCTTTCTAACGCGCTTGGGGGTAAAATGTTCCTTTTAGGTTTTCGTACAAAATTATGTTTCCTATAATTTATGTCCCTTAACATTTCCTTGAATTTTGCCATGTGACCGATTTACGGGGAATTGAAGTTCCGTAGGTAGACATTCAGACACTTTGCGCTCACTAAACATTCTTACGCAAATATCTCCCTTCTAAGACCCTTAAAGACAAAATGTCTCTCAAGGTTTTAGTAGAGGGTTAAACTAGCTACCATTGTTCCCTTCAGACTTTTCCTCAATTCTGCCAAGGAACAAATTTGCAGGGACTCACAGGTCTTGAAGTATTGATACTTACAAATATAATAACAATAATGTAAGGCATGAGAATCTTAATTAAAGCAGAAATAAACCGTATTCCTTCCAGTTAAAACAAAGTAATTTAATTACTCTGAAAGCAATTGAATTACTTTAGTACTAATTCTGCTACAGTATTACTGTAGTAGAATTAGTTTAGTAAGTACTTCTACTGACAAAAATGTAACATCAAATACCAATTGCAAATACTTTTGTTTAGTAATTGAAAAATCAATTACAATTATAGTTTTTGAAAAGTAATTCAATTATAGTTGCCTAGTTAACATTTTTCAAATAAAGTAATCCATCTATCGACAGCTCTGCTGAGTCACGATTTTTCTTCTCCCTTATTTACAATTAACTCACCTTATACTTTCCCGGCATGATTAAAAATTCATAATTTTCTAAAACTTACCAACACACAAATTACCATAAAGAAAAACGATTAGTTCACAGTCATATTATAAAAATAAAGTTAAACGAACATAAAATCATAAATAAAAACGAACAGAGCCCCGCCCCAAAAAATGTCAACCTTACTCAAACATGGCAGATTGTGCGGCTGTACGGTCAGTGAACTGTATTTGTCGCTGCACTGGCTGTACGTGTAACACATTGTCGTGGTTTGCGTTTGTCTGTTGGCATTCGATATCTGTCACGATTGCTTAAGGCTTGTGTGCGTGTGGCTTATTTTGAACTACGATCGATCTTTATTGCTTTAACTGTACGGCTGGCTATTTTGACTGTACACGACTGGCTTAAAATCACTTTGGCCTGTCGCCTATAAAAGAGAAACATCAATGTTATTAAACACATAAAACAGCACGACACCACAAATAAAACACCAAAAACAATTAAGGTAAGTGGAACTTTTATTAAAGGTTTGGTCAACCCTAAAGACCAATCCACACTCTGGCATTTCAATTCAAAAAATGATTATTCAATACAATACAATACAGTCAAAGGCCAGAGTGCGGAAAGGACTTTACAAACAGGACTTACATTTGCTTGCACTTATAATGGCTGACTCCATTATACAGGTCAGGACTAAGAACTGAGGGGCTCCCACTTGCATATGCATGGTTGCTTAGCCATTTGTGCGGTTGCCCCTTGACTAACATCAAAAAATATACGTCATATTTAATAAGTCACATAAGCATAAGTTACGTTTAAGTAACACTACAAACTAGACCTAAGTAAAAGCCCTTCTTGTCTCACAAATCAAAATTCAAAGTTGAGGACATAAAAATCGATAAGTTACGAATTATTAATCAAAATTTAATGCAAGTATTTTCGAGTAGTTAATTGTCAGTCAAGCACAGTGACAAGAAAAGTCCAACGTACTAAAAAAAAAACCTTAGAAACTAAAAAGTAACATAAAATCAAGTCAGAATAAACCTTCATCTAAATCTGATTGTTGTTACCACAAAAATTACCGAAATTCAACCAATCGATTAAGGAAACAATGTCACGTCAAAACTGCAGTCTCACGAGAAAAGAAATAGGAAAAAAAATAACAAAAAGAATCGTACAGAGCTAAACTAAAGTGATACAAACTACTTTCGAATGTAATGCTGAGTGTCCTCTTAAGAGCGGGAACGACTTCTGGATGCTTTCTTATCAACGCTTTTGGAGCGAGATCTAGATCTTGATCTCGACTCGTGCTTGGAACGAGATTTAGATCGAGATCGGGATACTGATTTGTCCTGAAAATAATGATTCAAAATTAGTGATAGTTTTGTTGTGTTTTGAAATACTTAAAACTTATTGAAACCCAGGACGGTAAACAGTAAAGAATTGCTCGATCGGCCGATTTTGTTTTCCGGTGGCAAATGGATCCTCACGTCACGTAAAGTCTCGGGCAATACGTATACAGGGTAATTCAAATTCGACCCTCACCATTGGGTTCTCAGAAACCATAAGAGATACGAGAAAGTTTAAATTGGGGCAAAGTTGCGCAATTTAAAGCTCAACCAAATGCTGTTTTAAAAATTTCGATTTTCCGAGTACTTCCGAAGATATCCGAAAAAAACTGAAAATTTGATTTTTTGTTTTTATTTATTTCTAACCTTATTTGAAAAGATATCCCAAAACTAAAAGCATCTTTTCATTGCCACTTTTTCCTAGCTATTCGATGATGTATTCAAATTTGCCACAAGACGTTTCGTTTTCTGTCAGTCATCATCAACTTTCTTTTTTCTTATGGGCGCCATATTGGATTTTTAGCCCACCAAATAGTACGTTTTATTCTGATTTTAGTGATGTATAATAACTTATGATTTGCTTCATAAATAACAAAATAATTCAATAAAAACTATTTTTACTTTAGTTATTGGCTTTGAGTTAATGGGCCGTTTTAAAAAATGTCATTGTTTGACAATACTTGTCAAACACGATAATTCGGACGATCATTAGAGCGTCAATCATAGTTAAAAATGTATCTAGAAAAGAAACCCCCACAGAAAATGTTATTATTATACAAGCATTGCTGAACTATTTAGGTTAATCAGAAAAAGAGATTTGTTAGCATTATCTCTAACTTAAAAGGCTTATTTATGTTTCCAAGAGAAAGATCATCATTTTAGGAACTTCATTTTTTGCCAAATTTCAATTTTTTATAATGTTAAGTGCAAGTTTATAGTTATTTATTTTGGAAGTGACAAACCATTTTTTATTCATTCATATTTATTCGAGTGAATAAACCGGTTTAAGTCACGTGTCTTATACAGTATTTTATTAAATTTCGACTTCTTATGTTAAAAAAAAACTAAAATTACAGTTCTATTAAATTTGCACCGCGCCCCGTAGATGTAACATTGATGTTTGTTTGTTTACATCTGTAAATAGGCGAATGTCATTCAGAGTGATTTCATAGTTATTTATACAGAAAGTGACTTAAACCATTTTTTATTCACGAAAAGAACAACTAGGTCCACAAGCGTAGCAAGTGGCCTAAGCTCTTCGAGTGAATAAACCGGTTTAAGTCACGTGTACACCTTTGTGACTAAGTATGTTCAGGCCAATTGCGTGTGACAAGTACTACCAAGTAATCTTCATAGAACGTCTCCTTAACTCAAAGCTAACTAAGGTAAAATCTCTAAAAGCTCTAATGATCGTCCGAATTATCGTGTTTGACAAGTACTGTCAAATAATGACATTTTATGAAACGACCCATTAACTCAAAGCCAATAACTAAAGTAAAAATAGTTTTTATTCAATTATTTTGTTATTTATGAAGCAAATCATAAGTTATTATACATCACTAAAATCAGAATAAAACGTACTATTTGGTGGGCTAAAAATCCAATATGGCGCCCATAAGAAAAAAGAAAGTTGATGATGGTTGCCAAAAAACGAAACGTCGTGTGGCAAATTTGAATCCATCATCGAATAGCTGAGAAAAAGTGGCAATGAAAAGGTGCTTTTAGTTTTGGAATATCTCTTCAAATAAGATTAGAAATAAATAAAAACAAAAAATCAAATTTTCAGTTTTTTTCGGATATCTTCGGAAGTACTCGGAAAATCGAAATTTTTAAAACTGCATTTGGTTGAGCTTTACATTGCGCAACTTTGCCCCAATGGGCCTGTCCCACAATTTTTTTTTATTTCATAACTACAAAGACGGATTGAAAATATTATACCCGTATTTCTTTGTTTTCAAAAATATTAAGTCTAAATAGAAGAAAAATGATGATAAAAACTACATTAATCTCATGTTTTAAACGCCCGCCGCTGGTGACGTACTACACTATCAACCAATCAGCGACAAGAAGTGAAACAGTTGGCGAGCAACAGCCAATAAAATCGCCCAGAATTACGTACGTCACATGCGCGCCAAAACAGATCTTTTAAATTTAATGGACAAATTCAAATTAATGTAGGAACATTTACGACCATATTTTTTTCTTCAAGAATATGAAAAATTAGTTTTTTGATCCTATTCTTTCGATTCCAGTCATTAAAACAAAAATTTATGATATGTGGGATAGGCCCATTTAAACTTTCTCGTATCTCCTATAGTTTCCGAGATCCCAATGGTGAGGGTCGAATTTGAATTACCCTGTATATCTATTTGGAACGAGCAAGTATTCTATGATACATATTTAGGTTAATCGGAATATTTCGTGACATTTTATGACTCTATAGGTATATCCTCACCATTGGGTTCTCAGAAACCATAAGAGATACGAGAAAGTTTAAATTGGGGCAAAGTTGCGCAATTTAAAGCTCAACCAAATGCTGTTTTAAAAATTTCGATTTTCCGAGTACTTCCGAAGATATCCGAAAAAAACTGAAAATTTGATTTTTTGTTTTTATTTATTTCTAAAACCTTATTTGAAGAGATATCCCAAAACTAAAAGCATCTTTTAGCCACTTTTCTCCAGCTATTCGATGACGGATTCAAATTTGCAACACGACGTTTCGTTTTTTGGCAGTCATCATCAACTTTCTTTTTTCTTATGGGCGCCATATTGGATTTTTAACCCACCAAATAGTACGTTTTATACGTTTTATTCTGATTTTAGTGATGTATAATAACTTATGATTTGCTTCATAAATGACAAAATAATTCAATAAAAACTAATTTTACTTTAGTTGGCTTTAAGTTAATGAGATGTTTTATGAAATGTCATTATTTGACAGTACGTGTCAATCACGATAATTCGGACGATTGTTCTAATACGTGTGCGTATTAGAGCAAGTCAAGCATAGTTAAAAATGTATCTAGAAAAGAAACCGCCGCACAAAATGTTATTATTATACAAGCATTGCTGAACTATTTAGGTTAATCAGAATAAGAGATTTATTAGCATTATCTCTAACTTAAACCGCTCATTTATGTTTCCAAGAGAATGATGATCATTTTAGGAACTTTATTTTTTGCCAAATTTCATTTTTTTATAATGTTAAGCGCAACTTTAAATAATTTAATATTGGATTTTGAAAAACACCAAATTGAACCATGTTTTGGTTAAAGCTGGGTTTATACAGCGCACAATGCATAACATCGAAAGTTGGCTTTACAGTAATGCCTACTGTCGTTTATACAGCGCACAACACTTGCACAATACCGCATAGAAAGTTCATAATTTTTAACTTTCTATGCAATTCTTATGCGAAAACAGCTGTACGCGTGCGCAAGATTTTGTAATGTCATATTTTGACATCCGCCGTCCGTCATTGTATTGTGTTATTGTTTTGCTTATGAATTGTGGATTTGGATTGTTCAAGAATTGTGGTTTGTTGTTGATTTTGTATTTGTGATTTTTTGGTCATTTAGTGGCAATAAAAACAATTAAAGTGTCTACGGAAAAACAGAGTTTAGTGGTAAAAATTATCTAGAGCTAATTAGTTTCTCTTTACATCAAGAATTTATTAAACAATTGCAGATGGAACCTTGGCAACAATTGGGGCTTCTACTCTTGATGGGTGCTGCAGCTACAGCATTAAGCTTAGATGTCAAGAAAAGGAGAATACGGAGGTTTAAAACGCGACCTATGAATAGAAAACATACAGAGCAGTTTTTCAAATATACGCGTATGACTCCAGAACTGTTCCATAAGTTATTAGCTCTTGTGGGGCCATTCCTGCAGAAAGACAAGACAAAAAATCCAATTAGCCCAAAACAACGTCTTGCCCTCACTCTGCAGTAAGTATATTCTCAATTCCAAATAAAAATGTGTAGTATTGCCAGTTCTGTTTTTCAGTTATTTATCAGAAGGTTATTCTATGCAGGAAATAGCATGGAATAATAACACCTAAACGCTGCCATCTTGTGTTGCGAGTGGTGGTTGGAATCATCAGGGATGGCATGGTCGGTTTGTGTTGGCTTTCTAAATATGGAGAATTCTAATATATTGTTGTTATTAAAAATGTTTTTTTTCCCCTTTTCCAACTTTACAACAGCAAGCACACCTTTTTTGCCTTATCGTCCTTATTCCTTATCTGTGCTTGAGATGATTGACAAATGGCAAGTGACAGAAAAATAACATTTCACATTGCAATGACATTTATCACATGTTGTCATAAACTCTTTTCATTGGTTAAAAATTATATGTTGTGCGACTGTATAAACTCCAAAAAGAAACACTTGTGATTTCTTGTGCAATGTTATGCATTAAGTTATGCATTGTGCGCTGTATAAACCCAGCTTAAGTTTTAACTAAATAAAGTTGTGGGGCTGTTGGCTAAGTTGGCTTACTCTGATTACAGTTGGCTTGCTCTCATATTATCAAATTTGTGATGAAGCTTAAAATAAATAATATGCCTCATTTTTCCTCATTGTGACTAAGTATGTTCAGGCCAATTGCGTGTGACAAGTACTGTCAAGTAATCTTCATAAAACGTCTCACTAACTCAAAGTCAACTAAGGTAAAATTAGTTTTTATTGCATTATTTTGTTATTTATGAAGCAAATCATAAGTTATGATACATCATTACAATCAGAATAAAACATACTATTTGGTGGGCTAAAAATCCAATGTGGCGACCAGAAAATAAAGTTGATGATTGATTGAGAGTTGATTTTGAATCCATCATCGAATAGCTGTGAAAAAGAAGCAACGAAAAGATGCTTT
Organism: Ips typographus; assembly: GCF_016097725.1. Classification (NCBI taxonomy): domain Eukaryota; kingdom Metazoa; phylum Arthropoda; class Insecta; order Coleoptera; family Curculionidae; genus Ips; species Ips typographus. Next base: position 11,830,821 of record NC_138423.1, read on the forward strand.
TAGTTTTGGGATAACTCTTCAAAGGTCAGAAATAAATAAAAACAAAAAATCAAATTTTCAGTTTTTTTTTCGGATAATTTCGAAAGTACTCGGAAAATCTAAATTTTTAAAACGGCATTTGGTTGAGCTTTAAATTGCGCTACTTTGTCCCAATTTAAACTTTCTCGTATCTCTTATAGTTTCCGAAATACCAATGGTGAGGGTCGAATTTGAATTACCCTTTATACCAGGTGTCCAAGAGCACCCTGGACATAGGAAATTAACATGGGAAAACGGTTTTGATTTTTTTGTGCCTGTACGGTTGATTTGATTGAAAAATCGTAATAATGAAAGTTGTAGTACCTATCACGGACTAGTTTTCTGTATTTTTTTCGGATCTCTAACTTGAGCCCATTCGTCGTAAAACACGAACAAAAATGAGAAAATTTAAACTTTTGGCCTGCACTGTATAGGCGGTTGTCGGGCAACGGGTAAACAGATCATTGTTGCGGGTACGGTTGCTCGACAACCGCTTATACAGTGCAGGTAAAAAGTTAAAATTTTCGCATTTTTGTTCGTGTTTTACGACGAAAGGGCTCAAGTTAGAAATCCGAAAAAAATACAGAAAACTAGTCCGTGATAGGTACTACAACTTTTATTAATACGATTTTTCAATCAAATCAGCCGTACAGGCGCAAAAAAATCAAAACCGTTTTCCCATGTTAATCTCCTATGTCCAGGGTGCTCTTGGACACCTTAGCCGCTTTCCAGCCGACATTTTGTCAAAGCGCCAAACCCCACGCATGAAGCGCAAATTCTCGAAACAGGAACTCGCAGCCTGGAACTGTCTTTTTGCGGTTTTGCGTCAAGTATTCGTGCCAGTGTCACTTTTGTCGTTAAACTTTTTAAATTAACTACAAATTTTCAGTGCTGTTTTTTAAGTTTAAGTGAAATTATTTACAGATGTTAAGGTAGATTTTTAAGAATCAACTATGGATGAAGAAAAGTTGAGAATTAAAAAAATTAAAGTGTTTTTAACTAACCTCCTGCGATAATCTGATTATAATCGGCTATTGGCACTTTCCAAATTACCACAATCCATATTATTTAATGTTTTAACTCGGAAGTGCAGAAACCAAAACAATTATTTCGTGTTTAACCTCAAACAACAATGACTTGTGCTTGAAGCCCAAATATTGCGGGTGGTGCACCAGGGGAAAAGGGAGAAGGCGTTTGCGTACCAAGCTCACGTCTAAAAATGCGAACTGGGAACGCACATCGGAAAAAGTTTGGTGCACATATGCTCGGTAATGTGCATAAAATGGTCGGCTGGAAAGCGGCTCTGGTATATAAATTAACAATCCCGCGAACGCGCGATCTCCGACTTGATGGTGACGTTAAAAATAGTCACCGACCCGAGCCGATACGGGCAACATTGCGCTTATGGGATTAAGCAATCCTTTACTGTTTACCGTCCTTGGATTGAAACGATACATATTCTGTCATGGGAAAGTATGAACTGAACTAAATAACTGTAAAAGTTTCAATAATAACATGTAAAAGGCAACATATAAATTCATTAATTTCTCACAAAGTTTCCGCATTCTTTCTTCTAGGTAAATTTACGTGTTTCTCAACTTAACAAATATTTTGGGACTGTTAAAAGATCCTTTGTGCACTGCCTTCATGTGCTTTTTTTAGTGAAGGTTTTGTTTCTTGTGTGCGTAATTACTTGGAAATGTTACTGAGCAATGGTGGCTTGGAATACCCTTTAATTGACGCTGACGATTACCCCAAAAAACACATGACATTATAAACCCCAACAAACAGACATTAAAAATAGTCGATAAATAACAGACAACAAAATCACCACACAACGAATGACTACCAAATATTAGAACAATAGTATAAAAACATCTTTAAAACTGAAATGTAATATTGGCACTTATTTTAAAAAATGTTTGGTAAAGTTTTAATTAATTGTTGAAATTGCTATCCATGACTGAAACTTGTAGAGAAATAACTAATAATTCGTATTATTAGGGAGGGCTCCGATTACCGCAGAGGCCACCATTTCAAACATACACATAATAATATCAAACACAAACATAAATGACCTTGGTGCTATAGAACTAAATAGATTTACAAATTTTAACTGCACAAATCATAAAGGCGGTAGAAACGACAAAATGTTTTTATATAAAACTTACCTTGAATCTCTTTTCAGGTGATGCGCTGACGCTTCTTGATCTGGACCGCTTCGCTGATTTTCGATCTTTTGACTCATGGCGTGATTCGGGAGACCGCCGGGATCGCGAACGATCGCGGGACCTGGAACGTGAAGATGCTTTCTTCTCTTTCTTTGACGGTGAGCGGGAGTCTTTGGACCTGCAACAAACAATACAAAATACTCAAATATAGAGGTCAATAGAGGTGTTTTATCAAAAAGTATAGAATTATCAAAACATTTTTGATAAAATAACTCACCTTGAACGATCCCGCTTTCGGCTGCCAGCGCTTGAGCTACGACTTCTTGACCGGCTCCTTGAGCGAGACTTCCTAGCGGTCTTATCTTCAACCAATCGGATGCGTCGACCGTTCAAAACGGTGTCGTCAAATTTGCGAATTGCATTCTTCATGTCTTCATGATTTGCAAACTCAACAATCCCTGAAAAAAAACCTAACTCATTTAAACCCAAAACACACAAAAACAAGTTTCAGCATACCTTCGTTTTTGTACTTTTTGTGGGCATCTGCAAAAGTAACTTCTCCAGCAGGACGTAAGTAATCTTTCAAGTCTTGCCAAGAAACACCAGAAGATAGATTCTCAACGAAGATTCTGTAATTCGTGCGCACTGGAGGACCCTGCCTGGGCCGGTGGTCCCTGCTGGAGAACCATTCCTGGTCACGACCGCGAGGTCGGCCACGGGCCATTTCAACGCTCACTCGCATACCTAGCAGCTTTTTACCATGCAATTCGTATACTGCGTCTTCGGCGTCCCGGTAATCGTCAAACTCGACAAAACCATACCTGCTGGAAGGTTAAAGTTAAAATAGAACAAAAAATGGATTTGTTGAGGTTAACCACTTGGGATCGATCCCTATAGACTTCAGAAATACAAACAAGGAATCAAATATTGCACAAAAATATAGTCAGTTCAAGAATTCAGTTACTCAGTATGCTGCATTTAAATTTAACAGCAATAAGTTGTATAACAATTAATCCAAAAATGTCAGCCTGTAGTGAGTTTTAAGTATTCTCAGTAGTGCAAACACTTCATCAAAAATACTTATCAAATTTATATTGATTGATTGACAAAAAAAAAACAAATAGATAGTATACAGCTCAGTCTAAAGAGGTGTGCCTTTTTATTTTTCAATATTCCAACTTCCAACACAAAAATTACATTTTACAGATATTTTAAAAATTAAATATAGGGTTTCAAGAAGTCATTTGATTTTTAGCATGTGATTTGCTAAGTGACCTTTAAATATTGAATAAAGCTTTTGAATTTGATGTGACCAAAAATATAAAACAACACATGTTAAATGTGAATATTGTGGCTATATTCTTTTAAATGGGAGCTTAAAACTTCAATAAAAAATACTACATAAGGTAATGATCAACAGATATGAAATTTTGGGCTGATACCCATACATATCAGTCTAGGCTTTTTTTTCTACCTCAGAAAAGGTCTTTTTCTGATTTTTCTACTACTTGCAGGCAGTATTTTTTGGAGCAGCTATTAAGAGTTCAAGGAAAGGTTTGTAGAAGGTTCTAGCTACACGGAAGCAACAAACAAGTCCTGTCTGAAGATAAAACCAACTTTTGTAAATATGTAAACTTATACAGTGTAAAGGCTTGATGGTTGCCAGAAAAACAAATTCCGTTCTATGTGGAAGAGAAAAAAACATATTTCCTTTATTATATTCGCAAGAGATAATATTTTATCTGCAGTGGCTAGCAGTGCATCTAGCAAGCAAATGTATTCAGAGAATGGGACAGGTAAAAGTTTAACATTTTTACATGATAACTCTCTTTTTGAATAAATGCTAATGGTATAAACAAAAACAGAAAGAAGAACTCAAAGTAAATTGCTTACTTCCCAGTAAACATGGGTGACATCTGTCAGTCACATGTTATGGAATCTATAAATGTTGTATTATGTCATATTAAGTTATAGATTTTTGATTTAGCTGTTAAAATTTAACATTTACTTTTATTCATATAGTTAAATATCTTATTTCAACCTTTAACAACAGATTTTTAATTAGAAGTATTACTTTTTCCCTGTAGAATAATAAAAAGCTGATATATCAGTAGGGTATTGGAATCAATCAATCACTTCTTTAGGCATGAAAGTATTTGACTGTTGTTTCTATATTAGTATTTATATTAAAATAGTGTTTTCTCAGCATTGTATCAGGTCTAAGTGTTCACTATAAAATAAAGTTAAAACTATAAGTTTCCACACTGGTTGCAGTATGAAAATGTCTAATTATAATTATATTTCAATATCCACATTCCAATATGTCCAAAGACTTGAAAAAAAATTTATTATGAACCAAGTTTTCATCTCAATGTTAACAGCTAGATACTAAAAAAAACATAATTCCAAAAATAAAATATTACAAAGAAATTCAACTTATGAAGCATTTTAGAACTAGACAGGTAAGTAAAAAACTAAGATCATTTTTGAACTCAGATTAGGTATATTAAAATGTTGCTCAGTTGATTGCCCCTTTCTCATGAAATACCTTGTATTATAGTAAATAAGTATAAGAGAAAATTAATGTTAGAAAAATTCAAAATTAATGCATAATCATTGAACAAATAATTATTCTCAAAGGTATAAAATTAAGCATAAAATGACAGAACATTTAGATTTCATACTCTCTCATGGCTCAATCAATTTCTTATAACTTTTCAACAGATAAATTTTAGCATTAAAAGTTTTTTAGAATGAATTAAAATGATTAATACAATTTTAAGTGACCTTTCATGTACATTTACATTTCTGCATGAAATATTAATATTCCGTGCAATTTTGAATAAAAAAATAAAGCAAAAAAACCTGAAAAAACAATCAAGATGCAGCTGAGAATGTTCCAGATAAAGCAATTGATAAACATTTGAACACAAGATGAAGAAGACCAAGCTGATTTTGACGCCGACATTCAATCTATTTTAAACAGTGACATGAACATGAAAACTGCAAATATAGGAGGTAATCAATTGGGATTGAAAGGTTAGTCAAAAAAGATAAAAGACAAACTCTCTCTCCCTTTCTAAAAATAGATATAGAAGGCAAAACAATGATAATCAAAAAAAACATTTTACATTTGGTTATTAGATGAGTCTGGGGACAAAATCAGCAATAACCAGCTAGGACGTTTTGTAATAAAGAATAAACCTAAAGCAAACAATGTTCTTAAAAAAAACAAAATAAGACACAATAGTATAAGAGGGCATATAACAAAAAAAATTCTAGAAAAATGGCTACCTATGCGGATTTGAGGTCTGAATCATCAACCTCTTCATCAGAGTATTATTTACATGACTCTCCCTCTGATGAGACCAAAGAATCAACAGGAGAAGAACATAATTTCACTATAATTCTTAAGGCTTAATAGGCAGTATTTTATGACCATAAACCATAAATACTATATAGGACAGGTAATAGACAACAACAATGAGGTTTCTGAAGCAAGATGTTAACAATTTTATTTGACCAAAAGTGGATGAACTGGCCATGATCCAGAAGAAACTTGTTTTTTATGGTCCAATAAATCTTTTAGGTACTGGTTCATTCTAAATTAGGCAAACTGACCCTATTTTACTTGAAAAACAATATAAACAACTAAAAAAAACTTAACAATTTAAATATTTTATGGCTTGTAATTTGGATTGATTTTGACATAGAATTGAAATTTGATACCTAGTATTTGTCTCCTTCAATCATTTTCTAATATTTAGGAATATGTACAGTTAATATGTTTTTGTTATGAATAGTACCTAGTTAGGAATTGTATTAATGTAGAAACTTAAGTTTGTTAGTAGTTATTAATATTACTAATGTAATCTTTTGCCAGAATGGCATTTTTGTGTTAGGTAGAGATAATAAAGTTGTTGAAAATGTGTATTTTGGTATGTGGTTTTTTCATGTTTTTAAAAAATATTAAAAAAAAAGCTTTGCAAGGACCTACAGAGTGGTAGTAAATTAGAAAAGCATAAGTATACCAAATTTTACTCCACAGTTTACCCCTCAGTAAATACAAACAACTTTTGCGGCTAGTTGAATTGTGGTTTCTAGGCTCTCTTGTGTTGAGGTTTGCCTATTTAAATTGACAACCTTATTTATTGAATTCTAATGATAAAAACCTTCTATAATAAGAACAGAATATGAAATTAAGCAAAAGTTAGTTTTGAAGTCTTATTTTGGTTTACCCAAAGATTTATGGTTAACAATATCAAACTGGTTTGCACAACTTTGAGCATGAAACATTTCCTCAATGTCATCTATGACTTCATCCAAAAAATAGGTAGCTTGACAATGTAACAAAGAAGTAAAGTTGTTAGAAGAACTGTTGGTTGAGCAATATGATTCTTTCAAAGCCTGCATCCACAAAAAACACTGTTTAAGCCACAAAAGAAGCAATAGAAATTATCAATTACTATAACCCTACAAAAACATAATTGAGAACAAAGTAAATAACCCGCAAATTAGCCAAATAAACAATGTCATGGCTATGACCATCAAAAACCAGGCACATGGCAAAAGAAAGGTTATCAAACTTAAAAACTCACCCATTTTTAATCAGCACGTCCCGAATTCTTCCAAATCCCCTGAAAAAGTTCTCGAGATCGCGTTCTCGAGTTTCGTAAGGAATTCCACCAACGTAGACTCGTGAACTCATGGTTTTTGTAATGGAAAATTTTCAAAACCACAAACACCGATTTACCGCCAACAACACTGAAAGGTTAGCTGTGTTGCAACGCTAGGCATACACAACAAGACTGTACTAGTCAGAATGATGTTTCGACCACTAAGTGTAAGGGAAAGGGACTAGATAACAAAACTTACGGCAAAACGTAGTAATAAAGGTAATATTACTTTATTGGGTCGAAAATTTGGGTAACTTTTGCTTTGTAATTTTTGTACCTGCTTAGTTTACCTTTTTGACACTGGCGACAGTGCGCCAGTTTATTGACTGACAGATGACGCCAATATACGAGTTTAGTCTAGACGTTTCAGTCACGCCGCTTTAGAATTTCGTCTCTCACGTGACCGGCATATACCAACGTGTAACAAATACCACGTGATATGAGTTCTTTTCAGGAAATTTACATCACAGACCATGCAGTTTAGTAAAATAAATCTTAAAACAAATCTTTCTGACTGGCTGGACTGATTTTGGCGTTTGCCAAATGTTGGCAAAATTCAAAATTTATAAATTTTAGATTTTACCATTGACTACCATGGACAGAGATAAAAATTACCTTTACCTTTCCTCCGGTGCTATTAAATTAGAAATCATATAATTGATCTTTTCATTAACTAGGATACAAATTTAAACTAAAATTTGTAATAACTAAAAATGTTTTAAAATTTGAATGTTTTATTTTGTGTTAAAGCATTGTGAAAGACAGCTAAAGCTTTGCATGTAATGGGTAGACAATAATGGCAACGTCGATTTATTATAATTCTAATTTATAATTATTGTTTTCAGTAAAAATTAAATCATTGACAATATTTTTGTTGTACACAACCACCCAGGTCAGTAAAACACTGTAGAATACTTCGAAACAGAACGATAATTAGAAAAGTTAAGAGGTACGTAGAAAGTCTAGTGGTGTAGCCACTTAACTAACACAAGCAGAGTGGCGCAGTGGAAGCGTGCTGGGCCCATAACCCAGAGGTCCGTGGATCGAAACCACGCTCTGCTAATTACTTTTTTTTTTTTTTTCGTAGCCCAAATAAGGTTTTTGTATCCAATAATTAAAACTTATAAACTGCTGATTGAATGAAATGGACAGCACAAATTTGTAGAGCAAATTTGGGTTCTTAAAAATAAAACAATAAAATAAAAATTTCACTCACAATTTATTCTCTGAAAAGATATTTTGTAAGGTACAGTGTTAAAAAAGATTTGCGAAATTACATAAAATAACGATGTAACTTTGTTACAGACGTAATTTTGCTTAAATTTACAATTCCGGATGTCACTACAAAAAATTTCATTATCTCTAATTTAGTAACTAGTTATTCAAATTCAACCAAACCTAAATTTTACTTCAAAACATGTAATATTACTAAATTTAGTTAAAATTTTTACAGATTTCATTGCAATAATTCTTGTCCAATGTATTATTTCTAAAAGTTGTGGTAAACATTTTTGATCTTAAAAATTTTATGTAAAAATTCAATAAATTTGAATTATTTTTTATTTAATTTTAACACGATTTTTAACAGTGTACTACGTAGTGATGTGTGTTAAATGATAATTTTACATAAAGTTATGTATGTTCTTTTGCTCTTTATCCCAGTAAAAACCTTTATAGTTTTTGAGTCCTCTTTAAAAAACGCCCATAGCAAAATTGTATGCCTGAAATATGCCTGGCAGTTAATTTCAGACAGAGGTATATTCTCAAATAGATGCCAGATATGTGCCCAGTATATGAAAGTATATTCCTAATACGTGCCTGGCATATTACTTTGTCCCTTTAGTTCATGTGCCAGGCAAGTCTCTCAGGAATATAAAAATAACATTCATGTAGGCGGAAATTTCAAAATTGTTTTTTTATAATTCTTGTAGTTTTTGTTTGGTTTACGCGTTGTAATCTTTTTGTGCTTGAATTAGCTCATCGGCTGAATGAAAATGTAAGGTTTTAAAATAAGACATTCATATTTTGCTTTTCTGATATCCATTTATAGTTTATACTACATTTTCATTATTCTCATTTAATCATTCAGTTTGAAATAGTGTGTTATAGTAACAATTTTCAACTGTTTTCAATTTATAGCAAGCTATACTATAGAGGCCAGTTTTTACTTCTCAGAAATACCCCTGACATATACTTATTGGAATATTTTAAAAGTTAAATTTGTACAGCAGCCAGGTATATGCCAGGCATATTCTCAAATTTATATGCGGCTAGTCATATTTTTCACATGAATATAATTTATTTGTTATGTGGGAATCGTGTGTAAATCGCTGCATTACTATTTACTTAGTGTTTCTTGTTTATATGTATGCTTGATGCAGATCTAAGAATAAGAGAAACAGTTCACACGACAAATAAACAGACATTTTAAAAACCTTATTCTCCCCCTTTGTTGGAGTCAAAAATTTATTTAACTTACCTTGGCTGTTCTTTTATTTACAAGGTACAAGAAAAACGAAAGAGAGAATTTAAAAATGCCAAACAACTACAGAGAGGCAAGGCGTAACTGATAATATATTTTCTGGAAATGGATTTTCCAGCACCGTGTTTTGCACGGAATGAATGGAAAAACAGGCTTTTCAGTGGATTTTGCCGGATGAATTCCGCGCCCCATTTTAAATATTTAAGCGATTTAATACGAATTTGGTTTTATATGGAAAAAAACGGAAACTTTGACAGAATTCGAAACGTGTGTAATCGTCCGGCGTGAACGGGATTTAAAAGTAATTTGCAGGGAAAAATGGACCACATGTTACAGACAACGGGAAAGTCATAAATACAATTTTTCTTGTACGACATAGGGAAGAAATTCGCAATGCACCGTCCGTTCGTGGTCAAACTCCCGAATCCCGTAGGAATCCCGGGAAAACGGGAAAAGCATTGGCCGGGACTGTTGGGAATAGTCCGGACGTTACTTTTGGACTCCGTGTAATATTTTCCATAAATCATTCGTCTACGAACAAACAAGGCGGCGTTAGATGGATTATGATCAATTTGCTGTATTAGATGGATCGAGGAATGTTTACAGAATAATGCCACGCTTGAGAATACTAATATAAGGAATATGTTATTCAATTAATTCAGCTTAACTACCTTAGTATTTTAATGAAAATTGTTTTAAAAGTGTATGATTTTTAGATTATACAGAGTGCTATACAAATTTGTGTATAAGTATGGGAATCTTGAATCAAACGATAAGAGATACAGATTTGGTTAAATTATGGCAAAATTAAAGTTTAATAATATTCCGTCCTAAAAATTAAAAAAATTCGATTACTTCCGAAAATATTCGGAAAAAAAACGATATTTTCACAATTTGTTTTTATTTTTTTGTTGGTTTATTTGATGAGACATAACTGAAAATAATTGTTACTATACCATTGCCACTTTTTCTCTTCTACAACGTGGCAGTGCACCGCCTTCTTTACAAGAAAGCCTAGAATGTCACTTTTAATGGCGGCGTTATCGGATTTTTTTTTGTACACAAACCTATGGAGATGCAGTAGAAAATATGTTTTTTTTTTATTTTTTCGTGTAGTTGATTAGAAGTTGTGAGTGAAAAATCAATGAACGCTTCATTCCTGATCCAGATATGTATAGATATGGCTTTTTATATCCAATAAAGTCCAGCCAAAGCAAGTTTGGTTAGAACCCTTTGTCTTGGAAAGTACAACAAACTAATGTAAAAACTGCTCAATCAAAGAAAATTTGGAAATGGGTTTTATATTATTACCAAGACCTTTCTTTTAAAATGTAAATGTGCCAATAGAACTTCTAAAAGCTGTCCTGTTTCTTCAGAGTAAACCTTTGTTGCTCTCAAAATGCAGGCGGCCTCAAAATGTAACTCACATAAGTCACATACCAATGTATGTAAGAGGCAATAAGTTTACTGAATGAGAAAGCATATTGTACTTACCACTGAGTATTGTGTTGGAGTAAAATCATTCCACTTCAAAGCTTTCAACAACTGTTGGGTTCGAGCAGGGTCTTTTGGAAAGTAAAAGACTGACACTTTTGGGCCTTTCACCAAATTGCTTTTAGAAATTTGGCAAACAACCAGTGGACGGCATATTGTAGAGACAATAGAATTTAAGTTAAAAAACCAACCACAAATTATAGAACAATGAAGGAACAATAACAATAGTGATAACACAATAAAATGAACACAAACTACACTTTCACTAGAACAATAAACATATAAATAACAATATATAATAGCAAACAAAAATTACTTTGGCAAGTAATCCCAAGTCTTGACTTTAAACCTTAAAAATTAATTTAATCATCCAAAAACTCAATTTCCACAATACAAACAAATGCAAACTGTCAATCCCATATTTCGGCAATATTGGAATTTTTGGCATGCACCTTCTTGGCTTTCTTGTACAAAGGGCGGTGGGCAGTGTCATATTTGAGATCCTACGTTTCGGTATTTGATTACCATCATTATAACTTTTAAAAGTCTAATTTCAAAAAGTTTTTTACTTGAAATTTGACTTAAAAGCACGAATTTCAATAATCTGCCTATTTTACAAATGCCAGTATTGAAGCCTAAACTTACTACTTACAACCTTTCTCAGAATATCCAGGAGGTTTCAGCTCGCAATTTGATCTTAAATGACTGATTTCGGTAATATATCGATTTCGCAAAGGTCATTTTAGTAGGTCATTCAATAAAACAACTTTCTTGAAAATATTCGAAAAATGTTCTAAAAACATTTTAAAATATCCGCATAGCAGTCTATGTTTAGAATTCCGTCGCAGTCTCTCAGTTTAGAATTTAAAATGGGTAGATTACTGAAGTTTGTCTTTAAAAAACCAATTTCAAGCAAACAACTTCCTTATACTGTACTAATATAAAGACCGTTTAGAATAACCTAACCTGACTTAATCCAATGCTGAATTTAACTTATTCTCCGCCGGGTGCTAAATTTTATACTTAATACATTATGAATTCTATTTTTAATCTTAAAAGAGTCATGTGAACTTTAAAGTGAGTGAAGTAAATTTGATTATTGAAAAAGACAGTTTTACCTTAAAAGGAGTCACACGTGTTATTCAAAAACATCAGTTTATACTTAGAAAATGCTTTATTATTTTTTTTTAAACAAATTTTAAAAAATCGCTTGACCTTTAAGATTCTTGTTTGATTTTAAAAAAGAGACCTTTAAAAATAAATTTGATGATTGAAATTAGTCACACGTGGCCATTTGCACCGTAAAAAGAATCACGTGATTTTCAAAACAGCTGTTGAAACTCAAAAACGGTCATGTGACCCTTCAATAATTCGCCATATAAAACAGTCACATTATCTTTAGGATTCCGTTGTGACATTTAAAAGTCTCGGTTTCAACTGAAAAATGGTGACGTGACTCTTCAAATAATATTTTGACATTTAAAATGGTCACGTGACCTTTTAAGTCCCGTGAATAGGGTTATGTTATCACTTTTAATGTAATATAGTTGTGAGCAAAAATGTGACTTTACTACATCCTCAAGAGACTTAATGAGAAATATTATATTTATACGGCTTATTAATTTTGCATTTTCGTATGCCTTTTCAAGCAAATAAATTGACATTTGGAAAATCTGTATATTCCTAAAATCAGGCTTTTTAGACTTACAATGTGACGTTGTCATGTTTTAGCGGGAAAAAGAAAGAAATCTGTCAATTATCTGAATTATTTTACATAAAAAAACATTAATATATGATACATCACCGTAATGTGAAAAAAAAGTTAAATTAAATCGAAAATGTGGGCATGATATAGTCACGTGGTAAAGAAGGTAAAGTGGCAATATTAAAGTATCGTTTATTTTCAGTTATCTTTTCAATTAAATTACCAAAGACAAAAAAAACAATTTTTTAAATTTTGTGTGTGTATCTCCGGAAGTAATCGGAATTTTAGATACTTTAAAAAAACACATTATTAAACTCCAAAAAGTGCAATTGTAATGTACGGGTGTGTAGATTTTAAGAATTTCAGGTAAAATAACATCAAAAGCAACTTTATTGTTGAAAAAAATAACAAAAGGAAGGAAAAAATAAGTTAGACCACACTGGCCGTGCAAGGATCACATAACCAAAAAACAAGTTAGGTTAGGTTAGGTTAAAAACGCAATGACTCTTTTCGCGAACAGCGCGTTCCGAAATAAAACGACACACACAGGAGCGTTCCGTATTTAGCACTATGAAAACAGATTTGTTCGCAACAGCAATTTTGCCATAATGTAATTGGAAACTTGTAATTCTTACCGTTATTGAGATTCACATATTTACACTCAAATTTGTGACCCCCTGTATACCACAGATCAGCATAAATGATACGTAAAAATTGTACGTTTTACATCATTTTACATGCTAATAGTAAAAATCAAATAGTTTTTTATGTATTAAGCGTAAAACGTTTTTGTTCTGAGAATGAAGTTTACATCAATCATTCAAGAGCAAAAAAGTGACTTTGTGCCCGTAATGCATACAATATTTCTTCCACAAACAATGCTAAATAATTTAATACATAAATTGATAAATCAAAACTATTTGACAACTTCACCTAGTATAAGTTCAAACTCTACAACATCCAAATATTTATTCTAGTTACCATTAAAGTAAAATTATTCACCCTTTAGCCTGGTACTGGTCATATCTATTAAGTGATAAGATTTAGGGGTGCTTTTAATAAATGAATATGGTACACCTTTCTGTCATCGGTATGCCCTTTCAGATTAAAAGAGTAATTTCACAGAAATGTCGGAACAAAGGGTGAATTTTGATATAGAATTAGATAAGCATTTTTCGAGCTTAATAAATTATTCTGATCATTTATGTATGCATCTACACACAGAGTTGCTTATAATATAGTCCCTGGTACTATTTGAAACAACAATTAATAATAAAATGGATTTTCCAAGTTTGTACAGAGTACCTACCTCAAAATCATGAGAATACAAAATAAGCTAATTTGTAAGTTAGTCAAGAAGAATGATCTGAATAATTTCACACCTCCACCCTTTCCGAGGACGTCCACTTTCAGTCTTATTTATAGGTTTCGATGTCACGTGCCGATAAGGAAGGCATCCTCGTATATTTTATTAATTAAAAACGATATTTTCGGCCTTATTACCTGCCACACCTCTGCACTAATTACTTCGGCTGTCCTCGAGGTGTGTCCTTTGAGGATAACATGGCGGCAAACTTATCGACACGTACGAAAGCAAATATAGGGTTCAATAAGTCATATCGTGTCTCATAACAGTATACAGGTTGCTCTGGTATAACTAATTATCTTAACTCGTAAAAGTCTCGACGTCTCGATGATAAAAGTCGTGATGTCTATTTCAGTCAACAAATTTGAAGCATTTTCAGGTTGTAGACTTTTGCTAAAATAGCAGACAAAGTTCCCATAAAATCGCACCAAATTCCATAACTCAAAATTATCTTTTAAGCAGCGCCTTCCATTTAAACAGGCGTAAAACAAACTTTAATAATTAAGGAAAGCATTTGTTTGCGTTATAAAGCATTATGAAGTTGTGTGAAGTAACTTATCTCACCCTGGAGATTTTGCCGTTGTCGACGCATCGCCCCTTTTAAATAATATCGCATTAATTTTCATTTTATAGTTGGCAAAATAGTGTCACATTACTATTGATAGAGTAACAAAAAAACTTTAAGTAAGTAGTGCATATCTGGAAAAAATAGTGAGCAGTACATAAGAGAGTATGTCAAAACTGTGTTTCATACATTAAGGGCCGGTATTTCCATCTGTTAATAAACTTTCTTGTCAATGTATTAGATAAATAACACAGTTATGTATATCAATCGCCAAACATACTTTATTCGACCAATAACCCAGTTTATTCATTTGTCACATCAAAAGCCTGTATCATCTGCTAATAAACGTGTAACAAGATTTATTGGAGGAATAAGGCAGTTTATTTGAAATTTTTTTTATACATCAAGTAGCTAATATAAGTATAATAGGAAGGCGCCCAGAAAATGAAAAGCGGTTTGTTTGTACGTCTTGCTCATTCGGTTTTAATCTTTAAATCAAAAATGAGTTATTAAAATAGACATTTTAAGAACCCTTCTGTTATATCTGTTGAATATTGTTAGCCCAATATTTCGACTGAGGCACTTTCCTGCTGATTGGAAGAGAGCCAATGTTATCCTATTCCCGAAACCACAAAAGGACCCGCTGTTCCGCCAGAATTATCGGCCCATTAGCCTCCTGCCATTATTGGGAAAAGTGGCAAAAGTTTTCATCCTCAGGAGGCTAAAGGAGCAAGAAGAGGACCAGAACGTCATCCCCAACGAGCAATTTGGATGGTTTGGCACAGAGGACCTCTAATCAGGATGCTGGATGCCGGCCCTTCAGTCGGCCTAGTAAAACTAATTAGATCTTTTCTTTCAGCTCTTCGCTTTCCGAATCCAAATCGACAGCGCCTACTCAAGTTATAGGGAAATGGAAGTAGGAGAGCCGCAAGGTGCAGTACTGTCGCCATTTCTCTATAACATTTATTTTTCAGATCCACCTAGAACGCAGCGGACCAGCTTAGCGCTCTATGCGGATGACACTTGACCCGATACCTGCAAGAGAAGACCACAGCATTGGAGAAACGGTGCAACCAATGGGAGATCGACCTAAACGCAGAGAAAACGCAGGTCATAGTCTTCAAAAGAAAACCAAAGATGAGGACAGAAGGCAACGTCAGGTTAAAAGAATACACATAGAATACGCCAGACAAAAAGCCAGAGCGATCAGAGCAAAACTGTACTCCATGACAAGCAGGACATCGAAGCTGGCACTTAGGAACAAAGTGACTCTCATCAAGTCGGTTCTTCAACCGCACCTGACCTACGCCTCGGCCGCGTGGGGGTACGCGGCCAAATCGCACCTGAAGAAACTCCAAGCTGTGGGAAACATTGCGCTCAGGACAGCGGTGGACGCCCCATGGTACGTCAGAAACGGAAAGGATCAAGCAGAGCGCAGTGAAGATATTCCAAAAAGCAGAGAGCAGCGAAAATCAGTTACTGCGAGAAGCAGTGAACTACGACCCGGAGCTAGAAGCACCCCACAAATGACCCCGATACCAGTTATTGGATAACGAGTAAATATTAGTAAGTTTTTCTTTCTGTTTCAGATAGACGAAAATTCAGAACCAACCTGCCAAGAAGAGGACAACCATTCCCCCAGACCTTCCCCCCGGGTGGCAAGAATTTTATTCTCAAAATCTGGGTAGAATCTTTCCGCAGTTATCCCGGTGCTAACTGGGCTCTGAATGCACTCCTCGCACTTTCCCCTGCTTAGCTTACGCAAAAGGGGGAAAACCATTTTCCACTCACCAGACCCTAACACCCCAAAAACTTTAGGATCTAAAAACAGAGGGGCGAAAGCCGGCTGTTTGGACATCCTACAGTTTGCCAGGACCACCAGAGATGGACGAGCTGACGAAGAAAGAAGAAATGGAGGACAAAAAGAGCGCCAGAAGAGCCTTTTCGTCAGCGGGGGCACCCTTTCCCCAGGACAGAGGACGCCGATGCAACTTTGGGAACTTCCCGAAAGGAAAAGTTCCTGGACTTGTAGCATCTCTCATCAACTTGAGCAATCTGTTCCGTAGTCTGAGTATATCTTTTAATTTTGTCAGTAGCGTTTGCTCTAAGTAAGTGTCCGTAGTCTAGAACTGGTCTACAGATGGATTTGTATATTTGTGTGGCGGTTTTCGTGCTAATACTTTTGTTTTTGTATGTCAGTGCTCTAAAGTGTTTTGTCCGTTTAATAGTTTCAGTTCTTGCATTTTTTAAGTGTTTTGTAAATTTTAGTTTTTGGTCCAGTATTACGCCTAAGTATTTTACGACATGTTTGAGTTCAGTTATGTGGCCGTACGCGGTTATGTTTGGGGAGTCATCTTTTGGGTTCATTTACACCTAAAGTGTCATTCCTTTAATTTCAATTTTTGTGTCAACTTAAACAACCACACAAAAACATTTTTGAAACGAAATAAGCGTGACAAATACAGGCCCAGCAAATCTAATAAATGTTTTCCGAATATTTGTTACGATTTGTCTAAAATTCCGACGTTTTCTGCCAAATTAAATTTTCAGCGCAAACATTCGCGTTCCGAAAAGCCAAACGACGAAAAAAAAACAAAAAATAACATTGATGCCGCAGCTTTCAAGGGGGGTG
Source organism: Ips typographus (assembly GCF_016097725.1). Taxonomy (NCBI): domain Eukaryota; kingdom Metazoa; phylum Arthropoda; class Insecta; order Coleoptera; family Curculionidae; genus Ips; species Ips typographus. The sequence goes on from NC_138423.1 coordinate 11,847,930, forward strand.
ATGTGTCGCAAAAGGAATTTTATTTATGTAAATTCGCGGGTGTCAAAGGCGAACGAAAACTTTGGAGGGGCCTTTGAGGTTACGAAAATCAATTTTCGAAAACCCGTGGGATTTTATTGGTGTAAAAATGTTCAATACTGCAACATATCGAAAACCTTAGACCTCACTACTTTAATATTTTATCAATTTTTTATTCTAATCATCATGGTCCAATGGTAACTCAATATAAAAAGTTCAGCAAACTTTTTTTTTTTAGATTAGTATTATGCTGAAAAAATCTCGATTTTTATTAAGTATCTAAGAAACAGTACAACAAAGATATACAAATGTGTTAAGAAGAATTAAGAATTCAGAAAATAGTATACAGAGTGTTTGAAAATCAAAATAATATCCAGATACTTGTTTAAATATACAATAAAATTAACGGAATGGGTCTGGGTTTAGTTAATTTAAGCTACGCCCTTCTTTGAGTCCTAAAGTCAACATAACCATTTTCCGCAGCCCTACACAAAGTTTTCTTAAATTTTTACTACCCTATAAAAAAAAGTTTGCCCCGAAAGAACCTAAGTGAAAAAAGAAACAATAAACAGCGTTTCTTATGTTCTCCGGGATTGCCTTATTAATTAATGCATTCAAAGAGCCCTTAAGGGATCGATGAAGTCACAGGGTGTTTTAAAATTAATGCGCTTATTTGTCACTCCCCGGGAGCCAGCCCTTATTACGTTTTGTTTTCCGTTTATTCCAGTGGCGTATCTGTTTCTTTTCATTATTTAGTAGGAAGCAAACTTATTATGTTTAATTGACTTATTTTATTTTGTTGTATATCTGAAAAATTTAAAAAATATATTCTGCTTCGATGGCTGATATATTAAAGATGCAACCATAATCAGGTTCTTAAATCGCCTTGAAAATGGTTTATATTTACTTTTAAAAAGTAATTTAATTTCTTGGTTTTCTTTATTTCACTTTTTTGCAGTCACTTGCCAGATAAGTGCAAAACAAGTCATATACGTATAGTTTAACTCAAAACAAGTACAAATTTTAATAGTAGTACAGTTTGAGTCTATAGGATGGCATAAATAAACATTATATGTGATTTAATTGATTTGCAAATAAACTTATAAAAGTTTGATAGGCGAGTACGTATCAAATTAATTTTTTTTACATTATCAATGTTGTGTGTATAAAAGAGTTTCCAGGAAAACAAATCCCATAAGTTAAGGTCTGGGAATACCATAGACACCGGTGGCCAACCCATGAGATCAGCACAACTTATCTAACAATTTGAATAATTTTTATAGATAAAATTATTAACCAGAAGAACATCGTCCTTCTGATTTCAAAAATAATATACTCGAGTTTACTTTTTATGATAAAAGTTAAACCCAATAGCTTTACTATGAATTTTAACACACATTTTCAAGAAGAAATACTTCTTCTAGAAAACCAACTAATCACTTAAATTTTTGCTTGATGTAAAAGCAACTAACGTAGTGACTATAAAAAATCTATTAGCAAGAGAAGACTTGATTGATAGGCGTGATTAGCCTACCAAAAGCAAGAGAGAGAACTGACAATAGAAAATTTCTACTTTACTTCCTCACAAATTTGTTCAGATTAAGCTGTAACTCATTTAGCATGGTCAGCATAAGAAGGGTACAGTATTTACACAACATTTTACGAATAATACTTAAAAAACAGGGGCATACTAATGAGATCAAGCTTAATAACTTATGAGTCAAAGAGTTCCAGTTTTCGTCTCTCCAGGGCGCGAATTCTTGAAAACAGGGAATGGAATTATCAAAAAAGTGTTGACAGAGAGTTGACAGTGTTGTAGAATGTGACAGAAGCAGCTGACAAGGCTCCTGTTACATTCTATAGGTATATCCTTTTCCTTCTCTCGTTTTAAGAATACGCACCCAGAAGGCGAACTCTCTAACGAATAGCAAGGAAATTTTTTTGCTATCATAGAAAACCCTTCTCCATCGTAATATACAGTGCGTTTTTTTTAACGCGCAACATAGGATTTCACGTGTTAAATTTTTAAGCCCATGTTAGACCATGTTATTTTGGAACTACAAGTATAAAACTTGACGGGTGGCTATTTCGTACCCTGAAGCTTAAGTAAATTTACCAATTCGGCCTAAAAAGTGTTAAAAAACTTGCAAAAAATCATCTTTTTTCGAAAAGGTTTTATCGTTTCATACTCCCTGTATGCATTGTTGTTCTTTGTTGTTTTTGATACTGGCACGGCAGGTAGCAGGTAAAATTTGGCGTAGAAAGTAAAACAGGGTGATCATTAACTTTATATCAAGAAAGTTAAGAACAAAAGAAGTATTTTTATAAGTGAATTGTTCAAATTGACCTCCGTTTGAAGCCAAACAGTATATTCCAAACAATCATAAAATGCCCTTTTGACGTTCAAAAGATGTCGGGTCGTGATGCAGTCAAAATAAGTCACTTTACCTGCCACCTGCCCTGCCAGTATCAAAAACAACAAGGAACAACAATGCATACAGGGAGTATGTAAGGATAAAATCTTTTCGAAAAAAAATGATTTTTTTCCAGTTTTAAATCACTTTTTAGACCAAATTGGTAGACTTACTTAAGCTCCAGGGTACTAAAGACACACCCGTCAAGTTTTATACTTGTAGTTCCAAAATAACATGGTCTAACATGGGCTTAAAAATTTAACACGTAAAATCCTATGTTGCGCGTTAAAAAAAACGCACTGTATGGTACTCTCTACGTTTCAATTGGCGAAGATCGGCACTCTACGTAGCTATTCGGGTTGTGTAAAATAGAAAGACCAAATGAGGTCTTGCTATGATTTTATCTCTCTTGCGGCTATGAAATGTTGTATTTGTCAATCTTTCTTTTCCGTCGTCTTCTAAAATTCAAATGTTTTGTTTTTTAACCTTTATGCCCGTCAGTGTCAACATTGTGTCAATAAGGTTGTGTTGGGGACCAATTGATTGTGTTTGCACACCCCTTTCTTTGTTTTTGATTTTTTAGTTAAAGTGTTAATGCATCTATTAGTTATTGTTTTTGAGGTGTAAGCTGTTCATGATGGAATGGTTGTGTTATGGCTATATGGGTTCCATCAATACATCCTAAAGTCCCATCCTACTTTCTTCACAAAATGCATAAAAATTGATAGCATGTTTACAAGCAACTGAAAAATATTAATGGTCTTACAAGAAAATAAGAAACTGAAGAGACAGAACTACAATAAATAAAACCAACAACAAAAATGGCAACAAAACGGATTATTTTAGAATGTAAACTTTGAAATATATGATTAATTACTGAAAAAGAAAGTAAAAAACGTAGAATTATTCAAATTATTGTTATTGATACTTGTCATTAACCCTGAATACGACGAAACAAGTAAAAGCCCTAAGTTTATTACTAGAAATTAGTCAATGTTTTTAGGACCGATAAGTTCCCGTTTTCTGTTGACGGTGTCAGCCGAATGTGATAGAAAACAGCTTAGAAAGTACCAACAGTTAATAGAAAGAAATTTTCTTTCTTGTCTATTTCTATGCGTTTTCTATTTCCTACATCGTTACGGAGTTCGCCTTCAGATGTTTCATTAACTGTCATGTTTCGCATCCATATGGCCGAGAAACCTCATTTTTCGTATTTTTCTTTATTCTGAGTAATTATGCAAAATGCAGTTGTTATGCAGAGTTTTTCGTCATTGAGTTGTATGTTGTTTATCTCCTAAAATAGAGAATAAACAACAATCTTGCCGATCTTATTTAAATCTTGATAATGCCTGGTGATACAGCTGTTTTATTGCAGTATAACTTATTTGAGATTTTTCCGTCAGCTGCCCAAGTTTTTGTACAGAAACCGTGTTGAAAGCTTTTGCAAAGTCAACGAGGAAAAGGCATCCATCTCTATTTATAACAGTTTTTTTTATGAAGCTGGACAGAGCTGAATATGTGGTCAACACGAGATTTGCCCCAAAATCCTACTTTCTCTTCTATTTCGCTAGAACTATATTCTTGTTCTATTATGTCTCTAACTAATCGACCATCGACATCGTTTCCTACTCAAGATTCTTCTTTTTCTTCTTCTTCGTCTGACTAGGATTGTTCCCGTTTATCTGCCTCTCATTCTGTTTCTGTTGTTGTCAGTAGGTTGCCCCTCCATCTTTTCTTTGGTCCTTCTGTTGGTCTTTTACTGTGAGGTCAACATGACTATTTCAGTGTTTTTTTCTTGCTTTTACTCATTTGTTGATGCTCTGGATGTTTCATTGCTCTCATATACTGTATTTGATGATTGTCTCTCGCTTTTTATTATTCTTACAGTCTTCATTTCTACGTTACTCATTATCTGTTTTGTTCTTTATGTGTCGGATCGAGTTTCTGTTACGTTTTATATATCGTTTCTCTGAAGCGTTCGCTAACTTGCCCCCAGTAGTCATACAATTTTCTTTATTAAATTTTTTGGAATTGGTTGCTATCCACGCTTGTTTTCAGTTTAGTTGGATCGGTTCTCAATTTCGATCTTGTAAAAGGATATTTCAGGATGCTAAAATAGATTGTGGGCTATTTTTCAAAAGCTATGTTTTTGCTTCCAGTCCAGAAGCCAGTAGTAGCTTCCATTATCTCTCAGTAGAATTTCATGAATATCAAAAGAAGGAAATAACACACATTGGTCTTCACATTATCATGGACATATATCACTGATATTTTAGGGACTACTGTGTGTTATTTTTTAGGGACTACTATTCTTTTGCAAATCTCAATGTATTCACTTTTTACAATACTCTTTTTTTATTATACAGTGTGACCCATTTAGAATGGAAATACCCCTATAAAATTTTAGGTTATTAACCGATTTCCATGATTTTTTTTTTGAAATAATTAGGAATTAAATGTCTATTACGGGAGAAAATTTTAAATATTTATTTCAGTTTTCAGGTCATATTACGATACTTTTTCTTGATAGAAAATGGAGAATTTTTATTAGCGATTTTTTTATTAAAAACATTACTACGCCACTGGATCTATAGTGCTTTCAAATAGCTGTGACCAAAATTAAAAAATTAATTTATTTTTTTTATTTTTTTTTAAATTAAATTAATCAATTAATAATTAATAATAAACAAGTAAATAATAACACCATTTCTATGGCAACAGTTGATGCAGGGTGTTCTTTTGTGACCGTTAGCTTAGAGGATTTTTGAATTTTACTTTGTAATAACTTTGTTATTAATGAATGGATTTTTATGAAATTTTGGTCACAGCTATTTGAAAGCACTATAGATCCAGTGGCGTAGTAATTTTTTCAATAAAAAAATCGCTAATAAAAATTCTCCATTTTCTATCAAGAAAAAGTATCGTAATATGACCTGAAAACTGAAATAAATATTTAAAATTTTCTCCCGTAATAGACATTTGATTCCTAATTATTTCAAAAAAAAATCATTGAAGTCGGTTAATAACCTAAAATTTTATAGGGGTGTTTCCATTCTAAATGGGTCACACTGTATATTTGTTTCTCTATTATTTTCATTTCTGTTTGAGTTTTTCCAATAGTCAATTTGCATTTCACTATTGCCTTGTTTACAAAGCTTGCTGTTTTATTTGCTTCTGCTGAGCCATGAATGGAATGGGTAAATGCTTATATAGCTTGGGAATATAATTATAACATCCTCTAGCAAAAGCATAGTAAAGTCAAGAACAAAATTTTTGCAAAATCAGTTTGACTGAATTTTATTGTCGTTTACGTTTGCCACAAATAACGTCGTGGATTATGTTTTTTTTTGGAACACATCTTTCAAATTCTACTAGCAGTTTTCCTTTGTGGTTATAGTTAGAGATAGACAAATATTAGCCTGAAATCTCTTTATATTTTTTACATTATAACGAGACAATAAAATGAAAAGAAAGGACACGTTGACACTTCTTATACCAGCAATAGTCCTACATTGCTATAAAATCCTTTTTCCTCTTTCTACGTCCCTGTAGTCTTTTACTTAATCAGAGGGGAGGATGAAGTGTTTGTACACTTATTTCAGGACGTATGGTTTAATTGTATGGCGCTTTATAAATCTAATTGGATCCAGACTTGACATGTAATCCCTAGCCACTTAATACTGCAACTCGAAAACGCCCATACGATATATTGTGATAGGTCTACTAAATTAATAACGATAGAATTAAATAAACAAAACTGCAAATCTTAGCTGGGACGTTAAATTTACACATTGATTGATGCATTTCTGAAAAGAGAGCTTTCTCGGCTATAAATTTCATAAAAATCTCTCGGCATATAATGTAGCTCCAAGGGCCGATTACACGTAAGGGCGTACGGGATCCCTTATTAGGATCATCTTTCAATTAGTTAAAATGATTGAGAACTCCAGAGTCTAGTTACCGTTCTCAATATGTTTTATCACCATTCCAGATATGATCGATGGGATCGATGGCAGAAGATCATGCTGAAATTGATAAAAAAAAACAAATTAAATTTTGCAACTCCTACGGAGTAGGAAAAGAAATTAGTGAGGGTGCCTAAATAGTGTTTATTACCGAAGCCAAAAAGTAGAAATCCCCTTTTAAAAGATGAGTAGAGCAAACGAAAAACGACATACACATTGGACTTTATTACACTTTACTCTGACAGCCAGAAGTAAAACTACTGAATTGTTAACAGTAGAAACTGGTGTCGACCGGGGGATTCCCCCTGAGAATTAACCCCTGTAAGGTCCCGATATCGCCTGAAATAACCGAAATAAGATCCCGCTTCTAACTTCGGATGGGGTTATTTATTTCCGAGAAGTTTGATGTAATTTTGTGGACAAATCATTTTTATTTCAGTTATATGGCTCGCTGTCGTCCCAATCAATTTTGCCACCAAGTTTTCGTTATCGACTCTCATCTATAGATTTTGTTCCTACCCCGAAAATAAGAGTGCCAAAGTAAATTAGAATTATTTGTCCCGGCAAGTATTTTTACTGTTGGAGTGATAAATTCCCCTCCGAACGAAGCTTAATTAACTTACTCCATCCGGTAAAAATGGAAAACCTCCCTGGCGAAATTAAAAAGTCCGAGTCCGAAATGAAGCTGTATGTTTTCGTTAGAAGCGACGTCTTTTCGTCAAGGGATGCCCACGGTAATAATATTTAGTTTTCGCATGACAACATTTTTGTCACGGATGTTGCTGGGTTCTTATTAGAACCAGTAAAGGTTATTCGAACTAGAGAAAAATGTATATACGGAACGTATTGTAAGCTGAGCTTAAGTGTGTGGGTCAGACTGTGACAGTACAGATGAAAAATGTCACACTCTAAACCAGACTTAACTTAAGCTTTGCTTAAAGTACGACGGTGCAAATGCCGGTAAAACTGTGATATAGAGTGTCAAAATGAGTATGGTTTTAGGTTATAACTTAAGGCAGAGTCTACAAAATTTATATACCAAACAATTTTTAGAAGGTTAAGACCACTTGTATGGTTTTTGGCACTTTTTCAAAGGTTTTCAATAACATTTAGAAGTCGATGGAACCTTTAGAAGTTTAAAACAGTTATGGGAAAGTTTAAAACACTAATAGAGGGCTTTGGCTCTTTTTAGCAGGTTCTCAGTAAAATTTAGATGCTCTGGCACATTCAAAACAGTCCTAGAGGCCTCTTACAAGAAAATCTAGGAAAGTTTAAAACACTTTTAGAGGCCTCTGTTACTTTTTAAAAGTTTTTACAAAGCATTTAGAGGCCTATAGAACTTTCAAAATGGTATTATAGAGACCTCTGGAAAATTAAAACAAATCTAGGAATGTTTCAAATACTTGTAAAACCCTCTGGAAATCTGGGAAGGTTTAAGACACTTGTATACAGACTTTTGGCACTTTTTAGAAGGCTCTCAGTAGCATTTAGAAGTCTCTGACACTTTGAAAATGGTTCTAGAAGACTATAGCAATTTAAAACAGTTATGGAAAGGTTTAAGACACTTGTATAGGGCTCTGGCACTTTTTAGAAGGTTCTCAATAGAATTTAGAGGTTCTGGCATATTTAAAAATATTCTAGTGGCCTGTGGCAATTTAAAACAATTCTTGGAAAGTTTAAAACACTTGTAGAACTCTCTGGCACTTATAAAAAGGTTCTCAGTAGTATTTAAATAAGATTTAGAGGTTTAAAGAACTTTCGTAATGGTTATAGAGGCCTCTTGAAATTTCAAACAGTTATGGGAAGGTTTAAGACTCTTGTACCGACTTTTGAAAATGGTTCCGGAGGACTATAGCAATTTAAAACAGTTATGGAAAGGTTTAAGACACTTGTATAGGGCTCTGGCATTTTTTAGAAGGTTCTCAATAGAATTTAGAGGTTCTGGCACATTTAAAACTGTTCTAGTGGCCTGTGGCAATTTAAAACAATTCTGGGAAAGTTAAAAACACTTGTAGGGGTCTCTGGCACTTTTTAAAAGGTTTTCAACCACCTATAGAACTTTCAAGATGTTTCTAGAGGCCGCTGTAAATTTAAAATAATTCTACGAAAGTTTAAAACACTTGTAGAATTCTCTGGCACTTATAAAAAAGGTTCTCAGTAGTATTTAGTGGCTTCTAACGCTTTTTAAAAATGTTTTAAATAAGATTTAAAGGTTTACGGAACTTTCGTAATGGTCCTACAGGCCTCTTGAAATTTAAAACAGTTATTAGAAGGTTTAAGACACTTGTAGACACTTTTTAGAAGGTTCTCAGTAGCATTTAGAGGTCTTGTACACTTTCAAAATGGTTCTAGAGGTCTCTATTAATTTAAAACAGTTTTGGAAAAGTTTAAGGCACTTGTAGAGAGCTCTGGCACGTTTTAGAAGGTTCTCAGTAAAATTTAGCGGTTCTGGCATATTCAAAACTGTTGAGACCTCTGACACTTTAAAACAGTTCCTGAAATGTTTAAAACCCTTGTAGAGGCCTTTGACATTTTTTCAAAGGTCTATGGAACTTTCTAAATGGTCAATGTAAATTAGTTTAGTGTCGTAATAATTATCTTTTTCTCCAGAATAAGGTAACTATAAAAATTTTATTTTTATCCTTAACTAAGTTTAATTTTAATTGCAGTTTTATTCAGTGCTTAATTACAATTATTATTTACTTTTTACTATAGTTCAAACTACCACAGGTTTTGCTGTCTCCTCTATGTAAAAAGACAATCGACTCCACTTTTTAACTGTTGATATAAATTTTGATTACTTGGTTTTTCGTTTAGTAGACTATTTCACATTCTAGCACCTGAAGATTGGTACTTATGTGCCTGAATCAAGTAGAGCCTGTCCTCTTTAATTAGAGGCTCAATAAAATTATTGTAGAGAAGACTGTGTGTTTCTCATCTTCTAATCCAGTAGAAATCTTAATATCTTTCAATCCTAAATCTCCACTGTTACGAATAGTTCTGGCTAACTATATTACCAAATAATCTAATGCTGCCCAGTAGTAGAAAATGTAATAAGTACTCAATGTTTAACTTTTTCTTATTTCTGTTTCAACTGCTGGAATACATTTTTTGTGGACCTAATTTTGCTTAGTTTCTTAGTAAAATATCAAGTATTGATTTAACAGAACTTCACATCCTATAGAACAACATATAGGTAGCTATTTTATATATTATGTAAATAATGTAAAAATCAAATAACTCGTTGAAATATTTACTTTTACAGTTTTGCAATTACATTACTTTATTATTTGAAACATGGCTTATTTTGTGGTCGACACCTCGTTGTATGAGAGTAAATATAATAGTAAAACACCATTTGATCATTGCTTCATCCAGAATAAGTGTAGTTTTGCCCTGTAAACAGAGTTAAGTAAACGAAAATTGTTGTTCTGTTAAAATTTCGTTTAAGAAAGTTATGTTTTTCGTTGGTGTTGCAAATACTACCCAGTTTTCGTCGAGGGATCGCGTTAATTATGAGATACAAGTCCGGTTTGCGACACAGATTCCACAGGGAGAGAAATGTCGTTTTCGGACTCCGTATCTCGGTCGCATTAACGAAGTGTTTATACATGAATGAATGGTGCCGAATGGCCGCCTTCGCTGGGTTAAAAGGGATTTCACGTTATTACGCCCAGTTATGGAGGATTTTGCCTTTATTACAATGCCCTAACATGTCACGGGGTAAAAATGATAGAATTTTAGACCTCAGACCATTTTTAACCATTAGTACCTTCAAAACTATTTTGAAAAAATAGAGAAATATTTATTTGTTATTAAAACTATTTTATGCTGTACTCAAAATATGGTTTCCCATTGACAGAGAATGTTCAAAACATGTTTTTATGTAACTGTTACTATTCACTTAAAAAATAATAAGTAAATTAACAAAAAAACGTTTTGAATAGAGAAAATAAACAAAAAATTACCAACGCACAACAATTTTTGGAAAACAAAATTTAAAATTTACATTTTCACTCCCTTCAAAACTTAATCCATTTCTATAAGTTTTCTAAAGTCTTAACAGTACAAATTAGAGGATCGTAGGTGGAAAAATTCTGCACTTAATGACAACGCTTTTGATGTATTTAGTTCTCACTTCCATACTTTTTGAACAAAAAGACTAGAAAATTAACAATCTGCATCTTATTCGATTTGAAATAATCCGCCGTATCTTTTACAGCAGAATTCAATTTCCTGGCACAAAAAGCTACTTTTCTTGTCACTTTTACGTAACAAATACATCTACATAACAACGTTTTGCTTCCGAATAAAACGGAAACTTTTCTTGTTCCTAGACTCTCTTTTAGTGTCTGGGGACTTCTCTCACCAAGTTATTCCTGTGCAATCATTTCAATTTCCTAAAAATATTTTTTTATCATTTAAAATTAATTAAGTTACACATTCGCAGCTTTCTTTACGGTAAGATTAAAAATAAACCATACTCTTTGTGTGCTCACAAACAGCTTAATAATGGAGTGCTATCCATAGTTAATTCTACTTGAGCTCTTGCAATTGATGCATGAATGCTACGTTCTCGAATTGGGTTGTAGATTTTTATAATTTTCTTTTAGTAGATTTTAAACGTGAAGTCAAAAGGCAAATTAGCTACCACAGAGTAATGTAAGTTTTGAAATTTTAGAATGGTTGGTAAGAGTTTAGTAAATTCAAAACTAAAAACTAGAACGCAGCATTTTCAAGTGTATGAATGATACAACCTGTCCTTAAAATAGATTTAGAATACGGAACAGCAGTCAGCCCCATTACGTATATCGATGGGGAGGCTTAGAAAGTCCCCTAGTGTGCATTTTTAATAGGATTTGCATCCCCTTGGTATGTGCATGTACCAGTGACTGCAGTCTACAGATGTTAATGCACCTTGCAGAATTCTCAATTCGACAACTTGTCTAAAATGCATTTACGTCAAATGGGAACACAGAAACTGCATATACATTAAAATTTACTCAATTAAGTCGTCTGAAACGGATTCTTACGCAACTTTCCAATGCCAATCTCTGCGTCTTCCCCTTAATACATTCAAACTTAATAACCGACGCGGAATAGAATATAGAATAGGTGCTAAATAATTCAAGTGACATCATCCGAGAGAATTAATTAATGAAAATTTCACCTGTTCCGCAGTTAAGTTGGGCTTAATTAACCGACAGACAAGCAGATGACACCCTTAATAACTTAAGGCTTAATCATGTTACAGGCTGAATCAGATTCCAAATTAAATCCAAACGGAAATCTGCTTTAATTTAGATTTAGCCAAGGTTAAATTATTTGAATTTAAATATTGTATTCTTTCCGATGTAAATGTTTTCCTAGTCTGTATGTGCAGGTCGAAATGGAAAGTAAATTTCCTCCAAATCTAACTGCTTAAATAAACATAGAAGATCGTCTTCTTCCTTCCTGCCGTTTCCATTCTGGCTTTACTTTGAATCTCCCGGGTCTCATGATTCTTTCTTGCCGCTTCCTTACGTCGTTTTCGGTCCGACGCTTCTCTATTCTTGTTCTTTTAATGTAACATTATGGCAGAATTGGGCATCGACGCGTATATTTTCTTTTTCGACGTTTAACTTGACTTTTAATGGCACGTAATCGCTGTTTTATTCTAGATTTTCACGCTATCCTAGGCAGACCAAATTTTCCTTTGCAATGATAAATAAAGAACTAAAATAATCAAAAAAGGTGTCACTTGAACAAGGTTGTCATTTCATAAATTCTGTTTGATTTAAAATTTCAAAATAATTAATTTCTAATTATTTATAATAATGCATTTGCAATGTCATATATCAAGATCACAGACCTTTTCTTAAAATATTATAGGTTTTTCGAAGAATAAAATGTCAAACAAATAAAAATAGAATTTTTATTTGAATATCAACAATAGCTATTTATGTAACCAGTTACGAAAAGTTCGATTTTGTGTAACGAATGAATGTTTGTAGGGCGAGCGCAGCGAGGTCCTACAATTTGAATGAGTTACAGACATTTTCGAAACGTGTAGCATACATAATTTTTTCTAATTTTGGCCAAAAAGCTGTGAAAACCATCGTTTAAAGTGGTTTAACACAAATATTCACTTTCCTAGCACCTTGTATAAACTGTGACAACGACATGTTATGATGGATGTCGCCCATGTGTTTCTACGGAAATGCATAAAAACTGGGAGTGATGAAATGAACTTTTCATAACTAGTTACATAAAGTGATACTTTTCGTAACTAGTTACGAAAAGTAAAACGTTTTGTCACTCTAATCAGTTTTGAAAAGTGTCACTTTATATGCCAAAATTAAAAAAAAATTTTTTGGCAATTATTATTTTAGTAATTTTGCAGTTAAGTTTATTTTAATAAGCTTACTAAATAAAATTAGACAATGTCGTCTCAGGGCACAGTTTACATCTAATATTAACAAAAAATGGTTGATTTTTTTGAACATTCTGGTTTCTTGATGTGTTTCAGTATTTTTCATTTTAAGAACGTGAAACTATTAAACTAAAATTAATTTTATTTTTTCAATATTTCAATCTACCTAAATCTAAAAAGCTTCTTATAGCTATACCAATCGTCCACTTTATAATAATATATGGTTGCTACGTCTTAACGTTGCGTCGTTCTTGGACCAGATAAACCACCACTGTGGATATTTCTTGGGGTGTAGTCCGTAATAAAACAAGGATCAAATTGCTTGAGAACTTGTATTGACCCGAAAAGTACTAGTCCATATGCCCACAGTGGAGTAGTGAGTGTAAGTGAAAACAAAACAAAAATCAAATCACTAGTCTGCTGGCTGTCATTTTACAAGGGGGGTATAGCTGAACCCAGATGTTAAGGTGGTGGTTGTTTTTTCTATTCTCCGCTTTAATCCAAATCCTCGAGGCATGGTGGAGTGCCTTAGAAGCTGTGGAGTTGTTTCCAACTCCAATGCGATCCAACTCCAACTCCACAGCTTCTAAGAAGGCACTCAACCATGCCTCGGGGATTTGGATTAAACAGGAGAATAAAAAAACCAACCACCACCTTAAGTACATCTGGGTTCAGCTGTACCCCCTTGTAGAATGACAGCCAGCAGTCTAGTGATCTAGTTAAGCCTCTGAAGATGGGTGTCTGAATACATCCGAAACATGTTAGGCAGATAACAACTTATTTAATAAATATTTGTGGAGATTGACTCTGAGTTTTGTTTTCACTTACTTGTATTGACGTTTCGAAGCTGACAGGCCTCTTCATCCGAAATTGCAAGCTATAAAATTGACAAAGTCAGAACACAAAGCACAAATTAAATGTGAAATTTTCAAAAATTCTAAATAAACGATGAAAAGAAAAGAAAAACAAAAAAAAACACAAGAAGTAAACTTGTAAGAAGTAAACGAAGTATAATAATATTTCGCGCAGAAATCTTTAGGAAAAGTAAAATTTTTTAGGTAGTATTTTTAAGATAAGAAAACAACTTACTGAGAAACGCAGCCTGTGATGTAGATCAGAAACATCTTCCGCAAACCCAAAACATCCCCAGGATATCCTCAGTTCCACGAGTAACCGTATGTGTTAAGGGTGTGTGTAGGTGTGCCACGGAGGCCTTCAGAGAGCCGGGGAGAAAATGTTCGAGTTACACCCCCAACGGTACTGCCAAACATACATCCCCATCGGAATCCGATTAATTGTAGTTTCCGCGTCGAAAATGCAACTAAAGTTCAAGTGCAAAACTGCAACCGAGGTTTTGTTTTTGTTTATTAAATGGGTTGCAAAATTACCAGGGCAGGGATCGGTTACGTTTTTAAACAAAATAAAAAATGTGCTGTGTTTGCAGTAATTGTTACTATGACATTGACCTAATAGCTGGTCAGTGGTATTGGTAGGTTAGGAAGACAAAACCACAGGAAAACGAAAGAAAAGAGGGAAAGGAAAAAAACAGGAGGGTTTAACAGTTTTATAGGATGTAGGAATATATTTTGTGTATATACAGGGATGTGATCGAAAAAATCTGAGATATTAGCTTAGCTTAACTTAGGTTAGGTTAGATAACGTAACTTAACCTAACCTACCCGACCAAAGTCGATAGAGGTTGATTATCTAAAATATGACAATATGGCAGTATTTCCAATTTTACATGAAGGAGAGAACAATTTGCTTACTCTAAATTGATTTTTTAAATTTTGCAGGCTAAATAATAATTTTAAAACTTTGTTAAATGATGAGATCATTTTTCTTATTAGCTAAAATCAACTTTTTTCCACTTTGTAAGAACCACCATGGGAGTAGAAAATTTTAATTTATCCATATAATAATTACAGTAAGAACGTAGAAAGGGCGCAAAAAATCATATACGGAAAATCCACCTAAAATAAAAAGTGATAACAATGTAATAGACAAGTAAATTATCTGAATGTGACAAATGAAGTCACATTCAAAACATTTACTAGTTTATTACATTGTTACGCCATCCTATTTTTGTCGGAGTTTCCGCATAACTGACAGCATCTGACCTTTTTTGACAGTTGATCACGTAACTGGTGTATTATAGAGTCTACTTCAGGAACATTATCACTGTTTTAACAATTACTTTCGTCTCAGATTGATGCAAGTGAGTATGCAAGTTTTCCCATTATTTTTGCAGATTTTGCCTTATAGTTCAAACAAATATATTGTTTTAACCATTTAATTATTTTGTTTTTGTGACAATAGTAAGAAATAATCAACAATCTTAATTTAAAAAAAAAATTATTGCTTGCTGGTATTTCTACAAAAAAAGTGTTAAAAATTTAGTTTTCTTTTGTTATTGAAAATTTTGAAACTACCTGTATCTTAACATAGAATTCACAAAATAAAACGTAAAATATATGAGATTGCAATTTTGTATTTTTATTTTAACCGTGTATTTTCAGCATAGACAAGTGCCCAACAGAATTAGGTAATATCGCTTTACCACATTGTCTAGGAATTGTCGGTAGTCAAAATAACCTTGTAGTCTGAACTACAATTTTAATTATTATATTGATTATCATTTGAAAATTGATTTGACTAGTTTTATGATTTGTATTTATCATTAGTTCACATCGCACTTAATTGTGTCCCTTGTATTGTTTTTTTTTCTTTTTGTCCCCCTTTATTGTATGGAATCTTAGGGTAGGCGGCTTTCATAATTATCACATTTAAGGGTTGCAAAATGTGCCCGGTCATCAAAAATGGGCACCAAAATAACGGAAAGCCCAACACAGGATGGAAAGGGGGAAGACCTGGCCTTGTTCTCGAATGATGGGGGATGAAGTTGAGTCTCGGGAGAGCCGTTACGAGGCCGGCCCCGTCTTTTCCACACCGAACTTAAATTGGATACTGGTCACTTTCTATAATTCATCCGCTATATCATAATTTACAGTTTTGCGCCTGAATAACCCCTTTTTTCCCTTGAGCAATTATTTAGCACTGAACGATTTCAATTAAAGCTTTCCTGACAATTGTCACGTATTCCTTGTATTGTAGTATTAAATCTAGTTTAGTACAACATTTAAATATTTCAGAAATCAGTTTTCGAAACATGCCAATCTTACTGACGTACACCCAAGCTCCGACGATCTCCCAAGGGATATTTCTGCAAGTTAACAAGATGGGAATGATTAATGAAGCTTTCCTAATACAAACTTGCTACACGTTCGTAATAGATCCATATGTAAAAACTAATTTAATGACATTCCAAGTACAAACCGAAAATCTGGTAGAATTTTTATAATTAAAACTTTGTGTGTGTGGTCCAGAAGACAACTTTTTCCGTTGCCTGTACTCACAATTCCCGCAATCCCAGCTCAATTTGATTTCGCGCATATTCCCCAAGGATTTTAATCCGGTTCTAAGCTGGTGCAGGTCACTTGCGGTCGCAATATCAAGCGAAAGTCAATATTCATCCTCTTGGAAACCCTATTAAAGGTTATAGCGACCACGGAAATTATATTTTCATGAATCCCTATCAGAGTTTAATCCAAATAAACGTCTCAAGATTGGGTCTATACCGTGCGATTACATTTGTATTTGTGATTTAACTAGCTTTGAAAGAATGTGTTTACAGGAATTATATGTTTGATAAATGAATGAAAGTTTAATAGTTAAGGTCGATTTATAAAACTGTAGTTAAATAGTACTTTAAAAAAATACTAAAACTTATAGAAACTAGACTTCTTATTTTGAATATTTGTTTTCCAGTTTAGCTAATTGGTAGTTATTTTGTATGTTTTTGTTTCGTGTCTTTAGAAAATAAATTAAAGTAATCGATAAAGAGGTTACAAAAATACGAACTTTTATTACAAATCGATAGTTTGAGAACTTTGGCGCCCTGTAGCGGTAAAACCAAGCAACTTTGGAAACAAGTAGAGAAGTAAGTAAGAAGAGTTGTACAGTTATTTCAAGGACACCCTGTATAATAAAACAATTTTTTGAACTTCTGTGAGTTGATCCATTAGACTGACACTCAAAATTGGCAATGACAGGTTGTCAGATACGTTTCATTGACTGGTAATTTAAAGTGAAACATTGTAAGATTTGGGTATAGTTGGATTTTTACCTTTTGAGAATGACGTCATCTTTTTACATCTTTGTTTATCGCATATCAAACATATGAAATAAACAATTTTAGCAAAAAAGGCACGTTGTTAATTTTGTCGTCCTGTCAAATTAAAAACGTTGACATTTACTGTCACTTTGATTTAAACGAATATCAAAGGTATAAAAATGCTGTGCTACAATGAGAAGGCCCAAATGCTAATTCTAAATGTGCTGCTTTTTTCGAGTACGAAAAGAAACAGTTTCCAGATGTCAACTGAAACTCTCATGATCACTCATTTTTCAAAGCATTTGTAGGTTAGAATTTGTGATCTAATTCCAGACATGCGTGTTTTTTCACCTGCTTGACGTCATTCTCAAAGGGTAAAATTTTGACTATACCTATTTAATGTTTTTTTTGTAAAAGCAGTTAATCTGAGCAAAACTTTCTTCTAATGAAAAGTATTCAGAATTTTCCAAAAAATTCAATATTTAACTAAAATTAGGATATTTTGTCGAGAATATAACAATTTCCTGTCAACTGAAGATATTGCACGGTATCCGTTATATTGTTACATACTAAAATATGATCTGCAAGCATATTCATAGAACATTATAGAAATTATTTTTAAAATATCAGTACAGGGTGTTTGATAATATATGCGCAACACAGCTTGTTCAAAAATATGAAACGCAGTTTTAATTAAATTACCATCTAAAATGGTGCATTTTAGAGATACAGGTTTGGTTACTTGTTCTAACGTTTAAATAAAATTTCAAAAAGTTGACCATGTTTTTGAACATAAAAGTTGATTTTTCTGTCAAACAAGTTACTTTCACAGAACTGCTTTAAATTGTCAGAGACCTCTAGGGCCATTTTTAAAGTTCCATAGACCTCTAAATAATATTGAGAACTTTCTAAAAAGTACCAGATGCTTCTACAAGTGTCCTAAACCTTCCCAAAGCTATTTAAATTGCCAGAAGCCCCTAGAACCATTTTGAAAGCTTCATAACCCTCTAAATGCTACTGAGAACTTTCTGAACTATCTTAAACTTTTCCAGAACTGTTTTAAATTGCCAGAGGCCTCTGGCATTTTGGAAGTCCTAAAAACCTCTAAATGCTATTGAGAACTTTCTAAAAAGTACCAAAGGCTCCTACAAGGGTCTTAAACCTTCCAAGGATTGTTTTAAATTGTCAGATGCCTCCATAACCGTTTTGAATATGCCAGAACTCTTTAAATAATACTCCAAACCCTCTAGAAATTGTCAGAGGCGTCTGCAAGTGTCTTAAACCTTCCAAGAATGATTTTAAATTGTGAAAAGCTTCTAAATCTATTAAGAAAGTGCCAGTTGGTTTTAAATGCTACTGACAACCTTTCAAAATTGCTAGAAGCCTCTGCAAGTGTTCTACACCTTTTTTAAGAATTGTTAAATTTTTGGTATAAAAACATTGATTGGTTGCTCATATAATATATAATTTATTGTAGCCCCTGTCTAGTTATAGCCTAAAACTATAATCATTTTGACAATCAATCCATAATATGACACTTAATCACCGACATACGTTTTTTTACAGTCAGAAGTCACTGAACAGACTATAGAAGACTAGGTAAATGAGCAAATTAATTAGTAAATTAGGAAAATTATTTCAGCTTGGTAATTTAATTATAGATAATCATATACCCTTAAAAATAGGGAAAATAATCAAGCCTACTTCTGGCCTGATTAATTAAAATAATTTTCCTTAAATTCAAACGAGTTAACTTGAAACTTAATTAGAGATAACCTGTGGCTCGTGATATTTAATTATTATTTATTTTTGAGCTGGATATTCGGTTTACAAACCGCCAAATCTGTTGGTATTATAGATTTAAATTAGAGATTTTTGTTTGCAGTTCCGGTATTATTTAAAATTACACTTGATTAGAGATAGCTTTGTAAGATAGGTTGACCTAATTAATTAATTCAAAAATAATGAATTGCTGTTATTGAAACTTGTCAAATGAAATTGTTCGAGGTTTTGGTTCTTCAGTCCGTAGGGTTAACCTAACAGATTACTAGTGTCTCGTACTGACTGCTTACCTACACAATTTGTATTTTGTATGTCAATAAAGACTATTTTCGGTTCTTATCAATAGCCACTACTACGTGAATTCCCATTAGATTGGTGATGTGTTTCATGAGGGTTTGAACCATAACGTAAATGTTAAAACGATACTATTATATCAAAACGTCACGACTATGGTACTCTTACAGCTGACGTGGTTTTGCACAATCTGGTCGACATACCAGAATCTAGAAAAGAAACAAGACTAAGGACCTATTGTCAAAAATATTCAAAATAACAATAAGTATGGTCGAAAGTCGATTGAAATAAATTATGATATATTAGTCATTAGTTTTAAGTGTAAAGAATCGATCAATGGAGTTAGATTATAGATGCAATATCACTACCCAACTTAACCCTTATCTTATCTGTATTTTGGCCAGAATCCTGAAGTTTTACAAAAAAAATCTTTTTAATCTGTCGACTGAAATAAAACTCATTCCACCTGGGTATGTAATCTACTATTAAAAGTCGGTAAAGCCAACATTTCATATGGGGTTGAAAATAAAACAATGTTACTGACAGAAACAAATTATTGCCTTCTAAGAAAATCTTTTGTAATTCGACTTTAAAAACTAAAAACGTACCCAATTCAAAAGCTGTCAAGTAGCGGACTTTTCACAAATTTGTCGTCCGATTGTATGATTAGGGTAAAACGACACAGATTTCGTCCATTGTCGTTTCCTTTTTTTCTCCTCAAAAACGTAAAGACGATTCCCTAGCGACTTCTAGAAAGGCCGCAACAAAAATAAAACTTGTCTGACCGCACACATCACGGAACTTTTTCCCGTACGCAAATTCAATTGTCTGTAATTTTTCGCTAAAAACTTTCGAAGCCGAAAGCAAAAGTTTCGACGTCTCCGCAAACATTTGTCATTGAATGTTGTGACCGCGTTCCCGGGGGAGGAATCCATCATTTCGTTTCAGTTTCGAAAGAAAATAAAATATACAATTTTGATGTTGATAAATTGAAAAGTATTGGGCTTTACGGGATCTGAATTTATTTCCGGAAAATACGTGGGGATGTGAGAATTAATAGGTTTTAAGGCGAATAGAGGCGTGCAGCTTACAGTTGTTTGAATTGTTAAACGCAACAGGGTGGTCTAACCCTAAGTATTTCAGCTACATAGTAACATAGTGTAGTATATTTTTTTTAGTACCTACTAAAAAATATATCAACATTTCATCAAAAGTTTAAATCTTTATTAAAAGAGTTAAAACAATTTTCTACTAGCAACATGTGTGCTTTTGTTAAATATAATTAATGTAATGAACAGTTTTTTAAACCAAACTTCTTTAATGTTTTCTGGGAGATGGTTATAACCACCTTACAGGTATATGATTATCTTAAGAGAAAATTCCACACACACAGTATTAAATACTTCATTTGTCATGTACTAATTAATTTCTATTGGTTAGGTTAGGTTAGGTTAGGATTTACTCTATCCATCGAATTTTCCCTGTATAATGAAATGAGAAACAAAAAGTTAAACTTAAAAAGTTAAGCCTAGTTTATAAAACAAATTTTAATTTTAGTATTAGTATTAGTATTAGAAATAATATTTTATAAATAATAAAATTATGGTGGTTATTACAAGACATATAGAACAATAAATAGTTTAGGTTAATGAGATAGTTATTATTATTAATTTGCAAGTCAAAAAATTTACTTTTCTCAAATACCAAACATAAAAAATGTAAAGTTTTATACATCGGTATTTCAAAAAAGATCGGAACGACTTTCAAAACACAAAAACATCAGAACCGTATTTAATAAAATGAAGTTAATAATGGTTCGGCAAAGACGAAATTTCGTAATTAGAAATCTACCAGTGGAAATCTAATTCCAGTTTAAAGAGCATTAAAAGTAGCTGTAGAAAAGTTTTGATTTAGGTCTAATATCAACGTCACAAAAAATTAAAATAACAAATCAAAAAATTCACTTTTTTAAATACTCAAAAACCTGTCATTTTATTAAGACCATGATTGCGCAAATTTTTTTCCATTTAATAAAATCTGTCTCTCTAACCGTTTTCATGATCTCCATAGTGGCCCTCCTTTTGTAGACACACTATAGAAATACACTATAGAATGATGACCTGGTTGGTAAAAACCAAATTCCTGCGGTGTCCAGCAATCCTTCATTTTAATACTCTGTCTCACCCTCTAAGAAGAACAGGAACTTGTCATCACTCCGAAAGTAGGTTAAAAAAGCTAACAACTTTGCCAATATAAAGACTAGGACATAGTTTTTTAAGCAGGAACGAAAATGTAGACAAGGTTCTGCACTTAGCTCTGAATTTTTCAAAATCTCAAATAGCTTCCATTTGGACAAGTTTTTGGTGAATTTTAGAACTATTAACAGAACTAGTACTACAATTTCTTCCTTGCGTTACAAAAGGTTTCAACTTGTACCAATCAATTTGTTTATCCCTAAACTACCTGGTTTTCCATGGCTTAAGAAACTAAACACTACTTCTCTTGGCTTAAAAAAACTATTCTAAAAACAACCAACTTCAAAACTCTACCTCAAAAATTCTATTGAATTATTCTCTCAGTAAAAAAATTTGACTACCAAACAGTGCTATCATAGTGTTTCTTGACGTTTCTAAACTTTATCCTAATACTATCCCCTTACTTAGATGGCATTACCTTGGTGGAGGGATTGTCCACTGGCATCTCTTCATTTCAGGTTGGTTTGGTAACAATAGGCTCGATACTCGAGCAAAACTTCTTCCAAATTAAGAACTCTCCTTATAACACTCCAACCAAAAGTCTGGCAATAGAGTCATGCCTCTTTCCTGCCTTAGCTGAAGCTGAACATTTTAAACACTCTACAAAATCCTATTTTCTCTGCGACATGTTGACAAGTTTTCTTGCTTTTCTCAACAACTTACACAGAGTGCAATCAAATTCACCATAAAGCTAGAATCATCTAACACCTTACTTTTTCTTAATATTTTCTCTAAACATAATAATCATATAGAATTTTTTGATTTTTATTTTTAAAATGTCTTTTAACTCTAACCACCATTTCAACCAGAAGGTTGCATCACTAAACTGATTTTTTAAACGTTTGTCAGTATTTCTATGTCCGAACCAAACTTTCACAACCTTGAATAAAAACAGTTGCAAAAAATAGTAATTTTCCTAATTTTTTAGTTAACCAAATGAATTATAATCATTGCAACATATCAACAAACACTTTGTAAACATTTTCAAGTTTCGCGCATTGTTGCGTTATTTTACTTTGGTTTGATTTTCCACAAAGTGCTGTTTCGAGGATGTATCTGCGTATTTAAATATTGCCTGGTGTTTCTCTGAAAAGCTCCATAACTATAAATGCTTTAAACAGTCAAAAATTACTTGTCAATAACGATTTTGTCTATAATGTCGAAAAAACGACAAACAAATGATCGAGAAAACTGAAGTAGTCTTTTCACACACTCGATGGTCAGTTGGATCGTAAATCTGTAGATAAAAAAATACAGTTTTAGAATCAGTTTGACCACTCTATACCCACATACAGGTTATATTCTTTTGAAAGCATGATCTACAGATCTCCAACAATAACGTTTTTTTTTGGGGGGGCCTTAGGTTTTACAACAATTACATTGGGAATAGTAATAATTATTTCTAAACAAAAACTGGAGGGTTGATTATTCGAAAGCAAAAAACCAATCCGAACACAAAAAGCGAAAATATGTTTTGCCAAATATCGGAAATATCCAGTCAGAACCTCCTTCGCGGTTTGCCAGGTCCGAGTCCTATGGGATAAGAAGCGGTAGGAGTGGTTTCCAGACTCCTGGAAAGGCGGCGCGTCGGCGTGGACACTCCCAATAACCAGGCTCCAAAGTTACATTTTATAAATGCATATATTTTGTAATTGTCTATTTATATTTAATTATTTGCGAAGTTCGTCGCGGTAACGAATGTGACATTAATTATTTCCGTCTGAATTCATTTTTGGGTAATATTTTTCTGGAGCTACGCTAATTTTTTGGCACTGCTGTCTTTCGGTATTAACATCACCATGATTAGCATCTGAATGAAATCGATGAATTAAAAAGAATAATAAAATATTAGCACAAAAGGTGGTTAAATGTTTTTAGCAAAAAGTACAAAAATAGTGGAATGTAATCTAAAACTATCAAAAAAATGTAAGTAAGAAATACAAATCATCGATCCTATATTTATAAAGAACAAAATTATAAAAGTAAAAACAGAAACTTTGTGTATAAAAGAATATGTCAATTCAAATTATATGCAATAAAATACACACAATAATTTTAAGTTAAGGATCAAAAAATAGTATACCTATAAGTGCCATTTGATCTCTACAGTGCGTTTTTTATAACGCGCAACATAGGATTTTACGTGTTAAATTTTTAAGCCCATGTTAGACCATGTTATTTTTGAACTACAAGTATAAAACTTGACGGGTGTGTCTTTAGTACACTGAAGCTTAAGTAAGTCTACCAATTTGGTCTAAAAAGTGATTTAAAACTGGAAAAAAATCATTTTTTTTCGAAAAGATTTTATCCTTTCATACTCCCTGTATGCATTGTTGTTTTTGATACTGGCAGGGCAGGTAGCAGGTAAAGTGACTTATTTTGACTGCATCACGACCCGATATCTTTTGAACGTCAAAAGGGCATTTTATGATTGTTTGGAATATACTGTTTGGCTTCAAACGGAGGTCAATTTGAACAATTCACTTATAAAAATACTTCTTTTGTTCTTAACTTTCTTGATATAAAGTTAATGATCACCCTGTTTTACTTTCTACGCCAAATTTTACCTGCTACCTGCCGTGCCAGTATCAAAAACAACAAAGAACAACAATGCATACAGGGAGTATGAAACGATAAAACCTTTTCGAAAAAAGATGATTTTTTGCAAGTTTTTTAACACTTTTTAGGCGGAATTGGTAAATTTACTTAAGCTTCAGGGTACGAAATAGCCACCCGTCAAGTTTTATACTTGTAGTTCCAAAATAACATGGTCTAACATGGGCTTAAAAATTTAACACGTGAAATCCTATGTTGCGCGTTAAAAAAAACGCACTGTATATGATTGTTGTTCTCAGTACATTTGTTTTTGTATGTAAGCCCATGTATTCAAAATCGTTACAGTGGTAAAAATGTGTTAAGAAGCGATGCAACTAGTCCAAAGTAGTTATTAATTTCAATTTCCATCCAAATGCCTGAAACTTACTTTTCGGATAAAAATGTAATAAATTCTTACTTTTCAAACACCTTCGATTTTTTTGGTTGGTATTCATTTTTTTGCCTTTTTGAAAACGCCCGTAGTTTCAACTATTTTTTCAAGTCGACATTATGATAAGAGTAGAAGCTCTAGAATGTTAGAAACTTTATAGTTTTTGAAGCAATCTAGCAGAAGCTTTGATGAAAACGTTTTCGGAAATCGAACCGATATTCTGGTTCTTCCGGTAGTCCAGGGTGTGTTTTTGTGATTTTCTCTCAATTTCAATATTTTCCTGTCTACTTCTCGCACCTCGAAAGACTCTTACTTTACTTGCTCTTCATAATCATCATAATGAAGAAACAACTTGAATCACAGACCAAAATTTGATAAACTTGTTAGATATGAAGGCAAAATCATTACTAATGTTGACGCAGGAACATTTCGGAAAAAATGTGTGGTTGTAACCCATCAATACTGCAATGGATGTACACCATGATAGTGAGATCTATAATCATCTACGCTGCCGCATTGTGGCACGGCACAACCGAACTTGCGACAACAAGGAAAACATTAGGAAAGGTGCAGGGACTTGCATGTCTTTGCATAACAGGAGCAATGAGATCGATTCCAACAGTAGAACTAGAGGTCATTCTGGACCTCACACCTCTCCACATCATGGTGAGGAGAACTGTTTGGGGAGCACATCTCAGGTTGGATAGGGCCGGATTTAAAAGAAGCACACAGTGCAAGGGACTCACTACCCACTAGTAGTGCACATGTCGCCGATCTCCCAACTGATAAAATAATCAGCAAGTTCAGTTTTGAAAAACAATTTTGAAAGGAACTCAGTAGCAAGAGAGAATCCATTTAAGCATTGGGAAAAAAACATAATATGGTATACGGACTGATTTCCTAGCGTGATTGAAAAGTGTATTCAGTTCAACCTGGACAGGAAATATCGGAACAAGAAAATAGCGATCTGCTCATCTAACATCAAGTCGATGTTGGTTTTGGAATGCCTAAGAAAACTCAATGATCTAGGGGAAGGAACAACAAGGTAACCTTCCTCTGGATTCCGGGGCACGTCGGAGTAGAGGGGAATGAACAAGCAGATATACTCTGGCACGGAAAGGGGGCATCAACGCTACTAGACGGGCCAGAACCATTTAGTAGCGTCCTCTCCGCAACCAAAGAGCAACGCACTGGAAAAAACTTCCACGACTGCGGAAGGCCAAAGATATCCTCGGCAATTTTAATCGAGCAAGATCGATGACACTCTTCTCAATGTAATAACGGAATTTCTAAGGCTTAGAACAGGACATCAACTGCAAATTTACAACCACATCCTACTGAAGTGTTATGCTGTACACCATAGAAGATTGAACACACTGGGGGGATCATACCAGCTGACTGCAGAAATAATACTTCGAATAAACCCCCTCAAGATCCTGAAATTCCCAAAGCAACGTACTCTTGAGATGCTGCTATGAACAAACCTTGAGATAGCAGAAGAAGATAGGGTACAATAGATCTAACCAGGTCGCAGTACATCTGTCACCATCGCCACACCTATCAATACCAATACCAATAGATATCAGTTTTGGCTTATTTAATATCGTTATCATAGCAACCAAGTAATGGTGTATGGTATGTACACATATACATATAACCAGTTCATAATTATACATAGAAAGCTTCTGATAGAAAGAGAGAGTTATTGTCCAGACAAATAGTCAACAAGTTAACAATGTCCTAGACAAAGATAGGGATAAAATTTGCAAGTGAAATGTATCAAAACGAATGTGACGCCATTGTAACCACTTTACCAGAAAGTCTGATTCAAATCTTCTTCAACTAACTGCCAAATGACGTCACATTCGTTTAGGCTTACTGGCTCTGACAAAGTTTATCCTTATCTTTGTCTAGAACATTTTTTTCAATAGTTGTCTCTTCTTAAAAATATTCTCCGATTATTGATTATAACCTAACATCATCATATTTGGGTAAATCGGGTTTACCACATATAAGAAAATGAAAAACTTTTCAAATGATAACCTTTTCATACTAATTGGTGCAACAAATCAGTGTGTGCAGGCGATAGTCTTCAAAAGAAGACCAAAGATGAGGATAGAAGGCAACGTCAGGTTAAAAGACATGGACATCGAGTGAAGCAACGAGGCGATGTACCTTGGGGTCAAGATGGACAAAAAAACTCACGTGGGGGAGCCACACAGAATACGCCGGACAGAAAGCCCTGTACCCCATGACAAGCAGGACATTGAAGCTGCACTTCGGGACAAAGCGACGCTCATCAAGTCGGTTCTTCAACCGCACCTGAGGCGAAATCGCACCTGAAGAAACTCCAAGCTGTGGAAAACATTGCGCTCAGGACAGCGGTGGACGCCCCATGGTACGTCTGAAACGTGGACATCCAGCGGGATTTGAAGTTCACCACCGCAGCGGAAAGGATCAAGTAAAGCAGCGAAATTTACTGCGAGGCGAGAAGCAGTGAACTACGACTCGGAGCTAGAAGCACACCATAAACGCCCCCTATACCAGTTATTGGATAACGGGTAATTATTAATAAGTTTTTCTTTCTGTTTCAGATATACGACAATTCAGGACCAACCAGCCAAGAAGAAGAGGACCACAATTTTCTCCAGACCACCAGAGATGGACGAGCTGACAAAGAAAGAAGAAATGGAGGACTAGAAGAGCCCCTCCGTCAGCGGGGGCATCCTTCTCCCAGGACAGAGGATGCCGATGCATCTCTGGGAACTTCCCGAAAGGAAAAATTCCTGGACTTGTATCGACTACCTCTTCCAGAGCTATCCTTTTGGTCTACAGCGATGGTAGGGTAAAAAGCAGTAGTCTTGCTTGACCCATCTACCTGAGGCCGCATTCCCAGCCAAAGAATATTGGCGCGTTTACGCCCAATATTGAGCAACGTCAATGGCGTTCTGTTCAGCATTCCATAAATTTTCCAGAAAGCTAGGGTTGGGGCAGTTTCTGCAGCTTTTCTGTTAAAGTAAGTAAGTATAGCACTAGGATATACGATAAGAGAGTCTGATTGGGAAAAACTACTGACCCATTAAAAATATGACCAATTGCCTTAACTGGTCAAGTCCAAAAGCGTCCTGCTTTTGGATTCCGAAAAGAACTGAAGGAAATGCTTAGCAAAATAAATAAAATACAAATATGCGGATGATCAAACAAAAATAGGCGTAGAAAATGCATAAAAATGTGTGTTGGGGAAGCATTTTATTGGTCTTTTATAAAATTATTATACTCTTTTACTGTTATTTTAAGTAACGTTTTTTCACTTTCTGACACTCAAAAATTCTAATTTTTCTTTTGAATTTCTTACAGTTTCAGGCCTGTATCAATTGTAATTTCATCGAAAGGGCGAGTAATGAAGGACGATAATTGTTCAATTAACAATGCGATTGTAACAGGACACATCATATATCAGGATGCATCCAAATGGAGGCGAATATTGTGTCACTGTTTCTGCAATGATTAGTGTGGTGTGTCTCTTGACAATCCCTAGGGAATGCTCGTCGACGTCAATTCAAACCTTGAAACGTTGAATTTTTAAAAGCAAAGAGAGAAAACCAAAAACTTGATTGTCGTGTCAGATAATTTTAACCTAATTGCAAATTCAAATAACTTAATTTATAAATTTTAACCGCTTTTGATTCTGCGGAATTAACAATCGAGCCCTTTAACACCTGATAATAGCCCGGTAATGGAATTAGCACGGCATCTTTAATTTTCCCCCCAATTCCACATCGAAACCCTAAACAAACAGAACTGAATTCCTTCGGGATTTGGGAGTGCTTTATATAGGCAACCGAAATACGAAAACACCGACGTAACAAAACAGTAAACTTTTAATTTTTATTTCCAGCCGAGTCGAACTGAAAATTATTTGCTTTCCGGCATGATTTCCCTGGGAAATTCCTTTCCTCAGGAACCAATAAAAATGCTGGAATCAGATCCGCTCGCCATCTATATCCGGTCTTATTGATATGGGCTGCGCTGACCATAAACACCGGATGTGACGACTTTCCGGACGAATTTTAAAAAATGTTTGTATTGACTGCGTTCCCAACATATTTTACTGACACCCATTTAGAATACTTTAAATGGAACATCATGAATTTTATTTTCTCAATTGGAATATCTCTTTTTTTCTGATTTCATTGTGGTTATGCTGGTACTTTTCGAAAAATCAAAAACAATTCAAATATTTATGGTAATAGATACGTTTGAATTTAATGACTTTAATGATTATGTATAGTTTTAAACAAATATCATAAAAATTGATTTAGCGATCAATTTTCAGTCATTCTAGTCAATTTTTATGGCTAAAATGTGGAAAATCAGTCAAGATTCATGAAAATTGGCCTAACCGACCGTTTTAAACTGTACTAGCCTATTTCCAAGGTCAAAACGTTTAAAAATTGTCATATATCATAAAATATTAGCAATTATTTTTAGTCAATTTTAAAAGTCAAAACGTTTAAAAGCAGTCAAATTTTATGACACTTGACTTATCGGAGTATTTGTAGTCATTTCATTACATTCAGTTAACAAGTAGTCAAATATCATGAGAATTGACTTATTGTTTTCAATATTGCAAGTCAATTTTTAAGGTCAGAACGGTAAAAGAGGTCAAATATAACAAAAACTGATTTTGCGATCGTGGCCAATTTTCAAAACCAAAACAATGAAAATCAGTAAAATTGTATGAAAAGTGACTTACCATATTATTTGCGGCCACTCTAGTCAATTTTCAAAGTTAAAAGGTTAAAAAATAGTCAAATATTACGACCATTGATTAAACACGCTAATACCAGTTATTCTAGTCAACTTTTAAAGTAAAAATATTGGAAAATGATGACAATTTCATGAATATTAACTTACTGGACTACTTGCAGTCGCTCTAGTCAATTCTCAATTTGCAATTTTCATTTTTGCAAAAATAATCAAATTTTAGGGAAATTTACTTACCGGACTATTTGCAGTAAAGTCAAATATCATAAAAATGAACACCGACCTTGATGCTGTCATTTCAGTCAATTTTCATCTGCTGACATCTGTTGGAGGTGAGTGCGCACGGTTTGGAAACGTAAAGTGTCACTTTGACGCTAAAACTGTCACAAATTGTCAGAATCCTAGTAAATGAAAATGGTTGAGAACGTCGAAACGTCTCAAATTTAGAAATATAAAAAAGGCTTTGATTGGTTTTGACTATAAGCTTAAATGCTCATTTCAACATTGAAGCTGTCAAAACTGCCACTTTTGATATTTCATAAAAAATGTAACGCAAAAGTTGTCAAATTAATAGAAAAAGCCATAACGACAATTTTTTTTCCCTGGAACTGTTAGTTTCTATAAAACACAATAGTTGGAGAGTCAGGAATATAGGGAGAAAAAAATACGTATATTTTTTGAGACGCTGTCAGATCATGTTAGAAAATTAACAGAGTTAACTATTGCGTAAAATATAAACAATCACCCTTTACATTCCATTTAAATGTAGTTTATAGTCTGTTTTTTTCAAGCTTACACAACAAGAACTGTTAAATTTGACAAAGATAAAAATAAAGTGTGGTAAATGTACGGGACTGTCAAACTGACATTTTACTACGGTAATGTGTTGAATTACATGACCATCTAATTGCAACACAGGATTCAGGAACGCAGCTACTTTCTTTTACACTTTTTTGTGCCTGAAATATTCAGGACAAGCTTTTGGGGAGTCGTATTTTTTATTGGCTTCTTCGGACTGCGAGCTCCATTTCCGATGAAGCTTAATGCTTTATGGTCTAAAGGGTGATTTTTGTCAAATAAAAATATTGCCAACAAGTTTGTTTTTCTCTAAACACTTTTATTATTAGAAAATTCCTAGCCACAGTCAGTGTAAATAAAACAGGGTGACTTCCAGCCAGAAGTGCATATTGGTAAGTGTATACTACAAAAGCTGTGACAGAAATGGAGACGTATTCCCTTAGGATGAAAAGCACTCCTATTTTCGCACACACTCAATACCGGCCTAACAAAAGAGCTTCTGGATTCCTCAATATAGAGGATGTCAATCTACATAACAATTTCACTA
This sequence comes from Ips typographus, assembly GCF_016097725.1. Lineage (NCBI taxonomy): Eukaryota > Metazoa > Arthropoda > Insecta > Coleoptera > Curculionidae > Ips > Ips typographus. Next base: position 11,878,342 of record NC_138423.1, read on the forward strand.
CTATATTCGAGAGAATTCACAGTTGTACATGTAGATAGGTATAAGAGAGTGCTTTTAGAGGATTTAATTTAAAAAGGCGTTTCTACTATAGGATCGATCTCAATCAAAAAAAAACTGCAACATTTGAGTGGCCAATAAGGAAGTGCGTGCCCTCACTTCGAAATTTGACCCCAGGGTGTTAAAGCGGATAACGTGCAGAACATTTCGAAAGCCAAATCGGTGATTTTCGAACAGCTTGAACTGGCCAATTCCAGCATCACTTCATTTAAAACGTTATTTGATTTTGACCAGACGTGAAAAGGATATCAATAGCCTGGTCGATTGGTTTTTCTTTATAGATGTTTTATATTTTTTATTAAATTTTGTCCTATTAGAGGTTTAATAGTTATTTACACAACAAGTGACTCAAACCATTTTTTATTCACGAAAAAAACGATTAGGTTCACGAGTGTAGCGAACGTCCTAAGTTCTTCGTGTTTTATACAATATTTTGTTAAATTTCGTGTGACACACAAGTGACACTTGTTTCCCTTGTTATAGAGTCAAATTTGTTCCAATTTAAATATAAATTTTATTCTCAAACAGATGGTTTAGCCATGGGCTCTGGACTCTCCCCACTTTTGCCAGAGATTTTTATGTCAAATATTGAAGTTTCATTAAATCACTCTCTATTTTCAAAAATTCTTTTTTATAGAAAACATGCCAATGACATTTTTTGCATTTTTAAGGGCACCTTAAATGAGCTAAATGAGTTTATTAATTTTCTTAACACTTTACACGATTCTAGAATCTTCACTTTCTTTACTTTTTCTAGACATCCTAATTTCAAGATAACCTCAATAATAAAATTAATTTTTCAATTTACCATAAATCTACTAGCACAGATTGCATTATCCCTTTCTTCTCAAATTATCCCTTTTCTCTGAAAACAATAGCTTTAAATTGCTTTTTTCATAGACTCTTTAACATACCTCTTTCCCAACTTAACTTTAACCAAGAATTGTCCTGGATCAGAACAGTGGCCTTTAACAATGGTTTTTTCCCCCTTTACAGCAGTACAACTTTAATAGAACTGTAAAATATTGTATTTTAAACACGTGATTTAAATCTGTTTATAAAAAATAGTTTAAGTCATTTGTTATATAAATAACTATTAATTTTATTTTAACGACAAATCCCATTAAAATGCTAGTGAATTTTATGCTAATATTAATATTAAATACATGGATGTTTACCAAAAAATGTTACTTTTGCAGAATCTTGTTTTTCTTTGTATCTCCGGAAGTAATCGGAATAACTCAAATGATAAAACGGCACATTATTAAATTCTAAATTGCTCACAGTTTTCGAGATTCTTGAATGCCAAAATAGATGACTATTTTAACTCAATTTTGATAAAACATCCACTAAGCAAGACTTCATGATACAGGTAAAGTTATTTCAGCCAAGAACAAGCAACTTTTTATTCTCCATTGTGAACAGTTCATTAAAATTTAAAAATCTGTGAGAATCCACCGTGAAAATTACATGCCAGAACACTTCTCCGCTTCGACCGTATGCGGTTTCACGACTAATAAATATACATATAAATTAAAGGACGCATTGCAAAACGTATTTTAGGGCCTAGATGCCTCTCCACCTTTCCATATGAATGTTAAAATAAGTTTCAAATTGTCGACGGCGCAACTTGCGGTCTCTAGAGGAGCCTAAAATTGCGAGGGATGAAACCGGAATGCGGGGTAGATTTTTAGGACTGAGGGGACGCTTTGATATGATTTTCTCAATTACTGTGGTCATGTAGAAAATTAAGAAAATGTATTCCTGCTCAAAAGTAGCAGAGTTTAAGCAATTTTACAACTCATGTATAGCCGTTCCCTTTGGATTTTTGCATGACTGGTCACTGCTTATAATATTTCGCATTATTTACACACCCGGTATTGTACCAAATAATAGGTGGGTACACGCTCGGCTTCATTTTAATCTGTTCTTCAATCGTAAGGGTAAACACGACCTAAACAAACACTCTGATGGAACGACAGCAGTTTTTTTCCTTTCCAATTTAGACAAAGCTGATTCAGTTTACGTGTTACTACATTAAAAAAAACTGTAGTTAAAAAGTAATACGATTTCAAAATTTCATGGAATTGGATAATAATAAGGCAGTGCAGTGAATTCGCTAGGGAAATCCCTCGGCAATCTCACGTAGACCTCAAGGTAGAGAATTAAGAAAATCTTGACATTTGTCAGAAGTTGCAATTCTCCAGGCAAATTATACATTCCGGACATGTAGACAATTCTCACTCGTCCGGGAAATATGAAACTCAGTCACTTCTGGACGGGCGACGTGCCCTCCTTGTTCTCTGGCGATGGTTGTTTCAAGAATTCCTAACGATTTTGTTTTCGAAATTTATTCTACACTGGGTACAAGAACAAAATCTAAATTAATTTCTTTTTTTGAAACGCCAATAATCTCTATGCAAGCATGCTGGTTAATTAACTATTTTATCGTGTCATAAAAGATTAATTTAAAACATAAAAGTGCCAAACAAATATAAAACCTTAGATTCAATAGTAATTAGTTAGCATAATTTAATACGCTAGTTACGAAAGCACAAAATACGTTAGATGCCAAATTATAATAGAACTAGTTTTCATGAACATGTTTGGACCCAGCAAGGCAAATATATCTCTTCCAGCATTAACAGAAAAAATTACCGAGGATCTTCTAACGCAGTGGCCAGTATATTAAGATGTTTTAGTGAGGGATACTCAGCTGTTTTTTGAGGAGAGAAGAAATCAATGCCGCAGGGCTGTACCAAAGAATACCTATTTAACAAGAAGAGACAGTTGAAAAGAGAAAGCGAATTAGAGAGAGATGGACGTTTCTTACCAAAGTTAAGAGACATTCGACTGATATCGGCTTTGATCGTTGAATATCAGGATTATTATCAGGTTGGTCAATTAGGTTGTTGAAGAACGTTGTCATATCTTAAATCACATCAAATATTTGTTTAAAAAATAAGTTTAAAGTTAACAATAGTTGATAGGGAAGATATCTTCCAATGATAAATATTGATATCTTAAGAAATTAGTTTATGTTTGACTCTGAAAATCGGATGCAATTTTTATTTCAAAATGAAATAAAATAAGAGAAAACCTGCAACATGTTTCCTACCAAAGGCAAACTGAGGTCAGCCAAAAACATCACCCCAACATCAACATTGACTGTACCGTACATTTTTTTTATCTTTATTTATATATTTCCAGATATGATTTCCATCTGTTCTTCGATCAGTTCCTTTTTATCGATGATATTTTTTTATTTTATGTCTGTGATCCTTCATCACTTACCGCTTTTTAAAAATGTCACTTGCCTCCTTGATGATATGATATTAATATTGTTAGACGGGCTCCCTTCGGAGAAGACACTTAGGCCGCTAGCCGGGCCCATTGTGACCCATCATAAGCTAGTACCCCTCCAGTTCGGTGGCCCTGACAAAGCCGCAAAGCTTTCTTAGCCGGGTACCTTGAATATCTAAGGGGTTGATTACACTCTTACTCCAAAGCTTTTTTCTGATCGTCGCAAGTGCCGAACAATGTGTGAGAACGTGTATCGGAGTTTCCTCGTCTTCCAGACACAAGCGACATTCCGGATCCTGCGACAGACCCAGAATGTGCATGTGTCTTCTTATCTGACAGTGACTCGTGAGAAGTCCTGTCACACATCTAAGGTCCTTTCTTGATAATTCTTCAGGGACTTCGACTTGTTTCTTGGAAAGAAGCCCAAAAGACATCGCGACTGCCGCATGCTTCCTCCTACCAAGCAATATCAGATCTTTGAACGGCCAACCTGTCCGCCTCCTCGTTTCCCCTAACACCGGAGTGCCCTGGAACCCAAGTTAAACGTACCTTGGCCATCCGCGTGAGCGACAGGAATGTCTTCTTACACTCCTGCACCAGCGAAGACGTGGTAGAATCAGCTTTTAAGGCAGCCATTTCTGCTAGCCTTGCAGCTTAGAGGGAAGCTAAGCCTCGTCCCCAAAGTCGCACCATACACACCTACCCCTGCCCCGGTCACGGTTTTGGATCCATCTGTAAACCAGACGTCTCCATGCGACGGGAGGAAAGAGTTTTGAAAGAATTCCCAGTCCTCCCTCTCGGGTACTACAAACTTTACAGGTCCGCTGGAAGGAAGCGTCGGAGGCACCCGATCCTGCTTTATCAAGAGTTCCGGGCACTCCCTCAACGCCTCCCCCTAGCCCCCGAGATAACCCCACGATTCAGCTGAGTCTGTAATCAGCATATTGAAACCTACCAGTCTGTGGGATGCCTTGCCTCCTTTTCTGTTTGGCTGTTTGGCTTGTAGTATCACTATTTCGGCACATCTCTCTAACGCTTCTTTTCTTTGACTTTCTTAATCTGTGACTAGACTTTTTTGTACTATTCCTTATTTTTCTTGTGTGCGTGTTTGCTCCATTAAAATTTCGTTGGTCATCTAAGATTTCCTTTTTGCTGTTAAAAACTCTTTCTTTGTTGTTATAATTTTTGACTATTATTTTTATTTATACCGTATTTATCTTCACCTGATGCATGTTATTTATTCCTTTCATTATTTTAACCGTCTCTTACTTGTTTTCACTTGCTTTTTGGTTTAATAAAGGTTGTTGTAAAGCTTTCATATCATATTGAAGAATCGCCTTTTTCTTAAGTTTCTTCAACTTCACTCTTATAGGTTTCCCTAGTCCTAATAGAGGTGTATGAACTGATTCAATGTTCGGTCAAACCGTTTCTGAACTTCATGTTAACTAAAATTGATCATCACATCATTTAGTTACAGATATTGTTATCATGTGTTATCACTGGGGACTTCCATATATTATAACCCTCATTGATAGTTTGTACAATCTATTTGAAACTATCAATTCAAAGTTGTACTAATGCTTCATGCTTGCTTTCTCTATTATTCCTTTGTCCTAAATGATCCAATTAAAGGCTGTTCTTTTGGTTTGAAGAGTGGTTGTATGATGTTTTCTATACTTTGATAAAATGCCTCGATTTCCTCATCTTCTTTATCTGTAAAGGAAATTTAAACTTTGTCTTACATCTGTCTATATTTCTTGTAATTATCATTCCAACCGCATATTCAAATGTTTGATCTGATGTTCCTGAGCTAAATGCTCTGAGTTCTTTATCTGTGCTTATCGCTTCCTGTCATCTCATCTCACTTTTGCCCATTATGTCGATATTCGCTCTCTTCGTTTCCTGGGTCACGTTGTCAATTTCTCATCTTAGGTCAAAAAAATAATTCTGCTCCTACTCAGAAAGATGGGCTAAACCTATTGGTGATAAATTTAAAGTTGTCAATAAAAACTTTTGACCCATTAAACTCTTCACATAATCACGTTCACTTTGCAATTCACGTTTGTCCCTACTTTAAAATTCTTCGTGTCCCAGACGTCCCTATTATGCGCGATCTGTCCCGGGGGTGAAACCGAAACGTATTCAAACTGCAATTAAAAATTAAAACTTAATTCTTTCCAAGTTGGACGACATTTTCTCAACTCCGCATTTGACTTTGTAATTGTACAAGTAACTTAATCACGTGAACTTTGCAACTCTGAGAAACTCCTTTCAATATTTGAAAGCGTTTTAGAAGCAAAACGATGTTTTTGGACAAGTTTGAAACGTGATTTTTGAGTGTACACTGTTTAAGAAACTTAAAACAGTTTCCAGACCTTCGTCCAAATGATAAATATACCCTTGAGGTCTTCGCACACCAGAATAGGCAAAAACATCGCAATAAATCCTTTAAATTTGCCTGCGGCCTTCGTAAAAGAAACTGTCGGCCATGAAGAGCCATAAGTTAAGGGTAAAAGTCAGTTGCCAGAAACAAAGAATACGAAATTTTCGAATTTAAAACGAAAGAGGGACTATCTCTAAGTCTTGCGGGAATTTTGGGATTCGAGTGATTGATAATGCCTTCGAGCATTGGTTAGCTTCAGATTAGGGATTAGAAAGCATCAGGTTGAATTGTTGCTTTGTCTTTTAGCTGCTTATCATTGGCAATAGTTATTTTCAGGACATCGTAAAAATGATTGCTTTGAACTTTTAATTATCAAAAATTGTTTGCCGTATTCATAATCGTTTACGTTCTGAATACATCAGTGATTATATAAGTATTCAGAATGTTTTGAATTATAAACAAACGCACGTAGGCAAATCAAAAGTAGAAATAGAAAATGGTGGTAACGGCCATGATGATGATCATGATGATGATAGTAATGATGAAGATGATGATGACGTAAATGTTTTATCACTTTTTGGAGACCAAACATGATCACAGTTTGGTAATTACTGCTTTTCTAAATAACGTTTAATTATGGTAATATTATTGTTACTGACGGTAATATTATTTATCTACAACAGTTACATAATATCGTAATTTCGCACTATTTTCAGGGTCATAATGACCTTTATTACCGCACTAGTGCGTTAATAATCGGTGAACAATTCTTTGTACATCTGGAGTTCTGTTGCCTCCACTCTCTTGCTTGAAAATTCCGTTCTTAACATCGAATAATAGCACCAAAGAGAGGATGCCTTATGTTTTTTGCTTAAATCGTTGAAATATACTAGTAGTCCTTTCTCGCTGCTTATGTTGAGGATCTTTTTTTCACTACACCATTTTTGGTAACGTTCAAACGCATCGTGATATTTTCTTCTTGATTTTTGTGGCGTAAGGCTTGAAACAACATTGAAAGCTTCGTTTTCAATGTCTGATGGCAGATCTATGCGTGCGTTAATAACATTCATATCCTACTTGTTACGTAAATAACTATTATATAACAAAAATCACACAAAAGTAGGGTGACGTAACAATGCAATAGACAGTTAGGTACTTTGTTTCGAATGTGACAAACAATGAAGTAAACGTCACATTCAAAACCTTGTATCTGTCTATTGTTTCGTCATCGTATTTTTCTATAAATTTTCCTATATTTAGTGCTAGTTTAGATAGTATTTGTAAAAACTGTATTTGATTAAGCTTGAAAAAAAAAATTGTAAAAATTTGAACATAACTTTAAGTCAGTCATTTGGGTAAAAAATTTAAAAAGCAAAAAACCTCAAACCACAATTTCGTAAACTGCTTAAAAAAATACAATTTCTACACGGTTTTTAATGGAAGAAAGTTAAAATGCGGTTTTTTCAGACATCTCAGAAAAATTTATTTTACCACTTAGTATGGTAGTAACAAAGTATTTTTCTCTTTAAAGATCTTTAAACTTCCGATCCATCCTGTATATTAGTAATTTCGTTGCAACTTTTAACAAAAACAGTGATTCAGCTACAAAATTTCCTCTACATAAAAATGTATACTTAAATTTTATGATTATCACGCTCAACAAAAACTCAAATTAATAACTTCAGCAACTCCAACATAATTTTTTAAATTTCATTGACAATTTCCATATAAACAAGGTTTATGCCAGGGCTTAACAGTGAAGGTCCCATAAAATAGACTCTATTCCTTTGGGAAAATGTGTACGGCCCTAACAGTTACTACGTTCCCTTCTTCCCTTTTTTTAATCACGCTGAATCAAAAACCTGGCTATATTATTGTTTTACGACTTGGTGTACCCTCAAAAATTACCCCTCTGTATGCCTAGAGGTTGACGCGGGTAAAAATATGCCTATCTTGCAATGGAAAGACGTGTAATGTTAATGATATACATAGAGCAAATTTTTATAAGTAACCAAATGTGTTGGATCTGTTACTTTGATTACATATTACATTTACGTATTTATACATAACAGTTAAAATGCAAAAATTGATATTGGTGTTTATCTCTAGATTGGTGAATTGTGTAGTAGAACGTAAGGGTGAAGGATGTCACTAAGGTTTGACTTGCTAAGGGTGTATCATGTAAGATGGTTTAAAAGAGTAATTTTTTTAGAAAACCAAAGCAAGTCAATTTAATACTATATGCACTACAACTTACCGATCATCTGGGTATTCTAATTGTTCTTCAATTGTATCTAATATTTGAAGAACTGTCGGTTTAGTGAGTCCAAAACGACGAATTTGTCCAGTTTGTCGAAATAGTTGGACCTTTCATGCACTTTTTTTGGAAAACCGTTTTCAAAGAAATTGAATATTTCTAAATCATCGTCAAACGCATTATATTTCAAAAATAGTAAAATACTAATTTTAATGTTAATTTAAGAAATAATTTTACAACAAACAAAATTTCTGTCTCTATGCTGACAGTTAATTTTAGGGAGTCGTTAGGGGCTCAGAAACGACCATCTAAAATAGGTAACACCTAAAGTTAGTTAGGGATCAAAATTCAGATGGTGCAACCGAAACAGGGCTCTACCTAACTTTATTCTTAACCTAAAGCGTAGGGATCTGTGCAAACGGGCATTAAGGACTTAATAAGATCTGACTGACCTTCATGACTCTCGCTGACTTGTTCTGGGTGTTCTTGGGACTGTTGCTTTTTCTGTTTTATAGCTTTATAAAGCTAAAATCAAGTTTGGACGGTATAAATTCAATCATGATACCCATGATGTACTGATGAGACTGGATCTTATGTAGTAACATAATTCCATTTGGATTTTGAAAATAATGTCATGGAGTCAGGTCGAAACGAGACTGGTGTGAAGATGACCGAGCAGGGTCTGAGGTCCAGAAATCTTATGGTGCAAAGAAACGACTTTTCCATGCTCTACACACGGAAGATCGTATTTAAAAGGCTGCAAACAAATAAAATTACTGTGAATCTGAAGCTTTGCCTAGGAGAGCAGCTTTGAAAAGTGACACCAACAGAAAACAGAGAACGTTGGACACATATCATAGTCGAGACTTGTCAACTAGGAAGTAGCTGTGAAAAAAATGCATGAACAAGTTTGACAAAAGAGTAAGTTTGGAAAGAATAGTCGACAGGCAGATGCTTTTTCGGAATAAGTAGCAGCGGAATCCAAACTGGTAACATAGTCCAACTTAAGTTGCAGTCTTACGAAAAATCATACAACGTTGAGAAGCGAATGAGGAACGGTGGCCATGGAATACAGCAAGGACATCGAGTAAAAGTTAAAGTTGTGTATTTGAATACTCGTACACCTTTCCGACCACCCAAATGTGGTTTAAGTGTTGCTCGAGACGAGGAGGAATTTTGAGTTATTTCTTGTTACCCCGTATAGTCTTCAGTAATTTTTTTAGTTCAGCTGTTTGTCAGAGAGAAAGTCTTAAAACATAGTTTGAGCTTGTCAGTGTCAGGAAGTGTTGTTTGTAAACAAAGTTGAATATACGGCGTTAAACAAAAGTAATGGGTGGAGTTTTAGTGAAAAACAGGTACAATATTAACCCCCAGGTAAATGTTCTGATTTTTTACTGTAGTGTCCTCAATTTCAACTAATGGGCCTATCCCACATATCATAAATTTTTGTTTTAATGACTGGAATCGAAAGAATAGGATCAAAAAACTAATTTTTCATATTCTTGAAGAAAAAATTATGGTCGTAAATGTTCCTACATTAGTTTGAATTTGTCCATTAAATTTAAAAGATTGTTTTGGCGCGCATGTGACGTACGTAATTCTGGGCGATTTTATTGGCTGTTGCACGCCATCTGTTTCACTTCTTGTCGCTGATTGGTTGATAGTGTAGTACGTCACCGGCGGCGAGCGTTTTAAACATGAGATTAATGTAGTTTTTATCGTCATTTTTTTTCTGTTTAGACTTAATATTTTTGAAAACAAAAAAATACGGGTATAATATTTTCCATCCGTCTTTGTAGTTATGAAATAAAAAAAAATTGTGGGACAGGCCCATTGTTCTACTGTAAAATTTTTTAATTTGGACGAAGTTTTCAAACCAAACCGTCGATATGATATTATACTCAAATTTAGTAGAAAATCTAAAAAAAATACAATATACAGATTGATACATTTAAAAGAAGTCGGTGTGGTAACATTTTCAAAAACTCTTCTCTTTACGGTTATTCTATGATCATTGTGGTCCACTCTGTATAAACCGCAGCACAGATTATTATGAAAAAATCCTGGTAAAACAATAGACGAGCACTGAAAAGACTCGTTCCGGCCGTTTTCAGAACCACTACCAGTTGTAAGAAAACTTTCCGGTTTTTTTTGAATCCGGGAGAGCTTGTCGAGTTGCGTAATCCCGAGGGAAATCCAGGAGCAACCGGCCGCGGCAGCATTGTCAAACACCCTCCTGAAAGAATATCATCAGGCCAGGAGCGACGGTGAATAATCCAGCAGGAGTGGGCGATGTAAGTGCGATCAATTGTTAAAATAAACACTCACTTCTTTACAAGATGGATGCCGTTTGATGGAAAAAAAGGGTTTGCTTTTCAGTTCGGTTTATTCAGTGCGGTTTCTTTACCGTCATTTTCATTAAGGGTTTTGTGAGTAGCAGAGAAAACGTGTTTATCAAATTGTTTTTAGTCATAAAAGTTTTGATTCATATTATGTTTGTTATTTGCTTTGCCAGAATAATACCCCACATTTGCACCGTCGTACTTTAAGCCTAGCTTAAATTAAGTTTGGTTGAGACTGTGACAATACAGATGGAAAAAGTCACAGTCTGGACTACACTTAACTTAAGCTCGGAGTCGGAGTTTTAATGTTATACGTCTGGGCAGAGAATACGTGTCCTCTGTCAAAATAAGTGACAATTGTGTGAAAGTTTGCTTGTGTTTTTTGATTAGACTAATATCATTACTCATTATCATTTTTAAGGCAAGGACATGCACCATATCCTAAAAGAAAAGCAAAGAACTTATACAATACCTATCTATCTGTTAATTTTCTTCTATTTGTTTAATAAAATATAAACAAATCCAAAGCGAGCGTTTCCCGTATAATATCTAAAAAAACAGGATATAGTAGACATTCAGAAACAAAACCATCTCAATTAATCAGAATCTGTCAGATGGCAAAAATGATATTTGTGAATCTCTTCGCACATTTCCAAACAAAAAACTACCCTAAACACAATAGCATCACAAATCAAACATATTTGGTATTACAAAGTGATTCACTTGGCTAAACCAGCTAAACCCATTAAGGCGCGTGCACTTTTTACGCCCATATTCCCCTACAGACTAATTTCGGGAGTCATTTTCGCTAACGACCACCAAACCAAAGGTCACTTTCCTAACGAACGCTAAATGTATCTCGTTTTGCATGTGAATGCACCCTCATTAGAAGCCGGAATGATATTTTGTGCAATCGGGTGTTTTTCGACTATACACTTTACGTGTCTGTATTAGGGAGCTACTGGTTTCAAACGTTAAAGCATAACAGTCTGCTATACATACCCAGTATAAAAATTATTATTTGTAAACCACATAATCTTATTTATATTTGTTTTAAATTAGAGCAAATAATGTACAGGGTAATTATTTATATTTTACTCAATAGCTAACCGGTAATTTTGATATAACAGCATAGTTTAAATTAGCAGAGTTTCAGTTTCCTGAATGTCACAATCTGATGTCAAAATTGACATATGTGAATCACTTGTCTTGTCACTTGTTACAGATTTTAATTATTATAAATGGAACGTTTATTATTTGCTTAGTCGGAAAATCACTTTTTTCTGATTATAAATATGCAAGTGTGGAAAAACTAAAACTGGCCATGTGAATCTATGTAACTGACAGAAAAACATGGATAATGGCATGCGCTAGACAAAAACAGAAAACCTAAAAAAAATCCAAGTAGGCGGAAATTTTGCTGCGATGTTGTCAAACGTCTCTCCAAATTCGACAATTAGATTAAGTAAAAGTCGATAATTTCGGAGATACAAAAGTTCAATTTCGTTTTAGTTTTTCCGACATATGTTTTTAAATATTTCGTGTATTGTCACAAAATTTGACTAAGAGGGGTTTTGTGGTAAAAAAAATTAAAATCTGCTCTAATTTCCTTAATAACATGTAGAGGGCGCCACCTACGACACTTTGTACACATTTAAAACGAAATAACTTTTTTGAGTACTTAACCCTGATGTATTTTATTTTGCAATAAATATTTTTATTTTCAACCAGGTATGTGATAACGTTATTTCTTATGTGTAAACCAGGTGGAAAGATGAAAATTATCCACCCGGGTGGAAAGTACTCACTTCCACCCGAGTAAATGTCACTTTCCACCCGGGTGAATGTGTCAATATGTGTTTTGTCATATCTGGGCTTACTTTTTATAGTTAAGAGACTGTGCCGCCACCTCTGCAACAGCTCGCAGCTCAGGTGATGATGAGTAACATCTGCGTCTTCAGAAATCTCCATGTTAAAAGCACTTTATGAAACGTTTTAGCTCAAAATATTAAAGACAGAATAGCACAATAATGATGTTGTCAAGATTGTAAACAAATCACCAGTCGTTTATTATGGTTGAAGTCATAACTACTCGTTATACTATCTTATTGTTAGAGACTATTAGCAATCAATATTTCAACTGAATGATTTATTAAAAGTTCGATGAGATTTTGAGAAATGGTTGAAAATAAAATAGTATACAAACCACGGTAGAAAGTTTAATTTCTGTCTCGAGATAAAGTTCGAACTACCTAATCTCTCGAAAATCAAACACTTTCCACCTGCGTATATAATATACTATTATTCTTCAACGTCTTTTACCTAAAAAACGTATACGTGGTAAGATTTGATTTGGGTAGCAGTTTTTGAGATATCTGGATTTAAAAAATTGACTTCATGATAACCAGGTCTAAATTGTCATTGAAAAAAATTTAACTCAACTTAAAGTATAGGGGTTTAATTAAAAAGTTAAAACTATATTTAATGTGTTGTTAATGTTTAATCTAGTAAAAATGATACCTAATAAGATATTTATCAACAACAAAAATAAAAACAACAAAAAATGTAAAACAAAGTTTTTAACAAATGTTCAAAATGACATACATGAATACGTTTCTTTAATTTATCTTTTGGATGTTAAATCCAGATATCTCAAAAACGACTGCCCAAATCAACTCTCACCACATTTACATTTTTTAGATAAAACACGTTGGAGAATAAAATTCATTATTGAAAAATGAACTACAGGGTTACTCAAAAAAGTAATTTGGTTTTAAATGTGTACATTTTATAAAAGAAATGAGAGGTAGATTTGAATTTTTTACACCACAAAACCCCTCTTAGCCGAATTTTGTGACAATACAACAATTATTAAAACAAATATTTCGGAAAAACTAATACGAAGTTGAATTTTTGACACCCTGTATCTCCGAATTCATCGACTTTTGGACTGAGGTAAGTTGGGTTATATTGTCATATTTAAGACATGGAAGAGAATGCAGGAAAATTAGAATTTGTTTTGTTCTCTCCTTTTCCAGGTTACACCCGTATATGTTTCACCATGTGTATGTCAGTTGGTTTTTGAACCTTCTTTCATACAGATGGAGTTGCATGCCTGATGAAGCCAAAAAGCAGAAAGTCTATCAGTCATATTTAAACCTCGAGAATTTGTGGTAGCATATTTTCCACACCTTTCAGGGACACCCTGTATAATGTTTTTTTTTTCGAAAAACCAAATATAACAACAATATGGGACTTTGTCACACTACTGCGCCACCCTGTATGTATCTGAATTGGTCTTTATGACTACTCTTAAAATCTGGTAAAAATCAGGTAATATACAGGGTGTTAGGTTTGAATTACGAAACTTGGTATACTTTGTATGCTTGCGAATCTTGTTTTACCCTCACGTCATGTGCTGTTACTTTCTAAAGCAATACGCAATCTTTGAGAAAAGAAATCAGTAGTTTTCGAGATATTTGCAATATTCCACACTTTTTAGACCCCATGCACCTGACCAACTGTTTTCTAACCAAAATTAGTAACTTTGCTAATCTTCAAACCCTCCCCTAATGGCTAAATGAAGCTGATGATCATTTGTGATTTAGATGAATGAGAATTCGTCCTAAAATAGGCCGTATCCGTATTTGTTACTCTAAAGCTACCAAAAGTGAGTTCAATCAGGGACAAAATACCTGCCCAAAACTATTTAAAAAAAAAGTAGTACTAGTGCTCTCCCTTTAGTTACTCCCCTTAGCAATACTTCAGTTTGTGTTTTTAGTCTCAGTTACTAAAATTGACATTAAAATAATGTTAGAAAGACAAATTTGCTATAAAAAGAAAGACAATGTTATGTCAGCACAGTGTATACTTAAGTAAGTAAAAACTTAAAAGCATAAATTTCATTATTCAGTGTAACTTTGTTTTTGCTGTTTTTTCATTATTTTTTTTAAATTTTTATGGTTGTTAAATATGTGGATGACAACAACCGCACCACAAAATTTGCTAGACAGTAATGATTATTTGTTTGTTTAGTTTATCCATCTTAAAGTAATAAATACTGGGGCTGCAGAAAGCATTTTCAAAGAAAGTATGTTGAGTTACTATTATTTTATTTGTGCTATTCACATTATTTGTTTTTTGGAAGAAATTTTCGGTTTTTCTCTTAGCTTCCAGAAAAAAACCGGCTGAGAACCCATTTCTAATAGATTTAGTAAAATTTATAGATCCACAGAATATGACTCATCTATAATGGCAACATAGTCAAAAATAATATGCGAATTACCAGCATCTTACATTACTGTCAATAACTCCCTCTGCTTTTCAAATTGCGGCAAAACAGATTTGTCAGACCACCCCTTGACAGATCGAAGGGGGGTGAGCTCCATCTCACTCTACCCCCTTGAACGTTTGTTTGCAGACTCTTTTTATTCGACCATTATCATTCTAATTATTCACGCGGCCGTCGTTTCGTCTAACCGACATAACTAAGTGGCTGACGAGAGTGGATGAAATAGGCCTACGTTCCTACAACAGACCGGAAATTGCACACAAAAACAATGGTTTAAAATCATTTACTTCATACTAATTATGTATTGTTTTTTTTGTTAACATTAGTTTTTAACCTAATCTCTTAGTAAGTTATTAAACATTGCAACTTGTTTTGGAGTGCAATTTCCGGTCTGTTACAGTGATAAAAGGCTTTAAGCCAACAGCACCTACCCTAAAGAGCTGGTGGATGGGCATTGATTAGGGCTATTGTCAAGATAAATTATTGGACCATCTCCCAAAAAAACCTGTCGCAGATGTTTATAAAGGGGCTCAAATTGGTAAAAATGTGGCCAGATTGTCCTAGATATCGATATCGTCAAGAACCGAGGAGAAAAAGAGGAAAAGAGCACTAGCTGTTGTGTTATATAGAGCATTTTGAACGTATGTTCTGATTTTGAGAACAGAGGGAGTGGAAATAAAGATATTTGCTCTGGATTTATGACATGGATTTTCTATTTAAACTTTCCTCAAAAAAAGTGAAATAAAAAGTTAGGGTATAATAGAATATTTCCTACAAAGTACGCAAAGTATATGCATCAGTATCAGTCAGAGCAGATGAGTACAAGTAATCTTTCTGATGAAGTGGTCATGTGACCAACTGTCGAATGATGTCACATTCGTTTTGATTGATTGGCACATGTCACTTACGACGTTTGTTACCATCTTTGTCTAGCTTATTGATATCTCATAGTTCCTTCTCAACCCAACATGTAAAATCAACGTTTTTACTGTAGTTGATGAGTACCCTAGATTTTCATTCGTCTTATCATGTACAGGGTGTCCCAATAAGCCGTGCACGCGGCTGTTACTCGGAAACTATAGTAGTACCTATGCCTACAAGAAAACTTTTTTATTTTCAACCAGGTATGTAATAACGTTATTTCTTATGTGTAAACCAGGTGGAAAGATGAAAATTACCTGCTTTTACTTTCCACCCGGGTGGAAAGTACTCACTTTCCACCCGGGTAAATGTCACTTTCCATCCGGGTGAATGTCAATATGCGTTTTGTCATATCTGGGCTTACTTTTTATAGAAGAGACTGTGCCGCCACCTCTGCAACAGCTCGCAGCTCAGGTAATGATGAATAACATCTGCGTCTTCAGAAATCTCTATATTAAAAGCACTTTAAGAAACGTTTCAAAGCTCAGCTCAAAATATTAAAGACAGAATAGCACAATAATGACGTTGTCAAGATTGTAAACAAATCACCAGTCGTTTATTATGGTTGAAGTCATAACTACTCGTGCACCTATACTACCTTATTGTTAGAGACTATTAGCAATCAATATTTCAACTGAATGATTTATTAAAAAATCGATGAGATTTTGATAAATGGTTGAAAAAAAATATAGTATACAAACCACGGTAGAAAGTTTAATTTCTGTCTCGAGATAAAGTTCACGACTTCGTCTCGGCACACTACCTAATCTCTCGAAAATCAAACACTTTCCACCTGGGTATGTAATATACTATTAATAGTAAATGTAGCCAAGGGAAAATACTGGAAATAATTTCTATTTTCAACCAGGTATGTAATTCTTATGTGTAAACCAGGTGGAAAGATGAAAATTACCTGCTTTTACTTTCTTCTTTTAAAGTTCACCTCAACTTCGTCTCGGCTACCTAATCTCTCAACAGAAATCAAACACTTTCCACCTGAGAATGTAATATACTATTGTTTGTGTAATAAAGTGGTGGGAATAGTCCAAAGTTTGCTTTGAAAGAAATTAAATATCTCGAAAACGGCTAATCGTAGAAACTTCGTTTTTGCGGCATTGTAAAGAGCATTTTCTGTCCTGTAGAGTGTCCCAAAACAATGTTCTGTTTAGTTTTCGGTCTTTTCGATAAAGGACGTTTTTACAAAAATTGCACTTCCATCTTAGATATCTCGAAAAAATCAAATGCAATGGTATACGGCTCCCTCATTAACTTTTTTGTTTATGATTTTCGAAAAAAATAGTTGCAGAATTTGTTCTAAAGATTTGAACGCAACTTACTTGAATTATACAGGATGTCCCAAAAAAGTGTGATAGACCAAACTTATGTTTATTTTTTAATGGAACACCCTGTATATTAATTAACTGTTGTGTAAAGCACGTCGAGACGATTTCAACGATATATGGTTTGTTGGATTTATCTGTAATAGTTTTGTCAAAAAATGTGAAAAAGCAAATCAAGTGTTTAGCTATTAACGATGCTATTAACAACTATTATTAACTTTTTTTTATAACAAAAATACAAAAAAAGGTAAAAGGAGGGCCGTTTATAATGAGATACCCTGTACACATCAAGGAAGAAAAACTGCAATTCAATGGATTTATTGGCCAATGATATTTAAAGTACCATTTAATGTCAAGACAGTTTGTAACTTTTTTTAATTTCTCGAAGAATATCTTTAAGCCCTACTGAAGGAAAATAACAAGTAGGATGTTATAGCGGTATCATATGGAAAGTAGTGAATTTGGCAATGAAATCTAGAAATTTTCAGTTATTTCAATGGGAAACTGTTTACTAATAACTAGTGGCGTAATTATCTCTTCTTGGTTGTAAAAATCAGAGGCCTTATTAAGGAAACATATTCAAACGAAGTAAAAATGTTCTACTGTTTGTAAAAGTAAAAATTGCATACAAAGCAGATTATGCTTTGATTAGACCGAATAATGTAAGAGAAGAAACAGTTTCAAAATTATCAGAAGTAGATGAAGAAGACATTTTTCTGAATTCTACTCAAAATGTTGATGCTAGGAATAATCTTGATTCAACTAAAGTGTAGTACAATTGAATAATTTAAAGAAACTGCAATTGACTAAAATCAATACATTTGTTTGATTTTGGAGAAAAGCTAAGTATAACAATACTAAGTAGAAGAGAATTCATGCTACCTTTTCAATTGTTGATTTTTTGTTGTTACTGTTATCATTGTCATTTGACATGCATTTCTTTTGCGACTTAAAGCCTAAGTTCTGAATAAGTTTATTATAAGGTTACGTTAGGTTAAGTAAAAGGTTTAGTTAATTTTATTCATGAGATAATTAATTAAAAAACGTTTAAATAAAAAAAAGAATGGTAAATATGAAGAAAATACTTGCTAATCCTCGACAAAATAGATTTCAACATGATAAAAATGAATTACAATATTAAATATTGATGCTGTTAATACCAAAATTAAAACATAATGGTGCATGGTTTTTACTTTTCAAAACCTAAAACACGGAGCGAAAAAGCTGGCGTTTCAAATCATAAAAGAGCCATATATAATACACATTTCGCTAAAACCCTTAAACTTTGCATGGGGAATGGAGGAAGTATGTTAGGTGTCTCCCGAAAGTGACAAATTGTCACCAGGTGACCCTTTGGCCAAGACCGCAGCCCTTCGGGTCACTAGAGACTGGTTTAAAACTTGCGGGATGTATGATGTGTCTGATGCTGTCTGCGTTGTTGCCAGTTTTGGCTATTAATAAATTATCATATTGTTATTTATGGAAGATTTAGTATAGCTGACAGGCCTCAAAGTTTTGTTTTACTGAGTATCGGGCTATGTCAGTGAATTCAATTTGTTGTTGATTGTAATGAGATTATTAGAAATTAATAAAACACATATTCTGAACTAGGTTGAATCAGAACCCAGTGTTGTCAAACAACCTTAATTTTCCATTTTAGTCGAAGTTTTTTAAATACAGTGCGTTTTTTTTAAGGCGCAACATAGGATTTTAGGTGTTAAATTTTTAAGCCCATGTTAGACCATGTTATTTTGGAACTACAAGTATAAAACTTGACGGGTGGCTCTTTCGTACCCTGAAGCTTAAGTAAGTTTACCAATTCGGCCTAAAAAGTGTTAAAAAGCTTGCAAAAAATCATCTTTTTTCGAAAAGGTTTTATCGTTTCATACTCCCTGTATGCATTGTTGTTCTTTGTTGTTTTTGATACTGGCACGGCAGGTAGCAGGTAAAATTTGGCGTAGAAAGTAAAACAGGGTGATCATTAACTTTATATCAAGAAAGTTAAGAACAAAAGAAGTATTTTTATAAGTGAATTGTTCAAAGTGACCTCCGTTTGAAGCCAAACAGTATTCCAAACAATCATAAAATGCCCTTTTGACGTTCAAAAGATGTCGGGTCGTGATGCAATCAAAATATGTCACTTTACCTGCTACCTGCCCTGCCAGTATAAAAACAACAAGGAACAACAATGCATACAGGGAGTATGGAACGATAAAATCTTTTCGAAAAAAAAATTTTTTTTTCCAGTTTTTAGTCACTTTTTAGACCAAATTGGTAGACTTACTTAAGCTTCAGGGTACTAAAGACACACCCGTCAAGTTATAGACTTGCAGTTCCAAAATAAAATGGTCTAACATGGGCTTAAAAATTTAACACGTAAAATCCTATGTTGCGCGTTAAAAAAAACGCACTGTATACTTTATAACAATGTATTGGTTTTGAGACCTCTCAGTTGTGTTTGATATGTGAAAGAACACTTATCATCTTAGATAAAATGACATTGACCCGTTTAAAAAAAGTCAAAGAACTTATTATTTTTAATCAAAACCGAGTGATTTTAACATATTAAGGAAGCCGGCATGTTCATTGTAATAATGTTTCATGTAAATAACGTTAATACAGTATTATTTACACTTGCTACGTTTGGGATCTTGCGTTTTTAAACCCCCTGTTATACACGGTTATTCACGTTATTAGACACGGAAGAATGTGACTAACCCATTTAATATTAAAAAAATGTTTGATTTTGGGATTAATATTGGAAGTATTTTTTTAAGATTGCTTTCAATGCCTGTTTACTGCGCTAATGCTGAAGAAGCCAGCCAGCCTCAAAACGTCCAATACAAGCTGTCATGCTTGTGTTTTTTGCTTGGTAACATCCCGAAAATCGGTATTATAATTACGTAACTTATATTTATTATCTATTTCTCTAAATTCTTAATAAATGCTTCACATATTGTAATTTATTATTTTGTCATTTATTGTCTGTCACTAAGTGGCAGAATCTAAAAATTGCTTCAGTTACTTGGTTGCTCACAATTGCAAAAATTGAAAATATCTGACAATACCAGAAACTATCTGTCATTGTCATAAATTGTCTGGCAATGGCAGAAAAAATGTGCATGGCTCCTCAAAGACATCGTAAAATTCTAATTCTTTTCTAAATTGAAGTGTATAATAAAACATTATTCTGTTACTAATGTTACATTACAAATCTAAAGAGTCTGTCGTCAAAATTTCACCATACTCTGATTGTTTGTTGATATATTATTACGAAGTACGAAGACCTAGAAGGGTCACATACGACGAAGGACTTTAAACTCGAAAATTAGTTAAATTCCGAGTTGAAATTCGGAAGTTGAATTCCAACTTTGAACTAGGAAATTAATTAAATTTTGACTTTAAAAACTTGGAAATTACTTAAATTCCGAATTCAAACTCGGAATTTAGTTAAACTCCTACTTCAAACTGGGAAAATAACTAAAATCCGAGTTTGACATTTTTACTAATTTCCGAGCTCCGACAAACTCAGAAATTACTTAAATTCCGACTTCAAACTCGGAATTAAGTTGCAATGTTGTCAAACCGACAAATTCTACTATTATGGTTTGAAGAATGTTTGCAATGCGACCAAACGGATAAACTCTACTAATTTGGTTCAGCGTTTGCAATGTTGCTAAACTGATTAATTTTTGCTTTGACATTGACAATATTGACATTTGGTGTCGTGTCAAACTGTCAATGTTGTCATTCAACTCAATATTCAAAGTTGTTGTTTTCGTTCTTTGTTGACTTGACTCACTTCCACATTTTTATTATTATATTTATTTACTAATTTTATTATTATTATTATCGATTTGAGTATGCTGAGTTAATCATATGGAAATCAACAAACAATATCATAATCAAACAATATAAAACATGAATTTGGAGGTTATGTATTAAATCATTCCAGTCTTTTTCTCCTCTTCTCTATTTCTTCCCGAAACTTTTTGAAAAACGTTTTGTTTCTACCCGAAAACTTTCAAATTTTTTAGAAAGTTTTTGTGTGGCTTACTCTAGTTTAAAGTTTTAAAGTGTCTTTTTATTAATTTGGTTTGAAGAGTATTTGCAATGTGACAATGTAAATTTCCGAGTTTAAAGTCGGAATTTTGTTAATTTCCGAGTTAGAAGTCGGAATTTAACTATTTTTCGAGTTTGAAGTGGGAATTTAGTTAATTTCCGAGTTTAAAGTCAGAATTTAACTAAACTCCGAGTTTGAAACTAAAATTTAACTAATTTCCGACTTGAAGCGGAATTTAAGAAAAATAACGTCTGTGCGTGGACACCATCAGTTGGCAATTTCAGTTTGCAGTTTTGTTCTACTTATCAAACTAGAGGTAAAACACAAATTTTTCCAAAAATCCGACAGACAAATGGCCAACAACCAGCTAAAGCTTAAGCAAATTGATTTTGATTTTCACCCCCCACGTATCAATGCGACAATTCAATTATGTACTGGTACATTCACGGATTCGATACAAATGCAATAAAACATACATATCACCCCTCGACGAATCCTGCTGTACAAATAGGAGGAAATAATTGTAATGATAATGCGGAAAGGGCTTGCGTTATTTTGTATATTCGGAAATTATACGGGGTTAAATGGGGGTAAGTCTGCGCGCCATTTGTTTGGTTGGTAAACATAAAAACCGTGACAGGGAAAACCTGATGGTGTTAAAATTGATTAGGTATTAAAATATATTGTTTTTGAGGTATAATTTCATTCAATGTGTAGGAAACTTGTGCTAAATCCCATTTTAAACATACTTTTATTAGCTTTTATAACATTTTAGTCTTGTGACACTGAATTTTAAAATTTATATGTGAGGTAAACAGTAATTATTTACGAAAGTACTTAATTCATTTGCTGATAGCAAATGATGGTTTAATGCTTACAGTATACAATGATTTTAGTACTTTTAGATCAAGGACTAAATATGATCGACTGCAATTGGTTAACAGCGATCTCTGACTTGATGGTGACGTAAAAACCGTCACCGGCCCGAGCCAATACGGGCAACATTGCGCTTATGGGATTAAGCAATCCTTTACTGTTTACCGTCCTTAATATCGTTTACACGATTAATAATAGTGTAGATAACATATATTTTTATAAATTATAACAACAACCTATTGTAATATGGGATCAAAGTATGGCGTTTATACCGTACAGCGCTTAGAAACAATGAGGAATTCTACTATAATCTAATCTTATTTTAAATGTTTGGTTTTCCTTTTAAAATGATTTAATACATCTCTATAGAACCCAAAATGCAAACAGTTTTTTGACGATATCGGGACGAAGTCTCAAAATCGTCAAAACGTTGTTTAATTTGTATACCAGGTGTCCAAGAGCACCCTGGACATAGGAGATTAACATGGGAAAATGGTTTTGATTTTTTTGCGCCTGTACGGTTCATTTAATGGAAAAACTCTTTAGATAAAAGTTGTAGAGCACATTTTCGGCTATCAACTCGTAATTTTTTCAATACCGTAATTTTGACCATTTGGACGAAAAACTGATCTAAAATTCGGAAATTTTAAATCTCGCGCCAAGCGGTCGTTAAGGAAAGTTTATATCCGGTCGTGCTAAAACATTCAAAACAAGTTTATTTAGTAATAATTTTGAGTTACTACCCACATACTGGGAAGAAAATACAAATAAATCGTGATAAAAACACTTTATCAGGAGCCACAGTCCAAAAATCTGGTAAGTTGCGTTTATAACCTCATTCAATGTCTCTACTAAACTTATTTACTTTGTAGCAAAATTCTTTAAGAAAACACTAGTTTTGCTTGCAAATATTTAATGAGGATGACCGAATCACCTATCTCAAGCCTCTTCATAACACTACCAAACGATTTAAAGGGATAAAAACAATGGACTAGGAAGGTCTGCAGATGTTTGAAGATAAGTTGCTTTACTATACAGGGACCACAAAAGAGGGTAAATACTTCCCTAAAAGTGGTGCAATTTAGTGACCTATGTGACTGATAGTTTTATTGTATCCTTCTGTTTTGTAGTGTTATCAACACACCATAGTGTTTAAGTGGTTTTACATTGTATGATGTTAATAAAAAGGCATTTTTTATAACTGATTGTCAATGTTTTTTTTCCTAGCTCTACAGGGTAAGGTAAGTACTGATATTTAATTAGCTCCATTAGTTAACTTGAACATCATTCACCTACAAGGATACTTGTAAAATTTCTACTAACCAAAAATAGTTTTTGTGCAAGTAATGTGAGTTCACATTTGATTAGTAAAGGTGTGTCCTCTGAAATGGTGTATTGAATTAGAAGCAAGTTGTTTCTCTTTAGAGACTTTCAATCACTACATTTCACCTACCTTTGCTAATTTGGAACTCCATATTATTATCCAAACAAACATTAAGTTAGTAAGACAAAGTTGTTTTTAGCATAGCTTGTATGGTGAAAGGTTCACCCACTCACACTCAATCTGTGGAACAATCACTGTTTATGTGGTAAGATCAGTTTTCTTTGCCACCTATTGTACCTAAGCTTTGAAAGAAAATGTATACTGTACCTTGAACTGTGAATAAATAATTAATACAAACGTTCAGTGTACAAAGTTTTATTTGGAACAATTGAGTGTGTGGAAAAAAGAACACAATTATAATGTTAATAAACCTAGAATAGAACAGCTCATGTAGATAGCTCAATTGAAAAGTTGGTTTTTCGACAATACCTATCCATATACAAAAACTTTTGTCACCTGACTGATAATTTGACTGTGTAAGTCCATATTTTGTTCCTAGAAGGGGTTTCTCAGAGGTTTTACAGCCAGTTTAAGATTATTCACATTTCACAGTCCCATCAAATTTTGAGATTTAAGTCAGATATCAACAATGAATCATTTTAAGTTTTAGTTGCAACACTGGTGAAGACCCTCGCTGATGATAGTCCATGAAGTTAAGCACATTGAAGCTAAATCACACCACTTTTGAAGGAAGTATTTGGCCCCTTTGTTGTTTTCCCTGTACAGTAGGAAACTTATCTTCAAAGATCTGGCTTCATTGTCCACTGTTTTCATCACTTTAAATCGTTTGGTAGTGTCATGAAGAGGCTTGAGATAGGTGATTCGGTCATCCTCATTAAATATTTGCAAGCAAAACCAGTGTTTTCTTTAAGAATTTTGGCGCAAAAAAATCAAAACCGTTTTCCCATGTTAATCTCCTATGTCCAGGGTGCTCTTAGACACCTGGTATAATACAAATAAAACATCAACGATTTTGAGACTTTGACTTCGAATTTTTTTAACAAAAACCCTGTATTGTTTACTAAAAATCTCTTTGAGCTAGAATAGACTATTTCTACGAATTTTGAAAAACAACTTGTTTGACGTAACTTGGATATTCTTATTATTTGGCAACATTGTTTCTGATCAGTAGTATAGTAAACAAAACAAACGGACATAGCCAAATTAACGATTAACCTAACTTTGACTAGTTCGACGTCCTGTTACTCTTGTTTTCCTTTCCAAAAGTATGATTAGAATTATTAATTTATTAATTTAAAAACGGAACGGAAGGTTTTCAAAAAGCAAGTTGAAATATGATTTTGCATTATTTCGCTTATTATAGATTACGTTTATGTGGTAGTAATTAGTGTAAAGCAAATATAATAAAACATAATTATCATATTATACTGATGTCTGTAAACAGCCAAACATTTACAAAAATATGAAAATATATTTAGGTTAGGTAAGGTAAGATAACAGTATTAAATGAAGTAGCAACATTGCCAAGTGGTGTAACAATAGATGTTACGTCAGACCATTTTTAAATCATTATTTTATTAAATTTCGTGCTATTATTAGTCAATTATTCAACGCTTAAACAATTTTTAATTCACTAGAGGTTTAAAAAAAATGTTAAATCACTCTGAATGACATTTGCTTATTTAGTCATAACTACGAGGCCTCTGTCATACCTCAAATTAATAGAACTGAATTTTCGTGTTTTTTTAATATAGCACGTCGAAATTCAATATGATATTGTATAAAACACGTAATTTAAACCTGTTTATTCACTCGAAGAACATAGGAACTATTATCAGTTATTTTTACTTCAAATCAAAAGCAGAAGCAGTTTTCCATTGTATAGGTCCAAATTACAGTGTTAAAATTAACTAGAATTAAAATTATCGTCAATTTATCACCAAGAAGAAGAAGTGTCCGTGATAAGGAAAGTCAAAAGAAAAAGGGTTAAAAATACAGATAATGACATTTGAAAAGTCTCTAGTTTTTTTGGATTTTTGAAATACTTTGAAAAATAGTTTTTTGGTTATTTTTTTTATTTTGTTGTGACGATAATATTGGACTTACACCAAGTCTAACAACACCTCTCAACAGCATTTTAAAGCTCACTTTAAACTGGATTTATCAATCTTTTATTCCGACGTTTTGTCTTGTCCATCCTCAATCTCATTTTTTTTAAATGCTGCGCTTATTTTTTATTATTAGATTCTGATATTAAAAAATAAACCCTTTTTATTCCGAATTGAATGAAGTAAGTCTCTTTCTGGTCTAAATGCGTTTTACTCTGTTTTTTGACATTAAAAAAGAAATGTCCTATTACCGAGCCTATTATTAAAATTTCTTTTTAATTAAAACTGTGCTAGTGTATGATAAGGAACGTTTAAACAAATTTGGGATGGAGACAAATAAACAGGTAAACGTCACATTCAAAACGTACATTGTTGCGTCATCCCTTTTCACGTTGATTTTTGCCATAAATTTGTCTAAATTAGCAAAGTTGTAATTTTGGCAAACAAAGCTTTGTATTAGCTTGATACTTTAAAAATGCAGTCACTTTGCTACAATTTCAAAATTGCGACTTCTCAAACTGTCAAATTAACTTTTGATCGTAAAGTAGTGAAATAAATAATACACCGTCCATTTTGGAAAACATTTCAAATGTTGCTTTTGTCAAAATTAGAACAACTAAAAAAAATCACGTTAATTAGCTTCAAATGTAAAGTTAGGTTATGTGAGTTTTGTTTGTTTTAATCAATGAATAAAAAAAATGTAAACATAGCAGGAAGGAGCAATAGCAAACCAAGTGGGTGACAGAAACAAGGGGGAGGGGGGGGAGTAATATGGCGGCCGTCAATACTTGTTAATCTTGTCCACTGTACAACTTAATTTAAATTTGCAAAACTCAACTGTTAAAGAACCACAAACAAACAAAACAAACTAACACTATACTACAACAAATACAAACAACAAATTTTTGCGGGTTTGAAACTCCAAACTTTCAATGACTTTGCGTCAATTCAACTGCGCAGTAGGCGAATGCGCAATCAAAGATGGTGGACTTCCGTCCCCCTCGCTTAATGCACAAACGGGTTATAATTTGTATTATTGTTACCTCCTGATACTTGTTCTTTTTACTCATTGGTTTTAATCATCACAAAATTTGGTTTGGCTGGGCAAAATAAAGTCTTCACTATCTTCTACGTTTGTGATAGTTTCAAATGCCTATATAATTATTTACAGAAAAAATATAATATATATAATAATATATAATAAAACAATAATAATATATCAGTAGAGAAAAAATCTATCATCGTTTAACTACGCTTTAAACTAAAGGTTTGTGGGTTTTTTGAAGCTTCGGGAAAGGTAAAGTGCACTTTCCGTACCGGATGCGGTAAAGTAACTTGTCCGCACACTTTTATTTTTGAAAAATATATATTTAAATCAAAAAACAATATCTGTATATTTGATTTCTCAATCAAGAATAAACTTTTAATCACCTTTGTAGACTTTCATTTCAGTAATTTTTCTATACATTTTCGTTTAACTTTACTGTGCTTTTTTATGTTTGATTTCAATTCCAAATTTTTCTACACATAATTTGTTGTTAATTGCTTTATTAAAAAAATTGCCTTAATCTTTATGATTATTTTTTAAATAAACAATTTTTCAAATACAATAAATCATACACTCAGCTGCTTTTGGTCATCATAATTAAATTTCTATTTCCTTCTATACTTTGAAGTCTTAATAAATCTCCGTAGTTAACCGGCCAAATCAAAATTATCCATCCGAGCATAAAACAGGCATAAATCATCCAACAGTCCCGTGTTTGACTTGCCCGATTTCCTCTTCATAAACAAAAATAATGGCACTTGAAATCCGTAGTCAGATGGCTTAAAATTGTGCCCGCCACCGCGGACAAAAATAAAAGGGTAAACAGTACGATAAATCACCTGCCATAATGACAGTCGATGGCAAAGTGCCAAGGATTAATTACACTGGTTGCCGTAAGGTGCACATATGGCCTTAGTGCGTCACGCCTGGCTGCCGAAGGTTTTGGGGTGGCGACCGATCTATTCTTTTCCGTTCTACAGTTGTTTGTTGATGCTTCTCCCTGTGGTTTGCAATAGGGGCGCATTGTAGATTTATGGGCTTATTTTCAACTATTTGTTTTTCCCGTTGGCTATTTAATAAGACGTAATATGTAGATCATACACCGGAAAAAGTTCCTTCACAGAATCCAAAGTAAAGTAGTTGCGCGCCACAGAAGACGTAATTTTAAAATTTTTGCTACATTTTGGGGGTTTCCATGATTTTTTTTTGTTGAATTTTATATTTTAAGAAGAAGAACCAAACCTTCGACAAGAATAAAAAATAATACACGTATTTTCATATTATTGAAAATATTCACTTCAACAAGCCCGCCAGTATGACATAGTAAGTTACTGACCAATGAAAAGTAAGATATTGCGCGCCAATATCATTTGGAAGGTATGCGGCCTCAGATAGATGGGTTAAGAAAGACTGTTTTTTACCCTCTCATTGCTGTAGACCAAAGGGATAGGTCTGGAAGAGGAAGTCGCCACAAGTCCAGGAATTTTCCCTTTCGGGAAGTTCCCAGAGTTGCATCGGCGTCCCCTGTTCTGGAAAAAGGATGCCCCCGCTGACGGAGGGACTCTTCTAGCGCTCTTATTGTCCTCCAGAGTGGGAACTGCGGAAAGGTTCTACCCAGATTTTGAGAATAAAATTCTCGTCACCCAGGGGTGAGGTCTGTGGGAAAATTGCGGTCCTCATCTTGGTTGGTTGGGTGGTCCTTGGTTAGTCGTCCATCTGAAGCAAAAAGAAAATCTGGTTAATATATACCCGATACGTTTGTGGGGGGCTTCTAACTCCGGTTCGTAGTTTACTGCTTTGCGCAGTTTTCCGCCTTTAAATCTGTACTGCGCTTTGCTTGATCCTCGTACCCCAACGCGGCCGATGTGTAAGTTAACCTGACATTGCTTTCTATCCTCAATTTGGGTCTTCTTTTGAAGACTACGGCCTGCGTTTTCTCCACAGGTCAATCTTCCATTTGTTGCATCATTTCTCCAATGCTGTCTCCTCTTGAAGGTATCGGGTCAGGAGTCGGCCGCGGTGTCATCCGCGTAGTGCTAAGCTGGTTCGCTGAGTTCTAGAGGCGGATCTGAAACATAATAAACAAAATGCGGCACCTCCTGCTTCCATTTCTCTATAACTTGAATAAACGCTGTCGATTTTGACACAAAAGCGACGAGCTGAAAGAAAAAATCTGATTAGTTTTACCAGGACGACTGAAAAGCCGGCGTTCAGCATATTTATCAGAAGTCCTCTATGCCAAACCCTGTCAAAGGCCTTGGACACGTCCAGTAGTACGGCTCCTGTCGCTTCTTGCCTATTGAATCCTTGCGTGATGTATTCGGGCATCCTCAGGACTTGGAGTTCCGTCGATAGCGCCTTTCGAAATCCAAATTGCTCGTCGGCGATGACGTGCAGGACCTCTTCTTGCTCCTTTAACCTCCTAAAGTTGATGATTTCTGCCACTTTTTCCAAAGATAGCAGGAGGCTGATGGGCCGATAATTCTGGGGGAACAGCGGGTCTTTTTGTGGTTTTGGAAATAGGATGACATCGGCTCTCTACCAATCAGCAGGAAACTACCTTAGTCGAAGTATTGCGTTCACAATATTCAACAAGGCAGCCTTCCCGCGTCTCGAAAGTTTTCTCAGCACAATGTTTCCTACCTATCTCATCCCATCCTGGTGTCTTTTAAAAAACTATTAAAGCACATCACCTGCTTCCTAATCAACTCAATTCCATTGACTGTATAACAATTTTTAGAAAATATGTTATAAGCTTCCTGTTGGAAAAATGTCTATACACTTTTGACTTCAATAAATTAAAAGTCGTTTGTTTAAACTTGTATTGTTTTTTGTTTGTTTGTTTTGTGACGTTGCTTATGTATGTTACTGTAATTGTTCAACCAACACAGAATTTATTATTAAAGGTTGAACTTAGAAATTATAGTCCAATCTTTCAACTTTAAGGATTGACTTAACAACTATAATCCAGATGAAACGTTAGACGCATTGGTTTATTTTACAATTTAAAATGTTCTTGTTGAGGATAATCTTATATATACAAATATAAATATAAATGTATATATAAACAATCTTTATTTTCAATAGAAAAAAGGCTATCGACCACTTGGTCTTTCTGCCTATGTTTACAGTGGGATTTTTTATGGTTTTAGTATACATGTTAACTTCTTTCTAATTATTTACAATTTATTTACAAAAAAAAAAAAATCTTAGTTAAAGTGCTCTAGTAGGGTGGCAGTGGGAAAGAGGTAACGGGATTGTCTAGTTTGTCTTGTTATGCACAGTGGGTTTATTATTGTCCAGCTGTTTGGATTATTCTTCCATTTGTTCTGTAGTTGTATAAGTCTGTCTGTTATTTTGGTCATGTTTGTACGTTCGTAGAGAAGTTGGTTGGATGGGTTGTGTAGTGGGTTTTCTGGGTGTCTTATTTTGGTTATTCGTCTTAGAGCAATCTGTTCCGTAGTCTGAGTGTATCTTTTAGTTTTGTCAGTAGCGTTTGCTCTAAGTAAGTGTCCCTAGTCTAGAACTAGTCTACAGATGGATTTGAATATTTGTGTGGCGGTTTTCGTGCTAATACCTTTGTTTTTGTATGTCAGTGATCTAAAGTGTTTTGTCCGTTTAATAGTTTCAGTGGATAATCTTATTTTAATCAGAATTAGTAAAAGATTTATTTTATTCACAAAACAATTTTACAATACTTTTTTCTTGGGTTTCTGTATTTTTGTGTGTTTTCTTAATTACACATACCACATAGAGAAGTGCATTACAAACATCAAACAAAAATCAAATTGAGATATTACCTTCGAGTTGACATTTTCAAATGAGAAACCCCATTTTTTATTGCAATTATAGATTCTACGTAAAGTTCTGGGTATTTTTCATGTAGCATATCCTATGTCGATATTAAGCTGTTTTCAAGAAAATAACAGTTGAAAAATATAACATGTTTTTCGAAGGACATGAAAAATACCCAGAAATTGACGTAGAATCCATAAATGCAATAAAAAATGGGGGTTCTTATTTGAAAATTTCAACTGAAAGGTCGTATCTCAATTTTGGGACACCCTGTATATCTAATATTCTTCTCAAAAAATGCGCAGTTAAACATGATACCATACGTGTCCGAGCATTTTTCTTAAAGATAACTCCCTAAATTTTAATCGAATTTATTCCATACTTTATGGACACACTGTATTATACATTTTGCCAGTAAATAGGTACAAAACTAGGGCGCTAACCTTCACAAAAACTATGTTAATTATGAATAACTAGATGGAACACTATACCCCTGCCAATTAAACGTAGCTTCTCCTTTTTGGTAATAAAACTAACATAAAACCATCGGGCCCTAAATGGCGCGAGCCACCCTTCGTTCAAAGGGCGGCGGTGGTCCATTTGCAACAGAGGGTCGACTAAATCAAACTCCACTTGTATTATCAATTATTCAACGACACATCTGTCTGATATTTTTCCTACTTGTTACAGTATATTTCATCTAAGCCCCATTTTTTCCTTGTGTTCCGCTGCAATATGTTTGCCTTTTGGACTTCAAAGTTTCAGTTTTACTTGACGTCGGTTGCTTGTAAGGTTAGGACGTATTTACGGCATTATTTATTGAAGCCACCACTAAAACTCCGATCCCATGTAACTAACTTGGATTAGTCTAAACTCTCAAGCCTGAAATCCAATTATGATTTCAAACTGAAACTGTTTGATATATCCAGTCGAGCATTTCGGGTTAACCAAGGTATCTGTGTCCATTAACTCTGGTCAACCCGAAATGGCCCAGACCTGATAATTTAGTCAAAGTTTGGATTGCATTCGGAGAAACTTCCTTTCTTAACTGTAATGTGCTAAATCAGGGGCGTACACATTACTAATCCACTGGTTTTTAACCTTTTATTGATGTGTAAACTTACCTGCTTCAACACTTTTCAGACTAGGCTAACGTTTTTTCTTATGACGCATAATAAACAAAAACTATATAATGTAGTACGTAGTATGTACCTGGGGATTAATATGAATACTTCTAGGATACACAGACCCGTATTTGCTATTTGTTTTGAAGGGTATTCACCCTACTTTATAATTGCTAAGTAGCTAAGTTGCACATAAAACTGAAATCCTGCCAAACTTTTGCCTGTTAATTTTTTTTTTGCTAAAACGAATTGATACATAAGTGACATTGTTAAAAAAAATATTTTTTTTTACGGGCAAACTAAGAACTTTAAGGCCAGTTCTGCCTTGTATGCTCAGCTTGACATGTAGGTTAGTTTGATGGAATTATCTATATACAAACAATTCAATTCATATATAAATAATTAAGTTATAAGTTTTTAATAAATTGTAATTTTCCTGTCAGTTAGAACAATTAATATGAAAATTAGAATTATACTTTTAACACTTTGTGTCATTTTATTGATTGGGGTTGCACTAGGCTTGTATGAAGATGAATGGAAAACGTTTAAGGTATGTAATAGTGTTTTTGTTTTAATAATATAGTAATTGTAGTAAGGCTAGACTGATAAGAGTTGCTACTACACAATTACTGATAAATAATGACAAAAGTTATATTAAATTAAAACGGTAAAATATTTTAGGTAAACTTAAAAAACTAAGACTATGGTCAGTGTAAACCTATTATCCAATTGACAACAATTCAATTGAAAGGCTTAATGTGAAACAATGACAAGCCACATTTTTTTTAAATAAAATCTGAATTTTCTTAAGCTTGCAGTAATTTTATTAATATTGCCAACTATAGTCCCATAGGGCCATATGGGACATATCTAAATAAAAAAATGATAGTTTTTACTGGATTATATATATTATTTTTAA
Source organism: Ips typographus (assembly GCF_016097725.1). Classification (NCBI taxonomy): domain Eukaryota; kingdom Metazoa; phylum Arthropoda; class Insecta; order Coleoptera; family Curculionidae; genus Ips; species Ips typographus. Next base: position 11,910,514 of record NC_138423.1, read on the forward strand.
CAATAAAAGTCAAATATCTTATTTTTACCTTTTTGAGGCTTGTCATTGTTTCAAATTACATTAAACAATATGCAAAATTTCAATTGCATATTGCATTATTATTGGATTGTGACTCTTAATCAAGACGTTTCGAAGATGATATGCTTCTTCAACATAAATTTTTGCAAAAACTCTAACTTATATATAATTATAATATTTTACAACAACCATCACTAGTTTCTCTTTAGAACAATTTTCAGTCAGATTTTGAATTTATGTTAGAGAAAGAAGACATATATTTCTTCTTTAAGCTTTATTTCCTTAAATATCTGTAAACCTTCAAACTTTACTGGAAACATGATTAGTGATAAATTAAAAAATGATTTAACAAAATAACTATGGGTAGGTTTTTCGGTTGTGGTCAAAGGATCAATTTGCTTGACCGTTTGTATTTGGACGTTTCGAGGCTGACTGACCTCTTCATCAGTAATGCAAGCTATAAAATTGACAAGAAAAAATCCAAAATAGGCAAAACTTAAACATTCTAATAATCTTGTTAACAAAACTATTAATAGACATCATTATTTTTACATGATTAAATTTGGTAGATTCATCACAACATATCATACAGAAGTGAAGAGCATGAGCAGCAAAGATGGAAGATTTTCCAGAAAAACCTTTACCAAATCACCCAACATAACATTCTGTATGATCGAGGAATTAAAAGTTACAAACTGGGCGTGACACCATTTGCAGATTTAACACACGAAGAGTATAAAACAATGTTGGGCTTAAAATTTAAGCCGCGTACAAACCGTCAAGAAAAAAACTATTCTCAAGTAATTAATTTTTTTTTTTGGTTTCCAATATATAAAGTTATAACAAATCTAACCTTTCTAAGGAAAACAGTGACGTTCCGCATTCTTTGGATTGGAGAAGTAGAGGAGCTGTTACACCAGTAAAAGAGCAAGGATTTTGTGGTTCTTGTTGGGCGTTCTCGGTGGTAAGCTATCGTTTTATTGTTTGTTTAGTAAAAAAGATGGTAGTTTAGTTTGCTTTTAGTGTAAGTGTTCACGTGAATATCCTTTACTCACCAGTCATAGTACGTACAGTTTTAAACGTACGTACGTACACAAACTTTGTTGTACTTCTATAGTTTAGAAAAAAACTATAGATTGTTTACCTAAGAAGGTATATGGCACAACAATTATTGCCTCGTTTTCAAAATATAAAACTGTTACATGGGTTGAAATGTGAAATACATTATAGTTATTAACAGCTTATGGTGATTATATAAAAGAAAAAAGACATCAAAATTGTGTCCAAGTTTGAGATTTTAATGATTTTAGTTCGATATATTTATTATGGTATCAAAATTAAACTCGCTCTGTAGACAAATTCAATATTAGAAAACACGATATTCATGTCAAATCTACACTAAACAGTATCAGTTGTGCAATGATCTTCAAAATATTCCAAGTTGTAAAGCTGAATCATCTGCATAGCTTTTTTAAATAAGATTCTCTCAACGACGTGTAAAATAAAAGCAAAACTGATAATGCTACATTATAATAGCAAATATCTTCAGTATGCTAAGAAGTAATTGTAAAACGTCCACCTGACAGAGAATATCTTGAAATACCAAAACATTTATAAAGTCACAAAATTGACCATATTTCTAAATTTCTCAAATATTTATCTGTTAAAATAAACACGTGTGACCACAGTAAAAATGATAAAAGTGAAAGTAACGTGAAAAAAATTAGGAATTCTATAAAATTCGAAAATAGGAAAAAACCATCTCGCTCAATTGACAAATCAAAAACTGGGTCACGTGATCGGCATAACTATGAAGTGCAATAAAAAATGGTAAAGCCGATCACGTGACTGAAAATCTTCAAATATTAGTAAACAGTCAGTTGATCGACAAATTTTCAATGTTAAGCAGAATTGTAAAGACAGACAAATGCGCATAAAATCTTGAGATAATTTAGATTTAAAAAAAGTCCAGGCACATCTGATTTGGTACACTTTCACAATTTAATGAAAAAATTCGATTTTTACAAAAATTTTACAATAGATAGGTCTCATGTGCTGTACGGAATATAGGATAATAGCAAATCATTTGCGGAAACAAAAAAAAATATTAGAAGTCGAACACTATTTACTAGGCACAACGTTTAGACACTTTTCTTATTTCAAAAAGTTAGAACATTATACAGAGTGTCCAGTTTAGAATGAAATATATGGGGATATTGAAGACAGTGGGATTTACAATATTGGTTCAATAAAATAAAAAATACAGACTGGTCTGCAACCAAAAAGAAGTCCGGATCAATAATGGAACATTTACTGAAAACCTTAAAAGTTATATTTGAAAAACCCATACATTTTGTCTATTGAGAGCTATAAATTAAACAAAAACTGATGTTAAAGGTAACGAGACCTGGTGATCACAACTTTAGTTTTTCTTATGGGAGCCATATTGAATTCTGTATTTTTAAAATGGTCTTGTGATATCCAGCCATGTATTTTGTAAAATTAACTTTGACCGTTCAATCGACCTTTTATCCCTTATAGTTTTCAATATATCCATACTTCCAGTCTAATTTGAGACACCTCGTGTTCAAGCTTCAACAAATAACACATTTTTAATAAACAATTTTGAATTAAATAATTGAAAAAGATATTTAGAATAATTTTTTTTTGTTAATGAATATGGGTTAGTTGCTAAGTAACTTCGAATTCACAGTTCTGTGAGATGATGAATTCAGTACGTAATACAGTTTATACTTGTTATACTCTTGTTTTTTCAAAAGTTGGCAACGTGGCTAAGAAATCGATCTAAAAAATCCAAAAATATCGTAAAACTCAATTTACAGTCTAAATTCAGGTTTTTGACTACTTCTATGTTTAATCAAGGATGCATTATTACAGACTGGTAGTGTAGAAGCTCAGTATTACCTAAAACATGGAACACTAATATCTCTTAGTGAACAGGAACTAATTGATTGCGCATCAAAATATGGTTCCAATGGATGCTATGGTGGCGAAATTGATGCTGGCTTCCAGTACATCAAGTAAGTTGAACAATTAATCCACTAAATCTGTGTGATGATCAAACTTTTCAGAGAACACGGTCTAGAGAGTGAAATTGACTATCCATACGAAATGATCAATGATCATTGCCGCATTAACACCAACCTTAGTAGGGTGACAATTCAAGATTATGTGGACATTGAGCCTAACAATGAAACTGCACTTCTGATAGCTGTTGCCACAATAGGTGTGTAAACCTTTCAATTGCAACTAAAATTACTAATAAAGTAGATTTTAGGCCCAGTTTCAGTGGCTTTTGATGCTGCCCAATTTGATATGCAATTTTATAAAGAAGGGATATTCGAAGGGAAAGCCTGCAGTCAAACTGAATTGAACCATGGAGTTCTTATTGTGGGATATGGTTCAACTGGGGATGTCGATTATTGGATCGTAAAAAACTCCTGGGGTGTTCATTTTGGTGTTGAAGGTTACATGTACATGAAAAGAGGTGTTAATCAGTGCGGTATTGCTTTACAACCTAGTTATCCTGTATTGTAGTTTTGGTATACTCTAGTGTTCTCTTAAATTCTAAATGTTATAGCTTTTAAAGGAAAGTGCTAATGTTTTTTTTGTAACAGCATTGCATGCTAGACTACGAAGTATTATTTGAAAAATGCATTTTTTTACTATAATTATTAAAATGTTGTTAATTAACTTTTATCATCTAAGAAATTTAATTTATTTTTCCCCTATTTTGCTTTATTCAAGCTACGTTGAACTTTTTGATATATGTATATTTTAAAGTGGGAAATTCATTGACAAAATTTCATACATTTTCGAGGGGTTCTAAACATCTCTAGTGAAGTTTTCATCTCAATCAAATAATTTCCAGCAAAGCTTGTAGTTTTTGGGTTTTTCCAGGATTTCTCGATAATATTTTATCTTGATGTTGCAAAGTCTTCTGAACATCTTCAGTGAATATCAGGAGTTTTCTAGCCTTTATAAACGGCAGTTAAATTGTCTTAATATTGTCTCAAAAGAAACTGTTAATTATTTTCTGTTACCTCCTATAAATTTTGTTTATTTTGTGTTAACCCTTATATTAGATTTGTTTAGTTTTTGAATGTTCTCGAACGTCGTGGTTCAGCTGTTTATGAAAGAGACGGACCTGCTTTGAAGGGTGAGAGAAAACTTACTGATCACTCTAACTAGGTTTTTTTCAGAATGTGATATTTTGCATCTAGTCTATCACATTTATACCTCAAATTATCTTAGGTCCTCTTTACAGCAAACTTAAAGAGTGTTGACAAAATAACGGTTAGTTTGTTAGTTTTTGTGATTGTTAACTAAAGTTTAAGTGGCCAATTTTATTAATATTGCCATCCCCAAGTCAAACGACTTATCTTTAAAAGTCCTCCAAATCTTCTCTTTTTCTTTGGAAAATGTTGGAATCTGTTATTATGCGAAGTCATCTTCAGAAGGATTTAAGTCCCTACCTAAAACTCCTCGTTAACCAAGTTAAAATAAATTATGGGTAAAAAATATGTAATGTTTTACACATTTTTAAGTTTTTGCAAAGGTTAAGTTTTAACCATATAGCAGGAACTGTTATAATATGTATAATATTTTTCCTACTCGTTTGCATTATAACGCTTTTAACAACCACTTATTAGGTTTAACATTTTTAAAGTTATTTCATATCGTAAATTTGTTACTATGGTTCTTATGGTAATCTCTTATCGTATAACTGTAAGACACTACCTGATATAGCATTATACTCATTATTCCCAATTATTACTAGTACTAGTAGTTATTATTACTACTCATTGCAAAATAGGATATCTGAGTAGCAAGTATAGGACAATTTAAGCAACAAAGCAAAGAGTATGGAATAGGCTGACACCCACCGATTCTTGTTTTATGTATTTAGAATAATATAAAATTTGCTGTTGATTGCAATGCCTGTTATGCCAATAACTTGATTTGACTCTTGGATAACAATTGTTTAAATTAGACAGGGATTTATTGTTAACGTGACTCTGACAGGTTAACTGAAGTGCTGCATTCAAAATCAGAATTATAATTATTCAACTACACAGTCTCGTTGACAATACAAATAGAGAAAGCAAAATCGTGACCGATCATCGTCTAGCGATAATCGTGAAGCATAATAATCAAAGGGATGCTCTAAATCTGTTCTCTAACGATTATCGGGTCATTCGGTTTCGTTCCTGCGGCTTTTCTACCTCTCATTATCGTTAACCGGGTGCAAACGGTAACTATTATGGTTACGGGCGTCGCGACGCGTCGTGGCCAGTTATCGCGCCCTTTTGGGACAGGCGTCGCCCTCGCACGTGTCCAGGGGGCTGTGCTTGCAACGCCGCCCCAGGTTACGGTCATTAAACCTTGAATTATTGATATTTTTTTTTTATTTATTGTTTCAAAAAACCAAGATTTTTATCAGAATTATATTCTATTAAAATGTATTAACTTTATACCAAAATAAGTTGACAACATTTCTCCTTTGAATCGAATGGAAGCTGTGTTGAACATACAGCAGATAATGATTTGTTGAATCAATTGAAACAAAAATCTCAAATTTTTAACCTCTGTTACTAATGGTTAGAGTAGAGATTAAAAAGCGCTAAAATCCTGAAAAATAACGCTTAAAAAGTAACATTTTTTTCCCTCAAAAAAGCATAAAAATCTGTAAAGAAGCTTTAAAAAAAGCACAAAATTCTTTCAGAGATGTACCTAATTTTTTTAACTTTTTTTGCGTTCATATTCTAGACATTTTTTGAAGCTGTTAAACTGCTTTAGAAGCATACGGAAGATTTTTGAACAGTTTAAAGAGCATATTGAAGATTCTGGAATGCTTTAGAGGCATTTGTAAATTCTTAGACGGTTGTAGAATTTTTTGGAAGCTTTTAGACTATTTCGATATCTTTTGGGAGCATCTAGACTCGAGTCTAGACTAGTTGATGATCATCTGGAAACTTTTAGACCGTTTTGGAAGGCTTTCGACTGCTTGAAAAGCATTTTGGAGTTCCCGTAGTGTTTTAAAACCTTTTTAAACTACTTGAGGGGAATTTGGGAAGGTTTTTGGACATTTTAAGAAGCATTGATGATTTTGGACTGCTTTTAAAGCAATTGAAAACTTATGGACGAATGGCTTTATTTCAAACAGGTATGTCAAGCGTTGTTATGGAAACGCCGAAAAAGTTGGTGAGTAGATTGTTAGTAGAAAGCGAAAACGCTCTAGAGCAGAAAATTATTCACTTTTTGCGCACGCGCGGCGAATAACCACTTTCTGCTTATGGCTGCTGAAATGGAAGCGTACATGAGGTACTTCAAAGTCAGTAGTCGAAAAAAGCATTTGGAATATTTTAGGCTGTTTTGTAAGCTTTTGCAAGGCATTTTTTTTTCTAGTGTTTTGGAATGTTTTTAATTTTTTTTTGACTACTTCGGAGCATTTGGAATTTGGCCAGTTTAAATTTGTAAATTGATTCTTACCCATTTTGCAATAGATAATTGGTATGTTTTTGTCACTCAGAAGCCTTCAATATCTCAATATATCTATTGCAATTGTAAATTAACCTATACAAAAAATAGCAGCAAATAAGCACAAAAAACTAAATTAAGCATAAAAAAAAGAAAAAAGCATGAAACAAATCTGTCAAATGAGGTGTTTTTGCATAAATCTTTCACCTTAGATGTCAAAGGTTGGTTGCTTTTATTATTTACAAAATGCAAAATTCCTGGAAATCCGGACTCTACACCACCATTTTTCTCCACTCTCTTTTCTTCCTCTTCTTGTTTTTTACTAAATAGTTTTCATATTGTAAATAGTTTTTATATTTTCTTTATTCTTCTCACACATAATCACAATATGATTATCTTTGTTCATTTTACTCGCTCTTTATAAATCTGTTTCAAACCTCGCTCTCAAGCTTCTCATAATTGACATTCTCTAGCACGTAATCCTCTCTTTCCTCTACTACTCCTTTTTCCCTCTTTTCCAATCTCACGTCTTTTCTTTCTAATTACTTTGCTTTATCTCTCTAGTTCTCATTTTGAGTACATTTTAGTTTTTTTGTTTCCCTGTTCGACTCTATCTACCAATTCTTAGCGCAAACCTTTCTTAATACAATATTTTACATTACTTTCTCATCATTCAGTGTCTTTTTGTCACTTTTTCAGTTTTTATGTGTAATTTCCTATTTATTTTCTGTTTTTTTTTTGTTAATTTTCTTCTTTTAGTGTATTGTACTCTGTCCATTCCTTCTCTTCTACTTTTCGTTGTGTTTTCTGCAAGGGTTCCTTAGAATGATTCCTTCTCCTTCTCTCTTTTTATTATGCCATTTTGATAATGGTATTTGCAAGGTATTTGGTTATTTGATATGTTTTAAGTGTGTTATTTTCATCTACAAATGACGCTTTTTAAAAAACTTTCAACAAATAGCGAATACCGCAAGTTCCAGATCCACAGACTTGCAGTTTGAATTTGTGACATTTAACATGCCTTAGTTAACCAACACCATTTCTTACCTGTCTTAACATCTAGAATATGTAGGTTAGGTTAGTATGAGATATGAGCAGAGTGAAAATTCTAATGGTAAGTCTACAGTTTCAGCATCTGTGCAAATCACAGCACTGTTCGTTGTTTGTGGTGGGTCACCACAAATAGTTGGATCAGAAAAGAAATCAGTTTTTCGAAAATGAATGAACTACCCATGATACTTAAAAAATCAATTAGCCGTAAATAATGCAGACAAAGACAGTTTTTCAATGAAACAAAAAGCAAACACGTGATATCTGGTTAACCATGAAAATTATTTTAAAAAATCGTCTATGTTAGATTCCAAATTAGTAATTATTGACGATAACAAAGAAATAGAAAAACTATATTATTAAGTTTAGTTTCAGTTTTTTTGAATTGTAAGCAATGTAAAAAGAGAAATTATAAATAATAATTAAAATAATAAGTATAATAAAAAGTAAATATTTAGCTTATTAACTTATCAGAGAAAAAATAGAACAATTAAAAAAATTGGCTAGTCTCGAGCCACTTGCAAAAAGAGTTAAATAAACAATTTTTTTGTATTTGCAGCACAAACACGATTATGTTGTTTTATTTATAATTACTACATGAGTTATAGCATTATGATAATAATACATATTTTTTATAATATTTCCAGAGATATTTGCTATTTTTTAACAGCTTAGTAACGGATACCAGATCACAACAACAGACTGACAACTGTAAAATATGAAATACCAGGTGTCCAAAGGCGCCCTGGACATAGGAGATGAACATGGGAAAACGGTTTTGATTTGTTTGCGCCTGTACCGTTGATTTGATTGAAAAATCGTATTCATGAAAGTTGTAGTACCTATAACGGACGAGTTTTCTGTATTTTTTTCAGATCTCTAACTTAAGCCCTTTCGTCGTAAAATACGATTAAAAATGAGAAAATTTAAACGGATAAACAGGTCATTGTTGCTGATACGGTTGCTTTCGTTTACGACGAAAGGACTCAAGTTAGAGATCTGAAAAAAATACAGAAAACTAGTCCGTGATAGGTACTACAACTTTCAATACGATTTTTCAATCAAATCAACCGTACAGGCGCAAAAAATCAAAACCGTTTTCCCATGTTTCCCATTTTGCTAGAACTTGTACTTCCGGCGTAGAAAAACTCCATTTTGTTATTAGTACAAAAATTAATTTCCTTATTGTACTAGTAAAGAATTAATATCGATAGTAATTTTTGACATGAAAAAGTTCGAAAAATTGCTCGAAATCTGTTATGTAATTATAACGTTTTTTATTGGACCTATAAAGAACTGATGAATAACTAACTAACTAATGAATCTAACTGTGAAATTTGAGTGGATTGCCCAGAATAAATCTTACATTTATGATTACGCAGCTGTTAAAAGGAAATATAAAAAAGCAATGTTTCTTGTTTTGACAGTTGTTGCTATACTGGAGTTGGCACAAGCCGACAGAAATAATATGATTTATTAAATAAAATTGTGTACGATGTACAAAGTAAATCCTCAAGAAAACAGGAGGATTTCGTTTATTGTATGTACAAATTCTCCCACGGTTTTTTAACCTGATAATACAATACCTACATTGTTTTTAAGGAAACACTTCTGGTCACATTTTAATACTGAATCTATACAGTTTACAAAATACACAAAATATCTGAAATTTTGCATTGTCACAAAAAAGGTTAAAAACCAGTTTCTAAATAATAAGATAATTTGTTCACTTCTAATCTGACAGTGTTTTATTACAGTGTTTTATCCGGTGTTGCCAGAGGGTCAAACATTTTGATATGTAAAATGTGACATCGTTAATTCATTCATATTATTAATAATAAGGTTGAAATTGAAAGTACGAAAATGAAACAAAATTGCTATGATGTGAGAAATTCCAATAATTAATATCAAAATGATCAGCCGCTGCAACTGTCATGGCTATGTTAACATCAGGCAAGTTTAAGACACTTGTAGAGGTCTCTGGCAACTTTTGAGAAATTTTCTTTTGTTGTGAATACTTACCATAGCGTGTCGTAGAAAAAGTATAGTATTCAACGAGCATGAGATATGTAATGAAAGTCATCTACCTATGGGTCAACCAACTTGCTGTGTCGACTATTTCCCTTAATTATTGTAACTATTGTAAACTGCTTAGAGTAGCATTTGTGTTTATTTCAATACAATTGAAACATTGTTAGATTATTATTCGGTTAACTTTCGTGCCATAAGCTGTAGTTACTCTGAGTAGTCAACCCTCATTATTGTCATTTGCTGATTTTGTTTTAAAAAAGAAACTTATCAGTTTAAGTGATTTAACTCATGTAATGATACTCACGAAGATAAAGTTTGTAAAACAAGCCGAAGGCGAGTGTTGTAAATCATTGAGTGAGTAATAACCATTACCTGCGAGTAGAATACTATACTACAGTCATACAATAGTATATTGTACAACAAGGGTGAAAAAGATGTCCCTATCGCACGAGGACGATATGGACAATTCGCCCGAGTTTTACAGGCTATTTTTTCTACGACTAATTGGAATTACTTACCAAATTTCACACAAATAAACTCTCAATGTTTGAAACGTTTCCGTGTTTACATTATCACTTTTGACGCAGCCAAAGTTTGACCGGTGTCCCGGATTGTCACCGGGTGACAGCTGATTAACTTCGTCTTTTAGGTTGAAGTGTTGAATGGATTTGATTCATTGTAAATTGCAAGTTTGTATCATTTGCTTTATCATATAATAAAGTAGATGTTTTTATTCTTTAATTGAACACTAACTGAAACTTGAACGGCTTTTTCATTGCTTCAAAACATAAGCCAAAATGCAATGTTTTGATGCCAACTGTCAGTGAGGATGACAATCAGAAGAATTATTTTGTTTACGTTCTAGACTAGCTGTAATTTCTCTATTTCTTTACGCACGCTGAAGATTGTCTAGCATTCTGTATTCGTTCAACCGTTGGCAATTGCCTACTTATCCGTTCTCTAAACTGTTAAGGAATGAACCAATATCCCTATAGGAGTAGAAAAATAGTATATTTTGACTGTTTAATAATATGCTTATTACTCACTAGTTCTGAATAGATAATAAAACTTGCAAATACTACTATCTATATTGTACTTTACCTACCTTGTAAACTTGTAAACTGCCAATACACACACACTACAACGAAACATACTTGAAAAGTAACAAAAATCAGTGTGACTTTGGTTGAATGCATTTTATACCTTCATCATCAGGGCATTTTATTTGGTTATCTGTTTCTGAGTTAGTTTTTCTTAAATATGATTACCGTTAAAATTCATTCCATAAAGCTGTAAAATCAAAAAACACACACTCTTAAAATCTAGTCAAATCAGTTTAAATAAACATTACGAAAAGCATTTTATTTGTTTAGCTTTTTGAGTACAATTTTGACAGTTATAACAATGTCAGTTACAGTTCTGTCCTAAACTTGGAATCCCATAGAAGTACAAAATGAACACGACATACTTGAAAAGATACATAATCAGTCTGACTGTCGTTGAATGCATTTTATACCATTATCAGTACATTTTTGGCATCTAATATGTAACATTTGGAAAAAAATTTGAATATGACTTTTCTAGAACCCTTTGTCAATTTTTGGGAGATTTTCAGTAGTATTTAGAGGTCTCTGGAATTTCCAAAAGGACTAAAGAGTCTTTTGGCAAATGTGGAATGTTTCCTAACCTAACCTAACTTTCTACATTTTGTCGTTCGACAAACGGTGGTGTTTTACAAGGAAAACACTTGTAGAGGCCTTTAGCATATTTATAATAATTCTAGAGATCTCTGACAAATTTCCAACATTTTTTAATGGTTTGGGACACTTGTGGAAGCTTCTGGCCATTTTTGAAAATGTTTCTAGTGGTATTTGAAATGATCTGACATTTCCAAAATGATGCTAGTGGCTTCTGGCAACTTTAGAGAAATAATGTTTAAGACATTTGATAGATTTCAGTCAAGTCTATAATATTTTAGAACAATTGTTAAACCCTCTGGCATTTTCTGTAAAGTTTTTAGTCTCTACTATAATGGCAATTTTCGAACATTCTAAAAATTTCTAAGACACTGGGGAAACTTATGGCAATTTTTGTAAAGCCTACAGTGGTATTTCAAAGCTTTTAGCATTTCCAAAATGGTTTTCAATAAGATTTAGAGGTCTGTCAATTTTCTAATAATGGTTACAACATTTTTAGTGCCCTGTGAGTCTTCTTTTGAAAAGTTATTTTTTCTACTGCTTTCTTGTCAATTTTCAAAATCAAATCAGTAAATTTTAATGAACTTAATTCTATAAATTGATTAAGGCAAAAAGAGAAGAAGTGTGTGAATTAATTATGGAAGACAAAAATAGACCCTACAAAAGAAAAATTATTTACACATTTAGATTTAAAAATTAAAAAAAATATATACAGAGTAAATACTATAATTTCTTCTTTTGAATGTTATTTAACACACTAGGCAAAGGTCACCACTAGGCAATCACCCACCAAAAATAAAAAAAAAAATAAATGACTCGCAAGGTTGATAGTAATTATTATAATAATATGTGACGAAAAATACGTGACACTCGATTTTTTAAACAATAATTTTGTCTTCAATAGACTGGTATGTATAATTAACTTAAATAATTAAATAGTAACTAAATCCAAAACATCTAGACTAACACGTGCTGAACTACTTTTAGAGATAGTAAACGTATTCTACAGGGTGGTCCAGTTTTAAATGTCAATAATTTACCATTCGATAGCCCATTAAAAAATAAGTTGACATGTATTATGTCATTTTTGTCATAACCGTCAGACCCTTGAAGCAATTTTGATCAAATTTGGTATTTTTTCTGGACGTCGCTCGATTGCTGCGCTCCACTTTGTGTCGCGCAGCAAACGTCATTCTCAGAGCATAAAAGTCATACTTTTTGCGCTTAATACATAAATAACTATTTACGCACGATTGAAAAAAGTAAATATTCTTATAAAAGGTTATCTTTATAAAAGGTTATATCGAAATTTTGTCAGTCTCAATATTTATTTAGTTCAAACGGGGAAAGTGCCAGCATGAAACGAATTTTAAACATTAGTGGAACTGTGGTTTTTATTCTTTTATTACCATGTAAACTTAATACTGTTGAATGTATAGGAGAAACAGACTTTGAAGATTTCTACGAAATGGTGGATGGGTTTATTAACGCTTCAAATTCCTATGTAATTCCTTTAAATAATTCTGCAATGACTGAAACTAGAAACAATAAAACTTACGGTAAGTGGAACAATTTAATTAATTAAGTGCGTATACAGGATGCATCTAAAAGATGTGAATACAAATTCTTGTGACAAACTGACAATTTACCAACTCAAGTTGTCTTAGTTCAAAATTTCGAAGATACAAAGTGACAAAAATTAAACTATTTTTTGTTTTTTTATAACTGATTTATTAAAAAATTTAGACAATTTTTTTTACTTTTTTAATACATTATGTTAAAAGTCCTCTTCCGAATAAAACATCTTTTGAATATTAAGAACTGTAATTTTTGGAAAATTATACTTTTTAATAATTTTAAAGACGTTTGAATTTCGATCTATTTCGTAATTTCACCATTCTAAGAATTATAAAAAGATTTATATGAATTGGAATTTTTAGCTTTTAGATTTTAGAGATATTAGAAGTCAAAAACTACTTTTCGACACACTATGTAAGCATCAAATTTCTAAAATAATTAAAAAATTAATTGTTAATTTTTTGACCTGTACGAACTAATGTATGGTAAAAATAGTATTTTTTGGGTAAAAAATCTAAAAAAAAAATAGGGGTAATTTCTCAATTTCTGGAATGCTGTGACGCTTTTGTTTGAATTCTGATCTATTTTGTAATTTCTGTATTGCAAATATCATAAAAAATAATATAAAATGCAACAAAAGTGGCTTATTAACATCTCTGAAGTACTTCAGGTACTTTTCTACTTTTTAAATTCAAATATCTGTTTAAATCAACGCTTACCATGTACACCATTTTTGGATAAAGTTTAAAGTAAATTACAGAGTGACTGAATAAAGTTATTTTGTTTTAAATATGTTCAATATACCTCTATATCTATCATCAAAAATTTGCAATAAATTTTTTTTTTCTAATCTACAATGTTTTGAAACCAAACACCAAATTCAACTTTTTACATCTATGAATGTAAAATTATTCATATTTTTTTATGACAACCTGTAGCTCATTGACGTAGTTTTTAATATACTAAGAAATGAATTTATACCGCACAAAATAATACAATTTACCATTATACTTAACATTTTTGTGGTACCTAAGTGATTATTTGGTTTTATCTGTCGTTCTTTTGAATTTTTCTACTTTGTAGACACTTTTAGTTTGCATTATTCGTTTCGGCAGCCATTTTTTATATCATAAAACTAATAATACTTTTCTTTCTTTCAGATTTTGGTAAATTTGACTTTATAGTAGTAGGATCAGGTGCAGCAGGTGCTGTAGTGGCCAGTCGACTATCTGAAATCCAAGAATGGAAAGTTCTTTTGCTCGAAGCTGGAGGAAAACCAGTTGATTTCCTAAAAGTTATTGGTTTATATCCTTATGCCTTTTACTCAAAGTTTAATTGGGGCTACAACACTACTCGCCAAAAAAACTGTTGCCTTGGTAAGTATTTTAGTTTTAGTATATTTTTTTTCTACCGGAAGTAGGAACGTTTTTTCCAGTAAAAAATATCACCTTTGATGATTATAATTAGTCGTATGACCAAATGTACATACAATGTTATTATACCAGTAATACTTATCGAATCAAGAAAAATGTAATAGTTTGGTTATATTTCGCCTCAATGTAAAATAACCGTGAGGGACTTACGCCATTTTCTCCTGCAATATAGGGTCCTTGGACTTAAAATCTCTTCTTAATCGCTTTTTTAATGATAGAGAACTGTAACTAAATCGCACCGACTTCATAACAAATAGCTTTCTTACTAATCAATAAGATGCCAGTAAAAACTCAATTTTGGTCAAATGTAGACTTTCGACTTTTGCGAATTAGGGTAATGAAATTATGTGTCAAAAATTAGGTATGGTGGACCAAAAATGTCTATTGGCTCGAGGTAAAGTACTAGGTGGTTGTACCAACACAAATGGGGCATTCTACAACCGCGGACACCCCGAAGATTATAATAGGTGGGTAAGTTTCAGCTTTTTTTTAATACCGAAACAAACAAAGTTAACCTTATTTTGAGCTATTTATAGGCAGAGGTGTACAAAAATCCTGGCTGGTCATTTCAAGACGTCTTACCGTACTTCAAAAAATCTGAAAAAGCAGTATTTGAACCTAGAGACGAATATTTCCATGGTGTAAACGGACCTTTAGTGGTCAACAAAACTGGAGGAGTACCAATTCTTGTAAGGTTCTTAAGATTAGTTGTATAGGTTTGGCTTTTAAACTAAAGGTGAAACTGAGGTTTAGACTGGAATTTTTGTCGTAACTAGTAAAATTTTGTAACTTTGGTAAATTATGACATTCAAAACAGTATCGTAAACTCTGATGTCAGCCTGTCCAAGCCTACTATTAAACGCCATCTCTACAATTGACCCTTAATGATTTATTAACTAAACCAAATTGAAATTTAAACTTGTTTAGAATGAGGTTCTGTTCAATGCTTTTGAAGAATTGGGGTATGATTTTGTGGATCCTAATACCGATCGTCAGATTGGGGTAGCCAATTGTCCATCAGACGTTAAGGGTAACGAAAGGCAAAGCACCGCCACTGCTTTTCTATCTCCCGAAGTTAGGAAAAGACGAAACCTTAAAATCAGCTTACATAGTTATGTTACCAAAATTGTTATTGATAATGTGACCAAAACCGCGGTTGGGGTTGAATTTATCAAGAATCGAAAAAAGTATGTGGCCACAGCCAGAAAAGAAGTTATCATTTCAGGTAGGTATGAGTGAAAACACTTGACTTCTGTGACAATTGCGACGTTGCCACTACGATTATAAATTCTGGTCTTATTTCACAGCTGGTAGTTTCAACTCACCTCAAATTCTAATGCTCTCAGGCATAGGTCCTCGTAAACATTTGGAAGAATTAGACATTCCAGTAATTGAAGACTTGCCAGTAGGTCAAAATATGAAGGGTCATCCACAATTGTTTGCAATAGTACTTCGGTAATTTACTCCAATATAAAACGTTTTGCTTCTTACGTAAATGAAATTTTTTAGGATGCCTCAAGTAGTGTTTGGTCAAGACTTGAAAGGATTACTCAAACGGTTTTCTCAAGATTTGGAACCTTTACTAAACGTGGCAAAAGTCACTGCATACACTAATTTTGGACAAGGAAAATTTCATCGAGCTCTCGTTGAATTGTTCTTCAATGTTCCTATCAGTAGTGCTGAGCAAAATAGTCGTTTTAATGCGTAGGTTTTACAGGTTTTTGCTCAACGTTTTGGTCAAACCCTAATTTTTCAGATTTAATGAGGAATACAACGAAGTGTTTGCAAGTCAGGTTAATACCTCCACTGACGTTTCCATGTCTTTAGTTTTGCTTCATCCAAAATCGGCGGGAAGTGTCACTTTGCAGTCCAACAGCCCCGTTGATAAGCCTTTAATTGACCTAAACTTCTTGTCCGAAGAGGAAGATTTGGAAACGTTTTATAAAGCTATCCAATTCTTACAAGAGCTGAACAACACAGAAACTTTCAAATCATTTGGTGCCAAGTTTATTGTTTTGGACAGTCCTGGATGTACTGAGTATGAATATGGGACAAAAGATTGGTGGTTTTGCAATTTTAAATACTATTGTGGACAGGTAATAATTATTTGGTTAACAAGTGCTGAAACTGGTAAATTACTCTCCCACAAATGTCATTTTTTAAATCAATATCTCAAAAGCCCTTGCATATCGATAAAGGTAATGATAAATGATACATACTTATTGAAATCCACTATTTATGGCATAACAGGGTGAGAATGAAAAATCATAAAGAATAGGACATTCGGAAACTGGAAATGGATACTACACGAGAAATGGTGGCGAATGCAAACATGCCTAATCCGAATGTTGATGGTTTCGAATATACCAGGTGTTGAAAGTTAAAATTTTAATTAATTTTCTTCGATTATTTGAGAGCAGTCATCATTATTTACTGGTTCCCATGGAAGAAAAAACGATACTTTCTGTTTAACAAGACAAAGTCTACCAGATTCTTCTCTAAAACGAAAACGTTTAACTTTCAACACTCTGTATATCCGAAACTATTGTGGCGAATTGCTATTCGCCCCAGATCAGCTGATCGCATTGGCAACACCGCGTAACTCGTCGGCAGATGACGGCGGACAGACCCCGGACCCGGACAACGACAGAGTTGACTTGACAGGAAGCGACTTTGGGGGATCGCAACAACGGCAGATTACCGATTACCGACTCGTCCGACCAAAATTCAAGAATCCAGAATCATCGGGAAGGATGATGGATTTAATTTCGAATTTCTTGTAGTTTATGTTTGTAACTGAATAATGAACAGTTAGTGTTTAGTGTAACAAGAGTGGCTTATTTTCGATGTCCCTTGACAACTAGCCACATTGGTGACCCCGACAACAGCCACACTATCAACATTCGGATTAGGCATGTTTGCGTCAATCGCCACTATTTGACGTATAGTATTTCCAGTTTCCGGATTTCCCATTAATTATTCCCCTATTGTTTAATGAAGTATAATTTGCAATATCCTATTTGTTATCTTGTTAAAGTCGTTGATCTTATATGATAGTGTTGTGCAACATCTGGGTGACATACAGACTTCCCAGATATATTTTGGAATACTAATATGACTGAATCATATTTTAGTCATTCCATCCAACATGTACAAACCGAATGGGACCTGACAAGGAAGAATTTGTGGTCGATCACAAGCTGAAAGTTCACGGAATTGAAAAGGTGCGAGTGATAGATGCCAGTATTATGCCCGAAATTGTTTCGTCCCATACTATGATCCCTACTATTATGATAGGAGAAAGAGGATCTGATTTGATCAAATCTGACTATCTGGATATGTAAAACAGCTTAAGTAAAACCCTCTGTTGACAACATAACAACCTATATCTATTATAGAATAATTTTAGAACGCACTGTATTGTTATATTCGTTGCATGTTAAATAAAATATTTGGGATAAAAATGTTGTTATTATGTAAACCTTGCAAAGAATTTAACCTAATCGAAAAAGCAAAAATCTGAACTTAAATGAGAAAAACTGAAAAGTGACAAGTGATGGCACATTTCGCAGCTTTGCACACATTGACAGTTGCTTAGTAATTTAAATGTCTAAAAACATTTTCTTTATTCGGGAAATATTCCCCAAAATTACATTCGTGCCTTAAAAATAACCTGATAATTCTGCGTTCAAACTTGTTATCTTTGCAAACTGCATTCGGTCATTTTCATATTTTTTTCGCCAAAAAAATATGAAAATAAACTCATGCAGTTAAGAGATAACAAGTTTTCATGCAAAATTATCGGGGGTAATTGCACGAGTGCATAAAAATTACCGATAATTTTGCATGAAAACTTGTTATCTCTTAACTGCATGAGTTTATTTACATATTTTTTTGGCGAAAGAGCCCGACACCGAAGGTGGAGGGCTTTTTTAGAAAAAAATATGAAAATGACCGAATGCAGTTTGCAAAGATAACAAGTTTGAACGCAGAATTATCAGGTCATTTTTAAGGCACGAATGTAATTTTGGGGAATATTTCCCGAATAAAGAAAATGTTTTGATTTTGCTGCAACTATAGATTGCTCAATGGAGCTCAATGAACAAGTTCCAAACCGTTCATTAATTTATTGTTGACATCGCGTTTGACATTGTTTGGTTATAAAAAGTCAAAAAACTGCGCAAGGACAACAATTAGTGTACTAGCAATAGGCTCTACAACAATGCAGTCGTTATAGATACGTACAGTGCAATTATCGAAATGCAATTATCACTTTAGAATGCAATTATCGCTGTCATTCTGGTGAAAATGCACTGCTCATATGGGACATTTAACACATGAGGGAAATATTCGGTAATATTTATGCACTTGTGCAATTACCCCCGAAAACACTTGTAGAGGCCTTTGGCATTTTTATAATAATTCTACAGACCTCTGACAAATTTCCAAATTTTTTTAATGGTTTGGGACATTTGTGGAAGCTTCTGGCCATTTTTGAAAATGTTTTTAGTGGTATTTGAAATCATCTGACATTTCCAAAATGATGCTAGTGGCTTCTGGCAACTTTAGAAAAATAATGTTTAAGACATTTGATAGATTTCAGTCAAGTCTATAAAACTCATAGTATTTCAGAACAATTGTTAAACCCTCTGGCATTTTCTGTAAAGTTTTTAGTAGTATTTATAAGCCTCTACTATAATGGCAATTTTCGAACATTCTAAAAATTTCTAAGACACTGGGGAAACTTATGGCATTTTTTGTGAAGCCTGCAGTGGTATTTAAAAGCATTTAGCATTTCCAAAATGGTTTTCAATAGATTTTAGGGTCTCCTTCTAGGATTCTAGGGATTTTAGGGTAAGATTAGAGAGGTCTCTGTCAATTTTCTAATAATGTTTTCAAAATTTTGAGTGGCCTGTGAGTCTTCTTTTGAAAAGTTGTGTTTTCTGCTGCTTTCTTGTCAAGTTTTAAAATCAAATCAGTACATTTTAATGAGCTTAATTCTATAAATTAATTAAGGCAAAAAGAGAAGAACGTGATTGCATTTCTGCCATTGCATTATGGCAGACAAAAATAGACCCTACAAAAGAAAAATATTTTTTCGCAATTTAGATTTAAAAATTAAAAAAATATATACAGGGTATATACTATAATTTCTTCTTTTGAATGTTATTTAACACACTAGGCAAAAGTCACCACTAGGCAATCACCCACCAAAAATAAAAAAACATAAATAACTCGCAAGGTTGATAGTAATTATTATGATAATATGTGACGAAAAATACGTGACACTAGATTTTTTAAACAATAATTTTGTCATCAATAAACTGGTATGTATAATTAACAAATAATTAAATAGTAACTAAATCCAAAACATCTAGACTAACACGTGCTGAACTACTTTTAGAGATAGTAAACGTATTATATAATTAAATATTTTTTACGTACGATTGAAAAAAGTAAATATTCTTATAAAAGGTTATCTGTATAAAAGGTTATATCGAAATTTTGTCAGTCTCAATATTTATTTAGTTCAAACGGTGAAAGTGCCAACATGAAACGAATTTTAAACATTAGTGGAACTGTGGTTTTTATTCTTTTATTACCATGTATACTTAATACTGTTGAATGTATAGGAGAAACAGACTTTGAAGGTTTCTACGAAATGGTGGATGGGTTTATTAACGCTTCAAATTCCTATGTAATTCCTTTAAATAATTCTGCAATGACTGAAACTAGAAACAATAAAACTTACGGTAAGTGGAAAACAATTTAATTAATTAAGTGCGTATACAGGATGCACCAAAAGATGTGAATACAAATTCTTGTGACAAACTGACAATTCATCAACTCAAGTTGTCTTAGTTCAAAATTTCGAAGATACAAAGTGACAAAAATTAAACTATTTTTTGTTTTTTTATAACTGATTTATT
The DNA here is from genome assembly GCF_016097725.1 of Ips typographus. NCBI lineage: Eukaryota > Metazoa > Arthropoda > Insecta > Coleoptera > Curculionidae > Ips > Ips typographus. Next base: position 11,930,752 of record NC_138423.1, read on the forward strand.
AAAAAATTTAGACAATTTTTTTTACTTTTTTAATACATTATGTTAAAAGTCCTCTTCCGAATAAAACATCTTTTGAATATTAAGAACTGTAATTTTTGGAAAATTATACTTTTTAATAATTTTGAAGACGTTTGAATTTCGATCTATTTCGTAATTTCACCATTCTAAGAATTATAAAATAGCTATTTATGTAACCAGTTACGAAAAGATCGATTTTGTGTAACGAATGAATGTTTGTAGGGCGAGCGCAGCGAGGTCCTACAATTTGAATGAGTTACACAATAAGACATTTTCGAAACGTGTTGAATACATAATTTTTTCTAATTTTGACCAAAAAGCGTTAAAAACCATCTTTTAAAGTGATTTAACACAAATATTCACTTTTATAGCACCTTGTATAAACAGTGACAACGACATGTTATGATGGATGTCGCCCATATGTTTCTACGGAAATGCATAAAAACAGGGCGTGATGAAATGAACTTTTCATAACTAGTTACATAAAGTGATACTTTATGTAATCTAAAAAAAATTAGGGGTAATTTCTCAATTTCTGGAATGCTGTGACGCTTTTATTTGAATTCTGATCTATTTTGCAATTTCTGTATCGCAAATATCATAAAAAATAATATAAAATGCAAGAAAAGTGGCTTATTAACATCTCTAAAGTACTTCAGGTACTTTTCTACTTTTTAAATTCAAATATCTGTTCAAATCAACGCTTACCATGTACACCATTTTCGGGTAAAGTTTAAAGTAAATTACAGAGTGACTGAATAAAGTTATTTTGTTTTAAATATGTTCAATATATCTCAAAAAATTTACAATAATTTTTTTTTTGAAACAAAACACCAAATTCAACTTTTTACATCTATGAATGTAAAATTATTCATATTTTTTTGTGACAACCTGTAGCTCATTGACGTAGTTTTTAATATACTAAGAAATAAATTTATACCGCACAAAATAATTTCAATTTACCATTATACTTAACATTTTTGTCGTATGTACCTACCTGATTATTTGGTTTTATCTGTCGTTCTTCTGAATTTTTCTACTTTGTAGACACTTTTAGTTTGCATTATTCGTTTCGGCAGCCATTTTTTATATCATAAAACTAATAATACTTTCCTTTCTTTCAGATTTTGGTAAATTTGACTTTATAGTAGTAGGATCAGGTGCAGCAGGTGCTGTAGTGGCCAGTCGACTATCTGAAATCCAAGGATGGAAAGTTCTGTTGCTCGAAGCTGGAGGAAAACCAGTTGATTTCCTAAAAGTTACTGGTTTATACCCTTATGCCTTTTACTCAAAGTTTAATTGGGGCTACAACACTACTCGCCAAAAAAACTGTTGCCTTGGTAAGTATTTTAGTTGTAGTATATTTTTTTTCTACCGGAAGTAGGAACGTTTTTTCCAGTAAAAAATATCACCTTTGATGATTATAATTAGTCGTATGACCAAATGTACATACAATGTTATTATACCAGTAATACTTATCGAATCAAGAAAAATGTAATAGTTTGGTTATATTTCGCCTCAATGTAAAATAACCGTGAGGGACTTACGCCATTTTCTCCTGCAATATAGGGTCTTTGGACTTAAAATCTCTTCTTAATCGCTTTTTTAATGATAGAGAACTGTAACTAAATCGCACCGACTTCATAACAATTAGCTTTCTTACTAATCAATAAGATGCCAGTAAAAACTCAATTTTGGTCAAATCTAGACTTTCGACTTTTGCGAATTAGGGTAACGAAATTATGTAAAAAATTAGGTATGGTGGACCAAAAATGTCTATTGGCTCGAGGTAAAGTACTAGGTGGTTCTACCAACATAAATGGGGCATTCTACAACCGCGGACACCCAGAGGATTATGATAGGTGGGTAAGTTTCAGCATTTTTTTAATACCAAAGCAAACAAAGTTAACCTTATTTTGAGCTATTTATAGGCAGAGGTGTACAAAAATCCTGGCTGGTCATTTCAAGACGTCTTACCGTACTTCAAAAAATCTGAAAAAGCTGTATTTGAACCTAGAGACGAACATTTCCATGGTGTAAACGGACCTTTAGTGGTCAACAAAACTGGAGGAGTACCAATTCTTGTAAGGTTTTTAAGATTAGTTGTATAGGTTTGGCTTTTAAACTAAAGGTTAAACTGAGGTTTAGACTGGAATTTTTGTCGTAACTAGTAAAATATTGTACTTTTGTAAATTATGACATTCAAAACAGTATCGTAAACTCTGGTGTCAGACTGTCCAAGCCTACTATATTTAATTAACTAATATACAGTTAAAACTACAGTTTTTAAACGCCACCTATACAATTGGCCTTTAATGATCTATTAACTAAACCAAATTGAAATTTAAACTTGTTTAGAATGAGGTTCTGTTCAATGCTTTTGAAGAATTGGGGTATGATTTTGTGGATCCTAATACCGATCGTCAGATTGGGGTAGCCAATTGTCCATCAGACGTTAAGGGTAACGAAAGGCAAAGCACCGCCACTGCTTTTCTATCTCACGAAGTTAGGAAAAGACGAAACCTTAAAATCAGCTTACATAGTTATGTTACCAAAATTGTTATTGATAATGTGACCAAAACCGCGGTTGGGGTTGAATTTATCAAGAATCGAAAAAAGTATGTGGCCACAGCCAGAAAAGAAGTTATCATTTCAGGTAGGTATGAGTGAAAACACTTGACTTCTGTGACAATTGCGACGTTGCCACTACGATTATAAATTCTGGTCTTATTTCACAGCTGGTAGTTTCAACTCACCTCAAATTCTAATGCTCTCAGGCATAGGTCCTCGTAAACATTTGGAAGATTTAGACATTCCAGTAATTGAAGACTTGCCAGTAGGTCAAAATATGAAGGGTCATCCACAATTGTTTGCAATAGTACTTCGGTAATTTACTCCAATATAAAACGTTTTGCTTCTTACGTAAATGAAATTTTTTAGGATGCCTCAAGTAGTGTTTGGTCAAGACTTGAAAGGATTACTCAAACGGTTTTCTCAAGATTTGGAACCTTTACTAAACGTGGCAAAAGTCACTGCATACACTAATTTTGGACAAGGAAAATTTCATCGAGCTCTCGTTGAATTGTTCTTCAATGTTCCTATCAGTAGTGCTGAGCAAAATAGTCGTTTTAATGCGTAGGTTTTACAGGTTTTTGCTCAACGTTTTGGTCAAACCCTAATTTTTCAGATTTATTGAGGAATACAACGAAGTGTTTGCAAGTCAGGTTAATACCTCCACTGACGTTTCCATGTCTTTAGTTTTGCTTCATCCAAAATCGGCGGGAAGTGTCACTTTGCAGTCCAACAGCCCCGTTGATAAGCCTTTAATTGACCTAAACTTCTTGTCCGAAGAGGAAGATTTGGAAACGTATTATAAAGCTATCCAATTCATACAAGAGCTGAACAACACAGAAACTTTCCAATCATTTGGTGCCAAGTTTATTGTTTTGGACAGTCCTGGATGTACTGAGTATGAATATGGGACAAAAGATTGGTGGTTTTGCAATTTTAAATACTATACTGGACAGGTAATAATTATTTGGTTAACAAGTGCTGAAACTGGTAAATTACTCTCCCACAAATGTCATTTTTTAAATCAATATCTCAAAAGCCCTTGCATATCGATAAAGGTAATGATAAATGATACATACTTATTGAAATCGACTATTCATGGCATAACAGGGCGAGAATGAAAAATCATAAAGAATAGGACATTCGGAAACTGGAAATGGATACTATACGAGAAATGGTGCCGAATGACGCAAACATGCCTAATCCGAATGTTGATGGTTTCGAATATACAGGGTGTTGAAAGTTAAAATTTTAATTATTTATTTTCCATTATTTGACAGCAGTCATCATTATTTACTGGTTCCCATGGAAGAAAAAACGATAGTTTCTGTTTAACAAGACAAAGTCTACCAGATTCTTCTCTAAAACGAAAACATTTAACTTTCAACACTCTGTATATCCGAAACTATCAACATTCGGATTACGCATGTTTGCGTCAATCGCCACTATTTGACGTATAGTATTTCCAGTTTCCGGATTTCCCATTACTTATTCCCCTATTGTTTAATGAAGTATAATTTGCAATATCCTATTTTTTATCTTGTTAAAGTCGTTGATCTTATATGATAGTGTTATGCAACATCTGGGTGACATACAGACTTCCCAGATATATTTTGGAATACTAATATGCCTGAATCATATTTTAGTCATTCCATCCAACATGTACAAACCGAATGGGACCTAACAAGGAAGAATTTGTGGTCGATCACAAGCTGAAAGTTCACGGAATTGAAAAGGTACGAGTGATAGATGCCAGTATTATGCCCGAAATTGTTTCGTCCCATACTATGATCCCTACTATTATGATAGGAGAAAGAGGATCTGATTTGATCAAATCTGACTATCTGGATATATAAAACAGCTTAAGTAAAACCCTCTGTTGACAACATAACAACCTATATCTATTATAGGATAATTTTAGAACGCACTGTATTGTTATATTCGTTGCATGTTAAATAAAATATTTGGGATAAAAATGTTGTTTTTATGTTAACCTTGCAAAGAATTTAACCTATTCGAAAAAGCAAAAATCTGAACTTAAATGAGAAAAACTGAAAAGTAAATCGCAGTAAGTGATCGCACATTTCGCAGCTTTGCACACATTGACAGGTGCTTAGTAATTTAAATGTCTAAAAACGACAAAAAGGTGTGATTTTTGATATTATAGGGACAACAGTAAGAAATAGTCTAACTAGTTAACATCAAGAAGGCAAGAAAAAACAAAATTATTAGTCAATTTGTGTTTTATACAGGAAAGGGGTGTTTTATAGTTACATTTTCTAAAATATGCATTGAAAATTCAACTTAAAACACGCTACTAGACCATTAAAAATAGCATTTTAATACTCTAGTGTTAAAAGTAAATAAATATTTAAATTCTATTTCTTACTGTTATCGGTACTTCTTTGGTACTAGACCCAACATCGATGGGAAGTTGATATTAACACGTATGAAATAGTATATTCACAAAATGCTTGTCAATTTGGTGACAGTGTTCATACAAATTCATTTTTAGGGCAACAATGGTCATTATGGAATTGTTGACAAATGGAACTGGTTTAACTGTTCTCAGACAAAGAATATCTCAATGTACATGTATATCTGTATATAATTGCGGTTTTTTATGGTGAATATTTTAAAAAATTAAGTTACAAATTGAGAATAGTTTGATGCAAAAATGAACCAAAATGACATCTTATTTGTTACTCAACAAATTAAGGAACTATGCACTAGCTGTTTCAAAAGGAATTTTGACCTTTTTGACATATCTGTAATTTGTTGTGAGTCGCCTTTAGAAGGTTTATTAAATATTTCATTTCCTCCAGGTCTGATAGATGTAAAATGAAATCACATTGTGCTTTAAGAAATTAATGTAATTAAGGCATAAAATAAATGTGTTCAATTTCTTTGATTTAAAAGTTTTGGTGTAAAAGCCGCATGAGAATAAAGTAAGACATTTTTAAATGCGGATCTGGTTTTTTACACTTTAAATTCACTGGCTATCCGAATAGAGCCAATCTGGATATCAACGAGCGGATCGGTCGATAGAGGTAAGTTTAGGCGGAGATAAAAGGAAATGTACGCCCTAGAGGGCAGTTGTTTCCCTAAAACTCTAAAAGAGATGCATTTTGCACTACCCCAGCCATATTCTCGTAAACCCACATATTTGTCTATTTTTTCTTGCAGATACCTAGTCATTTTTTACCATTACGTCTGTTGCACGTTTCGAACAATAACACTTGCATTGAAGCTAAAATTGGTGGCAATTTATAAGCAATAAAAGTGCGTTCGGAATCCAATTAAGCTACAAACTGGACTAACCTTTATATCCAACAAATTATTGCACCCTAGCCACAAGACTGGACAAATGGCTTCTAGGGGACAATGAAACTAACCACGCATCAGTTATTGGTCTGCCAAATCCAACATAAACGCACAGATTCAAACACGAAAAAATTTAGTAGTAAAAATTGAAATTATATGCTTTCCTGTACAATTTTTTGCAAATTTAGATCATTATTATTGAATAAATAGTTATATTTATGTATCAAAGGTTGTTTGATATGTTTATGTCAGACTTGTTCTTTACTGTTTGTAAAATGGTAGAAATCTGTGTAAAAGACATTACTAAAACTGTTTTTCTGAAGTGATCTGTGAGAAACATTTTTCCCAGATTCCTCACGAACCAAATATTTGATGGTAGAATGTGAAAATCGGAATTATCATAAGGTAAGTAAATAATAACTATTTAAGGTAACTAAGTAACAAAAACTCAATAATAAGCTGGTCTGACTATGATTTTTGTAGTTTATAAAATATAATAATATTATGTTAATACTTAATTATTGTAAAAAATAGATATTTCATCATTATATGCTATCAGAAAATCAACAAAGTTTTATCGTTTTTTCATGCGTTATAAATCCGAATTAGAGCGGAGATTTTCCGAGCGGCCGGTCGGGTTTTTCTCGCGATTTTTCCGGCGGTGGACGAATTATAGCGCTTGTCACGGCTGTTCATTTGTAGATGGAGTTTTCCCTCCCTTGGGAAAACCCCCAATCACGAGCCGAGAAAATTGCTTATCTCAACTGGTATGACGCGCGAAGGAACGGCCCTCTAACTGGGGGGAGCGAGGGGGTGACCGACACACAAATTTGCTTTTTTTTTATTTTGCCACTTTAATATTTTACTAAATTGGTATTAATATGAGCGCAATTTTTTGCTTGTCGTGTTTATGCAAGTTTACTGCTTACAGTCAAAAAGGATAAAAAGAGATCAGAATTTCAGTCAAAAAAGTCTTTATTTGGTACAGTACAGAAGAAAACAAAAATACATAATTAAATCCATAATAAATTTGAGTTGTAATTAATCTGTTTAGATACTACATTGCATTTTTATGGTTATTTTATATAGGCATGTTTGTAAACGAGTAATTTTAAGTACAAAACAGAATTTTTGGACAAAACATAATTTTGTTTTTTGAGGTAATTCAAATTGTAATTTATTGTAAAATATCTGTGAGCAACATTGATTGTTAATTTGTAATTAGTGAATATACAGACTATTGGTTTCTTATGTGATATTATATGCCAATTTAAATAATACGCTTTTTCACTAATTTGTTGCTAATTAATTAAGTAGTTAAAATACAGGTACAGAAATAGTAGTAGTAGTATAAGTTAGTTACATATTTATATTGCACTTACGTGGAAACAGTACTTGATGTAAGTTGTCTGTTTTAAAAAGTTTCTTGCAAATATAGCATTTTTGCTAAAGAACAATCGTTAATTCCCAATTTCCTTTCGATTGGATATAATGGAAACACCAACAAAAACTGCATTCACGTCATCGATGACGTGAATGCAGTTGTGTGTTGCATGTGTTTTACGTCAAGTCCTAAGTTGACGTACTTTTTGCACTTGTTGCATAATACGATAACGATTTTCAAGTTTTGCTGCCTAATTCCACATTTTTGCATTAAATCAATAATAAAGGATATTCTGTTAGAATGGACCGGCGGAGGTTAAATAAAGATGGCCGCAATTTAATCGGATGTTTATAATTATTAAAAGCGTAAGAAGTTTCAGAAATACCTAAAGTAATACACATATTCCTAAAAATCAGTCAATCAGTGGCACATGACACATTGACATATGACATCAAATAACACTGAAAGAAGAAGAAGTAATGGCAAAAATCAAAAAATTGAAAAACAGAAAAGCTCCTGGAACAGACTCCCAAACGAACTTCCGAAATATGCCGGACCTGAACTAGGAAAACATCTAAAAATCCTCTACAACAAAATTTTAGAAACATCGGAAATACCTACGGAATGGCACAAAAGTATAACTATCCCTATATTCAAGAAAGGACAGAAAACGCACCCAGACAACTACAGAGGCATAACGCTGCGGAACACAAGCATGAAAACATTTTCTTTACCGGCATTTTGAAGGAAAGACTTCGAACGATTTGACCAAGGCATTTGATAGGGTTTGCCTCTCCGACATCATAAATATACTGATAGCGAAAGAAACGCCACCATCGTAAGAGCAGTCCGCAGTCTCAATATGAACAACATGACTAAAGTAAAGCCAGGAGACACTTATACGGAAGAGGTACCGACACCAGGAGGCATCAGACAAGGTGACAGCCTTAGCCCATTTCTGTTCAATCTCTTAATGGACAGAATTATATTATCATCACTAAATATGGGATACCGAATGGGACAAGGGACAGAATAAAAGAATCAGCATGGTATACTACGCCGATGATACAGCTATTTTCGCGGAAACGGAGGACAACTACACAAACTCTGCCAGGTCAGCCAAGCGATGAACATGACCATATCTATAGAAAAAACCAAAGCATAACCTTTGCTAAAGATGCCGTAAGATGTAAGCTGGTAATGCAGGACAAAACCATCGATCAAGTCTCCCAATTCAAATATCTGGGTATGGATCTGACTAGTTATCACGACCCAGTGTAGTTCCTAAGAAGCCAGATCAACCAAGCGTCTGCCATGTCGGCCTGCTTAAGGCAGATAATATGGGCGAACGAATGCATGCGAAAGGATAGCAAGGTCAGGATCTATAAGACTTGTATCAGGCCAATCATGACATACGGAATAGAAACCAGAGAAGAAACCAACAAAACGAAAAGAATGCTTCGAGTAGCAGAAATTAAAACGCTCAGGACTATAATAAAAAAAACAAGAATAGACCGAATTAAGAAAACTGACATTAGGGAACAATGTGGGGTGCAAGATATCGTAAGATGGGGAAGACAAAGAAAAATATATTGGTACGCTCACGTGAGAGGAATGGAAGAGGAAAAACTGCCACGCATCGCACTTGAAGGGAAACCAATAGGGAAAAGAGCACCCGGAAGACCACCTAAGAGATGGAAGGACAGCTGGCAGTCCACCTCCCAGGACCTTATCCAGAGGAACCTGCAAAACTAAAAGATCGCGAAATCTTAAATATGAATAAGAAGAAGAAAAAGTATGTAATACACATACAATTTATGTATTACAGCAAAATTTAAAGTTAAAGTTAAATTTTGTTTATGAACATCACAATTTAAAACCTCTAGCTCAATTCTTAATGCTAATATACTTAAGTTAATGCTTAAATTTTGTTTTATAAACCAGGCTTAAGGTGTATTGTTAGTATGGTATATTTACTTAATTTGTAAACTTGGTCTGTCCACTCAAATTTAAACATCAATTAGAATAGAATTTTTCCATAATTTTTGTTCTAAAATATGAAATACTGAATACAAAAAATCACACACCCCTCTATAATTCGCCCTGCTACCGACACAATGAAGCAATTGCCCTGCAGTCAGTTGTAGGATATATGCAACCAGAGAGTTATTATAGCTCAGCATGCATTCGTGTCCCTTAGGACGAATTACGATTAGGCTGCACTTGTCCATTCAAAACGTACACGTAAACCAATTGGCTTTTATTTATGGCCTTAGAGTGTACCCGAAGATAATTTATCTCATTGCGATAGAACAAATTATTGCCATATTCCTGAGATTGACCCATTTTATTTTATTTTTCACGCGGCAGAATATGTCTTTATTTGAACTGCAAACATCACCGATAAAATGCCCGTAAATCCTTTTCAGCAAACGTACATACCGAATCGAATTACTTTATTGTCTTGTTCAGAGTTAAAACCAAAGGGCTCCGCAAATGCGGCATAATGGAATGGTTGCATGCCATATATTTGAGGTTCTTTTTTTGTCATTTTCTCTTTGTCGCCTCAGTTCGCTTTATTCCGGATCGAGAAACGATAAGTCCTAATTTGTCAGATTCATCGACCTCCATTGTCGGGTGCTTTTTGCTGATTGCCGAAATCATTCCGGAAACGATGCTTGATAAGGACCGGTTAGGCTGAGTTTACTAAAATGGTCAGAGATTTTACACCTAAAATTAGTGGTCATTTTTTGTTTTTTATTGTCGATCTTAGTAGAAGTTACGTTTAAAGAAAGTTTACTATCTTAATCAATGAATAAAATAGGTATTTGCGCAACTAGGAAGAAAAGTGCAACTTTTGCTCCCGCGAACAGTTTGAGTTCAAAGGGTGCAAAAAGCAGTTTACTCCAGAGTTGCGCATCTAATTTTTTCTTCGACCAATGTTATGTTTTATGATAAACAACAGCAGTTAAGTAATTATGTTAATACCTGGATGAAAAAGAGGAAGAGGAAGAAGGTGTTGTTACTAAAAATATGTTTGTCATTATGTCAAACTTCTCTCGTCTTTAGAAAGTGTGACTTTTACTGAAGACTGAACTGAAGAAGTGCAAATACGCACAATAATAAGACAAGGTGACTCACTTAGCCCATTTATATTCAACATGATTATGAACAAAACTGTCAGAGATTTACCTAAAAGAGCAGGATACAAAATGGGGAACACTTACTTCAAGGTTGTCTGCTACGCAGATGATGCAGTGCTCATAGCGGATTCTGAAGGCGACCTTCAGAGATTACTTAACTCCTTTAATCAATCAGCAAAACAATTAAATGTGGTCATTAACACAGACAAAACCAAATGTCTCGTATCATCAAAAGATGCAAACTGGAGATTGACTAGAAAATTGTAGAACAAGTAAATCAGTTCAATTACTTGGGGAGCTGAGATAACAAAATATGGAAATCTACAGAATGAGCTCAGAGAACAAACTATGAAGGCGTGTCGAGTATCAAGATGCCTAACAGACATTGTGTGGAAAAACAAATACCTCAACATAAGCAGTAAAATAAGAGTATATAAATCGACAATCAGACCTGTCATAACGTATGCAGCCGGAACAAGGCCAGACACATCAAAAACATTAAAAATGATGCGAACAGTTGAAATGAAAATAATAAGAATAAGTATACACCGAAAAACACTACACGACAGAATCAGAAGCGAAGACCTTAGACAACGGAGCGAGATACAAGACATAGGAAGGTGGGTAAGACAGAGAAGAAAATACTGGAATGAACACGTAAACAGAATGGAAAACAACAGACTTGTTAAAATCGCAAAAACAAACAATCCTGTCAAAAAACGAACCCAAGACAGACCTCCAAAACGCTGGAAAGAGTGCTGGTCATCAACGTCCAAAGAGGCATAATAGGAAAAAAACAGGCATTAGCCTACTTATATGGACACCCATATTAGAAAGAAAGAAGAAGAAGAAGACTTTTACTGGTAGCACTTTTCCTCTCATCGGAGGAAAATACTTTTAGTCTCTCTGGTGGTACTTTCACTGCCTAGGGAGTTAAAGTGATATTTTTATCTCTCAAACGAGGGAGGAAAATTTTATTTTCTAAAGGGGTCGTAGAAAAACAATTTAAATATAGCAGAACGAAGTAAAATGAACCAAAAAAGGGGGTAAAAGTGGTTGTTGCATATGGCGGCCGTAAACTTCCGGTTGGTACTGTCAGAGATCAGTGGCATGATCAGTGGGATGTGGGGTCAAAATCATAATGGTTTTTTTCCTGTTGTACCTTAATAAAAAGTTTATTTAGTATGATTTTTTTTTTATTTAACAAAGGTCGTCAAGTTTGATTGGTGAGTTGGTCCAGGAAGTACCTCTTCTTCACACCTTTTGTTATTATTTACATATTTTACTCGATTTACAATAATAAGAGATAAGATGTAGTTTAGTAAGTAGCTAAGAAATCTGATCAAAACAATTTTCTTAGAAATGTCTTTAGCACATACAAATTGTGGCTTTTCGAGTAAGTACTACTATTTGTCCTTTACAAAACTTATACAATACAGTAGATTTATTCCTTTTGAAAAACATATTTTTAAATTTTAACTTATTGTATAATGTGTCGATGTTTTAGTAAAAAATTATGACAGACCAAGATTTATTTTTATAATAATAATTCTGTAAATTGATTATTATCTAGTTCCAAGAATCTTTACCATGCAGCTTTTATTGAACAAGTATTGTACGTGTAAGATTTTGGTGGTTACTTCCTAGTTTTTTGCTTATATTGTTGGTTGTACAAAATTTGGGTCGTGTTTGATCTCATCGACAAAAACTGTTGGGTTCCTTGGTTCTAAATAGTCCGGAAATGGGCATTGAGAGCTCTCAGAAAATTGGCATAACCTGAGGGAAATCGTAAAATGGGATGGGAGTTTTTGTTAAAATTTGGCTCATATCTTATCCGGGAGAAGAAATTTTCCGTGTTTTTGTCATGGTGCGGTTGTAGGATGGTCAGGAGACCTCAACAAAAGCCAATCCAAGATTTTGAATGGGTTACCTATCTCATAACTTAAATTAGGCCAATTTTTTTCAATTTTAAAGTTTTTTTTTGGGATTTTTTATAAATTACTTAAAATTATTATTTTTTGACCGGTTCTCGACAAAAGAGCGTAGAAATGTTCAAACAGAAAAAAATGCTTGATATCAATGGGCTTGGCTAGAATATCAAAAACTATCGTAAATTCATCTAAAAACATACCTAATACAGTTTTACGATTTTTAGCAATTTTGTGATTTTTGCAATAACAAAATTCGATGTTGTCTATTTTGAAATAACTATTAGTTTATACCAAGAATAGAAAAAAAATATATAATTATTTCTTATTACTTAATATATTGCCTGAAAAAAAATGGGTAGGTATCACTTTTTTTTTCTAATATATTTTTTTCTTGATATAAGCCAATAGTTATTAATTATAGGCAATATCGCAATTCGTTATTGCAAAAATCGTCGCCCAATTTTGTTGGACAATTTTTTTCTGTTTAATATAGACTTTTCTACGTCCTTTTGGCAAAGTAGCAAAAAATATATTAAGTTATCTTTAGAAAATCTCGAAAATAAACTTAAAAATGGTAAAAATAGCCTAAATTGACCTAATTAATATATTAGTTTTTAGGTTATGGATTACGTAACCCAGTCATAATCTTGGGTTGGCTTCTTTTCAAGTCTCCTGATCATCCTAAAACCACATCTTGACAAAAACACGGAAAATTTCTTCTCCCTGCTTAACTTTAGAGCAAATTTTGGCAAAAATTAAAAAAATGCATTATGCCAATTTATCGAGTACTCCCAATTACCATTGCCGAATATTTGGGTCCCAAGGAACCCGGGACAACACTTTTGGTCGATGTGACCAACTATGACCCAAATTTTGTTACGTAGGGATAATTATAAGAAATTTTAATATTCAAAAGACATAATTCAAGTGTTAGTTTAGTGTACTTCTTAAGACAGCATGATAACTTAGTAATAACCAAATATCGTAGTACAGTCCTGTATACCTAAAACGGCCCCCTGTGCAAATAGGTATCCTGTATTTACAGATCGCCTCTGTTTTCTGATATGGCCATGTTTAATGCTGTTACAATATTGCGCCCTTGGCGACGTATCGGACAACTTTTTGTTTCTTTGGAATTTGTATTTTTGTTTCAGTTTGTAAGGGTATTAATTTTCTTTTTTTTAGTAAGATCAGTACTCACTTTTCACACACAGTACGCTTTAAAAATACCCAAAAAGAAAAAAATACCGACAGTTAGTCATCAAGCCATAACTTTCCATGACTGAACGTAAACTTCTTTAAGTAGTTTTCAATATTTTCTGTCAGATATTACAACAACCAACTTTTTTTCTGCAGTCTTACATACATACATATTTCCGATGAATACTTAAATAGAACTTTGTTTTCTATAACACGAAAAAACTTTACTATAGTCTAGCCGGCGAATCTACGGAGTAATAAAATTCGATGGGCGGCAACTTTGGTCGGTCCGCATTACACTGTAAAACAGGTACGTAAAGGTAAATCGAGACATGAGACCCGAGAAGTCCTTATATTAGAGAGAGAAGAAGATATTATATTGTAAAACGGACCGGATATAGACCAATACTAATGGACGGGGCGGGGCAACCCTTCCTAATTTTCGCTTTTATTACTCCGTAGGTTCGCCGGATAGACTATAGTACAACAATTTTATTTCTTTTTTTTTTTCAATTTATTATTGTACTAGTAACATAATGTAGTCTTTTTACGCCGCCAGTAGAGGTCAATAATAAGCATATTTTAGACCGCTTGAAAAAAAGAATTGTATCCTGACGTTACCGTTTACGAGATACTATTAGGCCTAGTTGTGTGATTGATTCAATTTTGACCACCCCCTTAACTTCAATAATTTTGATTTTAGCAAAAAACGTTAAATACAAAACTAGTAGATATTTAGGTCTACTTTATTCTTAGATAAACAGTTATTATACAAGGTGTCCCAAATCTGAGTAACGAACCAAACTTATGTTTTTTTAAATACAATGACTAACTTTTTATCCGACATTTGAATTCTACTTCAAATTCCAGTCCTAATTGATGTAAAATATTTGTATAGATATTGAACTGTTTCTGCAGCAGGATCCTTGATTGGTTGAATTTTGACCACCCCCTTAACTTCTTTATTTTTGATTTTAGTTAAAAAACTAGTAACAACTTAATTGTAGATATTTAAGTCTACTTTACTCTTAGATAAACAATTATTATAGAAGGTGTCCCAAATTTGAGTAACCAAATTAACCCTTAATCACATAGTCGAGGCAATATTATTAATATACAATAAGTATAACAGATGCTGCTGCGGAAAAAGTTGAATATTGATACAGACATTTTACATCAATTTGGCCTAGAATTTGACGTAGAATTCAAATATCGGATAAAAAGTTAGTCATTGTATTTAAAAAAACATAAGTTTGGTTCGTTACTCAGATTTGGGACACCCTGTATAATAACTGTTTAGCTAAGAATAAAGTAGACCTAAATATCTACTAGTTTTGTAATTAACGTTTTTTGCTAAAATCAAAATTATGGAAGTTAAGGGGGTGGTCAAAATTCAATCAATCACCCTGTACAACAGTGATTCAAACTTCTGAATCTGATTCAGTGCAGAAGTGTCACTTTGACAACATTGCGTTTCATATGATAAAGTTCAAGTACCAGAGTAAAGTTTCATTACAGATTGCAGCAATGGGTACTAAAAGGCTATAACAATTGACTTCAACTTCACTCAATAATAGCCTTAAACCTAAAACAGTAACCAGTTTAGATAGTTGATATCATCATCAAATGGACTGATAAACAGCATTGTCATCTGTTTTTATAACTTTTTTAAATTCAAAAAGCACTAAGTATTCATTTAAAACAAATCGCTCGTAAAACAAATCAGTCCAACTTGAGACATTCATTCCGTCATTAATTTTAAACTAAAGTTGTCTCATTTGCAAGTCAGAAGCGGACATTTGTAAAAGGAAACTTTACATGAAAGAACAATTAAAAGAATGTTATTTCCACTTGGAATTGTCGAGGGGAAGTGTTCAACCTTGGCAGATTTATTGCTAATTGAGTAAGGGCTCAGTTTTGTTCGCAAAACGATTAATGACGCTTTAAGATTTTTTCCCCAACTTATTTTCTATACTGGCTCTATTTTGTAGTGGAATTTTGTTCTAGACCTCAAATGTATAAGAGAACCATTTACAGCACTTTCAAGTATCAAAATACCACAAGTTGTGAATATAAACGAGCAAGAATTCAGAGAGATGAAAACAAAACTGTACGTATCGTGATGGATCGGGCAAGTAGACCTGGGATTTGGTTAACCTCAACAGGATCCTGCACTCGACCGCGTGATTATCCCGAGATCCTGCGAGGTTGTAAAGTTTGTTTATAACGCTTCGTGTATTCCGTCTTTACCAGTGAAACCTGAAAATTTCCACTTTATAAAACCTTATTTAGACAATCAATACTCATCAAAAAACCAACATACGATTTTTGGTTGGCGTGTGAGACTGGTGCATAATTAGTGTCCGAACATTGCACACACATTCGCTACTGACATTTAATTCTCATTTTTTCCTAACGCCCCCCGTAATTGCGTATTTATAAAGCCGCCCATGCACACTATCGTTAAGAATGTATGAGAACAGTTAAAACCCATTTAGTTCCTGATATTTTGGAAACTAAAATTAGTTTCGCTGGTCGGGTGGCGTGTTTTACAGCGAATTATTCAAAATGGAGCGATGAATATTACATTGTTGGTAAATGATACCACAAATAACATCAAAATAGCGTTTGATTATTTACCTGTTGATTTTGGGGATAATGTTCCAGGTACCCACCCTAGAGACCAGGTTTAATGCAATGCGATATAATATGCGCGAGAAGTCAATTTAGTACCTATCAAAGTTAGGTTATGTAAAATTAAACTAAATTATTAATGCAGAATAAACGCATTTTGATGAATCTCACATCATCATAATTGAAAATCGTACAAAGCCAGAAAGTTAGAAGGAGCAGAGGTTCTGGTGCACTTTAGGAGCCACCGTATTTTTAGTTCTTTTTTGATAAAATCGATGTCAGATTGTTTATTTACACGTTATTATTTTTATATTTTTACGTTATTTCCTTTCTTATGGCATTCTCCATAGTAAACATAAATGACTTGTTTTTGATCAGTACCAGCACCACCAGTGTGATTGTTGAAAATTTTGTTTGTTACCTAGCAACCATATCAACGTTGTTAAACAGAACTGCTTTTCTTTTCAAAATTAGTAAAATCATTCTAAAAAACCATGTGTCTTTTTCAATACATTGAGGGAGAGGAATTTTTCCTAGACTTGTAGTAATC
This sequence comes from Ips typographus, assembly GCF_016097725.1. Classification (NCBI taxonomy): domain Eukaryota; kingdom Metazoa; phylum Arthropoda; class Insecta; order Coleoptera; family Curculionidae; genus Ips; species Ips typographus. The sequence continues at coordinate 11,947,507 of NC_138423.1, forward strand.
TGACCACTTTCAAATCGTTTTTTTACGATTATTTTCCCAAAAGTTCAGGTGGAAGTTCATCCACCCTTTTTTGGGCAGAACTAAGTCAAATAAACAATCTGACATCGATTTTATCAAAAAAAATAAATAAAAATACGATGGCACCTAAAGTGCATCAGACCCGGAGCAAAAAAGCTGTGGAAAATCGAATTTTAAAAAAGTCACTCTAATATAACTAACTACAAAAAAAAACTGGCCACACGTGCTTTATAAGGCATTTTACGCACTAATGGAAATACACTTTCGCCGCTACGCATATCGTGCTTCTTACAGCATTAATTACGTAATATACTATTATTTTCATAGCAACAGCCAAACACTTACCAAATGAATTATATTCAAGAAGAATATAATATTGGTATATTATACAGCCATTCCTTAAGGGAAAACAATTTAATGCTAAGCTGTATTGTAAATTCTTGTTCTGATTATATGCTCGTGGATATTAGACAGGGAACTTCCCCTGGATTGCACAATGGCTTCGCTTGTGTATTTTTTAAAGCTTTTACCTTTTTGCACACCATTCAAGCTGATCTTTTGGACGGTAGATTTACAAATGCCTAAAGCATCTGAAACCCTCTTTAAAATGTGGTATTATTAGTCAAAAAAGCACATTATTAAAATAACTTACATTGAAGACCGCGCTTAGCGGTAAGAATGTTTTTCCAGCCACTATCTCCTTCTGGAAATAGTCTATAAGTCGTGAAATAAGAATTAGTTTCTTTCCACTATATCGGAATAGTATATTCTATATTAAGAGCGGAAAGTATACATTTGCCGCTTGCACATGAAAATTGCAGCTTGAGGCGAAGCCGAACGCTGTAATCATGTAAAAGCGGCAAAAGTACTTTCGGCTCGAAATAAAGAAGATATTTTTTCGACGACTGCTGTGGGATGTAGAAGGACAACTCACATCATTTTCGTAGCTCGAACTCATTGTCACCGATAAACCACTTTGACGGAATGGCTTTATTTCAAACAGGTATGTCAAGCGTTGTTATGAAAACGCCGAAAAAGTTGGTGAGTAGATTGTTACTAGAAAGCGAAAACGCTCAAGAGCAGAAAATGATTCACTTTCTGCGCACGTGCGGTGAATACCCACTTTCTGCTTTGAAATGGAAGCGTACATGAGGTACTTTCAAAGTCAGTCGTCGAAGAAGGCATTTTGAACACAAATGACTAGTCACATAATTAGTCACGAAACTGATTAAAACGTCAGAATAACCTGACATTAATTATTGAACCCTCAAACTGACAATAGCTGGTAGTATGATGTTATAATACACACATTTTTAGTCGATCTTTATCTAATGAAATGAGATAAAGGATGTGACGCAAGAGTCAAAAGTCATTGAACAGAGAGTACGGGTTGTTGCACGTGTTAGACGTAATTTAAAATGGGTAAAATTTTTATTTTCATATTTCCTATATTTTGATAGGTTGATCAGCAGATTCTCGTGATTAAACTTGCTCAGATACAGACAAAAAGATAAAATAATTGTTACTAATATTTCATAGAAATTTTAAAGCAGATTTCCTGCTTGGCTTATCCAATTTATCTTTTGTGATATAAATAATACTTTTTAACATCTGAATTTGGTAAGAAGTCCGTCCCTGAACTTATCTATACACTTTCGCCTCGTGCGGCGGCAATTTGCTCTTCCACCGACTTCATTTCTTGCAGACAATCGGCGGCCGGTCTTACATTCGCCGTGGGAATTGCACACACGCAAATGGTTATTGCTCGTCGTATTGACTTTGGGCGTAATACCACCAGGTATATTGCCAATAAACGACTTAAGACGGCACTGAAAAAGTGCCGCACAACACAGCATTTTGCGGTGGGGCACAACGGCTCTAATTGGTCAACAATCTAACTCCCATCGCAATCGAACGAAAACCAACAAAGTAGAACTAGAATTGTCTGTATCTTTAAGTAGAAATAGGCAAAAAGTGAAATTTGTTACATAAATTCAGTTGTGTAACAGAAAGTAGGCTATATCTAGTAAAAGCAGTATGTACCCATCAAAATCCAGTGAACTTTTGTGATGAAAACTGTCAATAAAACACCACAAGCAACTAGCAATATTAGCATAAAAATATAGATATAGAGAACCAAGTTGTTTGAAATATATAGTTTACTCAATATACTTCGAAAAACTCTATACACCTAATAATAGAAATAGAGTAGGGTTTTTGAAATTTGGACATTTCATAGAAACCAACCAACAAAAGCGCACCGTTATCCATTGAAAATGCAAACCGACAGAAAATTCAGTAGTCCTAACCCGATAATCGTTTTTACCGTGGAGAAAAATGGGCGGTTCGCCGCATTCACCCTGTCACATTGACCATTTATTAGTAATAAGCACTGTTGGTTCGGAAACATTTAAAAGTCAACTCCCCCGGGACTGATTCTGTCAAACGATCAGTATACGAATTTTTGGAATTTATAACTCTTGTAAATTAATGTCACCGGATCGTTTTTACAGATGGAATATTGACTGGTCGGGTCTTTGGTTCACGTAGGTCTTCTTCGTATTGAACTGAAAAAGAAAATGTTTTTATCAGAAAATCAATTATTATGAAATATCAAAAACAAACTGTATTTTTTTCTATACAGTGCGTTTTTTTTAACGCGCAACGACACAGCGATTTTACGTGTTAAATTTTTAAGCCCATGTTAGACCATTTTAATTTGGAACTACAAGTATAAAACTTGACGGGTGTGTCTTTAGTACCCTGAAGCTTAAGTAAGTCTACCAATTTGGTCTAAAAAGTTATTTAAAACTGGAAAAAAATCTTTTTTTTTCGAAAAGATTTTATCCTTTCATACTCCCTGTATGCATTGTTGTTCCTTGTTGTTTTTGATACTGGCAGGGCAGGTAGCAGGTAAAGTGACTTATTTTGACTGCATCACGACCCGACATCTTTTGAACGTCAAAAGGGCATTTTATGATTGTTTGGAATATACTGTTTGGCTTCAAACGGAGGTCAATTTGAACAATTAACTTATAAAAATACTTCTTTTGTTCTTAACTTTCTTGATATAAAGTTAATGATCACCCTGTTTTACTTTCTACGCCAAATTTTACCTGCTACCTTCCGTGCCAGTATCAAACACAACAAAGAACAACAATGCATACAGGGAGTATGAAACGATAAAACCTTTTCGAAAAAAGATGATTTTTTGCAAGTTTTTTAACACTTTTTAGGCCGAATTGGTAAATTTACTTAAGCTTCAGGGTACGAAATAGCCACCCGTCAAGTTTTATACTTGTAGTTCCAAAATTACATGGTCTAACATGGGCTTAACAATTTAACACGTGAAATCCTATGTTGCGCGTTAAAAAAAACGCACTGTATATTTTGTGATTTTTTAGACTATTAAGTAATTTAGATTAGTGATTTTTGGCGTCATTGTTTAGTAGGAATATTCCTGTAGTGAGTGACTTTAATATGCCTATAAAAATATACGAAAATATTACAGCGAGTGTGAATGTAGCAATTGGAAATAACTGCCAAAGTCAAAACAAGGAGCAAAAACTAAATCAAAGAATAAGGACACTAATAAAACAGAGAAGAAAAATAACATGTAAAAGTATTGCAGAGTACAGAAACGTCAACAAATAATAAATTACCAAGAAAATGAGGAAACATAAAAGAGAAAAAACGCAGAAAACATTGAAATCATAATAAATGAAAACAGAAGCCTGAAAGTTCTAAGAAGAAAAAACGAGATGGGGAAGAAGGACATACCTACATAAAATCAGAAACAAAAATGGGGACATAATGACGAACAATAGAGACATAAAAACAACAATCAAAACTTTCTACAAACAACTATACACAACACCAAATAAGGAGTTAAACACCAGTATCCCTAAAGTGCAAAACCAAGGATCCGAAGGCATTCCTAAGATAGAAAACGCAGAAAATGATGATTATTTGTAAATGTTTAGTACAAAGAAATCGAGAGTTCTTTTGTGATCGAACCATATCTTCCAGCATTGCATCATGATATTCTAGGTAGCTAATCTAAGCAGTAAAACAGTTTTGAACTAAATCATGTTCATGCACATAAAAACTTAAAAAGTTAAAATATCTAATTTTATTTGCTTTATTAAAGCATCTAGCGAGGCACTTAGACAATTAAATAGGAATATTTCCAAGTTTGTCAGACAAGACGTCCAAAACTACAATAAACAAGAAATAGCTCAAGTAATTGAGGGAAATAAGAGTGTAAGAGTGCTGCGGAGGAACCTTACGGAAGGCAGGATAAACATTTGTAGGCTTGCTGATAGAAGCGGCAGTATTAAAACAGATAGAGCGGATGTTTTTAAACTTACGGAAGAATTGTACACGGAGCTTTATAGAAAAGAGGCGGAACCTGAAACTATAGGGCAGATACCGAGGGTTCAGAATGTTGGATCGGAAGATATCCCAGAAGCTTCACTTTTGGAAATGAAAAATATTAGATCTATAGGAGACGACGATATAGCTATGGAGTCGATCAAAGAAAGGGGCAAAGTTCTAAAATACTCTTTAATTTATGTCTTTATAAAGGTACAACACCTTTCCAGTGGCACAATGCGGTTACTGGCATCATGCACAAAAAAAAGCGACATTACAGATCTAAAAAATTATCGGCCTATCAGCAGCCTACTTTCCCACATTTATAAGCTATTCACGAAAATAATAACAAAAACACTGACAAATAAGCTCGACAACTACCAACCACGAGAACAAGCTGGTTTCCGCCATCACCGTTACGCACCTAATGCAAGTAATGAAAACTTTAATTAAGAAATGCGTAGAGTACAATAAACCTCTCATCCTAATTTTTATAGACTACGAGATGGCATTTGATACTGTTGACCAACACAAAATGCTCCAAGCTCTTTCTGATTTCCGAATATACCACCGATACACCGATATAGTTAAAAATATCTATAGAACCGCAACATAATGTGTCTCCATGAAGATACAGGCAAGTTCAAAATTGAACACCGTATCACCAATACTATTTACAAATTTACTCGAGTACACGCTGAAGAAGATAAATTGGAATAACTTGGGACTTAATATTAATGGAGAAGACTTGAACCACCTTAGGTTTGCCGATGATATTGTCCTGATTTAGGATAGGATTGACAAGGCCACACAAATGCTATACGATCTAGAAAAGGCGTCAAAAAAAGTCAAATATATGTCAAATCTGATGATGAGTTCTAATAATTCTTTAAGTGGGCAAGAAGTGCAAAAAGTATGGTCCTAGAAATATCTTGGTCATGAAATTCGTGCTGGTCGAAACAACCAAACTGTCGAGTTTCAAAGAAGAATAGGTCTCACCTGGGCAGCTTTTGAGAACTTAAAGGAGGTATTCCGGTCCGACATCGCGGTATGTTTAAAGAGAAAAATGTCCAATCTGTTATGACATACGCAGCGGAAACACTTAATCTCACAAGAAAATCCATCAATAAATTACAAGTAACACAACGAGCTATGGAGAAAGTCATTTTAGGCATTTTTCTAAGAGATAGAATCCAGAATAACGAAATAAGAAGAACTGGTTTAGCGGATGTCGTCAGGAGAATAACAACATTAAAATAGAAAAACCATCAATTAATTACAATTGACACAACCAGCTATGGAGAAAGCCATTTTGGGCATTTTTCTAAGAGATAGAATCCAGAACAACGAAATAAGAAGAACTGGTTTAGCGGATGTCGTCAGGAGAATAACAACATTAAAATAGAATTGGGCCGGACACCTTGCAAGAATAACTAACGACAGATGGATAAGGATCATAGGAGGCAAACCAGTGAGTTATAAACAATTTCTTCCCTCATTTGAGATATAAAAATATCACTTTCATTACCTGAACTTCATTCTTCATATACTGACTGAAAGTGCCACCAGAAAGACTGAAAGTATTTTCCACCCTAGGGAAGAAAAGAGCTACCATTAAAACTCACTCTGTCTAAAGACAGTTGGTCACGTTGTCACAAATTGACAAACATATCTTTAGTAACAACACTTCTTTTTCAGTCTGGTAATAACATAGTATGTAACTGCTGTTATTTTTCATAAACATAACATTGGTCGTAGAAAAAATTAGATGCGCAACTCTGGAGTAAACTGCTTTTTGCACCTTGAACTATGAGAGCCACTTTCACAAAAGATGCACTTTCCTCCCTAGTTGCGCAAATAATTATAAATAGTATTTTCTCAAAGGTTTTTAAAAATGTCAATTTTGGATACCTCCGTTTTTAAACCTTATTCCATGCAAAAACTTTCTTTCGTTTCTGCATCAGGTGTCACAAAATAATCATAATTTTTGTTGCACTTTAAAGAGGTCATTTTCTCCTACATTTGAAGTCGAGTTCAAACAAAAGCAAATTCGTTTCGTTCTACTCCGACCCTGCAAGAACCGATGAAAATAAAATATGCATGAAAATGAAATTGAGTGAAACGTTAGGTAGGCACAGGTTGTAAATCAATTTTTCAATAACACCGAACCGACTAACAGCGTGTGAAATTTGCCGAAAACCGACTTTTGCTGGAAACGAACACCCGGATGATGTGTAGAAAAGGAAAAATTGGATAACCTGTCCGATTAGATGGAATAACATTCGGCGGATTGAAACTGAATATGGAGACCATAAGTTTGTAAAAAAACCTGAACAATAGATTCCTGTTGTATTGTTTGTTATACGATACAACTGTTCATCTACTATTGATGAGGTCGAGTATAATGGAGAGGCCTCGTAAACTATCTCCCTATATCATTATGACCCTTAGGGCTGCATCACATTCAATATGTATGAAGACTTGGCATGGTCCGAAGTTTTGACCATATTATTGGGTCGAGTGGAATCTGCGTGCATGACTGTTATTGTAATAAGATTGGCAGTTAATTTATTAACCGATTGATTTGGAATTAAATCAAGATTTCATTATACTAAAACCATGTTTTTAATAATAATTCCTAAACGAAAAATATTACTCAAATGATATTTGGCATGCATATTCTGATGAGGCACATGTCATAGCCCATATTTTTTTGTAAGAAAAGTATATCTAAACATTTCTTTTCATTTTGCATAATTTTTCAGATATCGCAATTTTTATATGCTAATGCATAATGAAAAAAATTCGTTCCTGTCCAGATTATTTTAAAAAATTGAAAACTCCAAACAATTGCTTCAAAATGGCGAACCAGCATACCAAATTTCATATAAGTTTTGTTTTTGTTTAATAATTAAAATAAAACACTTTTTTAGAGGGCACATACTTAGGGCCCTCTAACTCCGTTAGGAAGCACTTCTCAAATATAGTTTATATGACATTTCGCGTTTATTTTTTATGTACTTTCTACCCAAAGTATCCTACAATTAATTTGGAGCACCCTGTATAGAAACTTACCAAGCAGAACTAAGTTTGCTGAATTGAAAGTATGAACCATTTAATGAAAATATTTGCATTTTTAAGCAAATATCTCTATATAAAATCTCTATCTGTAATTCTATTTTGTAAATCAGTATAATCTAGCTAAAAAATCAAAGAAAATTATATTGATATTATTAAAGTAGACATGTTTTATTTTACGAATACATATAATGTTATTTTGAAATTTTTATCAAGTGGTTCAATTCTTAGGCAACTAGGTTAATGGTTGGTTCTTCCAAATTAATTATGAAGATATTGTTGATACAAAACACATATTCTTCAAAGAGGGTATAATACTCTCAAAGTTGGAAATTTGGAATCGTCTGAGTGACATTGAAAACTGCGATTTGTATAGGTAAATTTTGATACAAGTCTTAGTGATAATATACAGAGAAAATTTTTGTTTCTAAAAGAATAAGGTAAACTGAAGATGCTGAAGAAAAACAATTTTGTTTATTGGAAAAATAAAAATAACCAAAATAACAAAAATGTAAGTTTCAGGCTAACCTAACCTAACCTAACCTAATCCGTGCCGAATTTAACTCATTCACCGCCGAGTGCTAAATTTTATACTTAACTAAATACATTATGAATTCCATTTTTAATCTTAAAAGAGTCACGTGGCTTTAAAAATATCAGTCTAAACGTAATAAACTGTCAGGTAACGTTAAAGATGATGTTTTATAAATTTAAAAATAGTCACGTGTTTAAAACTTAAATCCGGTCAGTTACGTGACTTAAAAAATATCAGTTTGAACTAAAAAACGGTCATGTGATCTTCAGAATTAGTTTTGACGCAAAAAAAAAGATTGATAATAGTCACGTAAACTTTAAAATTAAATTTCATGATTGAAAATCATCACGAGACATTAAAGATAGAAAACAGTTACGTGATGCAGTGAATCAGTTTAAACTAAAAAACGGTCATATGACCTTCAGGATTTTGTTTTGACGTTAAAAAAGAGTGACCTTTAAAATTAAATTTGATGATTGAAAATGTCACGTGACCATACTGTAAAAAGAGACGTGATTTTAAAAATATCAGTTTAAATTTAAAAACGGTCACGTACCTCTTCCAAAAATATTTTAACTTTTGAAACGGTCACATGATGTTTAGAATCCGTTTTGATGTTAAACAAAATGACCTTTAAAATTAAATTTGATGATTAAAAATAGGCACGTGACCGTTCAAATAATAATTTTGACATTTAAAACAGTCACATTTTTTTAAAATAACTTTATTTCTTCAATGTTCTTTTTTTAAACAAATCCTGACTAATTTTTTATTAGTATATTTGTGTTTTTCCGTTTTAAAAATGTATCGCCGGGTGCTTTTTGTAGACTGCTAGCACCCACCTAAATATGGCACTGATCCTAACCTAATAAGTAACGTGCTCTTCCTACCATACATTTATACTTATACGTGTTCAATAACAAGAAGTTTAGTTAAAAACCGTCATCATGTGCATCCTGGACATTCTGTATAGATTATATCTAACAAATACATAAGAAAATGTGGTAGAATTTTGATTTGCAACAGAGCAAAAAACAGAAAAGTATATAGAAACTAAGAACCATTTTATGCTGCGGTGTTGCTAATTATTGGATTTCTTTTTATCTTTCGCCGAAAAACTATATATTTTATACCAGAATACGACATCTTAATACGACAGAATAAAAACACCAGTTCACATACAAATTAGAATAAGATTTGAGGCTGATCATCAAGGGAGACAAAAATGCCACAGTTTTTATAAGTACAAAAATATAGAGCATATTAGGAAACTTAGCAATAAAAGGAAAATATCAATAAACAAAATGTATATAGATAAAAGCAAGACATTAAAGGAGGTTGATGACAAAGGGAAATTTAGGATTAACGTTATTCATCAAAGAATTGGTTTCCGCACCTTATTTGTTCAATAATAGAACAATTAAGGACTTTTTTTAAATTTGTAGGTATGGTTTTCTTGTGTTTTTGGCTTTCGAACAATCTTTTCCCTCTGCAGGCTTGTTCATATTAAATAACAAAAAGTAACAAATAGCTATTTATGTAACCAGTTACGAAAAGATCGATTTTGTGTAACGAATGAATGTTTGTAGGGCGAGCGCCTAAAATGATACATAACGTGATACTTTATGTAACTAGTTACATAAAGTAAAACGTTTTGTCACTCTAATCAGTTTTGAAAAGTGTCACTTTATATGCCAAAATTAGAAAAAATTATTTTCATTCAATCATTACACATAGACAATATAAAGGCTAAAGTCCTGTAGTCCTGTAGTCTTATACAAAAAAAATCTTGCAATGATAAGAAGAGTAAATATACGTATTAGAAAAATGAGTACAGCCAAGAGAAAACAGAAATAGAAATTGTAGGCAAAACGATAAAATAAGATAAATCTACTCAACCAGTTTAGAATGAGACACAAAAAGAAGAAACTATAAACAAAGGGACAAATAGGCAGAGAAAAATTGATAAATCAAAAGAACATTACATGAAAAGAAATAGAGACAAAATAAACAAAGAAATACGTACTAGAGAATATACAAGGTGGTTGAAGTAAAGTGTCACCTGTAACAAGTCTTATATAACTTCACTAATAGAACTAACTTCTTAAATTTTAAGTGTAATTATATAATAATTATATATAATAATTTTGTCTCCGACTACTTTGAACCATAAATAAATTGAGTGCAAGGCGCCTTGAAAAAATATGTCAACTTTGCGCCAACTTAAACTACAAAATTGATTTGAAGAAATTAATTATATAGACTCTTAGACTTTTGGACTATTGCAGAGTATGACGGTTACTTTCATTAAAAATATTCATTGAGAATTTGTTCAAAAAGAATACCTAGTTAAAAAGAGATATCTCCTGCTGAAAGACATGCATAAAAAAAGAACAAAGAAGTTAAGAACAGGAGAAAGTTGATAACATAAAAATTAAAAATCTAACTGTTATATAATTTTGCTATTTCTTGATAAATCTTTTTGGTTCCTATAGCTTTTAGAAAACTACCTAACAAAGCTGTCATGCATTTGTTTCTTAGTTTAGTAAATACCAGAATACAACATTTAAAAGTTTTTTTTTTGCAAGAAAAACTGAACGACTTTTAGGCAAAATAGATTTTTTCGATAAATTTTATCACAAATCGCAGAAAACGCAATACTTAGAACTTTCGCACCTACGCGTCGCCACTTCCACGACCAACTTCCGCTCGTTTTTCCTACCCCAAAATAGCGAATCCTGCACTCCAAACTCCACTCGGAAAAACTTCCCCAACTTTTCCCCAGTTAGCGCCACCAACTTCATATTCTCCCTTCGTTCCCCAACCCGTAAAACCTTCCTATCCCCTGATTGCCTTTGCTCCACCCTTTTATCAGCCTAAACGTTCTGGTTGGTTCGGACCATTTGGCGCGCGCTCCTCTCATTGGCCAGCCCATAGTACTGAGAAGTGAAGGGGTAGCGAAAGGTGGAGAGAAACAGGACAGAGTTGGGAGTTTCGCTCCTCCCTAGGGAAAGCCGTAGTAGCAGGCGAAACTTGAGGTTAGCAGTAGCGATTTGGATGTCTCTCGCGAGGGAGCAAGTCGGGAAGTCTTTCGGGACATTTGACATCATCAGTGTTGTCGCTCTGGAGACCGTTTTGTATCGTGAGACGTTTTCCCGGGTTTTTTGAAAGAAAAACATTCAAGTTCTTGTGGTGTAGCGTGGGTGGTTTGCGAAAGTCTTGGAGACGACGGCTCCTTGGTGTTTTTAGTCCCGGTGGATTTTTTTTTGTTTTACTTTTTGGTCGGGAGTTTACAGTCACAGTTTTTGTTGACCTAGGTAAGTTTCTATTTTTATACTATCGCACATCCAATCCTAGTTATTATCTTTTAAATCTTAGTAGTTAAAACAAATTAAAAAAAAGTAAAGATTTTTATGAGTGATGATTATTTACAAACATTCTTGGTAGTAATGACTGGAATGGTGTTTCAACGATAAAGTTCACTATCTTATTAATTGCGTCAAAAATGAGGAAAAATCTTGACTCAAATTATGTTTCGGGTAGGTATATAAGTTATTTTTAAATAAAATAATTTAATCTTTAGTAAACATAAAATTTCATAACATGTTTTTAATAATAACCGAAGCTAAACGTGGTAGTTTTTATCATAATTTACGATTTATTTCTTATTTTTTATTTTTGCGTGCTACTATTATAAAGAATAATAAAATATATTGAATAAAAAAATAGTTGAACTCATCAGTAACCTGCATTTTTTATTAATATACCATGAAAGTTAACTTATAATACGTAAAAAATAAATATATATACGTAAAATACGGATAAAAAAACTTGCTTTCAAAACTTGAATACCCTGTAAAACTTATTGAATAAAATTTAAGTTCCATTTTCCAAAAATATATACAGCATGACCCATTGAAAAAAGTTAACATTTTGACGTTTAAAAAGTCAAAATATCTTTTTTTTAACACTTTGTAGCACCGTACTTTTTTTCTTGGTTTAAACGGGTTTTTTAACGTCAGACAAAATGGCGGTACCTACTACAATTCTATATAAAGCTTAAAGTAAGTTTTATATAACAATTTTCTAAAAAAAAATAATGGAGACATTATTGGATTCAAGTTTATATCAAAGTTACTTACTATAATACAAAAATATTATAGAAGTTCATCAGTCATCAAACCATAAAAATTAATTAAAAAACAAAGCGATACGTTATTAAAAAAACTTACTAATAGTGACAGGAAAGTGTTTTTTAGGTAATACCCAAAAAACGCCAAAATAAAATTATTTACACAGCTTAACATGCAAAATGCAACTCCCAAAAATTCAGATTTTTTTTAATTTGCCAAAGTTAATTTTTCATATTAAATCTTTATATCCTTTAGCATTTTCAGATATAATAATAATTTAACTGTATTTATTAAAAATTATAATTCGTTAGGTAAATAATATCACACAGTTAAAATCATTTAGGTATTCTTTTCAATTTTTCCAAATAAATAACTTGATACAAATTGACTCTAATTTTGAGATCTGCCCTTTTGTTTAACAATCAGTTTTCTGATATGTGTATCAAAATTAAAATTGATTTGGAGACTGATGAAAATGTAAAATTTTACAAAAAATGGTAAAAATCTCAGAAAAGGATACAGGTATAGGTCTATATGATATTATACATGAAATATGTCTAGAATTCGACGTAAAATCCGAAAATGCCGAAATATACTCGTATATGGTTTCCCATTTAAAAAAAGCAAGTTGACAACTACTGACAGAAAAATGAAAATATTTTTAAAATATAGCACGCATCGAATTTATTTTTAATTTGAAATTTCTATAAATATTTAAAATCTTAATTAACTTTTAATGAACTGTTTGGGTGGCAAACCTTGCTATACTAATGATAAAATACGGCTTTAATATACAGAGTAGATCAGGTTTTTTGAAAATTGAAATAATTAGATACGACTAGATTGACCCTGTAGTTTGCTGTATAAAAATGATATCTGCAAAATCTTCAACAAGAAAAGGAAATAATAAACTATTTTCATTGCTAATTTAGATGGAAGTATGGCCTAAAAAACCTACATGTTGAAAGGTATATTATGCTAAATATTTTGTCAATTTGGAAAAAAACTTTCTGTAAACGATCTTATACGTTTCAAACAAAAAAAAAACATACATAATTTTATTATAGAATATATTTAAAAAATCAATATTTTACCATTAGCGCCATTATGTCTATGATTTTTTATTATACTATACTAAACATCCTTAATTAATATTTTATTAGTTATAGCCTTAATTAATTGCCTTTGAGATTCACAATACTAACATGGCAATCTAAAAAATCTTATTTAAAAACAATATCAGTTATACCTAAGTTAAAACGCTATACAAAGCAAAACAGTAAACTACAATTCACAATTACAAAACTAACAATTTCTACTTTATTTGCTTACTAAATACCGGGAAAGCGTCCCAAACCAGTGACGTCCCGCGTCATTTTAAGGATTAAATGGAATTCTACGATCTATGATGATAAAATAGATCGACTTTTTTTTAATTTAGCGTCTTCTAGAACAACAGCATCTATCGTCACTGGAATAGCTATCGGAATCGTAACAATCACTGCAACTGCAGCAAGTGGAATGTGAATCGTAAGAATCAGAATCTGAAGAACTATCACAACATCCTCTGCACCCACGTGGAGCGCTCTAAAAAAAAAAAATGTGATCAATTAAATTATGACAAAAATCACAGTAAAATGGAATAACGTAACGATACAATAGGAAAGTAAATGATTGAATGAATTGATAATGATATACGTCACATTCAAAACTCTTCTATAACATTATTTTGTGATTCTATTTTACTGTGATTTGTGCCATATCAAACATTCACTACTTCGTAGTGTAAATTTCTGAAAAAAGGCTCTAAAAAAGATCTTACTCAACATACATGTTAATAAAATAGTAATTTACATTATATTACCTTTCTAGATGGACCACATCCACTTTTTGCTTTTGGTCCTCTCTTAGCAGTTGATTGTTTAGCAGCGGGTTTCTTTTTGGTTAATTTTTTGGCAGGTTTCCTGGCTGGTGCACATTGTCCACGACGAGGCCCACATCCACTTGGTCCACAAGGCATGATGTTTAGCAAATATCTAGGAGAAAATTACACTATTTAATTATACTTGAGATTAACTACCATTCGCAGTAAAATCTTGGTAAAATGGTACTTACCACGTGTCTCAAATTAAATCGAAAGAATCTTTTTGTGCACCTTAAATGGTGGTTCAGCAGGAAATTAAGCATTTTTCAGCAGGTACTGATATTTATAAACGTGATAAGAATCCGGTTAGAGTGTGCGTGGTTTAGTAGAACCTCAGCAAAAAAGTTGTACCACATCAGGTACCAGGCCAAAAGGCTGCTAAATATGCCTTTCAAATTTTACTAAGGAATACAATTTTATTATTACTACAATAAAAATTAGTTTTATAACTTAAAAAAATAATATACTATTAAATATAGTATAAACCTTACTAATAAAATTAAAATCAAGAATATACATATTTGCTAATTTTTCCAAAATGGAAATACAATTTAAAATACAAATTCTAACTATACACATAAATTATTGATAAATTGGCGATATAACCCAATATATTGCAGGTGTCAAAGTGGAGAGTAATTAATAGGAAAACAACACACAAATAATGTCTTTTACTTAAAATATTTGTTGTGAGAGCTTATTGATATACCGTTCTAGTGAAAAAAATCACTATTCCACTTTCCACCTGTGTATGTAATATAGTATTATTGTAAGTAGGTATGTGTAAAGTGCGAATTTAGAAAAGAAACAGGACAGCTGTTAGTTAAGTTAGATGAGTAGGATTACATTGTCTAATTTAATACTCAATTAATTGTTGTAGCATCTTCTCCAGATACTGTTCCGCTACCCTGTATTTTTCATAATTTTTATCCAACTAGACTATGAAAAAAAGCAAAATAAAAAAATAAGTTGATTCTACAAGAAATTTACATTAATGAAAGATTACTCGATGATTTAAGAAATTTTTACAGTTTTTTTAACAGACTTTAGAGGGATTTTTAATCTAATAGATCGTTTAAGAGCTTCTCTGCCTAACTTTTTAAATTCAAAACTTTTAAATTAAATAAAACATTAAAGCAATTCAAAAGTATTTAATTTTTTTACAAAATCTTTACAAAAAAAATAAAAACGAGACAACAGTTTTGATCGTTACAATAATCTCTAAAAAAACTATATTTTACTGTTTTATGATGACTTTACGATTTTGTAACAATAATTTTTATGTGAATATTTTCTCTCTTCAAACCAAAAAAGTCATCATTTATTTTTGGTATATTAAACCAACCAAAACGGTGTCCAATTATTATCCTTAAGTAGTACTAAGTTAATAATTATTTATAATTTATTTGATCAATTTTCTAAAGTTGAACGAAATGAAAAAGTGTTAAAATATTTTTTATCAAGTGCATAATAGAATTAACATCAGTTTGATTTTATCAGGGTACCACAAACGGCTCCACCACGCGTTCAGACGAAGCCACCCCCGGCGTGCCGACGCCCTCTCCCTGGCCTACCCTGAGTCTAGAATTGGACGCGGCCGCGGCCTGGGGACGCAAATTGTATCCCCCCGGGGCCACCCCGACGCGCACCGGGGCCGGACTCATGTTCGGTCTACACCATCATCAGGACCCCAGCACCGGGTTGCACCACCATCAACCCAGAGGACCCAGTCTCAAGGAGGAACCCTTGACTCGGGGATGGATGCAAGGTGGCATTACTGATCAGAATGGGTGAGTGTTTGTTATTAGATGCTGATATTATGTATATGGCCATATGATGATTACCAGATGTTCAGGAACGGTTCACCTTTTTCCACAAGGTGAAAGCTGGAAATTTGGAATATCAATTAGTTGGTTTTCTACCATTGCATTAGCATTTTGACCCCAGTATAGATTACTAATTATTCTAACGTCGTCGTAATTTGTCATGTTCCACCTTGTCAAAAATTCTCGTAAAGGTCTACTTACCTTTCAATCTTTTTAGTAACTAATTAGTTTAATAATTTTTTATCAATAAAAAACAAACAAGTTTTTAACTAATTATTTTTTGACATACATTTTAATTTATGAATTACCTTGTTTGCTACTTAAGCTTGATGAATTTAATATTTATAATATAAATCTGGTGAAAAACAGGCTAAGTCAAGACCTATTTTTGTATCTTCTTCAACAAAAATCTTGTAATTATTATATTAAATAAAAAAGCATGCTGCTTTATATATAAAAAAATATTTATGTTTCTAATGCCTATAGGTGACCAGTTAACAACGATTTTAGAGATAAAACTGCTGTACTCAAAAACTTCAAAATTTGACTTAGCTTGTTTTTCCCGTGCACCCTTCAAGTGCAAACGTTCAGTCAGTCTGAGCATTACCTTGGGTTCGGTTTCTAAAATACTTAATAACGTTCAATTAGACGGTGGATTAGAGATGAGAAATGAATACAGTAAAAATCCTATCCTAAAAGGTAATCGAACATGAAAATCTCGAAATCAAAAACAAAATCGATGACCATCGCAAAAGACCCAATAAGATGTAAACTAGTAATTGATTTCGACGACCTGGATTGCATGATCTTCAGCCGAGGAAATTTGAAGGAAGAAGTCAAACGAATCGTGAATAAAGCTGCATCAATTTCCGGCCATCTAAAAAGCATTGGGCAAAACAAACAAATAAGCATTCAGACTAAGTCACGTATCTATAAAACTTGCGTAAAGCCAGTAATAAGCTATGCAGCAGAGACAAAAGCCGATACATCAAAAACCAAAAAAAAATGCTCAGAACAACAGAGATGGAAACAATACGCGCAATAACAGGCAACACCCTTTTGGATAAAAAAAGGAACGAAGACCTAAGAATGTAACTGATATGTAAGACGGTGTACAGTTCGACGAAGATACTGGAACGCACACGTCAGCAGGATGAATGAAGATAGACTACCACGAATCGTCAGGGATAATATACCAACAGGAAGAAGACCCTTGGGCAGACCATCAAAGAGATGGAGAGACAGCTGGCAGTCCACCTCACCAGGAAAAAAACCAGTGAACTACAGTACGCCTTCTACAAATGGAAGAAAAAGAAGCAAAATGTTTTCTAATCCACGATCTACTTTGATATTAACAGGCATTTTAGTCAACAATGAAACCTGTTATTCTTTGCTCAAAATTTAAACTCAGATTTCACGAAACTGTCTGAAAGGTAGTCCGTTCGGAAAAATTTGGAATACCCTATAAAATGTCAACAATCCAAAATGGGACAATAAACAAGCCCTTTTAGTAAACTTAAAGACCATTTAACTTTCGACCGTTTTACGTTTAAGTCGGTCGCTCTGCTGCAGGATTTCCGTCCTGGCATCCCTGGCAGAACTGAAATATGCCCGTGTGCTCGGTGAATTATGTCCTCGCGATAATTTATACCGGGCCGTTAATGAAGGTGGTAAATGTTCGAGTTCGTTTGTTCCTATTAATTTTGTACACGCCGAAAAGGGAAAAAAGAGGGTTCAAAAAAGGCCCTTTTAGTGGCATTTGCTAGAGTTATTGCTCCTTCTTCCCTGTTGGCGTTTGTTCTGGATTAAGTTTAGTTGGTTCGTACATCCAAAGTTATTTTTTTACTTGGGTGCAGAATTTTATACTTTTTCGCACGCATATGAGTTTTTTAATTTATGTTCAATGCAACATACTAACAAATGTGACTTCTGTCCGTAATGTTATGCCAAGGGAACCAATGGGCATTACTTGGGAATTAGCAGCATTACTAAGAATTACCAGAGCATTGGAGACATTTTCAGGGAATTAGTGGGCATTGCTGGAAAATTAGTAGGCACAACTGAGGGAAATTATATTTTGAATACTATTAATAGAATTGAGAACGTCTAAATTATATGTATTATCAAATAAATTAAAAAAAAAAATTTAATTTTAAAAATTTTTAAAAAATATTTTTTTCAACACAAATACTATTCAAATTTAAACCGTACCACTAACCAATCAACTTTTATACCTCAATAGAAAGCTAATTTTATTGGCTATTTATTGACATATAAAAGTTTATAAAAAGTGTTGCAATTAAGCGAGTTATTAAAGATTGAACGAAAAAATGCACTAAAACAGTCATAGAAAATTAGTAAATTCTGACGCCCTCTACCAAACGGTACCACTAACCATCTCGACCAGAAACAGGGTGCACAATCATCATCATCAATGACCCTAGAAAATTAGGAACAACACGATCACCTGACCTACAAGGCTTACCACGATGTAATGCTTGAAAACTTCTTGAAAAACTATTTTTGCAAATGACAATTTTCGTAAGGGCCAAATTTGCCTGAAAGACCGCCACTATCCTAATAGGTTTTGCGTTATGTTAGCCACTTAGTGCAAGCGAAAATCGATCTTAATAATTTTATTTCTACAGTTTTGCTACGGCTTTAGATTTGACAATCTTTGTGTTAGGTTTGTGCCAAATATCAGGGTCGTACCAGCCCAATTAAAAATACCCTCAAAGAAATTAGAGTGATAACAGTCAAGGAGAACATTTAGAAACCCTCTGGCGGCCAAACAAAGGAACCTGTCATTCCAGGATGCTATATTTTTGAAAAGCCCGTTTTATTTTCTATTTATTGATATGTAAAAGTCTGTAGAAGTGTTGCAAATAAACAGTTGCAACATTTACAGGGAGTTATTTGACAATAAAGATAGTTTTAACTGAATTTGACATCTACTACTTTAACCTTCAATAACTCGGTTATTTTGACAGACAGGGTGGTTTAATGTATCAATTTAAAGAATGACTTTTTTAGATAAGTATCCTAATATAATTTTATCTTAGTTTTGAACAGAGAATCAGACAATATTATAAGATACTCATATTACCCCTTGTGTTATGTATTTATCATAGTTAAGTAACTTTTCCATCAAACTCATTCATCCTGGCAAAGTATATCAGTTTAAGTATTTGCTCCCAAAATATAATTCAAAATGCAGTTTTAAATGAGGAACTTTGTCAAAAGTTTAGATTTTATTAGCATCAAAGTCAACAGCAAGCTACAATAAGAAAAATGCATTATTTTCAAATTGGTGTATTGAAAAAGTTTGAAAGTGTTTTGCAAATCTCTCCAAGGTTTGCAGAAATAATTTGGACTTATTAAGTTTTGAGTGAATGATCGTCAATTGTGATTATAATTTTTATTGAGATAGATATAATAATTTATAACCGATCGTAGAAAAAATTTGCTTCCTAACACTTGTGGAAAGCATCTTTTCCACATTTGACTGCAATAGCGTGCGGAAAAGTTATTACTTTATGCACTTGCTAGGAAAAAACTGATTTTTTTTAAATGTTAAGAATTAAATCATGCTGTAAATTGGATGACAGAACAACTAACCATTAATAGAACATCGATATCGTATAGAGAATCCTCCCCCTTTCGGCAGCCACACACATATGGACATGAAAAGACCATACTACAATGAGACTCATAGAATTTCTAGATTTGCGATAAAATCACCGGCTACAATTAAATGTTATCGTTTAGCCATATGGACGTGTTGGGTACTAAAGGGTTGCCAAGGGACGCCGTTGTCACGACTATTGTCCCTCTATTGTCCTCTCCACTGACCCTTAATACTCTAGGTGACATTTAAAGCCCTATTAAGGGTCGGTTGGCTCGTAGCGCGTAAGTATAGTGGCAATGACGTTATTTCTGCAAAACGGTCGATGGAAATAATTTGACAGAGTGCGACTTAATAAAGTAACGATAAAAACGACCGATATACGGAACACCCTAAAATTAACCAACGAGAAACTGTTCAAAAAACGTGGTTAATAAATCTCTCTTTTTTGCCACCAACAGGACATTATCGACTTTCCGCTGATAACAAAGCTATTGTCGATAGCGTTTATGTCGTGTAGTTTTTTATCGTTTATTTCCACCTGACTAGGGCCCATATCGTGACATCGATCGTGTCCAATCATAATGAAAAGTTGTATTCGTCGTAATAAAAACTAGCCTATTAACCGGACAGTTTTGTGATTTAATAACAAGACATTTTAAGTATGTTAAATTAAATTTTTAACATAATATTCATGATCAACCCATTTGTCTAGAAAACCTGAAAGTATTTTCTATCCATTTTGTTAAAACAGAACGGTAACTTCCTCAGTAGAATTCTAGAAATTTTTAAAAGTGGTACCCTACTCTTGTTGAGCCGATCACGTCGAGACTAGGTAAATCAGTGAAGAAAATATGTATTTTATTCATTTTGACTCTTCTTAATATTAACTTTTAACTGTGTTTGGAGAAAAACTCGTAATAAAGTTAAAAAAAAAGAAGATATTAGACTTTTTCCTCATTTAATGTGTAAAATTTAAGTTTTTTAGTAAATACCTATATTAGTACCTGTAGTACATTATTGCAAAACAATTTAGCAAACTGAAAATAAAATTTATATGTTCCCATAATGTTAGAAATTACCGAAAAGCTTAAATGGAGAAGTTTTAGAGAATGTAGTGCTGATTTCAGATATTGCTCTAACAATTTGTGTTTTTTCTTTGGTTTTGTACTGTAATTTGGTAATATCACCGATTTCGGTTTTGATAAGTGCTCAGTGATTCGTTTGACAACTGTTAATGTGTAATTATGACACTTTTTTGAGACAAATAATAAGATGTCTTACATTAAAAAACTCGTCGTTTTTTGTTTTGTCAGATAACTTCTTATGACTGTCATGTTATATTTTTCGATTTTTGTATAGTAAGATAACACTTCAGTAGGTACAAGTAAGCAAAAAAGAAAGTCATAAAATTGTTCCAATTTTAGCACAATAGGCTATATTCTATATTTTGTATATTATTTTAGTTTATCATTGTTATATCATACAAATAAATGTAAATTACTTATTTCTGTTATTTTTTATTACTTAATATTGTAAAGAACATAGTAACATTGTTCATGCTTCATATTTAAATAAAGAAGGCATTTTCAGTCTTTAAATTACTTAAACCACAACTCTTTTACGTCATTATGGTCCATTTTTGTTTGTAGTAGCTTTGCTAGAACGAAGAAAGTTTAAACCATAAAACCTCTTAAAACAGCCACTTATTTCAAGCAAATTTGAACGTCAATGTCATCTCTGTTTTAATTAAACTATTTTAAAGAGAAAACTAATTAATATAATATGCATTCTAATGATGGATTTTAGTTATAAATACCCTGGTATTGAGATAATGATAAATCTTGATGAAATACATCCTTGAAATTAATTTTTTATGGTCACGTGACAGTTTTTAGATTGTCTGCTTTTACAATTTGTACTTGACTTTTGACTATTATCAAAACGTCATGGATTAATGATTCAATAAAAATGACTTAGGTTACGTTTCCAAACTTTAAAGACCCAAAAGCTTAAAATTGTTTTTTTTAAAGGTCCCGTAACAGTTTTTAGGTTAGGTTAGGTGACAACGTATAGGTTTTACCAAATTTTTGACACTTGATTTGACCTTGTGCCGAAAGCTTCAAATTAATTTTCTAAGGTCAGGTGACTGTTTTTCCAAACTCTGACAAAAAAAAAATTGCACAGTACCTGAAATTACGGGTTATATTTTGACGTTTGCACGAATCTTCTAACTGTCATAGTAACCAAGTTAGCACGAGTCAAATAAAGACACTTATCATTTAAAAGAAACAGTTGAAAAATTGATAATTTAAATTTAGACAGTAGTAAAATTGTAAGAACTAGGTCACGAGCTTGCAAAATTGTAAAGGCCTGTTGACATTGTCAAAAACAGTCACGTGAACTTCAAAACGCAGTTTCAACTTTAAAAACTGGTAAATCCAGTTTAGACAGTTGGTTGTAAAAACTTAAATTACAAAATACACGTTCCGTGACGTTGAAAATGCAATTCTGCATGTTCTTGCAACACTGTAAAGGCCAGTTTACATCTGTCACACTTAGTCACGTTATCTTTAAAATGTGGTTTAAAATTAAAAAATTTGGTAAATTAAATTTAGACTATTTTAGACAGTTATAAAAGCTGAAATTGCAAAGGACACATCACGTGACTTTGATTATGCCATTTTAGAGCTTGCCACACTGTCCAAGCCAACTGACACCGGTCAAAAACAGTCACGTGACCTTAAAAATGTAGTTAAAATAATAAATAATGTTGAAAAATTGGTAAATTATTATAATAATTTGTAATGAATATTGTTTCAACTCAATATCATGTAACAAAGATTTTACCATAATAATTACATGTGCCGATGCTGTTCTGTTCAATTTTGTTATATTAATACACTACATTTTGAAATATACAGACAAGGCCTGAAAATACTCTCTAATATGCCTTATAAATATCTCAAAATTCCTCGTAATGCCTTGTAATACCTCACAATGCTTCGTAATAATGGGAAAGTGCCTCATAATACCTCGAATTACCTCGAGTGTGTACACCAAATTACCTCGGCGATCTACCCCTTGCTTAAAACACAATCGATACTTGTTTGTTTTTATGCAAAATCTGAAAAATGAAAAACTCTCTAAAACGTTTTCCATTTAATCATTCCTATCAAGATTCCAATGAAGAAACTCGAATTTGGGACACATCGTATAATAAATTATATTTCCAATTTTTACGAATTCTACATATAAATCATAAACAATTTTGAAGAACCATACCCATTTGATGAATAATCTACAGCGTCAAGTCAATTCACTCAACTCAATCACTTGTTTTGGAAGTTTCTGTATAATTATAAATAAGCTGCGTTTGAATTTTTAGTACAAATTAACTACCTACACCCAAGAGCGAATAAGAAAATATTAGTGAAACAGTGATCACACTTAAGCCACACTTAAACAGTATCTTAACTTAAATAAATTCAGATATTTTTCTGTAGCTTTTCTACATTTTTAATGCTACCATCTGTCAACTTTGGGAACAAAACAGGTTTTTGTTACCGGTGGAAAGCATATTCTGTGAAGTAATTTGACATATTTTTTCAGAAATCTTGTTCTTACCAGTTTGGCTAGAAACTAAATAACTAAACTGATTATCAACGGCAAAAATCAAACTAAAATAGAATGACGCAACAATATAACAGAAAGGCAATGGTTTCGAATTTTTGTCACATTCAAAATATTATCTTTGTATTAATCTAAGTACATAATTGATAATTCTTGTACTGATTACGACAAAAAAGCGTCTCCAAATCGATACCCTATTTAATATTCCTGGTTCATTAAAAGGAATATATTTGTTGATTGCTTGATTTCATGAGATAAGTTGGCAATTACGACCGAAACGTCAAGTGGCGTTCCACGGCGGAATTAACAATTAATATTATTTTCAAGGAGTGTCTTCTGGCTAATTTAGTAATGGTCTTTTTATGCTTATTTATGCATATCGCACGGCGAGGCAACGATGCCACATATTAAAAACTCATCAGTCGGTGGATTTTATCTATATTTTTCAAGCATGCTCGACCGCCTGCCAGTTTTATTAAATTATGGAATCGTTTGTTTTGTGCAGGTCGACAGTTGGAAGGGCCCATTTCGAAAAGCAACCACCTTCGAACCTTAGGAAATCCAACTTCTTCCATTTTGTGATAGCCCTGTACGATAGAGCGGGCCAACCTATTGAAATCGAGAGGACCGCATTCATTGGTTTTATTGAAAAGGACCAGGTAGGTGTATTTTTTCATGCTGGTTTCTATGGTATTTGTACAATAATTTTGAAAGTCATCTTAGTACCTATATGTGAGAACCGTAACGTGTTTTAGCGAGAGAATTACTGTATAGGGATATCGTGCTACCGAATCGTGTACGTCACAATGTAAAAGTCATTACAGTAATTAAGTACAGAGAAGTTGCCCTACACGAACATCGGTCAGTCATTAATTTATTTACGCTAAAACATTTGCATTCAATTATTCTTCAAGTGAAGCAGGGAGTTGACAAGACTCCAAATAGTTTAAATTACTCATGGTGGAACCAACAAGTGCCAAACCCACTTTTATAAACTTCTGTTTGATTAATTTTACATTCAGTTTATGTCGGATTGTTATTAGAAATCTTGCCAAAATGGAAAGTGACAAATTTTCTGTTTTTCTTAAAAAAATCTAATCATATTGACAGGAAAAAGATGAAGCTGAAACGCTATAGAATTTTTCAAAGTTTTTAATGGTAATGTTGTCTTTGCTACTAGTTTTTCAGATATTACAAATTTTAGTTTATTTATAGATGCCATAGTGAGTTTAAAAATAGCTAGTTATTTTTTGAACTGTACGATTTTTGAATCAACTTTAAGTATACAGGGTGTCCGGAAAATACGTGTACAACGTTTGACTCCTGACGTCAAAATATGTCGATCTAAGCCGACTTAGTTATATCCAAAATTGTCTCGTTTAGCCGGTAGAGGGCGTCAAAAATTTGTAAAAATATTGGTTTTTTACTAAATTACGTGAAAACCTGCTAATGGATTTTAATGAATTTTAGTATGTAGACTAATACTATAAAATGACGTTTTCTAGTAGTATAGTCACCGGCTGTAAATAAGTGGAAGTGTTATAAAAGTGATATAATACGTCAACATTTCTCCTCATTTTTTATATGAACGGCGTTATGACAACCCAGATATTTTTGTCGAGTGACCGGAAGTATTTTGAAGCTATTTTACCTCTTTAATATTTCCCGGTGGATGAGCTGTTTCGCCAGAAAAAAAAAATTTACAATTACCTGCATACATCAAAGTAGGTATAATAAAGTTGAAATTATTTATTGTAAGAAACTAAGTAAACCAAAAACATTACTTAAGCAAATGTGTAAAATGACCGCCATCTTGCTGAATACACTTATCAATACTCTTTAAGAAATGAAATTGTACCCAATATTTTTACAAATTTTTGACGCCCTCTACCGGCTAAACGAGACAATTTTGGATATAACTAAGTCGGCTTAGATCGACATATTTTGACGTCAGGAGTCTGTCGTCAAACGTTGTACACGTATTTTCCGGACACCCTGTATAAAACATTGATTTTATATTCACCAAAGTCCAGTATGACGGATATAAGAAGCTAAAAGTTAATATTTTGATCATCTCCAATACTTCAAAGTTTTATTCCAGAAGAATCTCAATTTAGGAATAATTTGGAGTGTTTGGACATGCCAGAAACAAATTACTTGACAACTTAAGTACTACGTGCCTCTATCACCTCCTACTTCTAATCTAGTTTTAATAGTCCAGGCCTCTGTCGAAAACTCCCATTTCTTAAACTTAGAGTCACTTAAAAATGTTAAGAATCTCGAAAAACATCTTAAACGATCCACTTAATCAAAAAATAAGACAGAAATGTTGCAAATCGACAGATCCTGCTATAATGATCTTCGCTAGATCTATAAGCCCAGCTTTTTCTTGTCAAAATTTGGAAATGTCAGATGTGTTAAAATTGTCTTTTACAGGATTTTTTTAAATAATTCTTTCTTTGCCAACCTCTAATCCAGTTCTAATAGTCCATTCTTTAAATGAATTTTTTTTTTTTAATTTTGGAGACATTTCGAAATGCCAGTTGCCTGTGGAATTATCTCTAAACTTTTACTTGGGCTTAATATTCTGTGATTATTTAATAACTAGAAATTCTTAACTTCAGAGTTATTTGGAAATGATAAAAGCGTTTAAAAAATTAAAACGACACATTAGAATAAAAGTAAATTGAGAATGTTTTAAAATGTTCCAAACGTTTCTAAAATTACCTCAAATTTTCTGTTTATTTAAAAACTACAAATTATTGATTTTAAAGTCATTTGGAAGTGCCAGATGCATCTATATTTACTCTAATCTCCAATCTTGTTCTAGAAGTCTAGAATTTTATAAAAATATTCAAACTTTCAGTTTTAGAGTCATTTTTAGATATGCCAGAGACCTCTTAATTTTTCTAAATGTCCTCACAGTCTTTTACAAATTTCAGAAGCTTGTTCAAGGTATTCCGAAAAAAACATAATTGTAACTGCTTCTTCCACATCAAAAATAATCTTAGTTTGTTATACATTTAGACGATACTGGAAAAATGCTTTATTAGAGAGAAACATAGTGTTAAAGTTTGGAACATTTTTAATTTCATTAATTGTTTAAAAACGGATAGAGATATTTTTTAACGAATCTTTGTAGACGTTAAAAATGTCATCAAAGTAGCTATAAAAAATAAAAAACAAAATTTAAATAAGAAAGTGCGTAAGAAATCACATGAGAAAATTTTCCAATTCAAAATTAATGATAAATCAATCTAAACCTAATTTACATTTTCTGAAAAATCAGTAGCCTACCATATTTTTCTTTTCAATATATTTTTTTTGAAGTGACAGATTTTTTTATGATCACCTTCTATGAATATGCAAATTTTCATGTATAAGACTGAAAAGTTGTTCAGAATTGCCTGTAGCAATCAAAAATGTAAGAATGGCAAAGTTATGGTGACAGTTATATTGTAAATACCATGATTTTAAACGAATTTTTATTGGATCGGGTATGCCGACATAGTAAAGTTACCAAATTTTGAAACTTTTTATATGTATATTATCTTTTTTACATCGATCGGTGTCTTTCGTCGTGGGACACCCTGTATAGCAAGCTACCAATATAATTTGAGCCAGAATACTCTGTGAAATAAAGTTTCTAGAATTCGGAGCATCGTGGATAATCCTTTTAGTTTTGTCAATTTGACCGGTCTCTTACCGATTTTGAAATACCGAGGAAAATACAAGTTGTTTAAATGTATATTTAGAGAAATTTAAAAAACATATAAAAATTAGAAAATACAAAGGTTGTTTCTACCGTAAATGAAGCACGTATTTGGTTTTTGGTTCCTTATCATTTTGACAGAAATCCAGACAATATCGTTTATTAAAAAAAATAATTTAAATCTACATGAAGTTGCTATTTTGGTCAATATTAGCAACATCCTCTAATAAATGTAATTTATAAAAATAGTTTTCATCGATATTTTAATGAACGGTCAAACTTTGTCACAGAAGTCTTGGTTCACCTTGTATTTACTTGACATAAAAAAAATAACCAAGATAAGTCATTAAATTAAGATTTGATAAAGGTTGATAATTGATTGATTGATTTTCCTGTATAATGTGATTATGTTTAGTTGAAAAGAGATTAAATTTAAGTCTATAACAACGCATAAAAAAGAAAAAATGTGAGGACATATTAGAAACACTGAAGAACAAAAAAAAAACAAAGTAAACAAAAAAGCGGTTGCAAAAAAAGGAACAAACGCAAATATACAAGAGCGTCAAGAAAGCACACAAAAGTAAAGGAGAAGAGGAAGAAAGAAAAATGAAAGAATAATATCATTCATCAGCCAGTTAAAATATGTCGGAGAAACAAAACGAAATGAAGGATAGAGGAAAAGGAATTAAATCGCAGAAAAGTGAAGTCGCACAAATCCGAGTGAAAAAAGTTAAATAAGAAAAGAAAAATTTAGGAAATAACAAGAAGGGAAAAACAAAACAGTTGGTAGCTGGCCTATCAAAGGTGGAAAAACGGTTATACGAGTTCATTATCTCTATTAATTGATAAATTCATTTTCTAATATTTAAAAATACTCTTTCTACTTTGATAAAACAATTTTACATAAAAGAAAGTTGGCGTATACTAAATTTACGTAAATAAACCAAACGTATGCACTAGTTTAATAGAATAACGAGAATCAACGCAAACTCGTTACTATTCGCGCTGCTAAATGGCTGAATGATATCAATGCAACAATTTCAACTCAACCATTTCCATGAGAGGTACAAGTTACGAGTCGTAACTGAAACGGCGGTAATGGAGAATTTTAGCGTCTGTGGCGTCGTTTCCATGGCAGCGCCGCCACGCTTCAAAGTGTACAATAGCGAAAGTGAGAGGAATAAATACAAGAACCAGTGACGTAACACTAGTTTTTTACCATTAAAATGTATCGAAGTAGATTACATATAGGCAAATAGGGTTAGGTTAGGTTAAGTTGAGTCTAGGTCTGTTATATTCATAAAAAATTGAGTGAATAATTTGACAAAATACAGTTTTCTCAAGTGTCAACAAAATTCCATTGTTACTTTTGAAAATCATCACGTCATCCTCATTTACTTTGATTTTCCATAATTATTTGAGTATACATAATTTTTTGGAATTATCTAAGAATTCTCCGCCTCTGTCTAGAACGCAGGAGTTTAGGTAGAGGAGTGTAACACTACAGGGAAGTAATTGCGTTTCACGCTGGGCATTTATCATAAAAGGGCTGCCCTATTTTGCATATCCTGCGTAAGGAAAGTAGGCTCAAAATTACGTTTAATTGGCGGGAATTTTGATTGGTCGTAAAGGGAATTCGTATAGGATTAGACTCAGTTTTAGACACCCTGCTTGGAACCCACTAAGAGCCTTTTATGGAAATGGAAACTGGAAAACTTACTTAAATGTTATGATAATACAAATTCAGCTCAATATTGAAATTTTGCAAAAGTTTTTTTGTAAAAAAAAGTAGTAGTAGTAGTAGTAAAAGTAGTATATAATATACTTACCTATGTAAATCAAATAATTTTATTACTCTAATTTCATCTAAACTGTTTAATCACTAGTTCAGACAAAACTATCGACAGTGTTTTTTTAAATCTTTCTTCTTATATTACTTATTGATTTTTCTTTAAGATTTTTCTAGAGTCTAATGTGTCTAGTTAGATTTCTTTTTTATGCAAAATTGCAAATAATAAATATAAATGTTTAGGATGTAAAAAAAATGATACTGCTAGGATGTACTGGAGTTAGTCATACTATTTTAGTACTGCGATTTTTTATAATCAAAAAGCCTTATGAGTCTTGTCAGTAAAATTTATAAAAAATGTAAGACAAAAGGAAAATAATTGTTGAAATATATCTGATACTATAATAATAATTTAAAATATATATTTTTTTACATAATTGTATATCTACAGTTAAATCGACTCAAAAAGCAAACACTAAATAAAAAAATAGAAAAATGCAAAATGTCACTTGTTGAACAGAAAGCTCTGAGTAATTCACTTTTTTATTATCACTAAAGGCAAACAATTTTCAGTTAATATAAACTTGATAATTTTTTTATAAAGCTATCAAAAATTGCAATATTTAGTTCTGACAGTTAGGTTATTTTACAGTTTGTCAGCTAGTTAAACAAGGCTACAATTTTATTAGGCAGTTATGACAAAAATGACAACTGTAAAAATGTCCTACATAATAAAGCAAAACAGTACAAAATTCAGTACAGGTCAGGCAGAAAAGCGGTGTCAAAGTTTGAATTGGCAAAAACACAGTTTGAAAAGACTGCCAGGGACAAAATCGCTTATAAAACCCATTTGGAGTAAGAAAACTATTTTGAATCACATTTTTGGAATCCTTATTAAATTTCCTATTCAGTAACCTAAAAAACGCTACAAAATGTGGTAAATGGGAGAAAAGCGGTGCAAAAGTTGGAACTACCAGAAATACAATTTGAAAGAACAGTCAGGGACAAAATTGTAAAATTGTATTGCCTGTAAAACACACTTGAAATGAGAAAATTACTGTTTTAGGCTCATTTTTAGAATCCTCATTAAATTTCACATCCATTAATAAAAATAATGTGATAAATGTATTGAATAATTCATTTTTTTTTTCTTTAAACATGGTGTCCCAATATTAATGTACTATACTGTCAAAAACCCACTTTCAATCCGTGCTCCAGGGCTTATTTTCTCCTATCGATTAGTTCATTCGCCTCCAAATAAGTTATCGAGAAGCTCGAAAACGCATTCGGGAACAAGCAGGAATTAACAACAAAGAGTGAATAAATTTCTAGGGCCGTTTATCACCCACCGGCTAAATACCGGTATCGATAACACTGTATAACGGCCTTTATTGTAAGATTTATTAAGATACATTGGACTTCCATAGTATCGCGTGAACGCGTTTTGTTGGTTTATGGATTTTTTTCAGAAAAAAGAAACAGGTGATGGTTAATTAAAACACGTTCAAATTATAGTACGTGTGTTGTTCTAAGGTATACAGTGAACATTAAAAGGACGAGCCCATCGTTACCTACGCCTTACCAAACGCAAACACACCCAGATATAATCCATCAAATGTAATTTATCAACAAAAAAAAAGAAGGAACATTCATTTAACGTGTGCTACAAAGTAACCTGTTTATGTAAACAGTTTTTTTCGATTAATTTTCGAGTTCTCCAACGTGTTTAGATAATGGAGAACATGGAGAACTGATGATGGATAACGATAAGCCGCTACGGTGGCGATATTTTAATCACCCTTGATGGCTTTAATGGGTACATGTGTTTTGTTAGGTTGTGCTTTTTCCAATGGGTCACTTTTGGTTAGGGGTAATATTTTGAAAATATTGGAATATTTTTTTAGTTAATTTCATAGGTAATATTCATTTACGAAAATTGTAAAGGTGGGTTTTAGCAGAGATTTTTAGGTGGTATCACTTGAAAAATATCAAATACGTTGGTACATAAAATTTACAAAATGTCAAAACGTTAACGAACATAGTCAAAATTCAGAATTAAGAGAATCTAAATGTTTGTATGTTAAAGTGTCACAATGTGCAATTACAATATACATTAAATACTTTAAGTTTAAGGAGATAAAGAAATGTCATTTTACACAAAATTGTCGATTTGGAGAAGAAAGAGTATGCAGATCACAAATGTATTAGAATAGGAAAACGTCAAATTAATGCTGTAAAAAAGTATAAAACTGTGGTAATAATAATAAAAATTCACGTGGTTATTTTGAAAAAAAAAAATACTGTCAAACCACAGAAAAACTAATATTCTTCGAAATTGTAATTTTCCTGACAGTTTCTGTATTGAATCAGACAACTTTCAGTGTAAAAATTGATTTTTATGAGACGTGACTGCATAATTTTAATTTGATCTCTTATTCCTAGGACTTGTATTTTGATGCTAATAATACTTTAAATTTCCTCTGAATATCAAAAAAGCCCGAGAGTTTTGTTTAGAATGGAAGAAAAAGCTTAAAAAAATTCCTCATTTGGCACAATAAATTCAGGAGTGTACTATTATTTTTTAAACATAGAAAAAACTTTTAAGCCCGCCATAACTTTGCTGTTTAATATGGAATTTGCCTACCAGGTAACTATTTAATTTTAGTTTTCTAAATAGAACTTTGACAACCTGTATTTCCGTTTAGGTTAGGTTTAGTTAGGAAACAGCGCTAATTTTCTAGTAAAAAAATAACTGCCTACCTTTAGATGCACCCTGTATAAATTTTTTTTAAATTACAAAAAATGAATTGCATTTTTTAAAGAATATTTCAACTAAATAATATAAAGAGCCAGGGAAAAAAAACGATTAAGTGCAAAATCTGCTTTTCCAGTAATCACCAAATTGAACAAAAGTAAAATTTCTGGAAAAAATTAAAATTTTATATAAACATTTTTGAACGACAAAATAAGTTTTTTTTCAAGAATTATACAAGATAACAGAGTTAAGTGTCCTCACTACAAATTTCAGACAGTTTATTTAAATCGTTGAATTTAGCAGCTAATGCAATCTGAACAGTTATGTTCTTCTGCAATATTTCCTGAACTTTAACCGTTTCCGAGATATATTCGACTTTTTTTTTGGAATTTGTCTCAAAATCTTGAATATTTCGTATTTCCGCCATTTTAGAGGTTTAAGGGGCTGTAAATAAAAAAATAAAATGTTTGCCTTGAAGTGCTCTTTCACCTCGTGTTAAACGCACCACAATTGATGGTACCAGGTGTTCAAAAAACAAAAAAAAAACAGTTAAATGTGAAACTAACCCTTTATCAGTTGTGACCGCGCTTACTCTATTCTAAGTGGATGTAAACATGTCCACGGTGCAAAAAATTATTTTTAACATTGGTATCTTGCACAATTTCTGTGTCTTTAATACCGTTTCCGCGATATTCGGCTAATTTTGAAAATTGCATAAAAATTTTGAAAATTTCGTAACTTACTATGAAAAGCTCACACTGTTTAAGGTTAACTTTTCTTAATTTGGTGAAAATAATGCAAAGGAAAAATGTAATAAAATAGAAAAACAACTTCAAAATAAATCAGTCAAAAAGCATCAACCTGTGTATTTTGCCAAAATGTATTTATGAAAACTTCCAGAGAATATTCCATGATTTTGTTTCAATCAAAATCAATTGCAAAGTTACTATTATTCTTATAAATTGTAATTTTCTTGACAGTTTCAGTGATAAATCAAACAACCTTTAGAACTTGAATATTTGTTGTTAAGTTACCTATTCATTCCAGAAAATACATGAAAAAGAGACATTCATATGTTCAATGAAGTGTCACGTGACAATTGACAAATTTAAGTCAGCTTGGTCTAGCGAAAGTATTTTTGAACTACTGTCAAATAACGTCAAACCGCTTGAACAAACTGACATACCTCACTTACGAAGTTTTCTCCATCTTTATCTAGATCATTGATTCCCAATGGTTCTCTCTTAGCATTTTAAGTTCTGTAAAAATTTTAAATTTTTTATCTGTATACTGTGTTCTTGAAACTTGTGTTCTTGTGTCTCTGAAAAAATAATAAAAATTGTTTTTTTCGGAAATCGTGCAAAAAATTACACTTTTTTTAAATAATCCTTAGTGGGGAAAATATTTTTATTTTTTATTTTCTGTTTCTTAATTTCTTTATGATTTTTAATGCAAAAAGTTATCTTTTTTTGCACTAGTGCATCTCTTTGCAGCAAAAATACTATATGCAACCTATTCAAAAAGTCCTTTTTTGCACTTTCACTTGAGCAAAAAATTAAAAACTGTTTTCGAGACATTGCAAGTATACTCTTCCTCCGCAATACATACTTTTGTTCCACATCTTTGAAATTTCAAGGGTTAAATGGGAAAAAAGTTGGAAAATTGTAAATTCCTACAGAGGTTATCTTGAATTTTTGACTTTGAGAAATTGTTGTATTCAATCTGATTTGCAATTGTTTATGTTTCAGGAAGCAGATGGACAGAAAACGAATAACGGAATCCAGTACAGACTGCAACTCCTTTTCGCAAATGGTAAGTCTGCTTATTAAAGACAAATCGGAGTTAATATGCGGAACAAGTCAGCATCTCCAAAACTATCCATCGTCTGATTTGCTAACTAAATACAATTAACCAACGAAAAAAATCGCTCACTTGAAATTCCACAAACGTTCGTAACTGTCGCGGAGTTCCTTATAAAGTAACAGGACCGAAGACAGCCGCGCCAAAGTGTAAATGGTGTTTTTCTATATACCAGGCCGAAAAGGCATACGAACGCGCCGTCAATAGAAATAATTGACAATTGATAAGCCATTCAGTAAAACTAATTAATTAATTGCCTTTGCCGGCCTGGACGAGCAACTACCTGCCTATATGTGAGCTGGATTTCATTATTGCGTAAACGGACACGACTGCCCGTCCTAAATGGCATTGCCCAACGTATATAAATGTAATATATCAGCACAGCACGAGTTGTCTTGTCTATTTCTGGTTTACTCTATTTGATTATTCAATTTGTGCTTTACGTAATTGGCCAATACAGGTAGCTCTAAGATGAAATCAGCAAAAGAAAAACCTTGACTGAAACCTTATTAGTTTTTTCCGGAAACAATTGTGTTGATTTCAGCTCATTAAAGCCAAGATTCAATTTTATTAAGGTAATTATGGCATTAAGTTTCAAATTGTTTTGAATCAGCTAATTAAATCAAACTTCTTTTTTTGGATAACTTGTTCAATACAACAAATATTAAGTCAACGTTATAGTGAATTAATTGAGTACCATATGACTGAAACAATACAGTAAAACATGCTAGTTTAATAAAATTCTAGTTCGGTAATAAGATGTTTTAAATTAAACTGGTTTAGGTAACTATTATCTATTGTTCTACCAAATAAAAGGTAAAGCGGTGCTAGTAACAGTCAAAATGTTTATTATTGGCTTTTGACATACGTTAGTAATAAATGGATAGGCAATTTGAAGCCTTCTTAAATATTAGAACATTTCCCTTCTTCATATTTTTTTTTGGAAAAGTTGTGTTTTAGTAATTCTGATGCTTACAAGTTAATTATTCTTTTTCGTTTCATGGAATGTAGAATTTTTTAATTTAGACAAATTACCTACTTGTAAAATCTAACACTTTTCCAAACTATTTAAGTTACGTTTTGTAGTTTATTACTTTGAGAATTATCAGAATTGTCTGAAAGAACTTTTTAAGTAGAAAGTCTGGATTAAACACAATCATGATTAATCTTCCAAAGATATAGTTCCAAAAAAAGCTATTTCCCTTAGTTCTCAAATTTTTTCAAAAAATTTTTATTTAAACGCAAGACTAAGCAGTTTGTGACAGCTGTCTTGTCTCAACAAACTTTGTCAACTTCTATTGATTCTAAGGTATAAATACCAAAAGCCTCTATAATCATTATAGAAACATCAGATCGTTCTTAAAACCAAAAGTATGAAAAAATGAAACTTTTTTTGTGTGATTTCTTATGAAAACACCTTCTTTTTCTTTCATTTTCCTCTCCAGCAAAATCAGCAAACTAGGCTTTGTGAATCCTTTGATAATGTTGTATCTTGTAAGTTATTTTGGACTCAATTCTCTATAAAATGTTGTATTCTTGTACAATATCACAAGCTTTCAGCCTGTTCTAGATTTGTGAAGCTAAAATGTGTGTATCTGACAGAAAAAAAGATGCCTTTTATAGTCTATTTATGATATTTTAGGAACTATTCATGGAATTTTTTCTGAAGAGATTGTCAGACTTTTTTTTTGAAAACAACAACGTCTAATCTAATAAATCTAATAATAAAAAAATATAGTATAATTAAAATTTACTTACTAAAACTAATAAAATAGTATCCTAAGAGCAACATCCATCTTATGATTCATTTTCTGTGTACAGTGTCTCAAATTCGATGGTTTTATGGAATATCTTCAAAACTAGCACAACTTGCGGTTTTCGCGAACCTCTGCTCAGTTTTCCAAACAGTTTTTTGCAGCTCAGAAATACCAAAATGTCGCCAGTGTCTCTCAAACTGTGTACTGAATCTTGAGTATTACAAGAACTTCTTAAACGGTTGTTGCAGGTCAGAAACACCAAAATGGTAAAACGGCATTAGTGGAGTCTAATCCTTTAAAATGTTACCAGAAGTTTGAAATCTGTTTGCAGTTGCTTGGGTTCTCAATTTGAGAGAAAAATTGCTTAAGTTTGACGCTCTCTAGTAGCCAAACAGTTAAACTTACCAACCAGTGTTGTCATATCTTTAAAAAGACCATTTTATTGGCTACCTACTGACGTACAAAATTTTATATTGTGTGGACTAAATAAGCGGGTTATATACGATTGAATAAAACACTGCACTAAAAAAGTGGTAAATAAATTTATCAAATTTGATGCCTTCTAGCGGTCCAACCAATTAATCAACCAATCAGTGGTGTCATATCATTGGAAAGCCCATTTCATTAGCTATCCATCGACATATAAAAGTCTATACATTATGTGTTACATAAGATATTTATTTACGATTGAATGAAAGAGTGCATAAAAAGTTTTAAAAAACGTAAATATGGCAAAACGTGTCACGTGACCTAGAAAATAGTCACAAGATTTTTTTTTTAATGAAAAAAAATCAAACTAGTCACGTCAAAATGTCGGAATTGTGTGTGCGTGTGTCATGTGACTTTGACAAAACAGAAAAGTAAGAAAAATTAGAAAAGGGCAAATCAAATTGACCGGAAAAATTCACGTGATTTTAT
Source organism: Ips typographus (assembly GCF_016097725.1). NCBI lineage: Eukaryota > Metazoa > Arthropoda > Insecta > Coleoptera > Curculionidae > Ips > Ips typographus. The sequence continues at coordinate 11,983,444 of NC_138423.1, forward strand.
TATAAAACATGTCAAATTGGCGGAAATGTCACGTGATCTTAGAAAAAACTTTTTGAGATTCATAACCATTATCAAAACTGGGATGCTCTATACTTGCTAATTTTGGAGATAATCCATAATACCATCGAATTTGAGACACCCACTTATTAAAAATTGATAAAAAAATCATTGAATGATTGGAAACTAGAAGAAAATCCACAAAAAGTGTAAAACAAAAATATGTAAAAATGTACTATCTCTACTATTCGAAAGAAATTCCACATCAAATAGTTATTTTCTTTTTCACATCTCACTTAGTTTACTAAGTAATACTACCATAGTACTAGACCAATTTGTTCTAAAATGACAAACACAAAAAATCGTACAGTTATCTTAATAAATATGCAAACATTTTAAAATGTGCTCTTTGTGTCTACATGTAAAACTAAGTCCTAAATGTTATCAAACACCGTAGTATACTGTTGTATTGAAAGTCATCACTAAGACAAATTATAAACAGAGCTTAGTACAATTTGATCCAGTAGTAGTTAGTAGATAGTTGTACTCTTTCTAACACACTTGAAAGGAAAACTAAGAGTGGTTTCCTCTAGACTACATTCTACCGAACAAACCAAATCTAAAATTCAATCGGCAAACGAAATTGTATGTTTTTAGAGCGGTTTCTCCACTTCGATCCCATATTCCACGACAGAGATTTTTAATTACTCGACTGCTAAATTATACGAAATTCCTGCGGGCCTGATTGACCACTAAAGCCAATTAACCGTCGAAGTGACTAGCAAATTCCCATTTGGGATTCAACAGGCGTTTACTGTTTCTTGTGCGTTTCCTTATATGCAGTCGCAACAAATAGCCGCTCTGTCAAGTGTAAATAAGGTTTTTTTTTTCATGCGATCAACCCAAAACGGTATTGCAAACCGCAATGCTCGGTGCAGTTTTTTTTTCGATTCGGTTGAATATCGTTTTGGTAACCTAATTCTCTTCTTATCCCAACAAGTGGCACAACGTAACATTTAATTTTTAATTAAGTTGCGGTGGTTTTGCAAACGCCCAGAATCTAAATTATTTTTAGGAAAAGTCGGATGTTGCGAAAGACAAGGGTCGTAAGATTTCCGAGGCGGTGCGATAGGTAATATAGACGAAACAAACCTTAAGATCGGTGCTATATCTCATTTAGAGCCGCACACCTCAGTCAGACCCAGAGGAGCACTATCCTCGTCCTTATTTGTAATAAAATAACTCGGTGAACGCTCTCCGAGGAAGGATATGGAAGAGCGACAAAACGACAGGTCGTTTGGGTTTAGGTAGGAGTATTCGCAACACCTTTTATCGTTCGAAGGAAAAACATAACGGCTAATTAGGAATTTTCTTTAAGCTTCTATACGCATCCGTAAACGAGCTTTTATAATGACTCCGTTTTCAAAGCAGAACAGATAGAGAATGATGGGTTTAAAAAAACGAGCTCATCAAAAAAACAAGTCTGTCAAAGATAAGATTTCAATGACGTCAAAAATATGAATATGGATATAAATTACTATAGTCTATCCGGCGTTGACCCGCCCCGTCCATTAGTATTGGTCTATATCCGGTCCGTTTTACAATATAATATCTTCTTCTCTCTCTAATATAAGGACTTCTCGGGTCTCATGTTTCGATTCACTTTTACGTACCTGTTTTACAGTGTAATGCGGGTCGACCAAAGTTGCCGCCCATCGAATTTTATTACTCCGTAGGTTCGCCGGATAGACTATAGAATGAACCACTTTTTGCAAAGTCTACAAAAGTAGTACATACTAAAATTTCTTTAAATATTATTTTGACTTGCAGTTAGGTTCATTACTTATTGAAATCTTCATGATGACCAATGAAAATTAACAAACTCAGGTACTCAACTAACAATAGAGGAAGTTCAAGCAATAACACAGAAGTTGCAATACCAAAAAACTCGATAATATCAATATAATAAACTCATCAAAAAGAACTACAGGAAGAACTCATCAAAATGTTTAAGAAGTTAATTAGCTCCGGAACCATATATACAGTGTGTCCAGGATAAAGAGCACCACTATGAGGATCTTGGAAACGGTTACATATACAGATGTGATTAAATGGGAAGAAAGTTGCATAATCATTTAAATTTTTTTTTATTTTTGGAGATATTTTGAAAAAAGTGAATTTTGGGACTTTGCGTTTTAATTTTTTGTGACGTTAATATTGGACCTAGACCAAAACTAAAGACACTTCTCTATATCAACTTTTCCGACGTTTCGTCTTTGAGAAACCATCATTAACCTCGTTTTTTTAAATACGGTTCTGATGTTTTATGTTAGATTCTGAAACCCCTTTTTATTCTGAATCCGATGATGTATGACACTTTATGGTTTCATTTAGTTTTACACTGTTGTACGGCAATAATAAAAAAAACTATTATATCTGTAATCGGTTTTTAAATTTTTTTAATTAAAGAATTACTTATGCCAAATTTAATTTTTGTCAATTGGGTGTTTATTACAATTTACTAAAAGTCCTTTTGTTTGGCTGCCTTCTCTCGGGATTAATTTCGATCGAATAAAATGAAACTTCTCACCATGTCAAACTTCTCTTCGTTAGAAAACATAATTAATAGAAAATAAATTAACAGTTATTTCACGTTAAACTATACCACACTGTTGGGTCAAAATATTAATATTACTGTCATATATGTCATATGTCATATTTACCGGCTGTCAAAACCACTTTCTTTATAGAAAATTTCTGTTATTTATATGAAAAGACCTTGATGATATGATAAAAAATCAAGCACAAAATTTTAACTTTCACACCCTGTATCTTTCTTAATATTAACGGTTAACTTCGGTATAGAATAATTTAGCTAAATCGTCTTAAAAAAAATAATAAATTTAGAAACATAACGCTACTGAACTCGGTCCGTAAACTATTTACTATAATTATCGCTAGACTCATGGAAAGGGTGCCAATATCTGAAGAACAGCAAGGATTTAGGTCCAATAGATGGACCAATGGTGAACGCAATATTTATAGTACGCCAAATGATGTTTTGTGGATTTAACCAAGGCATTCGACAGGGTCCGACTAAATAACGTAATTAAGATTCTAGACCAGATCAACATCGATTACTGGTACCAAGTAAATATACAAGAACTGAACAGCAGAACTGTTACACTGTTCAACATGATTATGAATTAAATCATTAAGAATATTAAAAAAGTGAACACTTGGTATCAGATGGGCAATCACTTTATTAAAAGTATTATACTATGCAGATGATGCAATCCTCAGCAGAGAACGAAAACGATCTACAACGCCTGATATACAAGACGAAAGTAACAGCACACAAGTTTAAGATGAACATCGCCTTAATTGTTATTTCTAAAGAACCTATAAGGTGCAAACTGGCAGTCTACAACAAGATAATTCAACAAGGGAGAATATTAAATTACCTAGGAACGAAGGTATCAAGCAAACAACAAGAATCAGCGGATACCTGAGAGATAGATGGCAAAATAAAATGATTGGTACAAAAAGCAAGCTGAGGATTTTCATAATATGTGTAAGACCTATTTGAACGTACGCGACAGAAGAATAATGAGAACGACCTAAATGAAAACATTAAGAACTATCAAGAGTGTTGCCCTCACGGAGAGAATAAGAAACCAGGATATCAGAGAAGAACTAGAAATACAGGATGTAGTAAGATGGGCTAGAACTCGTAAGAGATGTTGGGGAGACCATGTGGAAAGTATGCCAAATGAAAGCAGGCAAAGTGGGCCGCGAAAGCCAAACTGGGGAAGACCACCCAAGAAATAAACTGAAACTCAGCGTCACAGGAAGAGCTTCGAAAGAAATTAAACGCGACGGTCTAAACAGGGTTAGGTCCTATTAAAAGAAGAAGAAGAATAAGAATAAGAAGTTAGTGATACTTGTGAAACTTCACGACTGACAGTCAATATTATACTCGCTCTGATATCGCTTTGACTTTTATCAATTTTTTATATCAAATAATTATAAAAAGTAAGTACTGCTTCTAGCATATTTGAATAACTTTGTATAATAACGATTCTTTCTTAAATTTTTACCGCGGAGAAAACCGTGATTTTATCCATGTCAACAACATTGTTGATAATTGACCAGAATGCGTATTCTAGAAATGAAGGAAGGTAGTTACCAAGCGAAAAGTATGTAGAATCTGACAGGAAACTGCTTTGTCAATTCTTCTATCACATTCGTTTTACACTGTTCTTAAGGATCCCGTTTATGTTTTCAAATATTAGAACCCAAAAATTCCCCCCCTAATTCCTGAACTCAGGGAGTAGATTTACTGAGAGAAGTTTTGATATAATGTGTCAGAACTGGTTGACAATAGCTGGTTTCTGTGAAATTATTTATTACTTTCTTTTAATAACCCCCTTCAATAGTTTCAAGATCTTATAGAACCTGGTTGGAAAAAAAATACCACGTTGTTATGAATGAGTACATTTGTCATCTTGTAAAATTTACGTATCTTTTCTTAAGAGGAATTGAATACCTGTATCAATAATAAACAATATTTTTAACTTGACATTTTGATAACTACACCATTTACAGCGTGCAGAGCACAATAAAGTGCACATTCACTCTCTTGACAGTCACTCGTAAATCCTTTACCACGTCATTGTCCAGTTAGTTTCGTTACCAAATCAGTCTTGCAAAACCGCTGCCACCGTCAAGGAAACTGACCCCGAGTAGCCGCAAATTAATTCCGAAAACCCACTTCCATGTCTTGAATTAAGGATCTCTAAGTCTGCAATACACAGTGAACACATTGCAACTTTTGCAAAAAATGCATTAATTACTGCTCATCTTTGTTAAGTACATATTCTCATACACGTTCTACATAGGTAGAGCGCGAGTTTTACGATACCTACGTAGCTTTTATGAGGTCATTTTAAAACTTAGCCTAAGAGCCGTAAGCTTGCTTTATGTCGTCGTCTTAGATAACTAATATTGCTTTTGTTTTGTTGTAGGAGTAAGGCAGGAGCAGGATATCTACGTCAGGCTTATCGACTCCGTTACGAAGCAGGTGAGTTTCTAAGTTAGTTTAATGGGTTTTTCGATGCAGAGAGTTTTTGCGGTTTATACTTAAAAAATGAGAAGTTGTTTGTGCACAAGGACACAAAAACTATTATTAAAGCTGTAAAGTCGACGAAGAATGTCATAATAAAGAGACATTTCAGGCTATAATCGACATTAAGCCTATCAAAATCACTATTAAAAATTGTCAATAGTCAGGAACAAAAGATCAAAATAGTATATTACGTAACTAGTGCTGTAAGAAGTATTTTAAGCACGATATGGAAAAAGTTACGCACTAAGTCGCGTAGTGTAATAATGAGTGTGTAAAATTGCTTACAGCACGTGTGACGTACTATACTTTACCTACGACCAAATGAAAAGTCCTGTTTTCGCAATTCATATAATTCAGAGTAACTTTTCATTAAAAAAGTATATTTTGAACGTATTGACATCATATTTGTACTAATCATAGGTATTATGCCACTAAAGAAAAAAAAAATAACGTAATAAAAAAACTTCACAAATCATGTTACTTAAATAATTATTAGTATTGTTCTTAAAATAATTATTTATGGTGACATTACAATTATTAAGAAGAAAGGGAAAACTTTCAGGCATATTACTTGATGTGTTTGCTATTGCAGATAATATTCTAGACGAAATGGTAGTTACTTAAAACTGTATGAACAATGCATTACGCGATTATCTCCATCTAATATACTCTGATAAAGAAAGAAATGTAAACAAAATCAATTTTTTCCAGCATTAGAGCAATAGTTTGTGGCCGATCTTAAAACTGTGCGCTTTTTTTACAACTGTGCGTAAAGAGGTTCATTACGTAACGGAAAACTATGTGTATTTAGCTATTTACACTGAGGTCGTAGGTAAAGTCTTTTTTTAGTCTAGCCAACGAGATCTGTATGATTAAAATGAAGTGACACTGACATTTTACCTTTAATTAATATAAGCAAAAAAATTGATAATTTAACTATGACATTTTCAAAAACCAATAATACACTAGTTAAAACTGTCGTTCTGATAGATAAAAGTGACAAAATCGGGAGCAAAATAATTTGTCCTTTAACCTATCAAAATTCTTATTTAGAAAGTTGATGGTAAAAAGAAAAACGTTTTCAAATTTTTCTTCTAAAGCCTGACCATAAAAAGCACAAATAACAATGAAGTAAGTAAGTAAATTACAGTAAGTAACAATTTTAAATAAGCTGTCAAAAGTGCACTTTTTAATTTACACCCTGCTGATTGGGCATCTGCAAAGAGTCTTTAAACCAGATTTTTTTTTTTATTTATCAATTTGGATGACAAAGAAAACGTGTCTTTCTGATATTGCAAACCTAGTTCAAATTTGACAGAAATAGCCTGACTTTTAAATGCTGTCAAAAGTCAAATTTGCAATATGACACAAGGCTTCACACCGTTTACGGTGAGTGTTGGGTAATTTAGTAACATGGACTGTGTTCAGTGTGAATATGGCAACAAGGAAAGTGACACTGACGAACTGCCAAAATTATTACCTAACCTAGCCTAACGCTGTCTGTCAAATCTGTAAGACTCGACTCGGTCAGCATTGACATTTGACAAATGATTGCTATTTTAACATTTTACAATTAATTTTTTGACCAAGTTCAATAACAAAATCTTGAAATTGACTTCCACTTATTGATTTTTGACAATTATCCGTGTTTCTCTTTTCCTCAATGCCCTTCTATTTTTCTTTTTTGCGTCATTAGTTGTAAATTACTTTGCTTTCCCTTTTTAATTATGTAACGCGTTTTTTGTTTATTTTCATTTTTCTAAATGAATATGTTTCAGCAAAATGTTTACAATTTTTTTATTATGATAAAAGTACTAGTGAGTTGCTTGTAGCAAAACTGAACCTTAAGACATAGCAACTGCAAACAAAACACAAGTCACGTGACCTTAGAAATTAAATTTAAATCTTTGAAAGTAAATTTTCTGAACCTGATGAATTTTCTGAGTACAAGTGCTACAAATTGAATTTTAGTTAATATTTAAATTGGCTTGAATCAAATCACTGTTATAATTTGTTTTAATTAAACGAATTTAGACTTTTGTTGTCAACTTTTTGTTTTGTTTTTAATGATTTTTATACCTTTTTGTGAGTTTTGTATTTTTAATAAGGACTATTTTTCTTATTGTCAACATCAATTCTAATGAAATTTCTGATAACTAGCTGTGAGCCTTACACACTTGTTTTTCTGTTACAGTATTGTAGAACATTTTATTAAAACCAACTGATGTCAATAATTTTTTCTAAATATTTTTTCCACATTATTTGTAAGTTAATAAGGTCTATTTTTGTCTCTTACCAATATCCTTTATTACGGAAAACCTCATAAGAGTAGTGATTTGTTTTAAACAAATTTGAGTCATAGCAGTATTATATTTTTTCTTCCAGTACTATAATTTCTAAAATTTTATATCAACAGTTATTTACCATTGATTATTAGATTTTATAAAAACGGAAAATTTAATTACATTAGAATCCAATTACGGTAATACAAAAACCACTGTTCGTATTCTGTGCAATTGTCAAAATCCCCACAGAAGTGCTAAAAAGGGCCCGAGACTTTGATGGGAGGCGATTATCAGGTCACGTGAACGACACGTGGCCTCACAAAGAAGGAAACAGTTGCGCCCTCGATGTTTCCTTATCGGAAACTGACTTAGCCCATCTACAAACATTGTTTTGTATGGGAGCCCATTTACATGATCATTAGACGGACGTATATCCTGAATTATGATTGCAATTTGAGGGGCCCGATATTTTGAGGTTGTCGGGCTTAATCAGAAGGATGAGATTGTTTCCATAATGGCTAACTGATAAGAGAATGATTAAAGAATATCAGTGTGGTGTTTAAAACAATTTTTTCTACTCCTATAGGGATATTAGTTCATTCCTTAACAGTTTAGAAAACGGATAAGTAGGCAATTGCTTTCCGCAAGAGACTAAAGAGATTAGAGAGAAAAAAGAGAAGAAATTAAACTAGAAAAAAAAAAAAAAAAGAACAAACAAACTACTAGAATGTACCTACAATAAAAAGTTTACAAATGTTTTCACAAATATTTCACTAAAATTAATTTCACAAAAAAAATTCTTACACATTACATAGATGGGGTTTTGATATAGGATGTTAGATGAGGGAGTATCAACATGAAATGTTACTTGATGTCTGGAGTTTAAACGTGGCACATAAAAATTTACAGATGAAAGCAATAAGGGACAGTCAATCAAGTCGTGCATAAGTTTGAACAGAAATTTCACAAAGTGAACAGTTCTTCGTTTGCAAAGGGAATGGATCGAAAATCCTGTTAGGACTTTATTATAATTGATTCCACGGTCGGGATAGACTTCGTCTTCTTTGAAAATTAAATATTTCAGAATTGAATCTGTTTTGCACAGACTCAATTGATTATTCGTGACACTTACAGATAGGATTCCAGATGATACTGTTATATTCTAGTTTGGACCTTACAAGAGCAAAGTAGAGTAACTTAATTGTGGAATTGCAGGAAAATGTCTACAATTTCTGATAATAAAACCAATGGTCTTCATGGAGCGGGCAACCATCTGATTGATGTACGATACAAGTGTAAATTTTGTGTCAAATATGACTCCTAGGTCGGAAACTTCCCCCAGTCGAGTGAGTTCCATACTGTCAATGGAGTACTGAAAGACAATAGGATTCTTAATGCGATAATAGCTTGAGACGATGCACTTGCCCACGCTGAGATGCAGTCTGTTACATAGCGACCATTCATGGAGAGTTGAAATGTTTTCCTGCAGAGAAGAACAATCTTCAACGGTGTTTATGATATTATAAATTTTAAGATGAAATAGCTCAATCACAGGAAATTTTCAGCGTGTGATATGAAATAAACCAATCACAGACAATCTTCAGCGTGCGATATGAGCAACAGCTAATCTTGAACGTAAACAAAATAATTCTTTTGATTGTCATCTTCAGTGACCATTCCATGCCATTAAAACATTGCATTGTGGCTTATGTTTCGGAGCAATGAAAAAGCCTTTCAAGTTTCGGTTAGTGTTCAATTAAAATATAAAAGCATCTACTTTATTAAATGAGAAAGAAAATGATACAAACCTACAATTTATAAACAGCTCTCACACGGTGACACCTGTCAATCTTTGGCTGCGTCAAGACTGACAATATTATATAAACTCGCGGAAACGTTTCAAAAATTGAGTGTTTATTTCTATGAAATTTGGTAAGTAATTCCAATCAGTCGTAGAAAAAATAGCTTGTAAAACTCGGGCGAATTGTTCATATCGCCCTCGTCCGATTGAGTCGTCCTTGTGCGATAAGAACATCTTATTCACTCTTGTTGTGCAATATATCCTACTGGAACGAGTTTTTTTCCTAAAATTGTAAAAAAGGTGTTGCCGTCAATCCGTGTACGTGGTAGATATTTCCCGAGGGATCTATTAGATTAGCATTATACGCTTTCTAACTTTTAAACTCGATATGAAATTTTACTTTTTAATGCGAATTTAACGAGAAGCATGCCCGGGTATGTTTGACGTAATCTGTTATGAAAACTTTATGATGAATGGAGAGTTTTCCGGAGAAAAAGACGTTGCAGCAGGACGTTTAATACTTGGATGTTGAAGTTTTTATGGTGACATTCATACAGTGCAGCCTTGAGCAAACAAGTTTTATATACCTACACTTGGAGCAACTGAATATAGTTGGGACTTTTATAGTTTTGCTTGTTGAACGCTACTGAATGTATACTGAAACTTAGGTGACGTCACAGTGGAAAAAATTAGACTTTTGACAGCATTTTCAAAATTATGACAGGATGATTGCTAAAGTTCTGGTGTCCAAATTCAATTCGTCAAAAAATCTTTTTGATATATTTTTTATCGTTAAATACTTTATTTTGGTACTTGAAAAAACGAAACAGACTCTTTGGAGTAACTGATAAATAGATACTTGAATTTAATAAAAAAATGGAAGTGTCCTTAAGTCCCAATTTTGTTTTAAACCAATCACTATTTTAATGGAGTTTATCATAACATTGGATATGGACAATAAGCAAAGTTAAACCTTAAGAACATTTTGATAAGTAATTTTCAAACAAACATTACATTTTTACTTTTACAATTAAATAATCACATCGTTTACATATTCGAGTTTGTTCTCAACACCTCTACAGTAATTAGTCCTCAAGTTCAAGTGAACATAAATAACCCGGGAATATTAAATTTAGAAAGCTTTGGAATTTATTAAGTTGTGAAAGAGGGCAATTTGTACGCGGGCTGTTAAAAATTGCCTCTAACAAAATCAGTTTCGCGCAAATTTGCTGACGCGACGCCGGCGTCGCGACGCTAAAGGGGAGAACTTTGCCGCTTAACTTCTTAAATTTAATTTTAGTCAATCATCCGCGAAAATTTAATTCTCCTCCCGCATTCTCGATCCGGTAAAGTTAGCTAGTTTTGCTTTAAACAACTGTTTGACTTTAGAAAAATAGCTTTATAAATGTTTGATAGTTTATAATGGGGTTATCAAAATCAGTTATCGTGTAAATTCCCAAGTCAATCATATGCTTTATTAAGTTTACATACTATCCGATCATATACCAGCCAACTATATACAACACTCTGTTTTTACCTAGTATCTCCTTAAGGGACAAAAACACCTTAATACAATCTTGTAGAGGATAAAATTTTCATTATTTACTTTTTTGTACCTTCTCAAATAATAGAGCTACGCTCAGTCGAAATGGAGTTAGTTTAAATAAGCAGTTTGGTGCACTCTGCCACTTTTTGCCATGTAACTCTTTAGAGAGGCCTTTCAGAGCAAAAATACATTAATACAATCATGTAGAGAATGAAAATTCCTACAACTTTGATTATTATAACTTTCTTGTAGCTCAGCCGAAATGGAGTTACTTTAAAAAAGTAGTTTGGTGCATCCTGTCACTTTCTGCCTTGTAACTCCTTAATGAGGCCTCCCTAAAGGGCAAAACCGCTTTGATACAGTCTTGTAAAGAATACAATTTTCTACAACTTTCATTATGTATACTTTTTTGTAGCTCCTCAAATAACAGAGCTACGCTCAATTAAAATAACACTTTTTACCTTCTAACTCCTTAAGGAGGTACGTCTTTAAGGTCAAAAACACCTTAATACAATCTTGTAGAGGATGAAATTTTCTACCACTTTCATTATTTACACTTTTTGGTATCTTCTCAAATAACAGAGCTACGCTCAGTCGAAATTTAGTTAGTTTAAAAAAGCAGTTTGGTGCACCCTGCGACATTTTTTCATGTAACTCTTTAGAGAGGTCCTTCAGGGCAAAAATACATTAATACAATCCTATAGAATATAAAATTGCTTACAACTTTGATTGTTATAACTATTTTGTACATTAATAACAGAGCTACCCTCAGTCGAAATGGAGTTACTTTAAAAAAAGTAGTTTGGTGCACCCTGTCGCTTTCTTCCTTGTAACTCCTTAATGAGGCCTGCCTTAAAGGGAAAACCACTTTGATACAATCTTGTAGAGAATTAAACTTTCTACAACTTTCATTATATACACTTTTTTGTAGCTACTCAAATAACAGAACTACGCTCAATCAAAATGTAGTTGCTTAAAGGATACAGTTGCACCCTGACAGATTCTACCTTGTAACTCCTTAAAAAGGGGTCCGCCTTTAAGGGCAAAAACACCTTTTAATACAAGACACATAAAATTTCCTTGACTTTCATTATTTACGCTTTTTTGTAGCTTCCCAAATAACAGAGCTATGCTCAGTCGAAATGGAGTTACTTTAAAGAAAGCAGTTTGGTGTACCCTGTGACTTTTTATATTGTAACTCCTTAAGAAGCCCCTGAAAAATAAAAACACTTTAAGAAAATCTTGTAGAGAATGAAATTTCCTACAACTTTCATAATTTACATTTTTTTTTCTAGTTCCTCAAATAACGAAGCTATACACTCAGTCGCATTACAAACCCTTGTATCTTAAGAGGTTGTTGTGTATACTTGGTTTTTTGTAAATTTCAGATATGTGGTTGCCTTTCAAATGACCCTGTATAAGTCAGAATATCTAGCCCACCCTACTTCAAAAGTACTAAGAATTATGAGTCAGAATGAGATCTAACAATCTATTTTGTTATTAGCTAAAGTGGGTTGCAGTAATTAATAAGATAATTCAGTAATTTTTAGACTAATCTGCTTGCGTGTTGCATTATCCTTAATTTTTGCAAATTTATGCCATAATTACTGCCCTTAAACGCAGTATCTTTGGGCCGAATTGTAAAGGCGTATTGCCCTTAAAATGTTTTCGTATTTTAAGCCCACTATATGCTTGAATAGGCCAAAAACAAGTTGGTCTCAACGATATGACGATTAGTAAAGTTCAAGTTTAGATGATAAACAATTTTAAAATATTTTTCTTGCTTCGGGTTTTTATCAATTATTAACACAATGTTTACTACATGTATAGAAGACAATTACACAATGCATCAAGGTTAGTAGCGCAGAAAATTCTGGCTAATACAGATTATAGTAGGCCTTTCCCAGTTTCCCTCTGGAGACCATCGATATACTTTTATGAATATGCACAAGCGCCTGGAACTAATTAATTTAAATACGCGCAGAGAGATAGCCCAAAACGGCATTACGCCTGCTTCGGTCAGACAAGGACAGCTATACAGTTTTCCAGATAAGAATGCTAATTCCCTTGGGAGATTTGTCACTTTTTTGGCGCCCAAACAACCGCAAAACCAAATTAGAAAGAAGTATGTTTATGATGGTGTAGTAAGTGAGTAAAGTTGCACCATTAATTACCTTCTAATTTTACGAATTAATATGTCGCTGAAAGGGCTCCCCGAAGAGTACTTGAACAGGCAACAATACTATTAACTCAGTCATAAGGCGACATCTGGGAATCATAATAAAGGTGTTTGGTTAATAAATTGTTCCATAACATATCAAGTTACGTTTTGTAGAGGTTAAAGAATGCACTTTTAGTGCCGCTCAGATTTCTGCAATAACAGAGAAACATGTACAGTTATTGGCCATAAGTCACGTGAGCATTTATCCAATGACCACCGAGATTTCCTTAATTTTAAGTTGGAAACTTGCTTCAAACCGTCTGCCACCAAAAACTCAATTAAAGTGTCATTTTACCTGGATGATTGTAACGAAATTTCCCAGCAACACGTATCAATGAATAATTCCATTATTATTAAATTATTGATGAAAAAACTGATGGAAGTTACGGTATTGATGTAATATCGATGAATTTTTAATTGACATGATAATAACAAAATTTACATTTACATGGAGCATGCTTGTCATTCTGAATTAAAAATAGTGTATGTATATTTTGATGTATAATAAACCAGAAATGTCTGGATTATATTCTTCAATTATTATTGATTTACAAAAAAATAGAATTTGATAGTTAATAAAGTTCTATTGCATTGTAAGTTTTTTAACTTGTTTATTATATTTTTAACTTTTACTGTCAAGAAATATATATTTTTTTTTTAATGGCTTTGTAAAATTTCAAGAAACATTACAACAATTAGAACATTGATTACGAGATAAGCGTCTATAGAGGATGCCAACCAAAATTCTGTTTATTTGTTGATGAAAAGAGAGATGGATTGCTCGAGTAATTGGTATAATTGACACTGTTAACAAATGTCAAAAACTTAAAAAAATGTGACTGTTTCTCCAATTATTGTAACAAAATTAACATTATTCAAAAACTCGGTTTTCTGTGTCGATTTTCGAAACTACTCTCTCAGCCCATATTAATTATTATAATATTACTGATTATTATTCTTTGAATTTTGTCTGTTTTTTTTTGTTTGGAAGGTGCTTCCGAACTGCTTTAGACTGTTCCATACATTACTGGAAGCTTATACACTGCTCTAGATTCAGACGGAAGTTTTTAGACCATTTTGAAAGCTTCTAGACTAGTTGAAGACCATTTGGAAGTTTTTATACTGTTTTTGTTTTTGAAGCTTCTACGCTGTTTCAGGAGCATTTTGAATCCCCTATACACTGTTTTGGATGCTTTTGAGGTTTCTATAGTGTTTTCGAAGCTTCTGAAATCTTTTTGAGGTTTTTTGGCAGTTTAAAGAGCCTATTGAATTTTCTGAACTGCTTTAAAGGTATTTGGAGACCTTAGACTATTCCAAAAGTGGAAGCATCTATGCTGCTTTAAGAGCATTTGGAAGCCTTTAGACACTGTTTTGAAAGCTTTTGGAGTTTCTATATTCTTTTGGAAGCTTCTGAAATCTTTCTAGACTACCTCAGTAGCACGTAGAAAGATTTTAGGCCTTTTAATGTTCTAGAAATTGTTGGAAGCTTTTAAACAGCTCTAGAATCATACGGGAGCTCTTAGGTTGTCTTGAAAGCTTTTTCTTTTTTGAAAGTTTCACAAACTTTTGTAAGCGTGTATGCTGGATCAGGAGCATTTGGAAACTTCTAGACGCTGTTTTGCAACCTTCTATAGTACAAAATTTTAGAAGCTTCTGAAATATGTTTAGACGTTTTCGGACAGCTTAAAGAGCATATTAAAAGTTCTTCACTGCTTTTGAGGCATTTGCATTATGATTTTAGAAGATTAATCATACGGAAGCGTTTAAACTGTTTTGAAATCTTTTGCAAGTTTCTAGACTAGTTAAAGAGCTTTCAGAAGATTTTAGATTTTTTAAAAGCTTTTGGACATTGTTTTGGTAATTATTGGAAGCTCTTAAAGTGCTCTAGAACCATTCGGAAGCTTTTATACTGTTTTGGGAGGTTTTTGATTACTTAGAAGCATTTCAGCTTGTACTCAAACTTCTTTAACCTAAAAAAAATTGCATATCCATAAAAGCACTTTTGTAATATTCTATGGATTTTTTATGTGCAATAAAAATGTAACTTTGGCACAGTATGGCCCTGTTACAGTTTTGCCTTATCAAACATTAATTTGTAAATCGCTACTTACACATTTTGCAACATGCTCTACTCTAATTTAAATAGTAGATAAAACCCTATTCATCCATTTTATAGATAAATTAGACAAACTTAGACAACGAAACTTACATTTTGTAGAAATCTGCCCAAAACAGAAAATCAAACTGTTCCTAACTGGTTACCTATTAAGTATTAAAAAGTTTCTCATTCAAGTAATGTGTCAGCATATAATTTGCAATGAATTTTTCTTCACAAAATGAGGGCCAGATATCCTGCAAACCCTCTGAGGCTTGTAAGACATTCTGTCTTAATTCTCCCCAACGGTGAAACAACAATTGCCACTAATCTTATTAACAGTGCCTCTCTATCCCTTTCGTACTTTTAATCTTATTAGCACTACATGACCGAGGTTGTTTAAGCGAGCTGAAAAACCCTCGTGCAAAACTTAATTTTTGACACTGTTTTATCACCTCTGATCGCGTGGTAACACGGAAGTGGTAATTTAAAAAAATATTTAAGAAATTCCCAAGGGAATATCCGTAACAATTCATTTGGGTGTTACCTAATGCCCCAATGGGGCCCGAGCATCGTCAGACCCGACTTAAGGGCACTCCTATGGGGCCCAGTGATTTTCTGGGAAAATGAGTAGACCCACAGGAATTATACGATATTTTCCTCCAACTTAAAGTTGGAAAAGTTGATTATGGTGGCATCCAGGGACAGTAAGAATAAATGACATGTGTTGGTAGGAAAAATTAGATTATTTGCAGTGAGGGATAACTTTTGTACAAACTTTCCAGTTAATATTTAATTCTAGTATTCTTTGGAAATATTATTCTAGACTGAGACAGCCCCTATTCTAGCACAACACATGTTGCTTCGTTACTTACAAGGTCCAATAATCCTTAAAGCCTACCAAAACAGAGGGATCCGTCCTACATATTCAATTAAACAAAAATCTATCAACTGTTCTAAAGCTAAGTACTGTAATCCTCTGTATGGCCCTGACTTGGGGGCTCAAATCCCTTAGATAAAAAGGGATTTGCCCCGCCTATGGGGTAATTATGCTTACATTTGAGGGTTCAACTTAAACAGTTCTGGTTGAATTTACTAGAAAAATATTTAATCAAAATATTACTACTAGAGTAATTTGTCCTGATAATAATCAAATACATAGCAAGCAAATAGTCCTATTTGTGTATATCCCAGTCTGATAATTATTTTAATCACAAAATTAGTGGATACAAAAGACACTAAGTCAACACATGCATCTTTGCATGTTACCCCCGATATGTATCTCTCCTTTTTTTTAATTAGCAAATGGATATACACGGCATACCAATAATTAAACATAGAAAAATAGAGCCTTACTCAAGCCAGATAAAGGCGATTACTTCGGTTTATATTAGCATATATTTTTAACTGGCAGGTACAACATATACGTTTTATTATATTAACTTTTAACGTTATTCAATGCAAATTTATATTATAGGAAATTAATTGATGAAAATAATATCAAAATGAATATTCAATAATATATTTTAATGAGGCAATATTTAAATTAGAAATTGAATATGGATAAATTAAAATGGGAATTGTAGCAAATATCTATAGTATTGTCGTTTTAAATATTAGGGATTAATTAAATTTTGACTGTTGAGTCGAGATTTCATTGGTATGATGATAATAACATTCTATTAGTATTGTTAGTGCATTTTTTTGCAGTGTATACTAGAATTTTGATTTTTGTTTTTTTTTTCAGGCAATTATTTACGAAGGACAAGACAAGAATCCTGAAATGTGTCGAGTTCTGCTCACTCATGAAATAATGTGCAGGTAAGGGTTTGTATGTATGCATAAAATAGTGTGTAGTGTATGGTAAGTATTAGTAGAAAAATATTAAAAATAGAAGTTATTTTATTTTCTTTCAACTGGCATAAGAAAGTTGAACATTTTAAAAACATTAAACAAAAAAAAACATTTTTACTTTCTGAATTATAATAATATTAATACAATTGTTAAGTATCATTTATCAGTTGCCAGTAACAGATTTTCTCTTTATCAAATAATAGTTAAATCAGAGAAGAAGTCTTCTTTACTGTCTTTTGGAGAACACTAATTTGCTAAGTTTTACTGAGTTAATCTTCTTGTTCTTCTTATTCATATTTAAGATCTCGCAATCTGTTAGTTTTGCAGGTTCCTCTGTATCAGTTCCTGGGAGGTGGACTGCCAGCTGTCCTTCCATCTCTTAGGTGATCTTCCGGGTGCTCTTTTCCTTATTGGTTTCCCTTCAAGTGCGATGCGTAGCAGTCTTCCCTCTTCCATTCTTCTCACGTGAGAGTACCAATATCTTTTTCTTTGTCTTCCCCATCTTACGATGTCTTGCACCCCACATTGTTTCCTAATGTCAGTGTTCCTAATTCGGTCAATTCTTGTTTTTTCCCATTATAGTCCTGAGCGATTTCATTTCGACTACTCGAAGCATTCTTTTCGTTTTGTTGGTTTTTTCTCTGATTTCTATTCGGTATGTCAGGATTGGCCTGATACAAGTCTTATAGATCCTGACCTTGCTATCTTTTCGCATGTATTCGTTCGCCCATATTATCTGTCTTAAGCAGCCCGACATGGCTTTGTTGATCTGGCTTCTTAGGTCCTCCACTGGGTCGTGATAACTCGACAGATCCATACCCAGATATTTGAATTGTGAGACTTGCTCGATTATTTTGTCCTGAACCACCAGCTTACTTCTTACGGGATCTTTAGTAAGTAAATAGACTGTAGACTTTAAACATTTCAGAGCATTTTTCTAGTTATTTACAATTTTAGACTGTGAGCCATTACAGTTTTCAGGCTTAAAAGTTTGTTTGCTTTTCGACGACATTTCAAAAACTCAGAGTTGAAATGGAATCTTTGTTTATTAATCACTTTGTCTATAAGGTCTCGTCGCAGAGGCAATCCTCCACTTGGACCAAAAAGTGTTGGCTTTTATTGGTTGATTTATTTTCGACTATGACGTTTTTTGATTTCTCGCCACATATTTTTCTGATTACTATTTGAGGATTCTCTCTATGAACAGGCCTATAATTGAATGTTGTTTGACGGATTTTTCTAAATCAACCAGAAAAATTATGATTCACCTTCGTATAACTAGAAAATTCACTATACAACTTTCACTCACAAATCACAAATTTGTAAGAATTTCAGTAAAACTGAAAAACCGACGTGTTATCATTTGAAAGAAAATATTCCCGTACTTCATTGCCATGTAAACACAAACTAAAAGCGAGAAGGTTTTGACAAATTGTTTTATGCCACTTAACTCGAGCGCGGCATACAAGCAAAACAAAATGAAACTCGCAAAACACGACGGTTTTTGCACCCCTGTAAATTAGATTTTGATCGGATTAGGAAGAGTTCTCGTTTTGCTGTCGTTTATCGGTTACCTGAATGAAGTACAATTTTTCGTAGGTACTTAAAAGTTTTTTTTTTGACTGATTTCCACTTTGCTTCGTTCTGCAAATTGCAGTCCCATGCGGAAAAATATCACTTTACGCTTTTGATAGCAGAATTTTTTTTCTTAAAATATATTACCGAATGGCTGGTTGCTTGTCCCGTCACCCCCTCAATGTTCCTTTGAATCCAACAAAGCTATTTAAATATTTATTCCAATAAGGCCAGGTCTAATCCACCCTAGTTTTGCTCGGCCGGTCCAATCTTCCACCCCTAAGCGTCGAGCTTTGCTCTCACTCGGATGATGTATATTTACTACCATCTTTTTATCTCCTTTTACCGTTTTTTGCCTGCTATGGTCGCTGGCAAAAAATTACTTTCTCACAATAAAAATAATAATAAAAATTTTGAATTTTTCAGTCGATGCTGCGATAAGAAGAGCTGTGGTAACCGCAACGAAACTCCCTCAGATCCTGTGATAATTGACAGGTAAGTTTCTTAAATCATTACCAAATTAGCTAGATTTGTTAGCATCCAAAACTACCCATGTGTGTGTAGTAAATGAACTGATGTTTTTAAATTAATTGATTAAAAATTAAAACTTTTCTAAAAAATGTGTGAAATTGAAATCAAATAATGGTTTCATTACTTTCTCTAAGTATTTAAAATTGCCAAAATACGAGCCAAAAAGTGTCAAAATCTGCATTGAGAGTAAGAGTAAGAGAGATTTATTTAGCATAATAGCTACATATAAAATACAATATGAATAACCTAAGTAAATAACAGCATACAAAATAGCGCCTATAAAGCATAAAATAATAAAATCATACAGTCACAAAGCATAGAGTTTGTCAAAACTTTGTCATTTTCTGCAACATGTACAAATTAAGTTGATAATTGATATTATTATAAAATAGAAGTGTACTATCGCAATCTGTCATCCTAACCAAACTGATATGCTATCTTGATGCTAAAATTTTAAATAAAAAATAAATATTGAAACTGAGAAACGAACAAACCAAATCTCAAATATTGTAAACCATAAAATGTCAAAATACTACTTCGACCTAGTGGAAACTGTAAAAATATTAAAATGGAAGCTGTGACTGTGTGTGGAAAATTGCAATTAAGAGTGACGCTGTAATTTTAGCACTTAATTTGTCAACAGGTTTTTAAAGTGCATAATGACAAAAATTTATCAGATATTTTAAAACTAAAACTGTCAATTAAAGAATAAAAAAGATAAACGAAAAATGAATATTGGCAAGAATCAAAGTCAATATCCTTAAAATGATATGTAAGCAAAAGTTTCAACAAAGTGTCTAAAACTGACAAAACTTGTCAAAAATAAAGTCAAAAATTGTTTTAGCACTGAAATTATTAGCATTCAAGGTTATTTAAGTCAAAATGTAATAAATGCAAACTGTCAAAACCTGTCATTATAACGGAACTGCTAATCTAACGCTAAAATTTAAAGAGAAAAAATAGTGAAACTGGGAGAGCCAAGCTGAACAAGCCAAAACGATCAATTTAGCACTGAGATTGTCAAATATTTTAAATAGAACTGTCTAAATATCTTCTACTTGTCGGAACTGTCAAAATTTAAAGCAAAAATTGTGAAAAAAAAAGATTAAAAAAAATGAAATTAACAGTGACGCGGTACTTTCAACACTTAATTTATTACCATTCAAGAACATTATTATTAAATTGCAAACTGTCAAAAATCTGTCATTCTATTGGTTTAGAACTGTTATTTACGACTGAAACTGTCAATCATTAGAGTAAAAATTCGGATAAACGTAAAATGTGTCAATCTTGTAAGTAAATTTTCTCAAAATGATGTAAGCGAAGTGTAGATGTTATTATAAAATGGCTAAAACTGACAAAACTTAAATATATGAGTCAAAATAGTTATTTTAACACTGAAATTATAATGAATCAAGATTATTCTTGTCAAAATGCAATCGATACAAACTGTCATAATTTGTCATTCTATCAAAACTGTCATTTAAATGTTAAGATTTAAGTACAAAATAAAAAATTGAGAGATGAACAAGCCAAAACGATCAACTTAGATACTGAAACTGTCAAATATATACTACTTGTCTAATCTGTCAAAACTTATGAAACAAAAGAGAAAAAATCATGAAATTAACAGTAACGAGGTAAATTTAACACTTAATTTGTCAACATTCAAGGACATTCTTGTTAAAGTGCAAAATGTCAAAAATTTGATTTTATTTGCCAACAAAATGATAAGCTAATGGTAAGC
The DNA here is from genome assembly GCF_016097725.1 of Ips typographus. Lineage (NCBI taxonomy): Eukaryota > Metazoa > Arthropoda > Insecta > Coleoptera > Curculionidae > Ips > Ips typographus. Next base: position 12,004,224 of record NC_138423.1, read on the forward strand.
TAAGTTTAAAATTATGAATTCAGTGTCAAAACAGTTATTTTAACGCTTAAATTATATTTATTCAAGGTAATTCTTGTCAAAATGTAATAGATGCAAATTGTCAAAATCTGTCATTCTAACAGAATTGCCATTCTGATGCTAGAATTTAAAAGTTAAAAAAGTAAAGAAACAGAGATGAACAAGGAAAAACGATCATTTTAGCAATGAAATCGTCAAATAGTGTAACTTCCATGTGTCAAAATGTTTCTACTTGTGTGAAGTGGAAATTGTGAAACAAAAAATAGTAAAAACGGTGAATTTAACAGTGAGGCGGTAATTTTAACATATAATTTGTAAAAAATAAAGGTTATTTTTGTTCTATTTGTCAGACTTGTTAGTTTAAGACTTAATCTGTCAATTAAACACAAGTAAGTGTAAGTACAAGTAAGTAAACATCATAACCATTATAAATATTGTCATTATTCAACGACAATTTTTGTCAAATATTTGAAATCCAAAAGTGTCAAAATATTTTTTATTTGTAGGAACTGTCAAAATTTAAAGTGGAAATTGTGACAGAAAAAAAAGTCAAAATAATAAAATTAACGGTGACGAGTGAGGACATGCCAGTCCAGTTATGAAAACTGACCTAACCTAACCTAACAGACAAAACTCAGAAAAATTGATAAGTCAAAATTGTCACAAACAAATTTAACAAAATTATATAATAATAATATTTAATTTTTTTATTGTTCTTGTCAGAACTGTCATTCTGAGTCAACTGTAAAAATTTAACGTGCTAATTCCAAAAATTATCAAGAGGAACCAAGAAAGTTAAGTCTGATAAGATGAATGATGATGATGATGAATGAAATCTGACAGTCGACTGGTCATTCTAAATCTACTATTATTAAAACTTAACTTAAAAACTGTGGCATTTTAAAGAAATTACTATAAAAATACAGTTAATATCAGCCGAATCGCTTTTTAACATTGAAACTGCCAAAATTCAAGTCACTTTTCTGAAAATACCAGAATGAATCATCACGATTGTTATAACTGTTGTGTATATGTTATAACTGTTATGTATTATGTAAGACTGAAAATATATCAGTTGCTTCATTCTCGTGTTTTGACTTTACTTTAAAAAAAATAAATGTTTATACAGAGTGTCACCAGTTTGTTTATAATAAGTAAAATCGAATCTGAAAAAGGGAAATATAATAGATTTTTATTTAAAAAATACGTAGTTTTGGAAGATTCTGATCTTATTTTAGTTTATTTGTTTTATTTATTTTATTTATTTATCTTATAAGATGATTAAAATCCTTCCCATGCAACTTTATCCGCCCTATAACAGGAATCTGACGTTTCGGTATCTCACATTACTCATCAGGTTCTGTTTTAAAGTAGATTTTAGAAGCACTTTGTACATTTTTTTAATTTTCGTTTTAAGCGTTTTCTGTTTAAACCAAACCATTCAGTGTCTTCGAGTTCTGCTTGAACTATTTGATGTCATTTTCTATTTTTATATTTGTGAAACACTATCTTCAAATCAACCATACAAATGCATTTTTTCGTAGGTATTTCTAGCAAAATTTAGATTTAAATCTGATTATCATGGCAATTGACGATTGACGAGCCGCCATTGGTGGATCAGTTGCAAATGCAGATTCGGGCGTCAGATGGAATTAACCCGGTCGAATAATTACAAAAATACATTAAATCGGCTTTCATTTGTCCTGGCGGGCCTTCGGTTGGCCAGCGAATAGAGAATGTGACTGATGGCACCCATTGGATTGCATAATGACGAACGAATTTTGGAAATTTCATGATAACGATCTAAAATCGTGTTAGTCCGGTTATGTGATGTCATTTGTCTGAATTTTCAACAAAAAAAAAAGTTTTTTTTTATTTTTTAGTTTAATTTAGTTCAGTTTATAGACAAATTTTAAGGTTGTGCAGATTTCTACCGGGGCAAAAAGTGTAATGACATTCTTGGCCAGGATAGGCGCCCGCTTTATTCCAGGCCTAAACCCTATAAAAGGGCAGATAAGGTCAAACAACGGTGTCTATTGTTTGTACAACAAGGGCGCAGCTTATTTACCGACTTTCCATTCCCGCCTTTTGCGCTTTTCCAAAACTGTTTTGGTTTGCCGATAACGCCGGCCCAACGCAATAGATTTGATTTTATCTCTACCCCCTAGGTTTTTTTCCCGTTGTTCTCTTTGCCCTTCTTACAGGCTTGTTTGGTCTCTTAATTACACCCTAAATTATCCAAAAAGTAAATGAAAAGCCACCAAAAGTTCCAAGTCTATTGACCTCGTTGCCTCGCAGATTTGGGAATGAACGATCTGGAACAGTTTTGTAAGAAATAGTAAACAGCGACTAGTCGGATCGAAGTGAGGAGGAAATTCTTTATTGGATGTATCGTCTGCGATTCTCATGTAAAAGTCTCGTACAATTTACTTTTGGGTAAAAGATTAAGCTACGTTCTCACTTTTTAGAATCACGTGTTAGTTGGATTGGATCAAGTAGACATTTTTGCTAGTCCTGTCGCAGCTTTGCCACCTGGGACCAAAAAAAAACAAATTAAAGTACCACTAACCAATGCACTTTTATACATCAATGGAAAGCTCATTTTATTGACTACCCATCGATATGTAAAAGTATACAGTGCGTTTTTTTTAACGCGCAACATAGGATTTTATATGTTACATTTTTAAGCCCCTGTTAGACCATGTTATTTTGGAACTACAGGTCTAAAACTTGACGGGTGTGTTTTTAGTACCCTGAAGCTTAAGTAAGTTTATCAATTTAGTCTAAAAAGTAATTAAAAACTGGCAAAAAATCATTTTTTTTCGAAAAGATTTTATTGTTTCATACTCCCTGTATGCATTGTTGTTCTTTGTTGTTTTTGATACTGGCAGGGCAGGTAGCAGGTAGAGTGACACATTTTGACTGCTGATTTTTTTACTCTACAGTTGTGGTAGATTAGAAAATTAATGGGTATTCTTAGGAAGCATTACAATTAGTAGGCATTATTGCCATATTAGGAATTAGTATACAAAATTTTATTCAGCTGTTTACCCCTCGTGTTGTATGTATTTTTTATTAATGTAATATTATATTTTTTTCATTTAATAAATTATTTATAAAATAATACCAAAATAATAAGTTTAATTCAAATTAAAGCTTTAAAATTCAGTGTGGCAATTGTAGAGTAATTATGTAATTTTTAGTAACTCATATGACGCTTAAATAATAATACACAGAGTGTTCTACTTAAAAATTACTAACATATGACTAGTAACAAACTACGTCTGATACAGATAACGACACACAAACGTCACGACTGATTAAAGTCGTTCTATAAAGCCACAAAATGCATTTGATTGAATTTATACTAATTTACACTCTTTTAAGTACGTTGTATTGTTCTATATCTTTATAGAGTGGCTTTTGACAGCTCATGACTGACCATCCTAGGGCTGAAATAGTCAAACTTTATAATTGTCACTATTCCACTCACGCAGGGATAACATGCAATTTATTTAATTTATTCTCCAATTTTTGTCATTTAAGTATGTCCGTTTTGTAGTTTTGTGGAACTAATTTTGACAGTTGTGACAATTATGACAAACGCAACTTTGTCAGCAGCAGAGTATTGCTCATAAAGCTACAAAACGCATTTAATATAAATTTATACTGAATAACAAGCTTTTAAGTACGTATAGCTTTATAAAACAAATTTTGAGCACATTTTGAGTTAGTTAAAAAATTATATTACCCAACCTAACTTGACCTGTTCTAATTAATTTAGTCTAAATGTACAATTGTCTGCACTAATGTTCTTATTTTTAGTATACAAACTAAATAAAACACAAACGTATGGCAATAAGCAGCATATAGCTTTCCAATTATTTCCATGATAACGACAAATTCCATTAAAATGCTAATTTGTTTCATGCCAATTTGAATCTTACATACATGGAATTTTGCTTAAATTTAGCAAATTGTAGTTTCAAACTCAAAAAAACGTCTGAATAAATAAATGGTTGAAGTAGATTCGGAATTTATGAAATTAGGTGAGGTTAGATCATAAGTTTAATTTTGCATTTGCTGCTTTTAATAATAAATTTTATAACGACAATCAGATGTTAAAACGTCAATTTTAACTATGTTCTTTCCTGTGCAAAAACCAGCTGTTAGATTAAGATAGTAAAAAAGAACATAACAATTGTTAGATTATTTTGGCCGCCTTGTAGCATCTAATTTTGTTTTACATTTTTAGCCTAGACTATTCAACGCTACCCTAACACTTTATACAGGGTGTTCGTATCTATGACAAACACAAATCAAAGTATGCAATACTTTGATTTTTTTAAGGCTCATATTCATGTGAAAATAATTCTGCAAATTGTTTGTTTTCGAGATAAAGGGTGTTGAATTTTGAATTATTTTTTCTATTTTCCATTTTAGCCATTGTATAGTTTTTCAAAAATTTTTTTCAGATATTATTTTTCTTCATCATTCATTGTATTAAATCATCGTAAGATTGTAGAGAGTAATGTTTTTTAAACCGTCAGGTACTTTGTCCTGCTTAAAAACTGAATTATGTTTTATTTAGAGACTTTTTGCTTTCTTGTAATTTTAAGTAAAAGTAAAATACATAACATTTTCAGAAAATTAAAACTAAAACATTTTTGTAGGTAATTTTGTATTCGAAATAAATTTTTCTGTTTAGTAATAAATCTACGTCATTTTTCACACGATCTGTCACAGTGAAAGTAACGTATTATAGGTAATGACAGCCATTGTAATTTTATGATCAAAAAAAGGTCGTTTCTTATAGTAAAATAATATCGATTTATTTTTAATTTTTTTAGAAGCTTTATTGAAACTTTAAAAACAATAAAACTCATTTGTTTGTCAAATACCTATTTTTCATCATTTGACCATTTACAGGTTGCCATTTAGTGCTTTATTTACGATAATGAGTGCTACTGCAAGTTTAGCGGTTCAACTCGAGTACTATACTAATAAACCAATAATCAAACTAAACATGGGAAATTTTATAAAACCCATTAACAATCACTAATAAAACTATTATTGGGATTTTAGAACGTAGCTGGCGTATCGCATGGCAAAGTCCATTGCAATTTCTTCTTCGTTCAGTGTGTGCTTTGCTGATAGCAACGGAGGGACGTTTGGGGGAAAAGGGGCCGCCCAGGGGATACAAAATGGCGTCCCTGGGGGATAGGGTGGAATAGACCGAGGGGAAAGGCGACGTCTTATATAGGGTGGCGGACGAGATGGATATTTTCGATGTATGGGGGATGTCAGGTTGGAAAAAAATAGGTGGGCGATGTTTGATTTGGTACACTATAAAAAAAAATGCTCACTCACCAGTTACGGAACGAGTTTTGCAGTAAAAATTAAATCTGGAGAAATAATTATCAGCAGCAAACTGAAAGCTGCTTTTTTTGATCAATCACAAACTACCCAAAGTGCTGAGATTTATGCAAATGTGCATTTTACTAAATTCTAGTCAGCAAATGAAATCATCTTTGAATCACATGTAAGTGGCTGTCGTAAAATTGTCAAATAACTTATTTTACGACAACACACCAAAGTTTGTATTTTGACTGCAGACAATTCGGTTAGTTTAGCAGTTCAATATCTTGATTTTCAAATTAAAGTTGATATAACTTTCCTGAACACTTGAGATTATTACTGTTTTGACAATTTCATAAAAACTTGGTTATTTTGACAGTAGCGGTTATAAACATTTGTCGATTTAAAATTAGCTTCTGAAGATAATGAATTTTGTTTCCACTGCTTATTTATTAACAGCTGGACTCGGTTATTTAAACAGTTACAGTGTGAAAATTGATATTAATTTAAAGCTTTCTTAAGCTGTAAAATATTGAAATACTGTGTTATTCTCTTCGTTTTGTGCATCAGAGAAAAAAGAGTGAAAGTAGAGTGAAATAACCTAAAGTATCAAACAATTTACAGGACTAATCTACCGTTTTTAATTATAATACATTGTTATTATGTTGTTTGTAAAACTTTTTATATACCTACTTTTTCAGTTTATTGAATAGGAATTTTAATGAGGATTTTAAAAATGCGCTTAAAACAGTCATTTTCTTACTCCAAATTATCCTCTAAAATCACGTGATGTCTGTCACTAATGCCAAAATTTGACTAGAATTTGCCAGAATTACATTTTAACAGCGATCATTTCGAAACAAGACGATTTTTTTTAATTTAGGACAGTTATTTTGACAACTATCACTTCATCGTCTAGCTAAATAGTATTCTACAATCACGTAACAACTGTCACTAACGTCAAAACTTCTTGCAGTATTTGATATAAAACGTGTTTCTGAGAATTATGACAGTTATTTTGACAATTTTCACGTGACTGACTAGCTAAATAGTGTTATACAATCACGTGACAAGTGTAACTAACGTTAAACCTGTCAAACTATGCTCTAAAGCTGCAAAAAATAGTATTCACCTCTTTCTACGATTTCACCTCCACTGCGAGTAACATGGACTACTACTTCACTCCATAAACAAAAATGTTTTAAATGTTACGTTTGTGAACGTTTTATTATGTCATATTTTGACAGTTATGTCTCTGTCTTTTATTCTGTTCTAAACCTGAAAACTGTCGAATTCAATCCCATAGAGGTACAAAACAACGAAACATACTTGAAAAGTAACGAAGTAGTCAGTTTGAATTTGGTTGAATGCATTTTATACCTCCATCAGTGCATTTTTGACATTTGTAAAATGTGTTTGCCTGTTTTTGACTTACTTTCAGTTTATTTTTAATTATGAGAACCGACAACATCTACTCCATAAAGTTGTAAAACCACATAACACTCAAAATTCAGTAAAATCAGTATAAACTGTACCAACCGCATTTTATAGCTTTAAGAGTGTAATTTTGATAGTTGTGACATTTGGCCTTCAGTTGTAGGTGACAGCTCTATCTTGGTTTCCGATCTAAACCTGAAAACTGTCAAATTCAATACAGGTACAAAACATACTTGAAAAGTAACATCATCAGTTTGACTTTGGTTTAATGCATTTTATACCATCATTAGTATATTTTTGGCATACTATGTGTTTCTGAGTTAATTTTAGTCTGTTTTGAAATATGACAAATGTCAGAGTGTTTACCGTAAAGCTGTAAAACCACAACACACTCGTAAAATTCAGTAAAATTCGTATCAACAGTTCCAAAAATATTTGCTTCATTTATATTTTTTTTTTATATTTGCTTTATTGAATTCAAAATATTTTTTTGGAACTGTTGATACGATTTTAATATTTAGTTTTATGAGTGGAATTTTGATAGTTATGATATTTAGCTTTCAGATACAAGTTAAAGCTCTGTTTTCGTTTTGTTTAAACCTGAAAACTGTCAAATTCAATTCCATAGAGGTACAAAACAACAAAACATACTTGAAAATTAATGAAATCAGTTTGACACTGGTTGACTGCATTTTATACTTTCATCAGTGCAATTATGACAACCATCAAAATGTTTGTCATAAAGCTGTAAAACCACAACACACTCTTAAAATCCAGTAAAATCAGTATTAACAGAACGAAACGTATTTTATAGCTTTATGAGTGAAATTTTGACAGTTATGACATTTGGGCGTCAGTTACAGTTGTGCCTTAAACCTGGAAATTATCAAATTTACATTGATTTTTGCAATAGCTGTCAAATTGTCGGGAACAAAACCGAACAAAAGCAGGTGACGGCGATTGTCACATTGACAGCAGATGATTTTAATTTGTGTGTGACAGCGCGGGGTGTTATTTTCTTTCGTTGTGAATACTTACCACAGTCGTAGAAAAAGCATAGTATTCTACACGCATGTAATGGCTATTACTCAGTCGATGATTTAAAATATTCGCCTTTAGCTCGTGTCGCAAACTTTATCTTCGTGAGTAATAGCTATCATTACATGCTCGTTGAATAATTATTCTCTTAGTAATCCATGCAATAAATTGGAATTATTTATTGTTGCAAAAAAATGGTTTTGCCTGCTAATTCAAAACAAGCAAATAAAATGCACAGTAACAATACGGGACTACTGCACTGGTCTCTCGATTTGCTATCGGCGATGACAATGAGGGAATTAGCCCATAATTCATGCGGAAGCGGTGACACGAACGACGTGTGACATTTTGTGTGCAATCAAGGCCCAAATAACTCATTCAAGTTGATGAGGCTGCGTAAACGCGGATATTCGTCATGTTTTCCAGCGACATTTTCCAGCGCTATAAAACATTTTTATTTTTCCATCTATATTACACGTAATTGAGTGAAAATTCAATATCATTTGCCGCATCCTTTTCAAATTAATTGAGTCAACTTTCAATAGTAAATCTGACAGAGACACCATTAACTGCACCCTTGTAGTAAGGGTGGACAAAGTGTATTGATATGTCAGTGTGTTCAATTGAGCGTCAGTAATTTCCTATATAGGACTTCTTTATCAGATTAAGACAGTGTAGACTGGGGGAGTGTTCAAGCATAGTTGTAAAGCATTTTATAATCAGCGGTCTGGCAGACAGTCGTGTTGAATGCAAACATGTTTACAGCCGATATCCACTTTGACCATTAACAAAATTAGTGATAATCATAGCAAATTGTTCATCAGTAACCGAATACCATAACCATAACCGTCAACACATACGCATTATAAACGATTATCACTCTTAAGCCGTCATCAATTAGCCAGACCAACAGGCCCTCAATTTATGTTATTATACAATTTTACTCCAAGTTTACACGTAATATAAACATTTAATTGTTTTTATGTGCAGATATCCATACCCTGCCATGCCAGATCGGTTTACTGGAATCGTAATTTCCAACTTACCAGACTTTTACGACTTGTTATCTGAAGAGGTTTGATATTTTCTAAGAGTTTCTTCCCAAGAACTACTTCAGTTTGTTGACACAACAATGAGTGTTACGAAACTCGATCAATTAATCCTCCGGTCCCTTTGCTAAAAAAAAAGCCAGTAAATCGAGCAGAACAAGCACTTTTATACCGGACTACCCCTAGGACCATATGCTATTAAATACATTAAGCATGCATCTCTAAAATTGATTAGATTAATGGGTTTAGTACAAGTATTGCTATTCCGGTCACGAAATCGGCTTCTTTCTTAGTTAGTCCGGCTGCACGTAATCATTCTTATTTGCAAATTACTCGATGCAGTTTAATCAGTTAATGTAGCTGAACGATTTCAGTTTTAGAACAGACAGTCTTTAATTGAGTAGTATGAAGATAAAATGTAACTACAAAGTGTGTAAACTGCTAGAACATGTTCGAGAAGTACATATTATTTCCCACACTATAAATATAAATATAAGTAAATATAAAGTGTATGATTAAACTTGTTGCACTAAACTTTAATAATTATCACATTTTACTTATTCAAAAGTGAGTACTTTCCACCCAGTTGAATGTCAATATGTTTTTGCGACAGCTTGCAACTCAGGTGGTGATAAGTAAAGCTGGATTCATAGTTCTAATTTAGCAAGAAGTAAGCGGTATGCAGCAAGCAGTACGAGTAAAAAGTAGCGGTGTCAATTCATAGTTCGACTTAAGTAAGAAGAAATTAACATAACCCCAATATCCTTAAAGTCTTATAAAACATAAAAATTTTCTTTTCTTTTGTCGGATACCTTTTTTTTGCGAAAAGAAAAGACATATTTGTTAAATGACATTCCAAAATCCCATGAATGAGGGTAAAGACCAGTCGTCTATGCCGGAAGCAGTAAGGAGCAAGGTAAGAAATGAAAATGATTCAATGATCAATTTATTGCTGCTTACCGCTTGCGGTATATGCGGCTTGCGCTTATTTGTCAAACTATGAATTAGAGTGTTACAAGTATATTGTTTATTTTTACTGCAGCTTACTGGTTACTTCTTACTTCTTACGGAATTAGAACTATGAATCCAGCTTATTAACATCTGCGTCTTCAGAAATCTCACTTGTTATAAGCACTTTAAGAAACGTTTCAGCTTAAAATAGCACAATAATGACGTTGTCAAGATTGTAAAGAAATCACCAGTCGTTTATTATGGTTGAAGTCATAACTACTCGTACACCTATACTGCCTTACTGACTATTAGGAATCAATATTTAATGATTTATTAAAAGTTTGATAAGATTCTGGATGATAAATGGTTGAAAATAAAATAGTATACCAACCACGGTGGAAAGTCTAATTTCCGTCTCGAGATAAAGTTCAAACACTTTCCACCTGAGTATGTAATATATTATTCCAGCTCTCAAAAATGTCATAAAACTTTTGAGATTCAAACAAAAAATAAATACTAAACTGTAGAGTTCCCACCTACCAAATTTTTTTCTTACTATTTAAAATGTCTCTTATTCAATTTTTATAGATAAACTTTTTAAACGATGATAATAAGTCATAACTTTTAACTAGATTTAGGACAAATCAAATATGGTATGGTAAATAAATACTATTGGGGTTTTAAAAAAGATACGAAAACATAAAAGTACGATAACATACTGGGTGTTTTACTTACTTGTCCTTGCATGTCGCTAATTGTTGTTAAAAAGACATTGCTTTGACTTGACGTTTTTTGATTTATAGAATCTAGAATTCATCACAAACATTTGTTAAAACTGTTTTGTTCTAGATTAAAAAAAAAATTGGAATAAAACTATGAAGAATCAGTATAATAAAGGCGCATAGTTTTTAGTTTGTGCAATATCAAGTTTTTTTTTTTATTTTAAAAAAGCCATTTGACTGTATAAATACAGTCTCAAAATTAGTTTTTGAATTTGAAAAAAATTGTACTGAATTTTATTTTGATTTGTTGAGGACGGAATTATTGGAAGTATTGTTTCCAGACAATGATAGGCTAAAACACAAAAAAAAAATACAAAACGTTAATATTTTTCTGTTTTTGGGTCTTCTAAATGGTTTCTATTTTCTGACATAGTAAACAAAAAATAGCTCAGTATTCCACCTTTTTTACCTTAAAAAGTGATGATTCACTGCAACTATTAAAATACTGAAATTGAGCTATCAAATTAGTAAAAACTTCAATTGGACCATCAATTTTGAAATATCATGAATCAATTTAAACATTTGACAGTTTTCCTATAGAAATTTACAAGGTGATTAAACTACTCAACTGAATGATGAAACTTCTTGTTTATAAAATTTGATTATAGTTTTAAAAACGAAGAATTAAGAAGGAAAAGAGACTCTAAATGTGATACCCATTTTGATTTAAATGTGTTTCTGGAGTTTGTGGAGTTTCCTGATTGTTAATAATAATTTATTGGACAGTTCTAAAAACATTACTAGTGACCAAATTTGATACAAATCTTGACTACTACTTTATAATTTTAAACTCTTTTGAACAATGTAAGGGAGTACAAAAATAACAAACATTTTGGTCTAACTGGTTTTATATAAGAATTATTCAGGGATTTAAATGGTAATTTCACATTAATATGGAGTATAGAGATAGTCAAAATAAGTCTTTTATGTAAAATGTATGTTAGACAAGCTTTTTAATATTAATTACTAGTTTTTGTTATGAAAAAATGGCTTTTTTTCAGGACACTCTGTATGAATTATCACTATATTTCCAAATGAGAGCCTTTAAGTGTCTTTTTAGTTAAAAACTTACAATCACGACATTGGGTTTGCTTTTAATCAATTTGTATTACTGCTTTACAGGATGTTTCAAGATTGCAATTAGTCAGTTGTTGATTGACGTTTAGATCAGAAATCTAGAGTTTCTTGCTATTTGGTTTTTTTTTATTATATTATTTTTTCTACAAACATTCAATAATGGTACATTTTCGCTTCTAAATTTCCATTTATTTTCCAAATTTTTTGTATAATATTTAGCAGCCTATATTTCAAAATAAAGGTTTTATATTGTCTTGATGAATTTTGTCAATATGTAACTAAAACAAACTGTATTAAAAAATATTACAATAATTCTACAAAAAATTATAGTATATTACGTAACTAGTGCTGTAAGAAGCATTTTACCCACGATATGGAAAAAGTTAGGGGACGTAAAATGCCTTAGGGCACGTGTGACGTACTATACTTTATCTACGACCAAATGGAAAGTCCGGTTTTCGCAATTCATATAATTCAGAGTAACTTTTCATTATAAAAGTATATTTTCAACGTATTGACATTATATTTGGATATAATCATAGGTATTATGCCTCTAAAGAAAAAAATATTAACGTAAAAAAAAAATCACAAATCATGTTACTTAAATAATTATTAGCGTTGTTCTTAAAATAATTACTTATGGTGACATTACAGTTATTAAGAAGAAAGGGAAAACTTTCAGTAATATTACTTGATGTGTTTGCTATTGCAGATAATATTCTAGACGAAGTGGTAGTTACTTAAAACTGTATGAACAATGCATTACGCGATGATCTCCATCTAATATACTCTGATAAAGGAAGAAATGTAAACAAAATCATTTTTTCCCAACATTACAAAAGTTTTTTTTACAATTGTGGCCCATCTTAAAACTGTGCGCTTTTTTTACAGCTGTGCGCTTTTTTTACAGCTGTGCGTTTTTTTACAACTGTGCGTAAAGAGGTTCATTACGTAACGGAAAACTATGTAATTAGCTATTTACACAGAGATCGTAGGTAAAATTATAAAATATGTAATTCTGTAAATTACTAGATCAATATTTTATTTTTGCTCTTACCATAGAGTTTAGTTAATTGCTGTTGATCATCTGATATAATGGTAAAATCGTTTTTTTCTCATTAAACAGTTAACAAGATTTTCAAGTGACTGAATTGAATTTTGAATTTTGTGAATAAATAATATGTATAGAAATGCCACATACTAGAAACACAATGATATTTCCAAAGTCTTCCAGATAGATGTTGAACAGCATTTTTGCGTATATAGATAAGATATTTTCTCTCTGTATATAAGAAAGTTAAACCCAGTGAACCGATCATATTTCGGGAATCCTCGGTCGAGATCGTTCCCCAACGGTATTGACGACTAGCTCACTGGGGGATACGGAGTCAATACCCACCCCTGGGAGCTGTCCGGGCTCCCTAGGGAACATGGCCGCCAAAAAAGGAGAAAGTGCAATAAGGAACGACATGGAACGGACAAGGACGCCAGAAGAAGCACGTCTCGGCCGGAAAAACGGCCGATGCAGGAAAACTAAAAGTTTCCCGGAGTTTTGCCTGCGTTTCACGATTTTGGAAGGGGGCTACCGTTCTTGCCGCGAAAACTGATTGTTTTTTTTTCGTTCTTTTCTCCTGCGTAAAAGCAAAAAAAACCGTATCTGGAAAACGTTTCACGACAAATAGAAATAGTTTATATGAAATTATGTTTGATTTACTTGGATTACTTCTGCCCGATAAAAATGTCGATCGATTACCGATTAGCACCGAGCTATTGAAAGAATTTAAAGTCGGGCTCGATTGAAAAAAAGCCACGGTATAGAAAGACGGATACCTTTTTCGAATTGACAGATTTATGAAGTGGTATCCGCTAATATCGGAGAAACGGAATGAAAATAAAACTACAGGCGCTGATGGTTTTGTGACGAAGTCTGAGGAAAAAAAGAAGAATAATGCCGATGTTTATCTTCCTTACACGGCAGTAAATGTTTAATGAATTTTGATTTAGCAATTAATGCGATTAACGACCGTTTTGTCAACAAATTAGTCTGTTCATTATATGTAATAATAGTTATATCCAAACAATAATCTTGTTACAAATAAGTAGGATAATAGGAGAAAGCCAGAGTAATTTTTATTTTGTCGATCCATAGCAGATGGTAGTGATGATAATGGTAGAGAGATAGTAGTCTCTATGAAATACTAATACACTTTGAAAGTATTCGACAACATCTCATATAAACTATTTGAATTTCATTAAAATGTTTTCAATTTCAATAAAATCATCCGAATCATCGTGTTTGACAAGTACTGTCAAATAATGACATTTTTTAAAATGGCCCATTAACTCAAAGCCAATAACTAAAGTAAAAATAGTTTTTATTGAATTATTTTGTTACTTATGAAGCAAATCATAAGTTATTATACATCACTAAAATCAGAATAAAACGTACTATTTGGTGGGCTAAAAATCCAATATGGCGCCCATAAGAAAAAAGAAAGTTGATGATGACTGACAGAAAACGAAACGTCGTGTGGCAAATTTGAATCCATCATCGAATAGCTAGGAAAAAGTGGCAATGAAAAGATGCTTTTAGTTTTGGGATATCTCTTCAAATAAGGTTAGAAATAAATAAAAACAAAAAATCAAATTTTCAGTTTTTTTCGGATATCTTCGGAAGTACTCGGAAAATCAAAAATTTTAAAACAGCATTTGGTTGAGCTTTAAATTGCGCAACTTTGCCCCAATTTAAACTTTCTCGTATCTCTTATGGTTTCTGAGATCCCAATGGTGAGGGTCGAATTTGAATTACCCTGTATATAGGCAGTGGTATTCCAAATGTTTCGAAACGGTCTACCTTTTCCCACAAGGTTAAAGCTACAAAGAGGGAACTTTGAAATATCACGTAAGGTTAAAAATATCTCTTGATGGTCATATAGAATTTTTAGGACCTGGGTCTTTGGACCAGCGACATCCACGACCATTTTTTTTAATGGATTATGGAATGTTCTACGAAAAATTCCTATAATCAGCAGTTAAGGTTTAACAAAGTTTTATCCAGCCAGTTTTGATAAATCTGAGTTTAAATTATGAAGAAAGAACAACAGGTTTTGATCTTTCAAAATAGGTTGACATTTCGCATCAAACATTTAAAATGTGTCAAGTTACATTACAAGTTGAATAGAAAATAGTTCAATTGCATGAAAGAGACTCGTGATGGTCAGATATGATAACAGCAGACGTTCACATCTCCAAACACGAGATATATTCAATAATACATTCCCTGATCGAAAACTCATATCTCTATCTACCGTATACATTTCTCATCTCTAATCCACCTTCTAATTTGACGTTATCAGGTATTTTAGTGAACAATGAAACCTGTTGTTCTTTGCTCAAAATTTAAACTCAGATTTCTCGAAACTGCCTAAATAAAACTTTGCAAAACCTTATTTGCTGATCAAGGAATTTCAAAATGACCATCAAGAGATACATTTTTTAACTCTACGTGATATTCCTCAATTCCATCTTTGTAGCTTTCACCTTGTGGAAAAAGGTAGACCGTTTCGAAACATTTGGAATACCCTGTATGAATAAAATCACGACCCTACTAACGTATCATTAATAATTAATCATCCCGTAATACTCCTTGACCTTCCCCAAAAAAAAGGCACCCTTCGGTCCCAGGTGGTTTCTAAAATCGAAAATATCCCACCCAAATCTGGGGGATTATGTGCAACCGTACACCCCGTATTTATCGAACGCATCATCTCAATTCTTTTAATGCATCCTGACCGGACTAAAAATCAAATTAAACTCCAATATTGGTAATTTGTTCGGTTCTATAAAGCTCTATAATCGAAACTGTAATACGCCAGGAGCTTACACCGTAGTATTGTAGGGAGAAACGCACATTTGTAACTGATTTCTCCTAGTTTAGGGTGGTTTATCGTAGAACGTTATAGGTAACTACAAATTTCAAGTGTATAACACTAAACAATCAGTTGGATTGCTCCTGGTCTATTAAGTTTAATCTTGCCTTTTTTTGAGTTAGTATTTGGTTGGGCCTAGACACGTGACCGGATCGACAGTCGCGTGTTACAGTTTTGTTTTTCGTTAGTCTACCACGATTATCGAATTACCAGCGACTGTCACTTGTCAAGTATCCGAGCAGTTTTTCGATTTAGCCATTTATTCAACAGTTCGTACAAACAGAGGCTTCTTACGTCACTTCCAGAAATTCGTCTGGAGGCCGGAAGAGCACTAAAACTTTTACCGATGGAATGGCGTTATAATTATTGGCCATTAACGGGAACACGGTCCCGAAGGACGGAATTAAGATGTTTTGGATGTCAACACGCCGAATCTGTCACCCCGCTTTATGAGGGTTTCGCACCATTTGCGGTGATGTCACAGTAT
Source organism: Ips typographus (assembly GCF_016097725.1). Lineage (NCBI taxonomy): Eukaryota > Metazoa > Arthropoda > Insecta > Coleoptera > Curculionidae > Ips > Ips typographus. Next base: position 12,020,350 of record NC_138423.1, read on the forward strand.
CACGTGTGAGTTTTTCGACCATGTGAAAGGAATTCTTTGGTTTTAGGGCAAATTAGGAACACTGTTTATAGATAGGATGTCAAAACATTTTGGAATTATTTTACAGTTGAAGTGTATTTTGTATTATAAAAGGTGACTGTAGTTTGCAAAACCAATTCTTAGGTCTAAGAACATACATTGATGTTTGGGTAAATCTCGAAAATTTAGCTTAAAATGTTTTTTTTCATAGTTTTGCAAATTTAACTTTTTTGGGCATGTGCAGGTTAAGACAAAAATGAAGGTATTAAACAGTGGTCGAAAAAACGTACTTTACACACATTGTCTCATTGTACTGTAGACCTTCTTGGTAAAAAATTGTAAATATGATTTGACCATTAGACCAGTAGATTACTGGTAAATTACAAATACTGTGTTTCTGGCAGTTCAAATTTTAACACCACTCTCCTTGGCTGTACCAAATTTTGTAGTATTTTCTTCATGTAATTAGATAGGAAATATATATTTTTTATATATATTTTTTCACTCCAACTGGATTTTACCGTCAATTATATCTCTGACTGTCCTTCTAGCTGTGTTTCTAGTAGTTCAAACGTTGACACCGCTTTTCTCCCTGACTGTGGCAAATTTTGTAGTGTTTTTTCAGATTATTATAGATAGGAAATTAATTAGGAATTCCAAAAATCTGCTTAAAACATTAATTTTCTCACTGCAAATAGGTTTGACAAGAATTTTTTTTCCTCACTCTCAAACTGTTAAACTGGGCTCAAAAGTTACAAAAATCAGGGTTTAGAAAAGTTGTCTTGCAGTATTCGATACAAAAGGTGTTTCTGAGATTTATGACATTTTTTTTTGAAATTGGTCACGTGAATGTCTAGCTAAATTACCCTCCAAAAACTACGTGATATCTGACATCCAGTCCATGTCCAAACTGTCAAAATTTGCTTAGAATTTGCAAAAATTACAGTTGAACACAGAACTTCGAAACAATACGTGTTTCTGAGATGTATGTTTCTGAGATGACCACCAGAATTGTCAGTAAATTACTGGTAAATTACAAATGGTTTAAATAATAATATCTTCTTCAAAAACATCTTATTTGTCATAATTTTAGTAGTAGTGACAAAAAGCTAAAAATGAAATATATTTGAAGAGGCTACTTTTTCATGAAAAAGTTATAAGATTGTTACTCATCTCTGGTACAAGAATCACTTTGTCAGAAAAACAACTTTTCTGACAAAGAGATTCTTTACTTTACCTATTTTATTATTGACAAACCAAAATCTGTAAAGATATATTTAACAAATCAAAAAAGCCTTTTATTCAGTCTTTATTTTTAAAGATTTTATTTTTACATTATTGACCGAAAAGGACTTAAACGAAATTATTGACAGCCATAAGAGAAAAATGATGGTTTTCAAAAAAATTTCATCTAGACCCATAAATTTACTGATCAAATTGGAATTTACTGGTAAAACTGGTAAATTTTCCTGTAACACATTGAATTTTTTTTTCCAATTTTACATCCAATTTTTTAGTTAATTAATGGAAAAAGTATGCCAAATGATTAATTAAAAACTAATGCTTTTTACACAATGAACTATAGATAACGTTAAAAAAATTATCTCAAAAGTTTATGTTTACGTTCATTGTGAAAAAGGCATGTATACAAAATCAGTTGGTTTACAATTTACAAATGTTACAGTTTGTGCATATGTAATTTGACAAAAGGTTAGTGCCGAGGGGTAAACCGCAGAAAAAACATGTACCCTAATTCCCAAAATGTTTACTAATTTCTCTAATTCTTCACTAGTTTCCCTTATATCATATAATTCCCATTTAAGTTTAAAAATGATATAGAAATTCTCATATTTATCATAATTTTATTAATTTCTTTATAATTTACTAAAGCTATTTCTAAAATATGCCAGAAAAATCTTATCTAGAAGTATTAAAATAAAACAGATATCATCAGACATCAAACATCTTAAAAAAGCTAGAAAAATTAAACAATTTGATATTTTTACTTTCGAGTTACCACAAGTAGGTACCCGAAGTTAGTACCAGCTTCACTATGTCTAGTGAAACACCCTGTATTTTATTATATTTTTCGGTTCTCCTAACGATTTCATGTTTTATGTGTCTTAACCTATATCTATATTCAACAGTTTTTTGGATATTGGCGATTGAAAAATGACATTTTCCCATTTTGAAAGGTTTTTTACGTAGAAAGTTTCCAAAAAGTATGTAAAACAATAATCCGTGGTTGCCTATTCGGAAAAGTCATTGCTAAACACAGGCGAGTAAAAAATACATACAATGCTTAGTAATTCCCCAAATTCCTCAAGTAATTCTCCAAATTTCCTAAGTAATTCCTCAAATTTTTCGATAATTTCTTTAATTCCCACTAACTCCTGGCTAATTCCTACAATTCCTTACTAATTCCTGAAGATTGCACACTAAAATTCCCCAGCAAAATACCCCTCAATTAGTGCATTTTAAATGTATTAAAGTTAATAGCATTTTTTTACCTTTTTTTAAATACAAATTAACATCGCTAAATCAATAAATTGATTAAAACTGTATATTATTCTTTTATAGGTTCTCATCATTTTTTTCTTTTCAAAAATATATGTTCCTATTAATTCCTATCAAACCCTTGCTATCTCTAATAAAATGTTATGTTCTTTCTGACCTATGAATATAATGAAATGGGGAAAACTATTACACTATTTTATCATACTTGTATCAAAACGACACTTTATAGTTACATGGAACTAACACTCATATTAACATAATGACGACTTCAGAAATCATTAAGGCCCATAAAGATATATGGCAGCGTCTACCACCAAACAGGAAACCAAAATTACCAAGTTTAAGAGCTTCACGCCCACAAGTTGCCGTGCAAAATCAGCATTTCACGGTGTTACCCTGCGGGGACCCAAATGTAAACATCTAAATGCAAGAAGGGCCCTGAAAACCGCTGGTAATACTTGGTCTTTAATGCTTATGAAGGACAAAGGGTCGGAGGACTTACGTATTAGGTTTGAAGGGTGTGTTTGCTTTTAGGTTTTATATACAGGGTGCAAATAATGTATTTAAGATGATATTTTAAAATTAATTATTTGTGGTTTATGATCCTCGATTTTGGGTTGAAAATTAAGTCGGCTGTTTGATTTTCACTGCAAATCCAACTCCCAAAATCGAAAACATCACTATCAAATTAGTCCTAATCTGAATTAATGACTAGTTGATGTAACAATATTGAACACGATATCCCACAACTGATGGCGTTGTTTTTAACTTAACAGACGTCCACAATTCGAGCAGTAAATGATAATGCTTCCTAATAACTTCTGCATTCAATTAGTATCACTTTCCATTATGTGGAGTAGTGTAATTTTCCTGTAATGTGTGTCAGTCAGTGGCGTATAGTTTGCAAGAAACATTTTTCAAATATATCAAAAATACAAATTAACATCGCTAATCCAGTAAATTGATTAAAACTGCATATCATTCTTTTATAGATCATATTATTATCATGTTATTCTTTTTTTTTATTGTATTTAAACTACAAATCCAATCATTAATTAATGGTAAAAAAAGGTATTGTCAAAAGTTTATTTGATACAGCCAAAATTATTTGCAATATTGAAAAATTTAATAAAGAAAAATTGTTCATCAAAAATATTCTAAAAGAAAATGACTGTCCTGAAACATATTTATTAATAAATGTGTTAGGGATTTAGAACATCCAATCCATCTGGAAATCAAAATCAACTTTTACCTTTCACAAACCTTTTTATACTTTACATTCCATGTATTTCTGACAAAATCAAACGAGTTGCTAAAAAATATAACATCAGATCAATATTTAGAATCAAAACACATTAAGATCAGACTTAACTAAAACAAAACGAATTAAGAACAACAAAATTGAACTGGAGACTTTCACAAATCTAATATATGCCAAATGGTTAACATCGAATTTTGTCTCCTTGTCGAAAAAGAACAATGCAACAAAATATGAGGACCACAGACTAATCTTAAACTACTACTAAAGATATTCCTTAAGATTATCCACTAAAGAAAGATTATCCATATAAAGTGAGGTTTAGGCACGAGAGAAGCATTAGTTGTACTGATTCAGAACTGCAACGATCAGAGAAAGGACATAATGCTGTGTTTCATCGATTATGAACAGGCGTTCGACAGAGTCCAACATCATAAACTGATCCAAATCCTAAATAGATTGGACATAGACCAAAAAGACATCCGCTGCATTCAAAGCTTATACTGGAACCAAATGGTTGAAGTCAGAGTTGGTAACAATCTCACAGAAGCAAGACCAATTTGTAGAGGGGTCAGACCCCACATCTCTTCAATTTATATTCTGAAGCCATCTTTCAGGAAGCCCCAGAAGAACGCAACGTTAAGGGAATGGTGTATGGGTCAACAATATTCGTTATGCGGACGACACAGTTCTAATCGGAGATAACAAGGAGCTTGGGACTGTCGGGAAATGCAGTAAGAACATGGGCCTCAATATCAACACCAAGAAGACTAAATTCTTGATAATTACTTGAAAGCCACAAGAATTTCAAAACTCGTACCTAACATATGAGAATCAACCAATAGAGCGCGTAAATAAATTTAAAAATCTAGGAACGTGGCTGTGTGAAAACTGGGAATCAGACACAGAAATCAGATGCCGGATTGAAAATGCGCGCAGTGCGTTCATGAAGTTCAAAAAAGTGCTCACCAATACTGATTTCGATCTTGGCTTGAGAATTAGGTTAGGTTAACTTAGTTGAAAATAGTGCGAAATTCCATTTTCCCAACAAACCTTTTTTCTTAGGTGAGACAGAAGACCCAACTAGCAACAAAGAAATTTTTATATATGTCTGTATATAAGTCTGGTGTGTTCAGTGCAATCAATTTTCTAAATACTAGCACTCACCACCCTGTATGTACCAAAAAAACACCATATGTGAGATACTGGATTACAAGTCGGACACGCAATGCCACAAATTTATTATTTACTCTCGTCAAATTCCGTGTCCGAGCCGAATAAATTAACACCGTATTAGCCATTAAATGGACGAATGCACGGTATGTTAATATGCCTTATTTATTTGCTCATAAATAGCGTTGAGTTAGTTTGCTGGTATATTATCGTTGTGCGGATAGGTTGGGCCAAAACGGGGACAATTTCATTCCGGGGAGATTGATATCGATAACACGGAACTAGTATACATTATGCATCCCCCCCGAACTTGGACATTGACCAACCAATGCCTCATTAACAAGCTCAAATTGAATCAGCACACCCAAAAGAACATAAGAGTCATTTTACAGGGTGCTGCGCAACGTCGAAAATTAACTTAAAGATCCCCAGCTATCAACCCCCTGATTACCAATTTTCTGCTCGTATAACCCGCAGGATAGCCCAAACATTAACAGCAGGACAACGGGAGTTAATATAAACATATATGCCAAGATAGTCCCCTACTATTATTTTATTAGGCTCTTGTACAGCAGGAGTTTAACACACTCATATGTCCTCGGGCTCTTTGTCGTATGCCTTATGTTCAACTTTAGTTACGTGATGTTAAAACTATATGGAAAGGATTTTTAAAAGGGCACAACTAGTAGAAGTAACAAATTGATAGCAGTAACGAAGTAGAAAAGCTTGTTATTTTTGAAGGTTTTAGCAAAACTTAACCAATACAATGCAAAGACAAATAGAGAACCAGCCTAGAGCCCTAAGGCCAAGAACGAGACAAAGGGTCCGGCTATAACTAGATTAAGCATGCCGATATGTACAGTAAAGGGAATTATCAGTGCCCTTTGGTGTGTGTGCAGTCGACTTGCATTGATGACGTATGTGGCTTAAGATAAGTGGGATATTGCTGTTATGTTATCCATATTATTCTAGATACAGAAGTTTAGCTTAAAGTTTGTGGCTTATTTGAGTGTTTGTATGGTTGATCAAATAACAATAAGTGTCCGATTGTTTGGAAAAAAATACAATTGATAAATTGATAATAGAATTTAAATTATTATTTCACTTTGGCGCTAAATCAATTGTCAAACATATCTTCCAGCTTTTAAAAGTCTAAAATACACAAAGTTATTGCTAAAAACAGAAATTCAGATATATTTTGTTACTAAAAACGATTTCGATATGGAACTATAGGTAATAATAGCTTGCACACCCTTCGGTCCACTGTTTACAAACAATACACATACCGGGCTAATTGAATCCCAAAAGCTCTAGGGGTGGTATTCCCGGGGGATAGGCATTTTAATTATTTTTGTTTTGGGCCTACCGGGGGACGGGGTTTCAAGTACTTTGGCGGCTAATCCGACAACCGCAAAAGCCAAACAGTAAAACAAAAAAATCGACTTTAAATGACATCGCGAGTAATTCGACTTGACGGTAGTCAATTAACCGGAAAGTTATTTTTTACTCTGTTTTTTATATGTTTGATGAATTACTATTGCAAATGCCTCGAAATAAAGCATATACGAATAAAAGTCCCAAAAAGATTTAGGAAAAACTGTATAGCAGAAATGAAGCATTTGCTAAATAAACGACACCAATACTATGGGTACTTACCTTTAGTTAATGCATCTTACTTAGGAACACTCTGTATATGAACAACCCCTAAAATTAAACATTATGTTAACAAAGGTTCTCATGTCAGGATTTGCACATTTGAGGTGAAGCTATTTCAAATATAATAAACAGCTATTAATTTGTAATAAAAACTTAACTGTCGATAATAACCTCAAAGTTAATTGTATTTTATTATGTTATTTAAATTCACATAAAAATTGTTATTTACTTTTTCGGTTATAACTGCGTTTTGCTTTTAAAGATTTCTAGGCGTTTGCCATGGTAATCCATCAAATATTATAAAACTTGTGATTCACATGAGTTCACTATACAAATTGACACTTGGACACAATAATAACTCATTTAGTTTTTAACAATTATTAACAATTTAAATGGATGGCAATCAAAGTCATCAGTCAATAAGGTTGAATTTGGTTTCCCGTTACTCTTTGTTTCAATAGTAAATTTCCTTAAGACGGTGATATTGTTTTAAACAAAATTGGGACTTATTGACATCATTTTTGTTAAACTAAACCGTCAATTTTAAGGTTAAGTACATGTTTAAATAAAGTTTAACCAACTTTTAATAGTCTTAAGATGAAAATTACATTACAAATCTATTTTAAAGGCCACTTTTACAGATTTCAGATAAATTGAAGTTTATCAGAGTAGTTTTGGTTCTAAAGGCTAACTGCAAGTTAAGGTTTGACTATATAAATTGACCTTTAAACAAACAGAAAACTGACTATTTCAGTTTTAACAACTAAATTAAGAATAAAATGATCCCAACTTACTTAGAACATGGATGTCGACTATCATTTTTGTCATGTCACTTCATCTCTTGTTATGTAATAATTAACCTAACCTAACAGTATTTACCTGTTGTTGTTATCAAGACATATCATGATTATTATTATTATGTCATCTGATTGGCCTGCTAAATCACCTTTTAACACTTTTAATAAGTAGTAGAGAACAAAGCTGACAGAAATATGACAACACGTAAGTAGAATGGTACTTATTTCTTGTAATAAACGAATATTATCAAATTAGTATCTTATGCAGAAAACCAAAAAAGTTCTTAAAATGACCTCACCTGTCATCTGTTTTAATTTGATACTAAGTTAAAAAATCACCCTGTATTGACCAGAACATGTATCTTCTTCAAGATCAATTTTCGATTAATATCGAAACTTTTTTGCTTCTTTTTACCAAATATTTATTTGTAGGTTGCTTTAAATTATAAAAACTTCATCAGGTTACAACCATAAAATATCGTTTATTAACTGTGAACAAAAAAAGTTCCACCTGTTCACCTTTTTAAATTAGCAAAGTTGAAGTTTAGAAAACATCCACCCATTTATAAAAGTCGAAGTAATATCAATTTGTTTCACTTCAGATCAAGTGGGGAGGGAAGAAGCCTCGCCCCTTCGAAAACTCACGCGACCATCCAATAAAAAAACCCATTATGTATAAACTTGTTGCTTAATTTAAGTGGTATTAGTCAGGCAATATCCTTAATCTTAACTTAGTGACCTATCCCTTGTGATTGTCCCTTTAGATAAAAAACACTGTAACTGATGTCCTTTAATGATTTTATTGAATTGATGTTGATTATTGGTTTAAGGTAAATTGTCACTAAACTCCAAGTTTTTCTTTTCAACTTTTTCAAATCAGATCGCTGAGTAAAATAAGTCATTGTCATCGTATTACTATAGTGTACTTTCTTTGATTGGTATGAATATTTTCCTTTCCTTACTTTAAGTATAACATTAAATAATGTTTATATTTTTTGTTTTTGTACTTGAATATTTGTATTCTTTTAATATTTCTATTAGTTGATTTTTTTCAAATGGCTTTGTGTTTGCAATAATTTAGTTACCATATTTCGATTTATTTTGAATGATGACCAATTCATTTGGCAAACCTTGTTCCATCGAAGAGGACTGTGTCATCTGCATATCTCAGATCATTTTATTGTCATTCTATTGTTTATAATGTCTGTCTTGCTCATTAAGCGTTTTATTTACTATGTCTTCCAAGTACAGAATGAAAAAGATTGGTGGTAGTAGGAGGCATCCTCGATGGACACTCCTTTGTATTTATTCAGATTATGTGTCTTTTTCTTTCATATTTATGTTTTCTGACCATAGCAGAGGTTTTGAAATATTCGTATGTCTCTGTTCTGTTCAGTTCTACAAAGCTAGTTCTCTTCAATCAGTTTAAGTACCTAAAACCTTATAGTTTTGGCTATTTCGTGTGTTCAGGATTCATTTAATAGAGCTCGTGAAGGACGTCAAAAAGTATGTCAAACCAAAAAGTTAATTTGTCAATTTTTACTTCAAAAAGGCTCACGTACATCTAGGTAGCGTCTCAATATGCCAAAATGTTACTTTTCCAAGAAACTAGGAAAAAATTAATAAAAATGAAGGCTTTTTCCAGTGTCCACACACCTGCTTTGCCATTGGAAGATGTTTTATACGAAATCCAAGAATTTTAGGATAAAAAATAATAATTTTGTAAATGTGCAGTGAATAGTCCTACGTTGACAAAGTTCCAGTTTTTGCAGACAAGCAACAATCTTGCCTATTGTTGACTATTTTGACGTATTTGATAAATGACAAAAAACAACAGAAGACTATCACATAGCTGTCAAAATAATTTTTAACTAACTTGTCACTTTTGATGAAAACTGTCATACGACACAAATGTCAGATCAATGACCATGAAGCTATGCAAGCTATTCTGTCAATAACATTAATACAAAAGTAGAAAGTCAAATAACAATTTTGCAAAAGTAGAAAGGTATTGGCGAGAGTATTGGATGCCAAAGTCAAATTGAATCGTATATCACGACGTTGCCAAAGTTTCAGTTTTTCCAGACAAGCAACAACACTGGCTATGGTTGAATATTTTGACGTATTTGACAAATTTCATTTCCTATTTTCAAGACAATAGGAAACTATTTATGAAACTCGTGTAACTGATGTTACTGGCCACTGAACCGACATTACTTTGACTTACTGGGCTGTCCAAAGAAAACTTTGTCAGTTTTGACAATTGTCACGAAACACTATTCACTGTCACGTGGCACTAGAAGTCTTTTTAGCAAACCGTTACATACGAGGGTGTGTATTCTTGATACAAGGGAAAGGTATACAGAATATGACTGTAAACTGCTCCCGTGACATTCTATCAACACTTCTCTTGATAATTTCGTTCCCTCCTTTCAAGATTAATAAGAGCCCAACTCTCACAGTAATGGTTATAGAACTATAAAACACGTTTTGTCTCTAATACTAATTAGAGCTTTCTGTGGTAAACTATGACAACACTAGTGTGTGCTCTTTTTAGTAAACTGCTAACTTTTACAGTTTAGGAGGATTTTATGGTAAAAAGTAGAACAGTGCAGATGAGGTATTGGATGGGAAAGCCGAATTGATTTTATTTTAGCCAAAGTTTTTCCAGGCAAGCAACAATGTTGGCTATTATTGTTGACTATTTTGACGTATTTGACAAATATCATAAGACAATAGGAAACTATTTACGAGACTGTCATGCAACTGATTTAATTAGCAACTGAACTAACACTACTTTGAATTACGGAGCTCTCTAAAGAAAACTTTGCTAGTTGGAATGACTATAAAGCAATAAAACCCATTCAAGTCAATAATAGTGCAAGGAAATTTTTCCGGGCAAACTTTGACATTTTTGAAGAATATGACAGTGGTCATGTGACACTAAAAGTCTTTTTAGTAAACCGTTATAACAACTTTCACAATAATAGCTATAAAACGATAGTGCTTTGTCTCTAATAGGTACTGCAAGTAACTGACTTTATTTAAATTGTTATAGCTTTTTACTGCAAAACTATGACAGTTTTATATGATAAATTTGAAAAAGTAACGATGTTTCTTTATATTGCATCTAAACAGACTCCACCCAGCTCTTCCAAAGAAAACTTTATCAGTTTTGACGGATTTGACAATTATCACAGGACAGTAGTTACTAGACTCGAATTACACAACTGTCACAGAAATGACCATGAAACTATAAAACCTATTCTGTCAACAATAGTGCAAGTTAACTTTTTCGGGCTAATTTTGAGAGTTTTGACCTATATGACGGTTGACACGTGTCACTAGAAGTCTTAGCAAAATATGCAAAATATGTTTTTAAATTTCCATTTACATTAGAGCAAGCAAAACCTCAACTAATTTCCACATAGAGTATTATCCATTCCAAATTGCTTAGGTCGACTTGGGTTCCTTTAGCTCTAAGTCTAGAAGCAGGAAATGCCGCGATGCGAACTAGCCCTAAATTATGCAAACGTCTTGATACGCCCTTTATTAATTGATGACAAACTGGCAACAGTGTTTTACATAATGCATTAGGTTCAAGACGCGAAGGACCTACCGGCCCTCGGGGAACAATGTTCAGAATTTTCGAGCACCACGTCGGTTTTGGATGAGTTTAACTAGGTGAAATTGGCCTATTTTAAAATTAATATGTGGTCGTTTTTCGGGCTAGATTTCACTAGGAAATCCAACTACAATTTTTAGCAACACCGAGTCTAGAAACCGGTAATATTCAAATTCATTCAAAAATAATCACCCGAAATTTATTAATAATGTACGAGGTTTTCGGCTTTTGCGGGTTTTTGTCGCAAATTGAAAAACGAATTTATAAATTATTTTCTAAATTGGGTCAGATAAACGATACAGTTTTTGCGAATCAACAAATTTTCAATAAAATTCGGAAGCTTTCTATTACAACCAAACAAACCTAAACTTTTAGGGATAAACGGTATTCAGTATCGGTAATTGGCAACAAAACTGCCTAATAAATAGATCGTTCAAAATGCTCCGCATTGGCAATCAGTTTCGCTTAACTTCCGGGCAATGTCATTGATTAGTCCACGTTGGAAAAACATTTTTGCCATATTTTTTAGAGTAACACAGTTATAATTTATTGCACCGTAATTTTTTGAATGTTCGACTTTTTTTAAATGCTTTTCATGTTAATATTGAGTTATTTTTGTTGCAGATTCTTTCTAAAGTTTTTCCTCAAGTGCAATCAGAACTGCCTCAAGAACGCCGGTAATCCTAGAGATATGCGTCGATTTCAGGTGAGTAAAGAATGAACATCATTCAGCAAATGTGAATAAACAGATTGCCCAAAACAAGTGAAAAATTTTGTATTTATGTAATTAAGAAAATTTTAATTAAACCTCGTTGAGTCAAAATAAAAACTTCCTCATTGATTTCTTTAGTTTTAAATATGCCTTGTACACTTACAAACTGATACATTGTCATAATGTTTGTCATGTCACTGTCTTGTATAATTATTGCCTTCCGAAGTTTTCTAATCCATTTAAGAAACTGTAAGTATAGAAAAAACATAAATTATTAATAAAGGCATCAGAGCTAACAACCACTATTAAAATATTCGTTGATAATTATTTTTCTTTATTTAATTTTGTCTCTAAACATTACATTGATTGACTGTGACCCGTTGTGAGAACAAGTAACGCTCAACATCTTCTACAGGGTGTTTTCTTTAATATTCATGGATTAACAAAAAAACAGATATTTTGATTTTGACGAAATAATTCTGATTGTTTTAGCCCCTGTATCTTAGTTAACTAAGACCTTAATTTTAAAACATACTTAATTAATTTTAATTGAGACACCCTTATTTAAGTTGTCAGTTTTCTTATAATATATTTATTTAATAATACAGAAAGTGTATAGTTTTCGTTCAGATAGTCGGAGATTTTATTAAGTGTCGCTGGTTTTTGCAATACTATACCTAGTTGATTTTTGTCAAATGGATATTGATTCTGACAGTACAATTATACAGGGTAGCCTATAGATAACAAACCAGGGACGTTTTTAGAGAATTTTTAAATATTTCAAAAAATCCTTGAACGTTTAATTTTTTACGTAAGTCTATTATATACCGGGTGTTTTAAACAAGTGTCTACATCAAGGCGCTTTTCAAGTAGAAATGACTTTTTGATATTTTTAGGGTTGTCCTATTGGGTTTCTAAGCATTTTTAATATATTTTCTGAGGTGTTCAATCGTTCTCAAGACCATTGGCTTACCTGATTCGTAATTTTGACACGCTGCGATTTTAAATTGATTTAACCAAAATAGTTGAGAGGCAGCAAATAGAACATGTAATTAATATGAGAAATGCTTCAAGTTTCAGGATCCTAAAAAGGAAACGAAGTAATTTTTATATGAATAGCTTGACGAATGCTCCTTATTAAAAATAAAAAAGTTTACGTGTCCCTAGTACGTTTTCTATGTGTCACCCTGTATGAACATCATTTTTCCCATTGAAAATGAAAAGAAAATTTTAAGTTTCATCGAATTGTCACTTGAAATACAGTATTTTAATTTAGCATATTAGCTGATTTTTAGCAAACATTCTTGTTTTCATTCTTAATTCAAGAATTGTTTTATTGCATTTAATATTAAAAAATATATTTGTTAAAAACTAAAATCAAAGTCTAGTCTTTGTATCTCCAAAGCAGGTCACTATAGTACTTTTGAAATAAGTTGGGTTAGATCCTATTTAAGGCACAAAAATTTGTAACAGATATTTTTTCCTTTTTTAAAAACACCTTGTTTAAAAAATACGACCCAAAAAAGTTTCATTTCAGACACACAAGGTGTTTTTTTTTGCTGCTGTTTCAACACACTAATCATTTTATGATTATTTCGTTCAATTTCGAAAAAAAAAAACTATTTTAACCTTTTTACGACATATTTTAGAAAAAGGTATTTTGTAATTTAATCAACTTGTAAAAATACCAGTGTGTTCTATTAAAGAAAATAAAGTTTTTAGGATTTTCGAAATGCTGGATGTGTTAGAAAAGTAGTGTTTTTAAAATCGTGCTCTATCTAATATACTGTCAAGTCAGTATAAGTAAATTGTTTCTAAGATATTATAGAGCAATAATAGATACTAAAGTGTAACACAATCGATTTTATTAGTGTAATCAAAAAATTACATGAATATACTATAAAATAATAAAAAAACAATTTCTTATGGTGTGTTCACAAATACCAATATTTAGCTAAAATATTGTAATTAATATATTATAAAATAAAAATTAACTTAATTGATAATCAAATTTAAAAGTGTCGTTGTGGGTTCTTCAACCTTCTCCAATGTGCTCTCAATCTCAGTGTTTTCATGAATAACAAAAAGTGGTTTTGGCTTCATTTCTTCGTTGCTGCGCTTTAAACTGACAAATATGTCACCCTGTAGAATGATTTTGTCATTTTTTGTCATGTTGCACAATCCGGGTAATATCAAATGACCTGAAAATAATAGTACTTTTAGAAAAATTATTAATTACTTTTTCTTCTCTTTTTCTTACTTGAACCTGAAATTGGTTGCTAAATGACGTTAAGTACTGTCACGTCAGTGAAAATAATACAAAAGATGTTTTTAGTTGTGTAAAAGTTGGAATGTTTAAACATAACTAAAAGGTTATTTTTTTCATATCTGAGTGAAAAACTGGAATTTTTTAAGACGAAAAATGCGAATATAAGGCTAATTTAACCGATCTTGATTTTGAGATTACGATAAGTTTGACACCATGTAAGTACATTAAATTGGCCTAGTTAAATGCTAATAATTGTAACCTTTATCAACTACCTTTACTATTGCTTGGTTGAGAATGGATAAACACTTCTTTTACTATACAGTGTGATTTATATTTAAAAAGATCGATACTTGAAGTTTAATGGAATACAATGGATTGCAAAAACTTACCTGAAAAAAGTTGTGTTAGTAGAGGAGAACATGAATTCACTTTGGGGACTACTTCCCCTACTGAAGTAGTTAAGTTCACTTTAAATAGATCATCAAACCACGTAGAGTTTTCGGCTTCTTTTTTGCTATTATCATCATTTGCAGAAGTGAGTTTCTCGTCATTTTTCTTCCACGAACGTGTGGTTGTTGTCTCACCGTTCTGTCTCACAGAAAAAGTAGGTGATGATGTAGTTGTTTTTATATTAGAAATATTAAAATCTGGTGATTTAGTCACTTTCTGTTTTTCCAGATTAGACCTACAATAGAAAAGGAACCAGAAACAATATATTTTTTTTGGGTTGTGTGTGGTGCATACTGTGTCATATAATCAACTGGTGGAGAACTCTGCAAAACTTCATCACTCACATCCTCCGAATCTTGTAGACTTACAAGTTTGGCCTGGTTTGAGGTTTCCAATAAAGATTTTTGGGACAACCGTATTACAATTTTTTTTTCTTGCTGCCATTTTTGGTAAGACTTTCCCAAAAACTTCCCTTGACCACAAGTCACATTTTCGTGTTTGCTTACCACGTACTTATCCTGGAAATCAATAACCTCAAACTTCTGAGTCTTGACTGATCCATCCGGCATTTCAACGCCGTACTCCCTATACTTTCTAACTGTTTTAGGTGTGGTTAAGTTGTAAGCTAAATTTAACAAAGTTAAAACAAAGGCACTTGAAAAAAAAAATAAATAAAATACCATCTGCAGGAGAGTAAATCAGTGTTTGGTATTCGTGCCAAGAGTTTGCGACTCCATTAGTTTCATTAACGTACAGTATATCAGCCCAACAAAGTTTTATGGGATCGGTTTCCTTGTATATGAATTCTTCGAAGATGGGTTTGGTGCCAATTTCTCCCAAAATGTCTTTAAGGAATGATTTGGAAGGCTGGTTAAATTTTTTGCCTGGATTTTTAGTGTTCAAATTGGATTTGGTAGGTAAGTCTACCACCGTGAACGCTTCAGTGTCGAACTGAAATCAGTCATTAAATAATTCTCATAATTTAATAAGTTCACAAAGTCATTAACACACACTGATTATAACACATGCAAATTTGGTTCAAAGAAAGAAACTTTAAAACTAAACATACCTGTAACAAAACAGCCACTAAAACAATATAAACAATCATTTTATCAACTTTAAGGAAACGTCAGGAAGACTACTAAAATCACTACTAATACCAATAATTACTATCAAGCTGCTTTTATACTAGTGTGAAAACCAACAATAATAAATAATGAATCAAAACAGGTAGATGCACCTGAAATTCGGCGAACAGGTTAATAATCTTCACCAAATTACTAAATTTGTGAAAATATTGATGTTATTGTTTCCTTTATTTATCGCAAGGTTGATTACACTTGGAAGTACGTGCAAAATCGATAATTTCATAATACTTTAAGAAAATTGGATTTGCTGAGTTTAATAATGTTGAGATTTTTCAATTTTTTTATAATTTTCTTATACAGATCATTAGTAATGTTAATCATAAGTTTTAAATTTAAAAAAAACTGGTAAAATTGCCAGATTTGGAAAGAACTTTTTAGTGCTAGTTTTTGTCAATGAATACATTATTAGAGTTATTTGGCAGTGTACTTCCAACAAACGTCAAACGAGTCCCCCCCTTAGGAACTCCATACTTCCGACATCATATTCTCCCCCCTAATCTTGTCCCCTTTCGATGGCCGCCCGTATCGAACGGCGTGTGCCGACTATTCCCCCAATACACCCCTCTCGCCCATCATTCCGTTCCCCCTTCAGCGTCGTCCCCATGGGAACGCGTACGGGGGGAACTTCCGATGATCCCGAGGGAGCGCGTGCGTCCCTCGGGACTTCTTCCTCTGTCTTGAAATGCACTTGGGGCGATCGGATTCAGTCTTGTTCAGCAGCTGTTGACGGCCGAACGTTTGCGACGAAGGATTTCTTTGGATGTCGAAAAGGGCTGTTTTCAGATTATTTTGATAAAAAAAAGTTATCTCAAAAATTTCATGAATCGTTTTTTTTTTGTATAGGAAAACGTGAGAAAAGTTATTGTTATAGAACATATCATGCAATAGTCAACCAGAAAATTAGTTTGGCAACTATGTCGTCTATTCTAAATTCATTACCATTTTAGCTAAAACAAAATATGTAAGGTATAAAGCAAGCTCCATAATTATATATGTATTATATTGGTCACGTGACACCGGTTGCATTTACCAACCCAACCTTGATGGATACAGGCAGATTTGACAGCAGTCACGTGCCATTATATTCCATATAAATATTGCACTCACGTGATTACTGTCGTATTTCACTTACTGTCTTGGACCTGGGAAACTAAACGTCAATTTAGCAGGCTATGTTGCCTTTTTTATGTGTATTGCCATTGTCAAACGTATTATTATTTTGATGCCATAAACTAATATAAAAAATTAAGGCATTTAAGAAAATAATTCCATAAGTTAAAATTGAGAAACTAAAGTCAATGTTGACAGGTTGTATTACACGCTCAGTAGTTGTCATTCGGATGCAAAACATCCAAAATTTAGCTGAGTTAGAGAAAATCGGTGATACTGTCATTTGTTGTTGTTGTGAACACCAAATGAGATAAAATACTTAAAGATAATATTGCAACAAATCATCAACGCATATTTATGAAATATGTTACATCACAAGAGTAGGTTTGATGTTTGGCAACGTTGTTTTTAACTTGTGTGCAACAAAAACAATAACAAACCTTCAAAAAGTTATAGAAATTTAACAGAGAGTAGGGCTAGCATTAGAGAAATACCTAAACGTTCAGCCAATAACCAAAAAATCAAATCTTTCAGACAAATCATAGCCATTCATCATCTTTGTAAGGGTTTGAATACTGGTTGAATACATCAAAAAATCTTAACATCTATATGATATGCAATCATGTTTGGAAACCAGAAATATGAAGCATTCATCTTGCAGCCGCTAGAAAACAAAATATTTTAAAATTCTTAAAGATTATGTCAAGATCATCGGTATTTAAAAATATTGTACAGATTAAGTACAAAATGTGACAGTCAAATTATACTTAGCCTAAGATGCTCTTAAATATGTCGGTGTAATCGGCCCTTAGTCAGTCCAAGGTGACATATGTCAAACTCCAGCCCAAATTACCATAAACCCATAAAAAGGATTTGAAGGTTACCAAACTGTTTAGAAAGTTCATATTATATTACTAATATTTTATAGATGTATTTTTGACAGTTGTGACGTTTGATCCACCATTTAGGACGTTGTTTGTCTGTCACTATGGGTACATCTGTCAAAATTCTTGCAAATAACCATAAACCTATCTTTAACTAATTAGAATTACATTTAAATCAGTAACCGAGAAATCCCTACTAGAAGATTGTGAATTATATTTTAGTTTTGTAAATATCTTGCACATCTTCAGAATCAGAGGTTTACCAATATCTTGCTTTCCAGATCAAAATAAATTGACTCTAAACGATTTTGGTATAATAATTTATGTTTCTTACTGTCTGGAAAAGTTATTGTAATCTGAAAGCGAGATACATTTTGATAAAACTCTGATTCTGAAGATGTCCAGTCCTGTAATAATTATTTTGCCACGTTGCCACGTGATACCCCCCTAGTAAATGGCGTCTTCTTACTTTGATGACATCTGTCAAATACGTCAAAACAGTCAAAAAATGCTTTGGCAGACTCAGAGACAAAGTATAGGCAGGTTCATACTATTTTAGAGCCAAAGTACTAGTTTCACAGCCTTGTTACTATTAATTGGACATTAGTCACGTGACAATCCGCGTAAATAATATTCTAGGGTCACGTGAAAATTGTCAAATACGTCACAACTGTCAAAATTTGCCTGCGAAAGCTCAACGGGGCAAGCTAGTCACTTTCTATGCAGTGCAGCAGCCAAAAATTAAAAAAATATTTTTCAGTCTTGTAATGATTATTTTGATCTTTGTCACACAACAGTCGTAACACTCCAGTAAATTTGTCAAATGTGTCAAAACAGTTAAAGGATTCCTTGGCAGGCTTATAGAGACAAAGTATAGGCAGGTTCATGCTGTTTTGGAGCTAAAGTACTCGTTTCACAGTCTTGTTACTATTAATTGGAGACTAGTTACGTGACAATAATACTCTAGGGTCACGTGAAAATTGTCAAATACGCCACAACTGTCAAAATGTCCTGCGAAAGCTCAAAGGGGCAAGCTAGTCACTTTCTATGCAGCGCAGCAACCAAAAATGTGTTTTCCAGTTCTGTAATGATTATTTTGATAGTTGCCACGTCATATCAACCTATAAAATACAGTTTTAGAGTAGTTTCTATTAACACCGTTGAAATGTATATAATTTTATAGCTTTTTATCGCAAGTGATAACGTTTGTGTTTGCAATGAAAGATCAAGTGACTAGTTGGTCAAATCACAGTCATACGTTAAATCGCTCAGAATGAACACCTAAACATATAAAATGATAAATGTACTGCCTAAACAATTTGGTAACATCGAGATTTCTTTATAGTTTTATTGCTACTTGGACTGGATATTGACTTATATGTCACTTTGTGACTAAACAATAGTCTGCCATGAATAGTGTCAAAAACAGACCTATTAACCTATAAAATGATTAGTGAAATATAATTATCTAAATCAAGAATTCCTAATTTAACTTAAAGTCAAATACGGACCATCGAACTATTAGTACAAATTGATCTCCGTATTTCATTGCTTTCAATCATTCAAACAATCGAAAAAAGAGCTTCAATCTTATCAACATTATATTTCACTATATTCTGAAGTAGTTTATGTAAATCAAAATGGGGTTACAAATAATCCCGAAACTAAACCGTGCAACTTCCAAGAAGCATCCTGCCGATATTAATACGAACGCGACGAGAGTGAGTAGTTCGCTTGTCATTTGTTTTCCGGGAAAACTCCCCGACAAGACGGATCTCCGGATCCAATTTTCCGGGGGCCATTTTCCGGAGCGGCCATTCATATCGGCGGCACCGGAGTTTTAGACCGGCTAAATATTGAATTTATGGTGCCATATAGAGAAGGCCCGGCTTTCTATGATGAAAGTAGGTAAGATAAAAGATGAGATTCGCCGAAATAAGAGCCAGAGTAGAGGGAAAAGATGAAAAACAATTTTCTTTTCTTTGGCGAGATTTATATCTAAATCTGGCGTTATCGCTTAAGGAATATCTTTTCCGTTTTCATCCGTGGAATTACTGGTAAATTATTAAATGTCTGTTTTTTATAAACGTTACATCAAATTTTTATCAACAAAAATTAGAAAAAGAGCAGTAGTTTGAAACAGAAGAAACTAGCAGGACAAGAAGATACTAAAGTCTCTCAAAAAAAAACTTAAAGAAGAAAACGACAAAGCTGTAAAAGACATTAAGGACTTTTGAGTACATTGAGAAATTAAAAAGACGCAGAACAATCTTTTAAAGAAGCAGTGAAAATTTCATTCCTATTCCACGTCTAATTTTTTGACATTTTTCTAAACGAAAGATAATGTTTAGTATCTAGTTGATGTAAAATTTGTAACCGGAAAATTTCTAAATCTATTTTATCGCTCAGCTAATTAAATAAACTGTAGTTGGTGCTCCTTGCCTTAAAAGGGAGCTTAAAACTTCCAGTTAATTTAGCTCTTGAGAGGATTTTATTAAGCCTAACATGGCTTACGTCTCCACTGTGCTGAGTTGTAATCACGGTGGTGTAGGGCAGATTTAATTGAAAATACTCGGTAAATTCGGCGGTCTTAAGCCAGAAACTTTACACAATTTAAAAATAAACGAACACATTTTATTTCAGGTTGTTATATCGACCCAAGTATCAGTGGATGGCCCCCTTCTGGCGATATCAGACAACATGTTTGTACATAACAACTCAAAACATGGAAGAAGAGCGAAAAGACTGGACCCAACTGAAGGTAATACAAATACAAATTTATCTATAGGAAAACTCAAGAGTAAACGAGGATGATGTCACTGTCAAATAATATCCACGATTGACTGTCTGATATCTTGTTACTGTTGGAAAAATAGAACCCTCATTGTTGCTCCGACCTTATGGCATTTTATGACGTCATCCTAGTTTAGTTTGATTTTCCGTAGAACATTGACGTGTTTGATTAAAATGTGTCTTAAAGAAAGCACAAGACTGTGACCCCAAATCGTGGGTCCGCATACAAAACAGGGGAGCGTAAGACAAACCCGAGAAGGAAAAAAGGTTTACGGAATATTTCCCTTTACTGATTGTGGAAGTCTTTTTTTCTGATAACTTTATGCATACAAATGGGGTCGAATTTTTTTGTTTTTGGCGTATATTGTCCTCTTCGGGCGTATGGAACTAGATTTGTTCCGGAGTCGGAAGTTTTATTTTATCGCCAGCGACTTTCACGATGTGAAGATGACATTTTGTCATTGATCTTCTTGAAGTGGAGAAGAAAATTGTATTTTCATAAGTTATTTTACTAGCTGAAAGTATTTATTGGTTTTATCTGAATCATTCACGAATGACTTGGTATACTTTTCATCTACTCCAACTTTACGTGCAGAAATATCACTTTTTGCAATTGCTGAGAAAACTATTCAGACTTAGGTATAACAAAAAGAACTGAAAAAATATTGTCGGTGAGCACATAGATTAGGTTGGATTTTGTTGGGATGCCTTTTCATTACATAATATGTGACATATGCTAAGATAGCGTGTTCTATCAAAATTATTGGACGAAGATGTAAAACTAAGAATTAAATGACTGTGTGTAAGATATTTTTATCTGGTGTTCCCATTTATATGCGTCGTGCGACCCTCATTCCAAACTTTGCGAAATTGGCTCCCGATCCAGTTCAGTGGAGGACGGAAACGGAACTGCGGAACTGTTCCGAGCTGCTCCTCCACCGCCACTCTCGCTGTTGGCCCGCTTGCTGCCGACGACTTAATCTTTTTTCTTTTTCACTTTCGCTACTTCAGTCTTTTATTAGACGTCAAAATCCAGTGGCGTATCCTTCAGTTTGTCCCCCATATACACGCACCAAATCTCCTAAACTGGTTGTTTACTCTGAACCCTAACAGAAAAGAAATACACAATTACTTTAAGCCACTTTTTTGGGCAGTAAAAGTTTGAAAATCTTTTGACGAGGAAGTAAAAATTAATAACACGCCTCTGATCGACGTTCCGATTTCTCTCCTCACTGGTTCTATATTATTCTCAACTCGTGGAACAAACGCCCGTGCTTGCTAATGTCTCACTTTGCGCTAGTTTATCTGTTGTGTCTTAATTTTCCCTAGTTTTCCCCTTCTTTCCGTTCACAACGTGTTGTTGGAACTTTATTTCGGGGTCGTTGGGATAATGATTACCATTTGTCTGAAACAGATTTGTATACCGAAAATCAAATCAATTTGAGATGACGTCACAATCGAAAAAAAAATAATGCAAATGTTACCAAAATGTAGTAGAATCAAATTGATTGAACCTGTAACGTGACAACTGTCAATAATGTCACAGTTGTCATGGCCTGGCCTTTGAGTATCAGATCATAGAGCTATAAGAATGAAATCCTTAGATTATTTGATTTCTTATCAACCACACAAAAACAGATCTGTCAGATTTTAAAGTATCCTACTGTTACATGAAAACTGCCATAACGCCACATTTATCAAAATAGACAGTTTAACTATAAGGTGTAAGAATCTATCTCCAATACCAGAGATATGCCTGTAACTTAATTGCTGAATATGTCAAAAGAAAAGGTGACAACTGTCAAATACGTCACAATTAATCGCCAGCAAATAAACTTATACGAACCAAGGCACAGAACACATTATCTTACAGTGTAACCGGCAAGATGTGCATTATATTTTTGCGAAAGGTGTTTTGATAGCTGTGACGTAACAATCAACGTAAAAAATATTCTTGTGATACGGGAAAACTGTCAATTTTGTCATAACTGTCAAAGTGGCACCGCCTAACCGAGAATCTAAAAGTAGAATAAATTATTCTTAAAATATATACACAAGGTTTTGTACAGCTTTATTAAGAGTAATTTGACAGTTCTAACGTTACTCTCTGTCTTAAATTTGATCTAGTGTCACGGGACAACTGTCATGTATGGCAAAACTGTCAATGTCTACTTAAAAATGGTCTTACTATTTTGTGACAACTGTCAAAGTGAATCTACCTAATTAAGAGCCTATAAAAATCAAAGCTTGAAATAGCTTTCTTGTTATCAAGTACAAAAGATTTGGTATAGCTTTATAAAGGGTATTTTGACAGTTCTGTCAGATAAGTCACCACGGTCGAATCCAGCTCTCCGGAACTGTTAAAATATCAATTACACACTTTATGGAAAGTTTTTTGACAATTACGACTTATTTACTCATTTAGGTACATCCAAAGTATGTTATCATTGTTTTGTGACGTCATACAAATTTAATTTGATTTTTAATTTACAAGTGTTTCAGGTTCTAATATGCACATTTACACCGTGTATTTTAAGTCAAAAATAGCTATAGTTTACTATACCTATAAACTATATTCCAAAAATGCTTAGTTAAAGTATCTAATCAATGTCTTCGTATCATTGGATAAGTCAACTTTTTAACAAACTCGACAGGGTGGTTTTTTGGCGCCCAATATTTTCTTTATATAATACTTGCATTTCTTGTTTAATGTATAAACTATTTTGTCTCTTTCATTTTTTCCGTACCTATCACAGTTTTCGAGAAAATTACAAATTTATCACAAAAAAACACCCCAATTTCTCTACCAATAAAATTGAGATGTCTTTTCGAAAAAAATGCAATTTGCTTGAAAACGGTTATAGATACGAAATAAATAAATTATACAAAAAAGTTTCTAAATTAATCAAGGATTTTTAAACTTTAAAGAAAAAAAAACACTACTGCAGCACAAAATAGTTTGAGGGGGTAAAACTTTAACACTGTATTTTTTTAACCAAACATTTTTGAAATGTAGTTTACACAGCAAACTCCAAGTATTTTTTGACGTGAAATACGCTGTTTTGGTTTGCATATTATAGCCTAAAACACCCTCTATATCAGTGTATTTATGGTGAATATTAGCGTAATAAAATATTATACGAATTTTGACGTTTAACAAGGACTCAAATAGCAAAGATGTCTGTCTGTGTACCCTGTTTTGTAAAAACCATGTTATTTTCTGTAATTTTTTAAATAAAATCTTGATCGTTGGTGAAAGCGCTTGTGTATACGACGACTAGTTACCTGGCATTTCAACGTAAAAACCACAGATGTCGCTGTTATTTAAAAAATCGCTTCGTGCATTTTTTACAAAAAATCAATCCAAAACTATAATTCTGTCGCTTAGAGACGTAAAATAACCACTTCACCTTGTATATTAATTAAAACCAACCCAATTTCCCATTAATTTAAAACAGTATTTTTCATGGAAGCAGGTCAATTTCCAGGACTCTACCCACCCTTACCAGTAGCCACACCCTGTATAAAAGCCATCAGTCCCAGTGAAGGTTGGACAGCTGGTGGTTCCACTGTGATCATTGTCGGTGACAACTTTTTTGATGGTCTTCAGGTGGTTTTCGGTACGATGTTGGTTTGGAGTGAAGTAAGTTAATTTGGTTCCCAGTTTGTACTTCTTTTAATTATTATCATATTACAGTTAATAACGCCTCATGCGATACGAGTGCAAACTCCCCCACGTCACATACCTGGAGTAGTGGAAGTGACGTTGTCGTACAAGTCCAAACAGTTTTGTAAAGGAGCACCTGGAAGATTTGTGTATGTTTGTAAGTTGTGTGTTCAATCAGTTTCTGATTACAGTCTAATGACAAGTGTATTCCAGCTTTAAACGAACCTACCATAGACTATGGATTTCAAAGACTCCAGAAGCTTATACCACGTCATCCGGGTGATCCAGAGAAACTACCAAAGGTAATAACATCTTTGGGTTATTTTCTTAGAGTAATAATATTTGGGAGTAATTTTATCAGGAAATCATCCTGAAGAGGGCGGCCGACTTAGCAGAAGCACTGTATTCAATGCCGAGGAATAATCAGTTATCGTTATCGGCACCAAGATCACCAACGATGGCGAATAATGGGATGCCGACGACCTTCAATGCGTACACGGGCCAATTGGCTGTCAGTGTACAGGACACTGGAAACGGTCAGTGGACGGAAGGTTCGATTTAGTCCCTTCTATTTTTATAGAAATTCTACTTTACATTTAGAAAAATCTTAGTAATCTAATTAAAATACCCACATTTGTAATTTGCACTGATGAAGTCAAAGGCTTAATCTAGAAGTTAGTACCTATCTGCAGATGATGAACCTATCTCGTATCCTACCAGAATTTTAACTCTTGAAAGCAGGGAACAAGACTCTCGAGAGAAATTTTGATAGAATGTGACAGAAGAAGCTGACATTGGCAGGTTTTTGGTTTATTCTCTGTTCTTTTTCTCATTTCAAAAATACGCACCCAGATGTACGTATAATATAAATTTTTTTACATATTTGAAAAACAAACATATTTCCAAAATTAGTAACAACTTGATGTCCTATAGAGAAGAAGAGTGTTACCGAATTTTCTTGAGTCAATCAACTCTGTCCTTTGATGTAACATTTGCATAGAATATAAAGTTGTTACACTATCTACGTGAGGTTTTGTCTTTGTTTTAGTCAAATTTGTAATCATTGGAATCATAGTTTATACCAAGCTCTATTTAGACATTTGCAGTCTTCTATTGCATTCTGTTTCATCAGTGCATTCAGTGCAATTATTTATATCATTAAACTATCGATTAGACTTAGTCTCTCATTTGCTATTACTCATTTTGAAAGCTTGATGATTTTGTTATCATTCTATTGTCTCATTATTCACTTTGATATGTCATTTCATAAAACATTGTATCCATTGGTGCAAATAGCTTTAACTGATTCAAAATTTTTACCTGTAGGGTTTTTCTTCTAGATGAGTACGGTCGAACCCAAAGCAGCAGCGTCAGCCCAAGGGGTGGGGGCTACTGTTCCAACGCTTCCACCCCGCATTCATCGAACGGTGGTTCCTACGGGGGCGGAGGCGGCAGCCAAATGAACGGTTATGGCGGCAACACACCTACTAGCACCATGGGCAATATGTTACCGGGGAGTCCGTCGACGGGAATATTCAATTCAACACCCAGTAAGTAAATCTAGTAGGTAAATCCAACATTTTGACAAATATAAGTAAATATTGAACTCGGTGATGATGAAATGCTTCTTTTGTAATTTTGACATGTTGAGTACTAAAATCCCTTTCATATCTCAGACAAGTTTTTATTCTATAATAAATTCTCTTTCAATTCGGCCACTAAATTATTCCTCTTCATGTCAAAATAAATTGTGGATGCCCAACTAGATCCTTTTATAATGTGAATGGCATCAAGATTAACAATATTCAGTGTGCGGATGATACTGTGATTATGGCAAATAACATAATAGACCTGCAGAGCATGGTCGATCGCGTTGTTCAACACAGCGAGCAGTATGGACTGCTGATAAACATTAAAAAAAGGAAAAGTGCTAGTTTTTTCAATAACTAACATCAACGCAAACCTGTCGGTTAAGGAGTATAACGTGCAATAAGTATCCTCCTTCAAATATCTGAGCACAATATATCAGATCGAGTCAAAGAAAGAAGTAAGATCCAGAATTGAATAAGCTAGAAGAGTGTTTTCATTCTTCACAAGATCAAACCTCAGCTTATTGGAACTTCAAATTCATATGATCAGGTGCTATATTTTTTTCGGTTTTGCTGTACGGCTGGGAAAGTTGGACACGTAACCCTGGTCCAGAGAGAAGCCTGGAAGCCTTTGAGATGTACTTGTACAGAAGAATATTCCGTATATGGAAAGAGAGGGCAGACGTCAAAATTCATGGTTAAAGATCTCAGAAGATGGTTTGGATGTTCATCAATAGACATCTTTAAAGCAGCAGTATCCAGCACCATGTTTGCCATTTCGATCTTCAACTTAAGACTTAAGAAGAAGAAGAGATCCTTTTAATTTCTGTTATATTCCCAAAACAAACTTTTACCTTTCCTTGTAAAATCTCCTAGAAAAGATCTGAAGAGAAAATAAAACAAATCTTCTTATACAGGATGTCACAAAACGTTTATTGGATAAGAAAATTACTTTCTAAATTATTCAAAATACCGACTAGTTGCGCAGGTTGGAAAACACAAAAATTGTTATTATTTTATTTAAAAAGGAAAACATGATAAGTTTTTACTTTTTTCATTACACCGTGATGCTACAAAAATAAAATCTCACGTTTCATTTAATTATGCGACATTCGACAGTTATGAAAAAAAGTTATATTAGTTGACGCTGAGTTTAAAGTTTTGGGGTTTTAGAAATATACAGGGTGTTTTCTACATACGGTACCTAAATTCAGGGTTTATAGTTTTATAATATATCGAGTTGTGTAGCGTACTTAGGAATTAGGAAACTCTGTATATTTTTCTTCTTTCCTGTCTATCAAGACTCAATAACATTAACGTTTCATGTCTAATTATGTTTAGACTAAAAATTTGGTTAGGATTGGTGATGATTTCCAAAAAGTTTTCAAGTTTTGCATTTGTTTCTAGTGAACATTTTGACCCTTTGTTGTACAGGGATATTGAAGTTTACAATTTTGACTTTAATATTTCAATTTGGTCAATTTGGTTTGACACTTATTCTTAAAATTGTACAGTAAAAGCTAAATTTTGGTCTAAAACCACCAGATGGCTAAAACACCCTCACGTAATGTTTTTTATCTATATCACGATCTGCAAGTGTCTTTTCATTACCCAAACAAAAGGTCCTCAATAGTGAACCACCAGTAGGGCTGATCAGTGAAGTGCCCTTTATCATTTATCCCTTAGCAAGACGTATATTATCGTATAGAGTTCGAATCAGATGAGAAAAGGCCACCGCATCATCAATGACGCAGTTTTTAAAACTATTTCTTTCTCCTTCTACAGTTGCCGTCGCATTAGATATAATCAGAGGCGTCCTATTAAAATATTCCCGAAAATATATTGTTAAGCGGTCAAAAAGCCACTTGGCAACGTAGTACGGTTTTTACTTGGACACAATTAAAACAGATGCGGCAGCGGCCAGGGACATTTGGACCTTTTTATATGCTTTTACTAGCCGGCACTCTAAACGGTGTTGCCAAGTTTAAAAAAATGTAGTGGCGGACAGGGAGACTTAGGGGGTTAGGTTAGGTTCCGTT
This sequence comes from Ips typographus, assembly GCF_016097725.1. Lineage (NCBI taxonomy): Eukaryota > Metazoa > Arthropoda > Insecta > Coleoptera > Curculionidae > Ips > Ips typographus. Next base: position 12,048,055 of record NC_138423.1, read on the forward strand.
TTAGTCTGGTGTTTTGGTTGTATTGTTGATGGTCGCAGTTGAAGTTCACATAGTGTTATGAATAAAAAACGTTATTTTGTCAAAATGTCTTTCAAAAAGGTTGGAAAGAAAGGTGTTATCATATACAGCCAAGGCCGTGAAATCGTCAGTAACGTCTTACAATTTATGAAGAAAGAAGCAGAAGGAGTTTCCATTCCTTTGAAAAACTTGTTGTCTTTTATTTTCTTTATTAAAAACGACGAAAATGTTTCATTTTACTGATAAAATAATAGCACGCCACTGACTGGCTGCAACAACTTGGAAAGTAACGAGAGCAGCAATATTTAAAGCGAGACGTACAGAGATCGTGACATCATCGTTTGATGACGCCTGTGGCCTTTTCTTAGCTGATTCGAGCTCTACCATATGTGAACCCTCCTCTTATTAAAAACGCGACACCGTTAAAAGGGAGCTTTATAGGCAGTTCTGTGATTATTTTATTTATGCACCCCTGAAATACTGTTAACGTAACAGGCTTTTGATTTTAGTCGTAAAAGTATTTCCCCAAAAATTTTAGTAACCAATTAATTATTGTGGTTTTGCTCTTTATTTTTATGGATGATTTGCTTATTTGTGTTTATTTTGCTTTTTAGCCTGCACCGAAAGCTATTACAAAAGCACGCAAGCCACTGGCTCAGACAAGGAAAAAAGCGCATTCGCTCCGGTTTTAAAGGGGACGGAATCTCCACCGTCCTACCCACCTGCGCCCGCACTGTTTCACCATCAAAGTGTTACAGGGTGGCACCATTTAGCTGTGCAATAAAATTCCGTTAGTATTTTTTTTTTCACAACCGCTACTCCTGAATGATTGTTGTAGATTTACTTAGTACAAACTTACTCAAATTAAGATAAGATTGTTTTTTCCAGGAATGTCACTTGTATCTTCACCATTTGCGTCGATGAACCCCTTCGCTCTTCCCCCTTGCAATGGCCAACCATATGGTTCGCCTGCCCTCGTTGGACCCACGAAATAGCCCGAAGGGTACGACCATGCTGCTACAGTTTCTTGTATATAGCACCGTACAGAAAAAAAACATATTAAACATTTTGTAAAAATTTAGACTTTTTTACTATAAGTTTCGGTGCAATCGTCATACTCATTGTAAGTTACCAAAGATTAATTTTTAATTTATTTCTTTGTTTAGGGTTACAACTTCAAACAAATAATCTCTCAAACTGTGATTGTTAATTTGTTTCACTATTTTTGCTTGATTTTTGGGAGATTAGAGCAGTGGCGTAGCGAGAAATCATCTTCCGAATATTAAAAAATATATACTTTGAAACCAAACCCAATTTCCATAAATTTAAGAATGAAAATTTAGGAAAAATGATACAGTGTCTTAGAAGGATATGTATTAGTCAACTGCACCAAAAATCTTAGTTTTTACTATACCAAAGTTCAAACCGTAATATCATGACTTAACAAAATTTAAAAGCTTGTACCAACATAAATCCCAAAAAAAAAGAAACGTTATTATTTACTTGAAGCTCAAATTAACAGCTGTTGCTTCGGTAGCAATGATAAAACAGAATTTTAGAGGCATCAATCAATTTACAAAAAAAAAATATTGTAAGTCTACGAAGAATTCAAAGATTTTGGGGATATTACACAACATTCTTAAGATTTTTAATAGTATTTAAATATCTTTGGCATTCTCAAAACGATTTTTGAGGCTTTTTGCTTTTTCTGCACTTTGACAACATTACAAATGTTTGCAAGTATGTCTACTGTCTACTCCTGTTTGGATTTCAGTATATAACTGAGATTTTAAACAATGTATAATTATACGTTTTCTTTTACAGCACCTACTGTTTACTTCATGATTTACTTGTATGGGATCGCTTTCTATGATAAAGTCTAAATTTCTTTGAGAAGAAAAGATCTGGAAAACATTTAAACAAGATCTTAGAAGAACATTAATCAACTATGCTAGAAGTCAAGATTTTTAATATAAACTGATGTTTTAAGAAATGTTTGCTAATTCCACTTGACAATACGAGCAATTTGGTTTTTAACTGATGGATTCTTAACGTACTGTATTTTCTCATGTTTGAGAAGACAAAAAAGATTTGAACATAACCCGAGGACAGCAAAGAACTGCACTAAGTCTTAAATGTGTAAGTAAAATTGTGACCAGAATTTTAAAATTATATTTACCTTTAATTCCGTTTGTAACTGATGGGTTTTTAAGTTGCTGTATTAGTTCAAATTTGACAAGAAAAATTTTCATAATCTATAAAAAAAACACTAGTCAGTCGTACCAAAAATGATGTTTTTAAAAGTAAAACTGCATTTTGATAAAATTTTCAACAACTTTATTTCGAAACTATTCAGTTTTTCTGACACAATTTGAAAATTACATTTTACTATAGTACAGTTTGGTGGCGTCTTTAGGTGCTGTATTAGTTCAAATTTGAGAAGAAAAAGTAACAGAACTAGTCAACTATTCCAAAAATCATGTCATCCGAAATTGTATTTAAATACAGATGTACTGTAAAATAAGAAAATTCTGAAAGAAATTAATACAGCCACTTGTCAACTGTGCCAATAATAAAATAAATTATTCATATTAGTCAAATTATTTTTGAGGACACTTTTTACCGCTACGCCACTGAATTAAAGGTCCTCTTAAAGCCAACTAAGCAATATTAATAAGTCTTCTCGTAAACTTCTAATCCCAAATATCTTTACTTTCCTAAATATATAGACATAGCATATCTCTCAAAAAAACAACAAAACATCTAAAAGTATACATATCGCTTAAAGCTGGGATTCTAAATTATAATCTAGTATTAGTTAGGATTGTACAAATTGTATATAGATTAGCTTAAATCAGATTTGTTTTTTTTTCTAACATTGATGTACAGAATCGTAGGTGCGTAAAGGAAATCACATTAATAGGGTTTAAGTAGAGCTCGAATCAGCTAAGAAAAGGCCACAGGCGTCATCAAACGATGATGTCACGATCTCTGTACGTCTCGCTTTAAATATTGCTGCTCTCGTTACTTTCCAAGTTGTTGCAGCCAGTCAGTGGCGTGCTATTATTTTATCAGTAAAATGAAACATTTTCGTCGTTTTTAATAAAGAAAATAAAAGACAACAAGTTTTTCAAAGGAATGGAAACTCCTTCTGCTTCTTTCTTCATAAATTGTAAGACGTTACTGACGATTTCACGGCCTTGGCTGTATATGATAACACCTTTCTTTCCAACCTTTTTGAAAGACATTTTGACAAAATAACGTTTTTTATTCATAACACTATGTGAACTTCAACTGCGACCATCAACAATACAACCAAAACACCAGACTAAAACGGAACCTAACCTAACCCCCTAAGTCTCCCTGTCCGCCACTACATTTTTTTAAACTTGGCAACACCGTTTAGAGTGCCGGCTAGTAAAAGCATATAAAAAGGTCCAAATGTCCCTGGCCGCTGCCGCATCTGTTTTAATTGTGTCCAAGTAAAAACCGTACTACGTTGCCAAGTGGCTTTTTGACCGCTTAACAATATATTTTCGGGAATATTTTAATAGGACGCCTCTGATTATATCTAATGCGACGGCAACTGTAGAAGGAGAAAGAAATAGTTTTAAAAACTGCGTCATTGATGATGCGGTGGCCTTTTCTCATCTGATTCGAACTCTACAACGACGTCGCATATTTTATACAAGTGCCATATCAATTTTTGTTTTAAGTAGGATTGTACAAATTTTGATTTAAAAATTACTCAGTGTTACGTCAACCATTGATTGAAATCTGGAAGGTAGTTTTAAGCCCACGAATATTAATAATATCATGTAAAAAATCGTTTATCTATTTTTGACTATAGGATATTAGAGCAAAATACCTAGTATACGAAAATCTCGATTCTAAAAGGTTTTTACGAGGTTTAGCTGAAGCACTTTTGTTAAAACATACTAGGTTACTAAGGGTCACTTGTATAGGTTACAGTTAAATATATCAACATTGACGTCTTAATGTTACTTTTAAAAAGTTTAATTTTTTTGAAGTTAAACTGAACCTACACAACTGACCTTAAACAAATCTGTCACTCTAAAGGTTTCTCTCTAAAATACAAATGTTCAATTTTGATAATGCACGTACTTTGTGTTCTGTTGTTATTTTCTTAAATGTTTTATTTCTACTCTGTATACAAAATATTTATTTCCTTGTTGTCCTTGTGTAATTATTTTTCTTCAACGAACTGTAAAATAAAATGATTTTTATTGATAATGGTGGTTTTACTTTGTCAAGTTTCCAAACTACCCAAACAAAATAAATACATTTATACTAAATTTCGGACCTTTAAACACTGCAAAGTTTATTACAGTTCATCACTTTTACCTATAACATTAAATACATTCTTAATAAAATTAAAACTGTATTATTTTTAATGGAACATAGAGATTTTGGAAATTTCCAGACAACGCAAAGAAAAATTTTTATGAAAACATTTGGTACCTAAGTCAGTTAACTCGATTTTATGGTAACTTTCATATGGAATTACTTAAGTGTTGTTTTGACTGTGATAGTTTGAGTGACAAAAGTCACAGCCTCATTATACAGGGTGATTCGAAAGTTGGGGCTTTCCTTTCACCTACGAATAGGGCTTCAAAAAATAAGTTTTTTTTCCTTTGACGCTTTTTCCGAATATGAACAATAATGAAGATACAGGGTGTCAAAGTTTTACTGAAGAAAAAAACAAAATAAAAAATAACATAAATTTAATTTTTAACTAACTAGGTTATTCCTTATCAACAGACATAAACAAAAACAAAAGATTTCAGCCGCCTTTGAACTAAGTTTTAATAATTTAACATTTTAAATTAAAACAGCATTTAATTTTAGGCACGCATTAAGACGGTTTTTATTTTTTTTACTGGGAAACGGTGCGTCTTAGCAAAAAATAATAAAAAGGGTTTTATTTTTAGAATTGATCAAGGAATTCAATAATAAATTTTATGTTGAAAAAAAACCAGTAGGGTAATATTTTTTTTTCAAAAAAGTTTTAAAAATTGTACGCGCGCCACTGGTAAACGCAAGAAAATTGTTGTTTCCTGGAAAATTTCCTTTCCACGTAGCTACTGACACCTCCAAATTTTGTTTAATTACTGCAAGTGGTTTGGCCAAAATCATTAAATTTTTATTTTTTCAGTAAAACTTTGACACCCTGTATCTTCGCTATTGTTCATATTTCGAAAAAGCGTCAAAGGAAAAAAAACCTTATTTTTTGAAGCCCTATTCGCAGTTGAAAGGAAAGCACCAACTTTGGAATCACCCTGTATATAATAATAATAATTTTCTTATTTCTCTTGTTCAATTTAGCAAACTCTGTATTTTTTTGAGGTATTTGCAAAGGTAGCCTACTATAGGTGAAAAATATTTAGTTACAATTTTAATTGAGCTGTGGGAAAACTTACTTTCAAACAAACTTCTTTCTATTACAAATCAGTTTTTTTTGCCGTTTATTAATAGAAACACTAATAAGACTCAACTTTTACCTTATCTGTTGGTTATAAGGGTTTGCTGACCGGTTTGTTTGAAGCAAATTTCTACCTTATCGACATGATTTTTACACAGGTCAATTAATGTAAGATGTTAATGTAAATTTTAGATTCTTAAATTTCAGATTGACTATTTTAAACAGTTTAAATTTGACTACTTTTAGTTTTAACATCCAAATGAATGTCAATAAGGGATAATTTAGTTTCTCTTATCATTGTTTGTTACAATGATAAATCCTGTTAAAGCAGTTAAACGTTTCAAGGTAAATTCCACTTTATTGATATGACTTTTTCAACACGTTTCTGGCTTTTAAGGTTAATTTATACTATAAAATACTGACTGAAATTGTGTTTCATTCCATTTTAACTGACATATTATTTTATTGATTTGATGACAACGGTCACAGTTTTCATAAAGTAAGGTGTGTTTATGGAAAAAACATTACTTCTCTGGATTTTAAAGTTAATTTACTGGTTGCACAGCAAATTTCAGTGCCGTAACCTCCAAACTTCGAAAATACTGACTGAAATGGCGTTTCATTGCTTTTCTGACTTTCTTTCATTTCCAAAAAGATTTATCACAGTTTGAGTTAAGTAAGTACACAACAAATTTTGAGCGTCGTAACCTCCAGATTTTGAAAATACTGACTGAAATGGCGTTTCATTGCTTTTCTGACTTCTTCTCATTTTCAAAATGTTTGAGTTTCAGTTAAGTGGAAATTTTTTTATGCTTTCCTGGATTTTATGGTTAATTTACTGGCTACACAACAAATTTTGAGAGCCGCAACCTCCAGATTTCGAAAATGCTGAAATGGCGTTTCATTGCTTTTCTGACTTTTTTTCGTTTTCAAAAGAATTTATCACAATTTGAGTTAAGTAAGAATTGTTTATGGAAAAAATTCTATGCCTTCCTGGATTTTATGGTCTATTTACTGGCTACACAGCAATTTTAGAGAGGAGTAACCTCCAAATTTCGAAAATACTGACTGAAATTTTGTTTCATTACGTTTTAACTGACAATCATTCCTTTTTGATGGTATTTATTGCAGTTTTAGTGAAGTAAAGGTTGTTTAAGAAACAAGTCCCTGGATTTTAAGGTTAATTTACTGCCTACGTACACAACAAATTTCAGGATCGGAACCCCCCGATTTTGAAAAATACTAACTGAAATTGTGTTTGATTCCATTTTAACTGACATATTATTTTATTGATTTGATGGCAACGGTCACAGTTTTCATAAATTAAGTTTTGTTTATGGAAAAGACGTTACTTCTCTGGATTTTAAAGTTAATTTACTGGTTGCACAGCAAATTTCAGTGCCGTAACCTCCTGACTTCGAAAATACTGACTGAAATGGCGTTTCATTGCTTTTCTGACTTTTTCATTTTCAAAAGGATTTAACACAGTTTGAACTAAGTAAGAATTGTTTATGGAAAAAAATCTATGCTTTCCTGGATTTTATGGACAATTATTTACTGGCTACACAGCAATTTTTGATAGGAGTAACCTCCAGATTTCAAAAATACTGACTGAAATTTTGTTTTATTGCGTTTTAACTGACAATCCTTCCTTTATGATGGTATTTATTGCAGTTTTACTGAAGTAAAGGTTGTTTAAGAAAAAAGTCCCTGGATTTTAAGGTTAATTTACTGCCTACACAACAAATTTCAGTATTGGATTTTGAGAAATACTGACTGAAATTGTGATTAATTCTATCTTAACTGACATTCTTTCATGTATTTGATAGTAATGGTCACAGTTTCCGTAAAGTAAAGGTTGTTGAAAAAAGAGGACGTTTCTGGATTTTAAGGTTAATTTACACAGGGTTTTTAAGGTTACACAGCAAATTTCAGAGCTTTAAAACCCAGATTTCAAAAATACTGACTAAAATGGCGTCTCATTGCATTTCAGACTTTTCTTCATATTCACAATGATTATAATATAGGTCGCATAGTTTTCGAGATATAAGCAAAAAACCGAAAAATGAGACTTGCGTCATTGAAGAGTAATCAGGTCAAAAAGAACAAACATATGAATTTTTTTTTTCAATTGCAGACGTTTAATAGAAAATATCACAAAAACTATAAAAGATATCGAAAACTTGACTCAGTGAAACTTGTAGTAAATTTAATTAGCTTTTATTTTGTATAGAGAGGTCATATCGCTATAACGCATGATTTCCGAGATATAAAAAAAATTAGACTTTAAAAACCTCCCCTCTACTCCTTATTTATTAGCTTGTCCTTACTTATTATTCTTTTCCAAAATAAGGGATTTTTCCAAAATAGTCCAAAAAAGTTACAAAGTCAAAAAATGTGTTCCAACCACTTTTCTCTATACTTTTTTTTTAGTATTTATTGCCTCATAAAACATTTTACTTATTTTTCTCAGACCATTTGTTGAATAACTCAAAAACACTGACAAATACACAGTTTTTGAATTATTTAACCAAAAGTCAAAAATACAGTTAAACAAATTTGTTCAATTCAGAGTATTTGAAATTAAACCTAAATTTTAATTTAAATTGTTGTACACGTAGATTTTGAATAAAAGATAAGAGAGCAAACCAAACAAAAATTAAATTCAACTATTTAACGATAAAGTCTTCGACTTGTTGTTTCAACTGGTTTTAGGATACACTATACAACAATTTTGGACAAATGGTAGAAAATATTTTATTAAAGTCTTTATCTTATTCTATTCTATACATAGTGTTCTTGTGAAAATCTACTACAAGTCATTTCCTGTGCAGTTCCTCAATTTAGTAAGCGGTTTACCTACACTTATGTTTAACTTTCCCAAGAACATCCCCTAATCATTCCCATAACGTGATAATACACATGTAAACATAGTGATGTTGCTTTTGTTTGTGCGTTCTTATTCGAGTTTCACTACTTTTGTCTTACTTTTTGAAATAAAAAATTCTGTTAAATATTAATATAGTAAATTCAACAGAATCTTGACAATATGACAACTAACAATGAAATAATTCCAGTCTTCTTCTTTTAAGGTTTTGGTACAAAATAACTACTTAATGCAAGTTTGTATGAATAATATATGTAAAGATAACCAGATTAAGGTTATCCCTCTTATTTTATGTACTTTATCGGTAGGATTACTTTTTGGTACTAAAGTTACATGAATTGTGTAGTAAATACCCACCCACCCTACCAATCACTTATGACACGTTCTGACAAATGCACATCACCCTTGCAAAAATATCAAGTTTCTCTTATGAAAGGGATCAAAAATAACGTAGCGGCTTTGATTGGAGTTTTTGCAGTTCATTCTGTTTTTTCAGTAAACTTACATATTTTTTTCCACCAAACCTTAAACAGATGTTAGTAGAATTAGAGACATCTCCAGTGTATCTAAGCCAAAACTAGCATTATAGTTATATCTAATTTATCGAAAGTACATAGCAAAATCTCTCCATAAAAATAATACCGGCTTTATCACAACGTCTAATCTATTTTGCAGTCCAGGGATGGAATAATGCCAATGAGCCGGTAATTTAGTTCTCGTTTCGGAAGGGATGTAACCCGCTATTTGGGGTCGGCAAAGTAGCTTTTAAAAATATCCCATATGTATGAAATTCGATTCTAAACTTGGCAAATTTGATATATCAACTTGATGGAAAGTTAATATGACGTGGAAGCGTAAAGTTCGAATTGTAATTAGTCTTTATAAATAAAAGGGCGAGAACAGTTCAAATCCTATTAAGATTCAAATGTAAGAACATTTTTAATATGTAAGGTAATATATTTACCTACAACAGTTGTATAATATCATAATTTTTGCACTATTTTCAGTGTCATAATAACCTTTATTACCGCACTAGTGCGTAATAATCGGTGAATAATTTGTTTGTACACTTGACTTCTTCAAATTTTCTTTAAGATTGAAGTTAAAGTTGAAGAAGGTCTAAGACATTTGTTGCAGCTTCTGGCAGTTCTTGAGAGATTCTCAGTAGTATTAAAGGCTTCTGACACTTTCAACATGTCTCTAGAGGCTTCTGGCAATTTTAACAAATTTGAAACAGTTCTAAGACATTTGTAGAAGCTTCTGACAGTTTTTGAGAGATTCTGAGTAGTATTACAGGCCTCTGAAACTTTCAACATATCTCTAGAGGCTTCTGGCAATTTTAAAAAAATTGAAAAAGGTCTAAGACATTTGTAGAAGCTTCTGACAGTTCTTGAGAGATTCTGAGTAGTATTACAGGCCTCTGAAACTTTCAACATATCTCTAGAGGCTTCTGGCAATTTTAAAAAAATTGAAAAAGGTCTAAGACATTTGTACCGGAGAAACTTGGCAACCATGCCGAAGCAGATGCCGGGGACGAAGAAGCGGCTGCGTCGTCGAGACCCGAGACGAAACGTGTGTGTGCTTTTTAGAAAGACAGCGTTGTGAGCGGTCGCCTTTCTTTACGCTCCGCACATTGTCGTGCTATTGCACCATTTTTTGACCAGTTAATGTCAGTTTGTCTTTCAATAAAGTGTAATTCAAGAAAACTAGCGTTTCAGTACGCAACATATGGTCCTTCGTAGCCAAATAACCAGAAAGAAGTGGATTTTAAGAGCTGAAAACTAGTCAAGGCGCAGGCAGAGCGGTAAATCAGCACGGCGCCGGCGTAATTTCAAGTCGAGGTCGACCGACGTCAGACGCGCAGACAGCCTACTATACGGAGTTTCAGCCGGAGTTTATGAGGCAGTTCGGTGAGTGCGTTCCTTTTTACCACTTTTCCTTATATTATTCCAATTTGTGACAGTACCTGTGCTTGATTTGGTACTGTGGTGTTTAGTAAAAGCTAAGCCAAAAAATTTTGTGGTTGTTTATTTAGTTCTGGCAGGTAATCCAGGTTTTCTTTGCAATGGCCGAGTTAAAGGCATTAAAAGCTCAGAAAAAACAAATTAAATCGTCATTGACTCGTTTTCAAAAGTTTGTGGACAATCAAATGTCTGATGAAAGTAGTGATTTAGCGCAATTGCGGGTTCGAATGTCTCAAATTAATGATTTGTTACAAAAATTCGAAGAAATTCAAGTTAAAATTTGCATGCTTGTTGATTCAAGTGAAGAATTCGAGTCGGAAATGGACTCGGAAACGGAAACATTTGAAAGTACATACTATTATGCTCTAGGTACGGCAAATAGCATTTTGGAAAGTAACATAGTAAATACAAATATTATTAATAATCCTGTAAATGCAGGTAATGCTTCAGTTGAACAATCTACTGGTTCTAATGAAAGTGTTTCACTGAAGCTTCCTCCTTTAAGCTTACCCAGTTTTAATGGAAATTATAATGATTGGTTGTTTTTCCGAGATAGTTTTGATTCTATCATTAACCAAAATTCTAACTTAGATAAAATTCAGAAATTACATTATTTAAGACTTTCTTTAAAGGGAGATGCTTTGCAAGTTGTGCAAAGTTTAGGTATGTCAGCTGCCAATTATGAAATGGCCTGGGATTTACTTAAAACTAGATATGAAAATAAAGCGTTATTGGTAAGCAATCATGTACGTTCTATATTTAACCTACAAAGTCTGCATGAGGAGTCTCAGGTAGGCATACGTCAGTTATTAGACGGAGTTATACAACATACTCGTGCACTTCAATCTCTAGGTCAACCTGTGATCCATTGGGATACGCTGTTAATACATATAATTAGTAATAAGTTGGATGCAGCATCCAGGCGTGATTGGGAAACGGCGAATAGCAGTAATGAGCTTCCCACATTTAAGCAGTTTCTAGATTTTCTTCAAGAAAAGTGTCGTTTGCTTGAAGCCTTGGGTATGTCTGAAACGTCTAAGCCAACAGGTCGTGGGCGACCAAGAGGTTCGTATACTGCGACAGGTCAAGCATTGAAGTGTAGCTTTTGCAAAAATGATCACCTAATATATAATTGTAAAGATTTTTTAAAACTTAACCCCAAAGATAGATCAGCAGAAGTCATTAAACTAAAATTGTGTTTAAATTGCTTGCGTAGGGGACATCACCTTAAGGATTGTAAATGCCAACCTTGTTCTAAATGTCAAAGGCGACATAATACCTTATTGCATTTCTCAAATACTAGAAACGAAGTGGTTTCTGATCCCCAGGAATGCCCAAGCTCTGAAAATGCTAATGTTTCTAATAACTCTTTACATTCACGCAGAGATGATCATGTCAATACACTATTATCCACTGTATTGGTTCAAGTATCAGATGTCAATGGTCAAATTCATGAATGCAGAGCATTGTTGGACAGTGGGTCAGAATCCAACTTTATTACAGAAGACCTTTGTGATACATTAAAACTTTTAAAACATAATACCAATATAACAATAAATGGTATAGGTCAGGTCACTTCTAGAATAATTCATAGAGCGTCGGTACAAATGGAATCAAGACTAAACGCGTTCAAGATTAATATTCCTTGCTTAGTAATAAAACGCATTACTAATAACATACCTCATGTTTCTTTTGATGCCAGCAAGCTGAATATTCCTAAAAATTGCTTTCTTGCTGATCCTAATTTTAACGAATCAGGTAATATTCAAATTTTGGTTGGCGCCCAAATTTTCTGGGATCTTCTTTGCGCAGGTCAAATTAAATTGGGAAATGACTTGCCAACTCTACAGAAAACTCATTTTGGATGGGTGATATCTGGACCTTTGCCTTTACGATCTCATTCAGTTTTGTGTAATTTATCATTGTCAGATTTGGATAATTCTTTATCAAAATTTTGGGAGATAGAAGATTACCCCAGAACAAAAACCTTATCAACTGAAGAACAATTATGTGAAAATCATTTTGTTTCTACCACCAAACGTTCTATTGAAGGGCGATTTATCGTTCAGCTGCCTTTCAAGGAATCATTGGACTGTTTAGGGTACACTAAAGATAAAGCTTTGAAACGTTTCTATAGTATAGAAAGAAAACTGCATAAAAATGTTGATTTATATAATGAATATAAGTCATTTATTGACGAATATTTGCAGCTAGGTCACATGTCATTAGCTGACAGTGATGAACAGGGTGATTATTACTTGCCCCATCATGATGTTTATAAGGAATCCAGCACAACCACTCGATTGAGAGTTGTGTTCGATGCCTCCGCCAAAAGTTCTACTGGTAAATCACTGAATGACATCATGATGGTAGGGCCAACCATACAGGACGATATATTCTCCATTATATTGCGGTTCAGACTGCATGATATTGTTGCCACTGCCGATATTGCCAAAATGTATCGGCAGGTGCTAGTCGATGAGTCTCAACAAAGGTTGCAAAAGATATTATGGCGTGATCATCCTTCAGATTTAATTCAAGCTTATAAACTACACACTGTCACTTATGGGACAGCAGCAGCTGCTTTCCTAGCGATAAGATGCCTTTCGCAACTTGCATTTGACTGCAAAGATACACATCCAAAAACGAGTGAACTGATTTTGAAAAACTTTTACGTCGACGACTTATTATTTGGTGGAAATAGTGTTGACGAAGTCTTAGAGATAAAGAATGATGTAATCAACATCTTGAAGAAAGGTGGTTTTGAGCTTCGAAAATGGAACTCGAACGATAGACGAATATTGGAGAATACTTCTGAAACTCAAGCCAACTTTAACATCAACACAGGAGATAACCATTCGGCCGCGACATTGGGTCTGCGTTGGTTATCAGAAAGTGATGAATTTAGCTTTAAAGTCGGTTCATACAATTCTGAGCGAGTCACAAAACGAGCCATTTTATCGGCTACCGCTCAATTGTTTGACCCATTGGGACTTTTAAGTCCAGCAATAATAATTCCGAAGATGATTTTACAAAGACTGTGGCAGAGAGGAGTTCAGTGGGACGAGTCTATTCCATTGGATTTGCACACTCAATGGCTTACTTTTCGTCAAGATTTAAATAATATTAATAATTTGTCAATTACTAGGCAAGCTACATGCAAACAAAAGGTTTACACGGAGTTCCATGGGTTTGCAGACGCTTCCGAGCTTGGATACGGCGCTTGTTTATATTTGAGAACTATGGACAAGGATGATAATATTTCTAGCAAACTTTTATGCTCTAAAAGTAGAGTTGCTCCTTTGAAAACGCAAACTATACCACGGCTCGAGTTGTGCGCAGCGGTATTGCTTGCAGAGATTGCCGATAAGTCTAGGATTGCACTTAATCTAGTGCCTAATAAAACTTACTATTATAGTGATTCAAAAATTGTATTGTCATGGATTAGATCTCCTTCGAACAATTGGAAGACGTTCGTTTCTAATCGAGTATCCAGAATTCAAGAATTAACTGACCCTAAGGAATGGAATTATGTGCACACCACCCAAAATCCTGCAGATGCGATTTCCAGAGGTATGAGTCCGAAAGCTCTTTTGGAGCATGATCTGTGGTGGTTTGGCCCTTCATGGCTTGCTCAACGTGAGCAGTGTTGGCCAAGATATGACACAGTCTTACTTGACGAACTTCCTGATAAAAAGGCCAAAGCAATTACCATTTCATCGTTAGCTGTGACCTGTGATACAGATTTTAATTTATTTGAAAGATTCTCTTCGTTTTCTAAACTACTTAGGGTAACAGCATTTATGTTACGATTTATTCACAATTCAAGTTTGAGACGTGAATTTAAATCAAACCGACGAGTTGGGCATTTACAATCTCTTGAACTCAGACAATCTTTAAAACGTTTAGTGTCTATAGTACAAAGAACATCATTTTGCAATGAATATGATTGTCTTGGTTCAGATAGGGCATTGCATCCGAAAAGCAAACTTTTACCCTTAAACCCCTTTTTTGACGGACGGGTTATAAGAGTAGGTGGACGGCTTGGTCGATCCAATTATCGGTTCGACAAAATTCATCCAATAATTTTGCCGGCTAAACACAATTTTACTAAGCTTCTTTTTAAGTATGAACACCTCAGGCTCCTACATGCTCCGCCCAATTTATTGCTGTCCTCGATCAGAGAAAGGTTTTGGCCAATATCTGGGCGAAACCTAGCGCGAAGAACTGTACACGATTGCCTAAAATGTTTTAGATTTGCTGCCCAAGGTCAGAAATATTTGATGGCTGACTTGCCCGAAACTCGATTAACCCCTTCGAGGCCATTTTTAATTTCAGGATGTGATTATGCTGGTCCATTTCTAATCAAGGACCGAAAAACTAGAAATTTCAAGTTGACTAAATGCTATATTTGCCTATTCATTTGTTTCGTCACTAAGGCCATCCACCTCGAATTGGTGTCTGATCTTACGACGGAGGCATTCTTAGCTGCATTGCGGAGATTCTTCTCTAGGCGTGGACTTTCTAAATCGATTTATTCCGATAATGGAACAACCTTTCAGGGTGCAAAGTCGGAACTTGCACGTTTTTTAAAAAATAATTCTCGTGATTTTATATTGGAACTAAATAATCAATTTGTGGATTGGAATTTTATTCCTCCCCGTGCACCGCACTTCGGCGGACTTTGGGAAGCGGGGGTAAAATCCGTGAAACATCACTTAAAAAGAGTCATAGGGGAAACTCCACTTACGTTTGAGCAATTAACCACAGTACTATGTCAGGTGGAGGCCTGTCTCAATTCCAGACCTCTTTCCCCTCTATCCTGTGATCCTTCCGATATGCAACCCCTAACTCCAGCGCACTTTTTGATTGGAGAACCGTTGTTAAGTATGCCCGAAGATGACCTCACTTATGTGAAGAAAAACCGCCTATCACATTACCAACATTGTCAGCAAATAGCTCAACATTTCTGGAAACGCTGGATGAAAGAATATGTGGGTGAGCTCCAGACTAGATGCAAGTGGAAAACATCAATGCCACCACTACTTAAGTTGGACAAGCTGGTCCTCGTGAAGGAAGATAATACCCCTCCGTTGAAATGGAAGCTCGGACGAGTGGTAAAACTGTGCTATGGAGCGGACGACGTCGTAAGAGCTGCCGTCATTAGGACTTCCAATGGACTTTTCAAGAGGCCAGCTACCAAGCTCTGTGTTTTACCTGAGGAAAGTCAGCCGTCAGATGTTGAAAGACTGGAGGCTTTCAAGGTGGGCGGCGATGTACCGGAGAAACTTGGCAACCATGCCGAAGCAGATGCCGGGGACGAAGAAGCGGCTGCGTCGTCGAGACCCGAGACGAAACGTGTGTGTGCTTTTTAGAAAGACAGCGTTGTGAGCGGTCGCCTTTCTTTACGCTCCGCACATTGTCGTGCTATTGCACCATTTTTTGACCAGTTAATGTCAGTTTGTCTTTCAATAAAGTGTAATTCAAGAAAACTAGCGTTTCAGTACGCAACAACATTTGTAGAAGCTTCTGACAGTTTTTGAGAGATTCTGAGTAGTATTACAGGCCTCTGAAACTTTCAACATATCTCTAGAGGCTTCTGGCAATTTTAAAAAAATTGAAAAAGGTCTAAGACATTTGTAGAAGCTTCTGACAGTTTTTGAGAGATTCTGAGTAGTATTACAGGCCTCTGAAACTTTCAACATATCTCTAGAGGCTTCTGGCAATTTTAAAAAAATTGAAAAAGGTCTAAGACATTTGTAGAAGCTTCTGACAGTTTTTGAGAGATTCTGAGTAGTATTACAGGCCTCTGAAACTTTCAACATATCTCTAGAGGCTTCTGGCAATTTTAAAAAAATTGAAAAAGGTCTAAGACATTTGTAGAAGCTTCTGACAGTTTTTGAGAGATTCTGAGTAGTATTACAGGCCTCTGAAACTTTCAACATATCTCTAGAGGCTTCTGGCAATTTTAAAAAAATTGAAAAAGGTCTAAGACATTTGTAGAAGCTTCTGACAGTTTTTGAGAGATTCTGAGTAGTATTACAGGCCTCTGAAACTTTCAACATATCTCTAGAGGCTTCTGGCAATTTTAAAAAAATTGAAAAAGGTCTAAGACATTTGTAGAAGCTTCTGACAGTTTTTGAGAGATTCTGAGTAGTATTACAGGCCTCTGAAACTTTCAACATATCTCTAGAGGCTTCTGGCAATTTTAAAAAAATTGAAAAAGGTCTAAGACATTTGTAGAAGCTTCTGACAGTTCTTGAGAGATTCTGAGTAGTATTACAGGCCTCTGAAACTTTCAACATATCTCTAGAGGCTTCTGGCAATTTTAAAAAAATTGAAAAAGGTCTAAGACATTTGTAGAAGCTTCTGACAGTTTTTGAGAGATTCTGAGTAGTATTACAGGCCTCTGAAACTTTCAACATATCTCTAGAGGCTTCTGGCAATTTTAAAAAAATTGAAAAAGGTCTAAGACATTTGTAGAAGCTTCTGACAGTTCTTGAGAGATTCTGAGTAGTATTACAGGCCTCTGAAACTTTCAACATATCTCTAGAGGCTTCTGGCAATTTTAAAAAAATTGAAAAAGGTCTAAGACATTTGTAGAAGCTTCTGACAGTTCTTGAGAGATTCTGAGTAGTATTAGAGGCCTCAGACACTTCCAAAATATCTCTAGAGACGTCTGGCAATTTTAGAAAATTTGAAGAAGGTCTAAGACATTTGTGGAAGCTTCTGGCAGTTCTTGAGAGATTCTCAGTTGTAATTTTAAAAAATTTGAAGAAGCTAGCAAGCAAATCACAGCGATACAAACCAAAGAAGTCCAAAACATTAGAACAACATGAAATAAAGAAGTTTTTCAACAAAGCTCCCGACGACGAGAACGAGTACCTGTTGATGAGAGTGGCTTGATGAATTCTGCTTGTAATAGTAATAAATAAACGTGATATTATTTTAAATATAAACGTGAGTTATAATCCATAACTCACTAGTGAGTTATTTGATAGTTTACTTGTCTAAAATGACATTAATAATGATGGTCATAACTGTCATGTGTTGGATAAAAATGTTTTCAAACCAGCTTTAGGTCACTTTAAAGAGTACTGTAAAAATTAAGGCAATATCTTAGAAACCTGTTAAGTTTTATTTTGTTTCTGGCGTTAATTTTTAGTTTCTGCTTAAAATCAGATTATTTGATAGTATTTTTGATTCTCACAAGTACTTCATAATTGCAGTATTTTTAATTTAACTATTTTAAAAATATTAGCTTTTTTATTGACTTTTTTTGAAATTTGTATTTCTTACAGTTTGTATCATTTCTGGTCCTTGTACTTTTCAAAATACAGTCAGAGCATTGCTCCAAGAAAAACCCTTTACTAATTTCGACAAATTTGTGAGGGATTTTTATAATTAAAACATATATCATAACGGTAAAAAAGTAGTACATTTTCTCACAGTGGAGGTGGACTTGGAGGAAGGTGAATTTTCACCTTGAATGTACTTTGAGAGAGTGTGAAAATCAAAAATTTAAAATTTAGGGGTCGTCCTGACCCAGGGCTTATGTAGCCCTTTTTAGTTTTAGTTTAGTTTTAAGTTTTCATGTTTCAATTTTTTCTCCAAAATAAGATTTGTTTTGTTAATTGTAATTTCAAATTTTCTACCTTAATGTCTAATTTTCTCTATGTAAAATCAACTAACCTGGGTCGTGCTGTCTCGCCCTTCCTAAAAAGAGAGTAGGCGCACACGTTTTTCATCTGAGCTCCTGATGATGGGCACTTATGTGCTCGAAACTTGTCGAGCAGTACCCCTTCAGTAACGTTTGAGGACTCAATCAATTTATTGTGGAGAAGGCTGTGTGCTTAATGATCCCCCTACATTCATATATCATAAAATAGTCTTTACTAGAACCAGATATTAAACGCATGGTGCAATTTTGATAGTATTACACCCATCATAGAATGGGATACTACCAAATTTACATAGTTTAGTTACCATAAATATACATACAAAATTATGTATGTATAATAACTCACCTTCTTTGGCAACTCGGTATTGTGGTTATATTGTCTTGAAAATAACCATTTTTCAAGAAAATTTTTTTTTTTTTTTTTTAATAGAAAAGATAAACTTTTGTAGGGATGTCAAAGTGTTTTCCATTATAGTTAATTTTAGTAGGGTTGTATATGTAGTCATTAGTATATTAAAGTATTACTTCATAAACTTTAAAAGGTGAAAAAAGGTTGTTGATTGTCAAGAGAGACTTAATGAGAGCTGGAAAGTGAATTTTCTAAAAGTTCGAGAAAAATCACAGTATTGAGGATCAGGAGAGAAAGTTATTTCCTTCCGGATGCGGAGTTACTGGCAGTAATATCAAGTGTTACCAGCCCCAGTTACTGGGAGTTATATCAAGTGCTACCAGCTTCTGTACCAAGATTATTGCACGTTGTCCAGTGAAGCCGATATTGAACAGGGTCGGTTCCAGAAGTGGTTGAATTTGTAACCAAGGAGTTGCAGCCTCCGGGCTGTTATCGAGGAGCAGCCCTCTGCAGTTAGCAGAGCATCCATCTCAGAGGAAAAGTTTGAAGTTTGTTTAACGTACGGGGTGTTATGGACTGTTTTGGCGAAGAGTATTAGGTGTAAGTAGTTTGTAATTTGTTTATAAAAAACAATTGTATTATCATATATTTAGAGGCAGGTTTTAGGTAGAAAGTAAGTTAGATAGGTTAAGTTATTTACCGGAAAAATAACTTGGCATCCTTAAAACAAATTTTTATTCAAATATATTGTACCGTCGTACTCCTTAATGACACACCTCTTGTACAACACTGTATATTGTTTACAAAACAATAAACTGACACTGACACTTAACCTCGTTATCTGACAACTTCGACTTCACTACAACCAACAACTCAACAACTAACTAACCAGGCCTGGTTCAGCTGCTTATATAGGCTTCCATGGTTTCTAGAAAGTTCCCAAATATTCATGAAATTGACTTTCTCTCTCACACTCATTAAGCTATAACATAAATCTCTCTCTATATAAGCAACGGAGCCAGGATTTTCTAGAACACCGACAAAAGAATGTAGAACGTAAACAAAGCAACGTAACATACAGGGGTAACAACAAATAACTAAATAAATCCTAACTAATAATCAAAAGTTCGCTTCGCAACACTGCCCCCCTCCTAGAGTTGATCGTCCCGATCATTAACTTCACCAGCTTTGGGTGGTCGGTAGGGTGCAAGTCGATCCAGGTGAACTATTTTCATTTTCGCCCGATGTCCTCGCTGTATTCTGTAGACGACGTCGTTCAGACGCTTTATAACGTCGTAGGGTCCCTCCCATGACCTCTGTAGCTTCGGTGACTTTCCTTTCTTTCGAGCAGGATTGTATAACCAGACCTGATCACCGGCTTGGAATCCGTTGCTGTTGGCCCTTTTGTCATATCTTGTCTTTAGTCGGTCGCTTGCAAATTTCAACTTCTGCCGGACTTCCTCATGGATCACGTGCAAGCGTTGCGCCAATTTTTCTGAATAGCTATCACAAGAGGCTGGGGGTTCTTCCGGTCGTCCAAAAAGAAGATTGGCAAACGAAGCTCCCTTCCAAAGACAACACTAGCTGGTGTTTTGCCAGTGGAATCATGTACTGCCGATCGATAAGCCATCAGGAACAACGGAATGTGCTGATCCCAATCTGTCTGATTGTTATCGACGACTGTCCTTAGGTAGTTGTCTAGTGTCCGGTTGAAACGTTCCACCATTCCGTCTGACTGTGGGTGTAATGGAGTAGTTCTGGTTTTCTTAATTCCCAATCGGTCACACACTTCCGTGAATACTGCCGATTCGAAATTACGCCCTTGATCCGAATGCAGCTCCCTCGGTACTCCAAATCTGCAGAAGAAGTTGTCAACCAGAACTTCTGCTACAGTAGCGGCTTCCTGGTTTGGTATTGCGTACACTTCTGGCCATTTACTGAAGTAGTCCATTGCGACCAAGACATAGCGATTTCCGGAATTAGTTTTGGGAAAAGGTCCAGCTACATCAACGGCAATCCTCTCAAACGGAGCTCCAACATTATACTGCTTCATACATCCTCGGCTCCGAGTTTTGGGACCCTTGCTACTGAAACAGTCTGCGCAACGCCGACACCAATCTTCTACATCTGAGCGGCTTTGTAGCCAATAGAACCTTTCCCTAACTTTATTTAACGTTTTGTTGATGCCAAAGTGCCCTCCACCAATTCCATTATGGGCTTCTTTCAGTACGTCACTAACTCGGTTTCTTGGCAGAACTACCTGTAGTCGTTCTTCTTTCCCATCCGGACTTTCCCATTTTCTTTTTAGTAAATCTCCATCAATAATAAGGGACTCCCATAATGCCCAATATCCCTTTAATGTTGGAGACTTAGCGGAAATCTCCTCCCAATTTGGTCTTTCTCCACGCTCTTTCCAGTTAATTATCTGTCCTAAATCGGGGTCTTCTCGTTGATCGGCAGCCAAGTTTTCCCGATCCCATGCGATGTCATTTTTCAGAGCAATCCTTCGACAAGGCTTTCCAAATTCAGCTATCTCCAGGCGTTTACAGTGATTGCAACCTTCCACACAAGGTCTTCGTGACACTGCGTCCGCGTTTCCGTGCAAACGTCCCTTTCTGTGTTCAATCTGGAAGTCATATTCTTGAAGTCTTTGCAACCATCGAGCTATTTGTCCTTCTGGATTTTTGAATTGAAATAGCCATTTCAGAGAGGCATGGTCCGTCCTTAGTCTGAATCGTTGTCCGTACAGGTATTTGTGAAACTGCTCGACTGTCTTCACTACGGCTAACAGCTCCTTCCTGGTTACGCAATAATTTCTCTCTGGCTTTGATAGTGATTTGCTGAAATAGGCGATCACTCGTTCTTCACCATCTTGGATTTGAGATAAAACTCCGCCTAAACCAATATTACTAGCATCTGCGTCCACAATAAACTCTTCCCCAGGTCGTGGAAAAGCCAAAACTGGTGGAGAACAAAGGGTTACTTTCAGTTCTTCCATGGCTTCCTGACATGTTGTAGTCCATTCGAAGGGCTGGTTATTCTCCGTCAATTTGTGTAGGGGTCTGGCTATATCAGCAAATCCACGAACAAACCTTCTGTAATAGGAACACAATCCCAGAAAACTTCTTAATTCGTGCTTGTCTTTCGGAACAGGCCAATTTTTTACAGATTCAGTTTTCTTCGGGTCGGTTTTTATTCCTTTTGACGATATAACGTGTCCCAAGTATTCAACTTCTTCTTGGAAAAAGCTGCACTTCTTCGGATTTAATTTCAGGTTTGCTCCTCTGAACTTCTTGAAGATTTCTTCAACGTTTTGCAGGTGTTCTTCAAATGTTTTGCCCATAATAATGATGTCGTCTAAATAAACAAGACAGGTTTTCCAAGTCAATCCTCGTAGAACAGTTTCCATTAATCTTTCGAAGGTTGCCGGAGCATTGCAAAGTCCAAAAGGCATGACGTTAAAATGCCACAAGCCATTTCCAGTTGAGAAGGCAGTTTTCTCTTTGTCCCGTTGATCCATCTCCACTTGCCAGTATCCACTTTTTAGATCCAAGGTGGAAAACCACTTTGCGTTAGCCAGAGTGTCTATGGTGTCATCTATTCTGGGCAAGGGATAACTGTCTTTCTTAGTAACTTCATTTAGTCTCCTATAGTCCACGCAGAATCTTGTCGACCCATCTTTCTTAGTAACAAGTACCACAGGAGAACTCCAAGGGCTGGTGGATGGCTCAATGACGCTGCGAACCGCCATGTCCTGTATAAGATTTTCCACTTCTGCCTGCTTAGCCAATGGGAGTCGTCTGGGTCTTTGCTTAATGGGCAAATAATCCCCTGTTTCAATTTTATGCCTCACTAAATGGGTTCTTCCCAAATCCGTTTCATTTAAGGCGAACACGTCCTTGTAGTCGTGAAGCAAACGGCCAAAAGTCTGTTTTTCTTGATCAGTCAAAATTGAGCTCGTCTTTTTCATTAAGTGCACCAAACACTCAGGAAGGTCACTGTCGGGGTTTGGTTTTGTTTCGTGCGACTCCTTAGTCACCATAAGTACTGGTTCGGATTTGGCTATTATATCGCCTTTTTTTAATCTTTGACTACAATCTTTCAAATTGGCGACTTTTACGTATGCTTGGCCGTTTTTCTGCTGGACTAGGGTGCGGGCTACAAGAACTCCCTTCTTCACAGCATCATCTTCCTCTTCATAACTCGGTTCTATCAGCTGAAGTTTGCTCAATTCCGTTTTTTTATCCAAATTAACTTTAACGATGGTCTCTGATCTTGCAGGTAAGTTGACATCTTCTTGCAACGTGACTTTCCTCACACGCATATCTTGTTCGGGTGTCATCATAACAATCTCGTCTTGTCCAGTCTTGATCAGTCTATTCTCCAAATCCAGCTGGAACTTGTGTTGCTCCATAAGATCTAAGCCCATTAAGACGTCATCAGTTATGTTGGCCACAAAAACGGTATGGTTGAAGACATGCCGCCCAAGCTTCACTTCGGCTTCATGGATTCCCAGAACAGGCATTGACTCACCAGCGGCAGTTTCCAATATAAACTTTGTACCAGTGTCGCTAATCCTGCAGTGTTTCACTATGTCCGGCCTTACGATAGTATGGCAAGAACCGGTATCAACAACCATTTGGCAATCCCGGCCGCAAATCTTACCGGTCACTATTAAGCTGGTGTTTTCGTGCTGAGGACGGGCTACTTTAATTATGGTTGGTGGGGCTTGACAGTGTTGCGTAGCCAGCTTTTGCCCCGGAAAACTGGCTACTCTTCGTTTTCCTGGTTCTGCATTCTTCTAGGTTTGCGGCACTGCGATTGAATGTGCCCCTTTTCTCCACAGTTCCAGCATTCCAATGACCGAGTAAACGTGGTGGTTTGAGCGTTTCGGTTGTTCTGACTTCTTCTATTTAACGCTCCCATTAGTTCTTTTCGAAATGTCTCCAGCTGACGATTCAAGTCTGACTGAGTGATTGTGTGATCTGAATTGGAAGATCGGTTTCTCGGTTCCGGTGTAAGGCTTCTGACTTGACGCACTCGAGTATGTCCTCGTGATACTTGCTTGACCGCCTCAAACTCCAAAGCGTAGGCAAGAGCATCATGCAATGTTTGGCATCTCGCTAATCGTATTGCTTGCTCTGTGTCACAATCTTTAAGACCTCGTACAAAAGCCCGTACTGCCATTCGCTCTCTAATGTCTTGAGAGGCCGTTGGATAGGCCAGACAAACTAATCGAGCAATGTCGGCTTCATACTGTTGAAGTGTTTCCGTGCTTCTTTGGATCCTACTAGACAACTGAGCTTCGTATACTTGTTCTAGGTGCTTATTTCCAAATCTCATCTCCAAATGTTGGATTAAGTCGTCGTAGTTTTTGTACTGGCTCTCGTCCAAAGTCTGCAAAACCTCCAGTGCTTCTTCTCGAAGTGACAAAACCAAGGCAGTGGCTTTGTCACTTGATGTCCAATTGTTGGCCTCTGCGGCAGCCTCAAACTGTTTTTTGTAAACCTGCCATGAGGTCTTACCGTCGAAAACTGGTGGCTTAATATTTGAGCAGACACTAGAACTGGCGACTACGGTTGGCTTTGAAGACTTTTCCTGTAGTTTGTCAAATTCCTCTCGCAAGGTCTGAACGGTCTCCTCCATACCGCTTATCCTCTCATTTACCTTTTCTTCCAAAATTTCCATCCTGTTGTCCATTTCTCCTTTTATTTCATTTATTACTTGGTCTAATTTTTCATCTTGTTGTTGAAACTGGTCTTTAATTTGGTCTTGGCTTGCTTTCATTTCTTCGAACTTTTGGTCTTGGCTCGCTTTCATTTCTTCGAACTTTTGGTCCTGACTTGCTTTTAACTCCCCGAGCTGCTCTTGAGTTATTTGGCTTGCTCTCATTGCTTGAATCATCTCCATAAGTTGTT
Source organism: Ips typographus (assembly GCF_016097725.1). Classification (NCBI taxonomy): domain Eukaryota; kingdom Metazoa; phylum Arthropoda; class Insecta; order Coleoptera; family Curculionidae; genus Ips; species Ips typographus. The sequence continues at coordinate 12,072,315 of NC_138423.1, forward strand.
TCATTCCTTCATCCATTTTGGCGCTTTGTTGTCGTGTACTCACAGGCATTCAACACACCTTCTGCTTTTGTCGGTTTATTCTGTCTTCCTCTGGATCTCTTCTTTGATTCTCCAATCCCACTTCTGACACCAAATGTACCGTCGTACTCCTTAATGACACACCTCTTGTACAACACTGTATATTGTTTACAAAACAATAAACTGACACTGACACTTAACCTCGTTATCTGACAACTTCGACTTCACTACAACCAACAACTCAACAACTAACTAACCAGGCCTGGTTCAGCTGCTTATATAGGCTTCCATGGTTTCTAGAAAGTTCCCAAATATTCATGAAATTGACTTTCTCTCTCACACTCATTAAGCTATAACATAAATCTCTCTCTATATAAGCAACGGAGCCAAGATTTTCTAGAACACAGACAAAAGAATGTAGAACGTAAACAAAGCAACGTAACATACAGGGGTAACAACAAATAACTAAATAAATCCTAACTAATAATCAAAAGTTCGCTTCGCAACAATATATTTTTTTTATTTATTTAAATTTTCTTTATTTACTGCATCAGAATGAATGGTCAGGATGAATCTGATGCTAATTATGATGGTATTATCATGCAGGTTGGAAAAGAGGTGGATTTGGGTGAATCTCATCTTCAACTTCATGATAATAATATGTTCTCCCTGTTTGTCCATAACTCTACTCGTTTAACTACCATATTATATTTGTTGTAGGACTAGTCTTTTAAACATACTGTCTGACTTTCAAAAAGGTTTAAATTTTGTTTATTTAGACAGAACTTCTGAGTGACTTTTTCAACCAAAAAAAAAATATCTCCGAACATCAGTTGTAATCACAAAATCTGTTTTTACCAACGTGTGAAAATCCCTTTTAAACACCCCCAATATGTAAACTTAATACTCCCTACTTACTAATCCACGCCCAATAATACAAAACGGTGCAATGTGCACACACCCAGAAATAAGAGCGGGGTACAGGTTCGAATGACACGACATGACAGTAATCGGTACTCGTGCAACGCCGAGTGTTTCCGTCGATTACCGCGGTCACGTGCCTGTCACGTGACTCTATCTAATTCGAGTTACACAGCGGAAACACAATTGAGCATCCAGCTCATCTCTATGTGGTGTTTATGAAAATGCAGTCAGCTTTATATTGCAACCATTATTTAAAATGGTTAAACCTTTTATACTTTCCAGTTTCACTAAAATTAAATATGAACAACTATTTGTTGAATACTGCATACTACGTGCAGGTGATTAAGGCTATGATTGGTGTAAAAAAAGCTGATTAATTCTAACTCAGAACGCTCTCCGAGAGCGTTTTCATAAGCATGAGAGATTGACCCTAAATCTAATTACACAATCGGCGCTATACTTCAGTATACAATGCGATTAGAGTTTGTTTTTTAAGTGCTTTGTACCAGTATTAAATGACATATAGCTTATATGCTACTGGTCGTCTTTTGAAAAATGGGACTGTGGGAAAATTGGAACTTTCGAGTAGGGTTTTTTGTCAGTTTGTTTATCTGCTTCAAGTAGTAAATTGATTTAGCTTGTTTGATTTTCATATTAAAATTGAGAGGCAATAAATACTCTCAGTATAATCATATTTTGAACAATGGTTTTTTTGGTCGCGCGAAATGCCTTATAATAACCTAAAATAAAACAAAAATAAATTCTTATTTATTAACTAATTTGTTATTTAATGATGTTTGTTACTATACAAAACGTTAAAAAAATAAAGACAGTTTATTACGCAGGTATGAAAATTTATAAATGTAATGCAATTAGTGATGGTGGGGCGTAAATTTATCGTGACCGGTTATTTACCGGTAAGTTAAAGTAAAATCGAAAAAATTAAATTCAGTATCCAATTTTACCAGTAAATTTACGAGTCTAATTAAAATTTCCTTCAATTTGCATATTCCTGTCTTAACTGTGGTTAATTTCATTAAAGTCGTTTACGGTAAATATTTGTCGGGGGTAATATCCCTAGTGCATTTAATTTTTCCGGAAAAATTCGGAAAAACGAGTTTCTAAGTAATTTGTTTTAACTCGTCTTCGACTCGGATGATTTTTAAAACCACTCTCGCTCATGCTATTTGTTAAAACAAATTACTTAGAAACGAGTATTCCAATTTTTCCACAGGAAAAATTAGATGCACGAGGGATATTTGGTAAGATTATTTCCTGAGTTAAATAAACATTTTATTTTAATTAAAACAATAAGAACAATAATTAATAAGAACAATAACTTTCAAGCTAGAAAGGGTAACACACTATTCTTTATGTTGCTGTGAGGAGTGTGAAATTTTTTCGAATTTTTTCCGGAAAAACTGCTGACAGCTAAGTTTACAGTTGTTAAGTGATTTTTCCACTTAAAATTTACATTTGTTATACTAATTCTTGATAGCGATTGGTCAAAATTGATAGGAAGGAAATAATCAAAATAAAATCCTGAAAAATAAAGACTAGATAAAAGGCTATTTTGATTACCAATTCTTTGAAACTGCCAGGATCATTTGTTATTTCAGAATTGACCTTTTCTAATTCAATTGGTGTTTTACAAGAAAACTTTTCAGCAAATATTAATTCGTTAGTAGAAAAATTAGGTTTTTGGGTATTTTGCTCAATGGTGTTCATAAATGTTTCCAAGCGTTTCAAGATCTTTTAGTTTTCCATTACATCAAACTGAATATCATGAAGTTTTCCCATAACAATGCTTGAAAATTCTGAAAGCACAATATGATGATATAATACGAATTAAAAAGTAAGTTAAAAGTTTAAATTATGACAAATAATATGTTTCTTAGATGAAAAAAATTATTTAAAAAATGGTAACTTCAAAAACTGTGAGAACTGTGTTAAACAGCAATTCTTGCGAATTCTATGAAAATTTGGTCAGTTTTGATATGAGTGACAGATATCACGTGGTTTTTGGAGGCTAATTTAGCTAGTCAGTCACGTGACCACTGTTAAAATAACTGTCATAAATTTCAGAAACCCGTCTTGTTTCGAAAACTGTATAAAACTGTAATTCTTCCAAATTCTAGACAAATTTTGACATAAGTAACAGATATCACGTGGTTTTTGGAGGCTAATTTAGCTAGGCAGTCACGTGACCACAGTCAAAATAACAGTTATAAATCTCAGTAACACGAATTAAATACTGATAGAAAACTTTAATGAACCTCAAGTTTTGCAACTTTTGAGTACAGTTTGACAGTCAGGGACAAAATTGCCTGTCAAACTAACTTGGAGTGAGAAAATGACAGTATTAAGCACATTTTTGGAATCCTCCTTATGTTTCCTATCCAATAACTTGAAAAAAACACTACCAAATTGAGTACAGTCAGGGAGAAAAGCGGTATTAAAGTTTGAGCTGCCAGAAAACACAGTTTGACAGGACAGTCCGTGACAAAATTGCCTGTAAAACTGACTTGAAGTGAAAAAATGACCGTTCTAATATATTCGCATACTTTTGGATCCTCATTAAATTTCCTATCTGATAACCTGAAAAAATACTACAACGTTTTTAGAGTCAAAAACGGTGTCAAAGTTTGAACTGTCAGTAACACAGTATGAAAAGAAGTCAGTGACAAAATTGACTGTAAAACTCACTTGCAAAACTCACTCTGTAAAACTCACTCACGAGTGATAAATATCGGTTTTAAGCACATTTTTGAAAGTCACATTAAATTTCCAATCCAGTTTTATAAAAAAATACTACAAAATTTGGTACAGTCAGGGCGAAAAGTGGTATCAAAATTTGAACTGCCAGAAAAACAGATTTAACGGATAGTCAGGAACAAAATTGTTGGTAAAACCCACTTGGAGTAAGAAAATACTTGTTTTAAACACATTTTTGGAATCCTTATTAAATTTCCTATCCAATACCCTAAAAAAAACCTTACAAAAATTGGTACAGTTAGAGTTTATTGGTGAGAAAAGCGGTGTCAAACATCCAGAAACATAGTAATTATAATTTACCGGTCATATTTTCCTGGTAAAGTAAAATATTTTATTTTCAACCAGGTATGTAATAACGTTATTTTTTATGTGTAAACCAGGTGGAAAGATGAAAATTATCCACCCGGGTGGAAAGTACTCACTTCCACCCGAGTAAATGTCACTTTCCACCCGGGTGAATGTGTCAATATGTGTTTTGTCATATTTGGGCTTACTTTTTATAGTTAAGAGACTGTGCCGCCACCTCTGCAACAGCTCGCAGCTCAGGTGATGATGAGTAACATCCGCGTCTTCAGAAATCTCCATGTTAAAAGCACTTTAAGAAACGTTTCAGTTTCAGCTCAAAATATTAAAAACCAAATAGCACAATAATGACGTTGTCAAGATTGTAAACAAATCACCAGTCGTTTATTGTGGTTGAAGTCATAAGTATACTCGTACCTATACTACCTTATTGTTAGACACTATTAACAATCAATATTTCAACTGAATGATTTATTAAAAGTTCGATGAGATTTTGATAAATAGTTGAAAATAAAATAGTATACAAACCACGGTGGAAAGTTTAATTTCTGTCTCGAGATAAAGAAACTACCTAATTTCTCGAAAGAAATCAAACACTTTCCACCTGAGTATGTAATATACTATACTTTATAGGTAATTTACCCTTCACTAAATGCAATCATAGTAAACCCTTGTCTAAAAGTAGAATGTGACGTAAGAATGTGATTGACAGGACTATATCCCGTATCCATTAAAACTACAGTGCATGTTTCACCTGATTACAGCGACAATTGCACTCCTTAGTATACCCTCCTCCCCATATTGTTCAAATCATAGCTACTATGTAACAAATTTGCGGCACATCTGATCAAACCAATTATAGAATTTACAGTATATTTTTATTTGGGATATGGTCCACAAAATAAGTTTCGTGCATGTAAAATTTTAGAAGATCTTGCATTCAGACTTGTTGAAGAAAAAAGAAAAAAAAGAAATCGGCTGCGCCTCACACGAGAATTTGTCACGCGCGCACGGAAAAATCCTCATTTCTGTACTGGTAATGAAATATACTATACTGTGTAATCTTATGTAGAAATGCCATTGTAGACGCTTGTAATACACTGTCACCGTTCGTTATTGGACTTGGAACATCATAGAAATTTTGAATTCTGCCAGCTTCCATTACTTCCAGCTTGTCCTTTTGGCTCCAATCTAATTCTTCAAATATGTCGTTTCACTCTTTCTAACTTGCAATTTTGGATTGCTTTCATTTCTTCTACCTTGCAATCTAGGTTTGCTTTCGATTCCTTTTTCTTCGCTTCAAAATGATTTTGACACGTTTGACTTGATTTTGGTGATTCTAAGTGAAGGTCTTGACCTAGCTTAATTTTCACCAATTTGCTTTTTTTAACTTCTTTTAATTTGCATTTTTTGCTTTCCTTCATTCCTTCTACAAGAAAGTCTCGGTTCATCGAAGTTTATCTAGCTGCGCTCTTTAACTTCCATAATCTCCAGCAGCTGCTTCACCCCAATCTTCCATTCTCATCATTTGTACTCGGGTACTCATCTTCTTCTGGTAGTTTTTACAATTTTCTGTACTAAGAGTTACTTTTAGTCTTCCTGTAGTTTTAATTCCTCGTTCTTGAACTCACATAAAATGGGATTCCTCTCTCATCCTGTCGACGTTCTTGGGGAGAAATCTTCTCATCTCTGAGCTTTTTACCCAAGTTTTCGACTTTTGGTTCAACCAATTCTAACTAGTTTTTGAATTTTTTGATGAGATCTTATGAAATTGCTATAAGATTCGGGATCTTCAATTCATTTCCTCTGTGCCTTATCCCAACTAAAGTCTTCTCAACTGCTTGTCAAATAAAGTTGACAATATGTAATACACAAAACAACAGGAAGGTTTAGTTAAAGAAACTTACTGTCAGTATATTTGAAAAATGTAAACGTAGCATTAGCAAAAATATTATTTTTTTGATTAGTCAGCGATCAATTACTGGCTACGTTACGTCATTTGACGACAAAACAACATCTTACTTGTCTGAAATCGAAATTTAAATCATTTTTTTTTTCTCAAGACTGAGAGAAAGAAAGAATTGAAAAATTGCTTTTTATTATTATTTTATTGTATTTTTTGTTTTATATTTCATAAAATGAAAATGATGAATTCATAAAATGAAATATAAAACAAAAAATACAAACCTCAATTGCATGTAAAATTATTATGAAAAAACCCACTTTTTACGTTACAATTATCTTTTCTTATAATACAAAATTAATGAATAATTGACAAAAATCTGAACAAATACAGTTATTCTGTCCAATCCAATGTAAAGCTTACTAATGACTCGACTTCAAAAAACAAAAAATTGCACTATCAAATAATTTTTATCAACGTGTAGACTCGTGAAAAACAGACAATATTTTAGTAATTATCAACAAAAATTGATTAAAATACGAACCTATAGCGTACTATTATTTATTATTGTAGAATTGGCAAGGACTCTCGTTATCTCAAAAACGACCTTCCCTGACTATTTATTGATAATCGGATCTAACTAGATACGATGCGATGCATCACGTTTTTTTAATAGACGTTCTGTAATCCAAACAAAGAATATTTCCTCTTTATAAACTGGATTTTTGGTTTGGGGTAAAACCGAGTAAAAAGCAACAAATTGGAATTGAAACTGACACCATCTGAACGCTAACAAGCAGTAAGATAATTTGCTGGGGTGAAAATAGGGTAGAACATGCCCCTGCAACATGACAGATGGTAAAAGCAGAAGGACGTGCAGTAATTTCATGTTGCGATGAGTTTTGACCGCAGGCAACTTCGGGAAATTGGAACAAATAAAGTTTACAAAAATTGTTGCCCGAAGCTGGCGTTAAAATTTTATGTTGATATCCCCCACATTATTTACATATTATCGTTTAGCTTTTTTATCTTAATGTTGTAATAAAATAAGAATTGTCGTTTTATAAACTAGGGGTGGGGCACTGTATTAAACTTCCGATAAGCCATGTCATTCAGAAATTATTCACCATGCATTATCGTAATATCAAAATAATGACAGAAATCTCAAGAGTTTTTAATGAAAAAGTCTTCTCCAGTCAATCTCAAGCTCAAATTTTTTGATTTGGTAGTAACTATCATTTTCAATTAACAATTTTTAAATTTCTTTGACGTTGAATAGGCAAAATTTTTAAATTTTTGTACATTTCAGAACAAACATTTACAAGTTTAGATCTATCATCAAACTTAATTTATTTTTGGACGTAAAATTTTGAGAAAGTTTTAGTTTGAATGCAAAAAGTAAGGAATAACACACGATTGGATTCTATTTCTCTTTTAGCTTGAATGTTAATTTTTTTTATACACTCCAGTTTCCGTTTTTAGTGTTTCTTAAAATCTTTCAGTCTACCCTGAATTTTAATTTAAACCTAATTTTTACCTCAACTCATTTTTTCTTATTGCTCAGACACTGCTTTCTTAAAATATCAATATATGCAGACAGTGTAGGTTAAATTTTCAAAATTTGTATTTCCAACCAACTCACTCAGCATGCATTTTTTTAAAACACTCCAAATTTTGATTTAATTTACTCTTAAGTATAGTCAATTTTTGGACTTTTTGCAAATTAAGATTGCAGGGTTTTTCGCCCATGCATTTTGACTATGTTTAAAATACCAAATGTCTAATTTGTACACTTATTGATTTTTTTTAATTAGTATTATCCCTTCTAAAAGTCAAATTTTTTCACAATTTATATTTTACACAACTATACGTTGGATCGATACTGTTGATAGTAAAGTTCACATTTTTTGGACATCACTGGATTTCATAATTTTGTTCATTTAAAAATTTAACCCTTACATCTTTAATTTTTTATGACTCTCTGATATGATTTTTTTATTTGACTATACTTTAACTCTTAATTTATACTTAATAACTCTATTCGACTATTTCCCTAATTTTTCAATTTTTTTGACCTCAAAGTAGTTTTTTTTTAATTTGATTTCTTATACTATGTAATTATAGAAATTTGTATCTACATAAAAACCAAATAAAATATGTAACAAACGGGAAAATATGTAATTTATTATCTGCAAAAGTTATTTACCTAACAAATGTACCCAAAAAGTCAAACAAAAATTAGTGAAAAGAAAACAAGAAAGAAAACAAAATATTAGAGATGTGTAAATTACCGATAAAGAAAGTATTTTTTTCTACTCCTACAGGTGTCTTGATTAATTCCTTAACAGTTAGAAATAGACCAATCACAGGCAGTTTTCAGCAGACGATATGAAATAAACCAATCACAGATAACCTTCAGCGTGCGATATGAAATAGACCAATTACAGGCCGCATTTGTTTTCACGCTCCATGGAGCGAACAGAGCTTGGTTGACGTCACAATGACTTAATTTAACAATTGATCCAACGATGGTTTTGCCTGGACTGTCTTTTCAAACTGTATTTTTGACAGTTCAAATTTGGACACCGCTATTCTCCCTGTCTGTACCAAATTTTGTAGTGGCTTTTCAGGTTATTGGATAGGAAGTTGAATGAGGATTCCAAAAATTTGCTTAAAACTGACATTTTCTCACTTTATGTGGGTTTGACAGGCAATTTTGTCCCTGACTGTCAAACTGTACTTAAAAGCTGCAAAAATCAGTGTTTACAAAAGTTTTCTTGCAGTATTCGATACAAAACGTGTTTCTGAGATTTATGACAGTGGTCACGTGACTGCCTAGCTAAATTAACCTCCAAAAATTTCCTCTTTTAATTAATTTTAACTTAAGAAAAATGAATCTGATGTCCATTTTGCTCTGACTTGCACCGTTTCGAAAGTGTCCTTGTATCTGTCAATTTTGACAGTTTTTAAGGCGTGAAACCCTTAAAAAATGACATTTTGACAAATGACACTTTACGTCATTTTTGTACTAATAACCTGAAGGTGTTTAGACAGTGGCAGTTAATTTTGAAAATAAAAAAAAATTCACAAAAATCGAAGAACCATGAATTTTTTTGGCAATTCTAGTTTTTAATTTTTCAAGGTCAAACGATGTATTTTACAGAAAAAGTAAAAGTTGCGTACCATTGTAAATGTACCTGTGTGTTTTTTGTAAAAATTTCATTATTTCTTATCTTAAAGCGTTCCTGAGATATTCAGCAAAAAGTACAAAAAGCAAGAGTCAATTTTGGCGCGCTCTAGTGGCAAAACTGGGCAACCTAGCGATGTCCACTCAACGTCACGTGGTAGCCCCCTTTATAAGCTTTCTTTTGGTATATGTTGCTTTTTGATGGGTATATACAGAATGTTTCAAATAAGCGAGTTATTCACGATTTTCTGGAAAAGTGCACCAAAACTTTGAATCTGCTCTCGAGGGGAGTGGTCAAAGTAAGGCTGCTGGAGCAAAAACCATTGAAAATCGATACAAACATTTTACATCAAGTAGATCTCGAATTTGATGTTGAAACCAATTATCGAGTAAAAAATTGGTGTGTTGCTCAAATTTGGGACACACTGTATGGATTATCTAGAAAAAAACTAGATCTTACCTAAAAGATTCATATCTGGCATTGATATAATGAAAAATCAAGGAGTTAAGGGGGTGTTCCATATTTATTAAATCACCCTGTACATACAGGTGTGGTAAAACTAAAACTGACCATAGGAAAACCATGTAACTGACAGGGCAACATTGATAATTGCGCAAGACAAAGACAAAAAATCTAAAAAAAATCCAAGTAGGTAGAAATTTTGCTGCAATGTTGTCAAATGTCTCTCTGAATTCATCGACTAGATAATTTGCAATAGTTGTTTACCTAACAAGTATGGAAAGTGGTAATCTCGCACACTAGACTGCAGGTGCCCAAACGGTGCAAAGCGGAGTTCGAGCAAGCAGTTATAGAGTGGGAAAGTTGCTTTCTGCATTAAATTAAACGAAAATGTAACGAAATTAATGAAACTGTTTGCAAAGATGATTAAAAGTGTATTATTAATTGGAAAATCAAATAGGTATATAGTTATTGTTTTTTAAAATTTAAATGTATATTTTTGAAAAATAAAATAAGTGCGGAAAAGTAACCTTTTCATTTTTATCTTCGCTTGAACATCTCATAAAAAGGTTGGTTCAAATGGGTATTTTCACTCTACACATATAAACTTCAAAATTGCAGGTTTATTACACATTTAATGTAAATTGATCTTGTAATGCAGAAAAGTAACTTTTTCTAATTTTGGCATATAAAGTGACACTTTTCAAAACTGATTAGAGTGACAAAACGTTTTACTTTATGTAACTAGTTACATAAAGTATCACTTTATGTAACTGGTTAAGAAAAGTTCATTTCATCACTCCCTGTTTTTATGCATTTCCGTAGAAACATATGGGCGACATCCATCATAACATGTCGTTGTCACTGTTTATACAAGGTGCTATGAAAGTGAATATTTGTGTTAAATCACTTTAAAAAATGGTTTTTACCACTTTTTGGTCAAAATTAGAAAAAATTATGTATGCAACACGTTTCGAAAATGTCTTATTGTGTAACTCATTCAAATTGTAGGACCTCGCTGCGCTCGCCCTACAAACATTCATTCGTTACACAAAATCGATCTTTTCATAACTGGTTACATAAATAGCTATTACCCCACTCAGTGCGAAAAAGTTTTTAGTCATTATAGGTTAAAAGTCTGAAGAGTTTTCTCTGGAAACCGATTTTTTAGATTACTTTAGGTTGACTGAAAACTTGAATTTCCTGCCTAACTCTAATATTTTAAATATTATTTTGGTTAAAAACCTTCAAATTAATTGGCATTCTAGGTAAATTTTTCAATATTCCAGCCAATTCAAAGTTTTTTGAACCAAAAACCTCTACCTTTTAGGGATAGTAATTATTTCCTTTCATTTAGTATATCTACAGATGATAAACAGTTTTATTTCTTACTATTTTTCTATCTAAATTTTTTTCACTTTTTACTTGGAAAATTCTTTCAGGACACCTAACCTTGCATTTCGATTTTGACTCCGTTTAAGCTATCCAATTTTGAATTTTTGAACACTTGTTGTAGAATGTATGTTTCTGGATTTAATATTCCTTAATAATGATCACGAGTTGCTACTCTCGTTGACAAATTCAAAAACCACTACAAAATTATCTTCACTTCTAAAATATTTACAGGCAGCTTAAAAGTTTTTAACTTACGCAACAATGTAAATTAATGCACTCGAGTAGTTTAAGCACATTTAATTCATATTAGACGCGCTTCTATTGACTTAGTTTTTTCCGGTATACTGTCATATATCAAAAAACTTAATTACAAAATCTCACCTCCTTGAAATTGTACCGGCGCTTTACTTATTCCACCGGAGATAATATTGCAATAAATAGAGGTGATCTAATTCCTAAAATTATTGACATTTTGCGGAACGGTGACGGTCTTTAGTTGTAATTCGTGACTCTTCATAGTATGACTAACGCGAATCGTGATAATTGAGTTTTTCAGTAACTTAGCATTAAGTTTTATTAAAAAAATAGCAAATTATCAAGATAATGTGATGTGGGAAGGTTTAGTGTTAGTGAAACTACTTCTTTACTAGTTTAATGAAAAGTGCCTACGTGATGATAGTAGAAGTACTTATACAGGTATGTTTTACAAAGGATGTTTATTTTTAGTTTAACTACTGAAAGTTAATTTCGAATAGCGGTAAAGTTGTTTTTAATATCGAAGAAAAACTTTTACTTTTTTTAATAGAAACTTTTAGGAAACATTTGTTTTGACGACCAAAATGATCAACCAGTTAGAAGTTTGCAAGATTGTCACTTTATTTATGATTTCTGCCTTGTATTTTTATGTTATAAAATGTCAAAGCAGCTTTATCTAAAAATACCTGAACTTATATCAAACACAGACCATTTTTTAGATGTACCCTATTTTGAAAAGTTCCCTGTATCATAAAATATTTTTTTGTTTAATTATTAAAAGTGATCCTGAATGTTGTCAGCCGTAAGTAAACTATAATCCTTATCATTATTTGGTTGATGTATACCTAAAGCCAGTAGCAGGAAATATGCATTATTTGTCTCCGAATAGAAAATGCTAGACTGATTACAGCTAAATCTCTAACACCAAACCAACAATTAAGTTAATTAAATTGATTGGCCTAACAAACAACAACAAAATATTGTGTGAACAATTATTAAAATGGCATTGGTTCAGCTTCAAAGTAAAGCTCAGTAAAGCTTTATTTGGTTGGCAACGTGGCTAAGAAATTAAAAGAAAAATTGTTCTACAGGGTGACCAAGGTAAAGAAACTGTAAAAAATTCGACGATTCGAAATAGAAGTCGGTTAAATTAGAAAAAAATTGCGCAATTAGGGGGACATGCATGGCGATTTCGAAAATCAAGAATGTCTTTTCATTTTTGAGATATTTAGACAAAAGTGATTTTTTGGATTTTTGATTTTATTCATTTTCGAAACTATCTCAAATCATATCAAAAAACAAAAATTACTTTCTCGTTGCACCTTTTTGAGTTCTACAAGATAGTGTCTATGAAAATGTATTACAACGTTTCGTTTCTTTTAAATCATTATCAACTGATGTGGTGTTTTTCATGGGGACCGAAAAAAACCAGTATTAGACTGTCCTTTTAATAGCGAAATAAACGATGTTCAGCACAGTATAAACAAACATTTATATATATTATGCCTATTTTACATATAATATAACAAATATGATAGAAAATAGCTTAATAGGTTAAACTTCAGACGCCTAGCTTTCATCTTAAAAAGAATGTTTCATAAGCAAAACTTGCTGCTAGCAGAAGCAAGCAGAATAAAACTTTTCAATGAGGGAAAAGTTAAATAAAAATAGTAATATAAATAAAATTGACCTACTAAAACTAGAAAAATAAAACAGAAAAGGTTATAATAAATGTTATCAGAAAAATGATATCAAAAAGGTAATCATTATTTTCGTAGGTATGCTATGCCAACCGTTGAATCTTCAACCCTGGATTCAAGACCTGGAGTTATAGAATTAAATGCTTCGGTAATTACCTTCAAAAGTTAGTTTTCAGTGTCAAAATGGTGAACATAAACTTGGTTTTGAATGTAACCCCAAAGCAAGAAGTTGAGTGGTGTTAAGTCTGGCGATCGTGCTGGCCAGGCTTGCGTCCTGGTACAAATCATACCGTGTATAATACATCGTTGAAAACGCTATCAAAAGGGCTATCTAGTACTGTATGTACTTTTTTTTCTGTCCATGTGAATGAAAAATAAATAAAATGGAAAAACCAAAAACATTTTCTAAATATCGCAAAAATGATAAGAAATACTTGATTTTCATATATCTTTCGAACTTTTGCACGAATCTCCATGCAATCCATCCTTATAATGGTCACCCTGATGACCTTTAAAAAAATCTAACAAATTTGTAACAAAAAAATAAAACATTTTTTGAATTACAAGATTTAACAAAAATAGGTTCAGTTTTTTGCCATTGAACTGAAACCAGAAAAGTTCGCACAACAACATAACAACATATTTTATACAAATAAACTTTATTTGATTTTTTTCACTTTTTGTTAGCAAAGAATATACATAAAAGTGACCTGTTTGTATACAGGATGTTCCAAGAAAGAGAGCAGACTAAAATTCAACTTCCGTTACACAGAGGACATTTAATATGTAATGTAACTTCCAACTATTAGACCTTTTAGGCTTGTTTAATATTGGTTCAACTTTTTTAAAACTGGTTTAACTCAAAAATGTCATTTTGACTGCAACTCCACATGGGACTGATTTTCGTCCTAATCTAATTAGCGCGTTTCTGTTTTTTTACATTAAGTCATTGTATTTCGTACATAAATGACATTAACTAGAAAACTAATAAACTTGTTTGTTAGTTTTCTGTTTTGGTTTAAGTTCTTTTTAAGCATTAACTTAATCTCAAAAGTATTGAGGTTTTGAGACTGTGCAGGAGTGCAGGCACTTATTAGTAAAATAAAGGTAAAATAAATTAGTTTCTAATTATTAAAATATACACAAAGTTTAAGGTGAACAAAATTGAGCAATGCTATACTAGTATTTGTTCAAAAGTGTTGCCATCTACTCTACAGTTAATCAAACTAAACTTTATAGCATAAAATGAACTATGGCGCCATCTTACAGCCAACCTAAACAACACTGGAATTAATGCTGTTGTAAGTCGACTGTGTTGACTTTGTTTCGACAGCAAGCCGCTAGGTGCCGCAGGACGTTCAACGTCGTAGTCAATAAGCTTTAGTTCTCTTTAACAATCAGAGAGGTCAGCATTTGCCATGTACTCATTATTTTTAGTAAGTGGCCGCCGATGGCGCTACCAGTATCATTTGAATAAAGAGTGTTATACAGTTTGTCTTTTTGGCTATCAAACGTTACCGAAATGAGAATCAACCTTTTTTGACCATGATATGAGTTATAAATACACTTGGCAAAACACAAGGGGACAGCAATCGGTGATAGACTATATTATAATTAACAGAGCGTTTACTCCACAGATGATACTAGATGTGAGAACACTTAACGCTGCAAACGTGGGCAGTGATCACAAGTTGCTGCTTTGTAAAATTAGACAAATTATACCCCCACTCCAAAACCTAAACCACATTACATAAAGAAAATCAACATCGAATCTCCGGAAGACGAAAGCGTGAAACAATTGTACGAAAGTAGACTCTCACAGAAGATAACACAAAACCCAATCAACAGAGAAGACACAGTAGACGAACAATGGAGAACCCTAAAACATAATATTCTTAACGCAGCCAAAGAAGCTCCAGAAAAAAGACAGGTAGATGTCAACAGAACAAATAAAACATCATGGTTTACACCGGAAGTAAAGGAACTATCAGAACACAAGAAGAAAGCACACATAAAGTGTTTACGCAACAGAAACGAAACAAAATAAATGTTAGAATCAGAGAGATAAAAGAAGATTACTGGGACAGATTCACCAAAGAGATGGAGGGAGATCGGAAGCCAGAGAAAGATATGAGGAATGCTAAGAAGGAACAAATCAAGGATACTATGCAGACCAATAAAATCAATGCGGAAGAATGGAAGTTATATTTTTAAAACCTATATAAAGAAAATGAGGGAATTGAACAACTACTAATAGAAGAAGACCAAGAAGAAAACAATGAGATAGAAATGACAGGCAGCACGATAGAACACATCTTAAAAATCGAAAAAGTCCAGGACCCGACGGGATATCAATCAAATGAAAATAATATCATCATCAATATCAATCAAAGCAAATAACAGAAAAATCTCTAGAATTCAATAAATCAGCTTCTATGTGCTTTGTCGATATGACTAAAGGTTTTGACCGGATGCGATTGGCGGACATCATTAAAATAATGCGAGAAAAGGAAGTGAACCAGATATTAATAAAACTAATATACGAGATCAATAACCACTGTCGGAGTAGTATAAAAGTAGGACATCTATTAACTGAAGAAGTGCAAATACGCACAGGAATAAGACAAGGTGATTTACTTAGCCATTTATATTCAACAAGATTATGGACAAATTGTCGGAGATCTTCCTAAAAAACCAGGATACAAAATGGGGAACACGTACTTCAATGTTGTCTGCTACGCAGATGATGCGGTGCTCATTGCGAATTCTGAGGACGACCTTCAGAGATTACTTCACCCCTTTAATCAATCAGTTAAACAATTAAATATGGTCATTAACACAGACAAAACCAAATGTCACGTATCATCAAAAGAGCCAACAAGATGCAAACTGAAGATTGACCAGAAAATTGTAGAACAAGTAAATCAGTTCAAATACTTAGGAGCTGAGATAACAAGTTATGGAAATCTACAGAATGAAGTCAGAGAACTAACTATGAAGGCGTCTCGAATATCAGGATGCCAAAGAGACGTTGTGTGGAAAAACAACTACCTCAACATAAACAGTAAAATAAGAGTATATAAATCGCCAATCAGACCTGTTATAACGTATGCTGCCGAAACAAGACCAGACACATCGAAAACATTACAAATGATCCGATCGGTTGAAATGAAAATAATAAGAAGTATACACGGAAAACACTACGCGACAGAATCAGAAGCGAAGACCTTAGAAAACGCGAGACACAGGCAATAGGAAGATTGGTAAGACAAAGAAGAAAATACTGGAATAAACACGTAAACAGAATAGAGGACAACAGACTTAACTCAACAGGATACCTCCAAAACTCTGGAAAGAGTGCTGGACATCAACGTCCGAAGAGGCATAATAGGACAAAATAGGCATTAGCCTAAGTATGTATACCCATATTAGAAAGACATAAGAAGAAGAAGAAAGGTTACCGACCTAATTTTTGGTTTAAATTTTTTTCCAAATTGCTTAATTCTTGTTTTTATCTTATTTTTTCGACAAGAAATCATTTTTTCTAGTTAAATACCTTTCAAACATGTTTTGTTTTTCCTAAATAATCAAATTCCTATTTCTTCTCTTTCCACCTCAATTCCAATTCTATTTTTCTAAAAAAATATTGAACTGACTGTGAAATGCATAGTTTGTAATGTATTGTCAACATCCCAAAAAAGGGCATCGTTTGGATTTAAGTTTCGAATTTGATTAATTAAGTTACGAAACTGTATTGATAAATCGGATGTCGTGCGACACATACAAGACTTTTATCTTGATTTTATCGGCGTTTAAATCGTTTCTTCGACAAGATGGTCCGATGCGATAATGTTATTTAGAGCTTATTTCATTATTTATAGACAAACCATCAAGATATAGTGTATTTTATCAAATACATTTCAATTCAATTGATGTAGTTTAATAATTTTTTATATGTAGGTATAACCAGTAACAAGAAATTTGATTTTCCGTAACAAATCATTTTTTTGCAGGATGAACAACAAACTGTTTCATACAAGATTTGTGCTAATTTGCATTATGTATATTATTTTATTATTATTATTGATTTTTATATACGCATCTATAACTCTAAATGGGTTCGAGATGAAAGAAGAGAACTTTTAGAATCTTATATTTTTCACTGTAGCTCAGTAAACCACCGGTTACCATTCCTAAGATCAACTCGAAACTTGAAAAAACACACACACTTTTGTCTGTAAATCGTGAAATTTCTCAGTTTGCTAAAGTCCATATAAAACACCTTGTATATGAAAATATGAAAAGTTTTTGAGCATACAGCGAGCTAGGATTTTCACGGAAAATAATTTATGTTTTACGGCTAATCTCACCACCACTCACCCAGTATACAAACAATATACATACAATAAATAAAAACATGTAAAATTACCAGAAAAATGCAATAAAATTGTTAAATAAAAGTTAAATTAAATGCTTAATCTGATAAATTTCCGGTAGAGAAAACAATTTTGTCAAATAAAAAATAAAGTATTTCGATAATCGAGCGTTTTATTTCATAAAAACACTTAAGTTAACAATTCAAGCACTTTAAACCAAAAAAAATTGTGTGTCAAAATTACATTTTTTCAACCAATTTCTTTTGTGTTGGCGAAAACTAGGCTTTTAAAGCAAATACCTATATGACTTGTAATGTACAGGGTGTCCCAATAAGACGTGCACGCGGCTGTTTCTCAAAAACTATACATAGTACGGCTACGAAAAAAAAATTTGATTAAAAAATGTGGCCAAGAGAAAATGCTGGAATTAATTTTCATCTCTTCAAATAAAGTGGTGAGAGTAGTTCAAAGTTTGCTTTGAAAGAAATGAAATATCTCGAAAAAGGCTAATCGTAGAAACTAGTGATGAGCGAAATATAACGAACTGTGATTTAATCACTGATATTTAGAAATCACTGATCACAACTGCTACCAAAAGTATCGCAAAAGCGTGACGTGAATAACGTGATTACGATTACAGTTTTCTGATTTTTCCAAGTTCCCATCTCAAAGTTGCGACTTACTAAAACGCGGTTTTTGCTATAAAGTCGATTATCGAATACCATCGTAAGACTTAACACGAGCCGCAAGCGACATCGCGCCTTATTAACAGCACGTATCGAGCTATGGCTGGAAGATGATCTTTATTTCTTGTAGCCGAAATCGTGAATGCCTGAATGTCGTGATCACGTCACACTATTAAATCACTGATATCAAAATATAACGGTAACAATTAACGTTGTGATTTAAATATCACGGTATCGCTCATCACTAGTAGAAACTTCGTTTTTGCGGCATCTTAAGGAGCATTTTCTGTCCTGTAGAGTGTCCCAAAACAATGTTCCACTTAGTTTTCGGTCTTTTCGATAGAGGGCGTTTTTACAAAAATTGCACTTACATCTTAGATATCTCGAAAAAATCAAATGCAATTGTATAGCTCACTATTACTTATTTCATAAGCTAGATAATATAGTAGATCTTTGTATCTATAAATCAGTTTTGTATGGAAAGTTTTCTTCTAAAACTGAAAATAAACCTTGAATTGGGGTGGTCTAAATTCAATCAATAACCCTGTACTAATCATTCATGTTTTACAGTCCCCTAAAAATGTATAGTTTCTGACATAAACTTAATAAAACGAAAATTGATTGGGTCATAAATTTGTTAATTTTTCTATAATACGTCACTGGTTTTAAGAAGTACAATAACAAAAAATGCATTAAAACCCTTCTTCAACCACGTTTTGATAATACTTTTTAACGAAAAAGTGTATAAATATCCCTATCTTTCACTGTATCTATGTTACTTATCGTATTTCTCCAGCATTATTAGACATTAAATATTAAGCTTCTCGTATTATGCAGATAATGACTAGTATAATAGTGCAATAAATTACAATTTAATCTATGCAAGTGTAAACTGTACGAACATCCGCTGGAACCCTTGAATACAGGTAATTTTCCACACATGGTGATTTAAAAATGTATAATAGTTTTATCAGGAAAAATTCAATTACCTTGAATTATTGTTTTGTTTTATCTGAGCCAGGTGACTATGTTCAAAGTCCTGCGAACATCAAATATTTGTTTTGCAATTACTCAAAATATTTCAATCATTTTTTTAAAATTATTATTATTTATGCGAGTGCACGTCTCAGTTGAGAAGGAATTTCCGACTGTAAGTCACCTTTATACCAAAGTTGATAGTTATTCATTTGATCAATACTGGTTTAATGGTATTAATATTCATAATTCCTAAAACACTTCAAGTGGAAAACGTTTTTGCAAATTTATTAACAATGAAAGAAGACACATTCCTGAAACCAGATTGTTGTGGCAACTACGCCAATGACCTGATTATCATGATCCTATGATAATAAAAGTCAATATGGCAACATAAAGTGCGTCTTAGATAACTATAATTGAAGACGGATCAGTAATTGGAATGCTAACTGCATTAGAATTGCATGATAACAGGTGTATTATGGCGTTTGCACCTGTAAAATGGCTTAGATTTAGATACGAAGTAGAGGCCATGTTATACAGGGTGTCTCAAGACATACCAGAAAATTTTAGGGATTATTTCCTTCCTATCAATTTTGACCAATCGCTATCAAGAATTAGTATAACAAATGTAAATTTTAAGTGGAAAAATCACTTGACAACTGTCAACTTAGCTGTCAGCAGTTTTTCCGGAAAAAAAAATCGAAAAAATTTCACACTCCTTACAGCAACATAAAGAATAGTGTTACCCTTTCTAGCTTGAAAGTTATTGTTCTTATTAATCATTGTTCTTATTGTTTTAATTAAAATAAAATGTTTATTTAACTCGGGAAATAATCTTACCAAATATCCCTCGTGCATCTAATTTTTCCTGTGGAAAAATTTTTATTTTTTTATTGAGTACCAGAGCAACAAAATTTATTAAGAAGAAGTACTAAACTACCCAGAAAATCAAATTAAAGTAGGATGACATCACAAAAACGAATGCGCTGATGGAAGTTTTAGTTTTCCAAAGGTTTCTCTGGTATACAAGCGGTTCTAGCAGCATCCACAATATTAAAAGAATCTTGCATGAATTTTAGAGGCTTCTGGCAACTATAATGAAGTGTTGAGTTACCAAAGTACTTATTAAAAGCACTTGGCAGTACTAAAAGTTTCTTTGGAGGGTTTCAACGTTTCTAGAGACCTGTGGCGAAATTTTGAAAATGATTTTAGAATAAAAAAATTCATGAATGGTTTGTAACATTTTATACGCTTCTGGAATTTTAAAACAATTTTAGAAGTACATAGCACTTGACAGAAGACAGAAGTTGCCTTAAAAAAGAAGTAGGCGGAACTTTTGCTGCGATGTTGTCAAACTTGTCTTCTTGTCGACTAAATTACTTGCAAAATTAATTTTGTGACTGACAAATAACAATGCTCTATGTTTAGTTCGGTTTCTGTGTAGAATAGAATTGTTTAAAAACTTTGGGGCCAACAGGTCAATAACAAAATTATGTAACTAATCCAGTGAATGAATTTAGATAAGCTTCTGGCAACATTGACCTAAGCTTTGTCCTAGTAGATATTTTATTAGGTTTTCTGTCTTTGTTTCGCGCATGCATTTATAGTCGTCGGCACTAATTCGGCCGTTGTACGTCATTGACGTTTAACGCGCTTCGTTGCCATATGCTCTTTCAAACACGAATTTTTCATAAATTTGGTATTTTTATATATGTACGCCAACTACACAATAATTATAGCTATTAACTACTCCAATAAATATTAAATCCAAATCCACGTATGACTAATATGAGATATGTCGCGATTTAAAAAAAATGTTTTCAATCACAACGAAAACAGGCAAACTGTGCTAACCGGAAATCTGGCAACAAAGCATTTACCGCAACTAATCGCTGAGCAAAACGAATGCAGTTTGAAAACGTCAAAGTCACTGATGGATAATGAAAATTAAATATGACTTCCGCAGAATTTTCATACGCCTTTTCGTTTTAGGGTACAAAAGGAGAATTGAAAAACATTATTTTTGAGGGTCACATACAGAGTGTTCCATAAATTTTTTTTGCTATATTTCATAAATGAACAACGCTGAAAAAAAACTAACTGCGTCACTTGATTTTGAGGCAAATCATTTACAGGAATACATATTATTTTCTTCGAACAGTTTAAAGATACCTGAGATACAGCAAATGCTTCAAAAGTGATATTTTTCAATTTTTCCCTGTATCTTACAAACGAAAAGGTTTCACGTCATGTAGTTATTTGGTCAAAATTTGCGATGCTGCCATTTGCTACCTAGCCAATTTAAGTAATTTTTGGGCTATTATATTTATTTTATAGTTTTGTAAACCATAATTCAATATGTTGCCATTTTAATCCCACTTATTTTTGTTTTTACTAGTTCCTGTTGTCAATTACATGAATTACGAGTAGAATAAATGTGTGCACTTTGTGATTTTGTACGTTTTTATGCATATTATTAATGTCCCTTATTATGGGACATTCTATTTCAGTGATGATTGGTTTCAAAGAAATTTAATATCTAGAGACTTTATACAAATTTTCAAATCCTGTTTTAATAGTGTATATGTAAATATGATAAATATAGTATAAATTCTTTTTGCGTATTATCCCTATTCACTATTATCGAAAGTCCCATTACAATAGTTGTCTATGTCCAGCATTTTAACAAAACTAAATTTGTTCTAAATATTCTGTATCAAAGTCTTTATTTTTATTTAAATGCCCACAGAAGAAAATCAGATTGTAGCTTTAGTTTTCTTTGGAATTAAGGTCTATTTTTGCATATGATTTTTACCCGTTATTATAATAAATTCCATTACAGTAATAATATGCTTCAAGCAAATTTGACACATATCGATATGGTGTTTTTTTTTACATTCCTAGCTAACATTTGTTTAAACATTTCACGTCACATATTGCATTGTAGTGACATTTTTTAACAATCAATCAACAAGTCAATTTTATACGTTTGTATAAATATATCGCTCATTTTCGCTATATTTCAAATCAACGTCAAAAAAAAAGAAAATACATATTAATTACGGTTTAAAATGCCCTAAAGGTGCCTTAGTATTTTAAAAGTTTTGTTGAAAGCATTTTTATTAGTATAAATTTGTTCCTGTTATTTCTCAGGCGTTTTTACATTCTAGTTTAAAAATAATTTGAATACAAGAAGATTACAGGCAATTTAAGACACTTTTTTTTTCTTTTTCCCTGTCATTATTTTCTTGACGTATTATTCTAACGTTTGGCTACTTAAAACTGAAACACTCTGTGTATTATTATCAGAAGAATAAGGATGCTCCTAATAGCTTAACTTTGCTTATAATGTTAATCTTACGCAAAATTTGTTGACAAAATTATGTGTTGGCAATACTTATCACAATTTTTATTGACATTTAATAAGTAATTTTAAAGTTTATATATATTCTGATACGTCATAAGTTGAATCTTTTAAGTTCTGGAACACCTCGTAGAAATAGAACATTTTGCACAATACATTCCTCATTTTTTTCCAATTCAAGAACGAAAAGACACTCCACAGTACAAAAGCGGAGAAAATCCATTACCTCTTGGTCAACATCGACAAGCACATAGACAAACAGTTGTTTTTTTCCGTGGTAATCCCACGCTAAGTATTAATATGTTGGTGGAAAACAAAACAAATGAAACCTTATCCCTTTCTTAAAAGCCATATCATAGAAAGCGCCAGATTGATTTCAACTGATACGGGTGAAAGTCGATTATATTTGAACTTACCGATGAGAGTTTAATATATCGGTGTAATAGTGTTAAAACCTGTTTAATGGATGTCCTAAATATACATCGAGTGAATGCCGAAGATTAAATTACTTAAAGAAAATTAGTGATTTTTGAGAGTATAGTTAAAATAATTGATTATACGTTCAAGCGGTTGTTTTTCTTAAGTGTTAGTTTTGAAAATGTTTTGATTTGTAAAATAAGTAATTAATTAATTATTTTAAAGTTAAAAGGTCAGATTTGAGTAACTCTGTAAGTATGTCAAAATGTAATATTAAAACTCCCAAAATATTGAGAGTTATATTCATAATCGTTCCCTGAAACGTAAGATCAAGGAGTAATGGTAATGGTAATGGTAGGTGTGGATGGTGACCAGATGTACTGCGACCTGATTAGATCTATTGTCCCCCATCTTCTTCTGCTAGCTCAAGGTTTCCTTGTTCATAGCAGCCCCTCAAGATTTAGTTCCTTTAGGAATTTCAGGATCTTGAGTGGGTCTGTTCGAGGTATTTCTTCCACAGCCAGCTGGTATAATCCCAGTGTGTTTAATCTTCTGTGGCGTACAGCATAACACTCCAGCAAGATATGGTGGGGTGTTTCTGGTTCTTCTCAGCAAAACCTGCAGGTACTGTCCTCTTTTAGGCCTAGCTTCCTTAGGTGTTCTCTGAGTCGACAATGACCCGTTAGAAACCCCGTTAATGCCTTGAGACTAATTTTGCTGAGGTTAATCAGTGTCCGATCTTGCTCGGTTAAAATTACCGAGGAGATTTTTGGCCTGCCTCAGTCCTGGAAGTCTTTGCCAGTGCGTTGCTCTCAGTTCTTCTTCAGCTTTATTAAGTACTTCCTGGACATATGCTTTTCCAAGGCCGCAGAATGGTTCTGGCCCGATCAGTGGCGCTGATGCTCCTTTTCGTGGCAGAGTATCTGCTTGTTCGTTATCCTCTACTCCGATGTGCCCCGGAACCCAGAGGAGGGTTACCTTGTTGTTCCTTTCTAGATCATTGAGCTTTCCTAGGCACTCCAGAACCATCATCACGTTGTTGTTAGATGAGCGCAATGCTTTGATAGCTGCTTGGCTATAGGAAAGGATCGCAATTTCCTTGTTCCGGTATTTCCTGTCGAGGTTAAACTGAATACACCTTTCTATAGCGTGAATTTCCGCTTGAAAAATGCTAGGGTACTGGCCCATGGGTTCGGAGTAATTGGTGCGAGGCAGAGTCTACGGCCTGCTCCAGTCCCCTCGGGAGTTTTAGATCCGTCCGTATACCATATTATGGTATTTTTTCCCAACGTTTGAATGGATTCTCTGCTCCAATCTCTCTTGGTGCTCAGTTCCGTTAGAAATTGTTTTTCGAAACTAAACTTTCTGATGATTTCGTCGGTTGGGAGATCGGCGAGGTGTGCACTGCCAGTAGGCAGTGAGTCCCTTGCACTGTGTGCTCTCCTTTTAAATCCGGCCTTATCCAACCTGAGATGCGCTCTCCCAGCAGTTTATTTTACACTTTTACACTTATTTCTTACAATTATTTCAGGCTTTCCCTTGTTCTTCAATAGTCCATCTGCCAAGAATCACATTTTTGCAATTGTGGTATCAAATTCTTAGTAAATGATGATTTTTTGCCAGACTATGCTGATGCTACACTTAAGCCACATCAGTACAAAAAAACGTGATTTTCTCTACTTCTTAGAAATATAACAATACCGTAGTTGCATCCAAACCACACCATTCTGTTCGAGTATTTTATATCATATTGATAATCACCCAGAACAATAAATAAGCCCCCGTTGAAACGTTTGAGATTCAAGTATACCGTGAAACATTAAAGACATTTAATCCGCTATAAAGAAAGGTAAATCGACGATTTGCCGGACAAAGTCGCTCGCGCAGAAACGGCGCCTGTCGAAGTAGTTACCTACGCAGATCGGTTTCGTTTGCCTGATTTATATTACCTTTTGCCATTTTATCCGATTAAAACTTGGCAACTTTATAGTGAATGCTTTGTCGCAGTATGAACCGATTAAACCAAAGGCTAAAGTAATACCTTTTGTCTAGTGCTTGAGCAATATGTTGAAAAGGTAGCAAAAGCAAAAAAAACACTTTCTAGTTGAAAAACACCATTTTTGTTGTATAAATTTGTTTATAACAGAGTTTTTAACTTATTTGTCAGAGAAGCAATTACATAACCTAGCACATGTCTTAGAATCATTGATTCAGTGATTTTGGCAACGCCGAAAAGCTCAAGAAGCTTTTAATAAGCGTTGGTTGTTTTTTTTTGTCATAACTGTCAGAGCGTTGGAGCAATTTAGGTCAAATTTGGGACAAGCGCTTATGAAATTAATACTCATTATACATATAATGTTAATTATGTTTGTCAAAATTGTCCAGTGGCGCAGATATAGGAAGATGGTTTTCATTTTTTCGCTTTGTACTACGTGACTGGATATTTTTCAAAAATTACAGTTTCTTTTAGTTTCTTTGTTCAAGTTCAAAAATAAAATAGTATAATAATAAAAAAATCTGATTTGGAACTTCATTTACGAGATAATTAAGTTATTTCGTTCAAAGATCAAAAACCAATCAAACACAACTTAAAAATTGTTTTGAAAACTATGAAAATTGACATGAAGATTGAAAAATGTCTTTGTAGCCAGTTTTCATAGTTTCAGGACCAATTGAAAGATTTTAGTGTTGAAAGTTTACTTGAGAAGTTTAAAAATTGTCTTTGTAACTAGTTTCCATAGTTTTCAAGAAAATTGATAAACTTTAGTCTTGAAAATTGGCTTAAAAACTGACTTTGTAGTCAGTCGTCATATAGTTTCCAGACAAATTGAAAATCTTTAGTATTGAAAATTGACTTGTAGACATGAAATAGTTATAAGTGCAAAAAGTACATCTTTTTTGCACGCAAGTGAAAGTTTTTAACAACACATAAGTGCAAAAAAATACTTTTTGCATGGGTTGCATACAAGATTTTTTTATAAAATCGACTGGTTTGATGACAAGAGCACAGCAAATATACCATAGTGCAAAAAATACTTTAAAATCATTCAAAAAAGTGTACTTTTTTGCACGATTTTATAAAAAACTGCTTTTTCTAGAATTTTTGACTATAGACTCACACATTTAAACTTTGAACATTGACTTGGACACCAAAAAGTGACTCTAAACCAATAAAAAGTGACATTGGAAGTTTAAAATTTGCATTTGAAGTAAGTTTTCATAATTTACAGACAAATTTCAATATTTTAGTCTTAAATGCAGGATATTGACATTATGTTCATAAAAATCGACTTGAAGACTAACTTTTCAATTTTTTTACTTTGCTTTTCATTTTCTTAGAACTATTTTTAATGCTTTAAAACTGCTTTCAGCTTGGAAAATGGAGTTTCAAGACTATCTTCACCAAGTTTTTGACATAGCAAGCTTAAAGAAAAATTTTTAGATTCTCCATAAGCCTAAAAATGTCATTTCAAGCTTTGTCACTATTAACTTGCCCTGCAGCCACCTCAGTGCCAAAAATTCGAGCATTTCTTAATAGTCAAGACGGTTTTTAGTCTGAAAAATCGAGTTTTAAGACGATCTTCACAAAGTTTTTGACTTATCAGGCCTGAAAGCCAGTTGGTACACTGTCCACAGTCTTGAAAATGTCATTTGAAGCTGCTTCACTATTAAATTGATTTCTACTCTTATCGGTGTAAAAAGTGGAGCATTTTTAAAAAATTCTGACTCTTTTTAGTGCTTTAACACTGAAAAATCAAGTTTAAGACTATTTATAATAGTACAAGTCAAGTTTCGGAGTCTTTAGTAATGAAAGTAAAAAATGTTGTCACTAAAGACTATAATATTAGTCTTAAAAAGTAATTTTTAGAAATAAATTAGTCCGAAAAATTAATTTGGACTGTCTGCAATGTTTAATTGAATTCTAGACTTGTTTCAGTCCAGAAAATTGAGTTGTACAGCAAAAATGCAGTTTTCCCGACATTTTCAAGTCAATTTTAAGGACAGCTTAAGCTAAGTTGAGGTTTAAATGTGACAGATCAGGTGCCAAATAACACAATCTAAACTTAAACTCAACTTAGCCAATGTTGGGGAAACGGATATTCAAGTCCTGAAAATATACTTTTGGACTCTCTTTGGTCTTAGAAAAGTCAATTCTAGCATTAAACTATTTTTAGTAGTAAAAAATGAGTTTAATGCGCAACAATTTTTGTCTTGATTTTTGAACTGTTTTTAGTGCTGAAAATCCAGTTTCAGTCAATGGATTGTAGTGTGTAGTCTGAAAAAACAAATTTTAAGACTATTCCTAGTAGTAAATAACAAGTTTTTAGACTATTCAGTACAGTTTTCAATACCTATAATCTAAAAAATTTGAACACCAATAAAAATTAGTCTAAAAATCCAGTTTTTTTTACTATATTCAGTGTCGAAAAATTAACTTGTTAACCTCCCAGATGACCAGATTCGAATCCTTTTGAACGATTGTAAAGTAAAAGATACAATAACCCAGGTAGACAGTGGTAGTTGCCCCATCATGCAAGCTGAAATTTGCTGTTTCACATTTTGCGATTTCATTTCAGGACACCCTGTATAAAAGGTCAATTCATTGCTTATGCCTAGAATTGACATACAGGATGTTCAAAAGTTTAGTTTGAACTGTCAAAATTTTTTAAAAACAGTAAAAAACATTTAAACTGAAATTTGGAGGACTGTATCTTCCTTAGGAAGCGTTTTTTAGGAAATTGGCGTAATGCATGTCAACTTATTTTTTGATGGGCATCGAATGGTGAGTTATTGACACGTAAAACTAGACCACTCTGTATGCCAAATACACCAATAAAACTTAAAAACAGTGTAAACATTCTATTAACTGCTACATTACTTTAGACTGAGTTCTCGTTAATCTACCAAACTAAAATATAATTAATTTTTTTCTACTTGTTCAGAAAACCAGATTTAAGTGTTATTGATTGTTAGGTTCCAAATTGGGGATTTTAATTTAGTTAAAGAACATAATTTGTATTTATATAAAGTAGCAAAAACATGTTTAATTTAAAAACTGCCAATGAGCGTTAGAATTAAAAAAGAAGATTTTATAAAGTAAGCTACTTTGAGAGATGAAAATTTACTTAATTAGGAGCAAGTCAGACTTTTTCTTTTTTTAGTTGTACAGTTTTATGAAGTGTATTTTGACAGTTGCCACTTTAATTTCAGACTAGATAGCAAATCAACGGTCTTGCTTTAGAGAGAGACAAAACTCACTCATGGAGGTCTTAAATGTTAAATAAGTTCCATTAACCTGACCTAAGCTGTTTTTCCACCAAAAACATAGAAAATTAGGCTACGCCACTGGATTCTTCACACAATCGAATAAATTACATGAGAATGACAAGAAATAAATTTAAAAAAAACATACTTATAGCTGTTTTATTGTGAAGTGTTCGGTAGCGTTAGGAAGCCCGATAGTTATGAAATTTATAGGGCTCCTAGTCGATTAAATTAAATTATTCCGGCTGCTGGATTCTTTTATTCCAAAAGGGTTTTGATCGCTTTAAAGCGATGTACTTGAAGATTAAAAGTATGAATGTATGCCTCAGCAGTTCTTTCAATCTACTCATGGTGTTATAAATAAAAAAAAGTGAAAGCGAGTGGGTAAATAAGACTTTCTTGGGAGAACAGGTTACGGGCATAATACCTTGAAAATATGTCATGCAACCATCCCGGGAACAGTAATAACACATATCTTTTAAATGCCCACTACAAGACTGCGCATTTTAAAAGCCTTCTCGGTGATTTTGCAATTAAAGAGGCTTTATGTGGTGGCTTTATGATTTTAGAGTTTTACAACTCAACTCAATAAAATAAACAATATGTAATAAATTATTGAGTCAGGTATACAGTACGTTAAACAATCCAAAAGGTTTTTTCATTTTTTCGTTATGAATATCACAAGATGTTGAAATATATTTAGCACGGATGTTGTAAATAGGACTAAAATGATTTATTGACTCATTCTGCAAAAAAAAACAAGGAATAAGGACGATAACCTGGTGACAAGTGATTCTGCTTAGTGACTTAATCCCGCATGTAACTTAATTTGTGTGACATTTTCTGAAGCTTTTAAATTACGATATCTAAAGAACCTAACTTTTCAAACCGTATGACCAGTTCGTATTTGTTAACCCTGAATTATTACTCCTACCTGAAAAGCACAGAAACGCGATTGGATGACAGATGAGATACTGGTGCTCTTTGAGGAACGAAGAGGGTACAAGAACAAAGAGAATGGTGATAACTACAAAAAAATCCAGAAAGTTATTAGAACGAAGATAAGAACCGCTAAGAATGAGTGGCTGAAACAACAGTGTGAAGAACTAAAACAACTACAGAGAATAAACGATGACTTCAACCTTCACAGAAAGATAAAAGAGACGACAGGAGTATATAGAAAGAGTCCATTCTCTAATATAGAAAACGATCAGGGAGAATTAGCGCAGGATGATCAACAGCGTAAAATCATATGGGAAAACTATATTAGCAACCTTTTTGCCGATGAAAACCCTGCTGTTGAAAATGTAGACGACATTTTCAACAGCAGAGAGTTGCTCAAACTATTGGACGACAAAAGCATCAAAGTTATTCAGACGATATTTAATCGAATCTATAACACAGGCGAATATCCCGCCAAATGGTTAACAGATAGCCAATGAAATGGGATTTCTAAAGATATAACAACACTGATGATTAGTAGGTTAAATCGTCTGGTAGCTATAGGGCGTCAAACTTAACCAATTTTTCTCTCAACATTGAGAATCTAAGCAACTGAAAACAGTTTTGAAACTTCTGGTGTCATTTTAAAGGATCCGAATTTTTTAATGTCATTTTGGTGTTTCTGACCTGCGAAAACTGCATGGGAACCTCTTGTAATACTTTCAAAATTCAGAAGACAGTTGAAAAACTCTGGTGACATTTTGGTGTTTATGGGCTGCAAAAAACTGTTTACCTTTGCTAGTTTTGCAGATACCCCATAAAACCCTCGAATTTGAGACACCCTGTACAGTTACAAAGTGCCAATGCGTCTTATTGTCACTGAATTTAAAGTCACTTTCCATTAATTTAAATTGATACAGGAAAAAAAAAGCTTTTTGAGATATTTAGAGTCAAAATTGCTTATAACCTTAACAGGGCTCTGTTTTAAAATTTGCAAAGCTCTGAAACTCAGTTTATTTTAAATAGGATAACCTGTATATTATTAGATCAGTCAAATTTGTTTGTCAAGAGCTACACAGTGACTAAAAGATTTTAGATGTGCGGACTATGGGCTTATGAAGAAATATTTTTTGTTCAAATTTATTCACATTTTTTTGTATTGTAAAGGGCAAAACTGTCTTATCCTGAACATGGACCTGAAGTTGGCATTGTGTATGGTGTCTATCAAATTCAAAAGATATATTTATTTAATCATCAGCATATTAAAAACTTGTTCTAACTTTTTCCATAATTTTCATATTTGACAAAACATTCATCTAACAATTTTAACTTTCGGTGCAAATTGTCTAAAACTGACATTTTCTTAAACCGTAAATCTGAAAATCTACTGGTTGTCGAGTTTCGAGAAACCACATACAAGGCGCTGAAGACTCTGAAACGATTACTATAATCTTGAGCAGTTTAAACATGAAGCGATTATTTTTAAACTATGGGTGGTCTCTTACCGACCAACCACTCTTATTTACAACAAATTAATTTGAATATTTTCAACCCATTAGGGTCTTTTCTTCGCTTATTTTTCCTTCAAGTGTCGTTGAGCGT
Organism: Ips typographus; assembly: GCF_016097725.1. Lineage (NCBI taxonomy): Eukaryota > Metazoa > Arthropoda > Insecta > Coleoptera > Curculionidae > Ips > Ips typographus. The sequence goes on from NC_138423.1 coordinate 12,102,865, forward strand.
TATTAGAATCACCACACAACATATTTTTATTGCTTTTTAACACATGTGTTATTTCACTAGTAGATCAGTTTTATTTATTTTCCATTGAAAGTTATCAGTTCCAGGAGAAATGGTACAAAAATGCCTGCCAAACTTAAATGTCATAAAAGAACAACAAGATTAGAACAGTGTAGTAAAAAGTACTTACGTGGTGCCACTTAGAAGTTAGATAAAGTCGGTGCGTAAAGATTTTCGAGTTATAGATTCTAGTGGATTGTAGCGAAGTTGGAACCTGTTCCTGGGTATTTAATATACGGGATGTTTTGAAAACTTATTAACAACCACCGACTGGTTTCAATATAAATAATGGGCGTCGCGCTCCGAAGAATATCTTTATCGGTCACTTCTTTCATTACGACCAGATAAGCTGATGCGAATGATTTAACTACAAGACTTAATTATTGTCGTTGATGTACAGGGTGTTTCACGATAATTGCGTCATATTTCAAGATACGCTATTTGTCACAAAAATCAACCTTTACCCGTTAAGTCGAGGGTTGTCTTTGTTAGTATCCATATCATTAAAATGCAATGGATAATTTTGGATTTTCCATCCCTATAATACACTGATTGTGTTACTCCCTGTATGTGCAGATACAGTGTGTTTAGGACTTAATCAGGGACCAAACATATATTTTCTTATATATAAAATTTTTTCTAATTCTGTATGTACATTTTTTTTTGGTGGTTTTGACGTTTTGTATTGAGATTTATTCGTCAATTTGCTTTTCTTTTATGACTGTCATTTTGTTTGTTTTTTTATCTATACAAATATGTCTATTATTTAAAAACCATATATTTTCTTTTTTTTTATTAAAATTGCTTAAAAATGATATGTTGCAAAGTCAAAATATTTAATGGCGGTAGAATAATCAGTTAAAAAACGGTAGATCAAAAAATAAACAATTTATATAAGAAAAACAAATTTTATTTCACATTATCATACATAAAGTGCTTTTTCTTCTTGGTCGATTCTACATCGCAAAATAATGCCATCAGTTTTCTATTTGTATAAACTATACATCAAAAATAAATATTTTGCTTTTCCATCAATTGTTTTGTAAATTTTGACATTAGCGACAGATATGACGTGGTCTTAGAAGATAATTTAGCTAGACAGTCACGTGATTACTATCAAAATAACTGTCACACATCTCAGAAACGCATTTATATCGGATGCTAAAAAAAAATAGTACAAAATTTAGTACAGTCAGGGAGAAAAGCGGCGTCAAAGCTTGAACTGCCAGAAACACAGTTTGAAGGTTGAAGGGACAGTTACGAACAAAATCGCCTGTAAAATCAATTGGAAGTAAGAAAATGACTGTTTCAACCACATTTTTGAAATCTTCATTAAATTTTCTATTCAATAACCTGAAAAACAGTACGAAATTTAGTACAGTCAGGGAGAAAAGCGGTGTCAAATTTGAACTGCCAGAAATACAGTTTGAAAGGACAGTAAGGGACGAAATCGCCTGTAAAAACACTTGGGGTAAGAAAATTACTGTTTCAACTACATTTTTAGAATCCTCATTGACTTCCCTATTCAATAACCTAAAAAACGATATAAAATTTGGTACAGTCAGGGAGAAAAGCGATGTCAAAAATTGAACTGCCAGAAACACAGTTTGAAGAACAGTCAGGAACAAAATCGCTTGTAAAATCCAGTTGTAGTAAGAAATAGACTGTTTTAAGCACATTTTTGAAATCCTCATTAAATTTTCTATTCAATAACTTGAAAAAGCAGTACAAAATGTAGTAAAGTTAGGTAGAAAAGCGAAGTCAAAATTTGAATTGCTAGAAATACTGTTTAAATGAACAGTCAGGGACAAAACCGCTTCTGAAACCCATTTGGAGTAAGAAAATAACTGTTTTAACCACATTTTTGAAATCTTGATTAAATTTCCCATTCAATAACCTGAAAAAACAGTACAAAATTTAGTTGTGTCAGGAAAGCGGTGTCAAATTTGAATTGCCAGAAACACAGTTTGAAAGAACAGTCTGGGACAAAATTGCTTGCCAAACTCCCTTGTAGTGAGAAAATTAGTGTTTTAAGCACATTTTTTGAATCCCCATTAAATTGTCTATCTAATAACCTAAAAAAGTACTACAAACTTTGGTACAGTCAGGGAGAAAAGCGGTGTCAAAATTTGAACTGCCAGAAACACAGTTTGAAACTACAGACAAGGACAAAATCGTTTGTCAAACTTGCTTAGAGTGAGAAAATGACTGTTTTAAGCAAATTTTTTTAATTCTTATTAAATTTCCTATCCAATAACATAAAAAAACACTACAAAATTAAACATGTGGATTTGGCTATTTGCAGCACATAAAATGTGTCACATTCCACATAATGGCAATGTCATTAAAAACAGGAGAACGGTAGAAGAACCACAAAAATATCGCAGAAAATTTGAATTTCAAATTTAATTGCAAAGTCAAAATGTGCAAAATACGGCTTACATTTTACTTTTACTGTAAAATTTTTCGGGAAAGTATGAACAAAACAAAAAGCAGAAAAATTAAAAAAAATATCTCGTCAAAAGTCAAAGTAAAAGTAAAGTAAAATTGAGATTAGGAAGTGTACCTATTCTGTAGTTTAACGAGACTTATCTGATGAAACCCACCTACGTGATATTGACATAACATTGTTATTAGACAAAAAAATGCATGGGAAATGGGACAATTATTTTTTTTCTGTTCCTATTTACATGCACCGGTACCATTATTTGATGCATTTTTTGGGCCACTGTTACGAAATACACTAACCGTTTTTCTTCTGGGTGGCTTTTGACCTTTCTCCGCTAATTTCTAGGTGGCTTTTATTGAGGCACGTTCGGCTATGTATAAATTTAGTGAATGCCGCATCAATGGGACAATGTTAAGAAGAAAATCAAACAAAGACGTATTAAGAAAGGTGCATATGCAAGACAGTCACAGAGTTATGTTAATTAGTTTTAATTTGTGCTGCGGCCAGATGCAACCAAGGCTAGCCTTTGCTATAAAAATTTTCACTTTACCACTTAATTAATAATTTTCTGAATACTGGCTGCATATCATACTAGTGAACAGTATGGAAGATACGAAAAATTCGTTTACAAGTTTGAAGAAACGAGAATGGTGTGCTAGGCGACGGTTTTAAGCAAACAATATTAAGGAAGTAGCGAACAATGTCAACTCACAATGGTTTAAAACAAATATAGAAGAACACCTTGACGCTCTGCATAAGGTGTTTTAACCCCAGTTTGTAAGGTTTAAGGCTGTAAACTTGTTCAGTTTTAAAGCTGTTCTCATCATTTTGTTGGTCTGTCATTTCCTATTTAACATAACTTATTAATGCACGTACAACGTTACAACGTATAGTAAAATGCAAAGGTGATGTAACAATGTCATAGACAAATAAATGTCGCGAGTGTAACAAATCTGGCAAATAAAGAAGCAAACCACATATTTTGTTTTTATTAGGTTCATTCTTACGTTATCTCAGTTTACTTTGATTTTTGCCATTTGTTAACAATTAATTGTCAATGTTGCCTTAACTTTGACTAACATATCAATCTATATACAGAGTAATTGCATTTTAAGCACTATTTTCATTTTTTTTATAAATATGGAAAAATCAAATTAAAATGACGTAACTGTCATAGACAAGTAAATGCAATTAAAATAGTCAATGTCGCCGTTGGTCCATTAACAAACGGAGAACACCTTAACCTTGGCTATGAATTGAAACTTATAGAACTTATATAAATGTTTAATATACAGGGTGTCCCTGAAAGGTGCGGAAAAAATGCTGATATAACCCAACTCACCTCAGTCAAAAAGTCAATCATTTCGGAGATACACGGTGTCAAAAGTTCAATTTTGTATTACTTTTTCCTAAATATTTGTTTTAATAATTAGTGTATTCTCACAAAATTCAGCTAAGTGAGGTTTTGTGGTGTCAAAAATTCAAATCTGCTCTTACTTCCCCTGTATTTTTTTTGGGTAGTCGTTTTTGAGATATCTGGAATTGACGTTTTGAAAAAATAATGAAAAAATGCTAGAGAGAGTTTAATTTCATTTTTTATAACGTATTAATCTTTGTAGACACGAAAAATGGAAGTCGTTTTGAACATTTGTTGAAAGCTTTTTTTAATTAAATTATGTAATTTTTTGTTGTTGATAAACCTCTTATTAGATATAATTTTTACTAGATAATAAAATTAACAAAACATATTTAATGTTTTTTTACTTTTTAGTGAGGACACCTACACTTTAAATTGTGCTAAATTTTTTTCAATAATAATCGTGGTTATCATGAAGTACGTTTTTTAAATCCACATATCTCAAAAACGGCTGCCCAAATCAACTCTTACCAAGTGTACCTTTTTAATGTAAAGGACGTTGGAAAATAAAAATCTTTATTGAAAAATTACTCAAAAAAGTTATTTGGTTTTAAATGTGTACAACTTACAAAGGAAATGAGAGCAGATTTGAACTTTTCACACCATAAAATCCATCTTAGTCAAATTTTGTGACCATACATCAATTATTAAGAAAAAGTATGTCGGAAAAACTAAAGCCAAATTAAACTTTTGACACTCTGTACCTCCGAAATGATCGCCTTTTGGACTGAGGTAAGTTGGGTCAAATCGTCATATTTAAGCTTCAAGAATTTGTGGTAGCATTTTTTTGCACCTTTCAGTGACACCCTGTATAATTTTTTTCGTGTGAAATGTCGCAGAACATTGTGGCGTTTTAAAGTTTTTAAATGGAACGTCCTGTCGATTGTAAAAGAAATTTTTAAGGTAGCAAAAATCGAATTTTTCAACATTTTTTAGAAATTTGTTTAACTCAATGTATTAAACTTAAAGCCAAATTTCTTGCACATTCTTAACTTAGTTTTTTATAAGGTATTTGAAAATGTCAATTTGAATTGAAAGAAGAGTATAGATTTTTTCCATAAAAAAAATTACCCGAAGAAAATCTCAAAAGGCATTCTGGCATAGTTCATAATAAGAAAAATAGGAATCTGCTCGAAGTTCAATACTTTACGTTTTACGGGTTTTCGAACATGGATATTGTCAAAATTTGGTAGCTAATTTCCCAAAAATCATGCTCAATAAACATAATGTTATAAAAACCAAGCAGAAAGGCGAATTTACTTATATTGGTGCAATTTTATCTAAATTTACTACAAAAATTACTCGAAAGTCAAAAACATTGTTGAAGTTTATGAAGCGAGTTAAAACTTAGTAACCAATACCTCTTAAAATGTCTTTAAAAACAAATGAAACTTACAAAATGGACCTAGTTGAACATTACCTTATTTTTTCCTTAACTACAACTTTTGGTAAAACAGACCTATAGGGTTTTAAACAGGTCAAAATTTACAATTATTATAACTTAACATTTGCCTTAGACGTTGAAGCTTATTTTTGGTAAACAGGTTTTGTCAAATATTTCTTATTTTTACCCAAATAATAACTTGACTTCTTTTTAAATTTGACTATATTCAATTTTTAATTTACTGTAACTTATTTTAAAAATTTTCTCACTTTGTAGAAATAGTACATTCTAGCTCAAAAAGACTTTCACTAGACAATACAGGGTTTGTCAAAAACAAAGTCTCAAAAATTTTTGTTTTTAATTGTTACCCGGGTTTCACCCTTAGGCATACTCAGACAATACGATGTTAAAACGGCATTTTTATTGCACTGATACAAACAACAGTTTGTGAGTTTGTTTTGTTCTCACTTGTCGTACGATTAGTGAATACGTGTTATGTGTGGAGATCGTTGAGGGTTTTCCTCTTTTTAAGTCCTGTTTGTGTAGTCTCATGTTCACTGCGTGATGACCTTCTTTGAGGCAGCTAAATCTGACGAGTAAGTATCTTATTACATACTTTTCAATAAGAACCTTACCACCACCAACTTCTCCCAGCTGATTATGACTATTACTCGTCAGATTTGGGTGCTGAGGATGGCCTGGCAGTCCGAAACCGATTCACCGTAAAGGAAAAATAGACATATTGCTCGCAGTGTATAAGTTGTTTCTTTGAATCCTAAATGTTATTATTTTTTGGCAGATGAAAATTAATTCTAGAGGTGTCACAAATTCGAAGAATTTACTTTTTTATTTTCAACCAGGTATGTAATAACGTTACTTCTTATGTGTAAACCAGGTGGAAAGATGAAAAAAGAAAATTACCTGCTTTTACTTTCCAGCTTTCCACCCAGGTAAATGTCACTTTCCACCCGGGTGAATGTCAATATGCGTTTTGTCATATCTGGGCTTACTTTTTATAGTTAAGAGAACTGTACCGCCCTCGGTACCGCCACTTCTGCAACAGCTCGCAGCTCAGGTGATGATGAGTAACATCTGCGAAGAAATCTCCATGTTAAAAGCACTTTAAGAAATGTTTCAGCTCAAAATATTAAAGACACAATAGCACAATAATGACGTTATCAAGATTGTAAACATCACCAGTCGTTTATTATGGTTGAAGTCATAACTACTCGTACCTATACTACCTTATTGTTAGAGACTATTAGCAATCAATATTTCAACTGAATGATTTATTAAAAGTTCAATGAGATTTTGATAAATGGTTGAAAATAAAATAGTATACAAACCACGGTAGAAAGTTCAATTTCTGTCTCGAGATAAAGTTCAACTACCTAATTTCTCGACAGAAATCAAACACTTTCCACCTGAGTATGTAATATACTATTTTATGCCCGGTTTATACCTCCAAATTAACAATTAAACTAAATTTGCATTAAAGTCATATTAATTTTCTTAGTTAAAGCTACACGTTTGTATATGACATGCTATACTTAAACTTTACACTAAACTAAATTTAATTTTAACTTGCGGTAAAATTAAACTTAACTTTCAACTTACGGTAAAATTCGGGCTAATTCGGCATTCTTCAAAGTTTTCTTTGGAACTTTATCCATTGCTTATACTTTTTAATTTTAGAAATAATTATTTTATAGCAAAACTTTTTTATGAATAAAATCATGAATCTTTTATATCCTTTAGGTTAGAATATGTCTAAAATAAGTCCAAGTCAAAAACACATCTATGTCATTTAATTGAGCATATCTTGAAAAGTATAAACCATAATTCATTTAATTTTACATGTAATTTAAATTAATTTATTTTTTTAATTTGGATGTATAAATTGGGCATTACAGTTTTAATTTTTTTTAATTAATTTTAGTTAACAAAGTGAATTATGTAAGTAATCTACACCATTTAGACATGTAGTTTAGAAAGCGTCAGCTGAATTTTAGAAACCATAAGATGGATTTGAAAAATATCACTTTTTCAATTTTAGAATAATAACTTTGATTTTCGAAATTGCAATTTGTATTTTAGATTAGTCACTTGTATTATAGAAAAGAGCAGTTGGATTTTAGACATGGACATTTGTAATTTGAAAAATTAAAGTTGAGCAAAAAAAGTAAATAAAAAAGTAAATAAGTAAAAAAAGTAAATAGTTTAACGAATATTTTTAATAACATTGTGGTTTAAGAATTTCAATGAAAAATGGATTTATCTCGAAAACCGTATCTCGTTTATTTTATCGAAATAAAGGAAGAGTACAATTTTTTGATAAAAATGTCAAGAGTATCCATTAATGGCGTTTGCAGCAGAAAATAATGACAGCTGTCAAAGTTAAAGCAAATTGTGTCTTAGGTCCAGTTAGTTCCTGCCTTTCGAACACGAGATACCTGGTTTTCATGTCAAATAGAAGGTCTCTTTCGATAAAACATTAAACCCAATAATCATTACAATATACAAAGTGTTTCAAAAGTTACGGCCAAAAACGTTAATAGGAAGACAGTTCTTTGGGGCTCGATATTTCCCTTAGGAGTGACTTAAAAAAAATTATATGAAGAAATCTTATTATTTTGACCTTCCATGTATGCCCCCGAGAGATTGTCATATAGTTATGGGACACCCTGTATATTTTATATAAATTAATACTCCCGATGGGCGTTTTTTTTTGCTTTGTGAAGTGATATTAAAAAAAAAACAAACAAAAACTAATAACCACATAGAAACATAAAAAAATCTAAAATTGAAATAACGCGTTCTAAAATACAAGTGACGAATCTGAAATACAACTTACGTTTTCTAAAACCAAATTTACGATAATGAAATACAAGTTATAGATTCTGAAATCCAACTTATATTTTTAAAATCTAAGTGATATTTTCTAACCTACATGTGTAAATGGTGTAGTCAACTACTTCAGATCGCCTAATGCGATTTTTTGACTGATTTTCTGTTTTTGTTTTCTGAATGAATATGACATGTTTCTAACACTATCTGTAGTAGGTCTTTACACCACACCTGCTTGAACACCCATAAAAATTTAAGGTTTTTGCAATTTTCCTTTTAATTTTGCTATTATGTACTTAAACTTTAAGAAAAAACCACAATTTTTGAACAGTTAAAATGGAAACCAAGTAGGACATAAACGAAAAAAACATGTGTTTCAATGGTGGACGTTACCCAGCTTGAAACGAGATTCTTATCTCGGTGAAGAACACTTGTTTACCTTTCTTGCATCTCCCGTGTTGACTTTGCGCTTGATTACAACAGTTTTTATTTGTTTAACGGCAATTTCTAAAAAGTTCTATTTGATTTCTTTTATTAACTGCAAACGGTCCGCGTATGTATACCATTCATTCATGGTGCCATTTTTTTGTCTGCGCCTTGACATTAAAAAACAATTTCTTGATACCAGTTTAATTTATGCGTATTTGAAATTTTTTAAAATATTGACCAATCGAATATTAATAAGTTGTAATTAAGTTGTCCACGAACGGCAACACAGTGCGCATTAGTTGATGATGAGTTTATACTTTGTCGCCGCGCAAAATTAATATGCAATAAAAGTTAAATACGAACATAAAACGGCAAGAACCCATAAAAAGAATTAAAAGCTGCTAAAATCGGCGTTCACACGCAAGCGAGGTTCCGCGGATATAATAACGATAATTATTAAACGGTGATGGTTTAGCCCTGGTTCCATGTGGGTGTGATGGGTTTCGCATTTTACAAGACCGACTTTAATATATGATGAAATAATGGACACACGCTGGCGCCACTTGATATTTTATTTCGTCGTTTTTCTCATGACAAAGATCATGGAACAGCAATTATTTACGAATCGTGCAAATTAACACTGTAAGGTTTCAAGTTGGTTATAGTTACAAGAATATGATTAGAATTGTAAGAAGAATTACTGTGTAATTATATTTACTATACAGGGTGGTCCGGGTTTAAATGTAAATAATTCACCATTCGATAGCCCATCAAAAAATAAGTTGACATGCATTATGTCATATTGGTGATTATTTCCCTCATTGTACTAGCAGCCAATAAAATTCAATGAACCTTTCTAGTTCGACCAATGAGAGCCGTTTCATACTGAATAAATTCCTAACTGCTAAAATTTTACACTGAATAAACACCTCCTACATTTTTTGAATATCAGTACAACGTAGTTTTCATTAAATAATTACATAAATTAAAATATTTTGACGTATGATTGTCAATCTGAAATGTATACAAAAATATACATGGCCGAACGAAAATCTGTCTGCTGGAGTGAGTTCAATATTATCATTAATTTCATCATGTTTAGTTTAGTATTTGTGTTCTAACTAAGGTGTTTTCTTGTTATTAAACTAAAATGTGGGATTTTGGGAAATAATCTTGACTATACCCCACGGCGTTCACGTTTTATCACGTAGAATGTGCATTGGTACTTTATTTGCGAAATTTTTCTTTTAGGCAAATGGTTCCGTACGAAGGCGTAGAAGGGCCACAAACATTTTTTTTCTTAAATTCCGACTTCGAACTCTGAATTTAGTTAAATTCTGACTTTGAACTCGGAATTTAGTTAAATCCCGACTTCGAACTCAGAATTTACATTGTCACATTGCAAAAGCTCTTCAAACCAAATTAGACAAATTTTTTCAGTTTGGCAACATTGCAAACATTCTTCGAAGCAAATTAGTGAAATTTGTTAACTTTGGATACATTGCAAACACACTTCAAAGAAATTAGTCGGACTTGTCAGTTTGGTTACATTACAAACACTCTTCGAACCAAAATTGTAGAATTTGTTAGTTTGATAACATTGCAAGGACACTTTTGAACCAAATTACCAAATTTTGTCAGTTAGGCAACATTGCAAAAAGTCTTCGATCTTAATTAGGAGAGTTTGTTAATTTGGCAACATTGCAAGCAAACACACTTCAAAGAAATTAGTTGAACTTGTCAGTTTGGACAGATTGGAAACACTCTTCAAACCAAAATTGTAGAATTTGTCAGTTTGAAAAAAAAATCCTTTAACCTGCGGTCTCAGGATTTTATCGTCGAATTATTTAGTCTCAATCATTTTCCAAGCAAAATTTTGCAAAAAACCACCTATGCACAGTTTACCCGATAAAATCTGAACGTCTCGGGATATAACCTATGAAAAATGCTTTCTAAGAAAAATACAAAAAATCGGTTTTATGTTTTAACTGTCAGACCGTTGGAGCAATTTTGATCATATTTGGAACAAACACTTATGAAATTAATACTCATTATGTGATGTTAAATGACGTTTGTCAAAATTGTCCAGTGGCGTAGGTATAGGAAGATGGTTTAATTTTTCTGCCTTACTTTCTACGTCACTAAATATTTTTCAAAAATGAAAGTTTCTTTTATTTTCCTTGTTCAAGTTGAAAAAGAAAGTATCTCTTATAAAATTCTGATTTGAAACTTCGTTTACGAGATAGTTGAGTTATCACGTTCAAAGACCCCAACCCAACCCACCCAACCCAAAAAATTGTAAAAATTGTCTGTTAAAAATTGTCTTGGAAACGGTGAAAATTGACTTAAGAAGCTTAAAAAATTTCTTTTTCTAATTTTGGCATATAAAGTGACACTTCTCAAAACTGATTAGAGTGACAAAACGTTTTACTTTTCGTAACTAGTTACGAAAAGTATCACTTTATGTAACTAGTTATGAAAAGTTCATTTCATCACTCCCTGTTTTTATGCATTTCCGTAGAAACATATGGGCGACATCCATCATAACATGTCGTTGTCACAGTTTATACAAGGTGCTATGAAAGTGAATATTTGTGTTAAATCACTTTAAAAGATGGTTTTCACAGCTTTTTGGTCAAAATTAGAAAAAATTATGTATGCAACACGTTTCGAAAATGTCTTATTGTGTAACTCATTCAAATTGTAGGACCTCGCTGCGCTCGCCCTACAAACATTCATTCGTTACACAAAATTGAACTTTTCGTAACTGGTTACATAAATAGCTATTATATCCAGTTTTCATAGTTACCAGGCAAATTGAAAAACTTTACTTTTGATGACTTAGAAAACAGTAAATTGACTTTGAAACTGTGAAAATTGACTTGAGCGGCTTAAAATCTGTTTTTGTAGTATATATTTTGTGTACTTTGACAACATAGTTTTCAGATAAGCTGAAGAACTTTAGTATTGAAAATTGACTTGTAGGCATTTAAAACTACTTTCTGTAATTTTTTTTACTGCAAATTCACACATTCAATCAAACCTTGGAAATTGACTTGAAACCAATGACATCACATGCTTAAAATTTGCATTTGAAGTAAGTTTTCATAATTTGAAGACAAATTTCAATATTTTAGTCTTGAAATAAGTCTTAAATGCAGGAGACAGTCATTAGGTTCATAAAAATTGACTAACTACCCAAGGTGATGCGATGTCTAAAGCAGAAGAAAAAAGAATCGAAAACAGCAGAGTGGATTACATCTGTTTTGACTCTGATATGCCCAAAGATATTTCGAATTGTGATAACCACTGTGATGAAGTAATTATTATTCTAATAATACAAGTATTTTTGTCCACGATGACAATTTGAAGGTTGAAAATGAATTTGAGTCCGAGAAATCTACCAAGAAACCTGACACTTTTTCCAGCAATAACGTTGATTTTAACCAACTCTACCTTACTATACAGTGCGTTTTTTTTAACGCGCAACATAGGATTTTACGTGTTAAATTTTTAAGCCCATGTTAGATCATGTTGTTTTGGAACTACAAGTGTAAAACTTCACGGGTGTGTGTTTAGTACCCTGAAGCTTAAGTAAATTTACCAATTCGGTCTAAAAAGTGTTTACAAACTAACGAAAACTCATTTTTTTTCGAAAAGATTTTATCTTTCCATGCTCCCTGTATGCATGGTAGGTGCTTGTTGTTTTTGATACTGGCACGGCAAGTAGCAGGTAAAATTTGGCGTAGAAAGTAAAACAGGGTGATCAAAATGCTAATATTAACTTTATATCAAGAAAGTTAAGAACAAAAGAAGTATTTTTATAAATGATTGTTCAAAGTGACCTCAGTTTGAAGCCAAACAGTATCCCAAACGATCATAAAATGCTCTTTTGACGTTATAAATAAATATGTCACTGTACCTGCTACCTGCCCTGCCAGTATCAGAAACAAACACCTACCATGCATACAGGGAGCATGGAAAAATAAAATCTTTACGAAAAAAGATGATTTTTCGTTAGTTTGTAAACACTTTTTAGACCGAATTGGTAAACTTACTTAAGCTTCAGGATACTAAACACACACCCGTCAAGTTTTACACTTGTAGTTCCAAAACAACATGGTCTAACATGGGCTTAAAAATTTAACACGTAAAATCCTATGTTGCGCGTTAAAAAAAACGCACTGTATGGTGAAAATGAACAATCGGATTATGACCAAAAGAGTCAATTTTTGAAAGTACTTTTTCCAAACTCTACAGCTGATGTTGTAAACAAATCTTTATTGTACTGGTTCTTTGAAAAAATGCCAACAAAAGTAAAGCAATCTGTTGCAAAACAAAAAAATGTAAAATCCAATACGATTAGAGGCAATCCAGATACGACGAGAACGAAGCCACAAGACTGACGTTGATGACAATATTCAGATACAGAGTCACATTTCAGTTTTGACGATTCCACATCAACTGAGTGGGATCGTCAATTCCAATTCCATTCGGATCCATTATCATAGAAACTCAATGAAACAAAGTTTCGAAAATCCAGACCAAAACATGAATGACTGTACAACTAGCACAAAAATCCTTGTTGATATAGAAGGCTTACGTTGCATTTTATTATAACTGGCTTGTCACTAAAATAAAGAATTTGTGGAAACCATTCATTTTTTTATGACCTCTTAGATCTGCAGTCGATGACTATTCATTACATTCAAGGGCTTTGAGAGCTGTTATTAATAAAAAGTTTAAACATTACAAAGACAGTATTAATTAATCACAAATTGTTCTATTATGATCTTGTAATACAGTTTGAGTTGTTAATGTTATCAAAGTTATATGTATGTAGACTAATACTATAAAATGACGTTTTCTAGTAGTATAGTCACCGGCTGTAAATAAGTGGAAGTGTTATAAAAGTGATATAATACGTCAACATTTCTCCTCATTTTTTATATGAACGGCGTTATGACAACCCAGATATTTTTGTCGAGTGACCGGAAGTATTTTGAAGCTATTTTACCTCTTTAATATTTCCCGGTGGATGAGCTGTTTCGCCAGAAAAAAAAAATTTACAATTACCTGCATACATCAAAGTAGGTGTAATAAAGTTGAAATTATTTATTGTAAGAAACTAAGTAAACCAAAAACATTACTTAAGCAAATGTGTAAAATGACCGCCATCTTGCTGAATACACTTATCAATACTCTTTAAGAAATGAAATTGTACCCAATATTTTTACAAATTTTTGACGCCCTCTACCGGCTAAACGAGACAATTTTGGATATAACTAAGTCGGCTTAGATCGACATATTTTGACGTCAGGAGTCTGTCGTCAAACGTTGTACACGTATTTTCCGGACACCCTGTATATTTTATTCAGATATAAAATAATGTGCAAATTTTTCATATTGATTAAAAAAAGACAATATTGTATTTTACAACCAGGACGGATATTATGTCCATATCGCATCGTTTGAACAAGACACGTTTGATCCGAAGGAAAAAGCGCGAGGGATATAAGTAATCCAGTCGAGTTTTACAGTGTATTTTTCAAAATATTTTATTACAAAAAAAAAAAGAATCAAAAAAATTTGAATGGTGGCTGCAAAATGCAACTTTATTAATTTAAATAGATTATCATAACTATTTACCCTACTGAAGTATCTGGTTTCCTGAACATTAATTTTACACCTGACTCAATAAAAACGAAATAAAATATTTTGTCAACACACTTTAAATCACAGTTTAAGAGCCAAAGCAAACACTGCCCTACGTGCTGTTATTACTGGGTGTATTGGCCAGGTATTGCACTAACATGGTAATTTAAAACCCATAACCATCAATTTCGCTTCTTATGCTGCACTTGTGTGTGGCAACTGGAATTTCACCACGTCATTTTACACTCACAATACTCCTCTCTACATGTTTTATTCAAATGTCAGGATTGTCTTTTTTTGTGGTTAATTTGATGTTTGAAAAGAACAACGAAAATAATTACGCTGGCTTGTAATTGGTCCTTGTAACAGATGAATGACGTACTCGTTATTTACTGCTAAAGTGGCACGTAAATCATTGAAGGGATGATTTGGAGGGTAGCCACAAACGTTCTTATAACAAGTTAAATTACTCGAATCGTCCTATAAATTTTTCAGCCAGACTGCGGTTAATTGCCTTGACAAAAGCAGAAAAAAGGGGCGATTCAAAGATTGGTAAAAATATTTTCAGTGCAAAGCATTTATGAGTTACTACGTAAAAAACATAAATATGTTAGTTTCCAATTTTTTCTTACTCTTTTTAATTATCTCTGTCTATCTTGTTTAATTTTTAATTCTCAGAAATAGGTATTTAAACACTGAACTAACCAAAAATAATTGTTTTTTAAGCTTGAAAGTGTCAGAGAAGCACACTACTAACAATGACAATGCATTTTTAAAAGTATTATAAGCCTCTATTTTATAATATTAAAAAAAAATAAAAATTAATAATTAAATTAAAATCAGTTTGCATAATAAAACAATTACTATTACAGATTTGAGCTAAATCTCTGGAAAATTACAATTATATAACATACTAGAAAAATAGTTCTACTTTTCAAAAACTATTTTTTTTTGCTTAATAAAATTTAGAAATCAGTTTCTTATTAATTGTTTATTAGATTGATCATCTATCTTTTATAATTTAATCTGAGAATATGAGTTTTCTATTTCACTCTGTTTTTAAACAAAAATGTTTGATTCAACCCTACATAAATTCAGAAAATGTACAAAACATTCATATTTTACACAATGGAGCTTCGCTTTTTATAAACAATACAGATCGTCATTATGGCCCATTTTTGCTTGCTATTCTATTTAATGCTTATGGTAAGTAAATACCATTGAGGAGACGGTTTGTTTCAAACCAATATGAACTATGGTATAATGATATTTCAGTTTTTGTGCATAAAACTTTTCTCATGAATCAATTTGGTCAAAACTGGGCACATTAGTAAAACATGCTTTCTTCTACTAATTTTGAAAATTCTAGTTTTTTGTCTCACTTCATTTCGACAATGTGAAACCGTACAAAGTTCTAGGAAATTTTATTCTCTACATGATTGCTATAAGATACTTATGTCCTAGAGTCCTAGAGCGTCACCTAAGGGAAATATTCCCGAAAAACTGAGTAAAAGCACAACAATATGCTTGAAAAGACCCTAACTAATTCAACCAGGCATATCTCTGTTAATTTGAAACATGTAAAAGAAATGTGAAAGAGAAAAGTTGCAGGAATTTTGATCCTCCATAGGACACTTTTGCCCTAAAATGTTTCCTATAGGAGCTACTTCTAAAAAACTAAATTAAAGCACAAAAAAATGCTTTGAAAAACTACAGCAAATTCAATCAATATTCGCATCAAGACATCAAAAAGAGGGGAATGTTATAGGGAATTCCATACTTCATAAGGTTGTTATGAAGCACTATTGATCTAAAGGATTTCTTATGGGAGGTACTTCCAAAAAACTAAGTCAAAGCACAAAAAAGTGCTTTGAACTATTCCAGCAAATTCAACTAACCGTACCTCTGTTATTGGGCAATATATCAAAAAATGAAACCGGAGAAAGTTGCAGGGAATCTCATCCTACATAAGATTTCAATAAGGCAGTTTTACCTTAAAAGGTTTTTGATTATTGTCTTCTTGTATACGGGAGATATTTTCAAAAAAACATAACTGGTGTAGGCACTTTGCTTTCTCTGGCGGTTTTTTGTGGTACTACAAATCTGAAAAAATCACGGTTAGTCTGTGAGAGTACCTACTTTTATGCTCACATAAAAAAAATTGAGGCTTTAAGTCTCCAAACGGCTGACTGTCTTCTCCCTGACTGTACCAAATTTTGTGTTTGTGTTTTTTTAGGTTGTTGAATACGAAATTTAATGAGGATTCCAAAAATGTGCTTAGAACCGTCATTTCTTTTAACCGAAGTGTGTTTAACCAGCGATTTTGCCCTTGACTGTTCTTTTAAACTGTGTCAAATTTTGACACCGTTTTTCTCCTTGACTGTACCAAATTTTGTAGTGTTTTTCAGGGTATTAGACAGGAAATTTATTAGGAATTAAAAAAATTTAAGTTTAATAAGAATTCTAAAAATGTGATTAAATCAGCCATTTTCTTGCCCAGAATGGGTTTGACAAGTAATTTAGTCCATGACTGTCCTTTCAAATTAGTCTGTTACAAACGTGTCAACTGGTAAATTCGGATCTATAGAGCTATTAAACAAAAACAATCAATTGAAAAACGTGTAAATTAGTGTTAAACTAAGTTATATGTACAGGGTGATTGATTCAATTTTGACCACCCCCTTAACTTCAATAATTTTGATTTTAGCAAAAAACGTTAAATACAAAACTAGTAGATATTTAGGTCTACTTTATTCTTAGATAAACAGTTATTATACAGGGTGTCCCAAATTTGAGTAACAAACCAAACTTATGTTTTTTTAAATACAATGACCAACTTTTTATCCGATATTTGAATTCAAATTCTAGGCCTAATTGATGTAAAATGTTTGTATAGATATTGAACTGTTTCTGCAGCAGCGTCCTTGATTGATTGAATTTTGACCACCCCCTTAACTTTTTTATTTTTGATTTTAGTTAAAAAACTAGTTGTAACAACTTAATTGTATATATTTAAGTCTACTTTACTCTTAGATAAACAATTATTATACAAGGTGTCCCAAATTTGAGTAACCAAATTAACCCTTAATCACATAGTCGAGGCAATATTGTTAATATACAATAAGTATAACAGATCCTGCTGCGGAAAAAGTTGAATATTGATACAGACATTTTACATCAATTAGGTCTAGAATTTGACGTAGAATTCAAATATCGGATAAAAAGTTAGTCATTGTATTTAAAAAAACATAAGTTTGGTTCGTTACTCAGATTTGGGACACCCTGTATAATAACTGTTTAGCTAAGAATAAAGTAGACCTAAATATCTACTAGTTTTGTATTTAACGTTTTTTGCTAAAATCAAAATTAGGGAAGTTAAGGGGGTGGTCAAAATTCAATCAATCACCCTGTACTTTATAGCTTCAGAAGTTACATTTTAGACATATTTAAACCTGTCACAATGGTGGTAACTGTCAAATACCACACTAAAAAGCTATTAATCAACAAAACCTGCTTAAAAGCACTATTAGGTTAGGTTTTTAGCAGTTTTTGGACTGGCAACATTGTAAAGGAAGTATAAATTTAAAAAAATGTTCAAAATCTGATTTAAACAGTTTTGAAAGCTAAAATTGTAAAATACACGTTTGACCAAAAAATTTTAATTTTTGATCTGGCAACACTGTACACTCATAGTTACACAAGTTACACTCCGGGAAGTAAAATTTCCGAAGAAGGGAAGAATTAGAGAATTAATTAAAGAATTAAATTTATGGAAAGTTTTTCAGAAAATTTCCGAAAAAATTGGAAAATCTAAAAATTCAATTATAATTTGTTTTTAAGTAGTTGTACCAAACATCTAATGTCAATCCAGTTTGTTAAGTTTAACAATAACAATAACAAATTTGACAATGGTAATAACAAGTTTGACAGTTATTCTCCCTATTCTGGAAAATTTTCTTTCAAGCATTGAGTAATTTGGAACCGCTATTCTTTTTGACTGTACCAAATTTTGAAATGAAATTTTCTTGTTATTGGATAGAAATTTGAATGAGGATTCCAAAAATGTGCCTAAAACCTTTTTTTTTGTGCTTTACCAGCTATTTTGCCCTTGACTGTTCTTTGAAACTGTGTTTTTGGCAGTTCAAATTTCTCCCTGCTTTTCTCCCTGGCTGTGCCAAATTTTGTAGTGTTTTTCAAGTTATTGGATAGGAATTTAAATAAGGATTTTAAAAATGTGCTTAAAACAGTAATGTTTTACTCCAAGTATGTTTTACAGGCGATTTTGTGTTTCTGGCAGTTCAAACAAACACCACTTTTCTGTACCAAAGAGTTTTTTTCATGCTATCGTGTAGGAAATTTAATAAGAATTTTTCAAATGTGATTAAAACAGTAATTTTCTTACTCCAAGTAGGTTTTATAGGCGATTATGTACCTGACTGTCCTAAACTGTTTTTCTGACAGTTCAAACTTTTACACCGCTTTTCTCCCTGACAAACTCTCTCTCCCTGTACAAAATTTCGAAGTGTTTTTTTTTTGGGTTATTGGATAGGAAATTTAATGAGGAATAAAAAAAAATATTTTATGATGTAGTGTTTTACGATGATTAAAATTTTTTGCAATCGTTAAATAAACACCCTGTATAATAATGTAAAATAAAATTTGTTTCTCTTATATGAAATATTTGCTGTTTATTTACCGTTTATTCTACCGGTATTACATATTTTGACTTGGCAACACTGGTGGGTTATGTATTTATATTACAAATTTTACTAATCTAGATTAAATTACTTACCTGAAATAATGACATTTTTTAGTTTTTTTAGTAGTTCCATTATTTTTACTGGAAATGAAAAAAAAAATGTAATCAAACAAGCACATATTTGCATTTTCAGGAACTATTCGTTTACAGGGTAGTCAAGATTTAAAATTTCAAGCTTTACGTATATTGTACGTTTAAAAAAATTTATATTCCATAATAATTTGTTTAAAAATGTCTCTGAGAAATACAATGAATATATCCTATAATATAGTTATAGTTCCTGAAAATGCAAATGTCTGCTTGTTTGGTTACATTTTTTATAATATTTCCAGCAAAAATAATGTAACTTCAAGAAGAGAAGAGGATTCCAAAAATGAAATAAAATAATATCGCGAAAAAAAATAAAATCTGAAATAGAATAAAATCGCACTAACAGTGGCTTGCGTATACTGAATGACATTTCCACCTAAAAATTTGATAGGTATATGACTTTGGATAAGAATTTTATTATTCTTCTTTATTAAATTTTTTTATGTAATTTCAACAATAGCTTTTTTAATATAATATTTAAATTTTAACTTCTTTTGGGTTGATCAGTGAAAGTGAGTGGTCATCAATAATGCTCATCATTAATGGTCTAATAGTCACCATCCAAATAAATTGTTTCTAGAATATCTGGGTTAAAAGAACTGAAATATAAACCTTACTTAAAACTTTGATATATCATAATTGAAAACCAAAATCTCTTTTTTGCTTGTATTTTGATTTGTTATTTCTATATATTTTCGGGGTTAAGAAACAAACAACATTTGTTACTGATCCTTTTATTGCAAACTGACATCAGTAAATATGGGAAAAAGGGGTTTGGAATGTAAATATATATGGACGCATCTCTACAACAGATCTTACATCGAATTACATACATGAGCGAGGCCGTGATATAATTACAAAGAAAGAAATACATATACAAATTAGGTAGCGTTACATGTCAATAAGAGGCAGTCGCAAGCTTGATTATTTTGGTAACTATTACTTTTATAACTTTATAATTTTGGAGCGTTATATACCATAAAATTTTAATGCAGAAAATTTTAAACGCCTCTGACATTTTGAAGCTTCACCAACGTGATCTTGCGTTTAGTATTATTACGGTGATACTAAACAAAGATAGATTATTTATTTGCTGGTGGAGCATTATACAATACACTAAAGCACAAAAATCAACTATTTGGTATACCTTCAATGTGAAATTTTGCCTTTAGGGGTGAAGTTCCATTACAACATGGAAAATAAACGAGTTAATTTATGGCTAAATTCGAAGTAAAATGGGATACACCCGCATTTTACTGTGAACTTTGTCCAAGTTTAACCTCGTCTGGTTATTATTGAAACTCTCATCTGAAATAAATAAAAAGGGGCAATATTATTCGAACTGAACTAGAAAAGTTATTTCAAACGAAAGTTTTGATACGTATTTACAAAAATAAATAACAAATTTACAGAAATTTTAACACACCTCACAGAGGTAAAATAAAGGTCGTAATTACAGTCGGTCAAATAAAGTTTCTAAAAAGCCTGAATTTAAGCAATATGTGTCCGACTGATACTCATTAATCCAAATAACTTAAGAAATTACAATTATTACAAAAAATATTAAAATATAGAAAAATAAATTAAATTGTATGGTATAAAAACTTTTAGTAATAATTTGTACAATCATTTACATTTTTGTGCTGGACAAACCATCCTCGGGCTGGTTTGTCCAGCATTCTTCCGCACTTCTAAACCGACTTAACCTAAAATACTGACACTATTAATATAGACATTAAGTTGACTGAATCATGATGTTAAAATCATTCGTCTGGGCGCAATACTATGAAAATTGATGATGGTTTGCACTTCCTGTAGAAAATGCAAACCATCATAAGTACAATAAGCGTATAGTGGTGAAGCATAATATAGAGTGTTATATTTTTTTAGTAATAAATTATCTTGCCTTGGAATACTTTTGCAAGATAGTGACGTCACAGTGGCTTCATCTGATCCAACGTTTCTTTGGCGTCCGTCAAATTAAGTTACCTCCTTAGACTAGCTTACACTTCCAGTAATACTAAATTAATGAGACTTTAAAGCAAATAATGCTGTTGGTCGCACAAAGTTCTGGAACTTCACCCAAAATGATGCCTGGCATCACAACCACTTTCACGTATTTTCGCACACTTATCCCTCAATTCCGCCATGTTTCTAATGGGGCCTTTGCATAGATCGATGAAAGCCTCATGGCAACAATTATTTTCTTCGTTCGCATTGTAATACAGTAAGAAATTGTTGATGGGAGTGCATCGTTTATTGTGTCTTCCCGCTCTTTTGTTGCGAAGACAGTTTTCCAGTCGTTTTCGCGGCATAATTCTGCCCTTTTTATCAAACTGCATAACGGTATTACGATGCCCTGCTAGTTCTAGGTATACGTAGGCTTGGTGCGAATATTTTCGATCGTCCGGGATCCGATCGGAAAATTTGCATTTGTCCCAGGATTTTTTACGTTCGATGGATTTGTACGTCTGTAACAAAAGATAATCATATAAAAGACTCTATAAATACAATAATTTACTTTATCTACTACCACTCAATAATAACCACACTAAAAATTTGGAACCAAAGTTTAGTCAGTAATAGTAGAAATATCAAGAGAATCAAATAAAATATAACTATTTCACCTCAGTTTTATAAGAAAATCTATACTATACTAACAAAACTTAAGAAGAATTGAAACTTAATTAAGACCAAAACCAAGATAATTTAGAATTTTGGTTAAAAAAGTTTGTGTTTTTGTTTATCAATCCTTATCCTCTGACCGGTTTCGCTGTTCAGAGAGGTTAAACAATTAAATCGGTGTTTATCGTATGATGCGGCATTAATGGGGCTGTTCCTAGATTTGGAAACGCCATTTGTACTTTCTAACTTATAGAGTTGTGTACAGATGTCACCAGATGTCGCACAACAACTATTAGATTTTTAGGTTTAGATGAAAATAAACCCTGATTAAGTATTTAATTTGACATTGATTGTCTCAAAATTATACATTTTCAGTAAGATCAGACTGTACTCCGAAAAAAAACAAAATTTAGTGACGTAAATATTATATGGAGTGTCAAAATCACAATTTAGAGCCAAATATCACACAATTTTTTGCTCTAAATGCAAACACAGCAATTTAACTCTGATTCATTACTTAATTTGAAGAAAAAAATAAAAGGAGCTATTTATGACGTAAAAATATATTTATCTCATTTATAAAAGACACAGTTTTTTGGTTCTGACTCTTAGTTTTACTGTATGCATAAGTGCTTATTTTTACTATGAATATCTCAAAAACAGTACATTTTTAGAACAGAACATGATAAGTCAAGTCGAATCTTAACACAAGCAGAATTTTCTGACGTAAAGTTTATTAGGAACGAATATTTATAGAAATTTGAAATTTTGGAATCAAGATAAATTCGATGCTTGCTGTATTTTAAAAATATTTTCATCTTTTTGTCATTTCCGGTTTAATCGGCAGTAGATATCAGCCAGATAGTATTTTTAAATACTCCTATCGATTTAAAATATTTTTCATGTATTTCGAGATATTGAAGTTTGAAAAATTAAATTTTGGGGTATCATAACCCCTAACCAGAATAAGATAGAGCAAAACGGCTTGCATGTTCTTATCTTAACTTTTTAAGATCATTTAGTAATATTTTTAGTTTTGACAGATGTCAAAAATTTTATAACAGTAATAAAATTGACACCTGCCAATTTTTTTAATATAACCATGCACAAGATTTCAAAAGGTTAAGATAAAAATAGGCAAACCGTTTTGCTCTATCTCATTCAGGTTAAGAGCAATGACACTCCACAAACTAAAAACCCTGTATAGGGTGTCTCATTTATAGAACCAAAAATTTAAAAAATGTAATTTTTCAGATCACACATTAACAGTCAACCAACTCAAGAAGGTACTTTGATCCTGCAATCCCAGAAACTGTATATACATTATTAACAGAAAGCTATTTAGAATTTTTTTAGTATTATACCGGGTGATCACCTACATGTATGTTTTTTTAATTCCAGGATTGCCAAAGTCTCCTCTGATAAGGCCTCTTGCCGCCATTGCCTTCGTAATATCCTCTTTCCAGCATCTTGGGGGTCTAATACGTTTTGTCCTTTGCTGTGGAGCCATATTCGTTTTGGCTACCTTGTGTATGGCATTCTTTGTAAGTATCATACCATATATCAAGCATTTTCGTTCGACAGTGTCCATAATCTCTGTCTCTGATTCTGTCGTTTCTAACATGATCGGGCCTGGAAATGCCGCAGCTCCAACTCCAAAAATCCATCTCCACCGCCAACAGGCGCTCTCTTTGTCTTTGGATGAGTTTCCATAGTTCTGCGCCTCATGTGGGAATACAACGTAGATGACATGTTTTGTTCTACGTGTAATGTTGTTATTCCAGAGAATACTATTTAGTTGTCTTAAGGCTGTTTTGCCTCGCCCCATTTTGTTGTTTATATCATCCATGCTTCTATCATTTGACGACAGAGTTACATCCAAGTATTTGAAGCTACCACATCCTTTAACAATATCAGTATCCATTTGTAGATTGCTAATAGTATCTTCTCCTACCTTCAAATATTTTGTTTTAGACATGTTTATTGTGAGTCCATATTTTTCATATTGCTTGCTTTAGTTTGCGTAGCATGTAGTTAGCATCGTCTTCGTCCCCGATCAATATCACTTGATCATGCAGCAAATAGTAAGGTGAACAAGATCTTATTTTCTATGGGAATACCCATGCCTCAGCATTTTATTTTCCAGGATTTTAATGCTTCCTCCAAATAGATCTTAAACAATGTAGGGGCGAGTGTGCATCCCTGTGGTAGAATCTTAGTCACCCTAAACTCTTGTGATAACTGACTGCCCATCTTTACCATTGCTGTACAGTCTGTGTAGAAAGATCTGACAGTATTTACATAGCCCAATGACACACCATTAATGACCAGACTTGTCCACAACTTGTTTTGTGTAACTGTATCATAAGCTCTTTGAAGGCCTATAAAGACAAGGTGAGTGGTAAGCCCTCTTGCACTACTCAACCAAACTAATTTTTGAGGGTAAATACTCCATAAGTGCAAGACGGTCCAGGTCTAAATCCATTTTACTTATCCATTTCTTCAACATACACTAATACCACGGTAGTCTGTGCAATCTCTTCTGCTTTCCTTTTTAAATATTATCGTGATAGTGGCTTTTTTTCATTCTTTCCACATTTGTCAAAAATCACTGCCAATATATCAAAAAGTTTCGATGGTGCTGCTTTAATCAGTCTCCACAGACTGATCCAGGGACCGGAGCTTTTCCGTTTTTCATGGCGCCATCTGCATGCTTGACTTCCTCAGAGGTTTATACATGGATTGGATATTTTGTTGTTTGTAGTAGTCCCGTTGGACGGTTCGTGTCGGTCGGTTGTACCCGTTCTTACATGCCAAGATTTATGCCTGCATGGTAGTTATTTTGTTTTTTTTCATGTTTTTTAGCATCTTCCAAGCTTTATTTGCTCGGGTGTTGCCCATGCTTTTTTCTATTTCTTCGCCAGTTTTCTGCCAAGCTTCATTCTTAGCCTTAATCACTGTTCTTTGTGCATCTTTTATTTTTTGTCTGTATTCTCGCCAGTTTTTTCTTATTTTCCACTTGCTCTTGTACCGCATCGTTCCACCATCCATCGCATTTCAGTTAAACCTTTTTGTCAGGTGATCATCTATATAATACTTTAAAATTTGCTTTTTTGGCAATCAAATTTGAAACTTTGACAATTATGCAACTCTCCTTGGTAAATCTTTATATTTTTTAATTTCTTACAGTTACGTGACTGTGTCTCTCATTAACCTATTTTAGTTTCAAAGTTTTGCTACCCACTTTTTTTCACATATTTTCCTAACCTTTAGAACCCTGTCGATCACAATCACACACAATTATTATTGTCTCAATCACTTGATCTTTTATACAATCCTTTATTTTGTATAAAATGTAAATTTTCCCAATTTCTTATAATACGAAGTTCTATCGATCACGTGACTGTTTCCTCAAACGTTTTCCAAATATTTTACAATTCTGTCGGTCATCTGACCTGTTTTTCATTACATTTTATTGTTATGACTTTTGCTTTATTTGTATTAATCTTTGCTTTTATTATTGTAATATTATCAATCACGTGACTTTTTCCTAACATCTTACGACTTTTGTTATGTGATTGTTTTTAAAATCATGTTATTTAAACTAACAAACATTAAAAATCACGCTAAAGCAGCCAGAATTCTCTAGAATCATTCTAGCAACGTCAGAGACCTCTAAATTCTGCTGAAAAGCTACCAGAGACCTCTAAAAGTGTTCTTAATCTTCCAAATTTTATTAAAAATTCCCAGACGCCTCTAAAACCATTCTGGCAACGCCAGAGACCTCTAAATTCTACTGACTACAATAATTATCAGTCTGTATTTTTGACAGGAGATTTTGTAACTTTTTTAACACAGTTTTTGAGTATTTTAAATGAAACAACCTGTAATATATTTTTTTAATATGTTTTGAATAACCGGAATAATCTCATTGTATTAGTAATAAAATAAAATAAAATAAACTGTTTACCTACTTTTTAGCAGCTATATTATATGTATAGACAATATTGAAGGATGTCAAATTGTATATGATAAAATGTAAAAAAGGAAACACGAAAACTAATGGCATATGTCAAAAATGCCAAATGTTTGGCACTTTTACTCCAATTGGAAACTTATGCCCGGTTTATACCTCCAAATTAAAAAATTAAATTAAATTAAATTTAATCAGGGAATGAAGGAAAAACAAATATAGTTGGTCAACTTTTAAGTTAAAATTAATTTTAGTTTCTTGTGAATTTTAAATATAGCATGTCATATACAAACGTGTAGCTTTAACTTTAAGAAAATTTGGCTAAAATAAAAATTTAGTTTCATTGTTAATTTGAAGGTACTATAAACCAGACATAAAATTGTCTAAATTTGGTTTCTTCCAACTATCCCGTAAAAAAAGAACAGCATTGTTTTCTTAAATTACTGATTTCCTGGAAACTCTGGTAGTTTTTGAAATATCATATTTATCAAATAAATACCACAAAAACTCATTTGGTATTTTACTAATAGCTTCATAGGAACACCTATTGGTATAATACGCAATAAAATACAAATAACTAAAAAATGGAAACGTTTAGCTTGACCTTCTACTAATTTTATATTGATTATTTGTGACATTTGTTATTAATTTTTATTTAAGCCATATGCAAGAATAAATAAAAAAAAAATTATTTAAATTTCTGTCTGAATTATTAACAAATGTCAAGAACATGGTTTCTGATTATGTTATTTATTTACTTTTTGTTATTTTCGTGTATAAACAATAATTTGTGTTAATCAATTTGATTAACAAGTCTATTTTAAGCAATCATTTTTGACCTATATTTAACTTGAACTTTTTATATTTTCCACAGTTTTGTCTTTTCTACTAAAATCCAAATTGTAGCAAACATAGTTACTTACCAAGGTATGCATAGCTCCTCCAGCATTTTTAAAACATAGAAATCGCCTCTCTCGTGGATCATAGAGGTAAAAAGCGTAACTTTCAGCTGTCCTGTTTGAGTGCCGCAACCTTGTATTATAGTCAGTCGATATTTTGTACAGGTATTTTGCAGCACCTGAAACAATATCCAATTACAATTAAATTTCAGAATAGTTTTAAAAAAATGACAACATACCCGAACTGGTCGCTATTTGTCTTGACTTATTGACGTAAACAAAGCCATTCGGATCGTTGAAAACCAACGTTTTCCAAACTGGATCAAAACATAGTAACTGTCCGTAGCCGTCGGTGCACTGTAGAAGTCCTACCTGAAAATCAAAATTTGAATTAACTTTAATATATTACCAGGTCATTAATCATAAATTTCATCATCAATTAATAACAATTAACTTCCTCTAGTAGACACAATGAGCACTTAAATCGGCCCTGATTGTTATCTTCACCATTCTAAAAATAAAACACTTTGATGAAAGCAATACAAAGCGACAATAGTTTGACGTATGTGACACTTCAAAATTTTTATTTGTGGATCCATATTGGTAATAACGGCGCCAAACCTGATTATTACCTTTATTGATTAAAAACAACAATGTAGTTTTGATCAGTTACTTAATTGAAGTCATTTCAATGTCATATTGTGATTAAGTAGAAACGCAATTTTTTTATCTGGAAACTTATTTAGATTTATCACTGTGTTTATTGTGTTCCTACACGCAAAAAAAAAACACGTGCCAAGACTTTGATTTGAAGGCATTTAAGTCAAAATTGAAATTTTCGGTTTTTGTGAAGGTTAAATTGTAATAAAGTTTTAGAAATTATGAAATATTCTGATCAAATTGAATTATCTTTAACAAAATTAACTTTTATAACTTTATCAGAAAAATAAATATGAGTAATTTTTGACACTATTTTTGAAACAAAAGTGAAACGCAGAAACATTAGCACTTTTTTATCAACAATTTAAAAAAAAATTGTATTAGCATAGTAACAGAAATTCTACAGTTAAAGAAATTTAAAAAAAAAAACAAAAAACAAAGAAAGAAAAAAAGGAACATATGAAGAAAACTTTCAAAAACAGCAACACAATTTAAAAAAACTGAAATGGAAAACTGCAAATAAATTTATTTTTTGAAAGGTTATGATAAAATTGCTTTGTTGAAACAATATAGCAACATGTCTGGATTTTTTCACTTAACAATAATTGTTAGGCAACGTTTAGATCGTATCATGTCAACCAAATTAATCAAATACTTTTAACATGCAATTGAATTTTGAGTTTATTGACAGTTTTGTATTTAGTCAGTGGCGTCCATGCCCATACAAACATTATATTGACTATATCATATACTTTATTCTAGTTCTTACAGATAAAATAATACGCCTCTGCTTTTTCATTATTATTTCTCACATTGCCGTTTATGATGAGTTTTTTAGTACTTTTAGTCACCATCCTTTTAGTAAAAATTAAAAAAACTTTTTTAAACTACAGGGTGAATCATTTTAAAGAATGAATAAGTCGAAATACTGTGTGCTGTGTGCACAAAAATGTGCTTTAAACAGTAATGTTCACTCCAAGTGGGTTTTCCAGCCGATTTTGTTCATCATTCATTGAAACTGTGTTTCTGGTAGTTCAAAATTTGACACCGCTTTTCTGCCTGACTGTACCAAATTTTGTAGTGCTTTTCAGGTTATTGGATAGAAAATTTAATGAGGATTTCAAAAATGTGCTTAAAACAGCCATTTTCTCACCCCGTGGGTTTTACAGGCGATATTGTACGTGATTGTCCTTTCAAACTGTATTTCTGGGCAATTCAAACTTTGATACCGCTTTTCTCCCTGACTATACCAAATTTTGTAGTTTTTCGGGGTAATTGGATAGAAAATTCAATAAAGATTCGAAAAAAGTGCATAAAACACTCATTTTCATATCACAAGTGTGTTTTACACCGTTTTTCTCCCTGACTGTGAGTGTTTTTTCATGTCATTGCTCACTGCAGGTTGGTTTGACAAGCAACTTTGTTTCTCACCGTCAACCTCTTCTCAAAATAGCATAAATCAGAGTTTAGAAAAGTTTTCTTGCAGTATTCGATACAAAACGTGTTTCTGAGATTTATGACAGTGGTCACGTGACTCCCTAGCTAAATTAATCTCCAAAAACCACGTGATATCTGGTAGTCATGGTGGAAAAAGGACAAAAGACGGTTTAGATTTCTTTATTTTAGATGATAACAAAAAAAATTTAAATGACCTTAGAATAATAGTATACATATAATATACCGTATTTAAAAACAAACCTGATGATGGTTTATAAAAATTGAAACATTTACATTATAGTAAATTTAAATAGAAATTTTAGTAGGGGGAGGGAGGAGCAATGTTGTACAAGCCGTCCCATGTAAAGATAAGTTAGTTTTAGTTAGATTTTCTGGTAAATTTAACATCAAGTATCTATTTAAGAATTTCTTCCTGTAATGAGACATCCTGTATTTGACAAACAGTAATAATTTTTTTAATTTATAGTCGATTGTTTAATATTGCATATATTTTTGCGTATTTATTCACTTATTTTTTGAACCACAATAAAATTCTTTATTTCAAAAAAAAACACTCAGTGTCGTGGGTTTTTAGTTTGGGTTGGTATAAAAACAATAGGACAGTCTTCAAAATGCAGTTTTACGCGCTTTTTTATTTGCTCAGAAAACTGGAAAAAATAACAACAATTAACAACCAGGTAAGTTATGTCCACACAATTATTTAGACGTTTTCCATTTAAAACATTTTACTTTTCCAAAACAATCAATCAATATAACCTTCATTTCAGCACCTTCATCAACACCAAATTTTTTCTATGAATTTCTTTACCAATGCACAAAATAAGATGAAGGTGGTAGAAAAAGGTTATAACTAAACTAGTTTTAAAAATTTTCTAACATTTACACAAATAAAAAAGCATCAGATTATTTATTATAAATTTTGCAAACATTTGTTAAAACAATTTTTACAAATATCAAAAACAATTTTGGTTTTTCTGGGCTACAAATTTGACAACCTTAAATATAGTCGAAAAAACCACTCCGGAAAGCAGTTTTTAAACCTTTTATGTGTTTTGCATTTTATTAGGTTTTAACAGGAAAAAACTTGAATATCGCAATCAATTTGCGCTTGCGGTCATTATTGTTCAGAAGCACCTTGACTTTTGCAATATCGACAAGCCAATTTATACTCATTATTATTAATGACTTTAGATTAGTTCATTTTACGTTATGGAAATTAAATGAGTGAAAAATAGCTCATAATAACCGGTTGGATGCCAATTTCCAATAGAGATCATAAATAATTATTTTAAATGCCAACTTATAGGAAGAACTTTGTTGCAGTTGCTAAATGTAAACTTACCATAATAATAAGTATGAGAGCCCGTAACACCTTTTCTGGTAGCTTTAATTTCCTGAAACAAAAAAATATTTATTAGAAAATGGTTTTTTAGTAAACACATCATAAACAAAAACATTTTTTTGATTAGATTAGTATTTGAGAGCAGAATGTTGATTTTTTAGTATAATCTGAACAGTATTAAAACATACATGGGTTTAATTGTTAAAATTTTATCACAAGGAAATGTGTGTTTCAAATTTCCAAACACTCTACTCTGCTCTAATCTGGGTTATTAGCCGTATTTTGGGTTAATTGTGATTTATTACTTTTATGACAGTTGACATATTTTGTACTCGATTCAATAATAATGCACTTGTTTAGGTTGTTTTAGATAAAACGATTGAAAGTCAAATGGATTACTTGTCATTTACCCAACTGATGAATGAAATTGCAGGTTTGTTTTAAAACATAATAGTATATTCAAGCACTGTCTGGACAAATATTACATGATCCATGTTAACACTTGTTATTGATCAATTATCTCGTTATGTTTTCAAAGTCTTAAAGCAATTTAATTTATTAACGCCGATGTAATAAAAATACTTAACATTTTGTCATAACATCATTAGTAAATTTAATAACTTGTAAACATTCAGCTAGTTTATCTGTTTGAAGTAAGAAATAATGTCGAAACCGCGATATTTTCCGAATAGTCCAGAAATTCAGTTTTAATTCTTTGTCTAGTATGCTAATCCGATTTATAAAACTAACGGGAAAAATCAAATTAGACTTTTATCGATTTAGTAGTCGTAAATGCGGAATTCAATTTCAGTTTTGAATATTTTCGTTCGTTTATCGCGTTAGATTTCACACCGCCTGCGGTGCTTTTGCTGCTTTATAGCGATATCAGTTATGCACCCTAATAAGGCTGTAATTGTGTTCATAAACTTTTCATTTCCAATTAAAATCTATGAGAAAGTTTCCATCCATATCAGATTCAACAAAAACAAATGAAACATTTTATTATTTTATTTTTAGATTTTATAATTTATCAGAAAATTACTCAAATTTAGGTTTATTATGATGATATTACCCATGGAATTTAAAATTAACCTGAAATACTCTAATTTTTGCTTATTGTTCATATTGATAATTATTTCCATATGTATGATGACTTAATTAAATGTTTTCTACGTTTAAATTACTACGTCTGTACTAAAACAAAATTTTTACACACTTTTTAGTTTACACCAATAACTGTTTATCCCAAAAAGAAAGACAATAGGCAAAGCTATTATTTCATCTATAGTTAATATTTCATCTAAAAGTTAGTTTTCACTCACTTTTTTTGCAATTTATCTGACACTATAGTGATCCTGATTCTATGTTTACTGCAGCAAGTTAAATTGGTTTAGTATGGAAAAGACTATGCATTCATTTTGACTAGGTTTATTTTATTGACGAGTAACATTTCAATAAAAGTGTTAATTTTGCTGTATTAAAAATTGATTAGACACTGTTTTGCCACCTTTACAGTAGTAACTTTTGGTCAGCCAGCATACCAATTTAGGTACTCAAAAAAGATTAGAAGTAACATACAACAGCAATATTTTGATTGTGTTTACATCTAGAAGAGCTATGTCCGTTTCCCCAACATTAGCTAAGTTGAGTTTAAGAACCGTTTAGATTGTGTTATTTTGCACCTGATCTGTCACATTCAAACCTCAACTTGGCTTAAGTTGTACTTAAAATCGACTTGAAAGTAATGGGAAAACAGGCATTAATCCTTCAATAATTGGTTTATCTGGCTTCGGTTGACACTATTTTGACAGATTGTGACTCTGTTTACTTTTGTTAAATGAATTTTTTTGACAACATGTGTCACCTGATTCTTTAATTTCAGCCAGGTCAAAAAAAAAATTGGAGTAGGTTTACACTATTTAAGTTAACCAATATAATAAAACTCAAGTCACATTTGCCAAAACTTTATTCAGAACAAACTTAATAACAGCAAAATGAGAGTGTTTACACCAGTAACATTAGATTCTTAGATCAAAAAACAATTTTTATTAATTTTAAAATTTTATATAACTCTGATTTTGTTAACAACATTCTATTAAAATTCGGTGAACACTAAATTGTCTGTAATTTTGACTATGTTTGACATTCTCTATTTAGCTAATTTTATACCAACAAAAACACTTGATATTTCAATCAGAATGATCCATTTTACTACTTTTGGCATTTTAATTGGGTTTACACCGCTGGAGGAGGATCCTTAGTTGGAAAGTCACTTCTCAGTACTTTTGAAAGTCTTTTAACCCTATTTTGTAGATTTTACCATATCTTAGTTTTGAAAATCTCTTTCTTCTTCAAATTAACATTTTTTCAGGTCAACGTTTCGACATCAAGTAAAGTCATCGTCAGGAAACTACTTCAAAATACTGATTTTACTACATTAGATATTTTTGCAATATATTATCATTTTTAGGTATTGTTTGGCACTTCCAAAGTGTCTACGCTGGTTTAACACCTCACGTGATTTCTGTGAATTAAGACAACATCAAATAAGTGCAAAATAACCTTAAAATATTTACTTAAACCTGATAAGACCCTAATAAAACAGTGTAACAATGAACATTCCAAAGCTGTAATTAAAGCGCAAAGTTTAACTTGCTTCAAATGTTTTTTGGTTGCAAAATGGAGGCGATAAGCAAAACTATAAAACTAATTTTAAAAATTCCTCAGGTTGTTCCGTGTGTTACTATTACCTATGCAATTTTGATTAAGAATTTGTGATATGCACATAAAGTTCGGTTATTAAATATGAATGAGTAACTAAATTTCTTACCAGAAGAAATAAGTAGAATGCTGCATATCTAGCACTACAAAACTAAGCTTAATGAAATCGTTCGACAGGCTTTATAGTAGTTATTTCCATTAGGAATTTTTAAGCAAAATGATAATATTAAAACAAGGAGCATATTCTATAGTGGACACAGAATTTCCCACCAATTTAAATATTCAGTAATACACGTCACGAACGCATTCCGATTGAGATTTTTCAAGAATTGTGGAAAGTTTGCAACAATAAAGATTATTTCCATATTATGATTAACCAGAAACGGACATTAGAATGTGGGTCAATGCTGAGTGGTGCAAAACTTCGATAATTTGCTAAAAGAACTGGCAACAATATTACGAAAAGACCAAATGTTAGAACCGTACGAATAGGAAAATTGTTGCTCATACTGTAACTAGCAAAGAAGCTATGTATTAAACACCTTATGACAACTATGACATCTTGTATAATTATATTGCTATATTTTCAGTTTCAAATGGTTACTAAAATGTTTTGTAATGATGGGCGTAAATTTACCAGTAAAGTAAAATTGGAAAAGTGTCATAAATTTGAATCATTACACTATTCATGCACCCCCTGTATAGTAGCGAGACTGACGGGCTGTGAAAACTCCAGGGATGAGTTTAACCCTTCTTTACGAACATTTTTTTTTTCTTTCAAGTTTTTGGCAACTTTTACCGTTTCGGAGTAATTTAGCAAAAATTGGTTTGATGCAACACATTTTCAAATGAGTTGAAATTGTGGTTTGAAATTTAAGTGCCCTGTAACTCGGTGATTTTTAGGAGTTAAAGGAGGTTGAACCACTTAAATTAACCATCTTGAGCTCCTTTTTCCAGTGGTGTTGAGCAAAAAATTCTATCTGAAAAATTGGGTACAGGGTGACAAAAATAGTGAACCACCATAATTTTCGTGCACACCCTATATATTGGAAGCAAAAACGGTCCTGCAAACTTAGGATGTTATGTTAAGAAGTTGATTAGGAACATTTCCAATTTTTTTGTAACTTTTACCGTTTTTGAGTTACTTAGGAAAAGCTGGTTTGGTATAACAAAAATTGAGGTCTAAAATTTGAACACGGTGTAAAGGACAGTCAGGGACAAAATCGCCTGTAAAAACCACTTGAAGTAAAACAATAATTGTTGTAAGCACATTTTTGGAATCCTCATTAAATTTCCTATCCGACCACCTGCACAAACACTACAAATTTTGATACCGTCAGGGAGAAAAGCGCTGTCAAAGTAAGAACTGCTAGAGACACAGTTTGAAAGATCAGTCAAGGACAAAATCGCCTGTAAAACCCACTTGGAGTAATAAAATCATTGTTTTAAGCTCATTTTTGGAATCCTTATTGAATTTCCTCTTTATTAACCTAAAAAACCCTTACAAAACTTAGTACAGTCAAGGCGAAAAGCGGTGTCAAAATTTGACCTGCCAGAAACACAGTATTTGTAAATTACTGTTACCGGTTAAATTGTCCTGGTAAAGTAAAATATTTCATCACTAATGTTGAGATATTACGTGTCAAGTCATTTTGCAAGCATGTGTTACAAATTTTAAACGTATGCTACAGTGGCATTTTCTATTGTTCGTAAATATATTAAATAAAAAGGAAATATTTTTTCTCATTCGGACAGAAACTAGAATTAGAAATGTTCCTCATTCAGTTGGAACCCGGAAAAGTAGATTACATAATTTTGGATTCTACAGAAAACTCTGAATTATCTTTATGTACCGAGTGTGTAATAAAAATGTTTAAAATAAAACGAAAAAAAATTGAAATTCCTAACTTTGTTGCTAGATGGCGGCCTTTGTATAGGGAAAAAATATGTAAAATTGCACCAAAAATTGCACTGAAATATTATGCCAATATTATCACAGCTATTTTTTAGCAAATTTGGCATGTTTTTTCTATATTTTTTCAAATTATCGATTGATGTTGCCAAATATCATTGGATTTAAACGAGCGATCTAATAAAGAATGTATAAAATTTTTATTTTATTTTTTAAAAGACTACGCTTTACAAAAACATTTTATAACTCTCTCATTAATTTCTTTGTATCTATATTAAAATGATCAAAAAAACTTACAATTTTACTTACAACATTATTATAAAGTACATAATATTTGGCATTCGGACAGGAGTTAAAAATTAG
Organism: Ips typographus; assembly: GCF_016097725.1. Taxonomy (NCBI): domain Eukaryota; kingdom Metazoa; phylum Arthropoda; class Insecta; order Coleoptera; family Curculionidae; genus Ips; species Ips typographus. Next base: position 12,137,905 of record NC_138423.1, read on the forward strand.
GTGAAAGTTTTGTTCCGCATCCAGGTGGCCTCAAACCGCCAATCTCTTCTTTCTTCACCTAATTTATAATTGATGACCGAATGCCAAAAAGTATTTCCTTTTATGCAAGTTCTAAAAAAAATTGTAAATATCTCCTTCTAAAATTAATAAAAACGGAACACACGTTACATAAAGGTGTCTCAAAAGGTTTCTGTAGAATTCAATTATGCGAAAATATATAGGGTGCTTAAAAAACAAAGTAAGTGCAGAAACGAAATATTTTTGTTGAATCTGAATTGGTTTAGGTTACCTGAATGTATTGCGGTTTAGTCATTTTGATTATTACTCTGAATCAGTTCGAGGATCACTCTGTATACCATACCAACAAAATAAACCAGTTACACAAAATTGTAATTTCATTAACTAACTATGTCACTCACTAATAAGTTTTTGCATGTTCAAAGTCAAAAATTACCAAAAATTATGATTTACCTTTCTCGAATAAAAAGTTGACTCACATTTGGCACCATGTTTAGATACAACCACTACCGATGCCGAGCACTTATTAGCGGCGAATTTGGTTCCGGATTTGCTCATTTCGTAACAAGTATCCAAAGACGCCATGGATGTAAGCAGATACATTTTGAGACTGAAGAAAAAATGGTTCCGTCGCGTCTTAGAGACGGTACATCTCTGTTGTTACTTAAAGCGCTACTTATTTTGCACTTTATATCTTAATTTCGGTCGCAACGTTGCCAAATTGCTAGGGGCATTGTTACTGATACGATATCTTAATCGATTAGGTATTTTAAATCGATAATCTCCGGCTAACAACTTTTATTGTTGTGGCGTTCTAGGAAAACATATCAAAACAAGTAGATGTGTGTAAGTAGTAGGTGTGTGTAATTTTCCAGATTGTAGGTTTGGCGCCGATGCTGATAATCCAAAAATGATCAATTACGATGTTTACACCATCAGGTAACATGTACCAAACAAGGACTCATTGGAATCCACTAGCGATTGACGTAATCTGAATATCCTTGTAAAACAAGTCCTTTAAATAAGAATGAATGTCCTTAAAGATTACTGTCGTAATTTCCAAGTTGTTGATAACAGAGATGAGCAGCAATTTTTGGGTTCCAATGTTCAGTTTCGCGGTAAAGTGAGGCAACATTGTAATAAAAGATACACTCAATTATAATGTCGGACATGTGTTGAACGCATAACGATCTAAATGTTTTTAACAGGCGCCTGCCCTGTCACCTAATAACATAATAGCCTACGTTACGTTGATATCACGGCTCCATTAAAGAACGCCACGAGGAATTTATCAGTTTCTTCTTCACGTTTGTGACCACTTTAATCACGAACGATAGCAAGAAACTTGGAATTTCATTATTTTTTTACCTGTTTCGTTTTTAGTGTCTTTACAGTTAATTAACCTGTATTATTAACCTAACGTTACTATAAAAAAGAAAAAAGATTTTTAGGAATCAGTACAATTGAGTGTTGCTCTAATTTATAATAGAGTAGCCTGAATGAAGTTCAGAACATTCAAAGGCAATTCCATAAAATACTCTGTGGATAAAATTATCAAAGCTGAAACTCCAAGGCACTTTAATAAATTAATAACTTTATAACACAATGAATGTTATGAAAAAAATAACACAATTTAGAAAAAAGAAAAAAGCACTTTTCAATATCTTGACGACTGTTGACCAGGCTGTCACAGAATAACTATTCCTATTTTTCAGAAATGATAGAATGTACTAAAATAATCATTTTTTATTAATAAACTAGTGTCCGGGAATTTCAACAATAATTTTTCAGACAAAAACATAATTTGAGTAAAAAAAATCAATCAGGAATCATTTGTGACCCACGTAAAATGAAAACTTCCAACATAGTTATTGTTTTCTGAACGTTGCTATGACTTAACTTATTTATTTAATTTGCTTATGCTGGTGAACTTATTTTAAATCCAATTTTAGTTTTCGTTTTTAAAGATTTCTAATTTATTTTTATGCAGAAATTTCCGGACCCTAGTTCATTGATAAAAAATTGTTTATTTGAGTACTTTCAATCATTTCTGAAAAATAGTAATAAGTAAGTATTCTTATACACCCTGTGTATTCCACAAGATGCTTTATAAGTGATTTCATAACTTTTTAATTAATTTCCTGAAAAAACTAAATTTTGTCAACGTCACACTATTTCTTGTTTACTGTTCAAATTAAACATTTTTTTAAAATGCAAAATTTCAAAACAATTGCAGTTTTTGACACCATTTTATTTGTCCTCCAGTGACTCAGTTTATTTATTTAATTCTAAACAACACAGACAAAAGACAGCCAAGACTTTCAAAAATATTTTTACGTGAGGTCATAACTTGTGCCGTTTGAACGCTAGAGGGCGTAAAAAATAAAAATATTTTCAGGCGGTCTTTTCTGTAATATCTTCGAAAACTTTTGAGTTAGCAGCTTGCAGTATAATTCCTTAATTTTTGCATCGGCAAGAATCTGTAATAAACTTAGTAGAAAAAATTGATAAAAATAACTTCCAACAATATAGCAAAACTGATCCAGAAAGCAGAAAATAACAAAATTAAACTTTGCATTTCAAACAGTTAACAAGTTTATGGTAAAAAAACCCTACATTTTGGTTTCGTCACTTTTTATCGAGTTGCCAAGCAAAAGAATTAATGACATTAAACTTTCAAATTTTATAAAATTAGTCATTTAAACTTTGAATTTCATTTGTAAACTAATCAATAATTTCATTATTTTAGCAGTTAATTTTATGAAACAATCAAGCCATTTAAACTGTCCAATTTCAATAACAAACTATTTTATTCGTAAGCTAGTCATTTTCATCATTTGTGAAGAAAATGATCAATATTTCATCTGTCAAATTTCATTAGCACATTAGTCAATTTTGCCATTTTAAGTTTGAAATTTCATTCGTAAGCTAGCCATTTTTATCATTATAGCAGTTGAATTTTGTGAAGAAATTGATCAATTTTATGATTTAATCTGTCAAATTTCAATAATAAGTCATTTAAAATTTAAAATTTTATTGGTAAACTAATCAATTTAATTATTTTAGCAGTTAAATTTTATAAAACAATCAAGCAATTTCACCATTTAAATGTCAAATTTCATTAACAAACTAGTCAGTTGAATCATTTTTTCATTTTCAAATTGATCGATTTGAAAATGAAAAAACTGTCAAATTTCATTAATAAAGTATATTTAGAATACAGAATAATTTCATGAAGAAATTGATCAATTTCATCATTTTAATACAACAGTTTAATTTTATGAAAAAAGCTATGTTACCATTTAAACTGTCAAATTTCATTCGAAAACTAGTCAATTTCATCATTTTGGCAACGCCGCACTAAATAGAAATTCTCCTATTTTGAATACTTTAGAGCCAAGATAATAAACAAATTTAACTTTTGTCCCACTCTAAAGGTTTTCTTAACCCTACAGTTTAACTTTTCAAAAAATTCGTCGAAAGACAAAAAGTCTAATAATAAAGTTGATAGATGCTTCATTCTCTAGCTTATTATATCTTGGCATTCACCGTTTCGCTGTTAGAGGTCACTAAAGTTAACGGATATTATTGACAATTTTTCTGTAAAATTCTTAAATTTAAATTCATTGTATACAGCTGTAAAAACTAATATTTAAAAAAAAAACTTGTTTGGGAACTCTTACATTTTGGCTTGTTGTCACAAAAAGGTTTTCGACAATTTCGTTAAGATGTTAAGTTTTGTCTACTTATATAACTTTACGGTATAAGGGATAACAAGTTTTATACATGTTGAACCACTATGTATAAGACACCATATCCAACCCTGTACATAAAATAAAGTCTAGAGATATCTGTAAATTTACCTTTTTAGAGTTTTTAGAAATCAAGTGAGTGTTTAATAAAATTACCCAATATCAATGCTGTCGAAAATGTCAATCAAGATGTTCGAAGATCGAGTTTATGATTATTTTAAATTTATTTGATTGACAAGTGGCATAATTTTTTTGCATAGGTGTTGCAAGAGCATAATAGAACAGCAAGCATAAAAGAGCAAAATTTAAATTTCTAATCTTAATGGTTTGTATTGTTTTTACAGTTTTTTTTTAACAAATAAAATTTGGCAGTTTTTTTTTTGAAGAAAACTGTCTTCTAAGATTATACGTCTAAAATAAAGAAAAGCTTCTACATATTAGGAGATCTTTCCTAGAATTGATCTAGCGGGAAGATCTTCTATATCCTTCCTATGAATTGACGAAAATATAATAAATCTTCTTCTCTTCTAATCTTTTACCAAAAGAATAATAGATTTACCAAACAAATAATGGAATTACATCCAAAGTCCAAAATATGCTTTTAAAAATGACCACCTTTTGATTATACAGGGTGATTCCAAAGTTGGTGCTTTCCTTTCACCTGCGAATAGGGCTTAAAAAATAAGCTTTTTTTTCCTTTGACGCTTTTTCGAAATATGAACAATAACGAAGATACAGGGTGTCAAAGTTTTACTGAAAAAATAAAAATGATTTTGGCCAAACCACTTGAAGTAATTAAACAAAATTTTGTAGGTGTCAGTAGCTACATGGAAAGGAAATTTTCCAAGAAACAACATTTTTTTTGCGTATACCAGTGGCGCGCGTATAATTTTTTAAAAAAATTTTCGAAAAAAAATATTACCCTACTAGTTTTTTTTCAACATAAAATTTATTATTGAATTCCTTGTTCAATTCTAAAAATAAAGCCCCTTTTATTATTTTTTCCTACGATGCACCGCTTTTGAGTAAAAAAATAAAAACCATCTTAATGTGTGCCTAAAATTAAATGCTGTTTTAATTTAAAATGTCAAATTATTAAAACTTAGTTCAGAGGCGGCTGAAATCTTTTGTTTTTGTTTATGTCTGTTGATAAAGAATAACCTGTAGTTAGTTAAAATTAAATTTAAGTTATTCTTTATTTTGTTTTTTTTCAGTAAAATTTTTACATCCTGTATCTTCGTTTTTGTTCATATTTCGAAAAAGCGTCAAAGGAAAAAAAAGCTTATTTTTTGAAGCCCTATTCGTAGGTGAAAGGAAAGCACCAACTTTGGAATCACCCTGTATAACGAAAATACTGTTTTGAAGAAAATGGATTCCAGGCTAAAATTTAGGCTAGTTGACAAAAACTCGAATCGGATCGAATCTTTTGAGTTTCATTTTGTTTCCACTGGAACTTAACACATTTTGGTAAATGTAATTTGAAGACCTTAAAAAAACAATAAAAAATTTCTCAAACCTTTTATTACATGAAAATTACATCGCCAAATAGGTACTGACAATAAATTTGAAACAAAAAGCCAATACAATGTAAATTAACGAAACTTGTTGAAACCAACGAAATTTATTCGGATATCGAATTTTGGTACTTTACATAAGTTCCTTGTAAGCACGTTGTTTCCGATGAAATATGTTGTTGATGGGTTTAGGAATTTTGTCTTTTTGGATTTTATTGTGTAAAACGATGCCTGCGTGTGGGACGGACTTATATGGTAAGTACCTCACCTTCAGATCGCATTATTCTCTTGTAAATACTCCGTTCGCTTAGGTTTTAGCACTTAACGTCATGTTAAACTTGAAATAAATAATACTCGTTGAAGCAGGTCTTTAAATCAGTTAGCGTATGTCGATGGGCTATGGTATTTTTTCTTAAAACATTTATTTTTGGTATTTATCAGTAAGCGTAGTCTAGACTTTGAAGATGAAGAGTATAAAAAAGTTTCAAGTGGTTCCTCACCTAATCAATCTATAATAATTAAAACGTAATTGAACGTTACAAAAAAAAAATTGTTTTAAATTTACCGTGTGATATTATTATCTTGACAGAATTCGTGGCACATTCCAATTAATTAATACCGTGAATGGCGTCAAGATAATTTTCACTGTCCAGTAATAAAAATTTTTGACTTAATCCAGTTGTTATGATGTATGCTGGCACGTACGTCTTTTTGTTGTGTAACTAAGTACGTCTCTGATTGAGCTTTTTGCCGAAACCCTTAAAGGTCAGCTGTTACCATTTACGTCTTCATTCAAAATATTAGGCCCGTAATCTCTCTCCTTTTATATTGAGTGAAAAGGATCAAATCGTATCAACAGCTTTGGAAAGGATTATATTTATTTCATAAAGGGCAGGCGCTTGACAGGGTACCAAGCTGAACTAATTCTTCTGGGCTTTGGTCAAAGGCATTAAAACTGCTCTATAACGGCAACCTTTACATTCACACTGTTATTTTATCAGGGAGACGCAGACATTATTAAATTCTACCACCCTTGGCGGCACTTTTGTTCCTTTAACACCTCCCATTCTACAGTGACCATTTTAAAAGGATTAGCACAACGTTTTACGGTTCTATACCGACGAAACAGGTCTAAATTACCTAAGGTAAATCCTGTGATTATTGGTAGCCAAAAACCGAAAGGTAATAGGCACCAACAACTTCTGTTAGACGATATACCTGGAATTGAGATGCAACCTTTGGTTTTTGGGTGGCCTGATTCCATTTTCATTTCAATAAATCACCCGAAGAATCGGTAAAATGTGATAGCTAAATTGGGCAATATTTCTTTTATTTTATGGATGCTGCCTGAAGGTTTTACTTTAAATTTAATTAACCTTAAAATGAAGCGTTGAAATGTAAGTAGTTTTGAGAAAAACTAAAAAAAAAACAATAAAATTATCAAGTTAGATCAGCGAGATTTACATGTTGACCAAGATGATTGACTGCAAAACTAACTAAAATAGGTCTCAAATGATTAGTTTTGCATGTCTGTATCGCAAAGATATTTGAAAATATAAACTGGACAAAGAAACAAACCTAAAACATCTTCCTTGGTATCTGGAAACGAATAATAACAACAAATTTTGAAGTTCTTATTCATTCTAAATCGGGTTTTATTACTAAACATAAGGTTAATTCGTTATTAATACACATTATGTGAATGCCAGGGTAAACGTTACTTTACATTCCTAGTTCACGTGATCTATAAAAAGCACCAGGATTGGTGGTTGCAAATATTTGCTATTGCATCATATAAAGTATCAGAGCGATGACATATTCCATGTAGTATTATGTTTTAGTGGTTCCGGGGGGGAACATTAGATACAAAATACAGAGTGCCATCAATTAGTGTGTAAATAAGAAATAAAGAATAAGACGAGCGATGTTGATTAAATTTGCCCTAATTAATTTGAAGTGATTACTTCCCGAGATATCCAAAAATCACGAAATTTTGGAAAAAGGTTCTTATTTTGTTCTGAGCAGTTTAAAATTATGTGCATTTTGTTATTTATAGTTTTGCCTTCTCCAACTTGGCCACACATATTTGAAATCCTGCGTTTTGTTTTTCTTTGCACTATTATCATCAACTACAATTTATGTTAGATTCCATTGCATTTTGAAGGATGATGAGTGTTTCGAGACAGGTTAGAATAGTTTATGCTACCAATAACCTATTAAAACCGACAAAGTTTTAAAAAATTAACCTCCAAAAGCTTGAACACTGTAAATTTTTTGCTTTTACATAAATAATTTAAGTTCGTAGTTTTGAAATTGTAAATCACCTTTGAACCTTGAAACGTTTAAAAATTAAACGTTCCAGCATTTAAAATTGGATTTTGCAAATTAATACTTTATTGGTTACACGTTTTAAAGATTCAAATGAAAAAAAATTTTAAGTTATTGGATAACCTTACAAACTAAATTTTCAATTTGAGAGCACTTTGCAAATTGCGAAAAAAGTTTACAACTTCAAAAAGGCTTTCAAAAACTTTATTTTCTGTTTGACAAACTCTCAAATTATTTTCTTTTTAAATTATTGATAAAGTAAAAAATTACTTACAAAACAATAACCTAAAATCGTGACACACTGTTGATACTTTGAAAAATAATATTTCAAATTTCAAAAGTTCCAAAATTTTATTTAAAAATTGTGAGACTGAAAATAATTAATTGTCTGTTTAGGAAAGAAAAATGATAAGACGGTCACGTGACCTGTGATTGACTATCACCTGACTATTGCAAAAACAAAAGTTACCACGTGACTTGAAAAGCGCAATTTTAAGCTAAAAAAAATTAAAGCAAATCTGAACGAGTTTAAATTTGACTTCTAATTTTATTTCAATTATTCATTTATCAAATTATCATTCTTCTTAATAAAAAAAATTGCGTAAATCGCAGCACTGTTTGTACCAGTTTCTAGTTTGTGATTGTTCATGAAAAAGCAGCAATCTGAAAGCTTTTTTTGACCAATCACAAACTACCCACTGTGCTGGGATGTAACACATATAACACACGGTTGCCAAATACCTTCAAATTCCAGTAAAACAAAAGTTTGAGAAAGTAACAATTTAAGAGAATTTTAGCTAAAAATATTGAATTGTTCGCTAAACAGTAAAAAATAAATTTGACTGAGTGTAAGCTTAAAATTGTCTTCTGATTCTACATACACTCCAATGTTAAGCTTCACAGTTTTGAAACCTTTTAGCAAAAGTCTTATAATTGGAAATTGAAATTTTCAATACTTAATCCACAATCACAAAAATTGCTGAGAAACGTGACTTAAATAGTTCATTTGATTTTATGATTCAGATTGATCAAAAAGTTGTAAAATAATAACGAAACTGCAGTCCAATAAGCTTATTATCCTTTAAAAAAGTAAATTTAAGTTCGCCAACTCTTTTAAGACTAATTAAAACAACATTAATGATCACGTGACGTTTCAGATATGTTTTTATGATTGTGATAATCCTCAAAAATATCGGTCACGTGATCTTAATGTTTAATTTAAAGCTTATAAAGTGACGAAAATAGAACACACTAAGATTAGGGTTACACCTGAATGAAATTATATCTTGATTTAAACGAATAGTATGGAATTTAAAAAACTAGTTTAATGATGATAGTAATATATAGGTAAAATATGACGCTGTTATGTTGTAGAAAGAAAAAAAATTTAGTCAAAATCTCAGTCATTTTTAATTAACTCATCCTTATTGTGTTTCTTCGGATATACCCGGAATTAATCAAGAAATGTTTCCAATTCTTGCAATGACGTAACAAGATTTCTTACCGTTTTCGATGTTCCCATACGTACAAATAAATTTGTGTCATCGTGTATATTCCCAGATAATTATAAATTGACTAGATTTTAGTACACACAAAACACGAAAACTTCACTATCGCTTATATCAAAGTCACAACATTGTCTAGTGTATTTAGATCGGGAAATCCCAGTTCTAATAATTCACAATCACTCATTTCCTATTTAATATTGCCAATTTTAAAAAACTCTATTAGTTATATCAAAAAATACATTCATTTTAAAATCACTTGATTAAGAAAAGCACCCATTTCTAATATGTTTTTATTGATTTTGGATTCAAATTCCATGCCTCTTTCAATTTGAGCATTGCACCACTTTTAACGAAAGTGTGTCATGTTTAAAGCATTGGCAGGTTACCAAAAATCGGCCCTTTAGCTGCCGATCCTCTGTAGGTTTTCTGTCGCTTTGCTGGCAAACTAGAAACTTGAATTATACAGTTCAAGTTCAATTTTCTATTGCATTTATCGATCTAACCTTTACCTCGTGCACTTGACCTTATTGTGAGCTCCGTGCAAAAATGTCCTCTCTGGATTTCCACTCAAAAGCTGACTTTTGCCCTTTTGAATTTAAAGGGCAAGCTTTTCAGTAAATTTTAATAAACCTACAAAGTAGTCATACTAAATAATAGACTGTTTGAATGTCTTTATTGATTGCTAAAAAAACTACGTAAATGTAACTGATACAGATTTGCAACTTTGTGTTTAAGCCAGCAGTTCGGCGAACCTTTAAAAGTGCCAACTCAGTTCCTGTAGTTCTTTAGCGATAAAAGCACATGTAGGTACTGCATTTTAGCACTTTTGCTCAACAAAGTCGCACTCAGAGAATACATTGTCTTAAAGAGCAGTCCGTTAAATTTTTAATTAGGTCTCGAAATCAAAAAGCAATTAAAGCCTTTTATCGATGAATAAATTGACAATAAAGGTGTCAATAAATATGTCAATATGTTGGCAATAACGGCGTCATAAAGTCGCTAAGGTAAGGCTGTATGTAGAATGGATTATTAAACGCTTACGCAAAAAGTTGGGGGGCATAACTTAACTGTCAAATAAGTAATGTTAACAGTAGTGGGTAGTGGTCTGTTATCTACCTTAAGAATTTATTGCTTATTATAAGTTCTCTTTGCATCCGTTAGATCGACTTAATTCGTATGAGAAAAAAAAATGTTATCAATGGAAGTGATTTGAGTTTATTCCAAATATTTTTCCTGTTAGGATATTTGATCCTTTCTTCTTTATGAACTTAAGAAGAGTTGTTAAATAACTAAATAGTTTCTGCTTGTCAAGTTAAATCTTTTGACTCATCTTAAGTTGTTTTGATACTAATGAATGCAATTTTACATGTGAATTTTTTTTTCTTCTAATATTTTTCTGCTTTGTCCCGTATATATAGGGTGCCACAATTGCCAATAAACACAACAAAGTGCCAAAAAAAAAAGAAATTTGATTTAATGACTAAGTTCGGTAATCTACCGACTATTATCTTGACACTAAAAATGTTAAAATTACTATTAAAAAGCATTTTGTTGTGTAAATACTAATAAGGTGGCAGTTTGTATGATAACCCAATCGAAAGCCTTAGAAAACTTAAATTTTTTTGCATCTCCCGATTCGATGATGAAAAACTCGTTATTTCAAATATTTGCTATACACTAATGATGGGTGTAAATTTACCGGTACGGTAAAGTAAAATAGGAGAAGTAAAACACATGGGTACAGTGACACAGACAAGAAAATGTACCAATTTCTAGTGTAACTGAAATTTGCTTGAACAATATTCTTTTCCTGTCATGGCTGTCATTAAATTAATTAAAGTAATTTTCGATTAATATTGTCAAAATAAAACCCTGAAAAATAAAAACTGAATTGTTATTTAATGTTTTAGACATTTGGTTTACCAATAATAAAATAAATTAAGTAAAAATTTTCTGGCAAAGTGATTCTGGTAACAAATGTGTAACAATAATAACTTTTTTATGAAGAAGTAGTAATTTGAAGATTTTATTATTTAATTAATTTGTAATTTACTGAAAATTCTCGAAATAACTATCATAAATCTCAGAAACACGTCTTGTTTCGAAAACTATGTTACACTGTAATCCTTGCAAATAATAAATAAATTTTGAAAGTTTTGACATTAGTGACAGATGTCACGTTGTTTTTGGAGGATAATTTAGCTAGGCAGTCACGTGACCACTATCATAATAACTGTCGTAAATCACAGAAACACGTTTTGTATCGAATACTGCAAAAAACTTTTCTAAACTCTGATTTTTGCAACTTTTGAGCACAGTTTGACAGTCAGGAACAAAATTGTTTGTCAAACCCACTTGAATGACTGTTTTAAGCACATTTTTGAAAACCAATAACTTGAAAAAACACTACAAAAAAAACTTTTAAAAAGCTCTAAAATACGCTAAAAATTGGTGTAATTTAAGTAGGTTAATTAATGGATTAGGTAACCCAATTAAAATCTTGGGTTGGCATTTTTTGAGATTTCCTGACAATCTTAATCAATCAATCCTCTCCCTTAAAAAAGGCTAAAATATAGGCCAAATTTTGGCAAAAATTCTAAAAATGCGATTACTACACTTGTTAGGTAAATAACTGTTACTTAATGGTTAACTAATGGTAAACTAAAATGGTTTAGGGAAATAATCTAAAATTAAACACACTTTTATTACGTAATCCGTAGTTAAAAAAAACTGAAAATTCCACACGGGTGTATTGTCAAAAATTATGACCCGTCATTAAATTTAAATAACGCCCGTAGCGTGTTGGGTTGTGTAAATAATGTGCAAAGATTTCACGTTGATTTCCATGTCCTACGGGGCGCCTCTTATATTATTATTTTATAGCCCACTTTGGCTCTCTGAAAAATGATCCTGATAATCACGCGATGTTCTTGTACAAGTTGTGTGTTAATGTTACAAGGCGAGAAAATCGGAGTGGTGTCCCAGAATTGAAATGTTACGATGGTATCCCACTTAGAATGTGAAGGTGAGCAGTTACCCGCTCGTAAACTATGGAGCGCCTATTGAAAAACAGGGTGGAAGTTAGCAGAATACCAAAGATACATTATTTATGGCATATAAATTATTGCTATCCAAAATATCAATAATATGTATTTCTAGAGACTTTTTTTTTAGATACTCTCAAAACAGTATTATTTTTCAGTTTTTATTGTTGGACAGGTACAACGTACAGGACAGGTACACAAAAATTTAGTAGACTTGCTAAAACAATTAACTATATTAACAGTAACCCTGTAAAGTTTGTATTACTTAATAAAATGTTTGCTTAAAACTTTATTAACTTGTTCGAGTTGATCACCACGTAAACATGATTTGGTATATTTTCAAAATTATAATAAACATTAAATAACGTTAAAAATAATGCTAATTTTCTATCAACATATTTATTTTTTATATTTGCTGTTATTGATCATAAAATGTCAACCTCCTCAGAAGGTGAAACTGTAATTTTTCAATCAATATCATCAAAGAGTTCATATGAAGAGTATTAACCATGGTATTAACAAATGTAAAAATATTTAGAGTGTTCTGTTTTAACCGACTTAATAATGTGATATATGATATCGTGATCATAATGTGAATATTCAAGTATTACAATAACTTTGTTTTGCTTAGAATGATTTATTTCGAAAATGACGAAACTTACGAAACATATTTTAATGACTTTAATGAGATTTTTATTGTTCATAAATACTTTTCTAAAATAATGTTTCCCTGTAGACTGTGGCTGGCTCAAGAAGACAATATAAGAATGCTTAAGTTTGAAATCTAAACAAATCAAAAACTGCAAGATAGAAGCAGTTTTAAAACTTTAACACCCTGTAGCTCCTCGGTAATATAAATTAATACGAACATATCAGATAATAAGATGAATACGTTTTTAATTTATGTACAGGGTGAGAAAGTTACATTTTCACCACCACCTTAATTTCCTTTCTAAAAAGAACGATGAATACCAAACTTTTTGATATTTAAGCCTTTTTTATTTTTAGATACCACATTCTACAGAGTGTCTCAAATTTAAATACCAAACCAAACTTATCATATTTTGAAATAACATGACAAATAAGATCTACGTCAATTTCTAACACGTAAAGATTTGTATTAACTAATATTTGGTCCTTTTAAGTATAAATATGCACTTTGTTTGGTAAAAAAACCTGTTTAAAGCATAAAATATGCAAAAATTAAACCTTTTCAAAAAATCAAAAAAACTATTTGTTTTTATTTGATTGTATAAATTAAAGTTGGAGGAGAAACAATTGAATATTGACATTAACATGTGACATCAAATAAGACTAGAATTTCAGGTAGATTCCAAATATCGAGTCAAATCTCTCTCTCTCTTAAAGAAAGAATCCATTAAGTCATTCTTTGAAAGTTACATAAAAAACAAAAAATAAAGTTTAAACAATTGTACGATTGCATAATATGTTAAAATTACTCTTATGTATACAGAGTGATTCAAAATAGCGTGGCGAGTATATGTTTTTTTAATTAGAACGCCCTGTACAGGGTGAATCAACGATAGAGTAAAGTTCATTAACTCATTAGTTTTGAAAATAAAACATTTTTATTGAATTATTAGATTTTTCTACCGATAATAAGAAAGATTTGTTATAGAATGCCCCACATCTAGCATTCAACAATGTCCAGTTTCGTATAGTAGTCCAGTAAGTTCTTAATTTTAGATTTTAATCCTTTAGGGCAAAAGCTATACTCAATTGTGAAGAAATGTGCGGAAAATTATATAACCACTAGAAAGCTAAAGTAGCATTATTAGAAGCTCATTAAAAGCTACTGGATTTTCGGTCTTAATTTTTTTTATAAGAATGTGTGCCATTTTATAACAAACTTTTTTATAATCAAAAAGACAATCTAAAATAGCATGAATAAAAGAAGTGTTTCATTTAGAAAACCTAAAATCATAATCGTCACATTTTTTCGTACACACAATAATAATTTTGAACGATACAACTTAAACCTCCCCAACACTTTTGTATTTAACATTTTTATGTAATTCTCAATGCTGATGAAATAATGAACTTTACTCATCCATGATATTTTTTGTCAATTTTAGTATCAAAACAAAACAAGTACAAATTGATAATAAACATCATAAATATGTTTTGAACCAGTTAACCCTTCAGGATCACAATGAACAACAACATGTTTTGACACGTGTATCGTAAAAAACATTCGAACAAGCCTACACCATTCTAGAATGATGAGTCCTAATCACTTAAAAATTAATTCCGAAGCAGATTTACGTTTTGATCCGTGCAATAAAACACTTTTGTACCTAATAAATTATTGTATAGTAAAACGCGCAAATATCTCATGCATCTTAGCCTATATCATGCCAGGGGGCAAATCCCAACGATTTTGTTGTTTGCTATAATTATTGAGTGGAATTCTTTTTATTTGTTTATAGCATAAAAACCGGATTTTCTGGGAAAAATTAGACTAATTTAAGGGATAAGGCGTGATTTTCTACTTATATGCCGACACACAAAATAGTCAGAGTCAGCATAGAAAAGTATGGGTTCTTACACTTACACACAAGGGAAGTTACCTCCTGTGGTGCCGCTTTTACCTTTTTCTGTGAACTTTAACGGGCTTAGATCCGTCCGTTCAGGTGTCCATAAATAATTCCGACAAATAAATCAGTTAATGTATAAGAGAAGAATACAGGAGGAACGTGGTATTCTGGTCTCTATTGACCAAAGGTTTGAAGATTTTTAAAAGAAAGTTCTTGTCGGTGACCGTATTCAGCAATTTCGGTTTGAAGAACTGTCAAAACCATTAATTTGAAACGAAAATAATCAAACAGTATATTTTTTAAAATGGTCACAAACAATAGGCATTTCCGCTAAAAGGACAAATCAATTAGACACGTAATAAGATGACCGTAAAACTCTAAAAGCATCAAGTTCATAGATAACGCATTTTGAGTGTTTTAAACCTTCGTGGGAATTCACCCATTTCATCGGGTTTTAGTACCATTTAAATGTTAATACCCTATTGAAAAGTCATAAACTAGAAACGATCAAAACCGTACAATCCACGTAATATTAGAATTATTATGGTATTGTGAATCGACGTGAGTCAGAAAGTGGGATTCCTAAAAGGTGAGTCCAATAATAATTAAAAAATTTGTAGGTATGTGGATTGTAAAACAATTAATCAGACTATTTGTATTATATTTGAAATATTTAAATTTTAGAACGAGTTACTTGAACATTGATTATACAATTTGATGTCAAATCCTATTTTTTCCGAAGCACACCAAAAATAGTTATTTTATTTTATTTGTGGTGCAGTAAATGCTCATCTTTTTGAGTGGATAATTAAAAAAAAATTTCTGTCTGCAGCATAAATACAAAATAGGGTTAGGGTGAGGTGATTCTAGTGTCTTCTTTCTTCAATCGGTATTAAATAAATATCAGCTTTGCAAGAAATGTACAGCTGTGCAGAATTACAATAAAAACGTGTTTTTTTTTCTATTACTACGAATCACCCTGTAGGTTTTGAAAAGGTTAAGACTATTAACACATGAAACCCATTAAAAATTAATGTTAATTACGAGGTAATAATACACAGTCTAAAAATGTGTATAGATCTTGTAGAGTTAAAAACTATATAGGAAATCTACACGTTTCAAACCTGAGCACGTCACTGTGAATGTAGTTTTTCCTGTCATAGTCAATAATTTCTTAGTCATTTTCGATCAATATTGTCAAAATAAAATCCTGAAAAATAAAAACTGAATAAAAGGCTATTTTGAATTGTTATTTATTGTTTTAGATATTTTGGTTTATCAATAATAAAGTGATTCTTGTACCCAATGAGTTCCATTCTGCTAGCTTTTCTATAAACAAGTAGCCCTTTTAACTTTTGGTCACTTATCTTTATTATCTCATGTTTAACTTTTGACTATTAATATGTTTTTGAGATGAGAATAATGGCGCGAATCTGAAGATATTATCGAATCGATCGAATACTGTAAGAAATATGTGATTGACAATGACTGTTTTAAGCACATTTTTGGAATCTTCATTCAATAACCTGAAAATCACTACAAAATTTGGTACAGTCAAGGAGAAAAGCGGTCAAAGTTTGAAAGGACAGTCAGCGACAGAATCGCCTGTAAAAATTTTCTATTCAATAACCTGAAAATCACTACTTTTTTTTAATTTGCACCAATTTCAGCATGTAAACAAAAATAGTTTGTTGTAAGTAGTAAGTAAAACTTTGGATAATTAGTTCTGAAATAACTGAAAAAACATCCAAAATCTTGTCACGTTTTTGATCCATCATCCATTACAGAACTTGAACGAAAATGTGGATTGATAATTTTGAACAGTACAATACTGTTTGTGATTTAAAGTGTTTTTGCTTCAATTGACATTGAAGGTGACATTATACAATTTACAATAATAGCAAAAATAGAGGATTGCATTTAAGCTGTGGTAAAACGTACATTGGAAATCCACCTTATCCTTATATCTTGTCGATATGAAAACAATATTATATTGTTAATCCCTACATTACTATTTAGATTCGTATCAGTTTATTATTACCCACACTTTGACGGGTTTTAAATACTACAACGCTATAGTCAATAGTTGCACTCTATTGTTTGCAGTCCTTCAAGTAGCAATAGTCTGGAAATACCGTTTGAAAAGATTAGTTTGATTGATTTGGTAGGACTTTCCAAGGATAAAAATCTAATTGCGTGAAACGGATTTTTAAAAAACATACTAAAATAATGTATTATTCAATAAGGGTGGAAACGATGTCTATATCGCACGATAATGAAAGTTTGATCAATGGGACGCGAGCGATATGGACAATCCATCCGAGTTTTACAGTCAATTTTCGCTGTGACTAATTAGAATTACTTTCCAAAATTTTTTTCACAAGTTAATAACTCAAAACCACTCAATTTTTAGAACGTTTCTATGTTTACATATCAGTTTTGACGCATTGTAGGCACTGAAATTGTCAGCTGTCGATCAGCATCGAAAAAGCCAAAATTAGCCAATGACAAACCATTTATATTGTAAGTTTCATATTTTTTTTCATTTAATAAAGTTTAAAGCCGTTTTTGCCACAAATCGTAAGCCAAAGTGCAATGTTTTAATGCCAATTGTCGATGAAGATCAAAAAGGTGATCCTTTTAGGTTCCAGATTAACTGATATAGATTAACTCACAGATTCCATATCCGTTCAACCAGTGGAGATTGCCTACTTATCCGTTCTCTGAACTGTTGAGGAAATATCCAGTATCCCTGTAGGAGCAGAAAGAATACGAAACACAGATTTCACATAGAAAATTATGGTATTAACTGTTAAAATAATGATTTTCATCTTTTCCATCTCTTTTTCACTGAACCTTGAAATTATTTTTTAATTTCATTTTGACAAATTCAGTGTTTTGGGATTGAAAATAACAAATTAAACTAGACTTTTATCCTTCTCAATGTTAAATTTGATTAATTTGGTAGAACTTTTCAACGATAAATATCAAACTAAATTGCGTACAGCAGCTTCCTCAGCAACAACCAAGAAACATAAAAGTGTAATCTCGTTTGTGCATCTTCCTCGTTCAGAATCGATATAAAGATTCCAAATTCAATTAGCTCGCAATCTCGCCGATCTTTAATTAGATTGGTCAAGACTAAACACGGCTTATCTTAAAACATAAACCGCATGAAAATATGAAGTGGAATAATTACCATTTAACACGAGATGGACATTTGCAAAACGGTGAACAGCCACCGCATAATTCTATTATCTTGCCGACAAGTCTGAGGCTGAGGGAAAATTCTGGCGAGGTTGTTAACCATCTGCTTTGGACTAAACGATAAAAATGATTCGATGGTAGCGCCCCTAATTGGCACAGAAGTCATAAGAACTTCATTAGCGGAATTTAAAAAGCACTTGTCTATTTAACAGCTATTGGCAAGCATCGACTTGTGTGGCTGGTCATTGAGCCAAGTGTAGAAATGTTTCCTTCAAGATTACATCTTGACCATTGCCCATATACGTAGGCATATTTTAAATTTTCGCCAACCGCACCTACAATTACTTATTGTCACTTTTACTTTTGGTTTCAGGACTCTCGGAATATCAATTATCCTTCAATAGTGTTTTCCCTGCATGATAGGCCACTTGAGTATGGAAATTTCTAGATGGACCCACTCTTCGCTTGCAAATGAGTTGAAAATTAGTTGTCTCTACTGCTTCTGCTTTGGGAGAATGGACCGGACAGTATACAAACCAATAACGGTGTTGCAGGTGAATTTTTCTTTTAATAATAAGTTGTTAAATGCTTTGTTGCACATTTCTTCTATTAAAATTAGTTTTCTAATCTAATCTGCTAGCCTACTACAAAACTGTTAAATGCAAAAATTGGCCCAGTTGCCAAGTTTAAACATGTTTAAAGAACTGGTCAACAACAAATTTTATCATTTGACAACGTTGTTTGAAAAATTTTAAAATGTAACTGTTCCAGTGTACAAACATTTTTTTGCTATATCTTCCAGTGTGTTTGAATAATTTACTAGAAATTTTGTACACAAACTTCAGAGTAAGTGTCTATAAGTACTTTGGAAAACTGTTTTGGTGTGCTTTTGAAACTTACTTTTACTTTGAAACAATTGAAGAAATCTTTGAATTTTATTTCTGTTAAAAACAGTACTTTTCAAGATATTTTAGAATGATTACAAGAAAACTCTACTTTGGACATTTCTTAAAATGGTTGAAATACTCCGCAAATGCAAAAGGTATACTAAACAAATACTTATCAATTTTGCCACAAACTTATTGTCAAATGACCAGATATTTATTGATATAGTCAATATGAATCATTAAAAAAAGATATATTCAAAGTAATAGTGAAAATAAACAAATAAAAATAAGGAGGAAAAGAGAATTGAAATTAACAAAAGGTTCTATAATGCCACCCTTTCTTATTAATATGTTTTTTTAAATTTTTTTTGCGCTTAATTATCTTTTTAATATTTTTTTCACACTTTTAATGTCTGATAATGCCGTAAGACGAAACCCAGATAACGACAACTTCCTTGAGTTTTTAAGCAACTTTGGTATTTTCTTTTTACATTTTCTCTTTGATTTTGATGATTTGAACTTTATGTTTTGACAATTTCAGTCTTTACAATTTAAATCTTGCATCTTGACACTTGAAATGATAGATATGCTTACAACTTTACTCCTTAAAATATTTGAACTGTTTTTCAATGTTGGTACTTTCTTTGGTAGCACTTTTAATATTGCTTTTGACACTTTTACGTCAATTATAGCAATTTAATCTTGAATATAACATTTTAAACCAATCTAAAATTTTTGATTTTGCCCTATATCACACAGTGTCAATATCATGAGTGTCATCCTGAAATTGTATTTTGACATTTTTCTAATAAATTTTATCATTGAAATTGATTAATCATTTATTTGTGAGTATTTTAGTATTTTAGCAATTCTGGTATTTCTTTTTATGTCTAGTATTTTAGCAATTCTGGTATTCTGAACCTTAATTTCACAATAACATATATAACTTTTTTGTAAATTTTACAATTTTTATCATTGATGTTTTCTGTTTTGATCTTTTTTGCAAGTTTTTGATTTTTTAGTCAAATTAGACTGGTAAAAATTGTGATTTTGATCATTTTTGTTAATGAATTTTATAAGTTTTTCTATATTTGGACTGTTTGGGATTTCCGTTTACCTACTCTCTGTATCTATTTCTGTTTTTCGACAATTTTATGGCTGAAATTTTTAAGTTTCACTCGTTAAAATTTAGATAGATTTCAATCATTTTCACATGAAATTCTGATTGATTCATGTTAATATTATTTTGTCTGCATGGCTCTCTTTAAATAATGTCTATTTTAGTGTAATTTTTGTCATATTTTCACTTCTGTCATAAAAATCATTATTTATTTACAGTCCCACAGCTTAAGCATTTTTTTGCAAGGTAATTTCGACCACATTAAAATATTTTCAATTCTACAGAGAATGAACTGTAACTATAACTTTACTGAAAAAACTACTTTGTTCTTTACCTTTTTGATTGATTTGATTGTTTGGATTGGTTGGGTTTAATATACTAACAGACTCGTTACTAAGTTATATTTTGACGCTTAATTTTTGAAAATAGTCGTTGTTGTCTGTCATCCTCATCATAAAATTTGGTTACCGCAATTTTTGATTTTATCTTGTCTTTGATCTTATCTGTTGATTTGTTAATTTTCAGGTTGGAAATTGAATTTTAACTTTTTAAATAATACAATTTAGCATTTTTACTAATATCCAAACCATCTTTTTACTGTCTTCAAGACAAGAAGACACTTGTACTGAAACTGTTCGCATATTTTAATTCAACAAAGCAACAAATATTTACTACTCCAATTCTCAACAATTTCCAGGTAAACACAAAATATTTGCAACAACTTGAAATACTCATAATCCTGCCAGCTTAACTTATTTGCATTCATTCATTACAGCTTTTTTATTTGATGTTAAATACGAATGTTCTCAATGCATTCTCGGCGGTAAAGTTGAAATAAATAAATAATGGGATTGCAAATTTCATTAGCACAGAACAATGGCGTTTTTTAGCATCATTAATAATATTGACTTATCGAATTACCTTTAGTTAATGTTATTGAATGTAATCTTATGAGTCTTTTGAAGGTTCTTTCAATGCAATTTGTTGATTGGTAACGTTTTGTTGTTATAAAAGCGCACGTGTTGATAGCGACAACCAATGCTTCCTGTATTTGACGTGGTTATTTAAATTTATGCTAAATATTTTGTCTCCTCTTTAAGAATTTATTATTAGCCTGGACAATAAAAATGATACTTTACAACTATTATTTGATAAAGACATACGCATAAATATTTTCAGCTTTTTTTTTATATGCTTAATAGATTAGGAGTCTACAACTAATTTGGTTGACAAATAGATTTCTGAAATTATGCATAGGGAAATTTATTAATATATGATTGAGACGTCGCTAATAATTTTCATACAAAAAAATCATCGTTGAATTAAGCATCTGAAGTAAGATTCTATTTTTAATGGTTCCATAACTGGCATACAATTTAAAAGCCTCATTTTCATTCTTTTAATTAGTGAATTACCTGGTAATTTGTAATCTACCCACTTAAGTAGACTTTCAATCCTTTTTTTGAATCACTTTTTGTGGAGCCTAATTGACTAATCAACGATGAATTTTTTGGATGATGTATATGATGTGATCGATAATCGATTAAAAATTAAATTTGTTAGAAAATGTTTAAAAAAATACTTTAGAGCATTATGGCAGATAATATAGTTTAAACACTTTTTAGACAATTTTTGAAGTTATTAATTTTTTAATTTAGTAGTCACTCAGACGTTATAAACACAAATTAGACACTTTTTTATATGCTTACAGAAAACGAGAGAGAAAAGAAAATCGTGTTTCTTTCCATCTTAAAAAGAGTCACGTGACTTAAAAAATATCAGTCCAAACGTAAAAACAGTCAGGTGACGTTAACGATGCTATTTTAACCTTAAAAACTGTAAGTAAGTTTATTTCTCTATTTTTTTAAAACTATAAAACGAGCATTTGACCTCCCAAATACGATTTTACCATTTAAAACAGTCACATTAATTTTAGACTTCCGTTTTGACGTTAAAAAAGAGTCCCTAGACATTTTGAAAAAAAAATTGATGATTGAAAATCGTCACGTGGCCGTTTTCACTAGAGTCACGTGAGTTTGAAAAACATCAGTTCAAACTGAAAACCGATCAAGTGACCCTTCAAATAATATTTTGCCATTTACAGTCACGTGACCTTCAGAATTCCGTTTTGACGTTAAAAAAGAGTCACTAGACTTTTAAATATAAATTTGATGATTCAAATTCGTCACGTGGCCATTTTCGCTGTAAAAAGAGTCACGTGACCGTTGAAATAATATTTTAACATTGTAAGCGGTCACTTTTTTAAAACTATCTTTATTTTGACTGAGCGTAGCTTCATTATTTAAGCAGCTACAAAAAAGTGTAAATAAGGAAAGTGGTAAAAATTTGTATCTTCTACAAGATTGTATTAAGCTGTTTTTGCCCTTAAAGGCCTCCCTATAGAGTTACAAAGCAAAAAGTGACAAACAAAAATTCAGATTGTATTACCTCTAATGAATAATCATAGAATTTAAAAAAATGTTAATTTTTTAAAATATCGAATGTGTCACATATTATTATAAATGTTGAAAACAGAATCTGGTTAAAAATACCGTATTTTAAAATGACACACCCTATCAAAAAAAAAACTTTTTGATAGTTTTCAAAAGTCGAAACGTTAGGTTTTGTTGGTCCCGTTTTTCGTTTTCAATAATGTCTTCAAACAAACTGAAAAAAAAATAAAAAGAATTTTTGAAAACAACCAGTTTTGCAACAATATGCGTTGGCCTCTTCAACCCTGATTTTTGTTTGTTTTCAGGATTTTCGTGCTTCTATCGTATAGTGGTAAAAATCCTCCAGATGTTACTATTCGAAATAGTTTTATTTAAATGATTGAAAAAAGGTATATTCAGATATTGACTATAGGATTACTGGTTAAGTAGCAATAGTTAAGATTTTTACAAAAACAAATTAATAACTTTGTCTTTAGAAAATTGCATTCATATTACTAGTAGTTGACAACCTGGCTAAAATCATAAAGAAAAATGTAAAAAAATTAAAAAAATCAGAATGAAACAAAAATTCTATTAATAGTGTAGATCCAAAAACATTCTTAACATCATTATTAATTAATTAACGGCGTCACATCACTTTCATGTTAATCTGAATGGACGCAAGGACAAAAGTGCCAAAAAAATATTATAACCTTGTCACTGTATTGCTGATGAACCCACTTAACGTGGAATTTCTCTAGATTAGCATAATTAATTAGTAAAATTAGTAAGACACACCACTGGTATTGTATTTTAATTTTTTTCTCAACTCTAATGAATATTCAACCAAGAAAAATTAACAAGAACAAATCTAGAAGTCTAATTATGTCACTCGTTTAGCGTATAATTTGTTTATGTCGTTTTAAACAATAGCACCAGTGGGTCGAGTTAATTGGAATAATTGGAGAGTTTTTGCACTTTAAATACACCTTTATAGCTGAAATTTTTCAAGAACGTGAGCATTGTTCTATTATTGCCTAGAATTTAGTACGTTTTGGTGTTATATTAGGTCACTTTTTAACGAAAAACTTAATTGGTCTTAGTTGCATTGACCAATAATTAGAGTGTACTTTCCACATTTTTTAGTACTTGTCAATCATCGTTTCTATACGCATGACATTAATTCGTGAGGAATAAGCCTACTTTCAATATCTATTTTTAATACAATAATTATTGATACAGGCATCTGTTCAATAAATATGATTAACAAAACTAAAGAGTTTTTAGCCTATATTTATTAAATTGATATTATTTTTTATTGTAACACTATTATTGTTATTATTAAAATGATCTGATGTTTTAATACGCTAATTCTAAAATCAATCAATGGAGATAAAGCATTTTTAAAAGGCTTAAAGTTGGACTTTCAAACTTAAGAAGTTGTCTTTGAAGGTTAAAAATTTATGTTTATAGGTATAATTGGATTTTTAGTCCAAATTCCAATTTCAAAATACCCAAATTGACTTTACCGTTAAAATGTATGATGATCTCTCTTCCTAACAAAATTAGATTGACAATTAGATTGATATAATGACTTCTTGGTTTGCTATAACAATTTTCAAAAACAAACTTTGCATTTTTTTGAGTCACGTGACTCTTTTTGATAACTTCTAACTAAATTTTTACAATCTCTGTTCTGAATTTTGCATTTCCGATTCGAAATTTAGTTTTCACCAATGAATAAAAAAAATGTAAACATAGCAGGAAGGAGCAATAGCAAACAAAGTGGGTGACAGAAACAAGGGGGAGGGGGGGAGTAATATGGCGGCCGTCAATACTTGTTAATCTTGTCCACTGTACAACTTAATTTAAATTTGCAAAACTCAACTGTTAAAGAACCACAAACAAACAAAACAAACTAACACTATACTACAACAAATACAAACAACAAATTTTTGCGGGTTTGAAACTCCAAACTTTCAATGACTTTGCGTCAATTCAACTGCGCAGTAGGCGAATGCGCAATTAAAGATGGTGGACTTCCGTCCCCCTCGCTTAATGCACAAACGGGTTATAATTTGTATTATTGTTACCTCCTGATACTTGTTCTTTTTACTCATTGGTTTTCACACTATTTTGTCATGTCTTGGCTGATCTATCAAGCTGAAATTTCTTTCTGCAAGCTTTTATTTTGATTTTCTGACATATTTGACGATAAAAATACATGATTCATTGATTGATGGGTCACGTGACTCTTTTTCACAACTTCCAACATCATTTTTACAATCTCTTATCTAAATTTTGCATTTCGGATTGAAAATTTAGTTTTCTACTATTTTGACATGTCTTGGCTGTTTATTTAGAATGAATTTTATTTCTACAAACTTTTTTTGAAATTCAGATATACTTGACAATAAAAATTCATGATTCAAAGGTCACGTGATTTTTTTCACAACTTTTAACTTAACTTTTACAATATTTAATCTGAATTTTCTATTTACGATTCTAAATTAAGTTTTCCCATTATTTATAACAATGAAATTTACTTTCAATTACAGAAGACTCAATTTTTTTTTTAAATTTACTACAAATTTTTTTAATTTCACACTGCAATATAATCATAATTCAAGTTTTAAGTTAAACAACTGCAAAAAAGGCTTAAAATTTAATTTTTAAGCAATTTTTCAGCAACAAAGAATATATTTTTAACCTAAATTTCACTTTTTAACTTAAGAGGTGGTTTTAAAGCTTACAAATTAACTTTTTGAAGTACATTTTCAACTTCTTGACTTCAAATCCTTGAAATTGATTTTACTTTTGAAATCTGACTCTCAACGTAACAAACTTAGATTGACAATTTACTAACGAAAAAGCCAACTTCTTGGGCACTTTCTTGATAAACCTTAAAATTAAAAAAAAATAATTGGCAACAACGTAAAACATTTAATGGACAATACACTTACAAAAACTAAAAGCAATACAGGGTTGCAATTGCAAACAATACAACAAAGTACAGTAATTAATCTATAATGACAGCAGAAAACGTCCTATTTTTCCTTACAATTTGTATATCTGATGTCACGAAAAATTTTATTTATTCATTGTATTACCTACTTATTTAATAGATAATTGATTAATTTTTCTTAATTATATTATTGATTTTATTTAGGATTCACGATGAATGATACGAATCGAGTTAAGAAACAAGTGTTTTTTATGTTATTTCTGTACTTAACTGTTTTCGAGATATGGTTGGCATTTGTATAATTACACTTTAATAGTGCAATTAGCAAGGCTGTGCGAGTGACATTTTTTGTTAAAAACATCAAATATCTCGAAAACGCCTAGTTTCGTATGTATATCTACTTTTACCTATATCGTTCAATGTCTTTCGTTGTGGGACTACTTTTGAGTTCAGTAACTCAAACAACATTAATATTTGTACTATTTATGGAATATTGCAGCTGTAACAGTAAAAAATCTGTATGAAGTAAATTTTCACTAAAATCTGTAATAAGAATCTGTAACAATCAACTTTTAGTTATATTCTGCTCAGTCAATTGCTCTACAGTTATTGTAGAGATGATTATTAGTAGGTTTTCACTGGTCGGTTATATGACAGCTAATAATCAATATTCATATATTGGTTATTAGCTTGGATCTAAAAGTACATAAGTATTTTTCAGTTAATTTATGAAAAATCGTAAACGCAAGTTTTCTGTTTTACATCGATTACCCGAGGCCAAAAATATTAACAAATACACCGATCCATTACGGAAAATAGAAACAAAAAACTGCGGGGCACGCCGAATAAATTTAAATCAATGAACATTATGTTATTCAAATGAGTTTTTTCAGTTCCTTTAATTAACCATTTGTAAACGATCAAAAATAATAAATATTAAAGATTATGCAAAACGCCGAATAGATTTCCAACTAGGCGTCTGGTAAATAAAAATCAAACACCTTTTTAAATGTTACATGAGAAAAAAATAACAAGCTATGATTTGACAGGTGACGGATTTATTTGCTTAAGAGTGTTCGAACGCGTTTTATCTCAAGTAGGGTAAGTGCAGTTAAAGTCAAACAACAATAATTCGGTAATAATACCATATAATTTGATCCGTTCGTATCTGATTCAGGTTTTAACGGTTTATTTGAAACCCATTTCCATTCATTGCCGTTTGGATTTATGACGTTTTAACGCCCTTAACGCGAGCTTTTATTACGTCGATAAATAAGAACTATCAAACAGACAAATTGTGGGCCGATATTTGTAGGCTTTTAACACGAAATTTTTTCATTTACGCCAGACAAATGGACTACCACTCCGATATTATGTTTCGGATCAATTCGAGCTGAATTCGGAATTAGGCGCCACGCTGTTATACAGGATAGCCGTATATTATTCGGTTGAATGTGTGGAAACCCTGTCTACAGTTAGAAAGCTGCTTAATAATATTTCAACAAATTGCTTTGCTCGAAATGAACCACTTTTATTAATTTCCAAGACCAAAAACCCAACCAGCTTTAGTTTTAGACAAACCATTTGTACAATAGTATGTAATTATGCAAATTGGTTCCAGCGTCCACCAACCAAGTGAACTTGATAAAACGCGGAACAATTGAATTAAAAGGCGTAAACAGATTCGTTTTATTCTAAACAAATGAATTAATTAAAGAGGAGAAATGAGATACACCAACTGTTTTTCAATTGCACATCTGGCATCGGCAATTTTATTGTTAAATGTTGAGCAAATGCGCATATTAAAAACCGATTTGCATTTTGTACTTAGGAGGTTTTTTTGTTTTTGCTGTTCACACCTTCGTTTAATCGGACACGTTATGTCTATGAATTTTTAATCGATCTTCAGCTAATATACAAGGTGAGCCTAATTCGTTTCTATAACAAAAATCAAAGTAAAAGGGAATAACGTGACAATACTATAAAAAAGGTATATAAATACATTTATTTTTTTTACGTTTTATTTTATTTGGTTTTTTGCCACAGACTTGCCTAAAAAATAGAAAATAAACGAATGCTATAAAAAAGTCATTTTTAAACATTTTAATCAATCTTCATATATGGAAATTCAAAGAAAATTGGTATGACGTCACACATCCCAGTTTAGTACTCATGTAATCTGAGATTGGTTATGTATCCAAACAGTAAAATATTCAGCTTTGAAATTTAAACAAAAATATCATTTCACCAGTTTAAGTTTGTTTTATACACTTTATAGCTTTATGGATTGAATTTGTGCAGTGACAGTTAGCAAACGACATTTTGAAAAAACCTTACCATGTCTGCTACCTATCTTAATTGAAATTATATTTATAGCTCGATGATCCGAATTTTGATAACTGTTTGCTATGTGACAACCATTTGTGGTACCTGGCATGTTTTATGGCTTTATGGAGGCAATATTGACAGTTTTGACAGCTGTCACGTGATACGGTTATGTCTTCAAATATAGTGACCAATTTCAAATCTTGCTTTATGAAACTGTAAAATTTAGTAAAAAATGGTACAATAGCAAAAATCGTGTTTTTGATGAATAACGCTTTTAAAATTTTCATTGTCACTTGTCACAATTTTTCTAAACTAGGTTTAGTACGGCACTGCCTCTCTTTCTTAACACTAATTCAAGTTTAACACAGAATAACAATTAAAAAATAAAAATAAAAAGCGATGACGCTTTTACAAAATTTTTGGAAGGTTGTCAGTGTAGCGAATGCAGCAATTTGGCAACCTTGCCAATTTCTTGTCATCCTAATTTTGTTTTAATTTTCTGTATAGCCCTTAAAATTATTAATAATTCTGTTAATAATTTTTGGAAGATTAACCAGCACATTAACTGCTTTCTATTTCATATTTTTTTCGATTTCATATTTTCACTATTTTTTTCTGTCTCTTTGATATGTATGTGTGTATCAATCATCCTTATCACATAACATTTGCAAATTCTATTTTTTTGCTCTATACATAGTTTTTCATTCTGGGACCATTATAATCTGTTTTACGTGCAAAAATTTAAATTTACTCCTATACAAAGAATGAATAGGTTGATCAAATGTAATTTACATCTTTTCAAGTTTGACACGTGCTATGTTATGACGTAACTCTAAAAAACATAAGAAACTTTTACTTTGACAAAGTTGACTTAAATTTAATTTTAATTCTTTTTACAGACACATTTGTCAAGTTTAATCTCGAGTTTAATATATGGGATCTTTAGTTTCAAACACTCTTGAAGCATTTTAAGGATCTTTAAACTTGACTTTGAAGACGTTTATTACAATTATTTTTCTTTCAAACTCAAAATTTTAATGTCAAGCAAACTATACCTTGATTTTCTAGTAAAATTTTTGACTATCGCTTATCTTGAATATTTACTATAAAGTAAATTTTTAAGTGTTTTGAATTTACTACCACCATCAAGCTGCACTTGATCTCATACATTGAATATTTTATAACATTTTAACTCAAAAACTCATGATTTTTGTCTAGTTTTCAACATAAATATTGATTAACTTTTTAAAGTAATGTAATTCTAGAAGCATGAAAACTGAGTAGAATTTCATTATTATAATCAGTGAATATCAGGAAGTTATAGTTCTAGCAATACTTCTAAAAGTTATATAATTTAAATCTGAAAAGCTGTGAAGATGTTGAAATGCTGAAGATGTTGGACCAAATAGAAAGTACAATTAATAACAATATTAGTTGGCTATACAGATTAATTAGGTTAATTAATTTCTGTCACTCTAACCAGTCAAAAATTAATAGTGTTTTTTATGTCGTTTAAGAAAAATAACGATTCTTTTCTCTTTACAGGATTTAATGGGATCTCTAGAACTGAGGAAAACAAACAACTGATCAAATCGAGCTCCAATTAACCAATGTACAGATTGATTCACATCAGAATCCTGAATGACAGCGAAAGAAGCTTAATTCTACAACTTGCCACACATATTTGATGACTT
This sequence comes from Ips typographus, assembly GCF_016097725.1. Lineage (NCBI taxonomy): Eukaryota > Metazoa > Arthropoda > Insecta > Coleoptera > Curculionidae > Ips > Ips typographus. The sequence goes on from NC_138423.1 coordinate 12,167,260, forward strand.
GATAAATGTTTTATGATGATTTACGATACGTTAAACAATTAGAGCTGGTTTACACTTTTGACCTAATTCTTTTCTTTCAATGATAAGGTAGTACGTGTAGCTATGTGAATCATTCACCTCGTAATACCACTGCACAACTAGGTATGATCATTAGTGAATCATTTAATGATTGTAATGGTGTAAGGACCGGAATTTTAACCTAAAATTTAGTGCCGTAATGCAGAATTTTTACCAAAAATCTTAGTTTTCCGGCAATAATTTCCCGGACATAAAACACTATTTGGGTATTAAGACAGTTACGGCCATACATTTTTCATCAGGAAGAAACCCAGGACCGGACTAAAATATATTTGTAGAACAAATCCTTATTATAATGTTCAACGGCAATAACCAAGAGGGACTTGATAAGAAAATATATTAAAATTAGATGAAACACAATCGGACATGTAATTTTTGTTCTAGGGCAATTACAAACCTGTCATTTTCACTGGGGGTCAGCAAATTGAACTTATAATCGAGAATCGTACTGCACCACTTTCACAAATGCAGTCGTTTCAGTGAGGCGGCAATAACCAAGAACAAAGCGGAAAAAAAACACATTTATCTGACAGGAAACACGATTTGGCGGGCAATTGGGGTATTTGAGCAGTTACGGCTCTGAAATTTTCAAGGAAGCCAGTGAATCGAACTTAAAGTCCAAGGCACTACTGTACAATTCCACAAATTAGTAGTTTTTGTTAAAAGGCAATTTTCCTGAAGGAAGTTGAAGCAAACACATTTAACTGACATCAGACACAATTTGGAAGGTAATTTGGATATTTGAGCAGGTGCAGATACGGACCTAAAATTTTCATTGTTGCCAGAAAATTTAACTTAATAGTAGTTGTTGTTCTGCAACATTAATCATGAAGAAAGTTGAAGAAATCCGATTTAACTGTCATGAAACACAATTTGGCAAGTGATTTGGGTATTAAGGCAGCTACGGATCTGCAATTTTCTGTGGGGCGGATAAATTAATCAAATGTAGGACCGTAGTGTAAAACTTTCACAAAAAATCGTAGTTTTTGTTATACAACCTTATCAATAAAGCTGAAAAAAAAACCCTTTAACTGCCATAAAACACAATTTGGTAGGTAATTTAAGTTTTAGGGCAGTTACGGACCTGCAATTTTGACTGGGGCCAGTAAATTAAAGTTAAAATCCAGAGCCATACTGTACTGTGTTTGTGTACAGCTTCCACAAAAAATAGCAGTTTTTGTTAGACGGCAATAACCAAGAAGAATGTTCAAGAAAACACAGTTAACTGACATGAAACACAACTTGTCAAATAAATTGGGTATTTGGGCAGTTACGTACCTAAAATTTTCACTGTGGCGAGTAAATTAAACCTACAATTCAGGGCCGTAATGGACAATTTGTACAAGAAAAATATAATTTCTGTTAGAGGGCTAACAAAAACGAAGAAATGTATAGTAACTTAGATATTTACAAAATACATGCAATTAGTAGTAGTAGTCTTAGATGGAAATTTTGTTGAAAAACCTTGTCCCAATTTTTTCAATTTTCGTACATTTGTAGTGTTTTTAAAGTGATCGAAAGTCAAACAGGGTTAACTCATACAAACTTGGTAAACAATTAATCAATCAAAAAGCGCGTTTAATCACCTTATATAATAAGATTCACAGCGCATAAATCAACACTTAAAAAAAAAGAAAACACGATGATAATTATTATCTAACAATCCGAAGAAAAATGAGGTTTTAAATAGCGTCTGCTTAAAGAACGTTAAAAACAAAACGATCTTTGCCCAATTTCGGAAAATATCGATTAAGGTTATGTGTTCCGTTGGTCGGTCCCTCGTCGTATATTTTACACATTATTTGACTGTTTTATTGGACGTTTGCATTCTAATATAATTAAGTATTCGTGTTTGCTTTACCGCCAAATACTTTGTTGCAAGCGGCACTTTTTGTGATTTGAATAATATTGACTTAAATAGTTTTAAACGAAGATTATTGAGTAGTACAATTAAGCAGTTAAGGTGTATCTAATCCAAATTTAGTAAAAAAAAAGAATACTTATTGCTCTATAAGAATTTCATAGAACCAACAATGATCAATGATCAATAGTTTTACAGTATTTGCAGTTTTATAGCTCATATATGATCAAATTAATCCAAAATTACTTAAGCTCCAACAATCCATTATAACAGACATTCTGATGAGCAAGTCATATGATCCAACCGGTATAAATCTAAAAAAAACTGACATTGATTAATTTTTTTCTTCGTCGTCAAAAAAAAACAGCTGAAAGATTTGCTACAGATAACACCGTGTTTGAAAAACTAATTATTCAAGGTCTAAATCACAATAAGGGTGTATAATCCTTCCCTTCTGATCCATTCTAATTTATGCATGCAAAAGGGTTGAGGGATGAATTTTTTTCTAACGAGGGTTAGTACAACAATAGACACGAGCACATGTCTATTTCACCTAGCCTAGATGTTTTAATAATGTTACAGGATGATATTTTATTGCCGTTGCAATTATGGAACTATAACAATGTCCAGATCTACGCCCCATATTCGTGTATATGTGCAATAAATTTTGTTATCTTGTAACAATATATTCCGGCTTTTATTAGTAAGGCTTAAAGATGACCTTAATTTTGTTATCTGTATCTTTAGGATAAATAATCGTGACTTTATAAATCATGAGGATTATAACGATTTTTAGGTATAATCTTTTACAACGCGTGGGTTGTCGTACTAACCAAAGGCGTTACCAATAATTAAAAATCACAAGTTTTGTTTCGCAGAAAGGAATTATTGAAAGTTATCAATATTCCAAGCAACATGTAAGTGCAAAATCAAGCGGTGTTTCACACTTAACTAGGAACAATACAGGAAAAACAGTTAAATGCTTGAGCTATTGAAACAAGTTTGATTTATGTTTCTAAACGAGTGGACTTACGATTGAGGTTGTGGCGTATCAAATAACGTTTCGAAACGCATTTCTCGGGATTTTCCACGAAAATTCTATCATAAAGCACAAACATAAAAACTTGCGGCTTCTTTTCGTCTGAATTACTAATCGGTGGCCAGACACTGAAGCCAAATACATATAAAACCCTACGAAATCCGGAAATGCTCTGAAAATTCTAGATTAGTCAGTTTCATTACACCACGGTTTGCGGTTGGGTAACTGAATCATACAGACCGAATTAGTGCATTCTAATTGTTCACTTCCCAGATATAACAAAGTGACACCTTTGCTACAAAGCAAGTTTATTTTATTGCAATATTATGATTGCAAGAGCTTTAATAAAATTAGAGTTAATTCCAAATTGTGTATTAAGCGAAAATAAGACGAAATATAATTTTGTAAACTAAAATTGAAAATTAATATCATAATTAATCAATGAGTTAAAGTGTGTTTTATGTAAAAACCCATTAAGTATCGAAACACAGAAAACAGAAAGAAATTAGACCCAAAAGTTCCATAATTTGAAGTTAAATAATATAACTGAAAAATAGGTGGACTGCGATATAACTGACTTTCCTGGGCTTTAACCACCTTCAATAAGCCTCAACTATCTTGTCCACAGCTTTTCCTGCCATATTTAACCTAATTTTTTTATGGAAAAAGTGGTTAATTTAGTGCTCGGTTAAGGGCGAGTCTATTAAGTGCTCTTGAAGCATTTTTTGGCTGCTTGAGTGGTTTTTTTTACTCTTCTGGCCTTTGAAAGTTTCAAACAAGCTTTAACCACCTTGCTTACAGCCTTTTCTGTCAAATTTAATCCAATTTTTTTTAATTTAGTGTTGGGTTAAAGGTGAGTGGAGCAAGTGCTATTTTAAAGGGTGTTCGGCTGTTTTAGGGCTATTACAGCCTTCACCAAACCTCAAAATGTGTTTACAAGACTTTCCTTAATACACTCTAACCGAATCAATGGTGAAAGGACAGCTGTCAAACTCTAAAAAAAAAAAAATTTATCTTGTGTTTTTCTACTATACCTGCTCGTTAGTGTGAAATTTGACAGTTGACACGTTAAATGATTGTGTCAAACGTCACTTAAAATAAATCTGTTGCAGCTTTAACAGGTGCTGTATATGTAACAGCTGTCAAACTACATTATGAACCGTGTCACATCTGTCAAAAATTCTATTATAGACGTATAAATAAGTGGCTTAACAGCACTACAGCACTATGGGCCGAATTTTGACAGATGCGCAACTATTGTCAAAACCGACGTATAAAATAATTTGAATTGTAACATCGAGTGGTAGCACAAACTTCAGTTTGCATCTCTATAAAAGGATTTTTGACACTTACATATGCATATACGTCAACTGTCATACTACAAAAGCAAACGTCACAACTGTCAGAAATTCAGTGGTAGCCCTAAAAAGTAGTAGCAGAGCAAAAGCACTATAATGCACTTTATATCTCCATTGGTTTGAACTTTCAAATTGACAGCAAACGACATTATGCATTAGAAAATTACTTCACAATCAACCATAGAAATAAAAAGTAAATCTCATGATTATATTGACTAGCTAGCTAGAATTACACCATTTCTAGCTTGAAATTGATTTACCAACTGAAGATTTGACTTTGAAATCTCGAAACGACGTAAAATTAAAACGTTTGCATTGTAGAAGTACTTTCGTGTTTTTTTTAGGAGAATTTGTAAGATTTACAGCATGAAACTGACCTGGAACTTGGAACTTTAAAAATTAACTCAAAATTTGTCTTCCAAGTGTCATTTCATGATTTTTTAGGTTAAACTGCGAAATTGTTTGCTTGAAATTGACTTACTTGAGAATACCAGAAATAGTTTTTCAAGTCAAATTTTATACTTTTTGACTTTTGCTGCTAGCATAGCAAATTGTACCGTTTTACTTAAAAATTTTGAAAATTGACTTAAGGAAATCTCTAAAACTTTCCCCATTTAACCGACTCTGTAGCTTTTATGGTTAAAGAGATCCCAATACATGTAGCACCAATTTGGGACACACTGTATACACTCTTTGCCGATGATACAGCTATGTGCGTTACAGTTGAAAATCTGTTAGTAGCACTTGAGTGTTTTGTGATGCAGGGTAAAAAATTGTTTCACAGCAACAAACTGTTGGTGAATAACAGCAAAAATAAATATATTTTTTCAAATGAGGGATATCCACTGCTGGTTTGACATTTAGAGATGACTGCAAAACATTCTTCGTGTAGTTACTTACGCTTACATTACAATTCTAAAAAAAAAAATCCGTTTCTTCCATGGGGATGTTTATTAATCAGAAACAAGACACAGGGAGGACAAGAAAGAACTTCACAAGATTTAAAAAAAAATAGAACTTTCTAATTCAAATTTTTTTTCTAAAGAATTCCTTAGAAATGTCATTGACATAACTTTTTATTTGTGCACGTTCTGGATTCTAGCCTCTTCAATATCGAACATATTCCTTCATCATGGAACATGAGAAAATGTTGAGGACAACGTAAAAAGTATTGACCTCGTCGTTTTATACTTGCTTTTGCATCATAAAGAAAATACCACCAGATAACTACCCAACATGTGCGTCTCTTTGCTTACATATTGCTATACATATTTATAGTGGTTGTATTTCACGGTATTTATGTATATGCACTTGTCTTCCCCCGTATGAAATATTGTATATCCTAGGCGCCAGGCATGTGAAACTTATCTTAAAAATGCCGTAGGAATCTTATCTGACTGTTATCTTTCTATGTAGCCGTATTTGTTATAAGCTATTGTTTAGAGCAGGCCCATATCAATGAAGTTTTATTAGAAATTCCACGTTACCTGACAATGTAAATCGAAAACCGTGAGCTACAGGAAAGCTTAAAGGGAAAAAAAATCAAAACTTGGACAGATATGTAGTCAAACATTATAAAATGCATCCGCAAACATTCACAGGTATGATACACGTTAATATTGACATTCGTATGTTACTCTTAAAACGACAATATTTGATTAGTGCACGTCAAATACATACGTACTTACGTTTTAGTAGTTTAAAAGGTCGATGACACCGTATTCTCGTCTATAACTCGGTAAATATTAACTAAAAAATATTCTCTTATCTCACAGTAAAAAACATCTCCACTATGCCATAAGTCTTGTATTTCAGGTGTTGATTCAGGAATTTTTAAAATAACAATTAGTTCAGAACAAATTCTGAAAATTAGTGTAATGAGCTCTTGAAACTGTCACTTCAAAATCTTAGGAATGTTCAACCAAAAATTCACAGAAAAAGTAAATTTACACTGACCCACTTAATTTTAAGTGTATTTGCGAAAGTTTACACAAAACCTATTAAGTGTACAGTCTGTATTGAGATGAATTGGTACAAATTTCCAGTTACTTAACAATAAGTCTTAAAGGGAAGTTGTTTGAACTTGTCGGGGAATTTAATTATCTTGTCTAAGTGTTATTTTTATCGGTATTACAAATAAACGTAAGACGGTATTCTACAAACACAGTTGACGGTGATTTGGCAATTTACATCCTTGAAATTTGCCAAAAATCTGAATTGTAGAAGATTAAATATTAATTTAATCTTCATTAAAAGAAACCGATTAGTGTGTATTAATTTTATTTTAATTTTATCTGCAGATAATGACAGCGATACAGCTACGTAATTATTAATGAAATATACATGGTGATGAAACATTGGACAGTGCAACTCCGAAAGAGATTTACAATTTAAAAACTAGGAAGTTCAGTTGACATTATCCAACTAAAAAAATGTAATTTTTTTTATGAACGGTTTTGGTATAACTTGGGTATAACAGCATCAGAACGACTCTTAACAACCAAAACTAGCAGCCATAATAATTAATATCATATTAATTAGTATCGCTAATTAGATAGTCTATAATGACCACCACTATATCAATATAACATATTCAATTAATATCAAGTTTATGTAGACTTGTGCCGTCCGTTACTAATTAGGTGTTAAAATGCTTTATGTGTTGCTACCAATCAATTTATACATATAATTGAGCACATTTACCTAAATTTTGTTATTAAATAATATCAGGGTAAACCAATTGAGTTATTAAAGCTCTTTACACGCTACCTAATTGTTTTATCAGTATTTTTTGATCTGAATGTGTCAAATAGGCCAGATTAGATCAGTAAATATCATTACTTCTACGCATAACGTATTATATGCAAGTAAAATGTCTCAATCCTGGATTTTAAAGGGTATTTTACCGCCCGCTTAATTGAAATATTAAGGACAAAGAAGAAACAACCACACATATCTGGTATCTCAATGATTCAGGATTAAAATTTGTAAAAAAACTAAATTTACTCCTAAAAGTATCATTTCAGCCCCTGGTCTTTATGCCCCTCTGCTAAAGTGACATACCAAAAATGTATACTTTCCACTTACATTAAATCATTTATAACAACCGCTATTTTCCTATTTCAACTATTTCTAACAATAAAATTTGTTAATCACTTAAGATGTAAAGATTTCCATTATAGTCATTCTGCGCACCAATTTTTACTATCTATTTACTATCTCTTACCTAATTTACTATATTGTTTACTATCACAAATCCTAATTTACAACAAACTCAATTAACTGAAATTAATTCGATGGACACGTGATTTTTAATACCTCTTTTTCTCCAAAAATAATGCGGAATAACAATAATTGAAAGATAACGTATCTGGTCGAGATTAGTTTCTATTATGCCATAACAAATATCGAAATTTCGGTCGGAAAAGTCATGGTTTAAGTGTAAGCTGCCAGTAAACTAGCTTAAAAAAATCAAGGATTTTTAGGTGTAAGTACACACGAAACCACTGATAACTATACAAGGTGTTTAACTATTTTGTTTGGAAAAAGATTTGGAAACGAACGTTGGAAGTAGAATTTGTGACAAAATGGTGTTTTCTAGTTAAGCTATTGTCAAACCTGACCTTAAAATTGGATCAAACTTTGAAAATCTGTGTCGATTTAAATCAAGCTATTATTAGTTTTAGTTAGCTTTTTCATAGTTATGTTGATCAAGTGTTAAAAAAAAAAATTATTTATTTATTTATTCGTGTCAGAAGCATCATTATATAACAATAAATACTAGTTAATTAACACATTATATCAAATGTCTATAATCACAGACGTGAGCTAAACACTTTGTGCCCAGAAGCGGGCGACGTCAATTGCGTTCGGCTTTGCTGCCATAAGGTCCTAAATGTGTGGAAAAAAATTATAAAAAAAAACGGAAAAAAAAAAATGTTTTGAAGACTCGATTAGAAGATTAGTCCATCCAAAAGTATTGAAAAAGCAAATATAATTATTGCTCTACTGACTATTCAAAGTTCGAGTAACAGCTTTTCAAGCTGATGCTATTTTATTTTGTAAACTGTACAGAAAATTTGAGAAGCATTAAAAAAAAACATTTATTTTACACAATCAAACCGTATTTTTGTACCAAAAATCAAGACTGTAACATCAAAACTAGATTTTTTATTCAAATTTTGACACCACTTTTCTCCCTGACTGTACCAAATGTTTTTTCATGTTATTGGATAGGAAATTTAATCAGGATTCCAAAAATATGCCTAAAACAGTCATTTAAACACCGCAAGTGGGTTTTACAGGCGGTTTTGTCATTGAGTGTCTTTTTAAACTGTATTTCTGGCAGGTCAAACTTTGACACCGCTTTTCTCCCTGACTGTACAAAATTTTGTAGTGTTTTTTCTTGGTTATTGGATAAGAAATTTAATGACGATCCCAAAAATGTCTTAAAACTGTGATTTTCTCACTCCCAAGTGTATTTGACAAGCATTGAAAGACTGTGCCCAAAAGTTGCAAAATTCAGAGTTTAGAAAAGTTTTCTTGCAGTATTCGATACAAAACGTGTTTCTGAGATTTATGCCAGTTATTTTGACAGTGGTCACGTGACTACATAGCTAAATTATCCTCTAAAAACCACGTGATATCTATCACTTATGTCGAAACTGCCAAAATTTGCAAGAATTACAGTTAACATACTTTTCTTACAGCTTTCGAAACAAGACGTATTTCTGAGATTTATGACTTTTTTCTTTGACAATGGTGAATTACAAATTGTTTAAATAATAATATCTTCAGAATCGCGTCACTTTTCTCATCTCAATAACATATTATTTGTCATAATTAACGAAAGAAAATCCGTTGTTGCCAGTATGCCAGTAATTTCATGTGAATGTGGCAACGCTGGTATTCTATGTATTTCTTATGGCCCTATGGATATAAAAATGTTTTCCTACTATAGTACCTCGCATTTTTAGTTTACCACATTGTAGAATTTAGAAAATATTTTTTCTCTTGCAGTTTTACGTTAATTAGTAACAACATTTTGAAAACAAATTTACTACAAAACTAAGCTAAATTTGGCTGGTGGTTTCTACTTCTTTTTCAAATAAGCTTAAAAGTTAAAAGACACAACAAATGCATGAGATATCAAAGTTTCTAAACTGTTCTAAATTGAGCAAATAATTAGAGAAAAATAAACCAGTGGCGGATCAGGAAAAGGTAGTAGTGTGTAAAAAGGAAGAACCACAGAAACTGTGGTAAATTATAATTATGTATAAGGAAACCTGCAAAAAAAAATAAAACGTGTATTTCCAAAACGATGCATTTCTGGACTTTATAAGAACATTTTTTGCATGAAATTAATTAAAGTTTCAGCCCATAATAATAATTATACATTAAATGTAGCATAAAACACTATTAACACTACTCGTTAACTTCAGGGCTAAACAATTGAGAAAATATAAAAACTTTTTAAATGAAAAACAGAGTAAAAAATGCAAATCTTAGTTTTATATTCGATTTGTAATTTTTACCGTTTTTATAGAATCGTTTTTTTTTAGTAAAGTCCTGATGATGAAGCACAGAGTGTGTGTGTTAATACATATTTTGTTGGGCAAGACAGCGATTTTCCTTTTTAATAACTTTTGAAAATATGAAATGCTCAAACAATTCTGCAAATGTACACAAAACATGTTTTTTAAACAATGATTTGAAAGGAGCTCCCTGTATAGCCAACAAGGCAAAATGTTCATTAATTTATTTACCACCCCACCGATCGAAAAACCTTTATAAATCTCGCCTAGATCAAAATAATAGATAACTTTAATTAACTCCAGGTTAAAATGTCTCTTATATACCCCGCTGATAGAGAAATTACCATAAAATTCCATTTATATAAATGTTTATGACGTAGCGCCAAAGGCGAAGTTATGCAAGAGCCACCCTGTGAATTTCAGAGGGAACGCTTTGAATTTCTAATGAATCCCTTTGACTTGAGAAGGCAATAATCGGTTAGGGCTACCTTTAAATGACTTGTAGAAAATTAAATGCAAACCTTGTGCTATTTAAGGAAAAAAATCAATAATCTATAATCAGTTTAGTGAATGAAATGATTAGGCTTGTGTGTAAATTAGCTTTGCAAATTTTGCACCAACGGAACCACCAAATTTCGTTTTGGTACCAACGAAATTTAATAGGTTAGGTACACTGTCCTTCAGGTTCCGCTAGATAAAAAAAAACCATAACACGAGCAGATTGAATGTTTATATTTACATTTCAACTTGTTACTATAAATATTGAGGTTTATAGTGTAGGTCAATATTAGATTGCATTGTTCAAATTTCAAATAAAATATTGCTAAAATTTGCACACAAACCAGCTAGCTAAATATTTAGGAAGGTTAGTCACTAAGGATCTTCTTTATTATAGGAAAATTATGGTGTTATAAGTAAATAGTTGTTTCGACAATATTTGGCAACGATCTATTGTTGATTATAATGGGGAATATTGCGATAGTTTTTGCTAATCATGCTAAAGTTGTATTTTTTACAACACACAGTGTAATTCCATCAGGGTAAACTTGTTATCCAGTATCAAATTATTTATTTATAATAGGTAACTTTAGTATTGTTTAATATGTCAGGAACATATTATCAACATGTCTGGATATTCCAATTTGGTATAGTAGGTGTGGTAGTGTAGTTTACAGGGTTGTCCTGTATAAAACTAATTATTCGCCCACCAAATATGTTAATTATTTACATAATTCACGTGACTGTTATCAGTTATGTGTATTTATCTTGTGCTCTTAACAGTATCATTTTGCAATCTGTATTTTTTGCTTTTGGCTCAAGAAAAGTCTCTCCCCATATATTCTAGACCATTTCCAAGTAATTTAAATTTTTTGAAAATTTTGACGCTTCTTGGAGAGCATATGACTTTTCGCGGAAGAAAAGGTAGAGTTCAATAAATCTGTATGAAAAAAAAACTAGTAACTTTTGGACTAGTAACTAGTTAAATTGGATTTTTTTAAACATCGGTTACTTATTGGGAAATATCAGTTTAAAGCGAAACCAGGTTTAAACATAAATCCAGAATTTAAAGCTGATGTCTTAACGGATTTAAAAATTATGACACAAAAACAATATTTAGGATCTAATTTAATATGATATTAAATACATTTTTTTAATTCTTGGTTTTATGTCTGCTTTCTGTATACTATTCAACTTTAAAAAAAGACACTATGCTAAACTGTCAACCACTTAATTTTTTCTTGTAAATTGTTCTCTAGATTTGTGAAAAAATTTGAGATTTTTCTTGTATGTGAGGTGGTGTAATATTATAAAACTAAGTAAAAAAAATTAAAAAACCACATAAAATTACCTTCAAAATCATATTTCTAAAAAAGTGAAAAGTGTAGTAGGTACACGCATTTAGTGTATGTGTCTCGGTATGTGTGTTATCTGTTAAATATTAACAGAGTAAAAAACAATTCAAAAATGATTTGTATCAAATATTTTAGACGATTTTAAAGTTATTGTCGAGGTTATTGTTCTTTCGCAGGAACAGTATAACTTTTAAAAATATTACAAAAGCTTTTTAAAACAGTTTTATAAAAAGATTTTGTATATTTAGTTTTATTAATTTTTCATCTTTTCAAGCTGTTTTTGTCTAAATTTTAGTCTCATACCTAACAAAACAAACACAAAGTGGAACTATGTCATTTTCAGTATTTTTGCATTTTTGATAAAACACAATGTAGAATAAGTATATGAAATTAAACAAAAACCTCAGATTATAGAATTTTTAGCACAAAAGTTGTTACAAACATATGAGTTGCTTTATTTTTTAGATACAGGGTGTTAAAATAAAAATACCAACTTTTTGCTCTGCATTGTATATTTCAGGAACGAACTGGAAATTATCTCAATCTAAAGTTTTGTACAGTACTCTACTTATTAGTGTAGTTGGAATAATTATCTAGGAACTCAAAAAAAGATGGGAAAAATAGTTTATATTTTGAACTTTGGAAAGGTATTTGTCTCCAGAACGTGTCTATACTGTTTTTCGCTAATATCTCGTAAACTAAGCAATTTTTTTTATTTTATTCTACAGTTCAATATGGTAGAGCATAATATTTACTAAAATTCGGTTGGTAGAACGAATTTTTGGACTCAATATTAGTCGAAATACAACCAAATTTGTTTGAAGATGGTAAATGCAAAAGAATATCAACGCAAGCTCTATCCAAAGATTTTATATTACCTTATAACTACGTTTTATAGTAGTTGTATTACTACTTGAATGCTTCATATTAGTTCCATTCTAAGATCTGCAGATTGTGAAAATTGCAATAAAATCAACTTTCGTTATTACTTTTAAATCTCGGTTAATTTTGGTTCTGAAAATTCGTTCCATCAACCAAATTGTAGCACATTCTATGCGGTTAAATAATGTACTGCAGTTCGCTACTAAAATATGCTATATTTTACGAGATATATACAAAAAAGTCCTAAAACGTTTTAGTACCATCAATTTAGCACAAAATTATAGAAATTAACATTTCTTTTATAACAAAATTTTTGCTTTTACTTCTTTCTCTTCTTTTCTTCCAGTAACGGTAAAATCTTAATAACAGCAAAATTGATTTTTAACTTAGATTTACGCAGAGCATTGAAGAAAAATTAAATGCAATAATTCCTTGTTTGAGAAAACTTTTTAATCGAATAGTAATAATAATTATTTTCAGCAGAGGAATTATTTAAATATCGTAAAATCACATTTTTTGCAATTTTCCAAAAAATTTCAATTTCAAAATATGAAAATCTAGTTACTTACATCAGAAAAATAAATAGAGAAGAGAGAAACTTTATACCCATTATTGATAAAGTTAAGGAAATAATCTTTTGTGAATGAAATCTTTTGATTTTTTTTTGAGTTTTTTAGGAATGTTTAGTCACTGAAAATTATTTTTAAAGGTGTCAATGTGAGAACTGTAATTATTGATAGGAAAGGACATAAATTGTTGCAAATAGGTTGCTTAATTAGTGTAGAAAAAATACACTAAACATAATTGAGTTGAAAAACTTTTGGGACTGAATTTTTCTATTTTGGTACATTAAATTTTTTTGCCACTCATATAATAAAAATTACTTGATGTAAGTAGTATGATAATAAATTGTGGCACAAAAAAAACACTTGATGGTCTAAATTGGGAATTTGCTTTATCAGTTTATCTAATGTGTTACTTTAAAAAAAAAAACACATTATTTATATCATTGTGATAGTTTAGTGGTTTTGGTGGAGAAAATAAAATAAGTACTTACTTACACATAAGTCGATTGCATACAGAGCGTTATGACTGAGCAATGCCTTCGAGAGCATCACTCACACCAAAGCACATCCTAAATGGAACACTGATGGGAGCACTAAAAACACTAAGCGACCACACACCATTTATCCCAAAAAATGTGATTGGTGTACGCACTGACACCGGACAGGTCTCAAATGTTATTGAAAAACACCTCGGATCGACAGAGAAGCCTTCGAAATTGTCGCGTGAAGAACATTCCTCGAAGGCGGAAAAGTTTTCCTTGGTTTTCGCAAAACAGGATAATCGTCCTGGAACGCGAAAAATTGACGGACACGATTAGTGGCGAACTACTTGGGGACGTAGTCGGACGGTGAATGATTACGGAGCGTGGAATCGCTGAATACTACTGGCTACGGTAGAGGTGGAATTGCGTTTAGCGTCTGTGTGTGCGCGGACCCTAACCTGGTTGGTATCCTTTTTGGCTTTATGGCAAAGGACGAGGATTTTCCATACACCCAGAAAGGATTAGCGAGCGATTTTTCGCCGATTGCCGGTTCATCGGTGCCGCTCAGCTTAAACTTCGAGCCAAACGCTGATACGTACGCGAAATTTGAAATTATTGAGCGGATTTCTTGTCGAAGTTTATTGGTTTCTGTGCTAATTCTCTTCAGAAGAATTGTTGATAGAATATGACAGAACCTGTTAACAATGACAGGTCTCGCACGTGTTCTGTGTACAGAGTGTTTTAACTCTGTTTAGACGCTAAATATTTCCGCCACTGTATATTTCAGAGAGAAAAGTTTGAGATAAAAAGTTCATGGTTTGGAAAAGGGCTTTCGATTTTTCTTGTACTTCCAAAGATATCCGAAAAAAAACTGAAATTTTGATTTTTTGTTTTTTTTTTTATTTTTAACCTTAGTTGAAGAGATATCCGAAAACCGAAAAAACATTTTTATTGCCACTTTTTATCAGCTATACGATGACGGTTTCGTATTTGTCATCATCAACTTTCTTTTTTCTTATGGGCGACATATAAAACTTTTAAACGTCAAAATAGTACGTTTAATTCTGATTTGAAATTTCAGCTTTTTTCGGATATTTTCGGAAGTACTTTCAATTTAAACTTTTTCGTATCTCTTATAGTTTCCGAGATCCCAAATGGTGAGGGTGGAATTTGAATTACCCTGTATAAGACTTGAAAATTAGTTTGTTTAGTTATCGAAATCCCAAAACAGAAACAAAACGATACGTGTAAATAAAACAAAAAGTTCATAAACATGTAAGTAAATCTGATTTTATAAATAGGACTGCTAACTTATGCTAAAATTGGCAAATATCAATAATTAAAAGATACAATGATATTCAGTAAAGTTCTGAATAAAAATTCACAAGTTTGTTAGCAAACAATGTTGGTGAGAAATCTATATTTTGCAACAACGTAGTTTTTGATGTATAGTTAGTACTAACCATGTTCAGTACTACTCAAACAGTTTTCAAGTAAACGAAGCACTACAACAAAATAGTATATTCTATATTAAGAGCGGAAAGTATATATTTGCCGCTTGCACATGAAATTTGCAGCTTGAGGCGAAGCCGAACGCTGCAATCATGTAAAAGCGGCAAAAGTACTTTTGGCTCGAAATATAGACGATATTTTTTCGACGACTGCTGTGGGGTGGATTAGAAGGACAACTCACATCATTTTCGTCGCTCGAACTCATTGTCACCGATAAATCACTTTGACGGAATGTGGTTATTTCAAACAGGTATGTCAAGCGTTGTTATGGAAACGCCGAAAAAAGTTGGTGAGTAGATTGTTAGTAGAAAGCGAAAACGCTCTAGAGCAGAAAATCTCTCTTTCTGCTCGCGCGCGGCAAATAACCCCTTTCTGCTTCTAAATGGAAGCGTACATGAGGTACTTTCAAAGTAAGTCGTCGAAAAACCAAATTTACCGAACAGTTACTAAATTTTTAATAATAATAAATAAAAACATAAAATCGTAACATCAAAACGATAACTAAGATTCTGCAGAAGGTGATTATCCGCTATTGAAAGACTATTTTTCGAATTAAAAATATCTACAAACAGGATGTTTTCTAATGAATGCAAAAAATTTTAATCATCGATTCTACATCGAAAAATAATTGCTGTTTGCTATACAGGATGCCTGTTTTATGAGTCTCACCATGGGGAATTCGGTTATTTGAAGAGATACAAAGAAGTTTAAATTGGGGCAAATTTGAGCAGTTACGATTAAAAAATAACTAAAATCCAAAAAAAAATTATTTTATTTTGTGTTTTGCTGCTTCTATGCAATTTCCAGAGCTATCGAAGATCAATTTGTAATTTTATAGTTGTCATTTTTTTTCCCTGTTTTTGAGTTTCCAAAATTATTCAACAATTTACAAAGTGTGTATGTTTTATGTAAATCGATTCATTATAATTTCTACAGTAATCTAAGCTCTGTTTGAGAGTTTAATTTTTGAAAAATCTGAAAATGTGTGTTTTGTATTTAAATTTTAGGTGTGTTTAAGAGTTTTCAAATTTTTTAAAAAATCTATAAAATGTGTTCTTGTTATGGAAAATGTTTCTCTGGAATTTTTAGAACCATCCAAAATCAATGTGACATTTTAGTTCTATTTTTCAATTTTCTTCTATTTTGTATTTTTTTTAAATTCAAAAATTCTTAGTACATCCGGAGATATCCGAAAAAAAACCGAAATTTCGGGAATTAGTTTTTATTTTTTTATTTATTTATTTGATAAGATAATTGAAAACAAAAGACACTTTACCATTGCCACTTTTTCCCCGCTAAACCGTGGGAATATCAAATTTCAATTTCGACGTTTCAATCTTTAGTTACCATCATCAACTTTGATTTTACTTATAGACGTCATAATGGATTTTTACATTTTTAAAATGGGATAATTTTTCTAATTACGGTGCTGTGTCATATGATTCAAATTGGCAGTTTATTGAAAATAACGTAACGAAATAAAATTTTGTTTTAATAAAGAATCTCTTAATAACAGCTCTTCTAACACACATTTGCTAACACTAACACTTCACGTGACATCATTGACATTTTCAAACCGATGAGCATGTGCCTTTCTAATCAATTGTTGGTTTTTCCTGATTTATTTGATAAGGGATCTAAAAATAAATGAAATTCTACTGTGTCATTTTTCCTCTTTTTCCACGTAGCATTATCATTAATGACATAAAAAGTCTCACTTTTTGACAGCCGTAATCAGGTTTGAGGTTGTTGTTTTGGGAACGCCATACTAGTCAGAATTTTACTTATTTAAAATGTATTTTTTTACAGTTTAGCTAAAATATCACAAATTGTATCATCACAAAGAGGGCATTGTACATGAAATCAGTCAACAATTTGTTAGACTAGAGCAGTTCGTCACATGATCATTCTTTTGCAAATGGCAGTAATATCACGGGACCTTAAGAAGGCAATGCTTAAAGATAGAATAATAGTATATCAAAACCAGAGCTGCTTAAGAACAGTCACGTGACTAAAAAAAATCCACTTTAAACTTGCAAAAGTCTAAAAATTCAAAGTTATCTAGTTTGTAGCTATTTTCTAAGTCAAAATTCAAGCTAAATTGTGAAATCAGTCACGTGACCCTAAGAAGGCAATTCGTAAAGATAGAATAATAGTAAATCAAAACCAGAGCGGCTTGAAAACAGTCACGTGACTAAAAAAAATCCACTTTAAACTTGCAAAAGTCTAAAAATTCAAAGTTATCTAGTTTGTAGCTATTTTCTAAGTCAAAATTCAAGCTAAATTGTGAAATCAGTCACGTGACCCTAAGAAGGCAATTCGTAAAGATAGAATAATAGTAAATCAAAACCAGAGCGGCTTGAAAACAGTCACGTGACTAAAAAAATCCACTTTTAACTTGCAAAAGTCTAAAAATTCAAAGTTATCTAGTTTGTAGCTATTTTCTAAGTCAAAATTCAAGCTAAATTGTGAAATCAGTCACGTGACCTTAAGAAGACAATTCGTAAAGATAGAATAATGGTAAAGTAAAACAAAAGCAGAGCTATTGAAAACAGTCACGTTACCTCAGAATATCTGAACTTTCGAAAATTTGCAAAGCAGCTCTTTGTGGAGCAATATTGACGAAACATCGAATATCAAAAATGATAATGCCTCATTGTAGA
This sequence comes from Ips typographus, assembly GCF_016097725.1. Classification (NCBI taxonomy): domain Eukaryota; kingdom Metazoa; phylum Arthropoda; class Insecta; order Coleoptera; family Curculionidae; genus Ips; species Ips typographus. Next base: position 12,185,088 of record NC_138423.1, read on the forward strand.
GGAGGAAAAGTTACAATGGTAAAGTAAAGTGTCTTTTGATTTCAGTTATCTTATCAAATAAATTGATAAAAAAATTAAAAAATTTCCGGATATATCCGGAAGTACTAAGAAATTTTAAATTTTTAAAGCGGTATTTTAATCGACTCCTAATTGCTCAATTTTGCCCCAATTTAAACTTCCTTGCATCTCTTCAAATAACCGAGATTCCCATGGTGAGGCTCGTAAAACTGGCACCCTGTATAAATCATATTTCAAAAATGTTTTAATTTCCTTTGAGTTTTAGCCCCCCAAACTTTTTTCTAGTGCGACAATGATGGTTTTTTCGGGGGT